>NC_090923.1:882165885-885018214 GCF_040938575.1 Ambystoma mexicanum | reverse complement strand
TCAGGCATGGCTGGAGTCTTCCCCTTGTCTTGCAATGTGGGTCTAGTGCATGCAATTGCCACATTCGCCGCACAGGCCTTACACCTATGATTACTAATATCTAAGCAAAGTAGCAATATTGCTCACGCCCTGCGCTACACTATGTGGGTTGATTATATTGAAGTGGGGTCCTTTATAATGGGAGCTGGTCCCTTTCACCATCCCCCTACTGGCCCACCATAGTGCTTAGAATGCATCTCGCCTCACTCTAAAGCACTGAGGGTGGTGGGATGGGGCTGCCCTCTTTCCAACACAGTTTCAGCTGACGTCAATATGATTTGTGTGGCACAAGTAAACATTCCAGCAAAAGGAAGGGTTAATATCAGGGCTAGGCTAGAGGTTCAGTTACCTCCAAGATCATATGGGAGGAGCTGCCCAAAATTCAGTCCATCGCTACTCAATTCAGTGGATGCAAAAGCCAGGGCTAGGGATGATTCTAGTGGGTTGATGCAAATCATCCAGGCTAAAGATGGATAGGCCAACTAGATCATACAGGTCTGAAACCCTACAGCGCGGTTAAGATGTTAAATTAACCCAAAACCCTGCGATAGCGGAGAAGATCCTAAACCCTGAGAGCCTTGCATCTCAGACCACAGACCCTCCAGTATACAAGAATAGCTTTAATAATGGAGACCCCTTTTGCTGTTTTACATTGCACTGGTCGTATCTGTAATTGAAGGGGCACAGAAAAATCAGGTCCCTATTTTGTGGAATGGAATGACTTCTACATAGGTCAGAAAATAATGTGAAAGGAGTTGGGAAATAAAGACACCAACTGCTGGTCAACTCCCCTTTCCAGGAAGTCATGACGTTCGCATCGCAAGACTCCATGTTCTCGCCTGATTTTACTGGCCTGGATTACATAGCTGTATTAATACGTATGTAACATCGTGCCAGATCTTCCAGAAAACTGCGGCTGGTCTGTCCAAAATGTTCCCCTTGAACTGCTACCCATAATCAAATTTCTATTAAGTATTTTAATTAATATTAAATGTGGTTATAGCTCAAAGAGCTTTAACATGATATATTTAAAATCAAAATCTTAAAACAAACTGAATAGCAAATGAGCAGACAAAACAAGAAGAATTCATACACTACAAGGAGTGTTATTTACATTAATTTCATAGATGAGTGATTTCTTCACATTTAAAATAGTTGCTACAATGTACTTACAAGTTATAAAATGTATCTGAATGTAGTCTCATCAATACATTGCACAAAACATTAATAAAAATGGCATTCATAAAATGTCATACTTCGTATCATAGTTTTGTTGTGGTTTCATAAAATTACATTAAGGTTAGTACTAACTGCTAAATCTAATAATAGATTAAAGATTTATAGATTTGTGTAAATTGTAAGCTGGTTGTGCTGTCCGTGTCATATATTAGCAAAGTCCTCAAATGCCAAGGGCACAAGTGTTAGATTTTATAGAGGGTACTACTTTGCCCAGTTGATTCAGCAATGGGCAAGTCGGGAGCTTACAGGACTTTAGATACAATAGGCAACTTTTTTTTTATTACCAGAGTCGACAGGGAAAGTAGTCCCAATTTAACGCGCAAGATCTCTATTGGGACACCAGGCATAAGACGCAGCATTTTTCTCCAGAATCTTCCCTACAAAGGTTTCAACCATGTTAAATCCTCCATACTCGGTGCCTCCAGACCATAGAGCAGTGAGGTACTAAAGCATTGATCATAAAGGGTCAAAATGCCTTTAGGCTAAAGCCCAAAGCGGAACGTACACATCTAGAAATCATATTTAGTTTGGAGATAGCCTTGCACTTTCTTACCTGCCTCAGCACTGCATAGTCAGGCTTCGTGGTAAACTCCACTCCCAGGTACTTATAGCAATGGACTCGCTCTATGACTTTTCCACCAATAACCAAGGTGGGGATAGTCGCGGGTTTATATGGAAAGTGCATTAACTTATTCTCTAAATTAATTTGGAGTTCATGCTCTGCAGCATATTTTAGCAATACATCCTAACTCTTTTTATCCCTGAGATGGTATTGTCAAAGATGATGAGGTCATCAGGGTATGATAAACAGCAGATGCTGACCCCCATGATCTTTAGCGTGCAGGTGTATGCGGCATGTAATGCCCTAGGGAGCTCTGAAAGATATATATTGAAAAGAACCGGGGCAAGGCAGCAGCCCTGTTTTACTCCACGATTAATGCTCATCAGTGCCGAGATTAGGCCCTTATTATCTAATCTAATCTGGAGAGAAGTATTCTCATGAAGGCCCATAATGGCCAATAAGAGGTCGTTTGGGCAGCCCAAATGTGTCTTTTTTGCCAAAGTTTCCCCCTATTGACCGTGTCAAACGCGGCCTTGAAATCAATCATTACCACATAAAGGCCAGGTTGATCTATAGTTTTAGCTGCCGTAATCAAAGAGTCGGGTGTCCATCGACATTGGGCAGTCCCTGAGACAGAGCAGAAGCCCATTTGGAAGTTACTAAGCAAACAATTGGATTTCACCCAGGTTATCTGTCTTTCCAGCAATAGAGACGCGCAAATGTTTCCAGTTGCGTCTAACATTGCTAGTAGCCTGAAATTCTCTGTGGCAGTTCTTGGGTCCTTTCTTATGAATAGGCTCCAAAATGGACTTCCACCACGGATATGGGAGTCGGGCCTTCCTGGCTTACTTTGTTAAATAAGTGGTAAAGTATATCTCCCCTGAAAGATGTATTCCTCTTCAATAAAACATTAGTAAGTCCATTAGGGCCGGGGGCTCTGGAATCTTTCAGGGAAGTGATTTTTTTCGGCTGATTTCCTCGCAGGTGAAATTAATAGAGAATTTCTCTACCACAGCAATGTAATGCAAACTCGGGACTGTGGGATCATAGAAGTTTTTCTTAATATGGTTTGACCACTCATTTTCCCCAATTGCACAGATCTCTTGGGAGGGAATGTCAGAGTTAAACCCCTTAAGTAATTTCCAAAATTTACGGGAGTCCCCATTATTCACAATTGCAACCAAGCATTGTGACTGTGCAGTTCTGCTTGAAGCTAGCCAATCCTTCACCCACCTTCGATATCTATTTTTGGCTTTCTTTAGTTCCACCAATGTAGCTGCCCGATCGCAGTGCAGCTTCCTGATCTTGTTTGAGGGATTTTTTTGCCTCTTTAATAGTCCTACAAATCGGTATTTCTTGTTACAGATCAACAAAGGATTGATTTTATATACCGCTAAAGGTAGGGTGGTAGCTTTAATCTTTGCTTTGATTCCATCAGCCATTAAGTCGACAACAGCATGTAGCCAATCTTCACTCTGGGAAGAAAGAAATCTTCCTGCAATCTAAATGCTCGAGTCTGTCCAGCGGATTCTGCATCCTGCATGATTTTTTTCCAGTTCCCCAACTGGCCCCAGGTATGGGTCAGTGTTAGTTCCCGCTATGTGGAGTGATAGCATTGCATGATCGCTGAAGTTAGTGTGAGAGATGTCCATCTTTCGAACATAGGGTATTGCCAGCAAATTACAAAACACATAATCCAGAGTGGAGGACTTCGTCCCAACCCTCTAGGTACTATTTCCTGGGATATCAGCCTTAACTCTTCCGTTCATGAGGAAACAATACCAAATCATACAAGAAGTCAACCCAGGAGTTACCGTTACGATTACTTTTAGCAACCAAATTAATAACCGACTTGCTTTCAACAAAATCCGTTTAATTTATTGCATGGGAGCAATTGCAACGGGATTTCAAATCCCCTCCTATATAAATCTGTGCAGAAATGTCCCGTTTTGGATGTCACTGATGTCAAGAACCAAGTCTAGATCGTAAACAGTTATGACATTAATATCCCCTGCTTTGCCGTTTCCTCTCACACAAACCGCCAAAACATAAAGGACTATCAATTCTTCTCTGTATTTTTGTGGCTGTCAAATGATTTCAAGCCCCCACAACGAGGCCTCCACAGGGACAGCCCGAAGGCCCTTCTTAGCCTGTACTTTCAATATTTGAAAACCATCGATCAGCAGTTCAGACATTAGCCGCACTTCTTGGGAGTAGAAAAATGTCCTTTATCAAAAGGTCTTTGAACCCCTCAGGCTCAATGAGATGGGAGAAGCCTCTTGTATTCAAAGTACAGGGCCTCATTACGACTTTTGCGTAATGGGTTAACGGGCTCCGCTAATGGAGGCAGACCCGTTAAACCCATTATGCAAAATTACGAGGTCCCCTCGTGGGACCCGGTAATTTTGCATAATGGGTTTAACGGGTCCGCCTACCGGGTCCCGCGAGGGGACCAGGGAGCTAACAACGGGCCGGTCGTAATCGGCCCGTTGTTAGCTCCCTCTCCCATTCCCATTGAGCCCTATGGGGGCTCAGATGGGGAAGGGCCGGGCCCGTGCTCCCAGAGAGGAATTACCGGGCCCTCCAAACTCGGAATGGCCCGGTAATTCCCCATTCTGGGGACCCGGTTTTGGTGGCAGCCATGCCGCCAAAGCCGTAATGAGGCCCACAGATTACCATATCACAGTTTACAGCTCGTAGGCTTTTGCCACTATTTCTGATCAGCCAGTTGAGGATGCCCAAAATGTTGGCTTGCAAGGCAGAACTGGTGTTAGGCATATTTGCAGAGTTGTTAATAGTGGTGATTTTGTGTTTTAGAGTTCTAATTTCAAACTGCTGAGAAGGTTTGATAATGGTCACCTCAGCCGCATCCAGCTCATACCCCAACTCTGCATTTCGGGTGCTATATGTTCTAATCATTTGGGCAGTTTCATCACAGCCACAATAGAGTTTGCTGGATTGAAATTTAGGGTCCTTGATTGGGTCAACAAAGTCAAAATATTTAGTATCCAAGATACTAAATGGTAGTATTTTGTGAGTTAGGGAGAGGAAATCCGCTCCATTAATGTGAGGGTGTAGTTTAGATTTACTGGGGGATTTTTTCCGAATAGTGATGGTACGAGGCAGGTTATCTGCTACTAAATCCAAAGTATTGTCGGAGATGTTTTCATCATTTCCAAAGTCTATTGGTTGTAGCTGTATATTATTATTGGAGCTAAGGTTTTGAGCAGACATAAGATTATCCTGTGAGGACGGGGGTAAATTCGGAGACGCAAGCTGTATTCCCAACTTGGCTTGTAGAATCTTTTTTGGGGTTTTGTTGATTATCATTCAGTAACCAGCTAGTAAGTGTGCCGATGGACACAGCGGGATTCTTCTTTTTCCTGGTGATCTTTTTTGCTCTTTTAGTGAGGGGGGCTGTCTTAGGGGCCTCTTGTGAGTCATCTAACTGAATTTGTGTGGGGTGTAGATTGATTATTGCCACCTTTCGATTTAGTTGCTTTCTTTTCCTCTGCTGTTTGCGGGTCAGGTAAATAGTGGCGGATTCACTGGGGAGTTCAGCCACCTCCTCCCCCTCAATCACAATGGAATCAGTGTTTACTGCAATCCCTATTTTTCTTATGGAGGCATAAAGATGAACCCGATTTTCAGAAGCATAAGGTGTTGCTGCAGCAATCCATTCATCTAATGCTCAGTCATCCTCATAATCTGGGGTACTGCGGCTGGTCAAGAGCATGACCTCCCCCAAAATCTTGCCACACAACTTCAAGAGCGCCTCCATGGCATACTGCAGTACAGAGATCTGAATGGGCCGTGCAGTGGTTATTACAATTGCCACTAGAGGATACATTTGAGTCCACTTGGTCGACAGGGCACATGTTGGGTGATGCTGAAAGTTTGACACCTGTCCTATGCTGTTTCCAACACTGGGTTCTCCAAGGTAGGCAAATAGTCCTCAACCCCCTTTATATGGTCTTGTTGCTCCCCAAAACCAGGTAACTGTTGAAGTTGTAGGTCGTTGGGTGCAAGAGAATTCCTAAGAGCGTAGCATTGGGCCAACTAGGAGTCGTTATTGTCCATAGCCGTAAAAAAGATGTCTGAGTGAGTAGAATTAGTAGTTCCACTACGTGGTTCATCATTAATTGGTTGCTGTGTAAATACGGTCGGTACCGTAGGAGGCAGGTTATATTTAGGGGCAGAGGAAAAATGTACATCAATGGTGCCCGATATACCTTCTCTGTTAGACTAGTTGCATGTGCAGAAGAGCCATTTGCTTTGGATCCTTTAGCTCAATTTTGCACCCCCGAACATTAGGGGTTCTTAAGATTTGGCATGCTTTTTTTCTGTTTATAGTTGTTCGATCTTAAGCCCATTTTCCCGTGCATGTTCAGGCTAGATTTAAATGGATTGGGGAAATCCCAAAAGTTAGTATCTGTTTGGACACTGCCACCAGCATGGAGGGGACAGATATCTCGCACTGGGCAGTGTAGAAAGCTGCGCTTAAAGCAAGTCACACAACAGAAGGGAATAGTTTACCTGTAACTCCATTTCTCCAGCATTGGTATCTTTCATGGATTCACATGCTTAGAATATTCCCTGTCGTCAGGCTGGGAATCCCCGGTACATTATATAGACCCTTTCCCGTAGGAAAATTTTTTCGACGCTTATGCGTCCTATCCACCTCGTTTTGTATCATGCGTGCCCGTACCGTCAGGACGTCATGATATAAATACAGGACCCGCCCCCGCGCTCCCTCAGATTTCGGCCCCCAAAGTAGAGGGGGAACCGGTTTGCATGTGCAGGGGAGGCAGGCGGGCGCATGTGAATCCATGAAAGATACCAATGCTGGAGAAATGGAGTTACAGGTAAGAAACTATTCCCTTCTCCAGCATTGGATCTTTCATGGATTCACATGCTTAGAATAGATTACATAGCAGTATCACCCCCAAAGAGGAGACGTGCATGCAAACCCATATACTTTCTTCACAAAGCCCGTTCCTTATCATCATGTATACATTAGAAAACGTTAACATAGGAGAATGAACCACATACAGTCTTAAATTCCACAGGATGCGACCCCTCAGCCGGGGCTTACCTTATTGGAATAGGTGTCGGAGCACCGCCTGTCCCATCCGGGTATCTTCGGCATGTTGCTGCGACAGGCAGTAATGGCGGGTAAAGGTGTGTGTAGCCGCCCAGGTAGCCGCCATGCAGATGTCCCCCAGAGGGACTCCGGCCCACAGTGCCGTCGACGATGCCGCTGCTCTAGTTGAATGAGCTCTTGGCCGTCGTAGAAGAGGTTTCCCTGCCTTGGAATGGCAGTACGAAATGGTAGATGACACCCATCTTGACAGTCCTTGCTTTGAAATGGCTTTTCCTCTAGCACCAAGACCATAGGCCACGAACAGCTGTCTCGTTTCTCTGAACGGTTGCGTACGATGAAGATAAAACTTGAGAGCCCTTTTTACATCCAATGTGTGCAACATGCGCTCCGCTCCCGAGCATGGCTCCGGAAAAAACGTAGGCAACACAATAGAGGAGTGTTTATGGAACACCGAAGGAGCTTTTGGTATGAACTGTGGGTTAGTGGCTAGGACTACCTTGTTCTTGAAAAATCGTAAGTATGGTGGGTCTACCATTAGAGCCTGAACTTCTGAAATACGTCGGGCTGAGGTGATGGCCACCAGGAAGGCCAATTTCCACGACAAAAACTTTAGAGACGATGATGACATTGGCTCAAAAGGAGCCTTCATAAGAGAGGTTAAGACCAGATTGAGGCTCCACTCCGGCGGAAACTTCTTCTCTGGAGGGAAACTCCGAAAGAGGCCTTTAAGGAAGTGTTTAATCAGGCGGTCGCTGAACAATGGTGCCGAATGCCGTTGACGAGTAAACCTGGAAATGGCTGCTAGGTGTACTTTTATTGACGATACCGACAGGCCCTTTTGAGCTAAGAACAGCAAGTATGGAAGAAGCTGTTCCGGCTTAATCGATTGCGGGGCCAAACCTGGTTGATCTTCGCACCATTGACAGAAACTTCTCCATTTGTACGCGTATGAGGCGTTTGTGGAAGGTGCTCTTGCCGCTTGCAGGATACGCCGACAGTCCTCCGGAATCGTTAGCCGACCAAATTCGGCAAAGTCAGGAGCCAGGTCGTCAACTTGAGGCTGTCCGGGTCGTGATGCCAAACGACACCCTCATGTCGAGACAGAAGGTCGGGGGTCTTCTGGAATCTTATCGGTTCCGCCACCGCGAAGTGTAGCAGGTCTGAAAACCACACCTGTCTGGCCCAATACGGGGCCACCAGAATTACCCGACATGGGTACCTGAGGATCCATTGCAACGTCCTCCGGACAAGGGGAAATGGAGGGAATGCGTACAGGAATTTGTTCGTCCATGGGAAGGAGAACGCATCCCCCAGCGAGCCCTGCTGCGGCCATCTGCTTGCGTACTGATGGCATTTCCTGTTGTTCTTCATCGCAAACAAGTCTATGGAAGGGTGTCCCCATTTCTTGAATACTTGTTGTAGTAGTTGGTCGTTCAGCACCCATTCGTGAACTTCGTTCATTTCTCTGCTGAGGGCATCGGCTTCCACGTTTCTCACTCCTGGCAGGTGGAACGCTAAGATTTGCATGTTGTGTTGCAGGGCCCAGTGCCAGATTTTCTGTGCCTCCGTCGATAGGGACCTGGAACGTGTCCCTTCTTGTTTCCTCAAGTAGAACATCGTAGTGGTGTTGTCCGTCATGACACGCACCACCGAGTCCCTCAGTTGGGGAAGAAAAGATTTCAGAGCCCATCGTACTGCTCTCAGTTCTAGCAGGTTGATATGCAGGGAGGACTCCTCCAGCGACCACTGGCCTTGTACCTGTAACGTATCCAGATGGACTCCCCATCCGCTCAGCGATGCATCCGTCACCACCGTCTTTTGGAACTCTGGTTCCAGTAGAGGCATTCCTTTCGTTAGATGAGTAGACACCCTCCACCAGCAGAGTGCTTGAACTAGTTGTTCGTCAACGACCAGTCTGTCGGACCAGCGTCCTCGGCTCTGCCCCCTAGCGGTCCGCTAGAAATTCCTGGCAGGGTCTCATAAACAGACGGCAATTGTTTATCAACGGAATGCAGGACGACATGGTCCCTAGCAGAGACATGTACTTGCGCACTGAAACCTTGGTACCGCCTTTCCATTCCGACGCCTTGCTTTGAAGTTTCTGAATTCTTTCGCTGGATGGTCTCACCAGGCTTGTGTGTGTATGAAACTCCGCTCCTAGAAAGACCAAGGTCCTCGAAGGCTCTACGGAGGACTTGTTGAAGTTTATTGCGAAGCCCAGTTCCTGTAAGAGGGACATTGTGGCCCTTAGACTGTCTCGTGTTTGTTCCCTGGACGAACCTCTGACCAGCCAGTCGTCTAGATATGGATAGACATGGTGACCATCCTTCCTTAAATGGGCCGGTATAGGGGCCAAGCACTTGGTGAACGTCCTGGGGGAGGACTTGAGCCCAAACGGGAGGACCTTGAACTGAAAATGCTTCCTCCCGACGACGAACCTTAAATATCTCCTGTGTCGTGGGCGTATTGGGATGTGAAAATAAGCATCTTGAAGGTCTAGTGACGATAGATAATCCATGGGTTGCACCGACCTGATAACCTCTTGGAGCTTTAGCATTTTGAATTTTAGGCTCTTTAGCGCCACTTGTCGAGTACCCTCAGGTCGAGAATGGGCCTCCATTTGCCGTTTGGCTTCTTGACAACGAAGAACCGGGAATAAACCCCTTGTCCTTCCTGTGCCACAGGAACTCTCTCTACCGCCCCTTTTCGCAACATAAGCGCCGCCTCTTGTCGTAGGATTAGGAGGTGGGGCTGTGTCGAGAATATAGGCGGAAGACGCGGAGGCTTGTCTTTGAATTGTAGCGCATGACCCATGCGAATCGTGTCTAGAACCCATCGATCTGTGGTGATGCATTTCCATCGGTCGAAGTGATGAGAGACTCGACCCCCCAGGACGTTCCGAAGGCCGTCATTGGTTGCTGGTTTGCTTGTTCTTCGTCGACGACGGACCCGAGCCTCACCGCCTGGAGGCTTGATAGTCCCTGTTTCTACGTGCCGACTGGGACGCTCGTCTGAACCCTTGTGAAGAGTACGAGGGCCTGTTAAAACCACGGTCCCTCGAGGCTCCGAAGCGGGAGTTTCCAGAAGCACGCCTAAAGGGGCGAAAAGAGCGAAAGTTTCTACCCGTTTGAAGGGCGCCGAGGGACCTAGCAGTATCCGTGTCTTCTTTCATCCCCTTCAACGCTTCATCAACCTTTTCGCCAAACAGGTGTTCCCCTTCACATGGCATGTCAAGGACTTTGTACTGGACTTCAGGACGGAAAGTAGTACATTTGAGCCACGCTTGTCGACGAAGCACTACTCCATGGTTGATTTGTTTGAAGCCAGACTCTGCTAGGTCAACTGCAATATTAATTGCGTGGTTCGAGGCCTCTTCGCCATCCCTCACCAGTAACATAGCTGCTTTCCGGTGTTCGTCTGGCAGGTGTTCTAGGATAGGGGCCAGTTTGTGCCACATTTCTCTATCGTATCGTGACACGATCGCTAAGGAATTGGCTGCTCTTACTGTCGTCGCTCCGACCGAGAGCACCTTTTTTCCAAAGGCGTCCTGCCTCCTAGCCTCGCTTTCCGGTGGCGTTGAACATTTTTGCTGTACCCTGGCCTTCCTAGCCGCTGCCGCCGACACCGAGTCAGACAGAGGCTGTGATGTTAGACATTTTGGAGTGGACTCCGGAGCTTTAAACTTTTTCTCAATCCGTCCCTTTATAGCTGGCTCCGAGAACGGATGGCGCATCGTCTTGAGACCTTCTTGCCACACGTGGTCCAGAATTGGGATGGCAAAAACCGATTTTCTCCTTTGACCCATATGGTCAAAAAGGAAACAGTCTTTCTTCTGCTCCTCAGGAATCAAGCCGAACTCGGAACAAGCTTTTCCCATCATTGCATGGAAGGCTCCCACATCATCCGGGGGAGATGGCTGTGTCTGGCTCCTCGTAGACTCTACCTCTACATCCGAACTCCATGTTGTGTCCCTCGACGGTGACAGGGAGATGTCTGACCCTGAGTCACCCAGTATCGAGTCGGACTCCGACAACTCACCCTCCTCCTGAGCTCGAGGACGATCTTTTACCGCCTGGGGAGCCGATGGGTGTTTAGTCGTCGAGCGAGCCGTACAAGTTCGCTCGTCGACGGAAGGTACAGAAAAAAGAGACGATGACGTCCCAGGTTGAGGGATCTGCGTATCCAGCCGCTGCAGGAGCTTCTGAAGAGTATTAAGCACATCCAGAGACAAAACCGTCTGAGGGGTCAGTAACGTGGATGACATAGGTACCATACCCCCACTCGCACTCGTCGTCGTGGAAGGCCGTAAGCCTAAATCCGATGGCTGCAGAACCGTGTCACCTTCAGCTTCCGCCGAGCAGGCCGTGTCTGGCTGCAGTAAGACCTCAGGGGGGATCGGGTCATAGACCTCTGGCAGCCAAGCCATAGACTGAGTCTCCGTCGACGAAGGAATCCCAACCGCTGCTGCCTGAGTGGTAATAGGCATCGTCAATGACACCGGGGTCGACGAGCAAGTCGTCGTCGTCGAGCCCTTAGACTTCGTCGCCAATTTCGATGCCGACTTCCCGGCTGAAGCATCTCGACTCATGGAAGACCTGGGACAGTCCCTTGAGGAGGATTTTGACAGCGCCTGCCTCTCCGTCTTAGATGATGAGGAGGAGGAGGGCTTTTTATGTGATGAGGAAGATCCAGCGTGCTTCCCCTTATGCTTGTCCTCAGTGCGACTTTCCGCTGGCCGTACCTTTTTCGATGGAGGCTCCGACTTGCTCCTGGAGGCCGTGGAGCCAACTTCCGAAGCCGGGTAGGCACCCGCTCCGTCATTAAGCCAGTCGACCAGCCTTCTTTTACGGTCCTTAAGGGTTTTTTGGGAGAAACCCTGGCATATCTCACATGTATCCGCCGTGTGGTGCGGGTGGAGACAGTAGATACAGTCCATGTGGCCATCTCCTTCATAAACTTTTTTGAGGCCACATGTCGCACAAGGGCGAAATAACGCTTTTCCAGACATAATTCACCAGAATTTGAGCGTCGCCGAAGCGAAACAGAAAAAAAAACAACCTAGTTTCCACTAGTAGTAATCACGAGGATCCCACTACTTTGAAAGACGGTTGAAATCTGAGGGAGCGCGGGGGCGGGTCCTGTATTTATATCATGACGTCCTGACGGTACGGGCACGCATGATACAAAACGAGGTGGATAGGACGCATAAGCGTCGAAAAAAGTTTCCTACGGGAAAGGGTCTATATAATGTACCGGGGATTCCCAGCCTGACGACGGGGAATATTCTAAGCATGTGAATCCATGAAAGATCCAATGCTGGAGAATACCAAGTGTTCGTAACGAACTAGATGAGGTAGAAGAGCAAAGGTAGCTGAGCAGTCCGGCCCTGGATTCTTATTATGGGCGTTCAGGTACTGTGAACAATCACTGAGGTGAATTACACAGGCTGCGCCAGATTATGGCTCTCGGTTCTCCTTGAGAGGTACACTTCTGGAAACGCACTCCCGCAGAAACAGAATAATCAGGGACTTACCTGGATGTGATTCGGTGAATTAGTAACACCTCCTGCTTCCGCTCCATAATTATTCCAAGAAGTGTAGTTGGAAGCCCCCACTTCAAGTGAGATGTTCAATCACAGTTGCCAGGCTCTCCAGCGCAGTCCAGCTTTCCCACGTAGACTACGGCAACTGCAGCACAACTCTACCACAGCTCCACTTGTAGCTGAGATTATGTAATGGGTTCCCCCCTCAGTCAGCTGGGCAGGCAGGCGAGGAAAGAGAAAAAACAGACCGCAGCGACTGCAGCACAACTCGACCACAGCTCCTCCATGGTCCTCTTGGAGCAGAGATTCTGTAGGGGCAGGTGACGAAAGAGGACAACAAAACACAGGCTGTAGCGACAGTAGCACAACTCGACCACAACTCCCAAGTATTATAATGGACATCGCTGGCCCCATGAAGCCATTTTTTTATTGGTTATATGTCTAACTAAAATAACCTTCAACCTATACAAAAAAGAACAATTCCTAAAAACAAGAGTTCAAACAAAGTTGCTTAACACATCAATATAAAACTAGCATCAGAACAATTCATTCATGATACATACAATAAAGTAAAAGAAAGAGGGAAAACAATTAATTTAAAAAGATTTCATAAGGAAACTGAGATTGCATAATCATTTTGCATCATACTTTGTCTCCAGGTTCAGGCTTTTCAATAAACCCCATCACTGAGAAGACCAGTGTAGTGGTACGACCGGCTAAGCAGGTCTTCCAGAACTCGCCTCCCTTTTCACAATATGAGATGTCCCAATCAGTATGTTTCTTAAAGACAACCATCATTTTCGCATGTTGCAAGGTACACTCACTCAAATGATAGAGTTTCCTTTGCGGCACTTTCCTCACAAAAACAACAAACCACATTTCCCCTTGGTATTTGTTTATACTTAACCAATACCGCCTTTTTTAAATAGGGGTTCCATTTGAATTTCAGCAAAGCTCCCTAATTTATCTGTTCGGATATTTCAACAGATACGGGCGAGCATTCACATCTTCTTATATACATTTCTTGACCATTTGATATGAGAGGATAGGTAAAGTTCTCACATTGTTCTTGCCCAGTCATTTTTGTAAAGTTTAATTTTGACCCTGACCAGATGCTCACCAAGATCCATCTCACTCATACCTTGGTTATTTAACACCTTAGAGCAGAATGACAAACTCTAAGATAACCTGGCCTATTCTCCTTCAACAAACTATTCAAATTACAGAATAGAGATTATTGCAACAGAACGATTATCTTTCTGTAAAATGAGAGAAGCCTGCATAGCGCTCTACTTCAGGAGAGTTAAATCCCAGTTTGTAGCGGATCAGTGGGAGTGGGATAGATTAGGGAGCATGCAGCACTCTTCCCAAAATCAATCCCTCCAGATGCTTTAGAACTGTCAATACCCATAAAAATGAATTCTCTATTCCATAAAGGAGTCTTGTCTTCATAATATCCTATCATAGGAATGACTGAGAATTTACCATTTTTTTTGTCCACACTTCCCAGTATGTTAGCCATTGCTACAGTACGAGATTTCAACCACTTTTATATGCGACTTAAGGGGATTGGACAATGCCAAGAAACCAGAGTAAATGAAATGATCTACCCTCTCCAGCAGGTCATCGCCTGCTTTCCACTGAGGCCGTTTCCTTCCTCTTCATGGAGCAATGCATATTTTGTTTTTTTGGCATTTATTTCAAGAGAATTAGAACTTGCATAATTCTCAAAAGCATTTAAAAAATACTGCAGACCCATTTTGGTACCGTCGAATATAAGGAAATCAGCCGCATAGCTTAAGCAAGTGACCTTTAGATCTAACAGTCTGGGAGAAGCAAAAGCCGCAGATATCAGATCTCCTATATCCATACCTTGACATGTGCAAATTAAAGAGGCTATGTGCCAGAATACAGCCTTGTTTTACCCCCTCTTAGTTGGTATGCGGTGAGAGAGCAACCCTTCTTGGTTCAACCTAACCTGCATTAGGACTGCTCATGTATCCAATTATTAACCTTAATAGGCCAGAAGAAATCCCCCATCCTTGTAATTTACTCCAAAACAGGCCCCTATTTATTATACCAAAAGCAGAGGAGATTGATCATTGCCAATTTGAATCAGAGCATCTAGACCATTCAAGAGATTGTACACATTTTAGCATAAATCCATTGATCGATGTTCCCGGGGATTTCTGAAACTGTTTGCAATCGACCAGTCCCAAACACCCAAGTCTCAAGATGGCCCAACAGCAAAGTCAAACACCTTGCTGTCAGCATCAACGATGGATATTGGCCAGTAATTCTTTGGGTCAGATCTTGGGCCCTTTTTATTATATTGGCACAACAGGTGCAATCTGCCAAGACGCTGGAAAGACTCCGCTCTCCAGAAAATCCTTGAGTAGATAGGTTAGAATCTAGTACCATACCTACAGCGTTGCTCTTAAGCAGAAGAGCAGACAATTTGTTAGGACCTGGGGCCCAAGAGGTATTCATCTTACTCAACATTCCGAAAATGATCTCTTGACTGAAAATGTTTCCAGTCATCCGATATCTCTCTACAAAGGATGGTTCACTATTATCATTGGAAAAGAGATTTTCTAAATGATTTGCCCAGTCAGATTCCTGGACTACATTAGTCTGCATTACTGCTTGTGAAAGGGCACTACCATTTATTAGTTTCCAAAATATTGAGGAGTTGTTACTGCCCAAAGTCTTCAGCAGAGTTCGACTGTCATTCTGAAGCACGAGAGCTCTCCTACACTCAAAACCCAGTTTTTATAGAGAAGTGTAAAGCTCCTTTTTGGCTAGCACAACTGACTCGCAGTTACCACCACCCCTGCACCTCAAAGCCCTAATTTCTGCTCTCAACGTGGACTTCCAGTCAGCAACTGGTTTGTCAAATCTATGTAGATGTTCATTCTGCTGACCCTGGGGCTTCAAAGTCTGTTTCAATACATATTGTACAAATCGATTGAATATTTCAACAGTGAATGCGCTAAACTTAAAATCCAGGGAGGTCCCCCTCAGCCACTCGTCAAACTCTGTGTTAACTTCATGGATCCGGCGAGAATTCCGGGATATATGATCGCCTGCCTTATTAACCCTGTCATCACAGGGAAATACTGAAGATTCATATCCACTTTCTATGCTGATTTCAGTTGTCAGCATACAGTGTTCACTATGTGGGGAGGGCTTAATTTGTAAATCCTTACATCTATCTAACAAATCCTCCTCCACGAAGAAATAATCAATCACTGAGGCAGACCACCCATTATTCTACGTAATGTACCCTTCTTGGACATTCCGAAATGAATGAAAACATTCGGACCCAAACCCTCCAAACATGTTAGCCATTAATGTGCATTCAGACCTTTAACATTATTGATGTTCGGGATGGTGCTGCTGAAAGTATCTCTAGCCGCTTTAAGACGGGGGGCATTTAGATAGCCAACAAGAATAACAAAACCACCTGGTACCATATATCACCATTAACACAAGTGGTTACAGAATTCAACATATCCTCCAGAACGCAAATGCCCTTATGCCAATACATGTTAAGCAATGGTACATTCAAGGTCATCATTAATTTTGACCTGCACAGCTAATAGACCTCTCCTTACATCATCACAATTTACCATCTTCATTTCCTCAGAGAATTTCAATAATACCATAAGCCCCCGGATGGTCGCCCCAGCAAATTCTTCCATGCATGGTGGGAAACTGAGGCAAACCCATCCACATATGCGTCAACAAGCCATGTTTCGTGTAGACATAGGATACTATATTCTTTTAGCACAGCCCCTAACGTGGGGTCAGTAAACATTGTGTCCCCTGGTATTCCATGACAATACTGATAACACTTTTTCCACTAAAGATTCTGATCGCCTCCTTGATCAAACCTCGGACAATTCAGAGGACCAACTATCCAGGACCAATCCCCATAAACTAACCCACCTTTTAGGAGATCTTTTGATAGAACAACCTTGCATGCTGTATCCACATGAACATTTGTAGAGACGACAATCTCCCTAGATATAGGTCTTGTGGCAAAGTCCTGCTTTTCCATTCCCCTTGACTCACTATACGAAGTATATGGGTAAGCTCAAATCCCACCTGATGGAGTGACTGCTCTTCCTGAATAATATGTTCATACACTGGTCTTGATTCGGTGTACATAGGTGCATGATCAGTACAATGTAAATCAAAATCAACCCTAGCAATATCCTTGAACGATAACACGTATGTTTAAGACTGAATCAAAAAGTCTATGAATATTAGTCCTATTGAGTATCAGCTCTCAATATTCCGGCAGAAGACACTATCAAAATCTGATGAGATGATACAGTAGAATGCCTAGGAGCTTTGCGCTACTGAAAGCCACCAAAAGTTGGGTGGGAGCCCACTGACCCATTTATCACAGGGTACATGGGAATCTCCTCCTCACCCTTGGCACTTTAAGATTTGGTTGCCCTACTAACTCCTTTTTCTCTTTCAACACCTTGAGAGAAGTGTGGGTGACCAATTTCCTCAGTACCCTTTACGGTACAAATGTCCAATACAGGAGGAGACCAAGTCATTACTGATGCAGAGGATTCTGGTAACTTATTTCTAATCTTAGAATGCCTTATGCCATTTATTCCGTCTGCACTTGCGTAACTTTTCATAGAATTGAACGAAGCAAAGGTAATCAGATTGGTTAACACAGCTGGATGCGCATCCCTCTGAACCACAAATGAGAAAACATTTCTCACGATAGTCAATGAGTTGAGATGATTTAGTCTGGGAGCAAAAGTCCTGTATATTCCCTGCTCTTACATCAGAACGGGGTAGGTGCTGAGAACTTTCGGTCTCTGTTCCTAATACCATACTTCTACTCACAATCTGATCAACCTCTGTGACTGGTCTTCAATCAACAAATGCACCGTTATTCGCCTTGGGACGATGCAACTGCTGATTCCTCCACACCGTCCTTACTGACTCTGATTTGACAACCTCCTCAAGAATTACTTTCATAATTGACTCAATTGCTTTTTTGGGGGATTCCCTTTATTCAGAGCTTCCACCTGGTGTTTGCTTTTACCCTTTTTACATTTCTTGTTCTTTTTGTCCCTTGGAGCAAACAATGTTCGTCAAATTGAAAAATTGACCTGTTCAACCAGTTCTTTATTCCTAATTGGTGAAGTCAGAGAAGATGGAAATTAATGAATGAAGTCAAGAAAAGACATTATCATTAACCATTTCCTCCCCAGTGTGAACCACTACAGCATAAAGCTCCATCTCTTGTCTGAGCTCCACAGTTTGTGTTCTTATCTGAACATTTTAAACCAGCCGGTTTGTGCTAGAGGTTGTCTTCCGATAGCTTGTCCAATGTTTTTATAGAATAATCTAGCAATCGTGTCTGTTGGTCGCGGGACACGGCAATGGTTAACCTCTGTTGTAATCTGTTAACGATTACAACATGGTCGAATGGTTCTTAGATTCAACTTTTAACCCTTCATACAGAGCTACCAAAATTGACAACACTTGATACATTTCATCCAGTACTGGGCTAATAGCCTCATCTGGATCCTCCAAGATTCTTTGGTCCTCATGTCTCATCATAAGAGAGCCTTCTAGGTGGGCAGGTGTGGATGCATAAGCAGAATTAAATGAGTCTGAACCGTAGACTAAGCTTAAGTATGGGTACTGCAGAGGTTTGTTGGCTGCCACCCTTGCATTCTCCCACTGCTCAGTAGTTATTTCACTTATTATTTCCTTGTTACCCTGTTGCACTCCCTCCCTCAGAATTTGGTCCTAAGATTCCTTAGATCTGTCGATTTATTACCTCATCTTCCTCACCCGGATCCAAACAAGTGGAGAGAGCACTCCAATACCAGCAAGGAAACACAACCGGGTGCTGGGGAAAGGTATGCTATCTGATCAGTGTCTTTATTTGTGTTTTTCTCCCCAAGATGCTCTTAGTACCCTCCCCGTCACCCACAGGAGCCAACTGTATTGTATTTTTCCCCACTTTCTTTTCACTTTTGTACCTTCCATGGGACTTTCTACCATGGAAATTGAATATGAAGGGACCCGGATGTACCTTCCCGGGGTGGGAAGGGGAATGGGAGGTATAGGGACATTTGTAACAGGTCTTGATCCGATACAAAACAGTCTTGTGACATATTATCCAGTGGTATCAATTTTGATGCACTACGAAGGTCGTAAATGTGCAAGTGTTCTGGAACAAACACTAGTAGGATAAGAGAAGTTTGCCATTGACTTCTATATTACTTAACTCAGAGGGTGTCTCACTCCGCTCACCTAACTTGCTGCAACAGTCCTTTTGCAGTGCTTTGCTCCAGAACGTGGCTTTTAAGCACACCCACTGCCTCAAAGTTTCCACACTGCTGTCGATGCACTCCTCGTAGTTTTCGGTTACATTTTGGTAGCTTCTTTCAGATTGTAATGCAAGTGTCCACAGCTCAATCCGATCAAATCTCGTCACAAGAATCAGAACACTGCTTTTTACAGGTGCAGCAACTCCTGCCGCAACTGTCCTTCCATGTCCTAGGGAAATAAGGAAACGCATACATCCTTGTCATAGCAGATTAAGACACTAGATATGCTGAAGATTTTCCATGAAGGGCCAACACTACACAAATTGTGCAGCACCTTTTACCAGTTAGGGTTCCCATGGGAGTTTCTTAAAGTCTTACGTCCAAGCTTACGTGCGAAACAGAAACAAACACTGTTCCGATTAAGACCCTGAGAACATCTGTATACCACCCACAGACTGCCAGCTTGGAGGAGAGATTTAATAAAACACTCAAGACGCTCTTGAAGAGGTTTGTCAATGAATACTGGAAGAATTGTGACTTCTTGCTTCCATGGGCCCTATTCTCCATGTGACTAACTCCGCAAAGTACTCCTGGCTTTGCAAGATTTAAATTTTGTGCATGGAAGACAACCGAAGGATATATTAGTACTAGACATGCTTCAGGAAAGGTGGGAAGGCCAAAGAGATCATGTGGCGAATTTAGCCCAGTTCACTCAGACCAGTATGAACCTCATACAAGTTAGTTAAGAACCACCTGACCCCTGCCCAAGAGAAGCAAAAGAACATACATGACCAGAGTCCCCCACTCCATAACATTGTGGGAAACATGGTTCTAGTTTTGCTAAATACTTCCAAAAATCAGCTCCTAGCAAAATGGCATGTACCTTATGAAGTCAGAAGTAGTAGGGCAATTGAATAGGACTAAATCAACCCAACACGACATAAAAAGACCAAGTCTATTTTGCAAATCTGAGTGTAAAGAACCTGAGATCACCACGACCTATGTGGTAAGTCCCCAAAAGAAAAGAAAACTCCAGGATATATTAGAACAGTCTCCTGATGTATTTTCTGCAGATCCTAGGAGTCAGTGGTTTTTCCATCACATTCAGACAATGCTAGATACACCTATTCTTGTCCAAAAAGAGAAGAGTGGGCACCTCTTGTTAATTGTTGAGGTAATCTATACTTAGTAAGATATTTAGTCCTGTCGCCAGATTCCTCCCCGTTGCTTAGGGAGGTAGGAAATACTAATATGCTATTGACTGGTTAATTGTCACCAGTCTGCTGGATAGACTTGCGTGGGTAACCCACTAAATTTCTTTTGAAAGTGTTTTGTATTTTGCAATAATTCTTGAAAAAGTACTAATAATTTCGATGAATTTGTAGTAAAAGATATTTTTATTTGACAATATACATCTTTCTGAGGCCTTTGGCATACGTTATATTGTTCAATGCATTTCGGTCAATATTAGACCTTCATCAGGAACTGTTGATAATGAAGAAATGAAAAATGAAAATGAACTAAGGTATTTGTATAACCTTACATTCACAAATAAACTAATCCTGTATTTTAAATTGTGCTTAGAATCAGCTCGGTTATACATATTACAAAAAGTTACCTGTGTAAAACGTTGCTTTTAGTCTTTGGCCTTATTTATTGTATTTCCTTGTTGGATATTTATCCAATTCTTCACTCAAGCATGCTAGTTTATGTTAGCTGTTGCGTGTCCTTAATATGGCTTCTTCTACTTCCTAGTAATGAAAACATTAACCAATAAGAGTTTTAATTCTGACAAATGTTATTTACAAATTACTCTGTGAGCTAGAGTTTCATTGAAGAAAATGGCGCCGGCATGCAACGTGGTGACGTCATCAACGTGATGACATCATCACGCGCCTGCCGCCATTTTGGATTGGTAAAAAACGTCAATTGAACATTACCTGATCTCATATGTACTTGTGCTCATGCATTGTTTACACATATGTTAAACATCTTAGATAAGAACTTCTCATTATTGAACTGGAGAACCAGCTGAAAATATCTTTGACAATTCGGTATATGAATAAACTCAAATTAAGAATATGATCTGATAATAATGTTGACTGTTATAACTCTACTTAAAGTTATACATGTGTTTTCTAAATCATTAAAGCACACCAGTATACTTTTGACGTTCTTCAATATACACTCCTGGTAATACAAACCAATTACGTACTTGTTCCAACTCTATTGCCATATGGCTCAACCTTCTACACATATTGTTAGACATTCAATAGTTAACAGCATACTCACGTTCCAGCATGCAACATATAATTTCAACTTAATCTTTTTAAATGTACTTTAAAGAAAGCACGCAAAATTGCATTCCTCATCGAGACCATCCGGCTGCAAGAAGTTAAGCTTTTCAATCCAGAAGGTTTCTTTCTGGTTTAAGAGTCTGTTAATGTCCACTCTCTGTCCTTGTGAAACTTCAAGTACATCCAAAATTTGGAATTTCATTTGCGCTATCTGGTGCTGGGCTTCTTTGAAATGTCTCGCTACCGGAGATTTGAGGTTGCCTTAACGAATGTTCGAACGATGTTCGTTCCATCTGATTTTCGCTTTGCAAACAGTTTGTCCCACGTAGAATTTGCCACATGGGCATTTAATGCTGTATATAACATTCGTGGTATCGCATGTTGCAAATATTTTCAAATAGATTTTACGACCTGTGTTTGGATGAAACACAACATCCCCCTTCTGAACCATGTTGCAATTTGAACAATTTAAACATGGATAAATTCCCTTTTTCTTTGATCTTTGTCTTCGTTCTTGGGCATCGCTACGTATGAGCGTATCTTTAATGTTCTGACTTCTGGTGTAAGCAAACATTGCTGGAGTAGTGTAGAGATATCCCAATGTCCTGTCTTCAGATAAAAAATACCAATGTTTCAAAATAATTTTCTTGACTTTATTGCTTTCTATAGAATATTTAGTCACATAGATAAGCGGAGTTTCTTTAATTACTGGGGATTTTTCAAGGATCTCTTGTCTATCCATTGTTGCCACTTTAGAAATGGATTAATTGATCTCTTGTGTTGGATATCCTCTTTGTGAAAATCTCATTGCCATCTCCTGTATTTGTTTTCCACATTCTACTTCGTCTTGTACCATTTTCTTAACCCTTAGCATTTGACTGTAAGGGAGACTAGTAAGGGTGTTCTGAGGGTGAAAGCTCAAACGATGTAGCAAATTGTTACGATCACTGGGTTTACGATACAAAGTGGTAACAAGCTTGGAATCTCGATGTGACACGGTAACATCCAAAAAACTAACTTCCTTTTTACTGTGAGTTGTCGTAAATTGTATATGTGTATCGATGGTGTTAAGAAATCCTGTAAATTGTATAAACTGTTCTTCACTTTCCTGCCAAATTCCGAATACATCGTCGATGTATCTTCCCCAATATTGAAGGTGTTGTTTCCAAGTATCATGATTTAGGATGTGCTCTGTTTCGAATTTGTACATGAAGCTATTAGCATAACTTGGCGCCATTGTGGCTCCCATGGAGGTGCCACTTGTCTGCAAATAATATTGATCACGGTATCTAAAGTATGAGTTTTGTGAAATGAAATCCAAAAGAATCATTAAGAATTCTTTCGATGCTTCTACCCCTCTGGTGTTTAATAAGAGCCATCCTAATCTTAACATAAAAAACTGAACTTGAGCCTTTCTTAGGGATATATCGGATATTGTTCATCCATTCATCCATTTCTAGCATAGTGACCCCTTTAATAGATTTAATAACCAGCAGCCAACAAGGCTAATTTGGAGAAAATATCAAAAAGCTTTTGAAAAACAGATGGTCTCTGCAACAGATCACCCTCATTATGAATGCCAGACTTCTCTGGACTATTTTACTACAAACAGATGCATCTAAGATTGCCTTGACAGCATTCTTATCCCAGAGTTAGGATGACAAGGACCAGATATTATACACCAGTCGCATGATCTTCCCAAGAGAAGAAAGAATGATGCAACAATCGAACTGGAAACCCTTGCCATCATGTGAATCATCAAAACCCTATGCTATCTGGCGAGAAGGAAGTTTACCCTCACCACAAACTACACACCATTCTCCTGGAAAAGGTACATCGACGATGTGCTCCTCATCTGGCAGGGGAACCAACAAGACCTAACTGCATTCCAGGAATGGCTCAATCTATGCAATCCTCACATCAACTTCAAGATGCACTGGGACTTCCACGGGATTGACTTCCTAGACCTCCACATCTACAGGTCAGGAGACTATCTACACGGAACTATTTCGGAAACCTACACACCGGAACACCTTACTACACTTTGGAAGCCATCACCCTCAAGGTCTGAAATATAACCTGCCCTACGGACAGTTCTTGAGGATTAGGAGGAATTGCACCAACCATGAAACACATGAGAAACACCACAGATCTACAAAACCGCCTTCTCAACAGAGGCTACCCGAGGAAATCCGTGAAACACGCATGCAAACGAGCAGCAAACACGGACTGTACTATCTGCCTCACCAAAACCACCAAAAAAGAACTGGACAGACTGGTATGCGTGACAACCTACAGTCCCCTCAGCAAATTGATAAAAAAAACAGACAATCAAGCAGCACTGGCCACTGATCAAGAACACTGGATCTCTCCAAAAAGTGCCCCTTTTTGCCTTCAAGAAAAACCGCAACATCAAAGAGTCACTGGCCATACGTTTCTTGAAACTCCAAAACAACCCAATACTCTATGGAACTTACCACCTGTCCAAGGACACTACCCATGTGGCAAATGCATGGCCTGTCAGTTCACCGAGACAACCAAAGTATTCACACACAAAGATCTCTTGGACCTTACAGGATCACACGAACTGTAATACCAAACAAGTTATTTACACCATTGAATGCCCATGTGGACTTCTATACGCTGGGAAAACCATGAGAGCTGTGAAGACCCGAATTGGCGAGCACCGGTCTTGTATAAAAAACAAGGTACCGGACAAACCACTAGTGGAAGACTATGTTAAGAAGAACCACACCAACATGGATATAAAGTGGTGTGTCTTACAGAAAGTGAACACCACCCGTAGAGGTGGAGACATTGACAAAACCCTGACCAGACTAGAACAGAAATGGGTCCACAAACTATGAACTATCAAAGAGGGTTTGAACATAACTGTAGAGTGGAAGCATTTCCTGTACAATATGGTATGTATGTCCTATGACAGAACACCAGTCTACAGCAATGGCTTTTATACAATATGGCTGCAGATGCTCTCTGAGAAACCACATCCACCTTGCATCTGGCCAGACTTTCATACAGATCCTTTTCATTTTCTAAGAACAAGAATTTGCACTGTGTAACAATTTGTTTTTTGATTTTGTGTCAAATCTTTTTCTTTGTTAAAGTAATTACATCTGTAAATTGATATAAACCATTGATGTCATATACCTGTCATGAACAACATGTGGGAATGAAGTAACAGGCCTGATTCTATACTACGTGACAGCTGACACCCAAAGGGATTGACAGTGGCTGACGACATGCGCCACGCCTTGCATGACTTGCATTTTGGCCCTACTGACTGCCTGCATTAACTCCAAACAGGCATCTAGGTAGTCACCCCACCACAGGGCCCTTGTTCTTCAACACGGCCCTAGCCCCAGACACCCAATGGGATTGACAGTGGCTGACGACATGCGCCACGCCTTGCATTTTGGCCCGACTGACTGCCTGCATCAACTCCAAACCGGCATCTAGGTAGTCACCCCACCACAGGGCCCTTGTTCTCTAACATGGCCCTAGCCTGCATTCTACACACTTGCATCCTCAACATCCGAGATGACACTGCTGCTTCAACGATCTTGGCAGCTGAATGCACTGGCAATAGGTAAACTCTACTGCATGTGGCTTTATGCACAGAAACTGGTAGGCCTACCCTCACTGTAAGGAATCTCTAAACAGTATGACTCTGCACATTTAAACGCCCATAGCCCTTCGTGCCACCTACACCATAGGCTCAATGACACGTGTTGTGGCACCGTAATCTAGAACTGGCACGGCCCACATAGATCACGGTCCACCCTTCCCCCAGGACTGTTAAGTGGTACTCTTTTTAATCACATTATATTAAATACAGATTTGCACTAATTTCTCCGTGCACTTGATAAATGGCATTTGTGATTCCACAGAAGCCCTTTTTATTCCATTTAAGCACACTCCACGTTTAGTGGGACCACCACGAGGTCTACTCTCATCAAATCTGTTAAGACCTACACCACCACCTCCCTAGTCACACACTAACTATGGGCTAGAGAGGAACCGCATTTTTGGGGCACCGTTTAGTAATCCTACCTCCTTATCCCCTGACAGGCGTGACAAGATGACTGCATCCTAAAGAAGTGGATCCTTCCACCTCTTAATCTGAGCCACTAAGCTCCTCGGATTCGGTAAGCACCGGCATCTGCCTTATACAGTATTCATAACTTCTCTCTGCTAGATCTTTTGCTGACCACGTACATCCTGACACGTTCTTTGTCTGTTGTCCTACAGACCACATAGGACCCTCCACTCGTAAAGACACTCCTGTCCTGATGAAGGCCTACACCATTAGAGCTCACCTAGCTCCACGCAAAATGGTTGAAACACTGTTGTGTTGACATGTATTATATGTTGTTGTTCAACTCTTGATTGTGCCCACACTGTATGGGCCCCATACATGTCTATGATTCCACTGAATTCTCTAAGCTTCCTTCCCAAGAAACCTATAAAGAATGAACAAACTGTACAAGTAGATGTCTCAAATATTGACTACTTGATCATTCGTACTTAGGTACTTCACCTTGTATGTCCTCAAATGTGAATGTCCTATGTTTTTGGAAAAATACCAGTGTATTACTACACCACTGCACTTCAAAATAAACCCTTTTGTGCAGAAGAACAGTTTCATGAGAATTCTGTGACCACCCACACAAGGGGTTATCCACTCAGGGTGTAGCAGTGGTTACTCTTCAGCAGAGATTGACCTGACCTTGCTCATTCGTTTGTTGATATTATGGCTCAAAATAAAGACGTTAACACCAGAGTAATGGACTGGTTGCTCGCTCGCTCGACAGCCAAATTCCTTTAAGGTGGAGCATTGATGAAACAAAGACGAGGGTAACTTGGACTATGTAAGTAGTTCCCATTAGAAAACATAAGTGAGAGTCAGAGAGAAAGAGTAGGGATGTGGTGGGTTAGAGGCAGTTCCCTATTCTTTGGTAACAGCGGGTTAAGCCACAGAGGACTGTTAGGGTGAGGCTGCTACCAGTTTAGTTTTCATTTTTTCTTGCCCACATCCTGCTTTACTGAAGGATCCTGCGCACCATCTAAGAGTCCTGCCTGCAGAACGAAGCCCCCTCGGCCTATAGCATACAAGACTATGCATGGAAGCCATCTGGAGAACAGGGATTGGCTCCCAGAGGGACATTTGACACTGCACACTTTAGTTCGTCCTGGGAGTCTAGCCAAGGGCCAAAAGCAGCAACGGGCAGCTCCCTGTTTTAGCCCAGAAAGGACCTAGAGTAAGAATCCTTGCTCACACCAGGACTTCACAAAACTCACCCTTTACCTGACTTCTGCTTGCACACATTGACTATCCACTCACCGCAGAGCTTCGATTACTTCAAAGGACTAATGAACAATACTGTTTTGGGCCTGCTGTCTTTTGGTTATCTTTAACTCCAATCTAGCCCAACCTTGTTCTCAGCCAACCATTCACCACTACCCACTCATGGGCTACCTTTCATCATGCATCTCGACTTCACTCCATTCCTCCTTCAACTCTTCTTCCCTTCTCTCATATCCTTCAGCTGCCTCCATGTGATGTAACTTCTGCATCACCAAGTCCTTCCCATCTTTCTCCTTCCATCTGCACCCCTCAAATTAGACGCACCTGTTTTCCAAGGATCTCAAACCTCATCTATCCCCCTCGCATACCTCAACACGTGCTCCTCTACCGAACCCATCACTCACTTGGGCTCTGGAATGCACAATCCCTTTGCAACAAGTCTTCCTGCATCCCTCATCACTTCAAGTCTCATCACCCTCACTGCTATCACAGAGATCTGAATCTCCTTTCCTGACTGCTACATGTATAGCTCTCCATACTGACTGCTACCTCCTCCCACTGTCTCCAAACTGTTGGGAAGGATGCAGGTGTCGTAAGGTCCAGAAACTGCCACCCTAACCCAGTCTGACATCAACACTGCTTCTTTCGAATTAGCTTTTATTCAACTCCTCCTATATTTCTGGCTCGCTATCAAGCCCCTAGCCCTCATCTCCTTACATGGCCGGACCCATCCTCTTGAGTCACTTCCTACAGACACCCCCTTTGTCATGCTCTGGGACTAACCTCCAAGCGCTCTGCAGCTACCTGGCTTGAACGTAACTCCCTCCTATCGGACCACTCCCTCTATCTTAACGACCAGCCTATCCACTCTGGTGATAACTGTCTTGACCAGGTCTTTCTCTCCAATTCATTCCACTCTTCTCAGCTCCCCTTTGATCACTCCATTGTTCCCCAACATCTTGAGTCCCTCCACCTACTTTTCCGCCCCCTCTTCAATGAATAATTGAACATTGAGGTAGAACTCTTGTCCCTTAACTTAATGCAAGGACCTCTCACCTGCCTCTTTCCCCAATTGATGCCTCTTTCATTTACAGTGCTTTCTCCAACTTTAACTATGCACTTATGACTCCATTTGACCAACACTATTCTGCTTGCACAGTCACACATACCCATCCCGGTCCTCAGTCTTGGAACACCTCTGAAATGTAGACCCTCAAAACAAACGTGCACCATGACCTACAGCCCTGATACACATTACAGACACCTACCTTACTCCCGGCTTACAAAAATGCTCTTGCTGTCCTAATCTCTGCACTGGACTGCCAAATCCTCCCACTTCACAAATCTGATCTCATCCCTTCACAATCACCTCCACAAACTCATATACACTCCAATCTTTGTGCACACCTACCAGGCAAATATTCGAAGTCTCCTTTTCTGAAAATTACTTGGCACACTACTTTTCCTCTAAAATTGGTGACTCAGCCTTTCTTCTCTCCCTCTCCCCAACCATCCTTCTGTACACCAACTCTCCACCCTACCTCTTCTACTCTCCACTTCATATCCCCTACCTCTCCAATTAAAATCCCATCCATCCTTCACAGTGCCAACCCATCTTGCACCATCAACCCTTTTGCTCTCCAAATGGTTAAAAACTTAGTTTCAATCACTTGACCTTTTCTATGGGCTCCTTAACACCTAATCCACTGGACCGTTACCTGCCTCCTTCAGACACACAACATGCTTATCCCTATTGAAGAAACCCTCTGCTGACCCAAATGTCCCAGCATTCTATTGTTCACTTTCTCTCTTTCCCCGTTATTCAAAAGTCCTTGAGCGGGTGGTCTTTGACCAGATACCCAGGTACCTTGAGGATAATGGCCTTGGAGATTCACCAGAGTGTTCGCCAACTTTCTCTCTAATACTCAACACCCCAATCTCTCCTATACTCATCCTTTTGGACCTTTATGGTGCATGCGGCACGGTCAACCACTCCTCTCTCCTCCTCACTCTCCAGGGCCTTGGTTTTCACACATCTGCTCTTGCCTGGAGAGCCTCCTACCTGGAAGGTCAATCCTTTAAAATCTCTAGGAACTCAAACCTCCGACACCAAGCCTCTCCCTGTGGGCATCCCATTCTCCACACTCCCTCCACCCCCAAGAATTAGATTTTGGACATCTGAATATCTCTGCCTTTGTAAGTCTTCTCTCATCCTTTGGCTTTCACAATCACCTTTTTGCTGTTAAATATTTTCTCCTTTCTTTCTCAGATTACAAACTGTCTCACTGGATGGCTCTCTGCCATCTCATACTGCTCTCATCCAAAACAAAAGTCCTCTTTCTACCAGTTTCCAATGCCATGCCTAGCACCCCCTCTCTTATCTCCTTCTTGCCTGACCGTCTTTATCTCTCACACAAGGCTTGTAATCTTAGGGTCCTCTGATAATGTCGTAGGACTGTAACAAGTCATGACTGCAACATTTCATCACTACAACTGCCTCTGCTGCTCGCATTAACCTCTTTGACATTCCGAAAATGTGCCCTTTTCTTACTAACCACTCTACAAATACTTTAACCTCCACTCTTGTGCTCAGCAAACCTGACTACTTTACAAGCCTACTCCTTGGCCTTCCGCTCTACTTCTTCCTCCTTCTAGAAAGAGTCCTCAATTTTGCTACCTGCACTATCTACAAACTACCCAGATCCTCCCCCACTCTCAGATGGTTGACATGCTGGTTGGCTCTCCATGCACAACCGCTCTATTTTTAAGTTGCTTCTACTAGTGTACAAAGCCATCAATGGTCTTGCTCCTAAGAACCTGTCTGATTGTATCTTAGTTTACTCACCATCTTGTTTCCTCCTCGGCACTCAACCACACCGCCCCATACCATTTTTGTGCCACCACTCTTTCTCCCTTCTTGCTCTGCTCTGCTGGGATCCACTGCCCATAACAACCAACTGCACACCTCTTCAAATCTCTGCTTAAACTTCACTTTAAAAAAGTGATCCCCTTGCTTCTCCCTAATCCTCCCTACCTGACCCCACCACTGTTTACAGTGACGTTTAACAATGTAATTTAGTATATTTAAATAGCACTCTTCTTGTCCACTGTTACCTTTGCAAGTCACCCGTTTTCAAATATACAGAGATATATAGAGATATATGATGATAGTCCATTTGAGCCAAGTCACATTCCACAACAACGCGTTGGCTCAAATGGACTATCCTACTTTCAGATGAAAAGTTTTTTTCAAATCTTTTTAAACCCACCATAACTTACTTGGTGTTGTGTATATATCAGAAAAATGCACACAAAAAAGGTACCAAAGTACCCAGAGTCTCGCTCCAACCCAGCAAGGACTTCAAATAAACTTCTCTGGAGTCTGTGTTCAATCAGAAGATATTCTTTAATTTCAAATCCTCATCCTAGAACCATAGGGATAAGCAGTATGATGCGTTTTGCAACAGCCTTGTTGCTTGTTCACATGACATATACAAAGTGAAAAGGTGTGGCTTTTAAAGAGATAGTGATTTGATAGCCCCATCTTAATGTTCACATTCAAATGATAATCAGCTACTTTGGTGGCTGGTTAGTGCTTTCCTGGCGGCCATCTTTGAAGGGATAGAAGAAAACCATTTAGTAAGGTACATCTATAGGACAACCTTCGTTTCCTTCTCTCAACAGCGATTTGCAAAATTAAATATATCTATGATGCAAGTTAGGCAAGAATTTATGTGGTAACCCTGTGAGAGACAACACAACCCTTGTCCTCTTGGTATATGCTAACCCACCTTTTGATATACACCTGTACTACACAAGTTGGTAGTTTGAGCAGCCAGGCTAATCTCGAGAGGGGTAAATGTGAGCTGTAGAGCTGCAGCAATGAAATTTGCAAATACAAGTAACACTTACACTCAAGGTTTTAGTTATAAATTGTTATTTATTTAACATCAGAATAAGCATTCTTTAAAAAAGGGCAATATATGTAACAATAAAATATACTTTAGAATACTTTGCCAGAATCAACACAAAGCTAGTAGATACGATTTAGAGGTGCTTTTTACACACTTCCTACACCCTGAGGTGACTTCACTAACAAGGACAGTAATGGCATTTATAGATCACCAGTACACTTTGTAGATTCTGAGGTTTGCAGAAAGGAACGGTTAAGGGAAGGAAAAAAGGCTAAACTGGTCCTCAGAGCATGTGAGTACTCAAACTCTTCCAATTAAGTCTAGACAGAAACCTTTCCCAGCAATAATAGTTAGAAACCAAGCTATCACCTCTGAGGGACAGTAAATATCAAAGTCAAATGGACTAGAAGAGTCTGCAGGGAGCCAGGACAGCCAAAGTCAATTGGAGCACAGTCTATGGAGCAGAGGCACTTCTTAGATAAAGTCTTGAACAAAGTTAGAGAGTTTCTAAAGAAAAATCACTGTAGGGTCACAAGCTGTTACACTTGTGGAGGTTAGAGCTGAAATCAACTCTAGCAAAAGTAATTACTGCAAGTCTCAACTGAGAAGAGCAAAGCTAAAGACATGGAGGCAAGTACTCTAAATCGGAACAGTACCTTTGGTTAGAAGAAGAGTGGTCTAGCTGGCTTCCGTCTGGTTGCAGCGATGCAGATCCTGGGTTCCTGGGCCTCATTTGTGGGCACAAGAGGGAGGACGTCTGGAGAACTCTGCAGCAACAATTCAGAGATCGGCAGCAGCTACGGGCACTTTGCGGTTTCAGCCTTCGGTAAACAGCACCACCACAGATCTTGGATACCCGTTGGGCTTCCTTTACTCCTTGAGTCCTGCACTCTGGTGAGGGGCTCCAGCTCTGGTTGTCCTGCTTCTGGAGGGTCTTTAGAAGACTCCTGGAGCTTCTGGCTGGATTGCAGACGTTGCACTCTACGGTGGATTTCTCGACCCCTGGGACTGCAGTAGTGAAGAAGTACAGCCAGTCTGGGAAGATGGTCCAGTGGAGTTAGTCTCAGGGTTAGTTGGTCCCACTAACGCAAGGGAAGAAGTCGTCCCTTCCAGAGCTTCTCTTGTCGATCAGAAGAACAAGTTACTTTCTTACCTGGTAACGTTCTTTCGATGGGATGGTCCGACGACGTATTCCATATCTATGACATGTAATCACCACAGCTGTGCTGCTTCGGAAACTTTTCCGGCGTCTGCGTCCTGCGTCGATGACGTCGATGCGCCAACGTCGAGGACCACGTCCGACGTCCGACGTCATCCGATGTGATAAGTAGGATGCACGACGCCCGTAGCCTCAGTTGTAGTTTTTTCCCCCCAGAACGTGTGACATAAGTCAACTGCCAGTCAGACACAAAGCCTTGCTGAACGTAAGCTGCAATCGCAAAAGAAATTCTGCAGCGGGGAAGGCAGGGCGGGAGCGATATGGAATACGTCGTCGGACCATCCCATTGAAAGAACGTTACCAGGTAAGAAAGTAACTTGTTCTTCGAGGGGATTGGGTCCTCCGACGTATTCCATATCTATGACAGACTCCCAAAGCAGTACCAAAACAAGGAGGAGGGAAAGAATTTAGAAGCAAAATTTTAGAATAGCCAATCAAATAGCCGAGCAAAGGACCGCCTTGCCAAAGGCCAGATCCTGCCCTCTGATGGAATCGAGGGAATAATGCCGTACAAATGTATGTACTGTAGCCCAGGTGGCTGCATCACAGATGTTGCGAATAGGAACACCCCTCTGCAGGGCAGTAGATGCAGCCACACCCCTGGTAGAATGGGCCCGCAAGCCAGCCGGTGGGTCCTTACCCGCCAAGCGGTAACACTCTGAGATGGCCAAAATAATCCAGCGGGACAAAGTCTGTTTCGTCACAGCTTGCCCCAAACGCTTTCCAGCGTAACCAATAAAGAGTTGATCGTCCACTCTGACCCGGGACATGCGTGAAACATAAAAGCTTAAAGCTCTCCTAGGATCAAGCCTATGGAGCCTCTCCTCTTCCTTACCAGGATGCGGAGGAGGATAGAATGCCGGAAGAACAACCTTCTGGGCTAAATGAAATTCCGTCACTACCTTCGGAAGAAAAGAAGGACGAACTCGAAGGACAACCCTGTCCTTGTGAAAAACAGTGAAGGGTGGCTTAACTGAAAGTGCCTGTAACTCACTCACTCTGCGAGCGGAAGTAACCGCAACTAAAAACACAGTTTTCAGAGTTAACAGCCTCAAAGGGCAAGAATGTAAAGGCTCAAACGGAGCACCCATAAGAAACCTAAGAACAAGGTTTAAATCCCAACCGGGCACCAGGAAAGGTGACGGAGGAAACACATTAGTGAGCCCTTTCAGAAACTGTGAAATTAAAGGGATTTTAAAGTAAGAACACTCTTCAGACGAGCGCTTAAAGATGGACAGCGCCGCCAGGTAACCTTTAATGGTACCCACTTGCAAGCCCCTGTGGGCCAGAGAAAGCAAAAAGGACAGAACCATGGGGATGTCACATGCAAAAGGATCCACATTCCGAACTCTGCACCAGTCGCAGAACTTACGCCAACGGCAACAGTACAGAGACTTCGTTGCTGGCCTACGGGCCGAAAGCAACACCTCCATCACGTCTTCAGGGAGGTCCCAATCCATATACCTCAACCTTTCAGAAGCCAAGCGTGAAGGTTGAGGGATCCGACCTCTGGATGGAGAACCTGACCCCCCTCCCGTGAGAGCAGATCGTCTCGGTAGGGAAGACGACGTGGAGGGCAGATGGACAAGTCGAGAAGGTCCGGGTACCATGTCCTCCGAGCCCACGCCGGAGCAATGAGGATCATCCGGGAACCGAACTTCCGTAACCTCCGCAGCACTTGCGGGATGACGGGGACTGGAGGAAACGCGTACAGCAGCGGGAATGACCACTCCACCACGAACGCGTCTCCCAAGGCTCCTTTCGGAGGAAATTCCCGCGAGCAAAACCTTTCGCACTTCCGGTTGACACTGGAGGCGAAGAGATCCACTTGAGGGGTCCCCCAAAGGGCGAAGATCTCCAAGAGAATCTCCTGAGCCAACTCCCACTCGTGAGAGATCGCGCTCTGCCTGCTCAGAGCGTCCGCCGTCACGTTTTCGTCTCCGGCCAGATGAACTGCCGAGATCGAAACTTCCTGCTGGATGGCCCAGAACCCGAGCTGCATCGCCTCCCTGCACAGAGGAAGTGACCCTGCCCCCCCCCTTTTTGTTGAGGTAGTGCATGGCCACTGTGTTGTCCGTCAGGATCAGGACATTCTTTCCTCTCACAGTCGGCAGAAAAGCCTTCAGGGCTAGCCTGACGGCCCTCAGCTCCAACAGATTGATATGGAGTCTGGACTCCGACGGAGACCAACGACCGCTGACTGTCAGCCCGTTGGCATGAGCTCCCCATCCCGTGAGGGATGCATCCGTCACGATTGTCACCTCCGGCCAGGGAAGCCAAAATGGAGCCCCCTTCATCAAGTTGCCTTCGACGGCCCACCACAGAAGGTCCTGGGCAACCAAGGGCGGCACCTGAACCGGGTCCGACATCCTGCCGGAGGACTGCGACCATTGCGTCTTGAGTGCCCACTGCAAAGATCTCATTCGCAGGCGAGCCTCTGGCACCTTAAGAATGCAGGATGCCATGAGGCCGAGCAACCTCAAGAACTCGATCGCTGGGAGCGTCTGGGCCTGCTGAAACTTGTGCACCAACTGCTGAATGTGAAGAGCCCTCACCTGGGGAGGAAAACACTGCCCCAGGGAAGTGTCGAGCACTGCTCCGATGTACTGGAGCCTCTGTGTTGGCGTCAAATGGGACTTCTTTAAATTGAGGGAGAAGCCCAGCCTGTGAAGGGAGTGGCAGGTGACGGACAGATGATCCAGGACTTGCTCGGGAGAGCTCCCCCTGATCAACCAATCGTCCAGGTAGGGGTAGACGTGAATCCCCCCTTGCCTGAGATGCGCTGCCACCACCACCATGAGCTTGGTGAAAACCCTCGGGGCGGAGGTCAATCCGAACGGCAGGACCCGAAACTGAAAGTGCGAGTCGCCAACCGCGAACCTCAGGTACTTCTTGTGCTTGGGATGGATCGGCACATGGAAGTAAGCATCCTTGAGGTCGAGTGACACCAACCAGTCCTGAAGCTGAAGGGCCTGGAGGACTTGAGAGAGAGTAACCATCTTGAACTTGTCCTTCCTGAGGAGTTTGTTCAAACCGCGCAAGTCCATGATGGGTCTCAATCCCCAGTCTTTCTTGGAAATCAAAAAATAAGGGGAATACCATCCCTTGTTCCTCTCCGCTACAGGCACCAGTTCTATAGCGCCCTTCTCCAGCAGGGCTTGAATTTCCTGCGCAAGGAGCGGATCCGGACACTTCAAAGAGAGGTTCCCCGGTGGATTGTCGCGAGGCCTGTGCCGAAAGGGAAGACAGTAGCCGTGGGTTATGATCTCCAGAACCCACACATCCGAAGTAATGGCTTGCCACTCTACAAGATGCTGCGCCAGCCTTCCCCCAACCGGCGAACCATGGGACCTGGCCTCATGACTGAGTAGGAGCGGCTGCGGCGTTACCGGAGGGCAAAGAGGCAACTGCCCGAGCGGCCCTGGCACCACGGGTACCCTGTCGTCCACCTCTGGTACCCCTGCGTTGGCCTCTTTGACTGCCAGCTCCCCTCGCTTTACTGAAGGACGAGTAATAGCGAAAGGAACCACCCCTCCACTGCTGTCCCCTAGGACGAAAAGGCGGAGGTTGGCGAACTGCAGCGCCCAACGACTTCGCTGCAGCTTTTGAGGTCTGCAACCTCTCAAGGCTCTCGTCAGCCTTGCTGCCAAAAAGGTGTTCACCGTCAAAGGGCATGTTGAGGAGCCGGGACTGCACATCAGGAGCAAACCCCGACTTCCGCAACCACGCAAACCTGCGTATCACGGTGCTCGCCACCATGGACCTACTGACGCATTCAGCCAAGTCCAGACCCGACTGAACGGACTCACACATGGCATCCTTACCATCCTGGACCATAGCAAGGAAACCATCCCGTTCATCCCCTTCGCGAATATGTTCAGCCGCTAACGCAACACAGTTCCACAGAGTGTGCGTGAAACGTGACAAGGCACAAATGGAGTTGGCCGCCTGAAGCGCCATACCACCAGAAGAAAACACTTTCTTCGCCCAGCCATCAAAACGTTTGTCGTCCCTATCAGGAGGGATGGTAGGGTATGACGCCTGCTTTGCCGGGGCCGTGGCCGCCTGCACCACCAAACTTTCCGGAGTGGGGTGCCTGGTCAAGTAGCAGGGGTCGCTACTGGCTGGACGGTATTTACGCGACAAGGATCTGCCCACCGCCGGGAGACTCTCCGGAGCAGTCCAAGCCGCCGCCACCCTTCTCTGTAAAGCCATATGGAACGGCAGTACCGGGTCAGTTGGGGGACCAACATCAAGGATGTCCGTCAGATCATCCTGCACAAACTCCCCTGGGGGAGCAGACCATCCCAGATACTCAGACACCCTAGCCATAAGGCGCCGGTACGAGGAATCGGCATGGGAGCCAGGCTCAGGCCTACAAAATTCCACCTCCGGAGAGGTGTCCAGTCCACTGGCATCATGCAGTGACTGCCTCAAATCGTCAAACTGACTATGGCCCGAGACAATTTCATCTGGCACCTGACTAGGAACCAGGCCATCAGAATCCTCATCCGCCTCTGAAATATATTCCAGGTGGCAAAAAGGCACCCGAGAGTGCTTGCTCTTAACCAGAGCCTTCCTAGGGGGTACACCCATGACACGGGGCACCTCCGACACGAAAGGCGTCGATGGCGTCGAGCGAATCAGCGTCGAGGAAATCGGCGTCGACGTCAGATGCAGCGCCTCCAGTATCGGCGGCGTCGACACAGCCCTCGAAGCCGGAGCCCCGAGCGTGTCCCTCGACGACCTGATCGTCGACGGCGTCGACGACTTCCTCGAAGCCGGAGCCTCGAGAAAGCCTGTCGACGCCCTCGACGCCTCAGACGTCGATGTCTTCCTCGAAGACTTCACAGGAGCACACGGTCTCGAACGCGTCGAGGACCGGGACCTGGAACGGGTACGGCGAGAACGAGCCTCCTTGTCCGAACGGGACCGCTCCCGTGACTCGTGCCGACCACTCTTGCGAGCGGTGTCTCTCGACCTCTCACGGCCGACCCCACTCGGGGGCGCGGACGGCTGAGTACCCTGCAACTCAAGAATCGCCAACATTTTCTTCCCGAAGGAAGCCCATTCCTCCGGCGTCGCACGGCTGGTGGGGTAACCGACGTGCCGTGCAGAATCCTCGGAAGAGGACCTGGAAGGCGACCGGTGACGGCGCTTCCGAGAATGCCTCGAAAAGGCTGAGGAGTGGCGAGACCCACTCCTAGAAGAAGACCGACGAGACTTCCGACGATGACGCGGAGAGTCACCCCTCGAATCATCCGTCGAAAGCCCCGCCGACTTCGACTTCCGGGGCTTGGACACCCGACCTACCGACAACTTCTTCTTACGTTCGCGTAAGGCTTTGGACGTGAGCGACTGGCAGTCGATAGTCATCCGTGTCGTGGGCCTCCCCGAGGCACCAGAGGCAGGCGTCGTGCGAGTCAGTCACCGACATCTTGGACCCACACTCCCCGCACTTCTTAAAGCCCGGACGCGGGGTTGAAGACAAAGTGGAAGACATCGCCGAAGGAAATTCACAAACGAACAGGTTCGAAGAACCAGAAAGAACAGAACTCCAAAGAGTCGAGGCTTAGAACCGAGAAACACGAAGCAACACGTTCGCGGAAAAAACGGAACTGAGGCTACGGGCGTCGTGCGTCCTACTTATCACATCGGATGACGTCGGACATCGGAGGAGGTCCTCGACGTCGGCGCATCGACGTCATCGACGCAGGACGCAGACGCCGGAAAAGTTTCCGAAGCAGCACAGCTGTGGTGATTACATGTCATAGATATGGAATACGTAGGAGGACCCAATCCCCTCGAAAAAGGAGTTTTAGCCTAGCAGCAGGACTTCACTGGGCAATTCAAAGGTCCAGGAGGATGCAGCAAGCTTCGTTCATGGTTTCTTCATCGGGTGTATTTCCCACTGATCAACTCTGTCTCTAGGACAAAAACCCTCGCCTTTTAGGCAGGTTTCTCCCATTCATGCACAGCCTAGCTGTCACTCGGACAGCAGGGTGGGTGTCCTGAAAGGACCACCAGCCAATCAGGACTGGGTGCATTCAGGCATTCCTAAAGACAAAGGACAGGGGAGTTTTGGCAACCTCCCTCCCATCCTGCCCTTCCAGTCACACTGGAGCCAGAGGCGGGTTTCAGAACTGAATCCAGCCAAAGGCAAAACAAACAAAGGGCTCAAACCTGGCTTGGTGCGCAGAGTAAAACCCAGGAAAGACCCCACCAACAGAAAATGATGAAAAAAGAAGACAGGCCATTTTGACAAAATGGTCAACCATCAGTGCTATACTGCAGCTGAAGATTCAGCCTGCAGTAGAAATGCACAATGGTAGTAAAATTCAACCACTGCCACCAGCCATTTAAAGTAGTGTGTAACAAAAAATGTTACATGAGTAGGTAGGATAAGGGACTACTAAGTAGCCCCCCAGCACTCCACATAATGTGTGCTGGACCTACAAAGAGAAAAGGTAAGAAGTCAATTTCACTTAACTATTCTTGGGAATAGTAGTTCACACAAGAAAAGGTATTTAAGGCACTGAAGGTGCTGTGTGTTACCATTCAAAGATTATATGCCTATGGAGTTTTGTCAGACTCCACAACAAAGGAAACACAGAATCCAAATCAGGTCAGAACACACGAGAGAGTGAGAAAAAGGGCCCACTCACTCCAGAGTTAAAATTAAAAGTCCTAAAGACCAGCAAAAGAGTTGGGGTCTCTAAAGAGGAAGGGAATTAGCACAGAAATGAGAATTCTCCCTAACAGTGCGCACCAACCAATTACATGAACCTCTGAAAACAGTGAAGTGCCTCATACGCGATCCACATGTTCTATTGAACATAATATCCCAATTAAAAAATATGTATGGTGGGTATCCATTGTGGAATGACAGATCTAAAGGGCATTGTGCCATGTATGATCAGAACAATGGGACTGACCCCATGATACAGTACATATAGGGAGAAATGCTTAGTACAGTGTAACATAAAGTGCCTAGCACAGTAGATTTTATGATCAGCAAAAAATAAAATATGGTAAGTCCATGTTTGGGGACACCAAATCTAAAGTGCACAGTGCAGTATGCAATAATGGCATGGGGGACAGGCCCCTAATACAGTACATGAGAGATCAAAATACCTTGTGCAAAGTACAATAACGTGCCTAGTGCTAATATGGTCTCTGATCACAAATGTATGTGTTCAAATATATGAACTCCCCATTTCGAAATTTAAATCAAATGTCTTCTTCCTAATACAAAGTGCAATCCTACAATACAAACTGAGCTCATCATGAGATACTCTACCATTCTAATGCCTACTGCAAATCGATCTGTGCGTACGCTGATTTTACATTCCAGGTTAAAAAATTTAATTTAAAGTGCAGAGTAAAATGTGCAATCTTGGCATGCATACTCAAACTAAAGTGCAAAGTCAGGGTAGAAGTATCTAATGCCCTATATACCATGAAGTGTCTAATGCAGTTTACATATTGAAAGGAAGCGCCCCCAATTTCAGCACGATCCTCCCCGCAATGAGAGACAATAAGGGACTCTCCCGTAGTGGGAATAAGACCAAGACAGAGTGCGGGTGAGCGTAAGTAGGAGTTTATCCAAAGATTAGGGCATGCAAAGAACTCTGCAACCTCCGAGAGCGCTCTGTCTGACAATAGCAAAGACAGGCGTATTTCTAATACAAAAAACGTCATCAGAACCTACACACTATAGGGGGCACAAGTTAATTGGGATTGGGTGGCGTCGACTAACTATAGGTGTTGCTGCAGCGTGGTTGGTCTTGGCGTGAGGACGTCACTGGTCAGCCTCGTGGGTTGGGTTGGGCCTGGCAGGCCAGCTTGAGGTCATCCGAGCGGTGTTGGTATGCTGGGGCAGCCTGTGACAAAGATGAATACCTTTCCTGACTCGTTTGCCCTAGGCCATGCACACTGCAGTTATTCAAGAAACGACATCTAAGTTCATCAATAAATCGCTCAGTAGTTTGTCTTACAAGATAAACGCAACACATGAGGAATGCACCTCGTGAGAGGTCCGGTGGTTGTCGGTTGGGGTGAGATTTACCTGTGTCATACTGACCGGTATTTTAGGTCGAGGGGCTGGGCTCTGGGGCCTGAGCCGAATGATACATGTCTGTCTGCCGCGTTAGAAGTTATTATATAAATGGGTCTCTGTGTCTTGTCCCAGTGATGGGGGTCGTCTTTGCACAGGGTCATGATTCTTGGGGTGGTCTAGGGGGAGGGTTGTGGAATTTACGAGAGGGTGCTGGTAGATCAGTGGATTCAAACGTGGGTTTATTACCGTGCTGTAAATAACACAGGTGGCGGGCTGTGGCCTTGGGTGCGGTACCGGGGCCTCTGACTCTCTGAAGCGGCTCCAGCTTGGTTGGGGGAGGTGAGGGAGCGCGGCACAGGCCTTAGCTTCCTTATCTGGCAGGCTTGGTAGGGTGGGAGGGAGAATGGCCTTGCATATATTCACAAAGGTTTTTTCCTCGTGCGTTGCTAACTTTTGAATGCGGAACTTTTATAATGTTCCGCCTTATTTTGATGTTTTTTAAACACACATATATATATTTCAATTTCGTTACACATTTCTTTAATACAGTCGGTCCGAGTACCTTTTCGTTACCTAACATTATATTTACTACATGGTGTGATTATTTTATGTACATTAAACGTTACACGAGGTAGTTCTAGGTTATGGCCTACAGAAATTTGATGCTCGCTGCTTTAGGTGATTGAGAAAACATATATGAGTTCAGGTTTCTACATAAAATTGTAAGAACACTTATACAGATAAAGGCTATACATTTGGTCGACATCTTTCTCTGTGGTTATAGCAGCACTAGTCCAGACCTGGGGTGGTATCATGTAACGTTGCATCTTTATAGTTCATTCACAGTTTGCAGGATCTGTTTAAACAGAGGTAGTTCATTAATACCAATACTTGAATTATTTTCTACTTTCTTCAGCTAACAATGCTTCAGCTTGTTTTTTCATCACCCTGGCCTCGCGGACCAGGTCGTGCGGGGTGCAATATTACATGGTGAACGATGAAATGTTACAGTGTTAACATCTCGGGTTAGCTCATACCCGGCTTTCTCATGGGAACGCGCTCGCAGCGGATCTACCAGGGCTACTGCGGCGGCAGGGATGCATGAAAGGCCCTCCAAAGGTGGGGGCCTCGTTACAGTGTGCTGAACTCACGCCATGTTTGCTAGACAAGATGGCTTCTAGGCCTAACTGAATTTTGGTATATGCAGGGAACGGATACGTGTGGGCAATGTCGTCGGCGGGTGAACCCTCCTCCACCTGGGCCCGGGTGGCATGAGGGGACAGCCACCGAGTCATGGTCCTCACCTGGGGAGAAGGCTGCAGGTGAGGAGGGCCTCGCGGCCAGTCCTCCCCTACATTTCCCCCCTTTCGTTACTAAAGTAACGAATTCTTTAGCTCTTCTAATCTTCTACATTCTTGCTCCTCTATCACTGCCTCATCCCATGCAGGTGTTCCTTTTCTAGGCATCCAAGCTCTGCATACCCCCCTCAAGCTCTCACCTCTTCTAGCATACTCATCTGGGGTACAGGTTAAATATATACAGTCACCAGTCCCTTCCAAGTCTACCCAGACCTCCTCATACCATTCCAGTTCCACATCTCGGGGCTCTTTGATAGTGGTGTGCCATAGTTTATCTACTATGTACTTATCACGGCACATAGGCACTAACTGGTATCTGGGAGTGTTATCTGTTCCTGTCTGTACATGTACCTCTTGTGTCGCCTTAATTGTACCACCAGAGTTGCCCATTGTCACCATCATCATCGCACCGTTAGGGACTGCATTAGCACAACATCGGAGGCCCACCTGGCATAGGCAGAACACCACGAGGAGGACCACCACAACTGGTATCAAGAACTTCATCGCCAGTCCAAGCCATGAGGGAACCCAGGAGAAGAGATTGTCGAACCATGAGCTATCTTCGGCCCCACCTTCCATCTTCATCTTCTCTCCCAGGTTATGTACCGCTTCAATGACGTGGGACAGGGACCCATTTTCTGCATCTTCAGAAGGTACGAACGTGCAGCACGCACTTCCTATTTTTCGGCAAACACCTCCATCGATCGCTGTTAGCAGGTCCAGAACATACCTGTTCTGCATGGTCATTAGTCGCAGAGCTCGTAGTTCCACCTTTATTATGTTGAACCCCTCTTCAGTGTCATTGGCCAGCTGAATCAGTTCCCACCGTGTGATCTGGAGCCATTTTGCATTTGCTCTTGCTTGGACACTTGAAACTAGTGAGGCAAAAAATGTTTCCACGGAGCTAAACAGGCGATACCTGTCTGGGATCTGTGCCAATAAATCGGATGATGCTTGTGATATGTAGTTTGATGTTCGCTTGTTCCGTAATAGCTCCTTTTCTTTCCCTCCGGAGGACAGGACATAGAGGTGCGCTTCTGCAGTGGGAGATGTGGCATCCTTGTTCACGTTTCCTTGCGTCCGCTTATTCTTGTCGACGTGACTTTCTGGAATCACCATTAAGGCCGAATGCAAAGTGGCCATTGAGCAGCTGCCACTCCATGCCTGGGGAAGGTGCAAGTAAGCCTGATTCCCGCATACCCAGTATGTGTCCATTAGTGCTGCTGTTCCTTTTTTCATGTCTGGGATGGTGAGAGTTTTGTTAAAGTTTTTATTCGTTCCCATTGCCACTTTTCCTTCTCCCTTGAAACATAGTTCGTTTTGTATTTCACTTTGTAGCTTGAAGGGTTTCTCCATCGCTGTTACCCATGTTAGTTTAGAGATGTGTTCTTTCCATATTGGTAAGCACGTTTTTTCCATCCACCGCAGCTTGTCTGGTTGGACACCTTTCAGTGCTTCCGCTTTGCACAGTACTTCTTCATCTTTCCATTTGTTTTCGGAAAACAGCGTCCCTTGTATTGCAAAGAAAGGTTCTTTAAGACAGACCACTCCAGACGCTTTTGAATAGCACGTTTTGCTGTCCTGTATCATTTTGAAAGAGACATCGTGTGCTTGAAAGGTGTTCTTTATTCTACACAGTGTGAGATGAAGGAGACATTGGGCATCCACAATGGGCAATTCTCTTGGCAACAACACTTTGGGCGTACCTGATGCATGGGGGATAAGCGAACAGACATAGCAGCTTTCATTGGTTGTCTGTTTAGCTGTTGTACTCATATCTGCATACCATTTATTTGCTTGGTGGGGGTGTCGTGGGTCTTCCATCTTATCTAATCCTAACCCATAATACTCATCATACCCCTTCCTGCTTGTCTCTCTTCTTCGCCTACTTCTCTCCCCTCTCCTATACCTTTTAGTTTCGATAGGTGAAAGAATAGGCCCCCCTTTCTCATTCCCTCCCCCCTTTTCCAATTCCTCATATATGAATTTGTGTTCTGTCATCGTAATTACTTTTCCATTTTCCTCAATAAACAACAAGTCGCTGTTCTGTATCGGGGCGGGAAGGGTAGTGGGGCTGTTATATATTTCAGGTAGGACCATTGTGTCATTTTTCATATCTTTATCTCTTGATTGTAACGGGGCAGCAGTGGATGGTGTAGTGTAGTAACCCCAAACAAGACGTGATCCATCCCAGACCAAAAAATCACCTTCTTTGATATTCATACTTGTAATTGAATTCGTGCCAGGGGCAAGGGTGGTGTTGCTCCCCCCTCCCCCCTCGTTCATCTCGGTAGAGATGAACGCTATGACCCAATATGTTACTAGGCAAAACATTGAGATGAAAAACACAATAACACACATTGATAAACCACATTCGTATGAATATGTCAATCTATCCACTAACATTTCTCTAAACCTAACAAATCTATTAGTTGCAGGCTGCCCATTCGATGCCATAGTAAATCCTGTTTGAAACATAAAAGTGCATTAAGTACAACAAGCATGTAAACATTTATAACGTTGTGACATTTTTTTTTTTTTGTCCGACAAAGTATGGGAGTGGGTGAGGGAGGGGGTGTGTCCACAGACAAGGTAGCTTTGCAATCATTATTATTCGTACATTATTTCTCATATGAAGAGGAAAGTTGAGAGAAAAACTTTTCTAAAACAAAAAACCCTACAAAACCCTTTAAAAAGTTGTAAAAAATTACATATATATATATATATACATATTCATTTCAGTACACTTGTCGTGTGCCAGTCGCGGCCAATGTTCATCACTTAATGCACACAAAATTTCCATCATTCATTCTGCACCACTTCATTGTCCGCAGTTGCCTGTGCCTCGTCCTGTACCTCACCTTCCACGGCGCTATAGGCTCTGCGTACGTCTGTCAAATGTACCCAATATCGTAGGCCCTTCACCTTTACTGCTGTGGGTGTACAAAACACTACTTCGTAAGGGCCATGGAAACGTGGGTGGCGCATTCCACCTTCGCACAAAACTTCTGACATATATGTGGTCACCAGGCATTAGTTGTAATGGGTTTTCAGGCAGTCTCTCTGTTTCTGTTGTGTTCCCCTCCTCTCTTGTAGAGGGGGGGGGCTAGTTGCTTTGCAATTACGCGCGCTGCCCGTGTCAGTTTTTTCAAATACTCTGTGAACTCCTCCCCCAATAACGCTGCATTTCTGTGTGCATCAGAACGTTCACGGAGAGGCGAATGCGCTGTGTGCATTCTCCTTCCCGTGACGATCTCATGCGGGGACAAATGGTGGTCTTTGCTGGGCTGGTTTCGTAACTCGAACAGGGCCAAGGGCAGGCAGTACATCCAGGTCTTTTTAAGGGAAAAACACAGTTTTGACAATCTGCTTTTTAACAGACCGTTCATCTTTTCCACTACGCCATTACTTTGAGGATGATAAATCGAACATAATTTGTGCTTTATTCCCAATAGCGTAGTCACTTCCTTGAATAGTTCATTAACAAAATGTGTGCCGTTGTCTGAGCGAATAACGTCGCAAATCCCCCAGCGCGGGAACACTTCCCGCACTAGGAACTTCGCGGCGCCCTTCGCGTCTGGGCGCGCACAGGGGCCTGCCTCCACCCACCTCGAAAATGGACATACAACCACAATCATGTAGCGAGCCCCGTTACATCTTTCTCCCATGTCTACATAATCAATGTGGAGCTCCCTGAATGGACCATTTGGTTTTGGTATCGTTCCTCTCAGTGTGCGCAATGTCATACCTGAGTTGTAAATTTGACATGTCGTGCATTCTAAAGCCAGCCTGGTGATGTGTTCATGGAGGCAAGGTGCAAACCAATCTTCTTGTATGTCTGCCATTATGTGTTGCTTTGCGTTATGTGCGGGAAAGTGTAGTTGTTGAAATGCTATTTCTAACAATGTAACTGGCATTACCGCTTTTCCTGAACTTTTTTGTCGCCACAATAAATCAGTCGGCGATTTGCTGCATCCCCTTTTAGTCCACAGCAATTTTTCTTCTGCACTAGCTCCCTCTTGCAGCTCTATAATTTCCTGCGTGGGCATCATGTTGTATCCTGTGGGGACCTCTTGGCTTGCTGTGTGGTGCAACATGTACTCTCCTACTGCACCTTTATGTAAATACGAAGCTTCTTTGGCAGCGGCGTCTGCTGCCGCGTTCCCCAAAGATATAAAATCTGTATTTGTGGTGTGGGCTTGGCATTTTACGATGGCCACTGCCGTGGGCTCTTGCAGGGCCTCAATCAGTTCTTTTAATAATTCTGCATGTTGAACTGGTGTTCCATCTGCTCGTCGAAACCCTCTCCGCCCCCACCGTGCCAACCCGCCGTGTACTGTTGTTGTCATGTATGCTGAGTCGGTATATATTGTCACTGCGCACCCCTTGGCGGCATGCAAGGCTTCTATTAGCGCTATTAGTTCTGCTGCTTGGGCTGAATAGTGTGATGGGAGGCGGTGTTGCACTAGTGTCTCGTATTCATCTTCTTCTAATCGTACAACTGCCATACCCACATGTTTCTCTCCTGTCTCCATGTCTATTGATGCTGACCCGTCCACGAAATACACCTCTCCCTCGTTCAGGGCATTCTCAGAAATTACTTGATCCTGACCTTCGTCACCTGTGTATGTAGCGCAATTGTGGTTCTGCATGTCCTCTACGGTGCACGCCTCTGTGATGAATGTGGCCGGGTTCACTGTTTTACATCTTACTATATGGATGTTTGCGCTGGACAGTATTATTTCATATGCTGTGGCTCGTTGTGTCGTCAATGTGCTCTTTGATCGCTCTAATATTGTAAATAGTGAGTGTTCCACAAACAGTGTCAGAGGACAGCCCATCACTATTGTGGCACTTTTCTCAATTGCGAACGCGGCTGCAGCTAGGGATTGTTCGCACGCGAAATGACCTTGCATAACTGCGTCTAGGGTGCCACTATAGTAAGCCAGTGGTTTGTGCCCTAACGATGTCTTTTGTGTCAGTACTGCTGTCATCAGTGTTCCTTTGCAGTGTGAAAATAAGAAGAATTCGCGCCCATAATCTGGATTTGCCAGTACTGGAGCGCTTGATATCAGCTCTTTTAGTGAGTTAAATGCTGTGTTCATCTCTTCTGTCCATTCTATGTGTTTGTTTTCCTGCTGTGCCTCTTTTAGTGCCTGTAACAAGGGCCTTGTGTATGCTGCGTAATCCAATATCCATGCTCGGCAATAGTTGCACATACCCAGAAATTTCTGCATCTCTTTTACTGTTTTGGGTACCCCCACTGCTCTAATCGCCTGTGCCCTGTCTGGTATGATCCGCTTGCCATCCTTTGATATCAGCTGTCCCAAGTATAGGACCTCTGTCAGACAGTATTGTAACTTCCCTTTGTCCACCTTGTACCCTTTATTGGCCAATAATGTCAGGAGTGTTATTGAGTCCTTTCTACACTCCTCCTCAGTTTGTGCACAAACCAATAAATCATCAACGTACTGAATCACTGTGCTTTCTACAGACAAATTCCCCAGATCTTCATGTAGTACTCTGTTGAATATGCTTGGGCTCTCGCAATATCCTTGTGGTAGTCTGCAGTGTTCGAACCTCCTCCCCCCTAGTGTAAACGCTGTTAAGTACCTGCTCTCTTCTGCTAAGGGAATCGAGAAAAATGCATTTTTTAAGTCAATAACTGTGAAGTGGGATGCCGTTTTCGGAATGTTGCACAGTATTGTCGCCGGGTTCGGGACTAAAGGGAACTCCTTCTGAATCACATCATTGAGTGGGCGTAAATCTTGTATCATCCTCCATGAACCTCCCTTCGCCTTTTTAATCGGGTAAATGCATGTGTTGCATGGGGAGTTTGAGGGCACTATTATTCCTTGTGCTAGCAGTGCATCTAGTGTCTCTCTGATCCCTTCTTCTGCTTCGCGTGACAATGGATATTGTTTTACCCGGGGTAGAATTGCTCCCTGTTTCAGTTTTATTACCACATGCTGAACCCCATGTAATAACCCCACATCATGGGGGCCATTTGTCCATATGTTAGTGGGTACTAACCTCATGTCGTCATCAAAAAATGCATGTGGTGCTCCTACTACTGCCATTAATTCAACTTGAGTTTTTCTGGCTGTAACTACAATGTCGCACGGCATTGCTAGTTCCATCACTATTTCGCCATCTGTCTCAGTGTCAGAAAATAGCTCCTCGTCCGAGAGCTCCCTCAGTGGGATATTTGCATTTGTACACAGTACTGTCCGCCACTCACATCCTTCCATGTCAACGCCAATCACACATATTCTGTTTGCTGACACGTGTACTGCGTGTAAATCCAACGATAGCACTGACCCGGGAGCAGTGTCGGGGCTTGCTATGGGGCGGAAAAGGAATTCGGCTGGAATCCTCCAATCCATCCTTTTTAGTTCTGGTACTATGAGAGCCAATGTTCTCATGCCCTCAACAAACATCTCCTCGTTTCTTGGTAACCCTCTGATCTCTTGCATGATTGTGTGGCCGTGTATTACTGTTAATATGCGGAGGGGGCATATTCCTGGCGTCGAACATACAATACCGCTCCCTGTGAATGATATTGTCATATTTAGTTTGCTTAAGAGATCTCTCCCCAGCAAATTAATGGGAGAGTGTTCATAGTACAGTAAGGGTGCTTTCACTGTTTTACCCCCCACTGTCACATCCAATGCCTCTGTGTAAGGAACTTCAATTACAGCCCCAGAGAACCCCTGCGTCTCTAACGTTCTATTAGATAACGGGAACCGGCCCTCTCTAATGCATGATTTCTCCGCTCCCGAATCCACCATGAATATGAACTGCTTGTCTCCTATCTGCGCCCCTATCAATGGTTCCTCTGATGCATTGTGGGTCGTAGATAGTACTGGACACGCAAGTGCTCTCTGTGGGCTGTCCTATGCGGGGTGTCTCATTGCCCCCCCTTGATCAAAAATGTTCCCCGAAACTACTGACACCCCGCTGTAAGGTGCGGGAGCAGGAGCTCCGTTAGCTACTGTGGCGAAAGTGTTACCTGGCGTGTATTGCATATTGTCATTATTCTGTGGGTGGTTTTGTGTTCTGTACTGATGTCCGTGTAGTTGTGCGTTACTTCTTTGTCCTACATTTTCCGGTTGTTGGTATTGTCCCATGGGGAGGCCATAGGGGCTTCCTGGGTGGGGGTGACCGTACTGTTCTATCTCCTGGAACCCGTTGTTTTGTCTGCTCCTGCACTCTCTTGAGTAGTGCCCCCATCTCCCACAATTCCAGCAGCTCCCCTGTGGGCCTCTGGGACCCTGCCACCCATTTCCTCCCATTCCTCCATACCCTTGTCCTCCTCTTCGGCCCCTGTACCCACCTCTTCCCCCTCTTGGGGCCCACTCTTGCCACGTTGGACCTCCGTTCTGCTCCTGCTCAGCCCACTGTCGTTGTCCTTGTCCTGCCCAATTTGCTGCTATTCTTCCTTGTATTGCTATTTGCCCCTCCTCTCCTTCTTCTCCCTCCCTCATGAGTGGGAGCCCTGCTACCGCTGCTGCAACCTTCACCAGTTTTGATTGTACCAACTTTGCCTCGTCTGCCAACCTTCTCTGTGCTACTTCCTTCTCTCTCTCTTTAATTCTTTTGCAATGGTGCACTATTATACTTTGGATCTCTGGCCACCCCTTTGCCTCAACGCCCGCTATTTTATCGAGTGCCTTCTGCACCTCTTTTGGGAGCCCTCTCTTAATGATGAAATAAAATAGAGATGTGGATTGGTGCCAGGGCGTGCCCGTTTCCGCTCTCCACATCTCCTGCACCCGGAGAATGTAATCCATAGCATCTTCCCCGTCATTCATTGTACATTGCATCACTGACTGTAAGTCACGGGTATCTGGGAATGTCTCCCTCAGTGCGTCCCACACCCTTGCTCGCACTGTATTAAAGGAAGCCCCATCATGGCGATCACAGTCCAACGTCACTGCCGGGAAACCAGCCTTAGCCCATACTCTGTCCGCTTGATCTCCTACTGCTGTTACTAGTAGGCTTTTCACATCGCCTACTGCCAACGGTATGCCAGCGGTATGTTTCTCAAATGCATATATCCACTTGCTCGCCCCTCCTGACAGCTGGGGCAATAATTTCATTAAATTAGCCTTATCCATCTGAGCCCATGGTATATAGTTTGGTCTTCCCCCCCCCCCCTGTGTATCAATGGAAGTTGTAGCTTCCCTTTTGAGGTTGCACCCTCCCTTTCCTTAGTCGCTGCGGACTCTAACGACGCCATCTTTCCCACCCTATTTCTTAGTCGTCCCATCCATTCGTCGTCTATAGTCCCTAGCGAACATGCACCGTCCACCTCCTCGCTTTCCCCCCCTACTGCCATACTCAACCTATCACTCTCATCCAATCCTCCTCTGACATCACATAACAAGTCCTCTCTGATCCCTCTCTCTCGTGATACATCACCAATGCTCCCTTCTACTGCTCCTATCTCTATTATTCGCGTCGGCTCTTCCTCAATTCTGAACAGTATTTCTCCCTTTTTCCATCCTTCCTCGATGTGCCTACTTTCGCTCGACGCTCTAGACGTGCGTCCCGATTGTATAGGGGTGCACGCCGTGCGCTCACATATGTCTTTTATTCTTGAGAGCTCATCCCTTGCCACAGTAAGCCTTGACTCTAAGTCACTTGTTAGCTTCTCTATATCCACCCTCTGTGTGCTTCCCTGGGCGCGCTCTCTGGTGTTTTCGTATGGTGGGGGGGCTGTTGGTCTTTGTAGTGTACCAGTTGTGGGGGGAGGCACATAAGTAGGGTCGCTATATCCTGCTGCGGGGGCTGGTTTAGGTAATATCGGGTACAAACTAATCACCTCTGTAGGTTGTTCCGTACTTAGCTGTTCCTTTTCCTCTCTTGGGATCATCAGTGGATTATCTGTGGTGGGAGGGAGATCACTATTTGGTGCCGGAGCTTTGGGTGGTGGTACTTCCTCAAACAATCTCCAGAGGTCTAATATCTCCTTCCTATTTTGCCACTGCTTCCCCTTATACTTGAGGCTGATGCATGCTCGTACCATATCAAGAACGCTTTTGTCAAAAGACCCTCCCTCGGGCCAAATCTGGGGCAGACCCTCCCCTTTCAATTCTGTCACCCATTGATCGTGATATTTATTTATTCGTTCAGCGTATCCCGGTAAGCTTTTACAAATATGTGACAGGGGAGTTTCGGCCCCCATATTCTAAATCTCTAACACAGTCGTGTCCGCCTTTTTTACTTTTAGTTAGGTGTAGATATGTATATGTATACCTGTATGGCACAGACAAGGGCGGACCTCTCAAAAATTATCACCCAGTTTTATTCACTGCGCAAGTCCTTTCTCACTTACCATAGCTCATCTCCTTCTCATTCCCATACACTCATGTGATTTCACTCGCAACTGATCAAATACCAGTTTTGGTCAACACTCTCTGGCGCCACCTCGCGGTCAACCGTTCGTCTCCAACACTCACACGGTGCGCGCACCCTTCGCAATGCTTTCCACTCACACCTCGTCTTTTTTCCTCCCTTTCCTCCCTGGCCAGCTGTCCCTGTTTTTCTGCTAAAGTTACTATGTTCACGTCTGTACGTGCCACTACTTAATCCCCACTCCTACAAATGTGCTCCCTATTTTATAGTTCTTCTACAAGTATATTCACCTTATACCCTTTTCGCTTTCTCCCCCTGCCCCGTGGAATGGAAAAAAGAAATAGAGAGTAGCTATCACTAAAAAAAAATATTCCCGGTGTCTCCCTCTGCCAGACACCAATAACTTATGTCTTACTTCTTCATATATTCCCAGTACTAGTTTAGATAGCACTATGCGGCGCCGCCTTCCATCCCCTTTCGGAGCTAGGTTTCCGTCACTTCTACCACTTCACTTATTTCTTACTCCTAATGGCCATATGCAAAGAAAAGATAAAGAAAGTTTCAAGACCCGTCTTTAGTAGACCCCCGTTATTCTTCTCCTCTACCTGTCCCCGTTCCTCTGTTCACAATTTCCCCTCCCTTCCCCTTTACGATCGCTCGCACTCAGTACTCACGTGCCCGTCTTGAACCGATAGTCTCCGAAACTGGGTCCGTCCAGGCGGTGTCACCGGTAACTCAACGGTCAGCCCCTGGCTCCGGCGAGCGGCACTCAAAGGGGATTTTTTTCCAATCGGGATCCCGTACCCTTTCTCATTGAGTGCGCACTTCTTATTGTGCCAGTCGCCGTTGGCGGGCAGCCTCCCGGAGCCGGCTCACCGTGCGTATCCCTTCTCGACCGGAGATTCTCGTGCTACAAGGGGGTCGTTAAAAGGGAGTTAGGAAAAATAATTTGGAGATATCACGCTATCGGGGTCACCACTGAAAGGAAGCGCCCCCAATTTCAGCACGATCCTCCCCGCAATGAGAGACAATAAGGGACTCTCCCGTAGTGGGAATAAGACCAAGACAGAGTGCGGGTGAGCGTAAGTAGGAGTTTATCCAAAGATTAGGGCATGCAAAGAACTCTGCAACCTCCGAGAGCGCTCTGTCTGACAATAGCAAAGACAGGCGTATTTCTAATACAAAAAACGTCATCAGAACCTACACACTATAGGGGGCACAAGTTAATTGGGATTGGGTGGCGTCGACTAACTATAGGTGTTGCTGCAGCGTGGTTGGTCTTGGCGTGAGGACGTCACTGGTCAGCCTCGTGGGTTGGGTTGGGCCTGGCAGGCCAGCTTGAGGTCATCCGAGCGGTGTTGGTATGCTGGGGCAGCCTGTGACAAAGATGAATACCTTTCCTGACTCGTTTGCCCTAGGCCATGCACACTGCAGTTATTCAAGAAACGACATCTAAGTTCATCAATAAATCGCTCAGTAGTTTGTCTTACAAGATAAACGCAACACATGAGGAATGCACCTCGTGAGAGGTCCGGTGGTTGTCGGTTGGGGTGAGATTTACCTGTGTCATACTGACCGGTATTTTAGGTCGAGGGGCTGGGCTCTGGGGCCTGAGCCGAATGATACATGTCTGTCTGCCGCGTTAGAAGTTATTATATAAATGGGTCTCTGTGTCTTGTCCCAGTGATGGGGGTCGTCTTTGCACGGGGTCATGATTCTTGGGGTGGTCTAGGGGGAGGGTTGTGGAATTTACGAGAGGGTGCTGGTAGATCAGTGGATTCAAACGTGGGTTTATTACCGTGCTGTAAATAACACAGGTGGCGGGCTGTGGCCTTGGGTGCGGTACCGGGGCCTCTGACTCTCTGAAGCGGCTCCAGCTTGGTTGGGGGAGGTGAGGGAGCGCGGCACAGGCCTTAGCTTCCTTATCTGGCAGGCTTGGTAGGGTGGGAGGGAGAATGGCCTTGCATATATTCACAAAGGTTTTTTCCTCGTGCGTTGCTAACTTTTGAATGCGGAACTTTTATAATGTTCCGCCTTATTTTGATGTTTTTTAAACACACATATATATATTTCAATTTCGTTACACATTTCTTTAATACAGTCGGTCCGAGTACCTTTTCGTTACCTAACATTATATTTACTACATGGTGTGATTATTTTATGTACATTAAACGTTACACGAGGTAGTTCTAGGTTATGGCCTACAGAAATTGATGCTCGCTGCTTTAGGTGATTGAGAAAACATATATGAGTTCAGGTTTCTACATAAAATTGTAAGAACACTTATACAGATAAAGGCTATACATTTGGTCGACATCTTTCTCTGTGGTTATAGCAGCACTAGTCCAGACCTGGGGTGGTATCATGTAACGTTGCATCTTTATAGTTCATTCACAGTTTGCAGGATCTGTTTAAACAGAGGTAGTTCATTAATACCAATACTTGAATTATTTTCTACTTTCTTCAGCTAACAATGCTTCAGCTTGTTTTTTCATCACCCTGGCCTCGCGGACCAGGTCGTGCGGGGTGCAATATTACATGGTGAACGATGAAATGTTACAGTGTTAACATCTCGGGTTAGCTCATACCCGGCTTTCTCATGGGAACGCGCTCGCAGCGGATCTACCAGGGCTACTGCGGCGGCAGGGATGCATGAAAGGCCCTCCAAAGGTGGGGGCCTCGTTACAGTGTGCTGAACTCACGCCATGTTTGCTAGACAAGATGGCTTCTAGGCCTAACTGAATTTTGGTATATGCAGGGAACGGATACGTGTGGGCAATGTCGTCGGCGGGTGAACCCTCCTCCACCTGGGCCCGGGTGGCATGAGGGGACAGCCACCGAGTCATGGTCCTCACCTGGGGAGAAGGCTGCAGGTGAGGAGGGCCTCGCGGCCAGTCCTCCCCTACAATATTAACGCCTACACATGGTAAAAAGTCTGAATGTATATATATTCTGTTTTGTCCCTGGCATATTTTCCACTTTTAAATTATTATTTTTTTACACCCTCAAACTGGTTCACCACTTGTTCTCATCTTTGTGCTATTCAACAGGAACACACTTCCCTTGCTTCTGGATCTCGTTTTTCAGTTGCCCCTCACCTTCTCTAGGGCAGGAGCCCCCTTGTCATCCTCTAGCTGCTGGAGCAGCTGAATACATGGAGCCGAGATCGATGCTGCAGGAGAAGCTGTACCTGCGAGCACTACTCCGACACAGGAGCAGAGATCACCGCCACTGCAGGAGCAGCATTCCCAGTAAGCATCTGCACTTTCTGCCACCATTTAGAGCTGTCCCCCACACTCATTGCCATTGCTGCCCACATGGAGTGCCCATTTTGTGGCATGAAGGCTGTCCTGAAATTAAGATAGCCACCGCTTTTCGATCCGTTATTCCGGACCTTTGTCGTCATTGTGGTTGCCTAGCAACCTGACCAGGCGGGTTATTTAGCCAATCCTGGCTAACTGGAGGCGGAAGCCGCCCTCCGCCAACAAAGGCCTACCTACTAAGGCCACTTACCTGTCTGCGCCTGTCCGTGCCGTAACGGCGGGGCTCTCTGCCGACCCATACGGTACGACCTATAATACTCATCCCGACTCCTTTGATAACTACCATACCACCTCTACAACATTTGGACTATTACCTGATTTTACATTGCGGTAAGCGACCTGTATCTGACACTAAAGCTCACTGGCATATCTACTTGTCGACCGTTCTGATTAATTCCTGCTTCAATACATCCTGATTCGTTGTTCCACCTAATTATGCAACCCTCCTCCCATTGCCACGCAACGATTCCGTGCCAGCCCACTGCATTAGGTCACTAACGTAGGCTAATGTAGGAGATTGCTGCAAGGTTTAAGCTCACCCAAGTTTATATACCTCATTTAGAACTACTGCAATTTTGAGCTCTATATCTGGCGTAACTGTTGTATGCTGTCACTATATGCCGCATCGAGACTGCCGCAACACTACACTCTGTAGCGAGCTTGCCTTCTAAACTCCTAACCTGCTTGCTACTATATTCGGCCTGTCCGAGTACCGTGTGACATACCAAGCCGCCTGTAATACTGTGTGATGTTCCTGATGGCCATACTCAGCTGGCAACACTACTGTATGCTGTCCAGAAATGCCCATCTAGTCTATAACATTACTGTATGCTATATCTGTTTTTCGTAGCTACTGTGATCCGGATTTAGCCTGTACACCACATCTAGACTGCCCGAATATTGTGTGCTGTTCCCGATTGCCTATCTAGATCATGGTGTATTGTGACCCACATCTAACCTTGCATCAATATTGTGCTTCCCTCACAATTTGCCTAGTCGGTGTACTGCATCCTGTCTGCCAGCTTTGTATGCCCCACACTCATCTACTTATTAAGTCAATGGCCTGCCACCAATTGCATATTTCTGCATATGTTGTTACTTATATATGTTGCTTGGATTAGACCCGCTCACCCTGCTAGTGTCAAATTAGTTTCTGCATGGACTGCCCTTGCTATAATGCTTGCTCAGCCACTTGTGCCTAACTGACTGAAAATCGTATAGCCTACTGCGGACACCCACATTGGTGCTATTTTAGTCCACTGTGCCTACTTTTGAACGAGCCTACTATCAGCCTACTGTGCCTAACCTGGAACGCCCCATTGCCATTATGCACTCTCTATGTCCTAATAGACTCCTACTAGGTGCTATATTTAAGTTAGTGTGGCTAACATTGCACATTGCCTTTCCTATTATCTTAGTAATACAGGCTAGTATCCTGACTACTATGTCCCCCTCTACAACGACTTTAAACAGTACTCCTACTCCTCCCACCATGACAGCCACACTACCACACAAGTCTAGCCCACAGCAAGAACCCTCCATCATACAGGTACCATGTAGTACTACTGACAGAAATATTAGACCGAGTGCACGCTTATCCAAATTGCATGAAATACCAGCAAAAAAATTAGATGGACTTAACTACCTCAAAAGGAACTTACCCCACAAAGTATCTATAGAGCCCAATACCGGCCTGATTTACACCAAAAGACTTAAACCAAACTCTGCTAGGCGCATTAGTACATACAATCTTGGATCCAATTTACCATATGCGTCAGAAACCCCTCTACCTAATCTTAAAGGGGCCCTAATAAATGCAAGATTCTTAGTTGCACATGCACCAGAGATATCTGACATCATCCTAACAGATAACCTTGACTTCTTGGCCATTACAGAATCTTGGATGCATGATGCTGCAGGCCCCGCCCTGTCCCAGGTAGTCCCTGACAACTACACCATCTTGAGGGTGGACAGACATGGCTCTTGAGGAGGTGGAATAGCAATTATTGCCAAAACTAACCTCTTCATGAGACTACCCATTTCACCTATTTTGAAATCCTGCAAATGCCTAACTGTCAAAATACCAACTGCCAACTCCCAAACGTTGAATATCCATCTTATCCTTAGACCACCAGGCCCAATTGGAACCTTCCTTGAAGATATCTAGATGTATTTGTCAAATAACTTAAAAAATACTTCTCAAACCCTAGTGCTAGGAGACTTTAACTTGGGATATAACTACACCAAGGATCCCCAATCCTCTGCCGTTGTAAATACACTGGAAGAACTAGGCTTTACCCAGAAAGTTAACTCACCCACACATGACAAAGGTCGAACCCTTGATTGGATCGCAGATTAAAACTGTAATGTCCATCACTACCATAGCTCCTCAAATCTGGACCGACCATTACCTTCTGTCATTTACATTGGTAACTAAATCGGCTATAGTTCAGACCACCTAGCCTGCCCCATCTACTCTCACGAGGAACAAACAAAATATTACAGCAGACAAATTACTTCCCTACATACTACCTAACCTCAACTCTTTACCTGACAACATGGACCCTAATTCTCTAGTTGAAGAATACAACAAAGCTATGACTACTGCCCTTGACGATATCGCCCCTCTCAAACTAAGGAAGAGCAAACCCAAAAAACATCTCAATACTTGGTTCACTCCACACTTAAAAAAATCTAAGGCTAGTCAAAAGAAAATGTGAAACTGCCTGGAGATACTCACCTTCAGCAGAAAACAAAACTAATCTCATCAACAGCTCAACCCAATATAAGAAAGCCATCATCCTGGCTAAACGGGAGACGTACAACAGAATATCACAGTCTAAATCTATTACTAAAGAACTGTTCATAATCCTAAAAACTAGAAACACATCTTACCGCAAGAAAATTTCTCCAAAGACAAAACTTGGTGTACTGACATTCAGCTTGCAGTAATAAGGTCTGTAGTTTACAAACTAAAATTGCCTTAAAGAAAGCTTCACTAGCACCGCTGTCCACGTCGAACAAAAGGCAGTTGCCACAATGCAAAGAAACACGCTTCAGCTTCTCTAAAGTCTCTGTTATTGAGGTGGAGAATATCATACTCTGTCTCAAAACATCCAATTGTAAGGGTGACCAATGCCCGGCACAACTTATCAAGGATGCTGCGAGAGAACTTGCACCCTTCATATCAAAACTTATAAATTCCTCTTTCACATCAGGTACTGTCCCTAATAACTTGAAAATCTTGGGTACTACCCCTCCTTAAAAAGCAAACCCTTGACCCAACCATACCCACAAACTACAGACCTATAACGACGGTGCCATTTCTCTTAGAAATCTTAGATAAAGTGGCATATACTCAAATTCAGAATTTCCTGGAATCCAACCTTTTACTAGGATCTTGCCAATCTGGTTTCTGTCCTCAACATGGCTAGGAAACCGCTCCAATTGATCTTAAGGCCCAAATAGATGAACTCAGAGATAAGGGTCAACTAGCCTTACTTCTCCTCCTAGAACTCTCGGCTGCATTCGACTTGGTAGACCATAAAGTCTTATGTAGCCACCTGGACTCTACAGCCCATTTTTCGAAGGAAGCCATAATATGGATAGTCTCATTCCTGAGCAATAGGACTATGGGAGTCTTTTCACCTTCGGCATCAGCAGATCCGATCCAGATTACCTGCGGTGTACCCCAGGGATCCTGCATCTCGCTGACTCTCTACAATGTATTCACCAAGCCCCTCTGACGAAATGGACTATTTGGGTATTGCCTACACGAATTATGCAGATGATACACAAATCCTCCTACCTCTTACCGGAGATTACATCATGGATCTGGCTCTGGTGAACAGAATCTATGACATTGTTCAGGCATGGATGGCCACCCATGGACTATGCCTGAACGATGATAAAACAGATCATCCTAGGCACCACGGCCCATTTATCCAAATTAAGTCCGGACTATGCATATCTCAACATTGATGGCAATTACATCAAAGTAGCAAAGGAGGTGAAGACCTTAGGCCTCTACCTAGATGCCACCCTTAACTTTACAAAACAAGTTAATTCTCTGGCATCCTCTTCTGCATACACGTGCAAACTAATCAGAGCAGGCAAAACATTTCTATCCAGGAACAGTTGTCTAATTCTATCCAGAGCTCTCATACTGTCCAAACTGGACTATTGTAATGCCCTATACACTGGTGCGAGCAAACAAAAAACTTTAGGTACTCCAGAACAATGCTCTGAGAGCAGCACTTAATATAAAAAGAAAGGAACACATCTCCGCCACCAGGAGAAAATACAAATGGCTATCTACTTTTGACAGAATTAGACTCAAAATTGCCACCCTCACCCACAAATGTCTAAATAATAAAGCACCACGTTACTTAACTGACAGGATTATCAGAAAAACTTCCCACAGACCGACCAGATCAGTCAATTCCAACTATATCCTTGTACCACGCTTTAAACTCTCTACCATTGGGGATCTAGCTTCCCAGTTAAGGCAGCTCAACTGTGGAACTCCTTGCCTCCTTTCCTAAGAGGACACCAAACCTTTGCCAAATTCAAACAGAACATGACTGATTGGATGAAAGATAATGACAAGTAAGTCAACATGCCTCAACGACCTTCAGTATTAGATGCTAGTTTAAATATTGTTGCTATACTGTGTACATGATTTTTCATGCTCTTTCTCACTGTATACTTCTTTGTATATTGACTCCTATTACTCTGTAATTAGACCTGTATGTAAATTGCGTGTGTTATATGATCCTCAATGTATACCTTGTACCCATGTAACCAAGCTGAACGTATTCTTACGTCTTGCGCCCTGATATCCTAGGGTCTGGTGCGCACTATAAATTAATAAACAAACTTGTTTTGAATATTTAGGATTTATCATAAGCACAACAATTCTCCCCCCCCCCTACAACGCCTTGTTTTTTATTAGAGGACTTGATACAACAAATGGCCATATTCGAGACATACACTCAATTAAGACGAACAAAGTTACTTACCATATCTGGTAACGTTGTTTCGATGGGATGTTCAAACAGACGTATTCCACATCTATGACAGGTAATGTCCGCAGCATACGTCGGAGGACACAATCCCCTCGAAGTGACAATACTGATCAGTCAGGACTTTTTTTTTATTTTGTTTAGAGACAAGCACATTGCACTTTAAATAAACAATGCCTACCCATTGTTAAGATATAAACAGTTTACATAGCATGCAGCACTTTAGTACCATAATGGATTTTGGCGCTTATGTAGTATTATCCACTGTTTAATATTCTCTCCCCGCTTCTTTGTGGGGTAATGCAATTGAATGTTTAATCATACATTTTACTTATTATGACAACATGTTGTATCAGTGGTGATACGCATAAACAAATCAGACTCAAAGCCCGTCGGGGTCAATTGCCAATATGTTCTTTCAGACACACATGTACAAAGCGTCTGCACAAGCCAAATAGTTTTAGATCTTGCTGTTGTGCACAGTGCACTTTACTCATTAGATTTAGGCGCCCGCAAGGGTTAACTTCTAGTATATTACTGCAGATATAAATTAATTAGTCAACATTATTTCTAATGTATACAAAGTGGGTATATGTTGCCTACAAAACTTTTATACATGTTCATGCAGGAGACAATATATTTGCACCGTATCATCTCTGCAGATTGCATATTGCACTTTATTCATTAATCACCCACTTGGGTAGATGTTTGAAAAAGATATCTTTTTATATAAATTGCACATTGCACTTTATTTATCAGTCACTCAATTGGCTAGATGTTTAAGATGTATGGGAATAGTTTCTTACCTGTAACTCCATTTGTCCAACATTGGTATCTTTCATGGATTCACATGCTTAGAATATTCCCCGTGGACAGACTGGGAACCCTCGGTAAGCTTATAAAGCCGTTTCCCATAGGAAAACGTTCGACACCTTCGTGTCCCATCTATGTTGTTTTGGGCCGCGCACGTATTCCCCACTAGGATGTAGCGGTATAAATGCTCCGCCCCCTGTGGCTCCCTTCAGATTTCGACCCCTCCAAAGCAGAATGGGGTGAAACCAAGAACTACAAGACAATTGCATTTAGGGGAGGCCGGCGGGCGCATGTGAATCCATGAAAGATACCAATGCATGAGAAATGGAGTTAGGTAAGAAACTATTCCCTTCTCCACCATTGGATCTTTCATGGATTCACATGCTTAGAATAAAATGCACAGCAGTGATCCTGAAAAAAGAAGGAGGTGTGAATGCAATCCGGCACCCACCCAATCCTGCGTATAGTGAACCACGCTTACATAAGATTTGAATTTAAAGTGTGCCATAGTAACTGCACAGAGCAATATCCATATAAAGCTATAACAGTATACATAAACATATATATGTCCAAATCAGCATAGACCCTTCTTGAAAAAGGGCTTACCTTATTGAAATAGATGTCACAAGACTGCTCTTCCCATTTGTATTTCGTCCGCATGCTGTCGTTCGAGGCAGTAGTGGCGTGTAAATGTGTGAGGCACTGACCATGCTGCTGCCTGGCAAATGTCTGTCAGTGGTACCCCTGCCCACAACGCCGTCGACGACGAAGTCGTCCTGGTTGAATGAGCTCTCGGACGTCCTTGTAGCGGTTTTCCCGCTTTTGAATGACAGAAGGCAATCGTCGACGAGACCCATCGGGCCAGTCCCTGATTTGAAATTACCTTCCCTTTTGCCGAAGGGCCATGTGCAACGAAGAGTTGCTGCGTAGATCGAAGTTGTTGAGTTCGATGAAGGTAAAATTTTAGAGCTCTCTTGACATCCAAGGTATGTAGGACTTTTTCCGCAGCCGATGAGGGGGTCGCAAAGAAGGTGGGCAGGACAATGGATGAGTGCTTATGATCAGTTGTAGGAACTTTTGGGATGAAAAGAGGACTTGTTGACAGATTCACTTTGTCCTTGAAAAATCTTCGGTACGGAGGGTCTATGACCAACGCTTGCAACTCCGAGATCCATCTAGCTGATGTTATAGCTATAAGAAAAGCCACTTTCCATGACAAGAACTTCATCGACGATGTGGCCATTGGCTCAAAGGGCGGTTTCATTAACCCTGCTAGCACTATATTCAGGCTCCACGTTGGTGGAAAACGTTTAACCGGAGGGAATGTCCGGAACAAACCTCTCATGAAGTGTTTCACTAACCTGTCGCTGAACAAGGGAGAGGACTTCCTTCTTCTTGTGAACCTAGAGATGGCCGCCAGGTGAACCTTTAGTGATGAAAAGGACAATCCGCTTTTTGCTAGGTGTAGCAGATACGGAAGAAGCTGTTCCGGAGTAACCCTCAGAGGTTGCACGCACAGAATTTTCTCCACTTGCACCTGTAGGACTTGTTGTTGGAAGGGGCTCGCGCAGCTTGTAAGATCCTCCGACAGTCCAAGGAAATGTTCAAGGCACCAAATTCTGAAAAGTCAGGAGCCAAGCTGTGAGCTTGAGACTGTCTGGATTGTGATGCCACACTGTTCCCTCGTCCCGGGACAGGAGGTTGGGAACCTTCAGGAACGTTATCGGATGATCCGCCGACAGGTGAAGCAGGTCGGAAAACCACGGCGGCCTCGGCCAACACAGTGCCACCAGGATGACTCGGCACTTGTACCTGCGTATCCACTGCAGAGTTCTCCGTATCAGAGGAAACGGAGGGAAGGTGCAGAGAAACTTGTCCGTCCACGGGAAGGAGAACGCTTCCCCCAGCGAACCTTCCTGTGGCCACCTGCTGGCATACATCTCGCACTTCTTGTTCCTCTTCGTGGCGAAGAGATCCAGCGGAGGCCGCCCCCATTTCTCGAAGACCTTTGACAATTGACTGGTGTCTATTTCCCACTCGTAAATCTGGTCCATATTTCTGCTGAGCGAGTCCGCCTGTTCGTTCCTTACTCCTGGAAGGTGATGAGCTATGATGGATATATCGGGTTTCAGAGCCACACCTTCTTAGCCTCGATGGAAAGGGTTCTGGATCGTGTGCCGCCTTGCTTCCTCAAGTAAAACATTGCTGTGGTGTTGTCCGTCAAAACTCACTGTGGACCCTCTGATGTGAGGCAGGAACGCCCTCAGGGCCCAGCGCACTGCCTTGTGTTTGCAGAGTGCCCATGTGTGCCCCCCAGCCAGTTAGGGACGCGCCCGTCACTATGGTTAACCGAAACTCCGGCTCCTGTAGGGGTACTCCTTTGGATAGATTCTGGATGCTTTTCCACCACTGAAGAGCTAGTAGGAGCTTGTCGTCGTAGACGGTCAGTTTGTCTGACCAGAGGCCTTGAACCTGCGTCCATCGGTCCACCAGAAACTGTTGCACTGGCCTCATGAACAGGCAGCAGTTGCCCACCAGAGGAATGCAGGACGCCATAGCGCCCAGGATCGACGTATATTTTCTCACCGACAGTCTGGTATTGATTTTCAACTGACCTGCCAATCGACTGAGTTTGGTGATCCTGTCGAGGGATGGCCTCACTAACCCCGACTGGGTCTCGAACTGTGCGCCCAGGAACACCAAGCTTCATGACGGTGTTAACAAGGATTTCTCGAAGTTTATCGCACACCCCAGCCGTTGTAAGAGGTTCATGGTGGCCTGCAGACTTCTGTGCATCGACATAGGGGAGGACCCCCTCACCAACCAGTCGTCGAGATACGGGTATACATGATGGCCTTGCCTTCTCAGCCAGGCTGCCACCGGGGCCAAACATTTTGTGAACGTTCTGGAAGAAGATTTCAGTCCAAAGGGAAGTACTGTGAACTGGTAGTGAGTCCGCCCTACCACAAACCTTAGGAACTTCTTGTGTCGACGACACATCGGTATGTGGAAGTACGCGTCCTGCAGGTCCAGAGACGCCAGAAAATCTCCTTGAACTGACCGGATCACTTCTTGGAGCGTGAGCATCTTGAACTTTATGCTTTTGAACAATTTGTTTAGCTTGCGCAGGTCTAGGATGGGACGCCACTTTCCGTTTGGCTTTTTCACCACAAAGTATCGGGAATAAACCCCTTGACCCCTTTGTGACGACGGAACCAATTCTATAGCACCTTTTTGTAGCATAAGTACTACTTCCTGCTGCAACACGCTCAGATGTGATTGAGCTACAAACGCCGGTGGAATGTGCAGAGGGTTGCTTTTGAATTGCAGGGAATGTCCGTATCTTACAGTGTCCAACACCCATAGATCCGTTATTTGCTCCCATTCGTTGATGTAACATGATACTCTGCCCCCCAGAACGTTCCGATGGCCGTCATTGCTGGTCCTTGGTCTGCTTATCCCTCGTCGATGACGAGTAACCTGCTCTCTTCTTGGGGGCCTGGTAGTCCCGGCGATGTTTAGCCACTTGTGAAGACCGTCTGTATCCCTGGGAGGGGTATGCTGACCTACTGAAGGATCTGTCCCTCGATGCCGAGAATCTGAAATTTCCCGATGCTCCCCTGAAGGGACGAAAAGACCGGAAACTCTGACCACTCTGGAGGGCCCCCAAGGAATGCGCTGTGTCAGAGTCCTCTTTCATGCCCTTCAGGGCTTCGTCCACCTTCTCGCCGAAGAGGAGGTCTCCTTCAAAAGGCATATCCAGTACCTTGTACTGCACCTCCGGTCGGAAGTTGGTGCATTTTAGCCATGCCTGCCGTCGGAGAACCACACCGTTATTCACCTGCTTAAACCCAGACTCCACGAGGTCCACTGCGATGTTTATGGCATGATTGGAAGCCTCTTTACCTTCCCTGACCAACAATGTTCCTTCCCTTCCACTTGCGATGTTCATCCGGAAGGTGTTCCAGTATAGGAGCCAGCCAGTGCCACATCTCCCTGTCGTATCTGGCAACTATGGCTAGAGAATAGAGCAAGTTTTCTGAAGGGTGGAATCTTAAGAAATCTTATAGGGTGCTGCACCGGGGCGACATATGCCCTACTTTGGAGTGCCTCACTGTAGGCTACTCCCCCCCCCCCATTCCCCACTTAAGGGATTGGGTGTGAGTTTGTTCCTTGCTAACCTGATGATTACAGCTACCAGAAGTCCTTGCAGCAGAATCATCACTGATTGTTAACACCTGCACTTGCTGTGAGCTGCAAGTTAAGACTGCCTCCTTGACGATGTGAAGAGCACAGAAACCGGAAGGAGGAGAACACCAGTGGTTGAGAAGGTTAACTGTGCAGGGCACTGGAGTGCGCCCCTCTCCTCTTTCATCATATATAAAAGTCTCCTCATCAGGCGGGCTCAGTCCCAAGAAAAACTATAATTCATACGAGACTCACCTAGCTACAAACAAAATAAGCAAATTGACTGGGGTAACCCAGGAAAACTGTGCATCATTTTCCACGGCACGATCTCAGACTCAGAATGGGCGATTATACTGAAGACTCTGAAGGGCCTCATGTTAGCGGTATGCGTGTGAGTCAAGTGATAGAGGATGGATGGTCCCAGTAGACCCTATGGAGAAGGAAGTGGCATAATTGGCTGCTGTGTCTCGGAGCTTTTCGGAAATGAACAAAGCATGCAGGGACAGAGGGGGAAGAAAGAGAAAGACCTGCAGGGATTGTAGCTCCCAGACCCCCTCCCCACCGGGTTCACCGCGCAAGAACAAAGTGCATAAGAGGAAGGTGAGGTCTTGTGAGAGACATAACTACAGTTCGGATGAATCATCAGAGGAATACTCCAGAAGCAGTCAAGTCTGACGGATATAGTGTGTCAGGAAACCAGACCTCCTCAGAAAGCGACGTGCGTGAGCCCAAGAACAAGAAGTCAGGAAGGAAGATGAGGAAACGCACAAGGGTGAATTTGACCCAGATGAACTGGTGCACCCGAGGTCCAATGAGTGGGAACTCCACCCTCGAGAATAGTACAGAATACATTTTTAAAAAAGAGACGGAGGACTGCCCTCAGCAAACAAGCTAGAAACAAGTTGAGAGTGGAATGCCCCAGGCCTAGAGTGCCGGAGGAGTGGCTGACACTCCAGAAATCGATGAGAATAATCACGTTCCTGGGGAGATACGGCAGAGACGTGAAGAAAGGAAATGACAGGTCATGGAGGGCTTGTCAAGACAAACTGCTAGACATGCTAGGCCCTATCACCAGGATATGGGAACTGGCTGAAGAAGCTAAGTCCAAGAAAGAGCCCATTGATCCTGAGATCATTGCGGGATGGGCGCAAAGGACCGTATGCTTGATGGGAAATGCCAACACAGCGTTGGAAAGGAGATCCATCCTAATGAAGATGGATTCAAGGCTAGGGGAACTGGCTTCTTCGGAACAAGCAGCGGCAGCAAAGTGTAAACTGTTTGGTGACCTATTCATTAAGGACATGGCAAAATTTGCCAACACGTACGCTTCCACGGAGAAGGCACAAGCATCACTAAAGAAAATCTTCAGAAGGAAGTTTTTTGACAAGGCTGGAAGAGGAATGGCCCGCTCGTCTAGCTGTTATCAATATAACAGGTCCTACAATGATAGATCCCACTGGAAAGAAAAAGAGGACCGGAGATCCAACCCTTTCTTCCCGTCCAGAGGAAGAAGTAGAGGTAGAGGCTGAAGAGGCAGCAGTAGACACGAGAATAACACAGGTGAAACAAAAAAAGCGCCTGCGAAAGGAATAGAAGAACAAGTTACTTCTTACCTTGTAACGTTCTTTCGACGGGATGTTCCTCCGACGTATTCCTTCTCTTTGATAATACGTTTCCAGCTTGCTGGCCTTGGAAATTTGTTCTGTAGAGTGCGCTGCTCGTCGACGTCCGCCGAGTCGATGTCCCTCGATGGCCACCGTATCGGCGCCGACGTCATCATGCCCATAAATAGCCATGCACTGCGTCCGTTGCTCAGTTCCGTTTTGTAGCATAAGAAAAGTCATGCCTGAATTGGTTTTTGACCTTGAAGGAGCATAAGCTGCAACCACAAGGGAAGTATCACTGCAGGGATGGATGGGAGGGGCGATAAGGAATACGTCGGAGGAACATCCCATCAAAAGAACGTTACAAGGTAAGAAGTAACTTGTTCTTCGAAGGGATTGTGTCCTCCGACGAATTCCTAATCTTTGATAGACTCCCATAGCAGTGGCATGTAATTGGAGGTGGGAGTGAGAATGTTATGTATCCCTTTAAGGCTGGACTGAATGTAATACGGCCTTGCCAAATCTGGTCTCTTGAGTAGTGGAGGAATCCAGATTGTAAAATTTTGTGAATGTATGTGCGGACGACCATGTGGCAGCCGCACATTTGTCTCGGACCGCTACCCCTCTTTGGAGAGCCGAAGAGGATGCGATAACCCTGGTTGAATAAGCCCTGAGATTTTGGGGTGGCTCTTTCCCTGCCAGTTTGTAACATTCCAGAATGGCCAAAATAATCCACCTGGAGATGGTTTGTTTTGTTATGGGTAGTCCCAACTTGTGACCCGAGTATCCTACAAACAGTTGGTCTGCTTGCCTGATCCTAGCCTTTCTGCTGATGTAAAAGCTGAGAGCTTGCCTTGGGTCCAGCCTATGTAGCCTTTCCTCCTCTTTGACCGGATGGGGAGGAGGGTAGAATGAAGGTAAGGTAATTTTCTGAGTAATATGAAATTCAGAAACCACCTTTGGGAGGAAATTAGGCTTCACCTGTAGGACAACTTTGTCCTTGTGGAAGATTGTACGTGGGGGTTTACAGGAGAGAGCTTGTAGCTCGCTCACCCTCCTAGCAGATGTTAGTGCCAACAATAGGACAGTTTTAAGCGTGAGAAATCTCAGCGCACTAGAGTGAAGTGGTTCGAATGGAGTGCCCATTAGGAAGTTTAAGACTAAATTTAAGTCCCATAAGGGAACCTGGAATGGTTTTGGAGGATAAACATTAGTTAATCCCTTGAGAAATTGTACCACTAGAGGAAGTTTGAAATACGATGGTTCCTCCGCAGTGCGCTTGAAGATAGAAAGCGCTGCGAGATAGCCTTTTACAGTGCCAACTTGAAGGCCTGAGTTTGCCAAGTAGAGTAGAAACGATAACACTGTTGGTGTACCACATGAAAAAGGGTTGATATTCTCTTCCCTACACCAGCTGCAAAATTTGTTCCAACGGCAGCGGTATAAAGACTTTATTGCTGGCATTCTGGCCGAAAGCAACACCTCCAAGACATCATCAGGGAGATCCCAATCCTTGTATCTCACCCTTTCAGAAGCCAAGCGTGAAGGTTGAGGGTTCTGGAGTCTGGATGGAGAACCTGACCTCCCTTCTGCGAGAAGATTCTCTTTAAGTGGAAGACGGATTGGAGGACAGACGGACATATCTAGAAGGTCCGGGTACCACGTTCTCTTGGCCCAATCCGGGGCAATTAGGATCATGGTTTTCCGGAATCTTCTCAACCTCCTGATCATTTGAGGAATAACATGGACTGGTGGGAACGCGTAAAGGAGTGGAAACTCCCAATCCACTACGAACGCGTCTCCTAGCGCTTCTCTCGGGGGAAATTCCCTTGAACAGAACAGATCGCACTTCCTGTTGGTGCTTGTGGCGAACAGATCCACCCGAGGGGTCCCCCAAAGGGCGAAGATCTCTTGAAGGACTTCCTGAGCTAGCTCCCACTCGTGGGAGACTCTGCTCTGCCTGCTCAGAGCATCCGCTGTCAAGTTCTTCTCTCTGGCTAGGTGGACCGCCGATAGAGAGATTCCTTCTTGGATTGCCCAAAACCAGAGCTGCATCGCCTCTCTGCACAGTGGCAGTGATCCTACGCCTCCTCTTTTGTTGAGGTAGTGCATGGCCACCGTGTTGTCCGTCATTATCAGGACATTTCTCCCCTGTACTGATGGCAGGAAAGCTTTCAGCGCTAGTCTGATCGCTCTCAGCTCCAATAGGTTGATGTGTAGTCTGGACTCTGATGGAGACCAACGACCGTTGATGGTCAAGTCATTGGCATGGGCTCCCCACTCCGTGAGTGAGGTGTCTGACTACTGTTATCTCCGGCCATGGTTGCCAAAACAGTTCTCCTTTCAAGATGTTCTCTGGATAGGCCCACCATTGAAGGTCGCGAGCTACCTTATCCGGAATCCGGAGGAGATCTGTCATTCTCCCTGAGAATTGCGACCACTGACTTCTCAGTGCCCACTGAAGAGATCTCCTTCTCAGGCGAGCCTCTGGCACAAGGACGATGCAGGATGCCATGAGGCCTAGCAACCTCAAAAAGTCGAAGGCTGGGAGACGTTGGGCATTTTGAAACTTGGTGACCATCTGTAGAATACCTTGAGCCCTCACCTCTGGTGGCGAGGCTTTTCCCAGGGAAGTGTCCAGGACCGCTCCAATGAACTGGAGTCTCTGTGATGGTATCATCTGAGACTTCTTTAAATTGAGGGAGAAACCCAGTTTGTGAAGGAAGTGGCAGACATAATCTAGCTGGGCCTGGGCCTGTTTCGAAGATACAGCCCTGATCAGCCAATCGTCCAGGTAGGGGTAGACATGGATCCTTTCCCTCCTTAGACTCGCTGCCACTACCGACATCAGCTTGGTGAAGACCCTCGGGGCGGAGGTCAGCCCAAATGGCAGAACTCGAAATTGATAATGAGAGTCGCCAATTGCGAACCTCAGGTATTTCCTGTGTTTGAGATGGATTGGCACATGGAAATAAGCATCCTGAAGGTCCAGAGATACCAGCCAGTCCTGGAGCTGGAGGGCCTGAAGGATCTGAGAGAGAGTTACCATCTTGAACTTGTCCTTCCTGAGGAACTTGTTCAATTCTCGTAAGTCCAGGATGGGTCTCAGTCCTCCGTCCTTCTTTGGTATGAGAAAGTAGGGGGGAGTACCAGCCCTTGTTCCTGTCCGCTACAGTTACCGGTTCTATGGCACCTTTCTCTAGCAGGTCTACAATTTCCTGCAAGAGGAGCGGATCTGGAACTCTTAGAGAGCTGTTCCCCAGTGGATGACTCTGAGGGATGTGTAGAAAGGGTAGGCAGTAACCCTGGGCAACTGTCTCCAATGCCCAAGCATCTGACGTTATAGCCTGCCATTCCGTCAGATGGTGAGTTAATCTGCCCCCTACAGGTGTATTGTGTGGAAAGGCCTCAGAGTGGTTTGGGGGCGGCTGATGCAGATGCCGAGGGTAAAGAGGCACCTGCTGCGGCCTTAGTACTTTTGACCCGTCCACCTCGGGTGGATCTCCTTTGGCCTCTGAGCCGGCTGTCCTCTGCCTTTCCCGAATGCGGAATAATAGCCAAAGGACTTTCCTCTCCCAGAGGTTCCTGAGGGGCGAAAAGGAGTTTGGCGGATAGCAGCTCCTAAAGATTTTGCTGCTGCTTTAGAAGTCTGCAACTTTTCCAGACTCTCATCAGCCTTTTTCCCAAATATTGAAGAGCCGTCAAAGGGCATATTCAAAAGTCAGGCCTGTACATCAGGAGCAAAGCCAGACTTTCGCAACCACGCATGCCTGCGGATTGTTGTACTTGCCGCCATGGCCCTGCTGATACTGTCAGCGGAATCGATGCCAGTTTGAAGTGATTCGCACATGGCATCTTTGGCATCTTTAATAATGTTAAGCAAGGCTTCCTTTTCCTCTCCTTCAGGTATGCAGTCAGCCGCTGATGAAGCACACTCCCATAGTGTGTGACTTAACCTGGCGAGCGTACAGGTGGCGTTGATGGACTTCAACGCCATACTACAAGCAGAGAAGACTTTCTTTGCCATAGAATCGTACCTCTTGTCATCTCTATCCTGTGGGACAGTAGGGTAAGCAGTCCTACTGCTAGATGAAGTTGCCGCTTGAACCACCAGGCTCTCTGGAGTCTGGTGTTTTGATAAGTATTCAGGGTCAGCAGCCGCTACCCTATACTTGGCTGACAATCTTTTATTGACCGCAGGGATAACTTCAGGAGTTTCCCAATTAGATGTAATTTTCCTTTGTAAGGCTGCATGGAAGGGGACCACAGGTTCCTCCTGAGGACCTTTGTCTAATATGTCTGTTAGGTCATCCTGTTGAAAAACAGGTGAAGGCGCAGACCAACCCATAAATTCAATAATCCTTGCCATAAGGGTTCTATAGGGTGTTTCGGCATGTTCTCCTGGGTCTGGTTTAACAAATTCCATTTCTGGGGAAGTGTCCAGCCCACTTGCCTCATGTAGTGACTCCTGTAGGTCCTTCAGTCTTCTTTCCTCAGAGGTGAAATCCTCTGAAATAGGCCGTGTGCTCCTCTGTAACCCAAATGTTTCCTGGTCAGAATCTTCCCCCTCTTCATAAATTGAAGATAGTCCAGGGTACTCTGACCTCTGAAATGGTGTAAAACCCATCTCTAAGGCAGAAGGAGCCAAACTCGTCATTATTGGGTGAGAAAACGTCAATGCCGATGTGACAGGCTTCGAAGGCACCGAGAACAGCGTCGAAAAAACTGGAAGGGGTCTCGAAGAACTTGAGAGGATCGGGATCCTACTCGAGGACATCGACGACGGTCTCTGCCTCGTGCCGGAGGCCCTTGGAATCATCGTTGGCTTTGGAGTAGCCTTGGTCTTCTCTTTCATCGGCGTCGATGTCGGCGTCGACGATGGCGTCGAGTCGATCGACCGATGCGTCGAGGAACCCTTCGACAACGGCGTCGATGGCGCCGATCCGTGCGTCGAATGCGAAGATGGTGCCTTCTTACCCAATGGCTCGTGGCGCTCTCGGGTGGAATGTTTCGCCGGGTGCTGCGACTCGCTGCGTTTTGATTTTTTGGGTTTTTCACCCAAGGTATCACCCTCAGCTGTCTTCGAGGGGGTCGAGACCACGTTCTCGAAGACGCTTAACATTTCTTTCTGAATTCCTCCCACTCAGCTTGAGACCTGTGTTTTGTGGGACAGGAGACCCTTTCTGGGGACACCGAAGACGAGGAAGGGGATCTTCGACGTCTTTTTTGAGTGTCTTGATCTCGACGAATGGTGGGAGCTACTTCGAGATCTAGAATGGGAATGTTTGACGGCGAGGAGACTAATGCCTCAACTCAGCCGAAGAAACCTTCAAGGAGGTTTTGACTGACTTACCTCTCTCGAGCTTCCCCTTGCGCTCCTTCAAGGCTTTCGCCATCATGGACATGCAGTCCTCACACTCCGAACAATGGTGCTCGGATCCCAAGCACCACAAGCAGATCCTGTGTGGATCCGTTATCGTAATTTTTTACCGCAGTCTTGACATTTCTTGAAGCCGGATCGCAGCGTTGTCCGTTCCGATGAAGATGCCATCGAGAACGAGTAGGTATTATTCAAGTAGATCTAGAGTTATCCTGACTGAACTGAGCAACGACGTTCCGAGGCCCCACGAAGCACAGAAAAACAGAACTGAGCAACGGACGCAGCGCGTGGCTATTTATGGGCATGATGACATCGGCGCCGATACGGTGGCCGTCGAGGGACATCGACGCGGAGGACGTCAACACGCAGCGCCCTCTACAGAAACAATTTCCGAGGCCAGCAAGCTGGAAACGTATTATCAAAGATAAGGAATACGTCGGAGGACACAATCCCTTCGAAACATGCATTCCTCCTGTAGGGGGAAGAGCAAGATTACATTTAGGAAAGTGGGAAGAGTTATCAGCAGACGTATGGGTGAGACAGACAGTGCAGGGTTTCCAATTGTAATTTTGTGAAGAACCGTCACAAAGATGCATTCCACAGCAGATAAAGTTCAGCAAACTAGACGAGGATCTGCTAGACAGAGGTAGAACTACTCAAACTAAAAAAGGCAATCGGTCCTGCCTCAGAAGGACTGGGAGCTTTCATAAGCAACTGCTCTTGGTAAAAGGCAAACACAAGGCAAGGCCAGTGATGAATCTTAAAGATCTGAATTATTTTCTAATATACATGCATTTCAAGATGTAAGGGATTCACCTGTTAAGGGACATCCTGCAGAGAGGGGATTGGTTAGCAAGAATAGATCTCAGAGACGCCTACCTTACAATCCCAATTCAACAGAATCAGAGGAAGCTACTACAATTCCTCTGTAAGGGAGAGAAATGGGCGTTCACAGGTCTTCTGTTTGGTCTAGCATCAGCCCCATGGTGCTTCACCAAACTGTTGAAACCAGTAGTAAATCACCTCAGGGGACAAGGAATCAGGGCGATTATTTACCTGGATGACATTTGTCTGATGTGCCAGGGGAGAGATTCTTGTAGAACAGATTCGGAAGACTTCAGACTTACTGCAACAGCTGGGATTTCTAATAAACTGGGAGAAGTCAGAATTAGAACCAGCATAGGAGATGGAATTTCTGGGTTTCATATTAGAGACACCGCAGGGCACTCTCAGATTGCCCTTAGAGAAGGTGAATTCCATAAAGAAGGAAATAAAGAGTATGACGAGACAGGTGATTTCTTTGAGAGAGATAGCGAGGCTGGTAGGTTGTCTCATCTTCAATACAGGCAATCTTTCCAGGACCTGCACTACAGAGCGTTGCAGAGGTTGAAGATAGATCATCTGAGGAAAGGTCTATCTTACGAGCAGAGAGTGCCTATATCTCAAGAAGCGAGAACTGAACTAGAATGGTGGTATTACCACATGAAGGTGTGGAATGGCAGGGCGATATTTGGCTCATCCCCGGACCTGGTAACAGAATCGGACGCCAGTCGATGGGGATGGGTGCCAGATGTGGCGATCAATCAACCGGGGGGAGATGGTCGAGTGAGGAATTGGGACTACACATCAATTGCCTCGAACTTCTGGCGGGATCCTTCGCTGTACGTTGTTGGACACAAGGAGCAAAATGTGCCATTCTACTGAAGATGTTCAACGTTTCGGCAGTCAGATACATAAATCAACTGGGCGGGACAAGATCCAAGAGACTGACAGATAGCTAAAGAGTTTTGGCAACTATGCCTCCAGAGAGGAGTCAGTGTGAAAGCAGAACACCTCCCAGGAGAACTCAATCAGGTGGCAGACTGGAATTCGAGATACATGAGGGACTCCAGCGATTGGCAGCTGGACAACTCAGTATTTCAGGATTTTACAGCTGGAGACCAGATCCAGAAGCGACAGATACGAGAATACGCTTTGCCTCCGTTCGCCATGATAGCGCGCACAGTGGTGCAAGTCAGGAGACAGGAAGCGACAGTAATTTTAGTGACACCAGATTGGAGGGGTTAAGCATGGTTCACGGACTTTCTGGAGATGTCGTACGATGTTCCAATTCTGTTACCACACATAGAGGACATAAATCCAACAGGAGAAATTCACCCATTGGTACAATCAGGGAACTTGAACCTGATAGCATAGGCAATTTGAGGAAGACCTGGGCCAAGCCAGGACTTTCGGGGGCAGCTCAAGAATTGATTAAAGCGTCATGGGCCCAAGCAACCGGGAAAGCATACAGAGTGGCATGTTATGTTACTTTGCATTTATATAGCGCCTTATGTACCATTGGTATGATCTCAAGGGACTGGTAGGTTGAACGCCCTCGGGAACCGAAGTTCAAGTCAGTAGAGAGAAGAGAGTCATAAGGTGCGTGTGAGCACCGGATGTGTGCAGCAGGTGTGGCATTCGTGTGATAGCTGCTTCTTAGAAGTAGGTGTGGTGGTTGGGAGATCAAGAGTATGTGTTCGTTCTGGCAGGTTGTTATCCAGACTGATTCTGGCTGCGTTAGGCCTGAGGAGAACACCTAGGCTGGAGGGTGTGTAACCAGCTGTGTTTAGTTAGGATGATGGGGGGCATGAGGCAACTGATGGCATGAGAACAGCTATACCGAATGGTGTCATAGTATCGCTGTGTTCTAATTGAGTGGTGGTGTAAAGACGAGAGTAAGCGTGGAGATGTGATATGGAGGTATACCTTAGGGGCTGGAGATCGAGCACACCCCAATAGTTCCATGCACTCCAAACCGTTCCATGCACTCCGTTTTATGCACTCCAACCATTCTATGTGCTTCGATCGTTTTATGCACTTTAGATCGTTCCATGCACTCCAATCATTTTTTGTACAGTGTCCATTTCATGCCCTCTATCTGTTGCATGCATTTGATCCGTTGCATGTACTCGCTCAGTTCTATGTACACTATCAGTTCGATCAGTTCTATGTATTCCTTCTGATCAATGCACTTCGTCCTATCTATGCATGTTATCCCTTCATCATCCAGTCTGATCATTTCATTCATTCTACCCACGTTCTGTTCTCCAGGCATCATCCATCCACATACTTGAACCGTTCCACACACCCTGTTTTACCTGTTCCATTCGTCCACCTCCTTCATCCGTTCCACCCACTTCACCTGTTCCATCCAGTTAATCCTTTCCACCCCATACTTCACCCGTTCCATCCACATACTTCAACCGTTCCATCCACATACTTCAACCGTTCCATACACCCACTTTCTCCGTTCCATCTACCTACTTCTCTCGTTCCTTCCACATACTTCACCTGTTCCATTCACCCACTTCCCCAGATTCCATCCACCGATTTTGCTCCATCCATTGACCTACTTCATCCTTTCCATCCACATACTTCATCCGTTCCACCCACTTCACCTGTTCCATCCAACATACTTTACCCGTTCCATCAATATACTTCACCAGTTCCATACACCCACTTCTTCCGTTCCATCCATCCATTTCGCCTGATCCATCGACATACTTCATGCTTTCCATCCACATACTTAATCTGTTCCACCCAGTTCACCCGTTCCATCCAACATACTTCACCCGTTCCATCCAACATACTTCACCCGTTTGCTCCACACTCTACACCTGCTCCACACTCTACACCCGCTCCATGGCGAAGATGGAATAATTGGTGTATGGAAAGAGAAGTTAATCCCATATGAATTGATGTAATCCACATAGTGAATTTTCTGGCAGCACAAGCAGCTCAGGCTAAAGCTTACAGAACCATTTACAACTACAGATCTGCAATATCGGCAGGTCACAAGTACATTGAGGAAAGACCAGCAGGTGAACATCCTCCAATATGCAGATTACTGAAGGGTGTCAGCTGCATGAGACCACCCACTCCTAGATATTCACATCTTTGGGACGCGAGTGTGGTGTTGAGGATGTTTGCGGCCTGGCCGGACAATGAGAACCTTACTAGGAAAGCTCTGTGGGCTAAGTCAACTACTCTATTATGTTTAATTTCATGCAAAAGAGTGTCAGATGCGAAGGCTTTAGAGACAAACAGGAAATATTTCTCACCTTCAGGGGTAATATTTTATATTGAGAAGAGGACAAAAACAAATATTAAATCCGTAGAGTACAAGGCATTCCTGGAAAAGCCCAGGTTATGTCCTGTTAGGTGTTTGAAAGTTTATGAAGCTAGGGCAAATATGGTAAGGTCCAATGGGAAATATCAATTACTGATAGTTATCAGGAAACCTTTTAAAGCGGTAGATTTGGCCATATTGGCGAGATGGGTAAGATGGTGCATGGCAGAGGTAGGCATCGATGGAGGACAGTTCGGAGCTCATTCGACGAGAGGTGCTATGGCGTCGTCAGCATTTATGTCTGGAGCCCGCCTGGAAGATATTTTGAGGGCGGCAGACTGGTCTAATTATTTTAGACCAATGGATCAAATTGCGTCGCCGGTGGTAAGTAAGCTTTAAATTAGCATAATCTGAACCTCCAAGTCTTGACATAGAATGGCGCAGCCAGAGGAGATTGCGCTCGGCCACCCTTGTTTGTCTAAGATTCAACTGCCCTCTCACTGCCCTATAGTCCCTTTTAATGGCTGCTGACTGTTTACTGCCCATCAGAGCCATAATATCTTTGAGTTTGGCTTCCAATTGTTGCTCCTCCAGTCTCAACTCTTGTTCTCTTCTGGCCTTGATAGCCATGATCCTCCCTCTGATCATTGCCTTGAGGGCATCCCACCAAAGTTGCGGGCCGAGCCTTCCCACTTGTGTTTAGCGAACTATGCTCCTTAAAAAGGATTGTATCTTTGAAAAGCGAGACCGGGTATTTCCACTGCCATAGACCGGTGGGTCCCTGTGGTCTACCTAGTGAAAGGGTAAGTGGACCATGATCGGGAAGGGTAATTGCACCTATATCCATGTCTGCAGCTCTCCCCACCCCAGTGGTTTTGAAAGCCATACGTAGTCAATACGCAAGTGCGTCCTGTGTGCGTGTGAGTAAAAAGTGTAGCCCTCTAAGTCACCATGGAGTTCCCGCCATGCATCGACTAAGGCCAGATCCTGCATCTTCTTTACCAGATCCCCGGTGGGTCACCCTTGCGTGGCCCATGAGGTAGCACTCCTATCCTTCGAGGGGTCTCATGCCAAATTAAAGTCTCCTGTTAGCAGAATGTTAGCCCTGGCAAATTTCTCTATGCAGGTGAGAATGTTTTGAATAAACGGGTCCTGGGCCTGATTTGGTGCATAGAGGGTCGCTACTGTAAAGGTCTCTGCCATTCCCTCAAGGATCACTGCCAAATACCCCCCCTGGTTAGCCTTCTGCATCCCCTTAATGGCCAAGTCGAGCCAGTCTTTCAGAGCAATCAAAATTCCCCCTTTTTGCTTGCTTGTGTGGCCTGTACCACTCTCGAGCACCCCCAGAATTTTATCCTCTGCGTGTCCCTAGAATGAACATGGGTCTCCCTGTAGAGTTACTATATGGTGTTCCCTCTCCACCTTCTTCCTTTTAACCTGCGAGTTGAGCCCGTTTTACATTTAATGAAAGTAACTTCAATGAGTCTCTGCTAGCCATATGAGGAGAATATAAATTCACTATTTTGCCTCGACGAGCGCCAATCCCCCCAACTCATCAACCCTGGGATGTCGCATCTTGTCATGCACCCTACTGGATGAACTTCTGTCTTGGGACCCTTGGCTCTTCCCTTCCCCACCCCCCCTTTCCCCTCAGCCCACCCCCCACTTCCAGGCGAATCCGGCCGGCGTAATGCTCCCCTCGTGATACAAAGACGAGAGCTGGACTCTAACTAACCCAGAACCACCCCACAGAGGATTTCCCAATCCCATTCCAAGACCCCAGCCCGTCCCGCCTCCCTGCTGCACATAAACTGATGAACCACCAGAAACAAAGCACACATCTTCATTGGCGAGCACCCTCCCTGGGCTCGGTCTTAGGCCTCAAAAAACTTCGATGCATCAGGATCTGTTGGGGGACCCACCTGCCACGCCTGGGGGGTCTGCATCGGCATTATTAGTAGATTTCCTGGGTGCAGTTCCCAGTTCCCCCTTTCTCCCTCGCTTGGGCCTGACCGTAGACCATTGCCATGGTTTGCGCACACTGGGTTGAGCCTCCACTGCTGCAGGTGGCCCTGAGGGCTGCTCCTCCAGGCCCAGCAGGGCCAGCCCTTGGTCGCAGGTTGTAATCTTGTGGTGAGAGCCATGCCAGGCAAAGGTCCAACCGAACGGGTGGGACCATCTGTAGCGGATTTGTTGTGAACGCAAATAGGACAATACAGGTCCCATTTGCCTTGTTTTGATTAGCATTATCTGGGCCAAGTCCTGATACAGGAGGATTTCGTGGTCGTTGTAGGTGATGTGTGCGGCCTTTCTAGCCTTTTCCAGAACTTTCTCTTTTATAGCGTAGTTGTGGAAGGCCACCAACACATCTCTCGGCCTCGAGCCTGGTTCCGGTCTGCGCGGACCCACCCTGTGGATTTTGTCGAATTGCATCTCAGGTTCGGACGTTGACTCGAGAAGGTCAGCAAATATTGATTCGAGTGTTTGAGTCAGCTCCTGATCTGGAATGTCCTCAGGCAAGGATTTGAGTCCAATATTCGCTCTTCTTGACCTGTTCTCCAGATCTTCAGCCTGTAACTCAAGATTTTGTGTAGCAGCGGCCAGCGTTTCCAGAAGATTGTCGACTTTCCTTGCATCCTCTGTCAGCTCTTGGATGGCACGCTCATTAGTGTCCACTCGCTCTTCCATTTTGTTGATATCCCTTTTGATTTCTCTTAGGCTTTCTGTCAGTCAGATGCTCTCGCAGCTTGTCTATCTGCTTCTGCCCCGCTGCTGTAATCTTGTCAACTAGTTTGCCCATGAATTGTGAGAGCATTGCCTGGGACACTGGCCTGTCTTGCTCCTCCTGGGAGGAAGGTGCGGCTCTATCTTGTGATCCGTTTCCCATCTCTTGGCACTCCAACGCCTCAGTTTCTTTTGCCCAGACCTTCGTGAGAGCATTCCATCCCTTTTTTGAAGCCTTTCCCGGAAGCTGGCATGTCTCACTTTATTTCTCCACATTTCAGACTGGTTTCTTGGGCAGGCTGGTGGCTGACTTTTGGGGAAGCAGCTTGTCTGGCGACGTGACTTCAGGTGAGGGTAGGGGGCCGACTTACCACTGCGGGGGACCCCCAGGGGCCATGAGGCATTGCTACTGTACTTCGCAGCCTGCCCGGGTGCTATCCCACTGCAGGACCGCTTGTAGTTACAGGATCTGTTTATGTCGGTGCGTGGACCAGTTTGCTGACTCACCTGAGGTGCCCCCAGGCGTGTGGTCCCCTAAGGTCGCTATGCCCTCCACCCTGCCGAGAGCCGCCTGGCCCCAGGTGTTGAGTTCTGCTGTGTGGACTGCCGTGGGGTGATACCTCTCCCAAAGTACACCTGGGAGGCGTGATGAGTATTCCTATGCAGGCCCAGGGACTGCTGCTTGAACCCTCGCTATAGTGGTGGGGCTCCCATTGCTGCCACTGCTTGTCTGCCTAGGCCCGCCTTCCGAGGGTGCGCTGTTTCACCAGTTATCCCCTGATCCCCATTGCGGGGATGGAAGTGTGTTCGGGGCTCGGTGTCCTTTCTTAGGCCAGATGGCCTGCCTGCGCAGCTCAGGGGCCCCGATTCAAATGGGAGTCGCACGCTCCCTATGGTCTGTGCTCTCCTCAACGGAGAGCACGGTTCGCACTGGCTGCTGCTGCCTGGCTAGTGGCACCAGTTCTTCTGGGCCAGGGGGGACCCCACCTCATCAGGGCAACCTCACCATGCGGGCGCGGAAGTCCGAGCCGGCACACAGCGCCTCCCCTGCCCGCCCGCTGCATCCTCCTCTCTACTTCCACACATCCAGGATCCGCCGGGGCAGCGCCAGGTGACTGCACCGCTGCAGGGATGGGCGGGTTCTCTCTGCTGTACCTCCGATCCAACCCAGCGGTGTCCGCCAACAGAGGCCCCCTCGGGGGTCCGACACCGGTGACCAAGTGCCATACGTGGGGCTTCTGGAGGGTCCCACGCCAGTCCCGGAGTTTTCCTCATGCACTCCGCCTCAGGGAGGTATGGTGAGGGCCGCAACGCGCAGTGATGCAGCTGGCGCCGACCCGCCATCCTCCGCTGCCCCACTCCAAGGTGCCGACTGTGGGAGGCTGGGCGTTCCTTCCCGCTCCGGGGGCCAACTCCGCAAGCTGCCAGTGCCGGGGCAGGCAAAAGCTGCTTCAGGTGGTGTTGCTGAGTTTAGTAGGTCGGGAGCCTGGGAAACGCTGACCTCACCAGAACGCGGCCATCTTGTTTACATATATTTTCTAATCGAAATGGACATCCCTAATCTTCAAATACAAAAAAATACAAGCGAGTTGGTGAGGAGAGTTGAGTCTGCTGGAGTCGTGCTCACAGTCTCTCTCCCCTGTCAACTACAGTGTGTGGGAGGGCTTAAAAACCCATACCCAGAGCGGAGCGGTGAGCGGAGTTGGTGAGGAGAGTTGAGTCTGCTGGAGTCCGCTGGGAGTCGCTGGAGTCCGAGGGAGAATGGACTCGACTCAAAGCCGATAAACGTCCCCCCAGGGCGAAATGGCACCAGAAACAAAAGACTGGAAGAGGCAGTGGGGGATTCAGATGCAGACCAAACCTGGAGGTGTCTAAGGAGTGTCAAGTCCCCAATTAGGAGGCTGAAAACAAAGTCGACTATCAGCGAAGAATGTGCCCAGGAAATAAAAAAAAGAGCAGCGGAAGATCACGAACATCGAGCTCAGGGAGAAGGCATGGAAGACGACAACCCTCCCAGGGCAAATGCAAGCTGAAACCACCCAAGATGCACAGGAAACACAAGACCTTCAAGAAGAACCAAGCGGGGTAAAGAAAAAGGACTTACCCGGACTCGAAGCGAGCAGCGCCTCGCGTACCGCCGGTGAGGCGAGTGGGTCTCCGGCAGCGGCAGCCGAAGGGCAGCCACTGACGGACCCTTAGCGGGCACGGGAGGAGACGAGTCGATCAGAGCCGTTGGAGAACCGCGGAGCAGGCACGTCAGGCTCACCTGACCAGGGGTGGTCCAGGAAAAGCTTGACCGCGGACGGAGTGTGAGGAGGGGCGTGTCCGCATCGAGAAATGCCGAGGACTGTCAGGCAACACCAAAGAACGAGAGGAAGGGGGGTTGACAGAGCAACATATGGAAAGCCTGACAAGGGAGCAGGAAAGGGCAGCTGCAGAAAGAGATAAAGTAACCGATGAAAAGGACAAAGGAAATGACCCAGTACCTCCTCAGGGGACGCATTCAGAAACATCTGTACAAGCAATGGTCCATAGGGGGCCAGTGTCCCCAAAAGCGGCAGTGGAGCAAGACACTAAGGAAAGTGCCATAGAAGAACACAAAGGTCAAAAGGAAAAATACCTGAACCAGGAGCAAAAAATCAACCCGAACAGAAATGACACGAAAGAGTGGAAGAGACAAAAGCACGAGAGAAAGTGAAATTATAACAGAGTCAGAGTCGGAGTCTGGGTCGGAGAGAAAAGCGTCACCACTGAAACAAAAACAAAGAAAAACCGTTAACAAAATAACAATTCAAAGAAAAAACCAAGATAGGATAAAAAAAACACGAAAACAACGAAAAACACTAAAGATCAAGGCGGCATGCACCGAGGAAAAGCGAAAATGGTAGGAGAAAATAGAAAAGTGCAATTACAAAAAAGAAATGAAGGAACACAAAAATGGGTGACATCAGTATCTCTGTCAGGTACGCTAAAAGCATTCTTTTTCAACCAAAAGAAGCGCAAATTGAATTCGAAAAATGAACTGTCGGATGGGGATATCCTAGAAGCAGTCCAGGAGAAATCAGCAGATAACAGAACGGTCCCCAGGCTTAAATGTCGCGCAAGAAGGACTGCCCAACGTAGGTCTGTTTCAGATCCTATTGGAAAAAAGAAATGCGGCTAAGGCAATCAGACGCCAAATAGAGGAAAGAGAAGAAAGTCGAAGGCTAAGCACTTTAAAAGAACAACAGGAGGTGCCCTCAGAAGGGCGGGAGAACACAATAAGAACCGAAGATGACCAGCGAAGACCGGAGCCGGCCCGAGAAAAGCCCCCCCATAATATGATGAAGCCGACAACTAATTTGCAACCGAAGCCTTCTGAAGAAGGCTCGGATCAGCAAAAACAGATGACACAACTAAAAGAGCTCCGCCTAAACCTCTCGCCCAGATGGGTTAAAAAGCCATCTGAATTTAGGCCACGTATTACGGACCCCTGAGAAAGTAAGATCTTCACGGAGTGAGCCTTCAAAGAGAAGGCCTGAAAGAACAACACAAATGGTCAGGGACAGAGGGAGAGCCATATAGGACCAGGCTGAGTGACAGCTTGTTTATGGAAGCAATGGCAACCCCGGGAAAATAGCAAGTACACCAAAATCTCCTAAAAACAGACGATTAAGTGAAATAGCCACGCCAACGCAAAAGGAGTCACCAAGCAAAAAAACTGACTTACTATTATGTCGGCCATAACGATCGCATTAGCTCCTTATTGCAAATTGTACGAAGCAATAAAAGAGGGAATACAGGACAACACATCAATCCTGGCTTCTATGTCAACAAAAATCATCCAAATAGAAGGCTACATCACTGCATCAGAAGAAAGGAATATCGGACATCAAAGGCTGGGAAAAAAGTGGAGGACCTTAAAAAACAAATTGAGTTTTTACAAAGGGAGAGAGGCCAAAAGGAGTTGAGAACCATGAGGAATCAATCAGAAAGACAGAACGACGAAATCATGGACAACGTGAAGAAAAAGCAAGAGATAAAGGAAGCAAATGAAGAAAGTCCAAAAATCCAACACTTATACCCAATTAAATCGGGACTAATTAACCACCCTCAAAGAAAAGTCCCAGTGGTACTAAAAATAGCGAATAATGACAAGATTCAGAAATCGCCACCGGGAGAGAGGGCGAAGCAGCCGGAACCATCAAAGGCAAAAAAAAAGTAAAGAAAAACAAGGAAAGCCAAGAAGATACACAGAGTGTGACAAACAGAGATAAAATGAGGAGCTCCCCACGATCGGTAGAAGATTTCATGTGCGATACGAACTTGATGAATCTATCCCAACACTGGGAGACCGCCTCAAACAACTCAGTGATTGAGGTGAATATGGACCAACAAACAAAAGAACAGAAAGAACCAGAGAAAGAAATCGAGAACATAGAAACCCCAAAAGCACAAACAAGTAAAGGATTACAAGAGGAACTTGAGGGACAAAAGAGACCAGTAGTAGGGGAACAAAAAAAGAAGAGGGAAGAGGGACTTCGGTCTCCTAGAGACCAAAGAATGAGACGACAAAGTCGACCACAGCGAATAGAGGCCTCTAAAAGCTCAGAGGATCATCGAAGAACAGATTCGCCCAAAGTAAAAAAACAGGGACATATTTTCAAAGTCGAACAACTTGATACAAAAAAAGGATACATGGTTCTGAACAGGAAGACCATCTTGAAATTAATGAGCAGAATGAATTCGCTGAAAAAGATAAAAACAGAAGAAATCTTGTAAGTAGAGCCATATCATAGAGGAAAGATCGCAAAGGCTTGCATCCATGTTAAAGAAACTAGCCTGCAACACACGGATGATAACACAATCAGAGAAATGGAACAAAACGGGTTTGGGCTGACAGAAATAAAGAGAGAAACGCCAAGTGATCAGAAAGACCACCTCTACAACCAGAAAGGAGAGAGAGAATACGACCATACATCACGAACAGAAGAGCGTTATCGAGACAATAGAATCGGTAAAGGCTTAGAAAAAAAGGGTTATGACTCGGAGAGGGAGTATGTACGACTAGAGGATAAAAAACACAATAAAAGATGGTATGGTGAGGAGAAAAGCAAAGATAATAACCAATCAAGGAATGAACATAAGGAAATGGTACCAGATAAATACAGCGCACGACCAAGAGCTGAAGCGCGACACTTCTATCGCCAACATAGCATAGAACGAACCACGTACCACAACCGAAACGAGAGGTCAGGCAAACCAGCCCCGGTGGAAGCAAGCAGCATGTCAGAAGGCACAGGTTCATTGGCATGGAGGAAGCAGCACTGAATTTTAAAAAAGAGAACTAGCAATCAAAGATGTTAGCGGCAGCTACGGTGGGTGAACAGAATGATGGAAAGCAAGATGAAAGTAAGAAGTGCTTTGTTTTGGGATCATGGAACACAAGGGGGCATGTTCATTTAACCAGACCTGGTGACGTCGATTTAGGTTCACTAGACATTATATGTCTACAAGAGACTTGGCTGCAAGAAAAACCCTGCCTTGACGGCTTTGTAGTTGAAATATCGTCAGCAAGCAAGGGTGCGCTAGGCCGCCCATCGTCAGGCCTGTTGACAGCCACAAAAACGGGAGTAGGCTTGGCAACACCGACTAAGCTACACGAATCGTATGAGATGTTAGTTACACTGACCTTGTGGACCGACCAATCTGAATCGGGGAAGAAGGTGGACAGAAATCAACTCATCATAATAAACACATATTGGAATCCACAGAAAATGACAACCAAAATCTATTGCGCCAAAATGGCGGAAGTAATAGACTCACTCGACGCGGAGTACAAGAATGCGGACATCATTGTCTGTGGAGATTTAAACGCGGATTGTAGTGATGGGAGTAAAGAAAAGAAGTTGGAGAAAGCACAAGGAGCGACCCGTGAAAGAGGTATTGCATGGGGGGCGTTGGTTAAACCAAGAAACCTTCATAACATCGCAGCGGTATTCCCGAACCAAAAGAATATTCCAACGTGGGAGAACAAACTGCAAAGCAACACTGGACTATATTTTTGTGTCAACTGAGTTCTTACCTATGATCGAAGAGTACGAAGTCCATAGAACCATGCACAGTGATCATAATCTCCTGACATGCAAATGCCGAGAAGCACAAATGCAGAAGCATGCATACAACTATAACCTGGAGTCTAATACCCAACAATCGAGAGTCCGTTTGTCGGAAGAAGACATTAGAAGAATAACAGAACAATACATACTCCCAGACGCAGCCAAGGTACAAGTGCCTGTAAATCGACCAAATTATCTTCCGCTGTTAATGCCATACAGAAAACCAGCGGGAAGTCAGGCGAGGAAAAAGCCAAGTGCAACACATGTCTATGACAAACAGGTGGTGGAAAAAAGAAAAGTGGTCAGGAGACTAAGAAAAATAGCTAAAAAAGAAGACCACAAGGAAGCCTGGGAAAATTGGCGTATAGAGACTAAGAGGTACAAACACTGGATAAAACACCACAGGCCACAGTTGTACCAACAAGACGCCGAAAGTATGTTGAAAAGTCTCAGTTCCAAGAAATTAGTGACTTCTGGTCAATAATCAAAGCAGCAAATCCTTCAAAGCCACCAGAATTGGTAAATGCGGTTTCTGAGAAAAGCTGGAAAATATACCTAACGGCCGAATTTGAGCGCCCCAAGCCGAAAACAACTATAGAAATTGTAAATCCAAAAGTCCCATGGATGGACGTGGCGAAGGTTACCGATATCTAAAGGACAATCAAAAACTTAAAAACATCGAGGGTGCCCGGGCCCGATGGATTGACCAACGTGGACCTGAAACAAGCTTCGAGCGCTTGGGCAGTCATAATAAGCAAAATCTTCACGCATTGCGCTCAAACAAAAATGGTCCCGGAAACATGGTTAAAGGCTATAATTGTGCCAGTGTATAAAAAAGGTGGAAGAGATAACCCGGAAAGTTATAGGCCCATAGCCTTGTTAGATATTGTGGGCAAAATCTACGCAACGCAACTGCTGGTCCACTTTAGAATGTGGGCTAAAAGCGCACCCTGCTTTGACACCTTCCAGACAGGGTTTCAGAAAAATGGAAGTACGACAATAAACATCTTGATGCTACATATTCTGAAAGCAAAAGTAAGAGAAGGTGCTCCTAAAGTTTACCTGGCGTTTGTAGACTTATCGAAAGCATTCGATAAAGTGGACCGAGAAAAACTATGGTCAAAACTAAGCGACTGGAAATGCCCAGCGTCCATAATGGGCCCGTTAAAAGCTTTACATGACAACACAAACATCAGGGTGAAACTGAGCAAGCAAGGCATCTTGTCGGAAGAGATTGCAGTCCAACGAGGTGTTAAAGAGGGCTGCCCATTAGCCCCGGCCTTGCTCATCGCTTTCTTGGGGGACTACCAGAAGGAGGAGGAAAAGATAAGAGCTTTCCCACCGAAAATTGGCAATAGTAACATCTCACGTCTGCTTTATGCAGATGATGCCATCATTATCGACCAAAGGCCTATCGGGCTGCAACGAAAATTGACAAATCTGGCAAGCTATATGAGAACAAATAATTTGGAAATCAATACATCAAAAACAAGAGTGCTGGTTCTCGAGGAAACCAGAAAGAAGATATTGAAGGAGCAGAAATGGCATTTGGAGGATACAAAGCTATAAGTAGTCAACAAGTTCAAATATCTAGGGGTGACCATGGACGGGTCACCGGCTGATAAAGCCATGCAAGACCAGCTCTGGGACAAAGTGAAAAGACTCACAGCTCAAGTAAGATTGATTGACCAAAAATGTGGGAAATTCTCCATAGTGCCAGCGATAAAGTTTTACAAGGCGAAGGTGGTGCCAGCTATTATATATGGTATGGAAGCTTCTCTCAACATGCCAAACTCCATATGGCAAAAACTGGAAGGCCATGTGTGGAAGTCAGTACTAGATCTACCTAAATCGACCTCCATGTCAGCAATTAGAAGGGAACTAGGCCTGGTCTCCCTCGCATCATCAGTGGAACAAAGCAAGATGAGACTTCACAGAAAAATCATAATGGCTGATTCTTTACCAATATATGCTATGATCGCGGAAGAACTCAAAAACGGAACCTGTAAGGCACTTAATAACTGGGCAACAACAATCAAAGAAGCTCTGAATGAAATATCTTGCTCAGAAGAAGATCTAAGAATAAATCTGAATCGAGTAAAAACAAAAGTCGAGCTAATGGATTGGATTCGGACAATTGATACTGCGAGGGAAAATAAGTTACTCACATCTCCCGCCGACGTTCAATAAGGTGAAAACGCCTTTGAATTACTGCATGAAATTTCTGAACAAAAAGATGCGAGGAACATTTTTGAGAGCCAGATTAAACCTGCTGATGACCCACCAAATCCTAGCAATTCGGTCACCGAAGATGGATAATAGATGTCGCTTATGTAAGGACAAAGGAAGTGGAAACACTGAAACATCTAGTCCTAAGATGCCCCAAGACGAGGACAACAGACATATCTTCAATCCTGCCTGCAAGGGGCAATCACGCTAGATGAAGAGGCGGTGTGGAATAGGTTAATCTCAGGAGAAACAACGAGATGGACAATCACAACAGTGAAATTGATAGATCTGGCATTCGAAAGGATAGCCAGCACACAGACTAATATAGTAGAAGGAGAGGAGGTGATGTCATCGGCATCTTCAGCCACCTTGTCTCTCTCTGGAACCAGCTAAGAGGAAACAGAGCCCAGACATTGAGGGTTTGTGTTACTCGAACTGTAACCCAAGATTGTTAACCCTGCAACCCCAGCATTGGAGCGCACAAGCGCATCTGTAGAAGAAAGGTTCTTGTAAAAATCGTTAAACTCTTTGATTAAATTCAAGTAAAAAAAAAAAAGAAAAAATAATACAAATGAGCCACCACTCAAATCCTCTTGGCAAAAACCACCCCTCGACTACTTGACGAGAACTAGACGTTCCAGCAGCCTGTGGCTTTGAGGGAAACCAACCACAAACTAATGCTTTGCCTGAACCAGGACTATTCAGCAGATAAAACCTATTTACATGTTTAGACAGAAGGAAGAATCCTGACTGCATTGCTGTGTCAGGTGAAACCACCATGTCGGCTCTCATCTAGCCCCCACCCCACCATACGCTGCGCGCATGTTTGTGTATGCATACTCCGGTAGATAGACCCCATAGCACTACGAACAAGTACGCTGGTTCCAAGACGGTGCTGAAGTCACGGCACATATTTAAAGGTCTCAAAGAGGTAATTGAGAAAAGTGGTCAAAGTGGACAGGACCATTTCTATATTTTTATTTTTAAAATAAACCGTTCCATAATGGTTTCATTTTAAAATAAATGTGTAGGAAATTGTTGAAACCTCCACTTCAAATGCACTGCGTCTCCGTCACAGCATTCCCTTAAGCAGCAAAACACATTTGTCTTTTGCTTTCGGCCTACTGGGGTTTTGTACCTGGGACCTGCTGGATCAGCTCCACCATCTCATCACAGATTGGAAATCCTGGATTGTGGTTATTTTTTCAGTGGCATGCTTGGGACAAAACCCATTCCCAAGTCCCCCTCATAGTCCTGCTCCTGCAAAATTTAGAAATGTTCTTTTGCATTTAAGCAACTTAATGTGAAAATGCTGCAGGCACAGCAGCACGTGCAGTTAATGGGTAGGTGGCAAGGTTGGATTTAATCTTTATTATACCCCTTGCGAATGGTGAGCGATTAGAATGGGGAGGGTGCATAAAGCTGCATGCGGTGGGTGACACAGAATAAAGGTAATATGGGTCGTTTAAAATACATTTATAAGTGGTGGGAGTGGAATGGTGGAAAGGCAGGACCCAGGACTTGGGTTCGTATTTTGCGTGGGATGGGGCGTGGCAATGGGTTTTGTGGCTGGATGGTGCATGCCTGCAATGAACATAGTTTCATTACTTCTTTTCGTACACTTCGATCACTGATGGAGAAAAATAGGCCAGTTAAAATCCACCCAATAAGAAGTGGGTAACAATAAGAGCAGTATGTAGTTCATAGGATGAAAATACTGAAGTCTACATGCTTTGAATGTTAAAGGATCTTTTTTCACTTCGCACACAATAAAATACGCTCTGTGTAAATAATTCTATTACTCAAGATTCTGATTTTCTTTTCAGCAGCTCTTATGTCAGAGTAATTGACAATGCGCCTTAATTAAAGTGAGGTCTATAACAAATAAAGCTCACATTATTTTGAATGTAATTAGTGACTTTAAATTAGACATTGTATGCATTACTGAAACATGGTTGTTGGATGATGCAGTAGCTACTTTTCACACCTTGGTCCCTGATAACTATTCTGTGAAATGGATCAATAGACAGCATAGGATTGGTAAGGGAATTGTTTATTTTTCGTTCAAAGTTTATGATTTCTCATTTTACTGAACCATCATGGGATGAGGTTCACAAATTAGCATTATAACCTTAATGTTGACCCCGGCAGATTTTTTAAAATGTTACTTGTTTATCGTCCCCTGGGGTCCGAGATCCAATTCTTAATTGGTCTGGACCAATTTTTAGCTACCACTACATTGAGCTATAGCACGTTTTTGATTCTTGGTGATTTTAACATATGCTTTAGTCAACTGACTCATCCAAACTGGAAGTTACTATTCAGACGTGCACTTTCTTCTGTCGTTCAAACCGCCTCCCATGTTGCGGGATCTTTAGACAGCTTAGGGTCCTTGAAGTTAACTTGCCTGTGTCTTCAAACGATCATGTTAAGTTCTTTACTTTAGCCAGGAAAACCCAAGGCCCTATAAGGGGTCAAGTGTAAGACTCGGACACAGTTGCATGTTTGTTGGTTGCTATAGACTTATTTCCCAAAAAATAATAGGAAGAGTTGGGGGAAATCCTATATTCCTAATCCTAAGAGGTGTTTCACTGCCTTAACAAAACTAAGTACCGTCTGTGTCCGGACGTTAAACAAGAGTGTCCTCCGTCCTGTGTCCAAAAATCGTAATCTAAACCTTAACATTCTAAACTCAATATAATGTGTACAAGGAGGCTCTGGTAAGCTATATACTCGTAGCTTGCTTCACAAGTTCTCAAAACAAAAGGTGCAGAACATAAAAGAAATACCAGGTTCTGCCGGGAAAGGGGTCTCCCTTCTCCTAGAGTTCTCCTGGCAGTTGAAAGTGTCTTTGTCACATTTAACAGTGTTCACAAGGGCATGAGTCTTCCTTTGAATTTCCTTCAAGCATGGGGTTTACAATGTTACACTGTGTCCACTTTCTACCCTTGGTGTACTCTCCTGCCAGGGTATTTAGGACTTTCTCTTCAATCCTTAATTATGGGTACAAGTCTTCCCTTTTGTTTCCACAACGTCAAGTTTATCTGCCTTTTCGCTCCTTGTTCACTCCCTTGCCATGATAAAACTTGACTTCTCCTCTCACTCCTGGTTTACATTCCTGCAAGGATATTGCTCCACTTCTCACTGCTCCGGGGCAAGAGTGACTCCCTGTTTGCCTGGTGCCCTAAACTGCCAGGGCTTTTTCCTTTATTCACTCCCTTTCATCTAGGACACAATAGCTTTCCACAGTTGGGTCACACACCCCTTTCTAATAGAGTTCATATTTACTTTGTCTCCTCTTTCCAAGGGTTGGGGAACTGTCAGTATGTTTAACAGTTCCTGTTAGTTTTGGGATGCTGTCTCACTTTCAACAATGTTCACATACACATAATCCCCTCCTTTCGAATACTGGCTTTAACATCAGTTCCTTTACTAGTTTCAACAGTTTTCTCTCGCATGCTCTGCAGGACGCGGAATTTGCCGTTAGGTGCTCCACTAACTCATCTCCCTGAGCTTACTGGGCATCTCTGGCAGTCCTCAAGTCTCCTCTTTGGCTCCTCGTTCGGTCTGCTGACGAGGCATACATTCTGTCAGCCAGTCAGTTTTCGCTCTGGTTTCTCTCACTCTGGGCAGCTCCTGCTGCTCCCCTTCACCAGGCGGCACGCTTCTTTCAGCTCAGTTCCTCCTCACACTGTCCGTTTGGGACTCCATGCTGTGATTCAATTTCCTTGTTTCTGGCATCTTTGTCACCGTTCGCCGAAGGCCTCGGACTCTGCCACACACTCCGCTGCTTCACTCTCTCATTGCTAATGTGTGGATGGACCGCGGACAACTATAACTCAAAGTAGGCCCACCTCTTAAGGAGTGAGTGCACATTTGTCCGTAAAGCAAGTTTATTGTACAGTCGGGAGGAGCTAGATAACTGAGTCGTCAAACTAATGAGTATTCTCAAAACACCCAAACTTAGACATTTTGCAACAGTTAAAACATTCCCACATATTTTATTACAAATCATCCTCCCACACATGATTTGCAAAACATTAACAAAAATGTAATCTCTTAAAGGAAAAGCGATCATTGGACATGCATTTAACTACAATGCTCTTTCAACATCTGCATCAGCTAATATTTACAGCACACTCCTTCTTGGGATCTTTCTGGGTAGGTCAGGACGTTCTCCCATAGTTACGCATTCACATAAACATAATTCATTACAAGTTCCAATTGGGCAGTGACCTCTAACCCCAATCGTGATCCACCCGGTCTTTGCAGGGACACTTCAAAGGGAATTTGTTTGTTCCTCCCCTTCCTCATATTGTTGAACTAGCGATGAAGATCTTATCCGTCCAGACTTGCTGGCGTCCTTATTTCACACTAATTTATACGACTACCAATTCAGCACACATGGCCTATGTGCACATCCTGAGAACCTGATCAAAACCCATAAACCATTCGTCAACTCTGCCCTTAAGCATCCCTTGCACCGGGTTTATTACTCAGTCCCAAAATGACTCTACCAGATGGTCATACTTCACTGGAAAAGGAATAACATGCTCCCATGCATTTAAAAAGATTGCATCTCCTCTCCACAATAGTACCAAGTCGTGAAAACACAAGCCTAGCTCTAACTGACCATCTGATATTATTGCAGCTGTGCGCTGCCTTTCCTCAACCTTCATCCTTGCTCAACCAGTTTTCCTAGACACAGAGTTAATCTCCCAACCCCAGGTTTCTGGGCCTGCACAATCTCTAGTGGTGAGAGGACTTGCAGCATACAGATTTGTATATTTACCATGTACCCAAACAGCTGCCCTAAAGACCTCCTATGTATGTATGTTTGTGCATGTATGTACAAGATTACCGTGGTGTCCTTTCACAGTGGTTTCTCCATTACAAATCTATCTGACGTGCAGATATTAATCTCCTCAATGCCCAACTTTAGCCACTACGTGGAACACCACACATTGTGATTATATTGCATTGGCACATTTGACATCTTGCGTGCGCAAATACAAAATGTATCAACTTAAACACAAAGTAATACTAATAGTAACACTTATCCCTTCCGTACCTACACTAGATACATGCTAAATCGCAACATCGTCGTCACTCCATTCACCAATATGGTGCACGCAACTTAAACCCCTTTCTCATTGGGACATTTATCGACCACCGCAACAATATCAGCTGTTGCAGTTTTAAACTTCCCGGTCTCGGTCAAAGGTTTCCAAAGACTAGAATGCAGCATTGCTTAATGCTTCTAGGCATCTTCATTGCTCCATCTCTCGTCCTCGTTTCAGTACTTAAATGGTAGTGCGGGAAAAGGAATTTGGCTAGAAAAACCTAGGATTTCTACCTCCATTTTAGAATAAGCCATACAGGTATTTTATACAGTTGTAGAAGTGTCCTCTGGAATTAAGATTGCCAGGTTATTTTGCTGTATGGTTTTCCTACCTCCCTGGAGTTGGTCTTCCCCTATGTGGCACTCCCGCAGATAGCCACCACCAGGGTCATTCAGACAGCTTCTGCCTTTCCCTGCCCACATAAGAGAAGCTTCCCTCCAGAGAATCAGTGGTGATATACCTAGGTTCGTCACAGCGCATAAAGCTACAGAAGCTTCTAAAGTTAGATCTAAAAATACCTTAATCAGTGCTCGTTAGTCCTGCAGGAGAGACCGATATCTTCTTAAATCAAAGCCTTGCATATCTATTGCAGGTAATTAATCATTCTGCTGCACTAAAACATGTAGCTCCCAAAGGAAATTACAACCCCTGGAAAGAAAAAAACAAGAACTTAATATAATTACAAATCTGATGGAGGGGGGGGGGCGCTGTTGAGCAGCCGACAAAACAGCTGCCTAGCTTAATAGCTCCTTGCACCGCCGCTCTTTATCTGTTGACATCTGCGGCAATCTACACCTCCCTGCGTTTGCACCGGTTCCCCTGCACTGCTGTTATACTAGGGGTCCCTGCGTGTGCAATCTGAGCCAAAATCGGTGCCCTGGGTCTGTTTTTCGGCCCATCCTGCCCTCCCCTGGTGCCGCCGAGGGGGCACGCGGCGGGCTGCTGGGGGCCGCCCCCTACATGGACAGAGACTCCTGCCAGGCTGACTCGCATTGGAGCCGGGGCCGAGCGCCTGCTGCTGCTGCCTACCGGCTCCAAGCTCCAACCCTGGTGGAGGTTGCGCTTTCAGGGGTGGGACGCGGCACCCCAGCCCTCCTGAGCCCCGCTGCGGTGTCCGCAAGGTCCCGGCGGGCCCCCTGTGGGCGATCCACGCTCGTGCGGCCGGACGGGCCGAACACACACCAGGTGAGGAGTTGGTGGGGGGGGAGTGAGCACACAGAGGGCCCTTCGCCGCCCTCCCGCACTACGTCTGCGCCGCCCTATGGCACCTAGCCCCCGTGTCCTCCAGGCCCTCAACACTTCTACCCACGTTGTGCCGTGTTTGCTGCAACACTGTATTAGAGCCAGCTGGACTGCTGCCTTCCCTGGCCTGCCTGCACTGGTCATCTGACACACACCACCACCATTGGCAACCTACATCCGAGGAGCTGTGGGGCCCCATTAACAACTGCATTGACAGCACTCATCGTCACTTTGAGACGCCCCTCTAAGCATTAGTTGCCTGCCTCACTATCTGCAACTTAACTGTGACACTGGAGAGGGCCCCTCACCCACTTGAATGATCAGTGGTCCTGTCTTGCTTTCATTTCCCTGTGCCACACATCCACTCCGCTGCTTGACACCTCACCCTTGCAGCGAAAGGACCAGTCTTGCGCGATGTGAAACAGATCCAGGAATGTAAATAAGTCCGGCGCAATGGACAAATTCTCCAAGGCGACCCAGAGGCTGGATGCAGCCCAAACATCTGGTGAACATACGGACGAGGCGGTCCCTGCTGAGGCATCAACCTTCGGAGTTAACTGTAATGATGGAGTCCATGGCCAGAAATTTTGCTTCCTTCCATGAGAAATTGGACATTAATGCCAATGTTGCATCACTCAAAGCCAAACTGGACCATCATGGCTCGAGAATCACCGAGGCTGAAACCAGGATAGGCGCCAACGAGGACAGCATAGCCACGTTGCAGGACATGGTGACCACGCTGGCACAGGATATGAAGTCAGTCAAAGCCAAATGCGATGATCTCGAATCTAGATCTCACAGAAAATGCACTTAAGGACCGGCTCGAACTGGCAACCGAAGATCTTCTAAAGGAACTCCTGGGCAATCCCGACCTATCCCCCTTTTTTACTGACGAGAGAGCTCAAAGTACTTGCTCCACGCCCCAAACTGGGGTATTTCCTGTGGCCCATCATCGTGAAAATTCTAAGCTTTAGAGACCGAGATCAGATCCTCCGGCTGGCGCGAGAGAAGGGTGAGCTTAGACGGGAGTCGCAGGTGATCAGGATATTCCTGGACTTTTCTACTGGAGTGCAGCAGGAGCGCAGCCAATTGCTTGGGGTCAAACAATTGCTCAGAGAAAGGAATATTCCTTACGCCATACTGTTCCTGGCACGATTGAAGCTTACGTTCAACAACAAACTATACTTTTTTACGGTACCTGCAGGGACGGTAAAATTTATAGAGGCACATATACCCTTGCATGCCCCTACTGACGACCGCATGGACAATGATTGAGCTCCTCTCTGTCCTCATACTTTGAATCTTCTGCTCACGTGGTGACCGGACATCATTTTTTTCACTGGCATTCAACCAGCGGCTGGGCTCAGCCACGCTAGGGACCTCGCTTCCCTGATCCTGCTGTTCATACCGCACAAATCCCTTGGGGTGCTGGCTGCTGGGTTTACGCTGCATTGGCCTATACCCTGAGTATCCCTACAGTTCACTAATGGCTAAGCTGCACTACCTTGTGTTCCATGTCTCCCAGGTGCCCTACTTACTTGCGTACTGGGAGTCTGTCCGAACATTGGCCTCACTCACTTGACTTTTCTGCCTCAATTGCAAACAAGAACGTGGGATCTAACCCTTTAAATGGTAAACTTTGTTTCCAGACTACACAATTTACGTGTCAAAATTATTGGAATGTGATAGCATCCTGCTATACAAAGAGATTTTTTACAAGAAACTTAATCATTAAAAGCTGAAATTTCTTATATAGATCTGAAAATAGAAGTGACAACTCAAGACCAAGCAAACTGAGTGATTCTTTATATTTCAAACTTGTGAATTCTAGTGATTTATATATGGGCCTTGAGAACGACCCAAGGTCGAAACACGTGTCGGCTGTTTTTCTTGGACAAATTAAAAAACATCTTTTGTTGGGAATCATTGCATTGATGGACTCTCTAAATTGAAATTGTTTCATTACATTAATATTATTGGACCAAAATTGATTAGAAACTTTGTTAAAGTATAGGTGTGAGCGCGAGATATCTTCCCGAATCAGGTTTTATTTGCATTGCTACACGGCCTTGGCTATGCACGTCACTTGCCATATTTGGAACACACACTACTGTATCTGTGCAGTGCTGAATTGTTTACCCTGATCATATTTCTGTTTATCTGTGTTTAAACTGCTGAGCTCCAATTCCATATTTAGATCCCCGTTTCCCACCTAAAAATGCAGGGACATGCACTAAATGACCGCTGACACTGCTTGTTTTGTAACGGAACCATTCGGTTCCAGGCGTGCTGGTGCACTGCAATGGCGCACCCCACTGCGATGCACTGTTTTTGGATACACCTTTGTTATGGGTTAGCCCCAGTTGGGCTTTCGTACAGGTTGGTCCAAGTTGGGGGCAGCTCAGCTGTGTACAGTTAAGGGTGGGTGATGTTCACACTGCTACTTTCGGGCTAGAGATGAGGGAGGTGGGAGGGAATGGGGTGTTACTAAAAATTGGCACACAAGGTTGCATGGCACACGCATTGAATGGCCACAAGCTCATCCTCAACTCCAATGCTGGGAGCTCACACTATTGCCTGATCTGGGACATTCACTAAACATATATTATGGGATTAGATTTCTGTTACTGAAATGTCTACCAACATAATGTCCTGGAACTTCCGGGGATTAAGCAATCACACCAAGGCCCGCAAGATTATGACCCACGCTAATAGGCATAACTGTAAGGTACCATTTCTACAGGAAACCCACTCAAGGATATATGCCAAGGACAATGGCCCCAGCATGGGGCCCCGCTAGATACTTCACTTCCTATTTCACCCAATCCAGGGGCGTCCTCACGATGGTCCATAAATCTATTAAATTTGTGCTTCACAAAAGCTACATAGACACTGAAGGACGCTATGTTATATTACATTGCATGCTGGTCAATAAGAAATATCTATGTTAATACCTACTGTCCCAACGTTGATTTCCCCTTCCCCAAGTTCTTTGACACTGTAACCACCGCTACATTGGAGTTCAGGTTATATGGGGGGTCTGGGGGGGGGAAGACTTGAATCTTATCCTGGATACTGTCCTGGACAGAACTGGTACTGCTTCCCGAGCCCTGTCCAGTGCTGCACGTAGGTTACATGGCCACATCAAGGCACTTAATATCTCTGATGTCGGGAGAGCGCTACACCCCCAGCGGCGAGAGTATATTTAATACTCATCTGTGCATGACAGCTCATCCAGGATAGACCTGTTCTTGGTGTCAAGCGAGATCATGGACAGGGTGGAGGAGTCCCGGATCCTACCCCGCACACTGTCAGACCATTCCCCAATTACATTAGCTGTTGGCCTGGGAATACCTATTCCGACATTCAGCACCTGGCGCTTTAAATCTGAGGCCCTCAAAGATATTGTGTTTAAGGCTGAAATACTGGCTGACATCGAATCCTTTTTTGAGCATAATTCCCTCCAGGACACGTCAGCTGCGGTTAGGTGAGACGCCTTCAAGGCGTTTATCAGGTGAATGTCTATCTCCCGCGAGGCTGGGGTGCTGAAAGCAATAAGCCGCCCTCGATCGCTCCAAAGCCAAACTGAAGCAACTGGAGCTGCAGTGCTCCACTGGTGCGGATCCCGCCACACTCGCCCAAATTCACGAACTCCAGTCGTACAATACACTTGCTACTAATGAAGTCCAGTGCTTTAGCCGTCCACAGGCCGCCAGGAAATACAGTGAGGGGGACAGACCGGGAAAACATTAGCAACACTTGTGAGAAGAGAATCTGGCCGGACCCATATTGCCTCTATCAAAGACGAGCACAGCGATGCACAGTGGGCGGACCAACAAATCCTAAATATATTCGCAGAGTTCTACAAATCCCTTTACTCCCAGCCTGCTGAGCACACCGAACACCACAAGCGTGAGCTTCTTGACCAGATCACCACCACAGAAATGTCCCCCTCTACATGGGACCAGCTGGACTCCCCAATAACATTAGATGAAATCTTAACGGCCATCTCAGATCTGCCCAAAGGTAAAGCGCCGGGCCCTGACGGGCTCACCACCGAAGTCTACCAGGAACACATCGCCATCTTAGCCCCCAGATTGCTTGAGGTGTGGGACGAATCACTCCGAGTCTCTATCCTCCCCCCCTCCATGCATGAAGCTGTCATCACAGTTCTGCTCAAGCCTGGTAAACCCGACGTCGAATACAGGTCCTATAGACCTCTCTCCCTCATGAACCTTGATACAAAAATCTTTGCTAAAATTATAGCGAATCGTTTCCTGCCTATTATGACATACTTAGTCCATGGGGACCAGGCAGGTTTCGTCCCAGGAAGATCCACCTCCCACAATATTAGAAGATTATTTGATGTGATGTCCCGTATAGATCAGGATGTGCAAGCTGTGGCGGTCACACTGGACGCTCAAAAGGCCTTCGATATGGTCTCTTGGAGATGTATGTGGTTGGTACTGGAGACAATGGGCGTTGGTCCAAACATGATTAGGTTCATTAAACTACTATACACCTCACCTGTGGTGCGAGTAAGAGCTAATTCATTGACATCTGATCTCTTCACACTCTTTAGGGGTACTCGACAAGGATGCCCCTTCTCACTGATCCTGTTTGCCCTAGCAATAGAGCCGATGGCGGATCATGTCCGTGCACGCCACGCCTGCAAGGGAATTAGACTGAAAGATAACCCTGAAATCATATCCCTATATGCGGACGATGTACTTCAATACATCAGAGATCCTGCAACCCATCTTGACCCTATACTGAGAGACATCACTCGCATCGGCACCCACTCCGGATTCACAATTAAACTACTCAAAATCTGAGATCTTCCCGCTTACCAAATCTACCCAACAACCCGCCACAGAATACCCTCTCTGCTGGTCCCCGGACGGTGTCAGATATCTGGCCCTCGGATATCCCCAACCAAATCCACCTTGCTTGCTGATAACTACTCTGTGGTGGCACAAATAGTCGAGACTAAAATCTCACAGTGTGGTACTCCTCCATTATCCATGGCTGGTCAGCTGTCCCTCATTAAAATGATTCTACTTCCCAAGCTCCTTTACACTTTCAGTAACATACGCGTATGACCTGGGAGGGAATACTTCGTCAAACTACATAAACTATGTGCACAGTTCCTATGGCACTCAGGCGCAGTGCGCAAGAAGTGGACTGACAGAGCTTTCATACAAACAAGGGGGACTCATCTATCATATTACTGGACCGCGGCCCAAGCCCAACATGCCACTCATTGGTACCCCAGCTCCCCAGCGCGTCCGCATGTTAAATTGGAGTGACTGACAGCCGCTGGCACCAACATAATGTCCCTTATACTGCATCAACATTATACACCCAACTCTATTGATCCCATTACCACGACCCTTCATGTCTGGTCACGCCTGCTATACCCGACAGCTGAATCCTCCCCATACTATAAATGGCTCCCGGTGTGGGCCTTCCCCGGTCTGGAACCTACGCATGACACCGCTCTGGCCCGACATGGGGGGGCGCTGGGATGCCGGGCACTATCTGACTTCTACCCCGAAGGCAGGTTCCTCGACCCCCAAACATGGAAACAAGGGCACACCGGATCCGCCCTGGAGACCCTCCAATATTATAGACTCCGGGCCGCATTTCGCACTAAATGGCCCTCCTTTCCAGATGAGCCCCCAGATAATCCAGCTATTGCATACATTGCTAATTCTGGCGGCGCCCGGGGCGTCATCTCCTCACTGTATAAGATCATACAGGACACTACCCCGATACAAGCTCTTAAAGCACGCAATGAATGGCCTGCAATAAACTGTTTGAATTTTGGGAAAGTGTTTTAGAAACACTCACTACAATTACTGAAACTGTGGTTGATCCCGATCCTTTAGCAGTTCTGTTTGGAGCCTGGAGAACAGATGACACTAGACGTTTGGCTAAATTCTTGAACATAAGTTGTATGATAGCTAAAAAATGCATACTCCAGAATTGGAAAAGCTCTTCCCCACCGGCCCATCAGAAATGGCTGCGCTTGCTCACCTGGTCGCGTAACTGTGAGGAGGAATACCTGGCCATGCTTCTGCCCCGATCCCAAGAACATATGGGTTGAATTCAACACTTATCTTAACAATCAAAGTGAAGGTACACCTGGGTCTGGCTTGTCCCCCGCCCCATCAGGAACTACTCCTACACCATGAACTTTGGTATCCTCTCCTCTCATGGGACGTTCTGTTGATATTGTTGTGATTGATGTATTATGATTGTTGTACTGCTCCACAACATCTGTTATATACAATGGTTGCCATGATGTATGTGCCTATTGCAAACCTCTGCCACCAAAAATAAAAAAAATAAAAAATAAAAAAAACACAAATCTGAGGTCTCTGGACTGTATTCAGCAATCAGCGTCAGTCACACTGGTGATGTTGAAAGTGGAGGCATGCAGTGATTCCACCACGTTTAGACCAGTACGTTTACCGGTGTAGAGTTTCTCAAGATGGCGCCGGCACTACCCATTCAGGCTTTGATTTATTTATTTATATAGCGCGCAAGCAGCCCAGGGGAATTGAGGCACTGTTACTTGCAATAACTTATTTACATGGTACAGGCATGATAGCGATTGTTGACACATTATGAATACTACAAGACATCATACTGTTACAGATATTGCATTTGGTCGTATATTACAACATATATGCTAAGTATTCGTGCTGATGTGTCAGGCCGTATGTGAAGAGGGTAGTTTTCAGAGTTTTGCGGAAGGTGGTGAGGGAGGCCTCACCTCGGATAGTGGGGCATTCCAGTGAGTGGGCGCGAGATGGGGGAAGCTGGATCCGCCCGCTTTTACTCTTTTTACTAGCGGCACAGAGAGCATGTTGGTTTACGGTGATCTGGTTGGCCTGGTAGTGGAGACGGGGTGGGTCCTTTGTGAGAGGTATGCAGGAGCAGTGAGGTGAATGCACTTGTGGGTCAGTGTCAGGGCTTTGAATACAATCCTTTCCTTTATTGGGAGCCAGTGGGCTAGTTTTCTGGCTTCAGAGATGTGTTCTCTTTTAGCAATGCCTTGGGCTGCCCGGAGAGCATTGTTCTGTATTATTTGTAGTCCCTCTAAGTTTTTGTTGGAGGTTCCTAGAAAGAGTATGTTGCAGTAGTCTAGCCTAGAGCCGGTGATGGCTCTGGCTATGTTGGTGCAGTTCTCTTTGGAGAGAAAGGGTCTGACTGCGTTGATAAGTTTGGCATGATATGCAGCTGTGGAGGCTATTGCGTTGACTTGTCTATCCATGGATAGGCTGGAATCGTGGCATGCCGATGCATTGCAAACCCCTGCCTCCCTGGCTAAGACGCTCGTTCTCCTTCTCCCTCTTGCTGGTTTCCCATTTGGACCCTCTCTGCTGTTTGCATTCCCTGTGTTCGCTCTGCTGCTCGCATTCCCCTTGTCATCTTGCTGCTTTGGCTTCTGTACCTTGTCCTCTTTCTCTTGCGCTCGCTCCGTTCCTGTTCATACCTGCTAGATCCTCATTTGCAATACTTGCTGGATTCTAGTTACTGCAGGGGTATCCCTACCTGTGCATAGTTTTATTTTTTTTAGCTTTGGCTTTTTCCCCAAAAGGACTTACCTTCCAGTTTTACTTTGGCCCTGCCTGTATCTTCAGGCATGCATTGTGGCTACAAGGATGGACCGTCCTTTCTCTTCAAGGAGAGTTCTTTTACAAAGAGGAAGACTGGAAGGAGGACTTCTAAGGATGCTGTTCAGAAATGAAAACTGGAAAGGAGGGTTTTCACCTTAGTGTTGATCCTTCATCTGGGGAGTTACATTTTTTCCTGGCAAAAGTAGCCGATATTCAAGACAATTTCAAGAAGAAAAAAACCTACCCTGCCTAGTTTGCTTACTATAGGCTCTTCGATTCACCCAGAGGAGAATTTTAAATGTTCCATGGTCACCCCAGAAAGTGTCAGACACCATCCCTGCTTTACTTCACAGTGTGGTTATTTTGAAATTTGTCGCCGATGTCGTAAACCTTTCCTTTAATCAAGGGAGTGTGCCTGACATTTTAAATCAGTACAGGTTGTGCCATTGTTGGGAAAAAAAATATAACCTTGACCCTACCCTTATGAAAAACTATCACACAATAGCTCAAACTCCTTGGCTTGCCAGGGTATTGAAAAAGTTGGTAACCACTCAGCACCTAAAATTTATCGAGCTTAGTGGTATCTGGGATGAACTCCAGTCTGTTCTCCATCCCAATCATTGCACTGGTCACGGTTTAGTACGATATTCTCTGAATGGCCGATGCTGGTCAATTAACTCGGTTGGTAATGCTGGATCTTTCCGTGGTATTTGATACTGTGGATCATGCTATTTTGGTATCTCTGCTGGAAGCCCCGAATGGAATGCTAGGTTCCACTTTAGCATGCTTTAAACACTTTCTTGCAAGGAGCCAGCAAGTGGTTAAGTTGGGACTGAATACATCTGGACCGCTATTCACTAATTGCGGGGTACAGCCATCTTCTCTTTCGCCTTTTGCAGTTCATGTGCAGCCTCTGACGGCCCAGATGCCTTTGGGCTTGGTGCACTATACAAATAAACTAAAACACAGATGACATGCAGCTCTATCTGAAAGCAGCCAGCTCTTCCTATTCTTGTGTGGCCCTTGAGTGTTTGAGAGCCCTAAAACAATGGGTGACCATTAAATGTCTCTAGATGAATCCATCTGAAACCGAGGTGATGTTGCTAGGCCCTTACTACCTTCTTAAAAATCCTCCGATTCCCCAATCTTTCGGGATGTACCCATTTCCTAAGTCAGCAAAGTTAAGAATCTGGGGTTTCTGTGCCTCCCTGTGCAGATCAAGGTAGATGTTAAGAGTATTTTGTTTAGTTTATGGCTCCTATATAAGACTCTCCAATTAGTTTCTGCAGTGTTACATGCCCAAGTGGTAGGACCACTTATAAATCCCCCATCTAGATTATGTGAACAGTCTCTACACAGGTATCGCTATGAACTTGTTACACAAGATGCAACTGTCAAGTAATTCAGAACGTGAAGGATGCGTACTTGATGTTGGTGGCCGCTCAGCAGGAAATGCCACGATGCAGTCTGAAGCAAGAGTAACACAGGAGTACTACCATATGCCTGTCCCCTGAAAAAGTAACCTCTCAGGGGAAGAAGGTAGGGTAGCTCTCACTACAGCTCTCACTACACCATGGGAGGTTACACCAAAATAACGCAGTGCAAGGAAGGTGCAGAGCACCAGACTGGGGCACCGCAAGAGATTGAAAAATATCAAGAAAAAGGAGCCAAAACTATGCTGGTAACAGAGCAAGGGAAGAAGAGGCAAAAAGTTAGCAGGCAGAACAAGAAAACACAGGGCAAGACACACCCAGAAAGGATGCAGAGAGAAAAGGAACAGGAGTGTGTCGTAACAAGAGGGTTGAGACGCACAGAGTCCATCTCGTCTGGTAATTTATGGCCGTGAATGAGGCCGTTGCTCATTGGTTTCTAGGTAACATTGTTCCAAGGTCCTGATCATGTGCGACATGCATTACTTACCGTAATAGCATTTCTGATGATTGTATCTGCTTGGATTCACATGCTGTGCATATAGTCCGACATCTACTGACAACCGCAGAGTATTGCATCTTGTCTTTCGAGGAAGGATCGAGAGGGGACATCGACATGGGGGTGCCTTTAACACTATCCATGAAGTGTAGTGTACCCAAAATCCCTCACGCATCGAGGTCCCTCCGATTGCATTTGTTCTGCCGAGAGGGAGCCTTACGACTATCGTGAGTGAGTACAGAAAAGAGAGAAGTAGTAAGATGTCTATGTTCCGTCCATCCGAGCAGGGAGTAAGTGTGGGCGCATATGAATCTAAGCAGATACAACCATCAGAAATGCTATTACGCTAAGTAATGCATGTCTTCTGATGCTTGTTAATCGGCTTAGAATCACATGCTGTGCATAGACTAGCGAGCATTAGCCGGAGTTGTAGGTGGGATGTGAGAAGGAACAGCAGTGAAAATATGTCTTGGTACCGCTTGTCCCACCTGAGAATCAGACCTAGAAGGAGTGTCTAGGCAATAGTGTTTTGTAAAGGTGTGTACAGAACTCCAGGTTGCCGCTTTGCAAATCGAGAGGAACATTTGAAATGAATGCTATAGAAGCCCCAGTGCCCTGAGTAGAGTGTGCTCTAAGCTTGAAGGGCAGATCTCTCTTGGCAGGAGTGTAGCAGAGTAAATTGACAATCCACTTTGAGATGGCTGATTTAGAGACAGGATCCCCTTCTCTACCAGCTGCCACTGAAACGAGAAACTGGTTTGTCTTCCTTAGTGGTTTAATTCTTTTCCAGGTAGTACATGACTGCCCTGCGCACATCCAGTGTGTGTAGGCTTCTTTGTGCCAAGTTAGTGGGGTTCTGGAAGAAAAGTTGGTAGTTCTATTGACTGGTTCACCTAATAAATTTGTAAAAATAAATAATAAATTTGCCCGCAAACCCGAGGGTGAGTGCGCAGAACCACCTGATCTCCGAGTTGTAACAAAAGGGTCTAGAATTGAAAGGGCTTGTAGCTCACTGACTCTCCTTATCAAAGTGACTGCCACTAGGATTGCGGTCTTGTAAGTGTAAGTGAGAGCTTTGAGACTTGCTTCATGCATAGGTTCAAAGGGAGACCCCATAAGTCTCCTTAACACCACATTAATAACTGGGATCTTCCACCACAACACTTTTAGTTGAGATGTGGTATAGGCTGAGAGTGCAGCTAAGTGAACCTTCAGGGAATTAAAAACATAACCCGAGTCTAGTAAGTGAGTCAGATATGACAAAATATGAGTAGGAGAGCAGTCAATGGGATTGATGCTCTTAGAATTGTACCAGATGATGAAGCGTTTCCATTTATTGGAGTAGCAATATCTGGTGTTAGGCTTTCTTGCTTCCCTAAGTATATCCATGCATCTGTGAGGAAGTTGGAGATGACCGAACTCTATGACCTCAGGAGCCACACTGCTAAATTGAGAGTCTACGGGCATGGATGAAGGGTTTCCTCCCTGTCTTGAGATAGCATGTTGTATGGGCAAGGCAGTTTGATTGGAGGAGAGAGACATCTCCATCAAATGGCGTGCCCACATCAGGGCCACCAATATCATGGTGACTGGTTCCTAGTCAGACCTTCCAGAATTTTGCGGCATGAAATGGCAAATTTTGCGGCACAAACCTTTATTTATTGCAGCATTTTTGCGGGACATTTTGTATTAACTGGAGGGAGTAAGATTGCCACATTGCAGGAAATGGGCAGAGTCAAGGCTACAAGAGAGCAAGTGTATCATTATTTATTTTAATTTAATAGCAAGAGTCCCAGATGTCTCTGTCTTGGCAGAACAGTGTTTGATTTGGTTACATTGTTGGTTTAATGTGCATGCCTATTTAATAGTATTAACTAAATTGATCATTATCAGTTGTAATGCTGAAAATATTCCCCTTCTATGTTCTCCAATCCCCCAAACACCCACACACCTCACTAACTCCTCATCACAACTTGCATTCCTGAACCTCTCACTCTGTCATACAAATACTCACGTGCTATGTCACACTATCAAGTCACAATTTACACTGCCCAGCCCCTGCCACACTCCAAATCATACTCCCAACTCACACGTTACACTCTACAATTCCTCCCGCAATATATCGTCCTTCATTCTTTTGTGCAGCTTCTGCATCTTGCATCCCTTCTCCCATTCCTTCGCACTCTTCCCTCATCCTTTTCCCCAATCTGCAGCTCACTGCCTCTTTGCGGCCAACTGCTTCCTCTCTGCTTTCTGGCTCACTGACCACACTCTCCCTCTAATTTCTGTACCTCTGCTCGCTCTCAGATTTCTGGCCCACTGCATCACTGCTTACTCTGCTCTATTGTGCACCACCTCCTCCTCTGACCCACTGCTCTCCCTCTGCTTTCTTGCCTATCACTTCACATCTCACCCATAACTCTCCCATCTCTCCTTTCCCTCTCATAGTAACCATTTTTTTAATGTAGATTTTGAGGCAGATCCTCAAAAAACGGGGCATTTTACAATAGAGCCGAGGATATGCCATTTTTAGACAACCCATTTTTGGAAATGAGCAGGTCACCTTATTCTCAAAGGTGACCGGTGCATTTCCACAGGTTTGCGCTGTAGGGCAAATTGTGCGCTGGCCAGCTGCCTTGAATGGTGTTCTGGGTTGTTTGACCGAAGTGTAATTATTTGCAGCAAAATTGACCGTAGTCAATTTTGCCGCAAATTAATTTGCACTTCAGAAAAACAACCAAAAATGTACCTTTCACCACCACCCCCCCCTCCCCTACTTAACTGCTTGGTCACTGCCGCTTCCCCTGCAACCTTGCGGTGTCAGATCCGTCGCTCTAACGGGGGTCGGATCAGAGTCCGCAGGGTCCCTTTTTCGTTAATTTCTTTTTTTTTCTGTCCCCGCCTCCAATTTTGAGGAAGCGGGGGACACCCCTGCAACCCCCTAATCCAAAAATACTGAACTTAGGGAGCGGTTGACACCCCTGCAACACATGTTCGGTATTTATAAAAATCGATCGAATAGTACTGGGCGAAATAGGTCAAATTGTACCATTCGATCGATTTTTGTCATCAAAATGGGTAGTACCTTTAATAGAATATCTCTCCCGACATTGTTCTGCAAGCTCCCAGCGCCTTTCACAGGGACAGGCCCTTCAGGGGCCTGCCACTGTAAAATGCGTCCCAAAAAATGCCTTTTTATCCTGTTTGAGCAACAGAAATGCAAGTAACAGCAGCGGTTCATACCTTAAAAGAAATGCATGACAGGGTCAGGAAAGACCCTGTCATGCAGTGGCACCCCCACATCCTGTGCGCGTAGGGTTGCCTACAATTTCTGCACATTTAAAAATGCATCTTGCTTGGAAATGAGGGATGTCGCTTTTAAATTGGCAGAAACGCCACTTTATTTGATCAAGGAGGTGAAAAAGGCCATTTGAATGGGCGTGCAAATAAAATGGCCTATTCATGTGTCCCTTGTGGATTGGGCTGCTCTTTTTTTGGGCGTAAGTGATGAGATGTGTTGATGCATTTAATTTCTTGCGTAAAAAAAAAGTAGAGAACCTGGCACCCCGAGTATTTTGTTTTTAAACTAATTTTAGCAGATTTGTTTAAAATTATTATTTTTTTTAAAGATGCTGTTTTTGCACAAAACGGCCGTTTTTGCGGCATTATGCGCAAAACAGCAGTTTTCGCTGCATTTTGCGGGATCGCAAAATCGCTATAAGCTGGAGGGTCTGCCTGGTGCATCTTAATAATAAGAATTTAGCATTTATATAGCGCTACGAACCCTCCGGTATCTGAGCGCTGCTTATTATTACCCACCGTGTGTGGTGCTCATTTATCGCCCTCAGAAGGATGAAAGGCTGAGTTTGGCCCTGCCGGAATTCGAAACCTGCGTCAGCAGGTTCTGCACAGATGTCAAAGCGAGCCCTCTACTCGCTGTGCTATCGGACTATCTTGTGAACAATCTTGTAGAATAAGGAGTCGGGGGTGGGAGGGGGAGTGCGTAAACAAGTTTCCCTGACCATGTTATCCAGAGACCGTTACCTTACATTGTGACCCCCAGAGTGCTTTGTAACTGCCCGCTGGCCAAGTCCAGGGATCTTAACCTCAGAAATGAGAAACAAAGTAACATTAAAGAGGAGGAAACTTTTTGAACAACAAACTAATGTAAAAGCAAAAGGATGCGATTATAACATAGTGGGTTATATTAAAAGCCAACAAGAAAGGGCAATAACCCAAGAGGAAAATACAAACCACTATTGCCAGAGCCAAAAGAGATAAAAGGTATTCAGGAGGAGCATAGCCTCTATTGCATGTGGCAATCACATGTGTAACAAACACCAGTGTGGTTCTTGTTTCCCTTGAAGAAATGATTAAACTTGATGTTTTGAAGCAAGCGGACCGTTACCATAGAAGTACTTGTAGTTAGTAGTTTGTTCTGGCCTGGCAGGCGAGTACACCAGGTCAGAGGACTTGGTGGTGGTAGTAGTAGGCATAGCAAGTGAGTGGACCAGGTGGAAGTACTGTGGTGTGGTTAAAATTCTTGAAGAAGCAGTTGAAGAACTACTAAAGTGTCTTTGAGGATTAATACAGAATTATGACAAATTTTGTATCACTGAAGCAAGTTTTGTATGAACCGCTGCAGAATTATTTGATATTGTCAAACAAGTGGTTTTGTGAACTGGTACAGAACTATCCTGACAGACATTTTGGTTGAAACTAAGGAAGTACGGAAATATGCTTTGCTGATGAAAACAAGTTGTTTCAAGACCATGGTTACAAGTGAAAAGAGGAAAACTTTGTTGAACATTTGTGAACTGTTGGCTGAATTCCAGTTGGAACTTTGTGTTAGCAAGTTGGAACAAAAAGATAACTGAAGTGGAACTTTTTGTTATGAGACAGCATTTCCTTATTTTTTTGGAACAGTTAAAATAAATCCTGCTTGAATCTGGGGAAGGGGAGTTCATAAGGAGAAAGTTACCATGCTGTGAACTTAACTGTTATATTTGTTGCTTTTGAACTGCCATATATTACCTTGCTGAGTTGGCGCATGTACAAGTGTGAGGGACAGAAACCTTTTGTTAGAGTGTTTCCTTTAGTTTATTTTTCAGTCAGGGAAATCCTCGTCAGGGTAGGGATAGTGAATAAAAAGAGCATCTTCTGAAAAACCTTTGCAAAGTTTACCGCTTCACATTTGACCACTCGCAGAAGCCAGTGAAATCCGCTGGAGCCCTGGTCGAAAAAAGGCAGGACACCCTTTTCTGCAGGCGAGGTCGGAAATGTACCACTGCCTCACCTGGGTGCACCTCGATGAGGCAGGCGGCAAAGATAGTAGAGCCGCCAGGCTCCCGATGTCCATGTGAGGCACCAGAGCCTGTGCGGGTGCATGACAGCAATCTGTCCAAAATGCAATGGTGCGTAAACTTGGTTTCCATCTGTCACAGGCAACTCCACTGGCTACCTGCCCAGCATCGGATCAAGTTTAAATTGATCTGCCTTATGTTTAAGTGCTTGCATGGTCTGGCTCCTCCCTTATCTATGTAAGATCATTTTCTGATACTGTCCAAACCCTTCGCTTCAATCTGGGGAGAAGAATCTGTTGGTGGTGCCTCGTTCTCGATTCCACTCTCGTGGTGATAGATTTGCAGTGGCAGGGTCAAATTTTTAGAACTTGCTTGTGCTGGATCTCTGCAACACCAATTCCCTTATAAAGTTTAGAAAACAATTTTTAAAAAGTTCCCTTTTCAGTGAGTCTTTCCCCTGGAGTAATTTGTAGTATCATCTGCACCCAGATACAGGTTTCCTGTGTGGTCCTCTCCCAGGAGGTATGCAGGTTACAAAAAGCAGACCTACAGACCAATTAAGGATCAATGGACAAAGGGCCAATCAAAAGATCATGGAAAAGAACGATTTTGAGCTGCTTTAAACACGGTAACCTTGAGGAAGGTGTAAAAAGGGCTGGGGAAAAGCCTTAAAGGGGAAAAAGCACAGGTGATGTCCACAGCTCACTGGGGAACAGTGAGACAGCTACCTGGACCAAGGCAGATCATCTGCTAGTAGTATTGGAATAAGTGGGCTACGAGATACAAGGCAGAAACACCACTATTAATAGCAGTGGTGGGTGGGACATGGTATCCACAGTAGGTGCTGTCACAGACACCAAAAGCATTGGGGAAAGCTGGAGGACCAAGCCCTCACAAAAAGAAAATGTGAGGCACCTGGCAGGAGGGTTTAAACAGACTCTTTGAAAAAGACCCAGATTGAGGGGCAAGAAACACTTCCTAATAAAGACAAGAGACACACATTACTCTCCTCAGCACCAAGACTATGAAACTGTCTTGGGAAGGAACAGAGCAAGAGGAAGGTCTCAAGCAATTAGAAGAAGCAAGACGACCCTGGAAAGATCAGCACTCTGTGGACTACCCTGGTCACAGTTTGATGTGCATGTTTGCAGAGTAGGTTGCAACATCGATAGACTACGATTTTGAACAGCTTTGTTGGCCAAGTTTGGAACACATTTCTGTTGGAAAGAATAGGGTGAGCCAGGAGGATAAAGAACTTGAATAAGAGTAGTTTGGCCTTATGTTGGGCACCACCTTGTAATGTTGGTTATTGAAATAGGGTATACTTGGAGGGATAGACTTATACAGTTAGGATTTGAGACTTTGAGCTGATGGAAAAAAATCCCCACTTTGATGTCCTATCTTTGAAACTGGTTTAGAGAACAAGCATTTGTTATTTACAGATTATTGCCTTAGTTTTTTTTTTAACTCCAGAGTGAAACTATGGATACTAAATAAAAGATCAGTTAACTTACAAGTTGGCCTGCTTTGCATCATTGTTAGATCTTCCCACACTTCACAAGAATTTCTTCTGAAGCCTTTAGACGCAGAAACATTTGCATTGGCTTCATGGTCTGTATTGTGTGAAGTGCTACCTTGACAGGACAAAACCCTTTAGTGTTTGTCACGTATGAGAATAACCAAGCCCTGAGACCTCAAACTGTCACAATTGCATGCCAGCAGGTTTGCTGCATACTAAACGCTTACAAAGTAAAGACATGGCACCTCTTAAAAGTCTCTGCACTCACGCTACAGCAGCATAAAAAGACTTAGTTGCATACACCAATTTTGTGATGATGGCCACTTGGCGCTAAACATCATCCTTTGGTAAACACTGCTAATTGGCGCCTGGGAACACTTGTGTGCCATACAAATGTCCAATAAAAAAATGATAAATGGATGACCTTTCAGATTGGTGGTCTGCTTGACTAAGGTGTGCTATATTTGGTTGAGTGTCAGAATTCCAACCTCCATTAAATTATTACTTCTTTAGGAATTTCACACTAATATGAGCCAGACGTAAACGTATACAAGTTATTCACCACGGCAACTACTCTACTCATAATCCACAGTCCCCTTTCCTCCTTAGCCCCTCCCCCAACACTTTTCACTGATCTTGTCTACAAATAGCCCCAGTCTAGCCAAATAAAAGGACTGGTCTTTGGTTACAGAGGACGTGTCATCGAAGAAGTTGGTGCAGGTGCATGCATGTCTGCATAGTAGCTCTACATGAATACTTGGGTTTGCTGTGTATTGAGATGGATTTCTATAATCCGTCCCTGGGAGGAGGATTTTAGGAGGCCATCCTATTTATAGTAAACAGGGAAGAGCGAGGTTAGCAAAAACCCAATCAAGGGAAGTGAACAAGCGGTCTATGCTTAGTATCAGCAAAGGTGTGAGAGTGGTCTAGGGTTACGAGTCCACGCAGAACACCACCAATAATTTGAGTTAGTCAGTATATAAAATACAGTTATTTATTTAGGCCTTTAGGAATACACAGCAAGTACTGTAGATTAAAACCATATACATTATAGTGCAGGGGTTGCTGCACTATAGTGAAGTATCAAGATACAAAGGAAAGCCGACACTTCAGAAATAACTTTTGTCCTGCATGACTGATTTCACAGAGATTTTGCAAACAAAAAAGTTTAAACCCCTGGTTCCCCAGCCCCTCAAACCCCCCCCCCCAAACCCCTTCACCTGATGCCCCTTCTCCCAAAATGAGGGCAATAGCCCCCATGGTGCTTTTGCAGGAGAGACGATTTTCAGAATCAAAAAGCTGCCATATTTTTTCCGATGCGAGAGATAACCGTGGTTATAACTAGAATAACCATATCTAGCTGAAAACGAAAAGAGGTAACAATTCCATTTGGAGGAGGAAAAAAGATGCAATGACATCAGGCTAGAGGTGGGGAGGGAGAAGAGGACACCATGTGAAATTGGGGAGCTGTGTGTGTGTGGGGGTCTAGAGAGAAGAGGACACCATGTGAAATTGGGGAGCTGGGGGGTGTGTGTGTGGGGGGGCTAGAGGTGGGGAGAGAGATGACACCATTTGAAATTGGGGAACTCGGTGTGTGTGTGGGGGAGGAGGGAGGGGGGCTGGGGTCCAAGTCAAGAGCTCTAACGTTTTTGCATAACTGCGGCTATTCAGCGGGATAACCACGGTTGTAATAGAAAAAACGATCAGGAATCAAAGTATGTCACACGAAACAAGTGTTTGGGGGGAATGGGAAAGGGCTAGGGAGGAGAAAAGGACTTGAGAACTTGTTGGAGTGGAGGGACATGGCAAGAGGAGAGAGGAACTTGTTGAGTGCCTGAGGCAGGGAAAAGTTTTGAATTTTGTGCACTTTTTAGGAATATCCGTAAGGAGTACACAAGGCTGGATGAAAAGAGGCACTCAGTGTTTTTTAATGTGGCACCTGCAGTATGTGCAAATATTCTCTTACTAAATGTAAAGAATTTGTCTGTGAAAATTGGTTAAATTCTAGCAATACAAGATCTAATTAACTGTAGATCCAAATTTGTGGTCTAGTCGATTGTGTCTGTTTAAAAAAGAAATGTGGGCAGCACAATATTTGAGTCACGCATTAGGATACGAGAATATATGGCGAGCCTTAACACTCAGGATATAAGATTACCACTGGCAGGAATTCCATCAAATAGACAATAAGAGTGATATCAGATTCATTGGACTAGTGAAAACGAAATGCAATATACAGGGAGGTGATCAAAAACGTCAGCAAGAAAACTTGAATCAAGAATGATTTGTAAACATCAATGTGTAACTACAGGTTTAAATTGTGAGCATGAGATGAACGTTTTCTTGTGAAGCCGCAATTATAAAAACACCTATTATGATTATAAACATCCTTTAGGAGTACAAGCAATTTAAATGCAGGCACAGTCATTTTGGAGCTTCGACCATATGACATCTAATTTGATACACATAATACATCCATTGTTTTTGAAGATTCCCATGTGAGGGGGTAGTTGCACACTCAAATCAAGAGTGTTGATCCATGAGGGTCACGTAATATTATGGGATATTAAGCATTCATTTATCATGTATCTTTACGTCTTGATATAGGTTTTGTCAAATCAATACGTAACTTCAGGAGACAAAACTGTCAAACAACAATGTAAATATTAATTGGGGCAACACTGTCACTCGCTGATAACCCAGGAGCGCTAGAGCGACAAAAAAACAATGCAAAAATGCACGATGTCACACGCAACGTGCATGTGACGCTATATTTTTAGAATTCAAAATGGCGACAGCGAGTTACAGAAAGGTGATTCCTGACAGGACACCAACGGTTCTAATAGCTTTAAAGAGGAAAGATCCTCTATCAGGTAAGAAGCAAAGTGATAATATTTTAAGTTTAGACATAATTTATAACTATATCTCAGTTTTACAAATATAGGAATAGCATTAAACATGCAGCTTTCATTTTTTTCCAGAGATAATAAACATCAAATCTAATCAAAGGTGCAAAAGCCTATAGATTAAGAAAACTGCCCCCACAAGAGACCTTACAGAAAAAGCCAGGGGTGAGAAGAACGAGTTACTTACCAACTGGTAACGTTCTTTGGACTGGATGTTCCTCCAAAGCATTCCACATCTTTGACATGTAATGTCCACAGCTGTGTACTTCGGAAATTTTTTCGGCAGAGGGCGTCCTGCGTCGATGGGGTCGGGCGATGTCCCTGGAAGTGCTCCGTCAAGGGTGACATCATCGGATTTTATAAATAGGACGTACAGCACCCGTAGCCTGTTTGTTTTTTTCCTCCATAACCTGTGACCTGCACATATCCAATGTCTGCTTGACTGCACATAGCCTTGAGGGAACGTAAGCTGCAATAGCATAGGAAATTCTCCAGAGTGGAAGGCTGTGAGGGCGATGTGGAATACGTTGGAGGAACATCCAGTCGAAAGAAGGTTACCAGTTGGTAAGTAACTTGTTCTTCAAATGGATTGTGTCCGCCAACGTACTCCACACCTTTGACAGACTGCCAAAGCAGTACCAGAAAATGGAGGAGGGAATAGAATTTAGAATACCCAATCAGAAGGCAGAATAAAGAACCGCCTTACCAAAGGCCATATCTTGACCATGGAGCGTATCCAAGGAGTAATGTTTGACAAAAATGGGGATAGAAGCCCATGTGGCTGCGTCACAAATATTGATAATAGGAACTCCCCGCTGTAGGGCTGTGGATGTAGCCACGCCCCTAGTGGAATGAGCTTTGTAAGAGGATTCAATTCAACACTACAGCTAAGTCAACGCCTAGTCTAGAATACTGAATGAAAACCCTTATTGATATATCCTTATGTCCAGTTCATGCGTTCTGGATGACTACCCCTATATAACACCCCTCTTGGAATCCCCCTGACCCCGCTGAGCCAAGAAGTAGTTCTGTTTTGCAAGTTTAAAAGGTTTATTTGATAATTTAAACAATATATATGTATCACACTTTATAATAAATTAATAATTGAATATCACACTTAATCTGAGCAGTAATCAATAATGGATAGTCCGGCATTAGCACACTTCTTTATAATCAATGATGAGTGGTTATAGGATGGATAAGATAGCAACAATACTTTGATGGTTTCAAATGGATGCAATGTGGAATGAAATGCAGTACAGAAAATAACTTGATAGGATTTCAGCAAAAGACAATGTAATCACTTTCTTGGACAATTCACCCCCCCCTTTTATGCAATGCAAGGAAATGGAAGGAAAGCACACAGTTCTCAGAAATGCAATCAAATGTAATTCAGTTCACCCCAGCAAGCTTAGACTAGAGAAGTTTGAAACACAGGCCCAAAATGCTTTTATATGTGCTGGCAATGAAGTGAAAAATATGCTAAAATGCTTTTAATTCCCTCTAGAGGTTCAGGGTGAGTGGTATCAAGTTAATATTAGTCCAGGCTCACTCTAGCAATGATTCAGGGATGGTTCTTAAGAAGCAAACGAATTTTTAGCAAGGAAAGCAAGGAAGCTGCTGTTTTCACACGTGGAGAAATTTGCAAATCGCGGTAAAATTCGCGAGTGCATTTTTCGCGATTGCGGCAAATGTATAGGGGGTAGGAATGCGGTTCTAGGTTCGTTGAAAAGCCAAGATTTCTCTAAGACAAGATGTCTCTAAGACAAACGGTCACTGAGATATGAGCGATATGGTAAAGGTCGTTTTTCAGATTTGAAAATCTGTTCAAAGTGACAAGTGACAGCTAGCAACTAGGAATGACAGGTGACAGCTTTGCAAATGACCAGTGACAGTTAGGAGACAGGAGACAGTTCTACTTAGATTAAAATAGCTTGGATTAGATTATTTTAACTAAGAGATTGGTTCTGCGCAGTTCTGCTAGGTACTCACAATATATTTAGAAATAGAATGGGCCTCGACACGGATCTGGTCAGGTTTTCTTCACTCGCCACGGACGGTCTCTGCGCACAGCGTCTGGGTCAGCGCTCTAGTTCTGCGAACAGCGGTCTCCGGTTCAGCTGGTCTCTCTCTGGATACAACACTGCTCTCTGGCAAATGGCAAGAGTTCTTGCAAAGAATTCAAACAACTCGCCTGGCTGTGATAATGGCAATGATTTGAGGCCTGCTAAAGAGGGATTTAGCTTGTAGTTGACCTCTCTGCTACAAATTCTGAAGTAAAGTCTTGGTCTCTGAAGGTGGATAGATTGAAGTCTCTATGTTGGCTCTCTGGAGGTTGATGGAGGTAAAGTATGGATTTTCCCAGCAGAGCGTCCCGCAGCAGATGGAATAGAATGTCCCTCTCTGTCCTGACTGTCTGCTTTTATGTGTTTTGAAAATGGGTGGAAAGGCTAGCTTCCTAGGCCCTACCCCTCTCCACTTGTCATTGGCCACTTCATCCTCTTCCCCTTGATTGGGGGAATGAAATGAAGTGTCATCGTGATGAGGTCTGTTTATGGTACAGAGAACCCACCCCTGTCAAATTACACACAATCTATATTTTGACCCAAAAGACATATTTGCACAGGTACACATTTGTTTAAAATTACATGCACCCATCACATATCACAGGAGGTATACCCTGTCCAAATCTGCTCTTCCTGGGAGCTTGCATTCAGAAATGGCAACATTTGCACTTTTTAACTGGTTTCGTAATATCGGACATTACCCCAAATTTATACACATGTGCGCAAGGAGTATGGACATTACTTGATGAAGTGTCAGATTTTTAACATGCATACATTTTAAGTAATACCCTCTTAACTGCTGGCTTGCCCCCAGATCATGCCACCGGTTCTAAAAACCTCTTAAAATGTGGGCAGAAAAATCACAAGAATTATGGTATCATTTAAATAATTATGACAAGTCCGTAATATGAGTTATTCATCTTTTTCTAAAACCATATTCTGGCTACAGGGGTGTGTCTTTTCAGGTCACATGGTACAGAAACCAGTTTTTCCACTTTCTTCAAGCTCAGCCTCTGTCTCTAGTTTCTCCCCCTCCCAGTTTCTGCCAAGAGGAAGCCATTTTTATGACCCCTGCAATAAACCATCTGCCTGGGCCCTGGACGGCCCATTGTTCAAGAGGAAGCCATTTATGGCCACTTCAATAAACCCTCTGCCTGGGTCCTATGTTTAGTCTCTAGCAGTCCCTTGGTAATTCAATCAGAGAAGTGTCATATCCCTTTTGGTGGGAACAGCAAAAGGCAGCTAGGCCTGGGAACACAGCTGTTGTGCAAGTCTCAACTCCTGTCGGGGGTAGCTGGTGGGCAGAATTCAGTTCCTTAAGCCAGGCCCCAGCTAATGTCACTTTTAGTTACCCAGTTTTCTGCATTCAAATAAAACTAACCATTTTTACACATGCAGCTAGAATGCTGATTCTAAGTTTAAAACTATGACATTTAAACAATTGCAACCTATGTGACACTCAAAAGTAGGTCACTCATTTCTTTTAAACATTTAGATTTTTAGTGTCTTTCAGTCCAAATTTACTTAAACTGCTGAAATCCACAGCTCAGCCAGTCTTGTTATAAACCTTCAAGTCATTTCAGAATATAACTTTACATTGTATCCACCTCTCAGTAAGTCTTTCTTTGGCCTGCTTTGGGTTCATTTATTCAGTTTTACACAAAAAAAAAGTCTGGTGTTTTAAAACGCCGGCTTTCTGATAGTGGTGAGTACTGGTAATGCACCCATTTTTGGGATTTTTCTTGGATTAATGCATTCCAAACAGGAATGGTTCTTACATGGTAGTAAATCCTTGCTTAACATTGTTTTGATGGGGCTCCTTACAGTAAGATGGTTATGTGGAACCCCACAAAAGGGTTGAATCTTTAAAGTGGTCCAATGAGTCACGATTTCAGCAACTTTTTGACATCAATAACAGTGGATTTTGTTAACAAAGATCTTTCTTTACACTGGTGGGTGGCAAGTGATGTAACCATGTTGGTGTGCGCACAAACTGCGTGGTTCTCCTGGATTCTGGCGCACTTGTGGGCTTTTTGGCCATCTTGGATTTTCTAAGCCCACAGCACCAAATGTTGCAGCATGATAGCTCAAACGTGGGTCAGGACACCCAACAGCTTGCAACCCTTCAGGAGGGTCCTTTCCCGCCAATCGGTAACATTCAGTAATGGTGAGGCTAATACACCTGGACAAGGTCAGTTTAGTAACAGCCCGGCCCAAACAGTGTTCAGCATACCCCACAAAGAGTTGATAATCCACTCTGACCCTGGACATCCTAGAAATATAAAAGCTCAGAGCTCTTCTAGGGTCCAACCTATGGAGTCGCTCCTCTTCCTTACCAGTATGAGGAGGATAGAAAGACGGAAGAACCATCTTCTGGCTTAAATGAAATTCAGACACTACCTTAGGTAGGAAGGACATACCCTCAGGACAACCCTATCCTTGTGTAACACAGTAAAGGGCGGCTTAGATGAAAGTTCCTGCAATTCACTCACTCTGCGAGCGGATGTAACCACAACCAAGAACACGGTCTTGAAAGACAACAGTTGCAAAGGCGAGAAAACATTAGTGAGCCGTTTAAGAAATTGGTAAATCAAAGGAATCTTAAAATAAGAACATTCTTCAGACAAGCGCTTGAAGATATATAGCGCCGCCAGGTAACCTTCAATGGTACCCACTTGAAGGCCCCTCTGGGCCAAGGAAAGCAAGAAAGATAGAACCATGGGAATGCAACACTGAAAAAGATCAACATTGTGTCCTCTGCACCAGTCTCAAAACTTACGTCAACGGTACAGGGATTTTGTTGTTGGCCGTCTGGCCGAAAGCAACACCACCATCACGTCATCCAGGAGGTCCCAATCCTTAAACCTCAACCTTTCAGATACCAAGCGTGAAGGTTGAGAGTCTTGACATCTGGATTGACTGTCTTGATCAGGACACTTCCCCCGCACAGACTGCAGAAAAGCCTTCAGGGCCAGCCTGATGGCCCTCAGCTCTAACAGGTTGATGTAGAGTTTGGAGACCAACGACCGCTGGTGGGCAAATCTTCGGCACAAGCTCCCCATCCTGTGAGGGAAGCGTCCGTCACCACAATCACCTCCGGCCACAGTTGGCAAAACGGCTCCCCCTTCATCAGCTTCCCCTAGTTGGCCAACCACAACAGATCCTGTGAGAGAGTGGAAACTGAAAGGGATCTGTCATCTTGCCTGAGAATTGTGACCACTTTATCTTGATGACTCATTGCAGGGATCTCATCCTCAGTCTGGCCTCTGGCACCAGAAAAATGCAGGATGCCATGAGGCCGAGCAACCTTAAGAATTCGAAAGCCATGAGACTGGGCACGTTGAAACTTGTCAACCATCTGCACAATGTGATGAGCCCTCACCTTGGGAGGCAAGCACTTCCCCAAGGAAGAGTCCAACACAGCCCCAATGTATTGGAGCTGTTGGGAAGGTGTCAGATGAGACTTCTTGAAATTGAGGGAGAAGCCCAGCTTGTGGAGGGAGCGGCAGGTGAGACTGAGATGATCCATCGCTTGCTCAGGAGCACGCACGCGGATCAGCCAGTCATCCAGGTAGGGGTAGACGTGAATCCTCCCCCCCCCCCCCTCGCCTGAGGTACGCTGCCACCACCATTAGCTGCAGGCTAAAAGACCCTCGGGGCGGAGGTCAATCCGAATGGCAGGACCCGAAACTGAAAGTGCGAGTCACCAGCCGCAAACCTCAGGTTCTTTCTGTGCTTTGGATGAATCGGCACATGAAAGTAAGCATCCTGTAGGTCCAGAGACACCAACCAATCCTGAAGTCGAAGGGCCTGGAGGACCTGAGAAAGAGTGACAATCTTGAACTTTTCCTTCCCCAGAAGTTTGTTCAACCAAGTCCAAGAGGAGTCTCAATCCCATCTTCCTTTGGAAAGAAAAAATATGGGGAATACTATCCTTTGTTCCTCTGCGCTACAGGCACCAATTCTATAACGCCTTTCTCCAGCAGGGTCAAGATTTCCTGCACAAGGAGTGGATCTGGAAGCTTGAAAGACTGATTCCCCAGTAGATTGTCGTGAGCCGCTTTAGGAAGGGAAGGCAGTAGCCGTGGGCTATTGTCTCCAGAACCCATGCATCCGAAGTAATAGCTTGCCATTCTTCGAGATGCTGAGACAGTCTGCCCTGAACCGGCAAACAATGGAACATGGCCTCATGCTTGTTTTGGAGCGGCTGCGGCAGTGCCTGAAGGCAAAGAGGGAGCTGCCTGAGCAATTGGCACCCCTTTTCCCCCTGACCACCATGGGTACTTTTAAGCTGACCCCTTTGACTGGCGGCTCCTCTCGTTCTACCAAAGGAGGAGAAGTAACAAAAAGAACCTCCCCCTCCACTGCTGTCTCCTAGGACGAAAAGGCAGAGGTTGATGCACAGCTGGGCTCAAAGATTTCACCAGAGCTTTTGAGGTCTGCAACCTCTCAAGGCTCTCGTCAGCCTTGCTGCCAAACAAATGCACGCCATCAAAGGGCATGTTCAAAAGACGGGCCAAAGGGCATGTTCAAAAGACGGGCTTGCACATCCGGAGCAAAACCAGACTTCTGCAACCATGCACATCTGCATATAAAAGGTGCTCGCAGCCATGGACCGGCTAACACTGTCGGCCGTGTCCAAACCAGACTGAAGGGATTCACACATGGCATCCTTGCCATCCTGCATGAGAGCAAGGAACCCATCACTTTCTTCCCCTTCGGGAATATGTTCAGCCGCTAGAGAAAATTCCACAGTGTGTGTGAAAATCTTGCTAAGGCACAAGTGGAGTTGGCTCACTTCAGCGCCACACTCCCCGCAGAAAACACCTTGCGTGTCCAACCATCGAAGCGTTTGACATCCCCATCAGGAGGGATGGTAGGGTACGCCGCCTGCCTCGAGATGGCCATAGCCACCCGAACCACCAAACTCTCGGGAGTGGGGTGAGATGAAAGGTAGCTGGGGTCGCTACCTCAAGGACAGTATTTTTTAGTTAATTTGTTAACTGCTAGAAGAGATTCCGGTGTCCGACAAGCAGCCACCACCCTTTTCTGCAGGGTTAGATGAAAAGGTAACACCGGGTCAGAGGATGGACTTTGATCCAATATATCTGTTAAGTCATACTGAACAAAAGCTTCTGGAGGACTAGCCCTACCAAGAAACTCAGTGACCCTAGCCATCAGTCTCCTGTAGGATGACTCTGCATGAGCCCCAGGTGAAATGTCCAAACCACTCATGAAAAGATTGTCGTAACTCTTCTGACAGTCCCGGAAAAGACAGAAGCCACATCAGGCTCAACAGGATCAGATTCAAAATCTGACCTATCCTCATAGATGTCATCCAGAGGAAGGAAAAACTCCTGCCTCGGGACAGAAGAGGGTGTCGAGTCCCTAAGAGGCCACACAGACTTGGAAGTAGCCTTCTTTGGAGGAACCACTGTACCAGGGACCTCCATCAGCAAAAGGCCCTGAAGGCAAAGCTTCGACATCCGTATCCGATGGACACAGCGTCAGAGTCGACCTCGAGCCATTACCAGACTTCTGCAGTCTCGCCAGGGACGAGCACCGGAATCTGGAAGCACGTCTCTGGCGATCACCCTGAACCTTGTCCGAACGGGACCTCGAAGGTTCCTGATGAATCGCGCCGAGGACCCGAGCCCGAAGGCGCACAAGCCACAGATCGAGACTGCTCCTTGCCAGCTTCTTGCGAAGGCGCGGATGGAACTGTGCCCTGGGAATGGAAAACCGCCAGCATCTGATTCCCTGAAGGCTGCCCACTCCTCCGGAGTCTAGGACTACATAGAACAAGCCACTTTCCTCGCGTAGCCATCCTCCGAGGATGACGGGGAAGGCAACCGTTGACGGCACTTCCTGGAATGCCGAGATGAGGACGACGAATGGCGGGAACCACTCCGGGACCGAGATCCCTGGGACTCCTGCCGACGAGGAGAGTCGCCCATCGAATAGTCATTGGACATCCCCTTAGGTTTACGAGACTTACTGGGTTTAGAACCCCTACCTACCTGTAGCTTTCTCTTACGCCCCTGCAAGACCTTAGCAGTCAGCGACTGCCGTTTGGAACAGTAGTCTGTGTCATGACTCTTGCCCAAGCACCACAAACAAATGTGATGCAGGTCCGTAATCGACATCTTAGACTTGCAGTCCCGGCAAGTCTTAAAGCCAGACCGCAGAGTCAGAGGGGTCGAAGAAGATGACATTCACGAGGAATACACGAGGCGTGCCGAGACTCTGAAGCAAACACGTTTGCAGATTAAACGGAACTGAGGCTACAGGCACTGTGTGCCTTATTTATAACATCTGGTGATGTCGCCCTCGGAGGACTTCAACCTAACTCCATCGACACAGGACGCCCTCTGCCGAAAAAGTTTCCGAAGGACACAGCTGTGGACATTACATGTCAAAGATGTGGAATACGTTGAAGGACAATATCCATTCAAGATATATATTAGAATCCTCTACAAGGAGATATGTAACGGCTAAAGTATGCCTCAACTACTGTAGTGTAGAGGAGGAGCCAAGTACCCCCCAACTCAACCATTCCGCACCTATTGCATGTATGTTAGAAACCAGAGTATGTGACATACATGGAGCAGTTGAAAAGACAAAGGCCAAAAGGAATCCTAGAGGCAAGATTCCCATTGAGGAAATCATACTTGCATACAAGGAAATACGATGGTTGTTTAAATGAGATTCCTGAAGAAGCAGAGCAAATAAATGGTAAGGAAGAATGGGGACGTCACCAACCATCACTCAGTCACACAGAGCTGAACTGACATACCTCGAAGAGATGCAGAGCCCAGAGAATGCAGATAATTCTATAAGGTATCAAGGATAAGTGACATCTTGGGATCAAGGTGAAGAAACCTATGCCACAGAAACAGATGAAGACATCAAGCTATATTACAAGTGTACAGATGCAAAACAGATGCAAGCAGACAAAGCATGGACAAGCAAAGGGTGGATGTTTCCACTACGCATTATAGCAGTGCTGGACCTTGTGTGTCGCAGTTGAAAAGCAAATTGAATTACAAAATGAAACTCAGCAGACAAGGCTGGATGAGCCAAAGAAGCCAAGGTCTTATCAGGCCTGAGTGAGCAGACATTGGATACAAATCGTGTGAAAGAACAGAACTCCAGTTCAGAAGGCATGAACAAAACAAGGAAGACGTCAGATGTCTATTAAATAAATAGTATCAAAAAGCACTAGAAGCTTGATTCCATGGTCTCCAGTTACGTGGAAGCATTAAGTTGGACGAACGAGACGGTCACACCTACGCACGAGGGTAGAGCATGCTTTCACTCCCTGAATTTCTCAGAGCTAGGAACACTCAAGGCCGAGCTTCAAAGCCTAATTGACAGTAGATCACTGAGGTGATGATGGATTGATATGCTAATTGATGGGAAGCAATGGTTAAAGCGAGCTCACCAGCAGCTGGATGGCCAGCCTGCATGCTGCTAGATGTAGGTGGAAAAGTACTGACGGAGGTTAGAGTGGCAACCAATTGTAGAGGACTGCGTAATTAGGGGTCCTATAGTTGTGTAAATCAATGGGACTTTGTGCATTTAGTGACCTTCATAGTGGTAACTTTTTAGGGGAGGCTTAGTTGCCCCACCTAATGTTAAGTAACCAATCACATTCACACTTCTTTAGACTAGTATGGATCGTATACTTAGATTTTCACTCAGAGCCAATCACCCATACTCATAGGTTTTTGTAGTTTGCCACATAGGATGACGTTAGTAAAAACGTAGGTGAACATCATTGATGACGAGTTTTGTGTATAAAATCTGTTTTTTCTAGAATACTTTAAGAGGATCGAGTGAATTAGTTTATGTTCGTTGTACTCCCCGTTTTAGATAATTGATATTAAAACAGTTTTCCCTTGGCCCACTACCCGAGTAGTCTTGATTATTGATGTATGAATGAATATCTATATCCCGTCCATCTCCAGGGTAATTGCAACTCATCTTAAAGGGCTGGGTTATCCAGTTCACTTGGTAGCGGAGAGGATGGTTCAGACCCATCGACATAAGTAAACTTAGTCCCGGCAATATCGAAGGACTTTTGCCATTCGGCTGAAAGGACAGGAATCTTCCCGTAGAAAGTGGTTAGGGTAATTTGAAAAAGCTTACAAGCGCGGAGAGACAGGTCCCCTGGTTTCCACAGAATCCCCTCCCATGTCTACAAAAAGCTGATCGAACAGAAGGTTGAAGAGGCGGTAAAAGAGGCATACGATCCCGAGAGTCGAAGAAGAAAAAAAAAAAAAAGAGTAATGGAGGGAAGCGGGATAAACAAAGTGAGAAGAAGAGTGTTTTATATATATAGTGAGTAGATATTGACTTGAGTGTGGCCAAGCAAGAGAGGCATCTTGAGAGGCCACGATAGAAGAATACGCCCCGGCCTGCGTTTTAAAGAACGTATTTGAACCTAGAGTCCTGTAGCGGATGATGTATAAGACTGATTCTATTAAAGACAAATTTAAAGAGGTTCATTTAAACTCTGTATGGAGTATCTTAGAGAAGAATACATGTGACCGGTCGAGCTTATCTGTTTTATGTGATTATAAAAATGATGTCATTAGCAGAAAAAACAAATTGATTGTTTTAAATTGAACTTGGTGGTTGTTATTTTAGCAAGATTAAATTAAAAAGAGTGATTAAAGGGATTGGAGCCTGCGACTATTAGTGCATGCTCATATTGTGTTATTTTTCTGAAACATACTTTTTAAATCTGTGATTAATGCAAGTGAGGGTTAAACAAGTTAAGAGTAACAAGTTGAGAATGGAGGATGTTACTCCACTTGTGCATCTCTGCAAGCAATTGCCGAGACAGGCACCCAAGCTCTGACAGTATAGTGCAGAAATGGGTTACAGGAACCGCAAACAAAATGTTTATGCCATGGCCAAAAGGAAGGTCACTATCAAAGGCAGTCCTGCAGCATATGACTACATATTTGCATGCAGTTTATACAGGGAAAAAGCTAGACAAGCGACTGGCGAGCTTTGGAAAATGTACCAGGAGGAACGAGATGAGCCACCAAATGCAGATTGGATACTTAATGTATGCAAAGATGGGGTGAGGAACCCTTTGCTCCTCTGCCCCAGCTGAAATAGAAGACAAAAATAAGAAAGATGATGGGTTATACCCATTAAGGGAGCTTATGGCAACGACAGGGTATAGCAATCCGGCATATGAGTCGCATACGCAAAGCAGCGACGAGGGTCCAGAGAAAAATACTGAGAGAGATGTAATCTCCAAGGTCCTGAGGGACAATGAAAGATGCGATAAAGAGAAAAGTGATTAAGCAAGCACATCTCTAGATATAGGAAGAGAAATAAAGAGATGGAAGGGAGAAAGAGCTAAAGCTGATGAGTTAGCACTTCTAAAGAACAAATGGATGGGTGGCCAGATTTTGCTTAAACTTGATGTAAGGCAAAGGGAAGATCAAGATAAAAAGGATAAAGCAAGAGGAACGATTGAAGGACGAAGAAGCGAAAAGGATAGACAAAGCAGTTATATCAAGAGGAGCAATTAAGGAAACGAGAGCAGAAGAGCAAAGAAAACGTGATAACAGACAAAGAGCAACTAATGAGCAGGGAAGTCTAGAACAAAAAAGAATAGGCGGAACAGAAGTTAAGTGACAAGAGAATACAGAGACAAAAGGATGAGGAAATACGTAGGGCAAACGAGAGAAGGGATATGAAGAAAAAGGAGGAAGACCGGGTAAGAGGAAGCAAGGAAGCAGAGAGAATTTGACGATCATATAGAACGTAAAAAAAAAAGCACACAATCTCGATCACTTGGAGAAGGAGATAAGGGATCCTGAACCTGAAGTAGCATGGGAGGACATAGAGGAGCATTGAAGAAGAGATTGATAAAGTATCCCATGAAATGAAAGCCCAGAAAGAATCAAAGGGGGGGTGGAATTGATCAACTTGAGAGTACGCAGTTATACGACACAGAGGGAGCCTCATGCAATACGAGGCATAAGGAGTTGTCTTTAGATAGACTGACTCTGAACAAAAGACAAAGAGGAGAGAAGTTGCATGAGTTGAGCACAAGAAATGTCAGACGAAGACAGATGCCTTTCCCGTGGGGCAGAGAAAGGGGATGTATGTGGTCCTGAGGGATGTTTTAAGATGGTCATATTTAAACCCACCTATATCTAGGGCATCAGACCCATTGACAAAGTCAGACCTACCTAAAGGGCAACTCCATGGTGAGAGGGGGCGGAGTCGCCACCATATATGAGAGCAAAGATCGCTGCCAGGGAGAAGGCGGTGCAGAATCTTGTCCCTGCGGTGGACAGACATGATGAGAAATGAGAATGAGTTTGGAGGTTCACAGTTTCCTTTGCTAGAGAAAGGGGGGCCAGACCACAGTATATACAGTGGCCCCTGATGGAGAAGGATAATTTAAAGGTGTAAACTTCTGAGTTTAACCTCTGGTGCTGGGAAATGGATACAAGAGTTAGAGAAAATGACGGGGGGAAACACATTGGCTATATGGGACATTAAGGGTCTCCTGATTGCCATACTTGGTGAGAGAGCTGATGAGGTTTGGTCAAGGGCAGGATATGCTGGTGTTACTACAGTTAACACTGTTCACGATGAAGCACCGTTCAATAACTGTAGAGCGGAGGTCTGGAAAGTATGAGTACTGTATCCAGACACGTCCTATATGGGAGCTACATTGACGAAAAAGATTCAGAAAGGGGAAGGCCCACTTGCTTACAGTCAGAATTTCCAAGAGCAGTGGAGCTTAGAGACACGCGAATCTTGGGGAAAATCTATACCTGTGTTTTATCATATATTGTGCCAAGGGCTGCCAGACCCTGTACAGAAGCATGCTCAAGAAGTTGGTGGGTATGGATGCCAAACCGTGGTCAAGAGATTCAGCTGACCATCGCGCATTATTGTAGACTCTTGCAGGAAAACAATTGTAAGAAAGATGATACTAGGAAAGGCAAAGAGGCAAAGGTAGCACCGAATAAATTGCCCCTTCAATGGCATATTTGGACAATGTTGACTAGTGTAGACGGATCCAATTCACAGCAGACTGAATATCCTGCAGGTGAATAACCAAAGGCAGTTTGATCAGGGCAATAAAGGATTTGCTCCGCGAGGAAGGGGAGGATTTCAAGAAAGAGGTTTTCAGAATAATCAAGGGAATTGGCAGAATAATCAGGGAAGGAAGCATCCAGAATAATCAAGGTGCGTTTCAAAATATGCAGAATGACAGTCAAAATATGCAGGATGGGCAGGTTAGGAGACCTCCTACATGTTGGATATGTGGTAGGCCAGGGCACTTTGCTCGTATTTGTAGAAGTGAAGCGCCCGTGCAAAACAGCCAATTTTTAAGAGGGGGGACTTCAAACCCGCCTGCGTATTCACAGCAGAGTGGAAATGGGTTTGCTCAGAACCAAACGATACAGCAGCAACAAGAGCTGAGTGCAGCAAGGCTTGCAAACACAGCAGGTAGCAGTTAATCCACCACAAGGGCATTCACAGCATTCGCCTATGCAGATTCAGCAGAGTACAAGCACAGGACAATTAATGACTCCTAGAGTAGGGGGTGTCACTGTCGATGGAGGGAATCCTTTTACAGGTAACGGAATGAGGCTGTACCCGCAATAGAACAGCTCACTGGGAGACATGATGTGCTCAATACTATCCGTGATGCCAAATCCTCACGAGGAACCAAGGGTAGACGTCAGTATAGGAGGCAAATCTTTGTTTTTAGTAGACACAGGTCCAATACGCTCATGTATACGAGAGGGAAAATCTTCGATGTCTGGAAATGCCATAAATACTCCAGGTTTTACAGGAACTACAAGTAGAGTTCCTTTCACTGAAGAATTATCATTCTCTATAGCAAAATGTGACATGTCGGTGCCATTGCTATATTAAAGACAGACACCTGTCAACATTGGGTCGAGATCTAAGGACCAAGTTGAACATGCCAATTTTGTTTACTGATGAAGGCATAGTGTGTTCAACACCAGGAATGCATTATTAAACGTGAGCAAATTTATTATGGCATTTGCAGGACAAATGGCCATGCAGGCAACGCCTTTAGAACCAGATGTTTTTCATTATGGAGTACGCATTCTATTGACATTGCTACCAGGCTTGGTAGGCAAAACTATGAGAATACCTGATGATTTTATGTTTAGACCAAAAATACCTATGCTTGAAGAAGAGGGATGAGTGTTTCCTTTAGAGCTACAAGCAGCCATAGTGCGGGGTGAAATGGCTTTGCTTGATGGGAATGATGAGGACAGACGGTGTGCAGTAATTGCCATCAGGGAAGGTTACAGATTGACGTCACTGATGAGGATCTATTTGGAGATAATCCATCTGATGACAAAGTAATATTTGAAATGAGCATCACTTATTGGGTGAGAGCAATCAAACAAGAAGTTCATCAGAAAATGATTTTAGCACAAAAACGTCCTGAGTATTTTGACGACGATATGGCAAAAGTGCCATATGGCAAAAGTGCCAGTGTCATTGTGGACCACAGGCCCCTATGACACAGGCCTGTTGAAGGGGGTTGTAGAAGGATTAAATTGAAACCAGGAGCAATTTTACCTCGAGTACGCCAGTATCCCATTTCTCGAGAGGCAGATGAAGGTATTTTTAAGACAATTTCCGCCATGATGGATCAGGTTATCTTAGTGACGTCAGAGTCACCCTGTAATAAGGCGATTTATCCTCTGAAAAAGGGGGGGGGTCGTGGAGGCCAATTTAAGATTTCAGGCAGATAAACCAGATTGTAGAGGCAGAGTTCCTTCTAGTTCCTAATCCTGCTACAATCTTATGTAATATACCTGTTGAAGCACAATATTTCACTGCGATTGATTTGAAAAATGCGATTTTCAATAAAGTCCTCCAGATGGACTTAAGCTATATTGATTTAGAAAGTGTTGTGTTGCAATACGTAGATGACATTTTAGTTTACAGCCCATCAGAGGAAGAGTGCACACGCGATTCTGTTCAGCTGATTACACTTGTTGACAAAGTGTATGAGGTTGACAAAGGGAAGTTACAGTATTGTCAACAGGAGCTGAAATTGATTTCACATGAAGGAAAGAAGGTTACTCCTGAGAGCGGAGGCTATTTTGAAAACAACAAAGCCACACACGATATAAAAAACATGCAAATATTTTTGGGTCTATGTAAGTATGTCAGAGCATGGGTCTTTGACTACAGTTCATATAGAAGGCCTTTATTACAGGCTTTAAAAAAAATCACAGGCAACAAGAGAAAATTGTGTGGACTGAGGAAATGGAAGAAGGGTTTGAAGAATTGAAAAAAGCTATCTGCACAGCTCCAGTATTAGGGATTCCCAATTATGCTGAGGAATTATTTTTGTTTTCGCACACGGACGGCACTGTTATGACAGCAGGCCTTATGCAGAGAAACACATTGGGGTACAAGCCTCTTGCATATTACAGTGGGATTTTTGACCCAGAGATGAGGTCATTTTCCGTGCGAACAATCTTTGACAGCTGCCGCGTTCGCCATAGAGAAAGCTGCAAGCATAGTGATGGGGTGTTGTATGATGTTATTTTTTGAACATGCACTGTTTGCCATTTTATGGAAACCAAAAGGCAGTTGACTTCTCAAAGGGCTTCTGCCTATGAAGTAGTCATATCAAATCCAGTGACAAAATAGTTTGATGCAGAAGTGTGAATCCTGACATGTTTGTAGCTGAACCACTGGAAAAGGATGAGCATGTGCATGACTGTTCGAACTATGAAGAGTTCTATGATGAAATCCCTAGGATAAAAGAAAATGCTTTAGCAGGAGGAGAACACATTACTTACCAAATGTAACGTTCTTTCGATTGGATGTTCCTCCCACGTATTCCTCATGTTAGATATATCATTACCTACAACTTTGCTTCTTCAGAATTTTTTTTCTTTCTCCACCAGAGGGTGCTCCACTCGAAGCCACGGCGTCGATGTCCCTCGGCGGCATCCGTCGAACACCGACATCATCCGCTGTATAAATGTCTCAAGTGCGCCCGTTGGCCTCAGTTCTGTTTTTTCAGGTCTCATAGCCCATACATTATAGTTGAAGGACATGCCTCTTGACCCAAGCCTTAAAAGAATTTAGAGTGTAAATCACGTAACCTGTACTGTGAGGTTGGCTCGGATGGTCGATGAGGAATACGTGGGAGGAACATCCAATCGAAAGAACGTTACAGTTGGTAAGTAACTTGTTCTTCGAATGGATTGTGTCCTCCCATGTATTCCTCATCTTAGATAGACTCCCAAAGCAGTTTTGTATTGGAGGTGGGAGTACAGAAATGTTCTAGTCATGTACAGAATGAAGTACAGATTTAGAAAAGAGACCTCCTTGAGAATAGGTAGAATCTAGAGCATAATGTTTTATAAACTTATGCATGGATGACAATGTGGCTGCTGCACAAATCTTGTACAGGGACAGCCGTTTTTAGTGCTGTCGAAGTTGCCATGCCCCTGGTTAAATGAGCCCTCAGCCCATCTGGTGGTTCTTTCCCAGCCAATCTATAACATTCTGTTCTAGCCAAAATTATTAATCTAGATAAGATTTGTTTAGTTACAGCAAGTCCTAATTTGCGGCCAGTGTATCCCACAAAAAGTTGATCACACTGACATATTTTTGACAATCTTGAAATATAGAAGCTAAGAGCTCTTCTGGGATCTAGTCTATGTAGCCGTTCTTCCTTACTTGCGTGAGGAGGGGCGTAGAAAGTAGGCAGTGTTATTTTTTGTGACAGGTGAAAATCTGAAACAATTTTTGGCAAAAAAGATGGTTTTACTTTAAGGACTACTGTGTCTTTACAAAAGATGGTGTTAGGAGGTCCGCTAGAAAGCACCTGTGACTCACTTAACCTGCGAGCTGATGTCAATTCTACAAGAAGTATTGTTTTTAAAGTAAGAAGCTTTGGTGGACAAGAATGTAAAAGCTCAAATGGAATGCATGGGAGGAATTTCAGGACTAAGTTTAAATCCCACACAGGAATTTGGAAAGGTATTGGAGGAAACATTAAGACGTTTTAAGAATTGAATTATTAAAAAGGTATCTTCAAATAAGATTCTTCCTCTGAGGAGCGCTTAAAAATGGAAAGCGCTGCCAAGTATCCTTTTATCGTACCAACCTGGAGCCCCAGATTAGCCAAGTGTAATAGAAAAGATAATATTGTGGGAATATTACATTCAAATGGGTCCACATTCTTTTCTCTGCACCGGTTACTGAAATTGTTCCAACGACACCGATACAGAGATTTGGTTGCTGGCCTTCTGGCCGAAAGCAAAATCTCCATCACGTCATCTGAAAGGTCCCAATCCTTATATCTCAACCTCTCAGAAGCCATGCGTGAAGGTTGATTGTGTTGACCTCTGGATGGAGAAAATGACCTTCCTCTCACGAGAGAAGATCCTCTCTTTTTGGAAGACGGATTGGAGGGCAGATGGACATGTCCGGAAGGTCTGGGTACCACGTTCTCCTGGCCCAATCTGGTGCAATTAGGATCATGGTTTTCCTGAACTTTCTCAACCTCCTGATTACTTGAGGGATCTCAGGGACTGGAGGGAATGCGTACAGAAGTGGAAATTCCCAATCCACCACGAACGTGTCCCCTAGAGCTCCTCTCAGGGGAAATTCTCTTGAGCAGTACAGTTCGCACTTCCGGTTGGCACCAGTCACGAACAGATCCACTTGGGGGGTTCCCCAAAGGGCGAAGATCTCTTGAATGACTTCCTGAGCTAGCTCCCACTCGTGGGAGACTGCTCTGCCTGCTCAGAGCGCCTGCCGCTGTGTTTTGCTCTCCGGCTAGATGAACTGCCGATAGAGAGATCCCTTCTTGTATTGCCCAGAACCAGAGTTGCATTGCCTATATGCACAGTGGTAGTGACCCTACTCCTCTCTTGTTGAGGTAGTACATGGCCACTGTGTTGTCCATTATCAGGTCATTCGTTCCCCGTAGAGGGAAGGAATGACCTCCGCGCTAGTCTGATCGCCCTTAGCTCCAAAAAGGTAGATGTGTAGTTTGGACTCCGATGGAGACCAACGACTGCTGATTGTCAACTCGTTGGTATGAGCTCACCACCCTGTGAGTGAGGCGTCCATTACTACTGTTATCTCCGAGGATATGTTGTCTGCAAGCCCACCATTATAGATCCTGTGCTACTTTGGCTGGAACCTGCAATACATCTGACATTTCCCCTGAGAATTGGGACCATCGAGTCCTGAGAGCCCATTGAAGGGATCTCATTCTCAATCTGGCTTCTGGCACCAGAAAAATGCAGGATGCCATAAGGCCGAGCAACCTGAGAAAAATCGAAGGCTGGTAGATACTGGGCATTCTGGAATGTTATTACCATCTGCAGAATGTGGTGAGCTCTCTTCGGGAGGCGAGGCTTTGCCCGAGCAAGTATCCAGGACTGCCCAGATAAACTGGAGTTTCTGTGATGGCATCATGTTTGACTTTTTTAAATTCAGAGAAAACAATAGTTTGTGAAGGAAGGGACAAGTCTTGGACAGATGATCCTGGGCTTGTCCTGGAGAACGTGCCCTGATCATCCAATTGTCCAGATATGGGTTGACATGAATCCCACCTCTTCTGAGACTCGCTGCCACCACCGCCATCAACTTGGTGAAAACTCTTGGGGCGGAGGTCAACCCGAATGGCAGAACTCGAAACCAATGATACTGACCACGCCTGGAGTTGGAGAGCCTGAAGGATCTGAGAAAGTGTGACCATCTTGAACTTGTCCTTCCTTAGGAACTTGTTCAAGTTTCTCAAGTCCAAGATGGGTCTCAGTGCTCCGTCTTTCTTTGGAATGAGGAAATATGGGGAATACCAGCCCTTGTTCCTCTCCGCTACAGGTACATGCTCTATTGCACCTTTCTGTAGCAGGGTTAAGACTTCCTGCAACAGGAGTGGATCTGGATGTTTGACTGAGTTTTATCCCGGTGGGTGATTGAGGTTTCTTTTGAAAAGGAAGACAGTGGCCTTGGGATACTGTTTCCAGTGCCGAGCATCTGAAGTAATGCCCCGCCATTCTTCCAGATGTGGCGAGATCCTGCCTCCCACTGGGGTCTTGTGGGTCGAAACCTCAGATTGGTTTTGCAGCGGCTGAAGGGATAGATGCTGCTGCTGGGGCAGGTCTAGCACCTTTTCCTCACCCCAGAGGAAATTTTCTTTGACCTCTCTGACTGGCCTGTCCTCTTCCAAATGAGGAATAAAATCGAAAGGGACGACCTCTCCAGGAAGATGAGCCTGTGTAGGGGCATTGTTGAGGTTGTCTTATAGCGGCACTGAGTGATTTTGCCGCCGCTTTGGAGGTCTGCAGCTTCTCCAAACTTTCATCCGCCTTGCTGCCAAACAACCTTGAGCCATCAAATGGCATATTAAGAAGCCTGGAGTGCAAAACCTGACTTTCTTAGCCACGCAAATCTACATAGCACCTTGCCAGATGCCATGGACCTACTGATACGGTCAGCTGTGTCCAAACCTGATTGAAGGCATTCTCCCGAAGCCTCCTTCCCATCCCTTATTATGGATAGGAACCCATCACGTTCCTCACCTTCTGGGATGTGTTCAGCTGCCGCTGACATGCAGTCCCACAGGGTATATGTAACCCTTGCAAGGGTGCAAGTTACATTAGTGGAATTTAAAGCCATGCTCCCCGACGTAAAAATCTTCCTGGACCATGCATCAACCTTTTTATCATCCCTATCTGGGGGAATTGTGTGGTATGCAGCATTTCTAGTAGAAGTAGTTGCTTGAACTACTAGACTGTCTGGAGATGGGTGTTTACTTAAGCATTCTCGGTCAGAATTACAGGGTCTGTATTTTGACACAAACTTTTTATTAACTGCTGGAATGGCTTCAGGATGTTGCCATGCAGTATTAACCCGCCTTTGTAAGGCTACATGAAAGGGAAGTATGGGGTCTTGCTGAGGTCCTCCTGAAACGATATCAGTCATGTCATCATCTTGATAGACAGGTGAATTTCTACCTCATCCCATGAATTCAGTAACTCTACTCAATTTTCTATAGCCCGCATCAGCATGTTCTGCTGGGTCAGGTTTTTCAAATTTGTATTCTGGAGAGGTATCCAGACCACTTGCTGATTGCAAGCATTCATGTAGGTCTTGTATTTTAGATTGTGGGTCAACTAACTCCTCAGTGAATAGTCTTGTGCCAAATTTAACACCAGCAGGAGAAACCTCTTCATCTGCTGAGGACTCTCCTTCATATATGGATGGCATGGTCCTAAAGAAATCAGGTCCACTCTCCGGATGAAAAACCTTTTCAGATAGTATAGGTTTTAACACTGGTATAGGCATGGGCGTCGACAAAAATGTTGATGGCGTCGAAGTTGTAGCAACAACCTTTGTTATTGTCGAGGTAGCTTTCGATGCCCTCGAAGGAATCTTCAAAGGAATTGTCGAGACCATCGACACTTTCGAAGGAGCCTTCGATATTGTTGATTGTATACTCAACGTGACCTTTTTAGGTTGAGTCGTCGACGTATTGTGCTAGACTGTCTTCGATGGCATTTTCGATACAGACCTCGATGACGCATGACTGACACCATTTTCTTTCCTTCTACCTATGGTTTATGCACCGGTAGGCCTCCTGGATGATACCCTAGACAATTTTTTGTCGGATTTTCTTGTTTTAGATCTTCCCCAGTCACCTTTCTTGTGAGCAGGGGTATGGTCTTGGTTAGACTTTGAGGGGGTCTGGGAACCATTCCCAATAATGTTTAACATAGAAGCTCTAAATGCTTCCCATTTTCTCGGGGAGTTATGTCTTGTAGGAAATGTTATTACTTCCTCAGATGGCATCGAGGAAGAAGGAGACCGTCCTCCAAAAAGGCGAAAAAAGAGACACAGAAGAAGAGGACTTCCCGGATCTGCTCCTCGACCTATATTTTTTATGGTGTTTTACTGAAGACTCAGCGGAGTCTTTTCTCCCCTTCGAAGAAGACTTACATGAACCCTCCCCCATCGCAAGTTTACCTCTTTGTTCTTTTAAGGCCTTATGGGTCATCGACTGACAAGAACCGCAGTCATCAATACAGTGGTCGGAACCGAGGCACCAGAGGCAATTTTTATGGGGATCAGTCAACGACATCGTCCCACATTTGTGGCATTTCTTGAATCCAGTCTTCGGTGTGGAAGGGTTCGATGAAGACATTTTCTCACGAAACTGAAGTGCCGTCTGTAACGATCCGAAGCGAAGCTAACGGAAAAACGAAACTGAGGCCAGCGGGCGCGTTTGAGGCATTTATACAGTGGATGACTGTTCGACGGATGCCGCCGAGGGACACAGACGCCGTAGCGTGGAGAGGAGCACCCTCTGGTGGAGAGAGAGAAACATTTTTCCGAAATAGCAAAGCTGAAGGTAAGCATATATCTAAGAGGAGGAATACATGGGAGGACACAATCCATTCGAAATTTTTTTTATTGAATGTTCAAGAATCGATCAGAATGGACAGATACACAGGTGCCGCTGTAGCAAAGCACACGGCCAATGGGGAGTTTCAGAAGATGGTAAGTGCTCGACTACCGTCTCATTATTCAGCACAGGCTGCAGAGCTAGTGGCGCCGATTGTCGCGCTCGAGATTCATGCAGACCAGGAAGTAACAGTGTACAGCGACTTCGCCTATGTAACGTCAGGGTTAGCACATTGGAAAAGGAGAGGCTACCTCCGAGCGGATGGCGGGCCAGTGCAGCATGCCGCCTTATTGGATAGGCCTATTAAGGCACTGCGACTCCCAGTAGCCATCGCAGTCATTAAATGGACAGCACATACTAAAAGGGCAGACTCTCTCACGGGGAAACCAACCAGCAGACGAGGCAAAACACGCTGCATGTTCAGAAAATGTCATTTGATTCGCCCGATGTAAATGAGAAAATGGTTGTAATGATGAACGTGTCTGAAGGATACAGTCATTTGTCAAAGACACAATAGAGGTCCAGGGGGAAGCACCTCAAGATGAGAAGGATTTGTGGACACGGAGAGGTTGTTTTTAAACCCCCCTGAAGCATTGTAATGACAAGACAGCACTGGTAAACCAGTGATGCCTGCAGCCTTAATAAGGGTGGCGCTGGAACAGCTACACTACCCTGCGCAAACAACTAGAGAGAACCTCGCTGCAACGATTGCAGAGAATTGGTTTGTACCAAATTTGTTAGAACATGTAGCGTTCTATGTAGTGAACTGCATCGTATGTCAAAAATTAACGGCTGGGCATACACTGCATGCAATTAGGGGATTTATTCCGAGACCCACTGGACCCTTTTAGCATTTGCATATCGACTATGTCGACATGCTGCATGTATGTAATGGGTATAGATACATGATTGTAGTAGTTTGTCCCTTTTCAAAATGGATTGAGGCAGGTCTGTGTACACACCCAGACTACCTGTGCAGAAAAATTCTTAGCACGAAAAGTGTTTCCTAGATGGGGAGCATGTGAAGTAATGGTCAGACAATGGCCCACATTTTGTGAATCATACATTTCAGCAGATCAGCTTGTTACGCTCACCTGATATCCCCAGGGGCGTCTGGAAGACTCAGATCTGGAACCCTCGACGCGTAGTTGCCCAGTGCTGAATAATGAATCTTAGTTATTTGAAGGGTGAGCTATCCGTCCTGCGTTTCTTGTGCAGGGGCGCTTGACGTTTGTTGGTGAGCTGCCCGAGTTGCTTCACTGGTGCAGTTAGCCTTCCTTGGGCCCAGGCATGCGGTGACCCAGAATCTGCTTCTAGGCAGGTAGGTTTGTCAATTGTAAGTCTTTGTTCTGTTTATGGTAGGAATTCGTTAATGTCTTTATCTCCTTTTCAGGTGTGAAGGTCTTGTTGCTGGCGTGCCGGATGGAGAGGCACGTTTTCTAGGTAAGAGAAAGCACGAAGCACAGCGCCTTTGTCTTTTAAAGCTAACCTGTATTTTCTTCTCCTCACAGGCTGCTGTGGTGCTACGAGTTGATGAGAGCGCAATGAAAAAAACAGGCCTCAGGAATCTGTTAAGGTAAGTACAGCGCTGTGCAGTTATTTAATATTGAAAGCGAACCTGAATAGATCTCTTTTCCGTTGCAGATGTTGCTGTGGTGCTCCGGATGGAAGCGTGGTGTAGCGCGATGGAATTCAGGTAAGACTGATGCAATTCGATGTTTTGGAAGCATGCGTTCTAATATTGTTTTTTCCCTTTCTCGCTATTCCAGGTCGCAATGTTCAAACAGCAGCTGTGGTAGCAGTTCGCTGGAAGTCCTTAAGCTAGTACTCATAGGTGAGATGTTTCTTCTCTCGGTTTCCACAGATGGAAGCCCAGTTGAGATGCTGAGTGCTGGATCGTGTTTTCTCAGGTAAGAGAATAATCTTGTTCTTGCAGGATTCCAGGAAGATGCTGAAGACCAGGAGCTGGACACAGTGAGCGTCACGCTGCGGGTTGCAGAATAACATTGCAGTCAGGGTGTGGTTTATATAGCCCAGGTAAAGTAGTACCAAGGAAAGTAGTTCCAGGCCTGCCACACCCAAAACACTAGACTGCATGGCTTGGTTCTTAGAACTAGACTGTGTGGGTACTTCCATGTTGGGTTTAAAGGCCCATGTAAATAAACGGGACCTAGTTTGAACAGCCCTTCCTTCCTACATATGCGCCTGGTGCCAAAGGCGCCAGGACTGGCTCCAGGAGCATTTTGCGAGTGGTTTTAAGGCCCTCTCTGGTGAGAACCTGCTTGTGGCACAACTTGTGCCTCCTCACAGTGGGCATGACACTTGTTGCTTGATATAAAGCACAAGTTTTCTTTGGCCTATCATCCACAAGGAAATGGGATCTGTGAACAGCTCAACGCCTTGCTTAAAGAAAGGATAGCCAAGTTGAAGCAAGGGTGGTTGCATTGCCTACCATTGGCATATGCATGGAGGAACCAACCAGGTTCGGACCACCATCTCACCCCCCATGAGATAGTGACAGGAAGACGGATGAGGACACCCTTCATGCCAGAGTTAGAAGTGATGCTCAGCCTACATCTGAACTGTTAGGAAAGGACTCTGTGATTATCTTGTGTATGACTTCAAGTATCTGTCATTTCAGGTCAGCTGCGGCAAAAAGGGTGTGGGGCAGTACAGAATACAGAAGGAGATGCTTCAACAAGCAGCGTTCAAGAATTATGTCTTCACAAACTATTCCCCAGAGATCCGGTCCTAATCCGTAATTTCACAAGGAAGTGGTACGAGCCCAGATTTAACAGCCCTTTCATTGTCGAAGACGCCACGCTGCCTCCAGTCAGAGTGCAAGGCCGACGCGCTTGGACTTTTCTAGGTGACATAAAAATCTATGCTGGAGTGACCCCTGCATACTTTGGAAGCAAGCATCGGGAAAGAACCTCAGCAAATACAGACAAGGTCTACGACTAGGAAGAAGGACGCAGAGGCTGTCGGATAAAAGAAAAGGATTTAATTGGACTGTGGCTTCGTTTGGGACCCTCTTTTGGCCACTTATGAAAGAGTTAAGGGAAGCTGATTTGAACAATCTGTGCAGTCATTTCAGGGTTAAGGGAAGACCTTTTGTTCTCAAAGCCACAGGAGTTGGTTGACTTTGGACTGAGGCATGTTTAAGCCTTGATAAGAAGAAAAATATGCCAAGTCGTGGGCTCATTTTCGACAATTGGAAGAGGGTGCAGTACCCAGATTCATTTCTCACCGAGTTCTTGTTTGGATTTGCCTATGGCGATTCCCAATGACAATGTTTCACGGATTATATTAGAAGTTTTTCACTTTATATTGCACACATATCCTGCAATTGTGGGGAGAACTACTAGTGTTTGTTTTTCTGCAAGATCCTAAGAATGGTCCAATTGTAAAGAGGTTACTCAAAGTAATCATTGAACAAATTCTGCAGCTACCAGAGTATAGTGGGGAAAGGACAAATGCCCCCATCAGCTAATGACGCACACAGACTGGTCAGTGTGGTCTTCTATCGTCCGATTGAAGAATACCTACATCTTGTTGGAAGACACATTGATGTGCGTAGATTCCTAAGGGATCCGAGAAACAATGCAGCACTAAACGAAATCTTGATAGGCATCATATCACAAGTGAGTACCTATTCCAAGTGAACTCCGAGATCAGAGTGAAACTTTCCTTCAAGGGACATATCGAGAGGTTTCTGGTCAGACAGAACTTTTGTTTCGTGCTGAAAGAAATTCATCATGTCATCTGGTCCAAGACAGATTCGAGGAATCGAATGGGAACTGGTGTATGCCGTTGAATTTATCTAGACTTACTGAAGTCCGTTTTCTTCTTGCTGGAGAGGAATCCACATTTCATCTGGTTAAAGACTGGTTCCAGGGATACATTGAGTGTTTGTTTTGGTATCCATTAAGCAGACAGCTGATCGAGGATAGGTTGTCAAGCCAGGATAGCAGCTTCAAGGAGCAGTACTTAATGCTGCTATATTAAAGTTATATTTTTCCTTCCCTATGCAATAAAGATGAGAAATGTTAGTAGCAACATCATTATGCCAGATGCAGAGAGACATCCACGTTGTCCGCAAGGTCAATGCCGCAACATATCCTATCTGTATTATTTACGCTTGCATTTTGTTCATAATTATACTGCTTTCACTCACAGTACGTACATCGTACTACATGGATGCGCATGGAGCCAAGACTCCTGTGAATCTTCCTGAGCAGAAGGAAGGTGCAATCATGGCAACTACAAGGCAGCCATGACCGTATGTAGTTATTCCTGTCCCAAAGAAAGATGACAAGTTGCCCGACTGAGATAAATGTCACTAACAATCATTCACATGCAAGAAGTTTCTTAGAGACTATTTTTGGATGCAAGAGACAGGCTTGGCAAGATAGGCAGGAGAAATGGTTGATGGAAGGTTAACCTACACAGGTAATGCATGCAATTACACCTGGTCCTGTGATAAATGACTCAAGGGTGATTCCTAAAAGAAAGTCACATTGAGATTCTGAAAGACATTTTCATGCCTAAAAGGTAGGATGCAAGAACAAACATTTCTGAACTTTCTCCTACTCAGATAACAGATGTATACATTTCCCTCATAAATGTACCTATGATTAGCCCAATTAGAAGGAGTTATGCTAAACACTTCATGAAATGATTATGGAAGGTCACATGAGAAGAATGAGGCCTAAAAGAAGCACCAAAGAGGATGATTTTGAACTGAATGATTACCTGGACAGTACAGCTCACCTGGGAAATAACATATGGTATCAACATATGAAGGAAGTGAGAAGAACCTCCAAGGAGGAATGCTTTGTGTGTGCACTCCTGCCTTACAGTATGGGAAAATCCAAGATCTTCATAGCTATCGAAATAGATGTCCAGACAGCTCATTGTCTTTCGCACATAGCACTTTGCATGTCAGGAATCAGGGCTGGCAAAGGTGTGGAGTGTGTAAAACGCCTATTGAGATTTATGGGCTGAAATGGATGTGAAAACTACAATTCCCAGCATCCTTGGTGGTTCTGGTAGTTCGGCCTGTGCGCGCCTTGTCAGCTGCAATGCATTAAGAATCAACGCAGCTTAAAGGCAGGCAACGGCTACCGGCAGGTGTGGCTTATTGTTTTTTCATTGTGAGGCGGAAGGCAGACGGCCGCATTTAGCCTCAAGGAGTTGGAATTCGCGTGCTACTGAGGCAAGGCACGCTCGGGAGTTTACGCGTTCACTGTGCAGCATGAAGCAGGAGGGGCGCTGAGTTACCGGCAATACAATGCTTGAAGTTCTTCGTCTGGGAAATTCCTCTGGGTTTCCCAGACTCCAGATAAGTACTCATGAGGGCAATACGGGGCACCATTGGCAAAACGGCTTGAAGCGATTGTTCAGCTATTTTCATTTGTGTCTGGGAGGTCACGAGGGGCCCCAAGATCTAAAATAAGTAACGACCGCATTTCTTGCATTTTACATGTTGGGAACAAAGCTAAGTGTCTTGGATATGCATGTGGCACACGAACATTCTAAAGTGTTTATTTGGGTCATTCCGGACTTATTGCAAATGGACCCTAGCTTTTCACTAGTGAATGAAACTAAGGGAAGTGCATTTTTGTGGTATGTTGCTAACGCTGCCCTAAGGGCCATGTGTGCTGTGTAATCATTCTGGGAAGTTTTCCCTTATGTGTTCATATTGCTTGCTTATGTGTTGTTTCAGTCAGAGTCTGATGTAAGCATGGTATAGTACACGTATTAAGGTGTACTATTCGGGAGTTAAACACATGTCAGGAGTACTGGTGAAAGTAATGTTTGTTGTATGTTAAACAGAGTAGGGTTTTTTCCTGGTGCTTCCCTGATCCCATCCACTGTAGGATTTCCTCATCCTCGTTCCGGTTTACCTAAATTCCCCTCCCTATCCACCTCTCCCTAACCCCCATTGGCTGACACGTGGTGACCTGTTATCAAAATCAGGCGCCTGTGCCATCCACGGTGGGAGGGTCGAGTTCATTCGGCTTCCGTGGTTTGGGGAGTGTCGATCTCTCTTCCCTCCAGTGACTGATTGTGACATAGCAAAACAAGAGGCCAGCGCATGGCCCGAGATGCCTAGCTCAAATGGGCAACTGAATGGACAGATCAAGATGAAGAGGACTACATCCAAGATACAAAGACAAGAAACAAAGCCCATACTAAGAATCATGTGATCAGATACGAGAAGCCTGGAGTGAAAGAAGCTGGAATTAGATGGGAGGTAAACAAAAAAACTGGAGAGTCCAGGAAAATCTGCAGAAGAAATTCGTAGATGGAAGAACAGAGGCCAAATGCAGATCTGGGGATCAGTGTTATCACCAGATGCATGGGAAGAAGTGGTAATTTGAGAGCCTGGGTGTCATTGGTTGTTACAAACCTGCTATTTATATTGTACAGAATGGTTGCAAGCCATTATGGCCAAGTCTTGCTAAGCTACTGACGTGGGTTGAAGACAGGAGGACCCTTGCAGATAGTGCCTCTGGAAAGTGCAAAACTGTGCTTCAGAAATAATGGCCTAAGAAAAGTTGGATATAATCAGAACTGCAGTCGAAACTTTGATGTACCAGGAATGATACATGGAATAGCAGTGATCATGGATGATTATTGTGCTTGTAATAATAAACAGGCTTATTATCTTCATCAGTATATATATATATATACACATGGAAGGATGAAGTTGGACCAACAAGATGGTCACACCTACGCACAAGGGCAGAACATGCTTTCACTCCCTGAATTTCTCAGAGCCAAAAACACTCTCAATGCCGAGCTTCAAAGCCGAATTGACAGACCACTGAGGTGATGATGGATTGATATGTTAATTGGTGGGAAGCAATGGTTAAAGCAAGCTCACCAGCACCTGGATGGCCAGCCTGCATGCTGCTAGACGTAGGTGGAAAAGTACCGACGGAGGTTAGAGTGCCAACCAATTGTAGAGGACCACGTAATTAGGGGTCCTATAGTTGTGTAAACCAATGGGACGTCGTGCATCTAGTGACATTCATAGTGGTCATTTTTTTAGGGGAGGGCTTCGTTTCCCCACCTGATGTTAACTAACCAATCACATATTCACACTTTTTTAGACTAGTATGGATCGTATACTTAGATGTTCACTCAGAGCCAACCACCCATACGCGTAGGTTTTTGTAGTTTGCTACGTAGGATGATGTTAGTAAAAATATAGGTTACCGTCATTGATGACGAGGTTTGTGAATACAATCTCAGTTTTTTCTAGAATACATTGAGTAAGAAGATTGAGCAAATTTGTTGATGTTCGTTTTACTCCCCGTTTTAGATAATTGATATTAAACCCGTTTTCCTTTTGCTAACTACCTGAGTCAGCTTGATTGTTTTATTATTTATAATGCATGATCATACTCTCAGGTAACAGGGCGCAGCAGTTACAAATATATGCAAAGCTTAGTTACAACAGCGAGATTATATACATACACCCAGTTATAGCATGGTTATATACATATATACACACATGTGGGTACCATATATGTAATAAGAGGGAGTACTGGAACAGGCAGACTACATACTGGCTTGGAATTGTGAGCAAGTAAAAGTTAGATAAAGTATGTACATGTAGGCAGTAGGGTGGAGTGCTATGCTCCTTGCGGCAAGACTTAACACCATGTAGCGTTAAGAGCCTACGTTTTCAACTATAGGACAACCTTAAACCTAAAGTTATGGTAGGGCAGGCCCATTCTGAGAGTGGGAGGTAGGGAATTCCACAGTTTAGCTGCTTTCACGGGGAAGCTGTTGCCCCCTATGGTGGAACGATTGAAGTTAGGGACAGAGAGGCAATCTTTGTAAGCTGTTCTTGTGGGTCTCAGGGAGGTCTGTCTGTGGAATCTGTCTACCAAGTAAATAGGAGCAGCGTTGTTGAGAGATTTAGGAGTAAGTGACAAGGTTTTTAGGAGAATTTTGTCTTTGATAGGGAGCCAGTTATTCTGTTGGCTATGTGTAGAAATGTGGTCTCTTCTAGAGATGCCCAACGGCGCTCTGAGGGCGCTATTTTTAAGAGTTTGTATTTTACTGGTGGTAGCTTTGGTAGACCCAAGATAAAGAGCATTAAAATAGTCCAGGCGGAACAGGATAAGGGCTCTGGAAAGGGTCGTGCAACTAGTATCGGGGAAAAAAAAAAGGCTTGGCTGCACGGATCAGTTTACACGTGTAGGCCGTGGAGGATGCTAAGGAGTTCACCTGTTTGAAAAGAGGTTTGAATCCAGGTAAAAACCCAACGTTTTGACCTCTTGCCCTACTTTGATACTGTTGCCATCAATTATAAATGAGGAATAGACAGGGCCTAGTTTCTTTAGGCAAGAGGTGGTGCCCAGGATGATCAATTCAGTTTTATCATCATTCAGGCATAGCCCATGTGTGGCCATCCATGCCTGGACGATGTACACTGTTCACCAAGGCCAAATCCTTTCCACAATCCCCAGAAAGCGGAAGGAGGCTCTGGGTATCATCTGCGCAGTTAGTGTAGGTGATACAGAGATGATCCAGATCATCGAAAAGGGGCTTGGTAAATATATTGTACAGAGTGGGCGAGGCACAGGATTATTGATGTATGAATACAAATCTGCATCCCCGTCCATCTCCAGGATAATTGCTACTCATCTTAAAGGGCTGGGTTATCCAGTTCATTACCCCGAGAGGGCTTCTACAATAAACTATTCAGGTTGCTGCAAGGAGAAGAATTTGGTAACTATAGCAAAGTTCCATTCTTATATGCATCACATAAGACCATTCATGGCCAGAATCCAAATATTGGATGCATATACTTTCAGTCAGAACACTTTTGAACAGCATGCATACACTGGGATGTAAACTATTTTCACTTACACAATTTAAACAAGGATCTAGTCATACATTGCGTGAAAACACTGGGATGTAAGTGGCCAACTACCCTCAAAGGCTTTGGTACAATAAGATGTAGTCACAAGCAGAGATGTAACAGATGGATCATTTAAGATACATATACTTTTAATGAAGTCACTTATAATTGTTCTTGTGTTTTTCTTTTGTCTTCCTTTTCTCAAAAGTTATTAATTTTTCAAAAATGTGTGTATACAATTAATTCTTTGTTCTTGATAACACGCGATTGAACATTCGTGAAACTGGGTACAATGAGTTTTGTTCTTACGTAAATGGATATAATTACTGCACATATCTCCAACTGTTCCACAAAATTCATTCAACATGTACAATTTGAACGATGGGTAGAATATCAACAACCTTTTTGTATGTATGATCACAAATTGTTTATGTATTTTTGGGTTATTTAATAATTAATGTGATGCAACATTTATTGAGATAGTGATTCTGCAAGCGCAATTGTAGCCTTCAGAACGACCCATGGTTGAAACACGTGTCGGCTTAGCAAGCAAATTGAATAAAGAACCACCATATGTTGACTTTTCGACTAGCGCCACAGACCCGAGAGCAATCAGTTTACATTTTTTATTTAGCATTTTTAAAGCGCTCACACAGCCCGCAGGCATCGAGGCGCTGTTACAGGAATTGTTTGTTTTTTAGTTGTGTAGCACATCACTGCAATCTTGCACTTTTCCAGCCTCCACCCACTAACCCACCTCTCCCTCCCTCTTTCAGAGCCGCCAGAGCGCCAGGGGACCACTCTGGTGGTGATAGTGCGCGGTACAAATATCCTTTAACATTAGTTGCATATTTATAACGCGCTTAAATACCCAGAGGTTTCTATGCGCGGACCCGGGGATCGAACCTGCGTTGCTTCGTGTCGTTTTGCTTTCAAAGCGAGCATGTTGCCGCTGAGCTATCCTCACATAGTTATTGTGTGGAGACAAGGGGGAGAAACTCAGCTCCCAAAGGTCAGGCAACTGTCTATTTTTTCCTTAAACACAGCCGATTGAAGATTCTTTAAAACTGTCCTAAGCACTTGATCAGTTCAGCCAGCCCCCAATTGTGTATTATCTTTAAAGATGATATATGGGTCATATTGGGCTTACAAATAGGTGTAGTCACCATCTTGGTTGGGATCCTCCTGGTCCTCCACCCACATTATCCTGGTCTGCTTGATTAGGCTCCAGATCCCCCAGCTGAGATCTTCACGAGCGTTCCCTGGGTATAATGGTTTTAGGAGGAGTTGGTGGCACTGGAGGCTGCTCCACATGTTTTAGCGGAGTGGGCAACCTGCTCATGAAGTGTACAAAAAAAAAAATATTTTCCCCATGGTTTCTTCCAACTGTTTGGGTGCAAGGAGTTTGATGAGATGGTTTTAGTTGCCTCAGGAGTAACCATAGAGGTTACTGGAGGTGCATCAGTAGGACAGTCTGCTGTGGGTGTCCCCTTGGGGCTATCACTGGGGTGTTTCTTGTTGAGGGCAGAGGATAAAGCAGAAGAATCCTGATAGTCCTCAAGGTCGCACGGGCCCGTTTACCATGAGCCTGATGCACCTTGGGGGGTTTTTCTGCAAGCAAGTAAGATTTGTGCTTTTGACAGCCATTTCTGCTTTTCCGGCTCAGCCGTTGAGCAGTGTTAGTCACGTCTTTTGCTGCAGTGTGAGCACGGGCGCCTTGTGGTAAATGCGGTGGCGGAATCACAGCTGGCTTGGTCAGCGGGCCTTTTGACATCTACCGCCGGCATGCGGCTGTCCGTCAACAGGTCCATCAAGGAGCGGCTGGGGGGTTTGGGCTTAAGTAAAAAGATGGTGTGTGTGTAGGCAGTCGTTGCCAGAGGTCGTCCTCGTAGCAGCGCACTGCAACTGACTTTCGAGGATGGGGTCAGGCGTGCAGGAACTAGTTTGTTCCTCTGCAACTTCATCGAGCTCTGATCGGGAGTCTCGGCTGCCTCTGCCTTTGTGATCTGACTCGAAGAACCCAGCGGCAGTCAGACTCCGTCGACATGGTGTATGCTGCCCAAGGTTTAGTCTGGCGCTCCATTAGGATTTTGGGCCTAAAGAATTTGAATAATCACGTGGAAGGCAGTGGTTAAACATTGTGTGCGTCTTTCCACAGCAATAATTATTACACATGGGGCAAAGCTTAAAAAGGAATGTGCTCCATAGTGGAAGGTGGACACACATAGGCAGCAGGACAAAGGCAGTAGGGGCAGGAAGTGGGGGTAGGCATTCTCTAAAAGAACAGATCAGTCCCCCCGCTCTCCCTAGTGATTAGGCCAAAGCCAGTTGTAGGCCGAAGAAAGTCGTTCGAACAGACGTCTGTTTCGGTGTTTGGAATCAGGCGTCGAGAAGCTCCAGAAAACAGCCGTCGAAGATGAAGGATCGGTCACCAACAAGAGGTTAGGATGCAATTTACTCTTAAAGTGTTTTATGCTACGGACTCTGAAAATACAACTAACCACAATGGCGGAACAAAATAATCTGAGGGACCTGAACAAGTGAGCGATCATGGGTACAGGATACGTCACACTAGGGATAGTACTACAGTCACGGCTTGTCAACATCCCTTTTTGAACTTCAAAAAACGTACTGTGCAATACTCTGCAACTTCCACCAGATGTCAGCCTATGCAAAGCATGTGATTCTAAGCAGATCCACAATCCTCAAATAGACATACATTACTTACAGTAATCGTAAGTCTGATGCTTGTATCTGCTTAGATTCACATGCTGTGCATACAATTTGACATCTAATGGAAAACAGGGTATTTTGATCTACAATACTTATGAATTTTTACATGCTTCCTGTATTCCTAAAGGCCTAAATAAATAACTTTTTATATACTTACTGGCTAACTCAAATTATTGCTGTTATTCTGTGAACACATACACATTCACCCTTAGAAATAGAAATTAGATACCAGTGCAATAGAGGGGATTAATCAGATGCAGGAAAACCAGAATAGCTAGAAAAGGCACAGAACTAGTTGTCTCTATTTTATGAAGTTCAGCCCTAAGATGTATGGTGCCTTGAACCCAAGAGTCACAAGTTCCAAACTAAAGTTTCTTCAGGGAAGGTATTTTAACGGACTGCTGCAGTGGGCTGTGGTGGTGCTGTGAAAGTTATTTAAAGTAAGGTTAAATATTTACCCCAAATCAGGTAAGTACCCCAACTCTAGCCTATTGCCAAGTTGAGCCCTAGGAAAGGCTCCTTAACCAAGGTTCGATGACCAGAGGCCAGGCCAGAGGGTGTTTAGTAACAATGGCTCCACACCCAATCTTAAATTATGGAGGACGGTGGGCGGGAGAAACAGGCATGTTCACTTAAAGTCATCCTCCCACCCCCGATTCAGATTTTTACAGGTGACCCTGCAGGTCTTCCAGAAGTAATGTGTGGACACAATCCTCTATCCTTTGTTCAACTGAGGGGTTCCGAGGGGTCGTGGAGTAGGTCGTTTTTTCTTGTTGGGACCTGGTCATGGTGCTCACCAGATGGTCCCAGTCGGCTTTAACGAGAAAATCCATCACCCCTCCTGCCAAGCCCCGAAATGAAGAAAAGGTGAAGACTTCAGTAGTGCAGACCCCTCAGGACACCTCACAGGAGTGCAGAAAGATTGTTCCAGCGGAGGTCACCACGGTCAGGCAGCGATAGGCAATCATCTAGCAGTGACCACAGAAGCAGTCCCAGTGCAGCTTACCGTGTAGTGAGATGGCTGAAATTGTGAGGACAGGCAATTTATGGCATAAGCTGAAGATCTTTCAAGTCCCAATGCTCTGCTCGGAATGACGAACTGCAGAGAGGTAGCCCAAAAGGGTGCTGGCCCACCGGGTGGTCCAGGGACACTTCCGAAGGCTTCCAAGCAGGGATCAAGACTGGTTGTTTGCATCAGTCCAAGTGTTGAAGCACCAAAGGCTGAGGAGTAGGGCTTCACCGGGAGGCATATCGCTGGAGTCCATGCTGGGCTGCTGCAGGAGTGGTTCTCGGGTCATCAGTGGGCTTCTCTTCTTCGTAGAAGTCTTGATGCCAACGGTGATCTGTCGAGTAGCTGTAGGAGCCCTCCTTTGATCCAAGATTCAGGCTGGGTGCTAAGTTAAGCCCACCAATGGTAAGGATCTGCAACATTCAAATACCCCAGGGTTGTGCAAACCTGGACAACCAACTTGTCTTCACATCCGTCCAGCATTAAACTTTAGTGTGTGGGAGGATTTGGACTGTGACCAGACAATCGCAGTTCCCTCCTCTGACTCACACACACATGGAAAGGGGTTACCATAGATGGCATTTCCTGACCCGAGAAAGCAGGAAGAAGGCCAAAGAACAAGATGGCCAAAGAAAAAGCAAAAATCTCGTGGCATGGTCATTTTAGGGAGCTAGCCACCATTAGTAGCCATTTGCGGTAAATGCAAAAGTGTATGAGAAAATGATCACACAAACTGTAAAACTCACAGCTGCCACCGGCTTGCCTTAAGCACATAAAAAGCCATTAGGTAAAATGTTCTAAGGATACAAAGTATCCTTACTGCGCTTCACCCTAAGATGAAGCGTGCAATTGTAAAAATACACAAATCCCAAAAGAGAAGCCTCCGAGTACTGCCCGTCTTAGGCACTAGTCAGTTTCCACATAAGAATGAGCAAAACAGGCAAAGGAAGTAAAGCAGAAGGATTTACAGACGTCCAAAAGTCAGGACTATGCAATCATCACTCCAGTCAGACAGATATACCACAAATATGGAGGAAAGAAAACGGGAAAGAAATACATGAGCAGCACCAGGCATAAAACCGAATGTGCAAAGGAAATCGCAGAGAGGAGCCCTGAAAAAGTTGACAAAGAAGAAACATCACACAAATGGACAGTCATGTTAAACTTTAGAAAACGACAGCTGTGAAGAACCAAATCGATGAGGTAGAAGAGGATGTAGACATAGCCCCAAAGTCAGTATACAACACAACTGAATAGTCACATCTAGAACCAAAACACTGCAATCGTGCAATGGCATTCCTCAGTTCACTTTGACCTACAGCACACACTGCTCAATTCAGCTATATAAAAGAGCACGTAGTCCGGACACCCAAGACGTAAGGGTCTTCGTTTCTTTGGACTATTAGTTTAAATGGATGTGATCCTAGAAAAGCTTATCCCTAGATAAACATGCAGCCCCCAGGAAAACCACGCCAATGTACCTCACATCATTCAGAGTCACTAAACCTATGAACGCACCACACAAGACAAACTCACTTCCCATTCATTGCCAGTCAACAACCCTGTCCACCAACCATACTCCTCCAGTTCCCTCTAAACCACTTCAGCCTGCTCACATGCAACACTTTATGACCAGCCAAGTACATAAACACAGAAAAGCATAACCGTCCACACACACCACTACCTCTCCTACAAGCAGAGCAGTGTCCCATGTTTGCCGTGCACCAGCTGCAGCTGTACTAAAAAACGTTAATCCAGCCCTCACACGGGGCCTGGCCTCGTTGGTACACAGACAGACCAGCAGGCCATCACAGCTTACCAGGGAAAATACTCACACAGCCCCCCACATGCACATAACTAAACTACAGCCAGCAAATCTATCCGGAAATGTCCCTACACATCGTTAACACCAAACAAATTATGTATACACATGCGCATTTACACACACACAAACACTTCCATGCAAGCAACAGCAAATCCCAACCTGCCATACTCCACCTAAATCAATCACATAGAGGTCAGGCAGAGAATACATTTCATGCCTCGAGTGCCAACACTCCTCGATCACAGGCGCCAGGTTCACCTGCGTTGCTTTTCCATGCCTCTTCGTGGGTGGAAGATCTTTGAACATCCCTGCCAGTGCCAAAATATCACCATGCAAACAATGACCTAATCTTATTTCAAAAAGTTTATTGAAGCAAAACTTTTCTGTCACATACAATTCAGTCTCATTGATTTTAAAGGACCAAAAAAAGATTAAATAAATATATCATAAAAGTGAAATTGCATTTAGAACTCCAAAACTGGTGACCCCTAAGCATTTGCTAAGCACAGCAAAGAGAATTATCACACAGTGATAAGATGTGGCCTCTGCATTTTCGCAATGGCAGCTCTCGGCTGTGCGAGGGGCGCTTGCTTTCTTTTCTTATCAGACGCTCCAATTTTACATAATGTACATTTTGAATTATAAAACAAAACATGAGGTTAAAAACTGTTTGTGGGTGGGGCCAAGTGTTTCTAGAAGGGGAGTCAAAAGTGCAGATTTTGTCTGGCTTTTGACCACAGAAGGTCTCAAGCCTGGTGACATGTCCCTTTATCTCCTTAGCTCACAAAACAGAACGTCATATGGAATGGGGTGGGAGGAAAGGGAGAGAGCAGAGGATGGGGACAAAACAAATACCAGGAGTCTACCACAATTCCACAACAAACGTTAGTGTCAAAATATAATGTATACAATGAATACCCCACTCGTGCGCATATCGATCAGTGAGAGACCATCGGTAACATGGGAAAACGAAAGCAATATTTTTCTTTTATACTGTAGCTCAGACTAAAGCCTCTAAACGCACTCAATCCATCTTATATTTAAACACCCCCCTCCAATGTGTCAAGTAGTAACACCCCACAATCGGTCTATATCCTAGCTCTTCGACCACTTTTCATCACAAACACAAAACCAACTCCATCAGCCGAACGCATTTTACTGAAAATGATTAATGCCTTCACTAAACTCTCACCCCGGCACCCGCTCATCCCATCATCCCATAAACACCCACAGATGACATCAGTGTACTTCCTATGTGTTGCTCTTACTTTAGACACATCTCTGGTGATCATATGCCATCAAGCGGTTCTGCCTTCGGTAACTAGAGCTGGGCTCACTGCCCTCCCAACAGTAACCATCGGGGTCAGGTTTTCAGAATGAACAGATTTGCAGATAAATGCCAATGAAACGAATGTGTAAAACATTGACTATTCATTCAGGATATTCCCCCAAAACCGATAGTTTGAAGAGACCAGCCCATGCGTCTTGTACCCCAGCAAACCTCCCTGATCTAAATGCTCACTGAAACCATAAATAAAATGCATTTCATTATGATCGATAACTCCTTCCCCAACATTGCACTCCCTACCTCCACTAACATTTGCTTTACTGTGCCCCTGTCTGCCACATTTACTCAAGCTCAGCAACAATCACCCCACACCCAATGGGAGCATGCTCTTTGCTAACTTGCGAATTTAACCGTAATCATGTTGACACTTCAACCCCAAGACTTCTATGAATGTCACAAGATTCTTTCTCTTCGATGTGCACTTAAGAAATTCACTGAGATAATCCAACTACAAGCATCCCTTTAATGCCAACAATCCCAAATCACTGAAGCACGCCGCTAAATGAACTCCCTTGATAACAGCAACTAATTTCTAATGTTGTGGTCTCCTCCCAATGCAGAGTATACTGGCATAATGCGCTGAAATGCTATGCCAAATAAGGCAAGTACCCTAGTGCAGCATCTTCAGGCGACCTGTTGCTTCATTGTCTCTTGTGCAATAAAAACTGCCTCCTGGAACATTACACTACCATCTTCTCGCTCTCATTCGGCAATTTTTTACCCCCGAAACTTACCTCTGCCTTTTACAGTGCTTCCAAACAGCCCTTCTAATGTCGGTCATCTGCTCTTGAACCTCTTTGGCCACACAGTGCCCTTTCCCTTCTTTTTCATCCTGGTCACTGGTACTCGCCTCAAACCAGTCCATCAATGACGGACCCATGCACTCAGTCAGTGCCAGGGACTCCACTCATACTGCCGTAGTTATTTCAAGGCAGTGTGCGCACACATCCCCTTTTTCAGTCAGTGACGGTTTCTCCTCGATCCTTCGCATCTATTGCATCCCTTGCACAAGTATCCCGATCCTGGCCAGTGATACTTTTCCGCGCTGTAGGGCTCCACAGACCACTGATACAGCAATGCTCTTTGGAGGGGGTTGGGGGTGCTCTACCCCCAATGTTCAGCTAGTTAAAATGCCCCCATTTCTGTTACTACTATTAGACTGTCACTTTTTGCTCCTTCAGCTTGTGACGCACTTCCGAGCTGTAACATTGCTTAATCCCTCTCCTGCTTGGAGGGACTAACTCTTAGACCCATGTTATGAACCCCTTTGTTTGGCCATTGACCATGCTCCCTCTTTGCATACCTTTGGCATAGCTCCTTTATCTTTCAAACACTGGTAACCCCCTCCTCTTCTAGATTTGACGATTGCCAACCCCCTTGGCAAATTACTATTCCACACTCTTCCCCTTTGGCTACTTACCATGCATTCCTCGGACCACCGAATACAACCATTTGAGTTTTCCTACTGAACAATTACACCCGCAGCCCAAACTCTCCTTCACCTATGGCCACTTTCAGTACACTGAAAAATTAGCAATACCTAATGTGCCCACTGCTAAGCCCCTCCACCCTCTAATAACGCCCCCCCCCTCGTTTCTCTTTATACCTCTGGCACCTCTTTCCCACCACCAGGGACCTCCCTTCCCCTTCCTGTGGCCAGCAACAATTGACATCTTTACATGGACACCGATTGCCAATCCCCCAATTTCTCTTTTTGCTTTGGTTACTATTTGCAACCTCTCTTTTTTTACCCCTTTTCATGCCCAGTCAGTATTTCCCCCTCTTAGCAATGGACACTGCCCACTCTTTCTTGGGCAGTGACTCGGCCATGCTCGTTTCTATTAACACCTCCCCCATTTCTCCTTTGGCAAGCCCCAAATTTTTCCTCGTAGAGCATCAAAAGTGCCACTTCTCTACTCTTTAGCCACCAGCATGGCACAATGATTTCGGGCCATACAGCATGCCCACTCTTTCACCTTTGGCCAATGGCACGTCTTTTGGCCACTGACTGGTTTACTACTGCACTGTGCACCCTTTGACCATTGATAGCATCTCACACTATGCTTTCCTTATTGATCATAAGGATTCACCAAACCCCTTCGGCACTTCAGTCAGAAACCATGCTGCACTCTCCTTCAGACAGTGACCATGAACCACACCCCTCTCCACACCATCTTACTTCCTCTCCATCTACCGTTTCCTCTGTTACAGAGCTGTAGTCACTATTTTTCTCACACTCTTTGGCCAGTAACGTGGCTCTCAACATATTAATTTAGCCAGCCAGACTTGCTTTCCAGAACCTTCGTCGACCAACAAGTGTGCCCTTGCTGTGTATCCGCATGTCTGGTTAGTGACACAATCTCCTCAACCCCTTCTAGTAATGCTACTTCTGTAGCCAGCAACATTTTCCACTCTCAGGTATCAAAGTTCGTGACATGAGCAGCTCATGGATATTACTACAAACCCTGTTGCCTATGACCTCTAAAATCTGCAGCACCGATTGTCTTCGGAGAATTAAAAGTCTATCGGACAGGAGCAAATCTATCCACTTACAGGTCACGGGTGGGTGCAGATATCGGAAGGCCCTGTGGTACACATCCGTGGCATCACGGAATTCTTTTTCCATTGCTTTGTTCTTCCCATCACAGGACGTCAGCAGTCCAATCACATTTAAATGTTAATAGCAGAAAAACATTTTCCAACCACCCCTCGTTCCCCTTCACTCAAGCAAACCACCTCCAAATGACCTAGGCAGTGGAAAGTCTCACTGTGCTAGTGGGAGGTTGGGACTGAGGCTCTACAGTTCCATACGAAGCAAAACACTGGCACACCTCGCAAACCAAGATCCCTAAAGACATGTAACGCCTTAGGACTCCATTTCATTACTTAACCCAGCAAGCCCTTCTTGATTAGCTTTGAGGGCAGGTGGTCAGGTCTGTTGTGTGCACTGAATCCAAGACTCTATAAAAGGGGACAGACATCCTCCGCTGTGCAGAGGAAATAGCACCACTGAGTGAGCACCATCAGCCGCTTCAGCAAAACGAACAGGCGCTCCAAGACTTTACAGTAGTGGTCAGGTCAACCGTAAGCAGGATGAAGAAAAGGGTGGGCACTGTTCTCCGCCACCCCAACCTCCTGTAGGTTCTCCTGCCCAGGATCATACAAAGACCTTTGCTAGGGCATCTGCTCCTGCGCTGGCTATGAGAGCTTTGCTAGGGTGAAATGCCACGTCATGGATGGCCTCCTCATGCTTCTTGCGGTGCGCAGTGATCTCCTGGACACACGTCCTGTTCTCTAGGTTCCACAAGCGCAGGGAGCAGTCATGACCTGAAAGTAAAGAAAGTGAGATGTGCCGGTAAACTACCATGTGAAATTGGAGTATAGCACTTTGAAATGCCACACACTGTAGAAAACCAACATACGGAGGCAAGAGTCCAGCGAGTGACTGCTTCTAATAATGGCTTCACATGCTCCAGAATCCCAGCAAACCTCTGAATAGCAAATCTAGTGACTTTCAAATCTCCCAGGTGGCCTCTGCCTACCCAGGATGAACGATGTACATGGGTGAAGGGCAGTCGCCCGCATTCCAAAGCACCCAGGACATTATTTTAGCCATCATTATATCTGTTCAACATTAGTCGTTTATTCAAAACCCACAAATACAATGCACACACAGCAAACATATTCAAGAGCACTAAAACCAGAGTACCAAATAAAACAAGTGAATACGGGGAGGAGCAACAATAAAATACCCTAAACAACGTAGCTAGTCATTAAAGGAAAAAGGATCTTCATTGCGATACACCCCCACACCAGTCACAACCCGGTTGAGTTATGCGCGCAATGCCAAGCAGGCCCAGGTTCTTCTTCCAATGGCTCAACTATCCATACAAATAAAGCTGCCATACACAACCCTTCTTTGCCCTTGCACCCAGATAAATTGGATTACGGCACATCGATCAGGCGAGGTGCGACAGAGAAATAACTAAAAGAACGTAAAAATCAGGAAGGTAATTTTTCTTCTCTGCCATTCTGGTATCCCTCCTTTTAAACCTGGTTGGGAATTAATTCAAACATTTATTCTCTAGACAGCAGTGGGGAGGCTTATGCGAGTCAGCATATGGAGGGCAGGTTCAAGCAAACGGGTTTCATGGACATTGGCAAAAGGCATGAGAGGTGGCAGATTCCCTAAAAATTTCAGAGGACATGCCAGTCTCTAGGAAGTAACCAATACTCCTCCAGCTCTTTTGGAGTATACCTGGAGTCATGGGGGCATCGAAATCGCATAGGTTTGAGAAACGCATACATAAGCTTTGCGAACCAGGATTTAAGTAGCACTCAACATACACTTTGTGGTACACCCACTCTCCCATGCATGGATCATCAGTAGCATGATCAAACTTAAATACATAGATCATGTGCTTGCACATTCAATATGAGAATTCAAAGCACATGTAATTGGTTTTCTCAACTTGCATACAGTACATAGAATTAGCATAGTTTTACCCGGTCGCATTTGTTTGCAATGGACTAGGCTTTCACTTGCACACGCCCTAACCTCAGAATTGCAATAGAGGCAAGTGTAGTAAATATTTTGGTGCTTGCTACTACTTGGCTGATAGTGTATTCAACTGTACATGGGCCTAACTACCCTCACTCACTTTAGCAACAGCGTCAAAGTATCATGACTGGTAGGCTGCTTTCAGAAATAGTAACCAACAATCAACCCACACACAAGGCAGCATGTATTCACATTGCCTCCTGCAGAGAAAATGTACTAAAAAACCAGGGTTAAGGTATACCCCTCTATGGTACGTCAGCTATATATCAACGCATTGCTTGATGATGCCATGTAACCATTTTAGTCTACAATGGATATATGAAATGCGATTTTTAAATCGATGTCGGACGGGCCAGGATTCTTTTGATTGAAACTCGCAGTCCCCAGCTCTACAGGACCATATAAATATGGCAAAAAACACATTACAGATGACTGCAATACTGACAGAAAGCCCCTACAGTTCAATATTAAGGTTAATTGACAAACATTTTCCAATGCCGCTATCCTTTAATGGGCAAGTCATTCTTTTACAATTTCATCTTGTGCAAATGGGACGGTAATCTCTCAGACTACTTACTACAAACATAATTTTGAAGAAGTGTTATGTCAGAAAAATTGAGGTATTATTGCCTGCATTTTCCGTGCTTTTGCCGTTAAGTACTCATTAGCCATCTCCACCGAAGTAGAAGAGCTTTCACCTTTCAATTAAGTCTCATGTCAACCCATGTGAGTACCCACACTGTGCAAAAAACAGAACTATTTGTGCATCCGACAAACTACAGCTTTGTGCAAACATGAACAACTGAAAAGCAGAATAGGCACCTTGGATCCAAATCTGTATTTGATCACTCTGCACATTTCTGGAGTTTAATTGATTTAATACACATTTAGCAACACGCTTTGTCTATACAACATAAAAGCAACAATATATGACATTATTCCCAAATTAAAATATTGCATACAAAAATACATGATATAGTTAAGCACATAATTCTAATCATTTTAAAAAAAGTTTAAAAAAACACATCTGTAGATAATACCACATTTTCAAGTTAGAGTCTTCATAATTTCAGCACACTGCCAATGACATTTTACTATATAAAATATCAAATTTAAATCACACCCTTTAATAAATGCAGGCCATATTTTAGTAAGATCATCTGTGCTGAATCTGTTACATTCTTTTAGATGTTTCCAACACAAGTCTGCTAGGCTTTCACAATCGAGTAAAAGATGTTCCAAACTCAAGAATATCAATTCAACACAGCCTGCAGTAACGTTCCTCGCGCGGAATCCCCAACTGGCCACCCTGAGTCAATAGAGCAATACTTACATTACATTTGAGCCTTACATATTGCTTTGCTATTGCTCTATTTGGGTATGCTGTTATATATTGAGGCTCATCTTTATTTGAGATATATTCACAGAAAAAGGTATGATTTTTAGTAGGAACAGATCGATTATATACTGTTCTTTACTATGCTCATACATCTTTTGTGAGCAAACCCTCTAGTATTCCATGACAATTATATTAGCGTCATCGAGACATTTGCACAACATGGGTTTTAAAGATTGTGGTAAGTCATTGCCAATACCTGCACTCTGCGTTGTTGCGGTCTACATGTTCTAAATTGGTCTGCCTCATATCTGCGTTAGGCTGGGGATTGTTGGGTAGTCTGTCACAATTGGAAGTTCTGTCTATCAAGGGACCATTAGGACAAGTTTTGTTTCTACAATTGCATTGATACATATTGTTTGTGTTAACCATCGCAGTCTGTCCAGCTGTATTCCTGCCATCTCGAGTCTTTGTCAAGGTATCTATCGAGGTTTGACTAATTTTAGGGTCAGCTATATTACATGTTAATTATAATTTACTCACAGGGATTTGTGAGATTATACTAGTATATCCCATTGTAAATAGTGCATCTTGATATGACATTACGTAGTCCAAAATGGCAACAGATTTGAAGCACACATTTGTAATATTTTTACCATGATCTACTTGATCAACTAGATGTATATCGTCCGATACACTTACACGCATGACCTAGGCAATATTATGGAATAAACTAAGTAATGCTGTCCTATTCAAAATGGGGGGGGGCAAATCCATTTGATGGTAAGGCTTATAGTTGTGCTACCTTTAACAATTCATCAATTTGCAGTTGCTCATCGTCTTGTGGGTTAGCCAAATTAGTTGTGGCTTGCTTATTTGTGACAGCCCATAAATCTGTAAAACAAATCTGAGGTTTGTCCAGCTTTATTATTCTTCACAGTTGTTATTCACCCACAAATCCTGAATGCTTGATGTCGCAGCCTCGTCATTTACCACAGAATTATTTTTTCCTGTACCTTTACTTTGTGATCTCTGTGTGGTCACTTTATATAAAACCTCAGCACCACTAGCTTGTTGGCAATGTATTCGTTTTCTGTCTGTCTCATGGTCTTTTAGAGCACATTGCCCCCTGTGATACCACTTTTTTTCCTTTCCATATTTTTTGTTTTAAGTTAATTCTTTTAGGCATTTGGTAGTACCTTTCCCCAACACGATTGCCTTCGCCAAAAAAATAAGGGGAACTTGGTGCTCTTTTTGGGGTACACAGGCAATATATATATATTAGTGGATTGATCTTGCATCATTTTCCTGCCTCTGTTTATGCTCTGATGCAACATTAGGGATTGTAGATCGATCTTAATTTCTAGTTTATTGCATTTATCAAAAAGAGTTGCTAGTAATCGCTCAAATGCTTGAAACATTTCATCCGATGTCATGCTGTCCATACTTGATGTGCTAGCTGATCTTGCTATTGTGGTATGCATTCACTCATTTAATATAATACCACTCACAGCCTCAGTGTTAGCTACTTTAGGTACTTCCTCATTAACAGGGCTGTTTCCCCACATTTTCGGTATCTCAACAACAGTCACAGTTGGCCCAGTACTAAGTTACCTAGAGCAGCAAGATTACCAGCGTTAATTTAATGCTAGGGTCACTTATAGGTTGGGATACTTCATGTATTGAGGGTTCATGTTTCAGGGCGCATAATCTAATATCAGGATCACAATGGCGGAAAGGAATTTTCCAGCAGAGCTCCCATATACTCCAGCTCCACCTCAATCATACTTATACTGAGATCAATTTGCTCACTCGGGGGATGCGTGTATTTGGGCATCCGTGATGACAATGCGTGTTGGTATGGTACCCATGGGGATATCTGCAGTTAATGCTACCATCTCCTGGTCCTGTTCACCCTCATGCATAAGTAGTGAGAGGTGTATCAAGTTTTGAACCAGGTTCTGTTCGTGGTCCGAGATTTACTTCATTACTCGGCTCACCACTCCACTCTAAATTCCCAACATGTACAGGATTCGATACTCCGATATTAGGTACCACAAGTACCGCTTTCGGTCCAACATCTTTCACATCGTCATTAACATTTGTACAGACACCAACAGGTATCACCAGATCTAATTTCGATCCAAGACAGCCGAGAGATAATTGGAGCTCGTTAGTCACATCTAGTGCAGCCTGCTCTGACTCGGCAGAATTGGGTGTGCTAATTTTGGAAAAGTAATTGGTAATTTTCAGTTTCCGGTCTACCATTTGTTTATCAGTGTGTGTAATAATTTGGGTAGGGTATACGCGCGACAGCGCTGTTTTGATTTAGTCTCTTAACTAGTATTTGTAACCGACATGTCACTTCTCCAATTAGTCTCGGCCATCTTCTAATATCAGCAGAGTATCAATGTGTAACAAGCAGAAGTAATAATTAAAATGTTTTTGCTATAGCTGAGTCCACTTTCTAATGATAACACCCAGCGTACTGTTTGCTATTAAGGCATGAGCTTTTTTTTTAGCTATCGCGCTATTTCACTGTCTTACACTGCGCCATGTATAGCTAGCAGTGACTTGGTCGACTTATTAACTTAGATCAACTAATTTGCTTCTGTCATGGAACGTATACCTCCTTTAGCAGCGTACAATTAACAAATATCAGTTGTCGTTGCTGAGGGTTTTAAAATCTCAATCAGATGGTCGTGCAGAACAAAAACATCGGGTTCAGCTCACTCCAAACACCCGGCTTACAACCTCTGGTTACCTTTTAACACAGCATGGTATCGGTTAGTCAATTCAGGTGATTTGATGGCAAACAGCAACTCGCTTACTGAGCACAGACAGCTCTTATTCAGCACAGCACAGCAATCACTCGTTTGTTTATTTAGTAATGCGAACCAATCCCTTAGGTAGCTGGGCACAGCAGTTCACTTAATACTGCATATCATTGTCTCCTACGTTCGAGCAACTCAATTAGTGTAAATGAATACAGTACCGTCAGATACCACAGCACACAGGCAATTCCGCGCACGCCTGTTTTTAATGGGAAGTCGGGATGAGGTGGGTGGAGCCTTCGTTAAAAGTGAAAAGAACACATTTTTAGTATTTTAAAAATCGCTGTTATGGCAATACAATATTGCCTTAAATCACCTAGAAGTATATTAATCCAAAAGTTTTTATGCAGACATTGATAGCGCGTACCATTCATTCACTGGTCTTCGTGTAGCAGTAGAAGGGCAGTCTTCCACCCAGACAGACACTTTTACGGACACTTCCAGCAGTGCGCGCCCTTGTTTTTCTGAGAAGTTGGGATGAGGTGGGTGGAGCCACACATTCACTTGTCCTTTTGTAGCAGTAGAAGGGCCGTCTTCAGTCTAGACACAGACACTTCACAGGTCTTTGAAACCATCCTGATTGCCAATCGAAATGAAGGTCCCCAGTATCTATTGTGCAAGTAAAAGTGTTCGGATAACGAAAAACCCACGCACCACTAAGATGTGGTGTCAAGCCGAGCTTTAAAAGATAATTTAGAAAGTGTCCCATGTTCTCTTCACAGAATGAAGAGAAGACAATTTATTCACAGGTTTTACCCGAGAACTACTTACATAAGCAGATTCAAGAACGACCTGCCTCCACACTTACAGATCAGAATTGAAAGAAAAAGGTCACCTGCCAACATAGTTTCGTAGTTTGAAAGCTGTTTAAGTTTCATTCTTTGCAATAGTCTGCCGCTGCAGACCGCTCAAATCCCAGAAACTATAGGCCAATTGCCTTGCTGGATTCGATTGGCAAACTATTTTCCTCCATTCTCTTTAGGGAACTTGAAAGTTGGGCAATAAAGGAAGGAATCCTGGACAAGCGCGAAATTGCCTTTATGCCTGGAGTTGGGACCTCATTGAATCTACTTCTCCTAAATTTGGAGAAGCTGCGTGCGCTGGAATCTAAAAGAAACATCTACCTAGGCTTTATTGACCTAGAACAAGCCTTTGACTGAATTAGCAGACAACGACTTTGGGATAAATAAAAAAAAAAAAATTGCACTGTCCGGAAGATCTCCTTGAAGCCATTCAGGCATTGTATTCCAACACCTCAATACAAATTGTGGTTTCTAAAGGAGGCGATGTCACCATAAAGATTCTGACCTTGAAGGGCATCAAACAGGGATGTGCCCTGGCTCCTTTTTTCTTTGCCTTAGATCTAGCGGACATTAAGGAGTCCCAGGGCAAAATACAGGCCTTTCCACCAATATTTGAAGATTCAGCATTGCCGTGGATACTCTATGCAGACAATGTTGTATTCTTGGACCAAACAGCGATAGGTCTACAGAGAAGAAGCACAGAATTCAAGATCTACCTTGATAACAGCATGAAGAAATCAATGGTCATGATCGTGCAGTCTGCAAGAGGTCCAAAGAGGAAAAAGAACCCATTTGTTTGGACAATTGATAATCAGGCTCTGGAAATAGTGGATACAACATATCTGGGGGTCAGGATCAACAAAAACATCAATGAACAGGCTCAACATAGTTGTATTAGGGAGAGGCTCATTAAGCTCTCAAATCAAGGGCGTGCTCTCCATCGGAGATATGGAGCCTACTCGATGATCCCAGTGATTACATTCTACAAACAAAAGGTGGTGGCCGTTTGGACCTATGGTGCTGAATCTCTGTTAAACCTGCCATGGGAAATATGGGATACACTTGAGGCTTTCTTTTGGTGCAAGGTCCTGAGGCTCCCGAATTGTCTACCTGTGAAGACATGAATTGAGGCCGAAATCCTTGGAAGTGATACTTCTTTGGAAAACCATCTCCCTATACCGTAAATGTATACTGGACAATCCACCGATTCCGTTTGAAATTCTGGCAAAGACAGAAGTGAGAAAGAAGGACAACATCTTCCAGGCAAAGAAGAAGAAGAAATGTGAAGAGGCTCTGCTACACTATAACATCAAAACGGAGCTGCTCAAGGGAAATCCTGACAAAGCGAAGAGCACTCTTCGCGAAAAAGACTGGGAGGCAACATCTACCTCAAAGAGCCTGAACAAACATTGTCATAACATCGTTTGGGAATGGAAATCATTGAATGACCTTCCATCATATTTGAGAACGTTCCGTCGTCCCGATATATGGACCCATTGATGCGATGTAGGCTAAACATTCTTCCATCCTTAGAGGTCCAATATCTGAGGAAACAGATTACACTTCAAAAAGCTTAATGCCGCTTATGCGGTAAACTGGAAACAAGACATCTGATGTTGTCTTGCCCAAGACTCTAAAGAAGGTTTTTGAGTGGGTGGAACGAATTAACCAATCTACGGAAGAGGAATACTGGGAAAGACTGGTGACAGACCGGATTGGGCGCTCTTTGGACGCCCTCAAATTTGTAGAATGGATTTTCACGGTAATAAACGATGGGCAATGACAAATTAAACAGACCGGAGTAGCTGTACAGTTACTTAAGGATCAGATGAGCCCCAATTTAAGGGTCATGAAAAAGGACTGTTAAAGGTTGAAAATAGTTTTTCTTTAACCAATAAAACATTAAAATAAAAAATAAAATAGTCTGCCACCTAGTGGCGGTATTTGGAATCGTGTGAATTATCAAAAGTAATAGGCAAATGGCACTGGATACTCTGCAGCTCGACCGACCAATAAAGACAACACAAAAAATATATATGTTTTGGGAAGGCCAGGAGGGCAACACACACGTATACATAAAAAAAAGACAGTATAAACAAATGTATTCCTTTGGCACCAGGAATAAGTTTGTATTCGTTTATATTGAGATGTATATAGCACTTTCACCTAAGTGCTTATCATAGAAAAAAACGGTACAAGCAATTAATGAAAGGGATAGATGAAATGAGGGAATGACCCTGTCAAGTTATGATCAGCAGGAGAGTTCAGGGTCATGATGGGGTTAGGATGTCCCAAAGTCTGTTTATTCAAAAGGAAATGCACCTCTCCAACAGAAATAAATGCAGACTATGCAAACGCTTGAAGTTGTAGGAAAGCAACTGCGATTATCAAAAAGTTTAGAAAGTTCTGAAAGTCAAATGTCACTGCTGTCAAAGATGGTCTTGGGTTAAGCAACAATGATTCCAGTGATGAAGAATCACCCGCCAGAAGGGAGCCTTTTGAATTACATGAGATGATGTTGGGTTGGAGACCAACATGATCCGACACTGGGGTACATTGCAGTTGCCCAGGGAGTGCTGACAATGACAAGAGATGTAGATCATAGAAGTCTGGGGTTCCGCAGAGTCAGAGGGCTTGAAGATTACAATTTCTCGATTTCTGATATTTTTTTTAACAGTGGGTCACGGGTTATACTTGATACCCGCCCTCTAGGACAAGTAGCAAGGGTTCATCTAGGAGCATAGGGTCTTGGAGGCTTTAACCCAGCTGGTGCTGCTGAGTTACTCGAGGGACGGTGGTTCTTGTTGGTCCATTCGGAAGGTTATTTGCAAACCACAAACCACATTTTATTTTCAGAGTGTAATCCTGGAAAGAATGCGACAGCAGGGCGTGTACACTTTGGAATTTGTGGTAATGTTCATTCTCAGTGCAATGGGATTTGTTCCAAGGATGTCAAAGGACTGGATGCAGCTATCCCAATCTTAGCAAACGGAGTACAAACTCCGCTTCAAAATCAAAACCCTGCATTCCTTCCAAGCATTTGGCAGCCAATCATTGGAGGGGGGGGGGGTTATCACATTCAAACATTACCAGGTTTGCTTTCAGCCAAACACTGATCCAGTCGTGCTTCCAAACATCCTAAATTAAATACTCCCCACGTCTGGTCTTGGCTGCACAGGCCATCATCGCCCTGCTCTTAAGGTAGCCCATACTACACCAGTTTCATTTTATACAAAAGTAGTACAGTTTAGTTCTGAAACTCCTTCAAAATGACTAATGAAAGAGTGCCACCTAGAGGCCTGGTGGCAGCAATGGCTAAACTCCCCAATTTGAAATGACTGGCAAGCGCTTGGGGGACTTGCTACAGATTCTCAGAGCGACCATGTTCGGTGGTTTATACAGAGAACTAGGCCAGGTTACAGGCCCAGAAAAACATGGGATAGCATTTGGGCTCTCCCACTCAGAGGCTTTACTCATCTCCAATAAATGTAGCTGTATGATTGAGACCTTGGTTGAGGACTTCTGAACTCAAAATGTGGTTACTATACAAAGTGATTACAAGTGAGACATTTGTTCTAGAAAAGAAAGTGGTTGCATGGGAAAGTTACAACTGCTTTGCTGCTGCTGAACCATCATTGCATCCTTTCCACCAATGTAATTATCGTTTTCTCTGGACCATCCTCATCCCAACACTACCCATCAGAACCAGACCCTGTTTCTTTCTTCAGCCGCCCTTTGATGGCCTTTCTCGGTCCTGCAGCTCGGGGGACCATACATGCCACTGGAACTGCCAGAAGAATCCAAATGACAGATTTTTCCACATCATCTATTTTAGTGGTGTGAAAGCATTTATCTTAAAGGCAAGACAGGTTTCAAACCAAAAGGTAGACCAAACTCTTTGGGAGCAATGGCAGACCAGTCATGGCTTCTCAAGGCAGCGGCAAATGCTAGGGATAGGCACAATAATGACCAATAGAGGACAAAGAGGCCACTAGACATGTAGATTAAAAAATATCTAAGCTAATAATTTGAAATGTGATTCATGTGCAACCCTATGAGTACACTAGAACAGTAATATATATTGTCTTGCCTGTGCTTGTACCGGTTTATAATCAAATGTTGAGCATGTTTCACTATCAAGTGGTAGGTCCGGAGATTTACTAGCTCTTTTTTTCCCCCACAAAGTGAAAGTATCCCTACCCTAGCTCTGTAGGTATCCATAATGCCCGTCGATGCCTACACCCTTCGAATGTTCACTGTGCACTTGAAGTACGGGAACAATTAGGTGAATGATGTGGGGAGTTTTGCATTGCTGATTTTTGTACCAATCTCTGGGGGTGCATGTAGTTCTAAAAAGATACAAACACATCAATGACTATTACTGGGTAGGTAACGTTTGGCGTTTGTTAAATCTGTTTAGTCATATGCTGAAACACAAAAAAAAAGAGGACGACCCAAAGTTTAATCTGTGCAGGTGTTCAACGGGTCAGCATAAACATGCAACTTAACAGAAACAAGGAACCTTAGCTTATTTAGCAAAGCCAATTTTTTGCAAACCACAATTAAGAGAAATTCATAGGCAGGCAAAGCGTCAATAGAAAAATAGAGTCGAGTTTATTCTCACAATTGCTCGAAGTCATTGATTCAAAATAGAAACAATTCATACAGCAATGAGGCACAATACAAATCTGAAGGACTTGTGTAATCCTCAAACTACCAGGTACAGAAAATAAAAAAATAAAAAACACCTATAGTGACCTATCAACACACACTATTCAAACAAAGAAACGTATGTTATTCTTTACAAACATTCTGCTAGCGGCACCTCTAGATATAGCTAAGGTGCAGCCTGTATTCACATCACTTAGTGTTATGATATACATCTTTGAATGGAGAAACAGACACATACTGACCCAACCAACCATTTAGTGATTTTGTATGCAACACCCTCCTGGTTAACAATTTTACTCTGCAAAGAAGTAAACTTAAGTTTTAGCTGGAGATGCAAAGGCAATTCGGATCAGACTTCATCAGGGCTAAACAGTTCAGTTCTTTAGGTGTTTCCTGTGTAGTGTACCAGAGGAGGTAGCTGCATATGTTAAATATCGTACAACAGGTGTTGCAAACTCTCCACGTATGCCACCAACTGCTATATTGAGCCAGAACTTGTAGAAACAAGTGATCAACCACTGGGTCATTCACAAATATGAACAGTCTGAGCGTGAGTCATTGCACTCGCAAGCTGTTAGTCAGGAGGTGAAAATCACTCGGAAAGTGCTTAGTAGGCGAGGTACCAGCGGTTGCCCGGTGCTCTGTCCCTTGACACCTTTCTGCCATCTTCAGAGACGGCCACCAACAGACAGATTCACATGTTGTGCATAAGTCAGTGAGCAGAGTTACTTTGAAGGTGGTATTTTGCTGGTAAGAAACCAAATGGATTGCGTAATACTGCGTGTGCCACCTGAACGTCTGTTCTGGTTTGAGAATGTATACAGTAAATTAGTTTAAGCCTGGGTACATAGCTCCATGAAGCTGCTTAACAGAGAAACTAGCTTAGCAGTAGGTAAGAAATCCAGAGAGGTGCTCCTCTCACATGTTCAGTGTGTCCTCGAAGTGTTGGCAAGACCTTTTGCACGTGTACTCCTGTATAAAGTGCACAATCCACTGACCAATACTTTATTTTAAGACTGTCCCAGTCCAAGAAGGCAATCCAAAGTGAACAAAAAATGCACTGGTCTTGGGTTTGGACACTACCGACCTAAAATCCAGGGTTTGATGTCCTTTTTCACTACTGTAGTCTCTGGAAGAAAGCAGGTAGTTCAATGAACGGAGTTACATGACATTTAGAAATGCATGTAAATGAGAACTTCTAATGTGTTCTGAATACCACTACATCCTTGTGAATTGCAACAAATCTTTGTCAACCGAGAGTTCTTGCAATTCACTCACTCGCTCTTCTGATGCAATTGACACCCACTAGAAATGTTGTCTGATATGCAAGATGTTTGATGGAGCTTCTATGTAAAGGATCAAATGTTTGAAGCAGGAATCTGCAGTACAACACTGAGATCCCGCATAGAGGATGTCTTTGCAATTTGTGGGTGTACTCTTTACACCATGAGATTTTGTTTTGTGTAGTGGTGTAAGCTGACGGGCGAACCAGATGGACATTTAATGAGTTAATACCAGCCCTGAGTCTAGGAGGTTTAAGAGGTAAGTCACCACGTTTGTGGGTGGCACTCAATGGGATCGATGGTAGGTTTGTTGCTGTGTACATTTTGGCTTACGTGCCTCCATTGGATGTCCATACAACAAGGTGGTACAAATCTCCACTCTAACTTCAGGTGCCAAGCTGCCAAGTTCATAGTTTCCTGCTGTAGGCATGTTATCAGGGTATCCAGTGATAAAGTCGACTGGGAAAAGAACGCCAAGGGGCGATATTTCCCAAGATTGGGACTTCCATGAAATCAAGCAATTTCCCCAAATATTCTAGGACTGGAGTAGAGTACGAATAGAAAACCCATCCTAGAATGTCAGTGGGGGAGGGGGGATGCTTTTAGGGATGCAGGTTAACAAAAAATAAAATACAAAATTCCCAATCTGGCAACTTTTTCCCAGGGGACATTTTCACATAGAACAGTCATCAGCTGGGATTTAGCATTAGCATGTTGTGTATTGAGCTTCATTGGTGGTTAGACATTTTGTAGCGGTGTGGGGATCATACCTGTCTGGCCCATGTTGGCGCTAATATTAGTGTCATGCTTTCTTGTCCTAGTTTGTGAACTACCATAAGTGTCAATGGCTTCAAGGGGAGGGCATGCAAACATCCATGACCAATATATGGACCACTGGTCCTGGTTGTATCTTAAAGTGAAGGTTTGGCATTCTGTGTTTGTATTTGTGGCAAATAAATCTATAGTTTGCATACCCCACCTGCGAGAAATCTGTTTTTGTACATCTGTTCAACTCATTCACGTTCCTGGTGCTCCCATCTGTTAGGGAGATTATCAATATTATGCGTCATCCCTTCTCCTGGTGAGGCCGCCCAGCATCTTTTGCTGGACTTCTGGCCCCTTTTCCTTTAATCCCAAATAAGTGGAGTCTTTTTTCCAGTCACTCATTCTTTTAAGATCGGTCTTTTGGAACTTCATTCTCGGTCTGTCTGGTCCATAGTTCTTAAAGGCATCTGTGTTGTACTACTGCAGCACACAGCTCCCTATGGGCAGTGTTGCTAGGGACCCTCAGGGTCCTCCATTAAGATTCTTTAATATCTTAAAGTAACGACAGTTCTCGGGGATATCTCTCCCAAAACTCTATAATCTGAGAGATTGGCACGCACACACCACCTTCAGTGGAGTGCCAAAGGGATACCAAGCATCCCCCTTCTCCTGTGGCTTTTTAGTCACAGGCAATCACCTAGTTATGTCTGGTGGCAGAGGATCTGTTCTACCAACTATTGTGTATTTTTTGGTACCCACAGGCTATGCCCATAGCCTTGGTGGTGCTCAAAAGGGGCACTAAAGTACCAACTTGGGATCCTCCTTTTCTCGCCATTACTAGCGTGGTTCTTTGTCAGCCCTTCTTCTACCACTCTGGGAGGGGGAGGCACGCGTGCGTTTTGCCTTTGGCAGGAACCTTTGGGTATCCTGTGAGAACCTGAAGGCTACGGAACAAGTTACTTACCTGTAACCTTTGTTCTCCAGCATGGGTCTGGCATGGATTCACAAGCTAATGAATATTCCCTGTCAGGCCTGGAATCCTTGGTAAAAGAAAAAACACTTCACTTACAAACTGTCTCTCTTATAAACCAATCACGAGCTCTGGGTCATACTGCCCCCAGCCAATGCCTGCCCTCCCCAAGCCCCTCTGGCAGCCATCTTCAGATTTGGTTGCACATAAAGTGGGAGTATGACCAAGAAGAGCCGCAGAGTGGCAGTAGGGAGGGCTCGCATGTGAATCCATGCCGGAGAACAATAGTTACAGATAGGTAATTTGTTCCATCTCCATGGGGTCTGCCATGGATTCACATGCACATGAATAATGAATACATAGCAGTAAAACATTACACACAACGGGAGGTGGCAAGGATCAACAGCAGTAAATACTCTTACCTCCGGAACAGGATCACCTTAAAGCAAACAGGTTGCGTAGCACTGCTTGGCCAACCCTGTACTCCTCTCTGGAATCCCTATCGACGCAATAGAATCTTGTGAAGGTGTACATGGACCACCACGTAGCAGCCCTGCAGATATCATCAGGGGCACACGAGACAGGAACGCCGTTGTTGCAGCGATCGCTCTGGTGAAATGGGCTCTGGGACGGGCGGGCAGTGGTCAGTTTGCCAAGCGGCGACAGTGTGCGATGCAGCCGGAGAGCCACCTGGAGATGGAAGCCTTTGACACGGCCTTCCCATGGTTCACAGGACCAAACTTCACAAACAGTTGAGATGTCTTCCCGAAACTCTTTTTGCGTGCCACATAGAACTTCAACGCTAGTGCCACATCCAGCAAGTGCAAAGTCCTCTCAGCCGGCGATAAAGGTTTTGGAAAAAAACAGGCAACGCCAAAGGCTTGTTGAGGTGGAATTCCGACGGAACCTTTGGCATGAAGGAGGGGTGCGTCTGCATCACCACTCTCGTGTAGTGATAAGTCAGATAAGGCCTTTTGCAGGAAAGGGTCTGGATATGACCTAGCCCCATAAGATAAATAAGTTTTCCACGAATAACTCGAGAGGGTCCTGATGCATAGGGTCAAAAGGGAGCCCCCATAAGCCTCATCAGCACCACATTGAGTTTTCACGCTAGGGCAGGGGCCTTCACCGGTGGGAATGATTGAACAGTCCATTGAGGAACTCCTCGACTAGACCGTGGGACCAAAGAGAAGCCCATCCTGGAGACCTTGTGTAGCGGGAGATTGCCGCTAGATGCTCCTTGATGGAGGCGTGCGCCAGCCCCGCCTTGTCCAAGGACAACAAGCATGGAAGAATCTCAGGAGGGTTGATCTTCTGCATCCGGCACCATGTCGCGAAACGTTTTCCCTTGTGCCCGTAGCACTTCAGAGTCGACGACGTTCGGGCAAGGACCTCCCTGCAGTCCGCCCGGGCGCTCGAACCCGCCGAACTCTATGGTTGCAGGAGCCAGGTGCAGCGATCCTGGGTCGTAGTGCAGGATTGCGCCTCCTTCTCTGGTTAGCAGATCTGCGACCGTCGGCAGCTTGACTGGAGGCGACGACAGGCTGAGAAGGTCTCCCACATTTCCCGGCTGGTCGAACCTGCTGGCGAATCGCTGGCATTTGGAGTTTGTTGCAAGCAGATCAATCTGGGGTCTTCCCCAACTGAGGTAGAGGCGGTCTGTTAGGGAGAATTCTCCTCAGAAATGTGCCAATTCCTCTCTACCTTAGAGACCCCCAGCAACCTTGCTGGATTTTGATGATTTTTAACCTGGAGAGAGAGAGAGACCAACTCTTGTTTCTTTTGGTTATGGAGTGTAGCAAACTCCATAGACCTTTTTTACATTGTGTCACACAGCACCTTCAGTGCAGTGGAACAGGGAAGTCTTTCAGATTTCCCAAAGGTTTAAATACCTTCTCTTGGATAAACTACTGTTTCCAAGAGCAGTAAAGTGAAATTGACTTTACTTACATTTGTAACTTTCTAGACCCAGCACACATCTTAAAATAGGGTGCTGGAGAGGTTACCTAGTATCCCCTTTGTCTAGCTTCTCATTTATGTTACCCTTTCCTCGATGAATGGCTAGTGGCAGCGATTTATTTTTTAACTACTGTGGTGTCTTTACCACAGACTGTTTGCATCCGCAGTAAAGCACCCATGGGTGCCATTTTTGGCAAAATGGTCCAGTCATTTTTCGCCATTTCTTTGTGGAAAGGTCCTTGAGATTAGGCCTTGGACCTCGATGATTCTTGGGCCTTTCCGGGGGCCTCGGCGCATCCCGGGCCTGCCACTCCTGAGAATCGGAGGCGACAATCCTGGCTAAGCCGCCAGCGACGTCCTCCAAGGTGGGGAGGTGCGTAGCTTCAGCCTGCGAGAAAGTTCTTTTCGCCGGTGTTGGGATCTTGTGCTCAACGGTTGCCTTTTTCGGCAGTGCTAGGGCCTTGTCTTTTGTAACCGCTTTCTTCAGCGGAACCGGAACCCTATCGTCGCCGGACGCCTTCTTGCGATGCGTGTCGGCGGAACCTGATATATTGGGGGTAGCGGCCATTGTTTTCGTTTGCCCAGTCGCTAGGCGCAATTGCGTCTGCGGGGAGGGTTGCCAAACCTGACAGTTGGTGGGTGTCGCTGGGGCTTCCGGTGCACCCGTTGGCACTGAAGTCTTCTTTGACCTGGCTGAAGACTGACTTGGGATTGTGTGCTTTGTGCTGTGTACATGTTCGTCTAGGTCACCAGGGTGCGATTTCCACATAGTGCCTAAGCTGTGCCTATCTGGGCCGGGGACAGACGAGCGTTCCGTCGAAAGGTCAACAACCTCCAGATCGGAGGTATGATCGTCACTCCCACCGTCACATTCAGTGGCTGCGGCAGAACATTCGGCCTTCAACATACCGTAGGCCGCCCACTGCTTGACTCTACGCTTCGTTAATGTCTTAGGACAGAGGAGTTTACAAGCCGGGCATCCTCCTTCCTTGTGATCGAGCAGTAAGCACCGGTTGCACCATCTGTGCCGGTCTTTCGTAGGGAATTTGCTCCTACAATTAAGGCAAAACCTAAAATGGAGCCCTTTCCACAGCTGAGGAAGGTTAGAGTGACAAAGACCAAAAGGGAAAGAGGAAGGAAAGGGAAAGGCATTCTCAATTTGTATAGAAATGTCCACCCCGACCTCACCCTCCCTACTGTATAGCCCGGCGGAAGGCCCAGCCACGCCGACTGGATCACCTTCCGTCGAGTTCTTGAAGGTTTTCAGCAGAGGTCTGTAACAGCCATTGAAACAAGGAACGGATAGGGTGATATTGATATTTTATATAATTATTCGTCCAAAGGTCTATCGGACAAAAAGCAAAGTCTTTAACGAGCTCTGCACCAAGGCGACCAGTATGCTGGGTGGAAAAAACAATCTGAAGGACCTCGACGCGTGAGGGATTTTGGGTACACTACACGTCACGTGGGGATAGTGTTACAGGCACGCCCATGTCGACGTCCCCTTTCGATTTCTCAAAAGACAAGATGCAATACAGTTACCACTGGATGTCGGACCATATGCACAGCATGCGATTCTAAGCAGATTAACAAACATCAGAAACTACGGTTTCCAAGAGCAGTGAGTGAAATTGACTTTACATTTCTAACTTTCTAGACCCAGCACATACTATCTTACAATAGGATGCTGGAGGGGTTACTTGGTATCCCCTTTGTCTAGCTTCTCATGTAATATTTTTATGTTACCCTTTCTCCGATTAATGGCTGGTGGCAGTGGTTTACTTTTAACTACCATTGGAAGTTTTTACCGCAGGCTGCATTCACAGCTGCAGTAAAGCACCCATGGGTGCACATTCTGTCAAAATGGCTCGTCTTCTTTTCTCACCATTTCTTGTTGGCCAGGTCCTTCTTGAGATTTACTCAGTGCGCCAAACCAGGTTTGGTCCCTTTGTTTTGTCTTTGGTGGGATTCACGAGTGACGCCCGCCTCTAGCTCCAGTATGACTGGCAAGGGCAGGAAGTGAGTGAGGTGCGCGAAACTCCCTGTGCTTAATCCCCTTGGTTACAGGAATGCACCCAAAAGTGATTGGCTGGCTGTCCGGCAAGGTCAGCCCCCCTGCTGTGTGATTGACAGCTAGGCTGGAATGAATGGGAGAAACCTGCATAAAGGGCGTGGCTTTTTGGCTTGGAAGGCAGAGTCGATCACCGGACAAAGGAATTCGAAGAAGAACTTGGAAGAGATGCCTGCTGCAACTCCTGGACCGTTGGTTTGCCCAGTGAAGCCCTGCTGCTGTGCTGAAGCTCCGAATTCGCCTAGACTAGAGAAGCCCTGCAAGGACGACTTCTCCCCTTGAGTTGGTGGGACCAATCAACTTCAAAGTGAACTCGTTTGGACACCCTCTTGAAGCTGGCTGTACTTCCACTGCTGCGGCTGCTGGAACCGAAGTGCCAGGGAACACCAAATGGTTTGCATTTAAGCCGGACCCGAGCGCTAGGAAGATCCTCCGGACTTCCCTGAGGCAGGACTGACCAAGCCTGAGCCACCTCAGAGGGCTGGACTCCAGAAGCAAGGAAAGTCTGACGTGGTATCTGAGAACCGTTGTGTTACTATTTGCTGTCAGACGCGAGGAGCTGAAATGCCGAAGTACCACTGAATTGAAGTTTGCCCTTTGCTGTCGCCGACTGCCCCGTTGCAGGAGTCCCCAAAAGTCCTCCCTCTTGTCCCCAAGACTGAGGCTCAGGAACAAAACGATCTGCCACACAGGAACAGACGCCAGCTGGAACCATTTCTTCTAACCAAAGGTACTGTACAGTCTAAGAACCTACCTCTTGTCTTGTAGCCTTACTTGTTCTCAGTTGAGAATAGTCTTGGTTGCTCCTGTAGAGTGGCTTGCCTCTTCTACACCTCACAAGCCTCCCAGCTTGAGGCCCTACTTTGATTCTACTTTTTCTACAAAGACTTCTAAAACGTTGTGCAAGACTTTTTACTTACCTGCAAGAAGTGCTTCAGCTCACCTAGACTTTTTCCCAATTGACATTGGCTGACCTGGCTTCTTGAATGACCTCGGTCATTATCTTCCTTACAGGAAATGGTTAACTCACTTTGCATTGGGGGTTCAAAAGTACTTACCTGCTTCAGAATATTTGTGTGATCTCTTGTCTTATTCTGAAACCTCTTTTCCTTGATACCAACTTTAGTATTGCTCTAAGTACCAGTGATCTGATAGGTTATTTATAACATGCTTAATACCCAGAGGTTTCTAAGCACGGACCCAGGGATCGAGCCTGTGATGCTCCGTGTCGTCTTGTATCCAAGGCAAGCACGTTGCCCTGGAGCTATCCTCCAGAGACTGGATATATTACTGTCCACAGTGTCCCACCTATTTAAGTCACCTGAGTGTGTAGGAAGTGTGTGTGCCATCACAAATGGGTACTTGCTGATCTAGAGAAACTAAGTGTGTATTTTGTAATGTATTTGTGCGGTACAATCATATTGCCACTTCTGAAGAAGGCTTACTCAAACTGACTGTTAAATTAACAATTGTTTAATCAAGAAACCTTGAGTGTGTTTATTTGGATACTTGTCACTGTTAATCTCCGTGGAACTCCCCTGCTGCTAACATTGACCCCTCTTGAGAAAAGCCTAGCTGCTCAGCCACACTACCAACCCGCGTGGTACAGAAGTATACCAAAGGTTGGGTTCCTATTGCCAGGAGGTCAGGGTTGTTTTAGTGCATCCAAAGGGTATTGCATACAATCTTGCCCAACATCCCTCATCTCCACACCCCACCTCTCACTGTGTCACTCTGCTCATACTGCCAGTCCGCTATTCAGACCATGCTGTTCCGCTTCCACCCCCCCCTCCCAACCCTACCCACAAAGGCATCCACCTAATACCTTGCACCCTCATCAACGCCAGGTCAGTTTCCAAAAATAAACTCCACATCTATGACCTCTTCACACAATAAAACCCAGACGTACTATTCATTAATGAGACCTGGTTCTCTGATGACTATGAACCCATAGCGCACAAGATCTTCCCACCTGGCTACATCCTCACCGCCCCAGATCACAAAGGGGAGGGTGGATTGCAATATTACACAAAGACTTATTCAAGCTAATAACCAAGGACACCTCCACCAGCACCACAGACTACTAATCTCTCCTGGTAAAACTCCAACTCGCACCCTCCACCTCACACAGCTTCCTTCTCATCTACAGACTCCCCCGCCCCTCCAGTTATAACAAAAACTTCAGACACCTTTGGTGAAGCACTGGCGGCCAACCTCCTCCTACACCCATCTCTCACCATCCTAGGAGACTTCAACATATGGTTTGACTCCCCATCAAACTCTATGATCAGGTCACTCACAGTCTAGAATGACTTAACCTGAAACACCACACCTCCACTCCCACCTACAGGAGAGGCCACACCCTCTACGCAATATTCAAAACTGCATATACCCTGCGCCCCGTCATGGACCGATCACTCAGCACTGCGTTTCACCATACCACTGAACACTGGTCAGTGGCCACGGACCCACACCAACCCCCCCCCCCTCTACTTTTTCACAATGGAACAAAGTGGTAATCACCCCAGACCTGGAGCGCTTACTCCGCAACTCCTTCAACCCACTCTTCCTCATGGTAGGACCCCCCCCAGTAATGGATTCTTTCAACCTTTGGCTTACAAATGCCCTCACAACATACCTCGCAGAGATATGGACCAACGCCGAGGTGGTTCACTCCTAATCTCAAACCACTAAAAACTCAAGCACCATCTGGAACGGGCCTGGAGAGCCGACCAGTCTGCCAAAAACAAAACCGCCTTACCAAGGACAACCAGAATTTACAGATCGGACATCAGAAAAAGCAAGCAATCATTCTATGGGAACCAAATCCAACATGTTTGCAACCCAAGTAAGGAACTGCATAAAATTATAGCAGAATTCAAATCCCCCTCATGCGCACGCCTGTCCACTCCAAGCTCCCAAGCCTTATGCGACACCCTCGCGCCCCATTTCTACAACGCAGCCAACGAAGGACACCTCTGTCATGGCTAAACTAAAACTCTTACCGCCACCTCCCAATCGCCCACAGTGCTCCGTCCAATCCCCCCTCCCCCGCAACACTCACAACTTTCTTTTCACTCATTTTCTCCCATCACACACCAAGAATTCCAGTCGTTTGTAGCAGTCAGAGGTAGCAGTCAGCCACCCGTCAGGCTCTCCTGAAGACCCGTGCCCACCCTCAAAGCTAAAAAAAATACTAACCTCGACTTGTGGAGGTAATGTCGCACATGGAAACCTTAATCACTCGCATCAGGATCTTTCCCGAAAGCCCTAAAAACATTCTACATCAAACCCGGTCTCAAAAAACCAATCCTTAACCCACTCCTCCACCAAAACTACTGTCCTATTTCCAATACACATTTCATTGCCAAACTGATTCAACACACAGCTTACCAAGAGCTTGGCCAATATGCCGAAGCCATCAACCTTCTAGACCCACAGCGCAATCAGGCTTCAGGCCGCTAAGGAGAACAGAATCTTCCCTAGTCTCTATCTGGGACGACCTAAAAAGAACAGCCGACGCAGACGGCTGTGCGGTTCTCTTCCTGCTACACCTCTCGGCAGCCTTCGATACCATAAATCACTCGATTCTATGAGTCAGACTACAAACATTAGAAATCAAAAGCACAGCCCTTTCGTGGATCCATCCTTTAGCTCTATTCGGTCGCAAATCATGCACCCGACCAGTTCACATCCATATCACGACCAGTATGTAAAGGTGTCCCCCCAAATAGCATCCACATCGCCCCTAATCTTAAACTTATACATACAACCCATTGCTGCAATCATCTGCTCGTACAACCTTACCTGCTACAACTATGCAGATGATACCCCAATCATCCTCAAAATCCCAAAGGCTCAGGCAGCCCAGAACTGTCATCTTGCCTCTCCGACATTGACAACTGGATGACGACCAACCACCTTATCCTCAACCCCGGGAAAACCAAAATCCTAGTCTGCAAAACTAAATTGCTCCTCTCCAACTAATCCTGTGGCCCAAACCACTAGGCACCCTTTAACGTGGTAAAAAAAAAAAAAAACCTTGGCTGCAAGTTGAACACAGATTTATCCCTCAGCCGTCACACCACCAGTGTATCAAAAAACTGCTTCCACCTACGGATTCTCAGGCGTATTTTCCCCGACATCACATTTCCCCACCGTTTCTCGGCCATCAAGTCCATCATCCTGTCCCGCCTTGACTACGCAATCTGCCTCTACCTAGGAGCCCGGCATCCCAACTAAGGAAACTTCAAAGAATCCAAAATGCGGCAGCATGCCTGCTCATTAATCTGCCCACCATAGAATCCATCAGCTCTACCCAGAAACCTCCACTTGCTCGACACACCACCTTTAAAGCCATGTATATCACCCACTGCACAGTCCACAGAACCTGCCCATAATTCCAGAGACAAAATTGTCACCTACCAACCTTCCAGGCACCTCAGATGTCGCACAGCGATTTGTCTAGTGATCCCACCACACAGCTCCACAAGACTTGGCAGTTCCTCCTTCTCAGTTCAAGCGCCAATCATCTGGAATTCCCTACCCCTAGACATTCGATACACTGAAAGCCACCTGAAATAAAGGAAGGCCCCTAAACCCTGGCTTTTGCCAACACACTCCTAATCCATTGCACCCCGAGAACACACCACTAATAATCTCCCTTTCATCAATTACAAAACAGGGGCCGGCAGCTCTCACAGCAGTTTCACCCGACACCACCTCCATTTGCTCAACACCACTGCCAGCCAACAAGTACCCCAGGTAAGCCAGCAGCTTTCGTTGTGGGACACCTGAACCACTTTCAACCCACCAGCAACAACACTCCCAGCTGACAAGCACTCCAGGTAAGCCAGCCATTTTCGCTATGGCACACCCTCAACTTTCTCTCCGTGCCCCCGGCCCACCAGTTCACATGAGACCATGAACATTGAGATAATTATCCCTGGGTAGTGTTAAGCAAAGTTTGTATGCAGTACCCTTTGGGACCACTACACACAACTAGGACTACAGGTGTAAGCAAAACCAACCTTTGGTACAAGTCTGTACTATACAGTTGTGGTAGTGTTGCTGAGCAGCCAGGCTTATCGCAAGAGGGAATGTGAGCTGTAAGGATGTTAGAGAGGTCTACAATCACAAGTACTCAAACTCTTAAACTCAAGGTTTGATAAAACATTTCACAGTCAGTAATAAAACATTCACTAGAAGGAGGCAATCTATATCTCAAAAATATACTTCAGAACTTCACACTATCAAGTAGTTCTGATGCATTTACACTACTTTGAAGGAGGAGCAAAAAGGCATAGGTTAATAAGAATAATACAGTTACTCTTAGACAGTGCAAATAGCTTGAGTTTGCCAGAGGGGTCAATTCAATGCAATAGTTTAGGCCAAATCAATGGGCTATGTCTTGTCCTATCCTAATAGGCAGTTCTAGTAGTTAAACGGAAAAGTCTTTGCCACGGTTCTCAGAAGTAGTTCGTAAAAGATTCACAAGCTGACTAGGCCTGCAAGTTGTCAAAGTTTCAAGCACTTTCGCAGTGAGGTACGTTCTTTCGGTCAGGTTTTCACAGTACCTTTACAATGAAGAAAAAGATGCAGCTGAAGACATCTGTTCCTGGCAGTTCCTGCAGATCTCACTGTTCCTGAGCCTCAGTCGTGGGGGCAAGAGGGAGGACGTTGGAGGAATTCCTGCACAGCACTGACTGGTCGCAAAGCTGGCAAAGACAAATCTTCAATTCTGGTAGCTGTAGACAAGCACACAAACTGGTGCCCCTCTCCCTGGTTATTCGGTTTCCTGCAGCACTCTGAGGAAAATACAACCAGCTCTGAGACTGGTATCCAGGTGGCTTACGGGTCGAGGTGATTGGTCCCACCAACTCAAAGGGAGAAGTCCTTGAAGGTCTTCTCGGTCGAGATGAACGTGGCAATTCGGACCTGCAGCAGGGGTTCACTTGGCAAACCAACGGTCCAGGAGTTGCAACAGCCGTCCTCTTCCAGCTTGTCTTCAGTTCTTTCATTCCAGTGGTCAACTCTGCCTTCCAAGCCAAGAGACTCGTCTTTATCCAGTTTCCTCCCATTCATTCCAGCCTAGCTACCATTCACCCAGCAGGGTGGCTGTCCTTGCCGGTAAGCCAGTCAATCACGCCAGAGTGCCTTTGGGTCTCCTAGGAGACTAAGCACAGGGAGTTTCGGGCACCTCCCTCGCTTCCTACCCACCCCAGACACTCGGGCGCCAGAGGCGGTCTTAAGTCCTGAAGCCTGGCATAGGAACAAAGTGACCCAACCTGGTTTGGCACGCAGAGACAAACTCTAGAAGGACATTTCCAAAATGAAATGGTGAAAAAAGAAGACTGGGACCTGTTTAAAGAAAGGGGGCTCAGATGCCATCTTGAAAGACATGGCTCCCGCGATTTTATGATACCGGTGTTCGCGGTCGGGAAAGATCATGGTAGTTTGTTGCACAACCACTGCCACCAGCCATTATGAGAGGAAAGGGTAGCATTTGACTGCCACATGAGTTTCTAGACATAGGGGATACCAAGTAACTGCTCCAGCACTCTATTGTAAAATAGGGTGTGCTGGGTCTAGGAATTTGAAAAGACTAGTAAAGTCAATTTCACTTTACTTTCTCTGGGAAACAGTAGTTTATCCCAAAGAAGGTATTTAAACCTTGGAACAGCCTAAAAGGGAAAAAAGGCTCACACTCAGTAAAAAAAATAAAGTCCTCAAAATCCAGCAAAGTTTCTGGGGGTCCCTACGGTGAAGGGAATTAGCACATTTATGAGAATTCTCCCCAACAGGTAGCACACGCCCATCACTAAGGAATCACTGATTGTTAACCTGCACCGCTCACTGAGGGAATTCTCAATACTAGCAATCTCCCACTACAAATGTACTCCCAAATCTAGGTATAACAAACCATTGATGAATGTTCCATTACAGAAACCCACTGTACTACATGCTGAAACTTATGGTGTGAAACCTAGGACTCTCTCCCACCATACAACTCTCTCCCACCATACAGGATTGTCGAATCTAGGCGTAGCCTCCATCTTTGTTTAATATACGCTAAAACCTGCTACATTGTGAAACCTAGGCTCATTGGTATAGGACTCCATTCTAGACCTGGACAAATAATGCCCCATCTGAAATATGTCAGAGCTTATGGTACGTATATCTCACACCACTACTGCGGACACAGGCCGCAGGCACGGCCAAGCATCCATGCACAATAGAATATGGCAATGGCTATGCACATCCGGTCTAGCATCACACAGCCAGCCAGACTTAAACACTCAACGTACCTCAACACCTCTGCCACTTGCATACAGTAACTACCACTCAAAAGGAACCTAGTATAGCTAGCCTCACAGACTCAACAATAGCAATCTCAAACCCTCAAAAGCACCCACCCACGGATCAGAACTCTTGGGGCTGTTTAGTCGAGCCTTGCCAGCCACCCAAGTCTTAGAACGGCAACATGCACACATGCATCTCCTAAACTAAACTCCCTAGAATTTCCCACCACATCGACTACGGTCACCAAGGGCGTTCCAACCGAGAAAAAAGCGCATTGAGGCCACACAAGTGGGGCAAGAGCGCTATATAAATAACGAAATACAATACAGACCCCCTCATCAGAGCATGGGACAGGACGAAGTGAAGAAGATTGACCAGGCGATCCGAGTCCTTTTTGGTGCTGCTGAAAAGGCTCCAAAACCGCAGAGGTAACCAAGAAGTTGCTCAAAGTCGTGCCACGGTCCTCCCTCGAGACTGCTGCCAAGAGATTGCATCCATTGTCCTGCTTTTAGTCATCAGACCAAGGAATCTGAGGTCTAGTCCAGAGCCGCAACATCACAAGGCATCCAGCACCAACATTTTCTTCTAAACTAAAGGTACTGTGGGGAAAAAGGTATTGCTTACCCAATTCCAAGAAGTCGCTCCAGAGTGTTGGAGTGCACGTAGAGGTATCCAGGGCAGCCCCCTCTTAACTCAGACCCAAGACGCTGCTTGTGCCCCTTCTTCGAAAGCATTTTAAAGCCTCTGTTCGTTGATAATTTGCTGCTTCAGTAACACTAGAGTGTGGAAGAAATCCACAGAAACTCCATAATTCGCTGCTTGTCAAGACTTCAAGTCCTCTCCGAACCTCTCTAGACCCTTGAACCAAAGTTATGTTACACTAACCATTTTCCTCCCTTTAAGTGACTTTACTATGTGTTAGCAGAGTAAATGCATTACCATATAAACCTGCATGAGTGTGCAATAACCGATAATACAATAATATTGTCTTTTCCCTTTCACTTTTGTGTTTGCGGTTACATTTGTAGCAACGTTAGAAAGTGCCTTTTGATGTGTATTATCAAATATTCCTAAGTGTTCTAGTGTAAACATCTAAAGTATTTAAAGTGATTGTAGTTTAAATGTAATAAGCATGACATGCATTACTTACCGTAAAAGCATTTCTGATGATTGTATCTGCTTAGATTAACATTGTGTGCATATAGTTGACATCTAGTGATAATCACGGAATATTTCATCTGGTCTTTCGAGGATCGAAAGGGGGACGTCGACATGGGCGTGCTTGTAACACTATCCTAACGTGACGTGTAGTGTAACCAAAATCCCTCACACGCCGAGGTCAGTCTGGTTGGGTTTTTTATGCCTTGAGGGAGCCTTATGATTATTGTGAGTGAGTACAGAGAGAGAAAGGAGTAAGATGTCTAAGTTCATTCTACTCATAGCAGGCAGGCAGGGTGGGTGCATGTGAATCGAAGCGAAAACAATCAGAAATGCTATTACGGTAAGTAATGCATATCTTCTGATGCTTGTGAATCTGCTTAGAATCTCATGCTGTGCTTAGACTAGCGAGCAATAGTAGTACCCTGAGAAGGTGGGATGTGTGAAGAAACAGTAGTAAAGATGTCTTCGTACCACTTTTCCCACCTGAGAATCAGACCTACAGTGTGTATCTAGGCAGTAGTGTTTTGTAAAGGTGTACAGAACTCCGGGTTGCTGCTATACAAATGGACTCAAGAGGAACATTTGCAATGAATACTATGGAAGCCCCAGTGCCCAGAGTAGTGCGTGCTCTAGGTTTGAAGTGTGATGCAGTTTACAATCCACTTTGAGATGGTTCATTTAGAGACAGGGTAACCCTTCTCTACCAGATGTCACTGAAACGAAAAACTGGTTAGTTTCTCTTAGTGGTTTTGTTTTTTCCAGATAATATAGGACTGTTCTCCTCACATCAAGTGTGTGGAGGCTTCTTTGTGCCACGTTAGCGGGGGGCTGGAAGAAGGGGAGGTAGTTCTATTGATGGGTTTATATGGAACTTTGAAATGAATTTTGACGCAAACCGTGGGCGAGTACGCAGAACCACCTTATCTGAATTGTGACAAATGGGTCTTGAACTGAAAGGGCCTGTAGTTCACCAACTCTTATTATTGATGGGACTGCCATGTTAGGGAGAATTCTCAGAGATGTACTCATTTACCTTCACCTTAGAAACCCCTAGCAACTTTTTTGGATTTTGAGGACCTTTTTCCCCTGGAGAGAGGAAGCCTTTTTCCCACTCTCTCAGGTATTTTGATGCGTTTTACTCTTGTGTTCTTTGATTATGGAGTTTTAGCAAACCCCTTAAGGTATCATCATTTTATTGTTGTGTAACAGCACCTTTAGTGCAATGGCACAAGGGTGTCCTTTGGACTCCCTAAGGTATAAATACCTTCTCTGAGATGAACTACTGTTCCCCAGAGAAGGACAATTTACTTACCAACTGGTAACGTTCTCTCGACTGGATGTTCCTCCAACGTATTCCACATCATTGACATGGAATGTTCACAGCTGCGCACTTCGGAAAGTTTTTCGGAAGAGGTTGTCCTGCTCGATGACGTCAGGTCGATGTCCCTCAAAGGCCTCCGTTGAGGGCGACGTCCCTGGATGTTATAAATAGGATGCACGGCTCCTGTAGCCTCAGTTTAAGTTTTTTACCCCAGAAAGTGTGGCACCAGTCCAATGCCTGCTTGACTGCACCTAGCCTTGCGGAAACTTAAGCTGCAACCTCATAGGAAATTCTCCAGAGGGGTAGGCTGGGAGGGCGATGTGCAATACGTTGGAGGAACATCCAGTCGAAAGAAAGTTACCAGTTGGTAAGTAACTTGTTCTTCGAATGGATTGTGTCCTCCAACGTATTCCACATCTTTGACAGACTCCCAAAACAGTACCAGAAAATGGAGGAGGGAAAAGAATTGAGTACCCAATCAGATGGCGGAATAAAGAACCACCTTACCAAAGGCCAAATCCTGACCATGGATCATATCCAGGCAGTAATGTTTAACATAGGTGCGGAGCAAAGCCCATGTAGCGGGATCACAAATATTCCCAATAGTAACTCCCCACTGGAGGGCGGTGGAAGTAACCACGCCCCTAGTGTAATGATCTCGCAACCCTTCAGAAGGGTCCTTACCTGCCAATTGGTAACACTTCGTAATGGTGAGGATAATCCACCTGGACAAGGTCTGTTTGTTAACAGCCTAGCCCAATCGGTGTCCAGCATATCCTACAAAGAGTTGATAGTCCACTCTGACACTGGACATCCTAGAAATATAAAAGCTCAGAGCGCTCCTAGGATCCAACCTATGGAGTCACTCCTCTTCATTGCCAGGATGAGGACGACAGAAAGAAGGGAGAACCACCCGACTCAAATGTAATTCAGATACTACCTTAAGTAGAAAGGAAGGATGTACCCACAGTACTACCCTGTCCTTGTGGAACACAGTAAAGGGCGGCTTGGAGGAAAGTGCCTGCAATTCACTCACTCTACAAGCAGAAATGACCGCAACTAAGAACAGTCTTGAAGGACAATCTCAAGGACAAGAGTGCAAAGGTTCAAACTGAGCACCCATGAGAAATTTCAAAACCAAATTCAAATCCCAAACCGGCACCGAGAAAGGGGACGGCGGGAACACATTAGTCAGTCCTTTAAGAAATTGAGAAAAAGGAATCTTGAAGTAAGAACATTCTTAAAAGATAGACAGCGCCGCCAGGTAACCCTTAATGGCACCTACTTGAAGGCCCCTGTGGGCCAAAGAAAGTAAGAAAGACAAAATCATAGGAATGGAGCACTGAAAAGGATCAACATTTTGCCCTCTGACCCAGTCGCAGAACTTACAACGGTACAGGGATTTTGTTGCTGGCCGCCTGGCCGAAAGCAACACCTCCATCACATCATACAGGAAGTCCCAATCCTTATATCTCAACCTTTCAGATACCAAGCGTGAAGGTTGACAGTCCTGACCTCTGGATGGAGAACCTGACCACCCCCGTCTCGCTAGAGCAGGTCCTCTCGGAAGGGAAGATGGCGTGGAGGACAGATGGACATTTCTAGAAGGTCTGGGTACCATGCTCTCCTGGCCAAATCCGGAGCAATGAGGATCATGTTGGAACAGAACCTCCGTAACCTCTGCAACACTTGAGGAATGACTCGAGGAAACACGTATAGCAGTGGGAATGACCAATCCACTACGAACGTGTCTCCCAGGGCTCCTCTCAGAGCAAATTTTGTTGAGCAGAATCTCTTGCACTTCCGGTTGGTACTGGTGGCGAAGAGAACCACTTGAGGGGTTCCCCAAAAAGTGAATATCTCCTGAAGGACTTCCTAAGCCAACTCTCACTCCTGAGACCGTGCTCTGCCTGCTCAGAACGTCTGCCGCCGCATTTTCTTCTCCGGCCAGATGAACTGCCAAGATCGAAATTCCCTGCTGGATGGCCCAGAACCAGAGCTTCATTGCCTCTCGGCACAACGGGAGTGACCCTACCCCCCACCCCCTTTTTTGTTGAGGTAATGCATGGCCACTGTGTTGTCCGTCATGTTCCGGACGCTCTTCCCCCGTACAGACGGCAGAAAAGCCTTCAGGTCTAGTCTGATGGCCCTCAGCTCTAACAGGTTGATGTGGAGTTTGGACTTCGATAGAGACCAACGACCAGTGGCAGTCAAGTCGTCGGCATGAGCGCCCCATCCTGTGAGGGGAAGCATCTGTCACTAAAGTCACCTCCGGCCATGGTTGCCAAAACGGCTCCCCCCTCATCAGGTTGCCTTCGTTGGCCCACCACAGAAGATCCTGTGAGACAGAGTGGAATCTGAACGGGATCAGACATTCCGCTTGATAACTGCGACCACTGCATCCCGAGGACCCATTGCAGGGATCTCATCCTCAGCCTGGCCTCTGACACCAGAAAAATGCAGGATGTCATGAGGCAGAGCAACCTTAAGAATTGGAAAGCCGAGACACTCTGGGCATGTTGAAATTTGTCAACCATCTGCACAATGTGATGAGCCCTTACCTTAGGAGGCGAGCACCTCCAAGGATGTATCTAATACAGCCCCAATGTACTGGAGCCGTTGGGAAGGTGTCAAATGCAACTTCTTGAAATTGAGGTAGAAGCCCAGCCTTTGGAGGGAGTGGTAGGTGAGACCGAGGTGATCCAAAGATTGCTCAGGACAGCGCGCCCAGATCAGCCAGTCGTCCAGGTAGGGGTAGACGTGAATTCCCAACCCCCACCCCCCCTACCCCCTCGACCTGATGTACGCTGCCACCACCACCATTAGCTTGGTGAAGACCCACGGGTGGAGGTCAATCCGAATGGGAGGACCCGAAACTGAAAGTGCGAGTCTCCAGCCGCAAACCTCAGGTACTTTCTGTGCTTGGCGTGAATCAGCACATGAAAGTAAGCATCCTGTAGGTCCAGAGACACCAACCAATCCTAAAGTTGAAGGGACTGGAGGACGAGAGTAACCATCTTGAACTTGTCCTTCCTGAGAAGTTTGTTCAACCAACGCAAGTCCAGGATGGGTCTCAATCCCCAGTCTTTGTTTGGGATCAAAAAGATATGGGGAATACCATCCCTTGTTCCTCTCCGCCATAGGCACCAGTTCTATAGAACCTTTCTCCAGCAGGGTTAAGATTTCCTGCACAAGGAGCGTATCAGGAAGCTTCAAAGAGAGTTTCCCCAGTGGATTGTCGGGAGGCCGCTTTAGGAAGGGAAGGCAGTAGCCGTGGGCTATAGTATCCAGAACCCATGCATTCGAAGTAATGGCTCGCCACTCTTCGAGATGCTGACAGTCTGCCCCCAACCGGCAAACCATGCAACATGGCCTCATGACTGTTTTGGGGCAGCTGCGGCTGAAGGAAAAGAGGAAGTTGCCTGAGCGGCTTTGGCACCTCCATTTCCCCGACCACCAGGGGTACTTTTCCGCTGACCCCTTTGACTGGCGGCCCCTCTCGTTCTAACAAAGGAGGAGTAGTAACGAAAAGAAACTCCCTTCCACTGCTGTCCCCTAGGATGAAAAGGCAGAGGTTGACACAGCTGTGCTCAAAGATTTAGCAGTAGCTTTCGAGGTATGCAACTCAAGGCTCTCGTCAGCCTTTTGACAAACAAATGTGCGTCAAAGGGCATGCTTAAAAGACGGGCTTGCACATAATGGGCAAAACCTGACTTCCACAACCACGCAAACCTGCTTATAACAGTGCTTACAACCATGGACTGGCTAACACTGTCGGCCGTATCCAAACCGGACTGAAGGGATTCGCACATGGCATCCTTACCATCCTGCACGAGAGCAAGGAACCCATCCCTTTCTTCCCCCTCGGGAATATGCTCAGCCGCTAGAGAAACAGTTCCACACAGTGTGTGAAAACCGTGCTAAGGCACAAGTGGAGTTGGTGGATTTAAAAATGCCATACTCCCCACAGAAAATACCTTGCGAGCCCAACCATTGAAGCATTTGTCGTCCCTATCCGGAGGGATGGTAGGGTACGCCGCCTGCCTCGAGGTGCCTGTAGCCGCCTGAACCACCAAACTCTCGGGAGTGGCGTGAGTCGATAAATAGCTGCGGTCGCTACCGGAAGGGCAGTATTTGTCAAATACTTGTTAACAGCCAGAAGAGATTCTGGTGACTGCCAAGCAGCTGCCCCCCTTTTCTGTAAAGTGAGATGAAAAGGTAACACAGAGTCAGAGGACGGACCTTGATAATGTGCATTAGATCATCTTGCACAAAATCTTCAGGAGGACTGGACCAGCCCAGGTACTCCGAGACCCTAGCCATGAGCCACCTCTACGATGACTCGGCATGAGCCCCAGGCTACGGCCTGCAAAATTCCACTTCCGGAGAAGTGTTCAACCCACTGGCATCATGAAGGGTTTGCCTCAACTCCCCCAATTGACTGTCTCCAGAAAAGACTGGAGCCACATGTTCAACAGGGTCCTCAAATTCAGACCTTTTTCTTCATAAATGTCATCTAGAGGGAGGTGAAAACATGGCCTGGGAACAGAAGAGGGCCTGGAGTCAAATACTGGCCTCACAGACTTAGCAGAGCCTTCCTTGGAAGATCCACCACATCCGGGTACTCCAATGGCAAATTACGGTCAAAAATCCCCAAAAACTTCAAAGCTGAGAGTGTTAACTTCGGCGTTGTGAGTGCCGAAGGCTTTGACGTCGACACTGGTGCCGACGGCACTGTGGGCTGATAAGACAGCAAAGTGCCGAAGTCCGAGTCGGACAGACAGTGCCGACCAAGTCGACGCCGGCTTCGAGTCCTTAGCAGGTTGCAGTGGTCTCGGCGGAGACTAGGACCGAGACCTGGAAGCACGTCTCTTGCAACTATCCAAAGCCTTGTCCGAACAGGACCTTGAAGGTTCCTGGTGCGAGTCGCGTCATGGACCCGAGCCCGAAGGCGTGCGAGCCACGGTATGAGACCGTTCCTTGCCGGCTTTATTAGAAGGCGCAACCTGAACCGTGCCCTGCGATTGAAATATCGCCAACATCTGTTCCTTCAAGGCAGCCCATTCCTTTGGAGTCGAGGACTTCGTCGGGCATGCCACTTTCCTTGCAGCTCCATCCTCCGAGGATGACGGGGAAGGCAACCAGTGACGGCGCTTCCGAGAATGCCAAAACGAGGATAGAGAATGGCAGGAACCACTCCGGGACCGAGAACCCCGGGCCTTTTCCTGACGCGGAGAGTCATCCCTCGAGTAGTCGGTGGACACCCCTTTGGATTTTGATTTACGGGACTTACTGGGCTTAGAACCCCTACCTACCTGGAACTTCCCTTTACGCTCCTGCAAGGTCAGCGACTGGCATTTTGAACAGTTGTCGTGTCTCTCGCCCAAGCACCACAAATGCGATGTGGGTCAGTTATCGACATTTTCGACTTGGAGTCCCCCTTGAAGCCAAACTGCGGAGTCAGAGGGGTTGAAGAAAAAGAAATCTCTGCGATGAAACACGCGAGGCGTGCCGAGTTCTCAAAGCAAACACGTTTGCGGAAAAAACAGAACTGAGGCTACTGTCGCCATGCGTCCTATTTATAACATCCGGTGACGTCGCCCTCGACGGAGGCCTTCAACCCGACGTCATCGACGCAGGATGCCCTTTGCCGAAAAGGTTTCTGAAGTGCACAGCTGTGGACATTACATGTCAAAGATGTGGAATACGTTAGAGGACACAATCCATTTGATGCAACGTTAAATTGACTTTACTAGTCTTTTTAAAATTCATACACCCAGCACAAACAATCTTCCTATAGAGTGCTGGAGGGGTTACTTAGTATCCCCTAAGTCGAAACACTCTTGTAACTGTCAAAAGCTACACTTTTCTATTGAAATGGCTGGTGGCAGTGGTTTTATAACTACCATGATTTTTCCCCCGGTAACTAGAAATCGGGGGCGCCATGTTTTTCAATATGGTGCCCAAGATCCCTATGTAAAAACAGACATCTTTTTTTCGTTGTTTCTTTGTGGAAAGGTCCTCGTGGTGCTTAACTAGGTTTGGTCCCTTTGTTCTTGAGCCTTTTGGCGGGCTTCAGAACTGAAGTCCGCCCATGGCGTCCGAGTGTGTGGGGTGGGCAGGGAGTGAGGGAGATGCCCGAAATTCCCTGTGCTTGGTCTCCTAGGAGACCCAAATGCACTCTGGTGTGATTGGCTGGCTGACTGTCTGGCAAGGACAGCCACCCTGCGGGGTGAGTGACAGCTAGGCTGGAATGAATGGGAAAAAAACTATTTAAAAAGGCGAGTCTCCAGGACTGGAAGGAAGAGTCGACCACTGGAACAAAAGAACCGAAGACGAGCTGGAAGAGGACAGCTGCTGCAACCACTGCACCGTTTGTTTGCCCGATGAAGCCCTGCTGCAACCCCGAATTGCCAGATCGCCAAAAGCTTCTTCAAGGACGGCTTCTCCCTCTGAGTTGATGGGACCAATCAACTCAGCAAACACCTGGATACAATTCTTGGAGCTGGTTAAGGTTTACGAGGGGGAAGGACACCAGTTTGTGTTTGGAAGCCACAGATACTTGAGCTGAAGTGATGCCATTTTCTTTGCTTGGACGACGATCCCGGGCAGTGCAGGAGTTCCCAGACGTCCTCCCTCCTGTCCTCACAACTGGGGCTCAGGAACACAGACCTGCAGGACCTGCCAGGAACCAATGTCTTCAGCTGCATCTTTTTGCTGCACTTTAAGGTACAGTGCCGTACGGTTGAGAGATCCCAACTCTCGAAGTTCGTGAAACTTTCCCAACTCACAGGCCTAATCAGCTTGTGACCCAGCAAATATTTCTTTATCATCTGAACTACTTCTAAAAATGTTCACAAAGACTTCTCCATTTGTACCAGAACTGTGCTGTCCCAAGAACACTAGACTATTGACTTTGGCCGGGCCTATTGAATTGAACTGACCCTCCTGGTACATTGAACCTTTACATTATCTAAAAGAAGTGTTTTCTAACCCTTTGTACCAACGTATGCTTTTTATTCCTATTTAAAAGTACTGAAGTGCCATTTGGATCCTTTTTCAGGGGAGTGCAAATTGTCTTTATAACTTAGAGATTGATACTGTAGTATATTGGTGTTTAATATTGAGTTGATTTCTACTAGTGATGGTTTTCTAAATGACTGTAAATAAATGTTTAAGTATTTTCTACCAAGAACGCTTGAGTGTCTACTTGAGCACACTGTGATTGTGATACTTATGTGTAACTTCTACTGCTCACATTCCCTCTTAAAATAAGCCTGGCTGCTCAGCTCGCTACCAAAAGTGTGCGGTACAGACTTATACCAAAGGTTGGTTTTTGCTTACACATTTAGTCCTAATTGTGTGTGGTGTTCCCAGAGAGTACTGCCTGCAATTCTGCTTAACACACCACCAGGAAGGCAGTCTTGTAAGAGAGTGCTTTAAGGCTAGCCTTATGCATAGGTTCAAAAGGGAGGTCCCATCAGTCTAGTTAATACCACATTCAGGTCCCATCCAGGAGCTGGGTTTGAAATAGTGGGATGAAGTCTTTTAACCCCTTCCATAAAAGCCTTGACTATTAGGATTTTCGACCACAAAACCTTTTTCCGGGACGCAGTATAAGCTGAAAGTGCCGCTAAGTAGACCTTCAGGGAATTCAAAACCAGACCCGAGTCTAGTAGGAGAGTCAGTAACAAGACAATATGTGACGGTGTGCAGTCTATGGGATTGATGCTTTTGGAATTGCACCAGATGACTACGCGCTTCCATTTGTTGGAGTAGCAATGTCTGGTGTTAGGTTTTTTTGCTTCTCTAAGTATGTCCATGCATCTTTGAGGAAGCTAGAGGTGTCCAAACTCTGCGACTTCAGGAGCCAGGCCGCTAAATTGCAAGTTTGCAGAGCACGGATGGAGTGTTTCCTCCCCTGTCTTGTGATAGCATGTTGTATGGGTATGGTAGCTTCCTTGCAGGGGAGACTGGCATTGCCATGAGATGAGAACCAGGGTTGGCGGGCCCACATAGGGGCCACCAGAATCATTGTGACTGGTTCTTGGTGCATATTGTGCACCATCTTGTTGAGTAAGGGAGTCGGGGGGGGGGGGGGGGAGGGGGTGGGAGTCTCCCTGACCATGTTCTCCAGAGACGTTCCCCTTGGAGCGAGTCTGCTGGAACCTGGACGCTTTATCTGTGCATTTTGCGTTCTCCAGAGTTGCGAAAAAGTCCATCTCTGGGAAGCCATATTCTGCAAAGACGTTGGAGATGATGCCTCCGTATAATCGTCATTTTTACTTTTACTCTGTGGGTAGCAGGAAATGTCTGCTGACCAAATCTGCCAGACGATCGACTTCCCCTGGAACGTTTTGAGACTGGAACATCTTGTGTTTGAGAGCCCACTTCCGTATGGTGCGAGACAGTTTGGATATCCCTAGAGAGTGCGTGCCCCCTGTTTGCTCAGGTAATACATGGCTGTGGTGCTTTCTGAGAGGATCAGTACCGTCTTTCCCTGTAGTTGTGTCTGAAAATCCTTCAGAGCTTTCAACACTGCTAACAATTCCAATAGGTTTATGCTGGGAACTAAACTCAGTGTGCCGTGTGAAGGAGGTGAGCCAGCCACCCCATCAGACATGGGTCCCTGTGGCTTCTACTACGGAGGTGGTGAAGGTTTTCCCCTGCAAGAGGTTTTCCCTCGATCACCACTGGAAAGAGCGAGAGCTGCCGAGATAACCACTAGATCGTCCCATTGTCCACTGGCCTGACACCATTGGCTGGAGAGCCACTCTTGCATGGGGCACAAACGCAAACATGCATGTGGGACTAGATAAATGCAGGACGCCATCATCCCCAACAGTCGAAAGGCTTTGCGTACGGCTACCTTGCAATTGGCTACACAGTGAGGGATCTAGAACAGCATCTTTTGAACCCTCTCGTTGGAGGGGAAGACGAGGCCGTCCTTGATCCGAATTAGAGCCCCAGAAACTGTTCGACTTGGCTGAGGTCCAAGGCTGGACTTTTTCACTGATCAAGAATCCCAGACTGAAGAGGAGCTCTACTGGCTTCTGGGCATTTGATAAATATAATCCATACAAATCCCCTGTTATTAGTCAGTCGTCGAGGTATGGATAGACTGGGATGGACTGTCTGCGCAGGTGAGCCACTACTATCGCCAATACCTTCGTAAACACCTTTGGGGCTGAGGCAATGCCGAAGGGAAGGACCTTGAACCGATAGTGCTTGTCCTCTATCATGAACCTTAGGTACTCTGTGCACTGGCAACATTGAAATATGAAAGTATGCATCTTTCATGTCCAGTGTTGCCATGTAATCCCCCTGTGGTAGCAGTGGGATTACTTACTGCAATGTTGCCATTCTGAACTTTTGTGGCTTGACAGACATGTTCGCTGGGCGCAAGTCTACCACAGGGTGCATGGTGAGATCCTTTCTGGGTACAAGGAAGCACACTGAATAAATACCCTTGTTTTCCTTAAGAAAGGGGACGACTTCGATGGCGCCTTTTTCTTGAAGGATCTCCACCTCGTGTAGCAGAATCTTCAGGTGTTCTGGCGATGGGCGTCAGGATGTTGGTGGATGGTACCGAGGTGGCCGGTTGAACTCGACAATAATGGTGGGCGACGGGCTTGAACACCCACTGCTCTTAAGTGGCCCCCTCCCATGCAAGAAGGAAAGAGGGTTTTCGTCCCCTGACCGGGGTGGGATGGGAGGGGACCCGGAATGGAGTGTCATTTTTGAGCAGAGGCCGGGTAGCCTCTTCGGGTGGAGGTCCTACTCCAGCCCGTGCCTCTCGCTGACACCTCTGTTGGTATGGTCATGTGGCAGTTATGCCCTGTCCAGAGATCCATGGTGCACTCCCTCTCCCATGCTGGTTTTGGGGGGAACGTGAGAAGGATTTCCCGAAAGGAACGGCAAGAGTTACCTCCTCGCTGTTGGTAGGGTCTTGCTGTTATTTGATTTTGAGACCGAGTCTCATGCTCCTTTTTTGCTGTTTCTAAGGCATCATCTACTGCCTTCCCAAACAAATTAGCTTCCTCCACTGGTTTGCTTATAAGTAGGCTTTCCTGTTTTCAGCGAAATCCGATTAACACTGGAAAAACACCCCTGGGCGAAAGTGTCTCCTAGGTTTAAACTGAAAAACACTGTTTCCCCTATCCCAGCGGTACCCTAGTGTGAGCAGGGATGGAACGAAGTTTGGTGGTGAAGGGCTGGCTGGAGAGGGTGCTTGGCAGACAATAGGAAAAGGGTGCTATTCTTTCCCCCCCCCGCCCCCATGTATCCTTGTTTGCTTTCTCCCATTGCTTCCCCTCCTGTCCTGTCCTCAAAAACACTGCACAATGTTACGTTATCTTTGTAAAACAAAATATTTGTATGTGGTCAGAGCTATTTTGAGGAATTGTAGACACTTTAGCCATTTTTGTGGTTGCCGATTCGCATCGTAAAATTGGTTAAAATTCCTCAAAATTACATTGACAAATATTTGTTTACAAAAAATTGTTTAACATGGATTTTTCAGCGTCTGTGGCCACACAGATCCTCTGTGTATGTGTATCTGTCTGGAGGAGAGCTGAAAAGTTTCAGCTGCCTGCCTGCTTTAAAAGAAAAGCTATGTGAGGCTTCCATGTACGATGCTCATGTGAGGCCACAGTGTCACGGTCACCTCCCAACCTCATGTGGCTCTCTAGAGCACCCTCACACAGTGGCCCATCAGAAGCTGCAGGGCCCCTTAATTGCTGCTTGGCACTTTCTTTCAAGGAGAGTTTTTAAATTAGGAGCGATATTTGAATGATGGTTCATTTAAGGGCCATTGTTTTGGACAAGACGTTCTTAACCTTTGTGTGAAGAAATGCAAATGGAAATTTCATTCTGAAAGCACAAGTTAGTTGCCAAAATCTACAACGTCATGAGGCCAATATGACAGAACAGTTTTAAACTAACTACATTATTTTCAGGTGTTCATATTCAACACCAAAATGTGTTTATTTTTGTTAGAATGTACTATTTTCACCACACCTTAGATGAACCCTGAATTTGTCAAACAGTTATCCCTTTCACACATTACATTTTGTTATAAGCCTTTCAAAACCCAAAGGCCATTTTTTGCCTTTTGCAGAGTTATTTTTTTCTTGATTGTGGCTGCTTTTCAGAGCACAAGTAAAGGTTACATGTGGGTGGAAAGCGTAACTTTTTTTCAGAGGGCGGACGCAACCCATTGTTTTTTTTTGTTGAGGTTGGCAAGCTTGCTCAAGTATTTGGTTGCCAGGATTTTACTGAGGTGGTCATGTTCTCAGTGCAGACGTGTACCCACAAGAAAACGAGCACTTGTCTCGTATTGGATTTTTGTTTTCCAGGGATATTTCACTAAAGATTGTTGGGTTTAAAAAGGTAAGCACCTTTTACACTTTGCCAGCATATTTATTGGAACATTTCCTCTCAGGTTGTTTTTCTGGTGTTCATTACTTTTCTTTAAAGTCCAATGCTCTTTTGTCTTGCTCACTTTCTTCTAAGAGAATGGTCAATTGAACTATATTTGCATAATTCACTTTAAGATATGTTCACTTACTGCGCGTGTATTCATCAGTGCCAGCTTTTGATTTTGGCTATGGGGACAAAGGTACCCACAGAGTGAAGCGAGAGAGCTGTGCTCATCCCCAGTCAAAACACATTTTACAGCACATGTTCAGCAGGAATAGGAAAAAAGCAACAATCACCCAACCTGATGAGTTTCCTTTGCAACCTGCTGCTATAGGATCCCCTAATATTTCTACACCAGGCAAACAGTTTGGACTTGCTCACCCCCTCCAGTTGAGCCTCAGGGGGTACATTGAGACTCCCTTCTCATTTTGTAGTGAGGAGCACTTGATAAACAGTTATTATACGCTTGGAGTTTATTTCGTTGACAGTCAAAATTATCCTCATCCCCACCAAACTGAGTGCTCTCAGGCAAATCCTTATATCACACTATGCCTTATCTGCGCAAATTAGAAGTCTCTACAAGGCGAAGCTCATTTTCACAAATCAAAGTCTTCATGGGAAGAAAAGAAAGGGCAAAGATGGGCAGAGTCCCTGAAACTGAATTGGAGGATTTAGTACAATAATTTTGACTTGTAGAAATGTTAGATATTACTGGATTAACACATTCATCTTTATTCTCCTAAAAGTGTTCATAATATCGTACTCTGAGAGACATTACCCTACAATGAAACAATATTTGTATGTTTACACACTGGAAAAAACATTTCTGTAATTTTTTTGAAGTGGGCAAACTGGAAAACGCTGATAACACAGACTCTGAACATTTTTCAAGACACTGGAAAAACACCACCGGAAGTAAAATAAACCCCTAAAACAGGAAACCCTACTTTATAAGGGATGCCTTTGTGTCGGGCTTAAAGCCCGACTTCTTGATCCCGGCGTGCCTCTTATGAAGGGTACCCTGGGCCAGGCCTGCTTTTTTGCTGCATCCAAGGTGTTCAAGATATTTGGGTTGACTTGTCTCTCTTCCGATAGAACCTCTTGAAATAGGTTCCATTGTACGTCATACCTTGTCAGCAGTGTAGTGTTGGCAATCCTGGTGGAATATGCGAACGACAGTGATGCGCTTTCTGAGGGCGTATAACTTTACAGTCTATCTGGTGGTGCCTGTGAAGTGGCCATCAGCACTCCGGCCCCCTTTCTTGTAGTAGGGACTACAAGGGAGTCTGGATTGGCATGGCCCCAGATGTACAGCGGGTCTGAAGGGGAGAGGAGAAAAAGCTGCTCTACCCTAGGGTTGACCACTCTTGTAAGAAAAAAGGACAACAATGAGGGTGCGAGTCACTTTTTGATAGTGTTTTGGAGGACAGGGGTCCTTAGGAGGTCTAGATTTGTCAGTCATTGCTGTGACCCTTCTGACTATTCCTCTCGACATTTGGACGTATCTTTAGACTTATTTGCCACCGAAATAATGGCTGGGAGACTCTCGCGGCGAACCTGTGGATCGGGGAGTGATTACAATGTGCCTGTAGGCCTGGTCAAGGTTTGCGGCTCTGCCAAAAAATTTGGCGCCGAAGCGGTATTATGAAGCGTCTCAGCGCTCGTGTTTGGTAGAGATGCCCTTATGGGTATGCCCGGACACATGCTGTGACAACAGTTGCAGGGAGGGTGGCCGGTCATGGGGGATCGGTGGGCACCGTGGAAAAATGTGACTTGCCCGTTGGCGCCTGTAGTTTCCTCGTCCATCATAGGGGCTTGTGGGGTTGTGCGCTTTACCTTTTGTGGTGCCGTTGTGTCCCTGTCGCCGGGATGTCGTCTCCCCATAGCAGAACCGGTGGCCTGCCTTTTGGGGCCAGGGATGGACACTTCGGAACCTGCTGGTTCTGCAGAGGTCAATGGCCTCCACACCAGAGCAATGGCTGCCGCTTGCATCCTCAAAATCGAGGCACCTGCGCAGACGGGGCGGGAGGGGGGGGGGGAACCACTCGCGGCCTGCTTGTTGTAGGCCGCCCACAGTTTCGTCCGCCGTTCTTTTAGCGTCTTTGGACAGATCCATAGACTGTGTCCCAAACGACTTTGGCTGTCTTGGCTACCTGCAGACTCTTCTAGTCCATTGACTGATACCGTTTATCCCTCATAGGTGGTAGCTTATGTACGGTTACTGTTGCGAAAGGCTTCTCGATTTCACTGCAAGATTTAGTTGTCCTCACATACTGAGAAAACGTCTATCCTCTTTCCTTCCCCAACCTTCCTTTCTGCAACCTCAGAATCTGCAAAGTATACTAGTGAGATATATAAATGCCATTATTGTCCTTGTGACTGAAGTCACCTCAGGGTGTAGGAATTGTGTAAGAAGCATATCCAAAGGTTCTCCACTAATCGATTTTGAAAATTTTAACCGTTTAAGTGCCAAGGGCGAGGTATCTCGTCCTTGGCAGTGCACACGCAGTGCCAAGGATAAGATAGCTCGTCCTTTTCGGCACCTTGTTTTGAGCGATCCCTGCAAAGCAGGGATCGCTCAAAACTGTAATCAACCCCCAGGCTATGTGAGGGGGAGGTCCCCCCTCACTGCCAGGGGGCTGGATTACCTTCAGTTTCACGTCGGCGTGCGTCACGCACGTTGCCGTGAAACAAAGTAAATTCCCTGCAGCAGCCATTTTCGGCTGCTGCGGGGAAGAGAAGGTAAGAGACCACCTTGTTCCGCCTCGATCTCCGGCTGTATTTCAAGCCGGAGATCGAGGCGGGTATCGTTGGAAAGCGGAGATTCTCCCCTTTACAACGATACCCATTGTGTGGCATTGCTGCCCGCTGATCGGGCGCAGGGCGCGCGATCCGCAGGCAGCAATGCCACCGGATCAATACAGATCCGTTTGTGACGCAGGGGAAGGGGGGGCTGCTTACTAGGTAAGCGGCCCCCCTCCCCCCGTGGCCCCAAGGCATGGGGCCACAGCACCAGAGACCCCCGGGGGAAGATGATCACTGCCCCCAGGGGTGAAAAGGGAAAAAAAAATGAATAAAAATTGAGGGAAGGGGGAGGTGGAAGGGGGTTTGGGGTCCTGGGGCCCACTAGACCACCAGGGATTTGGCAAAAAGTGGTGTCCTTGGAAAGGGGAGTTTCTCCCCTTTCCAAGGGGACCACATATATGAGGCATTGCTGGTCACGGATCGGCACAGAGCGCTCGATCCGTGACCAGCAACCCACTAGACCACCATGGATCTGTTTGTGAGGTGGGGGGGAAGGGGGATGCTTGAAGTAAGCAGCCCTCTCCAACCTCCCGGCCCCCAAAGCATGGGGGCACATGCATGTGAACCCTGGGGCAGATTGATGACCATCTGCCCCAAGGGAAGGAAAAAAAAAATGTGAAATGATGGGAAAAGGGGGTGGGGGAAAGGGTGGGGGGCCACTAGTCACCATGGTTTTTTTACTGAATGAAAGGGGGGTACCCCCCCCACTGAAGTAGAAAGGGGGCACCCCTTGCTGCCCCCCCCCAGGGAGGGTTGCATGAGGTGGGGCCCTCCATTTGGGGTTGGGGTGGGGGGTTGAGGGCCACCCCCCGGTTGCAGTACATCATTTGCTGCCAATTTAGGGTGGCCCTCAGCCCCCCCTAAAAAGCAGCCTATGAATTTGTATTCTTTTTGTTTACCCAACTTTGCTTGGTGCAGATGGCCACATTAGTGTGGCAATCTGCCCCCCAGGGTGCCCAAACCCTACTGCCCATCTATTGGGGGTCCTGCCCCCCTTTTGTGGTGGCCCTCTCCCCCCTACCCCACATGGCTGGGGGGACACCTCATGCTGCCCTCCCTGAGCCTCCTAGGAAGGGCTGCATGATGTGCCCCCCCCCATCCGTTCGGTGTGGGTGAGGAGAGGGCCACCACAAATGGTGGGACAGGCCACCCAATACATAGGGCCATAGGGTTTGGGCACCCTGGGGGCAGATTGGCACACTAATGTGGCCATTAGTTGGTCTGGAGGAGCGAGATCTGACTAGGGTGTCAGACAGGTAGGAGGGTGCGGTCAGGTTGATACACTTGTGTGCAGTGGTGAGTATTTTGAAAGTGATGCGATCTTTGACAGGTAGCCAGTGTGCTGCCTTTCTGGCTTGTGCAATGTGGTTCCTTTTTGGTATATTGAGAGCTGCTCTTAGAGCATTATTTTGTGTTTGGAGTTTAATGAGATTGGAATTGGAGGTGCCAGCTAGTAACGCATTACAGTAATCTAGTTTAGCTCCAATGGTGGCTCTGGCGATAGAGAGGCAATTGTCTTTGGTTAGGAAAGGTTTGATGGCATTGATGAGCTTAGTGCTCAGAGCGGAGGCAGAGACAATGGAGTTGACTTGTTTGTCCATGGAGAGTGTAGCGTCAATGTGTACTCCTAGTGTTTTTACAGAGGGTAGAACTGGGATGATGCAATTGTCTATGGAGAAGTTGGTGTATAGTGGGTCTAGGTTAGTGAGTGAGGATTTTTGACCAAGGATGAGAATTTCGGTCTTGTCTCCGTTAAGACATAGGCCGTTTGTGGCCATCCAAGCTTGGATGGTGGCGTAAATGTTCTGGAGGGTGGCTGTGTCCTGATGGTAGAGTCCTGTGAGTGGGAGGAGTACTTGGGTATCGTCGGCGTAATTGGTGTATGTGATCCCGAGGGCATCCAGTTTGTCAAAGAGGGGTTTGGTGAACAGGTTATATAGGGTAGGCGCCGTGCATGAGCCCTGCGGGACTCCGTGCTTGATGGTAGTAGGATCTGCATTAGCTATATTGGAGAACACTTTCATTACTCTTCCTTCGAGGAAGGAGGTGATCCAGTTGGTAGCTTGTATGGAGAAATGTGCGGCCTGAATGAGATGGTTCGTGAGGATGGCATGATCAACTAGGTCAAATGCCGCAGAGAGGTCTAAGAGGAGCAGAAGGGCCAATTTCCCATTGTCTAGTGTAAGGGTAATTTGGTTCTTCAGATCTAGTAGGGCGGTTTCAGTGCCATGGCCTTTGCGAAATCCGGACTGCCTTTTACCTAGGACAGAGTTGTTTTCCAGGTAAGTCTGTATCTGCATGTGAGCCGCTTTATCTAAGATTTTCAGAAGAAATGGGACCGTTGTGATGGGTCGGTAGTTGTTGGGTTGGGCAGGGTCCAGGGTTGGTTTCTTTAAGAGCGGACGCACCCAGGCCTCTTTAAGGCTATGAGGGACTATGCCCGTCTTGAATGAGGCGTTGATGAATGCTGTGATGATCGGTGTGAGGGGTGCTGCGCATTCTTTAATGATGTTAGGGTGGCATATATCGCCTTTGCATTGAGATGGTTTAATCTGTTTAAGGATTAGGAGAACATCTGCTTCGCTGATTGGCGAGAAATTGAATTTGGAGGCGTGCTGGTCGTTAGTGGGATTGGCGACAGGGGTCTGTTGGGGGTGCAAAGCCTTGAAATGTTCTGCTATTTTATTTTGAAGGTCTATTTTATTTAACATCGCTGTTTGGATGCTATTGCACCAGGCTTCATCCTTAACAGTCTCATCTGTGCAGATTGGGGGGATAGTGAGCTCTTTAAAGATGGTGAAAAGTTCTTTTGAGTGGGAGTTGGCTTCCAGAATACGTTTATTGTATGTTTCAGACTTAGCCTGAAATATAGCACATTTGTACTTTTTAGTAATATGCAGAAAGTCTTTTTTGGTGGCGTCACAGGGATTGGCCTGCCATGTTTTGAGGGCTTGGCGCTTGCACTGGCGTATGTTTAATAGGTCCTCTGTGTACCATGAGTTGGAATGAAATGATTTTTTTTCCTTTTTGCTTTCAAGAGGAGCTGCGGTGTTGATGGCATGAGAGAGTGTATCTTTGAAAATTTCTGCTAGAATGTTGGGGTCAGAGGAGAAGGGCGGTGCTAGGCATGGGTTGTTGAGAAAGGGGCGTATATTGTCTGCTGTAAGCTTTTTGGCACTTCTGGTCATCTTAGCTGGTGCAGGTATAAGTGGTTTGGAGTATGATGATATGGGGAGTGTGACCAACTAGGCAATGCCACTCCAACCAGCTCAGGGTCCCACGCATCAAACGAGCTAGAGCAGGAGGAATAAGCTTCCCCTACATTGCCCCTAAACTATGGAACGCACTACCTAGCACACTCAGAGCAGAAACTTCTCTCATTGCCTTCCGAAAAGAGCTGAAAACTATCTTGTTTAACTAATTCCTCTTCTAGTTCGCCTCGCTCTCCTCTTTGATCTCCTCTCCCTCTTCCTCCCTGTAGCTATTTCTCGCTTTCCTGCAACTAAGTAATGATTTCAATGTATGCACAACTAGCCATTTCTCATAGCTGCAATCTTCTCATGCAACTAATAAATGACTTCAATGTATGTACAACAAATCATATCTGTAACAAGCGCCACGATGCCTCTGGGCTGCATGTGCGCTAAACAAATGCGAATAAATAAATAAAATAAATAAATAAAGAGCTATCTACCTTGTCCGATTGGGACCTCAACGGCTCCAGATCGTGCTGAAAGCGTGTGAGCGGTGGCCCTAGCGCGTTCCTTGCTGGTGTCTCTTGAAGGAGCGGACGGAACGGAGCCCTGCGATTTGAAATCGCCATCATCTCCTTACGAAATGCGTCCCATTCCGCCGGAGATGAATGCTTGTTGGGACAAGCTGTCTGGCGGAGTCCTCGGACGAGGAAGGCGACCGGTGACGGCGCTTCCGTGAGTGCCTAGAAGAGGCAGAGGAATGACGGGAACCACTGCGGGACCAAGACTCCGTGGACTTACACCAACGCAGAGAGTCGCCCCTCAAAACGTCGGTCGAAAGCCCCGCGGATTTCGACTTACAGGGTTCGGAAACTCTACCTACAGATAGCTTCTTCCGCACCCGCAAGGCCATCGACGTCAAAGACTGGCATTCGTCACAGTCATCGGTAGCGTGGTCCTCGCCGAGGCACCACAGGCAGCTGTTGTGCAGGTCCGTAACCGTCATCTTGGAACCGGAGCCGCGGCACTTCTTGAAGCCCAACCTCGGGGTAGAAGACGAAGACATAATTCTCACAAGAACCGATTCAACAGTAGAAGAACCGAGGTGCGCCAAGATTTCGAAGCAAACACATTCGCGGAAAAAACGGAACTGAGGCTACAGGCATCGTGCGTCCTACATATAACATCCAGTGGCGTCGGAGGAGGTTCTCAAGGAGGTGTATCAACGTAGACATTTTTTCAGAGCAGCACAGCTGTGGACATTACCCGTCAGATGTGGAATACGTCGGAGGACACAATCCCTTCGAATAAGTGTTACTTGGCCACTTGTATTTACGGATTTCATTTGTACAGCTCTGAAGCTCACATTGACTCCTCTTGATATAGGCCTTGCTGCTCAGTCATACTACAAACGTGTGTATTACAGATTTATACGAAAAGGTGGATTACCCAATACCAAGCAGATACGGGTTGTGTAGTCTCACACAGTGTGACTGCATCAATTCTTACCTAAAACACGGTACAACTGATAGGGTCACTAAGCTCTCCTCCCCCCCCCCCCAAGATTAATCTGGGCATGCTTGTACACCATTTTTACAATACATAGTGGTTCAGTGTTCCTTTGGACCATATGTATAATACAATTTCTTTGTATTGATTCTACAGCCCTCTCTCCCTCCCAAAACAAGATAATCCTGGCTGTTCGGTCTATTCTACAAACATGGTATAGCCTTAAACTAAGAGTGGAGTCTTGTACTGCCTCAGCTGAATGGTTTTACTAAGCCCTTAGTTGGACTTCAGAAAAACTGTCCCAATACAAGGGCAAGTCAGTCCTGATTTGTATGTGGAATTTCAGAAGGTGTTTTCATACGGAGGAGTTTGAAGGTTGGCCTATGGATCTTGGGAAAAGGATTTCAATACCCTTCATAGGTGGATGAGGAGAATTATGACAATATGCCATGAGGGTATCAGGTAAGGGAGGGTTATCCTCAAGGGAAAACTGGGGATACCATGTCTCATCCAACAAAGTCATGCTATATCCCAAGGTTGACTCCCTCCCCGCCCCCACATGAACCTCCCTCATATAGCCACCCCCAGAGTCAAGATCAGGTAGCAACTGCCATCCCCATATCACATGGGAGGAGGTCACCGCCGGGAAAACAGTGATGACTTCATCTTATTCATCACATACCCTTCCAATCAAGCTCCACTGCACCGCTGGACCCCCCTCCCCAGTGGTATTTTGGCGTTTGTCTGGTTCCCTCTACATACGGGGGAATAAGAAACGTCAGAGTTGCTGACATTCCCTATGGTGTTCATTTCTCCAAGGAAATAAAGTAGGGGTTAGTTGATGCTTTCAAACAGAGGTTCACCCCTATGGGTTCTTATTTGGGCCACCTGTGAGACCCACTGGTCAAACTGGGGTACGCCACTCCCTATAACTATTTGGACTGACTAGCTGGAGATTAGTCACTGTCAAATATGCTTTTCGCACGATGGTAACAGGAAGTTGGGTCCGTTAGTGTTTTTTTTTTACATGGCCATGGAGACAGCCTCTTTCTTCTCCCATCCTTTTCCACCCGTGAGAAGTAATTCTGCCCGTATGGCACACCCTTTGCTTCCACTATACAGTTGGCCAGGATGAGTTTCCCCTCTAGAGCAACCGGGACTCTGTAGGTTTTCTTTCCTGTATAGAGGAAGGAACAAGTTACTTACCTGTAACTTTTCTCCAGCATGGGTCTGGCATGGATTCACATGCTCATGAATATTCCCCGTCAGGCTGGGAATCCTCGGTAAAGAAAAAAAATCAGTATCACTTTCGTTTCTGATCTGTCTTTCTTAGTAGTAACCAATCACTGATCTCTGGGTCATACTGCCCCCAGCCAATGACTGCCCTCTTCCTAAGCCCCGCCTCTTGCAGCCATCCTCAGATTTGATAGCACGCCAAGTGGCAATATGACCAGGTGAAGAGCCGCAGAAGGGTAGGTGGGAGGGTTCGCATGTGAATCCATGCCAGACCCATGCTGGAGAACAACAGTTACAGGTAAGTAACTTGTTCCTTTCTCCAGCATGGGGTCTGGCATGGATTCACATGCTCATGAATAAAAGAATACATAGCAGTATACACATGCACAACCACAGGAGGTGGCAACAGGCTCAACATTAAGCAATACAACCACTCAACATTAAGCATCTCTTACCTCCTCATTAGGCTCACCTTAAGCGAACAGGTTGCGCAGCACTGCTTGGCCGACCCTGGAGTCCCGATCGACGCAGTAGAATCTTGTGAAGGTGTGCGTCAACCTCCACGTAGCAGCCCTGCAGATGTCCAGCAGGGGCACACCAGACAGTAACGCCATGGTAGCAGCGATCGCTCTGGTCGAATGGGCTCTCGGACGGCCGGGCAGCGGTCGGTTTGCCAACTGGTGACAATGCATAATGCAGCCGGAGAGCCATCTGGAAATGGAAGTCTTCGAGAGAGCCTTCCCTTGATTCAGACCCAAAGTTCACAAATAGCTGTGACGTCTTCCGAAAACTCTTTGTGCGGTCCACGTAGAACTTCAGCGCTCTAGCTACATCCAGCGAGTCTAAAGTCCTCTCGGCCGGTGTCGAAGGCGACGGGAAGAAAACTGGTAGCACCAAGGGCTCGTTGAGGTGGAAGTCCGACGGCACCTTCGTCATGAAGGAGGGGTGCGTCCTCAGCGCCACCCTTGTGTCATGAACAGTCAAGTATGGAGGCTTGCAAGATAGGGCCTGAATCTCTCCCACTCGTGCAGAGGTGATAGCTACGAGGAACGCTGTCTTCCATGACAGGAACTTCAAAGGCACCGAATGCATAGGCTCGAATGGGGCTCCCATGAGCCTGGTCAGCACCACATTAAGTTCCCACGCCGGGGCAGGGGCCTTCACCGGCGGGAATTATCGTAATAGTCCCTTCATAAATTCCTTTACCAGGCGATGAGACCACAAGGACGCCCGTCCCGTAGTCCTGGTATATCGGGAGATGGCAGCCAGATGAATTTTTATGGCGGCGTGAGCCAGTCCAGCTTTGGCCAGCGACAGTAAGTACGGCAGCACTTGAGGGGCCGTAATCCGCAGAGGGTTAATCTTCTGTGCACGGCACCAGACAGAGAACCTCTTCCATTTATGACCGTAACACTTGAGAGTTGAGGACGCCCTGGCTTTTGCAAGAACCTCTCTGCAATCAGCCGGGATATCGTACCCTCCAAACTCTAGTGCTGCAGGAGCTAGGCCTGCAAGTTCAGCGACTGTGGGTCGTGGTGTAGAATGGCGCCTCCTCCTCTGGAGAGAAGATCCGCGTCCGCCGGCAGCCTGACTGGCGGGGATGTTGACAAGTCCAGACGGTCCGGGATCCAGACCAGCCTCGGCCACGCCGGTGTGACGAGGATCATCCTGCACCTGGACTTCTTGAGCTGGCTGATGAGGCAGAGCAGCAACGGCAATGGAGGGAACGCGTATAGAAACAGGCCGTCCCAAGGGAATGAGAAAGCATCGCCCATGGGAATCTGCTGGCGAACCTCTGGCACTTGGGAGTTTGTCGCCGTCGCGAACCGGTCAATCTGGGGTTTGCCCCATCGTTGGAAGAGTCGATCCACTTGATCCTGGTGCAGTTCCCACTCGTGGCACGAGCGCAGCTCCCTGCTGAGTGAGTCGGCGATGGTTTTTTTTTATTCCTGCCAGGTGGAAGGGAACCAGAAACATCCCCTGGGCGACGGTCCAGTGCCACAGATCCTGTGCCTCCTTGGATAGGGCTGGGGATCTGGTGCCCCCCTGCTTCCGTATGTAGAACATCGTGGTGGTGTTGTCGGTGAAGATCCTCACCACTTTGTCCGTGAGGGATGGGAGGAACGACTTGAGCGCCCAGAACACTGCACTGAGCTCCAAGATGTTGATGTGATGAGACCTCTCCTCCGGGAGCCAATGGCCTCTTGCGTGGAGATCTCCGGTGTGGGCCCCCAACCCTCCAGCCAGGCGTCCGTAGTGACCGTCTCCTGAAACGCCGGGGTTTGAAAGTCCGTGCCCATCGTGAGGTGAGCCCGGGTGCCCCACCATAGGATCGCCCGACGGAACTCCTCGTTGAGGGGGATCCTGTCCTCGAAGCAGCCCCCCGCCTGAAACTAGCGGGCATCGAGGATCTCCTGTAACGGACGCATCCGAAGTCTGCAAAGGGGCACAAGGTAGATGCATGAGGACATCATCCCGAGAAGGGACTTGATGGACCTCCCCCTGGCCACGTCTGTGGCTAACAGTCGCCGTACCTTGCCCAGGATGGTTTTGGTCCTCTCCTCTGAAGGGGAGGCCAATTGCTCCACTGTATCGAGCTTTGCCCCCAAAAACAGTGCTACTTGCGATGGAAGCAGGTGGGATTTGGGGTAGTTGGAGAACCCCAGCTCCGTGAGCAACCGGACGGTCCTCGCCGTATGATCGACGGCGAGTTCCTTTGACCTTGCCCGGATTAGCCAGTCATCCAGGTAGGGGTAAACGTGGATCCCCTGCAGGCGCAGCCGCGCCGCCACTGGTGCCAGGCACTTGGTGAAAACCCTGGGTGCCGACTTTAATCCGAACGGTAGGGCTCTGAATTGGTAGTGGCGTCCTTGAACCACGAACCTGAGGGACTTCCTGTGCCTTTCTAGAATGGGGATGTGGAAGTAAGCATCCTCCAGGTCCAGCGACGATAGGGGTGCTTCGGTGGGAGCCCAACCATCCGGCCGGGTCAGTCTTGCTTGTAAATGGTCTTGTCGCCTTGGCCTCCTTGGCGACGACGGCGGGAACCCCCTTGCTTGTCGCGACCTCTGTAGGCCTCCTGGGAAGAGGAGTGGGCCGCCTGGCGGTAGGTTGAAGAGCCACCGCTGGATCCTTTGGAGGCACCCTGTCTGCCTCCAGAGCTCCGAAAGGGCCGTCGCTGCTGAAGCACCCCAAGGGCCCGGGCCGTCTCCGAGTCAGTCTTGGCCTGTAGAGACTCATCCACCGCCTTACCAAAGAGGTTGTTGCCGTCGAACGGCATGTCCAACACTCTGGTCTGGACGCCCTGGGGAAAGTCTGTCGCCTTGAGCCATCCTAGTCATCGGAGGCAAACTCCGTTGCCCAGTTGGCGAAATTCGGTATCGGCAATGTCCGTTGCCACCGTAATGGCCTGATCCGACGCCACCTCGCCCTCCTGCAGAATTTCTAGGGCCTCTGCCCTTTTGTCATCAGGCAGGAAATCTAGCAGGGGAGCTATCTTGAACCAGAGCTCCCTGTTGTAGCGGGCCGCGATCGCTAAGGCATTGGCCGCCTTAATAGTCGTCGCCGCCGACCAGATGACTCGTCGTCCCATAGAGTCCAACTTCTTACCCTCGCTGTCTGGCGGGGAAGTGGAAGTTGAGGCCGTCGCGCCCGCTGCCTTCTTCTTAGCCGCTGCCGAGATGACCGAGTCCGGCGTGGGCTGGGCCCTGAGGCACAAGGGGGCGGTATCAGGGACTCGGTACTTCTTCTCGTACCTGTCCCTCTTGGCGGGTGTCATGGCAGGGTTCTTGAGGACAGCAAGCCCCTCGTCCCAGTTGTCGAGTAAAGGCACCGCGAGGACCGTCTTCCTCTTAGCCTCTCGTCGTTGGTACAGAAACCCCTCCTTTTTCTGTTTTTCAGGGCAGAGCTGGAAGAGCTCAGATGCCCTGGTTATGGCGTGGAAAGAGCCAACCTCGTCGGCTGGCGACGCCCGTGGGGGGGGGGGGGGCTGGTGAAGGACAGACGACGGGATGTCTACTGTGTCATTGCCGCCGTCATCGGCCGTCCCCGTATCCATCACGTATCCTCTCCCGGCGAGGGGGGATGAGGGGTCCACCGGTCTCGCAGGCACGAAGGGCGGAGCGGGGTGGACTCTACTCTGCTTGTTCGGAGGGCTTCCCGACGGGCCTGGTTCTGGCTCCTCCGTCGGGGTGCATGGTAATCTCGTCCTTATCTCTGTACATAAGGATTGGATTGCCAACAAAATGGCCGCCGAGCTATTCTGGGGCTCGGGCAATGGCTGCGACGGACGGGATGGCCGCTCCAGTGGGCCCTGTTCGTCGTCGCCATCCTCGTTGAGGTTTATGAACCTCTCGTTGAGGCCCCTCTCGGTCTCCACCAGTTCCTCCTCAGAGGCTGATTCCGAGTCTGTAACGGCCACCACCCCCCCCCCCCTCTTTTTCAGCCGGGGGCTTCACGGGGGTCTTAGCGATGGGCTGGAAAGAGTATTCCCTCCGCGGCGGCAGGGATACTCTGGGCCCAGAGGCCGTTTCCATTGGCGTAGTCTCAGCCGGCTCCGCCAGGGTCGCAGAGACCACTTCAGTAGAGGACATAGCCGGGTGGATCAAGGCCCTCACCACCTTAGGTGCGTCCTGGGCCTTCACCTTGGGGAGGGTCAACGCCTCGCTCCCCCTTCGAGATTGACCGGGTCCGCTCCAGCTGCCTACCCGGGTTCTCGGACTTCCTCTACCCCGACCCAGAGCGCTGGCTCGTGGTCTAACGTGCCGGGGAAGTAGAACCCTGCTTGGCAACCAAAGAGCCCGACCTTTCGGCGCTCCCGGAGCCAGCGGACTCGCGGTGCTTGGCCTTCTGTTGGGCCCCTGTCGCCGGGGCACCCTCAAAGGACTTAGAAGCCCGCTCAGACTTCTTCTTTGCCTTCTCACTTACTGTGCGCTTCTCCAGCCAGGTGGCGAGGCGGGAACGACGATCTTGTTTGGTCCGTTCAGAAAGGTTCTTGCAGAACGCACAGTCCTTCTCCACGTGCGTCTTGTCCCCATGGAGGCAGTAGAGACATCACGAATGCTCGTCCTCCTTGAAAACGTTACATAATCCGCATCCAGGGCAGTTCCTGAACAGCTTGTATCCGGGCGTCGAGCTCCCTTTGTCCTGGGCCATGTCCTTGAGGTAGGCCGCAGATCTTCCGGAATCCTCCGAGAACGTAAACTTCACCCTTGAGGGGCGTAGAAGAATTCCGAAACGGGTCCCCATTATCGGAAGTAGAAACGGTGGAGCTTGAGACTCGATCAAACGTAAAAATGAGAAATTCTCCTGGAAAAAACGTGAAAACGCAGTAAAAAAGCCTTAGAGCTAAACACAAGGACTCCCAACACTTGAGCGTGCGGTAAAAATCTGAGGATGGCTGCCAGAGGCGGGGCTTAGGGAGAGGGCAATCATTGGCTGGGGGCAGTATGACCCAGAGATCAGTGATTGGTTACTACTAAGAAAGACCGATCAGAAGCGAAACCGATACTGATTTTTTCTTCACCGAGGATTCCCAGCCTGACGACTGGGAATATTCATGAGCATGTGAATCCATGCCAGACCTCATGCTGGAGAAAGTATTGAATCTTCTCCTGTTCTTATTGTGCCAACCTTTAGGTAGGTATTTCTCTGGCCGCTTTTCCCAGTTTGCTAGTGTTAGGGAGAATTCTCAAAATGTGCCAATTCCTCCCACCTTAGAGCCCTCCAGCTCTTTTGCTAAACATTGGGACTTTGTGTTTTCTTTGGTTATGGAGTCTAACTCCATAGGTATCATCTTTTCATTTGTGTCACACAGCACCCTCAGTGCAGTGGCACAGGGAAGTCTTTCAGGCTTTCCCAACATTTGAAAACCTTCTCTAGGATAAACTGTTTCCCAGAGTAAGTAAAGTGAAATTGACTTTACTAGTCTTTTTAATTCCTAGACCCAGCACACCTTATCTTACAAGAGAGTGCTGGAGGGGTTACTTCGTATCCCCTGCGTCTAGATACTCATGTAGCAGTCAAATGCTACCCTTTACTCTCAGAATGGCGGTGGTAGTGGTTTCACAACAAACTACCACGATTTTCCCTGACCGCAAACTATTTGCAGCTCCGGCAATGTTAAATCAAGGGAGCCATGTTTTTCAAGATGGCGTCTGAGCCCCGTCTGTAAAACAGGTTCCGGTCTTTTTTCGCCATTTGTTTTTTGAAAAGGTCCTTCTAGAGATTGTTTCTGCACACCAAACCAGGTTTGGTCCCTCTGTTCATTCGCCTTTGGTGGGCTTCAGGAAGACTGCCTCTGGCGCCTGAGTGTCAGGGGGGGCGGGGGGTGGAATTGGTCAGGAAATGAGGGAGGTGTCCGAAACGCCCTGTGCTTAGTCTCCTAGGAGACCCAAATGCATGTGGTGATTGTCCAGCTAGGACAGCCACCCTGCTGGGTGAGTGACAGCTAGGCTGGAATAAATGGAAGAGAACTGAATAAAAGTGAGTCTCTTGGCTTGGAAGGCAGAGTCGACCACTGGAACGAAAGAACCGAAGACGAAATTGAAGAGGACGGCTGCTGCAACTCCTGGACCGCTAGTTTGCCCGGTGAAGACCTGCTGCCGCAAGCTTTTTGACTAGTCCCAGTGCAATGCAGGAGATCTGCAGGAACTGCCAGGAACAGAGGTCCTCAGCTGCATCTTTTACTTCATTGAAAGTTACCGTGAAACGAGACAGAGTACTTACCTCTCGCGGTGAAAGTGCTTGAAACTTTTGCAACTCGCAGGCCTAACATAGGATTCTTCTTTTTACAAACTACTTCTGAGAACTTGTGCAGAGACTTTACCGTTTACTTACCAGAACCGCTTTATGCTATCCAAGACTTTAGCCCATTGACTTTGGCCTAGCCTATTGAAGTGAATTGACTCTTCTGGTGAACTCAAAGTATTTGCACTGTCTAAGAATATTTGTAACCTTTCATGTTCTAATAATATTTGCCTTTTACTCCTCTTGAAAAGTATTCCGAAATAGTATCGAAGTATGTGTGTGTTATATAATTGCCTCCTTTTATAACTGACAGATAAATTAATAAGTATTTATCAAAGAAACCTTGAGTATAATTTTATTTGAACCCTTGTGATTGTAGACCTCTGTGTAACTCATTACTGCTCACATTCCCTCTTGATATAATCCTGGCTGCTCAGCTACGCTACCAAAACTGTGTAGTACAGACTTATACCAAAGGTTGGTTAGCTTACACCTGTAGGTAGTTGTGTGTAGTGGTCCCAGAGGCTACTGCATACAAACACGGCCCAACAGCTAGTATCTCACTAGGTTTGCTGCAAAGGATACTCTAAGATGGATCAGACTTCGATTCCTTACTTTGCCCATCCTGATTTACAAGAGGGCATGGTGGGGTGATCAATCCTATTCAGGGGGCAATGGTTCGTTGGATGACCATACTTCACAAGAAAAACCACCTCTGATCTTAAGTAGGATATGGGGGTATAATAGATGGTATGATAAGGGATGAAAACAGAGGTATACCAGTATACCAACAGAACCAGGTTCACTAACCTTTAGGTTTATTGGGTGTCTCAGATGCCTGTGAACCATTGATGGAAGTCCCCGAGGTGGCTGGCTTTTTTTGTTCTTGGTCAAAAGGGCAATACCCAGCAGGGAATCCACATTCTTCCCATGAGGGAAACGGCTCATCTTTTATAGGAGAGGATGGCCTCGGGGATAGTATCTTTTCATCCCCTTCTACTTCGAGGATCTCTTGCTTTTAAGGGGGAGTGGATAAGCCTAATAGGATATTTTCTTCTAGGGAAAACCTCTCATCCCCAGCTATAATGGACTGTTGGCCAAAGCGGAGAACAGGATATTTTGAGACATGGAAGCTGCAGTTTTCGGTCTCTAAAGGGCAAGATAGCTCACAATAAGGTGGAAAATTGGAAGACTGACATCGTTCCTAGGTATTTTGGAGGGCTGGGCAAGATAACAATACCAGTTGCACGGGTGTTTCCCAGTCCTCTGAGCATAGAGTGGTAGTCTAGTAGAATTTGGTACCTATTTCTCAGAGGGAGAAACATTTCAAAGATTAAGGTATTGGGAGGTTTGATCTTTTCTTTAAGGAGTCACCCTTGGTTAGTTCACAGTCCACCACCCCTTCTAAGGGAAAATCATTTTCTGGGGTTCCGCTCTCCCTGGATGAACTTTCAGGGTCATCTTTCTTTCGGTCCTTCATGGATCTCAGAGGGAGGTTCCCATAGGTTTTTGTACACTAAACTTGCCACCAACTCGCCCCTTTTGATTTTAATTGGGGTTGAAGAATGTAGAAGAGCAAACCTTAGTCTCCACAGGAGACGGGGGTAAATATTTTTATCTTTCTTTATGGGACATAATCGATAAAGCTGGTGGGGAAGCTCATCTGCAAATCAAAGGGATCATTGCCTTGTACCTCCCCTGCACCAGACCATCCCGGGGACAAAGGAGATAATACATGTTCCCTCCACGGCCTTCCTCATTGGGAGAATGGCCTATGAGTTCAAAGGATGGAAGGTGACCCCTATCCTAAGTCAATGGGAAAATGCAGTTGAAGTCCACCTGCAGGGATCTTCTACCACAGACCACAGGAATCCACGAGGGTGTGTATCAGGAACCAACCAACCCAGCAAGTAAAAGTTTTTTTTTTTTATTTTTTAAAAAGGGATGAAATGAAGGATACGGTCACCCAGGGACTCCAATCCTGAGCCAAAGATGACCCCAAAAGAAGAACAATTGTCCTTTGCAGGAAAGGGACTGTTGAGATGGATTTCTAAAATCAACCCTCGTGGGCAGATTTTAGGAGGCCACCTAGAACAGCGAGATTCAGAATTTAGCCAAAACGTAATCAAGGTAGTGTGGAAAGCAGTCAAGGCTTGTGGCCAAGGGCCCCAACAAATCCACACAGAATAACACACAATGATTCAGCTTCGTCAGTGATAAAGTTATTTTTTATGCCCATGCATGTTTACTTAAAGAACTGCACCAAACAGCCAGTAGTTGTCCAATCAGGGATAACTACTTGTTTCACACTCGCCCCAGCAGCAGACTTTCTGGTATCAGGTATGTGGACTGGGACTGGACATTCCCAGCCCCCTTCTTGTGGCACATACATGCAAAGTCTCACAAGCCCACGAAAGCAGCAGCTTTCCAGGGCAAGTACGTGACCGTACATGGGATTTTCTGACCCTGAGAAGGGTGGGTCGCATGTGAATCTAAGCAGATACAAGCATCAGAAATACTATTACGGTGAGTAATGTACCCCTTCTGAGACTTGTGGAATCTGCATAGATTAGCAAGCAGTGGAAGTAGGTGGGACGTGAGAAGGTTCATGAGCAAATGTGTGTTTTAGAACCACTTGTCCCACTTGTGTATCTGTCTTGGAATGGGTGTCAATGCAGTAGTGCTGAGTGAAAGTATGTATAGAGCTCCATGTAGCTGCTTTGCAAATACTGTCTTAAGGAACATTTGCAATGAAAGCCAGCACGGCTCCAGTACCTCTTGTGGAGTGGGCCCTGGGCGTAAAAGGCAGTGTCTTATTTTAAAGGGAATAGCGCAGTTGGATACACCAGACTATCCACCTTGAGATGGCGTTCTTAGAGACTGTCTGGCGCTAGGGAGACAAACAGTTGATCTGTTTTTCTTAGCGGTCTGGTCTTGTCCACGTAGTAGAGGACCGTTCTCCTCACATTTAGTGTGTGGAGTTCCACCTCAGCAGAGCTCTTGGGTTCTTGGAAGAAGGCCGGTAGCTCGATGGACTGGTTAACATGGAATTTTGAAATAAACTTAGGTGAGAACCTAGGGTGAGCGCGTAAAACCACTTTATCCTTATGAACAGTACTAAGAAGGCTGTTGTATAAGTCAGGTGTTTGAGACTAGCTTTATGCATGGGTTCGAAGGAAGGTCCCATGAGTTTAGCAAGCACCACATTAAGGTCCCAACCTGGTGGAGGGTTAGAAATTGGAGGGTGGAGTCTCTTCACCCCTTCCATAAAGGCTTTGACTACTGGCATTTTCCACCATGACACCTTGTTATCAGAGGTGGTGTAGGCTGACAGCAACGCCAAGTGAACCTTGAGTGAATTAAATACTAACCCTGCATCCAGTAGGTGGAGTATATAGGTGACAATATTGGAAGTACAATCAATTGGGTTGATTTGTTTATTCCGGCACCAAATAACGAATCTTTTCCACTTATCAAAGTAACAGTGTCCTGTGTTCGGTTTTCTAGACTCATAAAATGTCCATGCATCTCTGGGGTAAATTGAGATGCCCAAACTGACTTCAGGAGCCATGCTGCCAAGTTCGAGTTGGGTTGAGGGTGCACTGTCTGTCCTTCGTGCTGTGAGAGTAGAGATTGTACCAGCACGTGAGTTTGATGGGGTCGCAAACCGCCAGTTTGCATAGGTGTGGAAACCATGGTTGTCTCGCCCACATAGGAGAGACTAGGATGAGCGTCATAGATTCCCTGTGCATCTTGTTGACCACCTTCCTCATCAGAGGGGTTGGTGGAAAAGCATAGGCAAACATCCCTGACCAATTCATCCATAGAGCCTTCCCCTTGGAGCCTGGCTGGGGGAACCTGGATGCGAAATCTGGGCATTGTCTGCTTTTGCTTGTGGCGAACAGGTCTATAGTAGGGAAACACCACTGAGAGAAGAGATCTACGACTTCTTCGTGTAGTCGCCATTCGTGTTCCTCTGGGAGGGGATCTCTGCTCAAAGCATCCGCTAGTGAATTGAGATCCCCTGAAACATATTGGGATGACAGGTAAATGTTCCGTCTGAGTGCCCATTTCCAAATTTTCTGCGCAAGCTTGGACAGATTTGGTGAACAAGTGCCCCCTTGTTTGTTTAGGTAAAACATCGCCGTCGTGCTATCTGTTAGGATCTGCACTACAGGTTGGATAGGAGGAGTTTGAATGCCCGAAGCGCTCTGAAAACTGCCAGAAGTTCTAGCAAGTTGATGTGATTCTGAGCCACTGTGTGAGACCAGAGACACTGAGTGTGTGGTGAAGGTGGTGAGCTCCCCACCCTGACAGGGATGCGTCTTGTGACAACGGCTTGTATTTCTGGATTGTAAAAGGGTGTTCCCTTTGAAAGAATCTCTTGTTCACCAGCGAAGACTCTGTACGAGTGTTGGCGAAACGACCACTAGATCGTCCCACTGTCCACTTGCCTGAGACCACTGTTTTGCCAACCATTCCTGCATGGGTTGCATGCGCAGGCACGCGCGGGGAACCAGGTAAATGCATGATGCCATCATGCCTAGCAAACACATCGCCTTGTGCACCCTTATATGGCGACCGGACCGATATTGAGGAATTTGCAGCAACAGATTCCAAATTTTTTCCTCCGACGGAAAGGCCAACCGCTCTTGGATGTCTAGAACAGCTCCTAGGAACTGTTTTGAGGTGCTTGGCACCAGGCTTGATTTTTTCTCATTGTTTGAGAAGCCGAATTGGAAGGGGAGATAGATTTTTCTTTGAATGTTGGATCTGCAAATTACGGGGGTTTCCCCTGTGATGAGCCAGTTGTCCAGGTAAGGGTACACCGGGATAGCCTCCCTGCATAGGTGCGCCGCCACCGCCGCCTGTACCTTGGTGAATACCCTTGGAGCCGAGGCTATTCCAAAGGGCAGCACCGTGAACTCGTAGTGCTGGCAAGAATCTTCTGTGCGCTGTGAACATGGAAATCTGAAAATAGGCATCTTTCATATCCAATGTTGCAACGTAATCTCTTTTTAGTAGGGGGATTACTTCCTGGAGTGTAGTCATGCAGAATTTTTGTAGCTTGACATACTTGTTTGCAGGGTACAAATCTAATACTGGGCGCATCGTTAGATATTTTTTTGGTACAAGGAAGTAGGTTGAATAAGTACCCTTATTTACTTTACGTTACCCGGGACGAGTTATATTGCGTCCTTTGCAAGAAGAACGACGATCTCCTCGAGGAGGATTCTTTGGTGCTCCAAAGAGTGTATCTTCTGACTTGGAGGATGGTTGCGGGGGCATTCTAGTAGTTCTATACAGTATCCCGCGGACACTGTGGACATCACCCATCTGTCCGAAGTGATCACTTCCCATGAGTGGGTGAAGGTGGAAATGCGCCCCCCTACTGGGGATGCATGGGAAGGGACCCAGAGCGGAACGTCACTGTTTACTGGGTGGCATAGTGTCTCTACCTGGGCTGCCTCCCCCTCTACCGCGGCCCCTCTTTTGACCTCTGGTGAAACCTTTGCTAGCCTGTTGATTGCCGCCCCATGAGGTTCCTGGACTTTGATATTAATTGGAGTTTTGGCCGCAAAAGCGGCAAAAATGGTTATTTCCCCTTTGACCTGAGGGCTTATTTCATATTCGTCCATAGCAGTCTTCAGTGCTTCCTCCACTGCTTTCCCAAATATATTGGTTCTACCGGCATGTCTGAGGGTGGCTTGGGTCTCGGGCTAAACCCCTGATTGTCTTAGCCAAGTATGGCATTTAATGACTGTGCCTTCTGCTATTAGTCTCCCTGCATTATCTGCTGCATCGAAGTTTGCCTTAAGAATGCATCCAGAGACTGATCTTCCGTCTGATGCAATTTGGGCCAACTGGCTCTTTAGAGGTTCCAGTGCAGAGGCAATGAGGGCAGCTACCTGTTCCCATTGGTGGCAGTTGTAGCTTGCTAACAGTGGTGGTGTTGCCAATGCATGCTTGGTATGTGGATGCCACCTTTCTCCCCAGAGCATATATTCTCTTGCTCTTTGTCCGGGGGTGCTTCAGAAGAAGCTAATGTGTTCCCGCCCTCTTTCTGGTGGTAGCAACCACCAGTGAGTCGGGTTTTAACTGATCCCTTATGAATAGTGGATCGGAGGGAGCAGCTCTAAATTTTTCGACTCGTGGATTAACCGCCCGAGAATGATTAGGGGTTACCAGAGAAGGATCGATTCTGCACTGAATTGATTTTAAAATGGGGATAGTTTGGTCAATGGATTTCCTGTCCCCTAGAATTTCTTCTGCAAAATCTCTTTTTGGACACCCTGTGTGTCAATTTGAAAATGGGCTGCAACTTTAGCTAATATCTCATTAAGTAAAGGCTGATTGTCAACCGGTGAGTCATTCACAGGGGGATCCTTGGTAATGGGGGAGTCAAGACTATAGGTCTCTGCCTCGTCTTCCTCTTCCTGGTCCTCATCGTCCCCATAGTAAATCAACCCCTGCCTGTTCTTCCAGCATTTGTACTTCTGACTCCCCTGGCTGGTAAGGCTCAATTATAGAAGGGTCTGAAATCAAACCCTGAACTGGAGTCTCAGAACGGAGCCTCTTAGTAGGAGGTTGAGGGTCTTTGGATCCCGAAGGGGCAGAGGTAGCTGGAGTACTAGGACAGCTATGAAAGTAATTTGGGTCCTTTTCGTAGAAATCTACAAAAAAGGACATCCTCCTAATTACTCTATCAATGTCCTCAGAGTTCCATTGCTTGGAACTGGTGATAACCCTCTCCTGCTGTGGTTCTTCAATTATCTCTGTTTCCTGAGAAGTGGGAGGAGCTGATTTTTCCTTGGTGGCAGGGTCAGGGACCTTGGATTTTTCCTTGTGTTTTTCCATCTGAACCTTATGTGAACAGAAGTAGACGAACGTGCTACTTGGTGGAAGAGGTCGGATTAGTCTGACGACCGGGCCTCCGTGACTTTTGATAGTGTGGCACCCTTAGCAACCATGGATGGTTGCTGTGTGTCATGAGGCGACCGTGACCTGGAACGCCCAGAGGACACCGAATCGGCGGACCGCTTTCTTGGTGCCTTCTTCTGCAGTTCACCGGACATGCGTGTCGAATCTCGGAAGAGGTTAGTGTGTTTGGTGGAAGAGGTGCGTTGCGCTCTTGCCGCCGGGTGTTGTCACCATAACTGAAGCACCGGTCAGTCCTCTGAGGCCGGGGGCTTGCGCGTGGGTGCCCGACGACACCCTTGTGCCCTCGCCATCCGATAAGGCGGCGTCGCTACCATTGCTGAAGGAACCCACTGCGTCCATGGCCTCTAGCTGCCTGGCGTAGTGGGCCCAGCGCTTGGTCAAGCAGTCCTCTAGTCTCTTGGCTTTGAAACTTACAAGCCAAGAATTAGCCTCGGGATGGTCCCGCGGGAGACACAAGTTACACAGTGTTTGTTTACCCAGAGAAACTTACGGTTACACTTTGGGCAGAATATGTCACCATTTGGCAGCGGGCGGGTATATGTAGGAAATGTGTGCGACCCCCCCCCCACCCCGTCATTCTCCCTACTTGTACAGGGCAGAGGCCAGAGGCCTTCCGAGGCCCAAAGTCTGTCGTGTAGTCTCGACGGCTGTTCTTCCTCAGTCTCAAGTATCGATGTCGATCTTCAGCGATCTTTCGATGTAGGGTTGGAGAACGGGGAATATTTGTAATTATAAAGATAAATGGCTAAAGTCAAGGGAACTCTGCAATATGCTTCCGACAAGTATGCCGGAAAAAAACAATCTGAGGTTTCCTACACACGGGAGGGATCATGGGTACAGTGGACATCACACTAGGGATAGTATTACTGGCACACCCTGTTTCAACACCACTTTTCGATTCCACAAGCCTCAGAATATGAATATATAAATGTACGATATATATATATAGAAACCCCACCTTACACCTATACATTTTTATCAACCCCAACATTTACATATGTAAATAAATGGGGGGTCAGACTTTTGGTGGTCGAACTTTTCTACCTCAGTAATTTCGTCCTATTCCATGGCAAGCCGGCCCCAAGCAAATGAGGTAAACAGCAGGACAACAAAGACCCAGGAAGAATGTCCATCACCAGAAAATGGAAACTGGAGCACATGTAAAATGTCAGTCCCATCAGCATGGCCAGATTCAGTCTCAAAATTGGCTACAATGCTTTTCGGTGGCAACATCAACCCAGTAGGTTTACCTTCCAAAAATACAGCTAAACTGTGTAGGAACAGGGTTTCCCCAATATGTACTTTCACTCGCAGGGCTGCCTTCTACCAGCCCACCAATCCCATTAGGGAATTTAAAATCAAGTTTTTGGCAGCCAGACAATCAGGTTGGCCTCAAAAAACCACCAAGCACACAGGCCTCCCCTCAAACCCCATGTTCAAGGCCAGGGGCTAGTCAAACCACTACGGAGGTCCCCACATATACCACATATGCACAATGGACATTGCTGGACTGACTTGTGAAATTCCTAAACAAAGAGCCCCTAAACTAAAATGGAAGGACCCCAATGACTACCATAAATGTATATTGGGCCACTAATGTGGTAAATAGTCTTTCTCCCCTGATAAAGTCAAAAATATATTTTAGCTGCAACCAGCCTACTCCCTAAGGCAGGACCAGGAGAGTGAAGAGAATCCGACCGGCAATATTCGGTCATCAGGCTCCTGTAAAAGGGTTCCAAATCCACAGTGCTGTGGGAAACTGAAAAGAGTCCTTTGTTGGAAGCCATCCCCCGTTGACTGCTGCCAGTTTTCATTCAGTGGCCATTTATTCAGTCTCCAGACCAAGAACCGGATCCTGTGCTGCTTGTTAGGCAGAATTGCATACAGTACCCCCTGGGACCATCATATACAATTAGGGCTACAAATGTAAGCAAAACCAACCTTTGGTACAAGTCTGTACTACACAGTTTTGTGGTAGCGAGCTGAGCAGCCAGGCTTATCTCAAGAGGGAATGTGAGCAATACAAGAGGTTACACAGAGGTCTTACAATCACAGTGGTTCTAGTAGACACTCAAGGTTTCTTGGTAAAACTTATTAATTTATTACACAATCATTTAAAAAACATTTCACTAGAAGGAGGCAACTTAATATACACAAATACACTTCAGTAGCAAACCAATAACTTTCTGAACAAATTAGGCTCCCCTGAAATAGGAGTAAAATGACATTTGTTACTTTCAATGGGAGTAAAAAGGCACAAGTTAGCAGAATAGATCACACATACTTTCTTAGGCAGTGCAAGGGTTTTTGTTCACTAGAGGACTCGATTCAGTTCAACAGGCCTAGGCCAAAGTCAATGGACTAGTGTCTTGGATATGAAAGAGCACTTTTTGAAGTAAACGGTAAAGTCCTTGCCAAAGTTCTCTGAAGTAGTTTGTCCGAAAAATAATCATATGTTGGGTCACAAGCTGATTAGGCCTGCAAGTTGGGAAAGTACCACAAACTTTCACCACCAGAGAAGCTTGCTCTAAATCGGATTGGCACAGTACACGTAGTATGAAGCAAAAGATGCAGTTGAAGACGTTGGTTCCTGGAAGTTCCTGCAGATCTCACCGTTCGAGTCTCAGTCGTGGGGACAAGACGGAGGACGTCGGGGGGGGGGGGGGGGGGGGGGGACTCCTCACCAGGTTTGTCGGCAAATGCTCACGAAATGGAGTCACTTTAGTTCGAGTAGCTGTTCATCAAGCACACAAGCTGGTGTCCTTCCCCCTGGTTAATCCTAATCAGCGCCGAGAATGGTATCCAGGTGGCTTATGAGTCGATTGGTCCCATCAACTCAAAAGGAAGAAGTCGTCCTTGAACGGGCTTCTCTGTCGAAAGGAGCTTTGGCGATTCGGACCTGCAGCAGGGCTTCACTGGGCAAACCAACAGTCCAGGAATTGAAGCAGCCATCCTCTTCCAGCTCGTCTTCGGGTGGTCGACTCTGCCTTTCAAGCCAAGAGACTCGCCTTTAATCCAGTTTCTTCCCATTCATTCCAGCCTAGCGGTCACTCACCCAGCAGGGTGGCTGCCCTTGCCGGACAGTCAGCCAGCCAATCACACCAGAGTGCATTTGGGTCTCCTAGAAGGCTAAGCACAGGGAGTTCCGGGGCACCTCCCTCACTTCCTGCCCACCCCAGACACTCAGGCGCCAGAGGCGGTCTTCTGTCCTGAAGCCCACCAAAGGCGTACAAACAAAGGGACCAAACCTGGTTTGGCGCGCAGAGACAAACACTAGAAGGATATTTCCAAAAAGAAATGGCGAAAAAAGAAGACCGGGCCTGTTTAAACAAAGAGGGCTCAGACGCCATCTTGAAAAACATGGCTCCCGCAATTTAACACTATTGGTGTTCGCGGTCGGGAAAAATCATGGTAGTTTGTTGTAAAACCACTGCCACCTGACATTGAGAGGAAAGGGTAGCATTTGACTGCTACATGAGTTTCTAGACATACTAAGTAACCCCTCCAGCTCTCTAGGGTGTGCTGGTCTAGGAATTTGAAAAGACTAGTAAAGTCAATTTCACTTTACTTTCTCTGGGAAACAGTTTATCCCAGAGGAGGTATTTAAACCTTGGGACAGCCTAAAAACACTTCCCCTGTGTCACTGCACGGAGGGTGCTGTGTGACACATGAAAAGATGTTGAAAACTCCATAACCAAAAGAAAAACAAAGAAAACAAACAGAATTAAAATGTTCAAAGTCCCAAAGTTTAGCAAAAGAGCTGGAGGTCTCTAAGGTGGGAGGAATTGGCACATTTATGAGAATTCTTCCTAACAGGTGTTGACGGGGCGTGCAGGTAATACTAGCCCTAGTGTGACGTCCACTGTACCTATGGTCCTTCACGCGTCGAGGTCCCTCAGATTGTTTTGGTCTGACATGAGGTTGCATGAAGTGTAATGGGAGTACAGTTGTATCCAAGCAGATATAGACAAAGCTCATAACATCTATGCACCTTCTCCCATGGGAGGAAGGGTGGGTGCATGTGAATCCAAGCAGATACAAGCATCAGAAATACGATTATGATGAGTAACGGATCCTTCTGAGGCTTGTGGAATCTGCTTAGATCACATGCTATGCATAGATTAGCGAGCAGATTCATGAGAAGGTGGTGGGTCATGAGAAGGAGCAGCGGCAAATAGAGGTTTTAGAACCGTTTATCACACCTGTGTATCTGCTTTGGAATGTGTGTCAATACAGTAATGCTGAGTGAAAGTATGTACTGAGCTCCATGTAGCTGCTTTGCAAATGCTGTCTAGGGGGACATTTGCAATAAAGGCCAAAGTAGCTCCAGTGCTCCTTGTGGAGTGAGCTCTTGGTGTAAAAGGCAGTGTTTTATTAGATAATGAATAGCATAATTAGATACATCTTACTATCCATCTGGATATGGCATTTTTGGAAATGCGGTCTCCTTCTCTGCCTGGTGCTATGGAGACAAACCGTTGATCTGTTTTACTAAGTGGTCTGGTCTTGTTTACGTAGTAAAGGACCGCTCTCAACTCTAAATTGTGCAGTTTCACCTCAGCTGAGCTAGCTGGTTTCTGAAAGAAAGCTGGAAGCTCAATGGATTGGTTCACATAGAATTTAGAAATTAGTTTAGGGGAGAACCTAGGAGGATCTCTATGTGATAAAGAAAGGGTTCTGCACGGACAATGCTTGCAATTTACTAACTCTTCTTATGGCAGTGACAGCCACTAAGAAGGTAGTCTTGTATGTCAGGTGTTTAAAGCTCGATTTATGCATAGGTTCGAATGGGGGCCCCATGAGCTTTGCTAACACTACACTGAGGTTCCATTCAGGTGGTGGGTTTGAAATAGAAGTGTGGATTCTTTGGACTCCATCCATGAACGCTTTAATGACTGGAATTTTCCACCACAATACCTCGCTTTGAGAGGTGGTATAAGCTGATAAAGCAACCAGGTGGACCTTTATAGAGTTGAACACTAACCCTGAGTCTAACAAGTGGAGCATATAGTTGAGAATGTGAGAAGGAGCACATTCTATGGGATTTATTTGTTTGGACTGGCACCACCTTACAAATCTCTTCCACTTGTTGAAATAACTGTCTAGTGTTAAGTTTCCTTGCCTCCTTGAGGATATCCATACACTGCTGTGGTAGATTAAGGTGTCCGAATTCTATGACTTCAGGAGCCATGCTGCCAAGTTCATTGAGTGTGGCTGAGGGTGCACCCTTGTTCCTCAGTGTGGGGTTAACAGGTTGGTTAGGTACGGGAGCTTGATGGGATCACACATTGCCTGTTTGCGCAGATGCAGATACCATGGTTGTCTCGCCCACATAGGAGCAACTAGGACAAGCATCATCTGTTCTGTGCATTTTGTTCACAATCCTGCTCATTAATCGTGTCGGCGAGGTGGGACCGGCTTGATACTGGTGTATTTGCCAAAGCATGTTTAGCACTCTTATCATGGGCGGAAAAGCTAAGCCTGTTTGGGTATCTAACGCAGCTCCTAGGAACAGTTTCAATGTACTTGGTACACGACTTGACTTTCTCGTTTATACAGAAACCCAATTGATGGAGAAGATTTATGGTTCTTTGAGTGTTTAGTTTGCAAAGACGGGGAGTTTCTCCATCAGCCAGTCTTGCAGGCAGTGGTACACTGGGATTGCCTCCCTGTGTAGGTGCGCTGCCACCACCACCAGTACTTTGGTGAATACCCTTGGAGCAGAGGCTATTCCAAAGGGTAGCACCTTGAATTGGTAGTGCTGGTTCGCTACTTTTAAACGGAAAGTCTTCTGTGCGCTGGGAGCATTGAAATATGAAAATAAGCATCTTTCATATCCAATGTTGCCATGCAATTTCCCCCCTCCCACCCGCTTTAGCAGAGGGATTACTTGTAGCATAGTCATGCAGAACTTTCGTGGCTTTACATATTTGTTCGCAGGGCGCAAGTCTAATACTGGACGCCTTGTCAGATCTTTCTTTGGTACAAGGAAGTAAGTTGAATAGATACGCTCGTTTACCTCGCTGGACGGCACGATCTCGACGGCGTCTTTGAGTAGCGCGTTGACTTCCTCCATCAAGATGAGTTGTTCTTTTCGATTTTTTCCATTGGCGCGGGGGGAGGTTTGATGGCGATTCTAGGAGCTCCACACAATAACCTCCCGCTACTGTTGATAACACCCACTTGCCCGTGGTTATGCCCTCCCATGTGTGAGTGAAGTTTGAAATTCATCCCCCGACTGGGGAGGCATGGAAGGGGACCTGTAGCGGGTTGTCAGTTTGGGAGGCGTTCCTCCACCTCTGCCAGTGGAGGGTCTCCCCCAACCACGACCTCTGCACTGGCCTCTAGGATAACCTTGGGACGCTTGTCCTTAGTTGTAACTCCAAGATGTATTGTGGTTTTGGCTGTAACTGGAGCCTCTGATTTTGTCAGCAAAAGTAGTGAAAATTGTTTCCACCCCTTTGTGTGGTTTGTTAATTAGTGAGTTGGTTCTATTGGCATATTGAGCAAGGCTGCCCGAGTCTTTTAAAACCAGTGTCGAAGCCAGGAATGGAGCTTAAGGATAGTGCCTTCTGCGATAACACGTCCGGCATTATCCGCCGCATGCAGGTTGTTAAGCAGGCTGCTGGCAGTGGCCCTGCCTTCAGCTGCGACAAGGGTAAGTTTGGATTTCAGCGGTTCAGGAGCAGCGTCAGCTAGGGCAGTAACCTCGTCCTATTTAGTGCAGTCATAGCTTGCCAACAGTGTGGAAATGTTGGAGATTCTTGCTTGGTAAACTGCGGAAGTAGCCACCTTCCTACCCATGGCGTAGAGTTTTTTGCTCTTTGTCTGGTGGAGCTTCAGAGGAAGCCAAGGGTGTACCAGCTCTCTTTTGGGTTGTTGTGACCACCAGCGAGTCTGGCTTAAGCTGTCCTCATATATAAGGGGTCAGATGGGGCTGGGCGGAATAACTTTTCTATTCTTGGGTTAACTGCCCTTGTTTGGTTGGGCGTTTCCAGAGAAGGTTGGATCGTCCATTGGACGGACTCCAAAATGGGTATAAAATGGGTGGCAGCCTTCTTGTCCCCCAGGATGTTTACAAAATCTTTGTCTTGCTGAGTCTCACGAGTCTCAATACCGAAGTGCTCAGCTGCTTTGACCAAAATGTCATTAAACATGGGTTGATTATGCACTGGAGAATCGGGTAACAGTGAATCCTGTGGAAGGAACAAGTTACTTACCTGTTCTCCAGCATGGGTCTGGCATGGATTCACATGCTCATGAATATTCCCCGTCGCCAGGCTGGGAATCCTCAGTAAAGAAAAAACCAGTATCAGTTTCGTTTCTGATCTGTCTTTCTTAGTAGTAACCAATCACTGATCTCTGGGTCATACTGACCCCAGCCAATGACTGCCCTCTCCCTAAGCCACGCCTCTGGCAGCCATCCTCAGATTTGGTAGCACACGGTGGCAGTATGACCAAGTGAAGAGCCGCAGAGGGGTAGGCGGGAGGGTTCGCATGTGAATCCATGCCAGACCCATGCTGGAGAACAACAGTTACAGGTAAGTAACTTGTTCCTTCTCCAGCATGGTGTCTGGCATGGATTCACATGCTCATGAGTCTAATAATACATAGCAGTACACACATGCACAACCACGGGAGGTGGCAAGGCTCAACATTAAGCATTAAGTCCAAGACTCAACATTAAGCAATTCTTGGCTCTGCACCAGGCTCACCTTAGGCGAACAGGTTGTGCAGCACTGCTTGGCCGACCCTAGATTCCTCCCTGGAGTCCCAATTGACACAGTAGAATCTTGTGAAGGTGTGCGTCAACCTCCACGTAGCAGCCCTGCAGATGTCCAGCAGAGGCACACCAGACAGGAACACCGTGGTAGCAGCGATCGCTCTGGTCGAATGGGCTCTCGGACGGCCGGGCAGCGGTCGGTTCGCCAACCGGTGGCAGTGTATGATGCAGCCGGAGAGCCATCTGGAAATGGAAGTCTTCGAGAGAGCCTTCCCTTGATTCACAGACCCAAAGTTCACAAACAGCTGTGACGTCTTCCGAAAACTTCGTGCGGTCCACGTAGAACTTCACCGCTCTAGCTACATCCAGTGAGTCTAAAGTCCTCTCGGCCGGTGTCGAAGGCGACGGGAAGAAAACTGGTAGCACCAAGGGCTCGTTGAGGTGGAAGTCCGACGGCACCTTGGGCATGAAGGAGGGGTGCGTCCTCAGCACCACCCTTGTGTCCTGAAAAGTCAAGTATGGAGGCTTGCACGATAGGGCCTGGATCTCTCCCACTCGTCGTGTGGAGGTGATGGCCACGAGGAACGCCGTCTTCCATGACAGGAACTTCAAAGGCACTGAATGCATAGACTCGAATGGGGACCCCCATGAGCCTGGTCAGCACGACATTAAGCTCCCACGCCGGGGCAAGAGCCTTCACCGGTGGGAACGATCAAAATAGTCCCTTCATAAATTCCTTCACCAGGCGATGAGACCACAAGGACGCCCGGTCCATAGTCCTGGTATATCTGGAGAAGGCAGCCAGATGTATTTTGATGGAGGTGTGAGCCAGTCCAGCTTTGGCCAGCGAAGGTAGGTACGGCAGTACTTGAGGGACCGTAATCCGCAGAGGGTTAATCTTCTGTGCATGGCACCAGACAGAGAACCTCTTCCACTTATGACCGCAACACGAGAGTTGAGGACGCCCTGGCTTTTGCAAGAACTTCTCTGCAGTCAGCCTGGATATCGTACCCTCCAAACTCTAGTGCTGCAGGAGCCAGGCCTGCAAGTTCAGCGACTCCAGGTCGTGATGAAGAATGGCGCCTCCTTCTCTGCAGAGAAGATCCGTGTCCGCCGGCAGCTTGACTGGTGGGGACGTTGACAAGTCAAGAAGGTCCGGGAACCAGATCTGCCTCGGCCACGCCGGTGCGACGAGGATCATTCTGCACCTGGATTTCTTGAGCTGGTTGATGAGACGGAGCAGCAACGGCAACGGAGGGAACGCGTATAGAAACAGGCCGTCCCAAGGGAACGAGAAAGCATAGCCCATGCTCCTCGGCTGCGGGAACCTGCTGGCGAACCTCTGGCACTTGGAGTTCGTCACTGTCACGAAAAGGTAGATCCGGGGTTTGCACCATCGTCGAAAGAGCCGATCCACCTCGTCCTGACGTAGTTCCCACTCGTGGCACGAGCGCAGCTCCCTGCTGAGTGAGTCGGCGATGGGGTTTTCTATTCCTGCCAAGTGGAAGGGAACCAGAAATATCCCCTGAGCGACGGCCCAGTGCCACAGATCCTGGGCCTTCTTGGATAGGGCTGGGGATCTGGTGCCTCCCTGCTTCCGTATGTAGAACATCGTGGTGGTGTTGTCAGTGAAGATACTCACCACCTTGTCCTTGAAGGATGGAAGGAACGACTTGAGCGCCCAGAACACTGCTCGAAGCTCCAGAATGTTGATGTGGAGGGACCTCCCCTCTGGGAGCCAAATGCCTCTTCCGTGGAGATCTCCGGTGTGGGCCCCCCCCAACCCTCCAGAGAGGCGTCTGTCGTCACCTTCTCCTGAAACGCCGGGGTCTGAAAGTCCGTGCCTGTAGTGAGGTGCGCATGGGTACCCCACCATAGGATCGCCCCACAGAACTCCTCGTCGAGAGGGATTCCGTCTTCGAAGCAGCCCGCCGCCCGAAACCAGCGGGCGTCGAGGAACTCCTGTAGCGGACGCATCCGAAGTTTGCAAAGGGGTACAAGGTAGATGCATGAGGACATCATCCCGAGGAGGGACTTGATGGACCTCACCCTGGCCACGTCCGTGGCTAGCAGGCGCCGCACCTTGCCCAGAATGGCCTTCGTCCTCTCCTCCGACAGGCAGGCCAATTGCCCCACTGTATCGATCTTCACTCCCAGAAACAGTGCTACTTGCGACGGAACCAGATGGGATTTGGGGTAGTTGATGGTGAATCCCAGTTCAGTGAGCAGCCGGACGGTCCTCGCTGTGTGCTCGACGGCAAGTTCTCTTGTCCTGGCCCAGATTAGCCAGTCATCCAGGTAGGGGTAGACGTGGATCCCCTGCAGGCGCAGCCGCGCCGCCACTGGTGCCAGGCACTTGGTGAATACCCTGGGTGCCGACTTTAATCCTAACGGCAGGGCTCTGAATTGGTAGTGGCGTCCCTGAACCATGAACCTGAGAAACTGTGTCCTTTTAGAATGGGGATGTGGAAGTAAGCATCCTCCAGGTCCAACGACGATAGGAAGTCGCCCTCCTTCAGCTGTCCCAGCACGTGCTGGAGGGTGACCATCCTGAATTTCTGTGCCTTGATGTACTTGTTTAACCGACGCAGGTCCAGGATGGGGCGCCAGCCGCCCGTCTTCTTTCTGACGAGGAAGAACCTTGAGTACACTCGAGCCCCGGAGCCTCCTGGGGATGAGCTCGATGGCACCTTTCCTGATCATCGCCCTTACGTCCAACAGCAGTTGAGGGACGTGATTCTCCTTCCTGGCCACGGGAGGTATGCGAGGACACTTCTTTTGGAATTCCAACGAGTGCCCGTTGGCCAGGGTGTTCAGCACCCAACGGTCGGAGATGGACTCCCACACGCTCATGAACTTAGTCAGCCGCCCCCCCCACCGGGGTGGTTCGGTGGGGGCCCGCCGCCACGGCCGGTTCAGTCTTGCTTGGAGGCCTTGCCGCCTTGGCCTCCTTGACGACGACGGGATCCCCTTGCTTGCCGCGACCTCTGTAGGCCTTCTGGGACGAGGAGCGGGCCACCTGGCGGTATGTAGAAGAGCCACCGCTGGATCCCTTGGAGGCACCCAGTCTTTATGGCCTGGAGCGACTCGTCCACCGTCTACCCAAAAAGGTTGTTGCCGTCAAACGGCATATCCAACACTGTGGTCTGGACGTCCTGGCGAAAGTCTGTTGCCTTGAGCCATCCTCGCCGTCGGAGGCAAACACTGTTGCCCAGTTGGCAAAATCCGGTATCGGCAATGTCCGTTGCCACCGTTATGGCGTGATCTGACGCCACCTCTCCTTCATGCAGAATTTGTAGGGCCTCCGCCCTCTTGTCGTCCGGTAGGAAGTCTAGCAGGGGAGCCATCTTGAACCAAAGATCCCTGTCGTAGCGGGCCACGATCGCCAAGGAATTGGCCGCCTTAATCGTCGTCGCCGCCGCCGGCAAGATGACTCGTCGTCCCATGGAGTCCAACTTATTGCCCTCGCTGTCCGGCGGGGAAGTGGAAGTTGAAGCCGCCGCACCCGCTGCTTTCTTTTTGGCCGCTGCCGAGACGACAGAGTCTGGCATGGGCTGGACCCTGAGGCACAAGGGGGCGGCATCGGGGACTCGGTACTTCTTCTCGTACCTGTCCCTCTTGGCGGGTGTCGTGGAAGGATTCTTGAGGATAGCCAGCCCCTCGTCCCAGATGTCGTCGAGCAATGGCACCGTGAGGGTCATCTTCCTCTTGGCCTCTCGACATTGGTAAAGAAACCCTTCCTTTTTCTGTTCCTCAGGGCAGAGCTGAAAGAGCTTGGATGCCCTGGCTATCATGGCGTGAAAGGAGCCAATTTCGTCGGGTGTAGAAGGCCGAGGGGGGGGGGGGGTGAGGGGGAGGGGTTAGGGGGCATCGGTGAAGACGGGATGTCCGTTGTGTCATCGCCACTGTCGTTGTCCATCCCCGTCGCCGTATCCTCTCTAGGGACCGGCGAGGGGGAGGAGGGGTCCACAGGCCTCACGGGCACGAAGGGAGGAGCGGGGTGGACTCTACTCTGCTTGTTCGGCGGGCTTCCCGATGGGCCTGGTTCTGGATCCTCCGTCGGGGTCCGTGGTAACCTCGTCCTTATCTCAGTACATAAGGATTGGATCGCCAACAAAATGGCCGCCGAGATTTCCCAGGGGCTGGGTAATGGCTGTGATGGACGGGATGGCTGCCCCACTGGGCCCTCTTCGTCGCCATCTTCGATCACATCAGCGGGAACCGTCCCCTGGGATCGAACCTTCTCGAACTTCTCGTTGAGGCCTATGAACCTCTCGTTGAGGCCCTTCCCGGTTTCTATCAGATCCTCCTCAGAGGCGGATTCCGAGTCTAATGGCCACCGGCACCCCCCCTCCTCCCTTTTTCTGCCGGGGTCTTCATGGGGGTCCTAACGATGGGCTGGAAAGAGGATTCTCTCTCCGGTGGCAGGGATACTCTGGGCCCAGAGGCCGTTTCCACTGGCGTAGTCTCAGCCGGCTTCGCCAGGGTTGCAGTGACCACTTCAATAGAGGCCTTTGCCGGCTGGATCAAAGCCCTCACCACCTTAGGTGAGTCCTGGGCCTTCGGCTTTGGTGGGGAGGTTGCGGGGGGGGGGGGGGGGGGGGGTCATCGCCTCGCCCCCCCTTGGGTCCCTTCAAGATCGACCGGGGCCGCTCCAGCAGCTTACCCGGGTTCTCGGACTTCCTCTTCCCCGAACCAGAGCACTGGCTCGTGGTTGAACGTGCCGGGGAAGTCGCGCCCTGCCTGGCAGCTGAAGCCGACCTTTCGGCACTCCCGGTGCTCGCAGACTCGCGGTGCTTGGCCTTCTGTTGGGCCCCTGTCGCCGGGGCGCCCTCACAGGACTTAGAAGCCCACTCAGACTTTCTTCGCCTTCTCACCTGCTGTGCCCTTCTCCAGCCAGGCAGCGAGGCGGGAACGACAATCTTGTTTGGTCCGTTCCGAAAGGTTCTTGCAGAATGCACAGTCCTTCTCCACGTGCGTCTTGTCCTCATGAAGGCAGTAGAGACATCGCAAATGCTCGTCCTCCTTGAAAACATTTTGTAATCCGCATCCAGGGCAGCACCTGAACAGCTTGGATCCGGGCGTCGAGCTTCCCTTGTCCTGGGCCATGTCCGTTGAGGTAGGCCGCAGATCTTCCAGAATCCTCCAAGAAGCATAAACTCGACGTAAACTTCACCCTTGAGGGGCGTAGAAGAATTCCAAAACGGGTCCCCGTTATCGGAAGTAGAAACGGTGGAGCTTGAGGATCGATTAAACCGAAAAAAGAGAAAATCTCCTGAAAAAGCGTGAAAACGCAGCAAAAAAACTCGAGAGCTAAGCACAAGGACTCCAAACACTCGAACGTGCGGTAAAAATCTGAGGATGGCTGCCAGAGGCGGGGCTTAGGGAGAGGGCAGTCATTGGCTGGGGGCAGTATGACCCAGAGATCAGTGATTGGTTACTACTAAGAAAGACAGATCAGAAACAAAACTGATACTGATTTTTTCTTCAACGAGGATTCCCAGCCTGACGGGGAATATTCATGAGCATGTGAATCCATGCCAGACCCCATGCTGGAGAACTGAGGCATCCATAGCATAAACCTCTGCCTCATCGTCATCATTATCCCCCTCATCCTCTTCGTCATAGTACTTAGTATCTTCTCGATATTCATCTGTATCTACATGAATGTCAAAGATATGCAGGGATGCGCAATTTTTTTGGCAGTGGACGGATCATAAGGATCAGAAGAGATGAGAGATCTTTTCCTGGATGGCTGGGATGATTGACCGGGCTTAGCTGAGAAGTGGTAGCCTGATCAGTGGGAGGTGTATTTTGTGAGCTCTCAAAGTCTTGAGGGTACTCTTCAAAGAAGTTAGCAAAGAAAGTAATTCTGGACATTACTCTATGTCCTGAGCTGACCATTTGGATGAATTGGGAATAATGCCTGGGCTAGGAACAGCAGATGTAGGCAGGCCTTCAATAATTAGGGCTTGACTTAAAGTGCCCTCACTAGCCTCCTGTAGGGTATCTTCAATTTCCTTTAAGGTATCTGTCAGGGGTAGGCCTTTCACTCTGAGGTTTGTCCTTAGAGGACTTGTCCTTGCGGGACTTATCCTGGTCTTTGTTTATCCCTATGATCAAAGCTCTTAGAGGAGGATTTTTTCGAACTAGGAGTAGTTTGACGACACAGGTCGAGTTTTGGTATTGGGAAGGGCCTTCGCCGTGTCCTTTGACGTTCGGCGGTCAGGATGGTGTTCCGCCGCGTCTTGCAATGCTCGGTAGACGATAATTTATGGACAGAGTCTTCAGTCTTTTGGGGCCTGTCATGAGGCGACCGACCTAGAGTGCCCAGAGGACAGCGAATCTGCAGATCTGCCCCTAGACGCCGAATCGCGGCGTGTGCTTGACACATCACCGCTGGGTATGTGTTTAGTGTGGGGAGATGGGTGCCCTTGCCCCCGGTCGTAGTCCCCACAACAGAGCCGCTGGCCTGTCTTCCAGGGTTGGGGCTAGCACTGGGGAATGTGGAAGTTCCCCCGTTACCCTCGCCGTCCGAAAGGACAGCGTGGTCTTTCAGATCGATCGACGTCCATGGCGGCCTCAGCCTGCATGGCGTAATGGGCCCAGAGTTTTGTCCTACGGTCTTTAAGGGTCGAAAGAGTTTGCACGCCAGACAGTGCCCTTCGTCATGGTCCCGATTAAGACACAGGTTACACTCCTTGTGCTGATCGATCCATGGAATTTAGCAACAGGATGGGAAAAATTTGAAAGGTGTCCGATCCATGTATGGGGCAGGCAGCAGGGCAACAAAGGGAAGGGGAGGAGAAATACATTGTGATATGAGCTCCCCTCCCCCACTCTCCCTACTGTAAGGTCTTTCCAAGGCCGAAGAAATCTGTCGAAGTTTCTTCATCCGACTGTTGTTCTTGTCCTCGATTGTTGATTTTTCACTGCGGCAGTCGAAAAAGGACAGGAAGAGTAACTATTTTGATAAAGTCAATGGCATTAGCCGAAATTGCACGCTGCGATAAGCGACCGCTCACGATGGCAGGAAAAAAACAATCTAAGGGACCTCAACGTGTGAATGACCATGGTATAGTGGATGTCACACTAGGGATGGTATTACTGGCACGCCCCGTCAACGCCCCTTTGTACATTAAGATTGTAAATATTTTGGAAAATGTGTTTAAACGTTTGCAGATGATTTAACGCAGTTAGGGCTATTGGTTATTTTCTCTGAGCCATTTAATGGTATTAGATCTGAAGTTAGGAAATGTTTGATTCACCCTCAAGGTGGGGGCTAAGGAGTTCCATAACTGCGCTGCTTTGACAGGGAAACTCATCCCACCAGCTTTAGTCAATTTGAATCTAGGTAGTATTAAACAGTCTGAGTTGGCAGTCCTAGTGGGACGGCTGGTGTTTCTTCTGTTGATTTTCTCCACGAGATAACGGGGGGAGGGGGGGTGGGGGCAGCATTGTTCTGGCATTTGTGAGTTAGCGATGCAGTTTTAAGCAGGATTTTGTCTTTGATAGACAACCATTTGTTCTGCCTTCTTACCTCAGACATGTTCCCTTCTCGCAATGCCCTGTGCCGTTATCAGGCTGTTATTTTGTAAGATTTGGATCTTATTGATGTTTGCTGGCGCCCACATATAGTGAGTTACAGTAGTCTAACTTGGGGAGAATAAGTGCGCTGGCAAGTATGGTGCAACTGTCTTTGGATAAGAATGGTTTGCCAGCTCTGATCAGCTTATAGGTGTAAGCTGAGATTGAGGCCATGGCACCGATTTGTTTGACAAGGTTAAGGGAGGAGTCAAGGTAAAAACAGAGTTTTTACCTCTTTGGCAACTTTGATAAGGTTACCGTCTTTGTTGAAGGAGGCATATTTTGGGACAGGTTTGTTGAGGTTGAGAGCTGTCCCTAGAATGAGGAGCTCTGTTTTGTCGTCATCATTCAAGCACAGACCATGGGAGGCCATCCATGCTTGGATGATAAAGTATATTTCATTTACCAAGGCCACATCCTTGTCATAATCTCCAGTAAGTGGTATGAGGATCTGAGTATCATCTGCTTAATTAGTGTAAGTGACACCCAGATGGTCTAGATCAAATAATGGCTTGGTAAATAGATTTTACATTGTGGGTGAGACACACAAGCCCTGCGGCACACCAAAAGTAATAGGGATGGGATCTGCTGCTGCAGATGTCGAGAAGACTAATGGTCCTGTTACTCAAGAATGATTGAATCCATATAATGGCATCCTGAGCGAAGAGAGTCGCTGAGTCGAGGGGATTACAAAGTACTTTATGGTCCACCAGATCGAAGGCGGCCAAAAGGTCAAGGAGTAGCAAGGCTGTTTTCCCCTCGTCCTTCAGTTCGTCGATCTGGGTTTTAAGATCCATCAGTGCCGTGTTGGGGCCTGAAGCTAGATTTTATGATTCCTAGGAGCTCCAAGTACTCCTGTATCTGCAAGTAGGCCACACAGTCTAGAACTTTAAGTAAGAAAGGTACAGTTGTGATGGACCTGGAGTTTGTGACTATAGATGGGTTTAGAGTTTGTTTTTGAGGAGTGGAAGGAGCCACGATTTTTGGTAGCTGGGATGGTGCCTGATCAAAAGGAGGCATTCATTCGTTTGGTTATGAAGGATGAAAGGTCTCTTGCTGCATCTTTGATCATTTGCACTGGGCATATGTCTGACAGTTTGAAGGTTTTGGAGAAAGGATCATTTTTTCCACCTCGCGTTCTGAATGTTGGAACACCCGAGTGTGTCCTTCACATAGTTGGCTGTGGGGAGGGGTTTATTTCGTACCAGAGTTAGCTTGAAGAATCCGGTTATTGTACGTTTCCTGTTTGGTTTGTATTTCTTTATTTACCCGAAACAAGTTGAGCATCCACTACAACTTTTCCTAGATAATATACTGTTTCAATCAAGAAGAATACCAATATGGTTAACTAAGTATATATGATATGTATTTTTTTCTAACAAAGTTTAGATAGATGCATTTAGCCAGTGATGTGGCATTATGGTGTTCAGGGGACGGGAGGGCTCCTAGATTGGGCTCCTTCTCTATACATTTATATTGACTGCTTCGTGTCAGGGTCGTTATTCCCCCTCCACCCCGCACCCAAATTTTGTTATACTTTGCCTACTGAATATTTTTGATAAGGAACAAGTTACTTACTGTAACGGTTGTTCTCCGGCATGTGTCTGGCATAGATTCGCATGCTCATGTATATTCACGGTTAGGCTGGGAATTCTCGGTTATAGGAAAACAGTTTCATTTTAGTTTCCAAACTGTCTGTCTCCCATTAACCAATCACTGAGCTCTGGGTCATACTGCCCCCAGCCAATGACTGCCTTCTACCCAAGCCCCTCCTCTGGCAGCCATCTTCAGATTTGGTAGCACGTAAAGTGGCAGTAGGACCAAGAGTAGAGCCGCAGAGGTTCAGGCGGGAGGGCTCGCATGTGAATCTATGCCAGACTGTTAAGCAAAGTTTGTACGCAGTACCCTCTGGGACCACTACACACAACTGACTACAGGTATAGGCAACACAACCTTTGGTATAAACTTGTACTACACGTTTTTGGTAGCGTGTTGAGCAGCCAGGTTCATCTCAAGATGGATAAATGTGAGCTGTAGTGGAGGTACACAGATACACACTCTTGCACTCAAGGTTTCTTGCATAAACAATTATTAATGTATCAGTTATAAAGCCTTCTTTAGAAGGGAGCAATATAATAGTAACACACATACACTTCAATACTGTACACTCTTAATTTCTAAATCAGTAACAACCCTTTAAGGATGGCCCACAGACAACCTACACCCACAGGTGACTTCAATAACAAGGGTGCTGGGGACATTAATATCTTATGTTGGCATTTAGAATACTTTTAGGAATGGGCAAAAGGCAAAGGTTATTCAAACACAAGAGACCACAAATATTCTTAAGCAGGCAAATACTTTTGGATCCTCCAAGAAGAGTCATACAATTCAATAGGCTAAGCCAAAGTCAATGGGCATAAGTCTGGTATAGGTAGTATATGATGAAGCACTTCTGGTAAGTAAATGGAAAAGTCTTTGCACAAGTTCTTAGGAGTCTGATGAAAAGAATCAAATGTAGGGCCACAAGCTGATTAGACTTGTGAGTTGTAGACGTTTCAAGCAATTCTACAGTAAGAGGCACGTTCTTAGACTTGTTTTGCAGTACCTTAGAAATGAAGAAAAGATGCAGCTGATGACTTCTGTTCCTGTGCAGCTCTGCATATCTCACTGTTCCTGGGCCTCCATCCTGGGGACAAGAGGAAGGACATCTGGGATTCCTGCAATGCACTGGGACGGTCTAACCTTGCAACCGGCAAACTTCACTTTCAGTGGCTGTTCAGTGTTTCAGTTCCTCGCGTCTAACGCAAATCGCAACACTGCGATTCCTGGATGGTGAGGTGGACTTTCCTTACTTCTGGGGTCCCGCACTCTGTTGAGGGGGCTCAGGCTTGGTCAGTCCTGCTTCTTGGGAGGCCGGAGAATCTTCCAAAAGCTCTAGGCCTGATTAAAAGCAACGCACACAATCTGGTGTCCCTCTCCCTGGTTATACGGTTTCCAGCAGCAACTCTGTGGCAATTCAACCGGCTCCAAGATGGATGTCCAGGTGGCTTACTTTGGAGTTGATTGGTTCCACCAACTCAAAAAGGGAGAAGTCGTCCTTGTAGGGGCTTCTCTGTCGATGCAAACATGGCGTTTCGGCACTGCAGCAGGGCTTCACGGGGCAACCAAACGGTCCAGGAGTTGCAGCAGGCGTCCTCTTCAAGCTCTTCTTCGGTTTCTTCGTCCAGTGGTTGACTCTGCCTTCCAAGCCTATAGACTACTTTTATTCAGTTCTCACCCTTTCATTCCAGCCTAGCTGTCAATCACCCAGCAGGGTGGCTGTCCGTGCCAGACAGTCAGCTGGCCAATCACCACAGAGTGCATTTAAGTCTCCTAGGAGACTAAACACAGAGTTCCGGGCACATCCCTCACTTCCTGCCTACCCCAAACACTCTAGAGCCAGAGGTGGGTTTCACTTGGAAACCCTGCCAAAGGCGAAATAAACAAAGACCAAACCTGGTTTGGCACGCAGAGAAAATCTCTAGAAAGACCTTTCCACAAAGAAATGGCGAAAAAAAAAGGCTGGGTGCTATTTTGACAACGATGACTCCCGCAGTTGCTTTACAGCGGCTGTGAACGCAGCCTGCGGTAAATGCAAACCATGGTAGTTCAAACAAAACACTGTCACCAGCCATTCTATGAGAAAAGGGTAACAATGTTACATGAGAAGCTAGACAAAGGGGATACTAAGTAACCCTTCCAGCACTCTATTGTAAGATAGTGTGTGATGGGTCTATCAAGTTACAATGGTAAGTAAAGTCAATTTCACTTTACTGCTCTGGGAAACAGTAGTTCAGAGAAGGTAGTTAAACCTTTGGGAAATCTGGAAGACTTCCCTGTGTCACTGCACTGAAGGTACAGTGTGACGCAATGTTAAAGATTATGCCTATGGAGTTTGTCAGACTCCACAACCAAAAGAAACAGAGGTAAAATGCACATTAAAATACGAGAGTGGGAAAAAGGGTCTCACTCTCTCCAGGTTAAAAATCAAGTCCTTAAAATCCAGCAAAGTTGCTGGGGGTCTCTAGGGTGGAGTGAATTGGCACATTTGAGAATTTTCCCCAACACAGGCCGATGCTGGAGAACAGTTACAGGTAAGTAACTTGTTTCTTCTCCAGCATGGGGTCTGGCATGGATTCACATGATCATGAATGAGAAATACATAGCAGTACACACATGCACAAACATGGGAGGTGGCAACGCTAAACAGAAGCAATCTCTTACCTCCTCACCAGGTTCATGTTCAAGCAAAACAGGTTGCGCAACACTGCTTGGCTGACTCTGGACTCCTCCCTGGAAACCCTGTCAACGCAGTAGAATCTCGTGAAGGTATGCGCCGACCTCCATGTAGCAGCCCTGCAGCTGTCCAGCAGGGGCACACCACACATTAACACCATAGCAGCAGCGATCGCTCTGGTAGAATGGACTATCGGGCGGCCAGCCAACAGTCGGTTTGCCAAACGGTGACTGATACAGCCGGAAAGCTACCTGGAAATGGAAGCCTTGGACAGGGCCTTCCCATAGTTCACAGGACCAAAGTTCACAAACAGCTGAGAAGTTTCCCGGAAACTCTTTGTGCGGGCCACATTAAACTTCAGCGCTCTAGCCACATCCAGCGAGTGCAAAGTCCTTTCAGCCGGTGACAAAGGCGCCGGCAAAAACACAGGTAACACCAAGGGCTTGTTTAGATGAAAGTCCGACAGCACCTTGAGTGTGAAGGAGGGGTGCATCCGCAGCACCACCCTAGTCTCGTGTAAAGTCAAATGAGGAGGTTTACAGGATAGGGCCTGGATCTCACCCACTCGTCGTGCAGGAGGTGATGGCCACGAGAAAATGGGTCTTCCACAACAGAAACTTGAGTGGAACAGAATGCATAGGCTCGAATGGGGCACCCATGAGCCTAGTAAGTACCCTGAGCCCCCACGCCAGGGCTGGAGACTTCAGCGGCGGGAACAAGCAGAATAGTCCCTTGACGTATTCCTTGACCAACAGGTGCGACCACAAAGAGGGTCATCCTGGGGATCTGGTGTAGCAGGAGATAGCCACCAGATGAACTATGATCGAGGCGTGAGCCAGTCCCGATTTAGCCAACGACAGCAAATATGGAATTACCTGAGGGGCTGTGACCGTCAGAGGGTCGATCTTCTGTGAACGGGACCAAATTGTGAATCTCTTCCATTTAAGTCTGTAGCATTTCAAAGTAGATGACGCTCTGTCTTTGGCAAGTACCTCCTTGCAGTCTGCCAGAAGATCGTAACCCCCTAACTCTAATGCTGCAGGAGCCAGGCCTTCAGGTTCAGCGATCCTGGGTCGTGGTGCAGAATTGCACCCCTTTCCCTGGCGAGAAGGTCTACGACCACCAGCAGCTTCACAGGAGGTGACGCCGACATGCTGAGAAGGTGCGGGTACCAGATCTGCCTCTGCCACACCGGTGCGAAGGAGGATCATCCTGCCCGAGTTGATTGATGACTCGAAGAAGCAACGGTAACTAGGCAAAGCATACAGAAACAGACCATCCCAGGGGAATGAGAATGCATCCCCATGCTCCCTGGTTGATGAAACCTGCTGGCGAACCTCCGGCATACGACGTTCGTCGCCGCCGCAAACAGATCGATCTGGGGATTTCCCCATCTATCCAACAGGTTGTCCTTCTGGTCCTGCTGAAGTTCCCACTTGTGGCAAGAGCATAGCTCCCTGCTGAGAGTCGGCGACGGTGCTCCGGCTAGGTGGAATAGAATGAGTACCATCCCCTGGGTGACGGGCCAGTGCCACAAGTCCTGCGCCTCACTGGAGAGCGCTGGGGATCCGGTTCCCACCTGCTTTTGGATGTAAAACATTGTGGTGGCATTGACCGTGAAGACCCTCACCACCTTGCCCTTGAGGGACGGCAGGAATGAAATTGAGGGCCCAAAACACTGCCACTAGTTCCAGGATGTTGATGTGCAACGTATTATCCACCAGCCACAGGTCTCTGGCGTGAAGACATCCGGTGTGGGCTCCCCATCCTTCCAGGAACGCGTCCATCGTGACAGTCTACTGGTACAGGGGGCTCTGGAAATCCATGCCCCCCGGCGATATTGGAGCGCACGCCCCACCACCTTATTGCCTGACTGAACTCCTCGTCGAGCGCGATTGTGTCCTGGAAGCCTCCGGACACCTGAACCTAGTGGGCGCTGAGGAACTCCAATAGAGGCTGCATCCGTAACCTGCAGAGCCTAATCAGGTAAATGCATGACAACATCATACCGAGAAGCGACTTGATTGTTCTCGCCGTGGCGACCTTTAGTGCCAACAGCCGTTGCACCTTGCCCAATATGGCCGATATCCTTTCCTCCAATGGAGACACCAGGCCGGACACCGTGTTGAGCTTGGATCCCAGGAACAGAGCGTCCTGCAATGTAGTTCACCAGATCTTTGCATAGTTCAGCGAGAACCCCAGATCCGTTAGAAGACAAACGGTCCGTTCCCTGTGTTCGACGGCAGTGTCCCTTGACTTGGCCCGTATGAGCCAGTTGTCCAGGTAGGAGTAAACGTGGATCCCTTGCAGTCGCAGATGGGCCGCCACCAGCACCAAGCACTTGACTCTGGGTGCCGACTTCAGCCCGAATGGAAGGGCTTTGAACTGATAATGCCTCCCCTAAACGACAGTGCAGAAGCTTGCAATGTCCTTTGTGTATGGAGACGTGGAAGTATGTGTCCTCCAGATCCAACAACGACAGAAAGTCCCCCTGCCCCCAGCTGGCCGAGCACGTGCTGCCGCGTGACCATCTGGAACTTCTGGGACTATGCATTTGTTGAGCCGTCGTAGGTTGAGAATAGGCTGCCAGCCCCCCTCCCACACTCCCGTCTGACTTCGTACGAGGAAGTGCCTTGAATAAACAAGAGAGCCCAAGATCTGCTTTGGAACTAGCTCTATCATCCCCTTCTGTAACAGAGCCTGCACCTCCAGCAGCAGCTGAGGGATGCTGTTTTCCTGCCGGGCCACCGGTGATATTCGCAGACACTTTCATTGGAACTCTAAGGTTTGTCCGTGGGCGAGTGTGTCCATCACCCATCTGTCGGTGGAGATGTCTCCCACACACCGAAGTTCACCAGACGGCCTCCCACCGGGGTGCACGGGTGGGGGCCCGATGTTCTGGTCGGTTTCATCCTGGGTGGAGGTTGACTGGCCATTCTGTGGTCCCAAACGACGTCTGCTCCCGAAGGACTTGGGGCGACCCCCCATTGGCTTCCTGGGTCGAGGAGCGGGAAGGTTGGCGGCAAGAGGACGAACCCCCGCCAAAACACTTCAACGACCAGAAAGACTTCCCTCCTGGGGAACGAAAGGACGCCAGTCATTGCTGCAGGGTGGCTAGGGCACATGCTGTTTCCGTGTGAGCCTTGATGTTCTGAAGGGACTCATCCATTGTCTTCCCGAACAGGTTGTTCCAGTAAAAGGGCATGTCGAAAACCCTTGTCTGGATCTCCTGCCTAAAGTTGGTGGCTTTGAGCCAGCCACAATGAAGACTGACTCCATTGCCCATCTGGTGGAAACCAGTGTACGCGATATCCAGGGCCTTCGTAATGGCGTGGTCCGACGCTACCTTGCCTGCTTGAAGGATCTCCAAAGCTTCCACCCGTTTGTCATCAGGGAGTAAGACCTGCAGTGGGGCCATCTTGAACCACAGCTCCCGGTCGTATCTGGCCACGATTGAGAGGGCATTGGCACCTTGATCGTTGTCGCCGCAGAGTAAATAACCTTCCTACCCATTGAATCCAGCTTTTTTCCCCTTGTTGTCTGGAGGGGTGGAGGAAGAAGGGGTCTCCGAGCAAGACTTCTTCCTGGCAGCTGCAGAGACCAACGAGAGATGACAGCTGAGACCGCAAACACTTCGGTGCAGAGTCCGGCACCCTGTAGTTTTCCAGCCAGTCTCTTTTCGCTGGGGCTGTAGAGGGGTTCTTCATCAACGCCATCCACTCGTCCCAAACGTTGTCCAGGAGGGTGACCCAAAGCATGGTCTTTCTCTTCACCGCCCGGCTCTGATACAAGAAGCCTTCATTCTCCTCTGTCATGTGCTGAACAGCTCTGAAGCTCGGGCGATCATTGCTTGGAAAGACCCCACCTCGTCCGGTGGAGAGGCTCTAGGCGGAGGTGATGGGAGGTCCCCCATCCGGCTGTCATCCATGCCAGTTCTCACTGTGTCCCTCGGGTAGAGGGGCGATGGAGGTGGTGAAGGGTGGCATGGAGGCGTAGGAGCCTCCTTTTTGGCTGGTGGTTCCACTGGTGTCAACAGGGCAGCCAGAACTGGTGCCACGGGAGGAGAGGGAGCTGGTGTCGTCGGGATCCTCCTCTGCATCTCCGACACCAGAGAGTGGAGAGAATGCCCAGTGAGATGACTAGGCAGTACTTGGGGTGTAGGGATGTAGGCGATGGGGCCTAGTAGTCTTGGGGCCCCTCGTCATCGCCTCTGTGGACTGTATCCCTGTCACCGCCCCAGTCGTGGGGCGAATTTCCGGCATTACCATAGTCATCACCCTCTTGGACAGAGATAATATCTTCCTCCGCTGAAGAAATGTCTGCATCCTGCAGACCTTCGACACCTCACCCTCTTTCTTCAGGTCCAGAGGGGTTGGTTTAGGGATGAGGCCTGGCATCTTTTTTCCAGTGTCTTTTCCACAGGGATGCTAAACGCCTCCCTCCAGGGAGGAAGAGACACCCTGGCTGTCGCCTGGGCACCCTGCAGGTCCGCCCGACTGACATCGAAAGTGACGCCACCACCACCTCGAGGGAGGGCGACGGCTTTGCATGGTGCACCGGGGCCTTTCACAGAGGCTGGATTAGCCTTCTCCTTCCTGGCCGCAGACGCCTTGTCCTGCTTGGCCTTCTCCTTCGGGACATTGTCAAACCCCTGGTCTACCTTGGCCTTCTCTGTCGGGGGTGGGTCGGACACTGCACCCTGCCTTGCCTTCTCCTTGGCTTTCTCCGGATTCTCCATCAACTTCCCTAGAGTGTGACTTTCTCTTGGACGACAATCCAGAGTGGTGGATGGAGACCAATTCTGATGAGATCGTGCCCTGACCTTTCGAGGGACCCACAGCAGCGATGACACAGACGGAAGTGGACTTGCGGTGCTTGGCCTTGTGTTGGGCTACTACGTGTGGTGCGCCCTCAAAGGATTTAGAAGCCTGCTCAGGTTTCCCGGATTTGGGAGAGGCATGCCCCTGGGTGGCAACCAGGGTAGAGGCCTTGGACTGCAACAACGCTTCCAAACGTTGGTGACCATCCCTCAACGTGCGCTTCGAGAAGTCATGGCAAAACGCACAATCCTCCTTGTGCATCTGGTGCAAGCAATACAGGCACAGGGAATTATTGTCGTCCATGTACACATTCCGCAACCGCAGTCGGAGCAAAGAGTGAAGACCCGTCCTTCTCGTCCGACATGGTCCACACGGTGTAGGCCTGAAGAATCTTCTGGAAGCATCCAATAAAAACACTCGACGAAAATGGCCCTTGAGGGGCTGAAAGAAATCCAAAAACGGGTCCTGTTAGTCTGATGATCGATTGGGCACATGGGCACACTGAGTAACTCTCAAAAAAGCTCGACGAGCAAAGCATGAGGACTCCCAAAATGTGAACGTGCGGTAAAAATCTGAAGATGGCTGCCAGAGGAGGGGGCTTGGGTAGAGGCCAGTCATTGGCAAAGGGCAGTATGACCCAGAGCTCAGTGATTGGTTAATGGGAGAAAGAAAATTTGGAAAGAAAACTGAAACTGTTTTTTCTATTACCGAGGATTCCCAGCCTGACAGGGAATATTCATGAGCATGTGAATTCATGCCAGACCCCATGCTGGAGAAAGTGGATTACATTTTGGGTACAGTTTAACTTTCGATAGATACAGGGATACAATGTATCCCCTTTCTCACTTACCTGTAAACATTTTTGTTACTTCAATGGCTGGTGATATTGGTTTTAACTTAGTGACTTTAGTCTTATTACTTGCAGGCTGCTAAATCAGTCTCGATAAGGCACAGAAGGGCCACCATTTTGCTACAATGGTGGGCTCATTTTCTCACCATTTCTCATTTGCATGTAGTTTCAGAGGTCTCCCCCCCCCCTGCCATTCTAGGCGGGAACAACATCTGTTGAAGTTGTCTTCGGCGGGAATCCTTTGTATTCCCCGTAGAGGCTCCAGTACTCCACAGCCCTTTGTCTTCCATCTTGCCTGAAAGGAATCAGTTCCCAATGAGGGGAAGGTGAAGGGGGGGGGGGGGACTAGTTGGACAGCCAGACCACCCTGTTCTGTAAACTGCAGGGAGAGTTTATAGAAGTTGTGGTGTAGTTCCTGTTAAATACTCCAATCCTAGAAGCTACTGTTAGGAAAGAATGTGTAGAGTCCAACTGGAGTGGGACTTTCCAATACTTTTCTCTTGGTATTAGATAGCCCATCTTTTAATAAAGGCCTGTACCACACAAGTTGGTTGAGTGACTGAGCAGCCAGGCTCATCTTAAGAGGGGCAATGTGAGCTGTGGAGCTGTACAATGCAATTAGTAACTACAGGTATCCAAGTAAACACTTACACACTTAAAGTTATAGTATAAACATGCATGGGATACATCACACACCGTAATCATATTTCTGATGCTTGTATCTGCTTAGATTCACATGCTATGCATAGGAAGCACAAAGTACTGGATTGATTTTGTCGGAAGCGGCCTCAGAAACGAGGAAGAGGTGTGGCTTGACACGTCAGTGGGAGATCAGAGTGAGGTCCTTTACTCTAGCACGCGAGGCTAGGCTGTGTCGAACGGTCGGGAGCGGCTTGCGAGCATTGTTGGCTTTCCCGGTGCTTCCTCACGTCCTCGCTGTATCGGGGAGGTGGGCCCCAAGGAAGCCGCATTCACAGGCGTACGGTGCGGCGGCCCCCGTGCGACGGTGTCCCTGGAGAAACGATCGCACTCCTAAGCATAGTCGGAAGAGTGGAAGGGCTGCGGTGTACCGACTGGGCTGCGCCGGGCTGCACCAAGCGTGGCATAACGCCGGATTAAACCGGCGGTCTAAGTAAGTAGAGGGGGGCCCAGGGCACGGGGTCTGGGCACTGCCCCGGCTCTCTCCCCATAGCAGGCTTGATTTCTTTGCTCTGCCCAGGTTGCCCCTTGTTTTTCTTTTTTCTTTTCTCTGGGGCGCTTTATTAAGCAGGGCTTGAAGCCCAAGAAGCATTGGGAGCTCACCTTAGAGAAGGGCTGGCCCAGGACAAGTCTGTGGTGGCCTTGGGGGTCCCTTTAACAGTGTAACTGCCCTGTGTCCCAAGGGAGAAGGTAATTAAGAAGCTCTTCCCCGGACGTGGGGAAAGTTGCCCGGCACTGGGTCCTTGCAGCACATTGGATACCCTGTAGAAGAAATAACACTGTACTCTGAGGAGGAAGAGACTTGGGAGATCACCCCGGGGACTGCGGGCTAAGGCCTTTGACCCAGACTTCATAGCCTACGTTTCCCCCTCTGTGTGGTCTGGAAGACACAGAGTAAGCGTTAGGCAGCCCTCCCGGATCCCCCAATCTTTTCCCAAGAACTATTCCACGCGGAGATGCAGCGGGGGAAGAGAGCTCCTCATTCAATTTATAATCTGAGGAATAACAAGCCGCAAGCAATGAAGGAGATAAAGGAGTCCTATAGAAAAGGGGGCAAACGTAAGAAGAATGCTAAACATGATCTACCTGTAGCACAAGGAGCCATTACGGAGTTCTTCCCGGTGAACCCTCCCCCTGAGATCAATTCCACCATAATTGACGAAAGGGCAATACCGGTGAACAGGGATGGCCGGTCTATTAATTCTTCTAACTTTGATGATATTGATAACAATTCCCTCTTGGACCGGTTTCTGACAATACAGAGAGGAATGCAGCCTTACACCCCACAGACTATGGCAAGCGGCTTACCGTGTCAGAAAGAAAACGGCACGATTGCTGATGCAGGGGAGCATAACGCTGCGGGATATTCTGAACGTTTATCTACATCTCCGAACCTTGCTATGGCTTCGATGGAGGATGAGCCGGATCATGAGATAACGGGGGGCATGGGATCCCATCCCAGTACTACTCAATTAGCTGATCTCCAAACGTCGGTAGGTGCCCTCCAATTTGCTCTGAAAATACAGATGACGGGTCGTATCCTGGCAAACTCCAATTCCATTTCATTAGCATTGGAACGGAAGGATATACCGCATGAGGATGCGGAAGATAATTTATTAGTCGCTTTGCAAATAGCCGAAGAGATGGAAGGTCAAGTATCCGAGAGGGAGGAGAGTGTGGCCCAAGAGGCACCAGACAGTATCATCGCGATTGAAGAAGTCCCTATAGAGGCAGCAAACCAAGATCTGGAGCACAGTCCTCGGGGGCCCCCTCTCACGGAAACAGCGTAGACTGGCAAAGAAGGCCTCTAAACATAAGCCTGTTAAAATTGCCCTGCAACTCCCTACTATAGGAACCGACCCGTCAAATGAAACACGTTCTAAAAAAGTTCGGAAAAGAATGATGAGAGCGGCATCACGGTTGGCGATGAAAAAAGGCCAACTTTCAGACTGGCTGATGCCCGAAGAGAAGCCACATGAAGGGGACATCGACATAACAATTGGGGAGGGCTCAGAACCAGAGCTTGAATCAAGCATGTTCATTCAGCCAGAGTCTACACCTGAGGGACGGTTATCGGTGGAACTACTTGAGCATACACCGCCAGAGGAAAAGAAGGATGCGCAGGAAATCCATATAAACCGTATGTGTTTCATCAAGAATTTATATCCTAGGAATAACAACTCCTGGCTGGCACGCTCGGAGCTACTGACTAGGCTATATCATATCCCTCAACTCCGAGTGTTAAAATCTGAGGATTTTCTGTTTATTGAACCCGTCGGGCCCTAATCCCAATGTCTCTGCTCTACATTGTGTGTTTCTGAACACGGCACAACTGCTTAGGAACCACAAAGAAGAGTTGAGAGCGGTAGATATTGCCATTGATGTGGACCCGCAGGAGAAAGATCTTTCTGTAAACCCTGAAGTACCAGTCTTACCATCTAATTCGGCAAATGACCCCAAGATGGTGACAGGGGAGAGCCCTCTATTGGCTGAAGTACAACAGGCACTTAAGTCCTTATTGGAGTCTCTTCCCCAGTTGCTACAGAAGCACTGAAGCCTATCATTATTTTCCTGGAACTGCAGAGGCTTCTCCCATCTATTGAGGACGGAGGGCTCTGCAGGTCTTTTATTCCATCATAGCTGTATTTGTCTGCAAGAGACTTGGGCAGTGGACTCTCTCTTTCTGGATGGCTATGTTACATACCAATCACCTGCACAACGGGGAAGCAAGGGACGCCCCTATGGCGGCCTACTTACGGGGGTAGTTAACACCATGATGTCTCGTAAAATTCAATGCAGAGCGGAGGATCAATTATTGGCAGTGGAAGTTGCATACCCCCATGGGGAGGGAAGAGTCAAGTTTCTTCTTATCAACCTTTATAACCCTCCTGGAGCAGTAGCAAGAGACTCTCTACAAGACGCTTTACAGGATTTATTGACCTCTTGGTCATTGGGAACTAGAAATGCCGCAGTCATGGTAGTGGGTGACTTCAATTGTCACATGTCCGATGAAACTCCTATAGCTTCTAATCCCGGCCTCAGTTCCAGATGTCTGATGACGCATGGAAAGAGGGAGAAGGAAGGCCTGGGGTGGATGCAACTGTTTGAAACTTGTGACCTGGCAATGATCAATGGCCGCACCTCGGGTGACAGGCCAGGAAAACATACTTGGTCAAACGGATCATCCTGGAGTACATTAGACTATATACTGATGTCCCCCGAGATGCAGTCAAGAGTGGCTGATATGTGGGTAGAGCCCAACAGTTGGAGCGACCATGCGGCACTGCTATGTACATTCCAGACCCCGATTCCCGATACCCCTAAGCTAAACATCGGTAGTATTCTAACCAACTGTTCAGGAACTAGAATAGTTTGGACGGAGAAGAATGTAAGAGCGGCCTCTGATGCACTTAATCTGGATGTGGCTGATGGCTTGAGAGATTTCCAGTGTATGTCTGTAAATGAAATTGAAGGGTGGATATCAGGGTTCTCAGGCCATTACGCCGCCATCAAAAAGGGGTATATTATGAAAGAGGGAAGTGCTCCTCTCCCGTATAATGGGGAAATTAGAGATGCCAAGAGAGGGTTTAGAAGGACGATACGTAGCTGAAAAGGTCAGAACCTCTCTGGAGTCTCATATCGTGAGAAATTAAGAACGGCCAAAAATCGATATAGAGCTAAGATAAAGGGCATTAAGAGAATAGAGAGGAATAATTGTTACCAGCGACTTGTTAAAACTATCTGTTCGAGAAATTCCCGAAGTATATGGGCACTCTTAAATGAGAATAGAGCGAAGGTCATAGGATCTGTCACTAATCCAATCAACGAGAAAATATGGGAACAATTCCGCCTAAATCGCAATGCTGGGGAAGATGGGCCCGAGAGTAGCTCTATGGGGAAGCCTCCTATCCTTCCCCCTTTTGACGTTTCGCCTGGGGCAATATTTAACAAAATAGTCATCCTCAAGTCTTCTAGAGCTCCCGGGCCTAATGGTCTTGCGAATGTAGTGATAAAAAAAAATCCGTCCTTTTGGGCGGACCTATTCTCTTTACTTTTTAATAAGATCTTTGTACTGGGGAAAATTCCCCGATCTTGGCAAACTGCTATTCTGATCCCGGTGTTTAAAAAAGGTAATCGCACAGATCCAACCAATTACAGGCTTTTATCCATGCTGGATGTCACGGGGAAACTTTTTGCCTCTCTTTTGCTCAGTGAAATGCAAAAATGGATAGAGAACACTGGTATACTCAGTAGATTCCAATGCGGTTTCAGGCGGGATTTTTCTACTTCGCATAACCTTTTGGTAATGGACATATTGCGTACGAGGGCGCTAAGTAGGGGCCAGCCCCCGTTGTACGCACTCTTTATTGATTTCAAGGCCGCTTTTGATTCTATTCCGAGAGCGAGGCTTTGGAACAAGCTAGAAGTGTTGGGTAGCCCTTCAGGTTTGTTATATTACCTTAGATTGCTCCACCAAGATACATCTGTGTGCCTCAGACTCAATCAGGAGGGCAACACGACCCGAAATGTGATGCAAAATAGAGGGGTCAAGCAGGGCTGCGTCACAGCGCCTCTCATATATAACCCGTATGTACATGATATCCCTGCGACACTTGCTGAGGTAAATAATTGCCCTCCAAAAATAGGCGAGGTCTTATGTGTGGTCTTGGCGTATGCCGACGATTTGGTAGTCCTCGATAACACCATTGGTGGTCTCAGGCGTTCTGCCCATACTCTTTGGGAATACGCTAAGATCAACGGCCTGACCATCAATTTGGAGAAGACCAATGTGATGAGATTCACTAGGAAAAGAGTAACCCGTGTGAATTTAATAGTCCATAAACATTCTATTCTGTACGCCCCGTCCTATCGCTACCTAGGAGTCGAAATGGAGCCCCTAGGTGATTATGCTCTATGCAGACAGGGCCGTGTTACTAGGGCTCTTCAAGTGATCTCACTTATTGCATCCTTTACTAATAAACAAGGGGGTTTTACTTTGTGGGGGACCCGCCACCTTTACATGCAAGTTTTTGCACCCATGGTCATATATGGCCTAGAGTCGCTGCTGACGGCAAATCCGGCGTGGCTACAAGTGTTGGAGGGAAAGTTCTGGCGACGCATACTGGGGCTTCCCCCGGGTGTGCCGATGGCCCTGATAAGATTAGATCTGGGCCTCCCTTCACTTAGGGCTATGGTTTTGAAAAGAAGATCTGGGTTCTACCTTAAGATGACTAGTGGATCATCCAATCCTCTATTAGTAGTTTTACATCAGGAATTAAGCAAAAAATATACCACCTCGTCTTTTTATAAAGTCATGGGTAAATTCCTTAAAGAAATTGGCTGGACTCAAGGAGGGACAAGTGTTACTAAGGAAATGTTAAATGCACTTGGGAAAAAGGTGGACCTGTGGGACTGGCTGGAGAATTTTGCCCATTTAGACACCCTTAAATCATATCACTTTGTGAATTACAGAGTTTATAGGTTCATGAAACCGCAGGCCTACTTTTTTCTCTGTCCCACTAGAAGACTCCGCCGCTTCATCATTTTGTTCCGAATAGAACAATTACCGACCTTATCCATCACAGGAGCACGGGAAAACATTCATGCAGCAGAACGAACATGCCGGATTTGTAAATCCCCCTTGTGCTCAGAGACAGCCAGGCATCTACTAACTCAATGCCCGGCACTAAAGAAGACAATTGTCCATTTCCTGGGTGAATTTGTGCATGATCCGCTCACTATACATGAATTTTCATTCTGGCAGTATTGTACTAACACTTGCAACATGCACTTATTCATAGCACTTTATAATATCTGGCAACAGATAGAATCGGGATTGGGGCTTTAAGCATGCCCAATTAACATTTCACATGGAAGAGGCTAAGGATCCAGCAGGGCTCTCTTAAGTGTACAGGACGAGCGTAGTCACAGGTTTTGCTGTGACCTCCCAGGACTAACAGTAGTAAGATCCATCTAGTCATATTATGATTGAGAGCTGAACTTAGGCTCGGGGTGGAATTGGATTGTTAAAGCAAACAGAAGTGGCTTGTATTTGGGAATGTTACGGGTCATGGTGGGACTGCAACATACTGTTTAAAGGGTCTCGGAGGATAACATGCAAGTTTGTAAAAGTATCTACAAACAATATTAGGAATGCATCTAATTATTGTTTTCTCCAGCTTGGATCTCCTTTTTGTTTGTGATTTTTAATTTATGTACTATAAGTTATATGGAGTTTTTGATTTACGATTGATGATTTTATGAGTATGATCTTATGTGTATGATTTTATGCTTATGTTTATTATTATATGTGTAAAGTTTGAATTTATTTTCAACCTATAGCACATTAAAGAATTTGATTTGGTAGGCCGACATCTAGTGGAAGCTGCAGAGTATTACAGTTATTTTTGAAACTCGAAAAGGGACGTCGACAGGGCGTGCCAGTAATACTATCCCTAGTGTGACGTCCACTGTACCCATGATCCCTCACGCGTCAAGGTCCTTCAGATTGTTATTTTTCTGACATGAGGTAGCATGCAGTGTAGCTGGAGTACAGTTGTATCCAGGCAGATGCGCATCAGGCAAGCTCATAAGCATCCATGCGCCTTCCCTCTGAGGGAAGGGTGGGCGCATGTGAATCTAAGCAGATACAAACATCAAAAATACGATTACTGTGAGTAATGTATCCCTTCTGAGGCTTGTGGAATCTGCTTAGATCACATGCTGTGCATAGATTAACGAGTAATGTTAGGAGGTGGGTGTAAGAAGGTTCATGAGCGAATACATGTCTTAGAACCGCTTGTCCCACTTGTGCATCTGTCTTGGAATGCGTGCCAATGCAGTAGTGCTGAGTGAAAGCATGCATTGAGCTCCATGTAGCTGCTTTGCAAATACTGTCTAAGGGGACATCTGCAATGAAAGCCAGGGTGGCTCCTGTGTCTCTTATGGAGTGAGCCCTGGGTGTAAAAGGCAGTGTCTTATCTGATAGGGAATAGCACAGTTGGATACAACAGACTATCCACCTAGAGATGGCATTCTTTGAAATGCGGAAGACCAGGTAACAAACCTGGCCACACAGCCGCTCTCTGTATAAGCCCTACCAAGGGCAGTGCAATTTGCAAAATTAGAGTCAACTAGTAAATGTTCACTGTATTTACAGAATGTAACTCATCCAAATAAATCTCTTAGTCGGATCCAAAAGTAATATGCGTTTATCAAAAAGAAAATTCCAAGTTGGTCACTAATAAAATCTTAGTGAGGCCGCGGCTAACTCATCCCATAATTGTTATAGACATAAAGTGCCAATGCATTTCGGAGCATACAGCTCCTTCATCAGGGCAGGTCTAATTTACACAAACTGTGGAACATTTATACCAAAAGCATCAAGTTTTGAAAAACAAACAAAATCGTGATTGTGTTACAAAATATAACCATGCGTGAAATCAATATAAAAATAACATACCAATTTTCGATGAGTTGCAAGGTAAATGGAAAAGGTGAATTAAGCCACACAGTAGGGGGAAAAAAAAGAGATGCCAAAATAAATAATGTGTAGATGAAATAACAGTTAATTTGAACATGATCTGAAAACCAAGGAAAGTTACCTCAAGGGATCGAGGTAGCCCGTGGAAAAAATGTGCGGGGAGTTGACAACAACTTCACGCAAGATCAAAGGTCTGGAAACCAGACCAAATCAATTCTTCAATCTGTAGGTACAACAACCTGTGTTTTAGTGGGTTGTCTCAGAATTTGTCAGACACTAGTTGTAGAGGTCTGCAGACTTACCTGTACTCGTAAAACTACGAGTGTACTGAGGCTGGGATTGCGGTCAAGCAGGGGACGCCATTCCGCATTGCCAGGGAACAGCGTTCCCAAGGTTACTCATACTAATATAAACACGTGACCCAAATGTGTCCATTGATCGACACGATGCCGATAGGCAGTTGCACTCTATGCAATCAGGCAAAGAAGGATAAGAATCATAGAAATAAAGAATTTGCAGTAGAGCTGATAATAATTACGGAATTATAGAAGGAAAAAAATCGAAAATTAAATATGAGAAAAACGGCTGATAGACATAGAAAACATACTGCCGATTGCACTCCATGCAATCAGGCAATTCAAGCCAGGAATCCAGATAAAAAAGAATTTACAGTAAAGCTACTGAAATGTAGAATTATAGAAGGAAAATAACAGAAAATTGAATATGAGAAAAAAGGCTAATAGACATAGAAAACATACTGACAATTGTGTATAAATGAGTGAAAATGTCATAGATAAAATAAACAAACATTGTGATAATAATAATAATGATAATAATAAGCATATTAGACACACTGCGATATATGGAAAAGGTAGCGCCTTCCGGGGGCTACCGCATGCGACTGGTGTATTTATGATAAATGTACATGATATATCCACGATTACCCCCATTAGTTGTTTATGTAATGGTTTAGATACACATGCTACCCTTGCATGATTTTTTCCATATATCGCAGTGTGTCTAATATGCTTATTATTATCATTATTATTATTATCACAATGTTTGTTTATTTTATCTATGACATTTTCACTCATTTATACACAATTGTCAGTATGTTTTCTATGTCTATTAGCCTTTTTTCTCATTCAATTTTCTGTTATTTTCCTTCTACAATTCTACATTTATCAGTAGCTTTACTGTAAATTCTTTTTTATCTGGATTCCTGGCTTGAATTGCCTGATTGCATGGAGTGCAATCGTCAGTATGTTTTCTATGTCTATCAGCCGTTTTTCTCATATTTAATTTTCGATTTTTTTCCTTCTATAATTCCGTAATTATTATCAGCTCTACTGCAAATTCTTTATTTCTATGATTCTTAGCCTTCTTTGCCTGATTGCATAGAGTGCAACTGCCTATCGGCATCGTGTCGATCAATGGACACATTTGGGTCACGTGTTTATATTAGTATGAGTAACCTTGGGAACGCTGTTCCCTGGCAATGCGGAATGGCGTCCCCTGCTTGACCGCAATCCCAGCCTCAGTACACTCGTAGTTTTACGAGTACAGGTAAGTCTGCAGACCTCTACAACTAGTGTCTATGACAAATTCTGAGACAACCCACTAAAACACATGTTGTTGTACCTACAGATTGAAGAATTGATTTGGTCTGGTTTCCAGACCTTTGATCTTGCGTGAAGTTGTTGTCAACTCCCCGCACATTTTTTCCACGGGCTACCTCGATCCCTTGAGGTAACTTTCCTTGGTTTTCAGATCATGTTCAAATTAACTGTGTTATTTCATCTACACATTATTTATTTTGGCATCTCTTTTTTTTCCCTACTGTGTGGCTTAATTCACCTTTTCCATTTACCTTGCAACTCATCGAAAATTGATATGTTATTTTTATATTGATTTCACGCATGGTTATATTTTGTAACACAATCACGATTTTGTTTGTTTTTCAAAACTTGATGCTTTTGGTATAAATGTTCCACAGTTTGTGTAAATTAGACCTGCCCTGATGAAGGAGCTGTATGCTCCGAAATGCATTGGCACTTTATGTCTATAACAATTATGGGATGAGTTAGCCGCGGCCTCACTAAGATTTTATTAGTGACCAACTTGGAATTTTCTTTTTGATAAACGCATATTACTTTTGGATCCGACTAAGATTTATTTGGATGAGTTACATTCTGTAAATACAGTGAACATTTACTAGTTGACTCTAATTTTGCAAATTGCACTGCCCTTGGTAGGGCTTATACAGAGAGCAGCTGTGTGGCCAGGTTTGTTACCTGGTCTTCTGTATATTTTTGTGTTCCACGAGTCAGGGTGTCTCCAGACTCATCGTAGCCAGCTCCTGTGAATTTTTTTGAAAGATGATTTATAACCTCAACCTTTTTTGATCTGTTTGAAAGTGAATTTAAACAAGTGGTGCCCACTTACTTACCTTCCTGCTCTTGTTTTTCCTTTTTGAGACACACGTGAGCGGAGGCACACAGTGATAGAGATTGTAATTTATACTCATACGACAATTTTAAACAACATAATGTCCTTTGAAGACATCGAAGGTCTTTCATCCAAATGCGCAGAAACCCTAGGGTTTTCCACAGAGGAGGCGGCAGCCATTCTAGAACTGATTAGTGAAACAAGCATTGGCACATACTCCACCACAACTAAAGACCCGGCTAAACGCATTAAACAACTTGAATACTTGATACGGAAGGAGATAAACCGCAAACTACATGCGATCACTCTAGGCCGCTATTTCAAGAATCAACGTATACCAAGAGGGTTACGGATCCAACTTCGCCCAACACTTTGCAAGGAAAGCAAAGAATTTGTACGGAAATGGGAGGCTATTTTGAATAAGTGTTCCCTTGACCTGATTTTATTAACCATACAGGAATTATCAAAAAATTTGGTTACACTAAACACTGAAATTCAGGAAATTGAGAAAGAACTTGTAGGTTCACTAGGAAAAGAAGAATACGATATCATTCTAACTGACATCAATGCGAAACTGGAAGACTACAAGAACGAGTTGGAACAAAAGAAGGTGAAGAAGTTTAAAAGGGACACATATGATTATATCCATGAAGAGGTTTATACATGGATGGAGAAGTATGGCCCGATAGCACCAAAGAAACTCCACAGGTATCCATCAGATAACACTTCCAGCTCCGATTCAGACGCACAGAGGGAGACCGAGGTCCCGACAGAACAAGCATCGAGCGATCCCAACCAAACGGCCAGCCCGTCCACACGCACATCTACGACTGGACCTTTTTTAGGAGCTCGCCCAAAAGAACCCGCAGGGGGAGGAGGAAATCTAAAAAACAAACCACAAACAAGATTACAACTGAGGAAAACCTAGTCATAAATATATCTCATAAAACTCTGAATAAAACTGAAGAGGATACCCTACAAAAGGGGTTGAGTTTTGTACCCACTTACAGTACCACTCTATTTAATACCAAGATTGAGTTGTACAAATTCATAAGAAAAGTTAAATTGAAAGTATTCTTTGAGGAGTTAGAACCATACGAGAACACCTCGGATGCCCCAGATTTTCAAGAATTCAGAACTAAGAGTGGCTTCATACCACCAATCTCAGTACCATCAATTGATATTTTTCAAAAACTTGTTACTCGAGACATTGAACGGATCAGTTATAAAACTCCACCGCATAGAAACATGAAACCTCATGAAATGAAAATCATCAGAGATTTATATTGTGATAAGGATATCACCATACGCCCAGCTGATAAGGGAGGCGCCCTAGTCATCATGAACACTACAGATTATAACATTGAATGCATCAGACAACTGCAAGATCGGACCATTTATGCACCTTTAGACCAAGACCCCACTCTTTCTATCAAATTGAACCTTGAGATGTTGGATCAAGCCATGGAATTAGACTGGATAAATGAACACACCTATAAATTCCTCAACAACCCACACCCAAGGGTTCCCAATTTCTATACGTTGCCCAAAATTCATAAGGATCTTGTTAAACCACCGGGGAGACCTATTGTTGCTGGAATGAGTAGCATCAATCAACCATTGGGTGTGTATATTGACTTTTTTCTGCAACCTCTAATACAACAAACTTCCACATACGTTAGATATACCATACACTTCTTACAGCAACTATCACCTGATGTTTACCATTGATGTGAAGAGTCTATACACATCTATACCTCATGACCTTGGGATAGAATCAGTTGAATGGCTGCTGTTAAAAGCACCAGGAATTCGAGCACAGAAGGAATTTATACTATCTCTCCTTCACTTTATTTCAGAGAACTCATATTTTCAATTTCAGGACAAATTCTTCCTTCAAGTGTCTGGTACATCAATGGGGGCCACTATGGCACCATCCTATGCGAACTGTTTTATGCATAAGTATGAAATGGACCATATACTGAATAACCAGGAATGGAACAAAAATATACACCTCTGGTTACGGTTCATCGATGATATTTTTGGAATATGGACAGGCACGGATGAGAGCTTCAGTGACTTTTTCACATATCTTAACAACATCGACCAGCGCATCCAGTTCACCAAAGAGACCTCCAGAGACAGAATCACATTCCTTGATGTTCAGATTGAGAAAAAAGACGCCAACTATTCTACTACATTATTTCGAAAAATCACAGATCGCAATAACTTACTTCACCGCCTGAGTTTCCATCAGTCCAGTTTACTCAAAAATCTTCCTTACAGTCAATTGTTGAGAGTTAAAAAGATCGTGAGCGATCCTGAAGACTACTTAGCACAGCAATTGAACATGAGAGAGAAATTTGAAGCACGTGGATACAGAAAGGATGAATTGGATTTGGCAGTCCAGAGGGTTAATTCCCTTGATCGTGACAGCCTATTGAAAAGTACTACTAAACCCAAGAAAGAACTCAAAACTCCAGTATATGTTTCTAAATTTTCCATTCAGAGTAACAAAATAAAGAATTCCATTAAGAAACATTGGAGCATTTTTAAGAATGATGTAAGGGTCCAGAATCTATTTGAACAACTTCCAGTCTTTGCTTATCAAAGGAGCAAAAACCTACGAGATGAACTTGTCCACACGAGGCCACCGATGAAAGAACCCATTACTTCACGCACAGGAACATATCCGTGCTTACATTGCATCAATTGTAATTTGGTGATCAAGGGTGACACGATATACCATCCCAGAACAGGCAACAAGATTTTCCTGAAGACATTTGGTACGTGTGATAGTGTGAACATTATATATGGTATAAAATGCCCCTGTGGTAAGTATTATGTAGGACAGTCCACGAGATCAGCAAAGGCACGTTGGAACGAGCACCGTTCGTGCATACGTACATGTAACACCAACTCGGCGGTGGCACGCCACTGGCGTGATGAGAGCCACAACCTGACTCAAATTAGATTTGTCATTCTTGAAGTGTTAAAGAAATCGAATCCCCATGAGGATTTGGGCCTGCGACTCAACCAAAGAGAAACCTTTTGGATAGACAAACTTGGGAGCCTCTACCCAAATGGCCTAAATGAAGAGATTAACTATCACTGTTACATTTGAATCATTGTTTTCCATGCTTGACTTAAGAGGATTATGTTGATACATGAGTGACTGGTACATGATTCCCTTCCTCTACCAATGTACATTTATACCGGGACACTTTGGATGACCTCTCTCTTTAAGGGGGTCATTCATGTCTTTTATTTTAGGATTCAATATGAATTGTTATCACATTAGGATCCAATCACCAACGTTTACACACCATTTTTGCCCTTCCCGAACTTAGGTTTGGGACCCAAGGTAGCGCCTTCCGGGGGCTACCGCATGCGACTGGTGTATTTATGATAAATGTACATGATATATCCACGATTACACCCATTAGTTGTTTATGTAATGGTTTAGATACACATGCTACCCTTGCATGATTTTTTCCATATATCGCAGTGTCTAATATGCTTATTATTATCATTATTATTATTATCACAATGTTTATTTTATCTATGACATTTTCACTCATTTATACACAATTGTCAGTATGTTTTCTATGTCTATTAGCCTTTTTTCTCATATTCAATTTTCTGTTATTTTCCTTCTACAATTCTACATTTATCAGTAGCTTTACTGTAAATTCTTTTTTATCTGGATTCCTGGCTTGAATTGCCTGATTGCATGGAGTGCAATCGTCAGTATGTTTTCTATGTCTATCAGCCTTTTTTCTCATATTTAATTTTTGATTTTTTTCCTTCTATAATTCCGTAATTATCATCAGCTCTACTGCAAATTCTTTTTTATTTGAATTCTTGGCTTGAATTGTCTGATTACACAGAGTGTAATCGGCAGTATGTTTTCTATGTCTATCAGCCGTTTTTCTCATATTTAATTTTCGATTTTTTTCCTTCTATAATTCCGTAATTATTATCAGCTCTACTGCAAATTCTTTATTTCTATGATTCTTAGCCTTCTTTGCCTGATTGCATAGAGTGCAACTGCCTATCGGCATCGTGTCGATCAATGGACACATTTGGGTCACGCGTTTATATTAGTATGAGTAACCTTGGGAACGCTGTTCCCTGGCAATGCGGAATGGCGTCCCCTGCTTGACCGCAATCCCAGCCTCAGTACACTCGTAGTTTTACGAGTACAGGTAAGTCTGCAGACCTCTACAACCAGTGTCTATGACAAATTCTGAGACAACCCACTAAAACACATGTTGTTGTACCTACAGATTGAAGAATTGATTTGGTCTGGTTTCCAGACCTTTGATCTTGCGTGAAGTTGTTGTCAACTCCCCGCACATTTTTTCCACGGGCTACCTCGATCCCTTGAGGTAACTTTCCTTGGTTTTCAGATCATGTTCAAATTAACTGTTATTTCATCTACACATTATTTATTTTGGCATCTCTTTTTTTCCCCTACTGTGTGGCTTAATTCACCTTTTCCATTTACCTTGCAACTCATCGAAAATTGGTATGTTATTTTTATATTGATTTCACGCATGGTTATATTTTGTAACACAATCACGATTTTGTTTATGTTTTTCAAAACTTGATGCTTTTGGTATAAATGTTCCACAGTTTGTGTAAATTAGACCTGCCCTGATGAAGGAGCTGTATGCTCCGAAATGCATTGGCACTTTATGTCTATAACAATTATGGGATGAGTTAGCCGCGGCCTCACTAAGATTTTATTAGTGACCAACTTGGAATTTTCTTTTTGATAAACGCACATTACTTTTGGATCCGACTAAGATTTATTTGGATGAGTTACATTCTGTAAATACAGTGAACATTTACTAGTTGACTCTAATTTTGCAAATTGCACTGCCCTTGGTAGGGCTTATACAGAGAGCGGCTGTGTGGCCAGGTTTGTTACCTGGTCTTCTGTATATTTTTGTGTTCCACGAGTCAGGGTGTCTCCAGACTCATCGTAGCCAGCTCCTGTGAATTTTTTTGAAAGATGATTTATAACCTCAACCTTTTTTGATCTGTTTGAAAGTGAATTTAAACAAGTGGTGCCCACTTACTTACCTTCCTTCCCATTCTTTGAAATGCGGTCACCTTCTCTGCCTGGCGCTATGGAGCCAAACAATTGATCTGTTTTTCTTAGCGGTCTGGTCTACACAGTAGAGGAACGCCCTCCTCAAATCTAGTGTGTGGAGTTTTACCTCAGCTTAGCTGTTGGGTTCCTGGAAGAAAGCCGGTAGCTCAATTGACTGGTTTACATGAAATTTGGAAATTAATTTAGTGGAGAACCTAGGGTGAGTAGTAAAACCAGCTTGTCCTTTTGTACAACCAAGAAAGGATCCTGCACTAACAATGCTTGTATTTCACTCACTCTTCTTATGGATGTGATAGCCACTAAGAAGGCGGTTTTGCAAGTCAGGTGTTTTAGACTAGACTTGTGCATTGGCTCGAAAGGGGGTACTATGAGCTTAGCGAGTACCACGTTGAGATCCCATCTTGGCAGTGGGTTAGAAATAGGAGGGTGGAGTCTCTTTGCTTCTTCCATGAATGCCTTGATGACAGGTACCTTCCACCAAAAAACCTTTTTTTTAAAGCAATTTTTATTTTTAAACCACAAACACACCAAACATAACGTTTTAGGACGTACATAATCAATGACCAAGTATCACATTATACAGTGTCGCCCTCCGTCCTCCCCTCGAACTCGAGCCATCTCAGCTACATCATCTACATGAGCATTTCCGGGAGTCTCAGTGCTTGTTGCCCCATCTAAGTCTTCTATATCATGATTGACCTGGTGGGGGGTCAGCCATCGAGGTCACCAGCTGCCTCCAGGCTATCAGGGGACCCATTTCCTCCTCTCCCCCTTTGGTGACAGCTTCAAACCATACCGCGGTTTCTGTTTCCGCCCATCTCAAGAGATCCGCTCACCATATCTCCACCCTGTGCCTGTGGGCCGCTTTCCAACACATTGCAATTCTGCGTTTGGCCAAAATATAGGCCAGGTCCTTCATCTTACTGATATGCTTTGAATGACGCGGCCTGGGGAAGTTCCCAATTATGCAAGCCCAGGCAGACACTATGTCCAGTGCCACTGCCCCACCTGCCATTTTCATCTTTATTTCCTCCCAGAATCTATGTACCTCAGGGCAAGCCCAGAACATGTGTAATAGCCCTGCCACCTCTCCACACCTGTGGCATTTTTGTACAGCCGGGCCTCCAAACCTAGCTATTCTACTGGGAGTCAGATAAGCTCTATGGGTGACATACAACTGAATCTGTTGGAGTCTCGCATTCTGGGATACTTTTTTATGGTACCTCTGGGCTCTATCCCATTGTCCTTCCGTCATAGGTTCCCCCACCTCTTCCTCCCAGTCTTGCCTCGAATGAAACAGCTCCTTCCCCTCCTTTGCCTTCAGGAGCTCATATTCTAGATATTTCATGCCCACACTCATACATCGTTTCTAGGGAGGCATCAGGTTCTTCCTCTAGCACAGTCTCAAGCCATCTCTCTCGCACCTGTTTCATGAGCCTAGTATAAGTAATGAATTGACCTCTAGGCACCCCTGTCTCCTCCTGCAGCCTCTGAAATCCCAGCGCCTCCCCCTCCTGCCATATGTCTCCAAGGGTGGCCAATCCCACTGGTTCCCAGTATCTGCGGATTGCTTCAGAGTCGTCCCCGCACAGCGCCGCCAGCGGGGCCTGCAGAGAAAGCAGATCTGGGTCACCCACCGTTTTCCCTCTCCTGCGCCAGACTTCCCAGCCCAGCCTCAGTAATCTCCCCATCCTTGCTATTCTAGTTTTCTGCAGCCATACTGTCTCCCTCAAAAAGTAAGGTGCCAATTCACCTTGCAAAAGCCTAGTTTCCGCCGAGTCTTCCGCAGACAACCACCGAGACACATACAACAGCTGTCCTGCTAGGTAATACAGCTCGAAATTTGGTAGGTTTATGCCCCCCTTATCACATGTGTTCTGTAGTTTCCACTGGGCCACCCTATTTCTGGAATTGCCCCATATGAAGCCCCTGCACATGCTATGAAGTTTCACAAAAAAGCGTTTAGGGATCAAGTACGGGACATTAACAAAAAAGTGCAAGAGTCGGGGCAGGACCACCATTTTGAGCAAAGCTGCTCTCCCCATCATGGCTAGGGGTAATCTGGACCAGAACACCATGCTATTCTTAACTCTCTCCATCGCTTTCTCTGTGTTACGTTTGTGTTCCGTCTCTATTTTATCCACCAAAAAACCTTATTATGGGAAGTGATGTAGGCTGATAAAGCCACCAGATGGACCTTTAGGGAGTTGAATACTAATCCTGCATCTAGCAAATGGAGCATATAAATTAGAATGTGGGAAGGAGTAGATTCTATGGGGTTGATTTGTTTAGACAGGCACCAAATTATGAATCTTCTCCATTTGTCAAAGTAACAGTGTCTAGTATTTGGTTTTCTTGATTCTTTCAAGATATCCATGCATTTCTGTAGCAGGTTACGATGTCCCAACTATGACTTCAGGAGCCATGTAGCCTAGTTCATTGAGTGAGGCTGCAGATGCACTGTTCGCCCCTCGTGTTGAGTGAGTAGATTGTACGGGCACAGGAGTTTGATAGGATCTGCGCAAACCGACGATGTGGATACCAGGGTTGTCTTGCCCACATAGGAGCAACTAGGATACGCCTCATCGGTTCCTTGTGGATCTTGTTCACCACCTTCCTCATGAGAGGTGTTAGGGGGGAAAAGCATAAGCAAAATTCCCTGACCGGTTCATCCATAGGGCATTCAACCTTGGAGCCTGGGTGGGGGAACCTGGACACGAAGTCTGGGAATTGACTGTTTTTGCTTGTAGTGAAAAAGTCCATTGTGGGGAACCCCATAGAGGGGTGTTCTAAGACTCTTTCGGGTAGATGCCACTCGTGCTCCTCTGGTAGGGGATCCCTGCTCAATTAGTCTGCTAGAGAGTCGAGTTCCCCTGGAACATGCTGTGACGATATGAACATCTTCCGTTTGAGTGCCCATTTTCCAATTTGCTGCGCAAGCCTGGACAGAGTTGGAGTGTGCCCCCCCCTTTGTTGATATAGAACATTGCTGTAATCCTGTCAGGACTTGCACAGATTGATTCCTTAAATGGCATTCGAATGCCCGAAGGGCTCTGAATACTGCCAGAAGTTCTAGCATATTGATGTGGTTTTGGGCTGCTGTGCAAGACCACAGACCCTGAGCTGTGTGATAAAGGTAATGAGCACCCCCACCCCGCTAGAGAGGCGTCCGTCATGACAATTCCCTCCATTTCTGGATCATAGAAGGGTTTCCCCTTCAGCAGATTTTCCCTTGTCCACCAGCTAAGATTTTTCTACAAGTGTTGGCGAAACGACCACTAGATTGTTCTACTGACCACTTGCGCGAGACCACGGTTTCGCCAACCACTTCTGCATGGGTCGCAGGCGCGTATGAGGAACTAGGTAAATGCAAGATGCCATCATGCCTAGCAAACGCATAGCTTTGCACACCCTTAATCTGGCGGCCGGCCTGATAATGCAGTATTTGCAGTAACACATTTTTGACTCTTTCCTCTGATGGAACGACCAGCCCCTCATGTGTTTAAGACAGCTCCTACGAACTGTTTGGAAGTGCTTGGCACTAGGCTTGACTTTCTCGATGGAGAAGCCCAATTGAAAAAGGAGGTTGATTGTCCTATGAAAGTTGTGTCTGCAAATTAGGGGGGACTCCCCTGTAATGAGCCAGTCGCCCAGGTAAGGGCACACTGGGATTGCCTCCCTGCGTAGGTGCGCTGCCACCACCGCCAGTAACTTTGTGAATACCCTTGGAGCAGAGGCTATTCCAAAGGGCAGCACTTTGAATTGGTAGTGCTGGTTAGCTATGTTGAAACGTAATCTTCTGTGCGTTGGAACATTGAAATATGAAAATAGGAATCTTTCATATCCAATGTTGCCACGTAATCCCCTTTTTTAGTAGAGGGATTACCTCTTGTAGCGTAGTCATGCTGAACTTTTGTGGCTTGACAAACTAGTTTCCATGGTGCAAATCTAATACTGGGCGCATTGTTACAGTGTTAAGAGTGGCTAGCTCCTCGATGAGGATACACTGGTGTTCTCTTGAGTGGATCTTCAGTCGTGGGGGGGAGGGTGGTTGTGGGGTCGTTGGAGGAGTTCTATACAGTATCTGCCTGCTACTGTGGACAGCACCCATCTGTCTGAGGCGATTCCCTCCCATACGTGGGTGAAGCTAGAAACGCACCCTCCTACTGGAGAGGCATGGGAGGGCGCCTGAAGCGGAATGTCACTGCTTCTGAGGTGGGGTGCCACCTCTAGAGGTGTTGCCCCTCCCACGACCTCTGCGTTATCCTCTAGGATAGCCCTCGGAGGACTGACCTTGATTATTTCCCCAGGAGGAACCTTAGTTTTTACTGCAATTGGACCCCCGTTGAGAACCTTGGCTGCGAACACAGCAAAAATTGCCATTACCCCTTAGGCCAACTCACCAACAAGCCACGCGGCCACACGATTTAAGTGCGTCATACTCGCCTTTGGCTGTCTTAATGGCATCCTCAACACCCTTGCCCAAGAGCACATTTTGTTAAATAGGCATGTTTTAGTGTGGCCTGCGTTTCTGGCCTGAAACCCGATTGCCGCAGACATGCATGACATTTGATAACAGTACCCTGAGCAATGATTCTTCCGGCATTGTCCGCCGCGTCAAGGTTGGTCTTAAGTAAGCAGCTTGACACTGCCCTCCCGTCAGCGGCCACCTGTGCTAGCTGGGACTTCACTGGTTCTGGGGCAGACTATAGTAGAGCAAACACTTACTTACTTACTGTGGCAGTTATAACTGGCCAAAAGGGTAGCATTGTTTGCAATTTTGGTTTAATACGCCGCAGAGGAGGCGACTTTCCTACCCATGGTGTAAATCTTTTTGCTTTCCTTGTCAGGTGGGGCCTCAGAGGAAGCAAGGGGGTACCCGCTCTTCCTAGTTGTTACAACTAAAAAGCCTGGCTTCAGCTGCCCTCTAATAAACAGTGGGTCTGAAGGTGCAGATTAAAAAAAGATTCTTTACACATGGGTTCACAGCCCGTGTGAGGTTAGGGGCTTCTAATGACTGTTCTATCCTGCGCTGTACTGACTTGAGTAAAGGACTAAACTGCGCCATCATCTTCTTGTCCCCAAGGATCTTTTCTACAAAGTTGTTATCCTCCTGCACTGCTTGGGTGTCAATTTGAAAGTGCTCTGCCACCTTGGCTAGCACCTCATTAAGAAGGGGTTGTTGTCAATAGGAGAATCAACTATAGGAGGATCCTGATCGATAGGTGAGTCTATCAGGTACATGTTAGCCTCTGGGTCAGCCTTTTGGTCATCGTCCCCATAGTAAGGGTTTGCTGCCTCGTCGTACTGCGGGTCAGCTGCCTCTACAATTGAGAGGTCCTCGTTTTCGGCGTCCGGGTCATAGAGCTCCATGACTGCTATGCACTGGAGTTTCTGTACGAGACCTTTTAGAAGGGGGTTGAGAAGGCTGAGCAGAGACTTCAGACCCAGAGGGAGCTGTGGAGTATTGAAAACTCGAAGTATGCAGGGTCTTTTTCCTAGAAATTGGCCATAAAGGACATTCTCCTCATGACACTGTCTTGTGAAGACAATTCTACTGAACTTGGGATTACCAAGTCCTAAATCTTCATCTGTGGGAGGAATAACCCCAGATTTGTTAGGCCTAGTCTCTACCGGTTTGTCCTTATTAGGGATGGGCCTAGTTTCCTTAAACCTCTCTTTGAGAAGTTTTTTCCCTATGAGGGTTTTTATCCCTACAAGGGGTCTTTGAGGACTGTCCCCCCACACCCCTCACCAACCCCCTGGCGCCCAGAGCCATGTGTATCCAACTGTTAGGGCTGTTTGGTGCCTACTACCTGAATTGATGCAGAGCGTTGACTTTCGGGAGTGGGAAGGGTTGAAGACTCGTCTGCGGACTACTGGCCTTCGGGGAGAGTTTTGCGCACGGCACCCTCAGTCTTTCGACGGTTGTGTCCTGTCGTGCGGCGAGCTCGAATGAGAACATCCTGAGCAAAAAGGGACTCGACTGACCTTTCCCTGGGTGCCGTGCGTTGTCGAACACTCGACCCATGGGTCGAGTCTCGGCCTGGGGTTATACGTTTAGTGGTGTGTGATTTTGCTGTGCTTCCGCCGCCGGGTGTAGTCCCCACAACATGGCTGCCGGCCTGTGCTTCGGGGTTGGGGGCCTGCGCTTGGGTAGCCGGAGCTACACAGTCGCCCTCCGAAACAGCAGCGTTGCTGCCATCACTGAAAACGCTCTCCAACGCCATGGCCTCGAGTTGCCTGATGTAGTGGGCACAGAGTTTTGTGGAGCAGTCCTTTAAGGTCTTGGGCTTGAAGAGCCTACACATTCGACAAGACGTTTCGACGTGGTCTCTTGGGAGACAAGTTGCAGACTCAATGCTTGTCGACCCACTGGAATTTGGATTGCACTTGGGGCAGAATTTAAACAGGGTCTTGTCCATAACTACAAACTAAGGCAGCTGTGCGAAAGTAGTGTAGGAAAAAGTGGCATATACATCCTAAAATTACACCCCTCCCTCTCCGTACTGTCTGGGCCGAGACCAGGGGTGGCCTTCCAAGGCCGAACAGTCCGTTGCGATAGTCTTTCGACAGGCAGTTTGTCTTCACCGGCGTGATGTTTCGATGGTCGGTGAAGTAAAGGACAGAAAGAATGAACTACCGATAACTGAAATAAGTCAATGGCTCTACGCCGAAAGAGGAACTCCGCTATATGCGTACGTCTAGAATGGCGGAAAAAAAACAATCCGAGGGACCTCGACGCGCAAGGGATCATGGGTACAGTGGACGTCACACTAGGGATAGTATTACTGGCACCCCCTGTCGACGTTCCTTTTCAAGTTTACACAAGGATAATAGTAACATTAATATAGCAGTTTGGATTCAGTTCAACAAGAGCAATAAAGTAGGTGAATAAACCTCTTATGCTAAACCTATTCCAGCACACTGAGTCACGTCATTTGAGGTCCGTATTAGCATTTGTGATTGTTAGATAAGGATTGGTGCAGTCACACTGTGTGAGACTACACAACACTTGGTATTCGATAATCTACCCTTTGGTATAGGTTATTACTACACGAGTTGGTAGTGTGATGAGCAGCCAGGCCCATCTCAAGAGGGGTAAATGTGAGCTGTGCAAATGAAATTCATAAATACAAGTAGCCAAGTAACACTTACACTCAAGGTTTCAGTTATAGTTATTTAACCTCAGTTTTTAAATTAAGCATTCTTTAAAAGGGCAATTCATGTAAGAATGTAAATATACTTTAAAAATACTTTTCAGAATCAAGTTAGTGGATAATCTTTGGATATGCTTCTTACACAATTTCTACATCCGGAAGCGACTCCAATCACAAGGACAGTAATGGCATTTAGATTTGCAGATTATGAGGTTGCAGAAAGGAAAGGTTTAAGGACGGAAAAACGTTAAACAGGTTCCCAGTATATGTCAGGACACTTACATCTTCCAATGAAATCTAGACAAGCCTTTCCCAGCACTAACAGTCTAATACAAGTTGCCACCTATGAGGGACAAACAATATAAAAGTCAATGGGCTAGAAGATTCTGCAGGGAACCAGGACAGCCAAAGTCAATTTGAAACAGGCTATGGAGCTGAGGCACTTAGAATCAAAGTCTTGCACAAGGTTAGAGTGTTTGTTACCCTTCTAAGGTCACAAGCGGTTATGTCAGTGTAAAGAGTTGGAATCGACTCCAAAAGTAAGCCACTGCAATTCCCAACTGAGAAAAGCACAGCTAAAACGGTGAGGTAAGTACCCCAAGCCTAAACAGTACCTCTGGTTCAAAGAAGAGCGGTCCAGCTGGATTCTGTCCTGTTAGTGGTGCAGACCCTGTGTTCCTGAGCCTCAGTCATGGGGACATGCAGGGGGACGTCTGGAGGGCTCCTGCAGCAGTACTTGGGAGGGCATCAGCAGCTATGGACTCTTTTCAGTTCAGATGCACTTTGCGGTTTCAGCGCTTAGTAAACAGCACTGTTGCGGATCTTGGATACCTGATACCGGTTGGGCTTCTTTCACACCTTGGGTCCTGCACTCTGGTGAGGGGGCTCGTGCTCTGGTCGTCCTGCTTCTGGAAGGTCCATTGGAGACTCCTGGAGCTTCTAGCCGGATTTCAGATGTTTCACTCTACTACGGATTACTCAACCGCAGGCACCCGGTTCTTGCAGTAGCGAAGTAGTACAGCCAGTCGGGGAAGATGGACCAGTGGAGTTTGTCTCAGGCTTAGTTGGTCCCACTAACCCAAGGGAAGAAGTCCTTTCCGGAGCAGCTCTGTTGAAAAAGTAGTTTCAGCACAGCAGCAGGGCTTAACCGTGCATTTCAAAGGTCCAGGAGGATGTAGCAAGCTTCGTTCAAGGTTTCCAAGAGGACCCAGGGCCCGAACCACTGCCCAGATAACAGGTAAGCATGCACTAACATGTGTTCACTCCCTCTGTCCCCACAGGCATCAGGGGAGGAAAGGTGCTCCGTGGCACAGTAAGTTGAGAATATGTAAACCGGTATTCTCGTGCTGCAGCATGTGTGCCCCCGCTCCAACCCATCCCACTCCCATTACTTGGTAGGTCCTTTGAATCATCCAACCAAGTCAACCCCTGCTGTGACAGGCCCCTCAGCCAAGGACCAGAGGCTTTGCCCTTCCCTGCATTTCATCTCGCATTCCTTGATCGCGTACCCATCCGCGCCCCTCTATCCCCACTTCCTACACGCACACCCTTGCCAGCTCTATCCTAGCATCGCTCGCGCTTCGCCTCCCTTACCTGCATGGTGCCTCACAATCCTGCAATCGCTGGTGCTCTAGCTCCCTCTCCATCCTCAGCCACGCTCGCTCCTGCACGCCTTTAGCCCACGCAATCCTAGACCGTGTTTCCTTACAACTAGTGTGCTTCGTGCCCCCCTTCTCCAGCAACCTTCACACACGCTCTTCCACACCGACTGCCCTGTATTGTATTGCTTTGTGTTCTGCTGCATTCTTCCTTCTTCTAGGTGTACATTTATCTGCTTTGTTCTTCTGTATATTGTTCTGCTTTGCTCCACCATCCTCTAGGCTCTCTTTTTAATGACTGCTCTGTTCCAGTGACTTTCCTACTCTCCTCACTAAGTCTGGTAGGAAGAAGTTCAAAAAGGATATGCTGGTCTCCAACCCAGGCCTCCCTATCGCAGACACCTATACCAGTGCTTCCTCCAGACAGACGGTTAGGGAGAATTCTCATAAATGTGCTAATTCCCTTCACTTAGAGACCCCCAGCAACTTTGCTGGATTTTGAGGACTTGATTTATTTTTTTAAGCTGGAAAGTGAGCCTTTTTTAACCCCACTCATGTATTTTGATGTGCGTTTTACATTTGTGTTCTTTGACTTTGGAGCTTTAAGATAACTCCATAGGCATCTTTTCATGTGCGTTACACAGCACCCTCAGTGCAGTGACACAGGGATGTCTTTAGACTTCCCAAAGGATTAATACCTTCTCTGGGATAAACTACTGTTTCCCAGAGAATGTAAAGTGAAATTGACTTTACTAGTCTTTCCAAATTCCTAGACCCAGCACACACCATCTTACAATGGCGTGCTGGAGGGGTTACATGGTATCCCGTGTCTTAATACTCATGTATCAGTCAAATGCTTCCCTTTCCTATTGAAAATGCTGGTGGCAGTGGTTTTACAACTACCATGATTTTTCCGACAGCGAACACCGGTAGCTAAAAATCACGGGAGCCATGTTTTTCAAGATGGCGCCTTAAGCTCCTTTGTTTAAACGGGTCGCGGCCTTTTTTTGCTGTTTCTTTTTGAAAAGGTTCTTCTAGTGTGGTCTCTGCACGCCAAACCAGGTTTGGTCCCTTTATTCGTATGCCTTTGGCAGGCTTCAGGACTGAAGACTGCCTCTGGTGTCTGGGGTGGGCAGGAAGTGAGGGAGGCGCCCAAAACTACGTGTGCTTTGTCTCCTAGGAGACCCAAATGCACTCTGGTGTGATTGGCTGGCTGTTCGGCAAGGACAGCCACCCTGCCGGGTGAGTGACAGCTAGGCTGGAATGAAAGGGAGAGAAATGTTTAAAAGGCGAGTCTAAAGGACTGGAAAGCAAAGTCGACCACTGGAACTAAAGAACCGAAGAAGCGGTGGAAGAGGACAGCTGCTGCAACTCCTGGACGGTTTGCCAGGTGAAGCCCGGCTGCAGGTCCGAATTTGCCAAATTGTCCGAGTTTATCTCGACAGAGAAGCCCCTTCAAGGACGACTTCTTCCAATCAACTCACAAGCCACCTGAATACCATTCTCAAGGCTGGTTAGGATTAACCAGAGAGAGGGACACCAGTTTGTGCGCTTTAATTTACAGCTACTGGAACTGTTGTGACTCCATCTGGTTTGCTTTTTTTCAACGATCCCGTGCAGTGCAGGAGTCCACCGACATCCTCCCTCTTGTCCCCACGACTGAGGCTCAGAACAGCGAGATCTGCAGGACCTGGCAGGAACCAACATCTTCAGCTGCATTTTTTTCTTCATACTAAGGTACTGTGCCAACCAGATTGAGAGAATGCCACTCTTGCGGTGAAAGTTTGTGAAACTTTCCCAACTTGCAGGCCTAATCAGCTTGTGACCCGACGTATGATTCTTTTTCGCCTAAACTACTTCTAAGAACTTTCACAAAGACTTTACCGTTTGATACCAGAACTGCTCTTTCCTATCCAGAACACTAACCCATTGACTTTGGCCTGGCCTATTGACTTGAATTGAACTCTTCTGGTGTACTGAAACTATTTGCACCGTCTAAAAAGTATATATGATCTATTCTACTTACCTTGTGCCTTTTGCTCCCTTCTAAGTACTGAACTGCTATTTGGCTCCTATTTCAGGGGAACTCAAACTGTCTCAAAACCTTAGAATTTTGCATTGACGTGTATTGGTTTATAATATTAAGTTGCCTTCTTCTAGTGAAATGTTTTCTAAATAATTGTGTAATAAATTAATAAGTGATTTTACCAAGAAACCTTGAGTAGAAGTGTTTACTTGAACCACTGTGATTAAAAGTCCTCTGTGTAACTACTTGTACTGCTCACATTCCCTCTTGAGATGAGCCTGGCTGCTCGGCTCGCTACCAAAAACTGTGTGGTACAGACTTATACCAAAGGTTGGTTTGGCTAACACCTGTAGTCCCAATTGTGTATAGTGGTCCCAGAGGGTACTGCCTTCAATTCGGCCTAACAGACCCTCATCGACATCCTCTTTGTTGTTCCCTCGCCAGACCTATGGACTCTCCACATGGTCTCTGTGCGCTCTCCTTTCTCTTCTCCCATTAAAGGTGGCACCCGGTGGGAGGCCCTCCTGGCCCTCTTCCACTACACTAAGGTCATCATTAATGTTTACCTGAATGGCATAGTCTTTGTCCAAGGCCCTCAGGCCAACCTCCTCTTTGATAGACACTTCCCCGCACCTCATCAATTTCCTTGCTTCTCCTGTCCCTTCTCTCCCTTAATCAGCTTTCTTGCCCCCCACCTCTGCCTCCTTTGCTACCTTGCCCTCTCCCCCTTCCTCTTCTGTGCCCCCACTCCCCTTGGGCTCCTTCTACACCTCTGCAGGGCGTACCTCTGATTTGTAACCCTCTCCGGAAGTCTTTCAAGGTTGGCAACCTTCTCCATATTGCCACTCTCAACTCTTGCTCAGCTGTCAAACACTCCTCTGACATCTGCCGCCTCCTGGAAGAACTTTATCTCGATGTCCTCTGTCTCACCGAGACATGGTTCACGGCCAGCTCTGTCACAAGCTTTGACACTCTCCTCCCTGATGGCTACAAGATCCTCCCTGATGGCTACAAGATCCTCTGAGCCCAGAGCCAACTGTTCCAGAGGGGGTGTAGCCTTGATCTTCCTAGAGTGGATTCCTGCCTCATTTGCTATGCAGGCCTACTCTTTTGAATGCCTTGTCTGCAGGCTCTCCCTCTCCTGGCCACTGTTACCGTGGCTATCCATCGGCCACCTGGTCCAATCACCCCCTTCCTCTCCGAGTGGGCGGATAGTTCCTCCTCCCTCCTGAGCGCGACCACTCAACTCCCTGGGAGACTTTAACATCCACCTGAATTCTTCCTGTCCCTCCGCAACTCTCTCCTCCTATTCTCCCCTGTGGCCCGACTCACTCTGCAGGGCACACTCTGGATTTTCTGATCTCCTCAGACCTTCCCCCTTAGAACACCTCTCTCCTGGCCTCCCATCTCTCCCGCTCTACCCCTCAGGCCAAGGCAACTCTTGCACTGCCACCTACCTTCTCGGTCATCGGACCCATTAAGCGTGTCAGTTGAGGACAACTCTCATACTCTTGCCCCCATCATGAGGATTCACTTGAAGCCCAAGGCCAAGGGCAACTCCTGGTATGACTCGCACCTAGTCACCCTTAAACCCAAGTGCAGGGTGGCTGAGAGGAAAGGACTAGCTTCTTGTGCATCCTCTGACAAACTGGCCCGCCGCCTGCTCGAAAGGCAATATGGCTCTGTCAGCACTAAGAGCCCAGATTCAAAAATGCGTCACTGCGGCATCTAACAACTCGGCCGAAATCTTTCAAATCTGCAAGGAGCTGCCCAATCCGGCTGCAGTCTCTACCTCTCCTGCCCCCCCCTCCCAAACCCTCTGCATGGTCCTGGCTTCTCATTTCATCTCTAAAACATAGGACAACCTGTCCACCCACTCGTCCTTTCCTCTTCCCCCCCCCCCTACACTCTCCTCTACCTCTGGCCCCCCTGTGACCACCTCTCCTCCCACTTTCTCTTCCTTTCCTCTGTTCTCCCCAGACAAGGTTTCTAGACAAGTTTGATCTATGAAAATCCCATTAAAACAGGTTCTTCCCTGTTCTTCAAAACCCATCAAGGACCACACAGATACTCTCGCTCCTGCCCTGGCTGTTGTCTCCAACCACGCCATCAGTGTAGCCTTCCCTTCACTCCTGTAGCACTTGTGCAACCTCTTCAAGAAATCCTCAGCCGACCCCTCCTACCCAGCTAACTATTGCCCAATCTCCATCACTCCTTTCCTGGGCAAACTCCTGGAAAAGCTGGCCATCTCCCAGCGGTTTATATTCACACTGAATCGGTAGGTTGTCTCTATGACCATCAGTCTGGCTCCAGAGCAGCCAGAAGCACGGAAACTCTGCTCTTCTGAAAATCTGAAAACCTGCCCTCGAGCCTTGATTCTAATCTACCCTCTGTCCTCATCTTGCTCAATCTCTCTTCTGCCTTTGTCACGGTCAACCATTTCATCCTGCTCAATCGTCTTCGTGATAACCTGGGTATCACCGATCAGGCCCTGGTCTGGCTGATTTTGTTCCCCTGGTCGACCCTCCCAGGTCCAACTTGGGTCCTTCATTTCCTCCATCTCACCCTCTACCTGTGGTGTTCCCTTGGGGTCTAACCTCTGTCCCCGTCTGTTCAACCAATACCTGGAACCTCTCGCCCACCGCATTGCATTTCAGCGCTATGCGGATGACTCTACTTGTTTTCAGGCTCCCCTCTGCCACTTCTTCTCCCATCTCTTCTCCCATCTCGGAGTGGTGTGCCGCCAACGATCTCTGCCTTAATGCCAGTAAGGCAGATTCTCCTCATCGGCACACCTGCACCCTCCTTTCCTGTCACTCTCTGGCCAGCCTCCCTTGGCCCTCTTCCTGCTCCCACCTGTAAGGCCAAGAAGCCTAGGGATCACTCTAGCACTGAAATCTCTGCATTGGCTCCAAGTGGCAGCAAGGATTAAGTTCAAGACCCTATGCAGTGTCCACAATGCCTTCTGGGGCCCGGGTCCTCAATACCTCCAACTTTTCGTAAATACCCTTCTACTCTAGCTCTTCGCTCCTCCACCTCTAAATCCCTCCGGGTCAGTTGCTTGTAGATCTCTCTTCGACTGGGGCCTCCCTCTGGAACAGCCTCTCTGAAATTTAAGAACTATCTCCGGTTCCAGAAGCACCTCAAGACGTTCCTTTTTGCTTCTGCCTTCTCTTCCTCTCCCCTGCTGATTTACAGTCTGATACTGCACTGGTCACTGGGCTACCCTCTGATTTCAGGCCCAGGTCCCTGCCCAGTGTCACATCTGCACTGCCTACCGGCAACCCTTACAGCTGGGTTTGTATCTGTAACCCTACAGTCCCCCTACCTGCACTTTCGGATACCTGATGTTTGCAATTACCCTTGCACCTGCCACTTGCTGGCCACACTTCTTGCAATTGTTTTGATCCCATGTTCAGCACTGCCCCCTCCCCTTTCCCCTGGCACTTCTCCCCTCCCCCATCCCCTGCAATTTCACTTGGCCTAGTAAGATCGTTCTGTCCTCCCTCTGTTCCCCCTTCCTTGCCTCGTTGTGCCTTGAAACACTTATGTATAGGCGCGTTACAAATGCTATCATTTCTTCCAGCGGTCGACCCTGCTTCTAGTCCCAAAGCCCTCACCTTTTAAGCAGGTTTCTGCCATTCATGCACAGCGTAGGCTGTCAATCATGCAGAAGCGTGGCTGAAAGGACAGCCAGCCAATCAGGACCGGTTGCATTCAGGCACTCCTAGAGACAATGGACAGGAGAGTTTCGAGAAACTCCCTCACACTCTGCCTTGCTAGACAAACTGGAGCCAGAGGCGGGCTTCAGTGCTGAAGCACCACCAAAGGCAAAACTAACAAAAGGCTCAAATCTGCCTCGCCACACAGAGTAAAACCCAAGAAAGACCTCACAAACAGAAAATGGTGAAAAAAACGTCAGAATGGTCACCCTTGGGTGCGGTACTGCAGCTGAGAAGCCAGCCTGCGGTAGGAAAATTAAACCACCGCCACCAGCCATTTAGAGTAGTGAGGGTAACATAAAAATGCTATATGAGAAAGTAGGATAAGGGGCAACTAGGTAACCCCCTCACCCCCCCAGCACTCTACTTCCCTTTTTACTGTCTTATCTTATGTGAAATCAATTTCACTTTACTGTTATTGGGAACTGTAGTTCACACAAGAAAAGGTAGTTAAACCTTAGGAGAAATCTGAAGGATTTCTCTGTGACACTGCACTGAAGGAGCTGTGTGTCACCATATACAAAGTAGATGCCTGTGGAGTTTGTTAGACTACAAAGAAAACAAAATCCAAATCAGATCAAACCACGTGAGAGTGAAAAAAGGGCTCACTCTTAAAATTGAAAAGTCCTAAAGTCCAGCAAACGAGCTGCGGGTCTCTAAGGTGGGATGAATTCAGCACGGAAATTAAAATTCTGCCCAACAGTGACCACCATTACAATATTGAGTTAGATCAGAACATACTTTGTAAGTAGTAAAACAGTTAGATTCTCCCAGAGGGATTGTAGGCATTGTTTTATCCCAGCAATAACAATATTCAACAATTAAAACTTGTAAGGGAACAAGCACTGGCAAAGCCAATTGGTTTAGAAGGGGGCCTTCAGGGAGCCAGGACAGCCAAAGTCAATGGGCCAGTTCAAAGTTCTGATGCACTCTTCTTAGAACAATGTTTTTAAATAGTCAGTAGTTCAGTACAAAAATCACAGAAGCTCAAGAGGAGTCACCTTGAAGAAGCACAAGCTGGGAGGCCTATGCATGTGAGTTGGCGTCAAATCAAAAGGGTTAAAAAAATAGTACTCCCCCAAGCTAAGAAGCACCAAAATTGGCAAAAGGTACATGTACTCCAACCCGACAGTACCTGAGAATTGTACAATTGGATCCAGCTGGATGCCTTCCTGTTGCAGTCTAGCAGACCCTAGTTCCTGGTCCTTGGTCGTAATGACAAAAGGGAGGACGTCTCATGGGCTTCTGCGGCAGCAGTCGAGAGAGTGACTCTGCAGCAATGGATTTTCCTTGATTCAGCAGCCTTTTGTGGTTTCTGCGCCTTTCTCTACACCAAAGAACGAACAGCTCTGGTCGAACGTTACTTAATCCATCAGTCCTGGACTTTGCTGAGGTGACTCTGGATGAAGATTTCCTGCTTCTGTATGGTCCTCTGGATGCCCACGAAGTTTTGTCCGGATTCATACTTTAGAAGACAGTGCACTCATTGATGGTCCGGGGTCCCCGGGCATTGGGATTCTGAAGCCTTGGAAAGTCACAGCAAGTTGCGCCAAAATTAAGCTTGTCTCAAGGCTAGTTGTCTAACCAGCCCAAGGGAGGAAGTCAGCCCCTGCAGGTCTTCCCAGTCGAAACACAAACGGGTTCAGCACAGCTGCAGGGCTCGACAGGGCACTTCGCTGTACAGGAGGATGCTGCTGGCATCTTCACATCTTCATCAGATGATGCCCTCCAGTGATAGAGTGCCTCTAGTCCCAAACACCTTGCCTTTTAAGCAATTTCCCATTCATTCACAGCCCTAGAAGCAGGGTGGCTGTTCTCCCAGACAGCCAGCTGGCCAACCAGAACTCATTTCACTCAGGCACACCTAGAGACAAATGACAGGGAGGTTTTGGGACCCTTCCTCACTTCCTGCCTTTCCAGACACACTGGAGCCTGGCTGGGCTTCAGGACTAACGCCTGCCAAAGGCAAAATGCACAAAGGACTCAAACCTGATTCAGAATAAAAGCCCAGAAAGAATTTACAAGAAATGGTGAAAAAAGACGGGCCATTTTTGGAAAATGGACACCAGTGTGTACTCTATTGCAGCTGAGAAATCAGCCTGCAGATACATGGCACAAAGGTAGTAAAAAAAGAAACCACTACCACCAGCCATTGAAGTAGTTTATGTAACAAAATGTTACATGAGAAGTGGGATAAGGAGTTACTATGTAAACCCACCAGCACTCCACATAGGGTGGGGTGCGCTGGACCCACAAAAGAAAAAAGGTAAGTAAGGCAAAAGTCAATTTACTATTCCTGGGAACAATAGTTCACCCAATAAAACTCTCAGTGGCAACGCACAGAAGGTGCAGTGTGTTGCCATGCAAAAAGCAGATGCCTATGGAGTTCACTAGACTCCATTAAACAGTAAGAAACCAAAAATTCTAGTCAGAAAAACACACGAGGGAGTGGGGGGTGGACTCGACTCACAGGAGTAAAAATTAAAAAGCCCCGAGTCCAGCAAAAGAGCTGGGGGTATCTAAGGTTAAAGGGAATTGGCACAGAAATGAAAATTCCCGCGAACAGCTGCTGACAAGTCGACCACTGGAGCCAAATCCATTAAGGAAGATAGAGAAAAGACATCCATAGCGATTTCCAGTGACCGGAGAGCCTGCTGTGTAACCAGAGCCTGATGCAACCCTTGCTACCAATTGAACTGGGGTTCCCGAAAAAGATGACTCCTCCCAAGAGGCTGCTGAGACTCACTAGTCTTAAGACCACCTGCATTTTGAGCCATCCCACACCATGCTGCGCTGCAAACTGCCAATTTTATTAATTTATTTTATTGCTTATAGTGAAACCAGGGCCAGGACAGCCAAAGTCAATTGAACAATGTCTAGGGAGCTGAAGCACTTCTACAGATAGCAAAAAAGTCTTGCACAAAGTTATTCAGAAAGTTTGTAGCAAAAGAATCACTGTAGGGCCACAAGCTGTTAGGCATGTGAAGGGCAAAGCTGTAAGCAACTCAGCAGAAAAAGCAGCTACTGTAAATCTCCAGTGAGAACAAGCTACAGACCAAAAAGGTAAGTACCCCTTTAGTCAAGACAGTACCTTAGGTTGTAAGAATTGGATTCAGCCGGCTTCTGTTCCGGTTTCAGTCCTGCGAATCCTGTGTTCTTGGCCTTCAGTCGCGGGGACAAGAGGGAGGATGTCTGGGGACTCCTGCACTGCGGTTTGATGGTTGGCGACAGCAATGGGCTCTTTCCAAATCAGCAGCACTTCGCAGTTTCAGCTACCAGTCAATAGCACCATCGTGTTTCTTGGACACTTGGAGGTCTCCCCTTGCTTCTGGTGTACAACACTGTTGAGGTGGCCCAGGCTTGGGTCATCCTGCTTCGGAAGGCTCCAGAGGATCTTCCTGGAGCCCGGGTCCAGCTTAAAGACGATTTACTCGTTTCTGGTGTTCCTGACCACTGGCCCTCTGTTCCAGCAGCAGCAAGGAATTGCAGTCAGCAAGGAGAGGGGTTCCAGCAAAGTTAGTCTTGGGGTCAGTTGGTACCACCAACCCAATGGAAGTAGTAGCCCATTCCGGGCTTCTCTAGTCGATGCGAAATTTGAAGATTCAGCACTGCAGCAGGGCTTCAACGGGCACTTCAAGGGTCGAGGAGGGTACAGCAAGCTTCTCTTCCAGTTTCTGTGTCGGATGTTTCCTTCCAGTGGTCGACTCTGACCTCTGTTCAAGAGACCTCACCTTTTATGCAGGTTTCTCCCATTCATTTGCAGCCTGGCTGACACTCGCATAGGAGGGTGGCTGTTAGGGAAAGTTTGAATGAAGTACCCCTTGGGAACACTACAACAACTATGACTACAGGTATAGGCAATCCAACCTTTGGTTTAAGCTTGTACCACAGTTTTTGGTAGCGTGTTGAGCAGCCAGGCTTATCTCAAGAGGGGAAATGTGAGCTGTAGTTGAGTTACAAAGATTCACAGTTACAGGTATTCAAATAAACTTACACTCAAGGTTTATTGCATGAACAATTAATGTATCAGCCAGTTCTAAAGCCTTCTTCAAAAGAGAGCAATAGAATAGTAACACACAAATACACTTCAATAATGTACACTCGGTGTAGGTTGTGTGTGGGCCATCCCAAAAGGCCTTGTCTGATCCAGAAACTAACAGGTGACTACATTAATAAGGGTGCTGGGGACATTAATGCCTTACTGTTGGCACACAGAATAGTCCTTAAAACGTTTTTTTTTTTTTTTAAAAGGCAAAAGTTATTACAAGACAAGAAATACAAATAGTCCTAAGCAGGGCAAATACTTTCAGAGAGCTCTGAGAAGAGTCATTCAATTCAATAGGCTAAACCAAAGTCAACAGGCCAAAGTCTTTATAGGATGCAGCACTGCAGGTAAGTAAATGGAAAAGTCTTTGCACAAGTTCTTAGGAGTCTTCGGTAAAAAGAATAATCAAATGTAGGGCCAAAAGCTGATTAGACTTGCGAGTTGCAGAAGTTATGAGCACCTCCACAGTAAGAGGTACGTTCGCTTAGGCTAGTTGTACAGTACTTTAGTAAAGAAAAAGATGCAGCTGAAGACTTGTTTCTGTACAGCTCTGCAGATCACACGGTTACTGGGCATCAGTCGTGGGGACAAGAGGGAGGAAGTCGGGGGACTCCTGCACTGTACTGGCACCGTCAAAGTAGGCAACCGGCAAACTTTACTTTTCGTGGCCGTTTCGCTTTTCAGCTCCTTGCAGTTCAGCAAATAGCAATAAGCACGGTTCCTGGCTGTCAAGGTGGACTTTCCACACATCTGAGGTCCCGCACTCAACTGAGGGGGGGTCAGGCTTGGTCAGTCCTGCTTCGTGGGTGTCCAGAGGATCTTCCAAAAGCTTTAGGCCAGCTTACAAGCAACGCACACACTCTGGTGTCCCTCTCTCTGGTTCTACAGTTTCCTGCAGCAACTCTGAGGAAATTCAGCCAGCTCTGAGATAAGTGTCCAGGTGGCTTACTTGGGAGTTGACTGGTCCTACCAACTCAAAAGGGAGAAGTCTGTCGATGCGAACTTGACTATTCAGACCTGCAGGAGGGCTTCACCGGGCAAACCAGCGGTCCAGGAGTTGCAGCAGCCATCCTCTTCTAGCTCTTCTTCGGTTCCTTCATCCAGTGGTCGACTGCCTTCCAAGCCAAGAGACTCCTTTCATTCAGTTCGCTCCCATTCTTTCAAGCCTAGCTGCCACTCACCCAGAAGGGTGGCTTCCCTTGCCGGACAGTCAGCCGGCCAATCATCACAGAGTGCATTTGGGTCTCCTAGGAGACTAAACACAGGGAGTTCGGGCACCTCCCCCACTTCCTGCCTACCCCAGACACTCTGGAGCCAGAAGCGGTTTCACTCCTGAGGCCCGCCAAAGGCGATTGAACGAAGAGACCAAACCTGTTTTGGTGTGCAGAGAAAAAACTTGAGTAGGACCTTTCCACAAAGAAATGGCAAAAAAAGAAGCCTGACCAGTTTTAACAAAGGAGGCTCAGGCGCCATTTTGAAAAACATGTCTGCTGCGATTTAACATTACCGGAGCTGTGAACCGTTCACGGTCGGGGCAAATCATGGTAGTTCACTGTAAAACCACTGCCGCCAGCCATTCTGAGAGGAAAGGGTAACATTTGACCGTTACATGAGTAACTAGACCTACTACTAAGTAACCCCTCCAGCACTCTATTATAAGATATATGATCTGGCATTTATAACGCGCATATACAAAAGTGTTTGAAGGCGCGACGAGGCAAGGGAGGGGAACAAAAGGAGAACGGACAGCGATCCTACTAGGCCAAGTGTTATTCAGATCACGCAAGTGCGTGGGAAGGGGGAAGGGAAAGTGCAGTACATGGCAAGATGATAGCAATAAGTGGCTACTAGCGTGTGGCAAGTGCATGAGTAAGTGCAGACATCAGGTGTCAAGGGCTGGGAGGGGGACTGTAGGGATACAGAGACAGTCCAAGTGCGGGGGTTGCCAGGTGGGCAGTGCAGGTGTGATACACTGGCGAGGGAGGACCTGGTCCTGAGATCAGAGGGTGTCCAGGTGGCCAGTGCAGTTTCCAGTTACACTAGGTCAGCAGGATAGGTAGCCAGTGCAGTTTCCAGTTACATTAGGTCAGCAGAGGAGGGGAGGATAAAAAGCAGAAGCAAAGAAAGGTTTTGAGGAGCTTCAGGAACTGGAGATGGTTCTCCTCAAGTTTAAGGGAGGCAGGGAGGCACCAGCCGAGGAAAGATCTACCACAAACTTGTTGCTTGGAGAAGCAACTGACCCTGAGGGAGATGGAGGCGGATGAGCGAAGAGCTCGAGAAGGGAGATATTTAGGAAGAGAGAGTTGAAGGTATTGAGGCCCCAGAAGGCCTTGTGGATGATGCAGAGGGTTTTGAACTTCATCCTCGCAGCCACTGGGAGCCAGTGCAGAGATTTCAGTCCTGGAGAAATACGATCCCTGGGCTTGAGGCTAAGGACAAGTCTTGCAGTTCTGTTCTGGATAAGTTGCAGAGGTTGGAGAGTAGAAGCAGGCAGATTTAGAAAGAGGCTGTTGCAATAGGCCAGCCTAAAGAGAACCAGAGCTCTGGAGTCCGTGAGCTTCTGGGGGAAGGAGAATAAAGTAATACCTCTAAGGAGGTGCAGCTGGTAGTGTGACTTCTTAGAGACATCAGAGATGTGAGAAGAGAAGTAGTGTGGGGAGTCGAAGATGACCCCAAGGTTCTTAGCCTTGCAGGTGGGAGCAGGAAGAGGGCCAAGAGGCCAGCTAGAGAGCTGCAGGAAGGAGGGAGCGGGTGTGCCGATGAGGAGAATCTCAGTCTTACTGGCATTAAGGCAGAGGTCATTGGCGGCACACCACTCCTGGAGCAGACAGATTTGAGAGAGGGAGAGGAGGCCAAGGGTAGCCTGAAAAGGAGCAGGACGTCATCCGCATAGTACTGAAAGTTGGGGCAGAGCGCGGCGATGCAGTGGGCGAGGAGTGCCAGGTATGGGTTGAACAGCCAGGGATAGGTTAGACCCCTGAGGGACACCACAGGTAGAGAAAAAGATAGCAGAGGGGAAGGACCCAAGTTGGACCTGGGAGGATCAGTCAGAGAGGAAAGAAGTCAGCCAAGCAAGAGCCTGACCAGTGATACCCAGGTTATCACGTAGACGGTTGAGCAGGATGGCATGGTTGACAGTGTCAAAGGCAGAAGAGAGATCAAGCAAGATGAGGACACAGGGGGTGTTAGAGTCAAGGTTGGAGAGCAGGTCTTCACAGATGTTCAGGAGAGCAGTTTCCGTGCTTCTGGCAGCTCTGAAGCCAGACTGATGGTCATGAAGACAACCAACAGATTCAGTGTGGAGATTAAGCTAGGAGATGGGCAGTTTCTCCAGGAGCTTGCCCAAGAAGGGAATGATGGAGATTGGGCGATAGTTGGCTGGGCAGGCGGGGTCGGCAAAGGGTTTTTTAAGAAGAGGGTGCACAAGGGAGTGCTTCAGGGGGGATGGGAAGACTCCAATGGCGAAGGAGTGATTGCAGAAATCAGCCAGAGAAGGAGACTTCCTGTCTATGTGGTCCTTGATAGTTTGAGGAACAGGGGTGAACCCGTTTCGACAAGACTTTCATAGATTGGACTTGTATAGAAACTTTGTCTGCAGAGAAAAGGGGAAAAGGCAGAGGAGGGAGGTGAGGTGGCTGCAGAAGGGCCAGAGGAAGAGCAGGGAGTTGGTGGTTTGGGGGTTGGTGGCGGGGGGGGGGGGGTCAATAGGAGTAGAGTGAGGACAGGATGTCCTGTGAGAAGCCAGTGCCGTGTGGAGGGCATGGGAAGCAACAGGAGAGGTAGAGACTGCGGCAGGATTGGCCAATTACTTGCAGATTTTAAAGAGTTCAGCTGAGTTTTTAGATGCCGCAGAGACGCAGGCTTGGATAGGAGCTCTCTTCTTGGTGAGGACGGAGAGCCGGTGTTGGCTTTGCTGCAGGCGATAGGCCAGTTTATCAGAGGATGTACATGAAGCATGCCATTTCCTCTCGGCCACCCTGCACTTGCGTTTTAGGGTGACGAGGTCGGAGTCGTACCAAGAGTGAACTTGGCTTTTGGCTTCAGGCGGATTCTCATGACAGGGGCAAGGATAATCAAGAGTAGCAGACACAGCTGAGTGGAGAGGGCTGTGTCAGGGTGAGAGTCAGCCAAAGGGGGGGGGGGGAGAGGGGAGAGGAGGTGGCGGTGAAAGCCTCAGCTGACACACGCTTGATGAGTCGGATGACCGAGAAGGTGGGTGGCAGTGATGGAGGAGGCTTGGGCTGAGGGGTAGAGAGGGCGAGATTGGAGGAAAGGAGAAAGTGATCACTCCAGGAGAGGAGTGGTGAGGGACAGAAAGGGGGAAGGAAGATCTGAGGAGATCAGAACATCCAGAGTGTGCCCTGCAGAGTGAGTCTGGCCAGAGGAAACAATAGTGAGTGAGAGAAAGTCAGAGGTTGCGGAAGAGTCCAGGTGGATGTTGAAGTCTCCAAGGAGGAGTTGAGTGGTTGAGGGCAGGAGTGAGGAGGAGAGGTCAGCCCACTCGGAGAGGCAGGAGATCATCTGACCAGGTGGCCGATAGATAGTAGCCACAGTAAGGGAATGGCTAGGTGAGAGCCTGCAGACGAGGCATTCAAAAGAGGAGTAGGCCTGCGTAGGAGTCAGAGGCAGGAATCCACTCGGGGAAGATCAGGGCTACCCCCCACCAAAGCAGTAGGGTCTGGACGCGGAGAGGATCGTGTAGCCGTCAGGTAGGAGCGCGTCAAAGCTGGCCGTGAACCATGTCTGTGAGACCGAGGACATTGAGGTCAAGTTCTTCCAGAAGGCGACAGATAGAGGAGTGTTTGACAGCAGAGCGAGAGTTGAGTGGCAATGTGGAGAAGGTTCCCATCCTTGAAGGACTTCCGGGGAGGGGTACAGATCAGAGGTATGCCCTGCAAAGGAGTAGAAGGAGCCTGAGAGGGGGCAGAGAGGGGGGGGGAGGCAAGGTAGCCAAGGAAAGGGGAAAGGGGACAGCCGAACAAGAAAGGAAGTTGATGAGGTGTGGCAAGTGTCCAAAGAGGTGAAGGTTGGCCCGAGAGCCTTGGACCAAGAAGGTCCCATTAGAGTAGATATTAATGATTACCTTAGAGGAATGGAAGGAGGCCAGGAGGGAGTCCCAACGGGTGCTTCCATTAATGGCAGAAGAGGAGAGAGAACAGAGACCATATGAAGGGTCCATAGGTCAGGCGAAGGAACGACAAAGAGGATGTCGGTGAGAGTTTCCTTGGAGGCGGCAGTGGTGTAGGTGTCAGCGATCGGGAGGCCTGGGTTGGAGACGAGGATGTCCATTTGAAACTTCTTCCTACTACATTTAGTGAGGAGAGCAGGATAGTCAATAGAGAAGCAGTTAGAAAAGATAGGAGACAGAGCACCATAGAGTAGGTGGGAGAGGAAGGGTGGAAGGAGAGGAGGAGACACTAGCGAGGGACACTAGAGTAGGCGGAGAGGACAGCGAGAGGCAAGCAAGTTGAGCAATAGGGAGAACACACCTAAGTTTGAGAATCCTGAAAGGGGAGAAAAGGCCTAGTTTTCACAATGCAATTTTTTTTAAATAAATACTGATAGTGCATATTATAGCAACATGAGGAGAACCACAGCAGTGTTTAGGAGTCAGAAGGTGGAAGGGGGGTAAGCCAGGAAGCTAGTGGGACTATCTTGGAGGGCAGAATAGCGTCCCCTGCGAACACCTACAGACACAACAGGAGCCGCTACCGTGGGAGCAGCCCTTTGCCTTAAGGGCCCTTGGCCATGTGGCTGCCAGGCAGGGGCTGCCCTGGTAACGCCTTTTATGAGGGAAAAGGACGTGCCAATCAGGTTGGGTAGGAGGCGGAAGGGAGGGAACACATGGTGAAAGGAAGTAACCAACAATTTCACAAGAAACACGGACCACAGAGGGTCACAATACCTTGATAAGCAGCCTGCAGTCACCCGCTCGGCCCAGGATGGAAGTGGTGAGCATGGTGAACTGCTGGCTACCTAATCTGGCCTGGGAAGGCACACCAGCCAATCAGGGTGTGTAGGAGGGTTGGGAGATGGGTTGGGAGGTGGGAGGGAGGGAACAGCAACAAGGATCACGGAAGGGGGAGAGGGGGCAGGGGTGCACACAGGGTGAAAAGAAGTAACCAACAATTTCACAAGAAGAAACACGGAGGGTCACAATACCTTGTTTAGCAGCCTGTAGTCATGAAGTCAGGGTGTGCTGGATCTAGAAGTTTATAGGACTAAGAGAAGTCAATTTCACTCCACTGTTCTGGGAAACAGTAGTTGATCCCAGAGAAGGTATTCAAACCTTGGGAAATCTGAAAGACTTCCCTGTGGCACTGCACTGAAGGTGCTTTGACAATTGTAAAAGACAATGCCTATGGAGTTTGTTAGACTCCATAACCAAAAGAAACAAACACAGAAAACACATTGAATTGAAACGTTCAAAGTCCCAAAGTTTATCAAAAGAGCTGGAGGGCTCTAAGGTGGGAGGAGTTGGCACATTTTTGAGAATTCTTCCCAACAGCTGTCCTCAAAGACAGCCATCCAGCCTGTTAGGCAAGACTGTATGCAGTACCCTTTGGATACACTACAATAAACCTTGACCTCCTGGCAATAGAGACCCAACCTTTGGTAAAGTCTGAACTACACAGGTTGGTAGTCTGGCTGAGCAGCCAGGCTCATCTCAAGAGGGGTCAATGTGCGCAGTGACGTAGAGTTTCACAGTAGCAGTTATTCAAATAAACACTTACACTCGAGGTTTCTTGATTAAACAATTAATTAATTTTTTTCACAGGGAGTTGTACAAGCCTTCTTCAGAAGGGAGCAATATATGTAACAATTAAAATACACTTCAAAACACACTTAGTATCCCTAAATCAGACGATACCCATGGGGATGGCACACAGACGCTTCCTAAACCCTTAAGTGACTCAAATAGATAGGACACTGGACATTGATTTATCACTGGGACACTTAGAGCAATACTGAGTTTGGTGTAAAAGATAGAAGAGGAATAAAACAAAAAGTTTAACAAATAATTGACAAACCGGTAAGCACTTTTTAAAAACTTCTAATGTGTTAAGGAGAATTCTCAGAAATGTGCTCATTTTCCTTCACCTTAGAGACCCCCAGCAACTTTGATGGATTTTAAGGACTTGTTTCTTTCCCCTGGAGAGAGTTTGAGCCTTTTTCCCCACACTCGGGTATTTTGATGTGTGTTTTACTCTTGTGTTCTTTGGTTATGGAGTTTCAGATAACCCCATAAGGCATCTTTATTGTTGTGTCACACAGCACCTTCAGTTCAGTGGCACAGGGGTGTCCTCTGGACCCCAAGGTTTAAATACCTTCTCTGGGATGAACTACTGTTCCCCAGAGAATGTAAAGTTAAATTGACTTCACTAGTCTTTTTAAATTCGTAGACACAGCACAAACTATCTTGCTATAGAGTGCTGGAAGGGTTACTTAGTTACTTAGTATCCCCTATGTCTAAAAACTCTTGTAGCTGTCAAAAGCTACCCTTTCCTATTTTTTTATTTTATTTATTTTATTGTGTTCCACAGTACAAAAGTACTTTTTTTTAAAATTTGACTTTTATTGATTTTAACATGGAATGTGAACATACAGGTGGGTACACGTTATGCATTGCGAGCTGCTTCATTAGAATATCCCAGTCCACCTTAACAACAGTTATCAACATTAATGCTCATTATTCCAGGAAAAAGCAAAGAGAAAGAAAACCAGCAAGGGGGAAAAAAAAAAGGGAAAAGAAAAGCCCCGCCCCCCTCCCCCCTCTCTACCCCCATCTTTCAAGTTCACTTCCTTCGGGGCATTGACATTCTGAATCGTAGTAGGCTGCGTGGCGCGCATCTTGAAACGTCCTATGATCATTGACCTCCTATATGGTCTGTGACATGCAAGGGTTGCCAACAAAGGGACTTTCGGTTTTCCAGTCATTGGTAGCATGGGTCAGGAGCTAGTTTCCTTGCTGTGTCGAGCCTTCCATGGTTGAACGCGAGATGTATTGCGTAGTGAAATCGAACCACGCTTCCTCTTGTCGCGCGGCTTTGTCATGGAGTATTGCTGTTATTTTTTCCATAGTGTAAATATTTGTAGCGATATGTATCCAGTCCCTCTTATCAGGTAGGCGAGGGGCTTTCCATTTTATCACGAGGGCAGCTCTTGCCGCAAGTAAGAGGGGAGATATCAGACCTTTTACCCTTATTTCATCCTCTTCTTCTTCGAGGCCAAATATGATCAGGAGGGGTGACAATTCCCCATCTATGCCATCCAGCTGTTTGATCCATCCCAGGACCTCCGGTCAGTAAATGCGGACCTTGGGGCAGGCCGACCACATGTGCCAGTAATCGGCGTTCATCCCACAATGTCGCCAGCATCTCGGGCTGGAGGTCTGGAACATTTTGGACAGTCTTTGTGGGTCATATTGCCATCTATGTAATAATTTTATGGCATGCAATTTATACTGGCCGCGATTGATATTTTGGATGGTGTCTCACATATTTTGTTCCAGGCTTGCTGGTCGAACTCTCTGGCGAAGTCTCGTTCCCATCTTGCTTTGAGACGATGGTTTGGTGCGTCGTCTTTGGTAATTAAGGGTCTGTACATTCTCGCTATGAGGCATTTAGAGGTAGTAGTGTCTAGGATCGTCTCAAAGGGCGTTAGTTCTCTCTGCGTGGTCTCTTTCCATTACTTTCTGGATATGACGCCTTTCAGACGTAGGTACAGGAAGACTGGTATCGGGTGGATTTGGAGGGCCTCCTCCAGTTCCGTTATCGATATGAATTTCCCCTTTCTCCAAAGCGGACCGACCCTCTCAAGGCCGGCATCAAACCAGGATTGGTATCTGGCATGTTCCGGGATTTTCTGTGATTCCAGGGGACCAAAGATGGCTCAGTGGCGAAGGCCACGTGGTGACTCCCGACATTGCTCTCCCCTTCCTCCATATGTTCCACAACGTGCCCAGTATCGGGTGGTTGCGCAGTTTCCTCGATAACTTCGATCTGGGGACCCATAACCACTCTGCCAGAGTCACATTGTATAGAACGTTGTTGTCTAGCTGGACCCATTGAGGTCCTTCTTATCCCGCAGATGTGGGATTAAAATTCTGAGCTGTGTGGCCTGATAATAGCGTTCTATGTCCGGTAGGCCAACCCCTCCTAGCTCTTTTGGTAGTATTAAGACATCGTAGGGGATTCTGGGTTTCTTCCCATTCCACAAAAAGTCTAGGATGGCCTTTCTGACTTGCTTGAAGAATTGGTCCGGAATTGTGATAGGCAAGACCTGAAAGGGGTAGAGAAACCGTGGGAGGGACACCATTTTGATTGCATTCAAGCGTCCCATCCAGTATATTGTTAGCGGTTTCCATTTCTTGAGATCGGTCTTGAGGGCCTCGAGGAGGTGGGGAAAGTTGGCTTCGTAGAGGCCGTCAAGATGTCGCGTTAAGTTAATTCCCAAGTATCTCAGTGTCGGGCCTCCGATGATCAGTCCGAGATGTTCAAGGGCGCTTTGGTGTTCCAACGATGGTTCATGGAGTGGAAAAAGAGTAGATTTGGATTTGTTGATTTTAAATCCCATCAGTGCGCCGTACTCCTCTATCAGCTGGATCGCTCTCGGAACGGAAGACGTTGGGTTTGACAGGTGAAGCAGAATGTCGTCTGCATATAAGGCTAGCTTATATTCTTTACCATTCACCTGGATTCCTTCCACTGCAGGATCAGCTCGCAGCATCACAGCGAGAGGTTCTAGGGACAGTGCGAACAGTATTGCCGACAGGGGGCAACCTTGTCTTGTACCTCTGCTGAGGGGGAACCACCGGGAGAATTGGGCGTTCACCGAGACCGATGCTCTTGGGGACTTATAGATTGCTTTGATCCCTCGGCGGAGTGTAGGGCCTAGGCCCATCTTTTGCAATGTGGCCTCGAGGAAGTGCCATTCGACTATCGAATGCCTTCTCGGCATCAATTGAGAGTAGCGCTGGGTTGCTCAGCGAAGTTTGGGGCGCGTGGATTAAGTGAAGAGTTTTCTGGGTAGAGTCCGCTCCTTGTCTCCCTAAAAAGAAACCTACTTGGTCGTTGTGGATTATTGCAGGCATGTGTGACTCCAATCTTGCAGCCAGGATTCTCGTATAAATTTTGGCGTCGATATTTAATAGAGATATTGGGCGGTAGGAGGTACACAACTTTGGGTCCTTGCCCTCCTTGGGGAGGACTTATCAGCTCTTCAGGGAAGGAGTCGGGTGCCACGCCGGAATTTAGGATATTGTTAAATAGGGTGACCATGAATGGGAGAAGGGCATCTTTAAAAGTTTTATAGAACCCTGCCGTGTATCCATCGTTTCCAGGGGCTTTCCCCGTTGGAAGCCTTTTGATAGCTTCTTCAATTTCTTCTCCTGTGATGGGGGCTTCTAATGTAAGTGCTGTGTCAGTTGGGAGAGTGGGCAAGGGTACCCGATCCAGATATTCATTTATAGCTTGTGTGTGCAAGGGGGCGCTCGCTGAATATAATTTTTTGTAAAAGTCGGCAAAAGCTTCAGGGACACGGGGGGGGGGGGGGGGGAGAAGTGGTTCACAAGAGTTCTCTTCTGTTTGAATCGTGGGCACCCACCTCTCTTGGCGTTGGCCTTGCAGTCTTGCGGCAAGCAGGGCGCCCGCTTTGTCCCCGTGTTCATAGTGTTTCTGCTTCAGATGCTGTAGCATGCGCGCTATGCTTCCCGCCTCTAGTTGTCTTAATTCCTCTCTCTTATCGTTCGCCTCTTTAATCTTTTGTGGTCTATCTTGATCTGCCGTTTGTGCCATGAGGTCCAGTTGGGCGATTTCGTTCCAGATCCTATTTTCTGTTAGTCGTCTCTCTTTTTTTGGCTGCTCCTTCTCCAATAAGTAGCCCTCTCCAGGTCGCCTTGCCTGCCTCCCAAACTCTGTTCACGGAAGTTTCCCCTGTGTTATTGATCTCAAAGTATCGGGTAATGTCCTGTTCTAGTTGTTCTCGAAAGATGGGGTCCTTAAAGAGGGTTTCATTACAGCGCCATTTGGAACATCTTCGAGGCAGGGCCATTTGGTCAAGGGTGACCGTGACCATGTCATGGTCCGACCATGAGACAGGGTTTATAACGGCTTTGGTCATTGCCGTGATGAGGTCTGCGGTTAAGTATATATAGTCTATTCTGGAGAAGGTTGCATGTGGCGCTGAGAAAAAGGTAAAGCCAGTTCGGTTGGGGTTGGCATGTCTCCATGCGTCGGTGAGGTTGTAGGCGGCCATCATGTCTGCGGCTAGTGGGCGTCTAGCACCGGCGATCGGGGGCGTAGAGGGGCGGCCCGATTGTCTATCCTGTTCCGGGTCCATCCACGTGTTCAGATCACCTCCGAGAATTACTTCGCCTTCTGCTTCGCACATGATTTTAGGTATTATCCTCTGTAGGAATCTGTCTTGTCCTGTATTGGGGGCATATATTGCCACAAGAGTAACAACCGTGCCCTGTATCCTGCCCACCAGAGCTAGTGCTCTGCCACTGACGTCCGTCCATGACTTCAAGAGTTCAAATTGGATCTCCGTTGATTAATATGCCAACGCCTGCCTTCTTTAGCGGGCCAGAGCCCCAGTATTCCGACCCCAGCTTGGCTTAGAGAACCTTCCTCTCTTCTCCCTTGCTATATCGAGTTTCTTGTATGAAAAGTATGTCCAATTCAGCCCTCCTGAACTCTCTCGTCACCAGCGATCTTTTGGTGGGGGAGTTAAGACCCTTAACATTCAGCGTGCCAATTTTAAGTTTATCCTGCGTGTCATTTGATTCATCATGTCTGTGTGACATCAGTGCGTCTGTGGAGATCCTACGCAGAGTCTTGGAGCCCATTGTAAGAAATTGCCATGTTGGAAGTAGTATTGTAGCTGCCTCTATTTAACAGAGGCTTTGTCTGAGGCTGTGCCATTCCCCATTTCCCTCCCCTCACCCGTCCCCGTAGGGTATTGAACTTCATACCCTTCACCCTCTGATCTATCGCGTTGATCTTTAGTTCTACGATGAGGGTTTGTGACTGTTCGTGGTGGCGTCCTAGTTCTAGTTGGACTGGATGTAAACAACCCGTCTACTGTCGGACCACCAGTAAGGAATATCTGCCAAATTTACCATCAAATATTCGCAGCTTCACAAGTGCCCCTAGGAATTTTACCATAAGGTCCTCCTGCGGTTCTAGCCCTGAAGGTAGTGTTTTACAGCTTTTCCTGCCCCCCTTAAGTACAAGCACCTTTGATTTTGCTGTATTTAATGTAGAGTCCAGGCTCCCCAGGAACACCCCCACAGCTGATAATGCTCTCTGCAGACCAATAGCTGTTAAATCGCATAAAACAATATCGGCCACAGAGTAAATATTGGATAACGATAGAGCCCAGCCAGTCTTGGAGTGCGGGGGGGGGGGGAGAGGTATTTAATGTTCCTAAATGGCCTCCCAACCCCAGCAAACAGAAGCAAAAAAAGGAAGGGGGCCAAAACACAACCCTGTTTTAGGCCCCTATTTGTCTGTATCCAGGGTGAATAATTTCCAAGGTCAGCCTAAACAACCTGATCCTCATCTTTATGTAGGGCCACCAGAATGCCCAATAAAGCAGCCAGACACCCCCTTTCATATAGTTTTTTTCCAAAGGAAAGACCTATTCACCAAGTCAAAAGCTTTGCTAATGTCTAGAAAAGCAAAAAATATGGGCCGAGATTTAATCTTGGCTTGGTGCGCTAGTAGGTCTAGAACAAGGCAATTTGTAGCTGTACTCAAACCTTGGTGAAAGCCTGATTGAAAGACATCCAAAGATTCAGATTCCAGTGCCCATTTTTGCAAAACTTTCAATAAATTTCCGCAAATATTTTGTTAGAGGCGTCCAACAAGGATATTGGTCTATAATATAAGGGTGAAGACCTGTCGCCCCCTTTAAAAAATCAAAATTAAAGTAGCTGCAGACCAAGTGGAGGGAAACTATTTGTTTACAAATATGTCAGCAAAGAGGTCCGAAAGCACCCTTGACCATACCATCAAATTGTCTTTCCAACCCATCTACCCTGTACAAATCATAGAAGTGCTTGACCCAAGTAGTATCGCTAACCGCCTGTACCTGTAAGAAATCTTGGGTTCCTCTCGGTTTAATCAAGTCCCAAAATGTTTCAGTCTTATTCCCAGACATACATTCCAGCATTCTCTCAGCATCTTTAATGTACAGCAAAAATTGCCTTCCTTTCACCCAATTCCTGCAGGTTTGTCTTAGACGCTGCACTTCTTCCTTATAACCAACAGCTAGGGACTTCTTGAGCTGCCTCACTTCTTGATGTAATTCCTTTTTATGTACCTGTATTGCACTTCAAAGGAGTGAGTGCCCTTCATCTTAGTTGTCCCCGGAATTAAGCCTCCATCTTTGGTTAACCTACCCAACAACTCTCACAGTCCCCGGGAATCCCTCTGCTGTGCATAAAAGAGCCATCTTATCTAATGGTAGATTTACTATCTCACCCAAAAATGCCTTTGCTATTCTTGGGACCCATTTTACCTAATTGCTTCCCAAATTTATTTCCACCCTCAAAGAATCATATTCTCCTTTCCTTACCAAACCAAACAATTTAAATAACTCCAAATCAGGGGTTTTACTTCCAGGGTTTCCCCTCATGACTAAATCTTGCGAAACAAAAACATAATCAAATGTCGTCTTCCACAACCCATTCTGCCATGTGAAGGCTGGAGGAATATCCATTTGCATATTGCCATTCACAATTATTAAATTCCATGCCTCAAATTCTTGGATAATTCTTTTTCCCCTCTCCCGGGTCTCCTTACCAACAGACTTCCTATTTTGCTCCAAATACCACTTTTCTTCTAAACATTCTGCATTAAAGTCTCCAACAATTATCACTGAGGCCCCATCCACGGGAAACTCACCCAGTAATTTGAAGGACATGGCTGTCAAGGCCTCCTCCAGTTGACCTTTATCGGACAGAGGTAGACATTCACCAAAGAATATTTACTTGGTGGTCCCCACCCATACTCCTGCCATTCTAACACCCAAAATATCCGGCCTGTCTGTTACAATTGTCTGCATGGTAGCTCCAAAGGACCATTTAACGGCCGTTATAAACCCACCATACGGCCTTCCTTGACTCCCCATTGGGCCTTAATGTATGCAGTGTCAAAGCCATCTATTATTGGTGTATTCTGCAGGAAAATTTCCTGTAAGCAAATTATGTCGAATGTGGAAAAGGGGTCATGATTATTCATAATATTCTTGTAACCTCTGGAATTCCACGTAATCAGTGACCAGTTAGACCATCATGTGCATTAAGTGTGTGTCTTCCCTCCCACCCCCCTGGCCCCAGGACATTCCCTCTCCTAATTGGATCTAGAGTGTAACCTCAAGAGCTATATATCATCTTATTGTATCTGTTACTTTCGTCGGGCCCTTCTTCGCTTGATAAATTGGCGCCCGTCTTGACAATATCGAAGGCCCTGTGTTGGTTACCTCAAAACCCAAAGCCAGAAAACACTCCCTCAGCCATAATTATTTCTCTTGTTAAAAGTGACCTCAGGTGGAGCTTTACTGTGTCTAGGCAATCATACAAATTCAACCATTCTAATGTCCCCTGAAGACATCAATCTCAATTTGGGAATTTCCTGCATTAGGGCCAGAATGTAATGTCTGTTCAAGGGGTACCTGAGAGAAATTTCAAAAAGCCGATTCAAAAAGATGCATAAGTGGGCATCTCCCACAACAGATTTTTGTGAGGTGTTAGCCTGTTGCTGAGATGGCAATTTTTTAGGTGACCTTTGTGTATCCTCCCTGCAGGAATGGAATGGGAATGAAGAACAGTGGAAGAAGTAGGCATGGGGGAACCAAAAAGCAAGTTTGTGGAAGCACGGGGAGGTGGGGCAGGTGGGGGAGGGGGGGGAACTGTTGCTATTTCAGATTCATCGACTTCCGGGGGTTGAGCTGGGCCCCCCTCCCCTGGGCACCTCATTCACAACCAAAGCTTCCATGCTTTTTGACACTGCCCCCCTTCTTGAGGTATATCTGCCCCTTCCGTTCCATTCCTTTTTAAATTCAAAGTATTCAAGACTGATACTGCCATTATGTAGCCTTCTAGTAAATGTACTTTATTCAGAACTTCCTTCACTGACTTCCTAAGGTCCCGAATTTCAAAGTTCACTGTATCATAACCTCTGTCCATAGAATCCATAATTCTGGACAGAACTGGAAATGATAGCTCGTCTATTGGTGGCAATTGGTCCCGTCTCTACCCCTAGTAGTTACGTTATCTTTCACTCCCCCATCTCCTTGTTCACCCTGGTCTGGTTCTAGAGAACCATAGCCCTGATATCCGTCTGTTACAGCTTTCCTGACGGATTCCCCAACCCCACTTAGGCATGCCTCTATACACGCTGTATTATTCAACCAGGACACCCCCAAACATGGAAGAGCCGGGAACTTTCCGCAGCGCTCTAGCGTTTCTCGCTTCTCAGTACAAGCAGGTAGCCACGCCCCCGAATTCTGGGATCATATATCCGGATACCCGGACATCGGATTGGCGCGTTTCTTCTCTACTCAGTCGCGCTGTGCTATGTAAGTTCGCTTACTCTCCTCCTTCCTGACAATTGCTTGAATTGTAGTCCCCTAGGCTTTCTTTCTTGTAATTATTGACATCTACTTCTCTGTCCCCTTTTTTATTTGTGTGATTAGACTCTTCTGAGCACTGCCTCTACACGCGTGACTCATAGGCACGTCAATCAACAATCAGCCTTTCTTCAAGACCCATCCGGTGTGTAGTCTTATGTAGATAGTCGTTATTTAGTACGCTTCCCTAACTTAGCGGGCGTTCTATTTACCTTGTTATTCTCTTGCCAAGCGTTAGGAATCAGCCACAGGAATACTCTGCAGTTTTCCGCTCGAAGCCTCCTGAACTGTTTCTCTTCATGTCAACAGAGTGACGAATATCTCGGTAGGCTAAGCCTTCCCTTGCCTCACGGTCGTCCGCTCTTATTTTGACTGTATCGAACACATTTGGGTACAATTGTTTCACCGTCGACTCCATTAGGTCCCCCATTCTTTAGTTCTGCTGTCACCATCGACTTGGCTGATAATAATCAGGGAACTATTGTCAACTCTAGGGTAAGCCCTTCTTTCTACCAGATGATATACAATATCTCTACATTTCCCCTTTCACCTATAATTTCATTCTGCTTCATTAGAATTCTTCACGAGAAGTCTTCAATAAAGGACCCGCTTAACATAACGGAAACACCACTGCTGCCTACAGGAGTCCACAAACCCTAGCAGCTCACCACAGGGGCCCCCGCCCCCTCTTTGGGGTTTTTCCCTGGAGGCTTCACTACTTCCTAGCCTTTTCGGCTGAGCGGGAGAGGGGTTTCTAGGTGAGACTCACTATTATCCTTCTACAGACTACTGGATCAGTGAAAACCCATGTAGCGGTGGGTGCCATTTATGAATGAAAAACGTATATTGAAAATTGCATTTAAAACCATAAAATTTAACACCGTCCTCCCTACCTTGATTACAACTAAAGTGGTGATTGAGTGGGTTCCCTTTATAACCCAATTCTCTTGCTGGAGATTCAGGAAAAAGCCATTCCTTCGATTTAAAGTCCCTTGACCCATACACTTTTCTGGCCAACTCGTGTGAAAGCAGTGGTGCCAGAATTGAATTGTCTGAAACTAAATCTCTCTCCACCACCCCTGTCTCATCCACCATAAAATTCACCTTTGATTCAATGTTGGAAAGGGCCCGATTTATAACCCCCACCACCTCAGCCATTGAATCCACTTGTTTTGTTGGGTCCTGGCTGATAATCTGCAGGACCTCCCTCTGTTTTAGGGGTTCTTAACAGAGACCCCGATGAAATATCCTCTACCATAGTTGGTAATAAACCCCCTCCACCCCCATCTGATAAAATCATTGGAGGGGGGGTGGCGGGAGAGTAATTACCACCTGGGGGGTGGGGCCTCCTCTGGAATACTTCCCATACTTCTAAGTGTACCTCCCATTTGCGAAGCCTTACAGAACCCCAGTCCTTAGGTACTTAAATCAGGGAGTCAATGTATGCCCTTGAGCAAAGTAAATGCCGGGGGAAAACAAACTCACAACCCCAGTCACTGAGACCTAATCTTTTTTTCCTAAATTTCAAAACACCCTCTTTAACACACCTCCAATATTTGTATGGCAACTGCCAGAATGAGTCTTTCAATCAGAAAGTAGCCACCGAATTGGGGAGAAACTAGCTCGCAACCCCAAACAGCAGACTGTTGCCACACAAAGAATATCCGGAGTATCAAACAATTTACCCAAGAACGTTGCAGAAAATAACGAGTAAATGTGTAAATGGGCATATAAAGGCACCTACGGAGAAATCAAGGTAAAAACTTTAACTGTATGAGTGCCTGGCGGACACAAGCTCAGAGCCCCAGTCACCAGTACTTCGACCACTGACAAATACTTAAAAGTAATTATGCTGTGTTGTATTGCACATTTCCTAGATCTTAAAAGCATTTAATTTCCCAGACCCACGATATGTGTAGTGAATGCGGGAATACCTCTTTGAATCAAGACTAACGGTCCCGTAGATGGGGGGAGACTTGCTCGCAACCCCAATCAACAGACCAGAACCCACAAATAACGGTATTATAAATAACAATTTTCGTGCTACAGGTCACACAGGCAAAAAAACACGTGGGGAGAACCTTGCTCACAGCCCCGGTGCCGGAAAGCAAATCAATGTCTGCACTTAAGCAAGCACAAACAGCAGCATTACGGCTCAGAAAATAGTCAGAACCTGGGGAGAACATACTCGCAACCCCAGTGCCGAAAAACAAGTTAATCAAACAGCAATGCTGTTCGGAAAGTAATCGGGGGATAAATGTTGTCTCACAGGCATGGGGAATGCCCGACAGCTCAAGGAGCCGCCCGAGTCCGACCTCCCCCCGCCCCTCCCCCAACCTGGAGAACACGATGTAGCAAGGCAGTCTATATCCACTGAATCACAGTACCTGCCTCCTTTATTTCCTTCTTTCTTTCTTCTTCCGTCATGCTGGAAGCCGGGAAGCAACGAAAGCCTTATGTCTGTAAATCCAAATCCAGCTCAGTTTGTGTTACCGTATCATGAACAGGGAGCCCAACCACTTTACTGAGTTTATGGACTCCACGTAACACTCAAAACACGAGCCCCCAGCACGGCCAAACACTTGTTCAACACTTCTGCCCGGGCAATTTAAACACCCCCTTCTCAGCGTTCAGTGTTCCTTAAAAGAGCCCAATTTTAGCAGACAGCTAACAGGCAATCCAGCAGTATTTCTCCAACGTTGCAAGGGATCACACTTGCTCAACATTTCCGCCACCCTTTCCTATTGAAATGGCTGGTGGCAGTGGTTTTATAATGAACTACCATGATTTTCCCGACTGAACACTGGTAGCTAAAAATCGGGGCCGCCATGTTTTTTCAATATGGTGCCCAAGACCCCTCTGTAAAAACAGACTCTGGTCATCTTTTTTCGCCGTTTTTGTGGAAAGGTCCTTCTGGTGTTCAACTCTGCGTGCCAAAGCAGGTTTGGTCTCTTTGTTCGTCAGCCTTTGGCGGGCTTCAGGACTGAAGTCCGCCCATGGCGTCTGAGTGTCTGGGGTGGGCAAGAAGTGAGGGAGGTGCCCGAAACTCCCTGTGCTTTGTCTCCTAGGAGACCCAAATGCACTCTGGCGGGATTGACTGGATGACTGTCTGGCAACGACAGCCAACCTGCTGGTTTAGTGGCAGCTAGGCTGGAATGAATGGGAGAAAACTTAAAAGGCAAGTCTCCAGGACTGGAAGGCAGAGTCGACCATTGGAACGAAAGAACCGAAGATGAGCTGGAAGAGGACAGCTGCTGCAACCATTGGTTTTTCCGATGAAGCCCTGCTGCAACCACGAATTGCCAGATCTCCAATCAACAGAAGCTCCTTCAAGGATGGTTTCTCCCTTTGAGTTGGTGGGACCAATCAACTCAGCTAATGCCTGGTTGACATGCATTACTCACCGTAATAGCATTTCTGATGATTGAATCTGCTTAGATTCATTCACATGCTGTGCATATGGTCCGACATCCAGTGGTAACCGCAGAGTATTGCATCTTGTCTTTCGGGGGCCGAAAGGAGACGTTGGCATAGGCGTGTCTGTAACACTATCCCTATTGTGACGTGTAGTGTACCCAAAATCACACGCGCCGTTGTCCCTCCGATTGGATTTTCTCTACCATGAGGGAGCCCAAGGCTATTGTGAGTGAGTAAATGAAGAGGGAAAGTAGTAAGACGTCCATGTTCCTTCCACCCCGAGCGGGGAGTTAGGGAGGGCGCATGTGAATCTAAGCAAATACAATCATCAGAAATGCTATTACGGTGAGTAATGCATGTCTTCTGATGCTTGTTAATATGATTAGAATCACATGCTGTGCATAGACTAGTGAGCAGTACCCGGAGTTGGAGGTGGGTTGCGAGAAGGAACAGTAGAGAAAAGATGTCTTAGTACCGCTTGTCCCAACTGAGAATCAGACATAGAATGAGTGTTTAAGCAATAGTGTTTTGTAAAGGTGTGTACAGAACTCCAGGTTGCCGCTTTGCAAATGGACTCTAGGGGAACATTTGCAATGAATGCTATGGAAGCCCCAGTGACCAGAGTAGAGTGCGCTGGGCTTGAGGGGCAGTTCTCTTAGCAAGAGCGCAACAGTGATGCATTTGACAATCCACCTTGAGATAGCCAATTTAGAGACAGGATCCCCCTTTTCTACCAGCTGCCACTGAAACGAAAAATTGGTTTGTTTTCCTCAGTCGTTTCGTTCTTTCCAGGTAAAACAGGACTGCCCTGCGCACATCTAGTGTGTGTAGGCTTCTTTCGGCCATGCTAGTGGGATTCTGCAAAAAAGGTAGGTAGTTCGATCGACTGGTTCACATGGAACTTGAGATGAATTTAGGCGCAAATCTGGGATGCGTGCGCAGAACTACCTTATCCCTGTCGACCGTAACAAAAGGGACTAGAACAGAAAGGACCTGTAGTTCGCTAACCATTCTAATAGAATTGATAGCCACTAGGAAGGAAGTCTTGTACATAAGGTCTTTTAGACTTGCGTTATGCATTGGCTCAAAGGGAGGTCCATGAGTCTGGTTAAAACCACATTTAGATCCCATCCAGGAGCTGGGTGGGAAATGGTGGGATGAATTCTCTTAACCCCTTCCATAAAAGCCTTAACAGGTATCTTCCACCACAACACCTGTTGTGACGTGGTGTAGGCTGAGAGAGCAGCAAGATGAACCTTTAGGGAATTGAAGACCAACCCTGTGTCTAACAAATGGGTTAGGTACAGCACAATGTGTGTGGGTGAGCAATCTATGGGATTGACGCCCTTGGTATTACTCCAGATGACAAAACGTTTCCATTTGCTGGAATAGCAAAAGCGGGTGTTCGGTTTCCTAGCTTCCCTGAGAATGTCCATACATCTGAGGGAGTTGAAGGTGTCCAAACTATGACCTCAGGAGCCAGGCTGCTAAGTTCAGAGTTTGTGGGCATGGGTGTAGGCCCCACCCACTGTCCCGAGACATGTTGTACGGACAAGGTAGTTTTACTGGTGGGAGAGGGACATTTCCATTAGATGAGCGAACCAGGTTTGGCGGGCCCACATGGGGGCTACCAATATCATGGTGACTGGTTCCTGGTGCATCTTGTGTACTCTCTTGTTGAGTAGGTGAGTCAGGGGGAGGGGGTTGTGGGGGAGGGGTATGCATAAACTAATTTCCCTGACCATGTTATCCAGAGTTCATTCCCCTTGGAGCGGTTCTGGGGGTACCTGGAGGCATAGTCTTGGCATTGGGCGTTCTCCTGAGTTGCGAACAGGTCGATCTCTGGGAGGCCCCATTCTGCGAAAACATTGGACATGATGTCTTCATGCAGACGCCATTTGTATTCTATGGGAAGTGGGAAATCTCTGCTAAGCACATCTGCCAGAAGATTGAGTTCCCCTGGAACGTGTTGGGACAACAGAAACTGTGTCTGTGTGTCTGTCCTTGTTTGCTCAGGTAATACATGGCTGTGGTGCTGTCTGTCAGAACCAGCACCGTCTTCCCTTGTAGTTGTGCCTGAAAGGCTTTCAGTGCTTTGAACACCGCTAATAGCTCTAGCAGATTTATATGATTGGATGCTACTTGTTGGGACCACACTCCATGCACTGTATGCTGAAGCAGGTGAGCCCCCTTGCACCATCCCCCCCCTGTGAAAGAAGAGTCTGTCGTGAGAGTGGCTTCCACTGCAGGGGTGGTGAAGGTTTTCCCCTTCAGGAGGTTTTCCCCTCGACTACCACTGCAGAGAGAACGAGGGCTGGCAAGACAACTACCAGTTCTTCCCATGGTCTGCTGGCCTGACACCACTGGCTGTTGAGCCATGGGGAACCAAGTATAGGCATGACGCCATCACACCTAGCAAGCGCATGGCTTTGCGTACCGTCACCTCCCGACTGGCAACAAACTGAGGGATCTGAAAAAGCATGTTCTGAACCCTCTTGTTGGAAGGGAAGACGGGGCCGTCCTTCGTCCAGATTAGAGCCCCCCAGAAATTGTTTTCCCTGACTGGGGACTAAACTGGATTTTTTCTCATTGATGAAGAATCCCAGACTGACCAGTAGGTCTAGGTCTTCTGGGTGTTCAAAAAGCATGAGTCGTAAGAGTCTGCTGTTATGAGCCAGTCGAGGTAAGGGTAAACCACAACAGTCTGCGCAGGTGTGCTGTTGCTACTGCCAGGACCTTTTCAAACACCCTTGGTGCCGAGGCAATACCGAAGGGGAGCACTTTGAATTGGTAAGGCCTGTCCTCCATCATGAACCTTAGATACTTCCTGTGCGCTGGCAACATTGAAATATTAAAGTATGCATCTTTCATGTCCAATGTTGCCATGTGGTCCCCCTGTTTCTAAAGTGGGATCACCTCCTGTAACGTTGCCATACGAAACTTTTGAGCTTTTATACATTTGTTCGCTGGGCACAGGTCTAGAACAGGGCACATGGTGAGGTCCTTTTTGGGTACAAGGACATACACTGAAAAAATACCCTTGTTTACCTGAAGAATAGGGACTGCTTCTATGGCGTCTTTTCCCAGCAGCGCTTACACCTCTTGATTCAGGATCTGCAGATGGTCCGGTGAGAGGCACCGTGAGCGTGGCGGTCTGAACTGTGGTGGTCGGGCGAATTCCACACAGTACCTGTGGGCGACCGTCTTTATCACCCACTGGTCTGAAGTTATCCCCTCCCATACTATGAGGAAAGATGTTCAACGCCCTCTGACCAGCGTGACATGGGAGGGGAACTGGATCTGTTGGTCATTTCTGACCAGAGGCTGCGGCTCCTCTGGGATTGGGGCTCTACCTCTGCCACATCGCTGACCCATAGGTGGGTAGTAGGCGGGGCTTCCTGATGTTTGTCCAGAGTTATAGTTTCCCATGCTGTAGTTCTGACTTGCATGGGACTGCGCTCGAAAAGACCGACGAGAACCACTTCCCCTTTGGGGCGAAGGTTTCGGAGTTATTTGTTGCAAGGATTTAAGAGTCTCAAGCTCTTTCTTGCCCGTCTCCAGGGCATCGTTGACCCTTTCCCGAAGAGATTGGTATCTATGGGTTTGTTAAGAGCTGCCTGTGTTTCAGGCTTGAACCCTGAGTTGCGAAGCCAAGCGTGCCGCTTGAGTAGAGTGCCCTGGGCCAGAGACCTGGCTGCTGTCTCAGCAGTGTCCAGAGTGTTCTCGATTATATTCAAATTTACCTGCCTTCCCTCGGCCATGATGGTGAAAAGCCTGGCCCTAACGGGTTCAGGAACCAGCTGGAGACGTTCTTGTACAAGGTTCCATTGTGCATCTGCATAACTGGCCAGCAGCGTCGTGTTATTCACTATGCGTGTGGTGTATGCAGCTGCAGAGGTAACACGCTTGCCTAGGGCGTCCAACCTCTTGGCTTCCTTATCCGGAGGTGCCTCCCCCACAGCAAGGGGTACTCCTGCCCGTTTCCGGGTGGTAGTCACTACCAAGGAGTCAGGGGTGGCGTGGCCTTTAATATATTGAGGGTCCAAAAGGAGCTGGTCGAAATAGTTTTTCCACTCTTGGTTTCACTGCCCGGGTCTGAGCTGGCGACACCAGTGAGGGGGCCAATAATCTTATCAGAATTTAGGAGGGGAATGGCTTGGCTTGAGGGGGGTTTCCCCCAGGGAATGTTCTCCACAAAGTCTTGTTCGGGTACCGCCTCCTGAGTAGTGATATGAAAGTGGTCTGCTGCCTTCCTTAAGATGGCATTGAAGGCCATTTGGTAGTCTAGAGCGAGGACTGGGTGGATGGAGGAGAAACCAGGCATAGAACAGTGTCCTGATCGTGCCTGGGGAGCGTCCATGGCTCTGTTTCCTCTTGCTGGGTTTCCTCCCAGTTGTCCATGGTATCCACCTGGTCCTCAGTGTAGTCCTGCAGGAAGGAAGGAAGGGTCTTCTTCGCTGTAGATGTCCTGGTAAGTGTCCTCTTCATGGTGGACAGAAAGAGGGCTGAGAGTCAAGATTTTCTTGGAAACGTGAAGCTGATCTTAAAAGAGGGTCCTCACAAGATCTTTTAGGGGAAGGATTCTCAGAAAGCGAGACAATCCTTTCAAGACGAGCCATGCACAAAAAAGTGGTTTTCTGCCCTTTGTCTCCAAGGGTGTTGGACGGAGGGCTGCTGACTGTCCTCCTAGGTTTCGCGCGTATCGGGGCACCATGGCGCGTCTTTAGACTTGTCCGTGGCCTGCTCCATGCGTTTCGACGGTGTAGGTACTAGCCCAATTGCTTAAGTAATTCTTGCAATACTGTCTTCAATCTCCGCCGAATCGGGTTAGAAGGCCTATCAGTAGATTTATAACCTATCGCAGCGTTAAAGGGCCTAGCAGTAGATTTTTGCTGGAGGCCTAGTAGTATGTTTCGGGCCTACCGGGCCTTTAGGGACCGTCGGAGAGACAAATGACCACGATTCGACATGTAAACACTATTTAGGGGTAGCGCCCTTGTTTTTGGAGTGCCCAGTCGTAAGACGCTGCTGTGGGGGAAGGCTGCGGATCTACCCAATCAGAGTAATCTGCTGAAATTTGACAGCCCTGTTGGCGCTTTCACCATTTGACAGAACCGTCGAAATTGGTGGTGGGTTGTGTGCTTAGTGTGATGTGGTCTTTGTACGCCCCTGTCGCCAGGTGTTGTCCCTGAAGCGAGACTTGCGTCATGCCTTGAATGGTGGGGGACGGGCGTGGCGGACCTAGAGTGTCCGCCTCAAGGTCTATGACATCCGATACGGATGTTTGTCATCGGAGGTGCCCCCGTCACTTTCGGCGGATGTGGGGGTGGGGGGGGGAAGAGTTCTGCCCGCGACATACCCTACGCGGCCCACCGATTTACACAGCACTCCTTAAGGGTCTTAGGCCGAAGGAGCATACAAGCCACACACTGCTTATCGTCATGATCTAAGGGGAGACAAGAATTGCACGTTCTGTGCTCGTTTTTCCATGGGTATCTCACCCTACACTTAGGGCAGAACCTAAATAGAGTCCTTTCCATAGCGAAAGGTATAAACAAAGAGGACCAGACCTAGAGGGCAAAGAGGGGAAAAGAGGAAAGACATAACTAAAGCTGTGGCCACCCTGACCCCCACTCTCCCTACTGTGTAGGCCGGCCAGAGGGCCCGGCCACATGGATGCCTCAGCCGCCGGATCTTAGTCGGCGAAATCCACCGCCATATAAACTTCATGCAGTCTTCGAAGTTCTTAATCGCCGAAGGGGGGGAATAACCGACAAAGTAGGTATAAAGATAAACAATGTCTCTTATGCAAGAACTCCTCTATAGGGCGACCATTTATCTGGGCGGAAAAAAAACATAATCTGAGGGACCTTGGCGCATGAGGGATTTTGGGTACACTCCATGTCACGATAGGGATAGTGTTACAGACACGCCTATGCAGATGTCCCCTTTCGGTCCCCGAAATACCAGATGCAATACTCTATGGTTACCACTGGAACTCGGACCATATGCACAGCATGTGATTCTAAGTAGATTAACAAGCATCAGAAACCATTCTCGGAGCTGGTTAAGGTTAACCAGGGGAAGGACACCAGTTTGTGTTCGGAAGCCAGTTACTTGAGCTTAAGTGACACCATTTTGTTTGCTCCAAAGACGATCCTGTGCAGTGCAGGAGTCTGACGTCCTCCCTCTTGTGCCCACGACTGAGGCTCAGCAAGATCTGCAGGACCTGCCAGGAACCAACGTCTTCAGCTGCATCTTTTTTGCTCCACTTTAAGGAACTGTGCCATACGGCTGAGAGATCCAAACTCTCGCGGTCGAAGTTTGCGAAACTTTCCCATCTCGCAGGCCTCATCAGCTTGTGACCCAGCATACCTTTCTTTATTGTCTGAACTACTTCTAAAAACTTTTACAAAGACTTCCCCATTTGTACCAGAACTGTGCTGTGCTGTCCTATCCTATCCAAGAGCACTAGACTATTGAGTTTGGCCTGGCCTATAGAATTAAACTGAACCTCCTGGGTATATTGAACCTTTGCATTGTCTAATACAAGTGTTTTATAACCCTTTTTACAAACCTGTGGTTTGTATTCCTATTTAAAAGTAATGAAGTGCCATTTGGCTCCTTTTTCAGGGGAGCGCATACTGTCTTTATAACTTAGAGATTGATACTGTAGTATATTGGCGTTTAATGAGTTGATTTCTACTAGTGAAGGTTTTCTAAATGACTAAATAAATGTTTAAGTATTTTATACCAAGCAACCTTGAGTGTAATTGTCTACTTGAACCACAGCGATTGTGATACTTCTATGTAACTACTTCTACTGCTCACATTCCCTCTTGAGATAAACTTGCCTGCTCGGCTCGCTATCAAAAGTGTGTGGTGAAGACTTATACCAAAGGTTGTTTTTTCCTTACACCTGTAGCCCTAACTGTTTGTGCTGTTCCCAGAGGGTACTGGCTGCAATTCTGCCTAACAATGCAGAGCAAAATTAACCCTTTCCTGGGGGAAAGGGCAAAGCACAAATTCAGAGGTAAAGAGGAGTCACTCAAGGAGCCAGGACAGCCAATGTTAATTGCACAATGTCTAGGGAAGCTGAATATCCTTGTAGGTAGGTAAAAAGTCTTGCAATGTTTTTAGAAATGACCCCAGGTGAAATTACAACTTTGCAGAAAGGACTAAGTTTTGTCCCGACATACAACAGCACCTTGTTTGACTCTAAAATCGAACTATACAAACTGGTTCGGAAAATGAAATTGAAGGTGTACTTCAGTGAACTAGAAGAAAACCCGAGAGAGGTAGAGGACTCTGACCTTAAAGAATTCAGAGGGAAGAGCAATTTTATTCCTCCGATTTCAGTTCCTTACGTAGACATCTTCCAAAAACCTGTCACAAGAGACCTAGAGAAGATCAAATTCAAACAGCCTAGGAATTCCAACATGAAACCACATGAGCTTCAACTCATAAGAAACCTGTATGGAGATGACACTATAACCATTAGGGCTGCAGACAAGGGAGGAGGTTTGGTTCTACTAAACACAAGTGATTACGAAGAAGAATCTATGAGACAGCTTAGCGATATTAACACCTATGCTATACTTGATTCAAATCCCACAGAAGAAATTCGATGCAATCTTGAAAAACTTCTAGAAAGGGCAGAGGAACTCAAATGGATTAATCAGAACACAAAGAAATTTCTAACCAATGAACATCCGAAGATAACTAATTTTTACACTCTCCCGAAGATACATAAGGACATGCAAAAGCCTCCGGGAAGACCTATAGTAGCAGGGATCAATAGTATTCTTGAACCACTTGGCAAATGCATAGATTATTTTTTACAGCCATTGATTCAAAAGACAAGTACTTACATCAAGGACTCCACACATTTTTTGCAACCTCTCAGAACCATTCCCTTCAACAATAATAACATCTGCTTCACGGTAGATGTTAAAAGCCTATACACATCTATTCCTCACGATCTAGGCAGAGAAGCGGTGGAGTGGATGCTTCTGAAGGAAGGAGAAATAACGGCACAAAAAGAATTCATGGGACTTTTTGAATTTATTAGCAACAACTCATACTTCCAGTTTAAGGACTCCTATTATTTACAAGTTGCTGGCACTGCGATGGGGCAACCATTGCCCCATCATATGCAAATTCATTTATGCACAAATTCGAAACGGAACATATCCTTATGAACAATCTGTGGAACCAAGACCTCATGATTTGGATATGATACATAGACTATATTTGTCATTTGGAAAAGTTAATAATCTCATCTTCTAGAATTCTTTGGCTACATCAACAGCATAGATCCTCGGATACACTTCACATACGAATATTCATGCAAGTCCATCCATTTTTTAGATGTGGAGATTAAGGTCACAGAAGAACAAGTTACTTACCAACGGGTAACGTTCTTTCGATTGGATGTTCCTCCAACGTATTCCTCATCTTAGATGTATTCCATCCAGCTGTGCCGCTCTTCAGAAATGTTTTCGGCAGATGGCGCCGTGCATCGATGTCGTCAAGTCGATGGTCCCTCGAAGGCCTCCGTCGAGGGTGACGTCATCGGGTGTATAAGTAGCACGCGCAGCGCCTGTTGGCCTCAGTTCTGTTTTTTCCCCCTTTTTTTGCCTCTGATCTTGTACTGTGAAGATTGTGCCGGCAGACAGGTATCAGCCTTGCGAGATTTGAGATGGCAATACCCCGGAAAAAATCTACAGAGGGGTAGGTTGGGAGGGCGATGAGAAGTACGTTGGAGGAACATCCAATCGAAAGAAAGTTACCAGTTGGTAAGTAACTTGTTCTTCGAGTGGATTGTGTCCTCCAACGTATTCCTCATCTTAGATAGACTCCCAAAGCAGTATTTTGTTACTTTCTCTAGAGGAGGGGGTCAGATTATTTTTTTTATCAATGCCTTTAGATGGCGGAATAAAGCACTGCTTTTCCAAAAGTCAGCTCCCTAGACTGGGAAGCATCCAGGCTATAGAATTTTGAGGTGGTGTGAAGTGAAGACCAAGTTGCTGCTTCGCAAATGGACCTTATTGGGACACCTCTTTGAAGGGCCGCGGAAGAGGCAATGCCTCTGGTGGAATGAGCCCTCAACCCTTCTGGTAGGTCTTTTTGTGCTAGTCTAGCATTCTGAAATGCAAAGTACAATCCAGCGTGAAATTGTCTGTTTTGTTACCGATTGACCCAGTTGCCTTCCTGTGTAGCCTATAAACAACTGCTTGTCCACTCTAAGCCTAGAAAGTCTAGAGCTGTAAAAGCTTAAAGCTCTTTTCGGATCCAGTCTCTAATCTTTCTTCCTCCTTAGGGGGATAGAATGAGGGTAAACATTTTTCTGACTTAAATGAAAATCAGATATTAAGTTTGGTAAAAATTATGGTTTAACCCTCAATACAACCCTGTCCTTATGGAACACAGTATAGGGTGGCCCAGAAGACAGTGCCTACAATTCGCTCACTTCTTGCCGATGTTAGAGCAACTAAAAAGGCAGTTTTCGATCCATGTTAGTAATCTTAATGGACACGTGTGCATAGGCTCAAAAGGGGCACACATTAACAATTTTAGGACTAAATTTAGATCCCAAAATCGGTACTTGAAATGGGCGAGGAGGAAACATTAGTGAGATCCTTTAAGAATTGTGTTATCAAAGGAATTTTCAAGTAGGAGCATTCTTCTGATGAGCGCTTGAAAATGGAAAGCGCTGCAAGGTAACCTTTTATTGTTCCGATATTCAGACCTCTATGTGCTAGGGTCAGAAGGAAAGATAGTACTTCCGGAATAGAACATAGAAAAGGATCGACATTCTTTTCCCTGCACCAGTTGCAAAACTTTTTCCAACGGCAACAGTATAGAGACTTTGTTGCTGGCCTTCTTGCCGAAAGCAACACCTCCATAACATCTGGAAGGTTCCAATCCCTGTATCTCAGCCTTTCAGATAACAAGCATTAAGGTTGAGTGTTCTGACCTCTGGGTGGAGAACCTGACCTTCCATTTGGAAAAGAAGTTTCTCTCTGAGGAAGACGTACTGGAGGACATATGGACATATCTAGAAGGTCCGGATACCACGTTCTCCTGGCCCAATCTGGGGTAATTAGGATCATGCGGTTTCCGTAGCGTCTCAGCCTCCTGATGACCTGAGGAATGACGGGAATCGGAGGGAATGCGTACAATAGTGGGAAATTCCAATCCACCACAAACGCGTCCCCCAGGGCTCCTCTTGGGGGAAATTTCCTTGAATACCTTTCGCATTTTCGGTTGGTACTGGCTGTGAATAGTTCTACCTGAGGGGTTCTCCAAAGGGCGAAGATCTCTTGAATGACTTCCTAAGCCAGTTCCCATTTGTGGGACACCGTGCTCTGCCTGCTCAGAGCATCTGCCGTCATTTTCTTCCCTGGCTAGATGAATTGCTGTTAGAGATTCCGTCTTGAATCGCCCAATACCAGAGCTGCATTGCCTCTGCACAGGGGTAGGGCCCCACACCACCTCTTTGTTTAGGTAGTGCATGGCCACTGTGTTGTCCGGCATTATCAGGACATTCTTTCCCTGACAGATGGGAGGAAGGCCTTCAGCGCTAGTCTTATTGCCCTCAGCTCGAAAAGGTTGATATGTAGTTTGGACTCCGACAGAGACCAACGACCGTTGATTGTCAAATCGTTGGCATGAGCTCCCCACCACAGGAGTGAGGCGTCCGTCACTGTGATCTCCGGCCATGGTTGCCAAAAAGGTTCTCCTTTTAGGATGTTCTCTGTACAGGTCCACCATAGAAGGTGGTCTTGTCTGACCTTGTTCGGAATCTGAAGATCGGTCATTTGACCCGAGAACTGGGACCATTGAGTCTTTAGGGCCCATTGAAGGGATCTCATCCTCAAGCGTGCCTCTGGCACCAGAAAGATGCAGGATGCCATGAGGCCGAGCAACCTTAAAAAGTCATAAGCCTGGAGATTTTGGGCATTTTGGAATTTCGAAACCATCTGAAGAATGTCTTGAGCCCTCGTCTTGGGAGGCAAGCTCTTTCCCAAGGATGTGTCTAGTACAGCTCCTATGTACTGAAGCGGTTGGGAAGGTGTCATTTGAGACTTCTTGAAATTGAGGGAGAAGCCCAGTTTGTGGAGGAAGTGGCAGGTGACTTTCAGATGATCCAGTGCTTGCTCGGCAGAGCGCGCTTTGATCAACCAATCGTCCAGGTAGGGGTAGACATGAATCCCCCCTCTCCTGAGGTGCGCTGCCACCACTACCATTAACTTGGTGAAGACCCTCGGGGCGGAGGTCAACCCGAATGGCAGGACTCGAAACTGATGTTGAGTCGCCAACTACGAACCTCAGGTATCTTCTTGTGTTTGAGATGAATCGGCACATGAAAATAAGCATCTTGGAGGTCCAATGACACCAACCAGTCCTGGAGTTGAAGGGCCTGAAGAATCTGAGAAAGGGTAACCATCTTGAATTCGTCTTTCCTGAGGAACTTGTTCAAGTTTCTTAAGTCCAAGATGGGTCTCAGTCCTCCGTCCTTTTTGGGGATCAAAACATACGGGGAGTACCATCCCTTGTTCCTCACAGCTGCAGGTACTGGTTCTATAGCACCTTTCTCCAGCAGGGTTAGAAATTCCTGCTGTAGGAGCGGGTTTGAAGACTTCCAACGGGTGTCTCCCTGGTGGATTGCTTTGAGGTTGCTTTAGAAAAGTAAGGCAGTAGCCTTGGGCTATTATTTCTAGAGCCCAAACATCTGAAGTAATGGCTCACCATTCTTGCAGATGCTGCGACAGCCTGCCTCCTACAGGTGTTTTGTGGTGGAAGTCCTCAAAGTGGTTTTGTGGCGGATGTTGCAGCTGCTGATGGCAAAGAGGCTGCAGCTGGCTTAGTACGTTTGCCTCGTCCACCACAAGTGGCCTTTCTTTGGCCCCTTTGACTGGCCATTCCTCAAGTCTTTCCATATGAGGTGTAATAACGATATGATCGTCCTCTCCATGATTGCCCTTGCGCACGAAAAGGCTGAGGTTGCCTAATAGCAGCGCCTAAAGATTTGGCCGCTGATTTTGAGGTCTGCAACCTCTAAAGGCTCTCGTCAGCCTTGTTGCCAAAAAGGTGAGACCCGTCAAAAGGCATGTTCAGAAGGCAGTTCTGTACATCCGGTGCAAAACCAGACTTCTGTAACCACGCAAACCTGCGCATTACTGTGCTAGTGCCCATGGACCTGCTTACACTATCCGCAGTGTCCAATCCAGATTGAAGGGATTCCTGCATGGCCTCCTTTCCATCTCCAACGATGGCTAGGAAACCTTCTCTTTCTTCCCCTTCTGGTATGTGCTCCGCCGCCATTGCGATGCACTCCCACAGAGTGTACGAACATTTTGCCAAGGCACATGTGGAGTTGGCAGATTTTAATGCCATGCTCCCGGCTGAAAATACCTTCCGTGCCAAACCATCCATATGCTTATCGTCCCTGTCTGGAGGGATAGACGGGTACGCAAGTTTGTTGGAAGCTGTGGCTGCCTGTATGACCAGACTCTCGGGAGTTGGATGTTTTGACAGATAGCCGGGTGTCGCTACTAGCTGGGCGGTATTTTGATGCGAGGGACTTATTTACCGGAGGAATAGAATCCGGAGTTTCCCAATTCTTGGCCACCCTGTTTTGTAAGGCTACATGAAAAGGTAGTACTGGGTCTTCAGTGGGACCATGGTCCAATATGTCTTAAATCGTCTTGGACGAATTGGGCTGGTGGTCTAGACCATCCCAAGTAATCTACCACCTTGGTCATTAACTGACGGTAAGATGGACTGGCATGCTCTCTTGGATCTGGTCTACCAAAGTCATTCTCAGGAGAAGTGTCAATGCCACTTGCATTATGTAAAGACTCCAAATCCCTCATTCTGCTTTCCTCTGAGATCAAGCATTCTGGGACATTTGGGGTGCCATATTCCAATCCAAAAGGTACATTTTCCTCCTCGAATCTCTCCTGTTCCTCAACAATGGAGGTCAAGGATTTAAAACATCTTTCCTAGGGAGAGGCTTGAAAACCTTCTCTGGGAGAGGAGGAGGAAGAGGTGTAGTACCAGGCTCTGAAGAAACTACATGTTTAGTAACTTTCTCCTTCTCTTTTTCTGGCTGCCCTGGCTTGGTTGGAGCCTTTGGCACCGAGGGTTTCGACATCGACGACAGTGGTCGACAGGGTCTGCTTCGAGGCAGTCTTCAACGATTTTCCCTTCGAGGTGTGACAGGTCTCGGACGGCGTCTGAGACCTCGAGTAGTCGACTCGAGCGTTTATCGCTCAGCGTCCTGGAAGGTTCCCTATCCTTCCTTTTACGATCACCCGGGCTTGAGGGTGCGCGAGTGTCAGAGCGATGATGCTCCCGCCCGGCTTCCGAAGAAGGCGTGGACCGAGGCTTCGCCTTCTCAAACACCTCCATCATTTTGACCATGAATGCTTCCCACTCTTCGGAAGACGAATGTTTCGTGGGGCATTTCATTTTTTTCAGAGATTCGTCTGATGAGGTGGAGGGAGACCTGTGGCATCGTTTCTTCTATTTTTTTTGACGAGCGATGGGAATCGCTTCGGGATCTAGATCGATGCCTTTCGCGTCGAGGAGATTTCTCCTCATGGGGTCTCGACTCAACGCTATAGGCTTTTCGATCGTTCCGACCTACCTGTAGCTTTCCTCTTTCTCACAAGGCCTTCCCTGTCATCGCCTGACACTTAAAACAGGCCTCCATGCCGTGGCCTTCTCCGAGGCACCACAAACACTTGCGGTGCGGGTCCGTGATCGATATTCTTTCACAGAACTCGAGGCGTGCCGAATGTCCGAAGCAACGTTAATTGTGGAAAAACAGAACTGAGGCCAACGGTGCCGCACGTGTTATTTATACACCCGATGACGTCACCCTCGACGGAGGCCTTCAAGTGACCATCGACGCACGGCGCCCTCTGCCGAAAAAATTTACAAAGAGCAGCAAAGCTGGATGGAATACATCTAAGATGAGGAATACGTTGGAGGACACAAACCACTCGAAACAGGATACCAAACTACGATTTATCGGAAAAGCACAGAGAGAAATAGTTTGTTACAAAGGTTGAGCTTCCACCAACCGAGTGATTAAAAATGTACCCTATGGCCAAATGCTCAGAGTAAAAAGCATCGTCAGCACCCAGAGTGAATATGAAGCAGCAGTAAAAGAAATGGGCAAGACATTTCTTGCACAAGGCTATTCAGAAGAAGAAATCACATTGGTTGAGACACGTACAGCTACACAAGACAGAAGAATTTCTTAGACCAAGAGCAACTAAACAGGATACCTCACCTCCATTAGTCTTTGTATCAAAATACTCACGCCAAAGCAATCAAAGAAAAATCGGAACACTAACATGTGACAAAAGGGTAGAACACTTGTTCAAAGAAACTACATTTGCTTACCAAAGAAGCTCCAAACTGAAAGACAGATTAATTAAAAAAAAACACAGAAGAAGAAAAGAACTGAACGTATAGGCACATTTCTGTGCTTGAACTGCAGTAACTGCGGTTACATTATGAAAGGACAAACAATAAATCATCCCCACACTGGAGAAAAGATCAAGATTAAATGTTATGCTACATGTGACACAGCTGGTATATATGGGATCAAATGCCCATGTGGGTTGTATTATGTCGGCCAAACAACGCACAGCAAAGATGAGGTGGAATGAGCATAGATCCTGCATCAGGAACAAGACAGAAAGCTTGGCGGTGGCAAGACACTGGCAGAAGAAACATAGCTTGGCCCAAATTAAGTTTGTATTTCTTGTAAAAGTCCAAAGAAGGGAGAAACACGAGAATCTACAAAAAAGAATGGATCAACATGAAACATTTTGGATAGACAGACTTAATTCTCTGGCTCCCAAGGGAATCAATGAAGTGATTCATTTTATGTGTTTCTTTTAATAACAGTGAAAATACTAAATTGAGCTGAGATGAGTCTCACCTTCAGTGGGACTCTTGCATAGATTATGCTTTGTGATGCTTCCTCTAACATAGCCATAATCATTTGTGGTGCTACAAGGAGTTATCAGTAGTGAGACCCTAGCACAATAATGCTCCGTGAACGATATAACACTAACGAGGACATGCTGAGTATAAGCAATTGATTCCTAACTTATTTTGAATAATCTGGACATGTGTAATGTTTTCCTCGCAATGTTTTCCTTGCAAATCAGTTTTCCGATTACTTATTGGCACTGCCGTTTGTATTTTAGTTTGTATTGCAGTTAACAGAACGTAAATCGCACAGTAAGCTATTAGAGTTCTTACTCGAGTAAGACATACCCTGAATAGACACATGTATCTGAATAGATGCCCAGTTAATTCATAACACGCTTCTACGTTGTCGCCATGGTAACAGTCCCGCCCGCCCTGCATTTATACTGGGCGGTGGGGCCGGAGGTGTACGCGCCGTTGCGCAACGCCCCGCCCACGTTCCCATGGTGATTTAAACTAGCATCGGCGTTCACGCGCGATTTACTTTGAGCGAACGGTTCTGCGCATGAGCGACCGCAAGCAGGTAAGAGCTCTCTGAATATGATCACACAAATGTGCTACCGTAGTTTATGCTATAGTTACTTACACATTCACTCACTGTTATTAACAGGAATGTTGGAGAATTTTCTCCAAGAGCACTTACAAGAGGAGAACTCGAACCAGCAGGTACAGGGTATTGAACATAAGGGTGACACACGATCAAGTATAGGTATGGTGAAATGACTATGTTGATAAACTTTTCTTTACATCTCTCCCTTATTTCCTCCACTGATTCGAATCCACTTGGGGTATGTGCATTTCAAATTATTTCTGAATAATGGTCTACATTGATGTTTTGTATTGACACTGCACAGTTGATTTAAGTTTCACTTAAGAACGGCCCTGAAGATGGTCAAGGACCGAAAAGCATTGGCATATGTACTTCTGAATGAAGGACCTAGATTTTGTTGAGTTGCCTCATGATACAAGAACTAATAAACCAAGGGACATGGGTCCTAGAAATGTGAATTGAACATTTCTTTTTGAAAATCAAGTACCATCATTTGTTTTATAATATGATCACTTTATGATAAGATTGGACCGAATTGTGCAACCCTGTTTAGGGTCAACTGAGAGCACCAGTCTTAAGTAGGGCATACACACCCTAATTTTTATTTCTGTACAGTGAGATCTGGATGCCATAGGATCTCTTCCAGACTGGGAGCACCAGGTTAAAATATTTTGTATGAACATACAATGAACAATTTCAGCAATTAAATATCAACCACTGTGGTGCCCACCTACACTTCGTACTTTTAGAAATGAAGGGCCACAAGCTGGGAGGCTTGTGAGGGGCAAAGCTTTGGCAACTCAGCAAGGTAACCAAGACAGGTCTCAACTGAGAGCAAGTAAGGTTACACAACAAGAGGTAAGTTCTTAGACTTTACAGTACCTCTGGTTATAAATGGTTCCAGCTGGCTTTTGTTCCTGTACAGCTCTACAGATACTGTTCTTGAACCTCAGTCGCGGGGACAAGAGGGTGGACGTCTGGGGACTCCGGCTCTGCAATGGGAAGGTCAGCGGCTGCAATGGGCAAACTTCAATTCAGCGGTTCTTCAGTGTTTCAGCTCCTCGCATCTGAGAGCAAATATCAACATTGTGGTTCTTGGATACCACTCTGGACTTTCCTCGCATCTGGGGTCGGACACTCTGTTGAGGTGGCTCAGGCTTTGTCAGTCCGGTTGCAGGGGATTCTGGAGGATCTTCCTGGCGCTCAGGTCCGACTTAAGAGATCCACTCGGTTTGGAGTTCCTCTCCCTGGCACTTCCGTTCCAGCAGCAGAGGTACAGCCAGCTCCGAGAGAATGTCCAAATGAGTTCACTTTGGGGTGGATTGGTCCCACCAACCCAAGGGGAGAAGTCGTCCTTGCAGGGCTTCTCTATTTGAGGTGAATTCAGAGCTTCAGCACAGCAGCGGTGGCTCAGGCTTGGTCAGTCCTGCTTCAGGGAAGTCCAGAGGATCTTCCTGGCGCTTGGGTCAGACTTATAACCAAAGAACAAAATCTGGTGTTCTTCTCCCTGGCACTTCGGTTCTGTTAGTTAAGATTTTCACAGAACTGGTAAATTTTCCTGACCTGGTTCAACCCCAGAAATGTTTGCTTTATTAGTGGGATATTTTTCCATAATACCTCAGGGAGTGCGAACCTTTGTCCACACTCACAATCTTTAATTCTTTATGGGTGTCATTTTTAAGACTATCCATAGTGTCTTTTTAAAGTTATCCTCTTTAACAACTTATTGGCAATAAGTGCATGTTGTTGCTGGGTTGACCTAGGGGCTCCCCTCTTAACTTTTTCTCACCTTGAGAGAACTATAGTTCCCAAGGGTAGAAAGGATCTTTGGATCCCTTTTACATTTTGTTAAGTGAAACCAGCACACCTTATGTGGAGTGCTGGGGCAATACAGTTTTAATGTGAAAGGGGATACATTGTACCAATTCTGTTACAGTGACAAGCTTACCTTCAATGGCTGCTGGCAGTGATAACATGTATTAATTTGGTGCACCTTTACTGCGGGCTGTGTTTACAGCTGCAGCAAATGCAGCAAAGGGTGCTCATTTTACCAAAATGGCACGGGTCTTTTTTTCGCCATTTTAGTGTTTGTCGTTTCTTGTTCCTTTCCCCGACATCCAGGGTGGGAAATTCTTGTGTGAATTTTGTCTTCGACGGGAGTCCCCTGGACTCCCTGCCCAGGCCCCAGTCTGTCTATGAAAGCAAGAAGTGAGTGAGGAGTCCAAAGCTCCCCAGCCCTTTGTCTTACGCCTTGCTTGACTATGACAAATCCCAGTGGGGGAGCTGGCTGTCCTGATTGGACCACCAGACCGCCCCTTCTTTTAAAATGCGGGGAGAGAATGCAGTGGTTGTGCTGTAATTCCTGATAAATACTGCAAACCTGGAAGCTGAAGAAAAGTCGACCACTGGAACCGAAACCGAAGAGTAAGATGAAGGGAACTTGGATGGAATGATTTCCAGCGACTGGAAAGAGCCTGCTGTGTAACCGGAGCCTGCTGTAGCCCTTCCTTCCAATTGACCTGGGGACTCCAAAAAACGACGACCCAGAGCCTGGTGAGAACCATTAGTCTCAAGAACACCAGCATTCTGAGCCATCCCATGCATTGCTGCGACCTTGCGTTGTTGCAATACCCCAATACCCTGGGACCTCAAGTCATTGTGCGGTGCACGGTCTTCCAAATTTCGAATCTCGAAGAATCTTCGTGGGCATCCTGGTGGATCTCCAGAGACACGAATCAAGCCTGAAAAGTCACATCACCAGTGCTGGACCTTTGTAACAATGAGAATTCAACTGCGATTTTCTGTCTTCTTCTATGCTCCTTGAAAAGGCGCCAAATCCTTCATCGATCCCTGCAGCAAAGTCCCTTCTGAGGTCTTTACAGTCTCCACGAAAAGGAATCCACTGACCAGGTATTTGGCTGCAGCCTTCTGAAGTTCTCCTGCTACAAAATCCACAATGCTGAGGTACTGTGTTGGCTTGGATATGTACTTACCTCAAGCCCTTTAGGATTTCTGTGTAGCTGTGGGTTGTTTTGTAATGTGGAGGCCTCTAATCCAGTGCACCCAGTCCCACTGCTAGAATACTGTTAGGGTGTCTTCTGCGAAGCCCCTGGACCTTCTTCTAACCCTAGAAGTAAAGTACTCACCTGTTTGCCCAGTTTTCCTAAGGAACTCTGACTTTTGCTACTGAAGAACCTAGTCTGACACTGCCTGTTGGTCACTAGTCCTAGTGACCCCTCCCCCCCCTTCTGCCATTGAGAACACTCATCCTCCAAGAATAAGTGAAAGACTTTCAAGGGATTGGGACTTCTGCCTAGAAAAGTGTTTAAAGTTACTTACTTGTGAAGAGTTGGTTGGTAACTGTAATTCCAAGAGTGAACAGTTACAAATGTTCTTACTGATCTTGAATGTGTGATGCACTAGTCTTAAAAATATGGTTCACATCTTTTCTTCCTTAGCCACTGTTTTGCCAGCCTAATAGAAAGTAGATGTGAACGTATTTTACTCTCCTGTGATTAGGTTGTGCCTCTTCCCAAAAGTAAAGTGTTGGTTTCATTAGATTAGTCCTTTGAGTATAATTGTATGAGTGTCCCCCCAACTGGGTCTTGCTTATATTGACTTGCTGCTAGTCTGTCCAGATTACATCTGCATTAGGTTGTTGCCTACCTAGAATAACTGAGTCATTCAGTAAAGTGCGACATTGGGTTTTACTTTCCCCTTCATTGTGAGGTTAAAAAAGTATGTGGGTTTTACTTACCTTGTGTTAGCTGTGTGCCATCCAAAAATAATTTACAAGAGTTACTGCTTACCTGATTTCAAAAGCATCTGTAATTGTACATTACATCCTTCGGTTTTACTCACGTAGTACAAGTGTGTGAACACAAAACTAGTTGTAGGATTTTACTGGAAGTAGAGTGTGTTTTTATATTGCGATTTCATATAATGTGTTAGTACTTACTCTAGATTTATCTGGGCCTACTTGTATTTAAATAAATCCTTTATTTTTACAATACAAAGTGTTTTTGGACCATTTGTATGACAATTACAGCCCTCTCTCCCTCCTAAAATAAGCCTGGCTGCTCCGACTACGCTACCATGAACTCAGGTGGTACAGCCTTCTAAGAGTTGAGTCTTGTACTGCCTCAATTGAATGGTTTTACTAAGCCCTTAGTTTGACTTCAGAAAAACTGTCCTAACAGGTTCCAACAGCAGCAGCAGAAGTACAGCCAGCTCCGAGAAGATGTCCAGACGGGTTTACTTTGGAGTTTATTGGTCCCACCAACTCAAAGGGAGAAGTCGTCCTTCCATGGCTTCTCTAGTCGAGGCGAATTCGGATCTTCAGTGCAACACAGCAGCAAGGCTTAATAGGGGAAACCAACGGACCAGTAGTTGCAGCAGGTGTCTCTTGCAAGTTCTTCAGATTCCTTCATCCATGGTCGACTTTGCCTTCCAAGCCAAAAATTCTCGCCTTTTATGCAGGTTTCTCCCATTCATTCCAGCCTAGCCGTCAGTCACCCAGCAGGGTGGCTGTCCTTGCCGGGCAGCCAGCCGGTCAATCAACATTGGGTGCATTCCTGTAACCAAGGGGATTAAGCACAGGGAGTTTCGGGCACCTCCCTAACTTTCCTGCCAGACATACTGGAGCCAGAGGCGGGCTTCACTCAAGAATCCCGCGAAAGACAAAACAAAGGGTGTCTTGTTAGGGAGAATTCTCAGAAACGTGCTAATTCCCTCCACCTTAGAGACCCCCAGCAACGTTGCCGGATTTTGAGGACTTGGTTTTTTTAACCTGGAGAGAGCGAGACCTCTCCCACTCCGCCCCCCTCCCCCACGCTCATGTATTTTTAAATGTGATTTTGTACACTTTCTTTTGGTTGTGGAGTCTGACAAACTTCATAGGCATCATCTTTTACATTGGGTCACACAGCACCTTCACTGCAGTGCCCCAGAGTAGTCTTTTAAAAATTACCAAAGGTTTAAATATCTTCTCTTGGATAAACTACTGTTTCCAAGAGTAGTAAAGTGAAATTGACTTTACTTACATTTGTAACTTTCTAGACCCAGAACACACTATCTTACACTTAGGTGCTGGAGGGGTTACATAGTATCCCCTTTGTCTAGCTTCTCATGTAACAATTTTATGTTACCCTTTCCTCACTGAATGGCTGGTGGCAGTGGTTTAGTTTTAACTACCGGGGTGTGCATTTACCGCGGGCTGCGTTCGCCACTGTAGTAAAGCACCCAAGTGTGCCATTTTTGTCAAAATGGCCCTGGTCTTTTTTTCCATTTCTTTGTGGAAAGGTCCTTCTTGAGATTTACTCTGCGCGCCAAGCCAGGGTTGGTCCCATTGTTGGCTTTGCCGGGTTTCCAGAGTGAAGCCCGTGTCTGGGTTTGGCAGGGAGGGAGGGAGGGAGGGAGGTGCCCAAAACTCCCTGTGCTTATTCTCCTAGGAGACCCAAATGCACTTGTGTGATTGGCCAGCTGACTGTCCAGCAAGAACAGCCACCCTGCTGGGTGACTGACAGCTAGGCTGGAATGAATGGGAGAGAACTGACTAAAAGGCAAGGTTTTTGGCTTGGAAGGCAGAGTTGACCACTGGACGAAGGAACCGAATAAGAACTTGAAGGACGCCTGCTCCAACTCCTGGACCGTTGGTTTGCCCGGTGAAGCCCAGCTGCAGTGCCGAAATGCCAAGTTCGCATCGACAGAAGCCCCTGCAAAGACAACTTCTCCCCTTGAGTTGGGGGGACCAATCAACTGCAAAGTAAGCCACCTGGATATCCTCTCGAAGCTGGTTGAGTTTCCACTGCTAGAACCGGATCGCCAGGGAGAGGAACACCATTTCGTGTCCGTTGTTTTTAAACTGGCCAAGAGCTCCCCCCGGAACTCCCAGGAAACGGGGCTGGCCGATCCAGAGTCCCCTCAACAGAGTGCGGGACCCCAGATGTAAGGAAAGCCCATCTCGACAGCCACGAACCGCAGTGTTGCTATTTGCGGTAGACACGAGGAGCTGAAAAACCAAAGTGCCACTTATTTGAACATTTCCGGTTGCGATAGCTGACCGTCCCATTGCAGTGCAGGAGTCTCCAGAAGTCCTCCCTCTTGGCCCCACGGCTGAGGCCAAGGAACAGTGAGCTCTGCAGGAAGAGAAGTCATCTGCTGCACTTTTTCTTCAACCTAAAGGTACTGTAAAGCCTAAGAGAACTTACCTCTTGTTGTGTAGCCACTTGTCCTCGTTGGTGACTTGCTTGGTTGCATCTGTAGAGTTGCTATCAGCTTCTTCAATTCACTAGCCTAATCAGCTTGTGGCCCTACTTTGATTTTCTTCTATTCTACAAAGACTTTAAGCATTGGAAAAGACTTTCTACTTACCTGCAAGAAGTGAGGCCCGGAACTCGGGGGATCTTCAGCTTGTGCAATAAGACTTACCGAGCATCAAGGGGACCTGAGATAGGAGGCGGAGTCTGACCACGGCAAGTGAATCCCTTTGCGTCACTGTGCATCGTTGGTCGTCCGAAACTGCTTACCTGCATCCAGTCCTGAGGGGCCCTGCATCGAGTTCCAGTTGATAAATGCAGCAGAAGACCTTGCACGAGCATTAGTCGTCAACCTGAGAAGGGCTCAAACGTGCAACTCCTGGGGGCTGAGGCTGACAGCGGGAAAAGTGACCTTGGACCCTCTTCAGCAAACCTGCCAAGTCCCATGAAGAATCGAAGTACAGGGGTGAGTTGTAGCAATACTTACTTGCACCCCCATCTCCGTCTTAAAAGTTTTGATGACTTATTAATTTTAACTACTTTGGCTTTGTCTTTGTTTGTTCACACAAGCACTCAAAGTTGAGGACATGTTTGTAAGATTAACTTGTCCCCCAACACTTTGAACTGTTCATGGGAACCCAGAGACCCTACCTTAATTGTTTCCAGCTTCACAAAACTGTATGGAACTTTGCTGAACTTTTGGGCACAAGGCCCCATACATCGGAAGAATGGACTTCTGAAGTTAAGATTTTATCTCTGTGGACCTGTAGTGCTTATACTAATCTGTAGATTCCTTTTCCAGGGGTTGATATGCATTTTGCCCTTCTCCAGTGATTGTGCATATGCATCTATTAGTGTTGTGTCATAGTATTACCTGTTAGTAGTCATTTTTCACTGTCATTTGGCCATAAGTAAAGAAGTATTTGTATACCAGTTTGTCCAAGTGTGTTCCTTGACGGTTTCACTGGGTGTGCTCATTGTGGACCCCTTACAAGCTCACCACCTCTTGAGACTTAGTCTAGACCACTCTCCTTGCTACCTTTAACTGGTTTGGCTACAGCTCGAGAGTTGTCCCCGTCACAATACTAGGTTGGCCTTCAATACACAGGTCAGGGTATAGAAAATCATTCCTAACAAATGTCAGACAGTAACTTGTGTAAAACTCCCCAACATGGATCCAGGAAAACTAGAAGGGAAAAAGCAACACGTTTATGTAGGGGTTCCAAAATATGGGACAGGAAAACACCAATCGAGGAATTCAGCCCTAGCAGAAGCCTTAAGTGCTATGCTGGCGAGCACAGAGTGTCAGGAAAAAGTAGGAAAGGGAAACTCTGTCTAGCACCTACATGTTCATCTTCTAACGTTCTCACAAGACCTTTGGTTTACTGTACATGCATTAAAAGGAACACAAACCTACACGCAGAATTGCTCACAGACCTCTGGATAGAGATCAGCCACTAAATATCAAAAGCTGGGAACTCAACCTAAAAACAGTCAAGCAAGGTGTGTTTACTCATTCAAAAAAATAAGGTTCCCCTAGAGGCACCATATTTACACAACCGTTGACTCTTCCAACCCCCTCTGCGTGCCAACATTTCAAGACAAATAAATACACTTACTTCCTGAAATAAGGAACGTTGCATTGGGGTCTACAGCAAGGCAAGTGACTGCATCCAAGTGTGCAACCATCGAGTGAGCCACTTTACCTGGTTAGGAAAGGAAAAAAAAAAGATTAAATTTACTTTAAAAAAGCACCAACTCCAGACCTTTAGATATGAAGTCTAAACAGAAAGCCATCAAATAGACCTTTTCCTACTTACATACTGCATCGGAAAGCAGGTAACAAAGGACAGAATGCACATCTTTTCATAGAGGATGCAACAACTACATTTTAAAGCAAAGCTTCAAAATATCAGTCAACTCTATTGTGTGCAGCTGCCTATGCTACCACTTTCTGCAAATCCATAACTCTTCCACACCCCTTGAGAAGCCAAACCTACCTGTTCGGTTGTCGAGAAAGCGGATGCCTCGATCTTCGTGTGCAGTAATGGTGATGGGTTCGGATGGATGGCTCACTAGACTATTGATTGGATTCAATCCTGCAAGGAAAAGAAATCTAGTCTATGAACTAGCAATATTATATTCTATGGCAAGTTGGAGTTGCTATAAGTACCATGCAAAACTGTTATATCTTCCACCAGAGGCCTCATCTTAGAAAGTACCCTCTCCCCGGCCTCCTCAAACTATACTTTATTCCTCTCCTTGCCTGCCCCCTCTGTCACTCTATGCCAGGATGCAGGTCTGGGCCACAAAACACGTGTCCAGACTCCCCGTGTTGAATCCAAATGTTTGCCTGATCCTTGGTTCTCAGGTTGTCACCAGAGCTTGCACCCAGTCTCTTCACATTCAGATTTCTAGTTTTGCAAGGCCTGCTGCCACCAGTGCCATCAGTTATCCCAGGTGCGTTCCACATATTACTTTTCTGAAAACCAGGCCCCTCACAGCATCCAAACTTTAATGCTCCAACTAACCACCAAATCCAGACCCCGCACGCCTGTCCCAGTTCCCCAAAGGGCCTCAGTACATGCCCTCCAACATCCCTCATTGTGTTCAATCACAGACCCTCAATATGCTGAAGCTACTCATGTCCAATTCTACACTCTTCAGTATGCAGTCAATTGCTTTTTCAGCCCCTACATTAGAAAATAAGACTATGCTAATTCAACAGCTGTAAACATATGCAAGAATCCCAACACCAGCTCACCACCACCACAGCGTGCATCCAGTGCTAAAAGAGCAGTTGAAGTTTGCATGTCATAAACCAATGCATCTCCAGTGTGAAATGATACCACAACCTGTTCAGGAACAGTGCTGCCAAAAGCGACTGCAGTGGGAACCCCATGTTCTATGGAGAAAAAAAAAGTGATCAATATGGACAGCATTGAAAACATTCTTATATACAAACAAAAGGTGCAAACCCAGCAACTCAGTTTATATGATGTGGAAAGTGATGGCTAAATATAACTAGCGGGTGGCTATATGAACGCAGTAGGCACGTGTTCATGGAGAGATTCTGCTCCTATTTCAGTGTACCTGCACAACCAGTCAGGGCCGTGTTAGGTTTAACTCCCCCAACCCTCTTATTCAATGTATATTTTATTTCCTTGAATCTTAACCAGAGATCCAACACTTTGCCCCCACCTCCTCCTCCATTTACTGCAATGTAATCACAAGCAGATGTGCGATCTGATTAGGATTATTTCGAGGAAGATGTCGGTACTTGTGAATCAGGTCAGGTACCACACTCTTTTGGGCTCTCTTCTGGCTTTTTGAGGTCAAGTGAAGACCTTGAGTAAAAGAAGAAAGCCCTTGATCATGCAGCAACTGAGGGTTTTGGAAGGATACAAGAGTCTCTGGTACAGACACAGCTGGGTAATAAGTGTAGGTGTGTTAGGGAGATTTATCATTGTTACGCTTCATCCCCTCTCCTGGTGAGACTCCCAGCACTTTTTGCTGGACATCTGGACCTTTTTCTTTCATTCCTAAATGAGAAGCCTTTTTCCGCTCATACATTGTGGGCTCTGTCTTCTGGGGCTCTATTCTTTGTATTGAACCTACACTATGGAGCCTGCTCCATAGCTCTTAAAGGCATCTGTGGTTTTACCATTGCAGCACAAAGCTTCTTATGGGCAGTGTTTCTGGGGACCCTTGCCGTGCCCTCTATGGTCTACACAGGAACAACATGCCAGGTCCCATTTGGGCTTTAACTAAATACAATGGCCTTGAAAATGACCCTAGAGGTCAAAAACCCATCGGCTGACCACACAAGGCTATACGTCTTTATCTTAAATAAAAACAAAAATTGGGTTTCACTCGAACAATTGTGTGGATATTCATACTTCTTATAGATACAAGGGCAAGTTATTTACCTGCTATTACTCCTCACAAAAGGACGTAAGGGCACCACCTCCACCAACCCGTGACTTACCAGCTAACTAACCAATTCACCACATCTCAGAGCGAAGCACTGGAAGTGTTCCATACTAGGGCCCACCTATTTCCTTGTACTCCTGTAAGACTTTCTGTATGATATGATAGGTTATTTATAACGAGCTTAATAACCAGAGATTCCTAAGTGTGGACCCGGGGATCGAACCTGTGTTGCTCTGTGTCGTCTTGCTTCCAAGGTGAGCATGTTGCTGCTGAGCTATCCTCCCGGGACTTCAGCAACTACAGTTCTTAAGGATAATTAATCTCTTCCAAAATTCTATAGTCTAAGATTGGCACACACCACCGTCAGTGAAGTGCCAAAGGGATACCTCTTGGGAGGATAGCTAAGGGGCAACGTGCTCGCCAGGGAAGCAAGATAACAAGGAGAAACACAGGTTCAACCCCCGGGTCCGCGCTTAGAAATCTCTGGGTATTATAAGCGTTATAAATAACCTAACATATCGTATCCCCTTTTCTCTGCTCATGTGACTTTTTAGTCACAAAGACAGTTACCTAGTTATGGCTGGTGGCAGTGGACGTGCTCTACCAACTGTTGTGTATTTTCTATACAACAGGCTATGTCCATAGCCACGGCAGGGGTCAAGAGGGGCACCCAAGTACCAACTTGGGACCTACCTTCTTTCTTCGCCATTACTAGCATGATTGTTCTTTGTTTGACCTCCCCCTCCCAGAATGGTAGAAGGGCTGTGTGTGTGTTTTGCCTTTGGCGGGAACCAGTAGGTATCCCTGCATAGGCTCCAGAGTGTCTGGGCAGGCAGGAAGTAGGGAAGGCGTCAGCCCCTCCACCCCCACCAACACCCTGCCTCTGTCTGCCCGAGTGCCTGAATAGGTCCAGCTACCACAACCAAACGCTCATTTCTGTAAAACGCTGAGAGATTGTAGAAGAGTGTGTGCTGGAACTGTATAAAAAGGCGAGGCTTCTGGAGTGTAAATCAAATCGACCACTGGAAACCAAAGTAACCGAAAGAGACTACTGTTAGGACAGTTTTTCTACAGCTTAGTAAAACCATTCAACTGAGGCATCACAAGACTCCACTGTTAGTATGAAGCTGTACCACCCGAGTGCAGGGTAGCATAGACAGAGCAGCCAGGCTTATCTTAGGAGGGAGAGAGGACAGTACACATGAAATAGTAATATAAATGGTCCAAAGAAACACTACGTATTGTAAACCTAAATGGTTTAACTACAAGTAGGCCCAGATAAATCTTCGGGTAAATAAGTACTATTACATTAAAGAAAAGCACAACACTATGCTTCAAGGTACACAGACCAAAGCATATAACCTTATTTGGCACACCATAGCGCATATAACCTTATTTGGCACACCATAGCCGGTCAGATAACAGCGAGCTAAGCGCTCGACTCCGATACCTGTGTGCAGCCTGCTGTGTCAAGTTCGAATCCCGCCTGGGTCAACTCAGCCTTTCATCCTTCCAAGATCGATAAAATGAGTACCACTCTGTGGGGTAATAAGGTCTTCTGTTATTTGAGCGCTCTGAGACTACCTTCAGTAATATCAGGATAGTAGACCCTGTTAGGCAGAATTGCATGCAGTACCCTCTGGGACCACCACATACAATTAGGACTACAGGTGTAAGCAAAACCAACCTTTGGTATACATCTATACTACACAGTTTTGTGGTGGCGAGCCAAGTAGCCAGACTCCTCTCAAGAGGGAATGTGAGCAGTACAAGAATGTTACACAGAGGTCTTGCAATCGCAGTGTTTCAAGTAGACACTTGCACTCAAGGTTTCTTGGTAAAAACACAATTACACAATCATTTAGAAAACATTCACTAGAAGGAGGCAACTTATTATACACAAATATACTTCAATACCAAACCAATACGTTTGAAATGCCATTTTGCTCCCATTTTAGGGGAGCCTAATTTACTCAGTTTGAATTGGAGTAAAAAGGCACAAGTTAATAGAATAGATCAAATATTTTTCTTAGGGAGTGCACATAGTTTCAGTGCACTAGAGGACTTGATTCAGTTCAATAGGCGTAAGCCAAAGTCAATGGGCTAGTGTGTTGAACAGGAAAGAGCAGTTCTTGTAGTAAAAGGTGCAGTCTTTGCCAATGTTCTCAGAAGTAGTTTGTACGAAAAAGAATCATATGTTGGGTCACAAGCGGATTAGGCCTGAAAGTTGGAAAAGTTTCACAAACTTTCACAGTGAGAGGTAAGTTCTCTCAATCGGGTTGGCACAGTACCTTAATATGAAGAAAAGATGCAGCTGAAGACGTTGCTTCTGGGCAGTTCCTGCAGATCTCACCGTTCCTGAGCCTCAGTCGTGGGGACAAGAGGGAGGACGTCGGAGGACTCCTGCACTGCACGGGAATGGGTCAAACAAACTGGCAAAATGGAAGCTCTTCAGTTTGAGTAGCTGTTGTCGAGCACACAAGCTGGTGTCCTCCCCCCACCCCCTTGTCAATCCTAACCAGCTACGAGAATGGTAACCAGGTGGCTTACGAGTTGATTGGTCCCACCAACTCAAAAGGAAGAAGTCGTCCTTGAAGGAGCTTCTCTTGAGATGAACTTTGCGATTCGGACCTGGAGCAGGGCTTCACCGGGCAAACCAACGGTCCAGGAGTTGAAGCCGCCATCCTCTTCCAGCTCGTCTTCGGTTCTTTCGTTCCAGTGGTCGACTCTGCATTCCAGTCCAAGAGACTCGCCTTTTAAGCAGTTCTCCCTTTCATTCCAGCCTAGCCCGCACTCACCCAGCAGGGTGGCTGACCTTGCTGGACAGTCAGCCAGCCAATCACGCCAGACTGTATTTGGGTTTCCTAGGAGACCAAGCACAGGGAGTTTCGGGCACCTCCCTCACTTCCTGCCCACCCCAGACACTCAGGCGCCAGCGGCGGTCTTCAGTCCTAAAGCCCGCTAAGGCATGGAATGGAAAAAAAGGGACAAAACCTAGTTTGGCGCACACAGAAACTCTAGAAGGACCTTTCCAAAATGAAATGGCGAAAAAAAAGAGTGGGACCAGTTTAAACAAAGGGGCTTAAGGCGCCATCTTGTAAAACATGGCTCCTGCGATTTTTAGCTACCGGTGTTCACGGTCGGGGAAAATCATGGTAGTTTGTTGTAAAACCACTACTAACAGTCATTTCGATGGGAAAGGGTAGCATTTGACTGCTACATGAGTTTCTAGACATAGGGGTTACTCACCCCGCCAGCACTCTACAGTAAAATAGAGTGTGCTGGATCTAGGAATTTAAAAAGACTAGTAAAGTCAATTTAACCTTACATTCTCTGGGAAACAGTAGTTTATCCCGGAGAAGGAATTTAAACCTTTGGGAAGTCTAAAGAGACACCCCAGTGTTACTGCACTGAGGTTGCTGTGTATCAAACATGAAAAGATGCATATGGAGTTATCTTAAAACGCCATAATCAAAGAACACAAGAGTAAAACACACATCAAAATACATGAGTGTGGGGGGAAAAAAAGGCTCACACTCTTTCCAGGTAAAAAAAAAAAAATCTAATCCTCAAAGAACAGCAAAGTTGCTGCGGGTCTCTAAGGTGAAAGGAATTAGCACATTTATGAGAATTCTCCCTAACAGACCCCTACAGTTGTACCGGATGCTCAGAAAGTAATCCCATACTAATATCAACTGGACAATATACTTTTCTGATCCAGTGAAACAGATTCTAGGAACAGTATAAAAACCTACACCTCCGATTCAGGATTACAGTTATTCTATGGGAGTTGGACCTTGGGGTATAATATTCAATTACGGTTGCTTTTCAGTTCACAGACTAAGGGAAACCATAACAAACTTATTTTACAATAAGTTATACCCAAGGTAAGTAAAACATACACTTTACAGGAGCTATAAGCAACTTAAACGAGGGTATAAACCAAAGACTGTTTTTGTGTCGGTCTACAACAGACTAGGTAAAGCAAACCCCAGTGTTAAGCAAGATTGTGTGCAATACCCTTCGGGTGACTGCAGCAACCTGGTCCTCCTGGCAATAGGTAACCCAACCTTTGGTCTAAGTCTGTACTACACAGGTTGGTAGTGTGGCTGAGCAGCCAGGCTTATCGCAAGAGGGGTCAATGTGAGCAGTAGGGCTCTTAGACAGAGATTCACAATGACAAGTATTAAAATAAACTCTTACACTCAACGTTTCTTGATTAAACAATTCTTATTATATAAGCCTTCTTCAGAAGGGAGCAAAACATGTAACTTCAAAATATACTTCAAAACACACTTAGTTTCTCTAATCAGATGATACCCTTTGGGGGATGACACACAGACACTTCCTATACCCTCAGGTGACAAATAGCTAGGACACTGGACATTGATTTATCACTGGTACATTTAGAACAATACTGAGTTTGCTCTAAAGGTTAGTGGGGAATAAAACAAAAGGTTATCAAATAATTCATAAACTGGTAAGTACTTTTTGAACCCTCCAATGCAAAGTAAATTTAACCCTTTCCTGGGGAAAAGGTAAAGCACAGAGTTAGGGCAGAAGAGCAAAGTCCAGGGGAGCTGAAGATAGTCTTTGCAGGTAAGTCAGAGTCTAGCACAATGTTTTTAGAAATGTTTAGAAATAAAAATCATTCGAAGTCCTACAAGCTAGGCGGCACAATGCTGCAAGCAATTCTGCAATGGCACCAAGACAAGTCTCAACTGAGAACAAGATAAGTTACGCAAAAAGAGGCAAGTCTTCTTAGGTTCACAGTACTTTGGTTAGAAGAACAAGTTACTTTCTTACCTGGTAATGTTCTTTCGATGGGATGTTCCTCCAACGTTTTCCACATCTATGACAGGTAATGTCCACAGCTGTGCTGCTTTGGAAATTTTTTGGCATCTGCGTCCTGCGTCGATGACGTCGATGCACCCCCTCGAGAACCTCCTCCGACGGCCGATGTCACCGGATGTTATATGTAGGACGCACAACGCCATAGCCTCAGTTGTAGTTTTTTCCCCAGGGCGTGTGGCACCAATTTTCTGCCAGTATGACTACAGAAAGCCTTGTGGAAACAGAAGCTGCAATCACATAAGAAATTCTGTAGAGGCTGGGAGGGTGCGATGTGGAATACGTCAGAGGAACATCCCATCGAAAGAACGTTACCAGGTAAGAAAGTAACTTGTTCTTCGAAGGGATTGTGTCCTCTGACATATTCCACATCTATGACAGACTCCCAAAGCAGTACCAACGTATGGAGGTGGGAAAAGAATTTAGAATGCCCAATCAAATTGCAGAATAGAGGACCACCTTACCAAAGGCTAAATCTTGCCCATAGATAGAATCCAGGGAGTAGTGTCTTACAAAAATATGAACCTAGGCCCATGTGGCTGCCTCACAGATATTATGAATGGGAACACCCCTCTGCAGAGCAGTAGAGGCACCCACACCTTTAGTAGAATGGGCCTGTAAGCCTACCAGAGGGTCCTTACCTACCAGACGGTAGCATTCAGAGGTTGTCAAGATGATCCAACGGGACAAGGTCTGCTTAGAAACAGCTTGACCTAAACGTCTTCCAGCGTATCCAACAAAAAGCTGATAATCCACTCTGACCCAGGACATCTGTGAGATGTAGAAACTTAAATCTCTCCTAGGATCCAACCTATGGAGCCTCTCCTCTTCCTTACCAGGACGTGGAGGATAGAATGCCGGAAGATTTACCTTCTGGCTCAGATGGAATTCCGACACAACCTTCGGAAGAAAGAAAGGCCGTACCCTAAGGACAACCCTGTCCTTACGGAACACAGTGATGGGTGGTTCGGCGTAAAGTGCCTGCAACTCATTCACTCTGCGTGCGGAAGTAAATCGCAACTTAAAATACAGTTTTAAAGGACAACAGTCTCAATGGACAAGAATGTAAGGGCTCAAACGGAGCTCCCATCAGGAACTTTAAAACCAAATTCAAATCCCATTCCAGCACCTGGAAAGGAAACACAGTTAGCCCCTTCAGGAACTGAGAAATCAAAGGAATCTTAAAATAAGAACACTCCTCAGACGAGCGCTTAAATATGGACAGCACCGCCAGGTAACCCTTAATAGTACACTTAATTGCAGGCCCGTGTGGGCTAAAGAAAGCAAAAAAGACAAAACCAAACGAATAAAACATTGGAAAGGATCCACATTCTGTACCCTGCACCAGTCGCAGAACTTCTTCCAACGGCAACGGTACAGGGATTTTGTTGCAGGCCTTCTGGCCGAAAGCAACACCTCCATCACGTCTTCAGGGAGGTCCCAATCCTTATATCTCAGCCTTTCAGATACCAAGCCTGAAGGCTGGGAGACTGGACCTCTGGATGAAGAACTCGACCCCCCCTCCTGTGAGAGCAGATTGCCTCGGTAGGGAAGACGGCGTGGAGGGGAGATGGACATGTCTAGACTGTCCAGGTACCACGCTCTCCTGGCCCATGCCAGAGCAATGAGGATCATTCGGGAACCGAACCTCCGTAACCTCTGCAACACTTGCGGAATGACGGGGACTGGAGGAAGCGCGTACAGCAGTGGTAAGGACCACTCCACTATGAACGCGTCCCCTAAGGCTCCTCTTGGAGGAAATTCCCGCAAGCAGAATCTTTCACACTTCCTGTTGACACTGGTGGCAAAGAGATCCACTTGTGGGGTCCCCCAAAGGGCGAAGATCTCCAAAAGAACTTCCTGAGCCAGCTCCCACTCGTGAGAGACCGTGCTCTGCCTGGTCAGAGCATCCACCACCTTTTTTCGTCTCCGACCAGATGAACTGCCGAGATCGAAATTTCTTGCTGGATGGCCCAGAACCAGAGCTGCATTGCCTCTGCACAGTGGGAGAGAGTCTGCCCCCCCCCCTTTTTTGTTGAGGTAGTGCATGGCCACTATATTGTCCATCAGAATCAGGACATTCTTCCCCCTCACAGACGGCAGCCTGACGGCCCTCAGCACCAACAGATTGATGTGGAGTCTGGACTCCGACGGAGGCCAACGACCGCTGACTGTCAAATCGTTGGCATGAGCTCCCCATCCCGTGAAGGATGCGTCCGTCACAATCGTCACTCCCGGTAAAGGTTGCCAAAACTGAGCCCCTCTGAATAGATTTCCTTCGACGGCCCACCACAGAAGGTCCTGGGCGACCAAGTGAGACTCTGAACAGGGTCCAACATCCTGCCGGAGAACTGCTACCACTGCATCTCGAGTGCCCACTGTAGAGATCTCATCCGCAGCTTAGCTTCTGGCACCAGTAGAATGCAGGATGCCATGAGGCCGAGCTATCTCAAGAACTCGAACGGCGGAAGACTGGGCATGTTGAAATTTGTCCACCAGCTGCAGAATGTGGTGAGCCCTCACCTGCGGAGGCGAACACTGCCCCAGGGATGTGTCGAGCACTGCTCAGATGTACTGGAGCCGCTCGGTAGGTGTCAAGTGGGACTTCAAGTTGACGGAGAAGCCCAGCCTGTGAAGGGAGTGGCAGGTGACTGACAGATGATCCAGGACTAGCTTGGGAGAGCGCGCCCTTATCAACCAATCGTCCAGGTAGGGGTAGACGTGAATCCCCCTTTCCTGAGATACGCTACCACCACCATTAGCTTGGTGAAGACCCTCGGGCGGAAGTCCATCCGAAGCAGCAGGACCCAAAATTGAAAATGCGAGTCGCCAACCGCAGGTACTTCCTGTGCTTGGGATGAATCGGCACATGAAAGTAAGCATCCTTGAGGTTGAGAGACACCAACCAGTCCTGAAGTTGAAGGGCCTGGAGGACTTGAGAGGAACCATCTTGAACTTGTCCTTCCTGAGGACCTTTTTCAAACCACGCAAGTCTATGATGGGTCTCATCCCCTGTCTTTTTTGGGGATAAAAAAATGGGCAATACCATCCCTTGTTCCTCTCCGCTACAGGCACCAGTTCTACGGCGCCTGGACGCTTCAAAGAGAGCTTCCCCGGTGGATTCTCGTGAGGCCTCTGCCGGAAAGGAAGACAGTAGCCGTGGGCTATGATCTCCCGAACCCACATATCTGAAGTAATGGCACACCATTCTACAAGCTGCTGCGCCAGCCTTCCCCCAACCGGCGAACCATGGGACATGGCCTCATGACTGAATGGGAGCGGCTGCGGCAGTGCCTGAAGGCAAAGAGGCAACTGCCTGAATAGCTTTGACACCTCGAGTACCTTGTTTTCCACCTCTGGTACTCCTACGTTGGCCCCATTTGACTGGCAGCTCCCCTAAATCTACCAAAGGAAGAGTAGTATCGCAAGGAACCTCCCTTCCATTGCTGTCCCCAAGGACGAAAAGGCGGAGGTCGACGTACTGTAGCGCTCAACGACTTTGCTGCAGCTTTGGAGGTCTGCAACCTCTTAAGGCTCTCGTCAGCCTTGCGGCCAAAAAGATGGACACCATCAAAGGGCATGTTGAGAAGCATGTTGACTGTACATCAGGAGCAAACCCCTACTTCTGCAACTTAGCAAATCTGCGCATCACGGTGCTCGCAGCCATGGATCGGCTGACACAGTCTGCCACGTCCAGACCCGACTGAACGGATTCACACATGGCATCCTTACCATCCTGAACGAGGGCCAAGAAAAACATCCCGTTCCTCCCCTTCGGGAATATGTTCAGTTGCCAAAGATACACAATTCCACAGAGTGTGCGTGAAATTTGCAAGGGCACAAACAGAGTTGGCTGCTTTTAAAGCCATACCCCCCAGAAGAAAATACCTTCTTTGCCCAACCGTCAAAGCGTTTGTCGTCCCTATCAGAAGGGATTGAAGGGTACGCCGCCTGCTTTGGACGTGCCGTAGCCACCTGTACCACCAAATGCTCCGGAGTGGGGTGCGTGGACATATAGCAGGGGTTGCCACTGGCTGGACAGTATTTTTTCAGCAACAACTAATTTCCCGTCGGAAGACTCTCTGGAGCAGTCCAAGCCGCCGCCACCCTTCTTTGTAAGGCCATATGAAATGCCAACACCGGGTCAGTGGGTGGACCTTGGTCAACGATATCCGTCAGGTCATCCTGCAAAGAATCCGGAGGTGGAGCAGATCACCCCAAGTACTCTGTCACCTCGACATAAGACGCCTGTACGAAGACTCGGCGTGTGTACCAGGCTCAGGCCTGCCAAACTCCACCTCCGGGGAGGTGTCCAGACCACTGGGTCATGCAAGGATTGATGCAGGTCTACCATCTGGCTATGACCAGACAACAGTTAGTCAGGAACCTCATGAGGAACAACCCCCTCAACCTCTGACCCTTCATCCACCTCTGAGATATAATCCAAAGGCTGGAATAAATCCCTGGATGAGGGCAAAGAAAAAAGGCTCAAACACAGGCCTAACTGATTTACTCAGGGCCTTCCTCGGAGTTTCCACTGTCCTCCGGGGTACCTCCACAAAAGGCGTAGACTGAATCGGCGTCGAGCAAGGTGCCGATGACCGTCAACGGCTTTGAGGCCAGAGCCCCGAGCGAGTCCTTAGACGGCCTCTGCGCCGATGACTTCCTCGTAGCCTCGAGAGAGTCCTTCGACTGACATGGCGCCGACGCCTTCTTAGAAGGCCTCACAAGCTCCAACAGTCTCGATGGCGTCGATAACCGGGACCTGGAGCGGGCATGGCTAGAGCGTTCTACCTTGTCCGATCGGGACCTCAACGGCTCCCGAGGATCACGCCGACCGCCCGAGCCCAAAAGCGTGCGAGCTGTGGCCCTAGCGCGTCGCTTGCCGGCTTCTCTCAAAGGCGCGGACGGAACGCAGCCCTGCAATTCGAAAATCGCCATCATCTCCTTACGAAATGCCTCCCATTCCGCCAGAGATTAATGCTTGTTGGGACAAGCTACCCGCAGTCTGGCGGAGTCCGAGGACGGGGAAGGCGACTGCTGACTGCGCTTCCGCAAGTGCCTAGAAGAGGCAGAGGAATGGCGGGAACCACTCCGGGACAGAGACCCCCTGGACTTACGCCGACATGGAGTCACCCCTCGAATCGTCAGTCGAAAGCCCAGCAGATTTCGACTTACAGGGTTTGGAAACCCTACCTACAGAGCTTCTTCGGCTCCCGCAAGGCTTTCGACGTCAGAGTGGCATTCAGTCATCGGTAGCATGGTCCTCACCAAGGCACCACAGGCAGACGTCAGGCGGGTCCGTAAGCAACATCTTGGAACCGCAGCCGCGGCACTTCTTGAAGCCCCGACCTCGGGGTAGAAGAAGAAGACATAATTCTCACAAGAACTGATTCAACAGTAGAAGAACCGAGGCGCGCCGAGATTCCGAAGCGAACACGTTTGCGGAAAAAACGGAACTGAGGCTACGGGCATCGTGCGTCCTACATATAACATCAGGTGATGTCGGCCATCGGAGGTTCGAGGGGCGTATGGACACAGAACATTTTCCGAAGCAGCACAGCTGTGGACATTACCGGTCATAGATGTGGAATGCGTCGGAGGACACAATCCCTTCGAAAAAATGGTTCCAGCTGGCTTCTGTTCCTGTACAGCTCTGCAGAGCCTGGTGTTCCTGGGCCTCAGTCGTGGGGACGAGAGGGAGGACGTCTCGAGACTCCTGCACTGCAATGGGAAGGTCAACGGCAGCAATGGCCAAACTTCAATTCAGCGGCACTTCGCGGTTTCAGCTCCTCGCGTCTACATCAAATAGCAACACAGCGGTTCTCGGATACCACTGGTCTTTCCTCGCATCTGGGGTTGGGCACTCTGTTGAGGTGGCTCAGGCTTGGTCAGTCCTGTTGCAGGGGAGTCCGAGGATCTTCCTGGCGCTTGGTTCCGACTTAAGAGATCCACTCGGTTTGGAGTTCCTCTCCCTGGCACTTCAGTTCCAGCAGCAGAAGTACAGCCAGCTCTGAGAGAATGTCCAAATAAGTTCACTTTGGGGTTGATTGGTCCCACCAACCCAAGGGGAGAAGTCGTCCTTGCAGGGCTTATCTAGTCGAGGTGAATTCAAAGCTTCAGCACAGCAGCAGGGCTTCACCGGGTAAACCAATGGTCCAGGAGTTGCAGCAGGTGTCTCTTCCAAGTTCTTTGGATTCCTTCGTCCGGTGGTCGACTTGCCTTTGTTAGGGAGAATTCCCAGAAATGTGCTCATTTCCCTTCACCTTAGAGAGCCCCAGCAACTTTGCTGGATTTTGAGGACTTGTTTTTTCCCCTGGAGGAAGGGTGAGCCTTTTTCCCCACCCTCTCAGGTATTTTGATGTGCGTTTTACTCTTGTGTTCTTTGGTTATGGAGTTTTAGATAACCCCATAGGCATCATCTTTTTATTGTTGTGTCACAGCAACTTTAGTGCAGTGGCATAGGGGTGTCCTTTGGACTCCAAGGTTTAAATACCTTCTTTGGGATGAACTACTGTTCCCCAGAGAATGTAAAGTTAAATTGACTTTACTAGTCTTTAAATTCATAGATCCAGCACAAACTCTCTTACTAGAGAGTGCTGGAGGGGTTACTTAGTATCTCCTATGTCTAAACACTCTTGTAGCTGTCAAAATCTACCCTTTCCAATTGAAATGGCTGGTGGCAGTGGTTTTATAAATCGGGGCCGCCATGTTTTTCAACATGGCGCCCAAGACCTCTCTGTAAAAACAGACACCAGTCATCTTTTTTCGCTGTCTTTGTGGAAAGGTCCTTCTGGTGTAGTGCCAAACCAGGTTTGGTCCCTTTGTTCGACCGGCAGTTTACGCTCCCCTGAAAAAGGAGCCAAATAGCACTTCAATACTATTCAATGGGAATATAAGGCATAGGTTTGTACAAAGGGTTATAAAACACTTTTAGGTAATGCAAAGGTTCAATGTACCAGGAGAGTCAATTTGATTCAATTGGCTAGGCCAAAGTCAATAGACTAGTGTTCTTAGATAGGATAGCACAGTTCTGGTACAAATGGAGAAGTCTTTGTAAAGGTCTTTAGAAGTAGTTTTGACAAAGAACGATATGTCGGGTCACAAGCTGATTAGGCCTGCGAGTTGGGAAAGTTTCATAAACTTCCACCGCAAGAGTTGGGATCCCTCAACCATATGACAGTACCTTTAAGTGAAGCAAAAAGATGCAGCCAAAGACGTTGGTTCCTGGCATGCCCTGCAGGTCTTGCTGTTCCGGAGCCTCAGTTGTGGGGACAAGAGGGAGGACGGCGGGGGAACGTGATCGTCTGAGTAAACAAAATGGTGTCACTTCAGTTCAAGTAGCTGTGGCTTCCAAACCAAACTGGTGTCCCCCCCCCCCCTGGTTAATTTTAACCAGCTCCGAGAATGGTATCCAGGCGTTTGCTGCGTTGATTGGTCCCACCAACTCAAAGGGAGAAGCTGTCCTTGAAGGAGCTTCTCTGTCGATTGGCGATCTGGCAATTCGGGGCTGAAACAGGGCTTCACCGGGCAAACCAACAGTCCAGTGGTTGCAGCAGCCGTTTTCTTCCAGCTCGTCTTTGGTTCTTTCATTCCAGTGGTAGACTGCCTTCCAGTCCTGGAGACTCGCCTTTTAAACAGTTTTCTCCCTTTCATTCCAGCCTAGCTGCCATTCACTCAGCAGCGTGGCTGTTCTTGCCGGACAGTCAGCCAGCCAATTACGCCAGAGTACATTTGGTCTCCTAGGAGACTAAGCACAGGGCGTTTCAGGCACCTCCCTCGCGTCTGAGGGTGGGAATGAACTCAGAGGCGGTCTTCACTCCTGAAGCCCACCAAAGGCTCACGAACAAAGGGACCAACCCTGGTTTGGCGTGAGGAGTTCAACCCAAGAAGGACCTTTCCACAAAGAAACAGCAAAACATGATGACCGTTGTCTGTTTTAACAGAGGGGTCTTGGGTGCCATATTGGAAAACATGGCTACCCCGATTTTTAGCTACTGGTTTTCGCGGTCAGGAAAAATCATGGTAGTTGGTTATAAAAATCACTGCCACCAGCCATTTCCATAGAAAAGGGTAACATTTGACTGTTACAAGAGTGTTTAGACATAGGGGATGCTAGGCAACCCCTCCAGCACTCTATACGAAGATAGGGTGTGCTGGGTCTATGAATTTAAAAAGACTAGTAAAGGAAATGTAACATTACATTCTCTGGGATACAGTAGTCTGTCACAGAGAATGCATTTAAACCTTGGGGAGTCTAAAGGACACCCCTGTGCCACTGCACTAAAGGTGCTGTGTAGCAAAAATATGATACCTTATGGGGTTTGCTATAAATCCATAGTCAAAGAAAACGAGAGTAAAACGCACATCAAAAAGTTGCTGGGGGTCTCTAAGGTAAAGGGACATGAGCACATTGCTGAGAACTCTCCCCAACACTCGTCTCCCCAAAACTAAGGGACAGGAGGATTTAATCCACCCGTGGACGAATCTCCTTACGCCAGGCGGTCAAATATTCTGGAAAGACCATCAGCATTTTGGCGATTCCACCCAGACCTGTGTTCAATGGTAAAATCAAACCCTTGGAGGCTGATTGACCATCTCAATAGTTGTGGGTTCGCCCCTTTCATCTGCATTAACCATCTCAAGGTTTGGTGGTCAGTCTGAATACAAACGTAGATCCATACAAGTATGGTCTAAACTTCTTCAGTGACCAAACAATAGCAAAAAACATTCCCTTTCAATGGTTGCCCACCTTGTTCCTTGAGCTCCCTGCTAATGAAGCAGATGGGGTGCTCCCTACCCTTCTCATCCAGCTGACTCAAAACTGCACCTATACCTGTATTGGAGGCATCTGTCTGCACAATGGTTTGGCTATAGTCAGTAGCTCTTGTGAGTGGAGCATGACAAAGGGCTTTCTTATGTCCTTCAAATGCCTCACTGCAATCCTTATTCCATCTGACCTTTTTTAGGAGGTTTGGGTGAGTAGACTACATTTAAGGGAGAAGCTATGGACCCATAGTTTTCAATGAAGTTCTTATAATAACCAGTGAGACCTAAGAAGGCTCTCACTTGGTTTTGAGTAGTAGGGGTGGCCCAGTCTTGTACAGCTTGTACTTTGCTAGGCAATGGCCTTATTTCACCACCTCCTACCTCATGTCTAAGGTAGGCCACTTTACTCTGACCAATTTGACATTTACTTGCTTTTATGGTCAGATGAGCCAGCAAAACATATCCTAAGTGGTGAATATGTTATTTCCAAGTAGGGCTGAACACTGCAATGTCATCCAAGTATGCCATGCAGAAGTCCTCCATCCCATTCAGAACTTGATTAACCATCCTTTGGAATGTTGCATGTGCATTCTTTAGTCCAAAAGGCATTACCTTAAACTGGTAGAGGCCTGCTGGAGTTGAAGATGCAGTTTTCTCCTTGGCATGGTCTGTCAGGGCTATTTGCCAATAGCCTGACGTTAGGTCAAATGTACTGAGGTACTTGGCTGAACCACGACTATCCACCAGATCATCTGTCCTAGGTAAAGGATGGGCATCAGTCTTTGTGACTGCATTAAGAGCTCTATATCCCACATAGAATCTCAACTCCTTGGATCCTGCCTTTGGTACTAGCACAACTAGACTAGACCATGGACTTGTAGTGGCCTCTATTACCCCGAGATCAAGCATCTTGTTGACCCCTAACCTTTATGTAGGTTCTTACATTATCTGACATCCTGTAACTTCTGCTTTTAACAGGTAAATCGTCACCAGTGAGAATATCACGCTGGCGTCAAGCCTGGTGATAGTGAAAACAGTGAAGCAAACTGATTTAACAGAAACCTGCACTCCTGTTCAGTGTCAGATTAGAAGAGATTAACTCCTATTTTCTCATCTAAAGGCTGTTCTCCGAGTATGTCAGGTAGAGGTTCACTATCCTCCTCCTCTTGAGGTGAAGCTAGAAGCAAAGCTCTTACTTCTGGTCTTGAGGCATAAGCTTTTAGACTGTTGGTGTGAAAGACTCTGGGAGCCTCCTTAGGATTGCCTAAATCCACCAGATAGTTGACCTCTCCAAGTTCCCCCCACAAGGGTCCTATCTATTTGTCCTGTAAGGCCCTCTGACTTGTAGGAACCATAACTAAAACTAGCTGGTCTTGAATAAATTCAACCATGTTGGCCTTCTGGTCATACCAATGCTTCAGCAGAGCCTGACCTGCTTTTAAGTTATGACGTCATGTGTGTCATTCTCCTCTGGAGACCTAACACATAGTCAGTGACTCACTGGCTTGGGGGAAGGAGCACTCTCCAACCCCTCTTAAATTAGGGCCAATTGACCTCCAACTGGATGACCATAGAGAAGCTCAAAGGGACTAAATCCAACTCCCTCCTGAGGGACTTCTACTGTCATGCCTTCACTTTGCTTATAGAGAAGGTCCCACTTTCTTCTAAGGGGTTCCACTAAAGCACCCATCATGCTCTTCATAGTACGGTTAAACCTCTCTACCAATCCATTCGTCTGAGTCACTCCACAGTTCTTCCACATGGCCTGCATGTAGTGGGACATAAAATTAGATCCCCGGTCAGATGACCTCCTTAGGAAAACCTACTATGGTAAAAATACCAAGTAGGGCCTTAGCAACAGCCTGAGCTGTAACAGTCCTCATTGGTATGGCTTCAGGATACCTAGTAGCATGGTCTACTAAAACCAATATAAATCTGTTGCCTGAAGAGGTTGGAGGGTGTAAGGGACCGACCATGTCAATTCCTACCCTTCCACCACTGGGAGAGGCATCAAGGGTGCCACATTCTTGGCTCTATTCTTGCCAGATGTCTGACAAGTGTGACAGCTCCTACAGAATTTATCTACATCAGACCCCAACTTAGGCCAGTAGAAATGAAGAGAAAGCCTTTCCTTGGTCTTCTTGAAACTCAAGTGATCAGCCAAAGGAATCTCATGGGCTAACTTTAAAAACGGTTTGCTTTCCAGAGACACTATAAGTCTTCCGTAGTCACCTTGAATAGACTCAGTAGGTTCACTGTAGAAGAGGCAATCTTCCCAGTACAACCTATGCTTCCCTGGCTCTTGCCCTTCCAGCTGGGAAGCTGCCTGTTGGCGATGACCTTCAAGAGTAGGACACTCTCTGACCTCTGCCCTACCGGGGCCACCTTCTGCCAGTAAAGACTGCAGTTCAGTATGGTCTTTAGGCTCCAGATCTCCAACAGGGGCAAGGTTTTCTTCCAGCGCCGATTACTCAGCAGCTGATTCAACCTTTCCTGGTTGGTTCTCCCACTCAGCTTCAGCTGGTGGAGTAGTCACATGTGTTACTTTGGACAGTCTCGGTGATGCCCTGGTTGGTAGCACAAGAGTGCTTTCTGGTTTCTTCGACACCTTGGGTTTCCCCTTTGGCTCTTTCTTTTTTGAAATTGCAGTCACTAACTCCTGTGGGCTGGGCGTTACAGTTTCCTCTACAACAACCTCTGGAGAAACATCTAATGTACTCTCCCTGGCGCTCCTTGTCTGCTCCCGTTTCCTTTTGCTCGGAGGCCTGGGGGTGCTTGATACAACTCCTAGAGTTTTTAAGTCATTCCCCAACAGGACTCTCCCAGGGCACCTCACTCTGCACACTAACAGGTATATTTACAGTCATGTCATTGCACTGGATAAGAGCTGGTAATTGTGGAAGCATTTGAACAGGGTCCCCAGCAAGCTTAGTGAGGTATTTGGGTGCCTTAGCAACAGCCTCTACCTTGAAAAAAGGTGCATCAACTTCAGTAATGCTGGCCCCAGTGTCTCTAATGACGGGGGTCTCCTGACCGTTGACAAGAACACTGTCTTTATAACACTCTTTAGAATTGTCTGGGATGGAATTAAAGACATCTAAATTCTGTTGCTCCCACAGACCCAGGGACATTGTTTCCACTTACCATTTGTACTTCTTCCTCTGGGGAGAAGGCTAATGAGAGTGTGGATCCATGAACGTTTACCTTTGCATCTGGGATCCCCTTTCACATGGTCAGTAGATCCACAAGCATAACATTTTCCAAATGTTTTGACAAATGAGGGTTTCTGCTGACCTCCCTCTGGTTTGGCACCAGAGGTTTCACTAGCCTGATTCGGTTTCCCTGGTGGCTTACCCTTAGGTTTGTGGCCCTCTTTTGGATGGGAGGTATTAGAATTCTCTTTTGTATCTTTCTTCTGCTGTTTCCCCTCATCCTTCTTCTGAGTTGCCCCAGATTCCTTGTGAGTAGCCCCGTTGGCAACCCACAAGTCAGCAGCCTTTGCTAACTTCTTTGGAGTCAGCCACATGTTTTATCAGCTCAAGAGAGCAGGCATCAAAAATAGATTCCAACACAAATAGTTCTCATTCCTTCAAAGGTGGTAACCCTGTAACCATTTACCCAAACGTCTAAGTTTCTCATAAATTCATACACCCAGGTAGCCCAAGGGGTACCATCATGCATTTGAGGGTCCTAAACCTATTAAGGTACTTGGAAGGAGTTTTGCTAAATGTAGCTATTGAAGCTAGCTTAACATTTTCATACTCTAATCTTTCACGTTCTCCCACCTCCATTACAGCATCAGTGGCAACCTGGGGGAGCCTAGACAAAAGCCAAGGAATCAACCGATTCCCTGTGAGACCCGGAATCCCATGATTGTATTCAAAAGCAGCCAGCCATTTGAAAATATCAAGTTTCAAATCATACATACGCACTGCTTCTTAGGGCAGGCAACGCCCCTCGAGATTGCAAGACCTAGAGGACTCTGGGAGGGAAACCTTTTCAGGAGACAATCTTCATTTCAAGAACATGTTCCATTTCCAATTCCCCTAGTTTGATATCCTGATGTTTGGCTTCAGCTTGAGCTTGCAACCTTTTAAATTCCAATTCCAGTCTCATTTCCTCAAGAGACACATTCTGGACTCAGTGATGGACCTTGTGGGGTACCAGTGGACATAAGTTGAGGTAAAAGGGCCTGCTGAGGCAAAGAGGGGCTCCCTTCCTGGGACTCCTCTTTCTCCTCTAACTCTTCTAAGACAGAGTTAAACTCTTAATTATCATCCTCATACATTTCCAAATTTTCTGGATTAGTAGGAGTTACAGGCATACTATCCAAACCTTTGTGATCTAACAACCTTGTAATTAGTTCATTTTTCTTTCCTTTAACAGAGATCCCTCAACCTACACATTTCTTTCAGTTCTGTTAAAATTATCAGGGCTTCCTGTTTGAAGTTATCCATACTTGGCATGTAACAATTGCTGTTCTAGCGGAGCTTAGCCTTGTGAAGGTTTTAGTTGAACAAAAAGCAAATACTCAATGTAACAACTCTACAATAGATCCTCACCGCCTGCTACCAATGTTAGGCAAGATTGTGTGCAGTACCCTTTGGGAGACTACAGCAACCTTGTCCTCCTGGCAATAGGTAACCCAACCTTTGGTCTAAGTCTGTACTACACAGGTTAGTAGTGTGGCTGAGCAGCCATGCTCATCACAAGAGGGGACGATATGAGCAGTAGGGCTCTTAGACAGAGATTCACAATGACAAGTATACAAATAAACTTACACTCAAGGTTTCTTCATTGAACAATTATTAATTTATTTAACAGTCCGTTGTATAAGCCTTCATCAGAAGGGAGCAACACATGTAACAGTTCAAAATATACTTCAAAACACACTTAGTTTCTCTAATCAGATGATACCCATTTGGGATGGCACACAGACACTTCCTACACCCTCAGGTGACAATTAGCTAGGACACTGTGGACATTGATTTATCACTGGTACATTTGCACCAAACTCAGTATTGCTCTAAAGGTTAGACTGGGGAAAAAAACAAAGGTTAACAAATAATTCATAAACTGGCAAGTACTTTTTGAACCCTCCAATGCAAAGTAAATTTAACCCTTTTCTGGGGAAAAGGTAAAGCACAGAGTTAGGGCAGAAGAGTCTCAGGGAGCCAGAACAGCCAATGTTAGTTGAGCAAATTCTAGGGGAGCCGAAGATCTTCTTTGCAGGCAAGTACAAGTAAAAATCTTGCACAATGTTTTTAGAAAAGTTTGTAGAAATAAAATCACTTGAAGGGCCACAAGCTGGGAGGCTTGTGAGGAGTAAACCTACAAGCAACTCTACAATGGGAACCAAGACAAGTCTAAACTGAGAACAAGTTAGGCTACTCAAAAAGAGGTAAATCCTTTTAGGTTCAGTTACTTTGGATAGAAGAAATAGTTCCAGCTGGCATTTGTTCCTGTACAGCTGTGCAGATCCAGGTGTTCCTGGGCCTCAGTCATGGGGACAAGAGGGAGGACGTCTAGGGACTCCTGCACTGCAATGGGAAGGTCAGCCGGAGCAATGGGCAAACTTCAATTCAGTGGCACTTCGCGGTTTCAGCTCCTCGCGTCTACAGCAAATAACAGCGGTTCTCGGATACCACTTCAGACTTTCCTCGCATCCGGGGTCCAGCACTCTCTTGAGGTGGCTCAGGCTTGGTCAGTCCTGCTTTAGGGAAGTCTGGAGGATCTTCCTGGCGCTTGGGTCTGACTTAAAAGCGATCCACTCGGTTTGGTGTTTCTCTCCCTGGCACTTCAATTGCAGCAGCAGTGGAAGTACAGCCAGCACTGAGAGTATGTCCAAACCAGTTCACTTTGGGGTTGATTGGTCCCACCAACCCAAGGGGAGAAGTCGTCCTTGCAGGGCTTCTCTAGTCTAGGTGATTTTGGATCTTCAGAACAGCAGCGGGGCTTCACCGAGCAAACCAATGGTTCAGAAGTTGCAGCAGGCATCTCTTCCAAGTAGTTCTTCAGATTCCTTCATCCAGTGGTCGACTCTGCCTTTCAAGCCAAAAAGGCTTGTCTTTTATCCAGGTTTCTCCCATTCATTCCAGCATAGCTGTCAATCACACAGCAGGGTGTCTGTCCTCCACGGACAGCAAGCCGGCCAATCACCTTTGGGTGCATTCCTGTAACCTAGGGGATTAAGCACAGGGAGTTTCGGGCACCTCTCACTTCCTGCCTCTGCTAGACATTCTGGAGCCAGAGGCGGGCTTCACTCCTGAATCCAGCCAAAGGCGAAATGAACAAAGACCAAACCTGGATTGGCGCGCAGAGAAAATCTCAAGGACCTTTCCACAAATAAATGGTGAAAAAAGACTGGGCGCCATTTTGACAAAGATGGCTCCTGTGTATACTTTACTGTAGCTACGAACGCAGCCCTGCAGTAAATGCACACCATGGTAGTTCAAACGAACCACTGCCACCAGCCATTCAATGAGAAAAGGGTAACAAAAAAATGTTACATGAGAAACTAGACCTAGGGGATACTAGGTAACACCTCCAGCACTCTTGTAAGATAGTGTGGGCTGGGTCTAGTAAGTTACAATGGTAAGTAAAGTCAATTTACTGCTCTGGGAAACAGTAGTTTATCCCAGAGAAGGTAGTTAAACCTTTGAGAAATCTGGAGGACTTCCCTGTGTCACTGCACTGAACGTGCAGTGTGACACAATGTAAAAGATGCCTATGGAGTTTGTCAGACTCCACAACCAAAAGAAACAGAGGTAAAATTCACATTAAAATACGCAAGTGGGAAAAAGGGTCTCACTCTCTCCAGGTTAAGAAAATCAAGTACTCAAAATCCAGCAACGTTGCTGGGGGTCTCTAAGGTGGAGGGAATTAGCAAATTTCTGAGAATTCTCCCCAACAGTTACAGGTAAATAACTTGTTTCTCATTACCTACCTTAGAAATGTTTTGCCATTCTGAAAAATATATGCAACCTCTTCCTTTCCTTAAACTACTATACATCATCATTCAACCAGAACACCGCTATAGCCCTGATAATTCGGCCTTGCTGTCCACATACAAACACTACCCCATGAACACCTCATCACCCTAATAAAACGCAGCTAGCTGAGCACATTCCGGCCAGCTGCTCACATAGGCGTTCCTGTGGCCTAACGCAGCCAGAACCCAGTCTGGGTGTCCACCCACCAGACTGCACACATCCAACTGATACCTTCAGCACCACACCTATCGCTAGGAAGCAGCCGTCATCCGACAACTACACCAGCTGCACACATCCGGTGCACCAACCATACGACATTATCTCTACTGACCTGACCTACAGTTCCCGAGGGCGTTCAACCTACCAGCACTTTGAGGTCATACCAATGGTGCTATATAAATGCCAAATAACAAAACATGCCATTCCAACAGTAGATGCAAGGGTATATTACTCACCCGTTATTTGGTTGTGCCGCTTCCCAAAAGTAATGCTGTTGGTTTCACTTCACTATTCCTTTTAGGATAAAATGTAGGATTGTCCCCAACTGGGTCTTGCTTCCCCTGACTTGCTGTTAGCCTGTCCAGAATAAGTCTGTCTCAGGTTTTACCTACCTAGTATAACTGAGTCATTCCTAAAGTGTAACACTGGGTGTTGGGGAGAATTCTCAAATGTGCCAATTCCTTTCTACCTTGGAGACCCCCAGCTCTTTTGCTGGACTTTAGGACTTTTAATTTCTAACCTGGAGAGAGCGAGACTTTTCCCACTCTCGTATTTATTCTGTGATTTGGACTGTTTCTTTTGACCTTGGAGTCTGGCATACTCCATAGGCATCTTTGCATTGTGACACTCCGCACCTCCAGTGCGGTGGCACAGGGAAATCTTAGATTTCCCAAAGGTTTAAATACCTTCTCTTGGTGAAACTACTGTTTCCAAGAGCAGTGAAGTGCAATTGGCTATTTACATTTTGTACGTTTCTAGATTTCTACTTGTAGGAGGAGGGCTGTTTGACCTTCGCCCCGAAGCTCATCTATTTGGGCCTTCAAGACGATGAGGGCAGTCTCAGTGCCATGTTGGGGGCGGAATCCCGATTGCGGTACTCCCAGGAGCTTGTGGTGTTCCAAGAATGTTTGGATTTGGGTACATGCAATCTTAGTAAGGATTTTTAACAGGAATGGGACTGTTATAGGTCGGTAGTTCGTGGGGATGAGGGGGTCAAGGGTTTGTTTTTTCAATTGTGGCAGTACCCAAGATTGTTTCAAGTTGGTCGGCACAGTGCCTGAGGCGAATGAGGCATTGACAAGTTTGGACATCAAGGGGGAAGAGTTCTCTAGCGGCATCTTTTATGAGTCGTGCAGGGCACATGTCGCCTTGACAGTTAGAGGGTTTAAGAGATAAAATGACTTTCTCAACCTCCAAGATGGACGTTCTGGTGAATCTGAATTGAATAGCTGGGTTTTGGTCTTTGGGAGGTGGGTTAGTGTTGACTTGGGGTGATTAAGTGAGGCTTTCTTGGTAACTATTTTCTTTTGGACAATGGCTACTTTGTTGGCTAGTGCATGTTGTATCTCAGTAACCACGTCTTGTCTTTTGTGCATGAATCTGGAATGGGAGTACGCAACTAATTCTTTGAGGATGGAGAACAGTTCCCTCATACTCGAGTTAGTCAGAGATTCTCTTGTTATATGAGTTGCGTTTGGCCAGGACGATTTCCTTTTTATAAAGCGAGGATATTTCTGTACGTTTTTTTATGGTATATTGATGGTGTTAGCCTCCAAGCGGATTCACAACTCCTCTTAAGTTGTCGTAGGTCCTTCAGTTCTGGAGTGAACCAATTATTGCAGTGGGATTTGGGTTTTACTTGGTCTAAGTTTTAACGGGGCAATGCTGTCTAGAGTGGTTAGCATGATTTTGGTGTATTCTTACACAAGCAGCTCCGGTTCTAGGTATTCCTCAAGTTGATATAGAGTGGGTAGGATAGTAGGAATCAGTCTACCCTTTGTGATACTCTTGGTTCCTAGTTGGACATTGTGGGGCAATAATGGAGACTGGCGGGAGTGGTCTGATGGTGGATAGTTCAAAGGTTACAATGTAACGATCTGTCCAGAATTGCGGGGAGATGGAAGAAATGGTGGCAGTACAATTGTACTCCGCTAACCAGTCAAGGATTCTCCCTTTGCTATGGGTAGGTTCTAGAATTTTTTGAGTTAAACCTAGTTCAGTGAGGGTGTTGGCCACAGTGCTGGCATGATTGTTTGATGGGTCATTATAGCCTTGATTAATATCCCCTAGAATGAGCAGTGAAGTAGATATTCTAAGATTGTTGATAGTAGGCTGCTAATATCTTCCTCGAATGATCCCACAGGGCCAGGGGGTCTGTAAAGGAGATAGTCAATGTCAGAGTTGTGAAGAGGAAGTTTGATTACGAGCACTTCACAAGAGTTGGAGACTAGAATGGAAATGGTTTTCACACTTAGGCTGATTTTGGCTATAATGGCAATGCCGCCACCTCGCATATTACTCCTGTCTTGTCTCAGAATGGTGTAACCATCTGGGATTGCTAGAGACAATAGAGGTCCTGCTGCATCGTGCAGCCAGGACTCCGACGGCGAGGAAGTCCAGTTTATTGGACAAAATAAGTTCACAGATGTCAGTAGCATGCGCAGTCAAGGATCTGGCGTTTATTAGTCCGCCTTTGAGAGGGGGGCGGGGGGGGCAGTATTGTGGGTTTAGTTTCTTTCGTTTTGGTAAAAGAGGTTTGTGGTATCAAGATTTTGCAGTTGACGGTAGATACTTTGACTATTGGTTCTTATGTTTGTAGCAGGGAGGGATCTTGTAAGTGGCTCATGGAGTCTGGTGAGTCTCGCTCTAAGTCTAGAATTCCTAGAGGGAATACTGCATGGAATGCTAGGAGGTCCACTAGTTAGATTGGGGTGGAGGCTAGAGTTATAAATACGAAAGTTATGTTATGTATGACTCTTGGTAGTTGGGTGGAGGCTATTGTCCGGTGTTTGGTAGGTAGTGAGCAGTAGGTATGATGGACCAGAGGCAGTGGGATAAGATGCTCATCGTGTGATCGTGCTAGAGCTATAGCTTTAGTTTGGGATAAACTTGTTATATGAGGGCTAGGATAGAGGTCGTCAAGGCTAGTGGATGGGCGTTCGGGGAGGCTAAATACGACTTAAGGTAGGTATGGGTTTGCTCTAGGCGCCATGTTGCTTGAGTCAGGAAAAGCTGGGTTGCATTCTAACCGAGAGATGCCAAGCAAGCCATGCTAAGCAAAAGTGCAATGTTGGGGGGTCTAACCTAGTCGACCAACAACCTAGTCGATAGGGTCAAGAGCTGAAGGCTAGGTCATATTCTGACCAGAGGCATACTGGATATGAATATTGGTCGGCATAAATCACAGAAAAGCACACATTTGGTGAATGGTAGAATAGTTTGTGTGCAGCCCGCAATATGTGCAGCTTATAGGTAACAAGTTAGCAGAATAGATAAGGTAGTCTGTCTATATAACGACTATGGTGACTAGTTACACTTGTGAAGCTGGTGAGGGGGGCGTTATGGACACGTACACATGAGTATTTGGCACCTGGTCTCATATTAAAGATTCAAGCATCACAAGATTGCATCAAATGACAGGAGATAATAGGTGTATGATTAAAACATTAGTCAGCATGCTGGTATAGACATGTGGCTTGTGTGCAAGCTCATACTGTGCATAATGTATATACAGCCAATAGGAGAATCACATAGGAGGTGGTGTGGCAGGTACTGGCATAAGAGGCATGTCTGAAACTCACAGTTCTAACAAACAGAACATAGCGGTAACTGTCGGGGAATCCTATAAATTATGGCCTATCCTATAAATTACCAAGTGACAGCTAGGCTACGAATGTGGGAGAAACCTGCATAAAAGGGGAGGTCTTTTGCTTGGAAGGCAGAGTCAACCACTGGAAGAAGAAATCCAAAGAAAAAATTGGCAGAGAGGTCTGCTGCAACTCCTGGACCGTTGGTTTGCCTGGTGAAGCCCTGCTGCTGTGCTGAAGCTCTGAATTCGCCTCGACTAGAGAAGCCCTGCAAGGACGAATTCTCCCCTTGGGTTGGTGGGACCAAATCAACCTCAAAGCAAACTTGTCTGGACATCCTCGCAGAGCTGGCTGTACTTCCATTGAACACCAGATCGAGTGCATAGTTTTTAAAATCGGACCCGAACTCCAGTAAGAACCTCCGGACTCCCATGAAGCAGGACGGATCAAGCCTGAGCCACCTCAACATAGTGTTTGTCCCCAGATGCGAGGAAAGTCCACTAATGTATCTGAGAATTGCGGTGGTGCGGTTTGCAAGAGAAGGCTACTGATCTGAAGTTTGGCCATTGCTGCTGCAGACTTTCCATTCCTAGTGCAGGAGTCCCCAGAGGTACTCCCTCTTGTCCCCACAACTGAGGCCAAGGGACACAGGATCTGCAGACCTACACAAGAACAGAAGCCAGCTGGAACCAGTTTTCTTCAACCCAAAGAAACTGTAAAACGAAGGGGATTTACCTCTTGTGGTGTAGCCTTGCTAGCTCTCAGTTCAAACTTGCCTTGTTGCCCTTGCAGAGTTGCTTGCAGCTTTGCACCTCACATGCCTCCAATCTTCAGCTCCCTAGTCTTTGCTCAATTAACATTGGCTGGCCAAGCTCCCTGAAAGACTCTTCTTACCTCAGACTTTGTGCTTTAACTATTCCCCAGGAAAGGGTTAATTTACTGCGCATTGGGGATTCAAAAGTACCTAACTGCTTAAGAATTTGTTGATCATTGCTTGCTCTCTAAAACATTTCCTTTGACATCTCACTCAGTATTGCTCTAAATGTGCCAGTGATAAATGAATGTCCATCGTGTCCTAGTTATGCACCTGAGGGTGTAGGAAGTGTCGCCTGTGTGCCAGCCCCAATGGGCATTAACTGATTTAGTGAAACATAGGGTGTAAAGAAGGCTTATTCAACTGGCTGTTTAATAATTGTTCAAATCAAGAAACCTTGTGTGTAAGTGTCTATTTGAATAACTGTCATTGTGAAACTGTTACAACCTTACAGCTCACATTGACCCCTCTTGAGATCGGCCTGGCTGCTCAGTCACTCTACCAACTTGTGTAGTACATGCTTATACCAAAGGTTGGGTTAACTATTGCCAAGAGGACAGGGCTGGTGCAGTCTCTGACAGGATACTGCATACAATCTTGCCTAACATTATTGAACCATAAGCTGTATGCGGATTTAGACCACAGATCCACATTTTACTAAAAGTTCATATTTAAATTATTCTTAACCACCTGTTGCATGGATATATAAAATACTTTGTGCTTCAACACAATAATCTAACTCTATTTCAGATGTTTGCTATGCATCAATTCATTCTCTGTTGTATGGCTTTATATAAAGAAATCCAGAAAAAAAATACAATGATCAGAGTGACCTAATCCCCATTACAGCTCACCCTTCACTGGGTTGTAGGTGCTCAAGCACGAAGGATTGGTGCCCACGTCCCAGATCTTCACTGTGCCATCAGCTGAGCAGGATGCAAGCCGTTGTCGACAGGAGCTGAATGCTAGGCCCCAAACACAATCTGTGTGCCCCTCAAGTACGTTGCTTAAGACACCAGGATCTGTACCAGACAAAAATGTTTCAAATAAACTTGACAGAACTAAATTAGGCTATGATTTCCCCACCTCCTGTAAAATATTAATTTTCATTAACTAGGAACACAAAAACCACCAGTAAACCGCATCCCATCCCAAAATGGCATTTGACCAAATTCAACTGTCCTTCAGGTCTCCAGTCATGAACATTAAGACCGTAGAATTCTTTTCAACAGACTAACACATGTTAAATTTGAAGTTTAAGCATTTGCCATAGAGGATACCTACATGCTGACTGTAGTTTAGGGTCTATTACCACATTAGAAGACTCAGGTTGATCGGTTGTAGGGGATATTGTGATCCAAGGTTTAATTTGGATTTAAATTCGCCCTCGTGAGGTACTTGGGATTGCTTCTTTTTGTTAAAAACTGCTTCATAGATGAAAAAGGAATTTATTAAATTTCTCTATCCACAGGATGTAGGAACACATACATATGAACAAGTTACTTTCTTACCTGGTAACGTTCTTTCGATGGGATGGTCCGACGACGTATTCCATATCTATGACATGTAATCACCACAGCTGTGCTGCTTCGGAAACTTTTCCGGCGTCTGCGTCGATGACGTCGATGCGCCGATGTCGAGGACCTCCTCCGACGTCCGACGTCATCCGATGTGATAAGTAGGACGCACGACGCCCGTAGCCTCAGTTGTAGTTTTTTCCCCCCAGAACGTGTGACATAAGTCAACTGCCAGTCAGACACAAAGCCTTGCTGAACGTAAGCTGCAATCGCAAAAGAAATTCTGCAGCAGGGAAGGCAGGGCGGGAGCGATATGGAATACGTCGTCGGACCATCCCATCGAAAGAACGTTACCAGGTAAGAAAGTAACTTGTTCTTCGAGGGGATTGGGTCCTCCGACGTATTCCATATCTATGACAGACTCCCAAAGCAGTACCAAAACAAGGAGGGGGGAAAGAATTTAGAAGCAAAATTTTAGAATAGCCAATCAAATAGCCGAGCAAAGGACCGCCTTGCCAAAGGCCAGATCCTGCCCTCTGATGGAATCGAGGGAATAATGCCGTACAAATGTATGTACTGAAGCCCAGGTGGCTGCATCACAGATGTTGCGAATAGGAACACCCCTCTGCAGGGCAGTAGATGCAGCCACACCCCTGGTAGAATGGGCCCGCAAGCCAGCCGGTGGGTCCTTACCCACCAAGCGGTAACACTCCGAGATGGCCAAAATAATCCAGCGGGACAAAGTCTGTTTCGTCACAGCTTGCCCCAAACGCTTTCCAGCGTAACCAATAAAGAGTTGATCGTCCACTCTGACCCGGGACATGCGTGAAACATAAAAGCTTAAAGCTCTCCTAGGATCAAGCCTATGGAGCCTCTCCTCTTCCTTACCAGGATGCGGAGGAGGATAGAATGCCGGAAGAACAACCTTCTGGGCTAAATGAAATTCCGTCACTACCTTCGGAAGAAAAGAAGGACGAACTCGAAGGACAACCCTGTCCTTGTGAAAAACAGTGAAGGGTGGCTTAACTGAAAGTGCCTGTAGTTCACTCACTCTGCGAGCGGAAGTAACCGCAACTAGAAACACAGTTTTCAGAGTTAACAGCCTCAAAGGGCAAGAATGTAAAGGCTCAAACGGAGCACCCATAGGAAACCTAAGAACAAGGTTTAAATCCCAACCGGGCACCAGGAAAGGTGACGGAGGAAACACATTAGTGAGCCCTTTCAGAAACTGTGAAATTAAAGGGATTTTAAAGTAAGAACACTCTTCAGACGAGCGCTTAAAGATGGACAGCGCCGCCAGGTAACCTTTAATGGTACCCACTTGCAAGCCCCTGTGGGCCAGAGAAAGCAAAAAAGGACAGAACCATGGGGATGTCACATGCAAAAGGATCCACATTCCGAACTCTGCACCAGTCGCAGAACTTACGCCAACGGCAACGGTACAGAGACTTCGTTGCTGGCCTACGGGCCGAAAGCAACACCTCCATCACGTCTTCAGGGAGGTCCCAATCCATATACCTCAACCTTTCAGAAGCCAAGCGTGAAGGTTGAGGGATCCGACCTCTGGATGGAGAACCTGACGCCCCTCCCATGAGAGCAGATCGTCTCGGTAGGGAAGACGACGTGGAGGGCAGATGGACAAGTCGAGAAGGTCCGGGTACCACATCCTCCGAGCCCACGCCGGAGCAATGAGGATCATCCGGGAACCGAACTTCCGTAACCTCCGCAGCACTTGCGGGATGACGGGGACTGGAGGAAACTCGTACAGCAGCGGGAATGACCACTCCACCACGAACGCGTCTGCCAAGGCTCCTTTCGGAGGAAATTCCCGCGAGCAAAACCTTTCGCACTTCCGGTTGACACTGGAGGCGAAGAGATCCACTTGAGGGGTCCCCCAAAGGGCGAAGATCTCCAAGAGAATCTCCTGAGCCAACTCCCACTCGTGAGAGATCGCGCTCTGCCTGCTCAGAGCGTCCGCCGTCACGTTTTCGTCTCCGGCCAGATGAACTGCCGAGATCGAAACTTCCTGCTGGATGGCCCAGAACCCGAGCTGCATCGCCTCCCTGCACAGAGGAAGTGACCCTGCCCCCCCCTTTTTGTTGAGGTAGTGCATGGCCACTGTGTTGTCCGTCAGGATCAGGACATTCTTTCCTCTCACAGTCGGCAGAAAAGCCTTCAGGGCTAGCCTGACGGCCCTCAGCTCCAACAGATTGATATGGAGTCTGGACTCCGACGGAGACCAACGACCGCTGACTGTCAGCCCGTTGGCATGAGCTCCCCATCCCGTGAGGGATGCATCCGTCACGATTGTCACCTCCGGCCAGGGAAGCCAAAATGGAGCCCCCTTCATCAAGTTGCCTTCGACGGCCCACCACAGAAGGTCCTGGGCGACCGAGAGCGGCACCTGAACCGGGTCCGACATCCTGCCGGAGGACTGCGACCATTGCGTCTTGAGTTCCCACTGCAAAGATCTCATTCGCAGGCGAGCCTCTGGCACCAGAAGAATGCAGGATGCCATGAGGCCGAGCAACCTCAAGAACTCGAACGCTGGGAGCGTCTGGGCCTGCTGAAACTTGTGCACCAACTGCTGAATGTGAAGAGCCCTCACCTGGGGAGGAAAACACTGCCCCAGGGAAGTGTCGAGCACTGCTCCGATGTACTGGAGCCTCTGTGTCTGCGTCAAATGGGACTTCTTTAAATTGAGGGAGAAGCCCAGCCTGTGAAGGGAGTGGCAGGTGACGGACAGATGATCCAGGACTTGCTCGGGAGAGCTCCCCCTGATCAACCAATCGTCCAGGTAGGGGTAGACGTGAATCCCCCCTTGCCTGAGATGCGCTGCCACCACCACCATGACCTTGGTGAAAACCCTCGGGGCGGAGGTCAATCCGAACGGCAGGACCCGAAACTGAAAGTGCGAGTCGCCAACCGCGAACCTCAGGTACTTCTTGTGCTTGGGATGGATCGGCACATGGAAGTAAGCATCCTTGGGGTCGAGTGACACCAACCAGTCCTGAAGCTGAAGGGCCTGGAGGACTTGAGAGAGAGTAACCATCTTGAACTTGTCCTTCCTGAGGAGTTTGTTCAAACCGCGCAAGTCCATGATGGGTCTCAATCCCCCGTCTTTCTTGGAAATCAAAAAATAAGGGGAATACCATCCCTTGTTCCTCTCCGCTACAGGCACCAGTTCTATAGCGCCCTTCTCCAGCAGGGCTTGAATTTCCTGCGCAAGGAGCGGATCCGGACACTTCAAAGAGAGGTTCCCCGGTGGATTGTCGCGAGGCCTGTGCCGAAAGGGAAGACAGTAGCCGTGGGTTATGATCTCCAGAACCCACACATCCGAAGTAATGGCTTGCCACTCTACAAGATGCTGCGCCAGCCTTCCCCCAACCGGCGAACCATGGGACCTGGCCTCATGACTGAGTAGGAGCGGCTGCGGCGTTACCGGAGGGCAAAGAGGCAACTGCCCGAGCGGCCCTGGTACCACGGGTACCCTGTCGTCCACCTCTGGTACCCCTGCGTTGGCCTCTTTGACTGCCAGCTCCCCTCGCTTTACTGAAGGACGAGTAATAGCGAAAGGAACCACCCCTCCACTGCTGTCCCCTAGGACGAAAAAGCGGAGGTTGGCGATCTGCAGCGCCCAACGACTTCGCTGCAGCTTTTGAGGTCTGCAACCTCTCAAGGCTCTCGTCAGCCTTGCTGCCAAAAAGGTGTTCACCGTCAAAGGGCATGTTGAGGAGCCGGGACTGCACATCAGGAGCAAACCCCGACTTCCGCAACCACGCAAACCTGCGTATCACGGTGCTCGCCGCCATGGACCTACTGACGCATTCAGCCAAGTCCAGACCCGACTGAACGGACTCACACATGGCATCCTTACCATCCTGGACCATAGCAAGGAAACCATCCCGTTCATCCCCTTCGGGAATATGTTCAGCCGCTAACGCAACACAGTTCCACAGAGTGTGCGTGAAACGTGACAAGGCACAAATGGAGTTGGCCGCCTGAAGCGCCATACCACCAGAAGAAAACACTTTCTTCGCCCAGCCATCAAAACGTTTGTCGTCCCTATCAGGAGGGATGGTAGGGTACGACGCCTGCTTTGCCGGGGCCGTGGCCGCCTGCACCACCAAACTTTCCGGAGTGGGGTGCCTGGTCAAGTAGCAGGGGTCGCTACTGGCCGGACGGTATTTACGCGACAAGGATCTGCCCACCGCCGGGAGACTCTCCGGAGCAGTCCAAGCCGCCGCCACCCTTCTCTGTAAAGCCATATGGAACGGCAGTACCGGGTCAGTTGGGGGACCAACATCAAGGATGTCCGTCAGATCATCCTGCACAAACTCCCCTGGGGGAGCAGACCATCCCAGATACTCAGACACCCTAGCCATAAGGCGCCGGTACGAGGAATCGGCATGGGAGCCAGGCTCAGGCCTACAAAATTCCACCTCCGGAGAGGTGTCCAGTCCACTGGCATCATGCAGTGACTGCCTCAAATCGTCAAACTGACTATGGCCCGAGACAATTTCATCTGGCACCTGACTAGGAACCAGGCCATCAGAATCCTCATCCGCCTCTGAAATATATTCCAGGTGGCGAAAAGGCACCCGAGAGTGCTTGCTCTTAACCAGAGCCTTCCTAGGGGGTACACCCGTGACACGGGGCACCTCCGACACGAAAGGCGTCGATGGCGTCGAGCGAATCGGCGCCGAGAAAACCGGCAACGGCGCCGAGAGGATCGGCGTCGAGGAAATCGGCGTCGACGTCAGATGCAGCGCCTCCAGTATCGGCGGCGTCGACACAGCCCTCGAAGCCGGAGCCCCGAGCGTGTCCCTCGACGACCTGATCGTCGACGGCATCGACGACTTCCTCGAAGCCGGAGCCTCGAGAAAGCCAGTCGACGCCCTCGACGCCTCAGACGTCGATGTCTTCCTCGAAGACTTCACAGGAGCACACGGTCTCGAACGCGTCGAGGACCGGGACCTGGAACGGGTACGGCGAGAACGAGCCTCCTTGTCCGAACGGGACCGCTCCCGTGACTCGTGCCGACCACTCTTGCGAGCGGTGTCTCTCGACCTCTCACGGCCGACCCCACTCAGGGGCGCGGACGGCTGAGTACCCTGCGACTCAAGAATTGCCAACATTTTCTTCCCGAAGGAAGCCCATTCCTCCGGCGTCGCACGGCTGGTGGGGTAACCGACGTGCCGTGCAGAATCCTCGGAAGAGGACCTGGAAGGCGACCGGTGACGGCGCTTCCGAGAATGCCTCGAAGAGGCTGAGGAGTGGCGAGACCCACTCCTAGAAGAAGACCGACGAGACTTCCGACGATGACGCGGAGAGTCACCCCTCGAATCATCCGTCGAAAGCCCCGCCGACTTCGACTTCCGGGGCTTGGACACCCGACCTACCGACAACTTCTTCTTACGTTCGCGTAAGGCTTTGGACGTGAGCGACTGGCAGTCGATACAGTCATCCGTGTCGTGGGCCTCCCCGAGGCACCAGAGGCAGGCGTCGTGCGAGTCAGTCACCGACATCTTGGACCCACACTCCCCGCACTTCTTAAAGCTAGGACGCGGGGTTGAGGACGAAGTGGAAGACATCGCCGAAGGAAATTCACAAACGAACAGGTTCGAAGAACCAGAAAACAGAACTCCAAAGAGTCGAGGCTTAGAACCGAGAAACACGAAGCAACACGTTCGCGGAAAAAACGGAACTGAGGCTACGGGCGTCGTGCGTCCTACTTATCACATCGGATGACGTCGGACGAGGTCCTCGACGTCGGCGCATCGACGTCATCGACGCAGGACGCAGACGCCGGAAAAGTTCCCGAAGCAGCACAGCTGTGGTGATTACATGTCATAGATATGGAATACGTCGGAGGACCCAATCCCCTCGAAATATGTATTTGTCGGATACTTGTGTTCGTTTTTCTTTGGAAGAATAGTATCCGGATGTTTCCAAAAGCTCTTAAAAATATAAATATTAATCTCCCATGTTATATCTTCTCTTCTGGTCTTTATATTATTTTTTATTTATTCTTTTGGATCCAGAGCGAAATGTTACCGCTTTCCATCTTTATTCTCGACGGGAGTCAGAAAAAGGGGGAAGGAAATCCGACGAGTTTCAGAGAAAATGTCTGCTCGTCTGGATTTTTTCCTGGTAACAAAGCCACAAAGAGCCTACCGGTTTCAGTGGCACAGACAAGGTAGGGGCCACATTCAACAGGGCTGGGCGGACACTTAACGTTTGCTGTGTCAACAGTCTGGTAGTTTAGGCTCACCACAATGCAAAGATAGGTCAGACCTAATGATAGCTACACAGGATAGAGTAAGATGAAAACCAAAGAGCAAGTGGAGGATACCAACCATAACTATCGTATGGATCCATGTTCAAATCCGGAACCTTCCAGCAACATATGCGACTATCTACTCCTCCACTGTAACAGTATTCACTGTTAGTACCCATAGCTAGCGACAGCACTGCACCGCTGGAGAAAAAAGGCAAATGTAATTGCTAAAGGTGAATTTGAAGACCGAATGGGAAAGTAGGTGGGGGGGGGGGGTGTTGTAGTTGTGCTAGTCAGGCAATCTAATGGGAAAATGATAGTGGAAAAGTAGATATGGGCATAACAATGTACAAGAACATGAACAGCAAGTAGTGTATTGAAAACAACTTACATGCAGATAATAAAAACTGCGAAGTACGAATGTTAAACAGATTACTAACCGATGTGCTCGAAAAGCATAAACTGGCTCCACATCAAGTGAAGTGGTCCTGCAACAAGAGAAGATTATATTTTATCCTAGGGTTAGGGTAAAATGAACTCCATCCAAGTCTTCCCCAAGGGAACATTTCAAAGGTCAGAAAAGATGAGATGCGCATTACTTACCGTAAAAGCATTTCTGATGGTTGTATCTGCGTATATTCACATGCTGTGCATATGGTTCGACATCCAGTGGTAACCGCGGAGTATTGCATTTCGTCTTTCGAGAATCGTAAGCGGACGTCGACATGGGCGTGCCTGTAACACTATCCCACATGTGTATTGTGCCCAAGATCCCTCGCGCGTCGAGGTCCATCCGATTATATTTTTTCGGCCGAGAGGGAGCCTTAGGACTATCTTGAGTGATTACACAAAAGAGAAAGTGGTAAGACGTCTATGTTCCTTCCATCCGAGCGGGGAGGAAGGGTGGGCACATTTGAATCTAAGCAGATACAACCATCAGAAATGCTTTTACGGTAAGTAATGCATATCTTCTGATGTTTGTTAATCTGCTTAGCATCACATGCTGTGCACAGACTAGTGAGCAGTATTCAGAGATGGAGGTGCGTTGTGAGAAGGAACAGTAGTGAAAAGATGTCTTAGTACTGCCTGTCCCACCTAAGAATCAGACCTAGAATGAGTGTCTAGGCAATAGTGTTTTGTAAAGGTGTGCACAGAACTCCAGGTTGCTGCTTTCCAAATTGACTCAAGGGGAACATTTGCAATTAATGCTATGGACGCCCCAGTGCCTCAAGTAGAATGTGCTCTAGGCTTGAATGGCAGCCCTCTCTTAGCAAGACTGTAGTAGAGTGATGCATTTGACAATCCATCTAGAGATAGTAGATTTGGAGACCGTCTCCTCTTCCTGCCACCACTGAAACGAAAAACTGATTAGTCTTTCTTAGTGGTCGAGTTCTTTCCATGCAGAACATGACAGCTCTGTATACATCCAGTGTGTGCAGGGTTCTTTCTCCCAGGCTTGAAGGATTTTGAAAGAACGTTGGTAGTTCTATCGACTGGTTCACATGGAACTTGGAAATGAATTCAGGCACAAACCTGGGGTGAGTGTGCAGAACCACCTTATCTTTGTGACTGTTATAAAGGGATCTAGGATCGAGAGCACTTGTAGTTCACTTACTCCCCTCATGGAGGTAATAGCTATTAAAAAGCAGTCTTACAGGTGAGGTCTTTAAGACTTGTTTTGTGCATGGGCTCGAAAGGAGCCCCCATAAGCCTAGCCAACACCACGTTTAGGTCTTATCCGGGAGCCAGGTTAGAAATGAGAGGGTGAATTCTCTTCGCTCCCTCCATGAAAGTTTCAATAACTGGTATCTTCCACCATGACACTTTCTGTTGTGATGTAGCGTAGGCTGAAAGCGCAGCTAAGTGCACCTTTATGGAGTTAAAGACCAGGCATGTGTCAAGTAAATTAGTTCGGTACAAAACAATGTGTGGGAGAGCAGTTAATCGGGTTAATGCTCTTTGAGTTGCACCAGAAGACAAACGTTTACATTTACTGGAATAGCAATACCTGGTGTTCGGTTTTCTTGCCTCCCTGAGTATGTCCATACATCCGAGGGAGCTGCAGGTGCCCAAACTCTGACCTCAGGAGCCAGGCCAATGTCTGTGGGCATGGGTGAAGCATCTCCTCCCTGTCTTGCGACATGTCGTATGGGCAAGGAAGTTTGACTGGAGGAGATGGGGACCTCTCCATCAGATTAGCGAACCAGGGTTGGCGGGCCCACATGGTGGACACCAGTATCATTGTGACTGGTTCCTGGTGCATCTTGTGCACAATCTTGTTAAGGAGAGTCAGGGGGAAAAGCATAGACAAATTTCCCTGACCATTTTATCCAGAGTCTGTTCCCCTTGCAGCGGTTCTGGGGGTACCTGGAGGCGTAATCTTGGCATTGAGCATTCTCCAGAGTTGCGAACAAATCGATCTCTGGGAAGCCCCATTCTGCCAAAACGTTGGGGGCGATGTCTCTGGGTAATCGCCATTGGTACTCCCTGGGCAACGGAAAGTCTCTGCTGAGTACGTCTGCCAGAAGATTGAGTTCCCCTGGAACATGTGATAACAGGAACAGGTTACATTTGAGAGGCCACTTCCAAATGTTTTGGGACAGTTCTGGGACAGTTTTGGAGAGTGAGTGCCCCCTTGTTTGTTCAGATAGTACATGGGCGTGGTGCTGTCTGAGGATCAGGATAGTCTTCCCCTGCAGATGTGTCTGGAAAGCTTTTAGTGCTTTGAACACTGCCAACAGTTCCAACAGGTTTATGTGGTTGGATGCTATGTCCGACGACCAAACTGTGCTGCTTGTTGCAGCGGGTGAGCTCCCCACCCTGTAAGAGACGCGTCTGTAGTTAGAGTGGCTTCCACTGCGGGGGTGGTGCAGGACTTCCCCTTCAAGAGGTTGTCCCTCTACCACCACTGCAGCGAGAGAACGAGGGCCGGCGAGACAACCACTAGATCCCACTGTCCGCTGGCCTGACACCACTGGCTGTTGAGCCACTCTTGCATTGGGAGCAAGCGCGCGTGAGGAACCAAGTAGATACATGATGCCATCATTCCTAGCAGTCGCATAGCCTTTCACTGGCTACATACTGCGGGATTTGAAACATGTTTTGAACCCGTTTGACCCGACTGTAGTCTAGACTGGACGTTTTCTCATTGATAAGACAATCCCAGACTGAATTAAAGATCTATCGTCTTTTGGGAATTTGACCGACATGTTTCGTAAGAGTACACTGTTATGAGCCAGTCGTCGAGGTAAGGATAGAAAGAGATGGATTGCCTGTGCAGATGTGCTGCTGCCACCGCTAGTACCTTTGTAAATACCCTTGGTGCAGATGCCATGCCGAAGGGGAATACTTTGAACTGATAATGCTTGTCTTGCATCATAAGTCTGAGGTACTTTCTGTGCGCTAGCAACATTGAAATATGAAAGTATGTATCTTTCATGTCCAGCTTTGCCATGTAATCCCCCTGTGATAGCAGTGGGATTACTTCCTGCAGAGTGACCATGCGGAACTTGTGGCTTTACAAATTTGTTCGCTGGGCGCATATCTAAAACAAGGCACATGGATAGATTCTTTTTGGGTACAAGGAAGTACACTGAATACATACCTTCTCTTACCTGTGACAGAGGTACGATTTCTATGGCTCCTCTCTTGTAGTGTCTCGACTTCGTGCAGAAGTATGCAAAGATGATCTGGTGTCAGTAGTCTTGCTCGTGGAGGTCTGAATGTTGGGGACCAGTTGAACTCTATACAGTACCCGTGGGCAACGGTCTTTAGCACCCACTGACTGTGGTTAACCCATCCCATACCGGAAGGAAAGATGTTAGCCGCCCCACGACTGGGGAGGCATGGGAGGGGACCCGAATATTCTGGGTCATTTTGAACCCGAGGCCGGGGAGCCTCTAGGGGTAGAGACACGGACCCTTCCTTTCACACGACGCTGACCCCTTTGGGGATACAGGGTGTTGTATCCGCCTTTTCCCTGTGGAGAGTTCCAATTATTTCCCGAGGAGTATTGTTGAGGCGCATTGGCCACAAAAAGGCTGTTTGGACCCAGATCGTCTTGTAGAGGGTCTTTGTGTAATTTGGTCCAGTGTTTTCAGGGTGTCGTGCTCCTTTTTGCGGTCTCCAGTGCCTCATCGACCGCCTTCCCAAACAGGTTGGATTCTTCCATGGGTTTATTTATAAGTGACGCTTGCGTCTCTGGCTTTAATCCAGAGTTCCGTAGCCACCTATGTCTCTTCAGGAGTGTGCCCTGAGCCAGGGATCGACCAGCCGTTTCGATAGAATCCAAAGTGTTCTCAAGTATGCTTTGGTTCACTTGATTGCCCTCAGTGACAGTGGTGAGGAGATGACTATGTAGTGGTTCAGGAACCTTCTGTATGCCTTCCTGTAGTAAGGCCCACTGAGCATCGGCGTAGCTGGCCAACAAGGTAATGTTGGCAGTACGTGATGAAAACGCTGCTGTGACCATGACCCTCTTCACAAGGGCGTATAGTAGTTTACGTTCTCTATTGGGGGGTGCCTCACCGGTTGACAAAGGGACCCCTGCCCTCTTTCTTGTAGTAGTCACCACCAGAGGGTCTGAGGGAGGACGACGAAAGAGTTTCTCTATTCTTGGGTTAACACCTCTTGAGAGAACAGGTGTTGATAAGGAGGGAGCCAGACGTTTAACTGAATTAAGGACAGGAATAGCCTGGCTGGCCGGTGGCTTCTCCGAGGAGATCCTCCACAAAGTCAGCTTCAGGGACAGCTTAATCTGAGGCAATCTTAAAGTTTTCAGCTGCTTTACTCAACATGACGTTGAATGTCAATTGATCATCCACTGGCGAGGGTTGTCTGGTGGGGGTGGACTGGGGAGAATCCAGAGACAGGGAATCAGGATCTTGTGGATCTGGAGACTGCCATGGTTGAGGGTTACCCACATCTGGGTTCTCCTCCCATCCCTCTGTGATCATGCAAGTCCTCAGGGTTGATGAATTCCTCATCCGGATTGTCTGCAGGAATGTCTTCTTCAGTTAGGTCGTAGTTGTATGTATCCTCTTCCAAAGATGGGTTAAAAAGCCTTGGGAATTTTGCTTTGGGGTCCACAGGGCTCTCATCCCGTGGCCTTCTCGGTGTGGGTTGTTCCGAACGGGAAACAAACCTGTCCATGCAGTTTTCAAATGTCTCTCTAGTCCAAACCGAAGACCTAGAATGGTCTAGAGGTGGAAAATGGTCCTGAACATGCTCTTTCATCATAAAACGTCGAGATTTTTGTCTCAATGTCAAAGACAGCCCTTCCTCAGCCTCAGAGAACTCCTCCTGAGGGACCGACAAGGTGGGACATCCCTGTGCTACTCTATTGGCTATTGGATGTGTTCCGGTACTCCCCTCGGGCCATCCTGACCTCGAAGAATCCCTTGACTGCCGTTTATGAGAATCGGCGGAAACAATCCTAGCTAAGCTTTCAGCGACGTCCTCTGCAGACTGGAGGCACGTAGCTTCAGCCTGCGAGGGAGTCTTTTTCAGCGGAGCCGGGGCTTTGTCTTCAACGTCAGCCTTTTTCGATGGTGCTGTCTTCAGCGGAACCGGAACCCTATCGTCGCCGGACGCCTTCTTGTGGTGCGTCTCGACGGAACCTGGTATATTAGGGGTAGTGCCCTTTGTTTTCGATGGCCCGGTCGCTAGGCGCATATGCAGCTGCGGGGAGAGCTGCCGATCCCGACTGTTGGCAGGTGCTGCCGGAACTTCCGGTGTACCCGTTGGCACTGAAGTCTTCTTTAACTTGTCCAAAGAATAACTTGGGGTTGTGTGTTTAGTGCTGTGTCCATGTTAGTCTTTGTCACCGGGGTGTGACCTCCCCATAGCAGTGCCTAAGCTGTGCCTAGCGGGGCCGGGGACAGACTATGCGGAACGAGAGCGCTCCGTCAAAAGGTCAACAGTTACGCTCACCTGGTATCCACGGGGACGCCACCAAGCCGTGGTTGGATGATTTGCACCCTCAAACCCTCTCCCGGTCCCTTGGTAATGCCTCTGGTTAAAGATGGGTCTGCAATATAGGAGAGCAGGATTCAATACCCGATTGTCTTTATGTTTTCCCACCTCCTTGGCCTCAACTCCTTCCTCCCCCTTGGGCCTTCTCCTCACCTTAATATTGTAAAAGGTGGATTCTCCGTCCTGCTCCTCGTGGCAGGGGCGCGTAGATGTGGGGGCGAGCAGCGACCAAGTTACTTCACTGGTGCAAGCCCCCTGTGGGAATCCAGGTTTGCTGCTTTACACTCTTTATATGCAGTTCTTATGTTCCCCTTAGTTCGAATAATAATGTCTTGCTTCTTTCCTTTTAGGTATGGAAGGGTATTTTGGTGTTGTCATGCAGTTTGAAGATGAGCATGGGCCGGTAGACGAAAGCGCAGTGTGCGCGATGCTGTCCGGTGAGTAATGCGTGATGTGCAGTGCTGTTTCTCCTTTCTATTGCTAACCTGCATCTTCTCTCCTTGCAGGTTCCGATGTTCCTCACTGAGCGCCGTAATGTTCCAGCAATGATACTGACCAGGAGATGACTATCCAGGTAAGAATTGTGTGGCTTTCTTCATTCGGGAGGAAACGTGAGTAAACGCTTACTAATGCTGTATTTCTTTCTCCTCTTTCCAGGAGATGGTATTCCAGGATGCACGCGGTGCCGGATGATGGAGTTCGTACCTTCACGTGAGTGGAACTGAAGTCTGCGATGAATTGAAGGCAGGATACTGTTCCAGTTAAGTTTTTGTAGTGTTCTTTCTCTCTCTGCAGGTCCTTGGTTTCAGGTAAACTGGCACCAAAGAACTGGACACAGTGAACGTTACGCTGCCCACAGCAGAATAACGCAAAGCATGTTCTGCTGTTTGGGTGTGGTTAAATAGTCTCAGGTAAAGTAGTCCAGGTAAAATAGTCCCAGGCCTGCCACACCCAAAGTAGTCCACGTAAAGTAGTCCCAGGCCTGCCACACCCAAAAGACTAGACCGCATAGCTCAGTTCTTTGTAACTGAGCTATGCGTGTGCCTCCATGTTGGCTGTACCAACCCCACCCCCCAAATCAAGTTAGTCCCAAGTAAATAGTCCCATTCCAATGTTGGTCTTCATGATGGTTATGAGCAAGGCGCCAAAGGCGCCAGGACTGACTCCAAGAGTCTTGGATGAGGTTTTAAGGCCTTTGACCTGGCCCTACCTGGAAGGCTGACTTGCTAGTGAGGGCCAGGGGAAAGGGTCATGACAACAACCTCTGCTTCGGAGGTCCGATCGTCACTCTCGCTGTCGTTACATTCGGTGGCTGCGGCGGCGGGAGAAAACCCGGCCTTCGACATACCGTAGGCCGCCCACCGATTGACTCCACGCTCCTTTAATGTCTTAGAATGGAGGAGCTTACAAGCCGCGCAGCATGTTTCCTTGTGAAGGAGGGGCAAGCACCGGTTGGAACGTCTGTGCTCATCTTTCCAAGGAAATTTGCTCTTACAAATAGGGCAAAACCCAAATGGAGGCCTCTCCATAGCAGAGGATGGGTAGCGTGACGAAGACCAAAAGGGAAAGCGGAAGGAAAGGGAAAGGCATTCTCAGATTGTACAGAATGTCCACTCCAACCCCACTCTCCCTACTGTGTAGGCCGGCGGAAGGCCCGGCCACGTGGTTGGCAGTGCCGACTGAATCCTGTCCTATGTTCTGAAGGTCTTCGGCGGAGATCTGGAACAGCCGTCGAAATAGGGGATGGATAGGGTGAACTATTCGACCAAAGGTCGAGGGGACAATAAGCAATGTCTTTGATGAGCTCTGCATAAGGCAACCAGTATGCTGGGCAGAAAAAATAAATCCAAGGGACCTCGACACGTGAGGGATCTTAGGTACACTACATGTCACGTAGGGATAGTGTTACAGGCATGCCCATGTCGACGTCCCCTTTCGATTTTCGAAAGACAAGATGCAATACTCTGCAGTTACCACTGGATGTCGGACCATATGCACAGCATGAGATTCTAAGCAGATTAACACATCAGAAACTAAGTTTACTTTCTCCCTACCCACATCTTCAGTACACAGTCAATTACAGACAACATCCTCATCATGGATGATGCACTTTTGGTTGGACCCAAAGGATGAAGTAATATAGTTCAGAGTTAAGTCGACAAGCTGAACCCCTCTTCTACCTGCACCGGCTGCCCATATTTGAGGCACGTACTGGATGCCATGCTCTACTTCAACCTTTCCCCGTCTAACATGACAAGGACCTCAATGCCTTGGTGAGACAGATTCTGTCCTGACCCTCATAAGTTGTTGAGAATGCTCATGCGAGCCACCAACTGTGTTCAGATGGATAGTCATAATCCTGGGGGTGGGCTGCAAGAGGCCACCCTATTATGAACAGGCAAGACACTGAAGGCAAGCCAAACGCAGTCAAGGTAGGGTAGCAGAATCAACAAAAGAGGGGCCACTCCGTGGGGGCGTCGGTCTGCCCATAGGGAAACATAACAGTCAGGGGCACATGTGTATTGTATCAAAACAAAAAAGGGTGCTGTTACGTAGAGGATTGGTCACTTGGATTGAATCCTTCAGGCAAAGTTTCCTAGTCCAATCCGTTTTTCAAATGAATTTCATGTATACATTCAATCACAGGGAAAAAGAACACAATATCAGCCCCAAGTGTACATTTTTTTGCATATTATTAATAAATATTGAAGTATTTAGTATGACAATTTTACAATCAAAAAAGGAAGAATAAAAAAGGAAAAAAAGAGAAAAGGGAAAACAGCAAATAAGACCCAATTCATAGGGGCACACTTGATTATAGTAACATCTACATCAACATATTTTTGATCACGTATATAAAATATATACAATTAGCACGAATAAGAGTGAAGACACCATTAATTGGAAAAGGCATAATTACAAAGATACTTAGACATAATTGCTTCAAAACACAGTGAATAAGAAAAACCAGCTCAGGTTGGCCGTTATGTAGAAGAAAGCGCACAGAGCCTGTGACATCTACACTCTAGTTCTGTTTTCCTCCCAATTAATGAAGAGGTTTTCTTGAACCCAGACTCTGTAATTAGTTCGGAGAACTGGTTTTGAAATGAAGGAAGGAAATGGATCCTTCTTAATGTTCCAGGGTCAACATGATTCTTATCTGGGATCAGGTCTGCCAACGCAGAAGGGGGAGCGCCGAAGAAACCAGAGAGAGTTCCTTCAATTGGTGAACCTGCTGTTATTCATGGTCCATGATTGCATTATGGTCTATAAAAAAACCTTCAATCCCCTCTTTTAACAATGTGTTTCGGCGGTGTAAACAAATTCAGAAAAGAAATCCGCCTTAGTCAGGGCAGTGGGTAACAGGACCCTTAAACATTTTGAGGTTAGAGCGCAAGACCTTAAAACCGAGTCAGACTTCGGATAAGATCTATGAAAATTTAGAGTTGGAGAGGCCATTAATGTGTGGCATTCATGGGTAATCCAACAAGTGCAATGCACCTGTATTTCTAAAAATCGGTATGTTCCAGCTGTCCGCAGTCTGGTGAAGCGTGTGGCTGGAGGTGCCTCTCAGAGGAGCAAATCCTATTCAAAGTGGGACTGAGGGGGCAACGAGGGAGACCCAGTCTCCTATGCAGAGGTCTGCCTGGAGTGAAGGACTCCCATGATCAATTCAGGCGCGGTGCATCTGGAAGTTTGCCGAAAAACTCCAACTGGTAATTCTCAGGGGTGGGCGCTGCAGAGCCCCAAGTGCTGCAGAACACTGGTAAACCCAGGAAGGTAGGGTAGCAGAGCATTAAGACTTCGACTCATGAGGGATGCGAGAGGGGTCTATGCCAACAATGAGAGAGACACACAGCTCTATTAAGGAGAATTTTCATTTCTGTGCTAATTCCCTTCAATTCTGGAGACCACCAGCTCTTTTGCTGCACTTTAGGACTTCCCCCTCCAACCCTGGAGAGAGAGAGACCTTTCTCACTCATGTGTTTTACCCGATTTGGATTGTGTGTTTTCACAGTTTTTGGTGTCTGACAAACTTCCTAGGCATCTGCTTTTTGTATGGTGACAGCACCTTCAGTGCAGTGTCACTGAGGAATCCCTTTATTTTTCTTATACGGTTTGAATACCTTTTCTTGTCTGAACTACAGCTCCCAAGAACAATAAAGTGAAAGATTTTACTTATCTTTTCTCTTTGTATGTCCAGCACACACCATCTTATGTGGAGAGCTGGGGGGAGGAGGAGGAGGGGGGGGGGGGATTACCTAGTAGCCCGTTACCCTACGTTCTCATGTAGCATTTTTATGTTACCGTCACTACTTTTAATGGCTGGTAGCAGTGGTTTAAATGTCCTACCATTGTTTTTTCTACAGCAGGCCGAATCCTCAGCTGCAGTATAGCAGCCATGGGTGACCATTTTGTCAAAATGGACCGTCTTTTTTCGCAATTTTCCATTTGCGAGGTCTTTCTTGGGTTTTACTCTGCACGTCAAGCCAGGTTTGAGCCCTTTGTTCGTTTTGCCTTTGGCAGGCTTCAGTACTGAAACCCGCCTCTGGTTCCAGTGTGTCTGGAAGGGCAGGAAGTGAGGGAGTTTCCCAAAACTACCCTGTCCTTTGTCTTTAGGAATGCCTAGCTGTTTGAATGACTGCTAGGCTGTGCATGAATGGGAGAAACCTGCTTAAAAGGTGAGGGTTTTGGGACTGAAGACAGTGGGAAGAACGACCAGACGATGAAACAGTGACCGTAGCTTGCTGCATCCTCCTGGACCTTTGAATTGCCTGGTAAGCCCTACTGCTGTGGTAAAACACCTTTTTCTGATCGACAATAAAAGCTCTGGAAGGGACGACTTCTTCCCTTGGGTTAGTTGGACCAGCTAACCCCTAGATAAACTCCACTGGACCATCTTCCCGACTGGTGGTACTTCTCCCCAGTACCCTCCAGCAGCAGGACAACCAGAGCTTAATAGCCTCACCAGAGGGCAGGACTCGAGTGAAGGAAGACCAACCGTTGACAGAGATCTGCGGTGGTGCCGTTTACCGAGCCCTGAAACAACAAAGTGCTGCTGATCTGAAAAGAGCCTGTAGCTGCCCCTGACCTCCGAATTGCTGCCGCAGGAGTCCTCCAGACGTCCTCCCTCTTGTCCCCATGACTGAGGCCCAGGGACCCAGGATCTGCATCATTGCAACCAGACAGAAGCCACCTGTACCACTTCAACAGCCTGTGACCCACCAGCAATTTTTCTTTAACAAACTCTCTAACTTTGTGCAATACTTCATTATCTAAGAAGCGCCTCGGCTCCATAGACTGCTCCAATTGACTTTGGCTGTACGGGCTCCCTGCAGACTCTTCTAATCCATTTTACTTTGATATTTACTGATAACTTGGTTTTAAACTATTACTGGGAAAGGTTTTTGTCTAGACTTCATTGAAGATTTAAATGTTCACGTGCCCTGAGAAACAGTTTAACCTTTTTCATTCCCTTAACCATTCCCTTCTAACAACCTCAGAATCTGCAACTCTTACTAGAGATATACAAGGGATACATTGCTCACCGTAATCTTATTTCTGATGCTTGCATCTGCTTAGATCAGATGCTATGCATAGGCCGACATCTAGTTGAAACTGCGGAGTATTGCAGTTGTTTTCGAAACTCAAAAAAGGGACGTCGACAGGGCGTGCCAGTAATACTATCCCTAGTGCGATGTCCACTGTACCCATGGTCCTTCACGCGTAGAGGTCCCTCAGATTGTTTTGTTTCTACCATGAGGTAGCATGAAGTGTATCGGGAGTATAGGTGTATCAAAGCAGATAAATCTCATTAAACATCTGTGGGGAGGCCACCAGGGGGCACAGGCAAGATGGCAGCCTGATCCTTCTGCTCCCTGCGAAGCCCCGGGAAACTAGCAGAGTCATGCAGAGATCTATCTTCGGATCCCAGCAGACCATGAGATTCGGGTGTCTGAACCCGTAAGGAGCCCACCGGTCCTTCGAAGATTTGAGGCCCCCCCAGGTCCAAGATCTCATGGCACGCGGCGAGGCTTCCCCCCACCCCATGCGGCTCACCAGCACCAACAGGAGAGTCGACCACGGAGCTTCTCGCTGGCTTGAAGGGGGAGGAGCCCAGCACCCCGCCGTGTCCGCTCGCACAGGGATGCTACCGCGGAGGAGCCCTTCCAGCTTTGAGCGGGCATCCGACTGCGGCCCGTATCGCCTTCTGCTCCGGGAGGCAGTGTGGAGAGGTGCCGCACGGCCCTCCAACTAGTAGGAGCAACGCCGTCCTTTTGCGCTCCCCGCGGGGACATTGAGGTACAGACCTGGGCTGACGTTGGAGCACGCCCAGGCCCTTTGAGGCAGCAACACAACAGGGCTCTTAAGAAGCCTAGGCAACCACACCCTTCTCCCAGGAGGGCCCCCCCCCCCCTCGTGACCTAGGCCGAAGCGGGTGGGCACCTGGACTCCCTCCCTCCACCCAGAACTGAACTTCGGGGAGCCTGGGCTGGGTGGATACCAGCCAGCACCATCTCGGCATACTTTGGTCCCCCCAGCCAGACCCCACCACCAACTTGGGCCGACGCGGGAGCATGCCCAGGACCCACACACGCCCCTTTTCCCCTCTCCACCCATTTGAGCCACGGGTTTTGGAATGCCCATCTAAGTACATAAGAGGACATGAGCCCTGGGTCCATCCTTGGGCCCACACGAGAGACATCGGACCGGCTCCCCAGCACCCTAGACTCGCCGGGACCCGCCTTGGGTCACCCATGCAGGCAGCGGTGATTGGGTGGGCCCCAAGGAGACCGCCTGCCGGGCTGACCCCATTCGCTCCCCCACCAGCCAGGGCTCGATACAGAGGTGCCATTAGTGTCAGGTGGGCCACAGGCAACCCCATGGAGATACTGCCGCCCCGACCCTCCTCAACACATGGGGGAGGCGCAGGGGAGATAAAGACGATAAGGTGCTTTCAGAGGCAGAGAATTCTTAACCTTTGAACCTAAAGATCCCCCGGTAACCCACAGTGGTGACTTAAAGGGAGCCCCTAATCAGCCCCAGGGAATCAATCTGAGCCCAAGACACCACCGGCGACGATTCCTTGACAACTGGAGAGATCGGGAACAGGGGCAAAATAAGGTCTGAAGGGAAGTGTCGACCCCAACCCTCCTGTGGAAGAATAGACCCTGGTGGTGGGGAGAAACCACGAGGAACGTGAGGAAACCAAGGCCGCTTGGGGTGAACGGCACCTCATGAGTTGGAAGGAAACTCTAGCCAAATACCAATTTACACCAGGGCACCCAGATATGGACACTGGTCCCTCCCCCACCCCAGACTTGCATGCCATCCAAGGCAGTATCCAAACCATTCTGGACGAAATAAGAGGGATGCAGTCCGATATGGGGGCTAAACTGGCTGACCTCACCGCAAAGGTTTCAACGTTGGAGGACCGAATCGAGGGGGTCAAAAACAATCAAGCCTCCACCGACCTCCGAGACACAGACGGAGGCTAGATTCAAGGAGATGCAATGCCACAGAGGACCTCCGCCTGAGGGTCGATGACATGGAAAATCTCAAAAGGAGAAATAATCTATGGCCTGGTGGAGGCAGAAGGAGACTCAGGAAGGCCTGGAAGCCAAGGAAAGGTACAGGACATCAGGATTGTCCTCGGAATTGACTCTGGGGAAACTGTCTTGATTGACAGGACCCACCGAGTGGGTGGAGGTTTCACATGTTGCCACGGTTGGCGAGCGGTTTTGTCTGGTAAAGGTGGGAGGGGAAGTGCAAAGTTATATGATGGGAGGCACGAGAAGTTATGTAGCTCAAAGTTTTCAAACGTAACCCCTAAGTTCAAAGGGTGTCTTGGGGCCCGCAGGAAACGCAGCCCCACCGAGGGGCTCAAAATGAGGGGGCTGAACTGCTTTTGCATGGCCAGGAAGGGGGTAAGAAGGGCAGGGGGCCCTCGAGGGACCCCGAGTGTAATTGATACTTGGGGACATCCTGGAGACAAAGATGGGAAGATATGTTATGTTGTTAGGGAAATTCCCAGGGCCAGGGTAGCAACCCTGGCGGTTCATCGACTAACTCCGACGCCAGTTGGGCGAAGGAGATGAACGCCTTGATGGATGGGTAAGGGGGGGGGGGTTGGGGAGAGGGGAGGGCGACGGGCAAAGGGAACACGTCATGGAACAACGAGTTACGCGAGGAAACGGACCATGGGGACCACACTTATTCAAAAGGGCATGGGTAGCGACTACCATGGTTGAAGGTCGAATCGGCACGCTCAACATAAAGGGCCTAAATTCCCAGAATAAGCGCTCCCTTACAAGCAATATGTTTTGTAAGCAGAAACTGCTCGTTCTCTTCTTGCAGGAAACACTATAGGAGGGGGGCGGAGTCGACGATAAAAGTGAAGAAAATAGGCAGGAATTTCTGGGCCTCCCATAAGTCTTCCAAAAAGGAGGGGGTGGGCATTCTCTTGGGTAAATCAATGCATCTTAGCAAGGTGGAGACGAAAAGGGGCTTTGGGGGCAGATTTCTTGGTATAAAGGGGCTCTTTCAGGGCAGCCGAATTACTTTGGCCACCTTATATGCGACCAACACCGGTCAGGTCAAATTCATCCACAAGGTATTTCAGGTCATGGGCGGAGGGGGCAATGATTCTTGGTGGAGACTTTAACCTCATCACAGATCCCCGGCTAGACTGGTGGACCGCTAAAGGGGTAGGGACAAAGGAACCCACAAAGGATAACCTCGCTATGAGGGATCTCCTGCAGGAATGCTATTGGGTGGATGTCTGACGAAAGTGTCATCAAGCTCCTGGGGGGGGGGTACACATTCTTCTTTCCCCCATACCAAACGTATACTAGAATTGACCTACTATTGGTATCAGGAGGGATGATAAGCAGCCCATCAATTGAGTCCGTCACCTGGTCAGACCACAAACTACTTGGCATGGACTGGCGACTACAGGATGCCACGAAATCATACAGATGGTGCTGTAATGACTCTCCTGAGAGATCAGGTATTTAAAGAATTCCTGCGAAAGGAGATTGAAGCCTACTTTATAACAAATGACACGGGAGAAACACTGATGGTCGCAGTCTGCGAGGCGGCCAAGGCCACTTTCCGGGGCCTCCTAATTGCAGAGGGCTCGAGGAGAAAGCCCTAATTGAATCTGGACTGCAGGGAGATTTGCGAGCCCTGAGGACACAGCTCACTAAGGGAGACAGAGCGGGCAACCCTCCTGGGGGAAATGAGAAAAGAGGCAAGCCCTGCATACAGTCCTAATTTGTGAAGTGATTTAAAAAAAAATGAGATATGTCAAGCAGAGATACTATGAAAAGGGAGACAGAGTAGGGACCCTTCTAGCACATAGGCTGAGTGGGAACAGGGCAGACAGACGGGTTGAGGGTATCGGAGAGATGGGAGGTAATATCCAAACCAAAACTGAACATATAATACAGTCTTTTGCGGGGTTCTACCAAAAACTATATGCCAAACAGGAGAGAGGGTCCCCGGACGAGTTCCGGAAATATCTTGAAGATCACCATCTCCCTCGGCTCACAGAACTAGAGAGGGAGGCCCTAGAGGGGGACATTACGGAGGAGGAGGAGGAGGAGGAGCAAGCCACCAAGCGACTAAAAGTAGGCAAGGCCCCAGGGGGGGATGGATATACAGCTGATTTCTTTAAACAATACCAATCGGCTTTGATACAGCCGATGACTAAGCTGTTCCACCAGATTAGGACCCCAGAGACCATCCCGCCAACATTCCTACAAGCCTTGATTACGGTCATACCAAAACCAGGCAAGAACCCTACAGAGTGTGGATCTTACAGACCCATTTCACTTTTGAATGTGGACGCAAAAATATTCACCAGAATCCTGGCTACACGCCTGGAGAAGTGCCTGCCCTGATTGATCGACCCGGACCAAGTAGGTTTTGTACTCAATAGGCAGAGCGCCGATAGTATGCGCAAAACCTTGCACATACTGAGCTCGAGGGAGGTTAGAAAGAAGGGCGCCCTTCTCCTATGCGGAGAAGGCATTCGACAGGGTGAGCTCATCCTTTATGAAGCGGTTGTGTAGTCTCTGGGGATGGGGCCGAGATAGCGGGGGTGGCTTTCCGCCCTTTACTCCAATCCCTCTGCAAGAGTAGTGGTCAATGGTGGTGAATCAGCAATGTTCCCATTGGAGAGGGGTAACAGGCAGGGGTGTCCTCCATCTCCCCTCATTTATGCACTAGTGATGGAGCCCTGGGCCATAGCGATTAGAGCCAATGAGAAGATTAAAGGCATTGGGATGGGGGAAATGAATTGCAAAGCAAGTCTATTTGCAGATGACGTACTGCTCTACCTCTCTAACCCGTCCCAGTCGGTTACCGAACTCCTGAACAGCTTACAGCAATACGAGGCCCTCCCGGGTTACAAAGTAAACCTGGGAAGTTGGTTGCATTTGTGGCAGGGCAGCTCAATGAAGTGGATAGACAATACATTGCGGACCTCCCATTTTGCAGCCGGGCGGAAGGCTTCTGTCATTTGTGGATCCAGATACCGCCAAATTTGGCTGACCTTTTTACTGCCAACTATCCACCCCTGTGGTCCGCAATCAAATGAGATATGGAAAGATGGGCAAAATCCGGTTTATCCTGGATGGCTTGGCTCAACTCAATTAAAATAATTCTCCCCAAATTCCTTTACCTGTTCCAAATTCTCCCAACCCAGATACCAAGGCCATTTCTCCTTGATATCAGACGCGCCCTCCTATGCTACCTTTGGGCGGGGAAGCCCCATAGAATTGCCTATGACGCACTCACAAGGCCCAAAGACGAGGTGGGGGGGTGAACTTCCCGCACCTAGACACATGCTACAAGGCAGCCCAACTGAGAATCTTGGTTGATCACTTGGTTGATTGCACATGGCACAAAGAAACAATGGGTAGCATTGGATAAACTTTTTCCTCCGGTTACCCGCGATGAATGGTTGTGGGTCCCCAAGACACGTATCCCGAAAAGTATCCTGAATCATCCAGTCCTGGGTTTATTGTGGCCCATATGGAAAGAGGGAGGTTAATTTAGATGGCTCACGACATGGCCCTCGTCTCTGAGCTGCATTTGGCCTCCTCCACTGATGGACGGGATTGATGAACCACTAGCTTTTCAGTAATGGTATGAGGCGGGCCTGAGCAGGGCAGGACAGCATTTGGTGGACGGAGCATTCATCTCCCTCGGAGATCTCAAGGACCTCCTGGGCTTGAGCAACCTCTCCCCATTCTGATTCTTGCAACTGAAAGGGGCCCTCACCAAAAATAGATGGGGAGACACTCTTAGGAGTGACCTAACAGACTTCATGAAACTCCCGATTACACACAAAGGTACCAAAGGGGTAACATCCAGGCTTTATGGCCTATTACTGTCCACCCCGAGGGATCCCCCTCCCGCCCAGGTGCAGGGGGGAAAGACCTAGGCACACCCATCACTGACAGGAGGTGGACCAAAATGCGTAGACAGGCCAACCGCTCCACAGCTGCACCCCAGTATCACCACCAGGCCTTGAAACTAATCCACAGATAGCATTACCCACCGCAGAGGATAGCCAGAATGAGGAAGGTCTATGACCCACATTGTTGGAAGTGCCGCACTGAGCGGGGGGACTATGTACACATGTGGTGGAAATGTCACGTGGCACAAACTTACTGGAGTGAAGTCCTGTCCTGGATAAAAGAGGTGGATGGTATTGAAAGATCTATCCCAATGGTTGGTCTTGTTCGGCATGAAGGTGGCGGGAGGCCCGAAAGTGACACGTGACCACATGCTACAGGTCATGCTGGTGGCAGCCAGGTGTTGTTGGACTCAAAGGTGGAAGGCTGCCCAACCTCCAGGGGAAAAGGAGTGGGTTGTCAAACTCCACGCCATATACGACATGGAGTTCCTTACTCACTTGATTGACGAATCCAAGACCATTATTGAGGGTCTATGGCTCCCTTTCTTCAACAAATATGGGAGGGCGATCTGAGCTCAAAGGAACATTTTAGAGCGACCACTTGAACTAAGGTTCAGCCTCACCGGACCCCACCCCCCCCAAGGATTGGCAGGGCTTAACGAGGCGGAAGACTCAGCCCTGAGGCCCCAGGCCCTTCGTTCTGAGCGCCTACACACGGACTGCCCATTATTCGTAATACATTTCATTATACTGTGTTGGACCCTTGCCGTATCTGTTATTTTATGAACCATGATGGGGGAGAGGGAGGGGGGGTAGAGGGACTGTAGGGGGTAAAGGTTGTGCATGTACTTGATTCTATTTTTGAGGATGTATGATTGTTTTATTAATGTCATAACCCAAATGTTTCAATAAAACTAAATTTTCAACAAAAAAACCATATGTGCACTTTCTCTCAGGGGAGGAAGGGTGGGCGCATGTGAATTTAAGCAGATACAAGTTCAGAAATACGATTACAGTGAGTATTCTATCCCTTCTGAGGCTTGTGAAATCTGCTTAGATCACAGGTTATGCATAGATTAGCGAGCAGTGTTATAAGAAGGTGGTGGGTTGTGAGAAGAAGCGACAGCAAACATGTTTTAGAAGCGCTTGTCCCACCTGTTATCTGCTTTGGAATGGGTGTCAATGCAGTATTGCTGAGTGAAGGTATGAACTGAGCTCCATGTAGCTGCTTTGCAAAAGCTGTCCAAGGGGACATTTGCGATAAAGGCCAAGGTAGCTCCTGTGCTTCTAGTGGAGTGAGCTCTTGGTGTGAAAGGCAGTGCTTTGTTTGATAATAAATAGCACAGTTGATTGCATCAGACTATATCTGGAGATGGCATTCTTAGAAAAGTGTTTTGCTTCTCTGCCTGGCGCTACGGAGACAAAGAGCTGGTCCATTTTCCTTAGCAGTCTGGTCTTGTTTACATACTAAAGAACCGCCCTCCTTACATCTAATGTGTGGAATTTTATACGTCAGCTGAGCTAGTTGGATTCTGAAAGGCGCTGGTAGCACAATGCATTGGTTTACGTGGAATTTGGAAATGTATTTAAGAGAGAACTTCAGAGGGTTATGTAAAACCAATTCGTCCTTATGAATGATAAAGAAAGGATCCTGCACTGACAATGCTTGTAATTCACTAACTCTTCTAATGGAAGTAATAGCCACTGAGCCATGAGCTTAGCGAGTACAACATTGAGATCCCAGCCTGGCGGTGGATTAGAAATTGGAGGGTGGAGTCTCTTTACCCCTTCCATGAAAGCTTTAACGACTGGACTTTTTCAGCTGGATACCTTACTCTGAGAGATGGTGTACACCGATAAAGCTGCCAGGTGGACCTTTATGGAGTTGAAAACTAACCCCGAGTCGAACAAGTGGAGCATATAGTTGAGAATGTGGGACGGAGTACATTCGATAGAGTTTATTTGTTTAGACTGGCACCAGATTACAAATCTTCTACACCGGTCGAAATAAAAGTGTCTAGTGTCAGATTTTCGAGCCTCCTTGGGGATATCCATACACCATTGTGGCAGGTGAAGGTGTCCAAACTATGACCTCAGGAGCCAAACTGCCAGGTTCATTGATTGTGGTTGAGGGTGTACTCTTATTCCCCTGTGTTGGGTCAATAGTTTCGTCTGACACAGGAGTGGATACCATGGCTGTCTTGCCCTTGCCCACATGGGAGCAATTAGGTTGAGCATCATCTGCTCCCTGTGAATCTTGTTCCCTACCCTGCTCATTAAGTGAGTCGGTGGGGGGGATAATTGTGAAACAAATTTCATTCCCCTTAGAGCCCGGTTGGTGGAACCTGGACGCGAATGCTGGGCATTGCTTGTTTTCTCCTGTAGCAAGCAAGTATAGCCGGGGTAACCCCACTGGGAAAAGATTGGGTCTACTACACATGGGTCTAGTTGCCACTCATGTTTTTCTGGTAGGGGATCTCTGCTCAGAGAGTCGACTAGGGTGTGGAACATGTTGGGATGATAAGAACATCCCTAAGTTTGAGTGTCCACCTCCATATTTTCTGTGCCAGTTGACAGATTTGGAGAGTGTGTGCCCCCCTGTTTGTTTATATAGATCATTGCAGTTGTGCTGTCAAGATTTGAACCCTCTAGTTCGTCAGCTGCGCTTAGAATGCTTGAAGAGCTTTGAATACTGCTAGTAGTTCCAACAGGTTGATGTGGTTCTGTGCCGTGATGCGAGTCCACATACCATGTGCTGTGTGGTGCAGGTATGTGGGATGTATTAACCCACTTATGCTCTGACCTGCAACCTCCCTGTGTCCCGGTGGTGCCAGAAATAATAAAATGGCCGCACAACCCTTGTGCGTGCCAAAACCTATGAAAATGGCGCTCTGTAAAGCACAAAAAGATGGCTGTCAAATCTACAATGCATGTGGTCAGTGGTGGAACAGAGATCTCACTCCTGAAACATGTCACTGGGCTTCACAACAAGTAAAAATGGAGCACAGAGGGGAAAAGCAGTGCTTGCTGAAAGATCCAAAATCTGGCATTTAAATCCTTTTTCTTGGTTGCTGAAACTGCAGAATGCCAGTACAAAACACCCTCAAACATCCAATATTCTTGCTGGGTGTCACAATTTACTGAGTTCAAGAAATCATTGTGAAATTGCAGTATCCTGAAAAGCTGAATTTGTCAAAAACATTCACAGGCAAAATACCTGCCTGTGGGATCTGTCAAAATATGGGCGCAGTACCCTCAGCCGCCTGAATGACTGTTTTCAAAAGCCTGCATTAAAACTGTAAACTTGTACAACTGAAATCTAATGTCTCAAATTGAAGTGACCCGTTATTGAGAGTAACCTAGGTTGTAACTATTTAAATCCTATGGTTTAGAATCTGAAATAAGTGTTGTAGATGCCCGTTTGGAAATTACAAGTTTATTCTACAACAAGGAAAAAATGCAACAAAATGACATTTGAATTTAAGCCTGACTCAAAGCCAAACCAGTATCCCCCACAAAGCCCAGGCCCCTCTCTCCATCAGGAACTCACACCCATGTGATTAAGGGGTGGGAGGAGAATTTGGGCTGCTGTGGGAAGGAGACAATGGACTTCCTCCAGCTCAAGGAGGTGCTAATTAGGAAGGATCGTAAATGGCCTCTGCCAGAAGGAAATGGGAGGAGATTGCTCCTGAGCTGCAAGAAGAGGAAGGAGGCGGGGACAGACAACCATTTGTTGATTCAAAGCACATTTTTAAAAAAAGACTGATAATTTACTGTCTAGAATTGTGAAAAATATGTAAACCCCGGATTTATGAATCTAATTTTTGGCTGCACATTTTAAGAGGCGCCAGAACTCTATTTTCTGGGAAGTAACAGTGGAAATTATGGTTTTATACCAAATGTATTTATGTCAAAAGCATGAAACTTCACACACTTATGCCTTTATACAATGCGCACATTTGTGGAAATTTGCTCTGAAATTGGACCATGTGTTCAGGACATGAAGGGCAGACTTCTGTCAAAAGCAGACCCAAGATCCTACAGCAACGGGGCTTGGAAGAGTATTCTGCTCCACAAAATATGTAATCTATATATGTTATTGTTCGAAAGGTTGCACATTTCTAAATATGTATTGTACAAAAAGTAGATTTTATGTCCAAATGCCAAGGGGAGGATTCTGACTGAAAACCACATCATGGTGACACCCTGTTTTCTCCTCCAATCAAGGGAGAGAGGAGACTCTAGCCAATAGCCTGCCAACGGGGCGCGCTTAGGATAATACAGCATACACACCCCCTTATCATAAGCATAAATAGAGACAGCTGAGGACTAAGATGGACAGGTTCACCCACTAATCGATTGCTGGCAGAGCACCCTGCAAGAGAACCATCCATTTTCCTTGCTTCAGACTACAGAAGCTTGGCAAGCAGAAAGGTCCATTCTATAGCTGAACCATTTTCAGCCAGGCCTTCAAATCCCAGAAACCAGAATTCACCCCAGGAAACCTAAGGGGAACAAAAGAAACAGCTGGGCTGTGCTGTAACTGCTTCCCTGCTAAAAGAATTATTACTAGAATCAAAAGACCCAATCCAGTTGTGCTGTGACCAGAGAGTCATTGCAGACCCAGTCCAGTCGTGCTGTGCCGTGCAGACCAGAGCACCTTGCTGTACACAGTCCGGTGTGCCCAGCAGTCTGTCCCAGAACCAGAATCCCTGACGGTTCTATTTGAAATCCATATAGTGAGTATCCATATAATAGGACTGTCACTATCCATAGTTTATCCCCATCTAAATCCATCCTATTTGTCTTTAGAACCTGATATTGTTAGGAATACTTTTGAATTGTCAGAACTTTGTGTCAAGTCTAATTTGTTTTCTAAATTCATAAAATCAATTGTGTTGTGAATAAATAAATTGAATCCCAGAAAGAAATGGATTATCCACCACATAAAGGGTCCCTGGCCAGGAACGATGGATTCATATGTGGCATTCTCTTTTTCTCTAGTCATAATCTAGTGTAAAGAAATTCCATTTGTCTTTTCAAATGCATTCCCGTTTTCCATTTTTGTGCCCATTTGAAAAAACGACCTCTACTAAAACGTCCATAACTTCTTCAAATTTTAAGCTAGAAACAAACTTTAAACGTTTGTTTGTAGCCAACATTCTCGGATTTCCATAGAACCAAAAACGGCATTCCAAATCCCTATAGTTTTCCCGCAATCGCGATTACCACGCATTAAAATGTTTGCCGCAAATTTTGTTTTAGGTAGAATTCTGTCACGTGTAAAACAGCCTTCAATTGCACCCGACCTCAGTTTTAAGTTTTCACATTGCTTCTTACTAACAAATCATTGCCAGTGTTTGTCTGCAACCATATAAAGCGACTCCCATTAGAAATTAAACAATTTTAGCAAGTTACACCATATTTAGTGTCTTACCCAATCCATTCTTCAGATAACTTTAAAACCGTTGTTTACAGTTTGCCAATCAGTTCCGTTTCTCTCTTGGGTTTGCTGGGGGGAAATTGGGATTGACATTTTGTTTGAATTCTGCATTCCTGAATACCTGCTCTCTCTCCTATCTCTATATTGGATATTGTGGGGTTGAGGGGTGGGCAGAGGGAAATAGTAACCAGATTGCCATTTGATTGAACACACACGCAAAAGTATTAATTCTGTGCTGCATTGTTTTTGCTCATTATTACTCCTTGTGATTAAAGCGATTGCTTATTGTTGCATCACCCCATTGGTGATTATTGTATGCCCATTAAACATAGTGTGATAACATTGTGAATACATACATATTTTGACTTTGCAAACCAGCCCGATTCAGTGTGACCGGGGGGAAGGGGTGCGGGGGTTAGGGGTGTTCCAAGAGAGGGGCGTGATATAAGTGGTACATCGTTCAGAATAAAATAACTTTTAGACAAAAATAAACAAATAAGGATTTCAGTTGTACATTACATGCTAGGCGTTGACTTAGGTGAAGTGCCGGATTTTAAATCACTTACAGGTAGAGCGCCCCCCACACGAAGAGAGATGCATCTGTCGCAATGATCGCTTGCGCCTCCGGATCATGGAAGGGTTTTCCCCTTAACAGATTTTCCCTTGCCCACCAGCCTAGGTTTTGAACTAGTGTTGGTGAAATGCCCATTAGATCATCCCACTGACCACTGTATCGTCAACCACTCCTGCATGGGGCGAATGCGCAGACGTGCATGTGGGAACAGGTATATTCACGATGCCATCATGCCTAGTAAACGCATTGTTTTGCGTACGCTTATCTGGCGACCGGCGTGCTAATGGGGCAAAACTGAAATCCAACCCCCGGGTTATGTGAGGGGGAGGTTCCTCCTCACGGCCCAGCGGTCGGATTTCTTTGTTTTACATCGGCGTGCGTAATGCACGCCGACATGAAACTGAAAGTAATTTTCACAGCGGCAGCCATTTCGGGCTGCCACAGTGAAAATGAAAGGAGAGTCTCCACCTTTTGCCCACTTGATCTGTGGCACTATTGTGCCTTTCAGATCGAGGGAGGGGTCGTTGGAAAGGGGAGACTCTTCCCAACACCTTTTTTTGAAGCATTGCTGGGCGCGAATCGGGTGCAGATCGCTTGATCTGCACCCAGCAATGCTACTGAACCACCAGGGAACAGTTTGTGACGTGAGGTGTAGAGGGGGCTGCTTACTATGTATGTAAACAGCAGTCTTCCCCCAGACCACAAAGCATGGTGGCACACGTAGCGAGACCCCTGGTGGCAGATGGGTGATAATCTGCCCCCAGGGAAGGAGGCACACAAAATAAAGGAGTTTTGGGTGAGGGGGCCACTAGCCACCAGGATTTTTTTGAGAATGAAAGGGGATGGGCCCACTCCCCCCACCATACGTGGATGGGGCGGCACCTCATGTAGCCCTCCCTGGGGCAGATTTCTGACCCCCCATCTGCCACCAGGGAGACTACATGAGGTGCCCCCCACATCCATTTGGGGTAGTTGGGGTGGCAGGACCCCACCAAAGGATGGGGCCGCAGGTTTGGGCCCATCTGCCCCATAGCGAAAAGGTCAACAATAATTAAAAAATACACAAAAAACATACATAAATTCGGATTTGGGTGAGGGCCACTAGACCACCAGGATTTTTTTTCATAATAATTTAGCATTTATATAGCGCAGGCCCTAGGAGGGGGAAATAGGTTTATACTGGGGGTGAGGGTCAGTAGACCACCAGGGATGGCTTGAAAGGGGGGCTGTGATCGGAGAGTAGTAGTTATGGTTTGTTTTTGCTAAGGTGACCATAGGTAAATACTTTTAGTTTCGTTTACAACTTTTTCTATGCGAGCAGCTGCAACGTTCGAGTACTGGTTTAATTATTCTACGGTTAAGGCCCATTGCCAGTGGGGTGGGTGAGACTGGGGCTGGATCGTTGTTGTGGGCAGGAGTGGGCGGTCTGGGGAGATATTTTGGTGGGCTGGGACACAATTGCAGGGGCAGGCCACAAATTGCCCCCCATGCCAGCAGAACATTGCTGTTTCCCTGGGAGCGGCTGCCTCCCATGTGGGTTGACCGTCCGCAAGCCAGGCTGCACCTCTGGCTGTGCTGCGTTACAGATGTTACCTCCGGGCAGGCCTGGGGCTCCTGCCGGGGGCTTCCTGGGACTGCCAGTGCACTTGGGGATGGTGAACCCACATGGGAGACGAGTGCCCAAGGCGCGGAAAGAGATCCCCCAACCATCCTGGTATTCTGGCTGGCCTGCGTTACAGCTTTTCCCTCCAGCAAAGGACGGGAAATGTCCCAGCCTCCCGGGAATGTTCAACCCACACTGGGAGTCAGCCACCCAAGGCCAGGAATATCACCCCTATAGACATTTGTTGTGTTAGCATGGTTCTTATAATGTTTCGACACACTTGCTGCTGCACTTCGACACACAACCATTTCATTTCCCAAATGTGACCTACATTTAGTTGCTGCTTTTGGCACTACGCTTTTGTAACCTGCACAAATCACCTACCCTTCAAAAGGTCTGCCTGTGCCCTTTCAAAAAATGTATGCTTGCCCTTCCTCACCACATTTGTTTTCGTTATTTACACAGGCTTACTACGTCTGTTTAGACCGTAAGCATAAAAATAATGTGTACCATGGCTCCGTTTTTGACTTGTGGTATTGCTTGCTTTGTGAAACACTATGAAAAATGTGCGATTTCTTAACTGGAAAAGTCGGAGGTATGTAGCAGAGCATTGTTTTCAAAATTCACAGAAGCATATGCGCCTTACCAGATCAATCATGTCCACCCCATACATTTTTTTCTGTTATTCTCCCGATTTTCCCACAAACTATGGAATTTTTCCCCAACATAGTTGTTGCCTGACCTGCGCAAATCACCCCTTCATAAACTTGGAATTTTGTCTACTTTTCAGAAATGTATGCCTTTCCGCCTTCCCATTCAGCTTTCCTTCTCTTCCATTCCATACACGCATGTCCTATTGGACAAAAAAGGCCAAAATCGCCTACCTCTCACAAAACGTCTAGTTAGCATATCAAAATATGTTCTTTTGGTTTCCACTCAACCCGTTTTTTGGAAGCCTGGAAAATGGTGAATTCAGCACAGCAAACCATTTGTTCCTAGCTCTTACAAAGAAAAGAATACAGGCTTCTTTGTACATCATTTTATTGGCATGGTCTGAAAAAACCCAAAATGTTCTACCTTGGTTATTTTCTCTCACCCCCCTACAGCAAACTAGGATTTCTTGGCAGCGTTACGACCACCTACATGTAGAAAACAGGGGCCAAATTTGGCTGCGATATCTCATGTAACAAAAAAGTTACAAGGGATTGGATGGCGGAAAAAAAAATAAAAAAAGGCCTTCGCACGCGGGGGGGGGGGGGGAGGTGGTTTCGGGAGGGGGCATGGCAGTTAAGGGTCTCAACTTATTTCCAATAAGTGCCTGTTTTTGCTGGGTTGCCCTAGGGGCTCCCCTTTTAACTTTCTTTTGCTATAGTTCCCAAGGGTAGAAAGGATCTTTCGATCACTTTTACATTTTATTCTTATGTGGAGTGCTGGGAGATACACTGTATCCCCCTATCACATTAAAACTGCAACAACTTATGAAAAACTGTCCTAACAGATAATACACAAACTGGCTTCAGCAGGTTGAGTGTTTGCATGAGTTTCACCAAAAGTGGTCCCGATGGGACCACTGCTGGGGTGTGTGTGTGTGGGCAGATCTTCATTGGATGATAGTCTGGGTGTCTGCTCACCTGGGCTTTACCATAAGTAGTCATGCAGTCATTCCACAGATATCCTGTGAGGAACCAAGTATCCTGCATAGCCGTGAAGAGTTAGGTAGACATGACCTGAGGAGGCCTGGAAACCAACCTTTGCTGCAGTCCCGCTGGAGCCCTGCCTGGCTAGTGCCCTTCGAAGACCTTAATCGGTGCTTCAACCCGTAGGAGTTTCTCGACTTCGTCTTAGTGCCCGTCGACTTGAGTGTTCGGAAGGATTCCCGAGCCATCCAGTGGACTAAAACTCGAATTTGGGCTACCGTGGTAGTAGAGTTCTTCATTTTGTCCCCAGAACTCAAGGGGTCGCAAGCTTGTCCTGCAAGAGTCCTTCCTGCGAAATCTGTGTACTAGCATCGACCAGCTCGAGATAGACAGATGTCAACCGTGACATCTGTGTCCCCTGCTGTTGCTGTGCATCTTTGATCATCCCTGAAACCGGCTTTCTCGTTGTTAGACAAGATTGTATGCAGTAACCCTGTGCAAGACTACACCAGTCTTTTCCTCTTGGTAATAGTTAACCCAACCTTTGGTATAGACCTGTACTACACAAGTTGGTAGAGTGACTGAGCAGTCAGGCTTATCTCAAGAGGGGTCAATAGCTGAGCTGTAGAGGTGAAACAGAGTCACAGGTATTCAAATAACACTTCTACTCCAGGTTTCTTTTTAAAATAATTATGTATTAATTTAACAGTCAGTTTTAAAATAAGCCTTCTTTAGAAATGGCAATATGTAACAAAATACACTTCAATAACACTCCTTCAGTTTCAGTTAAGTAGATACCCTTTTGGGATGTGTCATACACACTTGCAACACCCTGGGGGGGACTTCGATTGCTAGGACAGTGTGGACATTAATATATCACTTAAACACTTCATGCAATACTGAGGTTTTGGAAAAAGAAATAGGTTAGGAAAGGAAACAAAGGTTAACAGGTTTCTCCGAACAAGTAAGCACTTCACAATCCACCAATGAAATATAGGTTAACTCTTTCCCAGCTATACAAGTATCTTATGTATGACTTTTTGAGGGACATATAAACACAAAGTCAGAGGGTAAGTGTCTTCAGGGAGCCAGGACAGCCTATGTCATTTGAGCAAAGTCTAGGGAAGCTGAGGCACTTCTTGAAGATAGCACAAAAGTCTTGCAAAATGTTAAAGAGAGTTTTGTTGTAAAAATAATCACTGTTGGGCCACAAGCTGGGAGGCTTGTGAAAAGCAAAGCTGCAAGCAACTCTGCAAAGGGCAGCAAATGCAAGTCCCCAGTGAAAGCAAGCACACTACACAAAAAGGTAAGTACCCCTAGTTACACAGTACCTTGAGTCTGAAGAAACTGTTCCAGCATGTTCCTGTTGAAGTCCTGCAGATCCTGGTGTTCCTGGGCCTCAGTCTTGTGGACAAGAGGAAGGACGTCTGGGGACTCCTGCACTACGGTTTGAAGGTCAGTGGCAGCAATGAGCACACTCCAGATCACCGGCACTTCGCTGTTTGTTACTCGCAAACAGCACCACTGCGGTTCTTGGACACCTTATGGGCTCTAGTGGCTATTGGGGTCCAGCACTTTGTTGAGGTGGCACATGCTTGGATATTCCTGCTTCGACTGAGTCCTTAGGATCTTCCTGGAGCTCAGGTCTTGCTTAAAAACGATGTACTCTATTCTGGTGTTCCTGTCCCCAGGCACTCTGTTCCAGCAGCAGCAAAGTACAGGCTGCAGGGAGAGGGGATCCAATCAAGTTAGTCTTTGGGTTGATTGGACCCACCAACCCAAGGGGAGAAGTCGTCCTTTCCGGGCTTCTCTAGTCGATCAGAAATTCGAGCTTCAGCACTGCAGCAAGGCTTCACCTGGCACACCAACAGTCCAGGATAGTGCCGCAAGCTCCGCTTCGTTTCTCCTTCGGTTCCTTCGTCCAGTGGTCGACTCTGCCTTCCTTGCAAAAGACCTTGCATTTTATACAACTTCCTCCCATTCATTTGCAGCCTAGCTGTCACTCACACAGCAGGGTGGCTGTACTCCAAGGACAGCCAGCCACCTTTGGGTACATTCATGTAACCAAGGAGACTAAGCAAAGGGAGCTTCGGTAACCTCCCTCACTTCCTGCCCAACACGCTAGAGCCAGAGCCGAGCTTCACCCTTGAATCCTGCCAAAGACCAAACAAAGGGAGCAAACCTGGTTTGGCGTGCAGAGTAAATCTGAAGAAGGACCTTACCAACAAGAAATGGCAAAAAAAGAAGACTGGGCCATTTTGACAAAATGATCACGCATGGATACAATACTGCAGCTGAGGATTCAGCCTGCGGTAAAAACGCACAATGCCAGCCATTAATTGTAGTAAGGGTAACAAAACATGTTACATGAGAAGTTAGACAAAGGGGACACTAAGTAACCCCTCAGCATTCTACACATGATGGTGTGTGCTGGCTCTGCAAAGAGAAAAAGGTAAGTAAAGTCAATTTCTCTTTATTACTCTTGGAAACAGTTTATCCTAGAGAAGGTATTTAAACCTCAGAGAAATCGAAAGGACTTCTCTGTGACACTGTACTGAGGGTGCTGTGCGTCACAATACAAAAAGATGATGCCTCTAGAGTTTGTCAGACTCCAAAGGAAAAGCATGGTTCAAATTAAAGAAAAATAATTGGAGGAGTGAGAAAAAGGTCTCTCTCCAGGATAAAAATTAAAAAGTCCTAACGTCCAGCAAACGAGCTAGGGATCTATAAGGTAGAAGGGAATTAACAAATAAATTAGAAAACTTGCATCTGGTCGACCGTCTGAAGAGCCTTGCACTGGTGCCTGCTTCTTAGGTAATATTTGGAACAAGTTACTTACCTGTAACTGTTCTCCAGCATGGTTCTGGCATAGATTCACATGCTCATGAATATTGCCCGTCGTCAGGCTGGGAATCCCCGGTAAAGAAAAAAATCAGTTTCAGTTTAGTTTCGGAACTATCTTTCTACTAGTAACCAATCCCTGGTCTCTGGGTCATAGTCCCCCCCAGCCAATGACTGCCCTCTGCCTAAGCCCTTCCTCTGGCAGCCATCTTCAGATTTTTACCGAACGTTCACATGTTGGGAGTCCTCGTGCTGTACCTCTCGAGCTTTTACTGCGTTTCTTCAAAGAGTTTACTCTTATATTTTCTGTCAATCAAGCCTCAAGCTCCACCGATTATACTTCCGATCAACGGGGACCCGTTTTTCGAATTTTCAACACCGCTCAAGGGCATCTTTTTGTCGAGTTTCCACTTCTTGGAGGATTCCAGAAGGTCTGAGGCCTACCCCGCGTGGACATGGCCCAGGACAAAGGAAGCATGATGCCTGTTGGATCCAAGCTGTTCAGGAGCTGCCCTGGATGCAGATTACAGAACGTCTTTAAGGAGGATGAGCACTCTCGGTGCCCCTACTGCCTTCACAACGACAAATCGCACATGGAGAAGGACTGTGCGTTTTGTAAGAACATGTCCGAACGGACAATGAAGGATTGTGATTCAAGGCTCTCGTCAGCCTTCTTGCCAAAAAAGTGAGACCCGTCAAAGAGCATGTTCAGAAGACGGTTTTGCACGTCTGGTGCGAAACCAGACTTGGGTAACCACGCAAATCTGCGCATTACTGTGCTAGTGCCCATGGATATTCTACACTATCTGCAGTGTTCGATCCAGACTGAAAGGATTCCTGCATGGCCTCCTTTCCATCTTTAACAATGGCTTGGAATCCTTCCCCCTTCATCCCCTTCCGGTATGTGCTCCACCGCCATTGCTATGCACTCCCACAGAGCATACGAACATTTTTGCCAAGGCACATTTGGAGTTGGCTGATTTTAGCGCCATACTCCCAGCTGAAAATACCTTGCGTGCCCAACCATCCACACGCTGGTCTCTATCCGGAGGGATAGAAGGGTATACCACCTTATTTGAAGCTGTGGCTGCCTGGACCACCAGACTCTCGGGAGTAGGGTGTTTAGACAGATAGCCGGGGTCGCTACTGAAGGGCGGTATTTGGAAGCAAGTGATTTATTCGCCGGAGGAATAGAATCCGCAGTCTCCCAATTTTGGGCTACCCTATTTTGCAAGGCTACATGGAAGCGTAAAATTGGATCTTCGGTGGGACCATGATCCAATATATCGGTTTGATCATCCTGGATGAATCGAGTTGGTTGTCTAGCTCATCCTAAATATTCGACCACCTTTGTCATTAGTTGACTTGTGAGGGACTAGCATGTTCCCCTGGTTCTGGCCTGCCAAAATCTGTTTCAGGCGAAGTAACAATACCACTTGCATTATGTAAGGTTTCCATCAGGTCCCTCATCCTCCTTTCCTCAGAAATCAGGCATTCTGGGACATTTGGGGTGCCATATTCAGTCCAAAAGGAACATTCTCCTCATCAGACCTCTCCTGTTCTTCAAATATTGAAGTAAAGGATTTGAAAAATTATTTCCTTGGAAGAGGTTTAAAATCCTTTTCTGGTAAAGGTGGGAGAGGTGTATCAGTGGAACCTGAAGGCATTACAGCCTTTGCAGCCTTCTATCTTGCTATTATTTTTACAGCTTCTCTGAGTCGGCGAGTTGGAGCCTTTGGAATATTTGGCGCTGAGGGCTTTGGGGTCGACAAAGGCGTCGATGGCGCAGACAAAATAGTGGTTGACGGAGCTGGCTTGTAGGGCGTCGAGGCGCTCTTCAAAGAGTTACCCTTTGAGGTGTGTTGGGTTTCAGACAGCGTCTGTGACCTCGAACGGTCGACAGGAGCGGTCTTTCAATTGGTGTCCTGGAAGGTTCCCAATCCTTCCTCCTTCGGTCACCCGGGCTCGAGGGCACACGAGTGTCGGAACGATAACGCCCCCGGCCGGCTTCTGAAGAAGGCGCGTAAGAGGCTTAGCTTTTTCAAACACCTCCATCATTTTTACCCTGAATGCTTCCCACTCGGAGGAAGAATGTTTTGTGGGGCATTTCATTCTTTTTGGGGATTCGTCCGAGGAAGAGGTGGAAGGGGACCGGTGGAGTCTTTTTTTGGACTTTTTTCGAAGACTAGGCGCAATGAGAATCGCTACAGGACCTAGACTGATGCCTTTCGCGTCAAGGAGATTTCTCCTCACGGGACCTCGACTCGACAATCGAGGCTTTTCGGTCGGATTTACGACCTACCTCCAGTTTTCCCTTGCAAGGCCTTCCCCGTCATCACCTGACTTCGTACAGGCCTCCATATTGTGGCCTTCAACCAAAAGACACCACAGACATTCCCGGTGCGGGTCCATGATGGACATTTTCAAACCGGAGGATTTACACTTTTTGAATCCCGATTGTGGGGTCGTAGTCGGGGGTCGACGACGAGGACATATTGAACATCTTCAGTAACTGCGTCACAGAACTACTCGCAGCACGCTGAGTCTCTGAAGCAACATGTACTGCGGAAAAATGGAACCGAGGCCAACGGGCGCAGTGCGTGCTACTTGTATACCTGATGACGCCACCCTCGACGGAGGCCTTCAAGGACCCATCGACTCGACATCGACGCATGGCGCCCTCTGCCGAGAAAAAAATTCCGAAGCAGCTAGATGGAATACATCTAAGATGAGGAATACGTTGGAGGACACAATCCATTCGAAGTGGTCTTACTATTCTTGGGTACTGTAGTTCACACAAGATAATGTATTTAAACATTTAGAGGAGTCCAAGGGACTCCTCAGTGGCACTGCACAAAGGGTGCTCTGTGTCACTATATTAAGCAGATGCCTATGGAGTTTACCAGACTCCATTAAAACACAAGGAACACAAAATCTTAAGAGGGAAAAGGCATGAGTGAATGGCAAAAAGGCCCACTCACTCAGGAGATTAAAATCAAAAGGGTCCCAGATTCCAGAAAAGGGCTGGGGTTCTATAATGTTGAAGGGAAATCGCACAGAAACTGACAGTTTCTGTCCAACACTGCTCCATTGTTCCACGAGAAGAGGTTGCACACAGCTCCTGGAGGACACGACTGGAACTCTTCTTGCAACCACAGCTCCTGGAATTCTGAGTTGTGAGACTGGAAACAACGGTTGGAAAAGCTAGCTCAGGCAACCTTCCAACGATCTGTCAAGTCTGGAGAAAAAAAAAAAATGGGGTGGGGGTGGGGGGGCAGTTACAGTGGAATTTACCTGCTCCCCTATCTCTGCCCTTTTTAAAAGTTTGAAAACTTTTAAACTGTTTTACAACTGTTTCGCTTTGCCAATACTTGTTGCAGAAAGCCCTCCAAAATCTAGGAACAGTGTTACTCACCAAAATACATGGTCTTCTGACTTTTGGAACTTTCTTCACATCCACAGGGACCTCCTAACTTTTTCCCTGCTCCTTAGAACTATTGGAATCTGTGAAGTTCTGGGCACAAGGCCCCATACAACTTCGGGTTGGACTTTACAAGTTACGGTTGATATTCCTGAGGACTGTTGGTGTAATAATTAGCAAATAAGCTCAAAGCCGGCGAGCCATTACCACGTAAGCTAATGCCCCGTGGCCCATACTTATAGGCCCGAGCATAGCAAGGGCCTTAACGAAGGCCTCGGGGCATTACCTTACGCAGTAATGGCCAGCCGGCGAGGGGCTTATTGCCATCAGTACCCTGGTCTAACGGTCCGGGGTACTAACGTTTTTTTTTTCAGTTGCAAGAAAAGAAAATTTAAATGCCATTTAAATGCCCGCTGCGGCCTGGTTAGCCTAGTCCACTTTCCTTTAACGTGGCAGCCATAGTACACAAAGAAAATGGCTACCATGGAAGGGGAGAAGTGACTACACCTAGACCGAGCTCCCTTTCCATGGTGGATTGAAAAAAATACATACAATAGCATCCCCAATGCGCTGCATGGTGAGATGCTGTGTGCACCGTTAAATAACCAAAAAGGTAAAAAGACAAGATATACAGTTTCCCAGTACCATAGTCTGAAAGACTGATCAGTTTCCCCCATAACAAAATGAGCAAAAGGCCAGGGGAGTGAAGCTGAAATCTGCACTTGTTCCCTGAAAAAGAGTCAGGACTGGGTCAAAAACAAAAGAAAACCATTTTGGGGGTCGGGGTCCATAGAATATGGAGGTAAAGTTGTATAAAGAGATCTTTTCTAACAACCATCTATTGAAAGTAATACATTCAGGCAGGCAGGGATGATCAACTGAATATGTGTACTCTGAAAATAAAAATTGAGTTATTTAAAATAGGGCATCGCAACCAAATAAAGGATATCCCTAAGATCTGGTCAGCCAGTTCCTGCTACATGCAAAGTTCTTTGTTAGGGCGTTTTACTTAAGTCCACCTATGGTATGACTGTAAAAGACTCACTCTTAAGAGGACACCCAACTCTTAGGTTAGGCCTGAACTATGCAAAAGGATTGGTAGCTATAGTCTAGTAGCCAAGTAAAGTTTAGGAGGGACAAGGGCTGTTGAGTTGAAAGACCTTTAAGCACACTTCTAGTTAAGGAAGCAATTGTGGTTTTATAACAATATGGTTATTATATATACTAGGACAATGTTAAAATCACTACAGCTCAGTTAAGTAAAAATAGTTCACACAGATATATACATTAGATATTTGCTGTGACAATACTAAGTTCAATAGTAGACCTTAAGTATCAAGAGTAGCTTTAGGTTAGCAAAGAATTCATCAACCAACATTTACTAACAGCAATACTATAACTTAGTGTAGGCCTAAAGTTATAAGTTCAACCCTATCTGGGGAATGTGAGTCTCAAAGGTCAGATGGAGGCACTGGGGGACCACCGAGTGGCAGAACAAAGGAAGGCAAATGTAGTCAAATATCAGAAGAAGCGTTTTCGTAACAAGGGAATTGGATTCAAAAGGGTTTGTGGAGCTATATAGGCCACCTGAAGGATTTCAGCCTCTAGGACGGATGTCCATCGGCCCGGTCATCCACCTAGCGTGACTCAGGAAGCTTGGGCGGTGTGAACAGCAACACAAAAACTGCCCCGGCAAGTACCCAGGAGTCAGATAGTACCTTCTATGATGAAACACAGGTGTCACTGGCGAGTCCCCACCAGAAGACAAGAGAAGCTGTGGTCCGGGTCTCTGGCCTTGGTGGCTGAGGAGGAACTTTTGGCAGGAGCAGACAGTCTGACTCAGTCCCAGAGGTGCCCAGCAGACTATCTTTGCGGCACTTGGTTGTGGAGGCTCGACACAGGCTTTGTAGCAGAGACGGTTGTCACCCAGCAGACTTGCTTGCTTCTCTCGGTCCTCAACTCTGAGGGGACTTCTAAGATCAGGGTGGAATCCCTGAATTTGTGGGCAAACTGGAGCAGCACCTCAGGTCCCAGGGTGTTGGGGTATTGCAGGCCTGGAAGGTCGCCGCACTTTGTGAGATGGCTCAAACTGTAGCTAGTAGAGACTGGTTAGGACCACAAGTCCAAGTGAGGAAGTCGTCCAGTCTGGATCTTCCCTGACGAATAGAAGAGGGCTGGAGCAGCAGCGGTCATTTAGTCCGCTTTGGCGGTTGCTGGAGATCGCTGCAGGCGTCATCCTTCCGAATGGATCTTCCAGTGGTCAATTGTGGCTTCAGCATCAAGATCCCCACCTTTTATGAAGGAACCCAGCCAATCAGCATTTAAGTAAGGTAAGTATTGATATAGTCTTATCTGCTTGGTATTAGGTAAACCCACCTTTTGGTATAGGTCTGTACTACATAGGTTGGTAGTGTGACTGAGCAGCCAGTCCTATCACAAAATATGTGAGCAGTAGAGCTGTACAAATGAAATCTGTAAACACAAGTAGCCAAGCAATATTTGCACTCAAGGTTTCAGTTATAAATGGTTACTTAATTAAACAAAATAAATGTTTATTTTAAATACAATTAAGCCAAGTTAAGTCTTGGGGTAAGTACTGGTCAAAGTCATAAACACATTGTAAATAAAACACATTGCTCGAAGGTACACAGACCAAAGCATATAACCTTATTTGGAACACCAAAGAGTAGTTCTAGAGAGAAGTGAAACCTTTTTAAGCACATTCACTATAGGACACACCTATTCTTGGGGAGTAAAAACAATTGTTACTGTTAGGTAAGATTGTATGCAGTACCCTTTGGGTGCACTACATCCCCCCTAACCTCCTGGCAGCAGGAACCCAACCTTTGGTACTACACAAGTTTGTAGCGTGCTGAGCAGCCAGGCTTATCTCAAGAGGGGTCAATGTGAGCAGTAAGGGAATTACAGAGATTCAGTGACAAGCATTCAAATAAACTCTTACACACAAAGGTTTCTTGGTTAAACAATTATTAATTTAAGAGTCAGTTTGAGTAAGCCTTCTTCAGAAGGGGCGATATATTAAGACACAAATACACTCCAAAATACACACTCTAGTTTCTCTAAATCAGCAAGTAACCATTTGGGATAACACACACGCTTCCTACACCCTCAGGTGACAAATAACTAGGACACTGGACATGAATATATTACTGTGGCATTTAGAGCAATACTTAGAATGTCAAAGAAACAGGTTATTAGAACAAAACAAGATTGCTCACAAATATTCTGAAGCAGTTAAGTTGTTTTGGTAACCCCCAATGCGAGTTAAGTAAACCCCTTCCTGCGAACGCAGCCTGCGGTAAAAAAAACACACCATGGTAGTTAAAAGTAAACCACTGCCACCAGCCATTCATTGAGGAAAGGGTAACAAATATGTTACGTGAGAAACTAGACAAAGGGGATACTAAGTAACGGCTCCAGCTCCCTATTGTAAGGTACTGTGTGCTGGGTCTAGAAAGTTACAAATGTAAGTAAAGTCAATTTAACTTCACTTCTCTTGGTAACAGTTTATCCAAGAGAAGGTATTTAAACCTTTGGGCAATCTGAAAGATTTCCCTGTGCCACTGCACTGAAGTTGTGAGTGACAATGTAGCGATGATGCCTATGGAGTTTGTCAGACTCAATACTTAAAGAAACAAAGCTCAAATCGCATTAAAAATACAAGAGTGGCAAAAAGGGTCTCAATCTCTCCAGGTTAGAAATTAAAAGTCTGGGATCAACAGCACCACTGGGACCAATGTATCTACAAGTGTCAATATGAGAGAAGGTGATTTTCTGGTATGGGATGGAACTAAACTTGTATGGGGTTATCACACCACCCAATGCTGTCATATCAGAAAAGAAAGAGCCACAGGGTGGAATGCAAAACAACACAGTATCTCCACCAGTGATGTATAGGTATAATGCTCGCAGTTTAAATGACCGAAACCCGTCTGCCATATCGTGGTTGTATGATACCCCCACCAGTCAACCTGCCCCCGTCTTAAAAAACAACCTGCAAGATAAACTCAGGGACGAAAAGGAAAAGATGCTAGCAGCACACGAAATCTTATACGATGAATGGGCAAAGGCGGGCGGGAATGAGAAAGGGGGGGGTCTATTTTTTCCCTCGCCCAGGAGGCTGGGAAGTACATAAGGAACAAGAACAACAGACGGAAAAGGGAAACCGGGAGGAGGAAGTATGATGAGTACTATGGGTTAGGATTAGACAAAATGGAAGACCCACGACATCCCCACCAGACAAATAAGTGGTATGCAGATATGAGTGCCACCGCAAAACAAACAACAAATGAGAGCTGTTATGTCTGCTCCCTCATTCCTCATGCTTCAGGTACACCCAAAGTATTGCTACCCAAAGAGTTGCCAATTATAGATGCCCAATGTCTCCATCTCACGTTATGCAGGATTAAGAACACCTTCCAGGCACATGAAGTTACTTTTAAAATGCTGCAGAACGAGAAAACTTGCTACCCAAAAACGGCAGGGGTGGTATGTCCGGAGGAACCATTTTTTGTAATACATGGGACACTTTTTTCAGACAACAAGTGGAAGGATGAAGAAGTAATGTGTAAAGCTGAAGCACTGAGAGGTGTGGCACCAGAGAAACTGCAGTGGATAGAAGAAACATGCATACCAGTATGGAAGGAACACATTTCAAAACTAGCTTGGGTAACCGCCATCGAAAAACCCTTCAAACTACAGAGTGAAATAGACTATGAACTATGTTTCAAAGGAGAGGGGAAAACCACCATGGGAACAAACAAGAGCTGCAACAAGACCCTCACCATCCCAGATCTGAGAAAAGGGACAGCGGCCCTAATGGACACGTACTGGGTATGCGGCAATCAGGCATACCTGCACCTTCCCCCGTCATGGAGTGGCAGCTGCTCAATGGCCACTCTACACTCAGCCCTAATGGTAATACCAGAAAGCCACATCGATTGAAGCAAAAGGACACAGGAGCGCATACAACAGAGTGCAGCCCAGCCGACTGCGGAGTCACAAATGTATGTCCTGTCCTCCGGAAACAAGGGAGAGGTGCTGACCCGTAACAGAAGAGCATCAAATTACATATCAAAGGCATCATCAGAACTGTTGGCTCAGATCCCAGACAGATATCGATTGTTCAGCTCAGCAGAAACATTCTTCGCCTCACTCATCTCAAGTGTCCAAGCAAGGGCAAACGCAAAATGGCTCCAGATAACACGTTGGGAACTGATTCAGCTGGCCAATGACACTGAAGAAGGGTTCAACGTAATAAAAGTGGAACTAAGGGCTCTACGGCTGATGACAATGCAAAACAGGTATGTCCTGGACCTGTTGACGGCGATGGATGGAGGTGTTTGCCGAAAAATTGGAAGTGCTTGTTGCACTTTCGTACCTTCCGAAGATGCAGAAAACGGCTCCCTGTCCCATGTGATCGAAGCAGTGCACAACCTAGGAGAAAAAATGAAAATGGAAGGTGGAGCAGAAGACAGCACGTGGTTCGATAACATTTTCTCCTGGGTCCCCTCGTGGCTTGGAATAACTGAAATTTTTGATGCCAGCTGTGGTGTTCCTCCTTTTTGCCTGTGTCAGGTGGGTCTTCGATGTTGCGCTAACGCAGTACCTAATGGTGCAATGATGTGGTGACAATGGGCAACACTCGTGGGACAATACAAAACATGCAGGAAGTGCAGGTACAAACAGGAACAGATGACACCAAGATATCAGCTAGTGCCTATCTATCACGACAAAGATATCATAGATAAAGCGTGGCACACCACCATTAGAGAGCCCCGTGTACTAGAATGGTACCAGGAGGTGTGGGTAGATTTGGCGGGAGATGGCGGATGTATATACCCGACTTGTACCCCAGATGAATATGCCAGAAGAGGGGAAAGCTTACGGGGGTTGTGCAGAGCATGGATGCCCATAAAAGGCACACCTGCATGGGACGAGGCAGTAATGGACGAGGAAGAATGTAGAAGGCTGGAGGACTTAAAGTATTTGTTACTTAAGTAACGAAAGGGGGGAAATGTAGGGGAGGAATGGTCCAAAAGACCCCCCTTGCCTACATCTCCACCCCAGGTGAGGGCCATGGCTCAGCAGGCGTCCCCTCCTTACCACCAGGGCCCAGGTGGTGGATGGCTCACCTGCTGAAGACATTGCCCGCACGTATTAAATTTAGCTAGGCCTCAGAAACCATTTTGTCTACTAAAGATGGTGTGAGCTCAGCGCACTGTAGCGCGGCCCCCACCTTCGGAAAGTTTCAGTTCTCCCCGTCTCCGCAGCACCATGGCAGATCCGCTGCGGGCCCGTTCCCACGAACAAGACGGACATGATCTAGCGTAATACACTAACATTGTAACAGTTCACCTTCCGCAGTGTATCACTGCTCCCAGAATGACCCGGTCAGCAAGGCCTGGGCGATGGGAAGATCTGTAGAATGGTCATCTGATGAAAGCAGAAAGGTACCCAAATGTGAATGTCGAAAACCACTTTTTCCTTTCCATACAACCACTTTTACTAAAGAAACCTGCAAAATTGTGTAATTATCGTACATGATACCAGCCGTGAAGGATCCACACCCCTGCAGGGGTGTGCAAATGATAAAAGCATTCCGGAGGATTATTCTTTATATGCATCATTGAAAGCCGTACACCCCGCGGTCCCGCGCCATAACTGAACTAATGCTGCTAGGGTACGCAAGAAAACGAATGTAACCATACAGAGGGCACATGTGAAGAGTGTGCGAGAATGCACTCGTCACGCGTGTATGTCTAAGCCCCTTATGTACCACCACCGTCACGTACAGTGGCGGGTTACTTTCTATGTACTCCACCAACCCTGCTACTACCTCACTTACTGCAAATGTATATGCATATAACTAAATACTGTAGTTGTTAAAACATAGTGTACGAATAAGGTGCCCAGACTGAATATAATCGAGACACATTCAGCAAAGTTGAAATGCATGTTTTAAAGTGATTTGAATAAGTATTATAGAGCGTTCAAATGTTTGTGATGTTTTTACCTAAAGTCGGCAACACACGAGGGAGATACCTTTGTGAATATGTGCAAGGCCATTTCCCCTCCCATCCTGCCAAGACTGCCAAACATGAGAGCAGAGGCCCGCGCCGCGCTTCTCCACCTCCCCCAACTAGACTGGAGCCGCTTCAAAGATGTGTAGCCCCCTCTGCAGCACCCAAGGCCACGGGCCGCCACCTGCATTATTTACAGCACAGCAGTAAACCCCTGCCTGAACCCACGCTTCCAAAGGCGCCCCCTCGTAAACCCCACAACCCACCAAATCATCTTAGACTTATGGCCCTGTGCAATCAGGACACCCAACACTGTGGCAACACACAGCGGCACATTTATAACCACATCTAACAAGACAGGGAGGCATGTACCGTCCGTCCCAATCCCTGAAGCTTAGCCCCTCAACCTATGGCCCCGGTCAACAGGACACTGGTAACCTTGCCCTGACGAATGACCATCAGACCCCTCACAAGGTGCATTCCTCCTGTGTTGCATTAACCTGTAGAATAACCTATTGGAAGATTTACCAAAGAAGATAATATTGCAATGACTGAATGACTGCGGTGTGTATGGCCTAGGGCAAATAAGTCAGGAAAAGACATTCATCTGACACTGGCCGCGATGGCACAACACCGCCCGGATGAACTCTGCCAACCTGCCAGGCCCAGCCCAACCCACGAGGCTGACCAGTGACGTTCTCCAGCCACGGCCAACCACATCGCAGCAGCACCTATAGTTAGTCGTCGCCACCCAATCCCATTGAACTTGTGCCCCCTATAGTGTGTAGGTTCTTATGACGTTTTTTGTAAATATATACGGCTGTCTTTGCGACAGAGCGCTCTCAGAGTTTGCAGAGTTTTTTGCATGGCCTATTATGGTTGATAAACTCCCATTTAAGCTCACCCGCACTCTGTCTTGGCTTTATTCCCAACCTGGGAGAGTCCGTCATTGTCTCTCATTGCGGGGAGGATCGTGCTGGCTGGGGACACTCGCCTTCAAGGTCTCTAAGGTAGAGAGGAATTAGCACATTTCTGAGAATTCTCACTAACAGTTACTTTCCGATTACATCCAGTTTTACCAGGGTAGTAGACCCTAACATTTGTACCGTGATGCGCAGCAAGCAATCACATAAGTCAACTGGACAACATAATTTGTGAATAGTGGAACATTTATTCTAGTTACAGTAAAAACCTACTAGGTGAGTAATACCTAAGGATCTAATATTCAATTACAGGTGCTTTTGAGATCAGTGATACAGATGGAGATCAACAGTAACTTGCAACTTATTTTAGGATGGCACACAGCTAACTCAAGGCAAGTAAAAACCATATACCTTTTCAAAAGGAGTTATCAACTTGGGGCAGGTATAAACCTAAGACTTTTGGTCCCCGTCTAAAACAGAACAGGGAAAGGAAAACCCAATGTTACTCTTTATAAATGACTCAAGGTTATTCTAGGTAGGTAAAACCTAATGCAGACTAATTCTGGACAGGCCAACAGCAAGTCAGGGGAAGCAAGACCCAGTTGGGGAACACTCATACATTTATCCTAACAGGAATAGTGAAGTGAAAACATTACTTTTGGGAAGAGGCGCAACCAAATCACAAGTCAGTAATTTACCCTTACATCTACGTTGTTAGAATGGCGAAACAGTTTCTAAGGGAAGAAAGAGGTTACATATACTTTTCCCATTGGCACAACATTTCTAAAGTAATAACTTTAGTAACTGTTCACTCTCAGTTACAGTTACCAACCAACTCTTTTATAAGTAAGTAACTTAAAAAAGCATTCTCTTTTCTAGGCAAAAGGCACAATCCTTTAAAAGACTTTCCCTTACTCTTGGAGCATGAGTGTTCTCAGAGCAGAAGGAGGGGGGGGGGCACTGGGGTCTAGTGTCCAACAGGCAGTGCCAGGATAGGTCCTTAAGTAGCAAAAGTCAGTTTGTAAGGAAGACTGTTCAAACAGGTGAGTATTTTACTTGAGTTAGTTGGGGGTCCAAGGGCTTCACAGAAGACCTAGGAGGAATCCAGCAGTGGGCCTGGGTGATTTGGACGAGAGGCCACCCAACCACAGACAACACCCCACAACTACACACGAATATCAAGAGACTTAAGGTAAGTAAATACCCAAGCCAGTGCAGTACCTCAATGTTAGGCAAGAATTGATGTGGTAACCCTGTGGGAGACTACTCCACCCTTGTCCTCTTGGTATTAGGTAACCCACCTATTGGTATAGGTTTGTACTACACAAGATGGTAGTGTGACTGAGCAGCCAGACTTACCTCAAGAGGGGTAAATGAGAGCTGTAGCATCGAAATTCATCAATACAAGTATCCAAATAACACTTGCACTCAAGGTTTTCTAGCAAAATATTCAACCGTCGGTTTTAAATAAGCATTCTTTAAAATAGGTAAGGTGCGACAATAAAATACACTTCAAAATACTCTCTCAGAAACAAGTCAAAGCAAGTAGATACTCTTTAGAGATGCTTCATATACACATCCTACACCCTGAGGTGACTTCACTAAATAGGACAGTATTGGCATTTATACATCACTTTTGTACTTGGTAAATTCCGAGGTTGGCAGAAAGGAAAGGTTAAAGGAAGGAAAAGGGTTAAACAACTTCTCAGAGCATGTGAGCACTTTAAATCTTCCAATGAAGTCTAGATAAAGCAATATTAGTTAAAAAACAATGCAACTGGGGGGCGTTGTTGCGCACAGAGTGGAAAGCTCCGTCTTGGGGATGATCCTTGAGCGCATTTCCTTGAACTGGTGCTGCGTTAGCGCTTGTGCTTCTTGCGACAAATGCCCACAACTCTGCTGAAGGCACTACCAGAATAATTGCAGCCTGGGGGAGTGGGTTGGTGGGGGAGATGGGGGGGGGACTACCGCTGCGGAATACACTTTGCTTCCAGATACACCACCTGCCCTCGTTGCGTCATCCTGAGCCCCGGCTCCGCAGGTGGCGGACCCCTGATCAAGCGGGTGCTGGGCTTGCGGGCCTAGCGGGGGGAGGGGCAATCACTACACATTATTATGCGTCTTACTTGGTAGCCCTCACACCGATGTGGCTCGGCCCCCCTGGATCACCTTGACCACTCGCAACGTATACTCACGAGTCGGATGGACACGACTCCATACACTGCCTGCACCGTGCTCCCGCACCCGACCTGCTGCCCTGGATTGGCCTCCCGGAGCCTGCGGATGCTGCATTTTACATCGAAGGTGCTGGGCTGACACTACACTGTGGTCCCCGGTGAGCCCCAGACACCTTCACCCCCTCGCTGGCGCTGGGGGGCCCTGCTGACCGCTGCATCCACCCGGCAGCAGAGCCGACACGTACATCCCTCATTGGGATTCCAGGTACGGGCCCCTACTACCTGCAATAGAGAACTGACTAGTTGCACACCAGCCCGCCTGCCTCACGGGCGGTGACGCCATCATTAAAGTGGCGCGGGGGCGGCATTCTGTGCCTGGTTTGGGACACACCACTGGATTACCTTTATCATAAATTGCATCAGTTGTATTGCCCCATTAAAGTTCAAATCGACAACGGCATCCCAAAGATTTGAGAAGTAACGACTACTTGTGACCCTGTTAGGCAGAAATGCATGCAGTAGCCTCTGCGACCACCACATACAATTAGGGCTACAGGTTTAAGCAAAACCAACCTTTGGTATAAGTCTGTACTACACAGTTTTGTGGTAGCGAGCTGAGCAGCCAGGCTCATCGCAAGAGGGAATGTGAGCAGTATAACGATGTTACACAAAGGTCTTACAATCACAGTGGTTCAAGTAGACACTTGCACTCTAGGTTTTTTGGTAAAAACACGTTAATTTATTACACAATCATTTAGAAAACATTCACTAGAAGGAGGCAACTTATTATACACAAAAAAACTTCCCCACCAAACCAATTTGAGTAGATTAGGCTCCCTGGAGAAAGGAGCAAAATAGCATTTCAGTCACTTTAAATAGGAGGACAAAGGCACAAGTTAATAGAATAGATCACAAATACATTCTAAGGCAGTACAAAGGGTTTTTGTTCACTAGAGGACGTGATTATGTTCAATAGGCCTAGGCCAAAGGGCTAGTGTCTTGTATAGGAAAGCAGTTCTTGAAGTAAACAGTAAAGTCTTTGCCAAAGTTCTCAGAAGTAGTTTGTACAAAAAAGAATCATATGTTGGTCACAAGTTGATTAGGCCTGCAAGTTAGGAAAGTTCCACAAACTTTCACTGCGAGAGATACGTTCTCTCAATCGGGCTGGCACAGTACCTCAATATGAAGCAAAAGCTGCAGCTGAAGATGTTGGTTCCTGGCACTTCCTGCAGATCTCACTGAACCTGAGCCTCAGTCGTGGGGACAAGAGGGAGGACGTCGGGGGACTCCTGGACAGGATCGTCGGAAAACGCGGACAAAATGGAGCCACTTCAGTTCGAGAAGCTGTTGTCAAGCACACAAGCTGATGTCCTTCCCATCTGGTTAATCCTAACCAGCTCCGAGAATGGTATCCAGGTGGCTTACAAGTTGATTGGTCCCACCGACTCAAAAGGAAGAAGTCGTCATTGAAGAGGCTTCTCTGTCGAGATGAGCTTTGGGGATTCGGACCTGCAGCAGGGCTTCACCGGGCAAACCAACAGTGCAGGAGTTTCAGTAACCGTCCTCTTCCAGCTCTTCTTCGGTTCTTTCGTTCCAGTGGTCGAGACTGCTTTCCATTCCCAGAGACTTGCCTTTTAAACAGTTTTCTCCCTTTCATTCCAGCCTAGCTGCCACTCACCCAGCAGGGTGGCTGTCCTTGCCAGACAGTCAGCCCATCACGCTAGAGTCTAGGAGACTAAGCACAGGGAGTTTCGGGCACCTCCTTCACTTCCTGCCCACCCCAGACACTCAGGCACCAGAGGCGGTCTTCAGTCCTGAAGCCTGCCAAAGGCATGGAAACAAAGGGACCAAACCTAGTTTGGTGCGCAGAGACAAACTGTAGAAGGACCTTTCCAAAATGAAATGGTGAAAAAAGACCGGGACCTGTTTAAACAAAAGGGGCTTAAGGCGCCATCTTAAAAATCGCAGGAGCCATGTTTTTCAGGTACCTTTGTTTGCGGTTGGGAAAAATCACGGTAGTTCGTTGTAAAACCACTGCCACCAGTCATTTTGATAGAAAAGGGTAGCATTTGACTGCTACATGAGTTTCTAGCCATAGGGGGTACTAGGTAACCCCTCCAGCACTCTATAGGAAGATATTATGTGCTTGGTCTAGGAATTTAAAGTGACTAGTAAAGTCAATTTAACCTTACATTCTCTGCCAAACAGTTTATCCCAGAGAAGGTATTTAAACCTGTGGGAAGTCTAAAAAGACATCCCTGTATCACTGCACTGAAGGTGCTGTGTAAAACATGAAAAAATGCCTACTGGGTTATCTTAAAACTCCATAATCAAAGAACGTAAGAGTAAAACACATCAAAATACGAGAGTGGGAGGGCTCACACTCTCCCCAGGTAAAAAAATCAAGTCCTCAAAATCCAGCAAAGTTGCTGTGGGTCTCTAAGGTGAAGGGAATTAACACATTTATGAGAATTCTCCCTAACAGAACCGCCCCCCCTATTGCTGGCTCACCTGGCCAGCAGCCCAAACTTTCTTGCCGTGATCTTGCAGGGCGTATCCCTGAGATATTTCATCTGCCACCTCAAGGGGGACTGGAGTACTACGGCTGCCAGGGTCGTACGCGCTGCCCGTCCATCTGCCCACGGCTGCTGCGCCATCCCTGGGCCTGTCAGCCACCCGTGCTGTGGAGCCTGAATCCATCGAACAAGGCACAGCCTGGTCCACCATCATTGCTGCCCTCACCCTACAGTACGTGGGAGAGAAGTGTCCATATGCTGGGGGAAGAGATCGTTCCTTCGGGCCACACCAGCTCCCGTTGATCCGCCCTGCACTGCCTCACAGGCCTTGCCTCCACTGCGCTCCTGATGGCGACTGACAAGGGGGCTGTCCCCCATTGTCCTGGGTACCCGAAAGTCCCTAATACCACCCAGTGTGAAAGGATCCTTCCGCTACGGCACCCCCACATTGAGACCTTTCAACCCCGCCACAGCCTGCTCCACGGGACTTGGAGGGGGCCCTCCCCCTACCCCCCCCCGACCACCTCAACTCACCCACACAGCCTGCTGGTAGCTTCATTTCAGGGCATGACGCTGGATGCACGACTTGGGCAGCAGTGCGGGATAGCTGCGTTTCCTGGGTCCGGGCACGGGAGAACTTCTCCCAAGCACCCTGGCCACTAGGGTTACATTCAATGTCTCATTCACTCTGTTGTACGGGTGAGGCCACAGTACACCAGGGCCCGTCCTGGACGCGGCCTTGGTGATGCGAACAGCGCCACGATCCGGTTCCGACCAACCTGCTCTGTTGAAGCAAGCCAACCCCACCCCTGCTGAGACCATCCTACTCTACCCCAGCCTGCGAGAAATATCAACTTGAGACCTCTTGCCTGCCTACTGACTGTGCCGGATAACTACGATTTACTGCTACCGCCTGGTCCTTCAGCCCGAATCTGCCGTTGACGCTCTCTGGGCGCGGCACAGCTCACCATCCTTGAGAGTAAGTGGGACCAGGACTAACGGGGCAAACACGAAACAGAGCTCCATCAATAGGTTTACAAAGGTGACCCCGAAGCTGGGCGAATCCGTGACCAAACCTGAGCCTGCCACGTCGGCATCCTCCCGAATACCAGAAGATGATGGATTACATGCACAAGGAATTCACAGCGTTTCATTCCAAACTAGATGACATGAATGGGACCATATTGTAGATTAAGGCCCATATGGAAAAAAACTGACAACCGAGTTGCTGAGGTGGAGACAAGAGTCGGGGTGGTTGAAGATCACATTGTCGCCCTTCAGGCGGAGGTGACTGTCCTATCCAGACAGGTCCTGGACATTAGCAAGAATAATGAGGACCTCGAATCGCGCTCCAGGCGCAATAACCTTCGCATCATTGGGGTCCCAGAAGACAAAATCGACAGTCGCATGGAAGACTGTCGAACGCACTCTGCTAGACTCCCCAAAACTCTCCCCACAGTTTGCAATTGAGAGCCCATCGCGCCCTGACACCAAACCCAGACCGGGGGCACCTCCTCGCCTTATCATTGCAAGAGTCTTGAACTACCGGGATAGAGACTCACTCCAACGTGCAGCGAGAGCCAAGGGGAAGAGGGGGGGGCGGGGGAGGGGAGAGAGAACTACTCCTTGGCTCCTCCAGAGTCCACCTACATCCTGACTTTTCAATGTCTGTCCAACAAGAGCGCAAAACCATCCTTGCCACCAAGAAGAAGCTACAAGACTTGGGGGTCAAATACTCTATGCTTTACCCTGCTATGCTCAGGATTGAACATTCAAATTAAGTCTTCTTTATCATCCCTGAGGAGGCCTCCAAGTTTATCGACAAACACTTCCCGGGTTGACCTTGTTCGTACCAGATACGGAAGCCACTCCGGTCTGATTCTTGAGGATTGTGTGACAACACCTAGTGCAGGGCTAGATCTGGTCTACGATGGACCCCACAGTCTGCTGCATTTTCCGAATTGCCTAATATATCTAGCTCTGTCTTACAGGACTGCCCTTCGCTTCTACCCGTTATTTACGGTCTTAAACTGAGCACCATATAATGCCTAGTCAACCCCCTATCACGGAAGCATTATGGCCAGTGCCCAGCCCCCCAGGAGATGCTGCCACTGTCCTTTGTTCCGTTAGAAGTTATTTGGCGTTTCACCTGTCTGATTGGGAGAGGGGGGAGGGAGGGTAGCAGGGGGTGTTATGTTGAAAATTGCTTGACGTGCAACAGGAGGTTGGAGTACCCAAACATGCTTAGATTTACACATGGTAAAGGACCCTAGTCACATGCAGCTGGATCCAGTGTCCCGGCTTTTAACTGACTATTCGGCCCTATTAATTCCCTCTATTGGATCTAATGGCTGAAGTCGGCCTTGTTTGCATGAGCTGGAACGTCAGGGGACTGGGTAACTACGCCAGAATGCGTAAATTGAGTTGTATGCTGAGCGGTACAAAGTCGATTTTTTAAAATTTTTACTGGAAACCCATGCTCGTGCTGAGGGATGCGAGAGGTTTGCTAAAACACGGGGCCCCAACATTACTACACAGATTACTCCACTCAGAACCGTGGAGTCATAATTCTGATACAAAAGAACCTCAAGTTCCAGCATAAGGCGGTCCATGTCGATCTTCTAGGTCGCTATGTCCTGTTTGGGACCCTGCTGAACAGAGGTTGTACTAAACATATATGACCCCAACACGGATGATCCAGATTTCTACACGTATGTCATCCCTACTTCTCCCATCCTCTGGGGTGGAGACTTCATCATCATTCTGGACATAAAAAGAGGACCAGGGCCATTGTGACAAAAATGGCACCCTTGGGTGCTTTACTGCAGCTGCGAACTCAGGCCGCGGTAAATGCACAACACAGTAGTTAAAATGAAACCGCTGCCACCAGCCATTCAGTGAAGAAAGGGTAACATTGTTACATGAGAAGCTAAACAAAGGGGAAACTAGGTAACCCCTGCAGCACCATATTGTAAAATGGTGTGTGTGCTGGGTCTATAAAGTTACAAATATAAGTAAAGTCAATTTCACTTTACTGCTCTAGAAAACAGTAGTTTATCCCAGAGAAGGTATGTAAACCTTTGGGAAATCTGAAAGACCTCCCTGTGCCACTGCACTGAAGAGGCTGTGTGACAATGTAAAAGATGATGCCTATGAAGTTTCTCAGATTCCACAACCAAAAGAAACAGTGTTAAAAATCACATTAAATACGAGAGTGGGAAAAAGGGTCTCACTCTCTTCAGGTTAAAAAAATCAAGTCCTCAAAATTCAGCAAAGTTGCTAGGGGTCTCCAAGGTGGAGGGAATTAACACATTTCTAAGAATTCTCCCTAACATGCAGGTCCTGGGTTCCTGGACCTCAGTCGTGGGGACAAGAGGGAGGCCATCTGGGACCTCCTGCACAGCAATTCAAATGTCAGCGGCAGCTACGGGGATTCTTTGGATTAGCAGCACTTGGCGGTTTCCGCGCTTGGTAAATAGCACCACTGCGGATCTTGGACACCGATTGGGCTTCCTTGAGTCCAGCACTCTGAGGTGACAAGCTTGGGTTGTCCTGCTTCAGGAGGGTCCTCAGGAGTCTCCTGGAGCTTTTGCCTGGCTTACAGGCGTTGCACTCTACTACGGATTTCTCGACCCCTGGCACTCGGTTCCAGCAGCAGCAAAGTAGTACAGCCAGTTGGGGAAGGTCTTCCAGCAAAGTTTGTCTCAGGGTTAGTTGGTCCCACTAACCCAAGGGAAGAAGTCGTTCCGCTAAAAGAGCTTCTCGTCGATCAGAAAAAATGAGTCAGCACAGCAGCAGGGCTTCATCAGGCAATTCAACAGTCCAGGAGGATGCAGCAAGCTTCGTTCACGGTTTCTTCGTCTGGTTCTTCCCAGTTGTCACGGTTTTATTACATGGCATACTCCAGCCAGGGACTCTTCTCTCCCCCCCACACCCCCGCCCCCCCGACAATGAATGTGGCATACAATAAAGGGCGTTTTTATTTTTAATGAACCACGGGCTGTTTTCTATTTGAGTAGGCCTCCATCTCGTCTCGCACCCAACCTCCACAAACACCCTGTGTCACAATGGCCCAGGAATCAGGCAGGTGTGTATCAGACATTTATTAATTTAATATTTAATGAAAAAGGAAAAGCAAACAATTGAACAGCCACTAATGTTGTGGTACACAATTGAACTAATGTCTACAAAACAATTAGGTTAAGATATCCTGTTACAATTCTCACAATCTTTAATGGCAACACAGAAAAAAAGCAACTTTAGAAAGAGATAACACACCAACGTTTTAGCACTCCCCCTGCAACACTGACCCAAAACATTAGCCAACTTGATTCCTTTGAATGGAAGGCAGAGGAAAGGAGTAGGGATAGAGAGAAACATCGGCTTTGGAGTAAAGCCCACCACCCCAAGATGGGAGGCCAGCAAAGAAAGTGAAAACCCATTTTTGGAGCAAAACAGCAGAATTGGATTATGAATATTACTCCAAACGGCTAGGGGACAGAATGAAAGGAAATTTGTGTTTATACTTCAGGAGATTGGGAAGCTTAGAGACTACTAATCAGCACACCAGGACAACAATAGAAATAAAGTAGGAAAATTGGTTTAGGAAGGAAGCAAATGCAAAAGGAAAGATACTATGGCAAATTGAAATTCGTTTTTACACAGGATTTACAATGACAGGCAGCCCAAGGAAGGGGTTTAGCTCAGAATAGGAACATCAGCTTCCACTGACAAGGACGGAGACACATTACATATAGACTTGTAGGCAAAAAGGGATTGCTCTCAATGGGACTACTGTTTGGGTTTTTACTAGGAAAGATGCAAATAGGAATTTGTGGGGTGATGCACAAAATACATGGACAAGCTCGGTTTTCAGTTACAAGGAGACTAATTCTTTTGATGCAACACTTTAATGACTGATAATTAAGGGACGACAACAGGGACAAAGTGGTTAATTTCGAATTTCAACCAACTTGTACAGTGAATTTCAATGGGAGGAATTAATTGATTTACTTAAGACATGCTAAGGATTTACACAGACCGAGGTTTACCAAAGGGAATATGCGAACATACACAGGCTAAACACAGATTCTTCTATGGGAATGTCACTGAATTACACTGGCAATTTGGGGTTTTCAATTGGGTCCTCAATGGGGGAATTATTGGGTGCAATGCTACAAAAAAAAGAAAGGCTTGTGGAATTTAGGGCTGGGGCTATTTGCTACTTACCAAGTAAGCCTTGGTTTGGGATTCTGGACAGCTAGTTGGATCTCAGGACACTCTGGACAGCTAGGCAAGGGGCCTGGTCACTGCACTCTCAAAGATGTTATGGTTCGGCCACCTCCTCTCCGTCCCCCTTTTCCTGTCTCCCTGGATTTTGTGTCTCTTGACCTAGTACAGTCCCCCTTATATTGCACAAATGACACTCACTTTACAATCTAGGGGAGTACTCTGTAATTACCCCTACCGCTCGGATAGGACAGTTTACCATTCTTCTCTCCACCCCCGGGCAGGATTGGTGCAAGGGGAGAGCAGGATCCATATGTCTATTACAGTTTTGTTCTCTTGGCCACTTTGACAAAAACTAGTTATGTCTCGTAACTTCATAACTCTACTAGTTTCACTTGTGGGAGGGTTGCTGCTTTCCCCACAGCCAACTGGATTCCCCTGGTGACCAAAGATTTTTATGACCCCCCTTTGAAGTTGTCAGTTTGTTCTTTGTAGTGGGTGCATGAAGGCGCTCACAGCCCCTATTCAAACTTTAGCCACACTTGCTTCTTTTGAAATCCATGAGCCCCTGCCTAGTCCGTCAGAGCAGGGAATAAGGACACCCTCAGTAACCTCACATTTGACTGCGTAATGGTTCACTGGTAGGTGCGACTTCCAGTGGAGAGGGGTTTTAAATTGTGAAGTTTCCTGCCTTAGCCCCAAACTGGTTTTTCTGGTATTGTGAGCCTCTTCAACAGCGACTGAAGTCTTGTGGGTGGAAACAAGGTAGATTCAACACCAACAGCATAGTTCCCTGACATTTTTCTTGTGCAAGCAGTGCCATCTTTTCAGTCTGGCTTTTTAAAGTCATTTTTCTTTTTCACATGCGTGCAAGCCGTTTTTGCATTTAATGTTTGAAATCCTGTCTTTTAGGTCACAGGGTTTTTTTAAATTTCTCCTTTTTGAGCGAGTTGGAAATCAATATCATTTTCTGAATTTAGTGTTGAAAGTAAAGCAAGGCAGTTTTTGAAATGCAGTTTTTCAGGTGAAAGGGATTTCTGTTTAGGGCCTTTAAATGCACCCTAGAGAAATTGGGTGAACAGCAGGGTGAGGTTGCTTACAATTTGAAATGCACGAAGAAAGTGGTTGACTGTCTTCAGTCCAAGAATCCTCGCCTTGTAAGCAGGTTTCTCCCATTCATGTACAGACTAGGTGTCACTCACACAGCAGAGTGGCTGTCCTGCAAGGAAAGCCAGCTAGCCAATCAGGACTGGGTGCATTCAGGTAACCAAGGAGACAAATGACCGGGGACATTTGGGCACCTCCCTCACTTCCTGCCCTTCCAGACACACTGGAGCCAGAGGCGGGTTTCAGTACTGAAGCCCGCCAAAGGCAAAACGAATAAAGGGCTTAAACCTAGTTTGGCACGCAGAGTAAAACCCAAGAAACAAGAAATTGCGAAAAAAAGAAAGACTGGGGCCCTTTTGACAAAATGGTTGCACATGGCTGCTATACTGCAGCTGAGGATTGAGCCTGCGGTAGAAAAGCACAATGGTAGGACAATTAAACCACTGCCACCAGCCATTCAAAGTAGTGAGGGTAACAAAATGTACATGAGTAGGTAGGAAAAGGGGCTACTAAGTAACCCGCAGCACTACACACAAGATGGTGTGTGCTGGACCTACAAAGATTGTTAGGGAGAACTGTGTACAATACCCTCTGGGACCACCACACACAATTAGGAATACAGGTGTAAGCCAAACCAACCTTTGGTATAAGTCCGTACTACAGTTTGTTAGCGAGCCGAGCATCCAGGCTTATCTCAAGAGTGGATGTGAGCAGTACAAGTTAGAGGACTTTCAATCATAGTGGTTCAAGTAGACACTTATACTCAAGGTTTCTTGGTAAAACTCAATTTATTGCACAATAATTTAGAAAACATTTCACTAGGAGGAGGCAACGTATTATACACAGATACACTTCAATACACAACTAACATTTTAAGACAGTTTGAGTTCCCTAGAAATAGGAGCCAAAAGGCAGTTCAGTTACTTAGAAGTGAGCAAAAAGGCACAAGGGTAAGTAGATTAGACCACATATACTTGTTAGACAGTGCAAATAGTTTGTTCACCAGAAGAGTTAAATTCAAGTCAATAGGCCTGGGCCAAAGTCAATGGGCTAGTGTTATGATGGGAAAGGGCAGTGCTGGTATCAAAGGGTATCAAAGGGTAAAGTCTTAGCGAAAGTTCTCAGAAGTAGTTTAGGCGAAAAAGAATCATTTGTTGGATCAGAAGTTGATTAGGCCTGCAAGTTGGGAAAGTTTCACAAACTTTCACCGCGAGAGTGGTGTTCTCTCAATCGAGTTGGTACAGTACCTTAGTATGAATAAACAAATGCAGCTGAAGTCGTGGGTTCCTGGCAGTTGCTGCAGATCTCACTGTTCCTGAGGCTTCAGTCGTGGGGACAAGAGGGAGGACGTTGGGGACTCCTGCACTACACGGAATGGTTGGAAAAACGCAAACAAATTGAGTCACTTCAGTTCGAGTAGCTGTTCTTCAAGCAAACAAGCTGGAGTGTCCCTCCCACCCCCGGTTAATCCTAACCAGCTCCGAGACTGGTATCCAGGTGGCTTACGAGTTGATTGGTCCCACCAACTCAAAGGAAGAAGTCGTCCTTGAAGGGGCTTCTCTGTTGAAAGGAGCTTGGAAATTCGGACCTGCATGAGGGCTTCACTGGGTAAACCAACGATCCAGGAATTGCAGCAGCCGTCCTCTTACAGCTAGTCTTCGGTTCTTTCGTTCCAGTGATCGACTCTGCTTTCCAGTCCAAGAGACTCACCTTTTAAACAGTTTTCTCCCATTCATTCCAACCTAGTTGCCACTCACCAAGCAGGGTGACTGTCCTTGCCGGATAGTCAGCCAGCCAATCACGCCAGTGTATTTGGATCTGCTAGGAGACGAAGCACAGGGAGTTTCAGGAACCTCCCTCACTTCCTGCCCACCCCAGACACTCAGACGCCAGAAGCAGTCTTCAGACCTGAAGCAGGCCAAAGGCATATGAACAAAGGGACCAAACCTGGTTTGGCGCGCAGAGACAAACAGTATAAGGACCTTTCCAAAAAGAAATGCCGAAAAAAGACGACCGGGAACTGTTTAAACAAAGGGGCTTAAGGCGCCATCTTGAAAAACAAGGCTCCCGTGATTTTTAGCTACCGGCGTTCGCAGTCGGGCAAAATCATGGTAGTTTGTTGTAAAACCACTGCCACCAGCCTTTTCAATAGGAAAGGGTAGCATTTGACTGCTACATGAGTAGTTAGACACAGGGGATACTATGTAACTCCTCCAGTACTCCATTGTAAGATGGTGTGCTCAGGGTCTATAAATTTGGAAAGACTAGTAAAGTCAATTTCACTTTACATTCTCTTGGAAACAGTAGTTTATCCCAGTCAAGGTATTTAAACCTTTGGGAAGTCTAAAAGACAACTCTGTGTCTCTGTACAGAGGGTGCTGTGTAACACAAAAAGATGCCTATGGAGTCATCTAAAACTCCATAATAAATGAACACAAGTGTAAATCACATATCAAAATGCATGAGCGTGGAAAAAAAGGCTCACTTTTTCCAGATACGAAAATCAAGTCCTCAAAAATCCAGCAAAGTTGCTGGGGGTCTCTAAGGTGAAGGGAATTAGCACATTTGAGAATTCTCCCTAACAGAGATAAGTGAAGTCAATTTCACTTTACTATTGTTGGGAACAGTGGTTCAAAGAAAAGGTATTTAAACCCTATGAGAAATCTAAAGGATTGCCCTGTGACACTGCACTGAATGTGCTGTGTGTCACCATATAAAAAGTAGATGCCCGTGGAGTTTGTCAGACTCCAAAAACAAAAGAAACAGATAATCAAAATCAGATCAAAACACATGAGTGGGAGAAAAAGGGCCCACTCTCTCCAGGGTGAAAATTAAAAAGTGCTAAAGTCCAGCAAAAGAGCTGGGGGTCTCCAAGGTTGAAGGTAATTAGCACAGAAAATTCTCCCCAACCCCGAGCGCAGATCAAGGTTTTGCAGGCAAACTTCAGGACCTGCAGCCAAAACCCTGTCAGTGAATTCCTTGTCATGGTGACTGAAAACAGGACCTTGGAATGGATTTTGCAGCAGGGATCAACAGGGAAGGCTCTAGGCAAGGTTTTCCTCATGGCTGCATGAGGCTCTGTGGATTTGGCCCTTTTTCAGGTGCACAGAAGACAGAATATCACTGGTCGGATTCTCGTTACAAAGGTCCAGTACTCTGGTGAGGGGACTTTTCAGACTGGATGTGTGCATCTGGAGTTCCAGCAGGATGCCCATAAAGTTTCTGCAAGATTCGGAATTGTGAAGACCGGGCACTGCACAATAGCTCGAGGTCCCAGGGTATTGGAGTATAGCAGCTCTGCAAGGTCGCAGCACGCAGTGTGATTGCTCAGAATGCAGTTCATCATGAGTCGAGGGTCTCACCAGGCTCTGGGTCGGACCGTCCTTTCCAGAGTCCCCAGGTTGACGGATGGAAGCACTACAGCAGCTCAGCTAACACATCAGACTCTTCGGTCGCTGGAAATAGTCACAGCCACTTTTCCTTTATCATTCTCTTCGGTTTTGGTTCCAGTGGTCGACTTGTGTTCAGCTTCCAGGTTCTGAGTATTTAACTACTACACAGCACAACTTCTGCATTCTCTGCCTGCATTTTACAACAAGGGGCGTGTGGTTGTCCAATCAGAACAGCCAGCCCACCCACTGGCATTTGTCCCCTTTCAGGCAAGGTGGAAGACAAAGGTTTGTGGAGTTTTGGACTCCTCCCTCGCTTCATGCCTTCACAAACAGACTGGAACCTGTGCGGGTGTCTAGGGGGCTCCAGCCAAAGAAAAATCGCAACAAAGGAATTTCCCACCTTGGATGTCAGGGGAAGGAAAAAGAAAGGACAATAAACACTAAAATAGCAAAAAAACAAGACATGGGCCATTTTGGTAAAATTAGCACCCATGGGTGCTTTTACCGGGACTGCACAAATAGCCGTAGTAAAGGTGTACCAAATTAATAAAAAGGTATCACTGCCACCAGCCATTAAAGGTAAGCTCGTCCCTGTAACAGAATTGTTACATTGTATCCTCTTTCACACTAAAACTATCCCCCCAGCACTCCCCATAAGGTGGAGTGTGCTGGTTTCGCTAAATAAAATGTAAAAGGGATCTAAAGATCCTTTCTACCCTTGGGAATTTTAGTTCTCTCAGGGTTAGCCAGAGAAAGTTAAAAAAGGGGAGCCCCGAGGGCAACTTAGCAACAACTGGCACTTATTGCCAAAAAGCTTTCAAAAAGGATAACTTTAAAAAGACTATGGAGAGCCTAGAAAAATGACCCCCATGGTAAAAATAAAAGATTCTGCGAGTGTGGAAAAAGGTTCCCACACAGGTATAGGGAAAAATAATCCACCAGTAAAGCAAAAAAGTTCTGGGATTGACACAGGTCAGGAAGATGTATCATCAATATGAAAATCTTAACTAACAATGCAACATTCAAACTTTGGGTGTGGGCTGTCCCCACGGGGACAGCCAGGCACCCAGTCAGAACTGGATCTAAGCAGACTTACTGCGGACAAAGACCTGAGGGGTTTCGGTGTCTGCCCAGCTTCCTGTCCTTCCAGACTCTGGAGCATCCGGGTGGGCTTCTCAATGGGAGCCTGTCAAAGAGAAAGGAGTGAGCAAGCTCTACCACCCAGGTTAGCAGAGCAAGGCGAAAAAAGAAGACGGCCACCTTTTTAGGTCAATGGTGACTCATGTGCCCCCACTTGCTGCAGCTGCAACAGCAGCCTGCGTGTAAAATTCATGAAAATCAGTAGAAAATATCCACTGCCACCAGCCAGACTTGCCACTAACTAGAAAGTTACAGAAGTGAGAAAGGGGATACAATGTTTCCCCCTCAGCACTCTGCATAAGTTGGGGTGTGCTGATCTCACAAAAGAAAAGCATAGGTAGGATAACAAAAATATCCCCTTAACCTGGTAACAGTATGTTATCACAGGAATGTAAAAGAAAACCAAAGAGTGAAGCTCAAGGAGCTTCCAGCAACACTGCACAAAAGGTGCTGTGTACTGCAATAGGAAAGCACAGATGCCTTAAAAAGATGGGAGGAAAGCAGCCTCCATCAAGAGAAACCAAAATGTGTTCTCCGACTCACAGAAAAGAATGCGTGAGCAAAAGGGTTACCACTCGCTCAGTAGTCTGACAAAAAAAATCCAATAATCCAGCAAAAAGTGCTGGGGGACACACCAGGTGGGGAGAATTACACACAAAATGAAAATTCTACCCAACAGTGTTTAGTACATTTTCATAGAACAAGATTCATGGTGCAGATTATTAATTTCTGCTTATTATTAACTTACTTCTGTACAGATCTTCTTAATCACAATGAGTGTGCTGGTCTCAAAATTATTTTCACAATCATCTTGTAATAGTGGGTTACACTGCCACTGGAGACAGAGCTCCGTCCCGCGTGGCATCTCAAAGGACAGGGCTTACACCACAGAGCTTTCTTTAGTATATGGTACTCTAAAATACATCATGCAGTAAAGAAAATGGTGCTCAGAGATATATATATATATATATAACAGTTCACTGCCACCATCCTTTCTTAGGCACATAAATGCACACTGTTGCTCAGAAAAAAGGGGATACAAAATACCCCTGCAGCACTCTACTATAACATTGTGTGTGGTATAGTAAATCAATACAGAAAAACATGACTGCGAAACAGTGCCCCTGCTTTGCTAGCCTTAAAGATTCACCTGTGCCCTTAACTTAAATGAGATGAGCAGGTAAGTAAAGCTATTAAAAAAAAAAAAGACTCAAAAACTAAGGCAATGGTACACCAACATAGGAAAATAAGATGAGATTGCATTGAAACCTATGGTGGAAAAATAACATGGCACCACAAAGCAATCCTTGTAAGTGTCACAGAATCTCCAATTACTTGCCAAACACACAAAGGGACCCCCCCCACTAGCTCCAACAGCCAGTCGAGGAAGCATATGCAATAGACCTTTTAACGTACAATTAACGGCCAGCTGCAGTAGCTCTAGAAAACAATACATAGAAATAACTTTTCTTGGAGGGACACAAACTGGAAACAAGTATTCAGCAGTGCATACCCACAAGTTACAAATTGCCTTAAATCCAAAGATCAATCCCACATTCATAACATTCCATCAGCCCCTACTTTTTGGTAGTAACAGTCTTCTGAAGGTTCCAAAGCTTCAGTGTACCATCCTCAGAGGCAGTAATCAGAGCAGACTCCATATGGTGAAAACCCAGAGCTCGAATGCCGTCATAGTGACTGCGCAGCGTGAACTTGGGGTTCCAAGTCTTCTTGAAGGCGTCCTTTCCATCTGCAAGCTGAAAGAAAGGGAATCCTCTTTCTATATTGTGTAAATGTATATCCAATGGGATTGAGCACAAACAAACAAAAAAAGTCAAGTTTCTATTTGTGGACCGGCAACATGCCAAGAAAGGACCACAAAATCAGCGTGGGAGGGGGAGACTGAGCAGAAACGCATGCAAAAAAATGAAAAATTAAATTCAGGCAAAATAAGTAAAGAGCCACGGAGATTGGAGTGTTTCTGAAACTTACATCACAGCTGAGGTCATTGTCATTAGTAACCGTCAAATCTGCAAGGTCCCCAAGACTCACTTCACCACCACCAATTGTGTCCATGATGAACACATCAGGAGGGAAATTCATAGCGACAGACCCTGCAGGAGGAAGTGGAAAGTAAACATGAAAAATGCACATGATGGCAAGAATGAAACAGTGAAAGGGAAAAAGACCCCCTCCACTGCATACATTATGTGAAGGATAGGCATATTTCTGCACAGCCCAGTACCAATCAGTCAAACAGAAGCCAATGTCAAGTGTATATTTGGTACAAGTTAACTTGTAATTACTGTTAGGGGAGTTTTCCTAAAGTCCACCTGGGGGTATGATTTAAAATATCCCTTTGTATACATGTCCCCAACTCGTACAAGTCTGTATTACCCAAAAGATTGTTAGAAAGACAGAGCAGTCAGGCTTATCTTGTGAGGAGGTTGTGAGCTGTAGGTAAGTAGAATTAACCCAGTCAATACATGAGCCCAAAGAAACACTTTCACACTGGAAGTTACACTAAAATACACATTTAATTTATATGCACAAGGCATGGGAGGCAAGTACTATTTTAGACTAACCAACACACAGGAAATATCAACAACACTTTTCATAGGTCACTGCTTCAATAGTAGTTGGTCACGCTTACAATTTTTACAGAAAATGGCAGTAATGACAGTTCCACTGTTTAAATAGTAGTGGCACACGCAAGCATTTGTTACAGAGAAATGGCAGTTTGATTAATTTACAAAGTCACTCAAAGTTTGTAGGAAGGAAGAGGGGGGGTTATTCAACACCAATAGCAGTGAGCTACTTCTTAGCAACACTTCAAGGCTCCTAATGCTTTACCAGTTCAATCCCAAACTAGTCAAGAGTTCATCAGTGTCCATGTAGGAAAAAAAAGAATACCAGGGCCATTTTTGACAAAATGGGCACCCATGGGTGCAATACTACAGCTGAGGATTCAGCCTGCAGTAAAAACGCACAATGGCAGGAAAATTAAACCACTGCTACCAGTTATTAATAGGAAGGGTAACATAAAAAAATGTTACATGAGAAGGTAGACATAGGGGATACTAAGTAACCCTCCCCCCAAACCCAGCATTCACATGAGATGGTGTGTGCTGGGCCTACAAAGAGAAAAACGGTAAGTAAAGTCAAATTCACGTTACTTCTCTTGGAAACAGTAGTTTATCTAAGAGAAGGTATTTAAACCTTGAGAAATCCAAAGGACTTCTCTGTGACACTGCACTGAGGGTGCTGTGTGTCACAATACAAAAGGTGATGCCTATGGAGTTTGTCAGACTCCACAACCAAAAGAAACAGTCCAGATAAGATAAAATAGAGTGAGAAAAAAGGTCTCTCAGTCCAGGATAGAAAATCAAAAAGTCCCAAAGTCCAGCAAAAGAGCTGGGGGTCTCTAAGGTTGAAGGGAATTAGCACAGCAATGGGAATTCTCCCTTACAATGCTTTAGTGGGATGACATGCATTGCTTACCGTAAAAGCATTTCTGATGGTTGCATCTGCTTAAACTCACATGCTGTGCATAGTCCGACATCCAGTGGTCACTGCAGAGTATTTCATCTTGTTTTTAGAAAGTCGAAAAGGGGATGTCGACATAAGCCTGTCTGTAATACTATCCCTATAGTGACGTGCAGTGTACCCAAAAGCCCTCACGCGTCGAGATCCCTCTGTATTTTATCTGCCATGAGGGAGCCTTATGACGAACGTGAGTACAGAAAAGAGAAAGTAATAAGAGCGGGGAGGGCGGGCGCATGTAAATCGAAGCAGATACAACCACCAGAAATGCTTTTACAGTAAGTAATGCATGTCTGATGTTTGTTAATCTGCTTAGAATCTCATGATGTGCATAGACTAGCGAGCAGTACCTGGAGTTTGAGGTGGGTTGTGAGAAGGAACAGTAGAGAAAAGAGGTCTTAGTACTGCTTGTCCCACCTGGGAATCAGATCTAGAATGGGCATCTAGACAATAGTGTTTTGTAAAGGTGTGTACAGAACTCCAGGTTGCCCCCTTGCAAATGGACTCAAGGGGAACATTTGCAATGAATGCTATGGATGCCCCAGTGCCTCGAGTGAAATGTGCTCTAGGCTTGAAGGGCAGTTCTCTTAGCAAGAGTGTAACAGATTGATGCACTGGACAATCCATCTAGATATAGTGGATTTGGAAACTGCATCTCCTATTCCTGCCGCCACTGAGACAAAGAACTGATTAGTCTTTCTTAGTGGTCGAGTTCTTTCCATATAAAACATGACCGCCCTGCGCACATCAAGTGTGTGCAGGCTCTTTTCTCCCAAGTTTGATGGGTTTTGAAAGAACGTTGGTAGTTCTTTAGACAGGTTGACATGAAACTTTGAAATGAATTTCGGTACAAACCTAGGGTCTGTGCGTAGAACCACCTTATCTTTGTGAACTGTTACAAAGGGATCTAAGATAAAGAGCACTTGTAGTTCACTCACTCTCCTAATGGAGGTGATAGCTATTAAGAAATCAGTCTTAAGCGTGAGATCCTCAAGTGTCGCTTTATGCATGGGCTCGAAGGGGGAGCCCATTAGACTGGTTAATACAATGTTCAGGTCCCATCCGGGAGCTGGGTTAGATATAGGAGGGTGAATTCTTTTCACTCCTTCCATGTAGGCTTTAATAACTGGAACCTTCCACCATGACACCTCACGTTGAGACAGTGTAGGCGGAAAGTGCAGCTAGGTGAACTTTAATAGAATTAAAGACTAAACCCGAGTCCAGCAAGTGAGTCAGGTATAGAACAATGTGTGGGAGAGCAGTCAACGGTTGATGCTCTTTGAGTTACACCAGATGAACCGTTTCCACTTACTAGAGTAGCAGTAATGAGTTTGGTTTCCTTGCCTCCCTGAGAATGTCCATGCATCTCTGAGGGAGCTGCAAATGTCCAAATTCTATGACCTCAGGAACCAGGCTGCCAAGTTCAGGGTCTGTGGGCATGGATGCAGCATTTGGCCTCTGTCCCGTGACATGTACGGGCAGGGTAGTTTCACTGGAGGAGACAGTGACATCTCCATCAAATGAGCGAACCAGGGTTGGCGGGCCCACATGGGGGCCACCAGTATCATGGTAACTGGTTCGTGGCGCATCTTGTGCACCATCTTGTTGAGAAGGGGAGTCAGGGGGTGGCCGGGGAAGCGGAAGCGTAGACAAATTTCCCTGACCATGTTATCCAGAGACCGTTCCCTTTGCAGCGGTTCTGGGGGGTACCTGGAGGCGTAATCTTGGCATTGGGTGTTCTCTAGAGTTGCAAACAAGTCGATCTCTGGGAAGCCCCATTCTGCGAAAACGTTGGACGATGTTTTCGTGTAATCCCAATTCGTACCCTGCGGGTAGAGGGAAGTCTCTGCTGAGTTCGTCTGCAGGAAGATTGAGTTCCCCTGGTACATGTTGAGATAATAGGAACATGTGCCTGAGAGCCCACTTCCAGATATTCTGGGACAGCTTGCACAATCCTGGAGAGTGAGTGCCCCCTTGCTTGTTCAGGTAGTACATGGCCGTGGTGCCGTCTGTGAGGATCAGACCTGTTTTTCCTTGTAGGTGTGTCTGGAAAGCCTTCAGTGTTTTGAAGACCGCCAACAATTCCAGCAGGTTTATGTGTTTGGACGCCACACTTGGGGTCCAAACCCTGTGTGCAGTCTGATGGGATAGGTGAGCCCCCTCATCCTGTGAGGGATGAGTCTGGTTAGACTGGCATCCACTGCGGGGTGGCGAAGGATTTCCCCAACACAAGGTTTTCCCTCGACCACCTCCGCAGCGAGAGAACCAACGCTTGCGAGACGACCACTAGATCGTCCCATTGTCCGCTCGCCTGACACCACTGGCTGATGAGCCACTGCTGCATTGGGCGCAGGCGCGCGTGAGGGACCAAATAAATACATGACGCCATCATTCCTAGCAATTGCATGGCTTTTCGTACCGTCACCTCTCGACTGGCTACATAGTGAGGGATCTGAAACAGCATGTTTTAGACCCTCTCGTTTGAGGGGAAGACAAGGCAGTCTTTTGTTGGAATTAGAGCCCCTAGGAATTGCTCGACTTGGCTGGGGTCTAGATTGGACTTCTATGTGATGGAGAAGCCCAGGTGGAACAAGAAGGTCTACAGTCTTTTGGGTATTTGAGAAGCATGTTTCATAAGAATCCCCGGTTATGAGCCAGTCGTCGAGGTAAGGATAGACCAGAATGGACAACCTGCGCAGGTGTGCCGCTGCCACTAGCTTCGTGAATACCCTTGGCGCTGAGGCTATGCTGAAGGGTAGCACTTTGAACTGATAGTGTTTACCTTCTATCATGAAACTGAGGTATTTCCTGTGTGCTGGCAACATTGAAATAGGAAAGTATGCATCTTTCATGTCCAATGTTGCCATGTAATCCCCCTGTGTGAGCAGGGGGATTACCTCTTGCAAAGTCACCATACAAAATGTGAGGCTTTACAAATTTTGTTCGCTGGGCGCAGATCTAATACAGGGCGCATGGTTAGATCCTTTTTGGGTACAAGGAAGTTCAATGAATAAACACCCTCCTTTACCTGTGATAGAGGCACAACCTCTATGGATCCTTTTTCCAGCAGCAGTTCGACTTCCTGAAGAAGGATGGAGAGGTGTTCTGGTGATAGCCGTCTTCCCTTTGGGGGGTTTGAATGTTGGGGACCGACTGAATTTGATGTAGTAACCGTGGGCTATTGTTGACAGTACCCAACGGTCTGGTAATTCCCTCATAAGCCTGCAGAAATGTTAACCGGCCCCCGACCAGAGATGCATGGGTGGGGACCTGAACTTTCGTGTCATTTGGTGGTGGTAGCCGGGGATCCTCTAGGAGTGGGGCCCCCGACCTCTTCCCTTGTCACAACGTTGTCCTCTTTGAGCATACTGTCTACTGGTTCCCGGAAGGACCAGTTGCTGGCTGAGGTGTATTGTTGCAGAGTTTGTCGTTGGCCACGAAAAAAAGAGCCTGTTGCCATAACCGGGCTCATTAGGAGGTCTTGTGATTTGGTCCAGGGTTTTTAATGTTTCACGCTCCTTTTTAGCTGTTTCCAGTGCGTCATCAACCGCCTTACCAAACAAGATGGAGTCTTTAAGGGGTTTGTTGATGAGGGACGCCTGTGTTTCTGGCTTGAAACCTGAGTTTCTGAGCCAAGCATCTCACTTGAGGATTACGCCCTGGAGTAGGGAACGCCCAGCAGTTTTTGCAGCATCTAAGGTGTTCTTGAGGATGCTCTGGTTTACCTGGGTACCTTCTGTCACAGTGGTTACTCGGGTTCGCAAGGGCTCCGGGACTTCTTGTAGGCCTTCACGCAACAGTCCCCATTGGGCATCGGCGTAACTAGCCAACAAGGTTGTATTGTTGGCAATACCCGTGGCAAAAGCTGCCGAGGATGTAATCCTCTTCCCTGAGGCATAGAGATTCTTCCCCTATTTGTCCAGAGGTGGATCACTAGTAGATAGAGGAACACCCGCCCTTTTCCTTGTGGTGGTTACTACCAGGGAATCTGGTATGGAATGACCCCTAATGTATAAGGGATCAGAAGGTAAGGGGCTAAAAAGCTTTGATTCTTGGATTGGACACCTCCAACCAATGCAGGTTTAAAGAGGGAACGAGGCGTCTCTAGATTGAGACGAGGAGGGGTATGGTTTGGCTAGCAGGCGGCTTTTCCTCGATTATTCTTTCAACAAAATCTACTTAAGGGGTAGTCTCCAGTGAGGTCATGTGTCTATTTCCTCCTCAAGTGGGTCAAAAAGTCTTGGGAATTTGGCTCTAGGGTCTTCAGGGAGCACCTCCCTTGGCCTTTTAGGTGAAATGTGTTCAGAAGTAGATACAAACCTATCTAGCCTGTCCATACAGGATTCAAATATTTCCCTAGTCCACTGGGATGACCCTGAACGGTCTAGTGGCGGAAAGGCTTGCTCCTCCACCTCTAGGCTTCGAGATCTCTCCCATAGAGTGGAGGATCTACCCCCGTCGCCCTCTGAGAAGCCTTCCCGTGGGCCCGACAATGGGGACGTATCTCTGGGTCTTCCCTTCTACGTGGGGGAGGTTCTGGCGTACCCTCTGTAGATTTCGGCATCTCCCAGACCTGAGCGGGCTTTGGTGACTCCTTCACCAGCCGTTTGTGAGTCTTTGGAGACTAGCTATGCTTTCCATGACTAACTTCTCTGTCAAGGGCTGGTCGTGAATAGTTTGGCAGAGCTGGAAACTTACCGTCGACGGACACCTTCTTCCGAGGCATATCGACAAATGTTTTGGTGGTAGCGCCCTTAGTTGTAGACGGCCCAGTCGCTAGGTGCGCATGTGACTGCGCAGAGGGCTGCCGGCCCTTCCAGTCGGCGGAGGCAGCCGGTTGATTGGGCACCTCCTTTGGTGCTGAGGCCTTCTTCAATTTACTCGACGAATGGCCGTGGGTTGTGTTTTTATTGACTTTTTCGTGTGCGTCAGCGTCGCCGGGGTGTACATCCCCATAAACTGGGCCGGAGCCAAGCTTTTCGGGGCTGGGGATAGATGCGATGGAGCGGGAGCGCTCCAATGAGAGGTCAACAACCTCTGTTACGGAGGAAGCGGCCGCGGGTGAGGAATCAGCCTTCGACATGCCGTAGGCTGCCCACCTTTTGACCCTGATTTCCTTCAAAGTTTTTGGACGAAGGAGCTTACAGCCCGCACTCCGCTTCGTTGTGGTCGAGGGGTAAGCAGCGGTTACACCGCTTATGCTTGTCCTTCCATGGAAATTTGCCCTTACGTGGGCAAAATCTAAAAGGAGTCCTCTCCATAGCTGAGGATGTAACCAGTGATAACGCGGAAGGAAAGGGGGGAGAAAAGGAAAGGCATTCTAGTACAAGCAGATATGTCCACCCCGACCCCCACGCTCCCTACTGTGTAGGCCGGAGAGGCCGGGCCACGTGTTCGGCAGCGCCGATAGGATCATCTTCGTTGAAACCACTGCAGTCGAAGATCTTGACTCGGCGGGGAAATTGAATGGATGTCGAAAGAGGGTTGGAGGTGGTATAAGTTAACAATAACTAACAAATCGACCAAGGGTCGAGTAATGGCAATGTCTCTTTCGAGCTCCGCATAAGGCAACCAGTTTTCTGGGCAGAAAAAAACAATCTGAGGGATCTCGACACGCGAGGGATTTTGGGTACACTACACGTCACTATAGGGATAGCATTACAGACACCGCATGTCGACGTCTCCTTTTCGACTTTCGAAAAACAAGATGCAATACTCTGCAGTGTCCACTGCATGTTGGACTATGCACAGCATGTGATTCTAAGCAGAATAAACATCAGAAAACAATTTATAAACACCCTGCAAAGGAATGAGCACAAGCTATTAAGCCTGGGCCAAAGGTATGTGTGGACACCTTTTATCTTACTCTGGTCACACTGGAACGACTATTCGGCATCAGGTAAATTCTACCTTAAGCCCCACAGTACCTTTAGGGTGGCTGAAGAAAATGCAGCTGGATTATTTACTGTGCAGCAGCAACGGACCAGGTCTCGTGATTCCTCGGTCTGGTGACGAAAGGAAGGCCCCTGAATGGGATGTCACAGCAGCAGTCACAAGAAAGGACCCTCAGCAAGGATTTCTTCAATTTCCCACGTCTGCTGCGGTTTTGGCTCCTTTTATCAGCTCCAACAGAAAAGTTACCGCCCAGTCGATCATCCTTGATTCTGCAGTCCTGCACTCTGGTGAGTGGACTTGGATGAGTGGGATTGTGCCTCTGGAGGTCCAACTGGGGCTCACCAAAGTTCTAGGAGGATTCATTCACGCAAAGACGATGCACTGCAAATGATTTGGAGGTCCCCTGCTAGTCTCGGTTTGCAGCCTTTTAAGGTCACAGCATCTCGGGGGATGGTGCGATCTGCAGTTAGTCTTTGGGCTGTTTGGTCCCACTAGCCAGAGGGAATGAGTCCTTCAGAGTTCCTCTGTCGATAAGAAAATGGGGTCAGGACAGCAGTGGCGCTTCATGGTTAGGTGTCTGGTCGTCTTCAGCTTTGGACCTTCTGTTCCAGTGGTCGACTTGCTTTCTGTCTCAGGAACCTCACCTTTTATTCGATTTCCCATTCACTGGGAGTTTTCCTAAAGTCCAATTTAGAGGTAAGACTTTAGAAGTGATGTGCTAAATTTCCACTGTCTTTCTAGATATGGTGCGTGAATATCGCCGCATTTATATTAAAATAGATATATTTACACAAGAGTCACTGTTAAATACTTAGCACAAACACACGCGGGTATACTTTTCAATACTTTCAAAGAGTCACTTAGTTGGTGGTTGGTGTACGCATAGAATTGTTACAGGGGTTTGACAGTTCCATTGGTAATAATGGGCACCCACAAAGTAATAAGCTAATTGTATTTAGTCTGCATACACCTACAAGAGTGATTTTGGGGAAGGAAAATAGTTGGTTAGTTGTATCTGTTGGGTAAGAATTGATGCAGTCACACTGAGACTGCACAACACTTATCTGCTTGGTATTAGGCATCCCACCTTTTGGTGTAGGTCTGTACTACACAAGTTGGTAGTCTGAGCAGTTCAGTGGTCCCACCAACTCAAAGGTAAAAGTCTTCCTTGAAGGGGCTTCTCTGTCGAAAGGAGCTTTGGCGATTCAGACCTGCAGCAGGGCTTCACCGGGCAAACCAACGGTCCAGGAGCTGCAGCAGCTGTCCTCTTCCATCTCTTCTTCGGTTCTTTCGTTTAAGTGGTCGACTGCCTTCCAGTCCTGGAGACTCGCCTTTTAAACAGTTTTCTCCCATTCATTCCAGCCTAGATGTCACTCACCCAGCAAGGTAGCTGTCCTTGCCGGACAGTCAGCCAGCCAATCACACCAGAGTGCATTTGGGTCTCCCAGGAAACTAAGCACAGGGAGTTTCGGGCACCTCCCTCACTTCCTGCCCACCCCAGACACTCCGACACCAGAGGCGGTCTTCAGTCCTGAAGCTCGCCAAAAGCATACTAACCAAGGGGCCAAACCTGGTTTGGCGTGCAGAGAAACACTAGAAGGACCTTTCCAAAAAGAAACAAAAAAAAGACCGGGACCGGTTTAAACAAAGGGGCTTAAGGCGCCATCTTGAAAAACATGACTCCCGTGATTTTTAGCTACCGGTGTACGCCGTCGGGGAAAAATCATGGTAGTTCGTTGTAAAACCACTGCCACCAGCCTTTTCAATAAGAAAGGTTAGCATTTGACTGCTATATGAGTAGTTGGACACGGGATACTTTAACCCCTCCAGCACTCCATTATAAAATGGTGTGTGCTGGGTCAATTTCATTTTACATTCTCTGGAAAACGGTAGTTTATCCGAGAGAAGGTATTTAAACCTAGGCGAAGTCAAAAAGATAGACCTGTGTCACTGCACTGAGGGTGCTGTGAGACACATGAAAAGATGATGCCTATGAAGTTATCTAAAACTCCATAACCAAAGAACACACAGGTAAAAACACACCTCAAAATACATGAGTGGGGAAAAAAAAGGCTCACTCTCCAGGTAAAAAAATCAAGTCCTCAAAATCCAGCAAAGTTTCTGGGGGTCTCTAAGGTGAAGGGAATTCGCATATTTATGAGAATTCTCCTCAACAGGGTCCTGGTCTTTTTTCTGCATTTCTTTTTAGAAAAGGTCCTTCTAGTGTTCGTCTCTGCAAGCCAAACCAGGTTTGGTCCCTTTGCTTCCATGCCTTTGGCAGGCTCCAGGACTGAAGACCGCCTCTGGCGCCCAAGTGTCTGGGGTGGGCAGGAAAGGATGGAGGTGCCCACAACTCCCTGTGCTTAGTCTCCTAGGAGACCCAAATGCACTTTGGCGTGATTGGCTGGCTAACTGTCCGGCAAGGACAGCCACCCTTGCTGGGTGAGTGGCAGCTAGGCTGGAATGAATGGGAGAAAACTGTTTAAAAGGCGAGTATCTGGGACTGGAAAGCAGAGTCGACCACTGGAACTAAAGAACCGAAGACTAGCTGGAAGAGGGCAGCTGCTGCAACGCCTGAACCGTTGGTTTGCCCGGTGAAGCCCTGCTGCAGGTCTGAATCGCCAAAGCTCCTTTCGACAGAGAAGCCCCTTCAAGGATGACTTCTACCATTGAGTTGGTGGGACCAATCAACTCGTAAGCTACCTAGATACCATTTTCGAAGCTGGTTAGGATTAACCAGGGGGAAGGACACCAGCTTGTGTGCTTGATGAACAGCTACTCTAACTCAAGTGACTCCATTTTGTCCACGTTTTCCGTCAAACCCGTGCAGGAGTCCCGACGTCCTCCCTATTATCCCCACGACTGAGGCTCAGGAACAGTGAGATCTGCAGGAACTGCCAGGATCCAACGTCTTCAACTGCATCTTTTGCTTCATACTAAGGTACTGTGCCAACCCGATTGAGAGAACGCTTCTCACGCGGTGAAAGTTCGTGGAACTTTCCTAACTTGCAGGCCTAATTAGATTGTGGCCCAACATGTGATTCTTTTTCGTACAAACTACTTCTGAGAACTTTTGCTACGACTTTATCGTTTACTTCAAGAACTGCTCTTTCCTATCCAAGGCACAAGTCCATTGACTTTGGCCTAGGCCTATTGAACCAAATCAAGTCCTCTAGTGAACAAAAACCCTTTGCACTGCCTTAGAAAGTATTTGTGATCTATTCTGCTAACTTGTGCCTTATTACTCCCATTGAAAGTAACTGAAATGCCATTTTGCTACCATTTCAGGGGAGCCTAATTTGTTCAGAAACTTATTGGTTTGCTATTGAAGTGTGTTTGTCTATAATATTAAGTTGCCTCCTTCTAGTGAATGTTTTCTAAATGATTGTGTAATAAATTAATAAGTGTTTTACCAAGAAACCTTGAGTAGAAGTGTCTACTTGAACCACTGATTGTAAGACCTCTGTGTAACCTCTTGTACTGCTCACATTCCCTCTTGAGATAAGCCTGGCTGCTCAGCTCGCTACCACAAATCTAACTGTGTAGTACAGACTTCTAACAAAGGTTGATTTTTCTTACACCTGTAGTCCTAATTGTATGTGGTGGTCCCAGAGAGTACTGCATGCAATTCGGCCTAACAACTTCTTAGATGAAAGTCTTGCACAAAGTTAGAGTTTTTAGAAAAAAAAAAATCACTTTTAGGGTCACAAGCGGTTAAGCCTGCGAGAAGAGAGTTGAAATCAACTCTCAAAGTTAAGCCAATGCAATTCTCAACAGAGAAAAGCACGGCTAAAAGGCAATGAGGTAAGTACTCCAAGCCTACACAGTACCCTCTGGTTTGAAGAAGAGTGGTCCAACTGGATTCTGTCTTGCTACAGCGGTGTAGACCCTTGTTCGAGTCTGTCGTGGGGACAAGAGTGAGGATGTCAGGAGGGCTCCAGCAGAGGTACCTGGGAGCTCGCCGGCAGCTACAGGCTCTTTTTGGATCAGCTGCACTGTTAGGCAAGATTGTATGCAGAAAACCAGTGTGAGACAACACCAGTCTTGTCCTCATGATATTAGGTAAACCACCTATAGGCATGTACTACACAGGTTGTAGCCAGACTTGTCTCAAGAGGGGTAAATGTGAGCTGTAGCAAAAATATACTTCATAAAACATTCTCAGAATCAAGATAAGCAAGTAAATACTCTTTAGAGATGCTTCATACAAACTAGACACCTCGAGGTGACTTCAATTACTAGGACAGTACTAGCATTTATATATCACTTGGTAAAATTCTGAGGTTGTATAAAGGAAAGGTTAGGGAAAGGAAAAAGGTTAACAGGTTCTCAGAGCACGTGAGCAATTTTCAATCTCCCAATGAAGTCTAGATAAGATCTTTCCAAGCGGTAACAGTTTCAAAATAAGTTACCACCTATGTGGGACAGTTAGAATCAAAGTCAATGGGTCAGAAGAATCTGTATGGAGACTTGACAGCCAAAGTCACTTTGAACAATGTCTATGGAGCTGCAGCACTTCTTAGATAGCACAAAAGTCTTGCAAAGTTAGAGAGTTGGTAGGAAAATCACTGTTGGGCCACAGGCTGTTCGGCTTGTGAAAGGTAGAGCTGGGATCAACTGCGCAAAAAGCAGCTACTGCAAGTATCAAGTGAAATCATGCAAGCTACAGACACAAGAGGTAAGTACCCCTTAGTCAGCACATTACCTTCGGTTTGAAGAAGAGGAACCAGCTGGCTTCTGATCTGGTTGCAGGGTTGCAGATCCTGGGCCTCAGTCATGGGGACAAGAGGGAGGATGTCTGGAGGACTCCTGCACTGCAGTTTGAAGGTCGGCAGCAGCTAAGGGCTATTTTTAGTTAAGCGTCTCTTTGCATTTTCTTGGACACTTGATGACTTCCTTTACGCCTTCAGTCCAGCACTCTGGTGAGGTGACACAAGCTTGAGTCATCCTGCTTCGGAGGGTCCTCAGGATTTTCCTGGAGCTTCGGTCTGGCTTAAAGACGATGCACTAGACTATGGATTTCTCAAGCCCTGGCACTCTGTTCCAGCAGCAGCAAAGTAGTACAGCCAGTTGGGGGGAAAGTCCTTCCGCAAAGTTAGTCTTGGGGTTAGTTGGTCCCACTAACCCAAGGGATCGTTGCTGGGACCTGGAGGCCGGGTCTGCCTGCGCTTGCACTGCAACCATATGTGACTTCCTGATTCCTGCCCACAATTGAGCAGCAGCTTGCTCGCTCTGCTGCCCTACAGGCCCCCCATTTGCATTGCGGCTGCGACGGGGGGCTGCCAGAGCGATTGTCACCCCCCTGGGCCGTCTTGACAACACCCGCCGGTTGCGTCTTCGACAGAGGGCCGCAGAGAGCCTACCTGCCACTGATATCATACACTACAGCTGCTGACCTGAAGCACCCCCACTGCCCTGGCGCCCACACTGCGTCGCTATGTTGGGGCCGAGGCTGAGCGCCGAGCCCTCCCATTGTGCTCCTACTGATCGCTGTTTGAGTTTGGCCCCCCCTGCTGCCACCGCAGGCGGGGTAGCATGCAAGAGATTTGTATGGGTGAGCAGGGGGCCCTGCGCTGACACCCCCGCAACACAAGTCATCAATGCTGGCCAGAGGGCAAGGCTCTCTGTAACTGATGCAAGAATAAGTGCAGGGGTTGGGGAGCGGCCGGGTCACCCCAAGACCCTATAGCTTTCCATGTGTTGGGCGGATCTGAACACAGTGGGTCTAGTAAACTCACCAGGGCTGGTGACTGCGACCCGCACCTCTGGAGGGATGCACCTACACACTACCACATGGTAGTTGTATCCACTTTGCAACCGCACCAAGTGCACCGCCTGGCCCAGCGCCGTGGTCGCAGCCATATTGAATCAGTGGCCTCGCCCACATTATAGCTGCCCTCATAACCACAGTAACACACTCTGGCTGACTGCTGAGGTCCAGGCTACCAGGGAGCCTGTCATACGCATTAGATCTACTGGGCACATCTTTATCCACCACTGGGTCTCAAAGCTGCTGTCATCTGATGCAGTACTTCCAATGCTGAGTAATAGATAGTGTGCTCCCACAGAAACCAACATACCAGTACAGTGGAGATTAACCCTGCTGTGTCCTAACATTCTAAACCCCCAACACCAAGTTGGTCAACACGAGCCTGCCCTGCGCCGATCTCCTAGAGGCGACTGAAACTGATGCCCCCACCATTGCAGCACCACTGACTCTCCCCCTTCTGCCAACGAACCAGATGGTGATCACCCGTCTCTCGTAACGACTACCACAGCACTGCTAATTTACTGTACTCGGGCAGTCTTTCTCCTGCGTGGGCCATCCACTGTTTGATCTGCGTAACAGCCTGACACATACCGATCTCTTGACTGCGCGTAGGGGCCTCATGTGAGCCACCTCCCTTAACAAAGTCTGTACACTACTGGCCTGATTGTAACCACCGCGCCACACGGGCGTGCTGAATGTGAGCCAGACCGTGGTCCTCCCCCTTCCATGGCCGTGTCCTCTACCTTGAAAACCTATGGACCTCCCGGTCTTCCCGGGCAAGAAACTGTACAATTCCCCCCACCTGGCTTGCTCGCACTGGGGAGCTGTCCAGGGGCTGCACGCCAGGCACAGAACTGTGGACTGCGCAACTCCTTACGCTGATATAACTCTGCCTTGACTAGAGTTTGGGACACTTAGGTGCTGTTGTGTAGAGCAGCTCAACGGAGCCTGGGGAACTATCGGCCAACCAAGCGAACACACTTGCCTGCCCTTACCAGGTCGAACAGATCTTGAGAGACCAGCAAGACCAGAGCCATGGATAGGTACGCCAAGGTGGCACCCAGGCCTGACCAGGAGCGCTCTCCTGCAGACCAAGAGAATACAGACATATCAGCGGATTCCCCTCCCACCCCTCTGATTTAACTGCCATGATGGAATCCATGGCGAAGAACTTTGCATCCTTTCATGAAAAACTTGACATAAATGCTAATGTGGCATCACTCAAAACCAAACTTGACCAACACGGAACTAGGATCACTGAAGCCGTAACCAGGATTGGTGCAAATGAGGACGTGGTGCATGCACTACAAGACACTATTGCCACACTCGCCCGGGATATGAAATTTGTCAAAGCCAAGTGTGATGACTTGGAATCTAGGTCACAAAGGAACAATATTCACATCATGGGTGTCCCTGAAACCGTGACCAAATGGTGCATGGCGCTCGCAACAGAAAACTTTCTTAAAGACCTACTCGACAATCCCGAGCTTTCCCAGTTCTTCACTGTTGAGCGCGTGCACTGTGCGCTGGCCCCTCGTCCAAAGCCTGGTGATTTCCAAAGGCCGATAATTGCGAAGATCCTGAGTTACAGAGACCACATACTCCGGCTGGCACGTGAAAAGGGGGAACTCAGACTGGACTCTCAAGTTATCAGAATCTTCCCAGATTTTTCCACAGGAACGACAGCAATTTAATGGAGTGGAGAAAATTCTTAGGTAAAGGAAGGTGGACTATGGAATGCTGTTTCCCGCTTGCCTGAAGTTCACCCACCGTAATAAGCTTTACTTTTTTACAGTCCCAGACGAAGAGGTAAAATTCATAGAGGCACATATCCCACTGAACGATCCAGCCGACGACTTGATGGATAATGACTAAAGTTTATATTACCCAGCGTCTACTGTGCAGCCCTGCTCCTGCATTCTTTTGCCCCTCTTTTCACGGCTCACTGGCGCCTCTGACATACATCTCCAGCGGTAGTGCTGGCTCCGATAAGTTCCCCTATCTCAGACACAGGCCGATTGGTGGACGCCACTGATCCTGCCACCATCCTACCATGGGCTGAGGCGGCGCCGCCGATTAACGGGAGCGGGCATTGGCCCCAATGTTAATATCTCAAATATCATGTTTTTCTTGTATTCTGTGTTTTAGTTAGTAACTTCGAGCATTAACTGCCTCACTGAGTAATAGGGTGTGGCTTACACCACACTATAGTAAGAATGAAGCCCCGCTCAGCAGGTGGTCCCAGATACTGGGAGACGTTATCCCACGCTTTCATGTGTTACGAGTACCCCGTGCAGATGAGACCTGCCCTTTAGACTGCAAGTTGAATGTTGGTTGTATTAGCTGCTCTTATGGCAATGACCCATTGTTGGCGCCCAAGGTTGTTTATGTGTTATATGGGGCATGTTACAGATGGCTTCTAGCCTGCACCCTGAATCTAATCCACTATGCTGTGTATGAGCTGTCTATAGGAGAGCTTAGGTCAACATTTTATACTCTTGGGGTCTGGCACCCAGCTCGAAAGGTCCCATTAGGCAATGGGGAAGGTCAAAATCGCCAAAATGTACAACACGTAGTGGTGACACTACGTCCACTTAGGAGTCGGCTACACAGCAGCAGTGTTTTGTTTGGAAGTTGTACTGCGCACTGGCCCCTGTTGGGCCCTAGATGCTAGCGGGCCAAGTTGGAGGTGGCTCGCCAGTATACTGACGCAGGGAGGGGAGCGAGACGCAATGCTAGTTGGGGGAAGGGCGGGGGTTTTAAAGTTGGGGAACATTATGCAAAAAATGGCAGAAGTGTTGTGGCATTACACATAGCGGGCAGACAACATGCCCATACTGCTTGCAGTCTTGCACATAAAATGCTGTTAAGGTTGTGATGGGAGCGGCCCGAGACCGCACAAGCGGTGTGCGGTCTAGGATGTGCCTTGAGATAGCGACATGGCTGTACAAATAATTTCCTGGAATGTTCGGAGGATAGGGAACTACACCAAGGATCGTAGACTCACAGCATATGCCCGGAGGCACAGCGTGAAGATACTATTACAGGAGACCCATGTTCAGGGCCACCTCGCATCATGCATAGCAGCAACCTGAGGGCCCAGAAGGTTTTACACCACACAATCGAGAGGGGTTCCAACGCTAGTACATAAGTCGGCTAAATTCAAGCTGAAGAGGAGCCACATAGATTCTGAGGGCAGGTACGTCATTCTACACTGTTGTGATGGGTGTTGAGTACCAACTGGTGAACACATGGCCCAAATGTGGACACCCCTGATTTCTTTGATACTGTGGTTTCACTGCTGATGGGATACATCGGGGTCCCAATAATATGGGGCGGGGCTATGAACTGGATATTGAATACGGATTTTGATAGGACAGGAACGGCACCCAGGGCTCTATCCCGTGCTGCTAGGAGACTACACTCACATATCCAATTGCTTGGCCTGCAGGATGTATGGTGAACTCTTCACCCCTTGATCGTGAATACACCTACTACTCCTCAGTGTATGATAGTTTGTCGAGGATAGATCTTTTCCTGGTAACAACGGTTGTGGTGGGCCGGGTTGTAGATTCTCAAATACTCACTCGTACATTATCCAATCACGCTCCAGTGACTGTTCTGGTCGAGCTGGGGCTTGCACGCCATCCCGCTCCACCTGGCGCTTCAAGTCGGAAGCTGTACTAGGTAGTCATTAAGGCGGAGATCCTCAGACATAAAACATTCTTCTAATACAATGCGGAAAAGGGCACTACCATGGGGGTCCGCTGGGAGGCCTTTAAAGCGTACATAAGGGACATGTCCATTTCCCTGGAGGCAGGAGTGCTAAAAACCATCAGAAGCGATCTGCACTGCTGCAAGGCCAAACTCAAAGACCTAGAACGCGAGTGTGCGACTGCTGCCAGCCCCCTTAAGTTAGCGCAAATTAGGGAGGAAGTGGATGTGTTTGAATCGCATGCCCTAAGGGAGATACAATACCTCTCCCACCCCTATGCAGTGAGGAAATATGGGGAAGGTGATAGACCTGGGAGGACTGGTCCGGGCGTAGGGCGGCAGGGTCCAGATTGACTGTATTAGGGATGAACATGGCACCCAACAATAGTCTGATCAAAGGATTAGAGAAAGGTTTTCTGATTTTTATGCCAAACTATACATGCCATCTTGCGAACATAGCACACGAGACATTCAAGAACTCCTAGACCAAATCCCCATGACATATCCCAATCTACTAGGGAACAACTTGATATGCCGATCACACTGGATGAAATAGTCACCGCTATAACTGACCTTCCGAAGGGTAAAGCCCTGGGTCCATACGGGTTCACCTCTGAATTCTATCAGGAGCATGTGGCGCTGTTGGCGCCCAGGCTACTGCAGGTCTGGTCCGAGCCGCTTGGCGAGTCCATTCTCCCTCCATCGTTGAGCGAGGCGCTCATAACAGTTTTACTAAAAGCCTGGAAAGCCCAGCAAAGACTGGGTCCTACAGGCCAATGTCACTTATGAATACTGACACCAAGATATTCGCCAAGACCATTGCGAATAGGTTTCTCCCAATCATGCCACATCTCGTACATGAGGACCAGAGCGGATTTGTTCCCGGGCGATCAACGTCTCACATCAAGACAGCTTTTCAATGTCATGTATTGGATCGACCAGGGGGCCTCTGCCGCGGCGGTCACACTCGATGCCCAAAAGGCATTCGACATAGTGTCATGGGAATGCATGTGGCAGGTCCTGGAGAGGATGGGAGTGGGCCCTTACATGATCAAATATATTAAATTGCTGTATCCGTGCCCCACCGCCAGAGTACTGGTCAACTCCATGACCTCGGCATCCATCACACTACTTAGGAGGCACCCGACAGGGGTGCCCTTTCGCTCCCATCCTATTTGCACTGGTCATTGAGCCAATGGCAGACTGTCAGGGTGAGGCATGCTCAGAAAGGTGTATGCTTAACGGACACCCCAGAAATAATTTCTTTGTATGCAGATGACGTGAGATTATACGTTAGAGACCCGGCCTCCCATCTGAATTCTATCCTTCGGGACTTAACGAAAATTGGCACTTTCTCAGGCTTCAACGATTCAAAATCGGAGATATTCCCGCTCATCACATCGACGCAACAACCACCCTGTGAATATCCCCTCCGTTGGTGCACGGGGGGCATAAAGTATCTGGGGGTCCAGGCGTCGGTGTCCAGGTCGTCACTGCTTACTGATAATTACACTGCACCCACACAACATTTCGAGTCAAAGATGCTGAGATGGCGATCTCTAAACCCCCCCTCCCCCCAATCACTGGCAGGGAAGTTGTCCCTATCAAGATATTGGTCCCCAAGCTCCTATACATCTTCACTAATGTCCCGATATGGGCTGGGAAAAAATACTTTGACTATTTACACAAAAAGAGTGCACAATTCCTATGGCACGCGGGCACAGTCCGGAAAAAGTGGGAACACATGACATTACCGTATGAGAAGGGGAGCTCCACAGCCCCCGACCTAACCCTATACTGGTACGCGGCCCAAGTCCAGTATGATACGCACTGGTACAAACACCCAACAGCCCCACCTCACGTCAAACTTTAAAAGCTGGTGGTGCTGGGATGCACACTAGGTACCTAGTCCTTAATTGCAACTATACAACTGAGGCGGCTGCCGATCCCATAGCATCCACATTAAGGGCGTGTCACTGTCTTATTGATATGTCAGCCCCGCGCCCATACTATAGATGGCTCCCCATTTGGGAGTTGCCGGGGCTTGAACCCACACAAGCTTTTATCTCACTGGTGGCAGGAATTGGGATACCAGGCTTTATCTGATCTATTCCCCGAGTGCAATTTCATTACTCCACAAACATGGTGACCTGGCCACTCCAGATCGGCAATGGAGATGCTGCAGTATTACACACTGCATGCGGCGGTCCATGCCATGTGGTCTTCTTACCCGGACGAACCCCTAGAAACACCCGAATTGCAATACATAACCAACTCTAGCAATAGTCGCGGCTTAGTCTCCTCCATATACAAAATGCTACTGACAAAGTCCCTGGACCAGCCAGTCATAGCCTGCAACGAGTGGGCAGGAGAGCTTGACCTTGAGGTCACAGATGGCTCATGGAAGAGGATGTGCTCACATATGCGCAGAGTCTCCCTTAACTTCAAATTCCGATGTATGCAGTATAAACTATCGAACAGGGTATATTACACTCAGCACAAACTAAATAGGTTCGCCAGGGCCCCGACACACCTGCACCAGATGCCATCTAGAAGAGGCAGATCACATACACATTGTAACGCTCACCTGGCTCCCACGGAGGCGCTGGTCTGGTCAGGGTTGCTGTGGCCTCTTCAAGCGTGATGCGCAGAATTCGGACCACCGATTGAACAGGACCCCCAAATCTTGCTTGTCTGGCCCGTAGGAATATCCTTCTGCAGATGAGAAAGGGGATTAACTGTCTGCTGAATAGTCTGCTTGCTCCCCCCTTTCCTCCTTCGTTCTTCTCTGACTTCCTCCAAAACCCCCGGTTTAAGCTCACCTTATGGTTTGGAAGGATGAACTCTCCATCCTGCTTCTGGTGCAGGGGCGCGCGTTCGTCCAGTTACTTCACTGGTTTTCAGAATGGCGCTGGCAAATCCACTTGACTTTTCTGAGCGATACGCTGTAAGTATGAAGATGCAAAAGTTCAAGTGTGAGCCTCCTTTTATGTTTTTCCTAACCTGTGATCTGTCCTTTATTTCAGGTGCAGAACAAAGGCGATGCGTTGAGGGGTTAAATTGCCGGTGGTAATATCAGGTGAGTTAGTGATGAGGACCCCTCTAAATGTCTTTATAATTCCCCAGTAATGTCTTTTGTCCTTTCCCCATAGGGGCCGGGGGGCGGTACCTGCCAAAGATGCGGCGCCGACCCGAGATGTGGAATGGTTCACCAAGAAAAGCCGGCAAGTAATATGGCTGAAAATTCGTCTTTCCTCTTGTTTTCCCTTGCTCACCTTTTGTCTCTTCTTCTCTCCCCTAGGTAAGAGATGTGGCAACCGGTGCCGAGAGCCGCGATGGAGCCGGGCGGCGTCTCGGGAACAGGTGAGTGAAGCGCGGGGCTGCAGCGAGCAACGCGGTGCTTTTAAATGGAAGTCTTCCTTCAGGAATGCTGGCGTGAAGATTCCGGATGCAGGTAAGAAGGTTGAATAAGTTCTTGGTTTTCACCTTTCTCTTCTCTTCTTTCCTTACAGGTGTTCCAGGTTCGAGGCGGGCGTGGCTGGAGTCCAGGTGCAGGAGCAGACACGGTGAGCGTTCAGCTGCTGGGATGCAGAACAACGCAAAGCATGTGTGGCTGCACGGGCGTGGCTTAAATAGCCTTGTGAGTATTCTTCCACAGCCCCACCCAAGTAACAAAATAGTTCCTTCAGAAAAATAGTCCCTCCTAAGCCTCATTTGGCTTGGTTCTTCATGCAGCATGGTCTGCATCAGGCGAGTGTGCAGCATGGTCTGCTTCAGGTAAGTGCACCAAACACGTCCCCTTATGAGCCTGGACTGATGTCCAACATGAGCTTGGCGCCAACGGCGCCAGGACAGAGTCCAAAGAGCCCCTATAAAGGGCTGCTGGGCTTTTACCCGGGGGCGTGATGCCTGGCCTGGTGCTCCGGGGATATGCATCATGACAACATGTTCTGGTCATGTCGAATGCTGAATTAATATTGGACTGAGATCTTGGGGGCTCTTTCCGAGACAGTGGACACTGGAGGTGGACCCGGACCCGTTGGGTGCGCTGTTCGGGGTATGGGACAATGACAATGTCAAGAAAGTGTCCAAGTTTCTAAATATAAGCACTATGGTGGCCAAGAAATGTGTAGTTCAGTTTTGGAAACGTTCCTCTCCACCTACCTTTATAATGTGGTTAAATGCACTTACTTGGACGCAAACCTGCGAGGAGGAGTACATTGCGTCGTTGCCAGCGCATTCACGTCCCAAAAAATGTATGGACTGCATTCTGTAGCTATCTTCAGAAACGGGCCGAAGTGGCCCTGGACCCCCCCCCCCCACTTCTCCGGTCACGAATAATAGAACTGAGCCAGGCTGTAGCTAACACACCCCGCACCTGCTGTATTATATGCTAATTTACCTATATACCTGTGCAACGAAATGTAAAATGCAGAGTTTTATTGTAAATGTTTACTGTATGGAATTGCTACTAATTTTTGCCAACTGAAAATAAAAGTTTTAAAAAAAAATCTTCCTCCTTATGTGTCGGGTGCAGGCAATACAGACACTGGGAATGCTTGTCGTCCATGTATACATTCCACAAACCGCAGTCGGAGCACAGCTTGAAGAGGGAAGGTCCGTCCATCCGTCCTCGCCCGACATTATCCTCGCGGTGTAGACCTGAAGAATATTCTGGAAGCCTCCAAGAAGACTCGACGAAAACTGCCCTTGAGGGGCACTGAAAAATCCAAAAACTGGTCCCATTTAGAAGGAAGCATGATCGATGGAGCATAGAGGCTCGATTGACCAAAAAATAGACTAACTCTCAAAAAGCAAAAAACGCAGCAAAGAGCGAGGCATGAGGACTCCAACACTTGAACGTGTGCTCAAAATCTGAATATGCCCTCTATCTAATCCCCTGCTGTGGCAGCCAGTCATTGGCTGGGGGCAGTATGACCCAGAGTTCAGTGCTTGGTTTATAGGAGAAAGACAGTTTAAAAAGGAAACTGAAACTTTATTTTACAGAGGATTCCCAGCCTGACAGGGAATATTCATGAGCATGTGAATCCATGCCAGACCCCATGCTTGAGAACAGATTGTCATTCTTAAAGTGTACCAGTGGGCTTTGCTTTCTCAGACCCGCTTCATACAGATCTAAACAGTCTTCGAGTTAATACTGGTCTTTGAGTTGCTTGTTGCCACTCTCGTATACAAGGTGCTTTACTTACCTTGAACAGCTGCTGCTCTTTTAAACGTCTAACAGTGGGTTGTGCTTTCCCTGAAACTGCTTTAGAGCATTTCTAATCGTCATAACATCCATTACTTACCATGAAATACATTGCGTCTTAAACTAATTGCGTTTTGCTTTCCCTGAATTGCTTAGGGCATTCTAAAATAATTGAGTGTTCATACTTCTCAGTGAGTAGTTTAAGGCCCCTCTAGAAAGTATGAGTTACTTTACTAGCTCTGAACTGTGTCCTACAAAGTAATATCCGTTACAAATTGTACACTTAACTGGGTTGGTTTATTACGTGATTTCTGTAACTGAGTGTCACTGCATAACGACAGGATCTACTACCCGTGAATTACAGTTTGTATTCTAAAAGTATATATAACCTGGCTTTAGTCCCCAAGAAAAGCTGACTGCCATTCTGAATGTGTTGTAGTGTTGACTCACCTTGACTGCTGCTTGTGATCTAAATAAGGTTATACTTTGGTTGTAACCCCTAAATTCAGTTGGCTTTTAAAATTGTGTTTGAGATTTTATAGTACTTAACCAAGATTTATCTTCGCTTACTTGTATTTAAATAAACCCTTTATATTTACAAATAGTGTTTGCGTTTGTTTGGACCTATGCACGCTACAATTTCTTTGTACCAAACTACAGCCCCCTCTCCCTCCTAAGATAAGCCTGGCTGCTCCGTCTATGCTACCAAATGTTCTCAGGTGGTACAGCCTTATACTAAGAATGGATTTATGTACTGCCTCAGATGAACAAGTTACTTACCAACTGGTAACGTTCTTTCGATTGGATGTTCCTCCAACGTATTCCTCATCTCAGATGTATTCCATCGAGCTTTGCTACTCTTCGGAAATTCTTTCGGCAGAGGGCGCCGTGCGTCAATGTCGTCGAGTCGATGGTCCCCTCGAAGGGACCTGTCGAGGGTGACGTCATCGGGTGTATAAGTAGCACGCGCGGCGCCCATTGGCCTCAGTTGTTTACCCCCCCCCCCCTTTTTTTGCCTGTGATCTTGTACTGTGTAGATTGTGCCGGCAGACAGGTATCAGTCTTCCGAGATTTGAGATGGCAATAACTCGGAAAAGATCTACAGAGGGGTAGGTTGGGAGGGCGATGAGGAATACGTTGGAGGAACATCCAATCAAAATAACATTACCAGTTGGTAAGTAACATGTTCAAGTGGATTGTGAATTCTCTGTAAGGCTAATTTCCCAAACCTAGTGCTGGATTTTTGGGCTTTATTTTTTTCTCTCCTGCTAAGCGCGAGATTCTTTTGCTCCCACTCTTAGACATGATTTGGAGGTGTTCCTTTAACTTTCCATGTGTTTTATGGGCTATGGGGGCTTTTCCTCCATAGGGTCTCATGTGTTTTTTGATGTGGGTTACACAGCACCCTCGCTGCCATAACCCAGGGGTGTCGAAGCGACCCCCCCAACATAGACTCCATACCCTGGGACTGACTGTCTCCTGACAGTCTCCCAGGGCATGTAAAGTCACCATTGGCTTTGCTAGTCCCAAATTAAGAACAGAAACCAGTACAAACCATCATATTGTGGACGTACTGGTCGGGGCAATTCGATTGTCCCGGGGTCTGTTGTTCGAGGGGGCACGTCTGTCCCCCCTGATCGAGTTTTGGCTGGTCGCAGTGGATACTACTTTTTATATTCGACCGCGAATATATATCTCTATGGGATTTTCCCATTGTTCGAGGCTACCAACTTTAATTATTTAATTCTTATAGCCTCGAACATACCACTGGTTTATTTATTTAATATTAATTCGCCGGTTGGCATTTTTTTGCCAGAACTCGATTCTAAAATGGCGTTTGTGTTCCCTTCTGTGACTCCAACCCAAGTCGAGCCCTTTGTTCCACTTTTTGGCAGGCTTTTCCACAGAAGCCTCCAAAAATGGTGCCACTGTCTGGGTACCACAGAGGGTGTGGGAGGAGGTTTAGGCACCCTGGACTGAGTTACCTTGGTAACTCAAGTCACACTCTTGTGTGATTGGCCCAAGTGGTGAGCCGGCCGGCTCACCACTTAGCATGTTTGACAGCTAGGCTGAGTGAATGGGGGTGTGCTGCATAAAAGCAGGGCTTTGGGGACTGGAACTTCAGAAGACGCCACAGGACCTAAGAATCCGAGGAGGGAGAAGCTGAGCCGGCCTGCAACGACAACACCACCGGTGGAGCCCTGCTGAACCGTCTCACCACTATTCCCAACGACAGAGGAGATCACCAGCCCGGAGAGTCTTCTTCCTTCGACTGGTGGGGATAACCAGTCTACCTTATTTTCGCCTTCCTGGAGTATCTCGTGGCCGCCTTGCCTGTACCAAGCACCCCAGCAACCGGGATACCACGTTTTCACCACTACCGCGCACCGAAAGGGTAGTACCTTTGTACCGGAGAACTCCGTGGCTGGTTTCTTCCCTGGCAGCGCAACGACCTTCATCCTTCCTCCACGACGAGATCTTCTCTTCCTCTGGAAGACGCTGTGACTTGCACACCCTGCCAGGAACAACTGCCCCCGCTGGAGGATCCTCTCCATTTAAGGTACCGTGTTCCGCCTGGCTCCCCTTGCAACCGTTTGAACGGGGTGTATTAAATCCTCGTCTCTCGAACCTGGGTTAACCTGGGACACCTTAGCTAACTTTTCTGCACTGAACTAAACCTTTTTCAAACTACCTCCACAAACTTTGAAGACTAACTGTCTGATCTTGGGCATCTTCCGCCTGGCTCCCTTGAAAGTGGGCCTGGCACCCAAACTTCCTTGCTCACCAGTAGACTGCCTTCCTAAACTTGCTGTGGATCTTTAAAAAGTGTTTAGTGTGTATGCTTCCATAATTCTGCTTTTCTCTCCCTTTTTATCTAACTTGTTGGAGTTAGACCTCTGTCTGGAAATAAGTGGTGTTAACTAAGACTTGTCCAACAAGTAGTCAGGGATGTACATATGATAATAGTGATTGTGTTTTGAACTTATCTTACCAATTTAGTGCTAGTGTGTTTTACAAGTGTGTGTTAAATAAGTAAGTATATACTTTACACCCAAGCTCTAGTCAGTGTTTGCTTGTGCTACTGTATTTCTGTACCTATTTTGTATGCTCTGTATACTGCCTAACTCTTCTTGAGGGAGGTCTGACTGCTCAGCCACAGCTACCAAGTGAATCTGTGTGGTACAGACTGCTACCAAGTGGGTTTACTGCCATACACCTGTAGTCTTAAATCTTTTGCAGTGGTCCCCAAGGGAACTGCATAGGTTTCTGCCTAACAGTGTCCTCCAACGTATTCCTCATCTTAAGATAGACTCCCAAAGCAGTATTGTGTTACTTTCTCTGGAGGAGGGGTCATTTTTTTTTCTCCCCTCAATGCCTTTAGATGGCGGAATAAAGCACTGCTTTTCCAAAAGTCCGCTCCATAGACTGGGAAGCCTCCAGGCTATAGAATTTTGAGGTGGTGTGAAGTGAAGACCAATTTGCTGCTTCGCAAATGGACCTTATTGGGACACCACTTTGAAGGGCCGTGGAAGAGGCAATGCCTCTGGTGGAATGAGCCCTCAACCCTCCTGGTGGGTCTTTTTGTGCTAGTCTGTAGCATTCTGAAATGCAAAGTACGATCCAGCGTAAAATTGTCTGTTTTGTTACCGATTGACCGTTTCCTTCCTGTGTAGCCTATAAACAACTGGTTGCCCACTCTAAGCCTAGAAAGTCTAGAGATGTAAAAGCTTAAAGTTCTTTTTGGATCCAGTCTGTGTAATCTTTCTTCCTCCTTAGAAGGATGAGGTGGAGGATAGAATGAGGGTAAAACAATTTTCTGACTTAAATGAAAATCAGATATTACTTTTGGTAAAAATGATGGTTTAACCCTCAATACAACCCTGTCCTTATGGAACACAGTATAGGGTGGCCCAGAAGACAGTGCCTGCAATTCGCTCACTCTTCTTGCCGATGTTAGAGCAACTAAAAAGGCCGTTTTCCACGTTAGTAATCTTAATGGACACATGTGCATAGGCTCAAAAGGGGCACACATTAAGAATTTTAGGACTAAATTTAGATCCCAAAATCGGTACTTGAAATTGGTGAGGAGGAAACCCATTAGTGAGATCCTTTAAGAATTGTGTTATCAAAGGAATTTTGAAGTAGGAGCATTCTTCCGATGAGCGCTTGAAAATGGAAAGCGCTGCAAGGTAACCTTTTATTGTTCCGATATTCAGACCTCTATGTGCTAGGGTCAGAAGGAAAGATAGTATTTCCGGAATAGAACATAGAAAAGAAATGACATTCTTTTCCCTGCACCAGTTGCAAAACATCTTCCAACGGCATTGAGACTTTGCTGCTGGCCTTCTTGCCGCAAGCAACACCTCCATATCATCTGGAAGGTTCCAATCCCTGTATCTCAGCCTTTCAGAAACCAAGCATGAAGGTTGAGTGTTCTGAACTCTGGGTGGAGAACCTGACCTTCCATTTGAGAGAGAAGGTTCTCTCTGAGGAAGACGTACTGGAGGACAGATGGACATATCTAGAAGGTCCGGATACCACGTTCTTCTGGCCCAATCCGGGGCAATTAGGATCATGCGGTTCCTGAAGCGTCTCAGCCTCCTGATGACCTGAGGAATGACAGGAATCGGAGGGAGCGCGTACAATAGTGGGCAATTCCAATACACCACAAACGCGTCCTCCAGGGCTCCTCTCGGGGGAAATTCCCTTGAGCAATACCTTTCGCATTTTCAGTTGGTACTGGGTGCGAATAGGTCTACCTGAGGGGATCCCCAAAGGGCAAAGATCTCTTGAATGACTTCCTGAGCCAGTTCCCATTCGTGGGACACCGTGCTCTGCCTGCTCAGAGCATCTGCCGTCATTCTCTTCCCCGGCTAGATTAATTCCCGTTAGAGATTCCCTCTTGAATCGCCCAATACCAGAGCTGCATTGCCTCTCTGCACAGGGGTAGTGACCCCACACCTCTTGTTTAGGTAGTGCATGGCCACTGTGTTGTCCGTCATTACAGGGCATTCTTTACCCTGACAGATGGCAGGAAGGCCTTCAGCGCTAGTCTGATTGCCCTCAGCTCTAAAAGATGGATATGTAGTTTGGACACGGATGGAGACAAACGACCGTTGATTGTCAAATCGTTGGCATGAGCACCCCAGCCCAGGAGTGAGGCGTCCGTCACTACTGTGATCTCCGGCCATGGTTGCCAAAAAGGTTCTCCTTTTAGGATGTTCTCTGTACAGGTCCACCATAGAAGGTCTTGTCTGACCTTGTTCGGAATCTGAAGGAGATCCGCCATTTGACCCGAGAACTGGGACCACAGTCTTTAGGGCCCATTGAAGGGATCTCATCCTCAAGCGTGCCTCTGGCACCAGAAAGATCGGGGATTCCATGAGGCCGAGCAACCTTAAAAAGTCGTAAGCCTGGAGATTTTGGGCATTTTGGAATTTGGAAACCATCTGAAGAATGTCCTGAGCCCTCGTCTTGGGAGGCAAGCTCTTTCCCAAGGATGTGTCTAGTACAGCTCCTATGTACTGAAGCGGTTGGGAAGGTGTCATTTGAGACTTCTTGAAATTGAGGGAGAAGCCCACTTTGTGGAGGAAGTGGCAGGTGACTTTCAGATTATCCAGTGCTTGATCGGCAGAGCGCGCTCTGATCAACCAATCGTCCAGGAAGGGGTAGACATCAATCCCCCCCTCTCCTGAGGTGCGCTGCCACCACTACCATTAACTTGGTGAAGACCCTCGGGGCGGAGGTCAACCCAAATGGCAGGACTCGAAACTGATAGTGTGAGTCGCCAACTACGAACCTCAGGTATCTTCTTGTGTTTGAGATAAATCGGCACATGAAAATAAGCATCCTGGAGGTCCAATGACACCAACCAGTCCTTGAGTTGAAGGGCCTGAAGGATCGGAGAAAGGGTAACCATCTTGAATTTGTCTTTCCTGAGGAACTTGTTCAAGTTTCTTAAGTCCAAGATGGGTCTCAGTCCTCCGTCCTTTTTGGGGATCAAAAAATACGGGGAGTACCATCCCTTGTTCCTCTCCGCTGCAGGTACTGGTTCTATAGCACCTTTCTCCAGCAGGGTTAGAACTTCCTGCTGTAGGAGCGGGTTTGAAGACTTCCAACAGGTGTCTCCCTGGTGGATTGCTTTAGAAAAGGAAGGCAGTAGCCTTGGGCTATTATTTCTAGAGCCCAAACATCTGAAGTAATGGCTCGCCATTCTTGCAGATGCTGCGACAGCCTGCCTCCTATAGGTGTTTTGTGGTGCAAGTCCTCAAAGTGATTTTGTGGCAGATGTTGCAGCCGCTGATGGCAAAGAGGCTGCAGCTGGAGCTGGCTTAGCACGTTTTCCTCGTCCACCACGAGTGGCCTTTCTTTGGCCCCTTTGACTGGCCATTCCTCTCGTCTTTCCATATGAGGTGAAATAACGATAGGATCGTCCCCTCCACGATTGCCCTTGCGCACAAAAAGGCTGAAGTTGCCTTATAGCAGCTCCTAAAGATTTGGCCGCTGCTTTTGAGGTCTGCAACCTCTCAAGGCTCTCGTCAGCCTTGTTGCGAAAAAGGTGAGACCCGTCAAAAGGCATGTTCAGAAGGCAGTTCTGTACGCCCGGTGCGACTTCCGTAACCACGCAAACCTGTGCATTACCGTGCTAGTGTCCATGGACCTGCTTACACTATCTGCAGTGTCCAATCCAGATTGAAGGGATTCCTGCATGGCTTCCTTTCCATCTTCAACGATGGCTAGGAAACCTTCCCTTTCTTCCCCTTCTGGTATGTGCTCCGCCGCCATTGCGATGCACTCCCAGAGTGTACGAAAATTTTGCCAAGGCACATGTGGAGTTGGCAGATTTTAATGCCATGCTTCCGGCTGAAAATACCTTCCGTGCCCAACCATCCACACACTTATCGTCCCTGTCTGGAGGGATAGACGGGTACGCAAGTTTGTTGGAAGCTGTGGCTGCCTGTATGACCAGACTCTCAGGAGTTGGTGGTTTTGACAGATAGCCGGGGTCGCTACTGGCTGGGCGGTATTTTGATGCGAGGGACTTATTTACCGGAGGACTAGAATCTGGAGTTTCCCAATTCTTGGCCATCCTGTTTTGTAAGGCTACATGAAAAGGTAGTACTGGGTCTTCAGTGAGACCATGGTCCAATATGTCTGTTAAAACCTCTTTGACGAATTGGGCTGGTGGTCTAGCCCATCCCAAGTAATCTACCACCTTGGTCATGAACGGACGGTAAGATGGACTGGCATGCTCTCATGAATCTGGTCTACCAAAGTCATTCTCAGGAGAAGTGTCAATGCCACTTGCATTATGTAAAGACTTCACCAAATCCCTCATTCTGCTTTCCTCCGAGATCAAGCATTCTGGGACATTTGGGGTGCCATATTCCAATCCAAAAGGTACATTTTCCTCCTCGGATCTCCTGTTCCTAAGAAATTGAGGTCAAGGATTTGAAAAACTCCTTCCTAGGGAGAGGCTTGAAAACCTTCTCTGGGAGAGGAGGAGGAAGAGGTGTAGTACCAGGCTCTGAAGAAATTACTTTCTCCTTCCCTTTTGCTGGCTGCCCTGGCTTGGTTGGAGTCTTTGGCGCCGAGGGTTTCAGCGTCGACAGGGTCTACTTCGAGGGCGACGAGGCAGTCTTCGACGATTTTCCCTTCGAGGTGAGACCGGTCTCAGACGGCGTTGGTGACCTCGAGCGGTCGACTCGAGCGTTTATCGCTCAGCGTCCTGGAAGGTTCCCTATCCTTCCTTTTACGATCACCCGGGATTGAGGGCGCACGAGTGTCGGAGCGATGACGCTCCCGGCCGGCTTCCGAAGAAGGCACAGACCGAGGCGTCACCTTCTCAAACACCTCCATCATTTTGACCCTGAATGCTTCCCACTCTTCAGAAGACGAATGTTTCGTGGGGCATTTCATCCTTTTCGGAGACTCGTCTGACGAGGTGGAGGGAGACCTGTGGCGTCGTTCCTTCGTTTTTTTTGACGAAGACGAGCGATGAGAATCGCTTCAGGATCTAGATCGATGCCTTTCGCGTCAAGGAGATTTCTCATCATGGGGTGGGGACTCGATCCTTCCGACCTACCTGTAGCTTCCCTCCTTTCTCGCAAGGCCTTCCCCGTCATTGCCTAACACTTCGAACAGGCCTCCATGTCGTGGCCTTCTCCGAGGCATCACAAACACTTGCGGTGCGGGTCCGTGAGACATTTTTGAGCCGCACGACTTGCATTTCTTGAAACCCGATCTCGGGGTCGGTGTCGATGACAAGGACATATTTCTTCTTGTTTATATACATTTTCTTCACAGAACTCGAGGCACGCCGAATGTCCGAAGCAACGTAACTGCGGAAAAATGGAACTGAGGCCAACGGGCGCTGCGCATGCTACTTATACACCCGATGACATCACCCGATGACGTCACCCTCGACGGAGGCCTTCGAGGGACCATCGACTCGACATACGGCGCCCTCTGCCGAAAAAATTTCCGAAGAGCAGCAAAGCTGGATGGAATACATCGAAGATGAGGAATACGTTGGAGGACACAATCCACTCGAAAGATGTTTTCTGAAGCCCTTCGTTGGACTTTAAAAAGTCTGTCTTAACAGAGCACGCTCAGGGCCGAGTGGAACCACAGGGATGCAGTGAACTGGCCTGGTAGCTGGGTTGCCCTGGAGGGTGCACCTGGCTTGCTCTGGAGGGGGCAACTAGCTTTCTCTGGAGGGTGGACACCCCGCAGGCCAAAGCACTGGAATTATTGTGCGGTGCAGATGTGAAGAGAGGTTTGTGCGACCCCTCACCCCCCCTGCTGACATAGGCTCCTTGGCAGTGAGAGGGTACATAACTGCCTGAAGCCAGACAAGCACAGTAGGGGCAAGGCAAAGCAGACTGTCATTGAGGCCTTGACCCAGAAGAATTGTGGTAGCAAGGAGCAGTCATTACCGCCTAAGGGTGCAGAGCCTGCCCATGAGCCAGCAAGGTGAAGACCGGATATTGGCTGCAATTGCAACACTACAAGCGTCCCTGGAACATAAGATTGAGACGGTTACCATTGAGGTCTGCCTTTTGCGACAGGCTATGCGCTTGCTCGCGGATTGGCTTGGTACCACAGAAGTCCAGGTGCAGGAGAACAGTAGTGGTCTTGCTGAGGTACAATCGGATATTGCTATACTGACGCAGAAGGCAGGGCAAGGATGGCTACAATATCCTCTCCAAACCCAGAACCAAACATCCCGATGGGGGGGGGGGAGGGGCAGGGGTGTCAGGGGTGGGGTGCAATCCTTGCTTCCATCATTCCAATGCAGCACTATTCCTTTGAATGCCTGGTCTGCAGGCTCTCCATCCCTCCTGCCCTCTCACTGTGGCCACTATCTACAGGCCACCTGACCAGGTCACCCTCTTCCTCTGAGTGGGTTGACCTCTCTGCCTCTCTCCTTGCCTCTACCTTTCAACTTGTCCTCCTCTGAGACTTTAAAATCCACCTAGATGCTACCAGCCCTTCAGGACTCTTGCGCAGCCTATGCGATTCTCTCCCTCTCAATTCTTCCCTCTGGCCCGACTCACTCTGCAGGGACAGCCTCGATGTTCTGATCTCCTCAAACCATCTCCTTTCTTCCCACCTCTCTTCCCCGCAGGTCAAGCAGACTCCAGCACTGCCACCTACCTGCCTGGTCATCCGACCCATGAAGAGTTTGTCAGTTGAGGCTTTCCCCGCTACTTTCCATCCTCCTTCTGCACCTTTGGCTGACATACCCTGATACAGCACTCGCTAACATTCACCTCTCTATCTCCAACACTCTGGATGTCCTTACCCCCGTCATGAGGATCCACTTGAAGCTCAAATCCAAGTGCAACTCTTGGTACGATTCTGATTTTACTGCCCTTAAACGCAAGGTTAGGGCGGCAGAGAGGAAGCGAAGGGGAGAGCAAGTGAAGGGCATCGGGCGCACCCCCTGACAAACTAGCCTGCCGCCTGTCCCCTCTACGAAGAGAGCCTACATCCAAACCCGCATCTAACCACTCAGCCAAACCTTTCAAAATCTGCTAGGAGCTGACCAATCTTGCTGCAGTCTCACCTCTCCTGTTCCATCCCAGGGCCTCTGCACAGCCTTGGCATCTCATTTCACTACTAAAACTCAGGGCATTCTGTCCACCCTTCCTCTACCTCCCCTCTCTACCACTACTGGCCCGTCTGAGGCCATTCCTCCTCCTCCTCCACCTGCACCCCCCCGGACAATGTTTCTAGACAAGTGCAATCTATGAAAGTCTCGTCAAAGCAGGTTGTTGCCTGCTCATCCAGAAAAATCAATTCCTTCCTTCCACTCCACCCTCTCCTTCTCTCCTCACATCTGACGTAGCTAAGTCAAACTATCAGCTGTACCTCTTCAGAAGTACGTTTCCTTTTCTCTTTCCCCGAGAAGCTCACTGTCACCAGACCTCTGGTCCCCTCTAAGCTGGCCTATTGCAACAGCCTCTTTCCAAATCTTCCTGCCTCTACACTTCAACCTTTACACTTATCCAGGACTGCGCGACTGGTCCTTACCCTCAAGCCCTGAAATTTCTTCACTGGCTCCCTGTGGCTGCAAGGACCAACTTCAAGACCCTCTGCATCATCCGCAAGGCTTTCTGAGGCCTGGGACCGCTCTACGCCCCAACGTTCTCTTACAAAACATTGTTCTTCTCAAGCTCACCGCTCATCCAACTGTGAGGGTCAGACGCTTCTCCACGCTGAGAGTTGGGGGCAGCTATATCTCCTCGGCTGGGGCCCCTCTCTGGAACAGCCTCCCTGCCTCTCAAACTTGAGCAGTACCACCACTGGTTACGCAAGCAACTCAAGACCTTCCTTTTCACTTCTGCTTTCTCTTTTACTCTCCCCTGCTGATGCTCCAGACTGCTCTGTGCACTGATCACCCTCTGAACTCGGGCCCAGGCTCCTGCATGCCCAGTTGCCCTTGCACTGCCTCCAGGCGCCCCAGCACTTAAGGGTCTGTATCTGCAACCCTACAGCACCTTCTCTCTGCACTTATGAGCCACCCGATGGCTGCACTTGCTAGTTAACTGCACGTCCCCCCACCCCCGACCCCCATGGCACTTCTCTTCCCTGCACTTCGGCAACCTGAATGACAATTCCTAGTAAGATCGTCATTTTGTCCTCCCTTTGTTTACCCTCTCCTTGACTTGTCACGCCTAGAAACACTTACAGGTGCGTTATAAATGCCATATCATCTTGTGTGCTTGCTGTTTCTGAAGTCTTCCCCTGCCATTCTAGTGAGAACGTTTTCAGTTCGTATTCGGCAGGAATACTTTAGATTCCCCACTCCAGCTTCACAGACGGTCTGGAAAGGCAGGCTGCGAAGGAGGAGGAGTCCAAAACTCTGCAGCCCATTGTCTTTCACCTTACCTGAAAGGAACAAAGTCCCAGTTGGGGGCGGGGGGTCCTAATTGGACAGCCAGACCGCCCCCTGTAATGAAATGCAGGGAGAGAATGCAGGGGTTGTGCTGTAGTTCCTGATAAAAACTCTGAACCTGCTGACAAGTCGACCACTCGAACCAAATTCAAAAGCGGAAGATGACGAAGAAAACTCAGCTGAGACCATCATGATCATCTATTCTTGGTGCAGATCTGTGGTGGATATTAGCATCGCAAAACCGGCATTCTCATTCCTAAGTACCAAAATTAAAGTGGGTTCACAGAGATCAATGGTTAAAAATTTCCCTTAAGATGGCCGCCCTGCGGGTCACCGACTAAGTGGCAATTGAGAACAAGTAGTTGAGCATGGAGGACTAAAAGCCCCCCCCCCCCCTCCCCCCCGCTGTAACACACGCTTTGCCTTAGTTCTACTGACAGCGGTGTAACGCTACCGGCGCTCGGCTCACAGACCTGTAAAGACAATACAAAAGTCACGTTATGAAGTTGAGTTAACAGAAAATCCACAGACGAACAAGTTACTTTCTTACCTGGTAACGTTCTTTCGATGGGATGGTCCGACAACGTATTCCATATCTGACAGGTAATGTCCACAGCTGTGCTGCTTCGGAAAATCTTTGGCGTCTGCGTCCTGCGTCGATGACGTCGATGCGCCGTCCCCGAGCCGTCCCCGAGGACCTCCTCCGACGGCCAAGTTCACCCGATGTGATAAGTAGGACGCACGAATCCCATAGACTCAGTTCTAGGTTTTTCCCAGAACGTGCGCCACCAGTTTTCTGCCAGTCAGACACACAAGGCCTTGCGGAATGCAAGCTGCAATCGCATAAGAAATTCTGCAGCGGGAAAGGCAGGGAGGGAGCGATATGGAATACGTCATCGGACCATCCCATCGAAAGAACGTGTTAGGCAGAAACCTGTGCACTGCAAAAGATTTAGGACTACAGATGTTGGCAGTAAACCCACTTGGTAGCAGTCTGTACCACCCAGATTTACCTGGTAGCTGTGGCTGAGCAGTCAGACTTCCCTCAAGAAGAGTTGGGCAGTATGCAAAGTATACACAATAGGCACTCAGATACAACAATACAAGCAAACACTGACCAGAGCTTTGGTATCAAAGTATATAATTATTTAAAAACACACTGTTTGAAACACTCCAGCACTCTTATTGTAAAATATTCTAAACAGTTATTATTGTAATATATACACCCCATTTTCCTTATCAGATAAGTCTTAGTAAAACACCACTTATTTTCATATAGAGGTGAGCGCTTGACTAGATAGCACTCCAATAAGTTTGTAAAAAAGGGAGGGGAAAAAGACAGAATATGAAAAGATACACCACTCTAAGGTTCATGAACACTGTTAGCAAGGCAGAAGAGCATAAAATCACTGGTGAGCCAAAGTCCAACGGCTGGGCCCACTCTTAGAGAGAGCAGACCACAAATGCGCCCAAGATCACACAGTTACACTAGGCTTAGAAAGTCTTGCAGAGGGTTCAAAAGAGTTGAGGCGCTTAGGAAAGTTTAGCCAGGGTGCCCCAGGCTAACCCAGGTTCGAAAGCTGGGGGCTAAATCTACCCCGTACAGTCGGTAGCAAGGGAAGCCAGGAGGGACACGGTACCTTAAGTGGGAAGGATACTCCAGCGGTGGCAGTTGTTCCTGGTAGTGGGTGCAAGTTGCGTCGTCGTCCAGGGGAAGAGAAGATCTCGACTTGGAGGAAAGATGAAGGTCGTTGCACTACCAGGGAAGAAACCAGACGCAGAGTTTTCCGGTTAAAGGTGGTACCTTTGTTTCGCGGTCGTGGTAAAACGTGGTATCCCGGTTGCCGGGGTGCTTGGCACAGGCAAGGCGGCCACGAGGTACGTCGGGAAGGCGAAAAGACGGTGAAACTGGTTATCCCCACCAGTCAAAGGAAGAAGACTCTCCGGCGGGAGATCTGTCGTTGGGAAAAGTGGTGAGGCGGTCCAGTAGGGCTCCTCCGGTGGTGGTGTCGTGGCAGGTCGGCTCAGCTTCTCCCTCGTCGGATTCTTAGGTCCTGTGGCGACTTCTGAAGTTCCAGTCCCCAAAGCCCTGCTTTTATGCAGAAAACCCCCATTCACTCAGCCTAGCTGTCACTCAAACATGCTAAGTGGTGAGCCGGACAGTCTCACCACTTGGGCCAATCAGGATGGAGTGCGACTTGAGTTGCCTAGGCAACTCAGTCCAGGGTCCAGGGTACCCCAGACAGAGTGGCACCACTTTGGAGAGCTTCTGTGGAGAAGCCCGCCAAAAAGTGGAACTAAGGGCTCGACTTGGGTTGGAGTCACAGAAGAGAACACAAACGCCATTTTAGAATCAAGTTTTGGCAAAAAATACCAACCGGAGAATTATTAATTAAATAAACCGGTAGTATGTTCGAGGCTACCGTAAATAATTAAAAAAAGATAGCCTAAACAATGGGAAATCCCATAGCAAAATATTGAATATAAAAAGTAGTATCCACTGCCACCAGCCAAAACTCGATCAGGGGGGACGGAGACGTGCCCCCTCAACTAACAGACCCTGGGGCAATCGAATTGCCCCAGCCAGTACGTCCACAATATGATGGTTTGTACTGGTTCTGTTCAGAATTTAAGACTAGTAAAGTCAATGGTGACTTTACATGCCCTGGGAGACAGTAGTCAGTCCCTGGGTATGGAGTCTATACTGGGGGGTCACTGACACCCCTGTGTCACTGCACTGAGGGTGTGGTGTAACACACATCACAAAAACACATGAAGCCCTATGGAGTAAAAGACCCCATAGCCCATTAAACACATCTAGATTCAAAGAAACACTCAAATCATGCCCAAGAGTAAGGGTAAAAGAGTCTCACTCTTAGCAGGAGAAAAAAATAAACCCCAAAAATCCAGCAAAGCTGTTGGGGGACTCACTGGGTTAGGAAATTCAGCCTTAACAGAGAATTCTCCCTAACAGAACGTTACCAGGTAAGAAAGTAACTTGTTCGAGGGGATTGGGTCCTCCGACGTATTCCATATCTATGACAGACTCCCAAAGCAGTACCAAGCAAGGAGGTGGGAAAGAATTTAGAATACAAATTTAGCATGCCTAATCAAATTGCGGAATAGAGAACTGCCTTGCCAAAGGCCAGATCTTGCCCCCTGATGGAATCAAGGGAATAGTGACGTACAAAAGTATGTACTGAAGCCCAGGTGGCTGCATCACAGATGTGACGAACAGGAACTCCCCTCTGCAGGGCAGTAGACGCAGCCACTCCTCTGGTAGAATGGGCCCGCAAGCCAGCAGGAGGGTCCTTACCCCGCCAAGCAGTAACACTCGGAGATAGCTAAAATAATCCAACGAGAGTGTTTCGTCACAGCTTGTCCAAAACGCTTTCCAGCGTAACCAATGAAAAGTTGATCGTCCACTCTGACCCGGGACATGCGCGAGATATAAAAGCTCAACGCTCTCCTAGGATCAAGCCTTTGGAGCCTCTCCTCTTCCTTACCAGGATGTGGAGGAGGATAGAATGCCGGAAGAACAACCTTCTGGCTCAAATGAAATTCCGAAACCACCTTTGGAAGAAAAGGACTAACTCTAAGGACAACCCTGTCCTTGTGAAACACAGTGAAGGGTGGCTTAACTGAAAGTGCCTTGTAACTCACTCTGCGAGCGGAAGTAACCGCAACTAAAAACACAGTTTTCAGAGTTAACAGCCTCAAAGGGCAAGAATGCAAAGGCTCAAACGGAGCACCCATAAGAAACTTAAGAACAAGGTTCAAATCCCAACCTGGCACCAGAAAAGGTGACGGAGGGAACACATTAGTGAGCCCTTTCAAAAACTGCAAAATTAAAGGAATTTTAAAATAAGAACACTCTTCAGACGAGCGCTTAAATATGGACAGCGCCGCCAGGTAACCTTTAATGGACCCCACTTGCAAGCCCCTGTGGGCCAAAGAAAGCAAAAAAGACAGAACCATGGGAATGTCACATTCAAAAGGATCCACATTCTGAACTCTGCACCAGTCGCAGAACTTTCTCCAACGGCAACGGTACAGAGACTTAGTTGACGGCCGCCTGGCCAAGAGCAACACCTCCATTACGTCTACAGGGAGGTCCCAATCCTTATACCTTAACCTTTCAGAAGCCAAGCGTGAAGATTGAGGGATCTGACCTCTGGATGGAGAACCTGACCCCCCCCCCCCCTCCCGTGAGTGCAGATCGTCTCGGTAGGGAAGACGACGTGGAGGGCAGACGGACAAGTCTAGAAGGTCTGGGTACCACGTCCTCGGGGCTCACGCCGGAGCAATGAGGATCATCCGGGAACCGAACCTCTGCAGCACTTGCGGGATGACGGGGACCGGAGGAAACGCGTACAGCAGTGGGAACTACCACTCCACCACGAACGTGTCTCCTAAGGCTCCTTTTGGAGGAAATTCCCGCGAGCAAAACCTTTCGCACTCAAGGTTGAAACTGGAGGCGAAGAGATCCACTTGAGGGGTCCCCCAAAGGGCGAAGATCTCCAGGAGAATCTCCTGAGCCAGCTCCCACTCGTGAGAGATCGTGCTCTGCCGGCTCAGAGCGTCCGCCGTCTCGTTGTCGTCTCCGGCCAGATGAACCGCCGAGATCGAAACTTCCTGTGGGATGGCCCCGAACTCGAGCTGCATCGCCTCCCTGCACAGCGGAAGTGACCCTGCCCCCCCCCTTTTTGTTGAGGTAGTGCATGGCCACCGTGTTGTCCGTCCGAATCAGGACACTCTTTCCGCACAGTCGGCAGAAAAGTTCAGGGCTAGCCTGACAGCCCGCAGCTCCAACAGATTGATATGGAGTCTGGACTCCGGAGACCAACGACCGCTGACTCAACTCGTTGGCATGAGCTCCCCATCCCGTGAGGGATGCATCCGTCACGATCGTCACCTCCGGCCAGGGCACCCAAAATTGGGGCCCCCTTCATCAGATTGCCCTCGACGGCCCACCACAGAAGGTCCCGGGGGCTTTCGAGGGCGGCCCCATGAACTGGGTCCGACAGCCTGCCGGAGGACTGAGACCACTGGAGCTTGAGTGCCCACTGCAAAGATCTCATCCGCAGACGAGCCTCTGGCACCAGAAGAATGCAGGATGCCATGAGGCCGAGCAGTCTCAAGAACTCGGACGCTGGGAGATTCTGGGCAAACTGAAACTTGTGCACCATCTGCTGAATGTGAAGAGCCCTCACCTGAGGAGGAAAACACTGCCCCAGGGACGTGTCGAGCACTGCTCCGATGTACTGGATCCGCTGCGTTGGTGTCAAATGGGACTTCTTTAAATTGAGGGAGAAGCCCAGCCTGTGAAGGGAGTGGCAGGTGACGGACAGATGATCCAGGACTTGCTCGGGAGAGCTCCCCCTGATCAACCAATCATCCAGGTAGGGGTAGACGTGAATCCTCCGCTTTCCTGAGATGCGCTGCCATCACCACCATGAGCTTGGTGAAAACCCTCGGGGCGCGGAGGTCAATCCGAACGGCAGGACCCGAAACTGAAAGTGTGAGTCGCCAACCGCGAACCTCAGGTACTTCTTGTGCTTGGGATGGATCGGCACGTGGAAGTAAGCATCCTTGAGGTCAAGGGACACCAACCAGTCCTGAAGTTGAAGGGCCTGGAGGACGAGAGAGAGTAACCATCTTGAACTTGTCCTTACTGAGGAGTTTGTTCAAACCGCGCAAGTCCATGATGGGTCTCAATCCCCAGTCTTTCTTTGAAATCAAAAAATAAGGGGAATACCATCCCTTGTTCCTCTCCGCTACAGGCACCAGTTCTATGGCGCCTTTTTCCAGCAGGGCTTGAATTTCCTGTGCAAGGAGCGGATCCAGACTCTTCAAAGAGAGGTTCCCTGGTGGATTGTCGTGAGGCCTCTGCCGAAAAGGAAAACAGTAGCCGTGGGTTATGATCTCCAGAACCCACACATGCGAAGTAATGGCTTGCCACTCTACAAGATGCTGCACCAGCCTTGCCCCAACCGGCGAACCATGGGACCTGGCCTCATGACTGAGTGGTAGCGGCTGCGGCGTTGCCTGAAGGCAAAGAGGCAACTGCCCGAGCGGCCTTGGCACCTCGAGTACCTTTGTTTCCACCTCTGGCACTCTTACAATGGCCTCTGACTGCTAGCTCCTCTCGCTTTACTGAAGGACGAGTAATAGCGAAAGGAACCTCCCCTCCATTGCTGTCCCCTAGGACGAAAAGGCGGAGGTTGGTGAACTGCAGCGCCCAACGATTTCGCTGCAGCTTTGGAGGTCTGCAACCTCTCAAGGCTCTCGTCAGCTTTGCTGCCAAAAAGCTGTTCACTGTCAAAAGGCATGTTAAGGAGCCGGGACTACACATCAGGAGCGAACCCAGACTTCCGCAACCACGCAAACCTGCGCATTACGGTGCTCGCCGCCATGGACCGGCTGACACAATCCGCCAAGTCCAAACCCGACTGAACGGCCTCACACATAGCATCCTTGCCATCCTGAACCATAGCAAGGAAACCATCCTGTTCGTCCCCTTCGGGAATATGATCAGCCGCTAATGCAACACAGTTCCACAGAGTGTGTGTGTGAAACGAGACAAGGCACATATGGAGTTGGCCGCCTGAAGCGCCATACCCCCCCGAAGAAAACACTTTCTTCGCCCAGCCGTCAAAACGTTTGTCGTCCCTATCCAGAGGGATGGTAGGATACGATGCCTGCTTTGCCGGGCCGTAGCCGCCTGCACCACCAAACTCTCCAGGATGGGGTGCCTAGACAAGTAGCAGGGGTCGCTACTGGCTGGACGGTATTTTCGCGACAAACACTTGGCCACTGCTGGAAGACTCTCCGGAGCAGTCCAAGCCGCCGCCACCCTTCTCTGCAAAGCCATATGAAAAGGCAAGACCGGGTCAGTGGGTGGACCGAGATCAAGGATGTCTGTGAGATCATCCTGAACGAACTCCCCCAGGGGAGCTGACCAACCCAAGTACTCGGTAACCCGAGACATAAGGCGCCGATATGACGAATCGGCATGAGTGCCAGGCTCCGGCCGACAAAACTCCACCTCCGGAGAGGTGTCCAGACCACTGGCATCATGCAGCGACTGCCTCAAGTCATCAAACTGGCTATGGCCCGAGATAAGGTCATCTGGAACCGTAACCGGAACCAGGCCACCATCAGAGCCTTCATCACCCTCTGAAATGTACTCCAGGCGGGGAGAGGAAGACCTCTGCGGACCAAAGCAGTGCCGGACCTTAACCATAGCCTTTCTAGGGGCAAACCCTGTGCCACAGGGCCCCTCCGACACCACCGCCGCCTCGAAAGGCGTCGAGGGCACCGAATGAATCGGCGCCGAGCGAATCGGCGTCGACGTCAGCTGCAACGCCTCCAACATCTGCGGTGTCGACAGTCCTCGAAGCCAGAGATCCGAGTGTGTCTCGACAACCTGGTCGCCGACGGCATCGACGACCCCCTCGGAGGCAGAGCCTCGAGAGAAGTCGACGACCTCGGCGCCACAGGCGTCGACGTCTTCTTCGAAGACGGCACAGGATCACACGGTCTCGAGTGCGTCGAGGACCTGGAACGGGAATTGCGAGAACGACTACCCTTGTCCGAGCGGGACCTCTCCCGCAAGCCGTGCCGACCACCCGAGCCCGAAGGCGTACGGGCGGTGTCTCTCGACCAGTGCTGACCGACCCCACTCTCAGGCGCTGACGGACCGGTGCCCTGCGATTCCAGAATCGCTAGCATCTGCTTCCCGAAGGAAGCCCATTCCTCCGGTGTCACTTGCATGGAGGGATAAGCGACCCGCCGACGGGCGGAGTCCTCAGGAGGCGCTTCCTGGAGTGCCTAGAAGAGGCAGAGGAGTGGCGAGACAGACTCCTGGAAGGAAACCCACCGGACTTCCAACGATGACGCGGAGAGTCACCCCTCGAGTCATTGGTCGAAAGCCCTGCAGACCTCGACTTCCGGGGCTTAGACACCCTGCCTACCGACCGCTTCTTCTTGCGTTCCCGCAAGGCCTTTGCCGTGAGCGACTGGCAGTCGACACAGTCGTCCGTATCGTGGGCCTCCCCGAGGCACCAGAGGCAGGCGTTGTGCGAGTCCATGACCAACATCTTGGACCCGCAGTCCCCACAGTTCTTGAAGCCAGGACGCGGGGTCGAAGATAAAACATCGCCACGAACAGGTCTTCACAACAAACCGAACAGGTTCAACGAACCGAGAATAGAAAACAGCAAACTCCAACGAGTCGAGACGTACCGAGATTCACGAAGCGAACACGTTCGCGGAAAAAACGGAACTGAGGCTATGGCCGTCGTACGTCCTACTTATCACATCGGGCGACGTCGGCCGTCGGAGGACGTCCTCGGGGACGGCGCATCGACGCAGACGCCAAAGATTTTCCGAAGCAGCACAGCTGTGGACATTACCTGTCAGATATGGAATACGTCGGAGGACCCAATCCCCTCGAACTATGGTTTTTCAACTTACCTGACAAGAATTTCCGTAGCAGCAGTCTGTAGACAGTGGACTTCTTTCTCCGTAGTTCTGCAGTTCAATCAGCAACTTTCTGCCTGAGCCGCGGCTTCACCGTGGAATCATCCAACAACCTGCAAAGACATGGTACAATAGTTTAAGAACGAACATTAATGACATTGTAGCGAATGAATGAAGCTCCGAAGAACTCGCAAGCATTCCAAAGCCTGGCCTCACAGAGAGTACCATAGCTTGGTAACAAATTCACGTAGCACTGCGCGTCTTTCCCAATTACACGCGCTTTCTTACCTCAAGAGAAGAATTCATGTTTTTTTCTTCAACGACATCCAAGTTCCTCAAGTGAAACTGCTCTTCAACGAACCCGCACAATAAAGAGTTGTTCGATTTTTACATCAAGAGAGCTCTCTCCTCAGAACCTTTTTTCTCTCAGGCTCCAACACCCAACTGACTTAAAAAAGATCCCGCCAAGAATCATGACACTTACCTTCAGAGGCCTTTAACATTTTCCAGCCGGAGTTGTTCTTGTGCCTCACCACCAACACACCCCTGCACGAAAGCAGGATGAAGAGCGCCCTAATATCAAAAAACAGGTGAGGAGGAAAACTGGGCAAATAGAACTATAGGGCAGTCAGCAGGGTGGGAATAGGGGTGAGCCATAGTATAGTGACCACATAATATTAATTCCAATACACCTCCTATATTTTTTCTCTCCATGATAACAGAGAAAATTCCAGTTTAACCAGTATTGGCAGATCACGAGGGTGCCCAGACCATTTATGCTCCTGAAGGGACGAGGTAAGCGTTACAGAGACCATTTCCAGCAAAGGAGAACCTGCTGTGTACCCAGAGCCTGCTGTTAGCCTTCCTCCAAGCGACCTGGGAACTCCGAAAACGACTAACCCGACCCAGAGCCTGGCGAGATCCACTAAACTCAAGATGACCTGCATTTTGAGCCATCCTACGTCATGCTGCCACTTTGTGGGGCTGCAATACCCAAAAACCCTGGGACCTCGAGCCAGTGTGCAGTGCACAGTCTTTCAAATACTGAACCGAGCTGAAACTTTGGTGGCGTCCTGCTGGAACTCCAGAGACACAATTTGAGTCCCTCAGAGTACTGGATCTTGCAAACCGAGTATCCGACAGGTGATAGTCTTCTTCTGGCTCCTGAAAAGGGCGCCAAAAACCACAGCGCTGCATCCAGCTGCAATGAAACTTTTGCCTGGAGCCTTCCCCGTTGATCCCTGCTGCAAATTCAGTTCCGAAATCCTGTCTTCATGACAAAGGAATCTCTTGACCAGGTTTTTGGCTGCTGATTCTGAAGTCTTCCAGCTGCAACTCTTTTGTGCTGAGGTACTGTGTTGCCTGGGGTATTTACTTACCTTAAGCCTGTGTGATTTCTGTAAAGCTTTGGGGCGTTTGTGATTGGGAGTCCTCTCATCCAGTTCACCCAGGCCCACTGCTGGAATCCTCCTAAGGTGTCTTCTCAGAGGTCCCTGGACCTTCAACTAACTTTAAAGTGAAATACTTACTTGTTTGAACAGTGTTCCTCAGGAACTTTGAACTTCTCCTGCAACTGAGCCCCATCTCACCCTGCCAACAGTTGGCTCCAAGACAGCAGAGTCCTCTTCTGCCCCCAAGTGAACTCCATGCGGTGTCTAGTCAAAGGATCGACACCAAAGGGTCGACAGGTCAAAGGATCGAATTTTTTTTTTTAGGTTTTCGTTTAGGGAAAAAAAGTGGTTTTTAGCAACAAAAAAAAAAAATGGGGGATGGGTGACCCCCCCCCCCCCAAACAAAATGTAAAAAAAAAAATCATTCGATCCTTTGACCGGTCGACCCTTTAGATTTGATTCTTTGACTGGCAACCAACTCATGCAATAGAATTGGGAAGGAATGGATAAGAAAAAGATTCTGCCTTGAAAAGTATAAGGGTTTAAAAGTTACTAACTTGTGAAAGAGTAACAAAAGCCCTTACCTTGAATGGGTGTTGTGCCATTGTGAAAAGTATGTATAAAGTTAATGTACTCACCTGTGCCTCTTTCCCAAAAGTAATGCTGTTGGCTTCAAGTTAGTTGAGAATTGAAGTAGTAACACTGAGACTACACAACACTTATCTGCTTGGTATTAGGTAACCCCACCTTTTAGTATAGGTCTGTACTACACAAGTTGGTAGTGTGACTGACCAGCCAGGCCTCTCTCAAGAGGGCTAAATAGGAGCTGTAGCAAGGAAAATCGTAAATTCAAGTAACCAAGTAACACTTACACTCAAAGTTAGTTATTTAACATCCATTTTTAAGTAATCATTCTTTAAAAAGGGCAATATATGTAACTATCATATATATACACTTTAAAATACTTTTCCAGTCAGCATACGTTTAAGTAGATACTCTGAAATGCTTTTTACACACTTCCCACACCCGGATTTGACTTCATTCACAAGGACAGTAAAGGAATTTATATATCACTAGTACACTTCGATTCTGAGGTTGCAGAAAGGAAAAGTTAAGGGTGGAAAAAAAAGGTTAAACAGGTTCTCATGGCATGTGAGTATAAATCAATCTTCCAATGAAGTCTAGACAAAACATTTCCCTGCAATGACAGTCTAAAACCAAGTTATCACCTCTCAGGGACAGAAATTATCAAAGTCCATGGACTAGAACAGTCGGCAGGGAGCCAGGACAACCAAATCCAATTGGAGCACAGTCTATGGAGCGGAGGCATTTCGTAGTTAATAAAAGTCTTACAAAGTTAGAGTTTGTTGCAGAAAATCACTGTAGGGTCACAAGTTGTTACCCTTGTGGAGGGTACCGCTGATATCAAACAAAAAAAGTAGCTAATGCAAGTCTCAACTGAGAAGAGCAAAGCAAAAAACACTGAGGTAAGTACCCCAAGTCTGAACAGTACCTCCGGTTTGAAGAAGAGTGGTCCAGCTGGCTTCTGTCCTGCTGCAGCAATGCAGATCCTGGGTTCCTGAGCTTCAGTCGTGGGGACAAGAGGGAGGACGTCTGGAGGACTCCTGCGGCAGCAATTCGAAGGTCCGCGGCAGCTACGGGCTCTTTCCGGATCAGCGGCACTTCAGTTTCAGCGCTCGGTAAACTACACCACTACAGATCTTGAAAACCGGTTGGGCTTCCTTCGCTCAGGTGAGGGGACTCGAGCTCTGGTCATCCTGCTTCTGGAGGGTACTTCGGAGACACCTGGAGCTTCTGGCCGGATTGCAGACGTTACACTAGACTACGGATTTCGACCCCTAGCACTCGGTTCCTGCAGCAGCAAATAAGTACAGCCAGTCGGGGAAGATGGTCCAGTGGAGTTCATCTCTGGGTTAGTTAGTCCCATTAACCCAAGGGAAGAAGTCGTCCCTTCAGGAGCTTCTCTTGTCGATCAGAAAAAGGAGTTTCAGTACTTCATCAGGGCTTCAAAAGGAAATTCAAAGGTCCAGGAGGATGCAGCAAGCTTCGTTTACGGTTTCATCGGGCGTTCTTCCCAGTGGTCGACTGCCTCTAGTCCCAAAACACTCGCCTATTAGGCAGGTTTCTCCCATTCATGCACAGCGGAGGCTGTCACTCAAACAGCAGGTTGGCTGTCCTAAAAGAACAGCCAGCCAATCGGGACTGGGTGCATTCAGGCATTCCTAGAGACAAAGGACAGGGTAGTTTCAGGAACCACCCTCACTTCCTGCCCTTCCAGATACTCTGGAAGGGCCAAAGGCAGGTTTCATGATTGAAGTCCGCCAAAAGCAAAACAAATTAAGGGTTAAACCTGGCTTGGCGCGCAGAGTCAAATCCAGGAAAGACCTCACAAACATAAAATGGCGAAAAAAAGAAGACCGGGCCAATTTGACAAAATGGTCACCCATGGATGCTCTACTGCAGCCTAGGGTCCAGCCTGCGGTAGAAAACCACAATGGTAGGAACAATTAAACCACTGCCACAAGCCATTTAAAGTAGTGAGGGTAACAAAAATGTTACATGAGAATATAGGATAAGGGGCTACGAGGTAAACCCCCCAGCACTCCACATACAATAGTGCGTGCTGGACCTACAAAGAGAAAAAGGTAAGTAAAGTCAATTTCACTTTGCTATTTGTTAGGGAGAATTCTCAGTAATGTACTAATTCCCTTCTAACTTAGAAACCCCCCAGCTCTTTTGCTTGACTTTAGGACTTCATTTTTATCCTTGAGAGCGCGTGACCTTCCCCCCGTCCCCCACTCCCTCATGTATTTTTCTTTGATTTGAACACGGTTTCTTTATGCCTTTTGGTCGCCTATTAGACCACATTTACCTTTTGGTCGCCTATTAGACCACACTTACCATTGTGCTGTACCTCTTGGTCACCTATTAGACCACATTTACCATTGTGTTGTGCCTTTTGGTCGCCTATCCGACCTCATTTACAGTCGTTGTGCCTTGGTCACTCGGCCGCCCACAGACTACGTTGCCTGTTATGATGCCATGCATAGCTACTCCGCAATCAAATTCAATCAATTTATGCTGTTCCTCTACTCGCTAATAGACCACCCCCGTCACCTTGTGTACCAGTAACACCTTAAACATCATGTATTGGTACCTATCAACGCTCATACACCTACTGTACACTCACAGTAGTTATTGGTCTAGCCAGCCTGACCTACACTCTAAACAATACACTTCCACTAGATTAGGCATGGCACCCACCACTTCCTCCCTGAGGCCTAGCACCATGACACCCGCAAATCTATACTTGGATGATCCAGCACTCTGGATACGACACTTTGCCTCCAAACCAACACCCAACCAACCCTGTACTATCACCATCAGAAATTCTAGACTTAACTCCAGAACTAGACCACCCACCTACCCAGGCTCGTTCCACCCTAGCTCACTGAAGAGAAATACTAGTCTGAACATCCGAACCAGTCCACCTACCTCCCCGTACTCTCACCACCCTAGTATCTTAAGCAGGAACTCCAGACTTAGAGCCCGTACTATAAAACACTCGCATCTTGCCCATAATCATGCTGCTCCCCCCTTTGACATCAACAATCTAACCCACAATCCACCGCCAACATCTGAAAAAAACTTCAAAAAAGATAAACTCATCAAAGCAGCACTAGTGAATGCCAGGTCTCTTCCTGCCCATGCTCTCGACATTGCTGACTTTATAACCTATGAAAACCTTGATGTCCTCGCAGTCACTGAAACCTGGCTCAATGCCGCATCCGGCCCATCTCTGGCCCTCGCAATACCTAATGATTAAGCCATTATAAGATCTGACAGAAACACCACTCAAACAAAGGGAGGCGGACTTGCCTTCATATACAGAAATACCTTCGACATCAAAATCATCCAAGATGCACAAATCCCGTCTGCCGAATCCTTGTCAATTAAGCTACCCCTCTCACCCAACCACACGGCCACCGTGCACCTCATTTATCGACCACCAGGACCCATCGCCTCTTTCACAGAGGACATTGCATCACTTATATCCATAAACACCAAACCTAACTCGCAAACCATCTTACTTGGGGACTTTAACCTCGGTCTCAACGATCCTAAAGACACCAATGCCCTTGACTTAGCCAATACATTATCTGATTTGGGTCACACGCACATCATCCACGAATCTACCCATATCAAAGGTAGAACTCTAGACTGGCTTTCACACATCAATTGCTCTATTGACCTATCTAATGACCCATGCATCTGGTCAGACCACCACAAACTAACCTTTACTATCAAAGCGAACATTACTCACTTAGCGCCTACCATCGCCCCCGCCATCTGCACGAGAAACAAGAAAGACATTCAATATGGGGAGTAGAATAGGTAGGAGTTTGTCGGGAGTAATAATATTGATTCAGATGCAGACCCTACAGCTCTAGTGGACACCTACAACCAGGCTATACTTAAAGCTCTGGACTCCATTGCCCCGCTAAAACTGCGGAAACCGAAACCACAGCGTCACCTCAACACATGGTTCACGCCACAGTTAAGAGAACTACGTAAAGCCAAAAGAACCGCTGAGGCACTCTGGAAAAAACATCCCACAGTTCCGAACAAATCTGAACTAACCTTAGTATCCTCTAGCTACAAAGAAGCCATAGTCCTAGCCAAAAAAGACTCCTATAACAAAAGGATTACACAAGCGGAATCCAATACTAAAGAACTCTTCAAAATACTCAAAGAATTAGAATCCCCTATTACACGACTGACAAAGGTATTACTGACGCACTATGGTGTAGCAACATCCAGAAAGCCTTATTAGATAAAATAGCTTGTCTACAATCCAAAATTAACGCAAAAAAATCTGTGCTATCTGCAGACCCTAACCACAAACAACTGCCTAACATACCTCCAACCTTCCAAACGACTTGCAAACCTTTCAGCTTCTCACCCCTCTCAACGTGGGAAGTAGAAAACATCATCAGGAAACTGAAACCTTCAAATTGCCAAGGCGATGCCTGCCCTGCCCCGATTGTTAAAGCAGCTGCACACGATCTGGCGCCATTCATTACCACTCATCAATGCCTCTTTCAAATCTGGAATAGTTCCTGACAATCTTAAAGACGCTTGGGTCATTCCACTCCTTAAAAAACCTACGCTTGACCCAGCTAACCCGTCTAATTACAGACCAATAACAACCGTACCTTTCCTATTAAAAATACTGGACAGAGCAGCCTACCTACAAATACAGGCTTATCTAGAAACCAACAATCTCCTAGGGCTCAGGCAATCAGGCTTCCGACCAAGACACGGTACGGAAACTGCACTTATTGACCTTACCACTCAGATCCAAACCTTGAAAGACCATGGCAAACTTGCACTCCTTTTATTGCTTGACCTGTCAGCAGCGTTTGATTTGGTTAACCATCAAACACTTTGCCAACACCTGAAATCTGCAGCCCACTTTTCAGATGCAGCCACGGCATGGATCAGCTCCTTCCTGGCGAACAGAACTATGAGGGTCTTCTTTCCCACAGATTCCGCCGAGCCGGCCCAAGTACCTTGTGGTGTCCCGCAAGGCTCATGCGTGTCCCCGACACTTTATAATATATTCACGAAACCCCTTTTCGATATCCTAGACTATCTGGGTGTCACGTATACCAACTACGCAGACGACACCCAGATACTCTTTCCTATCACGGGTGACTACGAAATAGACAGCACGACCCTCAATGAAATCTACTCTGTTATACAAGCATGGATGGCACACCATGGCTTGTGTCTTAATGACGATAAAACCGAGCTGATTATCTTGGGCACTCATGCCAAACTTAAAAACCTCAATCCTTCATTCAAAGCATTTACCATAGATGGCAATCTCATCTCAGTCTCTAATAACACTAAAACTCTTGGTATTTACATCGATGCTACCTTATCCCTCTCTAAACAAACTAACGCAGTAGCGTCATCAGCTGCCTACACCTGCAAGCTTATCACTGCATGCAGACCATTCATCTCCGCACCTAACTGTATCACTCTAGCGAGAGCTCTAGTCCTCTCCAAAATAGACTACTGCAACGCCCTTTACTTGGGCACCAGCCATAAAAATATGAATAAACTACAAGTAGTCCAAAACAACGCAATCAGAGCTGCCCTGAACATCCCCAAAAAAGCACACATATCTGAGACCAGACGTAACCTACGCTGGCTCCCTGTCAAGCACAGAATATCACTGAAAACGCTTGCCCTCACACACAAAGTCAGCGCTAACCTTGCTCCAGCATACCTCACTAAGCACTTCACACCACACTCCGCCTTGAGACCTCTTAGAGCAGCCCAAACTAACACCTTGACCATACCAAGATTTAAACTCCTCAACTCGGGTGGAGCTAGCTTCCCAGTACAAGCTTCCAAACTATGGAACACCATCCCCCCACATCTACGCGCAGAACCTTCATTCAGCCGGTTCAAACATAGCACGAAGTGTTGGCTCCATAACACGGACTCCTGACAGCTTAACTTCTGCACATGCACTTGCTTATTATGCCAGTTCCTACCTGTAACCATTTTGGAACCTGGCCGACCGTATTGTTTTGATTGCACACTTATGTAACTGTAACCTTCCTGTAACTGTAACGCATCTGTTTAACTGCTCCCCTGTAACCAGCTCTACCTTACGCGCCCATATGCCCCAGGGCCTGGCTGCGCTTTATAAATAAACTAAATACAAAATACAAATACAAATGGAGCCCGACAAACTCCATAGGCATCTTTTTAAATTGTGACACACAGAACCTTCAGTGCAGTGGCACAGGAAAGTCCTTCAGATTTCCCAAAGGTTTAAATATCTTCTCTTGGTTCAACTAATGTTTCCAAGAGCAGTAAAGTGAAATTGACTTTAATTACCTTTTGTAACTTTGTACACCCAGCACACACTTACTTGGAGTGCTGAAAGGACTATTTAGTATCCCCTTTGTCTACTTTCTCATGTCACATTTTTATGTTACCCTTTCTACAATTAATGGCTGGCGGCAGTGGTTTACTTTTTCATAACATTGTGTTTTTACCGCAGGCTGTGTTCGCAGCTGCAGTATAGCACCCATGGGTGCCCATTTTGTCAAAATGGCCCCGGTCTTTATTCACCATTTCTAGTTGGAAAGGTCCTTGAAATTTACTCTGCGTGCCAAACAAGGTTTGGTCCCTTTGTTCAGTTAGTCTTTGTCGGGGTTCAATGGTGAATCCCCCCCCCCTCTTGCTCCAGTTTGTCTGGCAGGGCAGGAAGCGAGGGAGGTTCCCAAAACATCCTGCGCTTAGTCTCCTTGGTTACAAGAATGCACCCAAAAGGTGATCGGCTGGCTGGGTGTCCTGGGAGGATAGCCACCCTGCTGTGCGAGTGACAGCTAGGCTGTGAATGAATGGGAGAGACTTGCATAAAAGGCAAGGTCTTTTGCAAGGAAGGCAGAGTCGACCAATGGACGAAGGAATCTGAAGAACTTGGAAGAGAAGCTTGCGGCAACTCCTGGACAGTTGGTTTGCCCGGTGAAGCCCTGCTGAAGCTCTGAATTCGCATCGACTAGATGAGCCCTGCAAAGGGCGACTTGTTCCATTGGGTTGGTGGGACCAATCAACCTCAAAGCAAACTTGTATGGACATAGTCTCTCAGCTGGATGTACTTCCATTGTGTAACGCTCACCTGACTCCCACGGAGGCGCTGGTCTAGTCTGGGTTGCTGTGGCCTCTTCGAGTGTGATGCGCAGAACTCGGAACACCGACTGAACAGGACCCTCATATCTTGCTTGTCTGGCCCGTAGAAATATCCTTCTGCAGATGAGAAAGGGGATTAACAGTCTGCAGAATAGTGTGCTTGCTCCCCACTTCCCCCATTCGTTCTTCTCTAATTTCCTCCGAAATCCCCGGTTGAAGCTCACCTTATGGTTTGAAAGGATGAACTCTCCATCCTGCTTCTGGTGCAGGGGCGCGTGTTAGTCCAGTTACTTCACTGGTTTTCAGAATGGCGCTGGCAAAATCCACTTGACTTTTCCGAGCGGAACACCGTAAGTATGAAGATTACAAAAGTTCAAGTGTTGAGCCTCCTTTTCTGTTGCCTTCCTAACCTATGATCTGTCCTTTATTTCAGGTGCAGAATGAAGGCGATGCGTTGAGGGATTGAATTGCCGATGGTAAACTCAGGTGAGTTAGCAATGGGGGCGATCCCTCTTAATGTCTTTATATTCCTCCAGTAATGCCTTTTGTCCTTTCCCCATAGGGGCAGGGGTCCGGTACCTGCCAACGAAGCGGCGCCGACCCGAAATGAGGAATGGTCCACCAACAGAAGACCGGTAAGTGTTATGGCGGAAAATTAGGCTTTCCTCATGTTCCTTCTGTTCACCTTTGGTCTCTTCTTCTCTCCTCTAGGCGCAGAGATGTGGCGAACGGTGCAGACAGTCGCGGTGGAGCCACAATAACTCCCGAGGACAGGAGAGTGAAGCGCGGCGCTGCAGCGAGCAACGCGGTGCTTTTAAATGAAAGTCTTTTCTCAGGAACGCTGACGTTGAGGTTCCGGATGCAGGTAAGAAGTTTGGTAAAATTCTCTGGAATCCCTGTCGACAGTAGAACTTGGTGAAGGTGTGCGCCGACCTCCACGCAGATGTCCAGCAGGGGCACAGCAAATAGGAACACCGTTGTAGCAGCGATCGCTCTGGTGGAATGGGCTCTCAGACGGCCAGGCATCGGTTGGTTGCCCAACCGATGACGTGAGTGATACAGCCGGAGAGCCAACTGGAAATGGAAGCCTTGGACAGGGCCTTTGTTGGGGACAATTCTCATAAATGTGCCAATTCCTCCCACCTTGGAGCCCTCCAACTCTTTTGCTTAACTTTGGGACTTTGAACTTTTTAATTCTGTGTTTATTTCTTTTGGTTATGAGTTTAAGACAACTCCATAGGCATCATCTTTTCATTTGTGTCACACAACACCCTCAGTGCAGCCTTTTAGGCTGTCCCAAGGTTTAAATACCTTCTCTGGGATAAACTGTTTTCCCCAGAGAAAGTAAAGTGAAGTGAAATTACAGTAGAGTGCTGGAGGGGTTACTTAGTATCACCTATGTCTAGAAACTCATGTAGCAGCCAAATGCTACCCTTTCCCCTCGAAATGGCTGGTGGCAGTGGTTTTACAAAGAATTACCATGATTTTTCCCGACCGGTAGCGTCATATCACGGGAGCCATGTTTTTCATGATGGCGCCTGAGCCTCCTTTGTTTAAACAGGTCCCAGTCTTCTATTTTCGCCATTTCTTTTTGGAAAGGGGTCCTTCTAGAGTTGGTCTCTGCCTGCCAAAAAAGGTTCGGTCCTTTTGTTTCTACGCCTTTGGCAGGCTTCAGGACTAAACACTGCCTCTGGCACCAGAGTGTCTGGGGTGGGCAGGAAGTGAGGGAGGTGCCCAAAACTCAACTAAGACTGTACCGGTGCAGGATGATCGCCGCACCAGCGTGGCCCAGGCAGATCTGGTACCCGGACATTCTCAGCATGTCTGCGTCACCGCCAGTGGGTGCGGATCTTCTCACCAGGCAAGGAGGTGCCATTTTTCACCACAACCCAGGGTCTCTGAACCTGAAGGCCTGGTCCCTGCAGCATTAGAGTTCAGTGGCTAAGATCTTCCGGCGGATTGCAGAGATTCTCACCAGGGCGTCATCTACCTTAAAATGCTACGGACACAAATGGAAGCGTTTTGCAATTTGGTGCCGTTCTCAGATCATCAACCCTCTGCGGGTCAGGGCCCCTCAAGTACTTACATATTTGCTGTAATAAGCTAAATCGGGACTGGCTCATGCCTCCATTAAGGTACATCTGGCACCATCTTTCACTACACCAGATCTCCGGGACGTTCTTCTCTGTGGTCGCACCGTCCAGTTAAGGAGTTCATCAAGGGACTGTTCCGCTCGTCCCCGCTGGTGAAGGCCCCAGCGTGGGAACTCACGGTGGTGCCGACTAGGCTCATGGGGGCTCCATTCGAACCTATGCATTCAGCTCCGCTCAAGTTTCTCTTGTGGAAGACAGCTTTCCTCGTGGCCATCACCTCTGCAAGACGAGTAGGTGAGATCCAGGCCCCGTCATGCATGCGGCCTTACTTGACTTTTCACGAGACGAGGGTGGTGCTAGAGACACACCCCTGCTTCATGCCCAAGGTTCAGTCGGAATTCCAACTCAAACCCTTGGTGTTACCCGTGTTTTTTCCGACTCCTTCGTCGCCGGCTGAAAGGACTTTGCACTCGCTGGATGTGGCTCGAGTGCTTAAGTTTTACGTGGCCCTCACAGTTTTTCTGGAAAACTTCTCAACTTTTTGTGAACTTTGGTCCTGTGAACCGAGGGAGGACGTCAGGGGACGCCTGCACTGCAAAGGAATGTGGGAAAACACAAACAAAATGGAGTCACTTCAGTTCGAGTAGTTGTTCAAGCACACAAGCTGTCCTACCCCCTGGTTAATCCTAACCAGCTTTGAGAATGGTATCCAGGTGGTTTACGAGTTGATTGATCCCACCAATTCAAAGGAAGGAGCTTGGCAATTCAGACCTGTAGCAGGGCTTCACCGGGCAAACCCAACGGTCCAGGAGTTGCAACAGCTGTCCTCTTCCAACTTGTTTTCGGTTCTTTCGTTCCAGTGGTCGACTGCCTTCCAAGCCAAGAGACTCGTCTTTTAAACAGTTTTCTCCCATTCATTCCAGCCTAGCTGCCACTCACCCATCAGGGTGACTGTTCTTGCCGGACAGTCAGCCAGCCAATCACACCAGAGTGCATTTGGGGCTCATGGGAGACTAAGCACAGGGAGTTTCAGGCGCCTCCCTCACTTCTTGCCCCTGCCAGACATGCTGGCGACAAAGGCAGGATTCACTCGTGTATCCCGCCAAAGACCAAACAAAGGGACCAAACCTGGTTTGGCGTGCAGAGTAAATCTCAAGAAGGACCTTTCCAGCAAGAAATGGTGAACAAACAAGATAGGGCCATTTTGACAAAATGGGCACCCAAGGGTGCCTTACTGCAGCTGCAAACGCAGCACGCGGTAAAAACACAATGGTAGTAAAAAGTAAACCACTGCCACCAGCCATTAATTGTAGAAGGGTTAACAAAAATGCTACATGAGAAGCTAGACAAAGGGGATACTAAGTAACCCCTCCAGCACCCTATGGTAAGAGTGGGCTGGGTCTAGAAAGTTAAAAAATGTAATTAAAGTCAATTTCACTTCACTGCTCTTGGAAACAGTTTCACCAAGAGAAGGTATTTAAACCTTTGGGAAATCTAAGAGGCTTCCCTGTACCAGTGTGACAATGCAAAGATAATGCCTATGGATTTCGTTAGACTCCACAACCAAAAAAACAGTTCAAAATCACGAAAGAGTGGGAAAAAGGATCTCGCCCTTTTTAGGTTAAAAATTAAAGTCCTCAAAATTTAGAAAAGTTGCTGGGGGTTGCCAAGGTAGCGAGGAACTGGCACATTTCTGAGAATTCTCCTTAACAGTTCCTCAGGAGGGAAGTCTAGCCGGTATAGCTAGGTGATTGGCCGGCTGGCTGTCCTTGGAGGACAGCCACCCTGCTGTGTGATTGACAGCTAAGCTGGAATGAATGGGAGAAACATGCATAAAAGGCGAGGATTTTTGGAAGGCAAGAGTCGACCACTGGCCAAAGGAATACATAGAAGAACTTGAAGAGGACATCTGCTGTAACTCTGGACCATTGGTTTCCCCGGTGAATCCCTGCTGCTGTGCTGAAGCTCCAAATTCGCCTAGACTAGAGAAGCCATGCAAGAACGACTTCGCCCCTTGGGATGGTGGGGCCAATCAACCCCAAAGTGAACTTGTTTGGACATCCTCTCTGAGCTGGATGTACTTCCACTGCTGCTGGAACCCAACTGCCAGGGAGAGGAACACCAAACCGAGTGGGTTGCGTTTAAGTTGGACTTGAGCGCCAGGAAAACCCTCCGGACTCCCCTAAATCAGGACTGACCCAGCCTGAGCCACCTCAACAAAGTGCTGGACCCCAGATGAGAGGAAGGTCTGAAGTGGTATCGGAGAATCACAGTGTTGCCATTTGCTGTAGACGCGAGGAGCTGAAACCGCAAAGTGCCGGTGAATTGAAGTTTGCCCATTGCTGCCGCCAACCTTCCCATTGCAGTGCATGAGTCCCCAGAAGTCCTCCCTCTTGTCCCCACGACTGAGGCCCACAAACAGCAGGATCTGCAGAGCTGTACAGGAACAGAAGCCAGCTGGAATAATTTCTAACCAAAAGTACTGTGAACCTAAGAGGACTTAACTCTTGTTGTGTAGCCATACTTGTTCTCAGTTGAGATTTATCTTGGATGCCCTTGCAGAGTTGCTTGCAGCTTGGCCCCTCACAAGCCTCCCAGCTTGTGGCCCCTCAAGTGATTTTATTTCTACAAACTTTTCTAAAAACATTGTGCAAGACTTACTTACCAGCAAATAAGATCTTCAGCTCCCCTAGACTTTGCTCAACTAACATTGGCTGACCTGGCTCCCCGAGAGACTCTTCTTACCTCAGACTTTGTGCTTTTACCTTTCCCCTAGGAAAGGATTAATTTATTATGCATTGGAGGGTTTAAAAAGTACTTACCAGTTTATGAATTTATTTATGAATTATTTGTAATGGATATCATCTGATTAGAGAAACTAAGAGCGTGTTTCGAAGTAGCGTTACATGTGTTGCTCCCTTCTGAAGAAGGCTTATATAACTGACTGTTAAATACATGAATACCGTTTAATCAAGAAACCTTGATATGATGTGGCATTTATAACACGCCTATACACAAGTGTTTCATTCTTAAACCTTGAGTGTAAGTTTATTTAAATACTTGTCATTGTGAATTTCTGTGTAAAAACCCTACTGCTCAAATTGACCCCTCTTGAGATAAGCCTGGCTGCTCAGGCACTCTCCCAACTTGTGTAGTACATGCTTATATCAACAGGTTGTTTTAGCTATTGCCAAGAGGACAAGGCTGGTGCAGTCTCCTACAGGGTACTGCATACAATCTTCCCTAACATTCGTCAACTGGCCAAAGGATTTGAGTGTCATATACCTCCTTAGCACTCTTAAGGGCGTCTTCACGAATAACACATTAGGCTCCAACGGCATGTTTAAGAGGGTTGTCTGAGTTTCCAACTTAAACCCAGATTGTCCAAGCCAAGCGCGGCGCTTGATGCGCGTACCCTCTGCTATGATGCGTCCGGCATTATATGTTGCCTCAAGGTTATTTTTTAGGATGCAGTTTCATATCTGCTTGCCTTCTGAAATCATTAACAATTGAGCCTTGAAGGGGTTCTGGGACAGCTTCGGTTTGGCGTTCCAGGTCTTCCCATTTGAAGCAGCCATAACTTGCTAAAAGCGTAGTGTTGGCGATTCTGGTCCAGTATGCCGCAGAGGCGGAAACCTTTCTCCCGCAAGTATATATTTCTTTGCTTTCCTTGTCTGCCAGGGCCTCTGCCAACGCCAGGGTAGTCCCTGCCCTCTTTCTGGTGGTGGTGGGCACCACCAAGGAATATGCGTTAAAGTGACCCCTAATATACAGGGTGTCAGTGGACACCGGGCTAAATAGATTTTCTATTCTGGGGTGGACAGCCCTGGAGACTAGGCGCTAGTAGGGATGGCTGGATGAGTCTTTGTACTGAATGCAGGAGCGGAATAAACTGGGTGGAGGACCCTTTGTCCCCCAGTATGACTTTCACAAAGTCTTTGTCGATCTGTGTTTGTTCATTTGTAATGCACTCCAGACCAAAGGGCATCAGGGTGTGACGGTTACAGGCAGGTTCTCAGCTTGGTTACACAGATATATAAGTTAGCAATACAGGTACATACATGCATAGAATAGACACAGACAACAGTGGACATAGAGGTTATACATTGCGCTACTGGCCACTTGAAGGTGTTGGAATCTAGTGGGCATACGGGTGGATTTAAATATCGGAAGATTTGAGCCAGTTGGTGCATTTAGATCTGAAGTTCTGATACGGCTGATCGTCTTGGACAGCAGGAGGCAAGGGATTCCAGAGCTGGGCCGCTTTAGTGGGGAAGCTGCTCCCACCTACCTTAGAAATTTTGAATCTAGGGACAAGGAGGGAGTTGCTATGGGCTAGTCTGGAAGGTCTAATGGAGGTCCTTTTATGGAACCTCTCGGCCATGTAGCTGGGGACGGCTTTGTTCAGGGATTTGAGAGTGAGGGATACAGTCCTTCTCGACGTGCGTTTTGTCTTTGTGAAGGCAGTAGAGGCATCTTGAATGCTCGTCCTCCTTGAAGACATTCTGCAATCCGCATCCAGGGCAGCTCCTGAACAGTTTGGATGAGGGCATCGTGCTCCCTTTGTCCTGGGCCATGTCCACGCAGGGTAGGCCTCAAAGATCTTCTGGAATCCTCAGAGAAGCGGAACTAGATGAGAACTTTGCCCTTGAGGGGCGTAGAAAATTCCAAAACGGGTCCCCGTTGATCGGAAGTAGAAACGGTGGAGCTTGAGGCTCGATTGACCGAAAAAATTAGATTTAACTCTTAGAAAAAAAAATTGCAAAACGCAGTAAAAGCTCGAGAGCTATGGCACGAGGACTCCCAACACTTGAACATGCAGTAAAAATCTGAAAATGGCTGCCAGAGGAGGGGCTTCGGTAGAGGGCAGTCATTGGCTGGGGGCAATATGACCCAGAGACCAGCGATTGGTTATTAGGAGAAAGACCGTTCAGAAACGAAACTGAAACTGATTTTTTGTTTACCGAGGATTCCCAGCCTGACGATGGGGAATATTCATGAGCATGTGAATCCATGCCAGACCCCAAGCTGGAGAACCCGACCTTCCTCCCGCAAGAGAAGATCCTCTATGGGGCAGACATATTGGAGGACAGATGGACATGTCCAGAAGGTCCGGGTACCACACTCTCCGGGCCCAATCTGGGGCAATGAGGATCATGCGGGTCCCGAATCTTCTCAAACTCCTGAGAACTTGAGGGATGACGGGTATTGGTGGAAACATGTACAGTAGCGGAAAGAGCCACTCCACTACGTGTCTCCTAGAGCACCTCTCGGAGGAAGTTCCCCTCGAGCAGAACCTTTCGCACTTCCAGTTGGCACCGGTTCCGAACAGGTCCACCTGTGGGTCTCCCCAAAGGGGCGAAGATCTCCTGAATGACTTACTGAGCAAGCTCACTCGTGGGAGACTGCGCTCTGCATGCTCAGAACGTCTGCTGCCATGTTCTCCTTGCCGGCTAGATGAACAGCTGATAGGGACATTCCCTCATTGATCAGCCAGAACCAGAGCTGCATGTCTCCCTTGCAGAGGCAGTGACCCTACAACCCCTCTTTTGTTGAGGCAATGCAAGGCCACTGTGTTTTCCGTCATTGTCAAGGCATTCCTCCCCCGTAGAGACGGCAGGAAAGCCTTCAGTGGCAGTCTGATGGCTCTCGGCTCCAAAAGACTGATGTGAAGTCTGGACTCCGATCGATCGAGACCAGCGACCGCTGATGGACACATCGCCAGCATGAGCGCCCCATCCTGTCCGGGACGCATCCGTCACCACCGTGACCCCCGGACATGGCTGCCAAAAAGGCTCCCCTCTCGAGATTCACCTCGTCGGCCCACCACAGGAGATCCTGCGAGACCGAGGGAGGACCATGAAGGAGATCCAACATCCTGCCCGAGAACTGGGACCACTGAGTCTATAGAGCCCACAGAAAGGATCTCATCCTCAAGGGCTATGGCACCAGAAAAATGCAGGATGCCATGACACCGAGCAACCTTAAGAATGCGAAATCCGGATCACTCTGGGCTTGTTGAAAATGACCATCTGAAGGATGTGATGAGCCCTCACACCATGGGTGGCGAGCACAACCTCAAGGACTTGTCCAAAACCGCCCCCATGTACTGGAGGCGTTGGGATGCCGTCATATGCGACTTCTTGAAGTTGAGGGAGAAGCCCAGCTTATGAACGGAGTGGCAGGTGACGCGTAGGTGATCAAAGGCTTGTTCTGGAGAACGTGCCCTGATCAACCAATTATCCAGGTAGGGGTAGACGTGAATCCCCTTTCTCACGAGATGCGCTACCACCACCATGAGCTTGGTGAAACCCTCGGGCGGAGGTGAGTCCGAATGGCAGGACCCCAAACTGATAGTGGGATCCACCGACTGCAAACCTGAAGTATTTCCTGTGCTTGTGATGGATTGGCACATGAAAATAAGCATCTTGCAGGTCCAATGACAACAACCAATCCTGAAGTTGGAGGGCCTGAAGTATCTCAGAGTGTGACCATCTTGAACTTGTCCTTCTTGAGGAACTTGTTCAAGTAACGCAAGTCCAAGATGGGCCTCAGTCCTCCATCCTCCTTGGGTATCAAAAAAATAAGAGGAATACCAACCCTTGTTCCATTCCGCCACAGTCACCAGATCTATAGTGCCTTTCTCCAGCAGGGAAAAAATCTCCTGCACAAGGAGAGGATCTGGAACCTTCAAAGAGTGTTTCCCCCGGTGGATTGCTGTGAGGCCGTCGTAGAAAAGGGAGGCAGTAACCATGGGCTATTGTATCCAGAACCCACGCAATTCTTCGAGATGTTGCGACAGCCTGCCCCCCCACCGGAGAACGGTGAGTCATGGCCTCATAGCTGCTTAAAAGGGGCAGTGGCAGTGCCGGAAGGCAGAGAGGCAGGTGCCTGAGCAGCTTTAGCACCCCTACTTCATCCACCACGAGTGCCTCTACGGAGGCCCCTTGGACTGTGCATCCCCTTCTCCTTTCCAAATGAGGAGTAATAGCGAAAGGAAGCACCCCTCCATTGTTGTCCCCTAGGACGAAAAGGCAGAGGTTGACAGGGGGCTGTGCCCAAAGATTTGGCGGCCGCCTTGGAGGTCTGCAACTTTTCAAGGCTCTCATCAGCCTTGCTGCCAAAAAGATGCGACCCGTCAAAGGTGAGAAGACGAGCCTGCACGTCGGATGCAAAACCGGACTTCCGCAGCCATCCCTTTCTTCCCCTTCTGGGATATGCTCAGCTGCAAGGGAAATCCAATTACACATGTTAGGTAAGATTTTCACAGAACTGGTAAATCTTCCTGACCTGGGTCAACCCCACAACTTTTTTGCTTTACTAGTGGGATATTTTTCCTTAATACCTCAGTGAGTGGGAACCTTTTTCCAAACTCGCATAATGATCAACCCTTTTTATGGGTGTCATTTTTAAGACTCTCCATAGTGTCTTTCTAAAGTTATCATCTTTAACAACTTCTTAGCAATACGTGCCTGTTGCTGGGTTGCCCTAGGGGCTCCCCTCTTAACTTTCTTTTGCTAACCTTGGGAGAACTACAGTTCCCAAGGGTAGAAAGGACCTTTGGATCCCCTTTACATTTTCTTAAGTGAAAACTAATAATTTGGTTAGTAACAAGCTTACCTTCAATGGCTGGTGGCAGAGATACCTTGTAATAATTTAGTGCACCTTTACCACGGGCTGTGTTCATAGCTGCAGTATAGGGACACAAGCGTGTCCATTTTTACCAAAATGGCCCCAGTCTTCTTTTCTCACCATTTTAGTGTTTGTCGTTTCTCGTCCCTTCCCCCGACATCCAGGGGGGGAAATTCCTTTGTGTGATTTTTATCTTCGGCAGGAGTCCTCTGGACTCCTCCGCCCAGGCGCCAGTCTGTCAGAGCAGGAAGTGAGGGAGGAGTCCAAAACTCCCCAGCCCTTTGACTTGTGCCTTGCTTGAATAGGGACAAATCACAGTGGGGGGCTGGCTGTCCTGATTGGACAACCAGACCGCCCCTTCTTGTAAAATGCGGGGAGGGAATGCAGAGGTTGTGCTGTAGTTCCTGATAAATACTACAAACTTGGAAGCTGAAGAAAAGTCGACCACTGGACCCGAAACCAAAGAGGATGATGAAGGAAAGCGTCTGAAACTATTTCCAGCGACCGGTGAGCCTGCTGTAGACCTTCCTTCCAATCGACCCGGGCACTCCGAAAACGAACCCGACCCAGAGCCTGGTGAGACCCGCTAGACTCCAGAAGTCCTGCCTTTTGAACCACCCCACGCGCTGCTGCAACCTTGCATTGTTGCAATACCCTGGGACCTCAAGCCATAGTGTAGTGCATGGTCTTCCGAATCTCACTGAAACTTCGTGGGCATCCTGGTGGATCTCCAGAGACACTAATAGAGTCTGAAAAGTCCTCACCAGAGTGTTGGACCTTTAAAACAATGAGAATTCAACCGCGATTTTCTGTCTTCTTCTGTGCTCCTTGAAAAGGCACCAAATCCGCAGAACCGCATTCAGCCACAAGGGAAACCCTTGCCTAGAGCATTCATCTATCCCTGGTGCAAAGTTCCTTCTGAGGTCTTGTTTTCAGTCACCACAACAAGGAATCCACTGACCAGGTATTTGGCTACAGACCCTGAAGTTCTCCTGCTGCAAAATCATCTTTAATGCTGAGGTACTGTGTTGGCTTGGGTATGTACTTACCTTAAGCAAGTTAGGATTTCTGTGCAGCTTTGGGGTGTTTTCTGTGATGGGGAGGCCTCTCATCCAGTGCATCTAGTCCCACTGCTAGAATCCTGCAATGGTGTCTTCTGCAAAGCCCCTGGACCCTCTTCCAACCCTAGAAGTAAAGTACTCGCCCATTTGCCCAGTTTTCCCAAGTAACTGACTTTTGCTACTAAAGAACCAATTCTGACAGCCTGTTGGGCACCAGTCCTAGTGACCCCCCTTCTGCCACTGAGCAAGCTCATGCTCCAAGAATAAGGGAAAGACTTTGAAGGGATTGGGACTTCTGCCTAGAAAAGAAAATGAGGGTTTAAAAGTTTCTTGGAAAGAGTTGGTTGTAAACGTGTTCTAAGAGTGAACTGTTACAAAAGTTCTGGCTGATCTTGAAGGTGTGATGCAGTATTCGTAAAAGTATGGTTAACATCTTTTCTTCCTTAGTAACCGTTTTGCCAGTCTAATAGAAACTAGATGTGAATGTATTTTACTCTCCTGTGATTAGGTTGTGCCTCTTCCCAAAAGTAAAGCGTCATCACCAGATTAGTCCTTTGAGGAGAACTGTATGCGTGTTCCCCAACTGGGTCTTGCTTCCCCTGACTTGCGGGTAGCCTGTCCAGAATACGTCTACATTAGTTTGTTGCCTACCTAGAATAACATTGAGTCATTCAGTAAAGTGGGACATTGGGTTTTACTTTCCCCTTCATTGTGAGGTTAAAAAAGTATGTGGGTTTTACTTACCTTGTGTTAGCTGTGTGTCATCCAAAAATAAGTTACAAGAGTTACTGCTTACCTCAATCTGGGGTTGCCAGATTTCAAAAGCACTTGTAATTGTATATTACATCCTTAGGTTTTACTCACCTAGTATAACTTATCACAAAAGTAGTTATAGGTTTTTACTGCACCTAGAATAAGTGTTCCACTATTCACCAAAGGTATATTGTCCAATTGACTGATTAAGTGATTCATACTGAGAATCATACAGCTGGAAGGGTCTACTGCCCTTGCATTACTGAATGTAATTGTAAAAAGTAACCATTGGTTTTTACGCACCAAGAATAGGCTTGACCTATACTGAATGTGTATGAAAAGGTTTGGACTTCCCTAGAGCTACTGTTAGGTACTTCAAATAAGGTCTATACTTGGGTCTGTGTACTTTCAAGTATAGTGTTGTGTTTTATACTGATTTCATATAATTCTTTAGTGTTTACTTACCCCTAGATTTATCTGGGCCTACCTGTATTTAAATAAATCCCTTTATTTTTACATACATATTGTTTGTGTTTCTTGGGATTAGTTGCATTACAATTTCACTTGTACTGATTCTACAGCCCTCTCTCCCTCCTAAGATAAGCCTGGCTGCTCTGTTTACGCTACCATGAACTCCGGTGGAACAGCCTTATACTAAGAGTGCAGTCTTGTACTGCCTCAGTTGAATGGTTTTATTAAGCCCTTAGTTGGATTTAAGAAAAACTGTCCTAACACCACAGAGTGCTAAAACTTCACCAAGGCACAGGTGAAGTTGGCCGATTTCAGGGCCATACTCCCAGCAGCAAATACCTTGCACGCCCATCCATCCATGCGTTTATCGTCCCTGTCCGAAGGGATGAGGGGTACGCTGCTTGCTTTGGGGTGGCCGTAGCCGCCTGAACCACCAAACTCTCGGGAGTGGGGTGGATGGATAAATAGCTGGGGTCGCTACTTGATGGATGGTATTTCTTCGACAAAGACTTGTTAACCACCGGAATAGATTCCAGGGAAGTCCAAGTAGCAGCCACTCTTTTCTGTAGTGCCACAAGAAATGGCAACACCGGGTCAGCGGACGAACCCTGATACAAGATGTCCATAAGATCATCTTGTTGATACTCAAACTGAGGCATGGACCAACTCAGGTACTCAGCCACTCTCAACATTAGTCTCCAATAGGAAGATCCTGCATGCTCACCCGGATCCGGTTTCCCCAATTCCATCTCAGGGGAGATGTCGAGGCCACTGGCATCATGTAAGGAGACTGATGCAAATGCTCAATCCTACTATCCTCATCAACGAGACATTCCGGAGCATTAGGTGTCCCATAAGGCAGACCAAAAGGCACCATCAGACCTCTACTCATCATCCTCAAATGTTCTGGAGACTGGAAAAACTCTTTCCTAGCAAGAGGAATGCACCTCTTATCCGGAATAGGCTTCACAGTCTCAGTAAGAGCCTTTCTAGAAGGACCAGGAGCTACAGGGGCGTCCGACAGCAACTCCAGCCCAGCAGGCATTGACGCCTCAGACTATTGGCGTTGAAGATTTGGAAGGCCTCGAAGGGCCAACTGCAGGGAGAGACCTTGCAGACGCCTTCGGATGGGCATGGCGCCGAAGGCATCGACACCTTCGACAGCATCTCAGGGTTCCTGACCCTGGCACATCTCTGGCGATCGCCCGATGCCTTGTCCGAATGAGACCTAGACGGTTCCCGATGCTTATCGCGCCGCTTGCCCGAGGGCGTACGAGTATCAGACCGAGACCTAACCTCGCAAGCTTCAACTGAAGTTGCGGACGGGGCTGTGCCATGAGACTGAAAAATCTGCAACATCTGCTCCTGAAAAGCCTCCCATTCCTCGGGGGTAGAGGACTTATGTCATGACACCCTTTTCAGGTATCCGTCATCCGACGAGGATTGGGAAGGCGAACGGTGACGTCGTTTCCGAGACTGCCTCGACGAAGAGGAGTGGCGTGAACCACCGGGACCTAGATCTGCAGGACGGCTTCCGACAAGGAGACTCCCTTGACTCGTCGGTCGACCTCCCAGCCAATTTGGATTTATGATATTTGAAAACACGGTCTACCCTTAACTTCCCTTTAGGCTCCTGTAAGGCCTTGGCAGTCAACGACTGGCACTTCGAGCAGTCGTCCGTGGCGTGGTCGTCGGCCAGGCACCACAAGCAAAACTGGGACGGGTCCGTTATGGACATTTTGGACCCGCAGTCCCGACACCACTTAAAGCCAGACCGGGGTTGTCGGGGTGGAAGAAGACAGTCGTAAAACATGAAGTTAAACAAGAGGCGCGCAGAGCTCTCGAAGCAAACATGTTTGCGGAAAAAACAGAACTGAGGCTACGGGCACCGTGCATCCTACTAATAACATCCGATGGCATAAACCCTTGACGGAGGCCCTCGAGGGACATCGACCGACGTCATTGATGCAAGGGCGCCCTCTGACGAAAACATTTCCGAAGCAGCACAACTGTAATAGATGAGGAATACGCTCCATTCGAAAAGCCCTTTTGTACGTTAGGTATTTAAGGCTAGATTTATGCATTGGGTCAAAGGGAGGACCTATGAGCGTACCACCTTTAGATGCCACCCTCGAGGCGGGTTTGAAATGGAATGCCTTAATAATAGGGACTTTCCACCAGAAGACCTTACTTTGAGAAGTGGTGTACGCGGATAGAGCTGCTAGGTGAACTTTGATGGAGTTGAACACTAGGCCAGAGTCTGGTAAGTGAAGCATGTAGTGAAGAATGTGTGATTGAGTACATTAGATATGGTGCCATCAAAAAATGTAAACCCTATTACAAATCTTTTCCATTTGTTAAAGTAACAGTGTCTGGTGTTTGGTGTTTGGTTTACGTGCCTCTGAAGATTTCCATACACCATTGCCAAACGCTAGGACTTCAGGAGCCAAGCTGCCAAGTTCATAGAGTAGAGAGGGGGGTGACCCCATAGTGAGAATATTTTGTTTAGGATATCTGTCGAGTTGCCACTTGTGTTCTTCTGGTAGAGGGTGTCTGCTTAGAGTCTGCCACAAAAATTTAGCTCCCCTGGAACATGTTCCGCTTGAGTGCCCACTTCCATATTTATTTGGATAGCTTGGACAGAAAGTGTGTGCCTCCCTGCTTGTTCAGATAGAACATGGCCGTCGGTGAGGACCTGCTCCGTTTGACACTTGAGATGTTGAAAGGCTTGAAGAGCCTTGAGGAGTTTAGCGAAACGAAAAGGTGATGGCTGGAAGATTTTGAATAAATCATAACCACGGGCACAGCTCTGGGCAACCCTCCAGACCATCGTTTTTCAGCCTTCCAAGCCATTATAGAAGGGTAAAAACCATATGCTAATTAGGCTTGGTCCTACCCCAAAAGGGGCAGTCCAGCCCAAACTGCTAGGTCACATCCCTTCTGCTCAAGACCACAAGCATCCCCAGACATTTTTCAGCCTTGTTGGGCATCATCAGTGAGGAGCAGCTTGGGTCTCTAGGCCCGGCAGACTCGGAACTCACGTCTAGGCATACCCGTCCCACTCAGGGTGACTTTAGCAAAACGAAAAGGTGATGGCTGAAAGGTTTTGAATAAATCATAAACCATTGGCACAGCTCTGGGCAACCCTCCAGACCAGTTTTTCAGGCTGCCAAGCCATTACAGAAGGGAAAAAACTGCCAAGAGTTCCAGGAAGTTCATATGTCTCTGAGTTGTAGCGTGTGCAATGTCAGTCGGCTGTGTGGTGGAAGAAGTGTACCCCCACCATCCGACGAGTGAGGTGTCTGTAGTTAGGATTGCATGTGCTGGTGGAGCATGAAGAGGTTTTCCTTTTTAATAGGTTGTCCTTGGATCACGAGCGAAGAGCCTGAACCAGGGGCAGCGAACCAACAACTAGATCGTCCTACTGTCCGCTTGCCCGAGACCACCGTTTTTGGCTAACCATGCCTGCATTGCACGCATGCGCGCTTGAGTAACTAAATAAATGCAAGAGGTCACAGCCCGAGGAAACTCATTGCTTTGTGTACAGTTGTCTGGCGACTGACCTTGTATTGAGGTACCTGCAACAGCATATTTTGTACTCGCTCGTTTGAGGGGAAGCAAGCTCCTCCTTTGTGTTCAGAACAGCCCGTAGAAATTGTCTTATTTGGCTGGGCACTAGACTATTCTTTCTCGTTGATGGAGAAACCCAGATAGAAGAAAAGGTTTATTGTCTTTTGCGTATTTAACTTGCAAATTTGAGAAGATTCCCATGTGATTAGCCAGTCGTCCAGATAAGTGTATACTGGGATGGACTTTCTGAGCAGGTGTGCCGCTAGTACTGCAAGCACCTAGGTGAATACTCTTGGTGCTTAAGCGATGCAGAATGGGAATACTTTGAATTGGTAGTGTACTCCCGCCATCTTGAAGCACAAGTATTTTCTGTGGGCAGGGTGCATAAAAATACTAAAGTATGCATCATGTCCCATGTCGCCATGTAGTCTCCCCGTTTCAGGAGTGGAATCACCTCCTGGAGCGTTGTTATGCGAAACCTGTGGTTTGACATTTGTTCACGTGTTGCATATCTATTACTGGACGCATGGAAGGGTCTTTCTTTGGCACAAGGAAGTAAGTTTAATAAATACCCTCGTTTACCTCGTTTGCCAGGGCGATCTCTATGGCGTCCTTGTCAAGTAGTGCCTTTATTTTCTGCAGCAGTATTGTTTGTTCTTCGGTCATCTTTTGTCTTGGCAGGCGGTAGGGAGGTCTTTGTACCAGCTCGATACAGTAACCGCCTCCCACGGTGGACAATAGCCACTTGTCCGAAGTTATGCCCTCCCATGCGTGGGTGGATTGAGTGATTAGGTCTCCTACTGCAGTGGCAAGGGAGGGGATCATAAACAGCAAGTCATTGTTTGTGAGAGGCTGAGCCTCTCCCCAGTGAGGTTCTACCTCTGCCTCTTTTATTCCCTCTTTGAAAGTTGGATGAGGAACCTTGGCCTTGTGACTGGCCACAGGACGAGGCCTGTCCTCCCCGAGAGTAGCCTGAGGAGCGTTGCACACCTTGGCCCCAAAATCTTAGTTTGGGGAACCCCGTTGGCAATAAGGTGTTAGTTAACTGCCCAAGGGACTTAAGAGTGTCATACTCGTCCTTAGCACTCTTGAGGGCGTCTTCTACACCCTTCTCAAAGAATACATTTGGCTCTATTGGCATGTTTAAAGGGGTCGCTTAATGAGCGTTCTCTCCGCTATGATGTGTCCTGCGTTATCCACTGCATCAAGATTCTTCAGGATGTAGCTAGCGATTTGTTTGCCCTCAGGCAGTCTTAAGCAGTTGAGCTTTCAGTGGTTCTGGGACGGTTTCCATTTGTTGTTCCAGCTCATCCCATTTATGGCAGTGGTAACTCGCTAACAGTGTACTATTGTTAGAAATCCTTGTCTGGTATGCTGCAGAGGAGTTGACCTTTCTCACAAACCCAAACATATAAATCTTCTTGCTTTCCTTGTCTGGCAGGGCTTCTGCCGACGCCAGGGGAGTGCCTGCCCTTTTTCTTGTGGTAGTGACCACTAGGGAATCTGGCCTAAGATGGCCCCTAACATACAATGGGTCAGTGGGCGTGGGTCTGAATAGCTTCTCTACCCTTGGGTTGACCACCCTCATAAGATTAGGTGTTAGTAGGGATGGTTGGATAAGTCTCTGGTCGGACTGCGGCAGGAGAGGTATAAACTAGGTAGCAGACTTCTTGTCCCCCAGGATATCTTCCACAAAGTCAGTGTCTACCTGTGTCTCCAGAGTGTCGATATTGAAATGTTGCGCCACCTTCAGTAGCAGTTTGTTGTACTGAAGTTGGTGGTCAACTGGCAAATCTGATACTGGCTGGTCCTGATGATCTGGCGACTGTACTATATAAATGTTATCATAAAACTGGTCTTGATCATAGAGGTCCCCCTGAGACCCTGTTCGACAGAATTGCAGAAGTATCCTCTGGAATCACTACACACAATTAGGACTACAGGTGTTAGCCAAACCAACCTTTGGTAAAACTCTGTATCATACAGTACAGTTTTTGGTAGCGAGCCAAGCAGCCAGGCTCATCTCAAGAGTGAATGTGAGCAGTACAAGTAGTTACACAGAGGACTTTCAATCACAGTGGTTCAAGTAAAAGCTTATACTCAAGGTTTCTTGGTAAAAACATTTATTAATTTATTACACAATCATTTAGAAAACATTTCACGAGAAGAAGGCAACTTATTATAAACCAAGGTAAGTAAAATAGATTATATACTTTTTAGACAGTGCAAATAGTTTTAGTTCACCAGAGGAGTTCAATTCAAGTCAATAGGCCAGGCCAAAGTCAATGGGCTAGTGTTCTGGATAGGAACGAGCAGTTCTGGTATCAAACGGTAACGTCTCTGCAAAAGTTCTTAGAAGTAGGTTAGGCGAAAAAGAATCATGTCTGGTCACAAGCCGATTAGGCCTGCAAGTTGGGAAAAGTTTAACAAACTTTCACCACAAGAGTAGCGTTCTCTCAATCAGGTTGGCACAGTACCTTTTATATAAAGAAACAAATGCTACTGAAGTCTTGGTTCCTGGTAGGTCCTGCAGATCTCGCTGTTCCTGTGCCTCAGTCAAGGGGACAAGAGGGAGGACATCGGGGGACTCCTGAACTGCACGGGATCGTTGAAAAAAAGCAAACGAAATGGAGTCACTTCAGTGCCAGTAGCTGTAGATTCAAGAACACAAGCTGGTGTCCCTCTCCCTGGTTAATACTAACCAGCCTTGAGAATGGTATCCATGTATCTTCTGAGTTGGTTGGTCCCACCAACTCAAGGGAAGAAGCCTTCCTTGAAGGAGCTTCTGTTGAATGGAGTTCGGCAATTTGGACCTGCAGCAGGGCTTCTCTTGGCAAACCAACAGTCCAGGAGTTGCAGCAGCCACCCTCTTCCAGCTCGTCTTCGGTTCTTTCGTTCCAGTGGTCAACTGCCTTCCAGTCCTGAAGACTAGCCTTTTAAACAGTTTTCTCCCATTCATTCCAGCCTAGCTGTCACTTACCCGGCAGGGTGGCTGTCCTTGCTGGACAGTCAGCGAGCCAATCACGCCAAAGTGCATTTGGGTCTCCTAGGAGACTAAGCACAGGGAGTTTCGGGCACCTCCCTCACTCCTGCCCACCCTAGACACTCAGATACCAGAGGCGGTCTTCAGTCCTCAAGCCTGCCAAAAGGCATAGAAATGAAGGGACCAAACCTGGTTTGGCCCACAGAGAAACTCTAGAAGGACCTTTCCAAAAGGAAACAGCAAAAAAAGAAAACCGGGACCCGTTTAAACAGAGGGGCGTAAGGAGCCATCTTGAAAAACATTGCTCCCGTGATTTTGAGCTACCGGTGTTCGCGGTCGGGAATTTTAGCTACCGGTGTTCACGGTCGGGAAAAATCATGGTAGTTCATTGTAAAACCACTGAAACCAGCCTTTTCAATAGGAAAGGGTAGCTTTTGACTGCTACATGTGTATTTAGACAGTCGATACTATGTAACCCCTCCAGCACTCCATTGTAAAATGGTGTGGGCTGGGTCTAAGAATTTGAAAAGACTAGTAAAGTCAATTTCACTTTACATTCTCTGGGAAACAGTAGTTTATCCCGGAGAAGGTATTTAAACCTTTGGGAAAGCTAAAAAGGACATCCCTGTGTCACTGCACTGAGGGTGCTGTGTAACCCACATGAAAAGATGTCTATGGCGTCATCTTAAAACGCCAAAGTCAGAACACAAACGTAAAACACACATGAAAGAAAATACATGAACAGGTGGGAAAAAGGGCTCACTCTCACCAGGTAAAAAAATCAAGTCCAGCTAAGGTCTCTAAGGTGAAGGGAATTAGCACATTCATGAGAATTCTCCCCAACAGACCCCAGGTTTGGGTTGTCATAATAGGAGTCCTGATGGGTGTCTTGGTATTTTGGGATGCCGAGGCCGGAGTGCCTAAAGCAGAGGTGCTCGGCTGTGGCTCAAGGAGAGCCCTTTTGGCAGGGTGTGGCTCTGCTGATACGCCCTGTCTGTGAGTCGTTTTAGAGCCGTCAGTCAGGGTGTCTAGTCTATGGGGGTAGAAAACGGTCTGGGTGTCCTTTGGGGTCAAGGGTGTCAAAATGTTTTTTCGGCAACCTCGACTTTTAGTAGTGAAGCACTAATGTGTTCCTTAATTAGATCTTGTATTTTCAGCGTTTTCTTTGGGGACACCAAAATGTCTTTCACTGCCTGTTCTTCGGCAAGCGAAAGGAGGGCCTTTTTATATGCAGTGTTCGAACCGACCTTCGCTTTCAGTTTTTGGGAACTGCCATGAGGTGAAAGCATGTACGATGGCCCAGAGGACAGCGAGTAACCCGAGGCTCTCTCCCCGGTCACCACATGGGCCTCGATTCTCGACAGGGTCGCTGAGATTCGGCCATGGCGTATGTCCCTGGGGTGGGTGTGTGCGCGCGCTGGCCGCCAGCGGTCTTCTCCATCACAGGAACGCTGGCCTGCTTCACAGAGTCGGGGCCCCACACTTCACCCTCGGCATCACTAATGACCCAGATACTGGCCACGCTTAAGTCTTCTGTCATGTCTACGGAGTCCTCGGCCTGCATGGTGTGAGCGGCCCAGCGTTTCATCCGCTGATCCTTTAAGGTTTTCGGCCAGAAAAGCCGACAGGATTTACAATGCTTTTCAGCTGGATCCCGCGGGAGACAGTGATTGCACAATCTGTGCGTGTCCTTCCACAGGAATTTACGGTTGGCAGGATGGTGGAAAATTGAAATGGGCTATTGTCCATTATATTTTAAAAGGGCAGATGGGCAAAAAAAGAAGAAAGGTAAAAGGTCAGTATAAAGAACCTCCCCTCTCTCCCTATTGTAATGGGCTGAAGCCAGAAGAGGCCCATAAAGGCTGCGTTTGGTCATTGATCGAACAGTCGTCAATGGTGTTGGTGTTCGTCAGGAGCCATCGAGTGGTAGCAGTCGTGCACCGAGGCAAACAAAGGAAAGGAAGAAAATCTACAAGTACAAGACTAGTTAATCAAAAGCATCAGCCTAGAAGAGAACTCTGCATTTGCGACCGACTTCAATGGCGGAAAAAAACAATGAGGGACCTTGACACGTGAAGAACCATGGCTACAGTGCACGTCACACTAGGGATAGTGTTACTAACACGCTGTGTCTACGTCGGTTTGAGTTTCGAAAACAGATATTGTAATACTCTGCGACTTCCATTAAATGTCGAACTATGCAGAGCATGTGATCTATTCAGATCCACAGACTCAAGAAATACATATACACACGCAGGCCTCAACATCACATCAGGCGTTTAATGGCGCAACGTCGAGCAGACTGATTGGCGCTGCACCCCTGGGTGGTCAAAAAAGTTTAAGAAGGCATTTGGAGATAGGATATCAGATGACGAATCAGTCAGGAAATAATTAATTGAAACAATACTACTTCATATTGGGATTTAGGAGCTTAGGGGTGGGGCAAGTTATGATTGAGTACAAAAAAAAGAGCCACACTCAGTCAGGCTTTGATTTAAGCCTGGCTAGGAGAAAACTAGTCCAAAACCCAGAAAAAAAACAAACAGTCAAAAGTGGAGGCGGATACGGTTAGGGAGGCATTTCATTTTTATGCCAAAACCCCACCACTATTTGCTCCATTTTCTGGTCTGTTCTGAGTGTGAGTCTTTTTCCCCACTGATTCTTTTACTATCATTATGGGAACCTTGTTCATTATTTTGACTATTTTATGGAGTCATGGTTTCCTCCATATTTTCTAAAAGGCATCTGTAATTTACCTTTGCAGCACACCACCTTTTGTGCAGTGTTGCTAGGAGCCCTTTGGGCTTGTCTTTTTATATGCTTTTATTTTCCTTGTGAGAACACAGGTTCCCAAGGATAGGGGGTACTTTTTATCCTTCTTACCTCTTCTTTTGTATCAGAACACACAACCTTACATGGAGTGCCGAGTGGTTACACTGTATCCCCCCCTTCTCACTGTTCTTGTAACATTTATGTTACAGTGGCAAACATACCTGAATGTCTGGTGGTAGGGGACGTGTTCTACCGACTTGTGCATTTTTTCCTACCCTGGATGTGTTCACAGCCGCGGTAATGCACAGAAGGCTCATCATTAACTCAAAATGGTGGCTGTATTTTTTGTGCCATGTGTGTGCTTGTCCTTTCTTGGTCCTTCTGCCATGCTAAGTGGGAGAGATCCTGGTTAGACTTGTCTTCGTCTGCAACCCTTTGTGAAGTCGGCCGAGGCCACAGAGTGTCTGAGGACAGAAAGCAGGGGAGGATCCCAAAACTGTGCTGGTCTTCGTCTTCTGGCATGCCCGCCTGGAACCAGTTTGAATGTAGCATGAGTGTCGATTGGCTGGGTTCTTGGATAAAAGACTGCAATTCTGAGGCGCAGGGTGGACCACTGGAACTGAAGATATGAAGACTACGACCAGAGACGCCTGCAGCACCTTCCAGCAACCGGAGAAGGCTGCTGAAGTGGCGGCTGCTGTCCTGACAGTTTTCAAACCAACAAGGAAGCGCCGAAGAGGACATCTTCCTCCCTTGGACTGGTGGGCATAATCAGTCATAAGACTTCCCTCAATTTGAGCCATCCCACGACAACCTGCAACCTTCCTGGGCTCCTAGCTGCCAATACCCTGGGACCTGCGATCATCCTGCGGTGCATCGTCTTGCCACAAACAAATCCTCCCAAAACTTTGGTGGACTCCTTCTGGACATCCAGATGCAACATCCACCTCCTCAAAGTCCCTTCTCCAAAGTGCAGGACCGAGCAAGCGAGGCAGATTGACCTGGCCATAACAGTTGGTCCTTTGTGTTGGTGAAAAGGTGCCAAAACCACAGATCTGTGTTGAGCACAAAGAATCCTTTTCTGGGAATTCCCCCTCTCGACTGCTGCTGGGAAATCCCTTCCAGAGTCTCTCCTTTCATCGCAACGACCGAGGAACAGGAGACCGGGTATGCAGCTGCTGCATCGTGAAGGTGTCTTGCTTCATCCTCTTCATCACTCCCAAGGTGACGCCCTGATGCTTGTCGAGTTATCGGTATGTAACAAAACAATATAAGATAAGGTACTGTGGGACTCGTGGTAATACTTACCTTGAATAAGTATTGCTCCTTTGTTACTAGAGTGCTGATTCAAGTGTTTGGGTGTTGGCCCATACACGTACACCCAGGCATAATGCTTCTGCGCATTCAGGGAGCTTTCTCCAATATTTTTTTTTGTTATCATGGAAAGCTTGCTACTTACATGTATCTGAAGAATCCTCTGGAACATTGACATTTTACAGCTGTGCCTTAACTTCTATTCTCTCCAATCTCACTTTGAAGAGCTCCTAGATGGGGATGGACTGCTAAAGCCTTAAGGCCTCTGAAAAGTATTACATGTCTTGAAAACAGAACATTTTACTATAACAGTGGTTTTAACTTACCTTTGAATTGCATTCATCTGCCTTATAAGTTTTACACTGTGTTTTACTCACCTGAAATATTGCATTGGTTTTCTAATGGGTTTATTAGTTTTGAAATAGTACTTACCTATCTGAAGAGTTATCTATGCACTAGGGATAGTATTACTGGCACGCCTGTGTCGACGCCCATTTTCGAGTTTCGAAAAACAAACTGTAATACTCCGCAGCTTCCACTAGATGTCGGCCTATGCACAGCATGTGATCTAAGCAGATTCCACAAGCCTCAGAAATATATATATAAAATACATGACTTGATACAAGTCTAATAAGCATTTCTTTGGGCCTATGTATATTCCAAGTTCTTTGTACTGACCTGAAGTTCACATTTCCCTCCTAAAATGAACCTGGCTGCTCCGACCTACTACAAATACCTTGAGTGGTACAGGTCTATACTAGAAGTTGGAGCTCTGTACGCCAAGGGGATAGTTTTTATAAAGTCCTACCACAGGTGGACTTCAGAAAAACTCCAGATAAAAGTGGACTTTCAATCAAACATTCACCTTAGCAGCTTCCAACTCTAGCTTCTTCAGATCAGGTCGTTCTAATGTGTTTTGTCCTTCTCAGACAGTTCAGTTTCACATTTTTCCATCAGGGTCAAAACTGTTTTTTCCAACTCACTAGCTTTTTTTCTACCACCTGATTCTCTGGATGGTGAGCGCCATCTCCTTGAGTTGCAGGGATTCCCCCTGCCAAGTTAGGATTACTGGTAGAGTGAAGGGTCAAACAGGGCAGCCAGGTACCAAAGTGGACTATCTAGTTAATGTGGCCCAAAGTCCGTTTATTCGGAAGAGAAGAAAAGTTCAAATGATTAAATTCCCATTTCATAGTACTCATGGTCATGGCAGAGCAAGATGTCAAATTTTGGAAATCGTTTTTTAAAAAGTGAGGCAGAGAGCCTTTGGTTTGGCAATTAAAATTGTAGTGATGAAAAAGAAAGAATCCAAGCAGGAAGGATAACACTTTATTACAGGGTATGATGGGCATGAGAAACGTGACCAGATAATGGGGTATTGCCAGCTGTACTTTGAATTGCTTCGCACTCCTCGTAACTATCGACATTTACTGTTCAGCCATAGCCACTGTTAGGGAGAATTCTCATGAATGTGCGAATTCCCTTAACCTTAGAGACCCCCAGCAACTTTTCTGGATTTTGAGGACTTGATTTTTTTCCTGGAGAGAGTGTGACCCTTTTCCCCCCACTCATGCGTTTTGAAATGTGTTTTACTCTTGTTTTTCTTTTGGTTATAAAGTCTAAACAACTCCATAGGCATGTTTTCATTTGTGTCATGCAGCACCCTCAGTGCAGTGGCACAGGGAATACTTTTCAGGCTTTCCCAAGGTTTAAATACCTTCTCTAGGATAAACTACTGTTTCCCAGAGGAATTAAAGCGAAATTGACTTTTACTAGTCTTAAATTCCTAGACCCAGCACACCCCATCTTACAATAGAATGCTGGAGGGGTTACTTAGTATAGATGTGTCTAGATACTAACGTAGCAGTCAAATACTGCCCTCTCCTCTCAGAACGGCTGGTGGCAGTGGTTTTACAATGAACTACCATGATTTTTCCTGACCACGAACACCGGTAGCGTTAAATCGCGGGAGCCATGTTTTCTCTATTTCTTTGTGGAAAGGTCCTCCTAGAGTTTTGCTCTGCACGCCAAATCAGGTTTGGTCTCTTTGTTCATTCGCCTTTGGCAGGCTTCAGGAGTAAGGTGCCAGAGTGTCTCGGGTGGGCAGGAAGTGAGGGAGGTGCCCGAAACTCCCTGTGCTTAGTCTCCAAGGAGACCCAAATGCACTCTGTGGTGATTGGCTGGCTGACTGTTCGGCAAGGATCGCCACCCGGCTGGGTGAGTGACAGCTAGGCTGGAATGAATGGGAGATAACTGAATAAAAGGCAAGTCTCTTGGCTTGGAAGGCAGAGTCGACCACTGGAACGAAAGAAGCGAAGACGAGCTTGAAGAGGACTGCAACTCCTGGACCGTTGGTTTGCCCGGTGAAGCCCTGCTACAGGTCTGAATCACCAAGTTCAACTCGACAGAGAAGCCCTGAAAGGACAACTTCTCCCTTTCAGTTTGTGGGACCAATCGACTGGACAGTAAGCCACCTGGATACCAATCTCAGAGCTGGTTGCATTTTCCTCAGAGTGCAGCAGGAATCCGTATAACCAGAGAGAGGGACACCAGTTTGTGTGCTTTACTCACAGCCACCGGAATTGAAGATCTGCCAAGTGCAGCTTTTTGACCAGTCCCAGTGCAGGAGTCCCCAGACGTCCTCACGATTGAGGCCCAGGAACAGCAAGATCTGCAGGCACTGCCAGGAACAGAAGTCAGCAGCTGCATCTTTTTCCTCATTTGCAAGATACTGTGGAAATAAGGCTGAGAGTACTCGCCTCTCGCAGTGTAAGTGCTTGAAACTTTTGCAGCTTGCAGGCCTAATCACCTTGTGACCCAACATATTATTCTTTTTACAAACTACTTCTGAGAACTTTGGCAGAGACTTTACCGTTTACTTACCAACAGCTTTATCCTATCCAAGACTTTAGTCCATTGACTTTGGCCTAGCCTATTGAACTGACTCTTCTGGTGAACTCCAAGTATTTGTACCGTCTAAGAATAATTGTACACCTTTCATGTTCTAATAATCTTTGCCTTTTACTCCTCTTGAAAAGTATTCTGAAATAGTAAGTATATTTTTGTGATTATATTGCCTCCTTCTTATGAATGTTTTATAACTGACAGGTGAATAAGTATATCAAAGAAACCTTGAGTGTAAGTTTACTTGAACAGTTGTGATTGTAGACCTCTGTGTAACATCATTACTGCTCACATTCCCCTCTTGAGATAAGCCTGGTAGCTCAGCTCCGCTACCAAAACTGTGTAGTATGAACTTATACCAAAGGTTGATTTTGCTTACACCTGTAGTCCTAGTTGTGTGTAAAGGTCCCAAATGGTACTGCATACAAACTTTGCCTAACAGCCACCCCTCGATGAGCCAGGGAAAGCTAATGCAAAACCTGTCTGCCAAGAGGCAGGTCAGTTCATCCATTATCTCCTGAACACAGGGCTGAGAGAATCAGTCCAAACAAGCTGCATCAGATGTCTAGGGTATCAGGTAATAATGTCCCCATACATAAGGTCGCCGGGAAAAGACATTGGCAACATTATATATGGTGAATTATGTATGGGCACGGGTTGCAGGGATGTCCCCAGCTCCCATAAAAAAATAAAAACAGGGTTGCGGGGCTATCCCCCGCATGTTCAATGTAATGTCTGCAAAAAAGCCGACTTGTCAGGGGACATTTCTGCAGGATCATCACATGGAACCATGGCTAGTTTGTTTTAAGTTTGAACAAGATGCAACAAGAGTAGGGCATATGGGGCCAGTTTGGGATATAGAGTCCACTTTTATTAATTGGCTTGCTTACTTTGAACTGTGTTTCCAGGGTGGCGAGCAAGAAAGCATGAGTAAGGCACTTGCACACATACTGGAAAGGGAGGATATACAAAAATACAGTGTTACCTTCATGGGGGCGAGGCTGATTTGTGATGGCTGATGGAATGGGCGACTTCGGTGGTAATCCATCCACATCTCTGAAATCAGCTAGCATTCCCTGCAGCTTTACTCTCCTGGATTCTGCAAACAGAAAACAATCTATAAGGTGTGAGCATTACTATCATAGGCAAAGACATGGAAGCAAATACTAACAGTGTGTGGGAACAGCACCTCAGCAAAATAAACGCATAAGATCAACACCAATAAATTCCATATATGAGAACTATACAGCAGATACATGCTGCATGTAAAGGAGCCATTACATGGGAAAGCTCAAGTGGGAGCTTGATCATGTGAAAATACTGCTTGCATGGAAACCAGTGACATACATGAAAACATTGTATCTTGTGGTTTTATGAGGCATACTCCAGGCAAGTGTTGCACAAGGATACAATATTTGTACATCAATCACTGAAACACAGGTCAGCAATCACTACAACCAATTGGAATTTAAGCCATAGGAAATTAGAAGCATGAAAGAATGTTCATATGAAGGATAAAGAAAAAAACAGGAACAATACTGAACCAGACTTCTTGGGAGATATATAGTTCGGTGTGACAGGGCCGTTGATCCAGCCCCACCTGGGCTGGGAGGGAGCTCGACCCAAACAACCCTGGGGGCCAGAGAATGTGTAGGCCGGCCTCCTCCATTATCTCCTTATCTGACAGGAGGGTACCATGGCAGGACCTTGCGTCACGCTGCACATCCTTGCAAGAAAAACCACAGACCAGCAAAGGAGAAGAGCCAGCTCACCAAGAGAAACTCCCCAATACAGCAAAGCCGTGTAGAAAAGGGGACGTGCTTAAAGCCCTTATGTAACCTCCCAAGCTCCCCAGTGTTACACCCTTTAAAAGCAAGGTAAGCCACTAGTAGGTTAAGTGGTCAATCATGATAGGGGGAGGGGATATATAAGCGGGAGCTTGGGAGTCGTTCGGTGTGGGCTGCAGTTGGGCGGGGACCGATGACTGATGTCCAAGAGACCAGAGGAGGCGAGAGCGTCTGGAGTGCAGAGGCTATTGTTAAGGTCATCTGTGGAGTGTTTGTGTGAAAGGAGAGAGTGAGTAGTAGGGGTAGAAGTAGTGGTGGAGTAGTGGTAATTGGGAGCAGCAAATAAAGGAGATGAAAGGTAGAGTGGTAATTGGTAGTAGAGGGGTGAGCAGGGCACCATATCCCTGGGTGTGCTAAATGGGTACGGGTAGTAAACCAAGACTGGTAGTAGCAGCATAGGAGCAGTAATAGACAGGGGGAGGGTCAGAATAAGCTGTTATTGGGAGAGAGAGGAAGGAGGGAGAAGAAACAGTGATAGTTGGATGTACACATTTTTGTAGATACAGAAGCTGGAAAGGAAGGTCAAAAGGGTGGAAATACAGAGGTTGCAGCAACAGTGACATGGTGGAAAGAGAATAATTTAAGACAACAATATAGCGAAGGGTCAGGTTCGAGAGGATCTGAAAGGAGTGACTGATGCTGGGCGTAACAAGGCACCATATTACTTTTTGAGATTACTAAGTCAGTCTAGGACAGTTGGAGCATCCATAGGGAGTCTGTCATTGTATTAGGGCCCTTACCAGCAGTTTTAGAAAGAGGACAAACTACAGGGTTACCGTTGGCAAGCACCAACATCCCAGATAAGGACCACTGGGCTAAGGAGGAGGAAAACCCGGGGAAAGTTGAGAGCGGGACAGCTCTAACGCCAAAAGCCCCAAGCCATGTGAACCATTATAAACATTCTCTCCAAGATTATCAAACCAGTCTGTAAACCAAAAATGAAAACCCTTGGACTTGTCGGCGTAGTTCTTTGTGGTGGGTGACCCGGTCACATCTCGTAAAGTTGGTGGGTCAACCCTGAGTCTATACATGAGGGTGACATTTAATACCTTACGGAGAAGGTTTTCAACAATTATTTTCTTTTGAATTAGTATAACTGATTTGTAAAGCATTTACATGAAAATTAAAAGCTAGCTTTACTACGGCATTAGCATCTAGATTGAGGACAGAACAGATTCAAGCAGGTGAAACATATTTGAGAAAGGTTTGGACCCCTGAACAAAGGGAATGAGATTGCAATTCTATTCAGTGTTTATAAATATTGTTGACCATTCCATGATGGAGAACGAAAAGTACGATGCATGAAAACCTAGTTCTACTTCACCAGTATCTTCAATAATGTAAAACTGATGAAGCGACATCTTTAATACGTCCAAAATGGCAGACTTTTTGTCCCTTTTCAGAGGCACATGGTTGAAGATGCATCAGTGCAGGAACAGCCTACTCTGAGAAAGAAGAGCCAGAAGGAAGCCAGATTATGAGACAGGCAGAGGTTAGTTGTTGAGACGCTGAACCACTGTAAGCCGATGACTTAGAAACAGTGAGTGCAAGCTAATTTATTTAAATGTCAGTGAAAGTGGAGAAGTCCAACTGCGAAATCCATGTACAAGAGAAATAGGTGTCTGAATTCATCCCTGACAGGCCTACAAAGCACATGGCCCTTGCGAGGTCGGAACAACCCGTCATTGCCCACATAACACCACAACCCTAGACCTAGAATTTTTAACCATTACCGAAACTTGGCTACATGCCGCTTCTGGCCCAGCCTCGATTCTAGCAATCCTGCCTGGGTTTACGGTTCACTGAAATGACCGCCCGAAGCCAGAGGGTTTGGGGTAGCATTGATCTCAAAAGACTGACTGATAATTAGGCAATACAATGTTGCAATGGAGGGAAACTGATCTGCTATCGGTTAAACTCACTACCTCGCCAACATACTCAATGGGCCTCATTACGGGTCCGGCGGTAACCCTGCCGATGCTACCGGTGGGTTGCCGCCAGACCCATACAAATTTACCGGCGCCTGACTTCCCAGTGCCACCAGGCTATTACAAGTCCAACGGCCAGGAAGTCAGGCGCCGTTATATTTGTAAATCCCCATTCCTATATAGTCCTATGGGACTCTTATAGGAGTGGGGACACGGGAGGACCAGCACCGTTAGCAACGGTGCCAGGGCTCCCGTGACAATTCTGCCTGTGCATGCTGCGCCTGGCAGGATCAGACCTGTTGGGCACAGTGGCTCTGGCAGGCAGACTTTTGCCGGTCCAGAAACAAGGATGCATGTGGGTGAGTTTACCGTTCCCCTGGCTTCCGGACTGGCAACATTATAATGAGGCCCAATGTCTTTCCATGTTGTCGGTGGCCCACCTGGTCCACCTTTAAAGTCCTCCAACCATTCCCTTGGTTCCAATGTGAAACCTTACACAAGATCTATCCTCTTAAAGGGATTTTAACCTGGGCCTCAATGACCCCTTCGATAATTATGCTACTTCTATGGCAAATTCGCTCAGTGCCCTAGGCTTTACTCACTCAGTTAGCGCCCCTACCCATGTGAAATGACGCACGAGCAAGTTCACGTTGAAGTTCCGCTTTGCCGCTGGGCTGCTCTTGTTGGACTTGCGCTTCGGGACTGCTTTTGGATTGACTGTTAGAGCCTGCTGTCAACTCATCTCAGTGGACTACTGCACTGATTGCGCTGTGATTGACACTCAGACTACACTCGCCCAGGAAACAGTGCAGGTTATTTTTCATAAATTGGGCATGCACACGCAAGTTCACATCTAATTTCTGCTTTGCCGCTTCAAACGACTTGCTTCATTTCTGCAAATATGCCCGATAATGTTGCAACATGTGTCACAGGTACCATTCTGCAAATGTTTCACTCCCAACTTCCACCCTTCACTCTTTCCCCAAGGTTTAGAGACCCCCCTCCCAATAATCTGCATACCGCCGGTTTACCAAAAAGTCTTCATTGAGCCAGATGAGTGTACCCCATCACACAGAGTTGAAGGTGGCAGTCATGCTGCTCATTCCACTCCGCTTGCATCTTTAGCACAGACGAACACTAGTCTGTTTGTGGTGGGCACATATACTATAAACATCATTTCGGACCAAACTATTCTAGCCTCTTTAAAAGCTAGAAGTGTCAAAAGAAAATACAGCAATAAGTCTTTACCAACCAAGCATATCACCTATTCCATCTTTATGCTAGGTTGCAAACAGCACTAGCATATCAATATATGCAAGCCAGTGCGTTTAATCGGCCTTTATCTATAGGTAGTGAAGGACATTATACACCAGTCGAGGAAGTGTCCCACGACTCCCTTTCAACGCTGGACTCTTCCGTTGCGTCTTTTGCTCTTCCTACACCAAGGGCTTTGAAGCTGCCCCTATAGGTTCCTCCACATGCAGCTTCTAATAAGAAAGGACTGCCTCTTACTGCTGTTAATACCTCGGTCTTAAGCTTACACAAATTATTTGAATTGATGCATGATAAACTGAATAAACAAGCCCTACAATTGGAAGAGCTTATGCTGTAGACTCAAAACCAAAAACAGTTGCCTATGGCAGCTTCTCCGCCACCTTCTACCCAACCCTATGCTTTGGAAGACCCAGTCATTGTTTGTGGCAATTTGTCTGACCAAACACATTCCATTCATGTGTCTCAACAGCAAAATACTGATACTTCCTGCCCTGGTAATTCTGAAGTAATTATGCATTTTCCACAGTTCCCTAATAACATCCGTCCAATTGAGGACGAATCGGATAATCATAGTGTGAACGCGAGATCTCGCAATGAAAACTCTGAAGGCTTACCTGTCGGAGGAGAGTCTGATGCCCCCCCTCCTCCGATGCAGCATGTTCTGGGACCAGGGGCAAAATACCTCTCCAGCAACAGGTCCAAAGACACTTGTCAACTATGAAAAAATCTAAGAATCTGCCTTCCCGCAGAGGGGTCAAATCTACTCTTGATGCTTTCTTTAAAGCAACAGGAGGTTGTGTCCCTATGGCTCAAACAGAACGTAGTCAGCCGTCTGCCCACAACATTGTGGAAGATGTTGCAAATCCATCTATAAGGGAAATATTGCCTATTGATCTTGCAAAAAAGCCTGATCCAACACGGGATGCACCTACATAAACACAAACTCTTCCATATTTGCCCTTGGACACTCTTGTAGAGACTAGATCACAGTCTTGTCACCATGTGTTTGCAAATATTGTCCCTCGTGAGAAAAGTCTTCAAGAGACATAGAACAGATTGAGTTTATTTCTGATGCGTCACGTTCCATTGTCAGACTATGGATCCCGTCAAGGGTGGTGGCAAATACCATTTGGCAGGCGAAAACGTCTATTCGAGATGGGTTTCTTGTTGGCACAATATCCGAAATGCCCGCAAAATTAGACCAAGGGGCAAATTTCTAAACCCAACATATACCGGAGCGTCCAGGTAATCAACACCGGTAATGTAGGAATGCAATTTATCTCAATAAATTAACCACTAACGACAGACCACCAACATGTCCAAAACATTGCAAGTTGGAACACGAGAGGGCATATACATCTCCAAGTCTCTATTAAGAATTTGCCTGTTCTCTTCCACATATTGGCCCGACAAGAAACATAGTTAATCACGCCCCCAATATGGGATGGTTATGATGTTGCACTCTTGCCAGCTTTGATAACCAGAGGTACACACTTTTCGGGACTCCTTGTGGCTGTAAACTGTCAAATGGGGCTGTCCATCAACCCTTGGGCATCTGAAAACATTAATCTCCAATTGGTTAAAGTTACAATTGCAGAGCAGTCATCTGCTGTCTTGAATATATATAGAAACTCAACTGCCAGGGTAGATGAAGCATTTTATAATGGTTTGAATAGACTATTAGAGTTAATCAATATATCAGCCTCCACCACACACATCATCATTATGGGAGACTTGAATCTAGATTGTTGCAATGCAAAGAAGTCATTACTTGGCAGAATGATATGGCGGAAAGGCACTTTCTAATGGTTAATGATGTAGTCGAGGGTGACATACCAGCCCAAACGATGTGGTTTTGCAATAATAGTGCGAGCACCATTGATTACATTTATGTTGATCTGAGTCTGTTTAGACAGGCACAAAAGCTAGCCATTTGCGCTCAACCTTGTAGTGACCACAAGCTGCTTGCCCCCTCTATTGCATGGAATGTACCAAAGCCTAGAGATCTAACAGTGAATAGTGGCTTGGGGGTTAATAGTGCAAAAACAAAACTGAAATGGTCCAACTCCAAAGTTCTTGAGTTTGAGCGCTTGATCCTGCGAGATATGACTTTTGTTGGAGTCCAATATACAGAGATCCTTGCGCCGTTTGCTCAGGCGATCACCATACCAAGCAAAGCATATATAAAACACAGCCATGCCTATAATCAGGTAATCAGAGATAAAAAGGAGAATTCAGGCAAACAAAAACACACGATTCTTGCATTACAGAACAGTAATCTATGGCAAGCACTAAAATCTGCTAAAACCGGGTATAAAAACTCGGTACAGAGTCACAAATCGATGTTTCAAAGAGATAGTGAACAAATGGCGAAAGCAATGTGTGACAAGAACTCTGCTGAGATAATCACCTTCTTGGAAATCACTCGAGTAACATCCGGCCCGGATGGCATCTGAAATGCTATGCTTAAATCTAATTCAGTCGCGTGCGCTCACATCTTATAACACATCTTTCAGGTAGTATTCCTTCATCGTGGCAATCTTCAGTTATCATTCCAATTTTCAAGATGGGGGATAGATGGGGCATAGAACTATGGTGCAGAATTATCAACCAATTGCGTTTTTAGACTCCCCTGGAAATATCTTCTCGAAAATTGTGCTGAATGACTTCAATAAATGGACACTGGCCAATACTTGCGAGACCCCATCAGACAGGGCTCATTGTGGGAATGGGTGCTCAGATCAACTTCATAGCTTTAAATGCTATGAACGATCATTGCCAAGATACTAAGCAAGCATTATTTCTAGCTTTTGTTGATTTGCACTCTGTATGCAACTCCATCTCACAGGTACTTCTTTTAGATAAGCTGAGGCGTGATTGCTGCCCGCTAACTCTGATATTATTCTTGCTTGACATTCAGGTACTTCCATTCGTGTTAGTTTGTCTCTGGATGGGGTCCTATCATCACCCATACCAACAGCCCGTGGGCTAAAACAGGGCTGCTTATTAGCATCTTCCATTTTCAATTATTTCATCCACGACACCTCAAAATGTGATCTGATTCACCGAAAATGATCAATCAACAAGTTAAGTCTGATGTACGCAGATGGCATGGTACTCATTTCAAAAACCCAGCGTGGCCTCCAGACCCTTCTATCAGCTCTTAATACTACAGTGGTTAATGAATTAAAGGTTAACACCAATAAAACTCATAATTGTGTACTCTCCTAAAAGAAATGGTCACAATAAATTCTCATGGTCCATAAACCAGACGAAGTTAAGCATAGTCTTTGTACACATATTTGGGCATGATATTTGAAACCTCAAGACAACCAAAAACACACTTGGAGCAAGTGAAGAAGAAATTGGACACAGCCATATCGCAAACCAGGATAATCATGCATAGGTATGGGACATTTTCAATTAGACCTCCCTGGTCCTACTGGAACCAGAAAGCAGTGCAAAGCATACTGTATGGCTTGGAAACTTTACCTGTAAATTCCAAATTCACATTTGATAAATGGGAAGCAAAATTCTGGAAAAAGGTTTTAGCCTTACCGCCATCCCTCCCTAGCTCCTGGCTTGGCTATGAGATGGGTCTAATTTCTCTTCTAGCTCTATACAACTGGCGTTTGTGTTCATTATTTAGGAAACGTTTAATATCTACTGAAAATAATGTCATCCTAAAAGAACTGTATACATGTTTACTTCCAGACAAGTTTATTCTGCATTGACTTAATGTTGTTTATACTGTCTTGTTCAATGTGGATGTGACAATTGACATCTTGATTAACAACCCAGATGATGCGAAAACCCAAATTTATAATACCGATTGGATCAAAACATGTGAATCGTGTATGCCCTATGTAGATGGAGATCCACAGCGGTTTCCTCCAAAGAAAATGCGAGGTCTCCGAGGATACCTTAATGGAGTACCTTCAGCAAAATATTGGACCGCAATTTTACGATTGCGTTTTAATATCTGGCCCACTAGAACCCTCCTAATGAAACGCAGGTTAAGATCAATGCAAGAAAATTATTGCCACCAGGCACACCTAATCCCCCCCCTTCCCCAACCCTCTGCCTAACAGGGATCACAGCTCCCGTAAACACATTAAAGACAATATCGTATTGATCAAAAATCCATGCTAGACCCCCTCAGCCCCCAACAACTACAGCCTGATCACAACATTCCCCTACTTAAAATCCTTGACACAGCGGCATACATTCAAATCAAGCGCTACCTTGAAAACAACCACATCTTGGGAATTGAGACCCAGCACACACTATCTTACAATAGAGTGCTGGAGGGGTTACCTAGTATACCCTTTGTCTAGCTTCTCATGTAACATTTTTTTGTTACCCTTTAATCATTGAATGGCTGGTGGCAGTGATTTTGTTTGAACTACCATGGTGTGCATTTACCGCGGGCTGCGTTCACAGCTGCTGTAAAGCAACAACAGACGCCAGATGGCTCCCAGTCTTTTTTCATTATTTCTTTGTGGAAAGGTCCTTCTTGAGATTTACTCTGCGTGCCAAACCAGGTTTGGTCTCTTTGTTCATTTTGGCTCCAGTGTGTCTGGGGTAGGCAGGAAGTGAGGGAGGTGCCCGAAACTCTGTGCTTAGTCTCCTAGGAGACCCAAATGTACTCTGTGGTGATTGGCCGGCTGACTGTCCGGCAAGGACAGCCACCCTGGTGGGTGATTGACAGTTAGGCTGGAATGAATGGGAAAGAACTGAATAAAAGGTGAGTCCTTTGACTTGGAAGGTAGAATCGACCACTGGACAAAGGAACCGAAAAAGAGCTTGAAGAGGATGCCTGCTGCAACTCCTGGACTGTTGGTTTGCCTGGTGAAGCCCTGCTGCAGTGCCGAAACACCAATTTCGCATCGACAGAAGCCCCTGCAAGGACTTCTCCCTTTGAGTTTGTGGGACCAATCAACTCCAAAGTAAGCCAACAGGATATCCATCTCAGAGCTGGTTGAATTTCCACAGAGTTGGTGCTGGAAACCGCATAGCCAGGAAGAGGAACACCAGATTGTGTGTGTTGCTTTTAAGCTGGCCCAGACTCCCAGGAAGCAGGACTGACCAAGCCTGAGGCCCCTCAACAGAGTGCGGGACCCCAGAAGCAAGGAAAGTCCATCTCGACAGCCAGGAACCGCAGTGTTATTTGCAGTAGATGCCAGGCGATTAACCACTGAACAGCGACTGAAAGTGAAGTTTGCCGGTTGCAAGTTTTGACCGTCCCAGCGCATTGTAAGACTTCACCGACGTCCCCACAACGGAGGCCCAGGAGCAGTGAGATCTGCAGAGCTGCACAGGAACAGAAGTAATCAGCTGCATATTTTCTTCATGTTTAAGGTACTGTAAAACAAGTCTAAAACAAGTATAAGAACTTACCGCTTACTGTAGAGTTGCTTGAAACTTCTACAACTCACAAGTCTAATCAGCTTGTGGCCCTACATTTGATTCTTTTCATCAAAGACTTCTAAGAACATGTGCAAAGACTTTTCCATTTATTTATCAGAAGTGCTAGACTTTTGCCCATTGACTTTGGATTAGCCTATTGAATTGTATGGCTCTTCTTAGAGGATCCAAAAGTATTTGCCTGCTAAAGAATATTTGTGGTCTCTTGTGTTCGAATAACCTTTGCTTTTTACCAATTTCTAAAAGTATTCTAACTGCCAACAGTAAGATATTAATGTCCCTAGCACCCTAGTTATTGAAGTCACCTGTGGGTGTAGGTTGTGTCTGTGGGCCATACCAAAAAGGTCTTTACCGATTTAGAAACTAAGTGTACAGTATTGAAGTGTATGTGTGCGTGTTACTATTATATTGCTCCCTTCTGAAGGCGACTTTCAAACTGACAAATTAATAATTGTTTATGCAAGAAACCTTGAGTGCAAGAGTGTATATCTGTGTACCTCCACTACAGCTCACATTTACACCTCTTGAGATAAACCTGGCTGCTCAAACACGCTACCAAAACCGTGTAGTACAAGCTTATACCAAAGGTTGGGTTCCCTACACCTGTAGTCAGAGTTGTGTGTAGTGGTCCCAGAGGGTACTGCATACGAACGTTGCCTGACAATATATTCACCAAACCTCTTTATGACCACTTTGAATCCATCGGTATATCGTACACAAACTTAATCAATGACATACAAATCCTCCTACCCCCCCTCTCTCCGGCAACTATACGGAAGACTTGCACACCTTAGATGGCTACAAACACCCTCTGTCTGGACGAGAAGACAGATCTTGATGGGAGGGCCACCAGCAGTAATCATGAAACTAAATTCACTATATTCCACCTTCAACATTGACAGCCTTCAGATCCTGGTCTCCTCCGGGAAGACCCTGGGTGTCTATCTTGATGCTACTCTCTCCTTGACACTCCAGGTTAACGCCGCTGCCTATACTACTAAGCTGATCAATGCTTCTAGAGTATTATCCGCAAAACGTTGCCTCACCATTGCCATAGGCATCACTGGGTCGAGGCTAGATTATTGGAACGCTCTCTTTGCTTGTACCTCCTCAAACATCCGCAAGTTGCAGGGGATCCAGAACAATGCCATCAGAGCTGCCCTTAACATTCCAAAACGAGAGCATATCACCGAGGCAAAAAGAGATAACCACTCGCTGTCAATCCGTGAACAGATTATCTTCAAAACATTTCCCATTACACATAGATGCCTCTCAAACGTAGCTCTGCCCTACCAGACACAGAAGTTCACAAACGTCCAGTCATCCAGGCCAGTGAGATTGACATGCTCATCCAACCGAAAATCAAAACGAGCTAAAGGTGGTGGTACAAGTTTCCCCGCTGTGGCAAAAAGCCAATGGAACTCTTCCGCCCAGCCTGAGAGCTGAACAATCAGACTGGGCCTTGAGAAGAGCCTTAAAAAGCTTGGTCGTTTGATAAAGGTCACCAGGAGCCTTCTATTGCATGGTCCCCTTCGACATTCACTTGTGAGTAGCTGGTTTGTAACAGTGCCTTGATGCCCCAGGGTTTTTGCACGCTTTATAAAAGTAAAAATGAATAAAATGGTGGCAGGCTAGGAGCCGCATGATGTGATTTGTGGTTCAGTCATACCCCAAAAGGCCTGAGCTATGCTGAAGAGCCTAAAAGAGACCGAAAAGTATAGAGTGGGGTGCACTACTGCCCGATCGGAGTTGAGATTGTGTCACCACCCTCTACTTCTGTGAGGGAACATTGTTAGGGAGAGTTGAGCGTTATGCCAAGACCCCTCTTTGTGAGACCTTCACCCCCACCCAACACTTTTTCCGGAACTTCTGAACCTTTCGCTTGTTCTGCTGAAAGAGGAGAGTCTTTATCCCCTCATTCATTCTTTTTACTCGGACCATGGGAACCCTGTTCAATGTATTGTTACTTTGTTTTATGGAGCCTTGCTCTCCTCCATACTGTTTAAAGCCATCTGTGTTTTACTTCTGGGCTCTCCTTTTTATATTCTTTTTTAACTACGGTTTTCAAGGTTGGGGGGATACTTTGTATCCTCCTTAGCTTTTCCTTTTTGTGAGATCAGCACAGCACCCTATGTGGAGGGGTTACCCTGAATCCCCCTTCCCACGGCTCCTGTAACATTTCTGTTACGACAGGCATACACTTATGGCTGGTGGCAGTGGACGTGCTCTACCAAAAGTTGCAATTTTTACCTGCAGGCTGTCTCACAGCTGTGGTCATGCACAGAAGGGTCACCACTGACCCAAAATGGTGGCTTTTCTTTTATCGCCATTTCTTGTATGCTTGTCCTTTCCTGGTCCTCCTCCTGCCATTCGGGGTGGGGGGAGGTCTGGGTTTGAGTTTAGTCTTCGGTAGGAACACTTTGTGTAGCCCACTGAGGCTCTAGTCTCTGCGAGACTAGAAAGCAAGGGAGGGTCCCGAAACTATGCTATACTTTGTTTTCTGGTGTGCCTGAGCGAAACCAGTTCCCAGTGGAAGTCTGGCTGTCCCCATTGGATAGCCACCGACCGCTTTCTGTGAACTGCAGGGAGAGAGTCTGCAGAAGGAGTGTAAATTACTGATAAAAGACGAGTATCCTGAGGTAGAAGACAAGTCGACCACTGGAAAAGAACAACCGAAGAAAAATACTACCAGACGCCCCTGCAGCCCCTTCAAGCAACCACGAAGAGACCACTGCTGTCCTGACCCAGTTTTCAAATCGACAGAGTAGCTCTGGAGAGGACAGTCCTTCCCTTTGGCTGGTGGGATCAACTAGCCATAAGACTAACTGAAAGGCAAGCCATCTCGCCCACCCGCCCCAACATGCTGTGACCTCCCTGGGCTGAAAACCACCAATACCTGGGGACCTCCAACCATATTGCAGTGCATCATCTTCCCAGAACTTTGGTGAGCTCCAGAGACAAGATGCCCCTCCTAAATGTCCCCCTGTTAGAGAGATATATCAGTTTTATGCATATCCTAGTGGTGCTGGACTTTGAGCTTTTTCTTGTCCTGAATATGGGGAGTCTTTTTCCCCCCTCATTCATTTTTTCATGCTCAGATCATTTTTTTTTGCTCAGTCCACCTTCTTGTGCTTCTCCCTCTAATCTAATCTCTAATCCCTCTGGCTACCTCTCCTCCCTCTTTCTCTTCCTTTCCTCTGTTCTCCCCTGACAAGTTTTCTAGACAAGTCCGATCTATGGAAGTCTTGTCAAAACAGGTTCTTCCTAGTTCTTAGAAAACCATCAGGGAGCACAGATACCCTCGCTCCTGCCCAGGCTGACTTCTGCAACCACTCCTTTGCCACTAGAGAGCCCCCCTGCCGAAGCACTCTTGTGCACCCTCTTCTCAAGAAACCCTCAGACGACCCTGCCTGCCCAGCTAACTATCACTCAATCTCCATCACTCCTTTCCTGTGCAAACTCCTGGAAAAGCTTGCCATCTCCCAGCTTAATCTTCACACCGAATCTGTTGGTGGTCTCTATGACCATTGGTCTGGCTTCAGAGCAGCCAGAAGCACGGAAACTGCTCTCCTGAACATCTGTGAAGACCTGCTCTCCAACCTTGATTCTAATCTCCCCTCTGTCCTCATCTTACTCGATCTCTCTTCTGCATTGGACACGGTCAACCATGTCATCCTGAATCGTCCCTGCGATAACCTGGATATCGCCGATCAGGCTCTGGCCTGGAAAACCTGGTTCCTCTCCGATTGACCATCCCAGGTCCAACTTGGGCCCTTCCTTTCCTCTATCTCACTCTCTACCTGTGCAGTTCCCCAGGGGTCTAACCTCTCTCTCCATCTGTTCAACCAATACCTGGCACCTCTCGCCGACCGCATTGCTGGTCTCTGCTCCAACTTTCAGTGCTATGTGGATGACACTCAGCTCGTTTTCAGGCTCTCCTCTGCCACCTCTTCTCTCCTCTCTGAATGGCTGCTATCCAGGAGTGGTGTGCCGCCAACGATCTGCCTTAATGCCAATAAGACAGATTCTCCTCATCGGCACATCTGCACCCTCCTTTCCAGTCACTCTCTGGCCGGCATCCCTTGGCCCTCTTCCTGCTCCCTCCTGTGAGGCCAAGAACCTCAGGGTCATCTTCAACTCCACACTCCTTTTCTCCTCACATCTCTGAAGTCAAACTACCAACTGCACCTCCGCAGAAGTATTCTTCCTTCGGCCAGAAGCTCACCGTCTCTAGAGCTCTGGTTCTCTAAGCTAGACTAGGTAAAGGATTTCAAAAAGGCACGATACACTCCAGACAAGGACTCTTTCTACTGGCTGGGGATGCAGCGAACAATTAGAAACATTTTATTTATTACGAATTCAGTCAGAGAAGGCACCCAACCCGTCTCACACCCACCTTTACAAACAACCTGGGTCGCAATGGACCATGAATCAGGCCGGTGTGTAATACAATATTTATTTTTAAATTCCAATGAAAATCACACACATTTAAGGGCAGCCATCACCAGTGTGGTGATAATTACACTTTAAAATGATAGAGAACACACTTAGTTTGACCTTTTAACACAAGATAGCTATGCCGGTAAGATAGCTCAGTGGGTTGAGCGCTCGCTGCTGCGATCTGAGCGTGATCTGCAGGTCGCAGAGGTTCAAATCCCGGCAAGGCCAATTCAGCCTTTCATCCTTCAGAGGTCGATAAATGAGTACCAATTTCGGTTGGGTGATACTGTATGTAAATATGTGCTCTGTAAAGCGCTTTGGATTAAGGCGCTATATAAATAACATTAGATATACAATGCACTATTGAATAAAGGCAATATTACTTTTTGGGAGGTGTTTCCTGATAGCACCACAGTTAGTATTCCCCCCTGCAATGCTCCCTCAAACACCGGTTAACCAAATTTTGTGTGGGTAGAAACGAGTCAGGTATACTAGGCAACAACCAGAATGCAAATCGACCGTCCCCCTCAGAATGGAAGGCAAATTTGGATTGAAAAACCCTTGAAATTGAGCAAAACATCACTCTGAATTGCTAAATACTTGTTTTACATATGCGCTTGAATGAATGAGGTAGAAATGAGTATAGCAGTATCAAAGATATAAGAACACTAGCAAACTACAAGGCAATGTACAAACGGCCATACAGTTCAGAAAATCGACTTTGGAAGGAAAAACACAGTGCCTCCAAATCACACGTGGAGAAATTGCATTTGCTTAGTTTCATGGGTTTAAAATAACAAAACTTGGAAAATGGGTTAGACATAATGGGAATGCGGTTTTGATGCTAAGGGACAAAGGCCCATCACAGGTATAATATGAAAGTGAAAGGGTAACTCTGGGTGGATAACAGTATGGGATTCTTGGAGTGGAAGGCAAACAGCGGCGGGCACTCCCAGAAGGGGACAGCTGGGCCTAGTCTGGTCACTGGATAGAAAAGTGCATCAGCTGGGCTCTCCTTGAAATATTGGGATTTTTCTAGATCAGTGGTTCTGCCTCGATAGGGTCAGCTAGCTCTGGCCTGGCAGTGGAATCTGGAATGTCTGGATCTCTGGATGTGCGGGAGCTGGAAAAGTCAGAAGAGTCTCCAGAGCTCCCAATGCCTCCCCTTTATGTAAGGAGCAGGACATCAGAGGATTCCACAATGTGGGCTGAACTAAGCTAGACATAACTCTAAAAAGGTATAGGTCAGCCTATGTATGTCGCCTCCTCCCTGGAAGCAGATTGAAGGAGGTGACTCAGTTTTATGGTGGGTGTTTTTAACAATGTGCTTTGCTCTACCAAAGTTACTTTTGCCAAAATCAGTTATGGAACAAAACACTCATGTACAATTGTCATCAGGAAATTAATACGGGCAGACTACATATTTTACAAGACACATGCTAATCCAAATCCCAAGACGGTGTGATGCTGTTTAGTCATTCTGGCAATCTTTCGCCATTTCCAAGGAAAGTATTTCACCTAAAATGCGACAATTTTATATATGTATACATATTATCACTGGTCATGTTCTCATTAATTTTCAAAGTTCTACCATTTAAGATTTCCGCAGAATTCAAATTTTCCTGGCGTTTGCATTCCCAACATGCTGGAAAAACCAACATCTTATTTAATGGCGTAAAAAGTACATTTAAACGGTCCTAATTTCACATTATGTCTTTCGATTGCTGAAATAAAATAAAAACTGAAGACTGAATCAACTGGGCTGGCTTTGTTTTACAAACATGGGCATTACATCCAACCCCCAGCCAAATGTCAGGCTAGCCAAGTGCTGCCATGGATTCGCCTTTGAAGTCCTTCAGCTTGAGGTGAGGTGTCACCAGGAATTCACACCCATGTGCCCTGGGTCCATTGTCTCATGCTGGAGCAATGCAGCTTCGTCTGACGAGGGTGCTAGATTCTCCCCCTTGGCCCATTCATAGTTTCCAGGGGCTGGTCCACTTGGGGGAAGATGATGCTGTTCCCGGGAAAGGAAGTGCCCTGTGAAGCCAGAGCCTCCCAAACCTGTTCTGCTGGCCTCAAAGTACTGTTATTTATTTATTTTTCTTTCCTTAACCGGAAAGCAAGTCTTTTAGAAATAAATATCATGTACATGTTTAAATCAAGCCCCCCCCCCATCACATTTCTATGCAAAAACAGAGCCTTCATTTAACATTTCACTTTGTAAAATGCATTTTCTTGTTGGTCAAAAGCACACTTTTACACGTGGGTTAATTCTTCTGGGGTGTCACTTTCACAAATGTGGCTGTCTCTCGCATCTATATTCTGATTATTATTTATAGCCCTAGTCAATTTCTAATACACAGAAATCTGTCCAACACAAGGGCCTATGAAACTGACATAAGCAAAGAGAGTGGGCTTCTTGTGAAGAGTTTGCCTGTGTTATTTTGTTGCAAAAAGTAAAGCGTTTGCCGTATGGCCTGGAGTGAAGTTTGCCATTTTACAGATTTGGCCTTACACAACATGCCATTCAGTGAGGAATGCCACCATTTGCTGGTGTAGACCCTGAATATGGGTGTACATGATTGCGTCTTACTGGAACCAAACTGGGTAATGTTGAAAAGGTGAAAAGGGCATCAGTGAGCAGTCATTTTAAATGCAGAACATTTTCTTTTTGAGTGGGAAGTTGAACTGGCAGCATAGCAGTGCTGCCTTTGAATTCTTTTCTTTGGTGCACATGAAGAAAACACTGGCAACCATTCCCGGGGTGTTCCATGTTCCACCTCGCTCCAGATGTGCTTGGCAAAGACAGCGCAGCCAATATTTTTGTAACTGCAAAATGGAGTTTTAATGCAAGGGAATAGCGCTCATCAGAGCCAGCGCAGCCACTTTGCTTGTAACTGCTGTAATGTAGTTTAGTGATGCAGGGGAGTTCTGCTAGGCCTGGTAAATGTACCCCACAACAGCGGCTTTCTATATCTGCCTGCTTCTACTCTCCGCCCTCAGCAATTCATTCAGAACAGGAATGCGAGACTTGTCCTTGGCCTCAAGCCCAGGGATTGTATCTCTCCAGCACTGAAATCTCTGCATTGGCTCCCAGAGGCTCCAAGGATAAAGTTCAAGATCCTCTGAATTGTCCACAAGGCTTTCTGGGGCATGGGTCCTCAATACCTCTAACTCTTTGAAAATACCTTCCTACTCAAGCTCTTCACTCCTCCAACTCCCTCAGGGTCAGTCGCTTCTCCAAGCAAGGAGTTGGTGGTAGATCTTTCTTCGGCTGGGGCCTCCCCTGGAACAGCCTCCCTGTCTCTCTGAAACTTGAATACCATGTCGGAAGCACCTAAAGACATTCCTTTTTGCTTCCGCCTTCTCTCTTCCTGCTCATTTTCTGTCCAGTACTGCACTGGTCACCTTGCTATCCTCGGATTTCTGGCCGAGGTCCCTGCCTGCCCAGTTGCACACCAGCACTGCCTCCCGGCAACCCTTGCACTTGGTTGGGTCTGTATCTGCAACCCCTACAGTCTGCACTTGCCCTTGCACCTGCCACCTGCTGACCACACTTGTTATTGTTTTGATCCCATGTACACCACTGCCCCCTCCCTTTTCCCCTGGCATTTTACCCCTCTCCTGCACTTGCGCGATCACAGGGTCACTTGGCCTAGTAAGTTAGTTGTCTCTGTACTCCCTCTGTTCCCCCTTCCCTGCCTTGTGGCGCCTTGAAACACTTGTGCAGAGGCGCGTTACAAATGCCATACCATATCCCGTTTTGTGTTTTACTTTAAATTTACAGACTCATGCTTTCCACCACAACGTAAAAGGCATCTGCTTCACTTTGGCAGCACAAAGCAACCTATATTCCTCAAGAACTACTGTTCAAGGTTATAGGGATACTTTAAGATTTTCATAGTAATGGTAAATCTTCCTGACATGCGTCAACCCCAGAACTTTTTGCTTTACTGGTCGATTATTTTTTCTTACATCTCCGAGTGGGAACCTTTCTCCGCACACTTCATGTAACAGTATCAGCGGCTTCCTATTAGCCACTAACATACCTTAGTCTCACTTGAACACTTTCTATGTATATGCTGTTTTGATTCCCAATGGCATACTCAAGTCCCCCTTGAACAGTTACCAATCAAAAGTTAAAAAGATGTCATAGAGGATGGCAAAATCCATTTCAAGTGTGTATGGACAGGGTTGGTTCCTATGTACTGTTAATTTCTCGGATACACTGGACAAAGTTTATAACCATTCTTAGGGATGATTGTTAAACAAGATTATTTTTGCTTTTCAGTTCTAAAATTTGGCTCAGGAAGAAGAGAATGGATTCTCGAAACACGTCAGCCATTTTCACTGTTCATCTACCTACAAAATCCTTTCTTTGTGTTGATCTTCAGCATCCATGAAACTAATGTGAAAGAACTTTATTAAACAATTGTCTTTTCTTATGAAGATAATGCTTGTAAGTCTACATATTCAAAATACGCTTATTGAATAACACTTAGTTATGAATAATTATTGAACCGGTTCACAAACGGACTAACAATAGTGTGCAAGGGACGGGAGGGTTCCAGAATTTGGGACCTTTTCCTCTTTACATGTGTAGCAGTGGACCTGTGCCAGATCCACTTTTCCTCCCCCGCACCTTAAAAAACGTTCTAATTTAAAATTCAATTTATTTTTGACCGCTCACTGAACAAACTTGGAGTGCATCCACATATTCCTTTTTTTTTTAACCTTTCTCCACACTCACAGAATCTCGTACTCATTATGGGTGTCATTTTCTTAGACTCTCCATAGTGTATTTTTAAAGTTATCCCCTTTGACAACTTTATGGCAATAAGTTGTTGTTGCTGGGTTGCCCTAGGGCCCCCCCTTTTAACTTTATCTGGATACCCTTGAGAGAAATACAGTTCCTAAGGGTAGAAAAGATCTTTGGATCCCCCTTTACAAATTATTTGGTGAAACCAGCACACCCCACCTTAGATGGAGTGCCTGAAGATACAATGTATCCCTTTCACACTAAAACTACAATTCCATTACAGGGAAAATCTTACCTTGGCATTGATGGTGCACCTTTACCACAGGCTGCGTTCACAGCTTCAGTAAAGGCAACCAAGGGTGCTCATTTTACCAAAATGTCCCCGTCTTGTTTTGTTCTTTTTCTTTTCTTTTCTCCGCTTTTATATATTGAAGACTCATCACTATATCAGTTTGGTCAAGTATAGTTTTTATTTTATGTAAGGAGATTTTTCCTGAATTTTGTAAGCTATATTTCAGAATCAGAACGCATTGATTTATGTGTTAATCCTAAATTAGATGATTTAGGTAGTGTTACGATGCACATTTGAATTTTCACTAATATTTACTCTAGATAGGTAGTGAACACACCACTCTAATATGGACGCCATATTCGGTTGACTTAGCAAAGGTACTATTACCATGGGGACCCATGGTTACCTTTCAACAACATTAGATATTCAGTGAAACGCGCGTTTCTGAGTTTGATTTGAGTTGCTTTCTATGTGAATGTTTTCGTTCTTTGAGATGCTATAATTATGTGTTAGAATTCATTGAAAGTCCAGGCTAATATATATATCCTATTCTCGCATTTTCAATTTTTGATCTTACCACTTTTTTTCTTTATTGTACTACATGCACGTGAGAAGCGAATAGTCATTTTTCTTCTTGTTTTCCTTTTCTTTCCTTTTTTCTGCATTTGTATATTGAAGACTCATTACTATATCAGCTTGGTCAAGTATAGTTTTAATTTTATTTTATGTAAGGAGATTTTTCCTAAATTTTATAAGCTATATTTCAGAATCAGAATGCATAGATTTAAGTGTTAATTCTAAATTAGATGATTTAGGTAGTGTTATGATGCACATTCGAATTTCCACTAACATTCACTCTAGATAGGTAGCGAACATACCACTCTAACATGGCCGCCATATTTGGTTGACTTAGCAAAGGTATTATCACCATGGGGTTCCCATGGTAACCTTTAAACACTAGATATTTAGTGAGATGCGCGTTTCTGCGGTTTCACCGTGTATTGAGATGAGTTTGTATACAGCACTAGGTAAGCTTGTGCCTACAGCCGTAAGGATGATAAGAGTAGACCTAGAGTACCACCTAATGGATACATATATTTACAGATTGTTGTTTCGAGAATTGTTCGTGTCAGAGGAAATACTGCGATCTCTGCTAGCGAACGCGCAGCCATTTTTGGAGGCTTCATTTTGTTACAGGGAGACCAGGCCCTGATGAAGGATCTAGTCCGAAATGCATTGGCCTATCCCAGAAAGCATTTGCATTAAGAAGAAATATTAATTGATGACATTTGTTTGTTTTTTTGTTCGAATAAACAGTATATATATAATATAAGCATTTTGCATCAGATTGTGAGTACTAGTGAGATGGTTTTTTGACTCACTGAAAATAAGCCACTTTGCAGTGGACATAGGAGTGCAGCCCGCACCGCTGGCCTCACGGCCAAGGTCTTTGAACCCCGTCTTGTTTTTTGCCATTTTAGTATTTCTTGTCTTTCCTTCCCCTGACATCCAGGGTGGAAATTCCTGTGTGCGCATATTCGGCCCTGGACTCCCCACGCAGGCTCCAGTCTGTCTGTGAAAGCAGGAAGCAAGGGAGCAGTCCAAAAATCCACAGCCCTTTGGCTTCCTCCTTGTCTGAATGGGGACAAATACCAGTGGCGGGCTGGCTGTCCCAATTGGACAACCAAACCGCCCCTTGTAAAAATGCTTGGAGAGAATGCAGAAGTTGTGCTGTTGATCCTGTTAAATACTCCAAACCTGGAAGCTGATGTTACGCTCACCTGGCTCACACAGGGGCGTCGGTCGGACCCGGACAGCTGCGGTCTCCACCCATGTGATGCGTAGTGCAGCGATGACTGACTGGATCTGCCCTCCTAATCTGGTCTGCTTAACCCGTAGAAATATTCTCCGGCAAGTGGAGAGAAGGATTTAGCCACTTGTGGATTCAAGTGATGGCACCCCCACAGTCCTCCCCAACTAATCCCCTCCGAAATGCCCTCACAGCAATCTCACCTTATATTCTTGAAAGATGAGCTCTCCATCCTGCGTGGATTTGCAGGGGCGCGCCGATTCCAGTTACTTCACTGGTTTGAAGGCTCGGGAGATTTCCGGAGAGTATGGACTCGGGTTCCTGGTGAGGACCAGTAAGTATTAAGTTCATAGAGTTCAATATGTTCGATTTTCACTCTTGTTCCCCCCCTTCCTTTCTGGTCTTGCATCTGGCTCGTGAAAAGATGCTCTTGTGGCAGCTGGTGGCGCTCAGGTAAGAGTGTATTACCAAGGCGCTGTCCGGTAAATGTTGCACGTGGAAAACGTGTTTGGTCTCTTTACAGATGCGGCACATGAAAATATGGAGAATCTCAAAAGGATGCCTCTGGTGGTAAATCAGGTAAGTCTATGGTGGTAAGAATTATATTTGTTGGTTCCCTCGGCTCACCTTGTGGTTTTCTTTTGTCTCCTAGGTGCCGAAGTTCGGCGAAGAAATGATGGAGGCAGCGCCGACCCGAAGGATGCTGTGAAGCCTGGTGAGTATGGCGCGGTGCTGCAGCTGGAGGTGCAGCGCGTGCAGAAATGATTTTCTTTACAGGTCCGGAGACGAGATGGATCCAGAATCAGGTGTGGAATAGAAATAAGTTCGTTTTCTAACCTTGTCCCTTTCTTTCCTCTTTGTTTTAGGAGCTCCGGATTCGAGGCGGGCGAGGCAAAAGACTGGATGCAGGCTGCAGGCACGGTGAGCGTTACGCTGCTGGATGCAGAATAACGCGAAGCGTGTGTTGCTGGTCGGGCGTGGTTTAAATAGCCTCAAAAGTAGTCCCAGGTAAGAAGTCCCTAGAACCACACCAGAGTAAAAAATAGTCCCTGTAGAAAAATAGTCCCTTTCAGGCTTCATGTTGGATTGGAGTCATTTGCAGCATGGTCTGCCTGAGGTAAATAATGACTATGAGCCTGGCGCCTTAGGCGCCAGTACTGAACCCAGATAGCCCCTAGCCAGGGCTGCTGAGGTTTTACTAAATGTCTAGATGCCTGCTCCCGGGGCTGATGGGCTTGGTTCCAGAGGATGATGAAGGAAAAGCGGCTGAGACGATTTGCAGGGACCAGCGAGCCTGCTGTGTAACTGGCGCCTGCTGTAGCCCTTACTCCCAATAGACCTATGGAGTCCGAAAATGACGACCCCGACCCAGAGTATGGCAAGACCCACTAGACTCAAGAAGACCTACTTTTTAGCCACCCCACGCCGTGCAGCAACCTTACAGGGTTACAATACTGGAATATCCTAGGACCTAGAGTCATTGTGCTGTGCACAGTCTTCCGAATCTTGCTGAAACTACATGGGCATCCTGCTGGATCTCCAGAGACACGAATTAAGTCCGAAAAGTCCCCTCACCAGAGTGCTGGACCTTTGGAACAATGAGAATCCGACCAGCGATATTCTGTCTTCTTCTGTGCTCCTGAAAAAGGCACCAAAACCACTGATCTGCATCCAGCCGCGAGGAAAACATTGCCTAGAGCCCTCCCTGTGGATCCCTGCTGCAAAGACCCTTCCAAGGACCTGTTATCAGTCACCACGACAAGGAATCCACTGACCAGGTTTTTGGCCGCAAATCCTGAAGTAGTCCTGCTGTAAAATCATCTGTGCTGAGGTACTGTGCTGGTTTAGGTATTTACTTACCTTAAGTCTCTTGTGATTCCTGTGTAGGTGTGGGGTGTTTTCGGTGATTGGAAGGCCCCTCATCCAGTTTACCCAGCCACACTGCGGGAATCCTCCTAGGGTATCTTCTGTGAAGCCCCTGAACCCTCAACTAACTCTAAAGTAAAATCCTCACCCGTTTGAACAGTCTTCCTTAGGAACTCTGACTTGCTACTTAAGAACCTATCCTGACACTGCCTGTTGGACACTAGGACCCTAGTGACCCCCTTTCTGCCACTGAGAAATGCTCCAAGAATAAGTGAAATACTTTTAAGGGATTGGGCCTTTCACCTAAAAAAGAGATTAAGTGTTTAAAAGTTACTTACTTGTAAAAGAGTTGGTTGGTAACTGCAACTCACAGTGAACAGTTACAAAAGTTCTTAGCTTGAATATGTGTTGCACTATTCTATGCAACATCTTTCCTTCCTTACAAACTGTTTCGCCATTCGAACAGAAAGTAGATTTAAGGGTATATTACTCACGTGTGATTTGGTTGTGCCACTTCCCAAAAGTCATGCTGTTGGTTTCACTTCACTATTCCTGGTAGGATAATTGTATGTGTCCCCCAACTGGGTCTTGCTTCCCCTGACTTGCTGTTACCAGTCTAGAATAAGTCTGCATTAGGTTTTACCTACCTAGATTAACCGAGTCATTCATAAAGTCTAACATAGGGTGTTGCTTTCCCTGGTCTGTTTTAGACACACAAAAGGAGTCTGTTTTATACCTGCCCCATGTTGCTGATCGATACTTGAAAAAGTATGGGTTTTACTTAGTTAAGTTTGCTGTGTGCAAATCAAAAATAAGCTAGTGTGGTTGAGCGTCAGGTGTGTCTAGGAAGACATTGTAGAGTAGCTGCTGCATTCTATTTTCTTGAGGTATATAACCTACGGCTGAGTACTTCGCTGCTGATAACACTTGCCGAGTCTTTCTTTCTTGCAACAACAACCTCCACAGACCGCCGAGTCCGCTTTTCTGCTTTCCACCTAGACACCCCTCTTCCAGCTGCGCCCGTACTCAAAAACACCTCAAGTAGCAGAGTGGTTGTGTGGCAGGTGTCAGGTGTTCGATGGACGAGGCCATGCTCCTGAGGAGCTCCAAGAAGTGGACTATGGCGGAACCTAGGACGCCCTCTCTCGTCCGAACACCATGATCATCATCACCACCACCACCACCATCACCACTTTCCATTGATACAGACTCAGCGACCAAAGACCAGTTGGTGCGTAAACAAAAACAAAACCTCAAAACTAACTACATGGCCCTCACGAACCCCAGCCCCTTCTGCCAAAACATACCGGGCTGAATCACCATCTATCATTGTGATAAGTGATGGCCCAGGGCACCTCCTTTTATGCCCATTGTTCTGCCTTTCAAAAACTAATGGTAACCTTCCGATAGGAGGCCCGCCCGGCTTGCCAGAGGTGGAGCATGCCCAGGATCTTGTGAGGGGTTGGTGTGGGGGAGGAGGTGGTTGGCCGACTGGCAACCCACTGCCATGACCACCTTGCCTAATGACTCAGACATCCCAGACCTTCATGGTTCTAACGCACCGGTCAGCTCTGACTCTACTCCTAGCATTCCATCTATAGTGATGCCAGCGAGTGGCCAGACGCCCACGGTTGCCAAGGCGGTCAAACTTTTGGACTTAGCTGAGCAGGCAAACCAGCCCAGTGGCCCGCTTATCCCCCCCCACCCCTTATTGTCATTGAGGAATAGTTCACAATAGCTTGCCAGCTACCGATGAACCCTGGCAGACTTATTGTGTCAGGTATGACCAATGATTGTTAGCATGACGCTTCGCCTGCTTCACTAGAGTCAGACTCACCCTGTCCTGGAAAGAGCGTGGCTCAACCAGCCTGGGCGGTGGCCGTAAGCCTTGGCTTGGGGTCAGCCCACTTGGAACCTGTGAACAGAGGGCCAAGTATCGGGGCCAAAGCAAATCAAGAGGGTATTAGGATATGTCCTAAAGGGGCCACACTACAGGGAAGGGCCCATCTGCCCAAATGCCCACAGGCCTCTAAATATAAACTAACTACCTTGAAACCACCCTCGAACTCGGCACAACCCACCCGAATCTTTCAAACTAAAAACGAGGTGCGGGCCCAGGCGTCTGTGCACTCCATGTTCACAAAAAAAGCCAGCCCCACCCCTCTTCAACCAATTTGGGCGATCTATCCGATACCGACATCTTGGAGGGAGTGTAATCCTGGATCTGGCCTCCCAGAGACGCGTAGGATCAAACAGTTTACATGGTCGTGGCCCAGACGTTTATTTCATTCAACTTTACTACCCCTACAACCACACTTGAACTTTGGCCTTTTACCACCCCTGTTGAGGCCAAATGGGCATGGTAACGCCTCGCTATTGAGCCCAAACGAGTCTCACTCCCTGATCTCGAACCAGACAACACATCCAGCTTTGGAACCACCCAGCCCGCCCAGGCTTCCTTCGCGCCCCCTCTCAGGGCCACCAGTGATAAGGACCTAAATGAGGTGGAGCAAAGGGAGCCCTTCACAAGTGGTGCTTAAGGCCAGGACATACAGAGGTATTGGGAGCATTACGGCCCCCCTCAGATTCATCCCAACCTGACACGGAAGCAGCCCCATTGCACCACCAAGTTGAGCCCGTACAAAGGACTTCTGAATGACTAATTTTCAGTACAGAGGAATTACCAAGCATATCCTCTGACACTTCCTCCCCCATCCCCACCCCCCCAAAGTCCAACCAACCACCGGCTCCCAGGAACGTGGCGGGACCCCCAATTTGGCCCTCAAAAAACTACTTTGGGGCACAAGGAGAAACTGGAGCTGTTCTCTCTCATGTCGACAATCACAATTGCCCTCGTGCCCTTCGCCAAGGTGTATGTACAATTGAACGACACAGCCAAAGATCACACTACTTTATTGGCCAGGATACATTCAAAAGTCATCTACTTGGAGGGATTTGTCACGGCTAATGCAGAAAGGACACCAGGGCCAAACCCACAATGTGTGCCGCCTCTGTGTTTTGTGACTTGCCGAACAAGTCACAAAACACAGAGCGGACTACCAGCTCAAAGTCCATCCAGACTACCACTGTTTCTTTCCCAGAGGACCAGATGGGCGATCGTCCGGTTAAATAGGCTCTCTCAAAAGCCTCGATAGTGGAGAACGAAAGGAATGGTTCGTGTATTTGCGAGAGGCTTCAGAACATTACACCAGTCAGAGAGACGGAGGGGGGCCTCAGGTAGCGTGGCCTTTCCGATCTTCATCCAACCAAGGCTGCCCTCAGCCAACACAGGGGGCAGAACCATCAGCAAACCTTGCCCAGCAGCTCTGACCCCATGCCAAAAGTTGAGCGTATTCTCCCAGGTGGGTGCTCCGAACCCTGCACCTCGAAAACTGCCTACGGGGCCTGTACTCCGGGCTCGGTCTGGAGTGAGTGCTCTGCCCAAAGTAGTAAGGCACTCCTCCCCCCCACCCCACGGCTCGTCCACTGGCCGAGCCCCCAAGCCCAATCTCGCTAGACCTATCTACTTACTCATTGGATGCTTCCACAAGTAGCCAGACATCGGAGAAGTCTGCGGGGCACGAAGGAGACCTATGAGCCAATAAGGAAGGGACACTGGGGCCTAGCTAGTATTCACCTGCATTTTTGACCATGGATGAGGAGAGAACAAACCAACCCGAATGTACAGTTCAATATGCCTAGGGACCAGCAGCTCGGATCAGAATCACCTTTCAAGAACAAAAGTTACCAATCAGCCAAAGGCGGCCAGGGAAGGTGGGCGGTATGAGTAATAGGAAGACTAACGGCTACCGCCCACAGACCTGGGAATAAAATCAGCCAGACTCGTACAAACTGGAAAGAATACTTCATCAAAATAATTTAATCATCCTTAACCAGAGAACGGTTCTGGACCACCTTTACGCAATTCCAAACTTGAAACAGCTGCGTTCCTCTGATCTGTCGCTGATTGAGTTCTGCGATGAAAGACAATGACGCCATGTTCCTCCACATCAAGTCACCAGTGGTTAAAAACATGGAGGCGTCAGAGTCTGTTGATGTTTGGGTTCGACTGGACGGCGGGATGCAAACTGTCCAACCCATACGCACTGCACCGAAAGCATCAATGAACACTCTTCCAATGCCCCCCACCAGTCTCTAAGAGAGGCCTTCCCAGCTCATAACCCACCTCCCCAATCCTATGAGGAAACAGGGATGGGACGGACAACAGGAACTTCCCGGGACGAGGTTACAAGAGAGATTGACCTCTGTGAAGGACAGAAAAGAACACCAAAGACCCAACCCCTAAACGCAACAGGGGTCACTTCAGTTTACCCGCCTATTGCACCAAACTATAAAGACCTGCTGGAAGTGGGCAGAGACCATCTGGCCCGGCTGTAGAAATATGCGTTTTTCGAAACAGTATCTTCAACTCGCCTTGTAAATTGTGTTGACCTGGAAACCAACCCCAAAAAAAAACCTAGCTTGGCCGGCGCAGATTGGTCTTGGCATTCCAGTGCTCCATCTGCCCATAAAAGCCTGTAGCAACTCAATGGCAACATTGAGGGGTCAACTTCTACTATCACCCTAATCCCTTAACAAAATAAGCTAAAACTGATCTCATGGAACACCTGGGGATTTGCCCACTTGACAAACCCAACCGATATAAACTTGGGAGATTATCACCTGATCTGCTTGCAGGAGACCTGGATGGCTGTATTTGAAATCGCCATTAATCCAGCAAAGAGTATGCAGGCCGTCCCTCTGCAGGTCGCCTGACCGCGGTTAGGTCAGGTAGCACCTTTAATCTCTGAAACTCCATAAAGAAGAACTTGCTTATCTAAGCGTCGACGATCGGATAGGAGACAGTGCAACAAAGCGGGCGAAAAAACTCTGGTGCACTTAAGATGAATCAATGTGTACTGGAACCCTGCCCCGATTGGAAACTTAAGTTTATAGACCAGATCGCAGAGCTCTTGGACAACACTTCTATCCACCCAGAGCCATCACACATTATCTTATGTGGGGACCTTAACATCTTGGACCTAGCCAAAACATGGCAAGACCAAGGCTGGAAACTTGACTACCTGCGCTACATCAGACGAAATCTATGGAGCAATCTCATGGATTCACGAGACATGCACCTATTGAACGGCAAATGCATAGGCAACATCCCGTCTCAACCTACGTGGGAAAACCGGGGCACTGCATCAATCATAGATTAGGTCTATGTATCAAAATGTTACATACCCCTGGTTAAGAAATTTCAAATCATCAAAACTGCACAGTGACGACAACCACCTTCTCCTGCTGGAATGGTCGCCTAAGGGCTTTCAGTCCCGTGAGCAATTTCCAACAGTTCGATACATGCAACGGGGCACTTAATCTGAAACTTCATCTACAGGGATCGAAGCCCTGTCAACTGAACAGGAACAAGACGGAGCAATGGCCAATTATTCTCCTCTATTAAAGCAATTCTGTCTCTGCCCAGAGAAGGGTAGACTGATTCGCAATCACAAGCACACCTGGGACCCCAAATTGGTGGCTCGAAGAAAAGCGGCAAGGAAATTTGCACACATAGCATGGAAGTCTGGCCTACTAGAAGACCATCTAATAGCCCAATCCACGAAGGCCAGCTACAAAAATTGTGTTTGCCATCAAAACATCTAAGACACCAGCGTGATGCAGAGGCGATGCCATTAGCCCTGGGAGGTAAAGACCCGAACAGATTCTCGTCACTAATCAAGGTGGACAATCCTACGCTAAAGACAGACCAAACAAACCCCATAGGCAAAGACATCTGGATCGCACACTTCCAAAAACTGTACGCACCAGTTGGTGAAAACCTAGACTCCATCGAGCTCAGTGAATGTCCTGATCCTTGCGCTTCTACCAGTCCAAACAACGTATCAAGAAGAATCAAGAAGCTGAAAAGCTCAAGAGCACTGGGGCCCGATGGTCTGTCGAACCGGATGCTTAAAGAGTTCCCTGACCATTGGGCCATGTTCATAGCGATTTTATGTTTGGGCAAATAGCCACGTCTCGCCATCTACCACCCCATGGCTTAGAGCGATAGTGGTCCTGATCTATAAGAAGGGGGACTGGAGTAAAGCCAAGAATTTTCACCCCATCGCTCTCCTCGATGACATAGGCAAGCTATACAGCTCCATTATCCTGGACCAGTTCAAAATGTGGTTCAGAGACTGGCAGCCGCGATAAATTTCAAACTGGTTTTGTCGGGGGCCTGGGTGCATCAACCAACATCCTTCTACTACAACTGCTGAAGGGGAACTTCGGTCCCTCCAAACCAAAGATTTACATAGTGTTTGTCGATCTAGTACAAGCTTTTGACCAAATCCACAGACACAAGCTATGGTCAAAACTGGCAAAGAAAAACTGCCAAATGCCAATATTTCATCTGATCCTAGCAATGCACTCCAGCACGACGCTACGAGTTAGGCTGAACAAAGCCAGCATGCTCTCGAATGAAAGGAACAAGTTACTTTCCTGGAACTGTTCTCCAGCATGGGTCTGGCATGGATTCACATGCTCATGAATATTCCCCCGTCAGGCTGGCAATCCTCGGTAAAGAAAAATGACCAGGTTACTCACCGTAGTGACCACCTTACTCCTAGTCCATAGTCCCCTTTCCTCATACTAGTGGGACATCTCTCCGTCCTGTGTGACGGGACCGGAGCACTTTGTAAAAAGCATCCACATTTTTCAAAAAATGTGTCCTTCCTCTCTTTCCTGCGCGGGGCCCGGCACGCGGCCGTAACCCCGCCCACCTTGGCTCCGCCCCACGCATCGCCCCTCAGTCCTTTTCTTTGCCAGGTCAGAGACCCATTACCAATAACAGAGGAACCTTATTAGAGGGGACGGCGGGCGTATGGAGGAAAGGGGTGTATGGACTAGGAGTAAGGTGGTCACTACAGTGAGTAACCTGGTAATACTCCTACGTCCCGTCCCCTTTCCTCCATACTTGTGGGAGATTCCCAAGCAACCCCTACAGGAACTACGGGTGGATAGAAATACCCCTTACTGAAAAAGGTTCTTCAGCACAGCCTGACCAAACTGAGCATCAGCTCTAGAACTCATATTGAGGCAGTAATGCTTACAGAAAGCAGATGGAGGCCCAAGTAGCTGCCCTAGCGATGGACTCCCAGGGAACATACTTCTGAAAAGCAACCACAGCTGCCTTGCCCCGCACCAGGTGTGCATGAATACCTTTAGGAGGTTTCAGCTTTTGGATAGTGAAAAACTCTGATGCAGGCGGCAATCCACCTAGAAATAGTTGCCTTAGACGCCCGCTTGCCTTGAGGGTTGCCGAAAGTCACAAAAAGTTGAGCAGAACTTCTAAGCTCGGAAGTCCTATCCAGGTAGAACTTAAGAGCTCTTCGGACATCAAGACAGTGTAGAACCCTCTCCACCTCAGAGGCGGGGTTCGGAAAAAAGACCGGTAGGGAGATCGATTGATTCAAATGGAATTCGATCACTACCTTCGGCAGAAAAGCCGGATTAGTTCGAAGTACTACCTTGTCCTTGTGAAAGGCCAAGAAAGGATGCTCCACCGACAATGCCTGGAGCTCACTCACTCTCCCTGCCGATGTGACGGCGACCAAAAAGGACGCTTTCCAAGACAAGTACTCGAGGTCCACCGTAGCCATTGGCTCAAAGGGTTTATGGCACAGCGCCATCAGGACAACATTCAGGTCCCATGGCGGGTGCGGATTACGAACTGGAGGGTAAAGGCGTGTTAACCCAGCGAAATGCCTCTTTACCACTGGGTTAGTCAGAGAAAAAGAACACTGATCCGTAGAAAGATAAGCAGAGACCGCTGAAAGGCAAGTCCTGCATGACAGAACATGAACCCCTGACTCTGCTAGGGAGGACACGAAGGACAGCACTGTGTCAACCGTGCCCCCCCCCCCCCCGGATCCAATTTCTTCTCTAGACACCAATGACAGAGCCTGAGCCATTTACTCTTGTACTGAGATCTGGTTGAGGGTTTTCTGGCTGCCTGGATAATATGCATGTTATTCGCAGACAAATTCAGATGCTCTAAAGACCTGAACTGAGGCACCATGCCACCAAGCTGAGCGATTGTGGGGAGGGGTGCCACATCTGCTGCTCCCCTTGGTGAAGAAGATCAGGAGTTACTGGTAACCTGATCGGCGGACACACCGACAGCTGTTGAAGTTCTGAGAACCAAAACCTGGCCGGCCAGCACGGAGCTATCAGTAGAAGAGAACAGTTGACAGAACTCTTCAACTTCCAAATTGCTCGATGAACCAGAGGAAGAGGTGGGAAAGCATAAACTCATGTTGTGCCATGGGATCTCGAGTGCGTCCCCCAGAGAGGAGGCTCCCAGACCCCTCTGGAGGCGTACGGAGGAAGCTTCTTGTTAATCGCTGTGGCAAAGAGGTCCACCTCTGGTGTGCCCCAACGCGAGAAAATCCATGATAGGATCTCCGCCTTCAACTCCCACTCGTAGCTGACCACTGTCCGCCGGCTGAGGGCATCCACGGTGACATTCAGCCGGCCCGGGATGTGCACTGCAAGCAGCCAGACCCCATGAAGCACGGCCCACTCCCAAATCTGACTGGCCAGATCCACGAGGGAGAGACTTCGTTCCCCCATGCTTGTTTATGTAGTACATTGACACCACATTGTCCGTTCTTATGCGGACCACCTTGTTGACAATGAGAGGTCTGAACGCCTTGAGCGCCAGAAAAATCGCCAGAAGCTCCAAATGATTTATGTGCAGGAGCTTGTCCTGCGGCGAGCAGAGGTCCAAGACCTGAAGGAGATCTAACGTTGCACCCCACCCGAGGAGGGAGGAGTCCGTCGTGATCGTCACCATAGGCACCGGGTCCTGAAACCCTGCGCCCCCAGACAGATTGCTGAGAGTTGACTACCAGTCCAGGTCCACTTTGGGGTAGGGGGTAATGGTAAGCGGAAGCCCGAGCGACTGACAAGACCCATCTGTCTTCTGTGATGGTCTGCCACGCCTCCCAATGAGACGCAATGCGCCCTCCCACCGGGGTCTCGTGCGAGCGCGGAAAACCCTCATTTGGCAGGTTTTGAACCTGATGAGGAGGCTGAGGAGCGGGAGAAATACCACGTACGCTGTTGTCTACGGCGGTTATTCCCCGCAGGAGTATCCACTCTGCGATTCTTGCGGTCGAGGAATCCCCTAAAACCAGAGGAAGGTTGCCCTTGCGACAACGGCCTTTGAGCCTTGAAGGGAGGTTTAACCAGAACAGAATGATTTAGCCGTCTGAGTGCTATTCTTGGTTTTGGTGAGCTCTACATCAGTAGAAGAATGAAAAAGCTCCTTACCATCGAATGGAAGGTCCAATACTTTGTCTTGCACTTCCTTCGAAAACTTAGTAGCATGCAACCACGCTTGCCTCGAGGAATCAACCCCGAGCCGAGGTGTCTACGTGATGAGCCGCAGCCTCCAGGAGATCCTGGGACAAGACCCTGGCATCGGAAAGGCCACCTCTGAAGTCTTCCAACTTCGACAGGAATGTGCTCCTCAAACTCCGACAGACCTTTCCACATGTTAGCTCCCGCCAAAATCAATTCGGCATTGGCCTGCCTGAGCTGCAAGGCCGAATTGGCAAAGATCTTCCTCCCTAGGGAGTCCAGGAGCTTGTCCTCCTTTCCTAAGACCTGAGTAGCCGTCGCGGAAGAGGATGCTGCAGGTCTGGACTGCAACGTGGCCGCAGCCACCACTGTGGAGGAGGGAGGTGGACAAGACGAAAAGGCCACTTCCTCCAAAGAGTGCAGCCTGTACCACGCGTCAATCTTTTTATTGACAAAAAGTCCCGAGTGTGGCTTCTCCAAGAATCTTCGGACCTCGGCCAAAACCTCGTTCTGCAGGAAAAGGCCGGTACGCTCCAAAGGAGACAGGGTGAACGCCCCAGAAAGCACGCCCTCCTGTGGAGCAGGTGTCTCGGGAACTGGAACATCTAAGAAATTCATCATGTCCAGTACCCGGTCATGAAAAGCGGGGAAGTTCCTCGTTGTCCTGCTCGCCTTGAGGGTCATCTGACAGGTCAGGATCCTGCTGAACCGTGTCAGGCACTGCCTTGTCCACTGGGGACAACGGTGGCAAAGGCAGAAGAGCAGGGGCAGGCACCACATGCAAAGGAGGCGCCGGCAGAACCACCAGAGAAACGGGTGGAGCCCGGGGCGCTGGTGGACACATTTCCTTAAAAAGCCCTTTGAAATACACTCCCTCATGGGGTTGGTGCGCATAAGCGCTTGAAATTTACCTAAAAGAGCATCCTCAGGAGATTGTTTCGGAACCTGAGGAGGCCTCTCATGAGGTGGACAAACCCAGGGACGTAACGGAGAAGGGTGCCACGCCGGGCCCTCCGTCGATGTATCCACATAAATCAAAGGGGCCGCCCATGCAGGCAACGAAACATTGTGCGGTAGAGGCATCCGGGCGTTCCAATCAGACGGGCCGGTAAGGATACGCACAAGTGACCTTAGGTTCACCCAAAGGACCGAACCCTACACCAGGGGCCGATGGCATAGTTGTAGGGGTAGCACCTAAAATGGCCGCCGTGGTCGTGGCGGGAACGGCCGCCATTTTGTCTTCATCTGAGGGGAACAGCGGCACGTGAGGAGGTGAGACAGGGGTCCCCGTCGATGGATCAGGGGTCTTAATTTTAGCCTTAACATAAGGAACCTCGGCAGAGCCGGTACTGTGAGGCCTGGAATGTTTCTGAGACATACCAACCGCCAACTGAGCCTTCGAAGGAAGGACCTCGGCACTGCCGGTAAGAGAAGAACCTTGCTTCTTTGCCCCCTCAACAGATCTGGTATCACCACAAGAGCGGGAACGGTGAGAAACCGCTTTCGACAGGGCTCTGCCCGGCCCCTCAGAACTGTTGGTAGCCTTAGACTCTGTACGAGGGACCTCGGGCCTAAGCCTGGTAATAGCCTTATCGGCGCGGGCCTCGAGCATCCGTTCGGTAAACACAAGCCCAGCCAAGGCCTCGGGGCGCACCCCGGTCTTGTTTTTGAGGGAAGCCGAAAGAGAGGCCTCAGAGCATGCTCCGGTACCCTGTAACTCAGCAGAACTGGGTCTACACACAGCCCCCACAGGAGGGGCCTCGGAAGTTACTCCGGTGTACACAGGCCCCTTACGGAGACCCTCGGAGAAAACTCTGGTGGAATTATTAGGCCCGACAGGCAGCTCAGGGCGAACCCAGGTGACAGAGCGATCAACGCCCCTCCCGGCTCGAGAGGAACCCAGGAAGGTATCCCCCGAACGGGGTGCTCTGAAAATTAAAGAACTTACCGGGCGTTTGTTCTTCTCGTCGATGAACGCCTGAAAATGAGATTTTGGGGGGGAGGGAGGGGTGGTTGGGGAGTACGTCTGAACACCTCCTCCCACCGTTCCAACCGACGCTGAAGAGCCCGGACCGAAAGGGAGTCACAGTAAAAACAGGAGTCCCAACGGTGTTCCGGACCCAAACACTCTAAACAAAGAGGATGGGGGTTCGCCCTCACGAAGTGACGCTGACACGAAGAACAGTCTGGAAAGTCTAATTTAAAAGACAGACAGACTAGAAGACGAACGCTAGCGAGAGCCAGAGGGGAAAACAGGGAAGAAAATCTTCCGAGGATGCAAGTGCGTCCGGCCCCGATCGAGTGGAGAAAAGGACTGAGGGGCGATGCGCGGGGCGGAGCCAAGGTGGGCGGGGTTACAGCCGCGTGCCGGGCCCCGCGCAGGAAAGAGAGAAAGGACAAATCTTTGGAAAAATGTGGATGCTTTTTACAAAGTGCTCCGGTCCCGTCCCACAGGACGGAGAGATGTCCCACAAGTATGGAGGATAGGGGACGGGACGTAGGAGTAAAATCAGTTTGTTTCACTTCTGAACTGTCTTTCTCCTAACAACCAATCACTGGCCTCTGGGTCATACTGCCCCCCAGCCAAAGAATGCCCTCTACCTAAGCCCCTCCTCGGGCAACCATCTTCAGATTTGGTAGCATGTAAAGTGGCAGTAGGACCAAGAGAAGAGACGCAGACGGGCAGGCGGGAGGGTTCGCATTTTAATCCATGCCAGACCCATGCTGGAGAAGGAACAAGTTACTTACCTGTAATTGTTCTCCAGCATGGGTCTGGCATGGATTCACATGCTCATGAATAAGAACACATAGTAGTACACATGCACAACCACAGGAGGTGGCAAGGCTCAACATTAAGCTCCTCTTACCTCCTTAGCAGGTTCACCTTCAAACTAACAGGTTATGCAGCACTGCCTGGTCGACTCTGGACTCCTCTCTGGATTCCCTGTCGATGCAGTAGAATCTCGTGAAGGTGTGCGTCGACTTCCACGTAGCAGCCCCGCAGATGTCCAGCAGGGGGCACACCAGACAGGAACGCTGTAGTAGCAGCGATCGCTCTGTCCGAATGGGCTCTTGGACAGCCAGGCAATGGTCGGTTTGCCAACCGGCCACAATGAGTGATGCAGCTGGAGAGCCACTTGGAAATGGAAGCCTTGGAAAGGCCCTTCCCAGTATTGACAGGGCAAAAAGTTGCAACGTCTTCCGGAAGCTCTTTGTGCGGTCCACATAGAACTTCAGCACTCTAGCCACATCCAGCGAGTGCAAAGTCCTTTCAGCCGGCAATGAAGGCATCGGAAAAAACACAGGTAACACCAAGGGCTTGTTTAGATGAAAGTCTAACTGCACCTTGGGCATGGAGGCATGCGTCCTCAGCACCACACTTGTGTCGTGAAAAGTCAAGTAAGGTGGCTTACAGGACTGGGCCTTAATCTCTCCCACTCGTCGTGCAGAGGTGATGGCCACGAGGAACGTGGTCTTCCACAACAAAAACTTCAGCGGTGCTGAGTGCATAGGCTCGAAAGGAGGACTCATGAGCCTAGTCAGAACCACATTAAGCTCCCATGCCGGGGCCTTCACCGGTGGGAACGAATGGAAAAAAAGTCCTTTGATGAACTCCTTGACCAGACGGTGGGACCATAACGACAACCGTCCCAGAGCTCTGGTGTAGCGGGAGATAGCCACCAGATGAACCTTGATGGAAGCATGAGCCAGACCTCCTTTGGGCAGCAACAGCAAATTTTGCAGCACCTGCGGAGCTGTAATTCATAGAGGGTCGATCTTCTGTGCACGGCACCAGACGGCAAACCTCTTCCACTTATGTCCGTAGCATTTCAGTGTAGACAAAGCCTTGGCCCCTCCTTGCAGTCCGCTGGGATATATCCCCCAAACTCTAGCGCTGCCGGAGCCAGGCCTGCAAGTTTAGCGACCCTGGATCGTGGTGCAGAATCACGCTTCCTTTTCTGGCGAGATCTGCGGCCGCCGGAAGCTTGACTGGAGGGGATGCTGACAAGTCCAGAAGGTACTGGTACCACATCTGTCTCGTGAGACGAGGATCACCCTGCACCAGGACCGTCTGAGTTGATTGACTAGTCGAAGAAGCAGCGGAGGGAACGCATACAGGAACAGGCCATCCCAGGGGAATGATAATGCGTCCCCCATGCTCCCTGGCTGGGGAAACCTGCTGGCGAACCACTGGCACTTGGTGTCCGTCGCCAATAGATCGATCTGGGGATTGCCCCATCTTCGGAACAGAAGATCCACTTGGTCCTGCCGAAGCTCCCACTCGTGGCAAGAGCGCAGCTCCCTGCTGAGGGAGTCGGCGGCTGTTCTTCACTCCTGCCAGATTAAATGGGACAAGGAACATCCCCTGGGCAATGGCCCAGTGCCATAGGTCTTGCACCTCTTTGGAGAGTGCTGGGGATCTGGTGCCCCCCCCTGCTCCCGATGCAAAACACTGTGGAAATATTGTCTGTGAAGACCTGCACCACCTTGCCCTTGAGGGACGGAAGGAAGGACTTGAGGGCCCAAAACACTGCTCGAAGCTCTAGCACATTGATGTGCAACAACCTCTCCTACGGCAGCTACAGGACTCTGGTGTGAAGACTTCCGGTGTGAGGTCCCCATCCTTCCAGGGAGGCGTCCGTCGTGACCGTCTCCTGGTGCCATGGTGTCTGGAAATCCGTGCATCCGGAAGAGGAGAGTGCACTCCCCACCACCTTATCGCTCGCCGGAAGCTCTTGTAGAGTGTCATCTTGTCCCGGAAGCTTCCTGACACTTGTATCCAACAGTCGTCAAGGAACTCCTATAATGGACGCATCCGTAGCCTGCAGAGGAGATCGATGCATGGCATCATGCAGATTAGAGACGTGATGGTCCTCACTGTGGCGATCTTCAGTGCTAACAGCCGTTGAACCTTGCCCAAGATGGCTACCATCCTTTCTTCCGACGGTGATGCCAGGCACGACACCGTGTTGAGTCGGGATCCCAGAAACGGCGTGTCCTCAGATGGAGTCAAGCAGGACTTCGCATAGTTCACAGAGAACCCCAGATCCGTCAGTAGGCGGACGGTCCTTGCCGTGTGGTCGACGGCAATGTCCTTCGAACTGGCCCAGATGAGCCAGTCGTCCAAGTAAGGGTAGACATGTATCCTTTGTAATCTCAGATGCGTCGCCACCGATGCCAGGCACTTGAAGACACTTGGCTCTTACTTCAATCGGAAGGGAAGGGCCCTGAATTGCTAATGCTTCCCCTGAACGATGAAGCACAGATATTTGCGGTGTCCCTTGTGGATTGGAATGTGAAAGTACGCATTCTCCAAGTCCAGCGACTACAGAAAGTCTCCCTCTTCCGGTAGTACTTACCTCAAGCCATTTTGCTGCTCCTGTTACTGGAGTGCTGATTCCGGCGGGTGTGTCCAGGCCTAATGCTCGTGCACCACAGGGAGCCCTTTCCAATGTCCCTGATAAAAGCATTCTACTGGCTTATAATCAAAGTGGACTTTACCTTGTCTGCTGCTGTGTCTTGCTTGCAGTCCCTCCAAACTGACTGTTAAGGACTGCTAAAGCCCTGTGGCCATTGGAAAGTATTAAAACCCTACGAGAGTATTGAACTGCTATTGCCGTGCTGAATAATCCTTTTATTCCTACAAACAGAACATTTTCTGAGTGACTATAACAAGTGATTTTACTTAACATTGAACTGTGTTCATGAACTGTATACTTCCTTAATATTGGTTTACTCACCTCAAACATTGTTGAGGTTTTCTTGTGTGGATTAGTTTAAATAGTACCGACTTACCGTGAACGTAACTGCCTTATCAGACCATCCACCTTATGGCGATTTTGCGATTTGCAAAAAAAAAAACCCCGCAAAATTTGCCATTTCCCGCAATAAATCATTAAATGAGCGCAAAAAAGACACGTTAGCTTAGTGTGTCTTTTTTCGCGCTCATTTAATGATTTAGAGCGAACACAGCTGGCTGCTGATTGCAGCAGCTTGAGGGTTAACACCTCGGCTCTGCGTTGCAGGCCCAGAATTGGGGAGGGTCACGCAGGCCTGGGAGATGCACAGCATTTGGCTGTGACCCCAGGCACCTCCAAGGCTCATTGAGTGCCCGAGCTGACAGTTGGTGAAGCTAGCCAGGTAAGCACTGGCCTGTCCACTCATCTGCCCCCAACTCAGAGCACCCAAAGAGGCCACTGAACTGTTTTCATTCCCGGCGCTCGACAGGAAAGTAAATTACTTTCCTGTCGAGCGCCGGAAAAGAAGGCATAAACTTAATGCTTCCCAACGCTCGTCTACAATTGGTATCATGCAGCCCAGCCTCAATTGGTATCATGCAGCCTCAACGCAATTGAAGACTCTCGTAGCTGTATTAATTTCAAATTGCTTTACAATTGGTATCATGGGCTGCATGATACCAATTGTAAAGCAATTTGAAAACGAATACAGCTACGAGCGTTTGTATCATGCAGCCCAGCCTTGAATCAAGGCTGGGCTGCATGATGCCAATTGAAGACTCTCGTAGCTGTATTTGTTTCAAATTGCTTTACAATAATTGTAAAGCAATTTGAAACGAATACAGCTACAAGCGTTTGTATCATGCAGCCCAGCCTTTAATCAAGGCTGGGCTGTATGACACCAATTACGCACAAAATTGGGTGTTAAAATTTATGAAAGGCAAATGCCATTCGTCCTGTGCAATTTTGGTGGTTATGCAAAGCCAATTTAATGATATATGCATATTTCAACTTGATATGCTAATTTCTGATGACATCACATGCCATTGCATTTGTTAATGAGTTCCCTCCCCCACTTTAATTTGTATGACTTGACCCCTGGTAGTGTTGTGATGTTTCATTTCTGTTTGTGGGTGTGTTTAGTCACCATGTGTGGGTGGCATAACCAAGGAATTATGACCACCCAAGAGAGTTCATTGTTTGGCTAGGTATTATGGGCTTGCAGTTACTGCCACTGCATTGCCCCTGTGTCTTGGCCTCATGGATTCCTTCCATGGAGAAGTGTAGAGTTGTTCCCCCTCTCTCCTGGGGTCATAGGACAAGCGAAAAGCAAACCTATGGGCTTCAACCAGGGTTACACTTTTGAATTCAAGCCTATCTGTTTATTTGCTTTCCACTTGTCTGCTGGAAGTAGTGGCACAGCACCATTTCCTTGGAGCTCATCAGGCTGTATCCCCCTTCCCCCACCACAATCCAAAATGTTAGGCTGTGGTGACTCGACCTGGCTGTCCTACAGAGCGCAGCCAGACAGAACACATTTTGTTCCTCACTAACAAAAGCCTTGCAATTACTTGGTTTTAGGCTAAAAAAGATGTTAAATGATATATTTTTCAACGTTAGAAAATGCCGCAAAAAACAGTTGGGTGCCGTAATTTTTTTCTTTTTTGTGCCGCAATATTTTTCATTTCATGCCGCAATTTTCTGGAGGGCTTATGTATATAAAATAAATGTCAATTTTACTGTTAGGGAGAATTCTAAGAAATTAGCTAATTCCCCTCTACCTCCAAGAGCCCCAGCTCTTTTAGCTGGACTTTGGGAAATTTAATTTCTAACCTCGGGAGAGTGAGGCCTTTTCCCCCCCACTCATGTATTGCTCTTTGATTTGGACTCTGTTTCTTTCAACATTTGAGTCTGACAAGCTCCATAGCATCATCTTTCCATTGTGACACAGCACCTTCCGTGCCATGGCACAGGGAAGTCTTAGAATTCCCAAAGGTTTAAATACCTTCTCTTGGATAAACTACTGTTTCCAAGAGCAGTGAAGTGAAATGGACTACTTACACTTGTAACTTTCTAGACCCAGCACACACTACCTTACAATAGGGTGCTGGAGGAGTTAATTAATATTCCCTTGGTCTAGTTCCTCATGTAACATTTCACATTACCCTTTCAACAATTAATGGCTAGTGGTAGTGGTTTACTTTTTACTACCATTGTGTGTTTCTACCGCAGGCTGCAATTGCAGCTGCATTAAGACACCCATGAATGCCCATTTTGTCAAAATGGCCCAGTGGTCTTTTTTAGTCATTTCTTGTTGGAAAGGTCCTTAAGATTTACTCTGCGCGGTAAACCAGGCTTGGTCCCTTTGTTCATCTCGTCTTTGGTGGTATTCACTGGTGAAGCCTGCCTCTGGCTCCAGCGTGTCTGGCAGGGGCAGGAAGTGAGGGAGCTGCCCGAAACTCTGTGCTTAATCCCCTTGGTTACAGGAATGCACCCAAAGGTGATTGGCCGGCTGGCTGTCCTTGGAGGACAGCCACCCTGCTGTGCGAGTGATATCTAGGCTGCAAGTGGATGGGAGAAACCTGCATAAAAGGCGAGGCTTTTGGCTTGGAAGGCAGTCTCGACTACTAGAATGAAGGAATCCGAAGAGGAACTTGGAAGAGACACCTGCTGCAACTCCTGGGCCGTTGGTTTGCCTGGTGAACGCCTGTTGCTGTGCTGAAGCTCCGAGTTTGCCTCGACTAGAGAAGCCCTGCAAGGACAACTTCTACCCTTGGGTTGGTGGGACCAATCAACCCCAAAGTGAACTTGTCTGGACATCCTCTGAGCTGGCTGAACTTCCATTGCTGCTGCAGGAACAGAAGTGCTAGGGAGAGTAACACCAGAATGAGTGCATCCCTTTTAAGTCAGACCCCGCGCTTCAGGAAGATCCCTGGAAGCAGGACTGACCAAGCCTGAGGCACCTCAGAGCGTTGTACCCCAGAAGCGAGGAAAGTCCAGCGTGGTATCCGAGAAACCGTTGTGGTGCCATTTGCTGTAGACGCGAGGAGCTGAAACCGCAAAGTGACGCTGAATTGAAGTATGCCCATTGCTGCAGCCGACCTTCAAATTGTCATGCAGGTGTCCTCCGGACGTCCTCCATCTTGTCCCCACGACTTAGGCCCAGGAACAAAAGGATCTGCAGAGTGACACAAGAACCAAAGCCAGCTCAACCATTTCTTCGAACCAAAGGTTCTGTAAAGTTAACATGACTTAACTGAGAACAAGTAAGGCTACACAACAAGAGGTGAGCCTTGTCTTGGTTGCCATTGCAGAGTTGCTTATAGCTTTGCTCCTCACAAGCCTCCCAGCTTGTGGCCCTTCAAGTGAATCTTATTTCTACACATTTTTATAAAAACATAGTGCAAGACTTACTTACCTGCAAGAAGCTCTTCAGCTCCCCTAGACTTTGCTCAACTAACATTGGCTGTCCTGTGATTTTGCCTTTCCCCCAGGAAAGGGCGAGTTTACTTTGTATTCGAGGGTTAAAAAGTGCTTACCAGTTTATGAATTATTTGTTAACCTTTGTTTTGTTTTATTCCCATATCTAATCCTTTGCACCAACCTCAGAGGGTGTAGGAAGTGTCTGTGTGCCATCCCCAATGGGTAGCATCTGAATTAGAGAAACAGTGTTTGAAGTATTTTTTAATTGTCACATGTTTTGCTCCCTTCTGAAGAAGGCTTATTTAACTGACTGATCAATTAATCGTCTTTTTTAATCAAGAAACCTTGAGTCTAAGTGTTTATTTGAACAATTGGCAATGCGAAGCTGTTACAACCATACAGCTCACATTGACCCCTCTTGAGAAAAGCCTGGCTGCTCAGCCACACTACCAACCTGTGTAGTACAGACTTGCACTAAAGGTTAGGTTCCCTATTGCCAGGACAATAATGTTGCTGCAGTCTCCTACAGGGTACTACACACAACCTTGCTAACAAAGGTAGTGTATGGCTCAGAAGCCACTAGAGCTTGGATCTCATTGACACAACATACAGATGGAAGACCAACCAAAAGGGCAGTTTTCAACCTGTCTTCAGGCTTAAACCTTTTCAGCATGATGTCCGTGGATGCCATAGTCTGAAAATGTTTATGCGCCAAGATGCCCAACACTATATTGAGGTCCCACAAGGGTTGTGGCTTCTAGGTGGAGGGTAGAGCCTAGCGAGTCCCGTCAAATATCTAAACCACTGGTTTGGCAGACGAGAAAACATACTCCTCCGAATTCCGACATAGGGGCGGCATGCGTCTATCTGCACCCCAGAGTGTGCTAGGTGTGCAGAGAAGGATAGCACATCGTCCACTAAGCAAGTGAGGGTCTACTGCCTTGGACTCAGCCCAGTGGCAAAACCTAGTCCACTGCTCCTAGTGGCATCGCTCCTAGCACCCTGAATGATGCCTAGATTAACCTGCGAGAGGCGCAGATGCTTCAGTGTGACCTGTTCAGGAACCACTCTGCAAGAGCCAACTTCTGCGAGGCGGAGTGCATGACCGCGCCCCCCTGCTGTGACAGTAGATGAGCTGGGTCCAGTGGAAGGTAAAAATCAGAGGTTGGTCCAACAAACTGAGTAGCTCCAAGAACCATGGCCTCGCTGGCCACCACAGAACTATCTGAATGATGCATGGGGGGCTGGGACTCTTATCTTGCAGATCACCCTGTGTACCAGTGGAGCGACAGGGAAGGCACAGGCGTTCATGCTGTTCCACTGAATCTGTAACACATCATCCAGTAAGCATACACTGTCCCTAGCAGGATGTGAACTGATGTCACTTCCTGTTGAAGCAGGTGGCAAAGAGGTCGACCTGAGGATGACCCCATCTGTTGAAAATCTGCTGAAGGACATGCTCGTTCAACTGCCATACGTAATTGTCCGCCTCCAGGTTAGATTCCCCCGGAAGGTGGATCGTAGTCAGGTGAATGTCGTTCGCCAGGGCCCATTCCCAGATGCTGACCAGGAGGGGACCTGGTGCCACTCTGCTTGAGGCAATACATGCTGGTGGAGTTGTCTGAATGAGGATCACCTTGCTGCTGATGAGCGGTAGGAAGGCGTGGAGAGCCAGCCAGATGGTCTTCAGCTCTAGTCAATTGATATGCTTTCTGTTCCTGCCAGGACCAAACTCTGGATGTTGTGGTTATCCAGGGTAGCTGCCCAGCCCTCTAGTGACAAATCTGGTGAGGGCAACCTGCTGTGCTGGTTGACAGAAAGGCCTGCCTATCCTCTGATTGCAGTCTGTGCTCCAACAGACCAGGTCCTGGTGTAGGGGGGGGGGGGAGGAGTGCTGACTAGTTCCACCTGTGAACCCAGCTCCCGATTCCATGAGGCCGCGAAGTGCAGCTGTAATTTCCTCAACTGGAGTCTTGAGCCAAGACAGCCAAAGTCAATTGGAGCACAGTCTATGGAGCTGAAGCACTTAGTTAATAAAAGTCTTGCAAAGTTAGAACCAACTCCAACAAAAGTAGCCAATGCAAGTCTCAACTGAGAAGCTCACAGCTAAAGACACCCCAAGTCTAAACAGTACCTCTGGTTTTAAGAAACCAGCTGGATTATGTCCTGCTGCAGCGATGTAGCTCCTGGGTTCCTGAGCCTCACTTGTGGGGTACAAGAGGGAGGACGTCTGGAGGACTCCTTCGGCAGCAAATTGGAGGTTGTTGGCAGCTATGGCTTTTTTTTTGGATCAGCGTCACTTTGCGGTTTCAGCGCACAGTAAACAGCACCACTGTGGAGCTCGGATACCGGTTGGGCTTCCTTCACTCCTCGAGTCCTGCACTCTGGTGAGGGGACTCTAGCTCTGGTCGTCCTGCTTCTGGAGGGTCCTTAGGAGACTCCAGGAGCTTCTGGCCGGATTGCAGACATTCACTAGACTACGGATTTCTCAACCCATTCTAGCAGCAGCAAAGTAGTACAGCCAATCGGGGAAATTGGTCCAGCGTAGTTAGTCTTGGGGTTAGTTGGTCCCACTAACCCAAGGGAAGGAGTCGTCCCTTCTGGAGCTTCTCTTGTCGATCAGAAACAGCAGCAGGGCTTCACCAGGCGATTCAAAGGTCCAGGAGGATGCAGCAAGCTTTGTTCACGGTTTCTTCGTCGGGTGTTTCTCCCAGTGGTTGACTGCCTCTAGTCCCAAAATCCTCGCTTAAGCGGGTTTCTCCCATTCATACACAGCCTAGGCTGTCACAGCAGGGTGGCTGTTCTGGAAGGACAGCCAGCCAATCAGTACTGGGTGCATTCAGGCATTCCTAGAGACAAAGGACAGGGGAGTTTTGGGAACCTCCCTCACATCCTGCCTTTCCAGACACTGGAGCCAGAAGCGGGTTTCAGGACTGAAGCTAGACAAAGGAAAAAAGGGTTCAAACCTGGTTTGGCTCACAGTAAAACCCAAGCAAGACCCTTCAAACAGAAAATTCAGAAAAAAGAAGTCTGGGCCATTCTGACAAAATGGTCACCCGTGGGTGCTATACTGCAGCTGAGGATTCACAATGGCACAATGGTAGGAAAATTAAACCACCGCTACCAGCCATTTAAAGTGAGGGTAAGATACATTTCTTTACATGAGGAAATAGGATAAAGGGCTACTAGGTAACCCTCCCCCCCCAGCACTCCACATAAAATGGTGTGTGCTGGACCCACAAAGAGAAAAGAAACAAGTTACTTACCTGTAACTGTTCTCCAGCATGGGTCTGGCATGGATTGACATGCTCATGATTATTCCCAGTCATGTCTTTTGCCTAACAACCAATCACTGAGCTCTGGGTCATACTGCCCCCAGCCAATGACTGCCCTCCACCTAAGTCCCTCCTCAGGCAGCCATCTTCAGATTTGGTAGCATGTAAAGTGGCAGTAGGACCAAGAGAAGAGCTGCAGAGGGGTAGGCAGGAGGGTTTGCATGTGAACCCATGCCAGACCCATGCTGGAGAACAGTTAAAGGCAAGTAACTTATACCTTCTCCAGCATAGGGTCTGGCATGGATTCACATGCTCATGAATAAAGAATACATCTGAGTACACATGCAGAACCACAGGAGGTGGAAAGGCTAAACATAAGCATCTTTTACCTCCTTACCAGGCTTACCTCTCAAGGATGCCGGTCACTGCTGTAGCGTGCCCAGGGCACGCGCCGTCAATGTCAACCTTGATGGCTTGTAGGGACTCATCCACAGCCTTCTCGAAAAGATTGTCCGTAGGGCATGTCCAAAACCCTTGTCTTGACCTTCTGTCAAAGGTTGGTGTCCTTGAGCCAGCCGCAACGGCAAACGCCATTGCCCATCTGGCGGAAACCTGCATCTGCAATGTCCGTGGCCACCGTGATGGCGTGGTCCAAAGCCACCTCGCCCTCTTGTACAATCTCCAAAGCCTCTGACCTCATTGTCGGAGGAAGTCCAGAAGAGGTGCGAGCTTAAACCATAGCTCCCGGGCGTAGCACGCTAAGATAGCGAGAGCGTTGGCGGCCTTGATGGTCACAGCTGCAGAGTAGATAACTCTCCTTCCCATTGCATCCGATTTCTTCCCCTCATCAGGAGGGGTGGACGCTGCCGAAGACTTAGAGCTCGACTACTTCTTGGCTGCTGCAGAAACCACAAGTCAGGCGACGGTTGGGCCCGCAAGCACTTTGGCGCAGAGTCTGGCACCCTGTACTACTTCTCTAGGTGGTCCCTCTTCACTTCCCATCTCGTCAGGCGGAGGGGACCTGGGCAGAGGCGAAGGGACGTCTCTCCAGCCCGCTGTCATCAACCATGCCAGTCGTCGCTGTGTCCGATGCCGTCTCACCTGTGGGGGTGATGGAGGAGGCGGCGGCAAATGGTGGCAAGGAGGCAGCGGGTGCCTCTTCCTCTTGGATGGCGGTCGGCATCGGCACCGCTGGGAGAACAGGCTGCGGTGTCACCGGCATCCTCTTCTGTATCTTGGAGATCACTGTATGCAGGGTGGAGAGAATGTCCATTGAAAGATATCTAGGTGGCAGCTGCGGCGTAGGGATAGGCAGCTAGGGCAGGACCCCCGTCCTGAGGCCCTCCATCACCCTCAAAGGTATCATCGTCGGCGCCCTTGTTGTAGGGCGCGACTGACGTTTCCCTCATTGCCACCGTCTTCCTGGATGGTCTGGAGGTAGACTAGTTCCTCCTCCTCAGCCGAGGAGATATCGTGCCGTGGAGGACTTAAACACCCCCCACACCCCTTTCTTTGCGCCCAGAGGGGACCGTCTCAGGGCGATGATAGGCATCCTCTTCTCTGGGGTCTTATCAATGTACTGGAACGGAGTCTCCCTTCTGGGAGAGAGGGACACTTGCCTTTGGAAGGGCAACTTGCGGGTCCGCCACCGCAGCCTTCCAAAGGGACACTACCACCACCTCGATGGAAGGCGCTGCCTTTGTCTGGTGCACCTGGCCCTTCACGGTCAGGCCGGGCCCCTTGGCCTTCGTGGTCGCCACTGACACCTTGTCCTGCTTGGCCTTCTCCTTAGGGGTCAGGTTGGAGGCTCGTTCCCCTTTGGCCTTCTCAGACGATGGTAGGCCGGACTCTGTACCCGTTTGGTCATCTCCAGGGCCACCTTTAACTTGCCTGTGTGATCCAACTTCCTCTTGGATGAAGATCCAGTGCGTTGACTGGAGACAGATGCAGCTGGGGAGGTCGACTCGCGGTGCTTGGCCTTTTGTTGGACCCCCTGCAGGAGGGGTCCCCTCAAAGGACTTAGAAGCCCATTCAGCTTTCCCAGATCCGGGAAAATCATGCTCCTGGGAACCAGCCTGTGCAGAGGCCTTGGCCTGCAGCCACTCCTCCAGCCGTTTACGCCAATCCTTCAACGTGCATTTCAAGAGTTCATAGCAAAACGCACAATTCTCCTCAAGCATTGGGACAAGGCAGTGGGAATGTTTATTGTTCATGTAAACATTCCACAAACCCCAGTGGGAGCAAAGCTTGAAAAGGCAGGGGGAATCCTGGTCGTCCGACATGATCCACCCGGTGTAGGCCTGAAGAATCTTCTGGAAGCTTCCACAAAGAAACTTAATAAAATCCGTAAACTGGTCCCCGATAATCGGAAGGATGATCGATGGAGTACAAGATTCAATTGGCTGAAAAATAGAGCAAAACTCTTCCAAAAACCGAAAAATGTAGTAAAAGCTTGAGAGCTAAGCATGAGGACTCCCAACACTTGAACGTGCGGTAAAAATCTGAAGATGGCTGCCTGAGGAGGCGCTTAGGTGGAGGGCAGTACGACACAGAGCTCAGTGATTGGTTGTTACGAGAAAGACAGTTCAGAAATTAAACTGATTTTTTTCAGTAACAAGGATTCCCAGCCCGACGACGGGGAATATTCATGAGCATGTGAATCCATGACAGTCCCCATGCTGGAGAAGTTAAGTAAAGTCAATTTCACTTTAGTATTCTTGGCAACGATAGTTCCCACACAAAAAAAAAAAAAAAAAAAAAATGTATTTAAACCTTAACACTGAGGGTCCTGTGTGTAACCATACAAAAAGTAGATTACGTAGTTGTCAGACTCCAAAAACTGGAAACACAATCCAAATCAGGTCACAACACATGAGAGTGAGAAAAAGGTCCCACTCAATCCAGGGTTAAAATTAAAAAGTCCTAAAGTCCAGCAAAAGAGCAAGTGGTTGCTAAGTTTGAAGGGAATTAGCACAGACATGAGAATTCCCCCCCCTATACCCACCCCCCGCGCAACACTTACATATAGCTCATATCTTCCTAAGATAAGTCTGGCTGCTCTGCCATTCTACCAAACCTATGGGTAGTACAGACTTTTACTAAGAGTTGTGGCCTGTAAACCAATGGATCATTTTATTTATTTGTAGGTTTATAGAGGGTTCTATGCGATAATTTCACTTTTTGTAGGTCACCCAACAAAAAGACTATTTTTTCAGCCAATTTTGGACAGCCTACAAAAAGCAAAAACCCACATTGCCTCCCCCAAAGGATTTGTTCAAAATCAGGGGGTTTCACCACCAGACAATACACCCCCTCGACACCGCCCACACTCCTCAAAAATAAACACAATTGCGCAACACACACTAACCTGTTCTCCGTCGCGGCTGCTTCTGGGTCCTGGCGTGCCAGTCAGCTCCTGCGCGGGCTCGTGTGCGGGCTGACCATTTGATTTAGAAAGACCACTGTGTTGTCAGAGCGGTCTTTCTAAATACTTTTTTTTTCGGTCTGCCTAAAAAGGTATATTGAGCCAATACGGTAAAAAGGTACCAAAACTGCAGACCAACGGAGGATGAAGAATCCTTTGAGAGTCCCTTCTCCCAACAGTTGCAACATTCCTTCCAGAGTCGCACCTTTCGTCACCACGACCAAGGAACAGGAGACCGGGTCCAGCACTGCTGTACCGAGAAAGAATTCAGCTGTATCTTCAGGTACTGTGGGACTCATCGTAGTGCATACCTGAAGTCATTCTATTGCTCATTTGCTGCTGGAGTGCCGATTCCGGTGTTTGGGTGCATGACCATAACGTTCACCGAGGCCTTATGCTTGAGCACCCATAGGGAGCCTTTCCCAAGGTCCCTGAAACCTTTGACCCATAAAAGCATCCTACTTGTAATTTAAGAATCATCTGGAACTTTGCCTTTTCTGCTGCTATGTCTTACCTGCTTTATCTCCAATCTGACTTTGAAGAACACATACCTAGATAGGGATGGACTGCTAAAGCCTCAAGGTCTCTGAAAAGTAATACACTTCTCTTAAAGTATTGCCCTGCTATTGTTCGCATGGTTTGACCTTTTTATTCCTACAACAGAACAATTTCTACAACAAGTGATTTTACTTGCGTTGAACTGTGTTCATGAATTGTATAATTCCTTACTTATATTTTACCCACCTGAAGTATTGCATTTGTTTATTTGTGTTGATTACTGTTAGGGAGAATTCTCATAAATGTGCTAATTCCCTTCACCTTAGAGACGTCCAGCAACTCTGCTGGATTTTGAGGACTTGATTTTTTTTACCTGGAGAGAAAGTGAGCCTTTTTTCCCCACTCTTGTATTTTGATGTGGGTTTTACTTTTGTGTTCTTTGATTATGGAGTTTTACACAACTCCATAGGCATCTTTGCATTTGTGTCACACAGCACCCTCAGTGCAGACACAGGGAAGCCTTTTAGGGTGTCTCATGGTTTAAATACCTTCTCTGGGTTAAATTACTGTTTCCCAGAGAAAGTAAAGTAAAATTGACTTTACTAGTTTTTTAAATTCCTAGACCCAGCACACCCCATCTTACAATAGAGTGCTGGAGGGGTTACCTAGTAACTCAGCAGTCAAATGCTACACTTTCCTCTCAATGGCTGGTGGCAGTGGTTTTACAACCAACTACTATGATTTTTCCCGACCACGAACACTGGTAGCGTTAAATTTCTGGTGCCACGTTTTTCAAGATGGCTTCTGAGCCCCCTCTGTAAAAACAGGTCCCAGACTTTTGCCATTTCTTTGTGGAAAGGTCCTTCTAGAGTTTTTTTCTGCACACCTAACCAGGTTTGGTCCCTTTGCTCCTACGCCTTTGGCAGGCTTCAGGACTGAAGACCGCCTCTGGTGCCAAAGAGTCTGGGCTGGGCAGGAAGTGAGGGAGGTGCCTGAAACGCCCTGTGCTTAGTCTCCTAAGAGACCCAAATGCACTCTGGCATGAATGGCTGGCTTACTGTCCGGCAAGGACAGCCACCCTGCTTGGTCAGAAACTGTATAAAAGACGAGTCTCTTGGCTTGGAAGGCAGAGTCGACCACTGGAACGAAAGAACTGAAGACGAGCTTGAAGAGGACAGCTGCTGCAGCTCCTGGACTGTTGGTTTGCCCGGTGAAGCCCTGCTGCAGGTCCGAATCGCAACGTTCATCTCAACAGAGAAGCCCTGCAAGGACGACTTCTCCCTTTGAGTTGGTGGGACCAATCAACTCGACCCGTAAGCCACCTGGATACCATTCTCGGAGCTGGTTGTATTTTCCTCAGAGTGTTGCAGCAAACCAAAAAACCAAGGAGAGAGACACCAGTTTGTGTGCTTTACTACAGCTACCGGAATCAAAGATTTACCAGTTGCCAGCTTTGTGACCAGTCTCTGTGCAGGAGTCCGCCCAACGTCCTCCCTCTTGTCCCCACGACTGAGGCTCAGCGAGATCTGCAGGAACAGAAGTCTTCAGATGCACCTTTTTCTTCATTGTAAGGTACTGTGAAAACCCGACCGAGAGAACATCTCTCACTGCGAAAGTGCTTGAAACTTTGCCAACTTGCAGGCCTAGTCTCTGTGCTTCCTCACCCGATGAAAGGTGCCGGATGATTGGCTTCTGCAGCCTGCCTCTCCACCAATCAGACGTCGAGGTGTGAGCCAAGCCCCTTGAAAGGCTCCGTGAATTAAAACATTGCTCGGAGACCAGGTCACTCGAAAACCATCCGAGCTGGAGCAGGAACTCCAAGCCACTGCTGGAGCAGTGGAACATGGCTGCCACACCTAGTGCAGGACTGCACTAAGGTATTTCACCCTCAGCCATAGAAATATCCTATTCTCTTGGTTATTCTTAGCGTGTTAGGCGCGGTAACCGTTTATATTGCTTTATTTTTTTTTACACTTGCAATTGTAACGCTAGTGTTTCAACATATTTGCAATATCCTCAAAGCTGTGGCTGTCCATCTGGCTGAGCCACAGCCACACGACCGCCATTGCTAGACACGAGCTGGGAACCATTCCAAGATGGCCACCCGTGCCTTTTGAATCCTGCCCTCCTCTGTGCTTCCTCACCCGACGAGAGGCGCCGGATGATTGACTTCTCCACCCTACTTCTTAACCTATCCGACGCCGGGAGGCGTGAGCCGGCCCTTCCTGGAAAGGCCCTGAAGGCAAGGCCAGCAACTGTCCCGAGACTGTCCCGAGCTGACCAGAGCCCAGGGCCATACCCACTGTTCATGCTCCAGAAACTAACTTATGAAACCCGGAACTTACCCACTTACCCAACATTCAACTTGTATTTACTTGGCCGCCTTATTGCAGCGAAAATCCTAGCTTCAATAACCTGTGCTCACTTTGACCTAAATGCCCGTTTGATGATTGTGTACTATTTGCCTACTACTATCACTCCAAGCCCACAATGTACAATTGGGCTCAGGTGCTCCTTCACCACACGGTAATGGAGTACTGAGTACCTTTCAGTGACAACCTCCATTACATATCGTGACTCCAATTGCATATCTGAGCTTGCACTCTGCATCCTGTTGTACACCCACACCATTGCTCTATCCTCTCTGCAAAAATTGAATCTAGGTGATCCATTGCCTATGTATTTGAACTGCTGTAGGTGTATTTGTACTTGCATTTTTGATTTTTGCACTTAGTCAATTTTGCGCCCTTTACAAATACTGCATTTAGATTACTCCCATATTTGCATTTTGAACTCTGCACTCAGCCACACAGTTTAGTCCAGACCTAGTTAGCACACCAATTCAGAATTTGATACAGGCTCCCCCGCCTACAGCACCCATACCAACAATACACACCCCTGTGCATCCTGCTCCCCACCTCATACACAAGTATCATACACATCCTGCTCCTAGCACTAGCAATGTACTAATACCACACCACTCACTACAACACCATGTCACTACCTCTCAACCATGTTAACAAACCCTGGCCAACTGACTGCCACCTGCAACGCCAGACACAAAACACTCTACCTTGCAATACCCTCAAGAGGAACGGCAGACTCCGCTCAAGACTTGCAAAACTATGAACCACTAGCTAGAACCCTGGCATCCTCTAACAAACAACTAAACACTGGCCCACTCTGACCACCACCAACAGCCCCCACTCCAAGACCCAAACTATAGCTAGTCCCCACCTTACCAAAGATAAACAAACCTAACCTCAAGGGCGCCCTAATAAACTCTAGATCGCTAGTTGCACACGCTACAGAGATAGCAGACATCATCCACTCTGAACAGCTAGACCTCCTAGCAGCCACCGAATCTTAGCTACACGCCGCAGCAGGACCCGCCCTTTCACTGGCCATACCAAACGGATATACCATATTGCAATCAGACAGAACCATTACTCGGGGTGGTGGCATTGCACTCATAACAAGAAACAATCTACCGTGCAGACTAGTGCCATCCCCGGTCATCAACTCATGTGAGCTCATGACAGCCAAACTAAACATAAATGACACCCAGACTCTCACAATATACTCGGTCTATAGACCTCTAGGCCCCACTGGGACCTTTGAAGACGATATATCAAATATCTCGAATAATCTAAAAATTCCTCTCAAGTCCTACTACTAGGCAACTTGAAGTTAGGTTATAACGACCCCAAAGAGACACATGCATCCAATGTGGCTAGTATCCTAGCAGAACAAGGATTTACCCAAAGAGTGCTCAGCCCCTCACACAACAAAGGTAGAACCCTGGACTGGGTAGACCACAACTGCAACGCCACGATAGCCTCCATTTCCCCCCAGATTTGGACAGATCACCTCATAACCTTTACCCTAACTACCGCCAAACCCACCCTGGAACCCACACCTCTAGCTCCGTCCATTCCTACCCGGAACAAACTGCTACCCCCTCATCCTTCCTACACTCAACGATATCCTGGAAAACCTGGACCCCGAAGCTATGGTTAAGGAATTCAACCACATCTCTAGACTCTTTGCACCACTCAAACTTAGACAAAGCAAACCCAAAGCCCATCTCAACTAAAAAAGGCATTGAGACATCCTGGCAAGCACACCCTTCTGACGAAAACAAAACCAATCTCAGCTCCATCACAGCCATATACAAAAAAGAAATCATCCTAGCTAAGCACAAAACTTGCAACGCTAGAATTGGCCAAGCCAACTCTAGCACGAAAGAACTCCGTCATCCTCAAAGAGCTAGAAGCACCGATACCTGTGCCAGACAATTGCATCAAAGACCAACTCTGGTGCTCCAACATACAGCAAGCTCTAGCCAACAAAGTCACTAACCTTCAAACAAAAATTGCCAAGAAAAAAGCCACACTCTCTGGCAACAAACCCATTAGCGTCAACATAGAGCAACCAAGTAACTCTACCAATCACCCCAGATGAACAAGTTACTTCTTACCTTTTAACGTTCTTTCGATGGGATGTTCCTCCGATGTATTCCTCATCTTTGGTAGATCATCTCCCAGCTTGCTGGCCTCGGAAACATTTTTTCAGTAGAAAGCGCTGCGCGTCGACGTCCCTCGAGCCGATGTCCCTCGACGGCCTCCGTATCAGTGGCAACGTCACCACGCGTATAAATAGACTCGCGCAGTGTCCGTTGCTCAGTTCCGTTTTGACGTTAACAGTTGTTTTAAACTAATTTGTTGACCTTGGAGCGTAAGCTGCAACCACAAGGGAAGTATTACTGCAGAGATGGATGGGAGGGGCGATAAGGAATACGTCGGAGGAACATCCCATCAAAAGAAAGTTAGAAGGTAAGTAACTTGTTCTTCGAAGGGATTGTGTCCTCCGACGTATTCCTCATCTTTGATAGACTCCCATAGCAGTGGTGTGCAATTGGAGGTGGGAGTAAAATGCCATGTTTCCTTTTAGGAATGAACCAAATGTAATACGGCTTTGCCAAACCTAGTCTCTTGACTAGAGGAGGAAACCAGGTTGTAAAATCTTGTGAAGGTACGTGCAGATGACCATGTGGCAGCCGAACATATGTCTCAAACCGGAAACCCTCTTTGGAGGGCCGAGGAGGCTGCGATACCCCTGGTTGAATGAGCCCTAAGATTTTGAGGAGGCTCTTTCCCCGCTAGTTTGTAACATTCCAGAATGTCCCAACTTGTGCACTGAGTAACCCACGAACAGTTGGTCTGCTTGCCTAATCCTAGCAAGTCTGCTGATGTAAAAGCTTAAAGCCCGCCTTGGGTCCAGCCTATGTAGCGCCTTTCTTCCTCTTTCCCCAGATGTGGAGGCGGATAGAATGAAGGTAAAGTAATTTTCTGAGTGATGTGGAATTCAGAAACCACCTTTGGGAGGAAATTAGGCTTCACCTGTAGGACAACCTTGTCTGTATGAACAATTGTATGAGGGGGTTTACAAGATAGAGCTTGTAATTCGCTCACCCTTCTAGCAGATGTTAAAGCCACTAATAAGACAGTTTTAAGGGTGAGAAATCTTAGCGGACAAGAGTGGAGTGGTTCGAAAGGAGTACCCATCAGGAAATTTAAGACTAACTAAGTCCCATGAAGGAACCTGGAAAGGTCTTGGAGGGTAGACATTAGTTAATCCCTTTAGAAATTGTATTACTAAGGGCAATTTGAAATACGAAGGCTCCTCCGCAGTGCGCTTGAAGATAGATAGCGCTGCGAGATAGCCCTTGATAGTGCCAGCTTGAAGGCCTGAATTTGGCAAGTTGAGTAGAAAGGATAACACCGTTGGTGTACCACATGAAAAGGGGTCGATATTCTCTTCTCTACACCAGCTGCAAAATTTGTTCCAAAGGCAGCGGTAAAAAGACTTTGTTGCTGGCCTTCTGGCCGAAAGGAACGCTTCCATGACGTCATCAGGGAGGTCCCAATCCTTGTATCTCAAGCTTTCAGAAGCCAGACGTGAAGGTTGAGGGTTCTGATGTCTGGATGGAGAACCTGACCTTCCTTCTGTGAGAGAAGATTCTCCTTGAGTGGAAGACGAATTGGAGGGCAGATGGACATGTCCAGAAGGTCCGGGTACCACGTTCTACTGGCCCAGTCTGGGGCAATTAGGATCATGGTTCCCCGGAATCTTCTCAACCTCCTGATCATTTGAGGAATGACAGGGACTGGTGGAAACGCGTACCGGAGTGGAAACTCCCAGTCCACTACGAACGCGTCCCCTAGAGCTCCTCTCAGGGGGAAATTCCCTTGAACAAAACAGATCGCACTTTCTGTTGGTACTGGTGGCAAACAGATCCACTTGAGGGGTTCCCCAAAGGGCGAAGATCTCCTGAAGGACTTCCTGAGCTAGTTCCCACTCGTGGGAGACTGTGCCCTGCCTGCTCAGAGCGTCCGCCGTCAAGTTCTTCTCTCCAGCTAGGTGAACTGCCGATAAAGATTCCTTCTTGAATTGCCCAAAACCAGAGCTGCATTGCCTCTGCACAGTGGCAGTGATCCTACGTCTCCTCTTTTGTTGAGGTAGTGCATGGCCACTGTGTTGTCCGTCATTATCAGGACATTTTTCCCCTGTACAGATGGCAGAAAAGCGGTCAGCGCTAGTCTGATTGCTCTCGCCTCCAACTGGTTGATATGTAGTCTGGACTCCAATGGAGACCAACGACCGCTGATGGTCAAGACTTTGGTATGGGCTCCCCACCCCATGAGTGAGGCATCCGACTACCATTATCTCCGGCCATGGTTGCCAAAACAGTTCCCCCTTCAAAATGTTTTTCTGGCAGGCCCACCACTGAAGGTCTCGAGCCACCTTGTCCGGAATCTGAAGGAGGTCTGTCATTCTCTTCAGTGGGCACTGAGAACTCAGTGGTCGCAATTATCTGAGATCTCATTCTCAGGCGAGCCTCTGGCACAAGGAAGATGCAGGATGCCATGAGGCCTAGCAACCTCAAAAAGTCAAAGGCTGGGAGACGTTGGGCATTTTGAAACTTGGTGACCATCTGCAGAATATCTTGAGCCCTCACCTCTAGTGGCAAGGCTTTTCCCAGGGAATTGTCCAGGAACGCTCCAATGAACTGGAGTCTCTGTGATGGTATCATCTGTGACTTCTTTAAATTGAGGGAGAAGCCTAGTTTGTGTAGGAAGTGGCTGACATAATCTAGCTGGATCTGAGCTTGGTCCGAAGCTACAGCTCTGATCAGCCAATCGTCCAGGTAGGGGTAGACGTGGATCCCTTCCCTCCTTAGACTTGCAGCCACTACCAACATTAACTTGGTGAAAACCCTCGGGGCAGAGGTCAGCCCAAATGGCAGAACTTGAAATTGATAATGAGAGCCGCCAATTGCGAACCTCAGGTATTTCCTGTGTTTGAGATCGATTGGCACATGAAAACAAGCATCCTGGTGGTCCAGAGATACCAGCCAGTCCTGGAGCTGGAGGGCCTGAAGGATCTGAGAGAGAGTTACCATCTTGAACTGGTCCTTCCTGAGGAAATTGTTCAATTCTCGGAAGTCCAAGATAGGTCTCAGTCCTCAATCTTTCTTCGGTAAGAGAAAGTAGGGAGGGGGGGGGGGGTTACGGGAGTACCCGCCCTTGTTCCTCTCCGCTACAGGTACCTGTTCTATGGCACCCTTCTCTAGCAGGTTTACAATTTCCTGCAAGAGGAGCGGATCTGGAACTTTCAGAGAGCTGTTCCCCGGTGGATGACTGAGGGATGCGTAGAAAAGGCAGGCAGTAACCTTGGGCAACTGTCCAATGCCCAAGCATCTGACGTAATAGCCTGCCATTACGTCAGATGTTGAGTTAACCTGCCCCCCTACTGGTGTTTTGTGAAAAGAGTCCTCAGAGCGGTGTGGAGGCAGCTGATGCAGATGCCGAGGGTCAAGAGGCGGCTTTTGTATTTTTACCCCTTTCTGAATGCGGAATAGAAGCGAAAGGACTTACTTCTCCAAGAGGTTCCTGACGGGCGATATGGTGTCTGACGGATTGCAGCTGCCTTGGATGTTTGTTTGGTAAGAAGACAGTTTAGAAAAACTACAAACAAAGAGTCGTCGTCAAAGGGCATATTCAAGAGTGTGCTTTGCACATCTGGAGCAAAACCCGACTTTCGCAACCAAGCAAATCTCCTGGTTGTTGTACTTGCCGCCATGGCCCTGCTGATACTGTCAGCAGAATCGATGCCAGTCTGAAGGGATTCGCACATTGCGTCCTTACCATCCTTAATGATGTTGAGAAACGCTTACCTTTCTTCTCCATCCGGGAGGCAGTCAGCCGCTGATGAAGCACACTCCCAAAGTGTGTGGCTGAACCTTGCGAGCGTACAAGTAGCATTGATGGATTTTAACGCCATGCTACATGCGGAAAAGACTTTTGGCCATAGAGTCATATCTCTTATCATCCCTGTCCTGTGGAACAGTAGGGTAAGCCGATTTACTACCTGCTGAAGTAGCTGCTTGAACAACCAGATTCTCCGGAGTTGGGTGTTTGGATAAATATTCAGGGTCAGCAGAAGACACCTGATATTTAGCGGATCATTTTTTGTTAACTGCCGGGATTACCTCAGGTGTTTCCCAGTTTGCCAATATTCTCCTTTGTAATGCCACATGAAATGGCACCACAGGATCCTCCTGTGGACCTTTGACCAAGATGTCTGTGAGGTCGTCTTGCTGAAAAGCAGGTGTGGGTGTGGACCATCTCAAACTCCATTATCCTTGGCATCAAAGTTCTATAAGGGGTTTCAGCATGTTCCCCTGGGTCTGGTGTGGCAAATTCCACTTCTTGGGAAGTGTCCAACCCACTTGCTTCCTGTAGCGTTTCATGAAGGTCTTTCAACCTACCTTCCTCGGAGGTAAATTCCTCTGGTGCAGGAGTTGCAGATCCCTGCAACTCAAAAGTTCTTTCCTGATCCGAATCCTCCCCTTCTTCATAAATAGAAGATAAGACCCTGGAGTGATCAGGTCTTGAATATGGTATAAATCCCATTTCCAGAGCAGTAGGAGCCAAATTTGTCATGATTGGCTGAGAAAACATTAAGTCGTCGACGTGGATGTTAAAGGCTTCGAAGCCATCGAAAAAGGCGTCGAGAAAGGTGGTAGAGGCCTCGAACTCGAGAGTATCAGGATTCTACTCGAGGTTGTTGACATTCTCGTGCTCGAGGCTCTGGGTATGGCCACTGGCTGTGAAGTGGCCGTGGGTTTATCCTTTCTCTGCGTCGACGACGGCGTTGACTGGACTGACCTGTGTGTCGAAGAACCCTTCGATAACGGCATTGACGACGCCGATCTATGAGTCGAAGGGATCTTTGAAGACGCAACTCTGCCTTTACTCGAGGGTTCGTGACACTCTCGAGTGGCTTCTTTCACCGGGTACTGAGACTCGCAGCTTTTTGATTTTTCGGGTCTTTCACCCAGGGTATCACCCTCAGCAGTCTTCGAGGGGGTCGAGGCCGCTTTCTCGAAGACACTTAGCATCTTTTTCCTGAATTCCTCCCACTGAGCCTGAGAGCTATGTTTTGTGGGGCAGGAGACCCATTTTGGGGAAATGGAAGAAGACAAGGGGATTTTTTTTTTGTATTTTTAAAGCGCTCATACAGCCCGCAGGCATCGAGGCGCCGTTACAGGAATTGTTTGTTTTTTAGTTGCATAACTGTTTTTGTCTTAGTTGCATATTTATAACATGCTTAAATACCCAGAGGTTTCTAAGCGCGGACCCGGGGATCGAACCTGTGTTGCTTCGTGTCGTCTGGCTTCCAAGGCAAGCACGTTGCCGCTGAGCTATCCTCCTATCCTCTTCAACGTCTCTTTTTTGAATGCTTAGATCTCGAAGAGTGATGGGAACTGCTTCGAGACCTAGAACAAGAATGTCTTGTGATGGCGAGGAGACTAATGTCTCGACTCTGCCGAGGAAACTTTCGAAGAAGTTTTAACTGCCTTACCTCTCTCGAGCTTCCCCTTACGCTCCTTCAAGGCTTTCGCCGTCATGGACATGCAGTCCTCGCACTCCGAACAATGGTGCTCGATTCCCAGGCATCACAAACAGATCCTGTGAGGATCCGTCAACGACATTTTCTTTCCACAGTCGACATTTTTTGAAGCAGGACCGTGGAGTTGTCGGTACGGGTGAGGAAGCCATTCCTATCAAAGATGAGGAATACGTCGGAGGACACAATCCCTTCGAATTAAGTTTTCCAAAGTCACCATAAAAGAAACCGAAAATACCATACTATCTCTCAAACCCACCAACTGTCAAGGCGACCTATACCAATACCATCCCATCCAACCTCAAAGAATCATGGCTGCTTCCTCTACTGAAAAAGCAGTCCCTAGGCCCGCTAATAGCCACCAACTACCGCCCGATTACTACAGTGCCTTTTCTCTTAAAGATCTTAGATAAAATGGCATACTCCCAGATACAAAAATACTTGGAAACCAACGCTCTACTAGGAACTAGGCAATCAGGCTTCCGACCCCAACATGGGACAGAAACAGCCCTCTTAGACCTCAAGTCACAGATAGATGAACTCCAGGATGAATGGAAATCAGCCCTCCTACTCCTGGATTTATCAGCTGCCTTCGACCTGGTCGACCACAGGGTCCTATGCAGCCACCTGGACTCGGCAGCTCACTTCTCCAAAGAAGCCATAACATGGATACAATCATTCCTAACCAACAGGACTATGAGAGTCTTCTCTCCTATGGCAGCAGCCAACCCCATCCCCATAACTTGCAGAGTGCCCCAGGGATCTTGCGTCTCACCCACCCTCTACAATCCAAGCCCCTTTTCGATAATGTGGACCTTCTGGGCGTCACCTACACCAACTATGCATATGACGCACAGATCCTCCTACCGCTTACCGGTGATGCAAGGATTTGGCCTTGGTGAACAGGATATATCTAATCATCCAAGCATGGATGGCCACTCACGGTCTATGCCTGAGTGACGACAAAACAGATCATCCTGGGCACTCCCTCGACCCTCAAAAAAACTCAGCCCCGAATACTCAGCCTTCAACATAGACAATATTACTATCGCCAAGGAGGTTAAAACTATGGGTTTCTATCTGGACTCCACTCTCTCCTTCAACAAGCAGGTCAATGCCTTGGCCACGGCATATACATGCAAGTTGATTAGAGCTGGCAAGGCCTTCCTGTCACAGGACAGTTGCATCACCCTAGCCAGAGCCCTCATCTTATCCACGCTGGACTATTGCAACGCTCTATAAGTAGGAGCCAATAAACAAACCACCCAAAAAATCTAACTCCTACAAAATAATGCGCCGAGAGCAGCCCTAGGAATCCCCAAGAGAGAACATATATCTCGAATACCAGAAGAGCCAACAACTGGCTCTCCACTCATGATAAAATAAAACTAAAAACTGCCTCCTTCACCCACAAATGCTTGAACAATACAGCATCCAGTTACCTATCCGACAGATTCACTTTGAAGCCTACCACAAGAATTACCAGACTCGCCAACACCAACTACCTCTGGGTCCCCAGATACAAATGTGCCAAAATCGGAGGCAGCAGCTTCCAAGTCAAGGAAGCACTCCTATGGAACTCGCTACCATCCCCTCTAAGAATCGATCAAACATATCACAAGTTCTGCCAGAGCATCACTAGTTGGCTCAAAGATGCAGACACCTAGGCATATGCCTTGCTGACCTTGCCCGGCACCTGCCTCTACACTGCATGCACCAACCGCATCAACTACTTTGTAAAACTATGCATGCCTTCAATGTACCTGCCTGTATATATCGCAACCTTCTTGTGCCCATATGTAACCAATCGGCACCTGCACACAAATGTATTTTACATGTTGTAACCAAGCTTTGAATATCCTTATGCCTTGTGCCTGAATACCCTCTGGTCTGGAGAGCATTACAAATAATAAACTAAACTGGTCAGCTTGTGACCCAACTTATCAACCTTTCTTTTACAAACTTCTTCCGAGAACTTTGGCAAAGACTTTTCCGTTTCACTACCCGAACTGCTTTATCCGATACAAGACTTTAGCCCATTTACTTTGGCCTACCCTATTGCATTGAATTGGCTCCTCTGGTGAAAAACTATTTGCACTAAGAGTAACTGTAATATTCATTTTATTAACCTATGGCTTTTTGCTCCTCCTTCAAAGCAGTTTAAATGCCTCAGACCCGTACTGTGTAAAGCAGTGAAGTATATTTTTGTGCGATATAGATTGCCTCCTTCTAGTGCATGTTTTATAACTGACTGAAATAAATTAATACTAGTTTTACCAAGAAACATGGAGTATAAGTCTGAGTACTTGTGATTGTAGACCTCTGTGTAACATCCTTACAGCTCACATTCCCCTCTGGAGATAAACCTGGCTGCTCAGCAATGCTACCAAAACTGTAGTACAGTCTTCTACCAAAGGTTGGTTTTGCTTACACCTGTAGTCCTAGTTGCGAGTAATGGTCCCAAAGGGTACTGCATACAAACTTTGCCTAACAAATGCGTGATCCGAAGCCATCCATCCCTCCTGCAGAATCTCCAAAGCTACTGACCTCTTATCGTCGGGGGAGGAAATCCAGTAGTGGAGCAAGCTTGAACCAAAGCTCCCTGTCGTAGCGTGCCACGAGGGCGTTGGTGGCCTCGTTGGTCGTCGCTGCAAAATAGATAACTCTCCTCCCCATCGCGTCCAACTTCTGTTAGTTTGTATGCAGTACCCTCTGGGAACCCTACAAACAACTCAGACTACAGGTATAGGAAACAACCTTTGGTATAAGCTTGTACTACACAGTTTTGGTAGTGTGTGGAGCAGCCAGGCTTATCTCAAGAGGGGTCAATGTGAGCAGTAGGGGAGTTACACAGATTGACAGTGACAAGTATTCAAATAAACACTTACACTCAAGGTTTCTTGAATAAACTATTTAATCAGCCAGTTAGAATAAGCCTTCTTCAGAAGGGGGGCAATATAATAGTAACACAAATACACTTCAATACTGTACACTTATTTTCTAAATCAGCAAAGACCCACTTGGGATGGCCCAAAGACAACCTAAACGCTCAGGAGACTTGAATAGCTAGGGTGCTGGGGACAATAAAATCTTACTATTTGCATTCAGAATACTGTTAAGTTGGTAAAAGGAAAAGGTTATTAGAACAAGAGACCACAAATATTCTTAAGCAGGCAAATACTTTTGGTTCCCTACCACAGTCATTCAGTATACCAGGCTAGGCCAAAGTCAATGGGTAAAAGTCTTATACAGGATGAAGCACTCTGGTAGATAAGAAGAAAAGTCTTTGCACAGTGTTTTAGAAGTCTTTGAAGAAAAGAAACAAACAAATGTAGGGCCACAAGCCATTAGACCTGCGAGTAGTAGACTATGCAAGCAACTCTACAGCAAGAGTTAAGTCCTCCCATACTTTGTACAGTACCTTTGAATTGAAGAAAAGATGCAGCAGATGACTTCTGTTCCTGTGCAGCTCTGCAGATCTCACTGTTTCTGGGCCTCAGCCGTGGGGACAAGAGGGAGGACTTCTGGGGACTACTGCACTGCAATGGGACGGTCACCGCTCACAACTGGCAATCTTCAAATCAGTGGCTGTTTAGTGTTTCAGCTCCTCTCGTTTACCGCAAATAGCAACACTGTGGTCCCTGGCTGTCGACTTTCCTTGCTTTTGGGGTCACGCACTCTGAGGGGGCTCAGGCTCGGTCAGTCCTGCTTCCTGGTAGTCCGGAGGATCTTCCTGAAGCTCTAGGCAAGCTTAAAAAGCAATGCACACAATCTGGTGTTCCTCTCCCTGGCTATACGTTTCCAGCAGCAACTCTGGAAATTCAACCAGCTCCGAGAAAGATGTCCAGGTGGCTAACTTTAGAGTTGATTGGTCCCACTAACTCAAGGGGAGAAGTCGTCCTTGCAGGGGCTTCTCTGTTAATATGAATTTGACGTTTCAGCACAGCAGCAGGGCTTCACCAGGCAAACCAACAGTCCAGGAGTTGCAGCAGGTGTCCTCTTCAAGTTCTCCTTCGTCTAGTGGTCGACTGCCTTCAAAGCCAAAAGTCTCGCCTTTTATTCAGTTCTCTCAGATTCATTCCAGCCTAGTGGTCACTCGCCCAGCAGGGTGGCTGTCCATGACGAACAGTCAGCCGGCCAATCACTACAGAGTGCATTTGAGTCTCCTAGGAGACTCAAGCACAGGGAGTTTCGGGCACCTCTCTCACTTCCTGCCCACCCCAGACACCCTGGAGCCAGAGGCGGGCTTCACTCGTGAATGCCGCCAAAGGCAAAAGCGAACAATGGGACCAAATCTGGTTTGGCGCACAGTAAATCAGAAGGACCTTTACACAAAGAAATGGCGAAAATACGACCAGGGCCATTTTTATAAAAATGGCACCCTTCGGTGCTTTACTGCAGCTGCGAATGCATCCCAAGGTAAATGGACAGCACGGTAGTTAAAACAAAACCATTGCCACCAGCCATTCAGTGAGAAACTGGTAACGAAAATGTTACATGAGCAGCTAGACAAAAGGGGATACTGGGTAACCCCTCCAGCACCCTATTGTAAAATAGTGTGTGCTGGGTCTAGAAAGTTACAATGGTAAGTAAAGTCAATTTCACTTTACTGCTCTGGGAAATCAGTAGTTTATCCCACAGAAAGGAATTTAAACCTTTGGGAGATCTGCAAGACTTCCCTGTGCCACTGCACTGAAGGTGCAGTGGGACACAATGTAAAAGGTGATGCCGTTGGGAGTTTGTCAGGCTCCATAACCAAAAGAAACCCAAAGCTCAGAAATCACATTAAAATACATGAAAGAGTGGGAAACAGGGTCTCACTCTCCAGGTTAAAGAAAATCAAGTCCTCTAAATCCAAAGTTGGTGGGGGTCTCCAAGGTAGAGGAAATTAGCACATTTCTAAGAATTCTCCCTAGAAACTTCTTGCCCTCGTTGTCTGGAAGGGTGGCCGCCGCAGAAGACTTCAATCGCAACGACTTCTTCTTGGCCACTGCGTAAACTACCAAGTCCGGTGACAGCTGGGCCCACAAGCACTTAAGTGCACAGTCCGGCACCCTATACTTCTCTAGGCAGTAGAAAGGTTCATCAGAGTCGGACCTTCATCCCAAAGGTCATCCAAGAGAGGAAACGAGAGGATGCCCTTTCTCTTCGCCTCACGGCGCTGGTATAAGAACCCCTCCTTCTCTGGTGTGAGCTGGAACAGTGCCAATGCCCTGGAGAGCATCGCATGGAACGATACGATCTCATCCGTAGGGGAGGATCTGGGGAGAGGAGACGGAAGGTTCCCCCCCGTCCCGCCATCATCATCCATGCCGGTCGTCGTGCCTGTCCCAGTCTCATCTGCATGGGGTGGTGGTGAAGGGTGGCAGTGGGTGCTTCTTACTCTTCGCCGGCTGTTCACCCACCGACCGGATGAAACCGGGGCCACAGGTGAGGTGGGTGCCAGAGCTACCGGCAATCCTCATTGTTATCTCAGATACCAACGTAAAGAGTCGAAAGGATGTCCAGAGAGGTCTCTAGGAGGAGGCCGAGGGGCAGGCGTAGGCAGCTGGGGCACAAGAGCAGGGCTAGGGCCCTCGTCCTGGGATTCCTTAGCGGAATCCTCGTTGCCGCTTTCATCGTAGCGAGTGACTCCGCCATCACCCTCGTCGTCAACGTCCCTCTGGATGGTCTGGAGATAAACAAGCTCATCCTCCTTGGCGGAGGAGATATTCATGCTCTTGAGGGCCTCAATGCCCCCCTCAACCCCTGTCTCTTCACGTCCAGCGGGGTCGGCCTCAGGGAGATCAGCATCTTCTCGGGGGTCTTCTCAATGGGTAAGAACAAGGTCTCCCTCCTAGGAGGGAGGACACCCTTGCCAATGGAGGGGTGTCCTGCACGTCCGCCCCTGCGGTCTTCGAAGGTCCCTTGTCTGGCTTGGTCGTCTTCTCCGGCTTGGCCTTCTCCTTAGGGGAAGGGTCATGCCCACACTCCCCTTTGGCTTCATTCATTGCGGGTAAGCAAGACGCCGTACCCTGTTTGGACTTGGTCGTCTCCGGAGCCACCTTCAGCTTGCCCGGGTGATCCGACTTCCTCTTGGATGACGATCCAGAGTGTTGCGATGCAGCAGGAGATGTACGCGCCCTGGCCGCCGAGGATCCTGCTGCAACAGCGCTCCCAATGGTAGTGGACTCGGCCTTTTGTTGGAACCCCCCTGTGGGAGGGGCGCCTTCAAAGGACTTCGAAGCCCGCTCCACTTTCCCGGATCCGGGAGAGGTATGCCCCTGTGAACCACCCGTTGCAGAGACCTTGGCCTTACGCCGATCCTTCAGCGTGCGCTTAGAGAGTTCACGGCAAACGCACTATCTTCCTCCATATGCATTGGATACAGGCAGTGCAGGCACTGGGAATGTTTGTCGTCCATGTAAACATTCCACAAACTGCAGTCGGAGCAGAGCGTGAAAAGGGACAGGAATCCTTCTCGTCTGACATGATCCACGTGGTGTAAGCCTTGAAAAATCTTCTGGAATCTAACGCAACAAAATACGCCCTTAAGGGGCTCTGAAGAAAGACGAAAATGGGTCCCCATTAATCGGACAGATGATCGAAGGAGTACGAGGCTCGATTGTGCGAAAAATAGAGTGAAACTCTTCCAAAAAGTGAAAAACACAAAAAAGCTTGAGAGCTAAGCACAAGGACTCCAAACACTTGAACATGCGGTAAAGGTTTTAAGATGGCTGCCAGAGGAGGGGCTTAGGTAGAGGGCAGTGATTGGCTGGGGGCAGTATGACCCTGAGACCAGCGATTGGTTGTTAGGCGAAACAGTTCAGTAATAAAACTGATTTTTTTTCTTCAATGAGGATTCCCAGCCGGACGACAGGGAATATTCATGATCCATGCCAGACCCAATGCTGGAGAAATTCATGAAACTATTTATAATAGCACCAACGCAATTCAGGGAAGCACAACCCAGGGTTGCAAGTTTAGATGAGCAGCATCCAGGACATATATACACTTTTCAAAAGAACATCCAGCTACTTAAAAATGTTAGGCATAAAACCTAAAACTTTTTTCAATTCTGTATAAAGCAAAACACAATGCTACACTTTAAGAATGACAAAGTTATTCAAGGCAGGTAAACCCTATTGGTAAGATTTTATGCTCAGTCAAGCAATGATAAAACAGTACCAATACTTACTACTTTTCAGAAGTGGGGAAACACCATTCAAAGTAAAGCAACATCTATACTTTTTAGAGAGCACACTGCAACTCAAAGGTAGGTATAACCCAAGGACACTTTGTAACTTCTTTCACAGAGATACAGTTACCACACTTATTCTTTTAGCAAGTAAGTACTTTTGTTTTACTTTTCAAGACAGAAGCCTTTTCTTATCCAATCCTTCCATAGTCTATTGTATGACTTCTCAGAGGCAGAAGAGGGACCCTAGTGGTCTAGGTGCCAGATGCAGGCAGTTTGAGATTGACTTTCCTGCAACAGAGGAGATTATCTTAAACAAGTATTCTATTTCAGAGTTAAAGTGTTCAGGGACTTCAGAGAAGGCTCCTGTGTGTGTTCCAGCATTAGGGCTTGGCAAGTGGTATAGGCAGACTACCAACCACACAAATCACCCACTCAGCCGCACAGGATGCACACCAGACTTAAGGCAAGTATTACTCAAGCCCACACATTACCTTAAGAGAAAATAAGAGCTACTGGGTGGCTGCCTTAAGGATGCAGCAACACAGGACCCAGTCCCTGGATTCTTGGTCTGGAGACAAAAGAACTGGACACTGGATGGGAACTTTTAGTAGTCAGGAGGCTTCCAGCAACGGATACTTCATGGATTCTCACAGCTCTGGATTTGGCGCCTTTTTACAGCAGCCAGATTAAGAACGAATATCGCTGGTTGGATTCTCTTCACCTACTCGGCACTGCATTCTGGTGAGGGGACTTCAGAGATTTGAATCATGTCTCCGGAGAGCCAGGAGGAGGCCACCAAAGTTTTGGACGGATTCAGTCTTCAGAAGACCACACACTGCAGAATGGCTCCCAGTGTATTAGGGTATTGCAGCCCAGCAAGGTCGCAGCACGTCGTGGGATGGCTCACAATGCAGGTCTTATTGCGACTAGTGATCTCTCACCAGCCTCTGGGTAGGAGTCGCCGTGCTCGGGACACCCGGGTTGACTGAAAGGAAGGGCAACAAATGCTACAGCCGTCTTTTCATCTTCCTCTTCGGTTTCAGCTCCAGTGGCAGACTGGTCAGCAGCTTCCAGGAACAGAGTATTTATCGGGAACTACAACAACTTCTGCAATCTCTCCCTGCAGTTTATAGCAAGGAGCGGTCCGGGAGGACAATAAGGACAGCAACCCCACCCCCCCCCCCCCCATTGATACTTGGTTCCTTTCAGGAAAGGTGGAATACAAAGTGCTGCAGAGTTTTGGACTCCTCCCTCGCTTCCTGCCTTCTCAGAAACTCTCGAGCACAGCTGGGGAATACAAAGATTCCCACCAAAGACAAAACTTCCACCGAGGTCGCTCCTGCCTAGAATGGCAGGGGAAGACCTAAAACGACAAGCAAATGCGAAATGGCAAAAAAAGAAGGAGCTCACCATTTCAGCAAAATGGTGGCCCTTAAGTGCATTATCAAGGCTGATTTAACAGCTTGTGAGGAATAAGACTAAAGTCACTAAGTTAAGACCACTGCCACCAGCCATTCAAGTAAACTTGCAATTCTAACAGAAATGCTACAAGTAAGTAGGAAAGGTGATAGATTGTATCCCCCAGCACTTCACACAAGGTGGGGTGTGCTAGCTCACTCATACCAAATGTAAAGTGGATGAAAATCCCCCTTTACTACTTGGGAACAGTAGTTTACCCAAGTACATGAAAGAGAAATCAACAGGGGAACCCAAAGGGGCAACTAAGCCTAACCCCAAAAGTTATATAAAACTATAAATCCAACCACACACTATGGAGAGACATAAAAAGGTCACCCATAAAAAGAGTAAAAGGCTAGGTGATCGGGGGGGGGGGGAAATGATTCACACCCCTAGGGACAAGGTAAAATAATGACCAAGTCCAAGCAAAATGTTAAGGGGTTGACACAGGTCAGGAAGTTTTATCAAAAATATGAAATTCTTACCCATCACATACCGCGAGGAGACGAGAGCCTGCAAGGAGGGACATGCCAGCAGAGATAAGGCGATGGCGATCTGGGACAAGCTTTAAGGTCCCAGAGTAGCATGTCTCCCAAAGATGATGTTCTTCAAAGCCGAAGGCAACGGGAACCACAGAGGGCCCAAGGGAATCATACCGTACAACCAACTTGTCTCAGTAAAAGTCAAGATGCAAAGTTAAACTAGAAATCCATGAACTTAAAATGTTGTGATGGCAGAGAAAGAATCATGGACAATAAGAATGAGAGAGAACAGTGTATAACACTCTGGGAAAAGGGGAAGTGTTAGGCAGGATTGTATACAGTGCCATGTGGGAGACTGCACCAGCCTTGTCCTCTTGGCAATAGTCACCCCAGCCTTTGGTATAAGCATGTACTACACAAGTTGGTAGAGGGATTGAGCAGCCAGGCTCATCTCAAGAGGGTTCAATGTGAGCTGTAGGGTTGTAACAGTTTCACAGTGACAAGTATCCAAATAACACTTACACTCAAGGTTTCTTGATTAAACGATTATGCATTAATTAAACAGTCAGTTTGAATAAGCCTTCTTTAGCAGGGAGCAAATAAGTAACAAAAATATACTTCAATAAATACACACTCGGTGTCAATAAATCAGTAGATACCTACCCATTCGGGGTGGCACACAGACACTTCCTACACCCTGAGGTGACAAACACTGGGCACTGATATAACACTGGTACATTTAGAGCAATGCTGAGCTTGGTGTCAAAAGGAAAAGGTTCAGGGAGAAAACAGTTAACAAGTTTCTCAAACAGGTAAGCACTTCTAAACCCGCCCTCCCACCCCCAATGCAATGTAGATTAACCCTTTCCCAGCTACACAAGTAAAGAATGTGTGACTTTTTGGAGGGACAGATCAAAACACAAAGTCAGAAGTTAGAAGAGTCTTCGGGGAGCCAGGACAGCCAATGTCACTTGAGCAAAGTCTAGGGGAGCTGGAGTTCTTCTTGAAATTAAGTAAAACATCTTGCACAATGTTAAAGAGTTTGTTGACAAAGAAATCACTGTTGGGCCAAAAGAGGGGAGGCTTGTGATGGGCAAAGCTGCAAGCAAATCTGCAAAAAGTAACAAAGGCAAGTCTCAACTGAGAGCTAGCAAGTTACACATCAAGAGGCAAGTACCCCTTAGTTTACAGTACCTTGGTTCTGAAGAAATTGGTTCCAGCTGGCTTCTGTTCCTGTTGTAGTATGGCAGAGCCTGTTCCTGGGCCTCAGTCATAGGGACAGGGAGGAAATCTGGACTCCTGCACTACGATTCAAAATGTTAGCGGCAGCAATGCGCAAACTTCAGATCAGCTGCACTTCATGGTTCCAGCTTCTCCCGAATAGCACCACTGCGGTTCTCGGATACCTTTTCTTTTTAAACTGGCCTTTCTTTGCATTTTCCATACAACAAACTGCCTGTATATTGTTCTAACTTTATTATCCTACCACACTTTCCCTGGTTCAGTCTTGTGTGTTTCAGGTAGTGCCATCACTCATTTTGATTGAACAATGCAATGTCAGGCAATCCATTGGAGAATGTCTGTTCCAAGTTCCTTTTTTTGTTCCCTCATTGCCTTTTCCCACACAACCGTTTCTGCTGTTGACCAATTTCTCAGGTCTTCCCACCATCCATCAATACTTGGCTCCTTAGTAGCTTTCCACTGCATGGCTATGCTACATTTGGCTAGTATGTAAATGAGGTCTTTAATCTTTACAAGGGACTTCTGCTTCGTGTTTTCTTAAACAGGCCCAGCATACAAGTATCCAAGCATCGGAGATCCCGATTAATACCCCCTTGAGCTACTTTACTCGCCACCCTCCTCCAAAAGACCTGCACCACCTGACAGTCCCAAAACATATGCATCAATCCTGCATTCTCTTCATTGCATTTGGGATCTTCCCTTACATTTCAATTGAACTCTAGGTGGGATCAATCATACCTCAAATTCTGGAAATAGCATGCCCCCCTCTCAGATGTTGGTGTAGTCTCCTCCGTGACGGCTGGCCACCTACCTTTTGAATAGTACTTCTAGTCCTGTGTAGCAGGAACTGACCCTCATGAATATTTGTGGCCTCTCAGTTCAGTAAAATCCAGCAAACTCTTTTCGTTCCTCAAATCCCCCATCGATGCAATCCCGCTCGCTCCCAGTGTGTCCTTACTCTCATTCTATAACCATGAATTACCGCAGCCAAGGGAGTCTGTGGCGATATCAGGTCTCCTAGTCCCATGGTTTTGCAGGTCCTCCGCCATATATGTATTCCTAACTTCACTAAATGGGGGTGGCTGTTCCCTCTGAAAGTCCAAATTAAATCTGAGTTGTCTTTTTAATGCTGGTTTTAGGACAATTGTATCTCTGGTAGGGTCACCTGCCATCCATTGCACTACATACTCTAGCTGGCACGCCAGACAGTATAATTCAAAGTTCGGGATCTTCAATCCTCCCTGCGCTTAGGGCCTTTAATACCATAAGTGCAACTCGATGCCTACCCCCCTGCCAAAGGAATCCCCTGCATGTTTTGCCTAGTTCTATAAAGACTTTAGGAATATTGTAAGGGAAATTTCCAAAGCAGTGCATTTCTCGGCAATGCCACCATTTTTAATAGTGCTGCTTTTCCTGCCATTTACAGGGGAAGATTGCTCCAAAACTCCATTGATTTAACCAAGCCCTCCTTAACCAGAACTGGTTTAGATTCATGTTCAAGCTTAGGATCATGGTGTAGGTTCAGCCCTAGATATCTAAAGGAGTCCTTTTATGGTAAGCATAGAACCGGCAGATCTGCTTCTCTAAGAGTCGCCATCCCTGCCAGAGGGAATAGAAATGACTTGCCACTATTAATTCGGATCCTCGTCAGTCTACCGAAGTTGTCCAACACTTCCAACACGTATGGCAAATTCACCTCCGGGTTACTTAGCTAGAGCAACAGATCTGCGTGCATTGACACTGTGCCGCACCACAGTTATTTCTATGCCAGCATTGCTATATTCCTGTCTCAGAAACGCGGCAATGGGTTCTGCTGCAATTATGTATAGCATTGGGGACAGTGGGCACCTCGGTCTCGTCCCTTTATGCAGTTCGCATTTGTCAGACATGAAACCAGTCCGGACCATAACGGTTGAGAGTATATTAATTTCACCCATTTCATGTAGTTTGGCACGATTCCCATCTTAACCATGGTGGCATATAACCAGTCCCAGTGGACAGAATCAAACGCCTTGGTACCATCCAGTGAGGCAACAGCACTTTGCTCAGCCCTGTCGCTCGTGCAATGGATGACATGATGCAGTCCTCTCAGATTCCCAGCAATACTCCTCCAAGGAACATATCCAGTCTGGTCATGCTTGACTAAGGTTGGTATTACTTGCCTAAGCCTATTTGCCAGGAGTGCCGTAAGAATCTTAATAACTTGATTTAATAGAGACAATTGTCTGTAGGAACTACAGTCCGTGTCCTCCTTGTTTGGTTTGAGGCGTTGGATTATTACAGCCTCACGCATACTTCCTGGGAGGATTCCCAATTCATATGCTTTATTGTATACCCTGGCTAGTAGTGGCGCCAATGTGGCTACATAAGCCTTAAAGAAGCCTGTCCGTTCCTGGCCCCCCCCCCCTCCAACCTCCCAAGGGCAATGTTCTTGTAGTGGCCATCGCTTCTTCAGGGGTTATGGGCTCCGCTAGTATATTCATTTGTTGTTCCTCTAATCTCGGCAGGGTAATAAGGTCCAAGGCATCCCGTATCTTCCTCTCGCACTATACATGCATCGGTGTACAACTCCCTGTAATATTCTGAAAAGACGATCAATACCTGCTTGCATGTTTACTTCCTCCTGGTCTACGTTTAGGATGGAATGTATCGGAGATCTTACATTCCTATTTTTATATAGCCAGGATAGCATTCGCCCTGGTTTATCCACTTGCGCAACATTTCTTTCAAGATATCTTGCGTAGCTAAACTTACCCAGCCTATCCCAGTGTGTTAAACACGCTTGCCTCAATCCAATTTCTTCCTCCAAATGTTCCTCTCTAGCATCGCCCGCTGTTCCAGTTCCAATAATTTACTTTCCATATCATTTAAGTCTTTATTAATTAATTTCTGCGCCCCCACTCCCCCCCACCCTCCACCTGCTGTGGCTATCATCTCGCCTCCGATCACTACTATATGTTCATCAGATACTGCGAACTTGTTTTACACTGCCCTCCACTGACTCATGAAATCAACCAGGCTTTTTTCTTATATGTTCTTCATACGCTTTAACCTGCAACGATTCGCTTCTCAATCTCCGAGTGGGTATGGGCGGTCTCAGGGGGACACCTTCCATACTGAAAAGAGGAGCATGGTCTGACAAAACCCTAGCCTGATATTCAGCCTCGGTAAATTCCCTCACGCGTTCTTCCACCATGAATAAATAAATCAAGCCTTGTGTGAACTCCACGTGGGGCAGAGTAATGAGAGTATTCTCTTCTATCCCTGTGTAGGGTCCTCCATACGTCTTCCAACTGAAAATGGTTCAAGAGTGTGCTCAAGACCTTGGCCGAAGGTCTTTTATGCTTTGTGTCAGACCTATACATAATTGGATTCAGGGTGCAATTGAAATCTCCACCCCCATATAATTACTGTCTGTTCTGATACCTTGTGGGCTTTCTGGCTTCTGGGGTCCAGCACTCTGTTGAGGTGGCTAAGGTTTGGTAAGTCCGGAGGATCTTCCTGGAGCTCGGGTCCGACTTAAAAACGATGCACTTGATTCTGGTGTTCTTCTCCTCGACACTCAGTTCCTGCAGCAGCAATGGAAGTAGAGCCAGCTGCGAGAGGATTTCCAGATTAGTTGGTTTTGGGGTCGATTGGACCCTCCAACCCAAGGGGAGAAGTCGTCCTTTGCAGGTCTTTTCTAGTCTAGGCGAATTCAGAGCTTCAGCACTGCATCAGGGCTTCACCAAGCAAACCAACTGTACAGGAGTTGCAGCAAGCGTCTCTTCCAAGTTCTTCTTTGGATTCCTTCATCCAGTGGTCAACTCTGCCTTTTGTCTAAAAGACTGCGCCGTTTATGCAGGCTTCTCCCATTCATTCCCAGCCGAGCGGTCACTCACAGCAGGATGGCTGTCCTCAAAGGACAGCCAGCCAATCAACTTTAGGTGCATTCCTGTAACCAAGGGGGCTTAAGGACCGGGAGTTTCGGACCCCTCCCTCGCTTCCTGCCAGACACGCTGGAGCCAGAGGCGGGTTTCACCAGTGAACCCCGCCAAAGACAAAGGGACCAAGCCTGGTTTGGGGCGCAGAGTAAATCTCAAGAAGGACCTTTCCAACAAGAAATGGCGAAAAAAAGAAATGGGCCATTTTGACAAAATGGGCACCCATGGGTGATTTACTGCAGCTGCAATTGCAGCCTGCGGTAAAAACAAAATGGTAGGAAAAAGTAAACCACTGCCATCAGCCATTAATTGTAGAAAGGGTTAACACAAAAATGTTACATGAGAAACTAGACAAAGGGGATACTAAGTACCCCTCCAGCACTATTGTAACAGTGTGTTCTGGGTCTAGAAAGTTACAAATGTAAGTAAAGTCAATTTCACTTCACTGCTCTTGGAAAAAGTAGTTTAACCAAAATAAGGTATTTCAACCTTTGTGGGAAATCTATTAGACTTCCTGGTGCCACTGAACTGATGTAAAATGATGATGCTTATGGAGTTTGTCAGACTCCAAAACCAAAAGAGTGTTGAAATCACAGAAAAATACAGGAGTGGGGAAAAGGTCTCACTCTCTCCAGGGTCAAAATGTAAAGCAAAAGAGCTGGGGGTCTCCAAGGTAGCAGGGAATTATCACATTTCTGAGAATGCTCCCCAACAGGAAAGCAACTATATTCTGAAGAACATTATATCCAAGAGAAGGTTATGAGCCAGAGTTTTGAGTAACTAGTCAATTGTACTATATTCAAACTCAAGAAGACCAAAGGAAGCTGAACCAGAATTTCCCTGGCGGGAGAGCCCACCAGAGCAATAGTACCTTCCAAGAATATGCTGAGATCAACAATCGGATCTTACAAAAGATCCCCAAAAGGGATTCCAAAAGAGGGGTGGGGGTATGCAAGTCCATTTGCAGTGTTACAGAGACGGATCCAAGAAATCATGAGAGAATATTTGAGGATTATAGAATAAAGAATCCTACAGACTGTTACAAGTACACTCAGGAGAAGGGAGTCATTTGCCGGACCCAAGTTAGTTTTCATAGGAGAGGGGAAGTTAGGTTAGTTTTGGACTGCAGACTTATTCCTTTGGACATTCACGAATGACGAGCACCTTAGTCAGTAACATAGGCAAGGACCACGCATAGTAATAGGGAAAGTTAAGCCATATAATTTTACTTTAATGAACTATTGCGAATGTCCTCTGTGTCCATGTCCTTCTTGCCACACTAGACATTAGCGTTTGTCCCTATTCATGAGAATAGGGTGGCCGCTCAGAATCTGTCCAAAAGGAAGATTCTGAAAATCCATACTAACAATTTTCCATACTGCAACTTGTAAGTGCACTCCTCCACTGTGACACGCTGTAGCCATCACATTGCACTCATTGACATACCTCTTAAATCACCAAGTTCGTTGCTGTCTCCTGCAGGTCTGTTTTCACTGGAGCTTTCACCGTCTTCACCAGAACCCAGAAAATGAAACTCGTTTAGTGCATCCTCAGAGTCTTCATCATCTGGCATCAGTGGTTCAGCAGAGATCTAGGAAACAAGCACACCACATTGAAATCAGCCACTTTATCATAGCTGACCTACCCACAACAACCCTAGTACACCAAACAAAAATGAAGAGGATAATGGGGGTTACTAAAAAAAAATGTAAAAAAAGTGTAATAGACCCAGAGATGGTTATTCTGTGTTTCTCGTCACCCCAGCCTAACAGGAATTGGGAATTAACCAATGCCTATCGCAAAGGGATGTGGAAGGCAAATTCAAAAGAATGGAAGGGCCCCTGAAAATGAGGGCCTTCAAAAAGGAGATACCAAGATCTTCTGGGTGAAAGATCAATGGTTTACACGAGGGCGGAGGGGTAATCATTCAGGGAAGTGACATTTACAAACTGCTCTTCAACATTCTATATATTCCATGCAGTACTGCCTTCATTCGGAGTTCCTTGTGCTGCGGCCGCGGGCTGTTCAGATCGTCTTCCTCATCACTATCCTCATCCTCACAGTTCTGTAGGAAAGGAATCTTGTCCAGCACAGAGCTGGAGAGGCTGTCCTTAGTCTCTTTCCCAGCATTCCTATAAATGAAGAAAACTCAGTGACAGCCATTGTGCAGGTGCCATGCCTTTGACGCAATCATTAATCACAAGGTTTTGTAACCGCATGATGCACAGGTCCACACACACATAATCAAAGCTGCAACAATGTGGGTACTCCAGCTAGCAAGAGCATTGCAGCGGATTATGTAAACATATGGCAGAGGGATAAGAGAAGTACCATTCTCATGAAGGTTAATTAACTCTTTAGACAGAACCACAGAGACAAACTAGCTGAAGATGCTGCTTGCCAAAATACCAACCACAAGAATCACAACAGCAACAAGCCAGATTTGGGTCCAAAAGGTTCATCTATGGACAACAAGGCAGCCCAAAGTGTCCAGTGACAAATGGAGCACCAATGTCCAGAAGGCAAAGTATTTACCACAGAAGTTTTCCAAGCAGCCCGAGATTGATCAAGTAACATTTATGCAGCCTAATGACAGATGAAGGTCCATATACTTTCAGTACCATCACAATTTAGTAGTATGCTACTGAATAGGCAATAAATATTTCTAAAACAAGCTAGAGTATCGTAGAGAGGAAATCTGTAAGTAGACGAAATACCTTATGGTGCAACAGAGCGTCCACAAAAGCCTAGGATTAAAACAAGCATTTAAATAAGGTTGAGCCTCATCAGTTTTTTTTTTCATACACCATCACCTAGGGATGATGGGTGGGTGCCACATTACTATATAATCAAGCTATTTAATAATTGCTAAACAAATTGGTTATACATTTGCAAACTTTCCATAAAGTAAGTAGTAGGATATTACTAAGCGGGGGCAATCTCAGTCCAAATCGTAGCCCTTAACACGGTAAATAAGGAGTACCACGCCACTGATCATAGCAATAGGTTATGTTATAAAGCTTTCATACCGCATCAAATCACCACCGCATTGATCTCAGAGCCCTTGGCTTGTCTAGGAGTAGGCATATTGTGCTCCCACCCCTGGTATCTAGACCTTACTATGTAGAGGAAAAGCAGGGAGAAGATTAAGAGAAGGATCATGCAGGTGAAATGCAAAACTTGGATGGGACAATTTAGATGGGTAAAAGGAATTCTTTGTGACGGATGGGTGAATGTGGCTCCATTAAGGTGGACCATAGATTGGTATTGCAGAAAGGAAGGAATGCTCTAACCAGGTCAGTCATCAAAAGAATAATCTACAGTAAGCGGTTTAGAGCATGGAGGTATTTGACAACACATTTGGTTGCATGATCAGTGTGAGAAATGCATCCGTCTCACATTTGGTTCTATTGCATGGGGCAAACTACGAAATAGTAATCAGAGACTGCCAAGTCAAGCCAAGCCAAGACAAGCCTTTGTAAGGTGAAAGTAGCTGGAGAATAAAAAGGTACGATGTGCTGCTATGCATCTGTGGACACATTCAAGTATCTGCTGCAAACCTGAAGGGGTGGGGGTCTTTTCGTATTCTAATAATTTATTGTCTGAAAGAACAGTCACTGCAAAGCTCAGGGCTCCTGAAATTGCATAAGTTACATGACTTGCTGTTCGGCTACGACACTAGTTGATTGTACAGCACAGTAAGGCCACATCACAGAACTAAGTAGCTGGGAGGGAATCTTTCAGGCTTCAAGCCAAAACATCAACACTAGCGTGCCAAAGGCAGCACATTAAAATACATCCTCAGTAAAGGATTTGCCAAATATGGGATACATTACTCACCGTAATCTTATTTCTGGTGCTTGTATCTGCTTAGATTCACATGCTCTGCATAGTCCGACATCTAGTGGAAGTCGCAGAGTATTACAAGATTTGTTTTCGAAACTCGGACATTGACAGGACGTGTTAGTAATATTATCCCTAGTGTGACATGTACTGTACCCATGGTCCTTCACGCGTCAAGGTCCCTCAGATTGTTTCCGACATGAGGTTGCATGAAGTATAGCGTGAGTACAGATGTGATAAAAAGCAAAAACAGTGATAACAGAAAAAAGATCTATGCACCTTCTACTCCAGATGGGAAGGAAGGGTGGGCGCATGTGAATCTAAGCAACTATAAGCACCAGAAATGCAATTACAGTAAGATGGAGTAGAGTAATGTATCCCTTCTGGAGCTTGTAGATCTGCTTAGATCACATGCTCTGCATAGATAAGCGAGGAGGTGGGAAGTGAGAAGGTACAGCGGCAAAGATGTTTTAGGAACGCTTGTCCCACCTGTGAATCTGTTTTAGAGTGCATTTCAATGCAATATTGCTGTGTGAACGTATGGATGGAACTCCATGTAGCAGCTTTGTAAATGGCATCTAGAGGGAAGTTTGCAATGAAAGCTAAGGTAGCTCCTATACCCCTGGTAGAGTGTGCCCAGGGTGAAAGGTAAGCCTTTCTTGGCTAGTGAATAGCAGAGCTGTATGCACTCGACTATCCATCTGGAGATGGCGTTCTTTGATATGTGATCGCCTTCTCTTCCAGGTGCTATGGAAGAGTTGGTCCGTTTTCCTTAGAGGTTTAGTTTTGTTCACATAGTACAAGACCACCCTCCGTACATCAAATGTATGGAGGCTTCCTTCTGTCGAGTTAGATGGATTTTGGAAGAAGGTAGGGAATTCTATGAATTGGTTAACATGGAACTTTGAAATAAATGAACTTCGGGGAGAACCTAGGATGCGTTCTGAGGTCAAACTTGTTCTTGTGTATCAAGAAAAAAGTCTTGTACGAACAAAGCCTGTTGCTCACCGACGCGCCTTATAGAGGGGATAGCTACTAGGAATGCAGTCTTGTAAGTCAGATGTTTTAGGCTGGCCTTTTGCATAGGCTCAAAGGGTGGAGCCATGAGCCTGGAGAGCACAACATTGAGAACCCAACCCGGGGTAGGGTTGGAAATTGGGTGTTTGGGTAATGGCAGGAACTTTCCACCAGGACACCTTGTTCCATCTAGTGGTGCAAGCTGACCGGGCCGTCAGATGCACTTTGATGGAATTAAATACTAGGACTGAGTCTAGTAGGTAAAGCATGTAGTGTAGAATGTAAGTGGGGAGACATGCATAAGCAAATTTCCCTGACCAGTTCAGTCACAGGACGTTCACCTTAGAGCCTGGTTGGGAAAACATGGACGCACAGTCTGGGCATTGTGAGTTTAGGCTTGTGGCAAACAGGTCTAATGGTTGACCCCATTGTGAGAATATTCTGTCTTCGATATCTGTTGAGTTGCCACTTGTGTTCATCTGGTAGAGGGTATCTGCTTAGAGTGTCTGCCAGAGAATTGAGTTCCCCTGGAACATGATGCGATGTTAGGCACATGTTCTGCTAGAGTGCCCACTTCGATATTTTTTGGGATAGCTTGGACAGACCAAGAGTGTGCCTCCTTGCTTGTTCAGGTAGAACATGGCGCTGGTGGTGTTCGAGGTCCTGCACTGTTTGACCTGTAAGATGTTGAAGAAAGGCCTGAAGAGCCTTGAGGACTGCCAAAAGTTCTAGGAAGTTGATGTGTCTTTGGACAGTAGCGTATGTCCACTGGCCCTGGGCTGTGTGGTGAAGGAAGTGAGACCCGCCACATCCAGCGAGTGAGGCGTATGTAGTTAGGATTGCTTGTGCTGGTGGAACGCAAAAGGGTTTTCCTTTTAGCAGGTTGTCCCTGGACCATCAGCGAGGACCCTTTAGCAGGGTTAGTGAAACCAAAACGAGATCGTTCCACTGACCGCTTGCCCCGAGACCATTGTTTTGCTAGCCATTCCTGCATTGGGCACCCACGCAGGCGTGCGTGTGGATCCAAGTGAATGCAGGAGGCCATAATCCTGAGCAAGCGCATTGCTTTGTGTACAGTTATCTGGCGACCGACCTTGTAGTGAGGTACTTGCAACAGCATGTTTCGTACTCTTTCGTTTGTTGGGAATGCCAGCTCCTCTGTCTTTAGGATAGCCCCTAGAAATTGTTTCATTTGTCTGAGGACTAGACTGGATTTCTTCTCGTTGATGGTGAAGCCCAGATTCAAAAGAAGGTCTATTTTTTGCGTATTTGGTTTGCAAATTTGAGGAGATTTCCCATAATTAGCCAATTGTCCTGATAAGGGTATACTGGAATTGACTTTCTGTGCTGGTGTGCTGCCACTACTGCGAGTACCTTTGTGAATACTCTTGGTGCTGAGGCGATGCCAAAAGGGAAGTACTTTGAACTGGTAGTGAACTCCTGCCAACTTGAAATGCAGATATTTTCTGTGCGCAGGGAGCATTGAAATATGAAAGTATGCATCTTTCATATCCAATGTTGCCATGTGGTCCCCCCGTTTTAGGAGTGGGATTACCTTTTGAAGCGTGGTCATACGGAACTTGTGGTTTGACATTTGTTCGCATATCCAATACTGGGCGCATGGAAAGGTCTTCCTTTGGCACAAGGAAGTACGTTGACCAAATACCCTTGTTCACCTGATTTGCTGTGACAATATCTATGGCGTCCTTCTCCAGCAGGGCCTTTACGTCTTCAAACGATGTGTTTTTCTTCAGTTGACATTTTCCTGTTTCTTGGCGGGTGGTAGGGTGGTTTTTGTAACTAGATACAATACCCACCTGCCACAGTGGACAACGCCCACTTGTCCAATGTTATCCTCTCCCATAGGTGGGCTATAGCCAGAGGAACGTTAAGCACCCTCACCCCGAAACCTTCTAGAGTTTGAGAATCCCCGGTGAACATAGGGTCTGTCGGTCAACTGGCCAAGGGATTTCAGTGTGTCATATGCCTCCTTTGCACTCATAAGGGCGTCTTCGACAGCCTTCCCGAATAATACATTAGGCTCCACTGACATGTTTAGGAGGGTTGCCTGGGTTTCTAACTTAAAATCCGATTGTCTGAGCTAGGCGTGGCACTTGATGCGCATACCCTCTGCTATGATGCATGCTTCATTATCTGCTGCTCAAGGTTATTTTTCAGGATGCAGTTTGATATCCGCCTGCCTTCTGTAACAGTCTTCAACAATTGAGCCTTTAGGGGTTCCGGGACAGCATCTATTTGGTGTTCCAGGTCATCCCATTTGTGGCAGCCGTAACTAGCTAGAAGCGTAGTGTTGGCGATTCTGGTTTGGTATGCCGACGCCAGAGGAGTGCCTGACCTCTTTCTGGTAGCAGTGACCACTAACGAATCCAGTTTAAGCTGACACCTAATGTACAGGGGGTCAGTGGGCACGGTCCGATTAGTTTTTCTATTCTGGGTTGACCGCCCTAGTGAGACTAGGCACCAGCAGAGATGACTGGATGGGTCTTTGTGCAGACTGCAGGAGTGTAATAAACTGGATGGCAGAACTTTTGTCCCCCAGAAGAACAAGTTACTTCTTACCTTGTAACGTTCTTTCGACGGGATGTTCCTCCGACGTATTCCTCATCTTAGATATATCCTTCCAGCTCTGCTGGCCTCGGAAATTTATTTATTTTTTCTCCAGAGGGCGCTGCGCGTCGACATCCCTCGAGTCGATGTCCTTCGACAGCCGCCGTATCGACGCTCGACGTCATCCTGCCTATAAAGGCCGCGCGCAGCGTCCGTTGCTCAGTTACGTTTTGTAGCCCACAGTATTACTGTCTGGACTAGACTAATCACCCTGAAGGAGCGTAAGCTGCAACAACAAGGGAAGTAGAACTGCGGGGATGGATGGGAGGGTCGATGAGGAATACGTCGGAGGAACATCCCGTCGAAAGAACGTTACAAGGTAAGAAGTAACTTGTTCTTCGAAGGGATTGTGTCCTCCGACGTATTCCTCATCTTAGATAGGCTCCCATAGCAGTATTCTATATTCGGAGGAGGGAGTACTGACTTCACGCTGTCTTCTATTGATGAATAGAATGCAGTACAGCCCTTCCAAACCTAGTCTCTTGACTAGAGGAGGAATCCAGATTGTAAAAACGTGTAAAGGTATGGACAGACGACCATGTAGCGGCCGCACATATATCTTTAATCGGCACGCCTCTTTTGAGGGCCGATGAAGCTGCAATACCTCTGGTCGAATGAGCCCTAAGGTTTTGAGGGGGCTCTTTCCCTGCCAGTTTATAACATTCCAGAATGGCTAGAATGATCCATCTGGAAATGGTCTGCTTAGTTATTGGTAACCCCAGCTTGTGACCTGCGTAACCTACAAACAGCTGGTCTGCCTGTCTTATCCTGGTTAGTCTACCAATGTAAAAACTTAAAACCCTCCTAGGGTCTAGTCTGTGTAACCTCTCTTCCTCTTTCCCCGGGTGAGGAGGAGGATAGAAAGATGGTAGGGTAATCTTCTGAGAGATATGGAATTCAGAAACTACCTTTGGGAGGAAATTAGGCTTCACTTGCAGGACAACTTTGTCTTTGTGAAAGATTGTATGAGGGGGTTTACAAGAAAGAGCTCACCCTTCTAGCAGATGTAAGTGCTATTAATAAAACAGTCTTAAGGGTAAGGAATCTTAACGAACAAGAATGGAGAGGTTCGAAAGGTGTACCTATCAGGAAAGTTAGTACTAAGTTTAAATCCCATAGGGGAACTTGGAATGGTCTTGGGGGATAAACATTGGTTAACCCCTTTAGAAACTGTATTACCAAGGGTAATTTGAAATAGGATGGTTCCTCCGCAGTACGCTTAAAGATAGATAGCGCTGCGAGATAGCCCTTAATGGTGCCAACTTGAAGGCCTGAATTTGCCAAATATAGTAGGAAGGACAAAACCATTGGTGTACCGCATGAAAATGGGTCGATATTCTGTTCTCTACACCAGCTGCAAAATCTGTTCCAACGGCAGCGGTATAAAGACTTTGTTGCTGGCCTCCTTGCCGAAAGCAACACCTCCATAACATCATCAGGGAGGTCCCAATCCTTGTACCTCAGCCGTTCAGAAGCCAAGCGTGAAGGTTGAGGGTTTTGATGTCTGGATGGAGAACCTGACCTCCCTTCTGTGAGAGTAGGTTCTCTCTGAGCGGAAGTCGAATTGGAGGGCAGATGGACAAGTCTAGAAGGTCCGGGTACCACGTTCTCCTGGCCCAATCCGGGGCAATTAGGATCATGGTTCGCGGGAATCTTCTCAACCTCCTGATCATTTGAGGAATGACAGGGACCGGTGGGAACGCGTACAGAAGCGGAAACTCCCAGTCCACTATGAACGCGTCTCCCAGAGCTCCTCTCGGAGGAAATTCCCTTGAGCAGAACAGGTCGCATTTCCTGTTTAGGCTGGTGGCGAACAGATCTACCCGAGGGGTTCCCCAAAGGGCGAAGATCTCTTGAAGGACTTCCTGAGCTAGTTCCCACTCGTGGGAGACTGTTCTGCCTGCTCAGAGCGTCCGCTGTCAAGTTCTTCTCTCCGGCTAGGTGAACTGCCGATAGAGAGATTCCTTCTTGGATTGCCCAAAACCAGAGCTGCATCGCCTCTCTGCACAGGGGTAGTGATCCTACGCCTCCTCTTTTGTTGAGGTAGTGCATGGCCACCGTGTTGTCCGTCATTATCAGGACGTTCTTCCCTTGTGTTGAAGGCTTTCCTGCCAGCTGTACAAGTCTGATGGCTCTCAGCTCTAACAGGTTGATGTGTAGTCTGGACTCCGATGGAGACCAACGACCGCTGATGGTCAAGTCGTTGGCGTGGGCTCCCCACCCCGTGAGTGAGGCATCCGTGACTACTGTTATCTCCGGCCAGGGTTGCCAAAACTGTTCTCCTTTCAGAATGTTCTCCTGACAGGCCCACCACTGAAGGTCTCGAGCCACCCTGCCGGGAACCTGAAGAAAATCTGTCATTCTCCCTGAGAATTGTGACCACTGAGTCCTCAGTGCCCACTGGAGGGATCTCATTCTCAGGCGAGCCTCTGGCACAAGGAAAATGCAGGATGCCATGAGGCCTAGCAACCTCAAAAAGTCGAAGGCTGGGAGACGTTGGGCATGTTGGAACTTGGTAACCATCTGTAGAATATCTTGAGCCCTCACCTCTGGTGGCGAGGCTTTTCCCAGGGAAGTATCCAGGATCGCTCCTATGAACTGGAGTCTCTGCGATGGTATCATTTGAGACTTCTTTAAATTGAGGGAGAAACCCAGTTTGTGAAGGGAGTAGCACACGTGATTTAGCTGGATCTGAGCTTGCTCCGGAGAAACAGCCCTGATCAGCCAATCGTCCAGGTAGGGGTAGACGTGAATCCCTTCCCTCCTTAGACTTGCAGCCACTACCGACATTAACTTGGTGAAGACCCTCGGGGCGGAGGTCAGCCCAAATGGCAGTACTCGAAATTGATAGTGAGAGTTGCCAATTGCGAACCTCAGGTATTTCCTGTGTTTGAGATGGATAGGCACATGGAAATAAGCCTCCTGAAGGTCCAGAGATACCAACCAGTCCTGAAACTGAAGGGCCTGGAGGATCTGAGAAAGAGTGACCATCTTGAATTTGTCTTTCCTGAGGAATTTGTTCAATTCTCGCAAGTCCAAGATGGGTCTCAGTCCTCCGTCTTTCTTCGGAATGAGAAAGTAAGGGGAATACCAGCCCTTGTTCCTCTCCGCTACAAGTACCGGTTCTATGGCACCTTTCTCTAGCAGGTCCAAAATTTCCTGCAAGAGGAGCGGATCTGGAGCTTTCTGAGAGCTGATCCCCGGTGGATGACTGAGGTATACGTAGGAAAGGCAGGCAGTAACCTTGGGCGACTGTTTCCAATGCCCAAGCATCTGACGTGATAGCCTGCCATACCGTCAGATGTTGAGTCAACCTGCCTCCTACAGGTGTCCTGTGAGGGGAGTCCTCAGAGTGGTTTTGGGGCGGCTGATGCAGATGCCGATGGTAAAGAGGCACCTGCTGTTGCTGCGGCTTTAGAATATCTACCCCGTCCACCTCGGGTAGTTCTTCTTTGACCCCTTTGAGCCGGTCGTCCTCTACCTCTTCCGAATGCGGAGTAGAAGCGAAAGGACTTGCCCCTCGCAGAGGTTCCTGTGGGACGAAAACGAGTCTGACGGATTGCAGCTCCTAGGGATTTTGCTGCTGCTTTTGAAGTTTGCAGTTTCTCTAAACTGTCATCCGCCTTTTTCCCGAACAAAGAAGAGCCATCAAATGGCCTGTTCAAGAGCCTGGCTTGCACATCTGGGGCAAAACCCGACTTTCTCAACCAAGCGAACCTCCTGGTTGATGTACTTGCCGCCATTGCTCTGCTGATACTGTCAGCCGAATCAATGCCCGTCTGGAAGGATTCGCACATAGCGTCTTTACCGTCCTGTATAATATTCAGGAACGCATCCTTTTCTTCTCCCTCCGGGATGCAGTCAGCCGCTGTAGAAGCACACTCCCAAAGTGTATGGCTGAACCTAGCAAGGGTGCAAGTAGCATTAACAGACTTTAACGCCATGCTACATGCTGAAAAGACTTTCTTTGCCATAGCATCATATTTTTTATCGTCCCTGTCCTGTGGGACTGTAGGATAAGCCGTCTTGACATCGGTAGAGGATGCTGCTTGTACCACCAGACTTTCTGGGGATGGATGTTTAGACAAGAACTCTGGGTCTGTGGAAGATACCCTGTACTTTGCAGACAGTTTTTTATTTACTGCTGGTATTACATCTGGGGTTTCCCAGTTTGTCATGATCTTTCTCTGAAGAGCTTTATGAAAGGGCACCACTGGATCCTCTTGTGGGCCTTTGTCAAGAATATCCGTGAGGTCATCTTGCTGGAAAGATTGTGAAGGTGTAGACCACCCCATGAACTCTGTAATCCTGGCCATTAAGGCTCTGTAGGGGGTTTCAGCATGCTCCCCCGGGTCTGGCTTAGCAAAATCCACCTCAGGGGAAGTGTCTAACCCACTTGCCTCATGTAAAGAATCATGAAGATCCTTTAATCTGCGCTCTTCAGAGGAAAATTCCTCTCTAACTGGGGTTACAGGTCCCTGTAACTCAAATGTGTCTTGTTCAGACAAATCACCCTCTTCTAAAATTGAGGATATAGTTCTCAATTGTTCTGAACTCATAAAGGGAGTAAATCCCATTTCCAAGGCAGAGGGTGCCGAACTTGTCATTATTGGCCTCGAGAACGTCGATGTCGCCGACGGCTTCGAGCGTGGCGTCGAAAACAGAGGTGGAGGCCTTGAGGACCTCGACAGAATTGGAATTCTACTCGACAATATTGACGCCATCGACGTCGAGGGCCTGGGGATCGTCACTGGATGTGTGGTCACCGTGACTTTTCTCGGCATCGACGCCGAGGCCGGCGTCGAGTCGACAGACCCGTGTGTCGAAGGTCCCTTCGACAACGGCGTCGAAGACATCGACCTCGACGTCGACGGAACCTTCGTCGACGGAACCTTCGAGGAAGGTTTGGAGGTCATAGTCCTACTCGAGGGTTCGAGACGCGCTCGAGAGGTTTCTTTCGCCGGGTACTGCGACTCGCGGCGTTTTTGACCGTCGGGTCTTTCGACCAGAGCATCGCTCTCGGCAGTCTTCGAGGGGGTCGAGGCCGCTTTCTCGAAGACGCTCATCATATTTTTCCTGAATTCCTCCCATTCAGCCCGGGAACTATGTTTCGTGGGGCAAGGGATTCTTTTTGGCGAAACAGAGGAAGAGGAAGACGGAGAAGGGGATCTTCGACGTCTCCTCTTCGAGTGCTTCGATCGAGGAGTGATGAGACCCACTCCGAGACCTGGAGCGTGAATGGTGACGAGGAGACGAATGTCTCGACTTCGTCGACGAAGAAGAAGCTTTAAAAGTCTTACCTTTCTCCAGCTTCCCCCTACGCTCCTTCAGGGCCTTAGCTGTCATGGACATACAGTCCTCGCACTCCGAACAATGGTGTTCGGCTCCCAAGCACCACAGACAATTTCTGTGAGGATCGGTCAACGACATCTTTTTCCCACAATCTCGACATTTTTTGAAGCCGGATCGAGGAGTTGTCGGTTCCGAAGAGGAAGCCATCGAGTACGGATCGAATAACTCGAGGTAAATAGGTATTATCTGACTAAGAACTGAGCAACGGTATTCCGAGGCACCGAGTAGCGCGGAAAAACCGAACTGAGCAACGGACGCTGCGCGCGGCCTTTATAGGCAGGATGACGTCGAGCGTCGATACGGCGGCTGTCGAAGGACATCGACACGAGGGACGTCGACGCACAGCGCCCTCTAGAGAAAGAAAAAAAAATTCCGAGGCCAGCAGAGCTGGAAGGATATATCTAAGATGAGGAATACGTCGGAGGACACAATCCCTTCGAATGTCTTCCTTAAAGTCTTTGTCAATCTGTGCTTCCCGGATGTCAATGTTAAAGTGTTGTGCAGCCTTTACTAACAGGTCACTGGGCCTCATTACAAGTTTGCCGGTCCAGAAACAGTACCGGTAAACTTGCCGGTACTGTTTCCAGCATACTACGAGTTCTGCGAGCTGGTGCCTTTCAGGCCGCCAGGGGGACTCCAATTAGACGTAATATTTTCCGCCGCCCGGGAATGGGCACATACTGGGTCCGCAATGCCCGTAATTGCCCAATACCAGGCGCCGGAAAATTCATGACACCTGTATGTACCGGCACAGGTGCCGCCAACATCATAAAGACCCCCCCATTGTATTGTAGTTGGTTATCAATGGGAGAAATTGCTACTGGCTGGTTCTGGTAGTCTGGCACCTGGATTACGTAAATGACATGGTCGTCATCGGGGGGGCGCCGGCAAGAAATTGCAGCCTGTGCGCTTTGAGGGCAAAGACGTCAACATATGCAACTTTTTCAACGACCTCAGTTTCAGCAGGAAGCACTGACATCCTTCTTGATTAACTCCTGCATTTGCATCCTTTTCATGGGGGGACACCGAAACGCCCAGAAGACAGTGAATAACCGGAGGCCCTCAGTGGATACTGTGTGGGCTTCGACGCGATGGTACCATCAAAAGTCAGCCGTGGGGTATGTGTTTAGTGTCTCTGTGCATGTGTGCCACCAGCTGTCTTCTCATCACAGAGAAGACAGACTGCTTGTTGGGAGTCAGGGGCTGGCACATGGGGTCCTGTCAAACCCTGCTCGCCTTCTGCATCAATCATGACCCTGATATTGCCCTTGCTGGAGTCTTCCGTCACGTCGACTGAGGCCTCGGCCTGTACGGCCTGAGCGGCCTACCGTTTGGTGCGTCGATCCCCTTAAGTTTTAGGTCAAAAGAATTTAAAAACTTTTCCAAGGTGATCCCTCGAGCGACAGTAATTGCACACTCGGTGCATGTCTTTCCACAGGAATTTTCACTGGCAGGTATGGCAAAATTTAAAAACATATTTGGCCATTATTTTTTAAAAGGGCAGATTGGAGAGGAAAAAGATAAAGGGGATGACAGAATATGCATTCTCTGAAGAGTTCATTAAGAATAAATCTCCCCCCTCCCTCCATACTCTAATGGGCTGAAGCCCGAACAGGCCTATGTAGAGCGCGTCTCATCTATCGGTAAGTAGTCTATGAGGTTGTTCGTCGAAAGCTGCCGAGCACTCTGCTGCCGTGCGGCAAAGCGAACAATAAGGAAAGAAGGAGTCTACAAGTAAACTTAACTAATTAGAGGCATCAGCCTGGAAGAAAACTGCCCATTTGCAATTGGCATCGATGACAGGGCAGGGGACCAATCTGAGGGACCTTGACTCATGAGGGACCATGGATACAGTACACGTCACACTAGGGATAGCATTACTTACATGCCCTGTCGATGTCTGCGTTTCGAAAACAAATCCTGTAGTACTCTGCGACTTCCACTAGATGTTGGACTATGCAAAGCATGTGCGCTAAGCAGTTCCGGAGTGGCCCATGAGGCTGCGCTTGACTTGGAAGAGAAATGCTGCCTAATGGACCCTGGCATGCTCCACATGGAGTCCCATGCACACGAGCCTCACAAACTTTAAATATGATTGTGCGCATTCCGCGCTCTTCCTGGCTCTTTTCACCCAGCCTGGTGTGTGCGTGCCACATTATTTGCTTTGTTTGCAGTGTTTGTAGTGCTCAGCTTCATTGGAGCCATGTGCTTGAATCCACCTTCCAAGATGGTGGCTACTTTCTTCTTTGTCTGCTGTCCGACCACAGCTCCTGCTGCACTGCGATTGGCCTTTGTGTTCCACTTAAGGGCCAATCCCGACGCCGGCAGGTGGACGCCGGCCCGCCTTCTAAGGCCCAGTTTGTTTCCCTGTTCGTTTTGCCGGTGAGTCCCTCCCTCTTCATTTTTCCAGCTCCATATTTCCTCCCCTTGTCCCCCCTCTTTTGCTCCTTCGTTTCTCCGTGTTGTGCCCGTTCCCCCCACCCCCCCTCCATGCTCCTGTGTTGCTCCCCTGTACCCCCCACCCCCCTCCATGCTCCGTTGTTTCCCCGTTGTGTCTCCGAAGGTCCCCTGTCCCACCCCCCCTCCATGCTGGTGTTGCTCCTGTCCCCCCCACCCCCCTCTATGCTGCTGTTTCCCCGTTGTCTCCGATGTTCCCCTGCCCCCCCCCAACCACCCCTCCCTGCTCCGTGTTGCTACCCTGTCCCCCCCAACCCCCTCTCCATGCTCCGTGTTGCTCCCCTGTCCCCCCCACACCACCCATGCTCTGTTGCTCCCCTCATCCCCCCTCCCCACCTGAATTGTCCCCTTGCCCGCTCTCCTCCTCTCTCCCTTTTCTTCTCCTACCCCCTCCATATCCCATGCCCCTCCCCTGTTATTTGTCTTTATGACCCTCTTGCCCTGTTTCTCCTTTGGTGTGGTCTCTCTCCCTCTGCACTCTGCTACCTCATATCCTTGCTTAGACATGCTCGATGGCTGCAGGTCTTGTCCCCCCCCCTCTATCACCCATCTCCCCTCTTACCCCCTCTTTCTGTCCCTCATGCCATTGGCACTTACTCCTATCATGTGTCCCTTGACCTTTGATAGCAGCCCGTCTGTCCATCCTCCCCTTCCTCTTGTTTTTCACTTTAACACTTGCACTACATCAATTGTCATCATGCATTAATGTTACTGCTTGTTTGTTCTCATGTTCTTTCTCTCCCCTCTCCTCCATAAATGTTTCAGCACTTGCACCATCAGAAATGTCGCCAGGCCTAGTACGATAGTTATTTTCACATTCTGAGTTGTTTCAAGGACTTGTAAGAATGTAATTTGTTTCTCTCATGTTCCCTCCCTCCTTGAAGCGCTTTGAAACATTGTGTATAGGCGCTATACAAATAATCAATCCACAAGCTCCAGAAATGCATTTAAATTTCCTCACCGATTGTGGTTGATACTTGGCCAAGCTCTCTTGATCTTTGATCCCAACACCTCCGTGTCTGTATTCACTGTACTGTCTCGGGTCACTCTTACCAATTTACTTCTGTATTTGGGATGCCAGCTAGTTCCCACACCAATCACTAGGCTCACAACCCTGTCCAGTACTACCTGTTTCAGCCATCTCAGGAGGTAGGCTGATGGAGGCATCCATGAACGACAACTACTGCAATCAGCATCTTGTGAGGGTAGGGAGGTGAAAAGACAACAGTTTCCCTTAGCCACTGCCCTTCACCAGCCAGCCTTCAGGGCCAAGTGTTAGGGGAGCAGAGCTGCATGACCCAGTGTACCATTCAGGACGATCCTGTGGGTGTTGAGCGGGATGAAAAGGCACTTGGGAAAGAATTTTGGCAGCTGTGTTATTACTCTGGTCCAGATGTTAGTATTTTTGACAGAGTGGCTGTTCAGGGACTTGTTCATCAATGTGCTAGAGGGCAACACTAACAATATTCCTACGGAATCTCTACACTGCAAAAATAGCCACTATTTTATAAAGGAGAAAAAATCATTTAAGGGCCAATTTTGACAATTCACCATGTTGATATACAATTTGCTTTGAAGGCTCAGAGTTCATTTGAAAGTTATGTTCAGGTAAAATGGGGTAAAGCAAAATCTAGCAACACAAGCCCAGTTTGCACAAAGTGTAGCACACAAAGAAATGGCATTGTAACCCCAGCAATTTTGATAACTAACCTTCAAAGATGTGGAGGAAGGTCCCTAGAACCGGGGGGCCAGATGCCTTAGGTAGGCCGGGACAAAGTGCTCTGGGATAACAGACAGCAAGAACCATTAGACTGGCTCAGTGCCTTCAAAATGGCCATGATGGTCCCATCGAGAGCTTGAAGAGAATGGTGCCGAGGGGGCCCACTCCTTTAAGTCAGCCGCTGTATTTGAGAATAGGCTCAGCGAGATGTACCATGGGTGTTTTGAAATACTGATTTCAGATGATCCTGTATGTTAGGACTGATTTTCTATACTGTGGCCTGGTGGATAGATGTATAGAAAGCAACCTAGTATTGCGACAGGGGACAACTCTGGGAGCTGTAACCAAACCAGTTCAAGGTAGCAAGGCAAGTGGTCTAGGCAAAGTCTCAAGCGGTGGTGAACTTGTAAGGGGTCCACAATGAGCGCACAGAGTGAAATAGTCAAGGAACACATGTATAAAAATACTTATGGCCAAATAACAGTGAAAAATGAGTACTAACTGGTAATATCACACAACACTAATAATAGATACATGTACACAATCACTGCAGTAGGGCAAAATAGTTAGCAATCCCCTGAAAAGGAAGGTACAGATTAGTATAAACACTACTGGTCCACAGAGATGAAATACTAACTTCACAAGTACATCTCCAAGACGTATGGGACCTTGTGCCCAAAAGTTCAGCAAAATCCCATACAGTTTTGTGAAGCTGGAAAAAAATGAAGGTTTGGTCTCTGGGATCCAACTGTTCCAATGGTTAGGGGACAAGCTAATCTAACAAACTTGTCCCTTACTTTCGGAGTGCTTGGGTGAATAACCAAATGCTAAAGCCAAACGATTACAAAAGTTATCAAAAAACTTAAGAGGGAGTTAGCGGTGCCGCTAAGTATCACTACAACTCACACACCATACTCCAATTCTTCATTGGACTTGGCAGGTCTCAAGAGGGTCCACAGTCGCTTTTACCGCCGTCAGCCTCAGCCCTTGATCCCCAGGGGTTGCAGGTTAAAGCACTTCACCAGTTGGCAACTAATGCTTGTGCAAGGTCTTCCAGTTGAAAAATGCAAAATAACTATGCAGGGCCCCTCAGGACAGGACGCAGGTAAGCAGTTTGACAACGGTCACCAATGCTCGGCAACGCAAAGGGATTAACTTGCAGCAGTCAGACTTTGCCTCCAATCTCGGGTCCCCTTGATGCTAGGACCACGATATTTCGCTTGGGTAAGTCCTGTTGCACAAGCTGAAGAGTCCTCCATTTCCAGGCCTCATCTCGGAACGATGTCGCCAGCACGGCAGCCCAAACTCAGAGCTGGTCAGACACTGGGGGGTTCAGAGGACTTTCGGAGGCTCTTCCTTGCAGGACTCCAAACCAATGTAGAGAATGGATGTCCATCCACTCCAAGGGTTGCAGTTTCCTCGCAGGACTGCTGGAGATCGTCCAACAGGACAGAGCCCTACCAAGACAACAGCAGAAGTTGGTCACCAAGCCTTCTTCCAACAGACCACTGGTCTCCTCGCAAGTCTTGCAGCCGGACAGGATTCTTGTCTCCCTCGGTTTCTTCCAGGATCTCTAGAGTGGGTTCAGGGGTCCCCTTATCCTAAAAGCCAAGTAACTGACTTCTGCAACTGAACCCTATCTCATCCTGCCTACAGCTGGCTTTTAGACTTCTAGGGACCCTCGTCTGCACCTGAGTGAGCTCATGCAAAAAATACGGAAGGACAGTACAGGATTCGAGTATAACAAGTGTTTAAAAGTACTTACTTGTAAAAGAGTTAGTTGGTAACTAACTCCGAGTGAGCAGTTACAAATCGTCTTACTTGCCTTGAATATGTTGTGTTCCATTCGGAAAAGTATATGTAAGATTAGTTTACTCACCTGTGAATTGGCTGAGCCCCTTTCCCAAAAGTAATGCTGTTGGCTTCACTATTTCTTTCAGAGAATAGGTTTATACGTTTCCCCAATTAGATCTTGCTTCCCCTAACTTGCTGTATAGCCTGTTTAGAATAAGTCTGCCTTAGATTTTACCTACCTAGAACAACATGGAGTTATTCATAACGTCCAACATTGGGTTTTGCTTTCCCTGGTCTGTTTTATAGAGATTCTAAAACAGTCTTAGATTTATACCTTCCTTTAGGTTGCTGGTAGCTCCTTTAGAAAGTATATAGGTTTTACTTAACTTGAGTTAGCTGTGTGCCATCCTAAAATAAGTTAGAGTTATTCCTTACCTCACTCTGGTTTCGAGTGATGTGAAAAGCAACTGTAATAGTAGATTACAACATTAGATTTTACCTGCTTAGAATAGCTGTGTGTCATGCATAAAGTCTTCTTAGGTGTAGCCGACGTGGTCTGCCTGGTGCAATGCTAAATAGTGTAAACAGTTCTCGTTTATCTTCGACTGTTCCACTGAACAGCAACTGAATTGGATATTACACCAAAAAGGTCTTACTCACCTAGTAGAACTTATCCTCAAATTGGTTCTAGGTTTCTACTGTTCCTTGAATTAGTGTACCACTGTTTACGAAAGTATACTTGCAGGCTGGTTTACTAAGCGATTTCTTTGCCGAGCGTCACAGTACAACTGCTACAGTCTACTACCCTTGTACTACAGAAAGTAATCTGAAAGTAACTGATGCTTTTTAACTCCCATGGCTAGGTGTGGCCTATACTAAATGTGTAGGATAAGGACCGACCTCCATAGAATAACTGTTAGGTATTCTGAAAAGGTTTTATGCTTTGGTTTGTGCACCTTCAAGCATTGTGGTGTATTTTTTTATAAAATGTGTTCATGACTATGACCAGTACTCACCCCAAGACTCAACTTGGCCTGCTTGTATTTTAAATAAACCTTTATTTTGTATAATTCTTCTGGTTGCAATTGTTTCAGTTGAATCCTTCTTGGTATACTACAGGTGCTATGTACTTTCCTACAGCCCTCTCTGCCGCCTAAGATATGCCTGACTGTTCTGTCTACGCTACCATAAACTTAAGTGGCAGAGCCTTATACTAAGAGTGGAATCTAGTGCTGTCTCCGTTGAATGCGTTTGCTAAGCCACAAGATGGACTTCAGAAAAATTGTCCTAATAGGTGGCAATCCCTGTTGGTCTTAGATGAGAATGACGCAATATGTCGCATCCATTCAAGTCGTGGTGAGGATGAAGACAAAGAAAACTGGAAGTGCCGGTCCTCGACAAAGATGTTCTTGATGCCTCTGCTTTAACAAGTCCTGAAGAGGCTCTACTTCGTAGCATCAGCCAGTCGAGGTGTCTAGATGGAGGCCTATATCTGGGCCTGTTGGTGCCATGGGTTGAAGATCCAACGATGGATAGACGATCTTCGCCAACAGGTCCTCTCTGCCGGTAGTCACTGCATGACGGTAGATGAACAGATGGAAGATTTCTTCTGAAAAATGTGGGGAAAGAAAATTGCAAAAAACCTATGATTGGAGGAGCAAAGCAAGAGGGCTCCCAACACGCACTAGAAATGTGCTGTAAAAATCTGAAGATGGCCACCAGGCGTGGAGTTTAGGAGGACAACTGTCATTGGCTGTGGGCAGTATGACCCAAAGAACATAGATAGGCTATAGAGGAGACTAGCAGTTAAAAGCAATACTGCTTTTTTCCTGCGGATTCCCAGCCTGGAGACAGGGAATATTCATGAGCATGTGAATACATTCAAGTCCCCCATGCTGGAAAACTAACTATTCCTGAAAGAGGATAAGCATAAGGGATTATTACCAATAGGTTTTTACTTGCCTTGAATAAGCTTATTGCCATTCTAAATTTGTATCCAGAGTCCCTACTTATCCCTGGAGTGCATACTGCCACTCTTTATAGTAATTCATAGGTTCTTGCTTACCCTAGAATTGTGTTCCACTATTCTGAAAAGTAATGCAACTATCATTCATGACCGAAGATAAGTTACCTATGTTGCAAGGTGCTTACGTTAGGTCGGTGGTGTAATTGTATTATTCCTGAAACAGAATAACTTCTACAATTGGGAAGGTACTTACCTGTAACAGTGGTGGTATAACTATGGTATTCCTGAAACAGAATAACAGCTTATTAGCAAGAGGGTATGCTTACCTTTAATTACATACTGTCATTCTAAAAGTTTACTATTGTGGTTTTACTCCCCACGAAGAGTATGCTGCCATCCTAAATGTGTATCACTAGCTTTCACTCACCTTGAACTGCATACTGCTATTCTAACTAAGGTTTATACTTTGGTTTGCATGCCATAAGTATAGTGTTGGTTTTTAATAATTGTGTATTACTTATAAGAGTAATTACCTCTCTAAAGAATTCTCTATGCCTATGTACATATAAAAGAAACCATTATTGTTAAAATACATCAGCACAGTGTTTCTTTCGACCATATGTATATTACTATGCTGTGTGTGTCCTGAAGGAGAGGCGTTTGTTGATATGGAACTCGAGGCCCTTTGTGCAGGAGGTGAGCTCAGGTGTGAAGCCCTCAAGAGTTCATGGTTGATAGCCAGATGTGTATGTTGTGGGATATTTTGACCAACTCAGCTGTGCTATGCTACATCATTTTGCTGCAGTGGTGCAAGAAACAGCAAAATGGCCGCGTTGATTCCAGTGCGCGACAAGATCTCTAAAACTCGGAGTACTCACTGCAGGAACATGCCAGTGCGCTCTGCAACATTTAACATGGAGTGAAGTGAAAGAGGCAGCATTATTTTGCTGAAAACCCAAAATGCCTCTTAAACATTACATCTTTTCAGCCTTAAAAGTGCTGCTTGGAGCTAAATCCATTTCTCATGAACCACTGTAGTTAAAAAGGCCCTGCAATACCCAGGATCATCCATTATGTCTCAAAGGAAACGGGCCTCATTTGAATGACAGCTCCTGTCAAAAGAATCTTTAAAGAATCAACCAGGGGCTTTGTTTTCATTTTACATGGAAAACGCAACTCTATGCAACTGTATCAAGAATCAGCTGTCCAGAGAAAGACTCTAAATAGATGCCTGTAACTGTAGCCATGCTGCAAATCAACTCCAGCACTCAAGACAAGCACTATAGTTGCAGAAAGTGTATATTTGCTGGAGATGAAAACCAGATTAAAATAAATAGTAAAATGTGTTTTCCTGACTGAAGGGGGAGGAGAAAAAAAAAATAAACAAAAATAAATAAAATAAAATCGCCCATTTAACCATTTAAAAGTATATTGTTGTTTAAAGGCCCGATTACTTAGAAATGTAAAAGGGTTTGTTACTGATAGAAACGCCTATAAACTGTTTTAATTCTATAGGTTTAAAGTCAAAATTTCAAAGGAGAAAATCAAAGCTAAAACCCAGGCGGAGTTGGCAAACTATACAAAAAAAAAAAAAACTTGCTCTACCAGTTGCTAGCCCTGAGAAAGGGTGACACCTCAACCTTCTGGAACAGGAAAGTGGCCAATTGCTAGCATGGAGGCTTTGAATACCGGGGACAAAGGGACTTCACAAGTCGCAGACATTCATCTTTGCTCCAGGCTGGAACAATAGCAGGCCGAGACACTCACCTGTCAAGTGTGAAGGGCAGAAAACTTCAATCATAAGCGAGGCCCCTCATCCTGCTTCAAAGGAATTAACATTTGCTTACAGTTGGAAGAAAGGGGAAAAAACTGACTAAGTGACTTCCTGTTGGTTTTAAAAGGCCTATTTTGTAACTGAACTTTAAAGACATTTAACTTTGCAGCAAGAATGAGGAACAATATGAACCGTTTGTAGTTTTGAATGTAATTTTATGCTCTTTCTTTGAAAGCTTGGTAGAACTCATTACTGCATAAGAAACAGAAGTTGTAAAGAATAACAGATTGTGGGGAAAATATTGATGTTGCAGACATAACATTTTGTACACACATCCCAGGGGTAAATGTGCATCTGTGTACAAAGTTGGGAAATGTTAGGCCAAATCTTTCATGGTTAAAATTGGCAAAATGTAGCAGAAAGGCAAAAACCAGTTCCCACAGACTTGGGGTTTGGATTGAAATGTGACCAACAAAATATGTAGCCGGTGCATCTGATTTTCTCAGAGGTTATAACTTTATAAATATGTATTGGTAGCAAAATGAGATTTTGGTGCCAGTGGCTAAGGGAGGTTTCTAGTCATTGTAAAAATTATCCCATAAACATGACATACTTTTCTGTGATTCAATCAGAGAAGAGCAAGGTGGAAACCATGCTCTTGCCCAATCCTAGCATTATGGGTGTGGGTAGTAATCCTGTTCCTGCTGTATACTGTAGTGATGTCATTTGGCATGATAAATAAGGGAACCTGACAACACACAGGACACAAACTGATTACGGACTTTCTTCCCGATTTCCTGCGTGGCGTCCTGTTCCCGATTTCTTCATCCTGCTTGATCCCAATTCCAGATTTCATTAAAAAGCCAAGGCCTATGCATTGCTGAAGCCCTTTTCAGTTGGGCCTCAAATTCTAAAAACCCAAAAAACCCAAGGGAAGCATCCTGATCCAGTCTGGTTTGCTACTGCTAGTTGCATGCCTGCAAACTCGTCACCCCACTGATCTCCAATCTCCCGTAACCAGAAGGTGCAGTGCAGTCTGGTGACCGGAATGGCCTAGATGATCCCGCCCCGCCTGATTTGCCCAGCTGTCCTTGGTAAGACCCGATCCATGTGATGACCAGAACCCTGGGCGGTCCAAAATCCTAAATTAAAGTGGACTTGTAAGTATTAATAGAAATCATAGAAAACCATAGCATACCTTGCCTTGTTGTATCCCTATCTCTAAACCATCCTATCCTTACCTTGTAACATTATCAGAATCCTTATTGCAATACAGTCTTTGATTCATCTTGCTAAGTGCCATTTCTTTAGTCATCTTGTGTAAATCTTAAACTATCAATCCTACTTCGAGTGATCCGACTGGTTCCGCCAGGGCGGGCGCTGTGGATCTGGTGTTGAAGTCATGAATCAACTCTAGAGCTTACTTTGTCCCTCCTTGGTATTCTGGCCGGAATGCTCTAGCATAGAGTAAAACTATAGTAAATGTTTGCTTATCCAGTTTTTGTTCTTACTACCCGATTTTTCTAAAAACGCCCCTCATTCAACCTTGCATCTCTTACTCAGTTTAATAGCTAGAGGCATCATTTTAACTCTGGCCCAAGACCCACAGCTACATACCAACCGCACTCAATATCAGTGTATTTCACCAGTTTTTCTTAAAAACAGTTTGGTTGATTTTAGGCAAGACTCCACAATTTTGCAAAGTTTTACACGTATGTTTTTTATTTAAAATTATTTTCAACCTTCCATTCAGATTCAAAGTGTTTACTTTTGCTCAAACTATAGCTCATGATTGTTAGTATCTTTTCAATGTTGCTCCCATAGAGATTTGTATTGATTTAAGGATTTTTGCATACATTCATGGTTTTACTCAGCCATTTATGAAGTGTCATTTAAACAGTAGGGTTTCAAATCCGTTTCCCTCTTGTTTGGGGAGGGAAGGTTGGATTTGAATACTGCTTTCTATTCCTTATTCCCGATTACCTGCTGATTCATTATATCTATTTAGAATTGTTTATTTGTGGGTTGATGAGTATTGCAGGGGGAAATCCTAATTTAAGTGCTATCTTTCCAAACAAGCCAAAAGTGTTCTTTTCTCTGGTGTTTTATATTTTGTGTTGCTAAAGAGTGAATTTAAGTGCATTGTTCACATTCCTATCTGTTATTGTCACCACTTTGGTGATTGCTGCCCCATATATTAAAAAGCATATGTTTGATTTGAATTTTAAATAAATATAACCTTTACCAACCAGCCTGATTCCTGGTCCATGGTGACCCAGGGAATTTTAATAAGGGGTGTGATATGAAATACTTAACAAGGTTTAGGTCTTCGGTGTTATTGGCGAAGAGTAGGAATTGTCTTGATGAGTTGAGATTCAAGTATGTACTGGACGTCTAAGACTGGATCAGAAAGAGGTGAGTTTTGAGCCTATGGATGTCCTTGATGGAGTTGATCTTGAGGCATAACTGTGGGTTGTCGGCGTATTGATGGGTGTGTGTGGCTACGAGGGCTCCCAGCGACTCCATGAGTAGATTGAAGATCACTGGGAGAGGATGGGACCCCACAGGTGACCGGTAGAATGGCAATCTAGAGGAGTACATCTGAACAAACTGCTGGTGGTGGGCGAGGTAGGACTTAAACCAGCGTAGGACAAGGTTGCTGATCCCCATGCACCGATGTGGGTGTCCATAAGTGCCTGGTGGTCTACTATGTCGAAAGCAGCCAATCGGTCAAGTAGAACCAGAAGGCAGGGGTGGCTGTCCAGGATGTTAGACGTCAATCACCTGTATGGTTGACGTCTAACATCCGTGCTGTATTTGGGTCTGAACCCGTATTGGTAGGTTTGGAGGAGATTGGTGGTGTCAATGTGTTTTAGCAGTTGTGCTGCTACCGCCTTCTCAATAAACTTAACTAGGAGGGGAATATGGATGATGGTGCGATAGTACCTAGGTTGTCAGGATCCAGAGAGGGTTTCCTTAGTAGAGCGGTTTTGTCCCGTTTTTTGGGTTGATGGGACAGTGTTTTGACTTAGGGAGTGATTGATTATCTCCATGTAGGGAAGGAGAGCTTCTGCAGGGAGAGCCTTGCAGATGGATACTGGGAGGATGTAGTCTATATACAACGTGGTTTTGAGGATGGCCAGGGTTTCTACCAGGTCATCTGTCGAGTGTGTCTTTCTTGAATGTTATACAGGATGTGGAGAATTGTTTTGCAAGGAGGGACGTGAGGTTAATCTATGGATGCAGAGCTGGTGTATATGTGCTGGCGAATCTTGCTGATTTTGTCGATGCTAATGTGTCGATGGCGGTGGGTTTTTCGATGTATGACAGGGGCGGGTAGCGGGTCGATACAGTGCTTGGCTGCTTTTTAGTGTGCTTGTCCTTTTCTTGGTCCTTCTGCTATCCTGGGTTTGAGAGGTCCTAGTTGTACTTTGGTCATTGGCAAGAACCCTTTGTGTAGCCTGCCGAAGCTTTACAGTGTCTGAAGGCAGGATGTGAGGGAGTTGTACGAAACTCTGCTCACCTTTGTCTTCTGGTGTGCCTTGGAGAAATCCGTTCAAACTGGGAACAGCCCAGCTCCTTTCTATAAACCACAGGGAGAGTTTGCAGAAGTTGTTTGTGGATTCCTGTACATCTAAGCCTGAATCTTGGAGCAGAACACAAGTCGACCACTGAAACAGAAGATCGGATTAAGAAGAGAAGACTGCTGCAGCTACTTCCAACGACCGGAGATGCCTGCTGTGTAACCGCTGCCTGTCCAGACCCCTTTTTTGGTGCCACAGAGGAGTCCCAAAGAGTACTCCGACCCATACACTGGTGGGACTAATCAGCCATCCCACCAAGAGCTGACACCTTCCTGGGCTGCAAACCGTCAATACCTTGGGACCTCGAGACAGTGCTGTGCAACGTCATCCAAATAACGAATCTTGCAGAAACTTTGGTGGACTCCTGTTGAACCTCCAGAGACAAAATTTCACTCCTTGCAGTCACCTCACCAGAATGCTGGACTGAGATAGCGAGGCGAATCCGATCAGCGCAAACAGTCTTTCATCTGGTACCTTGAAAAGGGCACCAAAATCAGCTGCGAGAAGCACAGAAGAATCCGTTGTTGGGAGCCTTTTCTGTCGACTGCTGGTCCAAGTTCCCATCCAGTGCCCTTTCTTATGTCACCAAGACCAAGAATCCAGAGACAGGGTCCTGGACTGCTGCCTCGTGAAGGCATCCGTCTGCATGCTCTTCACTGCCGAGTGTTAGTTGGACTTCATAATCACTGTCCTAAGGGCTTAGTAAAATCGTTCAACTGAGGCAATACAAGACTCCACTCTTAGAAGGCTGTACCACCTGAGTTCATTGTAGTGTAGACAGAGCAGCCAGGCTCATGGCGAGCGAGCGGGAGGGGGCGAGCGAGCGGGAGGGGGCGAGCGAGCGGGAGAGGGCGAGCGAGCGGGAGAGGGCGAGCGAGCGGGAGAGGGCGAGCGAGCGGGAGAGGGCAGCGAGCGGGAGAGGCCAGCGAGCGGGAGAGGCCAGCGAGCGGGAGAGGCCAGCGAGCGGGAGAGGCCAGCGAGCGGGCTGTAGAATCAGTAAAAGTGAAATTGTAATACAAATGATCCAAAGAAACCCTGAGACATTTTGTATTGTAAAAATAAAATATTTATTTAAATACAGGTAGGCCCAGACTAATCTAGGGGTAAGTAAACACAAACATATGAAATCACAGTATAAACACACTATACTTGAAAGTATACAGACCCAAGTATAGACCTTATTTAAAGTACCCAACAGTAGTTCTGGGGAAATCAAAACCTTTTCATACACATTCAGTATAGGTCAAGTCTATTCTTGGGGAGTAAAAACCAATGGTTACTTTTTACAATTACATTCAGTAATGCAAGGGCAGTACACCCTTCCAGTTGTATAATGATTCTCAGTACAAATCACTGTTAGGCAAGGTTTGAATGCAGTAACTTCTGGGAACACTATAAACAACTATGATTACAGGTATAGGCAACCCAACCTTTGGTATAAGCTTGTACTACACAGTTTTGGTAGCTTGTTGAGCACCCAGGCCTATCGCAAGAGGGGAAATGTGAGCTGTAGTGGAGTTACAAAGATTCACAGTTACAGGTATTCAAATATACTTTTACACTCAAGATTTCTTGCATAAACAATGAATAATGTATCAATCAGTTATAAAGCCTTCTTCAGAAGGGAGAAATAGAATAGTAGCCCAAATATACAATACTGTTTCAAATATACAATTTATGGATCAGACAAGGCCTTTTTAGGATGGCCCACAGACAACCTACACACCCACACACACAGGTGACTTCAGTAACAAGGGTGTTGGGCCCATTAATAACTTAGTGTTGGCATACAGAATAGTCCTTACAAAGTAAAAAGGCAAAAGTTATTAGAACACAAGAAATACAAATAGTCATAAGCAGGGCAAATACTTTCAGATAGCTCTGAGAAGAGTAATTCAATTCAATAGGCTAAGCCAAAGTCAATGGGCCAAGATCTTTGCATAGAATGCAGCACTTCAAGTAAATGGAAAAGTCTTTGCACAAGTTCTTAGGAGTCTTTGGCAAAAAAAAAGACTCCAATGTAGGGCCACTAGCTGATTAGACCTGTTAGTTGCAGAAGTTACAAGCACTTCCACAGAAAGAGGTAAATTCTCTTAGGCTAGTTTTACAGTTCCTTAGTAAAGAAGAAAAAGATGCAGCTGAAGACTTCTGTTCCTGTACAGCTCTGCAGATCTCGCTGTTCCTGGGCCTCAGTCGTGGGGACAAGAGGGAGGCCGTTGGGGGGACTCCTGCACCGTACTGGCACCGTCAAACTTTACTTTCAGTGGCTGTTTCGCGTTTCAGCTCCTTGTGGTTCAGCAAATAGCAATAAGCGCGGTCCTGGCTGTCAAGGTGGACTTTCCTCACATCTGAGGTCCCGCACTCAACTGAGGGGGGAGGGGTGGGGCGCAGGCTTGGTCAGTCCTTCTTTGTGGGAGTCCGGAGGATCTTCCAAAAGCTTTAGGCCAGCTTACATGCAATTCACACAATCTGGTGTCCCTCTCCCTGGCTCTACGGTTTCCTGCAGCACTCTGAGGAAATGCAACCAGCTCCAAGATGGGTGTCCAGGTGGCTTACTTGGGAGTTGATTGGTCCTACCAACTCAAAGGGAGAAGTCCTTTGCAGGGATTCTGTCGATGCAAACTTAGCGATCCGGAACTGCAGGGCTTCATCAGGCAAACCAATGGTCCGGGAGTTGCAGCATCAGTCCTCTTCAAGCCGCTCTTCGGGTCCTTCGCCCAGTGGTCAACTGCCTTCCAAGCAAAGAGACTGGCCTTTTATTCAGTTCTCACTCGCTCTTCCAGCCTAGCTGCCACTCACCCAGCAGGGTGGCTGTGCTTGCCGAACAGCCAGCCAATCGTCAGAGTGCACTTGGTTCTCCTATAAAACTAAGCACAGAGTTTCGGGCACCTCCGTCACTTCCTGCCTACCCCAGACACTGGAGCCAGAGGCGGGTTTCACTCCTGAAGCCTGCCAAAGGCGAATGAACAAAAGAGGCTCAGGGGCCTCTTGAAAACCATGGCTCCCACGATTTAACGTTACCGGCACTATGAACAGTTCACGGTCGGGGTAAATCATGGTAGTTCATTGTAAAACCACTGCCACCAGCCATTCTGAGAGGAAAGGGTAACATTTGACTGTTACATGAGTAACTAGACATCGGGGATACTAAGTAACCCCTCCAGCACTCTGTAAGATAGGGTGTGCTGGGTCTAGAAATTTACAGGGCTAAGTTAAGTCAATTTCACTCCACTGTTCTGAGAAACAGTAGTTGATCCCAGAGAAGGTATTTAAACCTTGGGAACTCGGAAAGACTTCCCTGTGGCACTACACTGAAGGTGCTTTGTGACAATTGTAAAAGATGATGTCTATGGAGTTTGTTAGACTCCATAACCAAAAAGAAACAAATAGATTTAAAAGTACAAAATCCCAAAGTTCAGCAAAAGAGCTGGGGGTCTCTAAGGTAGAGAGGCATTAGCACATTGAGAATTCTCCCTAACAATCACTTAATCAGTCAACTGGACAATATACGTTTGGTGAATAGTAGAACACTTATTCTAGGTGCAGTAAAAACGTACAACTACTTTTGTGATAACCGTTATACTAGGTGAGTAAAACCCATATACAATTACAGGTGCTTTTGAAATCAGTGAACCCCAGATAGAGATAAAATTCTTGTACCTTATTTTTGGATGGAACACAGCTAACACAAGATAAGTAAAACCCATATACTTTGTTTAACCTCACAATGAAGGGGAAAGTAAAACCCAATGTTACATTTAGTGAACAGTTATTCTAGGTAGGCAAAAACCTAATACAGACTTATTCTGGACAGGCTAGCCGCAAGTCAGGGGAAGCAAGACTCAGTTGGGGGACACTCCTACAATTATCCCCAAACGACTAATCTGGTGAAACCAACAATTTACTTTTGGGAAGGGCACAACCTAATCACGGGAGAGTAAAATAACTTCACATCTACTTTCTATTAAACTGGCAAAACAGTTGCTAAAGAAGAAAAGATGTTAACCATACTTTTAAAAATAGTGCATCACACATTCAAGATCTTTACGAACTTTTGTAACCGTTTACTCTTAGAATTACAGTTGCCAACCAACTCTTTACAAGCAAGTAACTTTTAAAGACTTGTTTTCTTTCCTAGGCAGAGGTCCCAATCCCTTGAAAGTCTTTCCCTTATTCTTGGAGCACGAGTGTACTCATTGGCAGAAAGGAGGGTCACTGGGACTAGTGACCAACAGGCCGTGTCAGAATAGGTTCTTTTGTAGCAAAGGTCAGAGGGCCTTAGAAAAACTGGGCAACCAGGTGAGTACTTTACTTCTAGGGCTAGAAGAGGGTCCAGGGGCTTCGCAGAAGACACCCTAGCAGGATTCTAGCAGTGGGACCGAGAGGCCTCCCCATCACAGAAAATCACCCACAGCTACACAAAAATCCTAACAGGCTTAAGGTAAGTGCATACCCAAGCCAACACTACCTCAGCATCGAAGATTTTGCAGGAGGAGGAGGAGGAGGACTTCAGGGTCTGCAGCCAAATAGCCGGTCAGTGGATTCCTTGTCGTGGAGACTGAAAACAAGACATCAGAAGGGACTTTTGCAGCAGGGATTGATGAAGGCTCTAGGCAAGGTTTCCCTCGTGACTGAGTGCGATTCTGCAGATTAGGCACTTTTTCAAGGAGCAATGAAGCAGAAAATTGTGGTTGAATTCTCTTCGTTTTAAAGGTCCAGCACTCTGGTGAGGGGACTCTTCGGACTCGGTTCGTGTCCCTGGAAATTCACCAGGATGCCCACGAAGTTTCAGCGAGATTCGGAAGACTGTGCACCGCACAATGGCTTGAGGTCCCGGGGTATTGCAACAACGCAAGGTCGCAGCAAAGCATGGAATGGCTCAAAATGCAGGTCTTCTTGAGTCTAGTGGGTCTCACTAAGCACTGGGTCGGGGTCATTGTGTTCGGAGTCCCCAGGTCGATTGCAAGGGAGGGCTACAGCAGGCTCCGGTTACACAGCAGGCTCTCCGGTCGCTGTAAATAGTTTCAGCCTCGTTACCTTCATCTTCCTCTTTGGTTTTAGTTCCAGTGGTCGACTTTTCTTCAGCTTCCAGGTTCGCAGTATTTATCAGGATATACAGCACAACATCTGCATTTTCTCCCTGCATTTTACAAGAAGGGTGGTTTGGTTGTCCAATCAGGGCAGCCAGCCCCCCCCCCACCCACTGGGATTTGTCCCCATTCAAGCAAGGCGCAAGAAAAAGGGCTGGGGAGTTTTGGACTCCTCCCTCACTTCCTGCTCTCACAGACTGGAGCCTGGGACTCCCACCAAAGATAAAAAAATAAATAAAAAAAACACACAAAGGAATTTCACAGAACATGTAAAAGGTATCAAAAGATCCTTTCTACCCTTGGGAACTGTCGTTCACTCAAAGTTAGCACAAGAAAGTAAAAATGGGAGCCCCTAGGGCAACCCAGCAACAACAGGCACCTATTGCTAAGAAGTTGTTAGAGAATAACTTTAAAAAGACACCGATAAAAAAAAAAAAAAAAAAAAAAAAAAAAGAAGATTATGCGAGTGTGGAAAACGGTTCCCACTCACTGAGGTATTAAGGAACAAAATCCCACTAGTAAAGCAAAAAAGTTGTGGGGTTGACCCAGGTCAGGAAGATTTACCAGTTCTGTGCAAATCTTCCAACACCGAGGTACTGTGTGGCTGAGTCCAATACTTACCTAAAGTCTTGTGTCACGATTCGTGTGTTAGGGAGTTCGCCATGCTTAATGCTGGAACGCATCTAGGGAGCCTTCTACAAAGTCCCTGAACACATTCATCTGTACTTGTTGGACGAGCAATCCTCTGGAACACAGACTTTCCTGCATCTGTGACCAGAAAAGTGATGGGTGGAAGGTTTTGAATGAATCTGTACCACTGGCGTTGCTCTGGGCAACCTTCCAAACAACCGTTTTTTAGCCCGTCTGCACCATTGCAAAAGGGGTCCAGCCATATACAAATCAGTCTGGTACTGCCATCAATGGTAGCAGACCAGCCTGAACTGCTAGGCCAGGTCCCCTAAGCACGGAAACACAAGCAAGCCCAGACATGTTTCGGCCTTGTTGGGTCTCCTCAGTGAGGTGCAGCTTGGTTCCCTATGGCGCAGCGAGCAAGGGACCCACGTCTGGGCATACCCTCTCACATAGTGAGACAAACTGACCACAAAAACGGACCTTTCTGTTTTGCTAAAGTCACCCCGAGTGGGACGGGTATGCCCAGACGTGTGTCCCGAGTCTGACGGGCCTAGAGACCCAAGTTACTCCTCACTGATGACGCCCAACAAGGCTGAAACATGTCTGGGGATGCTTGTGGTCTCGTGCAGAAGGGATGTGACCTAGCAGTTCAGGCTGGACTGCCCCTTTTGGGGTAGGACCAAGCCTGATTTGCATATGGTTTTCCCCTTCTGTAATGGCTTGGCAGGCTGAAAAACGATGGTCTGGAGGGTTGCCCAGAGCTTCGCCCGTGGTTATGATTAATTCAAAAGCTTCCAGCCATCACCTTTCTGTTTTTCCCCTTTCCTGCATCTGTGCCTTATCCTGGCCTGCCTACTGTTGGCCACAGGACTAGCAGTGTTCCTCTTCTGCCTCTGAGAACATTCAGGTCCTAGAATAGAGGAGGATTTCTAAAGTCTAAGGCCTATATCCAGAAAAAAAGAAAAAAAAAGTGTTGCAGAGTACTTACTTGCTGTGCGTTAGTGCTGTAACGGATTATCTCTGGAGATAGTTACAAAGTGTAACTTACCTTTGAATTGCTTACTTCCACTCTGAAAAGTATACACAGTTATTTACTTACCTATGAATTGTGTTCCACTATTCTAGAAAGTAAGGTAAGTGTTAACTGCATATTCCTGAAACAGAAAAAGTTACATGTGTTGCAAAGGACTTACTATTGTGGTAGGGCAACTATTATTCTTGAGCTAGAATAAGTTACTTAGTATTGTACGTACTTGTAACATTTGTAGTATAAACTGGATTATTCCTGAAACTAAATTAAGCAGCATAGTTTACTACCAATAAGGTAGTCTCACATTGAATTGCCCATTGCCATTCGAAATGTCTACTGTGGTTTTACTTCGCTTGAATAGCATACTGCCACTCTAAATGTGTAACAATAGGTTTTACTGACCTTTAACTGCACAGTGCTACTCCAAATATGGTTTATATGTTGGTTTACTTACCGTAAGTATTGTTTTGGTTTTTATAATTGTGTTACTTATAAATGTGCTTACCATTTAATGAATTCTCTTTACCCATGTGTATTTTGGGGCAGATGTATGCTACAGGTTCTTTGTGCCTTCCGACAACCCGCTTTCCCTAATAAGATGAGCCTAGCTGCTCGGTCATAGCTACACATACTTTGAATACTACAGCCTTCTACTAAGAGTTGGAGTTTCTGCATTTCTGTATTTCTGTATTTCCCATGGTGTAGTTTTATAAATTGTTCTAACAATAAGCTTCTTGATTTCTTGGTGCAGGTGGTTCACATGTGCCAGCAGAACACATTTATTTCAGTGACAGTGGTGGTAATGGGTGTGCATACAAATGGTGAAAGCCTCACCTCTTTATCTGCTCTTCAATCTGTCGCATGAGTGGTGATTGCCCCTCGGCCAACCCTGGACAAGGGGTCAGCGTTGGTACCACTCCAGAGTCGCTCTGCTCCAATGACCCATTTTGCTCCTCTGGGCAGCGTGACAATAAAGCACGCACTCGCTTTGAGCGCATGTCAAGGATAGTGTCTGTGTATCCAAATTCCTCGAGATACCTGGGGAAACAAGAGGGACAATAAAACCCAATTTCAGAAACCAAAAGGCAAACAAAAGATAGCCACAGAAACTGGGCAGGCACATGGGCCACAAAGGGAAAAGCAAAATGGAGAAGGACACCAAAATAAAACGGGAAGGCAAAAAGAGGAAGGCAAGACCATGGACCGCAGAGGACTACATTGTGGGCTTCACAAAAAAATGTGAACTGAAACTTATATTGGAGCTACAAGAAAAAGAGCCCACCTGAAGGAGAAAAAGTAATGACACAATGGCATAAGCAGAAGTGAGCCCCAGAGGCTGCTGGTATAAGAAAGAAACCCACTTGTTCAAGTGCACAGTGTGCAAGACCACCGATAAAAGATTGAACGTGCATTGGGTAAACAAAAAGTCCTTTGAGTCGCACAGTTATGAATAGGAGGATTCTAGAAAAAAAAAAGTTAGCCACAAGGAATAGAATGGTGCCAGCGCTGGCAGATGCTCCCACACTCTATTCTCCCTTTTGTGCATAAGTAGAAGGAGTGAATATGGCTTCAACGCCTTTGTGGGGGTGAGGCAGACATGGCCGTTAACACCAAGGAAGAGAGGGTTTTGGCCCGTTACTGGCCATGTCCACCCACCTGCCAAGGGGGTGGGAAGAATTCCCCCTCGCCCCCCCCCCCCCCATCAAGAGAATCACACAGCCAATCTTGTGAGGAGAAGAAAAAAAAAGAAAAAAAAAAAAGAAAAAAAAAAAGATGCATGCCGCCATAGGGAAAAGGGACAAAGTCCTAAAGCAAGTAAGTTGGGCGGGAACGGGTGTGGTTTGTTTTGGGGGTGGAGGGAGAGGCTCCCTATGTTAAAAAAAATTAAACAAATGCTGCCACCCAGGGAAGGGCCTCAGGTGGCTGGAACAGCGGGCATAGAATGTATATTCTCACCCGCTGTTCCAGTCACCAGATTGGCTCCCAGGGAAGGGCCATTAGCCAATCATTGATTAAAACAAAGGCTAAGGAGAAAAGATCACGTCGCCACTGGTATAGGGACAAAGACTACCACATGGGGCAGTGGTACATGCTAAAGGAGCAACACAGGCCAACTTGTATAAGAAGAACATGATGTTATAAGGAAACGGGAGGCAAAGGTGACACAAGCATAAGGAAAAGGAACCCAGAAAATACCAGCCTAACCAGGTGAAAACAACCTAAGAAGGAAGGAAAAGATTGGAGTAGTGTCACAACTCCAGGAAAAAGGTGGGTCCCATTGGGGGGGATGGGGCAATATGGAGACCAAGAAAAACACTTCTGAGAGCAAAATGAAGAATTGAGGCTGAGGCAATACCTTTAATGGGAACCAAAAGCTCAGAGCCTTAAAAGGATTGATGAAGTATTTTCTAAAGCATCCCTAAAGCTAATTTCAGAGGACCTCAAAGGACCCAAATGTTGGTGCTGCCACTTATCATCAAACACACACATTAACAGGAGCAAGTAAAAGAGGACGGCTTGATATTGAATGGCAGTTTCCACCCAAACTACTCACTGGCGCAAAAGCTGCCTTCCTTCCTTCAAGACTAGTTGGTTATTTTCCAACGAGGCAGTTTCTGCTGGGCCATTGAGAACTGGGAATAAACAGCAAGAAAATACTTTAAATAAATAACAAAAATATTGATTATTATACCTGCGTCAAATCCTTTGCATCCAAGTCAACTGTATGTTTATTAGAGAATACAAACATCCATAAAAACAGGTCATAAAATAAAGTACAAATTCATAGGTACAGCAATATATCATTCTTAGAATGAACAAGTTACTTACCAACTGGTAACGTTCTTTCAACTGGATGTTCCTCCAACGTATTCCACATCTTTGACATGTAAATTCCACAGCTGTGCACTTCGGAAATTTTTTCGGCAGAAGGCACCCTGCGTCGATGACGTTGGGTCGATGTCCCTCGAAGGCCTCCGTCGATGGCGACGTCACTGGATGTTATAACTAGGACGCACGGCCCCACGTATCCTCAGTTTATGTTTTTTTCCCCCCAGAACATGTGGCACCAATCCAATGTCTGCTTGATTGCACATAGCCTTGCGGAAACGTGAGCTGCAATCTCATAGGAAATTCTCCAGAGGGGCAGGCTGGGAGGGCGATGTGGAATATGTTGGAGGAACATCCAGTCGAAAGAACATTACTAGTTGTTAAGTAACTTGTTCTTCGAATGGATTGTGTCCAACATAGTCCACATCTTTGACAGACTCCCAAAGCAGTACCAGAAAATGGAGGCGGGAAAAGAATTGAGTACCCAATCAGATGGCGGCATAAAGAACCACCTTACCAAAGGCCATATCCTGACCATGGATCGTATCCAGGGAGTAATGTTTAACAAAGGTGTGGATAGAAAACCATGTGGCTGCATCACAAATATTCCTAATAGGAACTCCCCGTTGAAGGGCTGTGGAAGTAGCCACGCCACTAGTGGAATGAGCTCGCAACAGTTCAGGGGGTCCTTACCCGCCAATCGGTAATGGTGAGGATAATCCACCTGGACAGGGTCCGTTTGATAACAGCCTGGCCCAATCGGTGTCGAGCATATTGCACAAAGAGTCGATTGTCCACTCTGACCCAGGACATCCTAGAAATATAAAAGGTCAGAGCTCTCCAAGGTGTTGTGGCTGAATAGAACATGGAATGTTTGGTGAGTGAAACGTGGAAATGGAATGGGGAGAGGGCAGTTGATTGAGGACAATAAAGGAGTGTAGATGCACAGAAGGCATCCTGTCGTTATTTGAAGCTATTTGATTATATATAAAATGGTATAAAAGGAACATAATTGGCGACGAGGTAGTGACTCGAGTAACCCATGGAAATGACTGAAGGAAAGCAACCAAGGCTTGCGAGAATAACCTGCAGTCCGGCAGAGGGAAAGGAACTACCATAACAGGACATACGCAGCCTGCGGAGGTGCTGAAGTGACATCATGGAAATAAGGAGATATTGATGGCAAATATAAGGAGGGGTCGTGAAGAAAACATAACACAGCAACAGGCAACAATGGACAAGGACGACAAATGAAAGCAGTCCGTTGAGGAAAACAAACAAGTAAATGGAAGGAAAGAAAAACGCGGCAAGGCGCAGGGTGCGGTCGATGTATTGGGACTGTTTAAGATTTAAAACATAAAAAGTAATAGCTGGCATTATAAAGCATTTGTTTTTAATAATGTGGTGAATGAACTTACTCAAGGCGCAACATACAGCGTGAGCGTTAGCTAGGAGTGCTACGTCAGCTGAGGAGGGCTGAAGTACTTGGCAACGTCAAAGGATCATTAGAGGAACGGACATATTAACGTACCACCATATTCGTTTACAGCCGAGGCAGACTTTAACAAAACAAAAAGGTATCTGGATGATGAAATGCATATGGTGTGGAAGCAAAAAGTCTCTCTTGATTTTACTGCATCAGCTGCAAGTCTCGAACAAATGCAGTAATATTTAAACATGTAAGTGAACACCATCTAGAAAGAAGATAACCAACTGCACTACTGGAAAGCACAAAGGCACTAGGAAGGCCCAAAGGCAGCAAACAGCCAAACCGCTACGGTTGTGTCTAGATGTGATTAAGAAATAGTATATCTGAACAAGCACTGCACTAATGAGCGCAAGGGTTTGCTACATGATCTTCATGTTATATCTTAATGCAATTTAGCTGTTGCAGTGTCCTGGACACATCACATCACACGGGACCAGCAATCATCATACAAGTGATAAGGTGTTTAAAGCGGTATTAAGTTTTAAGGTGTGCTTCAAGTGCATTCACATACAGATGCTTATACAGAACAACAGATGAAATTGAAAGAAGCAAACTCATGAACTTTGCTGTAACAATGCTTAGATACAACTAAAAACACATCTCCAAGTGGCACTACAAATGCTATGAAATGAAGCAATATAAATTGTTGGCCAACACGTCAAAACCTGGAAACGGACCGGAAGAGAAACCGATGACCGCATAGAGGACACAGCAAACGGTAAACCAGAGAGGAGATTGAAATAAGCCTGGACGGAGAGGGAGGGGAACCTAATGAGCCTGGAGGGAGGGGAAACCTTGGAACCCACGACCAAGCCCAGATCTGCTCTGGCGAATGGGACGCTGGGGGAATCAAGGGACCCAACACTCCGAGGGGAACCGGGAGGAGGCGCAAAGACTCCTTGGTCCTACCACAGTGAGGGTGAAACAAGTTTGTAAGTTTATAATTGGTTCGGTTATGTTGGGGTTTGTTCGAGGCATGGTCCGCCACTACACACTGTACACCATTCATTGCTGAAAGAGGGCACACCGATGAGGATTTCTTCACACAAGACTCATGCCTGAGTTAACAGTCATGACTCTGAACGTACAGGGCCTAAAATTACCCGTGAAACGACACAGTATACTAACATGCTTGACGGAACATCAAGCTGTAATAGTGTTCCTACAAGAAACACCTGCTCACGATAGATGAGAACAAGTTACTCTCTTACCTGTTAACGTTTTTTCGATGACATATTCCATATCTATGACATGTAATCACCACAGCTGTGCTGCTTCGGAAAATCTTCAGCGTCTGCGTCGATGACGTCGATACGCCGCCCTCGAGGACCTCCTCCGACGGCCGACGTCACTGGATGTTATAAGTAGGACGCACGATGCCCGTAGCCTCAGTTGTAGTTTTTTTCCCAGAACGTGTGGCACCAGTCTTCTGCCAGTCTGACACACAAAGCCTTGCGGAAACGTAAGCTGCAATCGCACAAGAAATTCTCTAGCGGGTAAGGCAGGGAGGGAGCGATATGGAATAAGTCGTCGGACCATCCCATCGAAAGAACGTTACCAGGTAAGAGAGTAACTTGTTCTCTGAGGGGATTGGGTCCTCCGACGTATTCCATATCTATGACAGACTCCCAAACCAGTACCAATGCAAGATGGTGGGAAAAGAATTTAGAAAACAAATTTAGAATGCCCAATCAAATTGCGGAGTAAAGGACCGCCTTGCCAAAGGCCAGATCCTGCCCACGGATGGAAACGAGGGAGTAGTGGCGTACAAAAGTATGTACCGAAGCCCAGGTGGCTGCATCACAGATGTTCCGAATAGCAACACCCCTCTGTAGCGCAGTAGAGGCAGCCATACCCTGGTAGAATGGGCCTGCAAGCCGACCGGTGGGTCCTTACCCGCCAAGCGGTAAGTCAGACAGCCAGAATAATCCAACGAGACAGTGTTTCGTTACAGCCTGTCCCAAACGCTTTCCAGCGTAACCAATGAAGAGTTGATCGTCCACTCTAACCCGGGACATGCGTGAAATATAAAAGCTTAACGCTCTCCTAGGATCAAGCCTATGGAGCCTCTCCTCTTCCTTACCAGGATGTGGAGGAGGATAAAACGCCAGAAGAACAACCTTCTGGCCTAAATGAAATTCCAACACCACCTTCGGAAGAAAGGAAGGACGAACTCTAAGGACAACCCTGTCCTTATGAAACACAGTGAAGGGTGGCTTAACTGAAAGTGCCTGTAACTCGCTCACTCTGCGAGCGGAAGTGACCGCAACCAAAAATACAGTTTTAAGAGTTAACAGTCTCAAAGGGCATGAATGCAAAGGCTCAAACGGAGCACCCATCAGAACTTGATAACAAGGTTCAAATCCCAACCGGGCACCTGGAAGGGTGACTGAGGGAACACATTAGTGAGCCCTTTCAGAAACTGAGAAATTAAAGGAATTTTAAAATAAAAACACTCTTCAGACGAGAGCTTAAATATGTACAGCGCCGCCAGGTAACCTTTAACGGTTCCCACTTGCAAGCCCCTGTGAGCCAAGGAAAGCAAAAAAGACAGAACCATGGGAATGTCACAAGCAAAAGGATCCACATTCTTAACCCTGCACCAGTCGCAGAACTTACGCCAACGGTACAGGGACTTTGTTGCGGGCCGTCTGGCCGAGAGCAACACCTCCATCACGTCTTCAGGGAGGTCCCAATCCTTATACCTCAACCTTTCAGAAACCAAGCGTGAAGGTTGAGGGATCTGACCTCTGATGGAGAACCAGACCCCCCCCCTCTCCCATGAGAGCAGATCGTCTCGGTAGGGTAGACAACGTGCAGGGCAGATGGACAAGTCGAGAAGGTCGTGGTATCACGTCCTCCGGGCCCACCCCGGAGCAATGAGGATCATCCAGGAACTGAACCTCTGCAGTACCTGCGGGATGAGGGGGACTGGAGGAAACGCATACAGCAGTGGGAATGACCACTCCACAACAAACGTGTCTCCCAAGGCTCCTTTTGGAGGAAATTCCCACGAACAGAACCTCTCGCACTTCCGGTTGACACTGGAGGTGAAGAGATCCACTTGAGGGGTCCCCCAAAGGGCAAAGATCTCCAGGAGAATCTCCTGAGCCAACTCCAACTTGTAAGAGATCGCGCTCTGCCTGCGCAGAGCGTCCGCCGTCTTGTTTTCGTCTCTGGCCAGATGAACTGCCGAGATCCAAACTTCCTGCTGGATTGCACAGAACCAGAGCTGCATCGCCTCCCTGCACAGAGGAAGTGACTCTGCCCCCCACCTTTTTGTTGAGGTAGTGCATGGCCACGGTGTTGTCCGTCAGGATCAGGACATTCTTCCCTCGCACAGTCGGCAGAAAAGCCCTCAGGGCTAGCCTGACGGTCCTCAGCTCCAACAGATTGATATGGAGTCTGGACTCCGGAGACCAACGACCGCTGACTGTCAACTCGTTGGCACGAGCTCCGCATCCCATGAGGCATGCGTCTGTCACGATGATCGCCACCGGCCAGGTTAGCCAAAATGGAGCCCCCTTCATCAGATTGTCGACGGCCCACCACAGAAGGTCCTGGGCGACCGAGGACGGCACCTGAACAGGATCCGGCAACCTGCTGGAGGACTGAGACCACTGGAGCTTGAGTGCCCATTGAAAAGATCTCATCCTCAACCTGGCCTCTGGCACCAGAAGAATACAGGATGCCATGAGGCCGAGCAATCTCAAGAACTTGAACGCTGGGAGACTCTGGGCAAGCTGAAACTTGTGCACCATCTGCAGAATGCGATGATCCCTCACCTGGGGAGAGAAACACTGCCCCAGGGACGTGTCGAGCACTGCTCAGATGTACCTGAGCCGCTCGGTAGGTGTCAAATGGGACTTCAGCTTGTGGAGGACGTGGCAGGTGACGGACGGATGATCCAGGACTCTCGGGAGATCGCGCCCTGATCAACCAATCGTCCAGGTAGGGATAGACTTGAATCCCCCTTTCCTGAAGTGCGCTGCCACCGCTACCCTGAGCTTGGTGAAGACCCTCGGGGTGGAGGTCAATCCGAACAGCAGGACCCAAAACTGAAAGTGCAAGTCGCCAACCGCGAACCTCAGGTACTTGTGCTTTGTATGCATCAGTACATGAAAATAAGCGTCCTTGAGGTCGAGAGACACCAACCAGTCCTAATGGTGAAGGGCCTGGAGGACTTGAGAGAGAGTAACCATCTTGAACTTGTCCTTCCTGAGGAGTTTGTTCAAACCGTGCAAGTCCATGATGGGTCTCAATCCCCAGTCTTACTTGGAAATCAAAAAATAAGGGGGAATACAATCTCTTGTTCCTCTCCGCTACAGGCACCAGTTCTATGGTGCATTTCTCCAGCAGGGATTGAATTTCCTGTGCAAGGAGCGGATCCGGACTCTTCAAAGAGAGATTCCCCAGTGGATTGTCTTTAGGCCTCTGTCGGAAAGGAAGACAGTAGCCGTGGGTTATGATCTCCAGAACCCACACATCTGAAGTAATGGCGTACCACTCTGCAAGATGCTGCGCCAGCCTTCCCCCAACCGGCGAACCATGAGACATGGCCTCATGACTGAGCTGAAGCGGCTGCGGCATTGCCTGAGGGCAAAGAGGCAACAGCCCGAGCGGCCTTGGCACCTCGAGTACCTTGTTTTCCACCTCTGGCACTCCTACGGTGGCCCCTTTGACTGGCAGCTCCTCTCGCTTTACCAAAGGATGAGTAATAACGAAAGGAACCTCCCCTCCATTGCTGTCCCCTAGGACGAAAAGGCGAAGGTTGGCAAACTGCAGCGCCCAACGACTTCGCTGCAGCTTTTGAGGTCTGCAACCTCTCAAGGCTCTTGTCAGCCTTGATGCCAAAAAGATGTTCACCATCAAAAGGGCATGTTGAGGAGCTGGGCCTGCACATCAGGAGCAAACCCCAACTTCCGCAACCATGCCAACCTGCGTATTACGGTGCTCGCCGCCATGTACCGGCTGACGCAATCTGCCATGTCCAAACCCGACTGAATGGCCTTACACATGGCATCCTTGCCATCCTGAACCATGGCAAGGAAACCATCCCATTCGTCCCCTTCGGAATATGTTCAGCCGCTAAGGAAACAGTTCCACAGAGTATGCGTGAAACGTGACAAGGCACATACGGTGTTGGCAGCCTGAAGCGCCATACCCCCTGAAGAAAATACTTTCTTCGCCCAGCCGTCAAAAAGCTTGTCGTACCCATCAGGAGGGATGGTAGGATACAACGCCTGCTTTGCCGGGGCCGTAGCCGCCTGCACCACCAAATTCTCCGGAGTGGGGTGCTTGGTCAAGTAGCAGGGGTCGCTACTGGCAGGGCAGTATTGTCACGGGAAATACTTGCCCACTGCCAGGAGACTCTCCGGAGCAGTCCAAGCCGCCGCCACCCTCCTCTGTAGAGTCATATGGAACGGCAGTACCGAGTCAGTTGGTGGACCTTGGTCGAGGATATCCATAAGGTATCCTGAAGAAAATCCCCTGGGGGAGCAGACCGCCCCAAGTACTCGGTGACCCTAGACATAAGGCTCCGGTATGAGGAGTGGGCACGAGAGCCAGGCTCAGGCCTACAAAACTCCACCTCCGGAGAGGTGTCCAGCCCACTGGCATTGAGCAGAGACTGCCGCAGGTCCTCAATTTGGGTATGGCCCGAGAGAATCTCGTCTGGCACCGTATCAGGAACCATGCCATCATCAGAGCCCTCATCCACCTCTGAAATAAACTCAAGATGGCGCTAAGAAGGCACAAAATGTGGAACAAAGCCATGCTTGACCTTGGCCAGAGCATTTCTAGGGGGTTCCACCGAGCCACGGGGTACCAGAGTCGACACAGGCCTCGAGGCCGGAGCCCCGAGCGTGTCCGACAGCCTGGGCGGGGCCTCGAAAGACCTTGGCGTCGACGTCTTTTTTGAAGACACCACAACGGGCATGACGAGAACAAAAGTGAACCACCCGAGCCCGAAGGCATGAGAGCGGTGTCTCTCGACCGATCACAACCGACCCCACTCTGAGGCGCGGACGGACCAGTGCCCTGCGATTTGACAATCGCTAACATTTTCTTCCCGAAGGAAGCCCATTCCTCCGGCGTCGCATGCTTGGTGGGATAAGCGACCCGCCGACGGGCGGGGTCCTCGGATGAGGACGGGGAAGGAGACCGATGATGGCGCTTCCGGGAGTACCTCGAAGAGGCAGAGGAGTGGCAGGACCGACTCCGAGACCCTCTGGACTTCCAACAACAATGCGGAGAGTCGCCCATCAAATCGTCCGTTGAAAGCCCTGCAGACCTCGACTTCCGTGGTTTGGAAACCTTACCTACCGACAACTTCTTCTTGCGCTCCCACAAGGCTTTGGACGTGAGCGACTGGCAGTCGACAGTCATCCTTGTCATGGGCCTCCCCGAGGCACCAGAGGCAGGCGTCGTGCGAGTCCGTCACCGACATCTTGGACCCACAGTCCCTGCGCTTCTTAAAGCCCAGACGCAGGGTGGAAGACGAGGTAGACATCTTCACGAAGAAATTCTTCACAATACGAACGGGTTCGAAGAACTGAGAAAGAACAGAAACTCCAACGAGACGAGCCGTGCTGAGATCTCCGAAGCGAACACGTTCGCGGAAAAAACAGAACTAAGGCTACGGGCGTCGGGCGTCGTGCGTCCTACTTATAACATCCAGTGACTTCAGCCGTTGGAGGAGGTTCTCGAGGGCAGTGTATCTACGTCGACGCAGGAGCCGAAGATTTTCCGAAGCAGAACAGCTGTGGTGATTACATGTCATAGATATGGAATACGTCGGAGGACCCAATCCCCTTCAATCGGATGACCCATAAAGCCTTCCCTAAACAGTACTTGCTTCCAGGGGAGGGCTGGGGGGGACGAGGAGTCGCAATCCTATTAAACGCCAACTTACCAGTCAAGAAAAAGGCCGTTTATAGGAACACAGAGGGTCGGCTCCCGTTACTTAAGGGGATCCTGCACAAACATACTCTAATAGCACGATATGCCCTGAACGACAGACCAGACATTTTCCTGGGTGAAATTCTGCAGACCCTGGGTAGTTGGTGCGAGGGACAAATTATATTAGGTGCAGATTTTAACTGCGTAATGGACCATACTCTAGATAAGACCCTCCCCCCTACTGCAGCAGACGGCTGGAACAGACAAGCACTAGGCAAACTGTTCAGGGATCAAGGGGTAGTAGAGACATGGAGATTCTTCCATGGTACGGGAAAGGAATTTACCCATTATTCACCATTACACAGGGGTTACTCAAGGCTAGATATGATCCTGACTTCATCCACACTCATCCCACAAATCGAAGACGTACAAATAGGAGTACAATATCTCACCGACCATGCCCCAGTCATGCTAAAAATGATCCCCATTAAAGAGACACCCCGCATTAATCGAACAAGATCATACTCGAAGAGGTCGCCCTTAGAGCCCATATGGAAACAGCGCTGAACAACTATTTTCTGGACAATGCCAACGGCGACACAAACTGGGGGTAATATGGGATGCAGGGAAAGCAGGAATACGGGGGGAATTTATATCACAAACCATGGCATACACACGAGAGAGAAAGCTACTCAAACAAACAACAGAAACTTGACCTGGAACTGAAGGAAGCAGAGACACAACATAAGGCAAAACACCCAAAACAGTAAGAAACCTTTGAAAAGAGAGCCCAACTAGAAACCCACATGGCAGATCACATTGCACAATCCCTACTGCGCATTAAACAGTCCTATTATGCACACGGAGGTAAAGCTAACAAGTTCCTAGCAGCTAAACTCAACAAACAAAAGACCCGTAATTACATAGTGAGCCTTAAGAACCCAAAAGGGGGGATAAGCACTTCAGAGGATGAAAAGTTAACCATGGAAAAGTTCCACTTAGGCCTCCTCGAAAGAGAGGAACTATCCCCACAACTCCAACTAGACTACATGGCCAAAAGAGAACTCCCCAGATAACGGAAGAAGACAACCTGAAGCTCCAAGCACCCATAACAGCCCAAGAAATAAGCTATGCCATAACACACCTGCCGCACAATGAGACACCGGGGCCAGACGGTTCGTGAACGGGTACTCCAAAACCTTCAGGAACCAGCTACTGGGCCCGCTAATGAACCTTTTCAACCACAGAGAAACTGGGTCAGTCACGCCAGACATGGGAAAATCGACCACAATCCTAATCCTTAAACCAGGGAAAGACCCCACAGATTGCGCAAGTTACAGGCCAATTTCATTACTAAACAGCAACGCCAAGTTATATGCAAAGACCCTGGCAACCAGGTTGGCGAAGGTTTTACCCCAAATAATCCACGAAGATCAAGCAGGGTTTATTGTAGGGAGGCATACACAGGACAACATCAGGCGGGCGGTAGACATTATAGAACTAGGGAACAAAACTAAACAGAAATTTTCCATAGCAGCTTTGGACGCACGTAGAGCATTCAACAGCTTAGACTGGGCGTACATGAAGCTAACCTTGAAGCAATACGGCTGAAACCCTACCTTCATAAGGATGGTCTTGTCGAACTGCAAACTCCCTTCAACTACATTTAAAATCAACGGGAGACCAACTACAATACAAATTCGGAGAGGCACACGGCAGGGCTGCCCGCCATCTCTTCTTGTATTCGCAATGGCAATGGAACCAGTGGCACAAACCATAAGATGGGACCTAGACCTAAAAGGGGTATTAGCAGGAGGGATAGAGCACAGAATAGCACTATACGCAGACGATATTCTATTATTCGAGAGACACTGCCATATCACTACCCAAAACCTTAGAAAGATTGAGAATTTGCCAAGGTATCGGGGTTCACGATCAATTACGCAAAATAAAAAGCCCTAAACTTAACAGAGGAGGAGATACCCAAAGACATGGTGGCACAACACCCACTAACCCGGGAACCCAAAGCCATAGACTACCTAGGCGTCCAACTAACACGGGAATATAGACACCTTTATGGGGAGAACATAGGGCCGCTGTGGAAACAATTAAAAGAGGACCTCTTGAGATGGGATGGCCAGGAACTCTCATGGTTCGCACGTATAACCGCACTCAAGATGAGTCTTTTATCCCGCCTCCTCTATCTAATTAGCTCCCTCCCGATAGAGATCCCCTAAAAGGAGCAGAAAACTACAAAAGGATTTGGTAACCTTCTTATGGAATGGTAAAAAACCCAGAATTCAAAAAGGAATCTTAACCAGGCCAGTATTATTGGGGGGAGGGGGGGGGGGAACCTGGCACTCCCCGACGTGGAAAGATACGCACTAGCAGCCCAGATATCCCCAATGCTGAAATGGATGGGAGAAAACGAACACAAAAGGATTTTGGGCAAAGTGGGGGTGACCACACCCTATTCACCTGAAAGGATTTTACCAGGAAGGAACCCCACTACAATTAGAGGAATGGAAGCAGAAATTCGGTATAGGGGAAAAGGATAGTTACACATATATACAAATCAGGCACTGGATTTCCCAGGAAGAGGTTAAGAAGGCGGCCACCAGGGCTCCCATAGGATTGGAACTCCCCCTACAGGAAGGACAGACCCACAAAGCAATAAGAATATACAAGCTGCTAGACAATGCACGAATTGAGAGAAAGACCTGGGAGCCCCCATCACGGAGGAGGAATGGGGTCAAATCTGGAGGAGGGCTCAGAAAGCATCCAAATGCACCACAATTAGAGAGGCTTCGTATAAGCTATACACAAGATGGTACCTAACCCCACACAGATGAAATAAAATGAACCCTGCATATCCCCCCGCCCCCCCCCCCCCCAACTGCTGGAGACAATGTAGTATCAGAGAGTACCTACATCACATGTGGTGGACCTGCCCTAAAGCTGAAATATACTGGAAGGAAATATTGGGACATTCACAGGGCGACAACTCCCACACAACCCAAAGGTAATATTGCTAGGAACTGCAGTTGGAGTGTACGCAGAGACAGATAATAATGCAACCATGATCACGCAGCTACTAAATGCAGCAAAAATAAAAAAAACACTGGCCCAGGGATGGAAAAACCCTGGGAGTCCAGTGGTCGCATGCTGGTGGGTTAAAATATGGCACATACTGGCAATGGAAAAGGTGGGGCCATAAAAAAGAACAGTTATTTGAAATTCAGGGAAGTGTGGGGTCCATTCATAGACTTTATTGCAGATAGGGAAGCCTACTTCCACAGACCAAACGTGATGAGAACGATTCTGAACTAAAACTCCCTGGAAAAACTGAAGCTCGAATGGGCCCATAACAATCGCTAACACAGGCCGACAATGCCCGAAACACATTTGCACTGGGTAATGATGTAGAAAATGGAACCAGCCCAGTTGGGGGGAGGGATGAAGGGGGGCAAAGGCTACCTGTTCTATGGTAGACACAGGGTGGAGTATGGGCGGGAGTTATAAATGTTAAAACTCATGGAATTCCTGCAGGATTGAAATGAGAACTGGAAAAGAAGAACAATGATAAGAATATTGCATACTGTTTCTCACATATATGTTGTAACTTGAGTCCATGAGAAGAAAAAGTTGTCGGAATCATCTTCCTCATATATAGAGGACAATGCTCTAAAATAGTCAAACCTAGGATATGGCTTAAAACCCATTTCTAGAGCAGAAGGAGCTAAATTTGGCGTCACCGTCTGAGACAACGTCGAAGTTGTGGACGTCATAGGCTACGACAATCTTGGAAAAGACGTCAACAAAGTTTGAAAAGACCTTCATGCACGTCATGGTCGGAGCTTTCGACATCTCTACTGCCTGTGATGTAGTGACAGTTGTAGGTTTATCTTTTATTGGGGTTGACAGTGGCGTCGAAGAAACAGATTAATGTGTCGAAGGGCCCTTCGACAAAGGCGTCGATGAGGCAGATTTGTTGATGATGCGTTCTTATTGCTTTTACTAGAGGGTTCATGACGCTCTCGAGTACTTTCTCTCGCCGGGTTAAACGACTCGCTGCGTTTTGATTTTTTTGGTCTTTCACCCAGGGTATCACCTTTAGACGTCTGAGGCGGACGAGGCCGCTTTCTCGAAGACACCAAACATTTATTTACGGAATTCCTCCCACTTAGGAGCTGTGTTTCGTGGGGCAGGTAACCCTTTCTGGGAAGTAGAGGAAGAAAAAGAGGGAGATCTACGACACCTCTTCTTAGAGTGTTTTGATCTCGAAGACTGACTAGAACTGCTTCTAGATCTTGAACGGGAATGTTTGTCGACGAGGAGACAAATGTCTCGACCGAAGAAACTTTCGAGGGTGTAGAAGTTTTAAAGTCCTTACCTCTTTCCAACTTCTCCTTACGCTCCTTCAAGGCTTTCACCGTCATGGACACAGTCCTCGCATTCCGAACAGTGATGCTCCGATCCCAGGCATCACAAAAAGATCCTGTGAGGATCCATTAACAACATGTTCTTCAAACAATCACAACATTTCTTGAAACCGGACCATCGAGTCGATGGTTCGGATGAAGAAGCCATCGTTGTAATGGAATAATCTTTGAAGAATAAGAAGGTTTTTCTGAAGAAACGAACTGAGCGTTAAGTTTGAGGCCCACAAAGCACAGAAAAACAGAACTGAGCAACGGACGCTGCGCAAGTCTATTTATACTTATGTCATCTCACGTCGGCACCGATATGGAGGCTGTCGAGGGACTCGAAGGACGTTGACACGCAGCGCCCTCTACTGAAAGTTTTTTCCGAGGCCAGCAAGCTAGAATGGATAACATCCAAGATCAGGAATACGTCAGAGGACACAATCCCTTTCAAATGTTATTTATAACGCGCCTGTACACAAGTGTTTCTAAGCGCGAAAGATGCACATAAAATTACAACATCGCTCCAACTTCACTGCTCCCCAATCACAAATATGGCGAGCGCACGCAACACAAATCCCTCTCACTGGAACCTTTCCTGATCACTGTGTGTGGGAGTTAGTTGCTGTTTAAGTAAAGACACTGGAGAATCTAGCTTTGCTCAAAACTGGTCTCCATTTAAACCTAGCTGCCTTGAGGAGAGCCACAGTGCTCCATTTAGCCAAAACTAAATGATAGCCACTGTGCTATATTAAGCTGCATTTTTGATTATATCCACTATCATACTTCACAACTTTTTAAAAAAAAATCTAACCTTGCTTAAAACACGCCTATTAGCTGCCTTGGAGTATAGCCACTGTTATACGTAGCTGCATTTTTAGTATAGCCACCGTTAGATTTAGCAGCACCTTTGATTATAGCCACTGTCATATTTAGCTGCTTTTAAATATAGCCACTGTATAGAATTTAGTTGTGCTTTGAATGTACCCACTTCTCACACTCCATGCTTAGGAAACGGTTGAAGGCATGGCCACCCACCTGCAGGCATCTGCCATCATACACTACGTTAAGGCACAACACCTCTGCCATAAGAATGCAGCCATCCAGCCACGACATTGTCTAGCTGCACACAATACATAATGAGCCTCCTACTCTTGCATCCCCTCAGACTACCTCACAGCAACCATCCACATGCCAGCTAGACGTGGGCAGCTCGCTGGGATTTAGCCACCCCCACCTACCTTTGTATTGGCTAAAATGTACAAACGCATTCTGACGAATTTCCCATACCTGGACTACAGTCCCCCCCGATGGTGTTGCCCCACAGCATGTCGAGACCATATGTTAAGGAGAATACTCATTTCTGTGCCAAATCCCTTCAACATTAGAGACCCCAAGCTCTTTTGTGCTTTGCTTTTTTTTTTTGTTTTTTTTTTTTACTTTACACCCTGGAGTGAGCCTTTTTTCTCACTCCCTCATGTGTTTTGACCTGACTTGGATTATGCATTTCCTTAGTTTTTGGAGTCTGACAAACACCATAGGGATCTAGTTTTTATATGGTGACACACAGCACCTTCAGTTCGGTGTCGTAGAGAAATCCTTTCGATTTCGCATAATGTTTAAATACCTTTTCTTGTGTGAACTGTTCCCAAGAATAGTAAAGTGAAATTGACTTTACTTACCTTTTCTCGGTGTGTCCAGCACACACCAGCTTAAGTAGAGTGCTGGGGGGTTTACTTATTAGCCCCTTCTCCTACCTACTCATATAACATTTTTAATGTTACCTGCACTAGTTTAAATGGCTGGTGACGGTGGTTTAAAATTCCTACCATAGTGCTTTTCTACTGCAGGCTGAATCCTCAGCTGCAGTATAGCACCCATTGGTGACCATTTTATCAAAATGGCCCTGGTTGTCTTTTTCGCCATTTTCTGTTTGTGAGGTCTTTCTTGGCGTTCACTCTGCACGCCAAGCCAGGTTTGAGACCTTCGTTAGGTTTTTCCTTTGGCGGGCTTCAGTACTGAAACCCGCTTCTGGCTCCAGTGTTTATGGAAGGGCAAGAAGTGACAGAGGTTCACGAAACTCCTGTCCTTTGTCTTTAGGAATGGATGAATGCATTCAGTGCTGATTGGCTGGCTGGCTATCCTTTCCGGACAGCCACCCTGCTGTTTGAGTGACAGCCTAGGCTGTGCATGAATGGGAGAAACCTGCTTAAAAAGGCAAGGGTTTTGGGACTAGAGGCAGAGTCGACCACTGGGAAGAACACCCAACGAAGAAACTGAACAAAGCTTGCTGCATCCTCCTGGAACTTTGAATTGCCCGGTGAAGCCCTGCTGCAACCCCTTTTTCTGATCGACAAGTGAACCTCCAGAAGGGACGACTCCTTCCCTTGGCTTAGTGGGACCAACTAAACCTGAGACAAACTCCAGTAGACTACCTTCCCAGACTGGCTGTAAGGCTTTACTGCTGCAGAAACCGAGTGCCAGGGGTCGAGAAATCCGTAGTCCAGTGAAAGGTCTGCAATCTGGCTATAAACTCCAGGAGTATCCTAAGGACCCTCCAGAAGCAGAATGACCAGAGCTTGAGTCCCCTCACCAGAGTGCAGGACTCAAGGAGTGAAAGAAGCCCAACCAGTATACAAGATCCGCAGTGGTGCCGTTTACTGCGCGCTTAAACGTTGAAGTGCGGCAGATCCAAAAAGAGCCTGTAGCTACTATCAAATTGCTGCTGCAGCAGTCCTCCAGACATCCTCCCTCTTTCCCCACGACTGAGGCTCAGGAACACAGGATCTGCATTACTGCTACCAGACAGAAGCCAGCTGGACCACTCTTCTGCGAACCAGAGGTACTGTTCAGACTTTGGGTACTTAACTGAGAAGAGCAAAGCTAAAGACACTGCAGCAAGACTTGCAGTGGCTATTTTTGTTGGAGTTGATTTCAACTCTACGTAACAACTTGTGACCCTACAGTGATTTTCTACAAAACTCTTAACTTTGTGCAAGACTTCTTATCAAAGAAGTGTCGCCGCTCCATAGACTGTGCTCCAATTGACTTTGGGTGTCCTGGCTCCTTGCAGACTCTTCTAGTCCATCGACTGATTTTCAAAAGGTGATAACTTGGTTTTAAATTATTATTGCTGGGAAAGGTTTTGTCTAGACTTCATTTGAAGATTTAAGTATACTTGCATGTCTCGAGAACCCGTTTAACCTTTTTCCTTCAACCTTTCCTTTCTGCAAACCTCAGAATCTGCAAAGTACTAATGATACATAAATGCCATTACTGTCATTGAGAATGAAGTTACCTCAGTGTCTAAAAAGCATCTCTAAAGAGCATCTACTAGCTTTAAAAACTGATGTTAAATAACCATTTAAAACTAAAACCTTGATTGTAAGTGTTACTTGTTATAAGTGTTTCATTTATGCAGCTCTAGAGCTCACATTTACCCCTATTGAGATAAGCCTGGCTGCTCAGTCACACTACCAACTTGTGTAGTACAGGACTATACTAAAAGGGGGGTTACTTAATACCAAGAGGACAAGTGGTGTGTAGTCTCCCACAGGGTTACTAAATCAATTCTTGCCCAACACCATACCAAATGGAAAAAGGCAATAGACAAGTGACAAATTACACTAGATTCTAAAATTGCTTTACTCAAGGAAAATTTGCCTTTACCATCTTGTATAGCGTCGGGGGTTTAAAGGCCATTTTAGTTTTTTTGGCCTTGTTTTTTCATTTGATTTGGGTTGGTGTGGAGCAAACCTCTAGGGGAAAAAAGTATTGGTGCACCTTTTGTGACAACAAGAGCTTCTATTTGTATACAAAAAGAAAGACAACAGGGTATTATAGGTTCACTGCCACAGTGCTCCCTCTCTTATGTGCAAACCGCACATTATAACTGAAAAAAGTCATTTATGATGTGTTCAATATGCAGTGTTTATTCCCCGACCCTAATTGGCTACCGCATACTTACATAATAATCACATATAGACTGCTAGTTCATTGGTCCAGTCTTCCGACTCCAGTATCTTCACACATGGTTGACCATCTCTTCAGCTTGGGTCACTGGAAAATGATTGGTTACATTTCTGAAAGCACTGCCCTGAGACCTAGTCATGTGATGTGCACCTGGCTGGCAACATGAGCTCAGTGGATAACTTCGAGGTCAGTCTGACCCTTGCGAATAACATTCCTTTTCTCATCCCAGCCACACAGGCGCCCCAGTCATGCATCTTCGTCGTAATCTTATAAGAGTTGGCATCATCCTTTGCTCTCCACGGTACAAATCACAGACTGCTGTCCTCCGCTCCCCACCTTATCACCTACCCATCCTGAGGGGGAAGGCCTAGGTTGCCTGCATGCCTACTAACCAGTTCAAATAGTGAAGGATTTAGGAGTTCTATTCATGGGAACCTGGTAGTACAAATGAAATTACCATTATCATGGGGGGCGCTAGTGTCGTAAATCTGTTTTGGCAGCTCAAGACCTCTGGCTGGTTGTGAAAAAACCCATGGGAGCCGGGGTCACAGCCCTTACTTGTGGTGGGCCACTCCCATTCCTTTCTAAATTTTGCAAACCTCTAAATAAGATAAATCTGTGTGTTTGTGTTCTCTACCTGGTCTTGAGGGAGGGAATATTCAACCATAAGGCCTTGTTTTGTGCTTCCACAGCCTGCGATTATCCAGGCCTACCTTCCAATATGGGGTTCAAGATCCATTCTATATGTATGTCGTGAGCATGCAATGTATCCACCTATGATGCTATCAAATTTATGTTATTATCCTTATGAAGTCCTAGAATAATCGTGCCCGGTGCCATTCACCAATACCCAAAAGTCTCCCCTTCTCAACTGGTACCCACTCATGTGCATCTCCCGCATATTAGTACACTTTCCGTAATCGGAATCGTTTGGGAAGGGCTAGGATCTTAACGTGCATCCCAACAACCATTATAAAATTAAGGTAATATTTGCCAGTTTAGATGAAGGGCAATCGGATGGTGGCCACTCTGAACCCAAGTAAAAATCTTTAAGCAGTAACCAATGCGAGACTGAGGCAAAAATAATCTATAGTAGAGGTTTGATGACCCCTGAAAGTATATTTCCCAGGACTATCATTGGTTAGGCGTCCATTAAGATATCTAGTGATTTTAAGGACTACAAAATAAAGAATGCATTGTAAACTAAACAATGAAAAAATAAAAAAAAATGCTCTAAGAAATATCTGTGGGGGTCGGGCAGGGTTTTAAACAAGGGGGAATCCCCCAAACAAAGATTTTTTTTGTTTCGGTAAAAATTCATTATTTATTAGTTAAATTCATATAGAACCACCCATTAATAGTCCTAAGCCCCCATTTGTTTAGCCAATTGCATAATTTAAGTCCATTTGCGCACATGCAGGGGAACAAGCACAGGAGGATTTACAATGCCCATTAAGATGTCTCCATTGTTATCAAAGAGATAGGTAATGGCCCTTCCTCTCCCCGCCCCCAAGTTGAAGTCACCGCCAATGATAAATGCATTACTCGAAAATGTGGGTTGTAGTAAGAGATCTAAAATACCATTCATAATTAACAAATAGCTTGAGCCCTCACATTTAGATTGTCCGTTATAAAAATGGGCTAATAGTGGGTTGCCAGTTCTTGCCCTATTTACTACTTGAACAAAATGTACATTTGGCTCCAGTTTGACAAGCTCACATTCTAACTGTTTTGACCAAAACTGCCATTGCCCCTTAAGAGTGACCACCCCCCGGGTCGTTCTTGTGCAGTCACTTGTAGTGTGACATACCCATCCAATACCAAATCCACAGTTGCCCAAGTCTCTTGAAGTAACAAACTTTCAAAAAGTCCATGGTTTCCATCTTTTTCAACTTATTCAGGGCCCCTGCAATGTTCCAGGATATAAACAAATGTGGGTATGGCTTAATCCATGTGCAGGTAAAAATAAGTGAATGGCAAGTTGTTAAAAATTGATGTACTTGTTACATGTTCTGTATTGGTACCAATGTCTGTTCGTATTAGTTCCAAATACGTAGAGTGGATCGATACAGAACTGTAACCAGGTGAGCCACAGGAACCAGCGGAGGGATTGAGAAATACTGGTTGTATTGGCGATTGTATCGATATTAGATGAATGTTTGGGGAGTGACGCCCCTCCAGACGAGCTAGCCCATAATTAAGACATAGCAGGCAAGAGTTCCATATCATGGCTCATAAAACTAAGGGCCCACTCCGCCCTAAGAATGTGTGGTTCCAATTTAACAGTCCTCTTTGAAGTAGCTATCCAGTAGTGTAGGGGGCTTCTCTGGCGGTTTTGTGCCACCCTTCCTGAATCTATCGAGGAAAGATCACTACCAAAGAAGCGACTTTTGGCATCTGCAAGGATGTAAAGCCCAATTTCTCAGGTTGTGTGACCAATGAAGGATACAACCCAAACACTGCAATAACATTTGAACCATTTCATTTCTCAAGAATTACTGTAGAATTGCTAACCAAAAAAATAGAACTGAATTTGTGTCGTACAATTTTCAGTGATGGACTGAAATAAAGGGTGGATATGAAACAATTACATACGAATTTACAAGGCAGATGCACTAACATTCCCCTCAATAGCATACCCCAATATACCCAAGGCCATAAAGATGCAGCTATCCCAATAAAGTGTACGCAAAAATGTCTCTCCACCATGTAAACCCACAAATTAACTCCTCCTGACTTTCTCTTCTCCCCTCCCAGATGTTTTGAAAAAGTGCCTGAATATCTGAACACAATGTGGAATCTAGCAAAAGAATTCTGTGCAATCAATACCTGTCTCCATTGGGTCAGGTTTCTTCTCCCCCGGGCTTGGATCATTTCCAAATTTCAGTTTGTGATATTTTGTCCTGGAAGAAGTGAAAGATGAAAGCAGTGACAGGTAGGGGTTTCACCCAAAAATCAAAAAATGATGCATGTGCATGTGTGCACATGACGCAGTCCCGCAGAAGCTGCAATGCTAAACTAACAAAATGCAGGCACTCTGATGAGCAATCTCCAGACACAAGGACAACTTACAGAACAGTGCTAGCTACAGTGCTTAAAACCAGGCCACTGCCTCGATACATGGTACAGTACCTCAGAAAGCATATTTCAAAGCACCAGGTTATAAACGGTCATTAAGCACAAGGCAATCCTGCATAACTTGCAACATATACTGCTTCATTATTTTAATAACCACAAAGCAAAATAGAATAACCAGCAACATACTACAACAGACCTCAAAATGTGTACTAGCCAGGCTAGTATTACCCGACTCATTCAGAAATTGTGCATGTTAAGGATTAAACAGGTGTTGGGCGGGGGAACAGTGATTTGAAATTGAGCCCCCCCCCCCCCAACACTATAATGCAGGAGTACACTTTATGTATTACATGGTAGGAAGACAAGAAGCAAACGCTCGAAACTAGCAAGCAAATGGTCAGGAAAAAAAAATAAATAAAAAAAAACCAGGACACACCCACAAGGAGTCCATAGTAAAAACCGCCAAGTAGACAAGTGACAACATCCAGAGGGACAACACCACAAGAAAAATGTAGAGGTGGCGAACAGTGCAGCCAGGGCGGCAGCATTTAAAGGAAACCAACAGTACAGATAAAAGAGCAAGCACATAGATCACTCAATTGCAAAGATATTCCCACCAAATGCAGATCACAAATGCTTGCCACAGATTCCATTCTCACCTCTCCTGCTTCAAGGCATACTCCAACATCTTTATTCTTCGGACAAGGTCTGTCTTGAGATTTTCTTGCCCTTTTCTTTCCCCTTGAAGAAATGCCACCTGAGCCTGTGTAATACAAGACATTGGGAAAACAAATTATAACTAGAAGAGAAACAGACTTTTGTATGTGAGAACACTACAACTTAGCAAGATGGATGCAGGTATACATTCCATTCCAAAAAATAAAATCCTAAAATACGCTCAGTTATGTACACAACTCAATTAATTCTGAGACATACACCAGCATTACTAATCAGAGCTATGAACGCAACATCTACTCCTATAGGTGTACACTATTCCAGAAACAGCATACACTTCAAAGAACTGCAAAAATACGCCATGCCGTTCCATGGTAGAGAATGCCAACAGTAACTGTCCAAGTCAACCTACACCAAACGTATAAATTAAAATGACACTGGCACTCAAATAATTTAATTCATAAATAACTGCAATGGCTTGCCACAAAAGGACAGCAGGTTCCCCTGTATCGAATAATCCAGCTAGATTTAGGTAAACCGATTCGACCAGTTTACCTCATGCACATAAGAATGCATGTAAATGAGGACACTAAGTGCAGCTCTGTAAAGTGGGGCATCTCCATGCGCTTAGCAATGGTCATCTGGACCTTCAACCTACTACTGCAATTCTATCCACTGGCTTTTAAGCCACTGTACAGTTCACGAATGAAGCTTTCAGGAGCTACAGCAATCACCAGCTTCGCTCTTACACCCTGTGGCAATATTTAGGCGTCAATGATCACACCTGGACTTCAAAAGGTACTATAGCAATTAGCACCTTTTTTTCTGGACACTACAGTACATTTGACATGTAAATATATGTCCTTTAAAAAAACACTTTGGCATGCATATATGAATTCCCGCGTGGGTTTTGAAGTTCTGTGGCTTACACACTACAAAGTAATTACAACTGGGACTCTAGTGGTTAGAGCAAATCACATTTGAGATCAGTGTGGTGTATGATAGCGCAAAAAACGCTGGGATTCAAGAAGCTTTTAGGGACTGTTGCTAGACCAGTTACCAAATTACCATCCAGACTGTGGCAATAACCACTTGGCATTGTGGGCACTTAGGCAATAGCCATATCATCTTTTTTGCCACTGCAACTATACAGATTACCACTTTCGGAAGCTTTACCTGACGCGAGTAACATTAGTGATTTTGTCACTGCATAATTTCTATAAACAAAACATTTCGGTAATATAGGGAGCAGGTTACAAATCTTACATAAACCCTGAGGTAAGTGCCCTTACCTTTGGTGGTGGGCACGCTGGCCACGAAGAAGAGGGCAGGAGAGTATTCCCAGGTCACAATGAGTAAGCTGTTGCAAAGTGTCGAGAATGTAGTTGTCGGCCTGAAGCACTTCCTTAACTTGTCAAGGGCAGACTAACTATCCAAGTTGGACCGGTAGGGCACGCTAGCAGGGCACTTGAAGTCTTGCACAGGTCAGCCTTTAGGCCCCATAAAACCATGGAACCCAGGACCACGAAGAGCAGATTGTGACGGGGAGAAGCTAGGAGTTCCAAGTGGGAGGTAGGAAATGCAAAGTAGTCATAAGGATCCTGAGTGTAGTTGGCGATCATTAAAAAAATACATAGTACTTCCAACTCGCCGCGGACCCCATGCGGTCCATACCCGTCTCCAAGGCAGATGTCACCACTCTACCCTTGGAGTCGTTCAACCACGTTGGCTCTGTCAGATGACAGCCTTGGCGCCCAGGGGCTATGCCGATAGTTTAAAATCGGCCCCCCTGGTCACAATTTGGACCTCCCGTTGGAGGTCATTGTTGAATGTGTATTTCTCCCGTTGGAGACCAATTCTAAAACACTCAACCACAGGAGTACCCGAAACAACTATGCTTTCACGTCCATGGCTGACTTAACTCCCCCACAACCCTCCCCCCCTCAGCAAGCGAATCTTCCGAACCAACCCCGCATTTAAAACTTAAGTTCACCACCTTGAACGTTAGGGGCCTGAATTCCCCCCGAATAGGAAATCCATCCTACAAAGGTTACAAGACGATGGGACCTCGATCGCCTTCTTACAAGAAACACATTTAATCGCAGCAGACTTTCCTCCCCTGCGAAGCAGATTCTTTCCACTACAATTCTTCACCTCTAACGGAACTAAGAAGGGTGGCACCGCTATTCTATTTGCAAAAGATCTGAAACCCCCAGATCCTGGACTCGCGACGATGCCAGGAGGGTCGCTTTATTGCAATCAAGTGCACCATCCATGGTCAGCCCTATACCCCGATCTCGGTGCATGCTCCGAACCAATATCAGGAGGGCTTCTACCAGGACCTGGAGGACTCCCGCCTTCCATTCATTCATAGAGGGGCTTGTAGTCATGGGATGGGACTTTAACAGGGCCCCGGACTCCCTCAAGGACAGATCCCAGCCCCCAACATCCAGAGATCTGAAGTTGGCCACTGGTCTGCTCCACCTATTCCGCACGCTGAACATTGTAGACTCCTGGAGTGTATGGTCCCCGGATGAAAAGGACTTCACCTTTTACTTGTATGTGCATCGTACCTTCTCCAGGATCGACCTGCTCCTGACCTCCCCACAGATCCTGACTTTCACAGATGTGTAATTGGCCCCCGGATTCCCTCGGACCGCGCACCTTTCACACAGACCTTGCGGTCCCACGACCCGGAGCCCCCTCCACGCCGCCGGTGGTGCCTATACGACCCTATTCTGGGGGACATGGCAGTAAGACTCAATCGCTAGTTCCATAAAGAACTTCTTTGCTGAAAACCAGGATGAGGACACTTCCCCGGCCAACACCTGGGATGCTTTGAAAGCGGTCCTTAGAGGAGAACCGATTACCCAAGGCGCCGCATTCCATAAAAGAAAGCAAGCGACTCGTGCCGTTCTGGAAGCCGAAGTCCGCGAAGCCGAAGCCACTCAAAAGGAAGGGCTGGGGCCCCCAAATCTTACAGGATCTTACAAATGGCTAGGAAAAAGCTCAAAGCCCACTACGCCGATGCTACAGCGAAGCTGCTGACCAGAACCAAGCAATGGCATTACGCCCATAACAACAAGGCGAACACATTTCTGGTTAAACTGGCCAAGGAGAAGAGTAGGAATTCTATCATGGGCCTTCGCGACCCCGTAGGGGGGTGATCCACTACGGACCATGAGAAAGTACGCCTGGCAACCGCCCACCACCAAGAAATAATGACGGCGGCCCCGAGGGACCGGTCAAGCAGCGTTCATACATTCGAGGGGTGGCCCTCCCGCATCTGACCCCGGCGGACAGGGAAGACCTTAAAGCGCCAATTCTCCACCGGCTTCTACGAAGTCTTCCAGCCCCAATTAGTGGCCCCTCTCTTCAACTCAATCGTGGCCACTGGAACGGTCACTCCAGCAATGCAGGAATCCATCGCAGTCCTTATCCCCAAGAAATCAGCTCGTATAGACCCATCGCTCTGTTGAATTTGGATGCCAATATATATATTCTAAGATCTTGGCCAATCGTCTAGCACCTATCCTCCCAAGCATCATAGACCCGGATCAAACGGGGTTTATAAGCCACAGGTCGACAAAAGACAACATCCGCAGGGCACTGGACCTAATAGAGATCGCCAATTGGGACTCCCAACTACTGGCCCAGCTGGTGCTGGACGCAACCAAAGCATTCGACAAGGTGGACTGGTCTTACCTGCGCCTCACTCTAAAGGCCTTTAGCTTCGGCCCGACTTTCTGGAAAATGATCCTCACGAATTATCAGGCCCCTAGGACTAGGTTGAGAATCAACGGCCGCCTATCGGACTCGATCTCCCTTACATGTGGAACGAGACAGGGATGTCCTTTGTCCCCACTGTTCTTTGCTCTGGCCATGGAGCCGCTGGCTCAACGAGTTCGGGAAAACCCCTGAATCCGTGGCCAGAGGACCGGCTCTGCGCAACACAAAGTGGCCCTCTATGCGGACGACATTCTGTTCACCATTACTAATATTGAGGGATCCATGAGGGCGGCCTTAACTGAAATCCAACGCGTCGGGATTGCATCAGGTTTCTCCATTAACTTCCAAAAGTCAGCGGCGCTGGGAGTGAGCTTCACCCCGGCCGAACGGGAGGCCTTAGAGAGATGTCCGTTTCAGTGGAGCATCAAATCGATCCCCTATTTGGGGGTCACGATCCCCGCACATCCAACAAAAGTTTCAGGCTAACTTTCCGTCACTCTTTGAGTAACTAGAGAAGTACTTGGCCCGCTGGCAATCGCAAGAGAACTCCCTCCTAGACCGCATCACGACATGCAAAATGAATCTACTCCCTCGCTTCCTCTATGCCTGCGCCTCCCTCCCAATCACCATTCCCCCCCCTACAGCGGCTCCAAAGAAAGATGGTGGACTTCATTTGGAGTTGGAAGAAAGCACACATCCCGCGAAGATCAATGATGGCCAGCACGAGACTGGACTGGGGACGCCCAACCTCTGTAAATACAAAATGGCAGCACAGCTGGCCCACCTCCAAGCATGGGGGCTCGCTACAGGACGGCCGAAATGGGTGGAGATTGAATAATCCTGCCTCTCTCTCCCCCTTCGCTTACTCACGTTCCTACCCACTGCCTTACGTCGAAGCTAGCCTGGAATATTAACGGCCACAAAACAAACGATAAAGGCTTGGGAGTGGGCCCGCAGACACTGGGGCGTTCCAGGAGACCCGAGTGCGCTCTCTCTCCAATCTTCCTCAACCCAGCTTTTCCCCCGAGCCCATCCAAAGAACTTTAGGAACTGCCACTCTGGGGCAACTCTACGATGGGGACTCCCCCCTAACCTTCGAACGCTGTAAGATGACTTTCCAGTTAGCAGAGACGCATAGGTACTCCTACGCCCAACTTAGGCACTGGTGCTCCCACCCCCAGACCCGTGCAGCGGCCACAAGACCCCTTACCTCACTAGAACTGATGGCCAACGACCTACCTGCCCGGGGAAAAATCTCAGCCCTCTATAGACTGCTGCTGGACAACCCCCTCCAGTCCAGGCCCTCCTACATGTCTCAATGGGAGACGGACCTCGGGCACACCATTGAGGATCACATGGGTGGACATCTGCACAAGAACATGTACGGCATCCCGCTGTATCACCAACCGGGAGTGTGCCCATAAGCTGGTCCTGCGTTGGTATTACTTCTGCCCCCCCCCTCCCGCCACCATCACTTCCAACCTGCACTAGACCCAAACCGCGCCTGATAGCGCGAGCATTTCACTTTATGGACGACCCGCTACCGCCATCAAACCAGACCGAATGAGGCCCGAGAACTATGCCCACCGAGAAACGCATGGGGTGGGAGAAGGGGACTGAGTGTTTATGATCTGAGAACCTACATGCAATGTGACTGTTTATTTTATCAATCAACACACAGGAGAAATTATACAAACAAAAAAAAATAAATAAATAAAAAAAAAAGAATACACATAGGAGAAAGACTTCCATTCACCGTGAACGGAAGACGTACTATATCAATGCTTAATGTAACTGTATGCAAAACCTAATTTTTAACACTTTCTTTGGCTTAAGATGGATTTCTAAAATCAACCCTAAGGGGTGGGTGGGGGCTAGATTTTAAGAGGCCACCCTAGGTTTTTAGTGAAGAGAGTGCTGAGGAGCCAACACACAATTAAGGCATTAAGGTACGTGGAAGTGCAGCCAAGGCGTCGTGTCAGAAGTGAGTGGTCTAGGGCCCTAATGAGTCCATACAGAATAAAATAATTCATCATAGGCGTTATTTATACAAAACAGTTATTTATTGGGCCTTTCAGCACACGCAAAGAAATAAATTAGCAGGTATTATCGCACGAAAAAAAAACACCAATACATTCACCAGTAGGTTCACTTACAATACAATCAATCACTAACCAAGAGAAACACACTTGTACTTGTGATTGGTTCTAATTTTTTTACTTGCATCAAAGTGCAATTCCCTTTACCTAAGGAACCCCCTAAGATGTGTGGGGCCTAGTGCCCAAAGGTTACGGGTTTCTCCAGGAAAAATATCCTCTAAAAGGATGCAATGGGCTTGATGGCGATCGCAAACAGTTCAAAACTATTTAAAAGTGGAATAAATATTTGTCAGGCGAGATCTCTACTCCAGTCCAAAGGCTAGCCCAGGGGTCGGAGGCTTGACCCTTGTTCGACAAACAAAAGAAAGTAGTCAAGAGACAAAAAGGTCTTTGCACCCAATGTTAACCTATGGAGAACAGGGCGAGAAGAACAAGTTACTCCTTACCTGGTAATGTTCTTTCGATGGGATGTTCCTCCGACGTATTCCTTATCTATGATACAAGTATCTCCAGCTTGCTGGCCTCTGAAAAAAAAATTCCCAGTAGAGGGCGCTGTGTGTCGACATCCGTTGAGTAGGTGTTCGACAGCCACTGTATCGACGCCGACGTCATCATGCCTATAAATGGCCACGCGCAGCGTCCGTTGCTCAGTTCCGTTTTGTAGAGTAAGGTAGTTATTGCATGAATGGTTACTACCTTTGAAGGAGCGTAAGCTGCAACCACAAGGGAAGTATCACTGCGGGGATGGATGGGAGGGGCAATGGGATGTTCCTCCGACGTATTCCTCATCTATGATAGACTCCCATAGCAGTGGTATGTGATTGGAGGCGGGAGTAAGAGATGCCATAATGAACAGAGTGTAACACAGCTTTGCCAAATCAAGTCTCTTGACTAGAGGAGGAATCCAGGCTATAAAATTTGGTAAAGGTATGTGCACGACCATGTGGCAGCCGCACATATGTCTCGAATTGGTACCCCTCTTTGAAGAGCTGAGGAGGCTGCGATACCCCTGGTCGAATGAGCCCTTAGATTTTGAGGGGGGCTCTTTCCCTGCCAGTTTGTAGCATTCCAGAATGGCTAAAATAATCCATCTGGAGATGGTTTGTTTGGTTATTGGTAATCCCAACTTATGTCCTGCGTAACCTACAAAGAGTTGGTCTGCTTTTCTAATTTTAGCAAGTCTACTGATATAAAAACTCAAGGCTCGCTTACGGTCCAGCCTGTGTAGTCTCTCTTCCTTTTTCCCCAGAAGGGGAGAAGGATAGAATGAAGGTAAAGTAATCTGAGTAATGTGAAATTCAGAAACTACCTTTGGGAGGAAGTTAGGCTTCACCTGTAAAACGACTTTGTCCTTCCGAAAAATTGTATGAGGAGGTTTACAAGATAGGGCTTGTATCTCGCTAACCCTTCTAGCAGAAGTTAATGCTACCAATAAAACAGTTTTGAGGGTGAGAAACTTCAATGAACAAGAGTGGAGTGGTTCAAATGGAGCACCCTTTAGGAAGTTTTAAACTAGATTTAAGTCCCAATGTGTACCCTCCAAGACCATTCCAGGTATTGTATTACCAATGGAATTTTGAAATATGAACGCTCCTCTGCAGTGCGCTTAAAGATCGATAGCGCTGCGCGATAGCCCTTAATAGTGCCAACTTGAAGGCCTGAATTTGCCAAATAAAGTAAGAAGGATAAAACCGCAGGTGTACCACATGAAAAGGGTTCGATATTCTTTTCTCTGCACCAGCTGCAAAATGTATTCCAACAGCAGCGGTATAGAGTTTTAGTTGGTGGCCTTCTGGCCGAAAGCAACACCTCCATGACGTCATCTGGAAGGTTCCAATCCTTGTAACTCAACCTTTCAGATACCAAGCGTGAAGGTTGAGGGTCTTGATGGCTGGATGGAGAACCTGACCACCCTTGTGCGAGAGAAGATTCTCTCTGTACGGTAGACGAATTGGAGGGTGGATGGACAGGTCCAGAAGGTCCGGGTACCACGTTCTCCTGGGGCAATTAGGATCATGGTCTTCCGAAACCTTCTCAACCTCCTGATCATTTGAGGAATGACAGGGACTGGAGAAAACGCGTACAGAAGTGGGAACTCCCAGTCCCCTACGAACGCATCTCCTAGAGCTCCTCTCGGGGGAAATTCCCTTGAGCAAAATCTGTCGCACTTCCTGTTGATACTGGTGGTGAACAGATCCACTTGAGGGGTTCCCCAAAGGGCGAGGATCTCTTGAAGGACTTCCTGAGCTATCTCCCACTCGTGGGAGACTGTTCTGCCTGCTCAGAGCTTCCGCTGTCAAGTTCTTCTCTCCGGCTAGGTTCATTGCTGATAGAGAGATTCCTTCCTGAATTGCCCAAAACCAGAGCTGCATCGCCTCTCTGCGCAGTGGCAGTGACGCTACGCCTCCTCTTTTGTTGAGGTAGTGCATGGCCACTGTATTGTCCGTCATTATCAGGATGTTTCTCCCCCGTACAGACGGCAGAAAAGCCTTCAGTGCCAGTCTGATGGCTCTCAGCTCCAACAGGTTGATATGTAGTCTGGACTCCGATGGAGACCAACGACCGGTGATGGTCAAGTCGTTGGCATGGGCTCCCCACCCCGTGAGTGAGGCATCCGTGACTACTTGTAACGCTCACCTGGCTCCCACGGAGGCGTTGGTCTGGGTTGCTGTGGCCTCTTCAAGCGTGATGCGCAGAATTTGGACCACCGATTGAACAGGACCCCCAAATCTTGCTTGTCGGGCCCGTAGGAATATCCTTCTGCAGATGAGAAAGGGGATCAACTGTCTGCTGAATAGTGTGCTTGCCCCCTCCCCCTCTTCGTTCTTCTCCGATTCCTCCAAAACCCCCGGTTTAAGCTCACCTTATGGTTTGGAAGGATGAACTCTCCATCCTGCTTCTGGTGCAGGGGCACGGGTTCGTCCAGTTACTTCACTGGTTTTCAAAATGGCGCTGGCACATCCACTTGACTTTTCTGAGCGATACGCCGTAAGTATGAAGATGCAAAAGTTCAAGTGTGAGCCTCCTTTTATGTTGTCTTTTCTGTCCTTTATTTCAGGTGCAGAACAAAGGCGATGCGTTGAGGGGTTAAATTGCCGGTGGTAAAATCAGGTGAGTTAGTGATGAGGGCTACCCCTCTAAATGTCTTTATAATTCCCCAGTAATGTGTTTTGTCCTTTCCCCATAGGGGCCGGGGTGCGGTACCTGCCAAAGATGCGGCGCCGACCCGAGATGTGGAATGGTTCACCAAGAAAAGCCGGTAAGTAATATGGCTGAAAATTCGGCTTTCCTCTTGTGTTCCCTTGCTCACCTTTTGTCTCTTCTTCTCTCCCCTAGGTGCAGAGATGTGGTGACCGGTGCCGAGAGCCGCGATGGAGCCAGACGGCGTCTCGGGAACAGGTGAGTGAAGCGCGGCGCTGCAGCGAGCAAAGCGGTGCTTTTAAATGGAAGTCTTCCTTCAGGAATGCTGGCGTGAAGATTCCGGATGCAGGTAAGAAGGTTGAATAAGTTCTTGGTTTTCACCTTTCTCTTCTCTTATTCCCTTACAGGTGTTCCCGGTTCGAGGCGGGCGTGGCTGGAGTCCAGGAGCAGACACGGTGAGCGTTCAGCTGCTGGGATGCAGAACAACGCGAAGCACGTGTGGCTGTCCGGGCGTGGCTTAAATAGCTTTGGAAGAAGTTCCAGGTGAGTATTCTTTCACAGCCCCACCCAAGTAACAAAATAGTTCCTTCAGAAAAATAGTCCCTCCCAAACCTCATTTGGCTTGGTTCTTCATGCAGCATGGTCTGCTTCAGGGAAGTGCACCAAACACTTCCCCTTATGAGCCTGGCGCTTGTGGCGCCAGGACTGATGTCCAACATGAGCCTGGCGGCAACGGCGCCAGGACAGAGTCCAAAGAGCCCCTATAAAGGGTCGCTGGGCTTTTACCCCGGGGGCGTGATGCCTGCTCCCGGGGGTGCTGGGCCTGGCCTGGTGATCCGGGGGTAGGCATCATGACACTACTGTTATCTCCGGCCATGGTTGCCAGAACAGTTCCCCTTTCAGAATGTTCTCCCGACAGGCCCACCACTGAAGGTCTCGAGCCAGTCTGACCGGAATCTGAAGGAGATCTGTCATCCTCCCTGAGAATTGTGACCACGGAGTCCTCAGTGCCCACTGAAGGGATCTCATTCTCAGGCGAGCCTCTGGCACAAGGGATATGCAGGATGCCATGAGGCCTAGCAACCTCAAAAATTCGTAGGCTGGGAGACGTTGGGCATTTTGAAACCTGGTGACCATCTACAGAATATCTTGAGCCCTCACCTCTGGTGGCGAGGCTTTTCCCAGGGACGTGTCCAGGACTCCTCCAATGAACTGGAGTCTCTGTGATGGTATCATCTGTGACTTCTTTAAATTGAGGGAGAAGCCCAGCTTATGAAGGAAGTGGCAGACATAATCTAGTTGGATCCGAGCTTGTTCCGAAGAAACTGCTCTGATCAACCAATCGACAAGGTAGGGGTAGACGTGAATCCCTTCCCTCTTTAGACTTGCAGCCACAACCGACATTAGCTTGGTGAAGACCCTCGGGCGGAGGTCGGCCCAAATGGCAGAACTCGAAATTGATAATGAGAGTTGCCAATTGCGAACCTCAGGTACTTCCTGTGCTTGGGATGGATTGGCACATGGAAATAAGCATCCTGAAGGTCCAGAGATACCAACCAGTCCTGAAGGATCTGAGAGAGAGTTACCATCTTGAACTTGTCCTTCCTGAGGAACTTGTTCAATTCTCGTAAGTCCAGGATGGGTCTCAGTCCTCAGTCTTTCTTTGGTATGAGAAAGTGGGGAGGGGGGGGGGGGGGCGGGGTGGGGAGGGGAGAGGGGGGGGTTCGGGGGAGTACCAGCCCTTGTTGCTGTCCGCTACAGGTACCGGTTCTATGGCACCTTTCTCTAGCAGGTCTACATTTTCCTGCAAGAGGAGCGGATCCGGCACTTTCAGAGAGCTGTTCCCCCCCGGTGGATGGCTCGAAGGGATGCTTAGAAAAGGCAGGCAGCAACCTTGGGCAACTGTCTCCAATGCCCAAGCATCTGACGTAATAGCCTGCCATTCCGTCAGATGGTGAGTTAACCTGCCCCCTACAGGTGTCTTGTGATGGGAGACCTCAGAGTGGTTTGGGAGCGGCTGATGCAGTTGCCGAAGGTAAAGCGGCTCCTGCTGATGCGGCTTTCTTTCCTCTACCCCGTCCACCACCGGTAAATATTCCTTGGCCTCTTTGAGCCGGCCGTCCTCTGCCTCTTCCATATGAGGAATAATAGCGAAAGGACCTTCCTCTCCAAGAGGATCCTGAGGGACGAAAATTAGTTTGGCGGATTGCAGCTCCTAGTGACTTGGCTGCTGCTTTAGATGTTTGCAGTTTTTCCAAACTGTCATCCGCCTTTTTACCAAACAGGGAAGAGCCGTCAAAGGGCATTTTAAAAGTCTGGCCTGTACGTCAGAAGCAAAGCCGGACTTTCTCAACCACGCATGCCTGCGGATTGTGGTACTTGCCGCCATGACCCTGCTGATACTGTCAGCAGAATCAATGCCAGTTTGAAGGGACTCACACATTGCATCTTTACCATCTCTGATATTTAAAAATGTGTCCCTTTCTTCTCCTTCCTGGAGGCAGTCAGCCGCTGATGAAGCACACTCCCAAAGGGTGTGGCTGAACCTAGCGAGCGTACAAGTCGCATTAATAGATTTTAAAGCCATGCTACAGGCCGAGAAGACATTCTTAGCCATGGCATCATATTTTTTATCATCCCTATCCTGTGGAGCAGTGGGGTATGCAGATGTACTGCCTGATTAAGTTGCAGCCTGGACCACCAGACTCTCTGGAGTAGGGGGTTTAGAGAGGTATTCAGGGTCAGAAGCAGATACCCTATATTATCGCTGACAACTTCTTGTTAACCGCAGGGATAACTTCAGGAGTTTTCCAGTTAGTTAAAATCTTTCTCTGTAAGGCAGCGTGAAATGGAACCACAGGATCCTCCGGTGGACCTTTATCCAAAATGTCAGTGAGGTCATCCTGCTGAAAAACAGGTGAAGGTGCAGACCAACCCATGAATTCTAAGATTCTTGATATTAGGGTTCTATAAGGGGTTTCAGCATGTTGCCCTGGGTCTAATTTGACAAATTCCACTTCAGGGGAAGTGTCTAAACCACTGGCTTCCTTTAATACATCCTGAAGGTCTTTCAACCTGCTTTCCTCAGGGTCAAAAGTCTCCGGTTCAGGTGATGTGGTCCTCTGCAGGTCAAAAGGCCTGTCTTGATCTGAGTCTTCCCTTTCCTCATAAATTGAGGTTAAAGGGGGGTTAAGGGGGGGGGGTGTTCCGAGTGAAAAGGGACAAAACTCATTTCTAAAGCAGAAGGAGCCATCACTGGCCTTGAAAAAGTCGATGTCGTCGACACAGATGTAAAAATCCTCGAAGGCGCCGTCAAAGGCGTCGAGAAAACTGGAAGAGTCCCTTTAGAACTCAAAAGGATTGGAACCCTGCTCGAGGATGTCGACGACGCTCTCGGCGTCGTGTCGGAGGCTCTTGGCCTAACCGTTGGCTGCGGAGTAGCCGTGGTTTTTTCTTTTATCGGCGTCGGCTCAATCGACGGATGCATTGAAGAACCCCTCGATAACAGCGTAGATGGCGCCGATCTATGCTTCGAAAGGGCTTTCGAAGATGGCGTCGAAGATGCTTTACTTCCCGATGGCTCATGGCGCTTTCGGGTTGACTCTTTCGCCGGGTGCTTCGACTCGCAGCGTTTAGATTTTTTGGGTATCGCCCTCAGCTGACTGAGGGGGTCGAGGCCGCTTTCTCGAAGATGCTTAGCATCTTTTTTCTGAATTCCTCCCACTCAGCCTGAGAGCTGTGTTTTGTGGGGCAATGTACTCTTTCAGGGGTACTAGAAGACGACAAAGGAGATCTTCTACGTCTCTTTTTCGAGTGTCTAGACCTAGACGAGTGGTGGGAGCCACTTCGAGACCTAGAATGCTTTCGACTGTGGAGACGAATGTCTCGACTACCGCGGAAACTTTCGAGGAAGTTAAAACCGACTTACCTCTCTCAAGCTTCCCCTTACGCTCCTTCAAGGCTTTCGCCGTCATGGATAGGCATTCCTCACACTCGGAACACTGGTGTTCGATTCCCAGACACCACAAACAGATCCTGTGAGGATCTGTCAACAACATTTTCTTCCCACAGTCTCGGCATTTTTTGAAACCGGACCGAGGAGTCGTCGGGTCGGAGGAGGAAACCATAGAGAACCAGTCTGTTTTCTCGAGGAAATATGGATATATTTCGACTGACGAACTGAGCAACGGTATTCCGAGGCACCGTAAAGCGCGGAAAACGGAACTGAGCGACGGACGCTGCGCGTGGCCATTTATAGGCATGATGACGTCGGCGTCGATACGGTGGCTGTCGAGGAACACCTACTCGACGGACGTCAACGCACAGCGCCCTCTACTGGGGAAAAAAAAAAATTCCGAGGCCAGCAAGCTAGAGATACAAGTATCATAGATAAGGAATACGTCAGAGAACACAATCCCTTCGAAAGTATTGCTCACTTACACCCCAGACACAGATTTTCCCAGGTCACACGCACAATGGATTGCCTGGTATGGGATGGTGGTTCACTGGGGACACATTCTTCCATACTTTGTTTGGGTGAGAGGCGTCCAAGGGTTGCAGGTTCGAAGTTTTTTCCAGTCGGATGCAACGTCAAGATACAAGCTCAGAAGAAGAATGCAGATTTGCGATGCAGACCGCTTCAGGGCACTTCACAGGATGGAAGAAGATGGGCTGCAAAGAGCGACCGTCACTGGAACCATCTTCCAGTTGTGATCACAGATGTAGCTCCAGGAGAGATTCCCTTGTTGCTAGGAAGCTGAAATTCGGGAGAAGGCAACTTATGGCACAAGCGGTCGACCACCAATGTTCAGCGGAACGGCAAAGTCTCTGGCAAGATATCAGAGGGAGCTGGTCATTCCAGGGACACTTCCAAAGGCTCTTGGGGTAAGCAACCTAGAGTTAGTATTGAGACCAATGGGTCCCACTAGTCCAAGGGTCGAAACAACAACAAGGGTCTTTCAGGATCTTGGCGAGCAGCAGGGTTTCACCGGATTGTCACTGGAGGGGATATAGGTCCACTGCAGAAGTCCTCCTCGGGTCGTCAAGAGGCTGCTCTTCGATGCAAGATACTTGGCTCCAATTAAATCTGAAGAATGGCTGCAGGAGTCATCCACTTATCCAGATTTAGAACTAGAAGCAAGTCCAAGCGCACCAATGGTAAGGATCTGCAACAACTATTAGTTGGACAGACGCAGCAGCTTTCCTGGGCAAGTGCATGACCATATACAGGATTTGATGACATGGGAGGGTAGGAAAGTGGCCAATATGGCCAAAGAAAAAGTGAAAATCTCTGGCACAGCCATTTTAGTGCACTAGCCATGTTTAGAAGCCACACGCGGTACACACGTGTGCACAATAAAGAAACAGTACAAATTGAACTGCCACTACAAGCTTGTCTTAATGCACATATGATAGTAGCCAAACATCCCAAATATTAAAAGTTAGGGAGCTACAAAGTATCCCCATTGCACTGCACATGTAAGTTGCTGTGTGCAATTGGCAAAAATACAGGAATTCAAAAGAGAAACAAAGCTTCTCAGTACTGACAGTCTGAAGTACTAGTCAGTTTCCACATAACGAGCAAAAGGGAAGTGCAGCTGCAAGTTATACCTTCCTTAAAAAAGCCTGAGCAGGATCAAAAAGAAAGAAGAATGGGGTCCCACAGAAAACTATGGACGTAACGTTGCAAAAAGAAAACAAGCGGGGAGACCTTGTTTCCCGGTGTCTACTGCCCCCTCCCTTCCTACTCCATCGGCTCTGCTTTAAGGCTCCCAGTTTTTGTCTGCCTGGAACTGGTGGCAGGCCAAGAGCCAGAACCCTGCTTCACTTTCCCTTGGGTCGTCATCAAGGGTACCAACTCTCGTTCCAGCAGCTCTTGAATATTTTTAGCACGGTAGTCTTGCTATCCTGCAATATAGCAATACTGTTAAGGCCTCTGTCATCTTACAATTGATAAGGTGTATTGACAGGAGCTCAGCTCAAGAGCTCAGCTCAAGGTAATCATCTGCTTGCATCAGGACACATGCTGACACCACTAGAGGAGCCTTTGGAGAAACCACTTTTTTAACAGGCTGTATTAGTATCTTTCTCATATTCCTATTTTGTAATTACTCAGCTCGTAGGGCGAGCAAAACAACAAATTTCATGTGAAGTCAAGCGTTAGAGTGTACTAATGACCTGGCATTCAGTATGTGGCAATCCTCTGCTAACAATGGTCTCAGCAAAATTGGAAGAGAATATAGCATCTCCCTTATCAGCAGAGGCACATAAAAGACTAGGGGGCGGAAAGAAGATAAAATGGACGTTCTCCGTATTAATCTTGGTGAGCCCCAGCAGGCAATTCAGAACTTTAAACAAGCAGTGGGAAAGCATCAAAACCTAACCCCGCTGCTAATGACCCCAATACCTGTCCAAAAAAAAAAATTGATTTTTTCCTCAAATCTGGAAAAAGTGCAGAGGTTAGACCTATTGTACCCACCTTAGCTATAACTAATGAGGGAGGGATGAACAATCTAAGCATTATGGAAGTGACCAAGGGGATACAAAAATCCACATGGACCAGATCTTCGATAGTTCACGTTCTACCATTCAAGATGAACTGTAGTCAGGAAAGCCGACCCTCCTTACGGAATTAATATCTCATGACAGTGACATCTATGCAGACCTCTATGGATAGAAATAAAGCCTGTTTACATCAGACTCTAAGGGGCAATGGATGAAAAAATTAAATGTACATCACATCTATATCAGTTTTAAACTCCGTCCTTAGTTCATTTGTGGAGCTTTATGAGAACATCGGGATGAGGGGCAGGCATACACCCTAATGGTGAGAGAGATTGGCATAAAGCTAGAAGAGTTGCCCAAGTAGAATCATTGCAGCAGCACTAACATCGTTAGGAGTCATCTACAGGTGGGGAGAGCTCCCATGCTAGATAAACCTCCCAATACTGCTGTTTTAATTGATGCGCATATTACCCCCCCCCACCCAGCCTTCCATGGGGGTTGCTAATGAACCCAGTTAAGTAATGCAACAGGAACTCAGTCTGCAATAAGGGAGGAAGTCCTGGAGACGATTAATACCTTGGACAAGTAGGAGGGGGCAGCTCACGTGGGGGGCAAATAACAGGCTAAGAAGCATAATAAGAGCAAGTTGCAAGATAGCCCTTGTAAATTCATACGCCATATATGAGACACATTACTCACCGCAATCGTATTTGATGCTTGTATCTGCTTAGATTCACATGCTGTACATAGGCTGACATCTAGTGGAAGCTGCGGAGTATTACAGTTTGTTTTCCGAAACTCGAAAAGGGGCGAACAAGTATGTGCCAGTAATACTATCCCTAGTGTGACGTCCCCTGTACCCATGATCTCTCACGCGTGTAGGAACCTCAGATTGTATTTTTTCTGACAAGAGGTAGCATGAGGAGTAGCGCTAGTACAGAGTATCCAAGCAGATAAGATATATAAGACCGCAAGGATCCATGCGCCTTCTCTCAGAGGGGAGGAAGGGCGGGCGTATGTGCATCTAAGCAGATACAAGCATCAGAAATACAATTACGGTGAGTAATGAATCCCTTCTGAGGCTTGTGGAATCTGCTTAGATCACATGCTGTGCATAGATTAGCGAACAGTGTTAGAGGAAGGAGGGGGGATGTGAGAAGGTTAATGAGCGAACAAGTGTCTTAGAACCGACTGTCCCATTTGAGTATCTGTCTTGGAATGAGTGTCAATGCAGTAGTGCTGAGTAAGCGGCTACATAAACAGAATAAACAAAGGTGTGAATAGAGCTCCATGTTGCCGCTTTGCAAATGCTGTAAAGGGGAAAATTTGCAATGAAAGCCAGAGTGGCTGCAGTACCTCTCGTAGAGTGGGCCCTGGGCGTAAAAGGCAGTGTTTCATCTAAAAGGGAATAGCACAGTTGGATACATCAGTCTATCCACTTAGAGATGGCATTCTTAGAGACACAATCTCCCTCTCTGCCTGGAGCTGTGGAGACAAAGAGCTGATCTGTTTTTCTTAGTGGTCTGGTCTTCTCTACATAGTAGAGGACCGGCCTCCTCACATCTAGTGTGTGGAGTTCACCTCAGCAGAGCTTTTGGGTTCTTGGAAGAAAGCCGGTAGCTCAATAGACTGGTTAACATGGAATTTGGAAATTAACTTAGGTGAGAACCTAGGGTGAGTGCGTAAAACCAGTTTATCCTTATAAATAGTAAAGAAAGGATCCTGCACTGACAGAGCTTGAATTTCACTGACCCCTTCTTATGGAGGTGATGGCTACTAAGAAGGCCGTTTTATAAGTCAGGTGTTTGAGAGTAGATTTGTGCATGGGCTCAAAGGGAGGTCACATGAGCTTAGCAAGTACTACATTAAGGTCCCAATCTGGTGGTGGGTTAGAAATTGGCGGGTCGAGTCTTTACCCCTTCCATAAATGTTTTGACAACTGGTACTTTCCACCACGACACCCTGTTATGGGAAGTGGTGTGGGCTGATTAAGCTGCCAGGTGCACTTTAAGTGGATTAAACACGAACCCTGCATCCAATAGGTGGAACGTATAGGTGACAACATTAGGAGTACAATGAACTGGGTTGATTTACTTATTCAGGCACCAAATAACGAATCATTGCCATTTGTGTCTTGTGTTAGGTTTTCTTGACTCTTAAGATATCCATACATCCAGGGCTCCAGATAAGGTGAGTACTAGGCCTTTTTACGCATGAAAATCTTGTAAATACGCCAGCTTTATTATTTTCCAGGGTACAGCAGAGGGCAGTGCAAAGGTCCGGTTACTTGACAGAAACCAGAAGGCTTCTTGTGATTATCTACATGGATGTAATTGCAAGCCACCGCTGAAACAGAATGCATTTCTCTGAAGCCTTTCAAAAAAATAAAGTGCACACTGATAAAAGGAATGGTTTCTTTCCATTCAGCTTCAGAAGCACTGTGCATGTTTTCCTAGAATTGTAGAATTAATAAGATGGAAAACTAAGTTGCAATTGATAATAATTTAAGTTATGCTTTTTTTTCCCAGTGAAAGCAAACCAGTATTGCACAATTGTATTTTTCAGAGTTCCGGTGCGGTGTGCATAATCATGCAGAGGCAGATCATTGACACTTCTAATTTAATTTACAGTCTAATAAAAACAGTGTAAAATGGTGACTATGCACAGTCTAGTTTACATCCATTCAACCTTGCAGTCAATGGGGTACATTACTATAAATGGGCAGTGGCAGCAGAGTCTTTGCTCAAGGGTGAGTATTGCCAGGTTACTCACCGTAGTGACCACCTTACTCCCAGTCCATAGTCCCCTTTCCTCCATACTTATGGGACATCTCTCCGTCCTGTGGGACGGGACCGGAGCACTTGTAAAAAGCATCCAATTTTTTTCAAAAATGTGTCCCTCTTTCCTGCGCGGGCCCCGGCACGTGGCCATAACCCCGCCCACCTTGGCTCCGCCCCGCGCATCGCCCATTAGTCCTTTTCTATCGCAGGGTCAAAGACCCATTAGCAATAACAGAGGAACCTTATTAGAGGGGACGGCGGGCGGGCGTATGGAGGAAAGGGGACTATGGTCTAGGAGTAAGGTGGTCACTACGGTGAGTAACCTGGTAATACTCCTACATCCCGTTCCCTTTCCTCCATACTTATGGAGATTCCCAAGCACTCCTTACAGGAACTATGGGTGGATGGAAATACCCCTTACTGAAACAGGTTCTTTGGCACAGCCTGGCCGAACTGAGCGTCAGCCCTAGAGCTCATATCGAGGCATTAATGCTTACAGAAAGCAGATGGGGAGGCCCAAGTAGCCGCTCTAGCGATGACCTCCCAGGGAATATACTTCTGAAAAGCAACCGCAGCTGCCTTGCCTCGCACCTGATGTGCATGGATACCCTTAGGAGGTGTCAGCTTTTGGACGGTGAAAGATTCTGTGATACAGGCAGCAATCCATCTGGAAATGGTTGCCTTAGACGCCGGCCTGCCCTGGGGTTTACCGAAGGTCACAAACAGTTGGGAAGAGCTCCGAAGCTCGGTAGTCCTGTCCAGGTAGAACTTAAGAGCTCTTCAGAAATCCAGGCAGTGTAGAACCCTTTCCGTCTCCGAGGCAGGGTTCGGAAAAAAGACCGGAAGGGAAATCGACTGATTCAGATGGAATTCGGTCACTACCTTTGGTAGGAAAGCTAGGTTTGTCCGAAGGACTACCTTGTCCTTGTGAAAGACCAAGAAAGGATGCTCCACCGACAATGCCTGAAGCTCACTCACTCTCCTCGCTGACGTAACAGCGAGCAGAAAGGACACTTTCCAGGACACATACTTGAGGTCAACCGTAGCCATTGGCTCGAAAGGTTTATGGCACAGCGCCGTCAGGACTACGTTTAGGTCCCAGGGCGGGTGCAGACTACGAACCGGAGGGTAGATGCGTGTCAAACCAGCAAAATGTCTCTTCACCACCGGGTTAGTTAACGAATAAGTACACCGGTCTGTAGAGAGATAGGCGGAAATCGCCGAAAGATAAGTCCTGCCGGACAAGACATGAACCCCTGACTCTGCTAGGGAGGAGACAAAGGACAGCACCGTGTCAATCGTCGCCACCCTCGGGTCCAATTCTTTCTCCAAACACCAATGACAGAACCTGAGCCATTTACTCTTGTATTGAGATCTGGTCGAGGGTTTCCTGGCTGCTGTGATAATGCGCATGTTATCCGCAGACAAACCCAGATGCTCTAGAGCCGTGAACTCAGGCACCATGCCGCCAAGTTGAGAGATTGTGGGGAGGGGTGCCACATCTGCTGTTCCCCTTGGTGAAGATCGGGAGTTACTGGTAACCTGATCGGCGGACACACCGACAGGTGTTGAAGTTCTGAGAACCAAAACCTGGCCGGCCACCACAGAGCTATCAGTAGAAGAGAACAATTGACAGAGCTCTTCAACTTCCAAATTGCTCGATGAACTAGGGGGAGAGGCGGGAAGGCATAAGCTCTCATGTTGTGCCATGGAATCTCGAGTGCGTCCCCCAGAGAGGAGGCTCCCAGCACCCCCTCTGGAGACGTACTGAGGAAGCTTCTTGTTTACCGTCGTGGCGAAGAGGTCCACCTCCGGTGTGCCCCAACGCAAAAAAAAATCCACGAGAGGATCTCCGCCTTCAACTCCCACTCGTAGCTGACCACTGTCCCCCGGCTGAGGGCATCCGCAGTGACATTCAACGGGCCGGGGATGTGCACTGCAAGCAGCCAGACCCCATGAAGCACGGCCCAGTCCCAAATCTGGATGGACAGGTCCACGAGAGGGGGAGACTTCGTTCCCCCTTGCTTGTTTATGTAATACATTGATACCGCATTGTCCGTTCTTATGCGGACCACCTTGTTGACAATGAGAGGTCTGAACGCCTTGAGCGCCAGAAAAATCGCCAGAAGCTCCAAATGATTTATGTGCAGGAGCATGTCCTGCGGTGACCAGAGGTCCGAGACCTGAAGAAGATCTAACGTCGCACCCCACCCCAAAAGGGAGGAGTCTGTCATGATGGTCACCATGGGGGCTGGGTCCTGGAACCCCGCGCCCACCGACAGGTTGCTGAGAGACCAGTCCAGGTCCACTCTCATGGAATCCGGAATCATTATCCGCTTGGAATCCGGGTCCACAGCCTGACGCCAGGAATTCCTAGGAGCCATCTGGGTCCGTCTCATTTTGAGACGAGCAAGAGGAAGAGCCAGTACACACCAGGCCATGAGGCCCAGAAGCCTCTGGAACCACCAGGCTGACATGCTCTCCGACTGAGCAAACATCTGACACATGGCCAACAGATCCGCCATTCTGCCCCCGGTCAGACTATCGTGTTCCAACGAAAACCCAGGAAAGTCAGGTCCTGTGAGACCGTCATGGAGGATTTCCGCCAGTTCACCGACAGCCCAAGATGGAACAGGAGCTGAAGGAGAGACTGGAGGTTGTCCGCTGCTGCCAACGGACTAGGGTTGCGTAGGTGCCAGTCATCCAAATAGGGATAGACATGGATACCCTGGAGACGAAGATCGGCCGCAATCACCGAAATCATCTTCGTGAAGACACGCGGCGCCGAACTGAGGCCAAAAAGAAGCACCCGAAACTGGAAGTACTCCTCTCCCAAAGAGAAGCGGAGGTATCTCCTGTGTGGATTCCAAATCAGGATATGCATGTACGCATCCTGAAGATCCACCACGCTGAGCCAATCGCCCATCTGCAATCTGGCCGGGCGTGATCATCTTGAATTTCTCTTGGGGTAGGAAAAGATTGAATTGGGAAAGGTCAAGGATGGTGCGCAGGCCAGCCTGGTTGGGTTTGTGCACTGTAAACAGCCGGGAGTAGAAGCCCTCCCCTCGCTCCCCAAGGGGAACAGGTTCCACAGCTCTGAGGTGCAGAAGTTTCTGAACCTCGGCCTTGAGGGAGGGTGAGCCCGACAGCTGAAAAGGAGGGTTGAGGGGTGGGGTATGGGGTAAAGGTAAGCGGAAGCCCGCTCGAGCGACTGACAAGACCCATCTGTCTTCTGTGATGGCCTGCCACGCCTCACAATGAGACGCAATGCGTCCTCCCACCGGGGTCTCGTGCGAGCGCAGAAAACCCTCATTTGGCAGGCTTATCGGTGGCGGTGCCACCTGAATCCGAGGAGCGGGAGAAATACCGCGTACGCTGTGGTCTACGGCGGTTATTCCCCGCAGGAGTATCCACTCTGCGAGATTTGCGGTCGGGGAAGCCCCTAAAACCAGAGGAAGGTCGACCTTGCGACAACAGTCTGAGCCTTGAAGGGAGCTTTAACCAGAACAGACAATGATTTAGCCGTCTGAGTGATGTCTTTGGTTTTGGTGAGCTCTACATCAGTAGAAGAGGGAAAAAGCTCCTTACCATCAAATGGAAGGTCCAGAACCTGGTCTTGCACCTCCTTCGAGAACTTAGTGGTCTAACTTAGCAGCCACGCTTGCCGCAAGTTATCAACCCCAAGCATCAGACCGCGAGCTGAGGTGTCTACGTGATGAGCCGCAGCCTCCAGGAGATCCTGGGCCAAGACCCTGGGATCGGAAAGGCCTCCGCAAATCCTCCAACTTCGACCGGAATGTGCTCCTCAAACTCCGACAGACCTCTCCACATAAGCATGTTAGCTCCCGCCAAAATCAATTCTGCATTGGCCTGCCTGAGCTGTAAGGCCGAATTGGCAAAGATTTTCCTCCTTAGGGAGTCCAGGAGCTTGTCCTCCTTTCCCAAGACCTGAGTAGCCATCGCTGAGGAGGATGCTGCACGCTGGATTGCAACGTAGCCGCAGCCACCACTGTGGAGGAGGGAGGCAGACAAGACAAGGCCACTTCTTCCGAAGAACGCAGCCTGTACCTCGCATCAATCTTTTTATTGACAAAAAGATAGTGTGGCTTTTCCCAAACTCTACGGACCTCGGCCAGAACGTCCTTCTGCAAGAACAGGCCGGTACGCTCCAAAGGAGACAAGGTGAATGCCCCAGAAAGCACGCCCTCCTGCGGAGCAGGTGCCTCGGGCACCGGAACATCTAAGAAACTGATCATGTCCAGCACCCAGTCATGGAAAGCTCCGATAGAGCGGGGAAGGTCCTCGTTGTCCTGTCAGATGACCCTCAAGGCGATCAGGTCAGGATCCTGCTGAGCCGTGTCAGGCACTGCCTTGTCCACTGGGGACAATGGTGGCACAGGAGGAAGCACAGGGGGAGGCACCAGCGGGACCACAGTCAGAAAGGGTGGAGCCGGAGGCGCGGGTGGACATATCTCCTTGAAAAGCCCTTTGAAATATTCCCTCATGGCGGTCGGTGCGCAGAAGCGCTTGAAATTTACCGAAAAAAGCGTCCTCAGGAGATTGTTTCGGAACCTGGAGGAGGCCTCTCATGAGGTGGACAAATCCAGGGACGTAACGGAGAAGGGTGCCACACCGACCCCTCCACCGACGAATCCACATAAATCAAGGGAGCCGCCCCTGCGGGCAACGGAACATTGTGCGGAAGAGGCATCCGGGCGTTCCAATCATAAACCGGCCGGTAAGGATGCGCACAAGGGACCTTAGGTTCACCCGAAGGACCGAACCCTACACCAGGGGCCGATGGCGTAGTTGTAGGGGGGGTCGTACCTAAAATGGCCACCGTGGTCGTGGGGGGAACGGTCGCCATTTTGTCCTCATCTGAGGGGAACTGCAGCACGTGAGGAAGTGAGGCAGGGGTCCCCTTCGATGAGTCAGGGGTCTTAATTTTAGCCTTAACGCAAGGAACCTCGGCAGAGCCGGTACTACGAGGCCTGGAATGTTTCCGCGACATACCAATCGCCAACTGAGCCTTCGAAAGAAGGGCCTCGGCACTGCCGGTAAAAGAAGAAACTTTCTTTTTTGCCCCCTCAACAGATCTGGCGTCACCACAAGAGCGGGAACGGTGCGCTGTCACCGACAGGGCCTTGCCCGGCCCCTTAGAACTGTTGGTATCCTTAGCCTCTGTACGAGGGACCTCGGACCTAGGCCCGGTAGAAGCCTGATCGGCACGGGCCTCGAACATCCGTTCGGTAACCTCAAGCCCAGCCAAGACCTCAGGGCGCACACCGGTTTTGTTTGAGGGAAGCCGAAAGAGCGGCCTCAGAGCAAGCTCTGGTACCCCCACGACTCAGAACTGGGTCTACAAACAGCCCCCACAAGAGGGGCCTCGGAGCGTACTCCGGTGTACACAGGCCCCTTACGGAGACCCTCAGAGAAAACTCCGGTAGAATTATTAGGCCCGACAGGCACCTCAGGGCGAACCCCGGTAATAGAGCGATCAATGCCCCTCCCGGCTCGAGAGGAACCCGGAAAGTTATCCCCCGGCCGGGGTGCTCTGAAAAGTAAAGAACTTACCGGGCGTTTTTTCTTCTCGTCGATGAATGGCTGAAAATGCAAAAGAAATTTGGATGCTTTTTACAAAGTGCTCCGATCCCGTCCCACAGGACGGAGAGATGTCCCATAAGTATGGAGGAAAGGGGACGGGACGTAGGAGTATATGTGAAAACACCTGAGCCCAGAAACACTGCAAAGGAAGAGTTTGAGCAGGAGATCAAGGTTAAGCTGTTTGAGAAAAAAGAAAAAAAAAAAAAAGCTCAGAGCGCCAAAAATTCCTCTAGTCTTTTAGACTGCAGTGAAAAATCTGAAGATGGCTGCCTGGGCAGAGCTTACACCCTGCCACCTCCAAGGTTAGGGTCATAAGGACCAAAGTGAGGTGGAGGGAATACACAAGTAAATGACTAATAGGCTATAAGGGTCAAGCTAGATTGTATTTAAATGGACATAATGTATCTTCAATAATTAAATTTAATATAATCACTGAGGATTCTTAGTCAGACGACAGGGAATATTCAAGCATCTGAATCTATGGAAGATCCAATGCTGGAGAACTCAGACAATTTTGAGAAGGAAAGAAGGATGAGTTTGAACCACAATCTCATCCTTGTGGAATGTTAGGAACGGATGTTCAACAAAGCGCTTGAAGCTCACTTTTCTTCTCGCAGATGTTACTGCAATCAAGACGGACACTTTCCAAGAATGTACTTGAGCTCAGTAATGGCCATAGGTTCAAATGGATTATGACACACAAAGGGGCGAGGACCACAATCAGATCCCATTTTGGATGAGGAGGCCTAACCTGAGAAAAGATGAAGGCCTGCAAAATGTCTATTGATGACTGGGTTTGCCAGTGAAAAGGAGAAACTGTAGACAGATAAGCCGCAATGGCAGCTAGGTATGTCCTGTATGAGAAGACATGGATGCCAGAGGCTGCAAGGTCTGACATAAAAGACAAAAGGCACTCAATCGAAGCTTGTCAGGATCAAGCTGTTTAGCTAGAGACCAATGACAAAAACAAAGCCATTTCCTCTTGTACAGAGCCCTCATTGAAGGCTACTTGCCACCTGAATTATCCTCTTAAAGGTTAAACTGCGTTAAGGAGCGGAACTCAAGTACCAGGCCACCAAGCTGAAGGATTGTGGGGAGGGGTGCCACACTGGCAATTGCTCTAGTGGATAAGGTTGGGAATCTGCAGCGACCTGATTGGGTTGCGCACCAACAGGTGCTGCAGCTCCGACAACAAGAACCTGGCTGGCCACCAAGGAGCTATGAAGATGAGTGCAGTTGGAAGCGCCCATGAGTTTTCAGAGCGACTGATGAATCAATGGCCAAGGTGGGAAGGCTTAAGCCTTTTTGTTGCCCCAAGGGATCTCAGGAGCGCCACCCAAGGAAGACACTCCGAGACCGTACCTGGAAGCATAAAGAGGAAGTGTTAAGAATGTTGTCACGACATTTTGTGGTTTGACAAATGTGTTCTCTGGGCGCAAGTCTAGAACGGGGCGCATGGTGAGATCCTTTTTGGGTACAAGGAAATACACTTAATAAATACCCTTGTTTACCTGTAGACTGGGACGACTTCAATCATGCCCTTTTCTTGCAGGATCTCAACCTCTTGCAGTAGGATCTTCAGATGTTCTGGCGACAAGCGTCTGGATGTTGGTGGTCGGTATCGAGGTTGTCGGTTGAACTCAATACAGTAAACATGAATGACAGTCTTGTGCACCAACTTGTTTTATTCCCTCCTATGCATGAAAGATTATCCATCCCCCAACCGGTGTGGCATGGGAGGGGACCCGGATCAGAGTGTATTTTTGATTTGAGGACAGGGAGCCGCTAGGGGTGGGGTTTTACCCCTTCCTTTGCCGCAGCACTGCACTCTTGGCCGATATTGGCTTGTGACAGCTGCCCCTTGTCCTGAGGACCAGGATGCATTCCCTGTTCCATACTGATTGTGGGGGGGAGGGGGGAGGGACCTTGGGAAGGACTGTCCCCGAAAGAAGTGGAGAGAGCTACCCCCTTGCTGCTGATAAAGTCTCTAAACCAGATTACCCAAAGACCCCAAGGTTTCATGTTCCTTTTTTGCAGTCTCTAAAGCCTTATCAACTGCCTTTCGAAACAGGTTAGTTTCTTCTACCGGCTTGTTGATGAGGGATCCCTGGGTTTCAGGTTTAAATACCAAAATTCTTTAACCATATGTCTGTTTAGAAAGGTACCTTGGACCAGTGTTCATCCCGCTGTTCCTGCAGCATCCAGGGCGTTTTTAAGAATGCTTTGATTGACCTGCCTTCCCTCCGACACAACTGACAGCAGGAGTGATCATGTTGGCTCTGGAACTTCCTGGAGCAAATTCCACTGGACATCGCTGTAACTGGCCAGAAATGTGGGTTAGCTATCCTGGTGGAATAGGCAGCTGATGTTGTAATGCACTTCCCAAGGGCATACAACTTCTTACAAATCCTTTTCTGGCGGTGCCTCAGCTGTAAACAAGGGTACCCCTGCTCTCATCCTAGTAGTTGTGACCAGTAGGGAGTCGGTAGTGGCATGTTGCCAGATATAAAGCGGGTCTGTTGGAGGGTCGAAAAAGTTTCGACTCGTGGGTTTACTGCTCTTGTCCGAGATGGAAACAAAGAGGGGGCGATCCAGCATTTGATCGAGATTAACAGAGGTATCGCCTGATTTGAGGGTGGTTTTTCTTTCAGATATCCTATACGAAGTCTGCGTCTTGTACCGCCTCTTGAGTGGCAATCTGAAAGTGTTCAGCCGCTTTAAGGATAGCATTGAATGGCATCTGGTCATCAATGGGAGAGGCTGGTCTAATAGGAGGTGAGGATCTAGTGTCTCTGCATCAGGAGGTAGTGGACGGTGACAGCCATGGTGCCTCGCCCACTGGTTGTTCATTTCCCCAATCTGGAGAGTGGTCTATAGTCTCGTCAAAGGGATCCTCTCCCTGGTCATAAGGGTCCTGACTGATATCTTCTGGCTCAGTTATATCAAACAACCTCCTCATGAGGAGTTTGACAGCACATTTTTTTTAATTTGGACATAGGGTAGGAGTCTTCCTCTCTTGGCCTTTTAGAGTCGATAAATTTTTCAGAAAAGCCCAAAAACTTGGAAAGCTTGTTCATATACCCTCAAACATCTCTGGTCCAGAAGGATGAACCAGAGGAGTCTGGAGGGGGAAAAGACTCTTGAGGACTTGGGTCTGTAGGCGGTCAAGATATGACTTAGACAGAGGTTGGGAACCCTCAGAATATTCTTCCCGACCGCCTCGATGCCTCCTTCGACGGAACCGGTCCTTAGGTTCATTAGCCGCCGAGATGATGTGCCCGAGGCTCTCGCAGATCTCTGGCATATCTGGGAGAGATTGAGAGGTCTAACAGCTTTGTCGCCGTTTTCAGTGCCGGAGAAAAATGATGAGGCGTCTGGGCGCTCCGTGGCGTTTGGTACCGACGCTGCGTGGAGGGCAGCCGATCCAGAGGACTTGTGGGTTCCGTCGAGAGTTTCAGCTTACCTGTTGGAGTCTGTGGCCGTCCCGATGAGTCAGTCCTGGAGACTGCGGTGGGGGTGGGGGTAGAGGGGGGGACTGGGGCAGGGGAGGGGGAGACTTTGGGAGATTGTGCACTTTCCTTTATGTGATGTGTGTCCTTGTCGCCTGGGTGTCCCTTCCCCATAGCAGAACCGGTGGCCTGCCTGACGGGGACAGACATCTCAGAACTTGGTTGTTCCGTAGATCGGTCAATGGTCTCCCGATCGGAGCCGTCACTTGAGGCGCCTGCGCCGAAGGGTGATCTACTCTCGGCCTGCTGCAACGCATAGGCCACCCAAAGTTCATCCTTCCATCGATTTTTTAACGTCTTCGGATGTAAAAGTCTACAGGACTTGCAGGACTGCTTGTTATGATCTTGAGGTAGACACTTATTGTACCTCCGGTGTGTGTCTTTCCAGGGATATTTGCCGTTGCAAGAAGTGCACAATTTAAAAAGGTGTCTTGTCCATAGCCGAGGTTAAAAGCGACAGCAAAACCAATAGGGAAAAGAGAGGGGAGCAGGAAATGCATTCAACAAAAGAGTCAGAACCCCGGGCCCCACTCTCCCTACTGCATAGGCCTGGCCGGAGGGCCGAGGCCATGCAGTGGACTGGAGCACCAGCCGCCAAAATCTGCAATCTTCAGCGTTGGTTCTGAAGTAGTCGTCGGTGAAGAACCGGAGGTCGTGGACAAAGAAATATATCTTAGCAATTTGAGCTCCGCATAAGGCGACCAGCTAGCTGGGTGGAAAAAAAACAATCTGAGGGACGACTAGGGAGGGATTTTGGGTACAGTACACGTCACATTAGGGATAATGTTACAAGCACGCCCATGTCGACGATCCTTTCGATCCACGAAAGGCAAGATGCATTACTCTGCAATTACCACTAGATGTCGGACTATATGCACAGCATGTGACTAAGCAGATTCACAAGCATCAGAAAAATACATATTTAGACAAATCAGCTCATCTACCAACCACCTATGGTACCAGCACATGAAAGAGGTGGGAGAAACAAACCAGTTTGGCATGAACAGTTATTGTAAGTGAATGGCCTGTCACATGATGCAAAATGTCTATTATCTGACAGCATGTACCACCAGAGGACAATTCAAAGGAAAATGGGCAACTCCAAGATGGTGATCAAGACAGATTTTCCCATATGAAAAAAACATGTGAAAACAAAAAATGGAGACTGGAATGGGTTGGACAAGTACACAATTAATCTGTCCCAATATGGAGAACAAATTAACTGTTGAGATGGTAAGAATGAACTGCTCAGACAGGACTGAAAAAAATCAGGAGAGCCAGGATGCTGGGAAGAAACCGCTGTTTATGGGTGTGCAGCAAACAGTACTGGGTGGGAAGATAGCCTAATATGCCCTGCACTAAGGAGGAAGCATTCCGCAGGGAGCAAAAGGTGAATGATGAATGCCTGGAATCATGGGCCAAGCATGCAAAACTGCTAACCTGGGTTGAGAACGAAACAGGACCAGCGCATATATTGCAAGTCAAGAATCTATAAGGAACTCATGGTGGCAACAGTAAAGACAGACACAAGTGATCACAGTTCAAGAGTGTTGTATTGAACTATAAATGGCTTGGAAAAATGAATCCAAAATGGGAGAAAACTACGACCATCAACTAATAAAAAGGCAGTCCTAGTGGAGTCTTGTCAAAATAAAAGGGCCTACTAAAAAATGCCTATTGCCAATCCTTCCAACTAAATGCAGAAAAGTGTGCGATAATGTCCTTCAGAAAGAAATAAGTGTTCACAAATGATGAGTCAGGATGTAGTAGCCGGGGTCTCCCTTCCCAATGTTTTTTAGCACGGGACAAGGTGGGATTCCGGAGCACAGCACACTCTAGCTTCTGTCAGCACAAGCATACAGTTCTGTGCTCAGGTACCAGGACCGCTGGCGGTTTTTCGAGCCTCCGACCTGCTGCATACAAAATTAACAGAGTTCCTTTCGGTCTATATGCTGGGTGACGACCTTTCACCCCGGGATCCCCCCCTCTTCCGGGCTCAGATCCCTCTTGAATCTTAGCCCCCCGCCGCCGGGTTCAGTATGGCTTGTATTCCAAGGGATTTTTAAACAATCTTTTACATTCACGATTCTTAATGTCTTTAAACAGTTCACAATGAACCTCCCTTTATCAGGTTCACCCTGGTCAAAACCGAGGTTCGTTGAGGATTCAGGCTTCACCACTTTATCGGCATACCTCTGTCGGGTTCACTCTAGCCAATCTGTTCTCTCACCATGCAGGATTAGTTTCTGTTTTTCATTACTTGCTGGTCAAAGACTTTCGACTGTACAGCAGATTTTGCTAGACCCCTGTATGACCACTTTGACACTCTTCTCACAGCTCTCACAAAGCATCTGGTATTGGTAGTTTCAACAAAAATGGGGAACCAACTAGAGTTTCACACGTACACTCGCGACCTTTTCAGCTGGCTGTCCCCTACTACCTTTACAGTCCTTTGGACTTTCTTTAACTTGCAAATTCATTCAACGCGGTTCGGTTTCTTATCGGTTCTCCCCTCGACTCATCTGCTGTGATAATTGCTTGATTTCCTTGTATCGGGAGTCAAGGAGGGTACCACGGTATCAAGTGCCTTCTGTTCTCCTGCTCATCAGCGTAGGCACGCTCCATGTACAGTTGACATCTGCTGCAGCACACGTTCGCTTTTGTTTGCGGTCTTATGATTTCTTCCACATAGGAATTGCGGATCTGGGTCGGAAAGGGCAAGGTTGCTTCTCTCCTTGTCACACCTGCGGTTCTCGCCACCTTTCTCCTACTCTTAAACTGCTGCCCTGGCATAGCTCTCGTCGTGCTGTCTGCCTCGCTTGTAGTGTACTCCACCTTTTATCCCTGTGGGGGAAGGGAAAGGGCAGTCGGTGTGAATTTTTCAGTTAAATTGCCTGACCATCGTGTTGGGATATGTCAGGTTAAAAAGGCCCCAATGGTCGTCTGTTGTCTATTGTGGTGTGCAAAAGTGTTTGTGTTAGAAGCGAGGGTGGGAGTGGTCAGAGAGGTGGAGTATCCTATGTAGTAGGATAAGAAATAGGGGTTATGAGAAGGGGAATACCGATCCACTGCCCGAGGACTCCCCCTCCCCTCATTCAAGTGATCCTCCCGCACTGGTCCACCCCGAGGAACTGGATTAAATAGCGAAGGTGGTGTCCTGGCCACCTGGATGTCAGATCCCCAGGGACTAGTCAGGGAGACGAGACACCTTCAAGCAGGTTGTCACATTTGTGAGAAACCTGAAAAATAATGGCAAGATCTATATCTGAAAGAAAAAGGCTGTGGAGACATAAATCGACGTGCCAGGAATGAATGGAGGAACTGCAGTGCTAATGGATCGAAATTAAGCTTGCAAAACCAGAGCTTCCATGGAATTGCCAAAAGACTGCAGAGGCGTGCAATCCATTGTAATGGTACAAGTCCCAGCGTTAGCTATTCCCCAAAGTGACCTCCATATTGAAGAGCTTCCAAAAAATGAATGAATACCAAAATGAGGAAGAGACCGTTTTATCATTAACTAAAAAATAACTATTTTTCATCAAAATCAATTAAGTCTTAGGAGGCCATCCTGATGAAGACCAATTATTCAGCAAGAATGCCATGATAATGACATCCATACTCATACCAGGACTCCAAGCAACAGTGAATGCCAAGTGGTTGCAGATCAGTAGGTGGAACTTGCTGCAGACGGTCAATGCAACAATAAAAGGATTCAATGCAATCAAAGAAGAATTGAGAGGCATTGGGCTGATAACCCTCCAGAACATACTGGATGTAACAGCACTGAAAGGAGGCGTTTGTGCCAAGGTCAAGGCATCTTGCTGTACGTTCATATCATCCCACGATGGAGAAAATGGAACCCTGACAAAAGTAATAAAGGAGGTTAACATCCCTGCATACATAGATGGAAGAGGAAGCGGACGAGACGGCAGGATAAGATTGCCTCATCTCAGTTTTCATGATTTTCATCTTGGTTGGTGAATACTTTCAAATCACTTGGAGCTATATTAGTGTTAAGTGCTGCTAGGATTCGGGGTCATCTTGGGACAATGCCATAAGACAGCCAAAAAAGGTATTGGCATGAATATAATGATTGATATTAACAGTGGCACTGGAGAAAAAGAAAACATCAAGAATAGTTCTCTTGCACCGACAGAAACAAAGTTTGACAGTCCCCAAGATCGGAAGAAGTATGTTGGACGATAGATATCCTGTTCGCCAGCTGGGGATTATTGATATATGACCTCGAGTGTCGACGAACATATAAAAAACGCAGGTGAAGATATGGGTGTTGAAGAAAAGAAAATATGAGTAGGTGAAGCAGGAATTATGGCAGAAGAGGCAAAGAAGGGTATGGTCGAATATTTGCCCAGAGGACAGTAAGGTGGGCGGGGGGGGGGGGGGGAGAAGAGGAGCAGGTGGATGCCTCGCCTCCGGTCCTCGCCCCATCACCACCATTGGAGTAGCAGAAAAAGGGCTACAATTGGGAACTCGTTCATGAATCTATGGAACAGTCATATACTGCATTGAGTGTATGAAAGACGATATGCACTCAGGCAGCCATTCAGAATATACCCTCACGTAGAGGCGGAAGGATGCTACCAAGAAGGATGTCCACTGCCAAGATGCCAGAATTCGGCTGTGGGTAATATGGACGAACTGCAAGTAAGGTGTGATGACAGAAGAATGACAAAAAAGATGTATGAACCTATGCCGAAACGATATGAAAATACTTAAAACTGACAAAGTAACTGAAGCACTAAGAGAAACTTGTACCTAAAGACAAAGTAATCGTGAATATAAGAAGATGACGTAACATGCTGACCAATAACTGTAAATACGCTGTAATGCAAGTTAGAAAAGTAATATAGAAGCTAAGGTATAGACACACAACATTTAGGACAGCCATTGGAAGACAATGGACAATGCCCAGTGTTAAGAATCAACCCTGCTACCTCAAATGACAAGCCTAGGATTGCAAATTTAAGAACTGAAGAAGGTGTTTGTGTGCAGAATAAGGGAGTACCTTGGCCTAGGATCAGGGAGGCCATTTCAAGGGAGTCGAATGAACAATCCATGTGCATGAGACATATTTCTGCTAAGATTACGAGAGACAACGATATCTGCAAGAGCCAAGTGTTGAATAAGCACAAGGGCAAAAGCCTATGTGAGGTGGAGTGAGCAAGTCTCTAAAGGCCGGAAAGGGTAATGGCACCCTGTTTAATCAAATAGTAAATGAGGGGCCGAAATGGACAAAATTGTGGTCTGTTAACGCGTGACTCAGAATTCGTTAAAAGCTCAGATATAGATAGTGTTCTACTCACACTTGCTTGAATGTTCCAGGACAGTTAGACTACGAGGTCAACAAAAAACGGAAGGCCTTGGCTAAGGATCAGGTCGATGACATACGATGGACTAATTGGGAAAACAATGAATGAATTGACGAATCTCGAGCACATAGGTTTCATTTCCACTCACGTGCTGCTAAACAAGCAGCAAGTCCAAGGTTGGATGGGGTTGTCAACCGATCAAAGCCTGCCATGCACTTTTCATACAATGTTGCATTTACCAATCCACTGACACATTCTCTGCTATAATCGGCATATTACGTATGTAGAAGTAGCTCAGGGCGAGTCCTGCAGACAAGGAACAGCGAATGAGAGATAGATATTAACTGTATAAATTGAAAGTAGACATGTTCCCCTAATCCAATCCCTTCTGTTAATAGGTTTTGCAAATGCCATGCAGGATGATGTCATAGATGACATGTAAAAGTATATAAACTCTGTACAAACAAGATACAGTGTGAATACTATTTTGATAGCCGTTTCATTGCCCTGCTTTCTTTCATTGAGATTAAAGCAGTATTTTACCATCTTCCTTTGGTCTGTCCAGTTATTTGGTCTAAGATATTTACTGGCAAATCCATCTAGCGCATAAGTGCCAGAGAACAATACAACTCCCCGCCCCCCCCCCCCCCTCCAAGCTCCCCTGGAGGATTGAGGATTTCGTCTTTCGGGATGTAGCAATGAACAACTCACAGAAATCCCTGGCCAACTGTTTGAGAAAATGATACAGGGGATCTGGTCTTCCGGGGAGTATGGAATGCTGGAAAGGCAGTGATGGGGGGGTGGGGGGGTGGAAGAACCATAATCGAACAAACAGCAGCCCATGGGAGGGTTAGGCAGACCCATCGCTCCCAGTTGGAGGCGGAGGTCAAGGAGAAAGAAAGGGAGCATGCACAACACAGATCCTGATCTATCGTTGCAAGATCGCCAGGTGGCGCAGCAGGCTCTGGAGGCTCATTTAGTAGAGAAAGCTGTCGTCCTATCCTCCTGATGAAGCACTTTTAATTACTGTAAAGACAACAAAGCCAACTAATTCTTAGATGCCAAACAGCAAAACCTTGCTTCCCTCAATTACAGCGGGCCCCTAAGGGATGAAGAGGGCCAAGAGAATTACGGAGGCTGGAAAATTGGGAGTCAGGAGTACTTCTTCATGGTGTCGGCTAGGTATCAGGGCGACCTTGCATACAATCGACACTTTGTTGCCATGGGGAATCTCCCTAGTGTCCCTAGGGACATACGTGATGCGCTAGAAGCTCGGATAACAGAGCAGTAGGTGGCACAGGCAATCCGAGCGTTTCCAGTAGGTAAGGCTCGGGCCGTGATGCATTCTCAAATTCTACAATGTATGCGCCCAGGCTCTAGTCCCACACCTCACCAAGTTGTTCAATTCCATTCTCTACAAAAGGCAGGGTGACAGACTCGATGGCTGAGTCGGATACTTCCCTCCTTAAAAAAAAAAAGATCCGGAGCATTGCACTGCCTATCGCCCGATGGCTCTGCTGAAGACAGACGCCAAATTATATACTTAGGTGCTCGCTATCAAGCTGAGTGATGCACTTCTTTTTGATAAACCTTGTCTGATCATTATTGATTAGGAGGGCACACGAGATCATCATGAGGATGGTTGACCTCGTAGCCGTAGCCTCCAGCACTCAGGACAAATGTTCATCTTATCATTAGATGCTCACCATGCTTTGGATAGTATGTCCTGGGAATACCTGGATGTGCTACTCGCACCAGATGGTTTTGGCCCAAACAACTCTAAGCACATAATGGCAAACTTCCAGATCCCCTTGCGAGGGTCAAGGTAAATGGTCACTGGTTGTGCCCAATTAGGCTTCAGAAGGACACCAGGCAGGAATGCCCCTTGTCCCCACCCCCTGGTGTTTGCTTCAGCAATGGAGCCCTGAAGCCAGATTCGCCTGCACCCTCAGATCAAAGGGTTTGAGTTCAGGGACATGAAACTAAGTCACACTACATGCCGACAGGGTCTTCCACTTCCTTACGGACCCCACCGTCGTCGCTGCCAGAACTGGTAGCATTGCTGGGCGAGTTTAGCTATATTTCAGATTTCTATATAAATCATACAAAATCGATTGGCTTAAAAATAACAGGCGCCTGAAACATTAGACAGCAAACTCGAGTGCAGTCCCGCTGGGCAGATGGAGATATTTCTAATCTGGGTGCTTGCATCACGTCAAGATATGGTTGCAGCCCTATATCCCTGTCCGCCACCCAGTTATGGAAGAAGGAGAAACTGTTAAAGCGATGGTATTTACAAGAGATCTGGTTGGGAAGGATCAATGCTATTAAATGATACTGCTCCCCAAATATCTCCAGTCATTTCCAATCCGGGTTCCAAAGCACTACCTCAGATCTTCAAAAGTAAATTGGGACATTTGTAGGGAGACATAAGCCCCCCAGCCCCTGGTCTCTCGTAGGGTTCAGCTTAGGTCCAAGGGGATGGGATGCTTTAATGTCCCATCCATACAAAGGTATTTTCAGGCTGCCCAGCTGGCCCCGGTCCTAGATTGGGCCTCTGATGAGAGAACCCCAAATGGACTCCGCAAGAACAGAGTTCTGATCTTCAACTTGCCCATCTCCCGTTCCTCCCGAGAAGGGTCAAGCACTCCAGTGAAGGTCTCCTGATCGCATTGTGACAAGGCCTGTAGTCAGTAAGGGATTAGGGCTGGGGCCTCTTCCCCCGGTTCTCGAGGATCCTGGACTTCACGTCAGGAGTGAACAGCAGGGCCTACAGGAATTGGGAAACACTAGCTAACGAGATTGGGAGAGCTGTACAAGGATGGGGTCCCTTCATTTGTTGATTGTAGAAAAAAGTTAAATCTACAAGAAGAGGGGCACTTTTGCCATTCCCAAATACACCACTGGATTACTAATAGTGGGGTGAAGTTACCTGGATCTCGGTTCCCGACATGTGAGGGATGGGCAGGAAGCAAAGACAATCTCTTCGTGTTACTGCTTGCTGGAGTATGCACCCCCTGATGAAACTCCCATATATGATACAATGGGGAAAAACAGGTGCAAAACACTGCTTCCGCTGGCACATGACCACTATGAGGTTACACAGGATTCACCCTGAATATTTAGATCGATGCTGGCATGGTTGTGGTTAACTGGGAGATTTGACTCATATGTGGTGGTTTTGTCCGATCATACCGACTTACTGGAAGGGAATTGGCTCGAAAATTCAAGACATAACTGTTGGGGAGCATTTTCTGTAAAGGCTAATTTCCCAAACCTAGTGAGTCCCCCAGCTGCTTTGCTGGATTTTTGGGGTTTATTTTTCTCTCTCTCCTGCTAAGAGTGGGAGCACTCTTAGACATGATTGGAGGTGTTCCTTTGACTTTCCATGTGTTTTATGGGCTATGGGGTCTTTTACTCCACAGGGTCTCATGTGTTTTTTTTTTATGTGGGTTACACAGCACCCTCCATGCCGTAACCCAGGGGTGTCGTAGCGACCCCCCAACATAGACTCCATACCCTGGGACTGACTACTGTCTCCCAGGGCATGTAACGTCACCATTGACTTTGCTAGTCCCAAATTATGAACAGAAACCAGTACAAACCATCATATTGTGGACGTACTGGTCCACAGTACCCCGGGGTCTGTTCGAGGGGGCACATCTCCGTCCCCCCTGATAAGAGTTTGGTAAGAGTTTTGGCTGAAGGCAGTGGATACTACTTTTTATATTCGACCGTGACTATATCTCTATGGGATTTTCCCATTGTTCGAGGCTACCAACTTTAATTATTTAATTCTTATAGCCTCGAACATACCGCCGGTTTATTTATTTAATATGAATTCGCCGGTTGTTATTTTTTTGCCAGAACTCGATTCTAAAATGGCGTTTGTTCCACTTTTTGGCGGGCTTCTCCACAGAAGCCTCCAAAAGTGGTGCCACTCTGTCTGGGTACCAAAGGTGGGGTGGGAGGGGGTTTAGGCACCCTGGACTGAGTTACCTTGGTAACTCAAGTCACACTCGTGTGATTGGCCCAAGTGGTGAGCCAGCCGGCTCACCACTTAGCATGTTTGATTGACAGCTAGGCTGAGTGAATGGGGGTGTGCTGCATAAAAGCAGGGCTTTGGGGACTGGAACTTCAGACGTCGCCACAGGACCCAAGCATCCGAGGAGGGAGAAGCTGAGTCGGCCTGCAACGACGACACCACCGGTGGAGCCCTGCTGAACCGTCTCACCACTTTTCCCAACGACAGAGGAGATCTCCAGCCCGGAGAGTCTTCTTCCTTTGACAGTCTACCTTCTTTTCGCCTTCCTGGAGCATCTCGTGGCCGCCTTGCCTATGCCAAACGCCCTGGCAACCGGGATACCATGTTTTCACCACTACCGTGAACCGAAAGGTTAGTACCTTTGTACCGGAGAACTTTGCGGCTGGTATCTTCCCTGGCAGTGCAACGACCTTCATCCTTCCTCCACGACGAAATCTTCTCTTCCTCTGGACGCCGCTGCGACTTGCACCCGCTGCCAGGAACAACTGCCCCCGCTGGAGGATCCAGTCCATTTAAGGTACCGTGTTCCGCCTGGCTTCCCTTGCAGCCGTTTCAACGGGGTGTATTAAATCCTCGTCTCTCGAACCTGGGTTAGCCTGGGACACCTTAACTAACTTTTCTGCACTGAACTAAACTAAACCTTTTTCGAACTACCTCCACAATCATTGAAGACTGTAACTGTCTGATCTTGGGCATCTTCCTCCTGGCTCCCGAGAGTGGGCCTGGCACCCAACCTTCCTTGCTCACCAGTAGACTGTGCCTTCCTAAACTTGCTGTGGGTCTTTAAAAAGTGCTTAGTGTGTATGCTTCCATAATTCTGCTTTTCCCTCCCTTTTTGCCTAACTTGTTGGAGTGCCATCGAACGTTAAGCGCACCTCTGTCTGGAAATAAGTGGTGTTAACCAAGACTTGTCCAACAAGTAATTATAATAGTGATTGTGTTTTGAACTTATAAAACACACTAGCACTAAATTGGTAAGATAAGTGTGTGTTAAATAAATAAGTATATACTTTACACCCAAGCTCTAGTCAGCATTTGCTTGTGCTACTGTATTTCTGTACTTATTTTGTATGCTCTATATACTGCCTAACTCTTCTTGAGGGAAGTCTGACTGCTCAGCCACAGCTACCAAGTGAATCTGTGTGGTACAGACTGCTACCAAGTGGGTTTACTGCCAAACACCTGTAGTCTTAAATCTTTTGCAGTGGTCCCTAAGGGAACTGCACAGGTTTCTGCCTAACAATAACGGACAAGCTCCTCCAGATGTACGTGCTTACTTTGATCCTGGGCGATGTCCCAGACGCAGAGGTCTATCCTAGGACAGGTCCTACAGCAGAGTTGGTAACTCACCTCATGGCAGCGAGAATAAAGAGCGACAGGTTTTGGACTACGCCGGAGGGGCAGAGTTTGGCAAATTGGTTGGTCAAGGTGTGTGAGTTAGTCGCAATGGAAAAGGTTGGGGATTTTTTATATGGAAGCGTTTGAAAGTTGAGAAATACACATCTCATCGTTATTAGTTTAAAAAAGGCTATAAAAAAAATTAAAAAATCAGCTAAAAAGAAGGATAATACATTTGAACCAAGTCATATTCCACAATGCTACCCATTAGCCAGCCCTGGAAGTTCCCCTCCAGTTCAGAGCCATATCAGCAAGGTAGTTTTAGTATGCAAATTAGCCCAAATTCAAGTGTTTTACTCCAGGAAATTGTGTTCGCCTTAGGGGGTATGGCTACTTTACACATGGCTTAATAAACTCAAGAAAGTTACTACTGGTTGAGCCCGCACAGGGCAGAATCTCAACTGCCACTGCAGTGACAAGCTTTTCAAATGCCTTTCTTGGAAAATAGCTTTCTGCGATACTTTACAAGAGATAATCATTTATTTTGTACACACTAGAGCAGAAATCTGTATATTCCCTTTTTTAAAAGCACAAAACATTTTAAGATGCAGCGCTTACATGCATTTTTGCTGCAACACATTAGAAGCTGCATATTAGTTTTTCTTTACCCAAACAGATTCTACATTGATCATATTTATCAGGAACTGGAAGATTAATGTAATCTATAGGAGACTAAGTATCAAAGGGGATGGCAGTGTATGGCCATGTATCCTACTGTGCGTAAAATAAAGGATATTCAATCAAATCTTGATTTAGAAATATTACATTTTCTTCACACATACACAATACCAACGACCTTAAAAATCACAAATAACACCAAATAAAAAATTTTGAGTAGGATTTATTTTTAGTAAGGTGATATTCAAGCAGTAATTAAAAAGGAAACTGTTACAAAACAGCATAGGAAATTCACAACAAGGAATTCAAATTCATGTAACCATGGCGTTAAAACCAAGCAGCATCTAAACAAATCTACAACATGTAAAAGCAAAATCGGGGAACCTGCAGTTTGTCCAACTTGTTCTCTCCTGAGAGAAAGTAAAATCCAGCTCTGCTTCGATATTTTATTAACATACATATCAGAATAAAAGTGAACTACCGATCGATTATGGTACATTACTGATCAGGAAGCATTTGGAATCTCCAAGGTACAATATTGATGTCAGGCTAACAACGTTCAATGGACATTTTAAAAAGAAACTTTTGGGAATTTGTCATCCATTTGAAATATGTCTACGCCCCTAAGCAGATTTTATATTTCACATAGTCAGCCACAGTTGTACCTGGGATGTTTGTAAAGTAAGTAAAAATGTCTCAGTCCCACACACTATGAACAGATTTTACTGCAATCTCTTCACGGGTAGCTTTCATTCGACAAGTGCCCAAAACCTTAACATCGCCTTTTAGCTAACCATTTCCAATTAGCACCCTGACGGGGTCGCTAGGAATGCAGGCTTGAACCGCCGGTACAAGTCCACGTGCCATGCTGCCTGTCGGCCAGCTCCCCCGTCACCCTCTTCCGCCCACCCTGTCCCAGTTTTTTTGTGTTCCCCCCCACCCGCACTTAACCTTATTGCGGTGGCACTTCCGCTCCTGCTCCTTTCCTCTGGCAGGCTGCAATGGAAAGGGAAGAGGGGCTCCTCCCCTTTCCAAGGCGGCCATCTAGGTAAAGGATTCATTAATTGAAGAGGCGTCCCGTTCAATGTTAAAAAAAAAAAAAAAAAATTTTTTCAGCACCTTTAGTTTACTCTTTAGTTACTAAAGAGCTATCCCGGGGTGCCAATGAGGTCCCAGAAACCTTGTTATCCACCCTACCTACACTCGGGCCGATACTCTGTGCTGCCAGGATATTAAGCCCTGTTCCAGCCCTTGGAACGGAAGCTTAATGCCACATTATTGCCCCCTCCCCCTTATGGTAACACTTCTCCCAATCGATCAGTCTTCAGTTATTCATGCAAGTCAAAATAGGGCTTGGATGAGGTTCATAACGGGCGTAATCCCAGTCCCAAAATATACCATTAAACTTGAAGCATCCTTGGGTAAGCAGTAAAAAAATAAAAAATAAAAATTACAAAAAAAATGTAAAGAGCATTTTTTTAGCTCTAAAATAGTATGGTCTACATTACCCAATAGCTGAGTCCCAAATACGGCCACTGATCTAGCTAGTGCCATGTACCCCTATAATGCTGTATACAAGTAGCTCTTGTTTTTGGGACATAAAACTTGGCTACGTTCAATATTCTGCTGCCACTTACCACTAGCAGATGGACTATTTTGACTAGCTAGGGAGAAGGCCAAGGTAGTCAACTTGCTTAATTATCTCCCCCAGTGAACTCACTTTTTCCCGGGTCACAGTACTACGCTACTGATGATACATCTATATGACAATGCATTACTTACCGTAAAAGCATTTCTGATGGTTGCATCTGCTTAGATTTACATGCTGAGCATAGTCCGACAACCAGTGGTCACTGCAGAGTATTGCATTTTGTTTTTCGTAGTCAAAAAGGGGACGTCGACAAGACGTGTCTGTAACACTATCCCTATAGTGACGTGCAGTGTACCCACAATCCCTCACGCGTCGAGGTCCCTCTGTTTGTATTTTTTCTGCCCGGAGGGAGCCTTAAAGACGTGAGCGAGTACAGAAAAGAGAAAGATAAAGGGATGTCTATGTTCCTTCCATCCAAGCGGGGAGGAAGGGTGGGCGCATGTGAATCTAAGCAGATACAACCATCAGAAATGCTTTTACGGTAAGTAATGCCTGGTATTCTGATGTTTGTTAATCTGCTTAGAATCACATGCTGTGCATAGACTAGCGAGCAGTACCCGGAGTTGGAGGTGGGTTGTGAGAAGGAACAGTACAGAAATGTGTCTTAATACTGCTTGTCCCAGCTGTGAATCAGATCTAGAGTGGGCATCTAGACAGTGTTTTGTAAAGGTGTGTACAGAACTCCAGGTTGCGGCTTTGCAAATGGACTCAAGAGGGACATTTGCAATGAATGCTATGGAAGCCCCAGTGCCTCGAGTAGAGTGTGCTCTGCTTCGCAAGAGAGAAACAGAGGGTGATGCATTCTACGATCCATCTAGATATAGTGGATTTTGAAACCCCTCTTCCTGCTGCCACCGAGACAAAGAACTGATTAGTCTCTCTCACTGGTCTAGTTCTTTCCATATAAAACCTAACAGCCCTGCGCACATCCAGTGTATGCAGGCTTTTTTCACCCAAGTTTGAAGGATTTTGAAAGAATGTTGGTAGTTCTATAGATTGGTTCACATGGAACTTAGAAATGCATTTAGGTGAAAACCTAGGGTGTGTGCGTAGAACCACCTTATCTTTGTGAACTGTTACAAAGGGATCCAAGATAAAGAGCACTTGTAGTTCACTTACTCTCCTGATGGAGGTTATAGCCATTAGAAAAGCCGTTAAGGGTGAGGTCCTTAAGCGTTGCTTTGTGAATGGGTTCAAAGGGTGAGCCCATGAGCCTGGTTAGTACCATATTTAGGTCCCATCCGGGAGCTGGGTTAGCTATGGGAGGGTGTATTCTTAACTCCTTCCATGAAGGCCTTAATAACTGGGACTTTCCACCACGACACTTAGTTGAGAAGTGGTGTATGCGGAAAGTGCAGCCAAATGAACCTTAATAGAATTAAACACTGGGGGGTGGAAGCGTAAAGAAAGTTCCCTGACCATGATATCGATAGACCGTTCCCCATGGATTGGTTCTGGGGGTACCTGGAGGCGTAATCTTGGCTTTGGGAGTTCTCCAGAGTTGCGTAGAGATCCATTTCTGGGAATCCCCATTGTGTGAAGACGAAGACGATGTCTTCTTGTAACCGCCATTCGTATTCTGCGGATAGAAGTCTCTGCTGAGTTCGTCTGCTAGCAGACTGAGTTCCCCTGGTACATGTTGTGACAACAGGAACATGTGTTTGAGAGCCAACTTTCAGATGTTCTGGGACATCTTGGACAGTCCTGGAGAGTGCGTGCCCCCTTGCTTGTTCAGATAGTACATAGCTGTGGTGCTGTCTGTGAGGACCATCACTGTCTTCCCTTGCAGGTGTGCCTGAAAAGCCTTCAGTGCTTTGAAGACCACTAACAGTTCCAGCAAGTTTATGTGTTTGGATGCTACACTCGGAGTCCAAACTCCGTGTGCAGTCTGATGGGATAGGTCTGTGGTTAGAGTGGCCTCCACTACGGGGGTGGCAAATGGTTTCCCTATGACAAGCCTTTCCTTCGACCACCACCGTAGCGAGAGAACCAAGGCCTGCGAGACCACCACTAGATAGTCCCATTGTCCGCTGGCCTGACACCACTGGCTGTTGAGCCACTCTTGCATTGGACGCATTTGCAGTCTCGCGTGAGGTACCAAATATATACATGACGCCACCATTACCAGCAAACGCTTTGCGCACCGTCACCTCTCGACCGGTCACATATTGAGGGATCTGAAACAGCATATTTTGGAGCCTCTCGGCGGGGAAGACGAGGCCGTCCTTTGTTCGAATTAGAGCCCCTAGGAATTGTTTGATTTGGCTGGGCTCTAGGCTGGATTTCTCGTTGATGGAGAAGCCCAGTTGGTACAAAAGGTCTAGTCTTTTGGGTATTTGAGAAGCATGTCTCGTAAGAATCCCCCGTTATGAGCCAATCGTCGAGGTAAGGGTATTCTGGGATAGACAACCTGCGCAGGTGGGCCGCTACCACTGCCAGTACTTTCATGAATACCCTTGGCGCTGACGCTATGCCGAAGGGTAGTACTCTGAACTAGTAGCGTTTGCCCCCTATCATGAACCTGAGGTATTTTCTGTGCGCTGGCAACATTAAAAGATGAAAGTATGCATCTTTCATGTCCAGTGTTGTCATGTAATCCCTTTTGATAACAGGGGGGATTACTTCCTGTAATGTCACCATATGAAGTTTGAGGTTTTACAAATGTTTTCGCTGGGCGCAGATCTAGTACAGGGCGCATGGTTAAATCCTTTTTGGGTACAAGGAAGTACACTGAATAAATGTAATCCTTTTACCTAGGGCATACAGCTTTTTACCTTCTGTATCTGGAGGTGCCTCCCTGGTTGATAGTGGGACCCCCCCCCCTGCCCTTTTTCTTGTATTAGTTACTACTAGGGAGTCCGGTACTGAGTGGGCCCTGATGTACAACAGGTCCGATGGAGACGGACTAAATCATTTTTATATCCTTGGGTTGACCCCTCTGACCAATGCGGGTGTAGAAAGCGAAGGAGTGATTCGACTCTTTACTGAGGCAAGGAGGGGAATGGTTTGACTGACAGGGGGTTTCTCCTTGATAATCCTTTCAACGAAGTCTATGTCAGGAGAAATTTCTCTCGATTTCAAAATGCGCTGCTGCTTTACGTAGTAGTGCAAAGGTAGGTTGATCGTATATAGGTGACGTATTCCTGATTGGGGAGTCTTTGGGTGACAGGTTTAGGGTGTCGGGGTCTGTAGATGCTGATGGGGACTACCAGGGCTGTGAAGCACCTTCTTCAAACCCCCTACCCCCACACACCCCCCCAATCACCCATTTCTGGGTCATCCTCGAAACCTTCCTGGTCTGTTTTCTTCTTGTTCGTTACCCAAGAACTCCTCATCTTCATGAGAGTGGGAGTCCTCTTCAGTGAGGTCATACAACTCTACATCCCCCTGTGGGGGGGGGGGGATGTAAACAGCCTAGGGTATTTAGCCCTAGGATCCTCCCGAGGCCCCTCTCTTGGTCTTTTGGGTATGGGCAGGTATTGGGTAGATATAAAGTTATCCATTTTGTACATGCAAAATTGGAGTCTCTCCAAGGTCCCTTGTGGTAGCCCAGAGCGGTCTTGGGGGGTGGGGGGGGGGGGCTTGGGGGGTCAGGGAAGGCTTTCAGCCTGTAAACGCTTTGACCTATCCCATAACGTCGAGGATAAGCTCCCATCACCTTCTGAAAAGCCTAGTAGGCTAGGAGTCCCTGTCGACAGAGGGGGCGGTTCCTGCCTTCCTTCCATCGCTGGTCGCATCTGGGGTTGCGAGGGGGGGGGGGGGGGGGCTTTGGACCCTTACGGTCCATGGAGGCCGCCGTTAGGACCTGCATCTCCGTTGGCGCTAATGCTTTCTTCATCTTCGACGAGGAAGAGCCGTGGGCTGTGTGCTTATGTGTGTGCATGTCGCCGGGGTGTTCATCCCCATAAGCAGGGCGTGAGCCAGGCTTGTCGGGGCCAGGGACAGACGAGGAGCGTGACCGCTCCCTAGAGGGGTGTACAACCTCCGATGCAGAGGTCGGGTTATCACTTTCCGCTCCACTTTCGTTGGCGGCGGCTGAGGAATCAGACCTAGACATGGCGTAGGCTCCCCACCTCTTGACCCTGCGGTCCTTTAAAGTCTTGGGCTTAAGAAGCTTACAGGCCGCACAACCGTCTTCCTTGTGGTTGAGGGGCAAGCAACGGTTGCACCGTTTGTGCTGGTCTTTCCAGATGAATTTACCCTTACAGCGCGGACAACACCTAAAGGGTGTCCTCTCCATAGCTGAGGGAACGGACAGACGTGATAACAACCCCGAAGGAAAAGGTGGGGACAGAGAAAGGCATTCTTAAAAGAGACAGCAAGAAATGTCCGACGACCCCACTCTCCCTACTGTTTAAGGCCGGCGAGGCCAGGCCACGTGTTCAGCGACGCCGAAGGGTCTCCTCCGTCGAAGGCACAGCCGTCGAAGATCTTGTCGGCAGAGAACAGCTTTGTCGAACGAGGAACGTTACATTAAATAACGACCAAAAGGTCGAGTGAATATTTGCAATGTCTCTCGAGGAGCTCCGCGTAAAGGCGACCAATATCTGGGCGGAAAAAAACAATCTGAGGGACCTCGACACGCGAGGGATTGTGGGTACACTGCACGTCACTATAGGGATAGTGTTAGACACGCCTTGTTGACGTCCCCTTTTCGACTATGAAAAACAAAATGCAATACTGTGCAGTGACCAATGGATGTCGGACAATGCACAGCATGTGATTCTAAGCAGATTAACAAACATCAGAAATCTATATATATCTCAACATCCAAGAACTGTGCAAAGGCACCCTGCTTGCGCATTCGGCTTGTAACAATTCAGTGGCAAACAGAAGCTCAAATACATGATCCAAGACCAAGTCGTTTAATCCTTAATCCCCACGTCCAGGGCGATTACATCAGCATAAATCAGACGTGTTTCGCTACACATATGTAGCGCATACAAACCTTACGTGGTTTGTCCGCCTACTTCTATTACTCTCTGGGGTTACGACAGATGTTCAAGAAATCTATTATTGCTGTTAGTGACTGGTTAGCACTTCTCACAACTATGGAGTAAACGGTCAGCCTTCTTAACACTGTTTAAATAGACGTTATTCTCCCTTTTCACTACGATGGGAGACACCGACATGATAATACCCCCGCCTCTAATACTCCATTTATCCTTGGTTTCCCCCAATAGCATGTCACATTGCACATTAACTAAGATGTTTCCTTTAAAATTGATAAGATAGACAAAAGCACACATTAGCTCATTAAACGTGTAAATGGGGGGTGGAGAGGACAAAAAAAATAAATAAATTGTTCCTGCATTCAATGAAGTCGGAAGTGCAAAGTGCATTTACATGTTCATCATCTTTGCCAATATCAACACTGTGGTAGAGTATCCCAATGATACATTATATTTCAGTCCACAAAGCATATTTCTGCCCAATCAAAACATGATACATCCTTATAAAATTCAACATTAAAAAGATTCTGGTTTCGGGGGCGTGGCTTGAGGCGCCGGCAATGCGGTCGCCTCATTAGGAGCTCCGTGGGACGCCCAAAAACCCACCACTATGCCCTTAGTTTAACCATTTAATTCGGCACGTAGACAACCTATAGCTGAATAAACCTCCCCTGGTCCAGCTGAACCTGATTTTTCAGCGGCGAAAGAAGTTCCGCCGTACCTCACCGAAAACAAGATGGCGGCGGCCTATGCGCCCTCGGAGTGAGGAGGAGAGGGCTGCCCACCTCGCTGCTGCATACCCTGCCCCAGCTATCCCAGGTGTTGGTAGGCTGCAGAGCCGTGTTGCAGCTGCCCTGCCCTCCCCCCCCCCACCAGCGCTGGAGAACAGGACCCGACAAGCAGAGCCTTGCCCCCATAACCCCGAAGGAGAGTTGTTGCCCCGGCCGGCTCTGGTGTCGCAGCATCGGCGGCCAGGACAGTGCCCGCCTGGGAGTGCAGGCGCCCTCCCAAACTATATAATGCATCCCAGAGCAACCCCCAGGGGAAGGGAGACTCGAGCTGCATGGAGGGGAACTCATCCCCCACGCTCCATACCCCTGCACCCCCAACCGTCAGCCTTCCCAGCCGCATGAGGGAGGTGTGGGGGGGAGGAACCCTTCGCCTGGACAGAATGCTGTGACCGCCAGTGGCAGACGAGATGTTATTCCCCCTCCCTCCATGCACTGAATTGAAAGGTAGGACTGCAGCAACGGACTGAAACAGCGTACCCAACCCCCACTTAGGCAAGGGCTCACTCAACACCAGCAACACCCAGGGGCCCCACGCTGAGAGAGAGCCCCCGCACCCCTCTTATTCCAGCATATGCTGGCAATAAATCAAAGAGGAAACTATTCACACAAAAAAAAAAAAGGGGGGGTGAATGAACAGTCGACGTGGATACTTGTGGGGAAGGGGCTAGGCAACCAGGGCCCCCCCACACTGCCCCATTCCCCTCGACACACTAGGAAGGATCCGGTGGCTCCAAAGCACACACCTTTTGGGGCAGCACAGGCCCCAACTATAGCGGGGTCCAACCGACACTACACACAAGGCCTCCTCTCACTGCCATCATATACTGGAAATTGGCCCCTGGGGACATATAGTCTCGAAACGAAACAGCACAGCAGCAACACTCAACCTAGCTACCCTAGGCATCCCGAACCATGATGTGCGGCACAGCACCTAAAGTCTGAGGAAGGGCAAGGGAATACAGGACAACCCGGCACCGTTTGCAAGATCTGGGGGAACAGCATTAGTTAGCCTGAGCTTCTCCAAACACCATAACCGAGCTGAGGAACTGGCACAACACCAAAGCGAACCATATTACTCCGCACCACTGAACCTGGGGGAGATAATATCGACCCCCATCACGGTGTCATATGAGCTAGGAAAACGAAGCAATTGTAGGACTTCGGAGGCCCCAAGTACTTAACAGCAAATAGAGGCACAACCCAGAGACTTCAAGCAGTCCAAAACTAAAACTATCACCCCACCTCCGTAGCGCAATGGCCAAACAGAAGTCCACGAAGTCGGCAGACATTGCCAGCATGCTACACCTACAGGAGAAGCCAATGAAAGCAGATCTCATTGGTACCCATGCCAGGTCGCCCGAGAGATCCCAGGGCCACTAGTCCACGAAGGATGACATCCAAGCACCTTTAGCGGATATTAAAGGAAAAGTGCGCTCAGAAATATTTTTATCCCGAGGGTTCGGGCATGTGTTTTTAAGCATACGTTGATCGATCACACAAACATTTACAATGCACCTTAGCGTAGTTTTCCTCTTTGGTACACCTGCAAAGTCAGGCAGCAGGGCGCAGCCATCTTGTGATGGTCTGATTAGTTGCCGCATCGCCCAGGGTGGACTGCCCTGGCGGCACTAAATCATATCCCCCGCCACTGAGCCTGACATCACTAGACGCGTACTGCCCATTTCACAACGCCAAAGCACGTCTCGTGTCAACATTCTCTGCGCCTCAGCTAATGACGTGTCGCCATGGAAAAGGCAGGACGCCTCTTTACTCAATAAGTATAAACAGATTGCTTCACAACAGACATCAGATTTTCTTTTCCATTCCTCTCACTGTATTTCTTTGAGTATTCTGTGCCTCGTTTCTGTGCTCTGGTCACCTCCCTTCGTGGCTTGTAGCCCATGCAAACAGATACCAGTCCCATTACTAAAAAATTATTTTAGTTTGTTTCCCCGCACAATGGCAACAATACAGCGCTACCAGTACGAGCTGGAGTATTCCGAGGCAGAATTACTTGAAAGCAAAAGATGCAGAAACGATGGGGTTTCGGACTACAGTTGGGAGGACGATTCAACAGATGAAGAGCCTGGTTCTAGTCGCATGGACGGCTTTTCCACCTGGTGTACCGGCAATCGGTGCGCGCTAATGCCAACCGAGGAGGAGAACTGCTGCTGCCGAGAAAACTCTGGATGCTTGTCTTACATATCGCAAAGCAAGCCACAATGCGTTACCAAGCTGCCAGACTTCAGGGCAGCCTGCCTCACATAGTCCGTGTTGAGGATTTTGATGGTGCTTATGCACGAACTTCGTGCAACAGTTCTCCCTCGGAATCCAGGTAACGACTAAGTATACTCTGGTTGTGATGTCACTTAGGCCACTACTATTTCAAGGTGGTCTCCTATATTGTCGTCACTTCAATACATCGTTGTCAAACCAATTTAGTCTTGCAATTCTCTAGTAATATTCGTATAATAGTCGTTGAATATTGTACAGTGTCTAGATAGCATTTGCACTAGCAACAATGCCATTGTATACAAGAATTGTCATTGGCAACTAAGGTTTAATACACTGATCTTGGTCATTTAAAAACAGTTTGTATCTTTCTCTTTCACAGGTGGTACAGGCTGGTGGCCTATCGTTCATACACATGGTGACTTCATGGGAGGCTTGCACACCGCGTTCGACGAGTAATACCCGCCTGTGCCATTGGTGCCATTAGAGACACATTCCCCAGTGACAGCGGTCAATACTGGGAATTTTCCCTCACTGTGATGCAACCTGAACTTTATAATGTGTGGTACATTTGTGCCATAAAATTAAGAAACAAAATAAAGCACTACAGAACTTTGGTTGTTTCAGTTTTTCAGTGAATCAAGTGTGTCTCCATTCAGCAGTGTTTCGGCCCTTGTCTGCACGCCTCAGGCCCATCCATCCCCCTCCATTATCAAAAGGCAGTTGGCACCAGTGGATGTGCGCTGCCAAAGGGGGCTGGCAGGGGTGGGAACGGCCAAGGTGCCAACCACCATGTACACTTCAAATGCATCTTACGCCCAGGGGTCAATGTTCACATGCCCACCTCAGACCCTGTGTCTCCAGGCAGGATCCCCTGAAGCAGGCCACGCCCCTGCAATCCACATAAGACCACAATATATTAACGTCATTCATTCACATACACACCCTCTTTTCTAATTCTTTATAAACCACTTGATATTGATCATGAGATCATATTTGAGCACTGCAAGTCAACTTGTGAACGTGCTACCTGAGAACCTCGGTGACCACTGCGAATCTGCTGGACGTCGTGCTACCCGAGAACATCTACCTGTTCTCCTGCCACTAACTACCCTGCTTGCTGAATCTAACTGTTTGTTGGTCAAGGTAAGGGCATGTCTCCTAATCACATCTCTAAATGTCCATCTATTTCGAGCGAACATACCCAGTAGTGTTATGTTCATTCGTCTCATTGCCTATAACTTGAAATTAATTTGCTATGTTACCAATATATCAATTGTCATCAGTGTCAATTGGCATCGAATTGCATCCTTAGCGGACTGTGTCAATATTATAAGCATGTTTCCTTTTGATGCACAATAATACATTCAAGGTACAATTAATATGTTCTGATTTGTCACATCAAAGAATTGTTTATGAAAGTTATCCTATAATACAGCCGCCCACGCTATACTGGTTTTGCTGTGGTGACCAAAACATACCTTGCATAGGAGAATGTATGGTATTATCTTTCTCACGTTTTTATGCAAAGTAATTTTCAAATAATGTTGACTTCTTGCAGAATTTACAATGCCTGCATGTGCGATTTTCGGTTGCCCTTCTAAGACCCATGAGAAATCTGAAGGCACTACAATGCAAGTATTCCCAAAGACTGTAGCTCGAATAGGAGAATGGGTCAGATATTGCAGATATGCGCTGGCAGAGCTTGAAAGTAGAGTCAAAGATGTCTTGGAGGACAAGAGGGGTGAGCGATTCCGCATCTGCAGCCTGCAATTTACCCAGAATATGTACGGCCCATCCATGTATACAGAATATACTCGGAACAACTCGAAAATTGCTCCCAAATGCAATACAGATTATACGTTCACATGTTCCCACAGGTGAGTCACTGTTTCGGATTTAGCTGTAGCCCTTGGAGTAGTGCACAGGTAACTAAATGGACGGATTGGTGTTTTAGGTGTTTGTCCCTTATAATACTTTTCATATTAGTAAGATTGTATTGCTTTTTAAATAAAAGGCCTTTTTGCTGCCCTTTGTTTTAGAAGCCTCATAGAAAATTATTTTATGGGCACAGATAACTATGCTGTAGTGTACTTTGAAATAAGCATAATGTTTCCTAATTTGTCTACTTGCATGCCGATTTTTAAGATTAGCATTTCTAAATTAAATATTTTCCCTTTACAACGCCATCACTATGCACCGAATATGAAGGAGCAAGATTCAGCATCCATGTCTTGCCTGGAGTCAACAACCACTTCGAGCGCGTATCAGGTAGTCTTACTTAGCTATTCAGTTCTGGAATTGTTTAATGCATGAAATTTGAGATAATCTGCTCATATTTACGTACCGTGTCATTCGTTTACACAATGTTTCATTTGTGGATTGCCATGGATATGTACCAATGTCTGCGTCACAATGTGTGTGTGTTCAATTGTTTCATCCATACTAAGTACTGTGTTTCAGGGAGATGTTGAAGCTTCGACTACAATTACATGATCCCTTGTAGCTGATCCAGAGCCAGATGTATGCGTACTGACAGTTCCATCGAATGAGATAATTTCATCATATTTACATATCATGTAATTCGTTTACACAATGTTTCATTCTTTTTTTTTATAGATATGCACCATTGTCTCGGTCACATTGTGTGTGTTGAATTTCAAATGTTTTCAATCATACAAGTACTGTGTTACAGGTAGATGATGAAGCTTCGACTAGAATTACATCATCCCTTGAAGTTGATCCAGAGGTATGCATACCGACGTTTCCCTCGAATGATAGAAAGTCGGTCCTAGATCTGATACTATTAGACATTAACAGCATTAGAAACAAGCAGTTTTTGCAAATAGCTTGAGTGCAACATTTCGAAGAGTGTGCTTCGGACAGTCAACTTTGATCGAGTAAACTAGCCATCAATCAGGTGAAATCCCAAATGTATATTTTGACTAAATGACGTACACGATGTACGGGTTGATCTGTGTAAGCCATGTGTGCGAAGGAATAATGTGATTTTGAATACAAATGACTTAAATTAATTTGGATACTCTTTTCTAGGGATATACAAGATCTAGATATAGAAGGAGGCACGTGGATCCGAGTCGGTGGACCAGCTTGCTGTTGCTGAAGTCACAGTAAAGAAGGTTTCAACGAAAAGCAAGAAAAATAAGGTAATTTATAAACAATTTCAATTTTTAACCAGCGTTTTGTGCTGGGGCCTTCATAATATGCTTTTTTTAATGTAAAATGTCCAATACTGTATGTTGGATTTACATTGAACATCTTTTTCCAACCTGTCTTCTAGTTGCCCGATGGTGTACGGACTATGCAGACATGCAGACAGCGACACAAATGAGAGATGCCGCTTGCCAAACTGTTTTCACCACTGAGCAACTGTTAATTGAGGTGCGGCATGTTCAGACTTGAGATGCATATGCCCAATGGCCAGAAAATTAATTTAATGTGACGGGCGAAGCCAGCAAAGTGTTTTTGGACCATTGCTACAATGCTTCTGCTCCGCCAGATGAAGATGAAACTTAATGTATTGAAGATGCTTTTGAATTAGTCGCAGACCACTTAACACAATCCACACCCGCCAAAAAAGGGCCACCCAAAAACCAGTCGACATTGAGGTTTTCTCCGATTCAGGTTCAAGTAACAGATGCTGAAATGACAGATTGAAGCATCAATACAATTGACCGAGGAACTCGACAAAGATCTCGACTACAGTATGTCCAGTTTGGCTGATGTGTCAACCACAGTTCAGTCAAACATTAATGCAGGATGACAGTCTAATAAAGAAGGCCAAATAGATAGTATTCGAAAGCAGCTTGATGGCGGTTATAAAGATGCTGAAATGTGTGCATTCAATGAGAGGGGAAATATGTGGTAAGCAATTGGTGAATGTGACTCGTGTATCAGAAGGCAGTAACCTCAAATACATGCCACCTGCGAAATGTTCCATGAAAAATGTTCATTGTCCGCTCAACCAATACTGGGGAAACTGCCAGCCGGCAATCTGTGTGCAGCAGCTTTACTTTTCAGTGGCTCTAGTTTCATTAAGTAGTCCAGTTTCTGTCAATTTGTGGGACTCATTTCATTTCTAAAACGCAGTACTACAAATATCAACGTCAATACCTATTCCTTGCCATTAGTGAAGCTTGGAAAATTGAACAATTGTCTATTCAAAGTACATTCTCCGAAAAACGGTTCAGGCTAGCTGGCGATGGATAGTGGGACAACCCCGGATTTTCAGCAAAGTACTGCACATACCACTTTCAGGGCATGGAAAGTAAAACAATTGCGAGTTCGGTGGTCATGCAGGTCTCTGAATGTAAATCCTCAGTGGTCATGGAGAAACTTGGTTTTCTTAAAATCACTGGAAGATCTACAATCGGGGGTAATGCATATCGACCTCATAGCCACAGATAGACACGTTTCAATAGCCAAGACAATGAGCGAGCAGTTTTCAAATATTCGCCATCAATTTGATGTATGCCACGTTGCCAAATCCATCAATAAAAAGCTCAGCTGCAGGAAAAAAGAAAAAAAAAAGTTCTGAAAGTATTTCACAGTGGTCCCAGTCTTTCAGCAACCATCTTTGGTGGAGCTCCAAAACTTGTGATGGGTCTATGGAAATTCTACTAGAAAAATGGCGGTCACTGATGCACCACTGTTCCAACATTCACTCTTGGACAGAAAACCAACATTTCCAACAATTTGAACATGGCCCTTTGTCGCGGAGCAGGAAGGGAAGAAGTGGTTGATACCATCTTCGCCTCCACACAAAGCCCTTGAGAAGATTGTGTTTGATAAAACTCATCAAGAGATCTGAAGGGACTCGCAGCATTCTGTCACACGGGAGATTTGAAGGTGTTCCACTATATGTGCCTAAAGTACAGGCCAAAGAGATTGCATTTCGGCATTACGAGAATGTAGGCCGTGAACAATCGAGGACTGCGGGAAACCTTGGGATGCTTTGCTACACTATGGCCTTTACAAATAGGTGGTCAAGCCAGTATATGAGGAAATGGAATTTGATTGTGAAATATCTTAATGTTTTGGAGATGTATAAGCATGGAATAACGTGCGAGTTTGTTCCAAGTACACATACATTGCCACAAAACATTGCCAACGTGCCCCGTCCACCTAAAGCAGAGCTCGTGGACAGTTCAAATCCACGTACAAATGATTACCATCTGTTTTTTTGATCAACAATGTTTTTATGAAGTGTCCAAATAAAGCATCCAATTTGTCTGTTAAAATGTATCCTCTTAATTTTTTTTCTCAACTGGTGCAGTTTTTACAATTTCCTTACAATGTAACGCTGTGCTTTCACAGTTGACAGTTTCGTCGAGCTACTGTGGGACCTTCACTGATCATGGGCGGGCCAGATGGATAAAAGTGAAAGAAACTTTGCGGTTTGGAAGTTGCCTTACCATACAGTTGCCCAAATAGCTAAATAACTGCTTGTCCCACAAAACTGATGAGACCTAAGTTACATAAGGGATGGAGGCTGCGACATAAGCAGAGGTGGGTCTATTGCTGGACACACTTTGACTCCATTTTGTGTACCCTCGACTCCCAATTTTGGAGTAGGGTGCATTCTGTCATTGCCAAGGTTTCCCCACCCATAAGCAGCGCCACAAACATCGAGCAAGGACAGCCCCCACATTTTTCCTCCTGTGTCCGTGCTTCACAACTCCAGTTCTCATGGATGCGGTGAGCCAAGATGTTGCAAACTAAGAATGTATCTTCATTCTGAGTGAAGGTCACCAGCTTTGAATTTTTGCTTGCGAGCTGAGGAAGCCCACACATCGCACACACAGTATAAGGTTCAATAGTTTTTTTTACCTTGAGAGAAAGGGACCATTCAAAAAGGAATTGAATTAAGGAGGGGTGTAATGTAAGATATTACAAGGTTCTCCATTCCAAAATGGGACTAGGACCATGTTAGTTCAGTTTATGAATAATCGTTGATGCAAACGGAGTCTGCGTTACGCCAAGAGAATGAAAATGCCGAATATAAAGCAAGTTTGACTATCGACTATTGTATACCCGAACGCGCATCAACTTATTAGCTGACCGTTATTGCTGGGTTACATTGTACTCTGGTTTCATTGCAATATGCCACACAGAACAAACAAGTACAACCTTTGCGTGTAAAGGTCTTTCTACCAGGCACATGGGCAGTGCAGCATCGAGATGCATGTAGACCACTACTCTGTTCCCCCAGGTTCAACGCCATTTCATTAAAATGCCATCTATGTGTACCTCGAATTGTAGCGTCAGCTTCCGTATCCCATTTAGAGCTGAACATACTCCATAGCACCATCCTCTGAAGCAAATTCTGTAGTACTTGCACGTTGTTTTCTCTGTTCACATTGTTTCACGTCTGTGCTAATCGTTAGTTTTAACTCTATGCCGAATTAATAAGTAAAATGATAAATTGTAATACTACTGAGACACATTTCCATTAGGTTTTCTAAACAGGTACATCCTGCCATTTTGCGACTGTCATCGATTCCAGATACCAACTGATGGGTTTTTCAACCAGCAGCTGCAGATACATGTCAATAACTGGATATATTTGACTCAGACGATCGCCAAGGGCCGATATGCCCTCACACGTTACCAGCCATTAGGAGCAACATAACATCCTTTACGGTGGTCTAGCCCAAGTTGATGCACAAGCCCTGCAAATCACTGTGCGACCAACGCGCTTCTTTTACCCAAAACGAACACCTTTTGTACCCAAAAGGAACACCGGGTGATTCACGATAAACATTTTCGGATAGAGAGCAAAGAAAAAACGAATCCAATTTGATTGAATATAGCAATAGCCAGATGTTCCAATCATTTATTGTGAAATAAAAGTAGTTTACAAGTTGTACAGTCTTGCCGTTTCCTTTTAAAGTACAGTTTTATATTCCGAATTGTGACGTGCTGTGTTGTGAGACGATGTGTGTTTATTTCCGGGTTCTGCGTCACCTAGGTGATGACTGGGCGTGTTTGGCTACGCTGCCCAGTAACGTCACGGAGAAAGGCAGAGAATATCACTAGGTTTGGTGAAGTCAGGCTCAGGGGTGGGGGATATGATTTAGTGGGCAGTCCTGCTTGGGCGACGCGGCAACGGATAAGATGATCACAAAATGGCTGTGCCCCGTTGCTTGATTTCGCATGTATACAAAAGTGGGAAACTACGGGAAGGTGCATAGGAAATGTTTTTACGATCGATCAACGTATGCTTAAACACATGCCCGAACCCTCGGGACACTACTATTTCTGAGCGCACTATTTCTTTAAGACAGAATTACGGAACTGCATGAGAGGTATGGACTAAAATTGAGGGACTGGACAATCGCATGAAGGAAGTGGAACATTGGGTCGGCAAAACAGAGGACCAGGTCCTAGAGCACTGAATGCAAATTGCGGATCTGGAGCAGAGAATCCAAACCCTAGAGGAGAACAGCAAGAATATGCAACGTAAGCAGGAGGATTTGTAAAATAAAGACCGCAGGAACAGAATTCGTATTAGAAGGGTCCCGGCCACGATATCAGACTGTGCCCTGTCAGCGATCTCTTCCAAACACTTCTCCCGGACTGCGACAAATCACTACTCATGCTGGATTGCACCCACAGACTACTAGGTCATAGAGGCTCCTCAAAGGATGCACCCGAAGTCATTACCAGGGTCCACTTCTTTTCTACCAAACAAGAAATCATGTCAGAAAGTCTGACACAATGGGACCCGACATTATAGGGGGGGCCTCCGTACAATTCTTTCAGGACCTGGGGCGCACCACCGTTTAATGACAGAGCCCCTAGGCCACTAGCGATCTTTCTCCAGGACCAAAAAATGTAATACCAGTGGCTCTTCCCGGCAGCACTTCAGTTTTCATTCGATGGCCAGACACGCATAATCCACTCCCATGAAGAAGCAGGAGGAATTATGGGAGGCGAACTGGCAACCCCAGAAGAAGGCTCAATGACTCCATCCCCAGACAAAGAATGAGGCTCGACCCCGAAATCTCAACAAAACTGCTGGATAAAAGTCCCCAAAGGGTGAAAGCTACATGCCTCCTAAAACCAAGCACAACCAGCAAGAAGTAACCTGGTCTCCGTGCCGGAACACACTCTTGGGGTTCGGGCGTCCCACAATATGCCCCAGCCTAGTGAATGGACACTTCGGCCTGATGCCCACCGTGCCTAGTTTGGTTTTGCTTTTGATTCGTTTGGACTGGTCTACTGTGGAGTCGTTTTTCAGGGCCAGGTTTGTTCCCAGCTGGATAAAACTAAAACCTGAAGGTGGCTTATCAGAAACCAAAGCTTAACACTAGAAGGTAAACCAATACAAGCGGCTTCCCCCCCACACCCTGACCACTGAAGAGGGACGACAGGAAACCACCCCCCCACACCCCCCAACCACCCTTAAAATGACGCTTTGCCTCACTGAACATTAGAGGCCTGAACTCCCCAGAGAAGCATAAATCCACATTCCGGCACCCAAAAGATCCACAGTTCGGTGGTGTTCCTCCAAGAAACACCTGCTTCCTGCCGATTTTCCACGGCTGCAAGACCATTCCCAAAGCAATATCTGGCATCCAGGGATCGCAAGGGGAGGGGCACAGCGATTTAGGCAAAAGGGATGCCATTCAGAAAAGGGGGGGGGGAATACATTGCAATAAAAGGAGACTTTAGATTTAGAGGGAACATTACTCCCTTTCCTCGAGGGCCAGGTGGTTATAGGTGGCCATCTTAATTGGGTCCCAAACCCTGTGGCAGACAAATCCAGTTCCCCTCGCCTAGAGACTTTCAAATCGCAGTAAGCCTTCATCCATTCAAGAGACTTTCGGGGTGAGACACTTGGATGGTTCTCCACCCAGAAACCTCAGACTTGTCATTCGGGTCACATGTCCACCGCTCTTCCTCTCGGATCGGCACGATACTGGCCAGCCCACAACTGCTTTCCTTCACAGATGAGGTGAAAATAGGCACTAGGATCCTCTCCGACCATGCTCCAATCATACTAATCACCAGAGCTTTTGATGACGACCTCCCACCCCTCCGCCCCCCAAGAACACCCATCTCTATGAACCAATGATACACGACATGTCAGTCCGAAACGCCATAACGAAAGCAATTCACAACTAGTTTAAAGAGAACCCGCCGGATCTCACCTCTACAGCAATGAGATGGGAGGCCATGAAAGCAGTGATAAGGGGGGGGGGGGGGGCCCTATTCGCTCAAGCAGCGGCATACAGGTAAAGGCGCAACAAGAAGAGGGAGCTCCTCGAAAAAGAGGTTGCATCAGCGGAAGCACTCCACAAGAAGAAATGGTCATCCAAAGCAGCTAAACTCTTCAGGCTGGCCCACACCAAACTGGAGGCACACTATGCGAAAGGCGCAATATCAAAACAGGGAAACTGATTACCCCCCTCTCCACCCTAACAAATCTGACTGGTGACACTTAGTTAAACACCAAGTCCAAAAAAAAATAGATGTATACAGCATACTTATCCCGGCCACGAGACATAAGACAGAATATATCCAAAATATAATTTTTATTACGTATCAACACATCTCAAAAAGGTACTTGAATCAATCAGGACCAGGAGAGTCAAAAACAATTAATAAAAAAAAATTTAAAAAAAAGCACACAATACAACAGGGTCATTCAATTGTAATTAGGTTGTTGTCTTATAATTCATCATCACTTAAAATTGATGGACAATTTACCACAACATGAGACCATATTTCAATTGTTTCCTATGGGATTCATAAATGACATATTATTGCTTGTTCACATAAAACACAGCAAAACCGTCACCTAGAACCTTCACTTGGCTTCTAATCGTAAGTAGACTTTACTAATTCCTAGTTTTATAGATGGTCAACATGTGTTTCGGCCATCATCAATGAGACAATGGGGAACTACATCCTCAGCCTCTCTCAGAATACATCTGGTTGCAGACCCTAAACCGCTATATGCAGCAAACTCCCTCTCTCCCCCTTGCCATCCCCCCCTACCCCCAAACCCCCCTAACCTTTCTTTCTGCGTATCACTTACACAGGCTATGTATGGCAGCACCCTGTAAGGAACTCCTGTTGCAACAGTAAAGACAGACAAGTGATCACAGTTGAAGGGTGTTTATTAAACAGTATATGCGGGTTGGAAAAACACAGTCTAAACCTAAAATGGGAGCGAGCTACAACCATCAAATAATAAGCCAGTCCTAGTAGCATCTAAGAAAAACCTATTGTCAATCCTTACACTAAACACAAACAAAGAGCGTGGGATAAGGTAAGAAAGAAGTGTTCACAAATATATATCAGGATGCAGTAGTCTGGTTCTCCCTTCCCCATGTTTTGACCACGGGACAAGGCGGGACTCTGGAGCACAGCACACGCTTTAGCTTTCCCAGCACGACCCAACAGTTATGTCAGAGCCTTCAGTGGTAAAGTCTCGACAAAAAGTCTCTTGCCTCCGAGGACCTGATGTATTGCAAAAATAGTTCCTTTCTGCTTACAGGTTGGAGATATCCTTCACCTCTGGATCTCCATCTTCCGAGGTCAGATCCACAAATGTTCTTGGCAATATCAGAACCTTTGGTAGTTAGGTTTCTTGCTTCACAGGGCCTGATGCGCTCAAAATCAGAATACCAAAGTCCTTGCCTGTTTGTACTAAGGTGATAATTCTTTGCCCCTGGGTCTCCCGTCTTCCGGGCTCAGACCCCTCTCGAATGTCAGCCCCCCTCCATTGTGTTCACCCTGGCTTGTATTGAAAAGCTTTCTCTGTGGTACTTCACGTTTTAAGGGGGGTGGGGGGTAGCAGATGGCTTCTCACTGCTTGGTCGCCCTCTTCCGGGCTCAGATCCCTCTCGGATGTTTGCCTCTCTCCGTCAGGTTCACAAATCTTAATGTCCTTTTTAACATTTCACTGTGGACATCCCTCAGCCTGGTTCACTCCTAACACACTGTTCACTGGGACTTTAGGCTTCGCCCCTTTCCATCAGCATCCCTCTGTCGTTTCACTCTTGCCAACTTGGTCAATCACACAGTTTCTTCAACAGTTCTTACGATGCAGGATTCGCTTCACAATCATCAGTCAAAGACTTGACTGTACGGAGGATTTTACTAGACCCCTGTATGACCACTGACACTTTTCTCGCCTTTCCCCAAGGCCTTCTGGTAATGGTAGTTTAAGAATAGGGTAGTCGCCCAGAGTTTCCGAAAGGAGCACCCACGTGGTGCCAGACTCCACTCTGGTATTAACTTTCTTCAATTAGTTCAGTTTATCGGCTCTCCCCTCGACTCATCGGCTGTGATGAACCGCTTGACTTTGCTGGTCTCTGGAATCACTGTCTGTACCACAATGGCAACCATCTCTCCCCGGCTTGGTTATCAGTGTAGGAGGAGCTGTGTACCGTTCACATCTGCAATACACGCTGGCTATTGTTCGCAGTCTTAAAATTCCTCCTCCTCCTCCTCCTCCTCCGTGCTGAGTTAGCTCTCTCGTCGTGCGGTCTGCCTTGCTCGATTTGGGCTCTCGTGCTCCACCTAAGGGAAAGGGCCGTCAGGTATGTGTGATTCTGGTCAATTGCCCGATCCTTGTGGTGGGACATGTCAGGTAAACGGTTCTGGTGTTTGTCCCTCCTTCATGGTGCACCAAAATGTTTGCGTCGGAAAAGGGGGCGGGGCGAGTATCCCACGGGGTAGGATGGGGAAAAGAGGTTATAAGAAGGGGGATACTGCATCTCACCCGTCGGTGTCCCACTTCCTCTCCCCAAGGACCCCCTTCATGTTTCTCACAACCTCCATAAATCATGGAGCCCACTGGTGACAGCCTGGCTAGCAGCAGCTTGCAAATCCACTGCTTAGCGATCAACGGTTCCTTGAAAGCAGCAACTGGGATGAGTCCTGGTAATTTTAACTCTCCTCTGCTAATTATTCTATCAAGATAATACTTTAGTTAATGTAAAAGGGAAATTGTATTTTGCTCACTATTCAACTGCCTGCCTTTTGTAGGTTACTGTGTTATTAAAGCATCTTGAATCATGAACATGCTTTTCACTTTGCTTTAGGACACATGTAGTATTGTGTAAAATTAAAATGGTTTTAAACAAGGGTTGCATTTTTGCTTACTTTTCCTCGGTCTTAATCCACTTTAATAGAGGCAGAGCAGCTGCAGCAGCATGGGCATTTCATACTTTGTTTCTTTTCATCACAGAGGCACATCAATGGCATTAAATGGCTTGGGGTTCTGGATCTCGTGCAGTTTTTAGGATAGCCTCAAGCAAGCAGTCGTTTGGCTTTTGTGAGAAAGCAAAAGAACACTTTGGTGTTCTATATGAAGATGTGATTTCTTTGTTTTAGGATTGCATGTGTTTGCGTGCATGAAAGGGCAATATAGTTTGTTTTCTTAGAGAGCAACAAATAGCTAGGCATGTGGTCTGAACTTTAACTCGTTTCTGACCACCCACTGCAAGCAGGTATAATGGATACATGTAGAAGCAGTGCTGTATATATTTTCAGTTTCACAGATGATACTGGTACCCCTCAACAGTTCCATGTAATGTCCCCAGCAAAAATGTAACAAAAAAGTTGCTGTTTTATGCGGAGACATTGAACATGCATTGTAATATTTTTTGTTTAAACTTGTCTTTATTGATTTTCACATATCAACATATCATGAAACCGTTGCAATTTTCACGCCTGTCACCACCCCCCACCCAACACCCCCATCCCTCTCCTTGGAGCAGGAGTGTCCATCTTTCGGGGATCGCATTATGCGCCGAAAATATCCACTACTTTAATGTTATGGAGGCACCACTGTTCCATAAATTTCGATTGAAGATATTCTTGGACCCCTCCCCATTCCTTTGCAAACATGTCCCTCGTTCCTTGAATTGTGTGGGTGACTTTCTCGATCGCCATTTGGGCCCATACGTTTTGTAGCCATGTCAGTGGGGTGTCTTTTTCCAATTTTGGGCGATTGTTGTCCATGCCGCAATAAGCAATCCCATGAATCTTCTCCATTGTGTCCTTTTGTATGACCACTTGAATTCTTCCTCCTGCGAGTTTATGAAGGAGTAAAGTGTCGATACCCATTTCTTAGCCCCTGTGTTGGAGAGGACATATTTCTCAAACGGCGTGAGGTTTCTCGTTGCTGCTTTGGCTATTTCCGGGGATTTTAGCCAGTGCCCGAGTTGTTCTCATCTGTACTTATCCCGTTTGGAGAGTGATGAACATGGGTAGCAGGACTCATGCGACCCGATTTCATTGTCAATGAACATTTCCCCTATTTTCGTAATTCCTGCCTCCTCCCAACTTTCATATGCCCCTTGCTTCTTCCCTGGTGGGAATTGGGAATTCCCACATATGGGCGTGAAAGGGTCTAACGAAGTGTTCATTATACCTTTACGTGTTTGGCTGTCCCACGCCTCAATTGTGGTCTTCATTACTTCACTTATCCCTATGTTGGGGTTTCTGATGTCTCAGTTTCCAGAGTAGTTCCACAAGCGGTGTTCTTGCTACTGCCCTGTCTTGCCCAAATCGGCTGTGGGTTCCCCCCCCCCCCCCCATCAATTCCCGAAGAACCTTTAGTTGCGCTGCATGGTAATATTTCTTAAAGTGGGGAAGCGAAACCCCCCACCCCCTCCCTGGTTGGTGCTGGGAGGATCGATCTAGCAATTCTCTGGGTTTTCCCTTTCCATACAAAGGATGAGATCACCTTAGATAGTGTTTTGAAAAAGGTGCTAGGGATTCCCACCGGGAGAGCCTGGAAGTAGTATAGACGCTTTGGGAGGATGTCATCTTGACAGATTGTATTCTGACCCGGCAAGATATCAGAGGGTTCCATCTTTCCAGGTCTCTGCGTATGCTTGCGAGAAGTTGCGGGTAGTTTTTCCCGTACAGTTGGCCTACCGTGTGTGTTAAGGTTATCCCCAGGTATTTAATGCCCTCTACTGCAATCTTAAGGTCCAGTAATTTTGCTCCTCTTTCTATTCTTTCCCGATCTCCCACCAGTATTAGGATTTCCGATTTTTTCCTATTAATCTTTAGGCCTGAGATGGCCCCAAAGTATTCTAGCTCGCTCACAACTACCGCTAGTGTTCTCCCCGGATCTTCTATGGTAATTAGCATGTCATCCGCGTATGCTATCACTTTGTGTTGCATTCCTGCCATTTCAATCCCTTTAATGTGTGGACTCCCTTATTCTCATTAGCAGGGGTTCTAGGAAGATAGCGTACAGTAATGGGGAGAGCGGGCAACCTTGCTTTGTTCCCCTTGAAATTATTACCCTTTCTGTTACCTCCACGTTGATGGCGACTCTGCTGATTGGGGAGTTATAGTTCGCTCTCACTCTTGCAATATATTGCTCCCCGAATCCCATGCATTTTAAGACTTTAAATAACATCGACCATTCCACCCGGTCGAAAGCCTTTTCGGCATCTACAGAGCGTCTTATCGCCAGGGTGTGTGTTATGCCCATCTTTTCCACTAGGTGGATGAGCCTCCTGAGGTTGTCATGGGTTTGTCTACACGGGGTGAAGCCCAATTGATCTAGGTTGATTAGTTTTGGGAGAAGCGGGGATAGCCTTGCGGCAAGGATTTTTGTGTGCATCTATATTTATCAGGGAGATCGGTCTATACGATGCAGGGTATGTCGGGTCTTTCCCCGTTTTGTGGAAGACTAGCACCTTCGATTCATTCATTGTGGGGGTCATGTTGCTGCTATCTTTGAATGATTTTAGGAGCCTTGTTAAGACTGGGATTAGCAAGTCCGCATATTTTTTATAGCATGGGGCCGTGAAGCAATCGGGACCAGGTGCTTTATTTGTTGGGAGTTCTAGTATTGCTTTCTTAACAACTTCTTCCCTTATCAGGATCTCCATGGCCAGTCTATCGTCTTCTGTTATTTGTGCGATGGGAAGCGATTCTAGGTATGTGTCCTGTGCTTCTACATCCGGAAGGTCTGTGGAGTAAAGTTTGACGGTATTCTCTAAAAGCCTCCCCGATGTCTTGTCTGCGCATGAGTAGTTCCCCTTTCATGTTTCGTATGCTCTTAATCATTGTGTCTTTGTTTTGCGCGGAGTTGCCTTGCTAGGAGTCTGTCTGCTTTGTTCGCTTTTATGTAATATCTTTGTCTTAGAGTAGATTCCTTTCTGCTCCTTTTGTGCGCAGCATGTCTAATTGACCCTGTGTGCGTTTCAACGATTTCTTTAATACCCTAGTGGGGTCGGTCAAGATTTTCTCTTGTATTTCTGCTACTGAAGTTTCCAGTTCCTTTTCTCACTGGTACCTCTGTTTCTCCTTCGTAATTTTCATCTCCATTATTTTCCCCCGGATAACTGCTTTGAACGCCTCCCAGACTGTGCCCAAAGACTTCCCCCGTATCGTTTTGTGTGAAATATTCTATCATTTCCCTTATGGATTCCCCGGCTAACGGGTCTTGGATTAAATCCAGGGGTAGCTTCCACCTCCAGAGCCCCTTTTATTCCCCCAGGAAGTTCAGCTCAGGCCACAGCGGTGCATGGTCCAAGAGTGCAATAGCTCCCAGCTCCAGCTCTTGTATCTTGCCCATGAGCCCCACTGATGCCCAGATATAGTCTATCCTCGACAGAGTTATGCACATATGAGAAGTATGTATACCCCCTTTGCTCCCCCTTCAGTTCTCTCCACACCGTTTAGGGTCATGTGGTCCATTTGTTGTTTGAGGTGTTTGGATGGTGCCCCGTGGCCATGCATACTCCCTGTGCTTCTATCTAATTGTGGGTTCCATGCCATATTGAGATCACCTCCCCCCCCTTGCGAAGCCTTCTACCCTCCCCAGGAGATCCCAAAGGAAGCCATTCTGCCCCGCATTTGGTGCGTATACCGATGAAAGGGCGATGCTGTGTCCTTCTATCACCACATTGGCAAACATCGGTGAGTATCTTCCAGTTTGGCTTCTCTCCCTTCCCTTATCGCCATCAGCACCCCCGCTCTTTTTTCGGTTGAAGTTGCTTGCGCCCATATTTTGTATCCCCTTATGCGAGTTTTCAGTTTGTCCCTCGTTCTGAGATGTGTTTCTTGGAGCATAAGTAGGTCTGCTCTTTCCCTTTTGAGCCGTTTCTCCAGTTTTACCCATTTGGTTGGGAGATTCATACCCCTAATGTTGAAGGTTAAAATGCATATCTTCCCCATTTTGTTATGTATTCTTGTCTTGTCCTTGGGGGAGCTGTCTCTTTGGCCCCCACTTAGCTGCCACTCTACTGAGTGAGCCTCGCTTGTCAGGCTTTTTTTAAAAATAAATCCCCCCCCCACCCCTTGGGTGTCTCCCTCTGGCTGGAGTGCGTGGGAGAGCACTGGGGGACCCCCTCCACCCGGGCTCGCCGTGCCTCTTGCTCGTTGTCTATGTCCAGTTGTCGACACGTCCCTCGGCATAGCCCGACTTGTCGCAGTGGTGGAAGGGGCAGCCCCGCGTAGCCCGCGCCTCCGCTGTCCCGAAGTTGTGGGTATTATGGAACCTTGTCCAGTGGGTGGGGGGGGGGGGGGACCACCAGCCTCCTTAGTTGCGCTGCTGGGTCCCCCCTCCCCCCCCCCCCCCCCCGACTCCTCCTCCAGCTTCTTCTCCCGTCTCCGGCTCCAAGCGAGATCTCAGTCCTTCCTGATGGGGGAGGGGCGGTTCGTTCTCTGTCCCCGTCTGACCAGCTGCAGTGGTCCGGGGCTGTGGTGATTTCGCAGGGGGGTGGGAGGCAGGGGGGTGTTCAATATGCTCTGCTCACAGCTGCTTTGCTAGGTGCTAGTTTTCGGCGGCACGGGCGCAGAGCGACTCACGCGCATCTCAACGCCCCGGCAGCCATCTTGGAATCCCCCTGCATTGTAATATTAACAGTCATATGACAATCCATACAGAACTTGAGTCGCTAGTTTATTTTTAATACCCATATTTTTTAATGAAAACATTGGATTCCTTTTTTTCGGCCTACTGTAAACTGTGTCACAATCAAGTGTTCTAATAAATTCATCCAACTGATTAACACAGCAAGAATAAACGGGGGTGAGGCTGCCCTGTTTGACCATCACCTCAACATTGAATGGCTTTGTACACTTGCCACCTTGGTCATAGCTAACCGGTGCCATGTTGTTATAAGCTGCATTTCTCTAACAATTATTTTTGTAATAAAGTCAAATGTTTATTTGATAAATATGCTAGTCGATCCATTTTTTCTTGGAAGTTGTGATCACCAGCATTATGGTGAAGGTTTTCTTTTTCTTCCTCATGTGTACATTGCCGTCTCCCAGACGGTAGAGGAAAGGTTTTTTCCCCTTGTTCAGGGAAAGTCTGGGTGTCTTTTACCATAATAATATTGCTAGTAACGAAGCCATGGGCCTTCCTAGAGAATACATTTGGTCGTAGCACCTTCCTCTCCATGCACTTTTAAGATCTATAAAAAGCATGTAGAGAAAAATGCACCATTTCTGAATAAAGATTTGATTGATGGATATTCCAAGTCACAGACTAGTTCTGTGACCGTATAAAAGAAACTCTACCGTGTTCCTCCATTTGGTCACAGAACTCCTCTGACTTCCAATATACTTCTATTGTACACTAGGGGGTACTTTAAGCACTTTTGCATAGGTATGGGATTCGCATGTTCTAGGAACTGCCATAATGATACTACCTGGCAAACTATGCGAGTGCCGAGGCTGGGCATATTATGGCAATGCCTGGTAACTGCTTGTACAATGCTGGTTTTTAACAGATTGACTGCAAGGACACGGCCATTGCAAATTAAGTGGTTGAAGGCACACCTGGTTAAGACAGTGGTCTTGCATCACTAGCTGGTTTGAAACTGCAATTACCCTTCAGCAGGTTCTTGATCTAGAGCCACAGGGACAGCGATCATAAGCCAGAGGTGGTCAATGTATGGGGATAGCGATCATAAGCCAGAGGTGGTCAATGTATGGGGATAGCGATCATAAGCCAGAGGTGGTCAATGTATGGGTAAATGTATGGGTAAACCACCATACACAGGCTGTTTGTCCCACTTCACAGCTCATCCTTCTCCTACCTTCACTTCCCCATTAGAATAGTTTCAGCTTCTAGTCCGGTCTTTCAAGGCCCCTTCAGCCAAAACTAAGAAAAGTAATGTACCCTTAACCTCTCCTTGTCACAGTCAGTCGTTACTCTTCCCCCAACATTCCTGCATCCATTAGTCTCATTATCCTTATGAGGACACCCCTCATCCTCACCATCATCATCACAACCACATCCCCCCTCCTCCTCCTCATAGTCCCTCATCACGGTGGCCTCCTAAATCAGTACAGCATTACTGATGCATCCCTCATCAGCACAATACATTATTGCATCATACCCAATCCTCATAGTCCCCAATTATCATTGCATGCCAACTCAGACCCTCGTCCCGCATCATTCATCGTAGTCCCTTCATTAGCACTGCAACCCCATTATGACCTCCTCCCAGTCTCTAAGGACCACTGCATCCCTAACATGCATCACAGGACCCCATCCTTGTATCCCTAATCCTCCAACTGTACAGTAACAGGAAACATTGGCATTGCTAAAACGTTTGAAAGCTTTAGTTGAAGGAACATTCTAGCCAAGCTCATGCTGTGGGGAAAAATAAATATTTAAAAAAGAAATGGTATTGTTGCTGAACAGTAAAACCGCAATCTGGGATTAAAGTGTAAAGCTCCCAGAAGCCCGGGTTCTCCCAAAAGCAGCACCGAAAACGCTTTGGGAAAAGGAGACTTGGAGCCTTCTGAGCTCCTTTGTAGTGGGGTTATGGGGGGGTGGTGGTGGGCGGGGATGACCAGACATTGAGAGTCAGAGGAATTTCTGATTGCGTGTGTATCAGCTAGTGAGCTGGGGCTGGTCGTTGGGGGGTTTGCAGCAAGGCTCCTGCTTGCTTGCCTCTGCACTCCCCCCCCTTAATAGTACTGAGCACCGAGTATAGGGGACCAGCACCTCCATTGAGAGGAGAGTCTACACTTAACCCCACAGGCACCCTTGTGGTTCGTCCTGGATGAAGCTCTGAAAAGCTCAAAAGAATGCCAAAATATACCCAACAAGTACTGGTACTGTGGTTACTTTTTTTTTCTTGGTTTCGCAGGCTCCTCTATCAGGTCTCCACTCAAGAAAAGAAAATGGAAATAAAAACCAAGTATTTCTGCAACAAAACTGTTAGCAGGAGAGATAAGGAAACGGGTCAACACACCTGCCTCCGTGCCACATATAGCACGCACCTGTTTAAGGCTTCTATAAAATATTCACAGACTACTATAAAATGGGCACCTAAAAGTATGGCAGGAGGGGGGGGAAGGAGGGGGGGGGGGGGAGAAGAAGCCGCCAAATTGGCTGAGAGAACACCCGAAATTAAAGAGTCTGGTGTGGTGATGTGTGCACAGCCTTTTCATCTCCAATCACACTAAAGTCCTCAGGGGAAAACCCATTCGCAAAAATCAACATCTCAGCTGCCAGCATTGCTGACCCACAAAGTAAATGAGAAGATCTCAACCCTAAGCTTGGAGGTTGCTGCGCAAATCTCTACTAATGGTGTTGTGCTGTCGCCTTTACAAGGGATGAATGGTTCGGAACAAGGGCCTAGAGGAATTGAGCCTTCCGATAGATCTTTATTGGAGGATTTGGACGAGGTCAACTGATCGATTAGGCAGAGAATTGCCTGGGACTGGAGCACCTAATTCAGGGGCTCGAGGCCATCAGAAATCTCCCCCGCCCCCCAAAATGGGTCTGATGGCCTATTGGCTGACCAATACCAGTTCCTCTGTGGTAGACATTAGGGATGGGATCTGTGCAGTCCAAGCATCCAGAGTCAGGGATGAAAAAGTGTTTGGATAAATGCATAGGGATCATTCTGAAATTAATTGGGGCAGGTATCTTGCAACCATTAGCAGGACCCAGGGCACAGTCTAGGAGGCTTGACGTTGGAACTCAAACAAACAGTACCCAAGTCAGTAAACAATTTCATGGGCCATTGTTGGCCACATTGGATAGCCACCTCTCTTCGGAGCTGAATCCCTGGGCTACTCTTCCCACTATACATTTACCAATAGGTAAAGGTATGTTAAAACCCTCAAAGGTCTTGCATGGAGAGTTACTGCTAAACACAGCAAGATTAAAAAGCCAAGTCTCATCGGATATCTGCAAAAGTTCTATTGCAACAAACAGGAAGCTGCAAGTACGCAGAAAACCGCCAATTAATCTGTGGAATTAAAGATCATACATGGCGTCCACTTTTGACATCTTTAATGCCTGTGGAAAGCATGGACAGAAGTAATTTGAAGGAGTCAGCACAGATTGATCCCGTAGCAGATTGGAGGGATGGGAACATTCTCTGCTGCTTCAAGGGTCGCAATCATGGGAATAGGAACTTCTACAAAAGATAGTTTAAAGCTATGTCGAAAATTGAGAATCCCTCCCTTTTTTCTGTCACAAGGATTCTTTGTCTGCATGTACTGTGGTGGTTTCAGCTGAAGGTTTGGGATGACCAACCAATACTTGAGCAGTAGTGCTTAATTGTGCAGAAGCAATGGCATTTAGAGGTATAGACGTGTATCCTGATACACAACATAATATCGGTAATCTCACAATACCTGGCCTATACCATTGTATGACATTACACTGAACATGCAAGAACGATCTCTGCAGTAAAATAATGTTGGCTCTAACGGTTCTCAGAGTTTGATGAATGTGATGGATTTGAACCAAGCTGCTCTAGAAGGTGTATTGACCAGACCCCTTCTGTCCATTCTAACTACCGGTGCAAAGGACACAGGTTATAGCTACATCACATGTCACCCCTGTTAAAGCCCCAATATGAATAATCACGTCCCAGAATGGTTTCATGAATATTGCTTGGCATGGTAGCAGATGCAAAGATATAGAATTAATGGATTTTTTGAATTAGGCAGATGGTGTGCTATTCCAGGAAACAATCTGCAGATAGGATTCATCTGGACATTTTCGAAGAATGTATTGTTGGGCATTGGCAAGCACAAGGGGTAGGAAATGTGGTTGATTGGCAACCTATGTATCGAGAGCACTGAATTGCAAACAAGTGCAGGTCTACTTTAGTTTACTCATGCTATGGATTATAGAGATTGTGCTAGAAAATTACACATGGTTGAGCATTGGGAATTTTTATTTATTTAATTCAGTGAGAGGTGATGGGGCCCTTTGGCAGAAGTAATAAAGGTGTTTCATGCGGTGAGAGACTCAAGTATCCATTTTAAGGGGTGGCGATTTCAATTTGAAAACTAGTACTCGTAGTGAGACCATAGACCGTATTAAAGAAGGACATTGCTTTTGGTATGCGCCCTAATTGGTTAGAGACTACCTCGGATCGTAAGGGCAGGAATTTTTTACGACACTTTGTTGAGCTGGGGTTAAGGGCAGTAAACAAGAGATTCTCTTCCGACGTTCCGGGTAAGCATACTTTCGTAAATGCCAGATCCTGCTTAATGATGGTCTATTATATATTGGGGGCGAGGGGAACATCGGTCTTGTGTTGACGAATGAGGTAGTTGGTAGGATCAAAAGAGATAATCATCCTCTCGTACTGAAATTAAGGTTGGGGAAAAATCTTCAGTGTCATTAGAGAATGAAGATGAATGTGGCATTCGCAAAATGATTTTTTGAGAAAACATCAACCCAGAGCAACAGGCCCCAGAGGTTATACATGTGGTCTTGAATGAAATAGAGACATGTCTGCATGAGGGCAGTGCTCAAACCAAAAGCCAGGCATAGAGTACTATCAGCAAATAAAGGGAGTTTTAGGAGAATGTACTTGGGACAAGAACGCTAACACATAGGGCATTGTGGTTTAATAAGGATTGTGGTTTAATAAGGATTGTAAAATGGCCAAGCAAATGCTTTTGACAGGGTTAAGAAAGGAAAGCATAGTACAGGAGGAAATAGTTTGGTTAGGGGCCACTATAAAAAGACATTAAACGCTAGAAAATCAGAACTAGTAGAGCAGGCATGGGTGCATTTGGAAAGGGTTGCTTTCTGATCACCTTCGATCACATACTGGAAAATGTTTGCAGATGGGTTAAGCAGCAGCCACGCATCCAACAGCTTAAATTGACTTGGTAGGTGAGAACAAGTGGCTGCAAAAATGTTCGCGAGTGTACAACGCATCAAGTGACGAGCCGAGAAACTGACCCTATACCGAGGAATCATACCCTTTGGAGTATGAGGCAGGAATTTGAAGCAATGTCACTACCATCAGTGTGACTGGAGTAGCTAAAGCATTATCTGTGATAGCAAATGGTAAAGCTGTGGGTCCGGACTCAATCCTGATTGAATTCTTCAAGTATGAAAGGATAGTGTGGGTGCCTACAGCCACTGATTCAAAATGGTATTACACCAAAACTCAAACCAGATTCTTGGAAAGAGGCAATCATTCTACCAATTTTAAGAAAGGCAACACATTTTTCCTCAATTTCTCTCATCGATACTTCGGTGAAGTGGTTCGGCCGAGTATTGCATAAAAATTATGGCTTGGACAGCAGATAACCAAATCTTGACGGAGCATCAGTATGGTTTCCAAGAAGGCATAGGCACTTCAGTCCTAATTTGATCCGGTTTGGTCCTAATACGTCAGAGGCTATAAAAGGCACCTTATAGTTGGGATTCATGGATCTTTCCATGGCTTTTATTAATCGTGATAAACTCTGGAAGGTCTCATGGGATTTGGGAATGCCAGAACAGACTTTGCAAGTTTTGGTTTACAATGCACTCCGAATTAAGGGCAAGAGTAAAAACAGGGGCACGAGGCAAAACAATGCAAGCATTTCAGGCATTTTAAGGTGTAAAACAAGGATGCGTTTTGGGACCTTTACTTTTTATCCTGTATATAAATTTGTTGTCGCACATGCCGTCTAATTTGACAAGCGATGTACCCAAAATGGCCGGTCAAAAGGTTTGTGTGCTATTGTAAGCGGATGGCCCAATTTTGATGGCAAGGACAAAGCATGCTCTGCAAATATTGGTTAATGGGTTCAACAATTACATGGGATAAAAAGGATTGGTGCAAGTGTGGTTGTCTTTGGTTTGACACTAACAGCGTATGGCATTTCATGTTTTTCTGCCCCAAGTATGCTGTTTTCAGGAAGAAATTCCTTTTTCCTACATAGAGACATTTTATGGCTTTAAATGTTTTTCAATTCCAGATATGTCTATTGCACATTGTGTTTATTCTTATATTGAAAGTTAACTTTTATTGCCAAATCAGATGTTCTAGATTTATAGTGCACATCGTATTTTTACTTTGAAGAATGTTATAATACGTATGTTAATTTTATCTTTGATAAAGCATAGTATGGGTTTTATATGGTTGTATTCTTTGATGGGATATACATTACCGAATAGTGGTTTTACCTTGTGCTTTTAGAGATAAGCAAAGAGACGGCCTTTAAATACGTCATAAATGCACATTATTTTTTATTGATTTTTAATTGCATTGTAATCAATGTTTGTCTTGCTTGCAATAATACACTTTGTATCAAGGTATTTTTTTATATGTGTGTATTTGAATGTTGGGGCATTGACATTTAATTTGATCATACAGGAGTTCATGTCTACATGGTCATGTAAGGGTTTTATAGAATAAAAAGTAATAAGATTTAAACTTTAATATGGTACCTCGGTTTGATGTCTGTTTGGGAGATATAAATATGGGAGGTGTTTTCATTTTTTGTTACTGTTAAGCTATGCAACCATAACTCACAACCCCACCATGCACTGCTCATGCTGCAGGTGGAGCTCTAAAGGTCTTCATCGGTACGAGGCCAAAAAGGGGCCAGGTCGTATCGCAACTTATGTGCCTTCAGAACAAAATACTTCAAAGAACAGGAGGTGGGAAGAAAAAAAAATCCCATTAATAAAATAGAAGAAAAAAACAAAAAAAACACTATCAAAGTTACTACAAGCATTGGAAATACCAACTTTAATGTAAAAAAATAAATAAAAAAAATAAAAAAGCCTCTCACAAGGAAGAAAAAGAACTAACTACTTTAAGGCTGCCATTGATGCAACCTTATTTCACCTATAGAAAAAGGCTTCAAAATATAGGCAAGGGGGAATCATCACCCCACCCATATGTACAATAAATCTAACATTTCCTTGCATTACAAACAATGATGCATGTATTTTTTGCTGGTATCCAGTTATACTTGCTTCCTTCAAAACATCAACGTCAGGGTACCTAATGCACGCAAACAAACTAACATATCAATAATAATTATCATTCTCACAAAAGTAAGACTTTAAATAGTTGTAAGGCAAAGGTTTTACAGAAAAACAAATTAGTCCTTGGAAAAAATATTTGATTATTTCTGAGCATTCACATTGCTAACCAGAACAAAGATCAATCACAGCAATGAGAAGAATAAGGTGGAGGAAGGGTGAAAGACCAAAGCATTTCAGGAGGTTCCATGTATCCTTTCCCATGCCAGAGGCTAATGGGTGACCAAACAAAATGCATTCCTAAAGAGGATTCAATTTTAGAGGCGAAGAAATTGGCACTGGAAATTAATTATGAAAGATGCGATAACCACAGTTTTATTCCATGTAGGTGAAAAGACAGTCCCTGGGTCTAGGTAGCGTCTCTAAATATTTTTATTACTCGAAAAAAAAAAGTAAGGACTGCTGGTAAACCCATTTAAAATCACAGACTAAGGGGCAGTGACTCTGGCATTAGCAGAAACCTCTGCAATGATTTTACCAAAGCCAAATGAGGCTCCCACTATGTGCTCCTACACTTCACTGAGACAATCTTAATATAGATGCCACATTGTATGCCAAAGCATTGGCCAACAGAATGCAAGTAAGATAATGTAATTTAAGAAGTTCAAGCCCCCTTTGCTTTTAACGCAAGCCCCACAAAGTAGACTAGTCAAATTTAGACATAGCACACACAAATGTATGATTAACCCTTTAGGCTGCAAAAGCATTTCACAAAATGAGCTTTCCTGCAGATGACCCTCAACAAGATGGGCTTTGGCAAGAACATCATAACTGTTGTAACGACAATTTACTGAGGCTCTGCTCCCACAGCAAGAGCATGAGTTAATGGCCACCAGTCTTCTTCCTTCTTACTGTCCAAGGGGAAATGATAGGGATGCCAAACATTCCAATACTCTTTGACCCAGTGGTTTGACCACTATCACAGTTAACATGGGAAGACAAGAAAGAAATAAGGTACCACCATTAAATGTCCTCATTTGGCAATGATTTCATACCATCACGCATTAATCCCACTTAGTCCAATGCTAACCTAATACAAGTACTATACTGAGACAAGCCTTTGGGACTGAAATCAAATAAACGTAGACAAAAGCAGAGTAACTCAATCCAGTGCTTGGTATAGAATGCAACTTTTGTATGGGTGCCTGCTATGTTAACAATTTGGGCACGAAGAGAATGGTGAATAACGCAGGTCTAATGCGAATTATCGTAAGTACTCGGCCATGTCAAGGGAGACAAGACACCATAGAATCAAGCACGGGCAAAGCCAACAGTTTGGGATTTTGTAAAGGAATTTGCCAGGAACTGCCACGATAGTGCTACCTGGCCATAAAATGCCAAAATCTGGCAAATGGTGCAAGTAATCTGGCCATATGACGAAAGTGCCTGGCAAAAGCCAATAAAGGAATCAAAACAGTGGCAGTTTTAAGAGTAGTTAACGGCAAGTAAGACACTGACGCACATTGGTGAAGACATTTTATTACATTAGGACAAGGATCAGCAGCTTGCAGCTCTCCAGTGGTTTGAGTAGGAGCCCATCAGGATTGCTCAGCATGGACTATGCTGGCTAGTGCTGATGGTAGTTGTAATACAAAACATCAGAAGAGCCAAACGTTGCAGCCTGCACTAGGAGTTAATCTACAACTGCAAAAGACTGCTTATAGAGAACAAGTGCAGCCTAGTAAAAGGCAATATTTTGATGTTGCTACATGATGGCACTAGCTCAAAGAGATCCCCACGGGGGTGTCTTTTCGTCAGGGGCCAACAGCTTTAGGGATTAGCATGAGTAAAAATTCAAACACCCACATGCCGTTTGTCCCTCCCCTCATCACATCCCTTTCTTCCCCCCCCCCCATTTGTACTTCGGTGATAGTTTTAACCTTATAAATGACTCTTCAGCACCACCTCATAGCCAAAACTAAAAATCTCTTGGATGCGTGTTCCAACATGAGTCAAGATGAACATACAGTCCACAGTACCAGGATTCGTAATTGCTGTGAGCCATTTACCTCCTGCTTCTACTCAAGGAGAGTCCGGTTAGCTTTTTAACAAGAAATATGTATGTATTTTATTTCAAATTTTTGGTCTAAACAGAACATCATATATAAAGGAAAACATAACTGCAGGTAAGAAAGACAAGGTGGAAAACATAATAATAAACTACGAACCCCCCTTAGTAGGTATTGCACCAGATACGAGTTACTCCAAGTCCACCTCTAGAAATCTGCTCCATACATCTTCAAACAGCTTGCTCTTCTTCCGACTCCGAAAGGAAACTCAATATTAGGAAGGATATACATCTTCTGAAGCCACACCGATTTAGTGGGCAAGGTGGCACATTTCCAGTTAAGCAAAACAATTCTCTTGACCACCAGAGAGGCCCCTCCCAAGGAGTCATATCGGAGTAAGACAGGTCCTCAGGATAGTATCTCTCCCAAAATCAAAGTTATACCCCATATCCACACCAAGAACAGAGTTCAGAATGCCCAAAATCTCACTGCAAAAAGTCTTTACCTTATAACAGTCCCATAACATGTGCTCCAATTAACCTGATTTTGCTTACTGCTCCAACAAGCATTGGATGTACCAAGACCTTGTTTGCGCATCCGTTCTGGTGTCCAGTATACCCTGTTCAGAAGCTGGATTTGTCGCAGCCCCCCTCCCCCATATTAATAGAAATAGGAGGGATGTTTCTACAAAGATTCCCACATGGGTCTCGCCATTTCAGATATAAGACAGCGCAACCATTTATGTAATAACTGAGTATGCCTTGCTGATCAGCCACTCAAAGGTTTGTAGACAGCCGAGGCCACATGTTCCTGCTCACAGACGAGTAAAGGGCCCAAACAGAACATCCTCGGGTAGCTCTTCTAATAGAATAGCAGACCCAAGGGACCTGTACTCCCCATATATACACACAGTCTCCAAAGCCATGTTTGTCTTGGATGTTCTGGAAGGAGAGCCATGATCCATTCTGAAATAAATCCCCAATCCACCGAATCCATCCCAAGTACCAATTCGGCCAGAAAACCATCCGGATGTTGATTGAGGGATTCAACGATATCGAAGCCCCACTTGCAAGCAGTGCTTCCATTTTCAAAAAATTAGACATCTCCTGCCAGGATGTATGTAAGAATTCAGTAATAAAAGAGGAGTCTTTCTTCTTGTCATTCTTTGTTGTCAGAAAAGCAGTTTGCTCCAACCGCCCTACTGAGCTTACCTCAGCCACTGTCCACTCATCGAAAGGTTCTCGCATGAAAAGCACTATGTGGTGGGTCATAAAAGCAAGGAGATATTTTGCAAAGTTAGGCACGCCCAGACCTCCTCCATCACTCGGGAGCTGCAGCTTCCACAGTTTCAACCTTGGAGGTTCACGATTCCATAAAAATGCCTGGATCAAACTGTCCAACTTCTTCATCAAAGACTTATTCTGCGGGGGGTCGGGGGGTAAATCATGCTCATGATATGTGATCTGGGGTGCCGCAGTCATTTTTAAAACCTTAACTTTGCCTCCCAGTTAAAGATGGAAGTAATCCCAACTCAGTCTGCTGAAAATGTCTACAGCCATTTTCAGATTAGTCCCCACCATACTTTAGATCATTAGTTAGCCATATTCCCAGGTACAACATCTTAAAATCGGACAACATCTGAATCCATAATTTGTCAAGTCAGATTTACTCCACAAATGGGTACAAGGCATGGCCTCTGATTTGAGCCAGTTTATATTGTAACTTGAAAAAAACTGCTGAATATTTCAATGTGATCCATCATTGAGGGCATCAAAGATGAACAGTCCTGTAATACCACCAGGTCATCAGTGTATAGCTACAATTTCTGCATAACACCATGAAACTGGACACCCTCGATTTAGTCTTCTGCTCTGATGGCAGCTGCCAGTGGTTCCAGCAATAGAACAAACAGCCTGGTTCGAAAGTGGACAACCTTGTTTGGTGCCCAGTCTTACATCGAACTTGCAGGACAGACACCATTGGTCGACACATCTGCAGTTGGACCTTTGTAGAAGAGAATCACCCAGAATGGACGTGGTTGAAATCATTTTCAAAGTCCAAGGAGATTGCTGCCACACCAGTCTCCAATTTCTTGCCTTCAGATAGTGTCAGTAACAATTTCTGCACGAGTGACTCCCTTTGACAAGGCCAGTCTGTTGTAAAGCCTGCAATATTTCCATCTCCCCCCACGCCCCCCATCTCCTCATATATTAGGTCTGTAAATTAATAACATCCCAAACGGTTTTGCTCATTATCATTGGCAACCCTCACACGGCATTCTTCAAAACATAGTACTGCTGTGCATTGCGATCTCGCACCTGGCTTCAGCTGCATCACACATCCAATCACTCCGCCATTAATGCTAGTGCCCGACTTATCAACAAGGTCTTGCAGTCAAACACTGTTTCCCCTTCCCTCAGAATGCAATCACACTTCGTAAACTCGTGTGTGAATGCACACTTCGTGAAGACAGATCATCAGGCAGAAGTTGTGTTAAATGTCTTGGGAGATCAGCAAGACACTACAAAGAATCTTTCCCAGAAGTCCCCAAACAATGTTCACTTTCCCTTTAAGATCCTTAATACATATGAAAGAAATTCAAGCGCTCGTGTCCACTTGAATCGTCAGTTCTGCTGGTTATTATATCATTGCAGCTCCATGCATGACCCAAGAGCTAGGTTTGCCTCGAGCCCCTGATCGCATTAGAAACAATCTTTTACAGAGATGCAGCTACCGGCTCATCTCTACTTTTGAACGACGATCCTGAACACTTGTGAAATCTAACGGCACGCCCAGCTAAACCACAAGGTAAACATGCCACGCAATGTGAACTGATAAAAACACCACGTTTCTGCAGAAATCATAACTAAACTCTTTGCCTATTTTTTAACATTCTGTTGCAGAATATATATGTTATCTCTACGGCGATCCCCACCCTGAGGGAGCCTCTACTTCTTGCATATTGCACAGTATGAAGCCAGTTAAGATGCTTCACATAAATGCCCTTCAAGTAATCCACCAAGTGAGATAGCCAGTAACACTTTATGAATATATATATATATATATATTTTTTTTTTAAATCGATCTTCAGCACCCTTGATGCATTCTTACCAGGTGAATGTCTAAGTGGCAACATGAGCGCAATAAAGCATAAGTACAGAATGAATTGAGTTTTTTGAATTTAGCTGAACGGCTAACCTACCTCCTTTTTAGACTATTACCGTCAATGGTCATTTTGAGAAGTACATTGTATTCCGAGTTCCAGTCACTTGCACAATTAACACTTTCGCTGTGAAATTACTTTTGAAATGTGTATGTTTTTTATGATAAGAACATCCATTTGATGAAATCCGATTACAATGGCTGAATGTATTGTATACATGCAACTTCTTGAATGTCAGATTCACATTGAAAGAGAAATGAGAGAAAGAGAAATGAGAGAATGAAAGAGAAAAGAGAAATGAGAGAGAAAAAGAGAAATGAAAGAGAAAGAGAAATGAGAGAAAGAGAAAGAGAAATGAGAGAAAGAAAGAGAAAGAGAGAAAGAGGTGGAAAACAACCACACTCCTTTAGTCCCCAATCATTTATTGATAAAGAACCAAGGCATAAAATAAGCGGTGTTGCATAGCAATTTGCTATGCAATTTTGGACTTTTGCTAATAAAATTGACACTTGTGTAGCAAAGCTAGCTATGTCAGTTGTCCTGTTCAATGAAAGCACAGCTGGCCCTGCATTACGCTCTTGCCTTGAGAGCCCTCTCCATTTCTCATTAAGTTCCAAGGGTCTAACAGAGTACAGTAACCTCCGAACTCAAGTGGCCTGTGTGGGAGTGCTGGGCAAGTTTTTATGTTTCAAATAATTGCAAACCAGTAGTAATCGAGCTGATACTTTTATCAAGCTAGCTATATCCTGTATGGCAAAGACCAGTGTAATATTATGACCAAGTTGTGCACAGGCGCACAACCTGCTGAGCCAACTACACAGCCTGTCAAAGCAGGATGAGTTAATAGCTTATCGAGGCATGTATGGAAAGCTTGCAACTTGCAGTATATAATAGCATTATAGAGCCTAGATGCCCAGTCTTGCAATGATATAATAACCAGCAGAACTGACGAATCAATAACATATATACATTAGACAACATAAAATGTTCAATAATATACAAACGGATGTTGTGCAAAATCATTCCAAAAATGTTCAATTGTGCATAAAGTGCAAAGTAGCTGTTATTACTGTTAACAGTTTCACTTTCTCAGTTCTAAAATATTGAATACTACAACATGTTCCCTTATTGCACACATCCCTGTCAAAAAACTTATTTTAACAGTGCATTTGTTTCAACAAAGCTCAGTCATTACATCCTCTGTAATGTTATAGGATATTTATACTGCACACTATCACCGCCAGAGTGGTCGCCTGGCGCTTTGGCGGATCTGAATGGGAAAGAGGGTGGGTTAGCAGGACTGAGCAGGATAGGAGCAAGAGAGCTATGATGTGCTGTTCGCAGCATCAGTTATATTAACACTTTGTCGAGCTCCAGTGTGCTTTTCGGCTGGTTGCCGTCATGTGCTGTTGTGCGAGATGTGTGGTTTTATTTGTTGTTGCGGTGTAGTGAAGTCCATGCATTTTGTTGTGCTTGGTGCAATGGTTGTGTGTGGTTTGAGTACGAGAGGTGTATGCACAGGGGTGAGATGTTTAGTAGGGTTGGTTAATGGCATCACTATCTGGATGTGACGCAAGACTATCTTCACAGTTCACAGGCCAAAGGACAAGTGAAACAATGTGGCACAGCCACGTTTGGACACTAACCACAGTTAGTAGCCAAACGCAAGCTAATCTTCGCAGTTCTGTCTAAATGTGAAGCAATGCTAAGCTTCCCAATTCTGTCCAGATGCAAAGCAATGCTAAGCTTCACAATTCTGTCTAGATGCAATGCATACATTAAGTTATCAAAATTTAACAGTTTGCCAATTAAAAATGTCAGGATAACAAATCTACATATTTGATTAGCAATGGTGTACTAATATTTTTAATGTCACCATAACTTATTTGTACCCAAGACATAAAATGAGCAATAGTACAGCATTGTGTGTACTGCTGAAACAAGACATAGTCTCTGTAAAACGTAAAGATTAGCTGCATGATTGGACCCAAACTAAATTAATATGAAAAGAAAATTTGAAGAAAAAAAAAAAAAAGGTTCAGTGCAAGGCTCTATGCCGCTGCTCCAGTCGGTGTTGTATAGGGCAGTGTCCGTATATTGTAGGATTCACACGCTTGACCTATGATTTGCTCTGCAAGGAGAAGTTCAGATGTTTCATGAAAAGTTCAAAGTTAGGAAAGTCATAGCCTGAGACGAAGTATGTAGTATGCTGTTCCAGCAGGCAGGGCAATTGTCAACTTCAGGTGTGATTTTCAATATAGCGTTAAACACCATTTTCAGGGGAAGGCAGGGCGGCTAATCACCTTAACCCCAAGCCAGGTAGGCCCAAGGACATCATTTCAGCCCTATACACCCATAAAAGTGGCATTTATCACTATTATTCAAAGCCAACGTTTCCATGGGATATTAACAAATTAAAAATAACGAAAACCTTTAACACATTTTTACTGAAAAGAAAATAGATTTTATTTTTGCATTTATTTACAGCGCACATAACCCGTAGGTATCTATACGCTAGATTCATTGTAGTTTCAGATGTTTTATTTAGGGAGTCCTCCCTCCAAGCCCCCCCCCCATTCCTCCCCTAGGTTTTAAAACACACCAACGCCCTCCCCACCCATTTTAACTCCTTACCCCACTCCCAAATGTATATTCAATACTAATTTGGTATTTTTCCGGTAATGATTCGTTAACAAGGTTTTTCGTTATGACCTAATCGGTAATCACTGGATACCAGAGCCACCATCTGTGGTACCAATACTTTTTAATGGCCTTGGCACTTACTGTTGAACTAGCAGTTAACAGGGGAAAGAGGGTGGAGGGGACCCGAGGGCAAGAGAGAAATGCAGGGTAGCTGTGCTTTCTTTGAACAGGTTAATTTAAATAGCAAGCAGTGCTACACAAGTGTCAATGAAATACATAGCAAATTTCTGGGCGACACTGCTTATTTTATGCCTTGCAATGCTAATTTTCACAATTCTGTCTAGATGGACACAAGGCTAATGTCCACAATTCTTCGATCAGAGTGTGACACATGGCTAAACTTCACCCGGACAGAGAGTGAACGCCTAAATTGTAGGCACAACTTTAAGTGCAAAACACCTAGATTTGAGGTATCTGGATAGCGGGAGAATGCCCAAGTATGGGACACAACAGTAAATAAAAACCACTGAACTGTTGTTATACAGCAGTGTTAGGGGTAGCAGCGTTAGGGGTATTCTTTACTAGCTGGCTGATTTTGGTATGCTAGGTTGTGTAGGTAATGAGAGGCAGGGCTTTTTGTAATACAGCGATAGCTGCACTCCCCACCCAGCCCACACTGATCTTGTCAGTCGCTGCTGGTTGACGGCTGGCAACTGGCTCCTCAGGCGAACACGGGGAGCTGCCCTTTGCGTTGGGGCTCTTAGCCGAAGGGGCTGAACGGGCAGTGGGCTGTCCTATGGGGTATTAAGAGCCTACCTCCTGGAGGGAAACAACCAATCGCAGGGCAGGGGGAGGGTAGAGGTCACAGGTGCGGCAGAATTTTAAAGAACACTGCTAAGTAACAGGCAGCAAAGCAAGGGAGGGGATGAGAAAACGAGCAGGGAGTGGAGGAAAGGAAAGGCAAGAAAGGGGAAAGATAACATGGAGGGGGGCCACAGGGGCAAAAGTACAACACCTACCGCATCAAGGTCAGGACTTTGTTGAAAAAAAAAAGTACTGTTAAAACAACAATTGTCTGTTTGATGATCTATATTATAGAACATTTGATATTGTATTGGTCCAATGTATACATGTTGAATCGTCAGTCTATTATGAATTAATAAATATTCTATATTCACATTTTTGCCTGAACTGATCCATGACCCTTATCCAAGTTCTGGAAATGGACATAATTGACTCAAACACCACCATTTCTGATAGAATTTACTCTGATCCAACGAAGGCATACCTACTCTGATCCAATATTTTAAAAAGGACCTCTTCAGGGGAAATTGCCCCCAAAACTCAGGTGTCTCCACCTCTAACAAACTGCACCTCGTGTTCCACTGGTGCAGGTCCCTAAGCTCAAAGAGCCTGCGTTTGAGTCTCCTGCTCCACACTCTCCACCACTAATGACTACGGGCTTGAGGAAGACTACGATCCTCTCTTCAGTCAAAGCCCTTCATGAAAGGGTCCTGGATCTTATGGCGTTCTTGGACATTCCAACTTCTGAACCTCCAGTGAAGCAAACCGGAGTGTTTTCAGGGGTACTTACGTTAAAGTCTCAAGAGCGCTCTGGTCTTTTGCTTCAAAAAGGAATTTAGCCTGCAAGGTTTTGGACAAGCAACACACGGGCCAATATGTAAATAAAAATTAAGAAATACATACATTTTAAAAAGACACCAGGTACAGATTGCAAGCGTCTGAAGATTTTCCCCCCCCATCCATAGGTCCTTTGCAGTCTTGACACATCTCCTTAGATAAAGTCCTTCTGCGGGAAGAGGGCATGGGTTTTTATGCCTGCATTTTTTGCAGTGCTGAAATCCAACCAAGCTGACCTGCACCATGCCCTCGCAAATCCGATCCTCCCTTGCAAAGACGATTGGCTGTGTGTGGCATATCTTCAAGATGCATAACTTCATATACACATATGGCTGCAGCACCGCAAATCCCTTTGTTTTCCGGTAGGGGGCATCCATTTGCAGTACCGAGTTCTCCATATAGGGGTTTAGCGCCACATTTTTTATGAAGATGATGGCTGTGATACAGCGTTTCTCAGGCTTCAATTTCACATCCATCCATACTTGAACGATTGGCTCCTCTGGAGTCACTGTCCTCATCCAGCAGATTCTCACATGGGGTGGTCAGTGAACTTGCGAAAATCGTCGTTATTGACGATCTCGCAGGATCCGTTTTTCTTGAGATTGATGAATACAGTCCATACCAGTTTTTGTCTAACCAGCAACAGAATGAGAGACTATCGTACACATGCTCGCTCTTTCTCAATTCCACCCACAGGTTTGCGTAGTGATTTCAGAGGCTTCTGGACCTTCTGGCATTCTGTGCCTTAGCCCTCCCTCTAGCGAAGTTGAAGATCAACGTACCCAATTAATGCTCAGACAGGCCTGGTCCCAGGCGACGGACCAAAACACTCAATTCCAGTGCCTCTGGAAACGGCAGTCTACCTCCTCAGCTGGTCGGACTTCACCAATCTTACATTAGGAACTCATTTTGAGATCCGTCCCCACAGGTCATGTTAACAAATGACTCCTCTCTCTCTCCTTGGATGTGGCCAGCCAGGTTCTGGTTTTTGGAGTTGATTTGCCGTCAGCCTTCCCTCCAATCCAGTTGCCAGAGATTCCCAATCTCCGGCACCAGAAGGAGCAGCGAGTGTGGCATCCCTTTACTGAATCATTCAGCTTAGCTGCCTGGTTCCTGAGGTCAAGTCGCTTGCTCAGTTCAATCTCTCAGGACACAATATGCGCGTCATCCAAGCAGCACACAGACTCAATACAGCAGCAAATGGCTTTGATTCCATCACTTGTATATCACTTGATGCATGACGAGGTGGGCCCTCGTCATGCATCCATCGACTGTCCTGTCCTTCATGTCGGACCTTGCCTCTACATACATATACACTCATGCCAAACATACTTGTCGGCTATTGGGACTTAACTCATCACAGACTCTTGTTCTTTAACCATAAAAAAAACATCACTTTGCTAATCTTTTGCATCTTTTTCCACCAGTCAGATCACCTCAGGCGAAATGGGACCTCAAAGTGGTTCTCAATGCCCTTTGTCATAAGCCCTTCGAGCCCATGGCAACGGTGGATGTAAAGATCCTTACCTGGAAAGTGTTTTTTCTGGTTGCCATTACGTCGGCTAGAAGAATTGGTGAACTGCACGCTCTAATGAAAGACCATTTCTTTCGTTCCATAAGGACAAGGTAGTGCTCCGCACGCACCCTTCCATCTGAAAATTGTCTCCGATATTCACATTAACCAGTCCGTTTCCTTACCAGTGTTCTTCTCAGACCCAACATTGGATGTGGAGCAGATCTCCACCACCTTGATGTTAGGAGAGCACTCAAATCTAGAAAGGACTAAAGACTTCAGAACCTCTCACATTTGTAACATTCGGAAGTCCGAAGGGAACACATACCTTTAAATCCCACTCGATATCCTCTTGCATTTCAGAAGCTTTTACAGTAAGGGGCTGCAGCCCCTCCCTGCCTCCTCCACCCCCCTCCCCAAGGGTATACATGCTCACCTTGTTGTGCCCTGGGAAACCATTGCTAAGGCTGCTACCTGGGACTCTCACTTAGCTTTTTGTAAACACTATTGTCTCAACCTCCGTTCACAAGCAGATGCCATTTGGTCAAGCTGTTCTTAGAAACCTCTTCAAGTACAGGAATGTTTCCATCCACCCAGTTCTATACATCAGTGCTTGTGAATCTCCCACAAGGATGGAGGAAAGGGGATAGGACGTTACTCAACGTAGTGACTTACGTACTTCTAGTCCATAGTCCTTTCCTCCATATGCCTGCCCACCATCCGTGCTAAAGTACCCTATTAATGCTAAAATGTCTAGCAACCCCGGCGATAGAAAAGGACCGAAGGGCGATGCACTGGGCAGGGCTCAGGAAGGCAAGACTAAAGCCAAACGTAAAAAAGATTTATTTTTTTTTAAAGTTTTTTTTTTTCTTTTGATGCCATTAAGAAGAGCTCCGGTCCAGTCCCGAAGGACAGAATAACCCACAAGTATGGAGGAAAGGGGACTATGGACTAAGAGTATGTTAGTAACTTTGTTTATTGCTACTGTAAAACAATGCATTGTCTCAATGCTTTTCAGAAATGTTTAGGTTTGTGCATCTAAATCTCAGTGTCAACTAGGCTTCATTTTGTTGGGGAACACGATTCATATTGACAAGTGAACACTTATGAAAACGTACATGATCACACAGCCTAATGATTTGATGGCAAAAATTCTGTGGCCTGCAACTTACACACCTCATTCAACTGGTGCCCATGAGTTGATCCCATTCGCCTTCACATTCTAGCTTACCACCCTGTTGCTTTATACCAGCTACCCTGAAGGCGAGATGGCCACAAACTACAATATTCCACCTAGTTTGTCCAGTTATCTGCCTGCTACGCCATGCAATCTGCTTAGTCTTACTTTCTTTCACGTAAAGGACTACATAAACTCACTAGATGTACGCAAAAGTAGCGATCCATAGATCGAGCCAGTCTGTACATCTACTGCATAAGCATACACTGTAGTTAGCGTCCAGTGCTTGCTTTGCTATATGATTAGGATTGCATTATATATTAACACGTGTTTCATATCTGTGTCCCGTCATGCAGCTAACCTTTTACATTTTATAGGCACTCATTCAGGGTTCGCAAAGTCCCTTTGCCCACTCGAATAGAGTAGGGCAAGTACCTTGGAAAGGGATGTTTGAAACTTTTTTTTTTAACATGTACTTTGCAGTAAATGTAAACTAGATTTCACAATGCGTGGCTGGCCTCTGGGTGGGAGCTGTGTGCCAAACAAAGTCATTTTACAGAAAGCACATTTCACTTCGTCATTCATTGCTGTGGGTAGAGTGCATTTCTTTTTGGTCGAGTAGGTAATTAAGTTATTCTACTTACAGGTAGAGTGGAATTCTACAATATTTTCAGGGCCCGACTCATCTCACTAATGTCTTCAGCTTTACACAAAACCGCTGTATTGTTGCGCACATTGTCGAGTTAACAAATAACTTTAATATATTAGTACAACATTGCTAATCAAACAAATTTTAATAAGCACACTCTGATAATCAATGTTTTAAGTTTTAATTTACGCCTCGAGAATTATGGCGTTTTATTATTGATAATATGCGGTCTTGTGTGCAAGAATGATTAATGTAGATTAGTGACATTTTAGTGGTGTGAGTGAGGAAAAGGCAAGTGATGTTTTGAGTTGTTTTTGGCAGGGAATTTCTTGCATTTGCAGGTTTGGCTTTGCATTTAGATTTCTAAGAGTATGGAGAGACTGCTTGATCATCTGTGCCAGTCACTTCCAAGATACATGGAAAAACTGTAAAGTATTATAGACAATGGGTAAAAGAAAGGTTAGAATTTTTAGGTACACATGATGTAGGGATGTTGGAGAATATACATGTATACGTTCTGATCAACGAGGTGTAACAGTAAGAAATTAGAAAAGAGGCAGAGCATTTTGGAATTGTGGAGGAGGTTCAAGGAGAAAGGAAAGGCCCAGGAGGGTAAGGCTGTGGAAGTAGGGCAGATGCAGGAGGGCTCAGAGACCCCTACCGCCCCACCACCATATGGGCGTTATCCCTTCTCACCCGAAGTAGGATATATTAATCCCCAGTATTTGTCTCAATTCTCCACCCCCGTAAATATGAGGAGGAAGCGAACAATGCCTCTAGCGGCTAGGATAGAAGAACAACCAAGCGTGCAAACGCTTGGAGGAAGCACAGCAACAGGCGGAGGGAGAGTTGCCACAGTTAAGGCGGCAAGGAAGAGAGGCAGGGAGAAGGAGACAGGTGAGCAGCAGGAAAAGGAATTGATCAGTTGGGCAGTTCCCTTTTGAAGTAGATAGTGCGCCATGACAGACCTTAAAGAGGATTTTGCCCAGGTAGGTATGTCCTTACAAGAGGAACTAAAGACATTAGTCCAAGAGACAGTGCGGCGTGGTAGTGTGGGCAACAATTCGGTGCTGTCAGAAGTAAGGAACACAGTGGAGGGAGATGAAAAGGAATGGGAATAAGCAACAGGGAGAGCAAGGTGCCTTCGCACCAGAGACAGCCGCTAGGGCAATTAAACCATGGGGTCTTAGGACACTGTGGTGGTCTTGTAGCAGCGATTAAGCATAAATGGGTAAAACAGGGAAAACCCAAAAAAGGTACAGGGAAGACAGTTTGCTACTACAGAAAGGGCTGGGTAGAGTACACCATGTTCCTTGGCCGCCTATGGACCGGAATAATATCATGAAGTCCATACGCTCACTCAGTGCAGGGTCGGGGAGGTGGATTAATGCACTGGAATAACAGACAGCAGGCATTATGCTGGCCATGGGAGATATGACTAATGTGCTTGCAGCCCTTATAGGAGAGTAAGCAGACGAAATTTGGATGAAAGCAGGTTATCCAGGGGTACAGCTATACACAAAGGATATATATATGTTTGCGGTTTATCCTACTCTACATATGCAGCCCCAGGACCTGAGCAAGCGCGGTTAGGACAGAACCCAGAGCCCGAGGCTGTAAAGACCCATGTGCCATAGTCAGTTGTGCCAGCACAGGCACTGGTACAGCCATGGGAAAGTAATAGTTTGCCCCAAAGTACTGTTCCACATTACACAGGAGCATCTGTTTGGGGGATAGCCCCTTTCTGCTCCCGGATACAAGTTCCTACTGGACTAAGACAGCGCACAGAGAGCTCAGACTTTGAGTCCATTACCGCCGATCCGGATGAGGAACCCCATATATATGTCTAACAATAGGTGATCAAACATGTTCATTTATGGTCAATACAGGGAAGAAAAAAAATATATATATATATCTTACATCAAGGATGCCAAATTTCCACTTCAGGAAAAATGCTGGAGAAAGGGTATTCTCTTGGGCTATTAGGTCCGTTCCATACACAGAGGATTTACTTATTAAGGTAGATACTCAGGATTTATTAGCTCCTTTTTTGTACTGTACAGAAACCCCAGTGAATCTCTTGGTCAGAGACCTGTGGAGCAAACTGAATATGAAAATCTCATTCACAGAACAAGGTATAGTAAGCTCAACCCCAGGGTTGCATCATGCAAAAACGATGGCGCCTTCACAAGCAGGTTGTAGCAACAGCACAATAAAGGGGGGGGGGCACGGTTGGGGATGCCTATACATTTAGATTTGGTTTTCTGTGGAGCAATTGTAGTGCTGGTGTGGATTTCTGGGATTCGAGAGAGCATTACAGATACCATCAGAGTTCTTGTTTCGGCCTGCTGTTTTACCAAAGAAGGGACCAGGTACTGCGGTCACGACAATTTTGGAGGCAGTAACTGTTAAAAAGCACAAAGTGGTTCTCGCGGGTACTGAAGAGGAAGGGTTCAGAGTTTTGTGCCTCGATCCAACATCATCATTAAGGGAGGTGTCCGACTTAATTTTTCAAGGATGCGGAGGACACATGAGAAATGGTCTTTGAGGTTGGTATACCTTGCCAGATAAAGAGCATAGAGCGATGCCTCAGAGTATGTGTATTATTAGAACTACATCAACGTATATGAAGGAAGATTTGGAGAAGGTGCCTAGTCACTTGTGGACTACCGATTCTCATTGTGTGGGGCTGCTGGAAAGAACAAGGATACAAGTAGCCTAATGCAATACTGCCACGTGTGATACAGTACCCCATGTCTAGGGAAACGGATGAAAAGATGTAGGACACCATTATGGCATTGTGGAAGCAAATTATCCAACCTTCTGTGTCCCCATGCAACACTGAGGAAGGAAAAAGGGTCAAGCTGGAGGATTTTGCAGGATTTGCGCCCTTTGAATAATAGCATGGAGGAGTTTGCAGTGGTTCCAAATTCTGCTACCATTCTCTGCAACATCCCTACTGGATGCTCACACTTTACTGCAATTGATCTGAAGAAAGCATTTTTCTCTGTCCCCTCTACACACGGATTTTGTATCAAGACCGGAGGAGACAAGATTACAACAGGGTTATTTTGTATCCCAGAGTAAATTTAAATGAGTGGTACAGATGGATATGGGGAATCTGCATGCGTCTCATACAGTGATTAAGTATGGAGAGGATTACCTAGTCTGTAGCACTTAAGAGAAGCATTCCCTCAACGCTGCTCATCTTCATGCGCACGCACAAGGGTACAAGGAGAAATTACAGTATTTTCAGTATACCTGGGGCAAGTAATATCACCAGCAGGATGCCCAAGAGAGCCATGGCAGTTCAGAATCTGGCACAGCCAGTTACCATAAAGCAGATGCAGTTTCTGGGACTATTGTAGGTCTTGGATTTTCGACTATTTAAGTTACACAAGGCCCCTGTTCAAAGTACTAAAGGGAGCACAGAAAGAGAAAGGTTGGATTGAACATAAGAAATGGAAACTGGTTGCCAGGAGCTCAAGAATGCGATTAGTAACGCTTCAGTCCTGGCGACCCTGGATTATAAGAAGTCATTCTATTTGTTTTCACATTCCAACGGGCAGATAATGACGGCGATCCTCATCCGGAAAATGTTGGGTCATAAGCCTTTGGATTATAGAGAACTCCTAGATCCAGTTATGCAAGGGCACTTTCAGGTGCAAACACGTTGCGGCATTGGCTTTTGCCATTGAAATATGTTTTCAACCATACTATGGGCTGCCCGGTGACACTGTTGATCATGCAGTTTTTGCAATTTGAACAATCCAAATCGAGCCTCACTACGCAGAGAGCATAAGGATATGAATTCATCTTGTCAAATGTATCTATTCATCCAGTGAGGGGTCATAGTCAATACTGCGACTTTTGTAACTGAGCCAGTGAAACCTGATGTTGTACATGATTGTGTGGTTTATGAAGGGGAGGAGTGCATGAATGTCAAGGAAGATATACTAGAGGTACTCTTTGTCGATGAACCATCGACAATTTATCAGGACACAGGAGACAGGCATACGGGTGTGGCAGTTGTGGGCCTAGTGGATGGTGGGTACCAAGGCGAGTGAAAACAAGATTGTCACATTATTCTGCGTAAGCGGCGGGATTGGTAGCAAAGGCATTAGAGAGTAGTAAGGGGAAGGCAATTATTATTCATTTCGACTCTGCGTACGTCACATCCACTATGCATTCAGGGTTGTCGTGATGGCAGAGAAGAAGGCTTAGGAGATTTGACGGGTCCCCTGTCCAGCATGCTGCGACACCATCCAGATTATTGAAAGCGTTCACACTACCAGCAGAGATATCCATTGTTAAATGTGCTGTGAATACTAACAATACTGACCTACTTGTGCATGGGAAAATGTGTATTTACCATTTACAGACAGATACCGATCACAGAAACCCTGTAATTTTCATTATCTCATCATTGTCGTTTGTCCATTTTCCCGATGACTCGTAGTCACACTGTGGGAAACTAATCTGCTTGGTATTAGGTAACCCACCTTTTGGTATAGGTGGGTACTACACAAGTTGGCAATGTGCCTGAGCAGCCAGGCCCATCTCAAGAGGGGCAAATGTGAGCTGTAGAGCTATACAATTGAAATACGTAAATACGGGTAACCAACTAACACTTACACTCAAGGTTTCAGTTATAAAATTAACGTCAGTTTTAAAAAAGCATTTTTTTAAAAAGGCAAGAGTTAGTAACAATACGAATAAACTTTGAAAAATACTTTTCAGAATCAACAAGCCAGTGAATAGTCTTTGGATATGCTTCATAAACCCGGAGGTGGCTTCAATCACAAGGATAACATTTGCATTTATATATTACATGTTTATACTTTGCAGATTCAGAGTTGAATGGGGAAAATGTAAGGGAAGCAAAAAGGTTATAACAATAATAATTGTGAGGACAACTGAATCATCCAATGAAGTTTCCAACAAGCTACCACCTCACCTATGAGGAACAATCAAAGTCAACGGATTTAGAAGAGTGCCCTTAAGTAGCCAGGACAGCCAAAGTCATTTGGACACAGTCTATGGATCTGATACACTTCTTGGATTGAAGTCTAGCACAAAGTTAAGAAAGTTCAGAAAAATCACTTGTAGGGTCACAAGCTAATAAGCCTGTGAGAAGAGAGTTGAAATCAATTAGAAGAGTGTAAGCCAAGGCAATTCCCATGCAAGAAAAGTGCAGCTATACGCAATAAGGCAGGTAGCCGATGCTTAAACAGTCCTCTGCTTAGAAGAGTGGTCCAGCTGGATTAAGTCTTGCGACAGCGGTGCAGAACCTGGTTCCTGAGCCACAGTCGTGGAAACTAGGAGGTAGGACGTCTGGAGAGCTCCTGAGGCGGTACTTGGGAAATCGTCGGCAGCTACGGGTTCTTTTCGGTTCAGCAGCACTTTGCGGTTTCAGCGCTTAGCAAACAGCACCAATGTGGATCTTGGACACCGGTTGGACTCTTCGCTCCCTCAGTCCTGCACTCTGGAGGTCCTGCTTCTGGAGGATGCTTGGGAGTCTCCTGGAGCTTCTAGCCGGAGTCGCTCTGTGGCAGACCTTGCACTCTACTACAGACACTCGACCCCTGGCTTTGGGCTCCTGCAGCAACAGAGGCGCAGCAAGTCGGAATGTTGGTCCAGTAGAGTTAGTCTCTGGATTAGTTGGTCCCACTAACCCAAGGGGAGAAGTCATTCCGTCCAGAGCTTCTCCACCGATGTGAAAAAGGAGGTCAGCACAGCAGCAGGGCTTCACCGGGCAATTCAAAGGTCCGGCAGGTTGCAGCAAGCTTTGGTGCCCCCAGTGGTCGACTGCCTGTAGTCCCAAAACCCTCGCCTTTTAAGCAGGTTTCTCCCATTCATGCACAGCCTAGGCTATCAATCACACAGCAGGGTGGCTGTCCTGAAAGGACGGTCAGCCAGCCAATCAGGACTAGTTGCATTCAGGTATTCCGAGAGACAAAGGACAGGGGAGGTTTGAGACTCTCCCTCAAATCCTGTCCTTCCAGACACTGGAGCCAGGGGCAGGCTTCAGGGCTGAAGCCAGCCAAAGGGATCAAACCTGTCAGCGCACAGAGTAAAACCCAAGACCTCACAAAAAGAAAATGGGGGAAAAAAAAGACTGGGGCCATTTTGACAAAAATTGTCACCCATGGATGCTGTACTGCAGCTAAGGGTTTAGCCTGTGGTAGAAACGCACAATGGTAGGAAAAGGTAAACCACTGCCACCAGCCATTTAAAGTAGTGAGTGCAAAATGTCACATGGGAAAGTAGATAAACCCCTCCACCCGCACTTCACATAAAATGGGGTGTGCTGGACCTACAAAGAGAAAAAGGTAAGTAAAGTCAATTTCCCTTTACTATTCTTGGGAACTGTAGTTCAAACAAGAAAAAGTATTTAAACCTTATGAGAATTTAAAGGATTTCTCAGTAACACTGCCATGAAGGTGCTGTGTGTCACCATACAAAAAGCAGATGCCTATGGAGTTTGGCAGACTCCAAAAACAGTAGAAACACAATCCAAATCGGGTAAAAACACACGAGTGAGAAAAAGGTCTCACCGCAGGGTTAAAATTAAAGTCATAAGTCTGAAGGTCTCCAAGGTTGAAGGGAATTAGCACAGAAATGAATTCTCCCCAACAGCTGGACCCTGTGCACACCCGGATGCTAAATCAGCAGCGAAATTCTTGGTGTGGGAGGTATTCCCACAGTGGAGTATATGTGAAGTTTTGAAGTCTGATAATGGAACGGACTTTAACATTTCGCAGAGATTACTTCTTTGTTTGGCATAAAGTACAGGTTGTGCTAAGAGTTTCACCCACAGGATCGTGGAAAGAATGAATGGGCTGTTAAAGAAAAATCGGTCATCTAAACGGTTTTGAACTTATGTAAAAAAATAAAAACAATAAAAAAAAATCATGGTTGTTTTGCCTTCCCCTGGCAAAGTTTCATTTAAGGACTCTGGGAAGGATCATCACCAGTCTCCCCCATCAGATAGTGAGAGAGAAGGATACACACTTTCACCATCCCAAACCCCCCCCCCCCACCTCCAACGCCCCATCCCTCCCCCACCACACACACAGCATCAGATGCTCAGAAGTGCTCAAAGATTCTAGAAGGGGTGTTTAGGGCCTTCCTTGGGGACTAAACTCGAGCGGTCAGAATTATATCCGCGCAGGTTGCTTCCTCACACCAACAGCCAGCTGCTACAGAGGGCATCGATCAAGAATCTAGAGTTATTCCACAGCCAACGCTCTTCCTTGGAGACTTTGTGTATGTCCGTTCATTTGTCCGGTGCTGGAGTGGAAGCCCCTTCCACGGGCCGTACACCGTTTCCACTCTCGCAGAGCTTGTGATGGCGTAATGAAATATGTTTGATGCACCTTACCAACATGCAGAAAGTTTCCAGCACTTCACCTACTGAGAGGTCGAGGCTCATTCCAGCTAGGGCATTTGAACGGACAGACATTACGTTTCTTGTGCTCATATTGAAGAAATGGTATGCAGTCATTGCATCGACAGCTAAACCATCTAAAAAAAGCATCTTAAAAAAATATTTATAATGCATTTTTTTTTAGATGGTAAAGGGTTTATTCATAAAAGTGGATTTTAAAGGGGGACCCCTCCTCCCCCCCCCCATTAAAAAAAATAAATGCATTAGATGATTTTTATTTTAAGATGCTATGGCATAAGGTGCTTTGGCTGTCGATGGAATCACTGTAAACCATCCAAGGGCCATCGGGTGATTATTCCTTTCCACTTGCAGAAATGTAGACGGCTCTCAGAGGGGTAAGAAAGGCTGTACAAAACGCTCAGTCCCCAACACACAAACATCCCGAGAGAATTATGTATAAAAGGATTTAATGACAGTTCCCACCATTTAATGAAATATGTAAATTGGGATGAGATTTGACCAACTGCACTTCCAAGAATAAAGGACCTGGGAACAGAAGGAGGTGAGGGACAAAGTAAATAGCCACTTAGGCATTATGTTATCCAGAAATAACAACGAAGTTCCAACTGTGGCCATTTATAAAATAATTGCACTACAAATGTCCAATAGCTTTTTGCCACTACATCAAGAGCAGTCCCAACAGTAATGGATAGAAAGCAACTCGAATTGTAGAACAATCTGTATAACCAACAAAACTGCAGCATGAGCATAATGAACTATTCCAAAGTTATCCAGAAATGTATTTTTATAGACGGGGGGGGGGCGTTGCACAGAAAAAGACGGCACATGTCATTAACAAAGCATCAGTGAAATAGTCAGAAAAGGGAAATATCATCTAATACGAACACTTCAACTAAATCATAATCACCTCCCTTCCCACAACACTTTGTATACACACCTGTACCAACAGTGAAAGAAAATTACCACCATTACTTTCAGACATTTACCCACACAGCATGCAGCTTTATGTACTCTTCCCCTGTCCAAACACCTCAAGGGACATTCCACTCTACCCCACCAACACAAACCAACATTGTTGCCTTTGCCAATTCTTGTTGGTTTTTAACAGGACTTTAGTGCAAGGAACAGGTATGATACTGCTTATAAATCAAGTGTTGGAAGGCACATTTGGTCAAGCCATTATTATCACACCAGGAGCACATTTACAACTGCAATTAACTCTTGTAAGACAGCTTTGAAATAACACCAGTAAGCCCTATAAGGCGCAAGGGTTGATGTTAATACTTGATAGAGCTAGCAGGAGGATGTTTTTTAGGCTGTGAGGTGCAATTAGCTGGCGGGATGACCATGAGAATTTGCCAGTCAATCTGTGTGTAAATAACTAAACAAAATCCACAAGCTCGGTGTCCCCACCCCCCCCCAAACATCCTATTTCTCTGTTATCTATGCTCCAATGCAATCTTTTCGGCGGAGCCAAAACGAAATAGGTGGTCGTTCCCGCATATTACCTTCCATAGCTCTGCTAAGTCGAATGTGCCGTTATTTTGGAGAGGACTCAAACCCACTTCCATGTTCTTCTCAGTCATCATCTTGTACGGTTATTTTCTATATGGTGTCAGTGTGCATATATTGCTGATCGAGTTGAAAAGGTATTTTTTGTCGCGGCAGGGAGCGAGTCTCTACGTGACGGGATATCACCCACACGCCAAACACACTTACTTCGACGGAGGCATCACGGTGTGCATCTAATGTGAGTTTTTTTCCTAGGTCTACGAGAGGTCCCGGGTCCACTGCTGCAGGATCTACCCTCATAGTTGTGTTGGGACGGGTCGCTTTCAGAACCTTCACGCTACGTGCTACAACGAGAGCTATGATTGTACCACACCTGTCTAGGCAAACTTGCCCACTCCAATATGCCTCCGGTTGGTAACTTGGGAGTCATGAGAATTCGGGTCTACCTGATAGTTTTTCCACCAGCCAATGTCACTCGGGAGATACAATTGCACCACTGCTACTTCTTCTCTTTGACGAGCGTGTCAGCATAATTGGGTTAGAATGTCTTGGCCCCTCGGTCCATTTCTATAAGCAAGTGTGACGTAGAAAGTAGCAATACCGTGATTTTTCGCTTATATACTCCTCCCCACTCAGCCACCTTCCCTTGCACTGCTTACCTGGAGCTCGGCCCGCTCCGCCTCCCATCGGCACTTCTCTGCTTCAAAGCGCGCCCACTCATGCTGAATGTAGTGCAGAATACCCGGCACGCTGAGCTCCTGCCGTCCTCCCTGCTCAGAGGCCGCTGCTCCCCTGTTGGGAACGGCCCGGAAAGCCGCTCTCTCCTCCATCATGGAAACCACAGCCTTCTGCCTTCGCCTGCCAAATAGCGATCCATCTGAGGGAAGGGAGCGCGCAAGCGTATTATGAGTTGCTACAACTTCCTGCCAGATAAAGAGCCTATAAGAACAGCGGAACAGGGCGAAGCAGTGGAGAGGAGACACTATGGAAAGAAAAGAGGGACAACAATAACAACGAGACGAGAACATGCACTCAGCGAAGTTGACAGAAAAGTGCAAAGCAAGCTGCGGCCTCACTATTGAAGGCAAAGGAAATGAAAGATAAATGAGAACCGACAGTTCTGATGTGGAACATATCAAAACATCACCCATTGTTAGTTTATTATGTTAAAAAAGTCTTATTTCTGAAGTTTTGTTATTCATCACCAATTTATTCCCATACGTCTTCGAAGTTGCTTTCTGAAGTTGGCTTCTTATTCACCAGTTACTTGTTCTCATACTTAGAGGTTGGTTTTGTTTTCAACCAGCTACTTAGTCACTGGCTAAAGCAGTTGGTTAATTGAATTTAGGATTTGGGCTTCTCATTCATAAACAGTTTTAAACCACTGTGGGTAGAAACACCCCTGCTTCATGCTGCTTATATTACATTGACATAGGCGTTTCTGTTTGTGAGGAATTCGACCATCCATGTGGGCGCTCGCCTGGCCTTTTTTTAAATTTAAAATGAAATTGAAGAGTGGTAGCTCAACCTGCGGAAAATGTGTGGGGCTAATCCGCACACATTTTCCTATGCTCACTGCATGACATACGCATAGACTCAAGTACTCTTATTATTATTTATTATTTAGCATTTGTAGAGCGCGCAGCAGCCCTTAGGCATTGTGGCGCTGTTACAGAGGTACTTGCAGGTTACGTAGAATAGCGCACAGTGTTTACAGGAAAATACATAAGAAGAGTTAGTTACATGATGTTGGTGTAAACAGAGTATGCGTAACAGAAAAACTTAGTTACATTTATTTATTTAGATTTGTAAAGCACACTGCAGCCCACAGGCATTGGGGCGCTAAAATGAGTTTAGGAAGGCTAGATTATGGTTTACATGAGTGCCGCCCACGCAGGGTTCTTGAACATAGTAAAGGTTTCTACAAATATAGGAGTGAAATGCTGCATGGTTACAGGAACAGAAGTCGTGAAAACAGGTTAGCACAATATATTCAAACAAAGAGCCTAGTTTTGATCGCTTTACGGAAGGCTGTGTGGGAGTCAATGCTCCCGATGTGTGGGGGTAGGGCGTTCCAGTTGTACGCAGCCTGAATGGGGAAGCTACTCCCACCGCAACGATTTTTGTGGGTTTTGGGAATGGTGATTATGTTAATGTATGGCGTTCTAGCAGGCCTGGAGGAGAGAGGTTTGGTAATCCTCTGGACCAGGTAGGGAGGGGCGAGATGATGGAGGCACTTGTGGGTAAGGGCCAAGGTCTTGAAGATGATTCTCTGCTTAATTGGAAGCCAGTGGACCTGTCTCCTGAGTCCTGAGATTTGGTCTCTGCGTGAGAGACCTGTGGCGGCACATGTTCATAGTGAAGGGACCTTCCATGGGTGGTATGCAGTGGGGGATGAGGAGGGCTAGTTGCTAATTGTCGTTTTTAGAGATTTGTGAAAGGTGGATAGTGAGGGTTCTGCTCTGAGAGCATTGGGAAGGCCATTCCATAGTTTGGGAGCTATGTATGGGAAGCTGATACCGCCCGCATTTGCTCTTTTGATGGGGGGAACACAGAGTTGATTTGCATGGTGTCTTATTTTGGGGCGGGTGGATAAGTCTTTGGTAATGGTGTCTGGCAGGTAGGATGGGGCAGTGCGATTGATGCATTTATGTGTTATGGTGAGTATCTTGAAGTTGATCCTTTCCTTGACCAAGAGCCAGTGGGCGGCTTGTCTAGCCTGGGTGATGGGGTCCCTTTTGGGAATGCTGAGGGCTGCGGAGTGCGTTGTTTTGTACTATTTGGAGTTTGTGCAGATTTTGGTTTGAGGTGCCAGCGAGAAGAGCATTACAGTAGTCTAACTTAGCTTCTATCGTGGCCCGGGCAATGGAGAGACAGTTTTGGGAGGTAAGAATTGGTTTTATGACATTCATGAGTTTGGTGGTGTGGGCAGAGGCAGAAGCAATGGCGTTGACCTGGCGATTCATTGAGAGGGACGAATCCAGATGGACTCCTAGAGTTTTTACGGCATTGGATACAGGTATGATGGAGTTGTCAAGGGTGAAGTTGTCATATTTTTTTCACAGCCTACAGGCTCCGCCCCCTATTATATTTAATTGGGATCTGACAGGTGGAGTACACGGTGCATCTCCAGAAGAGGGAGGGCCAAACCTTCCCCCTGCCATGGCCAGCCTAATTAACTAACAATGGCTCCATGGATCCGCCTTGTCCTTTTGTTGAGCCCTGTAGCTGGTGGCAGTATTTGCATACTAGTCAGAGTTTAATTCAAACAGGCCCACATGGGGCCTGGCTGCAGAGGCTAACAAAGGAGACAGGAAACCTCAACAATCTTGCAAATGCACTGTGTCAACTTGAAGCCAGCTCCCGCTCTTAGTATCGATTGACAGTGAAATGTCTGGTCTGGGACTGCATGTTTTCTAGCAAAGTGGAGTAGTCACAGCAGTTATCCTGGACCTGCTAGTCTGTTTCCTCTGTCTACAGCAAATGGGAGAGTTTTTGCTCAAAACCCCTTACTAGCGAGGAGAGCATGGAGTCGAGCAGAGTGGAGCAGTCATAGCAGTTATCCAGGTCCTGCTAGTCTGTTCGCTCTGTCTACAGAGAAGGGGAGTGTTTCTGCTCAAAACCCCTTCCTAAGGCGGAGTTGAGCAGAGGGGAGAAGTTACAGCATTCTCGGCAGGGTGAGGAAGGCGTGGAATCATTCTGAATCTAACTGAACATAGAGAGTCGGTGACGATGAATGGTCCCTGTACACGTCGAATGGGGAAGCTGCGGGAACGACGTTGTCCAGCGTCTACGAGTATGGGTGAGGTGAGTGCTTCCTCTTCTCCTGCTAATAGTCTGATAATGCTATCAGAGTCGGCAGAGATACCAGAAGAGCAGTCTTTCCTTTTCCCCCTTCCCGCAGAGACATTTTACGATACAGGAACCTTGTCGGTTAACAAAGTGGTTAATGAAGATGTTATATTATTCCTTCTGCGGGAGGGAGCGAGGCCGGTTAGAGCGGGGGATCTTTACTCTAAAACCCCCAAAACCTATAATTCTTTGGTGCCTGCATGGATTGATGTTACTGGCCTGGAGAGAGTTTTAAGACCTTGCTCAGATCTCAAGACAGTTTCACAGAGCGAGATTGCCAGGGAGGGGAGTGCTACAAGGGCCCCTCCTTTAAGGGATATGAAGAACTTAACATCAGGGGGGGGTGAACTCAACTCCACTAGAAGTAACAAGACCTCCAGCCTCTTGACTGGAGTGCCTCCGGGTTCTTCTAGTGGGGTCCCAGGAGAGTTGGGCAGGGCAAGCTAGCCGCCGCCCTATTCATGGAACTCATTAAATGAGGCAGAATAGGGCTCTGCATTCTTGGAATAAATCTTTACCCACCCAGAATCACCAGAGTACGGACGCTTTGTAAGGGAGACACTATCTATTATTTGTGCCAGCACCCGCCTGAACAAAGGGCAGTGACTGACTCACTGTCAATTCAACACTTAAACTTGGCAGTGCATCTTTCGCGTAACATTGCAGGTATTAATGTTAAAGGTATTTGTATCGCACACCGTCACCACCGGAGTGATCCCTATCCGCACATATTAAAACAACAATTGCCTGGCAGAGAAGATTCAGTGCCCCGGTGAATGGAACTTCCCAGTCCCCAATCCAGGGAAATAAATTTGGGGCAGAGGCTGTGGTAAGTCCAATTTGGCAGCAGGAACTCACGGACAACTAGGGGATAAGACTCCTCAGGCGACTTAGGAATGTATATTCCAGCAAACACCCAGGAATTCCGGCACTCTTCTAGATCTTTCTGTGCCTAGGAGAAGTGTTAGAATCGAGACAAGCTCCTCCTCTTCGTTGTCTTCAGAATCCCCTGCAATTACCATGCCCCGACATTCACGTATGGAATGTAATCACTGATTATGGGAAACAGCAACAGCTCAGATTCAGTCTAAAATAATGTCTGCACTGACAATTGCTTTAAACCCCTTTTCCAAATTGTTTGAAGTCATGAATGAAATGATAAAAGACTGAGCCACTTTATTGGCCATGACTCACATCAAACTGATATTCTTGGAATCTTTTACAGTGGGAGTACAACGAAGATTGGACAACGGCGGCAGAATTATCAGCTCAATGGCAAGCTAGATTGTACGATCTGGCAAGAGGAGAGGAGGGGGATAAAAACATTATGATGGCTGCGATCTGAGTCAGTGAAGTGGCTCAGAACCTCTCAGGTGAAAGACACCTCTCAGCAATACCACACCACTGCAGGCACCCTGACTTCGACTACACGGCCTCCTATTGTACAAGAGCACCTTGTGACCCAAAAACCGACGCAATCTCAGAGGCCCCCACAGACTCGATCTCATAATGCTATACCCTGAGCTGGTGAGGAGGATGTGGGGGAGCTCCAGGAACTCCCTGTTAATCAGGAAATACCTCTATTAGATGACAGTAATGCCCTTAGACAGGAATAAGTCCCGGGAGGATAGCTTAGCGGCAACGTGTTCACCTTGGAAGCAAGACGCCACAAAACAATATAGGTTTGATCCCCGGGTCCGCGATTAGAAACCTCTGGGTATTTAAGCGCATTATAAATACGCAACTAAGACAAAAAAAAACAATTACGAAACTAAAAAACAATCAATTCGTGTATGAGCGCCTCAATGCCCGCGTGCTGTGTGAGCGCTTTAAAAATGCAAATAAATAAAATAAAATAAAAAATAAGGGCAGAAAAACCCTTCCACTATGCTGCCTGTCTCTACCAAATCCCCTGTAATGCGGGGAAAGGACACTTCTGACTTATTGAAGAAGAACCAGCCAACCGGTAACCTATCACCAATCTTCAACAACCTAAAACATAAGCAAGGGTCACCAGAGAGACAAAGAGGACCAAAAGGGCCTCAACAAAGAAAAATGAAAATGCAAAATCCAAACAAATCCAAGTCGAATGACTCTCGAGGATTTTTGAGAAATGTCACCACCCCGCCTAGAGATATGATAGATCCTCTGCAAGTTAACAGGCGGGAGAAAAGGAGGCTAAGCCGCAACCATGAAAGAAGATCCACCCAAGCGGAAGAAAGGGGCCCCCAAATTATCGGGGAGCGGTTGGCGACCAGTTCCAGGATACTGCAGACTCTTGAATGGTGGCGCTGTTGGATCTCACGACTTACTCAGATGAAGACCCCCAGGCTGTAGGATGCGACTCAGGGCCTTCTGCCTTTGGGTTTTGATCTAAGTGAGGAATCAACTTTACAGCATAGACAAGTCGACACAGAACCATACAAAGCCATAACCAAAACAATACCGAGTGGCGTGCAAGTGAAATTTAAAAAAAGGTTTTTATGGACCTACCTTTGCCTAAGCCCACAGGTTTCAAGGCTAAAGCCTGGGATGGGTCTCCCGAAATAATTCAAACCAGGATAAAAGTCTCCTTCAATGTGGCTGATAGCCAGGGGAGGAAAGTGACAGAGACCGTTAACACCACATTGTCAAGATGTGCGTCCCTAGGACGCTGCGTACCTGTGTTTCCTGTAGGCTTGCGTGCCGGGGTCGCCAGGACGTTGCTTGTAGAAAGAAAGATGATAGAGTAACACCAAGAACCGGCCCAGGTCCCGTCCTGATTACAGGATTGAAAATGGGTCCGATTCCTAGCGCCACGGATGGACACTTCCCTGGATTTACGTGGCGCCAGAACAGTGCGAGCACTGGACAGGGAAGGCCGGTAGATGTTGACAGCGGACTTGAGTGCGTAGTAGATGCTGCAATAACCCTCTGAAGACGGTGAGTGAAGGCAGCCGAAACTGAGGTTAGGCAGCAAAGGCGGACAGCAGAAGTGGCCGAAATAAGGCACTGGAGGCGCTGGCACCCAAGCACTGGGCAGAGGAGTATACAGGCAATGGAAGGGGATGGCCAGGAAGGGAAAGGGAAGGTACCGGAGGCACAGACCAGGACCGGACAAAACCCAACCCCGGGAAGCCAGACCCTAGACCAAAGGAACCAACCACCAGGACAAGGGAAGGCAGGAACCAGAAAGGAAGCAAGGAAGGACAAGGAATTACAGTAGCGAGCGCGAGGTCAGGACCAAACCGCGTTGAGACGCGGCGAGTACTGATCCGGAAGCGCCTTTATAGTGGCTCGGCCTGGAAGCGAGGCTTGACCCGCAATCCGAGCCGGCGCATGCGCGGAATGGCATTCACGGAAACGAGGCTTGAACCACAAGCCCGTTCCCATTGCTTCCGCGTATGCCTGAATGCACCCCGACTCGCCCGGGGTCGGGCACGCACCCCAAATGAACGATGCGCTCGTAAAGGGCGCCCGCGGCCAAGGCGAAACCGCGGGTACAGCCGCCAAGCATCTCCCCGCCCACGAGGACACGGGCGTTCCCGATCCCGGGTGAGTGTCCTAACACCATGCTCCCTCCCAGAAAGACCCGGGGCCCCCGGCTTACAAGGATGGCGTAAATAAAACTCACGCACCAAACGAGGAGCGTGGACATTCCCAACAGGTTCCCAAGTGCGGTCACAAGCCGAATACCCCTCCCAATCCACCAGGAACTGCAATTGGCCCCGATGGAAACGAGAATCACAGATCTCCCGGACCTCATATTCAGGAACCCCCTGCACCTCAATGGCCGCAGGACGAGAGCCCGTGCGCCCATAGGGGTCATCCAGGTAAGGCTTGAACAAAGAGACGTGAAACACGGGATGTACCCGCCAGGACGGGGGAAGATCTAGTTTGAATGCCACCGGGGAAATCCGTCTAGTTATTCGGAAGGGCCCTAGGAAACGAGGAGCAAGTTTCGTAGGTAGGTTGCGAACAGGTAAGTTCTTGGAAGAAAGCCACACCTTCCCACCAACCCTGAATATAGGTTCCGGGGTACGCCTCCTGTCTGCCTGGACCTTCATGTCCTCACGTGCCTTAACCAGGGTGCCAGTCGCCTGAGCATGTAGTCTTCGGATTTCTTGAATCAGCTGATCAGCAGAAGGAACCGTGCTTGGTCGTACAGGAACAAACGGAAAAAGTCTAGGACTGAGTCCATAGGAACAAAGAAAGGGGCTTAGTCCTGTCGCAGAATGGATCGAGTTGTTATAAGCCACCTCAGCTAAGTCCAAGTGCAATGCCCAGTTGGTCTGAGAGGCGTTGGAAAAACAGCGCAGATACTGTTCCAACGTCTGGTTGGTCCTCTCCGTCTGTCCGTTGGACTGTGGATGATAGCCGGAACTAAGTGCCCGATGTATGTCCAGGTGACGACATAACTGTTTCCAAAAGGATGAGATGAACTGGGAACCACGGTCCGAGATGATCTTATCAGGTAGTCCGTGTAACCGGTATATGTTGTGCAGAAATGCTCGGGCCATGGAACTCGCAGAGGGAACTTTTGCGAAGGGGATAAAATGAGCCATCTTGGAAAAACAGTCAACTACAACCATTATGCATGTGAAGCCCTCGGAAGGTGGTAGTTCCACTATGAAATCAGTAGCTATGGTGTGCCAAGGATAGGGCGGTGTCTCGATGGGTTGGAGTAGACCGAGTGGTTTCCTTCTTGGTATCTTTACCTGTGCACATACTGGACAACATTCCACGTATTGTTTGACTTGTTTGGCCAATCCTGGCCACCAAAACTGTCGGGCGACAAGTTCTTGTGTAGCACGTATGCCCCGATGGCCCCCGATCTTTGAATCGTGGAATGCTTGTAAGATGGCAACCCGATGAGAGTTGGTGGGTGCATACAATCTCCCACTGAAGAAGAGCAACCCCTCGTTCTCACTAACTTGGGGTAGTTTCAATAGTTCCGGTCTATAAGGGTCTGCCAATGTTTCCTGTAAGAACGTATCCAGGCAATGAGACACGGAAAACAAGAAATGTTCTGGGGCTAGTAATAGCTGATTCTGGCCGTCTTGCTTGATGTCTTCCAAGGAGCGAGATAACGCGTCAGCCTTCAGATTCCGAGCATTAGGTATGTAAGTGATTGTAAAATCGTAATGGGAAAAGAAAAACGCCCAACGGGCCTGGCGGGAAGTACGACATTGAAGAGACCGTAGGTACTGGAGATTCCTATGGTCGGTACGGACCTCAACAGGAAATCGACCTCCCAAAAGGTGATGACGCCATTCCTCAAAGGCTAATTTGATGGCTAAAAGTTCTTTCTCGATCACGGCATAATTCCGTTCGCTCGACGTTAATTTCCGGGAAAAATAGGCCACTGGGAATTCCACATCTGACTGCGGGTCCTTCTGTAGCAGAACGGATCCAACGGCGAAATTAGACGCATCTGCTTCCACAATGAACGGTCTGCTCTCATCGGGATGATGAAGGATGGGAGAGGTGCTGAAGGCGTCCTTAAGACGTTCGAACGCATTACTAGCTTCCACGTTCCACACAAACAACGTCTTACTGCTGGTTAAACTGGTTAGAGGTGCTGTGAGACTGGAAAAACCAGGTATAAAGCGCCTATAGAAATTGGCGAATCCAAGGAATCGCTGAAGGGCCTTCACATTATTAGGACGTTGCCATTCTTGAATTGCCCGTGACTTAGTAGGGTCCATCTGTATGCCAGAACGGCAAATCACGTACCCAAGAAACTCAATCTTGTCTTGATTGAAGAGACATTTCTCAGTCTTGGCGTATAAGAGGTTCTGACGTAAACGGTTGAGAACTTCTTTGACATGTATGATATGTTCCTTCTCATCTTTCGAAAAAACCAGTATATCATCTAGATATACCCACACTGATATTCCGTATAGATCCGAAAATATATCATCCATCAGACGCTGGAAAACGGCTGGGGCATTGCATAGTCCGAAAGGCATTACTCGATATTCATAGTGCCCCAAGGGTGTCTTGAAAGCCGTTTTCCACTTGTCCCCAGCCTTAATTCGCACCAGGTGGTACGCCCCTCTTAGATCCAACTTAGAGAACACACAGGCGGAGTGCAAGGATTCCAGGATATCACGTATTAGAGGCAATGGATATCTGTCCTTCCGGGTAAAATCGTTTAACTGCCGATAATCCACACAGGGACGTAACGTACCCTCCTTTTTCTTGACGAAAAACAGTGGAAATCCCGCAGGAGACTTGGAAGGGGTGATATACTGTTTCTGAAGACAGTCGTTTAAATATTCTTGTAAGGCTGTTCTTTCTCGTGGGGATAAGGAGTACACTCGTCCATGTGGAATCACAGAATCCGGCAATAGATCTATGGCACAATCAAAACTTCTATGGGGAGGTAGTGGAATGTCCCCTGGTTCCGAAAACACTGAAGAGTAATCTAAATATTCAGGAGGTATGGTAGACGTTTGGTATACATAAGATGTTCCGTTCACCTCTGTCTGTGTGGCGATAGTGGATATCCCAACAGATATTCCTGAAGAGGAACATTCCAGCAAACAACGATCCAAATTAAACGTCAATGTCCGGTTTACCCAATCTACTTTAGGGTTGTGGTACAACAACCAGGGTAAACCCAACACAATCGGGTAAGACGGTGACTTAATCACATCCAAAGATATGTGTTCCAGATGTTCATTGATCCACAACTGCAGGACTCCGGTGTGATGTTGAATGGGACCAAAAGACAAAGGTGTCCCATCAATGACCTCTATCGGTGTAGCTTGCTTCTTCTTAAGAAGAGGGATCTGGTTCTTCTTGACGAACTCAATATCGATATAATTGCCAGATGCTCCACAATCTAGAAGACCCATGATTACGGTTGACTTATCCTGCCACAGTACTTTGATTCGGAGTACCAAAAGGGCTGCTGGTGACATGGGCAGTAAGAAACCATCGGTATCCGGAAGGACTGGTTTGAACGATGGGCCTGTCATTGCCTTCCTTACACCTGACAGGCCAATTAGTTTTCCGACTTCCTGAGTGGACGTAAAGGACAAGTACCCAAATAATGCCCGGAGGCTCCACAATATAGGCATAAGTTCAAGTCCCTTCTGCGTTTCCTCTCTATCGCAAACAAAGGTCCTCTGAGTGCCCCTAATTGCATGGGTTCCGGACCCGTTTCCGGTGTATTTGAAGCACCAGCAGGTGATGTAAAAGACCTGGAGTACGACCTCTCCAACCGACGTCTTTCTCCCTTCCGCTCAGTCAAACGGTGATCAATTCGAAGGACCTGTTCCTGGAGTACCTGTAAAGTATCCGGTTCTGGTATATGGAGAAGCTCGTCCTTGTACTCCTCTCTCAGACCTCGCCGAAAGAGCGTCTTTTGTGTTACTTCAGGCCATTGAGAATCCGCCGCCAATTGACGGAACCGACCGATGTACGAGATCAGATCACTTGAACCCTGCCTTAAATCCATTAATTGATTTTGTGCGGTAGCGGCCAAGTTGGGTGACTGGAATACTTCCAGAAACGCTTTCTCAAAGGCGGCAAAATCACCCAGTATTGGACTGTTTGCAGAAACCAAAGGAGCTGCCCATGCAAGCGCATTTCCGGTTAGATTCCCTAGAATATACCCGATCTTCGCCTTCTCGTCGGTGAAATGGGAAGTCCGGAACAAAAAATGAATCCTGCAGTGGTTACAGAATTCGGCCACTCTTCTAGAATCCCCGTCGAACTTCATGGGTGTCGTCTGTGCCATGGCAGAATCAGCCTGGGTTGTGGTGCTAGTCCTATGCACCATCATCTGACGTAGAGTCTCGTTTTCCAGACGAAGTGCTGTCATTTCAGCCCTTAAGGACCTGATTTCGTCTCTCAAATCAGAGGCTCCCTCCATCTCTGGGTCCGAACCGGAGGTTGGCGTCTCAATCTGTCAAGATGTGCGTCCCTAGGACGCTGCGTACCTGTGTTTCCTGTAGGCTTGCGTGCCGGGGTCGCCAGGACGTTGCTTGTAGAAAGAAAGATGATAGAGTAACACCAAGAACCGGCCCAGGTCCCGTCCTGATTACAGGATTGAAAATGGGTCCGATTCCTAGCGCCACGGATGGACACTTCCCTGGATTTACGTGGCGCCAGAACAGTGCGAGCACTGGACAGGGAAGGCCGGTAGATGTTGACAGCGGACTTGAGTGCGTAGTAGATGCTGCAGTAACCCTCTGAAGACGGTGAGTGAAGGCAGCCGAAACTGAGGTTAGGCAGCAAAGGCGGACAGCAGAAGTGGCCGAAATAAGGCACTGGAGGCGCTGGCACCCAAGCACTGGGCAGAGGAGTATACAGGCAATGGAAGGGGATGGCCAGGAAGGGAAAGGGAAGGTACCGGAGGCACAGACCAGGACCGGACAAAACCCAACCCCGGGAAGCCAGACCCTAGACCAAAGGAACCAACCACCAGGACAAGGGAAGGCAGGAACCAGAAAGGAAGCAAGGAAGGACAAGGAATTACAGTAGCGAGCGGGAGGTCAGGACCAAACCGCGTTGAGACGCAGCGAGTACTGATCCGGAAGCGCCTTTATAGTGGCTCGGCCTGGAAGCGAGGCTTGACCCGCAATCCGAGCCGGCGCATGCGCGGAATGGCATTCACGGAAACGAGGCTTGAACCACAAGCCCGTTCCCATTGCTTCCGCGTATGCCTGAATGCACCCCGACTCGCCCGGGGTCGGGCACGCACCCCAAATGAACGATGCGCTCGTAAAGGGCGCCCGCGGCCAAGGCGAAACCGCGGGTACAGCCGCCAAGCATCTCCCCGCCCACGAGGACACGGGCGTTCCCGATCCCGGGTGAGTGTCCTAACACACATACACAAATAAGCAGCAAGATTGGTCATGGCTTGCAACAGTATTGGCAACATCTACCGCACAATGACATAAAAAAAAGAGAACGGAAGGACCTTTCAAATGGTCTCCAGGAACAACAGAGGATTTGCACACCTGTTTAACAAGGAAGACCAGGGCCTGGCAGCTTACGATATTCTTTGATTGCAAGAAACTTCGATTTAGTCTAAACCAATCTTCAAGGGTTTTAATGTTTTCTTGAAACCAGCCCCAAAAGGTCGGGCAAGCCAAATTCTATTCTGGCCTAATGGTGAAAGTGGGATTGGGCTTAACGGTATTGGAAGAGAGAAATCCTAACCCATTTGTGCAAAAGCCAGAGGCCTCGACTGTGAAAACATCAGTTCTGCAAAATTTGTACTGGAACTCGGCTAAGGTTGCGGATGAATGTTTTCTCAATTGTGTAATATCGCAAATTTATGAGTTCTACATCAAGTTTAATGCCCCCATATAATGATCTGTGGAGACTTCATTATTGAGTGTTTAGATAAGGAGAGGGTGGCAATTCAGACTTCAGATCTAAAAACCAGACCCAGCCTATGGTTCAGGGAAATGGGAGCTCGGGATCTCTTTATGCTAAATGGGCAAAGAATGGGAATATTCCAGGGAAATTCACGTGGACCCGCAGGGAGCATAGAGCACACCTAGATTATTGGTTTGTGTCTAGAAATATGATTGACCTAATTGACACTCTGATAGTAACTTTAAAGGAACACAGTGATCACTGGTTCCTAACGGTTACTTGGAATGGTGACTCTGCTCAGCCAACTACTAGAACCACACACTTGCTCCAGGTCTCTTATGGAGGCAATAGACTGAGGGTCAACCCCACGGAGGTTAGATCTATTACCGAAGTTACCGAATGAAGGTGGCGCTGTGGAAGGGGAATTTAAGTCTACCTACTATCAAACCGACATGAGGAAATTAACCGAGCTTCACGATGATCAAACAGGCCGATTACGCAAACAAAGAAGACAGCAATGTAAAAATTGGCTGATATCTTCTAAGGGGAATCATCCAAAGTGACCAAGTTCAAAAGCCTGAATGCGTGATTTGGCTGAATTCCGGCCGTTTCAAACAAATTCAGAACGCCTGAAAAGTTCAACCAAATCACGCATTTGTTACTGAGGGCTGTGGGGGTGTCCCCCGCACCTTTGCTCACTATATTGTGAGTGGTATCCCCTGCACCTGGCCCCGGAAAAAAAAAGAGGGGACCCTGTGGCGCCGGTTCCCGATCACAAAAGTGAAAGGGGACAGGCATTGCAGGGACACAGCGAGCCGGCAGCAAGGTAAGTAGGGGGTTGGGGGTGTGGTGGGGTTGTGGGTAGGGGTATGGGCGGGGGCCAAGTCGGAAATGTTCAGTGGAGAAAAGGCCGAAGGTTATTTTGATCTTTTCTCCCTCAAACATTTCTACCTCTGGCTTTCAAATCCCTTTAAGGCTCAAAGAGTACAATATGACGTGGAGCATATCAGAACTATCTGTAGAAACAACACGCAGAGCCTATGGGCCTTAATGAATAATAATACATCTCATCAATTAGCGGCTCTCTGTAATACGGTCCCTGAGAAGATCTAGATCGATAATTCTTCGACTCTTTTTGCGCGTCCCAATGCGGGGTACCTATTAGAGGTGGCTGCAGAGCAAGAAACTGGCTAATTAAGTTTGAAAACGGAAGACATTATAGCCTGAATAAAAACTGAGCTCCTCGTATGCTACAGGCCCTGATGGCCTCACAAATGCAATCTTGAAGCAAAACCCGGAGGCATGGGCAGACTTCTGTGTTCTCCTGTTCAATGAGATCTTAGCAGCACACAATGACCTGGCCTCGTGGAAGACGGCATTAATAATCCCAGTATTTAAAAAAGGTGACAGGGGTGATCCATGCAACTACCGTCCAATTGCATTGCTGGACATCTTTGGGAAAGTTTTTGTGACACTGCTGCTTCATCGCCTGGGATCTTGGTCGAACAAGTTAGACCGATTCGACCCCAGACAGGCTGGCTTTGTAAAAGGAGTGGGCACACATCTCAACCTCTTCCTGTTAAACCTGTAGAAATTAAGAACCATTAGATCAAAGACCAAAATATATATGTCTTTTATTGACTTAGAACATGCGTTCGACAGTCTGAGCAGGGAGAGGCTGTGGTGAAAGATACAATCCTGAGGATCCCTGCATTACCTGGTTGATGCAATAAAGGCTTTATACACTTCAACATCAATCCAGGTGAGATTATCCAAGGATGGACTCTTCTCTGAGGCAATTAAAACTTTTAGGGGATTAAAGCAAGGGTTTCCCCTGGCTCCGGCTCTATTGAATATGTACCTGTCTGACATGGGCGAGAGTTAGAAATTGGGAAAAGCCTTCCCTCCAAAAATACATGGCATCCCAGTCCCCTGGATCCTATATGCTGATGACCTGGTAATGTTTGATCAGACAGCAATAGGATAACAGTGTAGATTAAACCTTCTGGAGGGCTATATGGAGGAGAATGACTTGAGAGTCAACGTAAAGAAAACTAAAATTATGGGGTTTAACAAATTTACTGGCGCCTGACTTCCCGGGCACCAGACTTGTAATGGGCTGGTAGCACCGGGAAGTCAGGCGCTGGTACATTTTTACGGGGCCAGTGGCAACCCGCCGGACCCGTAATTAGGCGCTGAAGTCAAAACCATGGCTTCATTAGCCTTGATGTTAAAGGGGATGTGCGTTAAGTTCACTATGTGTCCAATCCTGACCTTCTACAAGCAGAAGGTGAGGCCTTTTCTAACTTACGGAGCGGAAGCAGCCTTGAATCTCTCTTGGCAATTTTGGGAACTCCTGGAAGGTGACCTTTGGAAAAAAATACTACATCTTCCCTCATGCCTCCCTATAGCATCAATCAGATGTGAACTTGGATTGCAATCTCTCCAATCCATCTTCCTGTGGAAATCACTAGTTTTATATTGCAAATGTGTAATGCTAGACTACCCGCCTCCATTTGAGATTCTGAGGAGTAGCCATAACCAGAGAAGTAAGGGGCCTGTGGATAAATGGAAGAAGAGATGCCTAAACTGGTTGGTATCTCTTGACATATCATAGGAGATCCTAGTGACCAACCCTGATAAGGTCAAAAACAAGATACAAATACAAGACTGGATCAGTACTCAAAACAAACAGAGTACGTATAAACTATCCCTTGATTTGTCCTATGAAAGGAGAACTATTGGTCAAATTCCCTTATATCTGTCCAAATTCCCCTGTGGGGTTTTGAGAGATCTATTTATGTGCTTAAGCCTAAATATATTACCAACAAGAGAGGTGCTAAGCATGCATGGGCAGATTCCTAGAGGTGAGGCGTACTATAGATTTTGCACAAATCAGGCAATGATAGAATCTGGGAAGCTCTTACTCCTGGAATTCACAGCTCCAACATGGCTGCAAACAACATTTTTGGTTGATATTATGAAGGCAATGTGGCAACAGAAGATTGGTGGGGACAACTTTGATATGATTTTTGCGGGAATGACATTTTTAACTAAAGTTATGACTTTGTAATAAGGAGAGACTTGGTTTGATCTGATGTTGTGAACAGGACTAGATTGGTGGTCAGTTTTAATTTTGATGTATTAGATGAACTGGAAGAAGATTGAATATTATGAAAAGTTTGCAATAAACGAAATCATAAAATAAAAAAATAAAAATAACTGTATGTGTACAGTAGTCATCCGTACAGGGAGACCCCATTCAGAAGGTATGAGTATGTGGTTTGACGGAGCCAGAATGTCTGGTCTCGCGGCAGCTTCAAGGGAGATCTGCTGCTTTAATCGGGAACCACAGAGAGCTCCATTAACCAGAGGGACCCTTTGATCCACAACAGACAGGAAGATGAGTGGGACTTAGTATTACATGTTTTCACCCTTTACCATTTCTGTTGCAAAGCACCCTGGTTATGACCTCACGCATACAGGAGATTGTTGGTGGGGACCCAGGGTTGGTTGATTAAGGAAGGCTTAGCCTACACCAATCCCAGTGGCTAAGTCCCTCTTTTGGGGAGATAATCTGAAGACTTCGCAAGGAGTAACAAGAAGACCTCAGCATTGAACCCTGGCTGAAGGTACAGTATGCCTTACATCTTCCGCCAGTGAAGGAAAGTCTTGACCCCCAAGAGGCAAGCAAGATCCCTCCCCTAAACATCTCCCAGAGAACAGATGGAGATAACAAATCCAGCGAACCCTCCAGCAGCTCCAGAACTGATACCCAGCCAGCACACAATGTGGCCTGCTAGGCTCTGCAGCATGCTTCCTAGGTGGGACGTGCCAGAGAGTCTCTGAATCAAACCAAGGACAAGGCAACACGTCTGCCTTAAAGGACATTTTCGAGCCAGTTGAGCCCCTCGAGCTGCAACCGACTGCATCACAGACTGTTGTCAAGCCGCAGTCGCTGAAGCCATCCGAGATGCCACGACCAGTGTTTCAGAACCGCCGACCAGCACTGAGACAACGATTCAGGACCCCGAGCCGCCGTGTAGACCAGCCTGCAGCCGTCCGTCCAGCTTCGCTCGCCGAACTGCCTGCCGCCTCATACCTGCACCTGTCTCCCTTCTTGAACTCTGTCACACAAGCTGCAAAGTGCCCTGAAACGGACCTAACCCTATCGAGCACCAGGAACTCCTACATCACAAGGCACATTGTGGTTCTGTCCACCTGGTTCTTCTCCGAAGGGCCCTAGTGACATTTTACAACTGTGAGGGGTCAGAAATGTGAGGCAGACAACTTTTGGATGATTTCTCAAAATATGCCATTTTATTAAAGTAGAAGTTTCAATAAATGCCTCACTATCCCTACCCTGACGAGGATTTCTATGTCTATCATAAACTAAAGGAAACACTCTAACAAAGGATATCTCTCCCTTACACTTACAAAAAATGCAAAAGAAAATATATGGCAATTCATAACGTCAGCAATTGCATTTATAATGTATTTACAGTCTTTCTGGGTGAACTCCTCTTACCCAGGATTTACATTAGATTCAGTTCCAATGTTCAACAAAAAAGAAACAAGGAAATCTGGTTTTGCAACAAAGTTCCAACACAGTTCATGGCTCCTCCACGTTGTCAAAAAAAGTTCTGTTGTTCAATGTTCAACCAAAAGAACAATTCTTCTTCTTCAAATAATAATTCCACTTCATCAAACAGCACCAATATTCATGATCAAGGTGCTTGGCCACATTTTATGAATTTCAAAGAAAATACAACTCCATGTCAGATTCAAAGACACAGCTTCTGGCAAGGGTTAAAGAAACACAACTTCTTTTCCGCTCTCTTCTTGATAGCAACATAAATCATAGTTTAAATCTTTGTCAGGATGACTTCTTAGCACCTTTGCTTCCACCTGGTTAACTCTCACCATAGGTTAACTTCTACAAATATTCACCATGCGGGTTTACTCGAGTGCGCGATAGTGTTTCACACTCAACAGTGCTTTTGAGTTCTAAAATATATTGACAGCCAAATGTTTTTACCACAGCTTCAGCCGTTTGCAACTTTGTGACTTTCAACACATTTTCAGAAAAGAAAAGATTCACTTTGGTGCCCCTCAACACTTTCAAGTAAGCAAAGCACCCTTCTTCTGAACATTCACTTTCCAGAAAGGCAGTCTCTTTGCCACTCTTGTCGTTCTGCCACAGCAACAACCAAAATGCTTTTAAGGATGTGTTTCTACCTTTCCTTCTGGCTTTGGCAATGTGAGTTTCTATACCAGTGTTTAGGGAACAATCATAATCAACAAGCTTCACCCTTTTACAATCTTGCATTCGCCCCTTCTCTTCCTGCAAACCAGAGCAGCTTAACTGTATGCCTTGTTGTTAGTCTCTTTGGCTTTGGACAGTGCTTGTACAATTCATTAGGCTTTGGCAATACTTGCACCACTCTTAGTTTGTGATAATGCTTGCGCCAGTCTTGGCTTGGGATAATGCTTGCACCACTCTTGGATTGGGATAATGCTTGCACAACTCTTGGTTCTGGGCAATGCTTGTTCCCTGTAACTCACAATTTAAAGTTCAGTCACTTTGGTACAGTGCTACAATGTTCTTCTGCTTTATAAATGATTGTTTTGTTAGTCTTCACTTTCAGGATAATTTTTAAGCACAGCCGATTAGTATTTCAGCCTCTTTTTTAATAGTTTAATATTCAATTTTAACTATTCCGGCAGTTTCACTTCTATGCCAGTGCTACTTCGGTCATCTTCATTCTTTAACAATCAGCAATCGGTTTGCTTCGCTTTTACTCATATACGAGTGCTACTCTTGTTGCATTGCATTGTCCGACAATTAACGGTCAGTTTTTACAAGGCTTTCAATCACATGCAAGTGATTCTACTTGGCTACAGTGGCCTGCCTCTGTTCACGCAAGGGATCAGAACGCTCTGTAACACTCACAGGCTTCTGTGTTTGCCCCCTTGACGTTCCGCAGGACTTTAGACTGCTTCTGGCTTCTTTGAACATACACTCTTCCTCAGTGAAGGTGTCTTTGTTCCCGCCATGCAGTCACAGAGCTCGTCTCGTGCGTAGGACCTTCGGCTGCACACCAACTTCCAGCCACGGTCTCTGGCACGCTTCCTGCTGCACAATCTCTGCAACCAGGTTCACATGGAAAAAAACAGTCTTCCTCCATGCTTTCTTCTGCGCAACATCTGCACTTCAGATTCAGGGGGAAAGGGACCCTCACAGGACCGGCAGCTGAAATCTGATTCACAGTGGTCCCGAAACCCTCTCTTTTCACCTGCTTCTGCTTGGATTGCCAGAAACGTACTCGCCTTCTGCTGCTAACGCTGCTACTATTCCAGCTGCACCTCCGTCTAATGGCTTCTAACGGAGTGGGCCTTTTATGCCTCTCTGCCGCCCTCAGGTGTGGTCATTATCCTTAAACTGACTACTCCTGCAACCAACATGGCTCTTGAGCACTCTTCCTTGTCCCAGCACTTAGGGAATTATGGGACTTCTAGTCGCCTACAACAGAATTAGGCTTTTGTCCGCTTTCTATTTTTAAATGCCAGTTTACTTCTCCTAAATGTATTTACTGAACGATCACAAGAATTATTTTGAAAATGAGAAGGCAGGTCACTTAGGCCATTGTTTGTAGGTTCCCTTCACTGTACCTCTGGGAGTTTGTTTAAAAAAAAACTTTAGAACTCTCAAACAGTATTTACTTTCTTAGGATGTTTAGGGATTTCATATTACTTTTACCCACATCAAGAGGTGCAATGTGTATTTTTGGTACATCATAACGACAATAAGCCATTACATGCCATGGTACCTGTAAAAGGTTCTTCCCTTTTAAAGACAAATACTGTGTCCCACCCCATGGGATCTCCTCACTACCCTGGGCCATTACTGCCACTAATACCGACAAGCTCTTGAAAGTGAGAGACCACCAATACAGCTGGCAAATCACCCAACAGAGTCAATAAAGGTACATCCCAGGAGGCAATAAGACCAAGACCAAGTGAGAGTGCGATTAAAGGCTTTATCCAAAACTAGGGCAAACAAAATCTTCTCTGCTCACGCCGAGAGCGCTCTGCAGGAAACATGTTACAACTCATTCTTATACAGTTCTTGTCGTCCTAGAAAGGGGAGGCCTAAGGCGCACAGAATCAGTCGGGATTGGTTGCTAAGAGTAGGAACCTATAGGTGCTATAGGGTCGGCGATGGCTGATTGGTCCACGGGAACGTGATGAGATGATATGGTGCTTGGGGTCAAACGTTTGGCTGGGCTCATCAGCCTGGCATTTCCATATTGATTCTTTGACATCCTATCTTGCAACATTTTGCCCTTGTGGCCACACAGTCTCACCCATTCAGAGCTCTGACCTATTCATCCGGGGCAAGGCCTGTATCTTAAAACTTGCGAAAACAGGGTTCTGAGACAGGCTTATTTATTGCTGATCATGAGTTACTCGCCTTTATCAAAGGTATTACTCCCCTGTCCAAACGTGTTCGGGATATACTAGGCAAGGGGTGGAGGTTAAGGGGACAGTGTATGCTTGAAGGTGTCCATTCAGCATTAACAAAAGGAAATTCAGGATATACTGCTAGCATGACCGGGTTCCAAAAGATACATATCATGAAAACTATGCATTTCACTGTGGGGGTTCAGTGTCTGAATGTCCAAACATCACTAACTCTCAGTTGACACCAACCTGATCTGGGCGGGTGGAGGCCCCCTTTGCTGTTTGACCCCATATTATACAAGGACTTAAGGCTCTTCAAAATATAACTAACATATGGCTTTTTACACGTGGCTGGCTGTTTTGCCCTTGAGTCACATAGATTTGAAGTGTGCCTTCATCTTTAAATGACTAAACATTTTCACTACAACAAGAGGCAAGAAACCTTGGTGATGAATGACTAAGTGTTAAAACATTTCTTTGACCTGAAATTCACTCGTTCATAAATGTGCTGGTTACAGCTAAGGTTCTTTATGTGGGTACCAGCTAGGAGCGACTATTTTCTGCAGTATTCTTATGCAACATTACACACTTACATTCAGATTTGTCAAAAGATGAGGTAGCATGTGCTAAAAAGTACAGATTTATATTTAGTTAAACATTATGACGTTGCAACTATTTGTTATGAGCATTTCAGAATCATAGGTGAGCATACACTGTGCTTTCACATAGCAGTTTATCATACGAACTTCCAGTTATGCACATACATGTGCCTATATCATATTTACATTACTTATTCATAGGCCCCATTATTTATTTCACCATCAGGTTTGTACATGTTTGCTTCGATTGAGGGAGATGAAGGCTCACGGGTTTAAGGGTCTTTTCCAGCTGTTGACTTTGCCCCATAGTGCACAGGGATTATGTTTTTATTGCCGGGGTCTGCGGGGTGTGGGCCAGGTTTACAGAGATAGCTAGCCCTTGCTCTGGCCCTTGCTCTGGGTTGTATCTGAGTCAGTGAAGGGAGTCAGAAGGCAAATGATACAGTCTGGATTTTGTTGCGTTCTCGCAGCCAACCTTCTCATGGGAACCAAGCAGTTGCATGGACGGCAGAGGGGAGGAGGTGGGGGGAGGATCTCACTCACTGTGTGCACTCGATGGGGAGGGTTGCACGCTGGAGTGGAACCCTGATAGCCATTTAATATTACAAAATGGAGTCTGTGATTTACAAATTGTTGTCTTGATCTCCCCTGGTTCTGCTATGCAGGATGTGTACAGAGATAGTTCCGTATGAAAGGGTTCACGGTTCCTGAAGGTGTTCCTGCATGGGTGCCCTGGGGCCGGGGCCCTGGACCCAAAGCAGCTTTGGCTGGGCCTACCCAAGAAGCGTAGGAATAAGGGAGGGGGGGGTCTCAGGTGCCCTCTCCTTCCACTCACTCTTCCCTAGAATAGTTACCTAAAGTGTAGTCAATAGATGTCCTTCTGTTTAACCATGGACACAACTTATTTTTTTTCCCTATGGGTTTCCAATTCGGTGGAAGCATGTTAGCTTGTACAGAATAATCTTTGCTTCCAGTGTTCAACTGAGCCCAAATTGATTTCCTTGAAATATTACAGGGACCCAATCACTATTATTTTCTCCTGTACAAAATATCACATCTAGGTGTTTGCCTACCTTGTCGTTAGAATAATTTGTGGATGGTATACTTTCCTCAGATACTTCTTGTTTCTCCACTTCCCACTCATCCCTTATTATACCATGGGGAAGTTGTGACCCACAGCTATATACAGGATGTTCAAAACTCCTACATTGTAAACAACCCAACTCAGGAGGAACCTTTTCTGAAAAAACTAGATCCCTGAAACATGATATTTTTCTCTGGTGAGTCTCTGAAATGGACTTGTATCTGAACCTGGAGATAACACTTTATAATAATCATCAGGTGGAAAAATAAATTCAGTTCAGGGCGGAAGATTCAAAATAATGTCTTATGTTACCAGATCTTTTTAGCTTCCATATTAGGTTGAAGATTTTGTTCATCCTCTAAACTCCATGAATCATCTAGATGTTCTTTGACAAGGGGTTCAAGATTGGGACCGGAACCTTCCCTTTCAAAACAATATAGCACGTTTTCCCTGTTCTCTTTCTCTTATCAATTTACAAGGAGTGTCATTAAGTTTACAAGCAGTTTTTTTCTGTACTAATTTAGAGGGTTTGTAGGTTTAACTTTCTCCACATTTCAGGATTTCCAAGCCAGATCATACATTAACCTCCCCACTCTATCTCCTCTATTTATTTCACGAGGATTGGGTGAGTGATTGAGAATCAAATTCCTTACCACTAGAGATGAGCAGATATGTTTTAAATTTAGCTCCTTGATCTGCCATAATATAGGCATATATATATATATATATATACACATACATATACATATATACATACATATATGTATATGCATACATATATGTATATATATATATGGGAAATTCCACCTCCAGCATCAGAGAAATGTGAAGTTTATCTTTCCCAGGTATAGTGTAATTCCTAGGAAAATGCAGTTGGTATACATTCCCTTCCATTGATTGCCTTTTGGGAATAATAGCTTGTCCCAAGATTGAAAAAAATGATTCCAATGTTCATTTTAAGAGGCCACTGGTTAGGGACCGCTCTTATCCTCTCGAGTTCCTTTGATGGAAAACAAATCTGAATTAATTTCCTCCTCAGTAAGGGAGGTGTCAGAACCAGGGGCAATAAGGGAAGTATAAGCTTCAAGAAAAGGAGGAGTATGGCCGCGCCAATCCTCTTCTGACTTAATCTCTGTCTGACCTGAATCTGCCATATACATAGTGGACCCCCAGTTTGTTTTAACTGACTACGATCCCACTTTTAACACCATATATGAAGGGTCGGAAATGTGGAGCAAACAATTTATGGATGATTTCTCAAAATATACCATTTTATTAAAGTATAAGTTACATTAAACGCTTCACTATCCCTACCCTGACAAGGATTTCCCTGCCTATCATAAACTAAAGGAAACACTCCAACAATGGATACCGGGCCCTCACCCTTATACATAAAATACACAAAATGCAATGGAAATTCACAACAATATCAGCAGCTGAACTTATAATGTATTTACAATCTTTCTTTATAACCTGGGAGAACTCCCCTTCCCCAGGATTTAGGTTAGATTCAGTTCCAACGTTCAACAAAAAGAAACAAGGAAATCTGGTTTTGCAAAAAAGTTCAACATAGTTTGTGGCTTCTTCACTTTGTCAAAAGACAGTTCTGTTAAATCAGTGTTCAACTAAAGGAACAATTCTTCTTCTTCTTCGAATAATAATTCCACTTAATCAAATAGCACCGATGACATTCATGGTCAAGGTGCTTGGCCACATGTTATGAATGTCAAAGAAAATACAGCTCCTTGTCATATTCAAAGAACATAGCTTCTGGCAAGGGTTAAAGAAACACAGCTTCTTGTCAGCTCTCTTCTTTATAGCACCATAATTGACAGTTTATATCTTTATCAGGATGATTCTTAGCACCTTTGCTTCCACCTGGTTACCCCAGGTTCACTTCTAAAAAAGATTCACCATGCAGGTCTACTCACCTGCCTGATAGTGTTTCACACTCAACAGTACTTCTGAAGTCTTAAATCTACTGACAACCAAAGGTCTTTAGCACAGCTTCAGCAGTTTCCAACTTTGTGAATTTCAACAACTTTTCAGAAAAAAACAAGATTCACTTTAGTGCCCCTCAGCACTTCTAAGTAAGCAAGGCACTCTTATTCTGAACATTCATCTTCCAGAAGGGCAGCCTCTTCGTCACTTTTGTCTTTCTGCCCCACAAACAACCAAAATGCTTTTAAGGATGTGTTTCTATCTTTCCTCCTTTTGGTTCTGGCAACGTGAGTTTCTATGCCAGTGTGTAGGGAACACTCATAATCAACAAGCTTCTCCCTTTTACAATCTTGCATTCGCCCCTTCTCTTCCTGCCAAATGATCCTCTCAGGACCGGCAGCTGAAATCTGCTTCACAGTGGTCCCTTCATCCTTTCTTTCCAACAACATCTGCCTAGATTGCCAGCTATGTGCTCTCCTGCTTCTGCTACTGTTCCTACTATTCCAGCTCCAACACCATCTAATGTACTGCACCTGAGGAGGCATTTTAAGCCCCTCTGCCTCCCTCAGGTGTGGGTCATTATGCTTAACAAGCTAACCACTCCTGCAACATGGCTCTTGATCCCTCTTCCTCGTCCCAGCACTTAGGGCATTATGGGACTTGTAGTCCCCAACAACAGAATTAGTCATTTAGTCAGCTATTTATAAATGCCAGTTTACCTTTCCTACATGTACTTAAGGAACGATCACAAGAATTAATTTGAAAATGAGAAGGCAGGTCACTTAGACCATTGTTTGTAGGTTCCCTTTCACAGTACCTCTGGGAGTTCCTTTTTTAAAAAAAATGTTATAACTCTCAAACAGTATTTCCTTTCTTAGGATGTTTATGGATTTCATATTATTTTTGCCCCCATCAAGAGGTTCAATGTGTATTTTAGGTACACCATAACGACAATAAGTCATTACAAGCCTTGGTACCTGTAAAAGATTCTTCCGTTTTAAAGACAAATACTGTGTTTCACCCCACGGAATCTCCTCGCCACCCTGGGCCTTGTCTCATCTAAGGTGATCCTCTTGCAGAACACCATCCTGTGAAAAACCAGAGGGTGTTTCGCAACCTGGTCCCCCGGGATCCCATACTCAGGTGGCATGGGAAAGGCCATCGCTTTCGTATCCTGACCGTGGGAGTGGACAAGCGAGGGAGGATCTCCTGGTTAGAGGGTCCTCAGGGAGTGGGGGAGAAGCACCTGAACGTGAGACATGGGAGCCCCCCCCCTTTTTCCACAACCCATATAACCCCTGTCCCTGCTTATTCTATGGTAAACTACAACTTCCATAATTCCTCCCCACTTCACTTTTACAAGACTACTGAGCCGAGGAAGATGAGGAATGAGGCCAGGAAGATTACCTCTACTGACTTGCACTGGCTCTGTCCCTTTAATGAGACCAGGCAGAGTCAGGCACGCAATATTAACTATACACACCTGCCACTTGGTAACACTCCCAGTCGGGAGAAAAGGTGGCGGGCACAGCCACACTCTGAGCGAGGTTGGATACAAGAAGAAGCAGCTCTTTCAAAGCCGATGCGAACCAGGCTATGGAAGTTGGAACGCCAAGGGGTTGGTCAGCAGCAGCAAAGAACGAGAGAGCCAGGCGAGACTTCACACTTTTGGGAAGCCACACTTGTTCAAAGATTGAAACCGACAAGCGAGCGGAAGGGAGAAACCTTCAAAAGTCTTCAGTACAACCCGCTACCCTCCAGGGTGAATGACAGAGTTGGGGAGGAGCAGAGGAGGTGCTGGTAATGGCCTTGACTGATACATGAAAGATGCTGAAGGGAGAGCCCAATTAACACAACTGGTGAGTTGTTGAAGGCAACAAAAGCCTGGTTTGTGTTAAAAGCAAAAGTGACTGTGATCAAAATTGAAGGTTGCGTGTGTGCCGATAAACCACGCAATGGAAAGGACAATTGCTGAATGATGGAAAAGTATATAAAGCAGTAGAGTGGTCCTGCAGGGCGGAATTGCACATTCAAAAGTCTCTGTGAAATGTCCTGAGTTGAAGTGTATTAACCGGGAAACGAAGGCAACGATGTATCCGTGATCCCGAGCAAAAGTTAAATAATTGAAAAGCAAAGTATGTGAACCCTGAATATGCCAAGAGAGCAAAGTATATGAACTTTGAAAAGAGGCCAAGAGGGCAAAGTAAAGAGAATAAGAAATTATAAATATCGAGTAGTATTGATGTTACATAGGAACTTTGAAAGAGGCTGAGAGGGCAGATGAACTTTGAAAGAGGCCAAGAGGGCAAAGTAAAGATATAAGAAACTACAAGTACCAAGAAGTATTGCGAGATGAGGAAGATTGTTGATTGTTAATTGTGTAAGCAGAGGTAGAAGTGGTCATGCAGAGGTCTACACAAAGCATTGCAGTTTAGAAAGTCTTTCACAGCGAAAAGATAAAAGGACAAAATGAGGGGAAGTCAATCCCCCAGAAAGTGAAAGACAGGCTTGAGTCTGGCGGAGGGAAGCCTGTGTTGAATTGTTGGATGAACTGTGCTAAAGTAGAGTGAAAGTTAAATGTGAAGAAAAGTGGTGAGGGGAACCCCCACAAGGAGAAAGACAGGCTCGAGCTTGGCGAATGGACGTCTGTGCTGAACTGTGATTAAGTAAAAAGGTAAATGAGAAAAGAGAGGCAGGCTCAAGCCCGACAGAGAGAAGCCTCTAATGGATTGTGGCACAGTAAAAATCAAGAATAGAACTTTGTGTTTATGAGAAGGCAGACAAAGCCTAAGACTGCCAAAAGCTTTTAGCGCAAGCCTGAACTGTTGAATCGTACCAGTAGGCCAGAGTGTGCAATGCTGATGGAACTGTGCCATCCACCTATCCTTTTTAAGAAACTCTCGAGACCCTGTGCTGCTGAACGTGGGGAAGGGAGTTGTTACCTAAGCCATTCTGACATTTCTTTTAAGACACTATTTTTCCTTTTGTATTCCCTTAACACATTTTTTAATTTTTTATTTGTTTTAATTTTTTTTTAATTATTTGCATTTATAAATTCAATGATTTTGCAAAAGAAGATGAAGACTTCAATATTTCTTTTTCCTTCCTTTTTTTTCCGACCTTGTTGCAACTTTCAGAGTTTTTAGGTTCAGGTTCCAGTTTAGGTTTAGACCTTTTACTAGTCGGAGTCTAGTCACTCTTCTTCATTTGTTTTAAGGGAGCATGCCTCTAGGGGCTATCTTTCAAATTTTGGCGGTCGCTATTGACCATGTTGTCCTAGATCCGCTCATTAGTCGATTCCACCAAACTTCTTCTTCGTACAGGGAGTTAGGGTTAATCAACGATCTCAAATACGCCCTTCTTCATTTTTTCATTTTGGAACAATGCATCAGGAGGTGCTTTATTGATTCAGGCTCGTGTTTCGTTTCACATAAGCGGCAGAGGTTTGTTTGTGATTGTCCCCTGATGGCCCTTATTTCATTGGTCGGAAGTAGATTAAGACGAGATCGCAGAAAAATGGATCTTAGAGCCTTGTCCGGGAATCTTTTTAGGACTTCATTGGGTGAGTGTAATTTTTTGGGCTGGAAGTTCAAATGGGTGAGGAGTTTATTATTTCCTGCTAGTGTAAGAGTCTCCACTTGAGGGGTCTGGCTGTTTTCCAGAGCCTGACCAGCTGAAGGCATTGGGCGAGGGGCTGCCGACTTAACTTGAAGGGTGGGGTTTTTAATTGCTCCATTCGGTTTACTTGGCTGGACTGGTGTTCCTTTTGTTGAAGCTTTCGGTGTACACATCTGGAGTAGCAGGTGAGTTTGTTTCGAAGCTTTCTCTTTCAGACATGATTTGGCCATTCCTTTTTTTTCTCCTTCGAATAGAAAATGACGAAGGGGTTCAGTATTTTCTTTTATTTTCGGGTTTGTTGTGGACTTTTTCCCAAAATCAAAACAAATTTAGTTTGAAGTCCGCTTATCAGCTGACTGTGTCTGCTTCCTCATTTCTATTCCTTTTTCAATAATTGGATCTGTTTGTGATGCACAGTCTCTTGAGTCTTTTATTAGAATTGGGTAGGGTAAAGGAGTTGAGATTGCAGGATTGGCTCGTATTGAATCACCTATAATTTTTTCATATATTACACTGTCAACTTTTTCTTTGGCGGTTATGTAGCCCTCAAAATATGTCATTGTGGTATGGATCATTGCGATCAGTGTAGTTTGATCCTTTAACGTATCTTTTGTAGCTTTGTATAGTTTTCCGAATGGAGCGAGCAAAATTGTCAATGCTGACATCAATGTTGTCAGGTCTCGCTTTTTCGGTGGAGTCTCCTTTGTCACTTCCTCTGTTTGACCCGCACCTGTGCTCTTCCTACGGGGTGGAGTATGGGGGCTACAAGGTTGGATAGAAGGCGGAGTTCGGACCTTAGGTTGGTGGGACTTTTTTTCTGGCGAGGCGGCTGATTGACCCTGTAATGATTGAACTTTGACTGGGGTCTGAGCAGAGAGCGGGAGTGGCTTCTCAACAGGAAAGCCTTTAACTCCCTCTTTTGTTGTATTGTCTATTGGCTGGATCTCGATGGTTTGAGGTGCAAACGGGGGGCACAAGAACTCCTTGGGGCTGCACGTCAATGAGCTCTCTGAAGGGGGGACGGACTGACTCGTTGGAGAAAGATTGAAAGGAACACATCTTGGGCTATCCGATGGTGTGGAGGGATCTTCTTTGGGGCTTTCAAGAGAAGAAAAGTCTGCATGTGTACTTTCTTTGCCGTCAAGATGTGGAATAACCTCTTTTGGTATATAGGGAAACTTGCATGCTTTTGGACCACCTGCTAGGTCAGACATTGCGTCCAGCATTTCTGCATCTGTCAGTTCAAGGAGTACATCATATTTCCGTTTACCTTGGCTGGCAAAATATGCTTTTAACGAGTTACAGATTGCTGAATTGGCCAGAAGCTTGTCTGAAGAATTCTTAGTTTTTTGATGTGGTAGATTGTCCAATGTTCCTTTCTTTTTCCTCTGATTTTTGTGATTTTTTTGTTTGTTTTATAAAATATGTATTTTTTGTGGGATTTTTTGAAAAATTAAATGTTGACAGATGTTCAGAGGAAGAGGCTACACTGGCTTTACTTCAGTGAGATTTTGGCATATCAAATTGAGAGTCTTCTTTTGGCCTGTCACCTTCTGGCTGTCAGGTGTGCGTAGTTATTGTCAATTGTCTGACTATGCTTGACCCTTGTGTTGGGACATGTCAGGTAAACGGCTCTGGTGTTAGTTCGTTGTCTTTCACAGTGTAGGAAAATGCTTTGTGTCACAAAAGGGGGCTAGAGCTTCTAAGTATCCTATGGGGTAGGATGGGGAAAAGGGGTTAGATGGAAGGGGGTACCGGGTACCACGTCTCGCCCGTTGGTGTCCCACTTCCACTCAACAAAGACCCCCCATCCAGGTGATCCTCCCACACTAGATCACCCCCAGGAACTGGATCCAATAGCGATGGCCGTGTCCTGGCCACCTGGATGACAGATCTCTGTGGACTAGCGAGTGAGACACCTTCAGGCCTGTCAAACTACTTGTCCACCTCACATTTCTGAAACATCACACTACACTGTCTGCAGCTGCAAAACTGATTCTAAGTCACACAGCCATGCCGATAAAGAAAGACCTTTCAGCATTATAAATAAAAACTAAAATTCAGGCCAAATCTTTCCATCAATAAAACTCTTCCTTCTATTCTGAAACATAAGGTTAATAATTTACATGCTTTGGGTTTATACCCAGCAAGCAACGTTTGGACAGAGCCAAGGAAGTAACGTGGGAGTATAAAAAGGGGCACAGCAGTAAACAGGCAGACTATTATAGACAGTACATAGTATTTATATAGCTACATAACTTTGTTTGTGAAATCAATGCAAATATCACTGTACTACAACTGTACCAAATACTAATTATTCAAATAAATCCCAAAGTTGAGCATGTCGATAGACTCCCACAGTTTTGTGAATATTGCGAATCTATTGTTGGAGACAAATTCATTTTTTACCATTGATATGTGAATTCTGTGAAGTAGTTTTCTTTCTCTGTTCTTTGTGCTCACACTCAGTGTTTTATGGACACTTTTAGGTAAGTGGAAGATTTCTTTTTGTAAATGTGTATTTACTGATGTCATTGAAATATGTGCACAATCATTGAAGACTGCAGTTGTATCATATGATAGTCGCTTTATTAAGCCGGGTGCTAGATCTGTGCGTGATCCTGCTAAATAGGATCTGGTTGAGTGAGGGCTGAATGCTTAGTCTCAAGTTATTCATATTTATCCCCTAGTTATGCCATCATCTCTTCTCTGTGGATTCCCAGATTGCATGGCCAGCATCCCTTCCCTGTAGATTGCCACCTTCCATGCTCCCACCTCTTCTCCAGAGATTCCTAGGTTCCATGCTCAGCATCCATTCACTGTACATTCCGACATTCAATACCCAGCATCTCTTCACTATGTACTCCTTTTCCATACCCAACATCTCCGTAGATCCACAGGTTTCATGCCCAGCATCTTTTCTCTGTAGATTCCCAGATTCCATGCCCAGCAGCTCTTCTCCATTTACTCCATTTCCATTTACAGCATCTTTTCTGTGTAGATTCACAGGTTCCATGCCCAGCATATCTTCATCATGTACTCTGGTTCCATGCCAAGCATTTCTTCTCCGTAGATTCAGAGGCTCTGTGCCCACCATCTCTTCACCATGTACTCTGGTTCCATGCCCAGCATTACTTCTCCGTAGATTGCCAGGTTCCATGCCCACTCTCTCTTCACCATGTACCATAGTACCATGTACTATGTTTCCATGCCAAGCATCGCTTCTCTGTAGATTCCCAGTTTCCGTGCCCACCATCTCTTCACCATGTACTCTGCTTCCATGCCCAGCATCTCATCTGCAAAGCCACCATGGACTTTCAGGTTCCACACCAACATCTATTTTACACAAACCCCATATTCCAACGTTGTGCATCTTTTGCACAGACCCTAAAGTGCCCCCTCCTCCAAGGCTCTTTTCACCATGGAGCCTGATGGTCCATCTCCACATCCACAACAGCTTTCATCAACAGGCCAGATATGGGATGGCAGAAGAAGGGCAATGTAGGAAGTGTTGTAAAATGCATATGTGCAGTTATTTATGCCGTAGGAAATATGTATTTGGATATATTTTGATAACACTCCTATAGATAACTTTTCCACATTGTTCACGTGTTTGAAAGCCTGTGAATAAAAGAGGTGTATTTCTTCTAATATCAAAGTTTGAGTAGCAGTATTCTAAGATAACTAAACAGTGTCCAAAGTAAAATGTGGAGCTGATAATAGCCCCCTTTCGTAAGTTCTGGATACAGTTCCAATGCTTGCTGGTTTCCAAAATGGTTCAACAAATCTCGGAATTCCCTTCCCTAAGTTCAGAGCAAATCGATTCACAAAGTTACAAAGGCTTCCCCAGGTTCCTTTTCCCCAAGCTCGAGCCTCCTCTTGGTTTCACACAGTTCAAAAGGCTTCTCAGGGTTCCCTTTCCCAAGCTTAAGCCTCCTCTTGGTTTCACACTCTGTGTTGGGTTTCTGTGGTTCTCCTGGGTCACTCCCCTGCCTGGAAATATTCGCAATATATATCTACAATCTTGTGATGGGGCCTCTGCGGCTCTCCTGGATCACCCTCCGGCCTTGTGGCCATCGCAATATTTAATTATATTCTTGTACTGGGGTCTCTACGGCCCTCCTGGATCATTCTCCCGCCTGGTGGCCACCCTAATGCTTAATTATATTCTTGTCATTCGCATTAGTTTGTATTTCACTCTCAATAGTCTTTTCTTGGGGATTTTGTGCACACTTTGTTTCTCGAACAGCTCTCCGTTTTCGGATCTCTATTTTGCTCCTAGTTCGTTTCCGTGCCCAGTTCCCCTTTTCTTGTGAGGCTTCTTTGATTCATACAGAGGCTTTTGAAAAAACGTGTTTTTATACACACGACCACTCTGTAACATTGTAACTTATCAGTTTTCATACGCGCACCGGATCTCCTACACTCTCAGAGACTTACCAGTGGCATTGCTGTTTTCCTTGGGATCTTTATTCACCACCTGCCCCTCAGGCACTCCTGGGCCGGCCTCTCTGCCCAAGGGAATGAGCACCTGCAGAGTCATGTGGGAAAGGCCGCCAATGCACACGGCTTTCTTCCTCTGACCTCACCGGCTCCCTGGAGACACAGCTCCCTCGCCACGCTTCAGCAGGCCTGCTCTGCAGCTTTCCAGCATTCTTGCATCCCGTTCTCCTGTGGCTCACCACGGTCTGTCTGCTCTCCTCTGCTGCTCTCCCAACACCTTCCACGAACTGATCTGCAGTCTCTCCTTCTCCCTTTGCTATTTTTGGACTCCACCTTTTATACACCTGTGAGTCTCTAACAGGCTGCACATGTGGAGTCAGTCCCAGGCTTACTTGCCTGACCCCAATTAGTTCAATAATTTGGACATGCCTGACCTTCAGTCCTGTAGATTTTAAGAGCCCTCTTCTTCGTCCCAGTACTATAATGGTGCTTCCTTTGGGAGGCAAACATTACTCCCTGAGGCTTCTTCCTCGTCCCAGTGCTATAGTGGTGTTTCCTATGGGAGTTACGCATTACTCCCTGAGGCGTCTTCCTCGTCTCAGTACTTGGTGTAAAGTTAGAGGGAAGAACTTTATTAGATGTAGTCCCTTTTGACTCTGGTTGTTCTTTCCTCACTCTCCTGTAGGAATGGGGTTTGGTAAGAAAAGTGGGTGGTATTTCAGGGAGTCTTTTTCGGGTTTCCGTATTCTCATGAGGTGTATGATAGTGAGTGGATGGTCTTTCCGGGTGCCTTATCCTGACTTCAGTGTCCTGTAGGTTGGAAGAAAGGGACATAGGACAGTATTGACAATATCCCAAGAAAGCTAAGGGGGGTAGGGTATGTTGGTACAAGGAGAGGGGGGATACCATCTCCACCCTTGGGCACCCCCTCTCACACCCCAAGGACCCCCTACTCAGGTGATCCTCCCTTGCTAGTCCACCACCAAGGTTGGGATAAAAAAGCGATGGCCCTTCCCTGGCCACCTGAGCAAGAGATCCCCAGGGAGTGGATGTGGGAATGCCTTCAGGTTTCTCACAACAGCCAAATGGGAGGCTCTGAACTGGCAGCGGGATGAAGAGGCGGTCTAGATGCCAAAATAATCCAAAGGTTGCAGGCAAATCAATGCTCAAGTGACTGGGATAGGAAAGCAAGAAGATCCACTGAAGAACATTGCCAAGCGATTCTATAATGCTCGTCTTGGTTATATTCAGTCCAATATAATTCCCAAGCATGCTAGCCCTTTGTATATGTTGCTATTAAAGAGTCTAATCGGGGGGCCAACTTAGAATGGTGACTGACTTACAGAAATACCTTTCCCAGAACATAACAGTGCCACCCACCTATGCTGCCCCCCAGATCAATGCTACCCAGGCCAGATTTTCCATCCTCTACTTAGACCTTTTGCCATCAAATTAGTTTTCCGCCTATCACCTGTTCCCTGGATCCCGACACCACATCGGAGCAAATTGCACATGAAGCTCAACACAAATGCCAAAGAGCAGTTCATCACAGTGCCAGGCAGCAACCTACGGAAACATTACAAAGTGTTCAACCCCACCACTGGCATCCTGAAGGATGCATGCATTGGGCAAGTGGTATGAAATAGACAGTTACTTCAATAAGTCCACATTTACCTTTAGTTCAACAGTAAAGCTTTCATTTTCTATCTTCGGGTGGTTATATCTCGTTCAGCTTTGTCAACAGTCTTTGTTGTATTTTAATTCTTCTTTTATGGAATGTTAATCCCACAATGTTTCCTTTCACAAGGCCACATGGATTGGTATTGACTGTTTTAGAGCCCCACCCTTGACTCTACATTTATTATTATTTAATCTATTTTACATTTGTTCCAGTGTTGCTATCACATTGGTTCTGGTATTTCTCTCTTCCCAAGTTGTTAAAGAAAAATAATTCTTCCCAGTCTCAGCAGCTTTTGTTTCTCTGTTGAATCTTCCTGAACCTTTCAGTGTTCAGCTATATCATCTAAGGCTCGCTGAATCAATAAACTCCTTTTTGGATTTCTAGTCTTGTATAGAGCATATATCTTAAATATAATACCTCTTCCTTCAATTCGGGTGCTTCCCAATTTTCTTAGCACGTATTGATTTCAATTAACTCGCATGGTCGTGAACACCATTTGCTGTTCCAGCACCTTTCATGTTCAAATGGCTCTTAAGGTTCATGTTACCTCCATGGTTCAAGTCCTTTTCTAGATTCTTATCATCTCCTCTTCGAGCACTTCTTAGGTTTCTCAGCATTGCTTACAGTAAAGCCTTTTCCTAGTGTTGTGTTGTGCTTTTCCCTGGCCATGTAATGGAACACCTCTAGCTTACCTGTTCCCATGCCTTCTTGCACAATAAATATTTGGGCTCAGACAGGCAAATATAAGACACATAACACCCAATAACTGTGATTACAAAAGGCTTGCTATAGGCCATTGATTTTACCATACACATATCTGTTGGTATATATATATATATATCCTTTTTCTTCACACTGATGGAATCAGGCAAAAACAAGCAGCGCTCTTCACTTCTCCTGAAAAAATAGTCCGGACATCCAGTTCAAAATTAAAATGCAGTCTTTATTAGTGCCTTGCAGAACGGCACAAACAAATTAAAAAGCCGTTAACATGAGGCTCCCCCAAAGTGCAAGAATAGTGTGCGCGTTGGGAACGTTAACGCGTTTCGCGGCTTTCCCTGCCGCTTGATCACAACAATTCGTCCCCTTGGAACCATAGAGTTTAAAAAACAGTGGTGCAGAGCAAGACGGCGACCATTACCGCCAAAATAGAAGAGGGACTCCACTGGAAAACACACCCATCCGGAGCGAGTCAAAGGCGGACATGTTTGACTGTTAAAGCCACTGTGCTGGCGAAATCACAGCCAAATGGAAATAACTACTCTTATCCCCATAGGTATTTCATGTACATATACTTTCTATATAGATTTTGAACAGACTACTCGTCTGTTAGGTCCCCATAATGGACTCACCATAACTCGCCCCTAATGATGAGTGTTTGTCATTAGAATCCCTGTATGCCATGTGTGAGCTTCAATACCTCATAACTATTAATCGTCCGTCCCGTGCAATCCTTGGAACGTCGAATGAGCATATGCTTTGTTGACAAGTCCTCAATATTGCAGTTAGTTTGTTCTCGCAATCAATGCCACTTGTGATTAGATGAATGCCAAACCATAACAGAAAAACGCATTGTAGTGGTTGTATTGGTGGAACATAGGTCACTTTTGGGATTATCCTGGATGGCGCATAATACATACTGTATGCCGCCCCCATATGGGAACTCCCTTTCTGTTGCTGAAATGAAAAAGTGTTCAACAATATTGGATATCCCCGTGATCAACAAGATACATTGGTCATTTTACAAGTGTAGTACGCCAATGCCTATTGGAATGTATTAACCACTTTTGAATGCCTTGTATGGCTAGCATAATCCAATACATCAATTAAGTGTATCAAACATTATAAAGTGCCTAGTGCATAACTATTAGATGATAAAATGTACCAGTTCCTGTATAGTGCAAAATGCATAGATCTAAAATTCAGAGCTTAACACTTTTAATAAAATGCGTCAAACCAAATCACGTGCACCACTCGTTTGTCCAATGCATAGTGCAGCAAAGTAATACTAAAATTGAAATTCATTGTTGTACGGTGCATAGTATATAGAACTGCAAAGGGGGGACTTCGCTCATTTAATCAGGACCCTATCCTGTCAACTCCTCAACCTTCTAACATGGCAGAAATTTCCACAAACTCTGCATCAACTGTTAAAATAAACTCTGATATACAAAAATATATATAAAAAATGTGTACAATAACAATCAATGTAAACGTGTTGGTGCACAGACAATCACCTATTGAGTTAAAAACATATCAGGGTAATTCATAGAATTTCGCAGAAAAATGTCGCAAGCGGCTGGCACAGAGTGTCCGCGTGCGATTGTCTGCGCCAGGCACGTGCGCTAAAACCGATTTCCGCGCACAGCGTATTCATGGATTTTAGGCTCCCAAACCAGCCGTGGCGCAGAGTATCGCAGCGACCCTGCAGCAGCGCCAGTAACGCCCCCAAGAACGCCCTAGCGCAAGGAAAAGCCATCAAAATCGCAAAATCATCGCAAAGGGCTGCGCTAACCCTGGACCAGTTTACAGGGCTGCCAAACAAGGAACGCAAAGCGGGTAACGTGCATATCAGGGGTACGCGTGAAGCAATACACGCGATTAGCCAGGGTACGTGTATTACAGGGGTACGCGGGAAGTTTAACACGCGATTGGCCAGGGTACGTGTATTACAGGGGTACGCGTGAAGTTTTACACGCGATTAGCCAGGGCATGTGTATCACAGGGGTACGCGGGAATTATCACACGCGATTTGGCTGGGTACGTGTATTACAGGGGTACACGGGAAGTTGTACACGCGATTCGGCTGGGTACGTGTATTACAGGGGTGCGCGGGAATTCTCACATGCGATTTGGCCAGGTACGTGTATCACAGGGGTGCGCGGGAATTATCACACGCGATTTGGCTTGGTACGTGTATTACAGGGGTGCGTGGGAAGTTACACACGCGATTAGGCTGGGTGGGTCCTCACAGGTGTTCCCTGTACACCCTCCACGGCCCCTGCAGGCAGCCCACAAAACAGGGGACTACCCTGCACACCTGCTCATGTCCCCCTGCACCCCCACCCCCCAGCAGTGCAGGGGCACCCTCCACCAGGCCCCCACTCATGTCTCCCACCACCCCCACCCCCCAGCAGTGCAGGGGCAGCCTCCACCAGGCCCCCACTCATGTCTACCACCACCCCCACCCCCCAGCCACCAGGGGCACCCTCCACCAGGCCCCCACCCATGTCTCCCACCACCCCCACCCCCCAGCAGTGCAGGGGCAGCCTCCACCAGGCCCCCACTCATGTCTCCCACCACCCCCACCCCCCAGCAGTTCAGGGGCAGCCTCCACCAGGCCCCCACTCATGTCTCCCACCACCCCCACCCCCCCAGCCACCAGGGGCAGCCTCCACCAGGCCCCCACTCATGTCTCCCACCGCCCCCACCCCCCAGCCACCAGGGGCAGCCTCCACCAGGCCCCCACTCATGTCTCCCACCACCCCCACCCCCCAGCAGTGCAGGGGCAGCCTCCACCAGGCCCCCACTCTTGTCTCCCACCACCCCCACCCCCCAGCCACCAGGGGCAGCCTCCACCAGGCCCCCACTCATGTCTCCCACCACCCCCACCCCCCAGCAGTGCAGGGGCACCCTCCACCAGGCCCCCACTCATGTCTCCCACCACCCCCACCCCCCAGCAGTGCCGGGGCAGCCTCCACCAGGCCCCCACTCATGTCTCCCACCACCCCCACCCCCCAGCAGTGCAGGGGCAGCCTCCACCAGGCCCCCACTCATGTCTCCCACCACCCCCACCCCCCAGCAGTGCAGGGGCAGCCTCCACCAGGCCCCCACTCATGTCTCCCACCACCCCCACCCCCCAGCAGTGCAGGGGCAGCCTCCACCAGGCCCCCACTCATGTCTCCCACCACCCCCACCCCCCAGCAGTGCAGGGGCACCCTCCACCAGGCCCCCACTCATGTCTCCCACCACCCCCCAGCCACCAGGGTCAGCCTCCACCAGGCCCCCACCCATGTCTCCCACCACCCCCACCCCCCAGCAGTGCAGGGGCAGCCTCCACCAGGCCCCCACTCATGTCTCCCACCACCCCCACCCCCCAGCAGTGCAGGGGCAGCCTCCACCAGGCCCCCACTCATGTCTCCCACCACCCCCACCCCCCAGCCACCAGGGGCACCCTCCACCAGGCCCCCACCCATGTCTCCCACCACCCCCACCCCCCAGCAGTGCAGGGGCAGCCTCCACCAGGCCCCCACTCATGTCTCCCACCACCCCCACCCCCCACCCACCAGGGGCACCCTCCACCAGGCCCCCACTCATGTCTCCCACCACCCCCACCCCCCAGCAGTGCAGGGGCAGCCTCCACCAGGCCCCCAGTCACGTCTCCCACCACCCCCACCCCCCAGCAGTGCAGGGGCAGCCTCCACCAGGCCCCCACTCATGTCTCCCACCACCCCCACCCCCCAGCCACCAGGGGCAGCCTCCACCAGGCCCCCATTCATGTCTCCCACCACCCACACCCCCCAGCAGTGCAGGGGCAGCCTCCACCAGGCCCCCATTCATGTCTCCCACCACCCCCACCCCCCACCCACCAGGGGCACCCTCCACCAGGCCCCCACTCATGTCTCCCACCACCCCCACCCCGCAGCAGTGCAGGGGCAGCCTCCACCAGGCCCCCACTCATGTCTCCCACCACCCCCACCCCCCAGCCACCAGGGGCAGCCTCCACCAGGCCCCCACTCATGTCTCCCACCACCCCCACCCCCCAGCAGTGCAGGGGCAGCCTCCACCAGGCCCCCACTCATGTCTCTCACCACCCCCACCCCCCAGCAGTGCAGGGGCAGCCTCCACCAGGCCCCCACTCATGTCTCCCACCACCCCCACCCCCAAGCAGTGCAGGGGCAGCCTCCACCAGGCCCCCACTCATGTCTCCCACCACCCCCACCCCCCAGCAGTGCAGGGGCAGCCTCCACCAGGCCCCGACTCATGTCTCCCACCACCCCCACCCCCCAGCAGTGCAGGGGCAGCCTCCACCAGGCCCCCACTCATGTCCCCTATCACCCCCACCCCCCAGCATCCAGGGGCACCCTCCACCAGGCCCCCACTCATGTCTACCACCACCCCCACCCCCCAGCAGTGCAGGGGCAGCCTCCACCAGGCCCCCACTCATGTCCCCTATCACCCCCACCCCCCAGCAGTGCAGGGGCACCCTCCACCAGGCCCCACCCATGTCTCCCACCACCCCCACCCCCCAGCCACCAGGGGCAGCCTCCACCAGGCCCCCACTCATGTCTCCCACCACCCCCACCCCCCAGCAGTGCAGGGGCAGCCTCCACCAGGCCCCCACTCATGTCTCCCACCACCCCCACCCCCCAGCAGTGCAGGGGCAGCCTCCACCAGGCCCCCACTCATGTCTCCCACCACCCCCACCCCCCAGCAGTGCAGGGGCAGCCTCCACCAGGCCCCCACTCATGTCTCCCACCACCCCCACCCCCCAGCAGTGCAGGGGCAGCCTCCACCAGGCCCCCACTCATGTCTCCCACCACCCCCACCCCCCAGCAGTGCAGGGGCAGCCTCCACCAGGCCCCCACTCATGTCTACCACCACCCCCACCCCCCAGCAGTGCAGGGGCACCCTCCACCAGGCCCCCACTCATGTCTACCACCACCCCCACCCCCCAGCAGTGCAGGGGCAGCATCCACCAGGCCCCCACTCATGTCCCCCTGCCCACAGGCCCTGACAATCCTCAAGCATGTGCCTCATGGCCAGCCACCACAGCCCAAAGACACAACCAAGTATTACATGTGCCCATGATACTACTCCAATGGAAACAATGTAAATCAACACATGTGTCTCACACACACACAATGGTTGCAAGGGAACCTGAAAACCCATATCATGACATGCATGAAAACAATGAGATGAAACCACACAATGAAGAATGAAAAAATAAAAATAATGTATTAAAAACAACAGCAATGGCTATCAAAATCAACCAAAAAACACAAGTAAAATAATTAAAAAATCAAGCAGGCTGTCTCTTTTCAAAATGAAATCAATAAATGACAATATGAAAAAATATCTTCCAAAGTTCAAGTCCATGAAAAGTAAATGAAGGTAAAAAAGAAATAGAAAACCATTGCTCCATGGCAAAAAATATTCATAGTTAAAAAAAATCCAAATCCAAAGTCCAACTATGTACAAAGTATTCAGGGTCCATCATCCCAAGAGAAGAAATGAAACCTACCAAAAAACCTATCTAAAATGGAACTATATACAAAAGGTGGAGCAGTGTCCGTCGACTCCAAAGAAAAATAAACTGCAAAGGAAACCTATCACTAAATAACTATATACAATGGCGGCGGGCCAGTCCAGCGGCTCACTTAGTGGCGTTCCGGGCCAGGGCATCATCGAACTCCTCGTCTATGTCCCGGAGGCGGTCCTGTTCCATGGCCCCGAGGGTCCGCAGGGACGCCGACATGTTCACCTCCAACTCCCTGCGGATTGCCTCGAGGCATTCGGCCCGCCTCAGGGCCCTCCGCATGGAGTTCTACGCCCTGACCATCGTGAGCTGCGCCTCTTCTGCCTGCCGCGGCTCCGCATCTATGGCGTGGCCCAACCGCTGCCACACGGAAGACACTTCCCGTCCAGGGTCCTCCTGCCCTCCGGCCGATGCCTGCCCCTCCGATGTTGAAGGCCCCGAGCTATCGTGGCTCCCACCTACAGCCTCCTGCTGCTGCAGCTGCTGCTGTCCATGTGCCCTGTCCGATGGTGCCTGCACATCCTCCTCCAGCTGGGGTGCAGTCGTTGACGTGGCCACCCCTGCTGTACGTCCGACTCCCGACTGTGGCAGGGATCTGTTGTCCACCAGCCTGGCCGCACGGTCGGAGGCAGCTCCACAGGGCACCCAGGTGACACATGGGTGGGAAGATGGCATGGAGGACGACTGGGGCATAGGGGGTTCTGTGGAGAAGGGGGTCGGAACAAGGTCCAGGAAACGGAGGAATCCAGCCCTGGTGAGCTGTCCCAGTGGGTCAACGCGGTCAACGAGCCATGCGAGAAGACGTGCAGACTCATCATGAAAAGACTGCAGGTCAGCTCGCATGGCCCGTTGACGCAACGCCACCCCACCCTGGACAGGCACAACCTGGTGCAGGATAGCCACATCCGCAGGGAGTGGAAGGCCAGGTGTCGTAAGCCAATCCTCTCCCTGAGAACGGGTCTGGAGGTAGGCATCCCCGCTGGTGCAAGATGATGCAGTGACAGAAGCAGGAACAGGATTGCACACAGGCACCTCCGCGGCGGCCTGTGCTGCCTCCTGTCCCTGATCCTGCACTGCACCACTAGCACCAGTGGAATCCCCACCTCCAGACCCCGCCACTGTCGCTTGCACGGCCTCCTCCACCACCAAAACCCCCACCAACCTGGATGACTCCGTGCCATCTTCCCCCGTTGGGCCCTGTGGGGTCCCAGCTGCCCCTTCTGCTCCAACCTCTGCCTCTTGGACCTCCCCTCGGCAGCTGCGGCCTGGGACGCGGCACCGGACTCCTCACTCCCCGACGAGATCACAACCTGGGAGGGGATCCGGGCCTTGCGTCTCCGGCTGGTGGTGCGACCCCTGCCGCTGTGCTCCACAGCACCTTCTCCGCCCTCTTCATCAGTTGACGCTGCAGACAGGGAGAAAGAAAACACAGGCATCAGGGCACTGTAAAATGGACTCATACACACATGACAGTTATACATGAGTGGCATTGGTAAACCTCAGACATGGCATCACAATCCCCAACACACATGTTATTTCAACTTGCACACATGAGCCATACCACAGCCATAATGCAACAGCCAGCACCATCCATTCACATACAACAGCATGAGCAGCCAAAGGTCATCCACACATCACATGCAACATAGGGAGTACACTACACATGCACACACAACACCAAACTTGCATGCATGTGTACACCTCCGCCAACTGTCGCAGTGTCATGATCGACATCCATGTCACACCTGACAATCATTCCTCCACATCCTGTGCCATGCAAGCCCACACACACAAGCACCATCCATGTGTCACACATGAGACCCCTCGCATGTGTCACCCTCACGGCCCTGTACACCCCCCCCTACTTGGCCACATAAAAATACATGTTCAACCTGCACACTCCTGGCACACCACCACACGCACAGCTTACAATCAGTATGCATGTACAATTACCGCTCGACTCCAGACGGGTCTGCTTCTCAAGGACCTGGATGTGGAGCGCTGGGGATATGCGTTCCAGGACCCTCATCTGATCTTCCGACAAGTGGCCCCGGCGCCCCTTAGCATCCGCTGCCTTCAGGAGGCGCCGGGCCTTGTTGAGGGTCCTGGACCTGAAGTCCTCCCAGCGCTTCCTGACACGTTCGTAGTCGCGGACTGCCACCTCCTCCGCGTTGATGGCAGTCACGATGTCCATCCAGATCCGACTCCGTCCTTCCTTGTCGGCGCGCAACCTTCCGAAGAGGGCATCATACTGCCTCAGGACATGCTCCACCAGGACACCAACTTCGGTGGCAGTGAAGCTGGTGCCCCTCTGCCTCCTTGGCCGGGGGTTGCCACTGGTGCCAGATGTTGCAGTGCCCGAAATGGCAACCCCAGAGGCAGGAGTGGGTGGGCAACTGGGTCCTGGGGCTGGGCTGTGGGGCGATGGAAAATCAGTCGGGAGTCTTTGGTTCCAGCAGGGGTGGTCACAGCAACAGCACCCATGGCTGATGTGCAGGCAGCAAATGGCAGGGCACGTGGACAGCAGGCAGTCAGGCAGCAGCAGATGGCAGGTGGGAACGTGCTCAGGGCTCTGGGGGGCAGTAATTTGGCCTTCTGGGCAGGAGCGTGGTCTTCCGTGTGTGAACGCGTGGCCAGCTTGATACGGAGTGATTTGGCACGTGAAAATCCAACACGTCTGCGTGTAATTCGAGGAAAGGCCCTTAGCGCGTAAACGCGTCGCCAGCGTATGCGCGTCTATGAAGTCACGTGCACGTTGAATTGGGCACACGTTGGAAAATGTTGCGTGTGAAAAAAATGAAAGACACGTCCGATTGTCAAAGCGTGCAATTGGTGGGAATGGTCCTAGCGCGTACACGCGGCAGTGACAAAGCGTGTAATTGGTGAAAATGGCCCTACACGCAGAAGTGACAAAGCGTGTAATTGGTGGAAATGGCCCTACACGCAGAAGTGACAAAGCGTGTAATTGGTGGAAATGGCCCTAGCGCGTACACGCCGCGTAAGTGACGCTGGACGTGTGGGCCTGTATAAAAGGTACGTGTAGAACACCATTTCCTTGTACGTGCTTTTCGTGGAGAGCGAGTGGGTGAATTCTGTACTTCTTGTCGTTTCACACGCGATTTACTTCACAGCGTTTCAAGTTCGTACTCCCTGTTACCTCTGACAGCTTTTTCTCTTTTTTCTCTTTTACTGGTTTACCTGGGCCTGTTCCCTCAAACAGTGTTCCCTTCTACTGTTGTCCTGTCTCCTCAGACAGCGTAGAAATCTTCTTTTGGCGGTGGTCTTGCCAACCAAACGCGCTCCTTTTTCACGCTCTTTTACCTGGCAGACGGTGAGTCATGCACGTATCTAACATCTGTGCTTGCCCCGTGTGTAGCCTACCCCTTCAGAGGTCATTCTAGGCTGTGTGTGACACGCATACGTTCATTCTTGTGTTACTGGGTGCCACAGCGTAGTGCAGGTTTTTCTTTCTGCATACGTGGTCTAGGAGGGGTGCGTGCACGTCATCTCCCTTTTTTGGGCCTCCTGTGCGTAGCGTGACCCGTCATCTTTCCCCAGGGGTTACATTCAGCCTTGCTAGAGCACTAGGGTACAATTACCATCTGGTACCCAACCCCTTTGACCCCCAATTGCCCAGGACAATAGTTTACAGCCACTCCCATACGCACATTAACATCAGTGCCATGGCTGGGAGGCGAGGATTCCGTAAGGGTGGCAAAGGTCGAAGAGCCACAAGTGGTGGCCGTGGTGGATCCGGTAGGGGACGTGGTCGTTACTTGCAGGGTGAGCCTGTCCCCCCATGTGTGGAGGACCAGTCAAGGGCACCCATAATCCCCCCCCTTCCGTTGAGGCTGATGTGGCTGACACCATCCATGCTCAGCCCTTGTTGGACCAGCCCATTGTGGCACCAGACCTGGCTGACTCCATGGCTGACTTCCGGGTCAGCAGGCCTATGACACGTGCGCTGGTGCACGTTGATGTCATCATGCCACGTGGATCTGGGGCAGCAAGGTCATCTGCTGCCCCAAGTAGGCAGGGCGGAGAGGCTGCAGGGGCAGCTGTGGCTCCATCCACCCCAGCTCTCACACACCCAGCCAGGACAGTGTCGGTCCTAGTCCATCATGCTGACATTCCCCCTGACACCATTACACTTGAGCCAATGCCTGCACCAACTCCCATGCTGAGTGTGCAATCCCACACTCCTGATACAGAGTCCACCAGGGCTCCTGCCCCTAGTGTCCAGAGCGGCGCAGGACACTCAGGATCACCACCACCTTCCAAGCGGAAGAGGAAGAGTGCTCGTCCGGCACAGGCTGATGCCCCAGACACGGCTACACAGTCCGGCCCGTCGAGGAAGCCCAGCTTCACGGATGACGAACTGAATGCACTTGTCGAGTATGTGTCCGGACATGATAACGAGATGGTCATTGTTGCAGGATCCAAGATCACACCTGCACAACGCCAGGCACACTGGCAGACCGTTGCGGACATCGTAAGTGCCCTTGGAATCGTGAGGCGCACAGCCAATGATTGCTATAAGCGCTGGAATGACCTAAAGCGCATGGCAAAGAATAAGCTGGCCTCAAGTCATGCCGCAACTCTAGTGACTGGAGGTGGGTCTCCAGTAGTGGACATGGAACTCACTCCACATGAGTCAGTCGCTGGGACCTACGTCACGGAGGAACAGATCCAAGGCGTGGGAGATCTGCCTGATTACGAGGCATTGTCCGGTGAGTGCACATGCATGTGTGTGTCATCTATGTGCATGGTGTGTGTGTGAGGGCTTCTGTTTGTGTGCCAGGTGAGAGTGTGTGCGCCTGAGTCGTATGGGTCAGCCATGTGCTTCATGCAATACATCCTGCGCAGCTGCATTTGGCCATAGCAGTATCCCTTCTGCCAACAGTAGACATCTAGCCCAACAGCACGCCAGTTGCCCTTGAAGTGTCACCGTGCCACAACATTGTTGCTTATTTTTCCCTGTTCATTCAGGCAGATTGTTTGCATTCCACCACTTTTACTAGGCATTTCTCAGTCCTCTAGTCACATGTCTGACATGGCTATGGTAAAGTGGAGTGACTTTGTTACCTGGATATCATTTGTTCACACATGTCCCTGTGCAATTGGACCATTTTGGACTGGCAGCTCCAGGTGAAAAATCTGACCTGTTTGAATTAGAAAAGCTATTACATGCGGGAACTGGACTGAATGAATAGGTGCTGCCCTCCTCTCCATCTTCACTCAATAGCAATGGTACATGCCATCTGTGTGATGGCATGTGTGTTTCACCTGGCAATCACAGGCCAATGTGTTATGCCACTGCCAGGCAGCATGCAGAAAATTTGTTCATCTTCCATCTTGGTGTCATCAGTGTGTGCCATTTGCCTGCCCTTCATATGCAGTGAGGGTGCATGCATGGGAGGGTTATATTCATGTGGGACATGTGTCAATCAAGTACTGGTTCTCTTGCTTCTCAGCCCTCATTGTGTGCCATGGTGCTAATGCCTGTTTCCATTTCTTTGTTTTTATGTCTTTGCAGGGGAAGACGCACCTGATACTGCTGGGGTTGTGGAGATGGTGCAGACCCAGGAGGGGTCCGAGGGCCGACCAACCACCAGTGAGGGACGTGGTGTGGTGGTGGGTGAGAACCCACAAGTGCTGCAGGTCGTGCTCTCAAGGGGTGTCTCTGGCTGCACCTCCCCCGAGCTGTACTCAGGTGTTGATTCGGATGATGAGACCTACGTGCCGACGCAGATGAGTGTTCCAGGGAGGGATTCTGTTCTGTCCCACCCACCTGCACCAGGGTCAGAACCCTCAATGGGGATGTCAGTGTTGGCAGCTACGCCTTTGGTGGTTACGGATGCAGGGTCACACTCCGCGACATCTGATCCTGTTCCTGGGCCAGCAGATCAGAGGGGGAATGCAGTCCTGCAGCCTCAGGCAGTGCCGGCACAGCAAGGCGCAGTTCGCCTTGCCCCAGACAGGTGTGGTGCCCGCCGACGTGGTGGCCGTACGCCACCTGGCAATACCGCATGGGAGCAATCCATTTACGGTATGGCAACCCAACAGGCAGCATCATCCGAGATGATGGCTCAGGCCATGGATAGGGTGGCCACTTCCATTGTACCCCCTGAAAGGCTGATGGAGCGACTACAGCAGGCAACCGACTCCATCTGCCAGTCACACAGGGAGGACATGTTGGCGTCCAACAGGGACAGGCGGGCGGCACTGGCGACTCTGCAGGAGGCCATCTCCATAGAGTCCCAGGGCCACAGGGAAGCCCTGAGGCAGGAGCTCCTTCACCTCAGGACGACTCTTGTTGAGCTTGAGGCTTCAACACACCAAAGGACAGAACAGCAGCTGGAGCGTCTCACCCGTACGCTCTCAGCTGAGATGCAGGCAACGAGGGCGGAGGTCCGGGCATCCCGTGAGTTGTTGCATGGGGACCTCCGCACACTCATCCTCCAGAACGAGACCTACCACACCCGCATGCTTGCAGCCATGGAGGAGCAGACTAGGGCCTTGCGTGGGCTGCCTCCCATAGTGCAACCACCTCCGGATGCAGCTGCACAGGGTGATAATAGCGACAGCAGTGATACTCCCACAATAGGGTAGCCGTGTGGGCCATGAGCCCATGCAGGTGGTTTTTTTTCCCAGGATCCACACAGGTGGGTTTTGGTGTGCACCCTGTCCTCGGACCTCCTGGGTGGCGCCCCCAACCCCCCCCCCCCCCCGGGCCCATCAATGGCCATTTTTTATTTTTTTTTATTTTTATTTTTATTTTTCCCAATTTTTTTGGGACAATTTGTTGCCTTCCGTGGTTCCTGTGGGCATACGCTACATTGTGGCTGGGCACATGCAGGCTTGTCATGTATTTGGTTCAGATGCTTGGGTTTGAGTCACACACACCCCTCCTGGATCCCGTTTCCATGGGCTTGCAAAGGGTGTGCCCAAGTGACATTGACGTACATGGTGACATTGGACTCCCACTACATGTGTGGGTAGTCTAGTCAATACTGTGTATACATTCCTAGTGCATATTGCTGTTGTGTTGTACACTGCATGTTGCATTGATGTGTAACTCATCATCTGTCTCTACCTCCCAATTTGCAGGTCCCTTACTCATGTCTACACAAGGCCCTCTAGTTTGGAGATGGGGTCCATGTTGGCATCAGTGCACCTACAACTCTACATGGTGCCAACACTGTACAGTTGGAAGTGGTGGGAGTGCAGGCATTTCCAGGTGGTGATACTACTAATTTATTACATTTGTGATGTCATGTTAATGGTAGTACCTGCTCAAGTTTGTTGTTGGTCCTGCATTACTGTGAGCATTTCAGGTGTTGCAAGTTTCAATTAGGGACACTGTACATTGTGACACTTGTGTCATGTTGTGGGGATTACTTTGTTTACCTGCAAATAGCATGACATGGCACGGTGTGTCGTGTGGCGGTGCTGGGGATGGGTTGGCTGACATGGCACTGTCCTCTTGTTGCATTTTGCAAGTGGGTATTCATTTTAGCTGCTTGAATGTGTTTCTTCACGAAACTACCTTGGTGGTGTCTGTGTGGGTAGGGATGCACACATTGTAACACTTCCAGGTGAACAATCTCAGGCTGATATGGTTTTCACGGTTGATTCTCCAGACATTCAGGATCAGTGTCAGGTTGAGTCATCATTGATTGTCAGATGGAATGTGCCAGGGCAGTGTGCACTCCACAGGGGTGTGATTTCTATGTGAAGTAATTAGCCACTAGCTGTGTACGGGCTGCCTCCCCCCGTGCCCTTTCCCCTCCCATGCGCAGCGGCTGTGCATGTGGTTGGGGATGTGGGGCCAACACCATGTCCAGGGCCAGGCCCCGGCGTGTTGCAACGTTGTGCAGGACACATGCTGCCACTATGATCCTGCACACTACTGGGGGAGCGTATAACAGCTGCCCGCCAGAACGGTCAAGGGAGCGAAAGCGTGACTTTAGCACTCCGAATGTGCGCTCCACTATGCCCCGGGTTGTAATGTGGGCTGTGTTATATCTTACCTCGGGTGGCGTGGTGGGGTTCCGAATTGGCGTCATCATGTAGGGGCTGAGAGGGTAGGCACTGTCCCCTGTGGAGGTGGTGATTGGTATCATTGGTGGGGTTGTGACCTTGCTCAGTATCTGACATGCATGCATGTGCAGTGGCATTCATACTCACCAAGCAGCCATGTATCGCCATGCCGCCCAGCTTCTATGTCCCGGTTTAGGGTGGACATTCGGTAAATGAAGCTGTCGTGGGTGGACCCGGGATAGTTGGCATATACTGAGGTGATGATTCCCTTGGCATTACATACTACCTGCACGTTGATGGAATGCCAGTGCTTGCGGTTCCTATAGATGTGCTCTGATGCCCTGGGGGACGTAGAGCCACATGGGTGCAGTCGATGGCACCTAGCACTTTGGGGAATCGTGCCACACCGTAGAAATCCAGGGCGGAAGCATGCCTTTCTGCAGGTGTTCTGGGCAGGTATATGTGCCTGCGGACTGATGGGCGTGCAGTGATGATGTTCAAGACCTGGTGTAGGCAGCGTGACTGGGTGGCCTGTGATACCCCACCCACTATGGCACTTGTCCGCTGAAATGATCCAGTGGCTAAGAAGTGCAGTACATTGAGGACCTTCTCCAGGGGGCTGAGTGCTTGGGAGCACAGGGTGGGTGATGTGAGGTCATCCTCCCACTCACTCACCAGGTCCAGTATTATGTGTGGTGGAAACCTGTACCTCCCATACACCTGGTCATCAGGCATCCCGAAAAGGCTGGTTCTGGGTGTGAATATTCTGGCCCTGACTATCCTCCTCCTCCTCCTTTGGTAGCCCACGGCCACTGCTGCTAAGAACGGTATGTTCATCCTGGGTCTGAGCTTGTTATTTTGTTAGCGCGCAAATGTATGCGTTGCGCGTGTTGTAGGCGAGCGTGTGACCCGCGCACCCCTGAAATCCAGTACCCAGTCCAATAGCGTGTGGAAATTCCCGCGCACCCCGGGATACAGGTGCGCTGACGTACTTGCGTGTGTAAGTGCCCGCGCACCCCTGAAATACACGTACATAGGCCAATCGCGTGTACGCGCACTTTTGTCCAATTACACGCGATGACACTCTGACGTGCAGTCTTTCCATGTGTGCTCCGTCATCACGTGCTGTGTGGGAAACACCCGTGCGGGTCACGTCACAGACGCGCTTACGCGCTGAGGGTCTTTGGTCCAATAGAATCGCGTATGCGTGCTGACGCGCTTACGCGCTAAGGGCCTTTCCTCGAATTTCACGCTGATGTGCAGGATTTTCACGTGCCAAATCACTCCGTATCAAGCTGGCCACGCGAAAACACACGGAAGACCACGCTCCTGCCCAGAAGGCCGAATTACTGACCCCCAGTGCCCCGAGCAGCCTCCCACGTGCCATCTGCTACTGCCTGCCTGCCTGCCTGCTGCCACCGTGCCCTGCCATTTGGTGCCTGCACATCAGCCATCTGCAGGGGTCCAGTTGCTGTGTCCACCCCTGCTGGAACTGAAGACTCCCGACTGTGATTACATCGCTCCACAGCCCAGCCCCAGGACCCAGTTGCCCACCCACACCTGCCTCTGGGGTTGCCATGTCGGGCACGTCCACATCTGGCACCAGTGGCAACCCCAGGCCAGAGGGGCAGAGGGGCACCAGCTTCACTGCCACCGAAGTTGGTGTCCTGGTGGAGCATGTCCTGGGGCAGTATGATGCCCTCTTTGGATCGTCCCGCGCCAGCAAGGAAGGACGGGAGAGGATCTGGGCCGACTGTGTGGTTGCCATCAACGCAGAGGGGGTGGCAACCCGCGACGTCCAGAAGATCAAGAAGCGCTGGGAGGACTTGAGGTCCAGGACCCTCGTGAAGGCCCGGCGCCTCGTGGAGGGGGGCCGGGGCCGCATGAGTTCCATCCAGATGAGGGTCCTGGAACGCGTACGCCCAGCGCTCCACGCCCAGATCCTTGAGAGGGAGACCCGTCTGGAGTTGAGCGGTTAGTGTCCAAGCATTGCTGTGTGAGACAGGGCATGTTGCGGTGTGCTGGTTCTTTGATACTTGCCTGTATGTGTGACATAGGCCATGTATGCATGTATGTGTGCAGGGACATCATGGTAATGCATGTGCGACCAGTGATGTGTGAACCACATGGTTGTTGCATGTGTTTAAATGCCACATGGGGAGCCCTATGCAGATTTTAAACATGAGAGCATGCCAGTCTCTGTTCCTGGACATGGGTGGGGGTGAGGGATGGGTGCTGATGCCAGGTACATATATGGTAGCCATGTCTGTGTGCCTGACCTGCGTGTCTGTGACTTGTGCATGCCATGGATGCATGACACATGTGTGTGCCAATGCACAGATTCACTGATGCAGCCTAGTTACCCTTGTATCCGCTGTGTTTGGGGTGTATGGGGCCAGATGGATGTGACTGAGGTGAAGTGTGTGCATGTGATAGGCATGACCCATGATGCATGTGAGTTCCATATCATTGCATGTTTCAAGAGTCCATTGGACATGTATGGAAATGTCCATGGCATGCACCATGCCTGTTACTGTGTGTGTTTTGCCTGGACTGACCCATATGTTGTGGAGGGACATGATGGAAGTGTACTTTGACAGTGGTACTCATCTGCTATTGCTTCCTGTCTAGGGGACCATTGTACAGTACCCTGATGCTTGTGTTCTTTGTCTCCCTCTACGCAGCGGCTAGTGAAGAAGAGGGCGGAGACGGCGCTGTGGAGCAAGGCGGCGGGGATGCCCCCACGGCTGCAGCGGAAGGGGTGGGTGAGCCCCCACAGGGGCCTGCTACGGTGGAAGACGGTGAGGAGCCATCCAGGTTGGTGGTTTCCACAGAGGAGGAGGAGGCCGCCACAGGGGCACACATGGGGCCTGGTGGGGGCATCCCTGCTGGTGCAAGTGGTGCAGTCCAGGGCCAGGGGCAGGAGGCAGCACAGGTCACCGTGGAGGGGCCTGTGCATGTCGCTGTCCCTGACCCTGTGAGTGCACCACCATGCACCAGCAGGGATGCCCCGTCCCAAGCCCGTCCGCAGGTAGAGGGGATGTCCATGTCACCTGACTCCCCTCCACCTGCGGACGAGGGGACCCGTGTCCGTATGGAGAAGGTCCTGATTGGGGTTGTGATGCGCGCGGGTGCAATTCGTGATGACGTGCGTGCTTCCCGGGAGGAGCACGCACATCATCACGAAGAGCACCGTGCCGACGTGGCCCAATTGGGATCTTCCATGTTCGGGGGTTTCCTGCATGTGTCGGCCAATCTGGCGGGCTTCTCCTCCTCTGTGGAGGCTATACGCCGGTCGTTCTCCTTGCCGTCTTCCGGCCCAGATGCCACCAGGGCCCCCTGTGGACCTGCCCTGACCTATGCAGCCAGCTCGGTGGGGATCCCATCCCTGCCACAGTCGGGAGTCGTAGGTCAAGCAGGGGTGGACACCACAGCAACTGTACTCCAGCAGATGGAGGATGTGCCGGCATCATCAGGCAGGGCACGTGCACGACGGCGTCGGTGGATTCCATCAGCCTGGATGCCGTCGTGCTGGCAGAGGCAGTTGCGTCGGAGGCAGCAGCAGAGTCAACGTGGGTGGCATCATGGCTCGGGGCCATCAACATCAGAGGGGCAGGCATCGGCCGGAGGGCAGGAGGTCCCAGGACAGGAAGTGTCTTCCGTGTGGCTGCGGTTGGGCCAGCAGATAGGTGCGGAGCGGCGGCGGGCGGAAGAGGAGCGGCTCACGATGGTCAGGGCGGAGAACTCCATGCGGAGGGCCCTGAGGCGGGCCGAGTGCCTCGAGGCAATCCGCAGGGGGTTGGAGGAGCAGATGGCGTCGTCCCTGCGGACCCTCGGGGCCATGGAACAGGACCGCCTCCGGGACATAGACGAGGAGTTTGATGATGCCCTGGCCCGGAACACTACGGAGTGAGCCGCTGGACTTGCCCGCCGCCTTTGTATATAGTTCTTTAGTTTTAGGTTTCATTTGTTTATTCTTATGATTTGGAGTCGACGGACACAGCTCCACTTTTTGTATATAGTTGCATTTTTGGTAGGGTTTTTTGTAGGTTTCCTTTGTTCAGTTGGGCTCATGGACCCTTGGATATTTTGTACATAGTTCTTCATTGGATTGTTTTATTGTTTAATTTTTTATTTCTTCTCCATGGAGCAATGGTGTTTGGATTTAATTTTTTTCTGTCGGATTAATTTCATTTTTAATGTGACTTTGAAGTACATTTTTTTTGGATTTGGTGTTTTTAATTTTTTGGGACGGACATGCACCTTTTCTTTTTTTCATTGGCATTGTAGTTTGTTACATTTAATTTGCATTCATATTTTTTTAATACAATTTTGTTTTCATACTTCACTGTGTGGTATCATCTCATTGGTTTCATGCATGTCATGTTGGGTGTTTTCAAATTCATTTGCAACCATTGTGTGTGACAGACATGGGTTCATTTGCTTTATGTACGTTGGGGGTGTAACATGTAATTTCCATTTCCATGTGGGTGAATGGGTTACTTGGTAGGGCCTTTTGGCTGTGGAGGCTGACCATTACGCACATGGTTGGTGATTGTGAGGACCTGGGTGCAGGGAGACATGGGTGGGGGCCTGGTGGAGGGTGCCCCTGGTGGCTGGGGGGTGGGGGTGGTGGGAGACATGGGTGGGGGCCTGGTGGAGGGTGCCCCTGGATGCTGGGGGGTGGGGGTGATAGGGGACATGAGTGGGGGCCTGGTGGAGGGTGCCCCTGGTGGCTGGGGGTGGTGGGAGACATGGGTGGGGGCCTGGTGGAGGGTGCCCCTGCACTGCTGGGGGGTGGGGGTGATAGGGGACATGAGTGGGGGCCTGGTGGAGGGTGCCCCTGCACTGCTGGGGGGTGGGGGTGGTGGTAGACATGAGTGGGGGCCTGGTGGAGGGTGCCCCTGGTGGCTGGGGGTTTGGGGTGGTGGGAGACATGGGTGGGGGCCTGGTGGAGGGTGCCCCTGCACTGCTGGAGGTGGGGGTGGTGGTAGACATGAGTGGGGGCCTGGTGGAGGGTGCCCCTGGTGGCTGGGGGGTGGGGGTGGTGGGAGACATGGGTGGGGGCCTGGTGGAGGGTGCCCCTGCACTGCTGAGGGGTGGGGGTGGTGGGAGACATGAGTGGGGGCCTGGTGGAGGGTGCCCCTGGTGGCTGGGGGGTGGGGGTGGTGGGAGACATGGGTGGGGGCCTGGTGGAGGCTGCCCCTGCACTGCTGGGGGGTGGGGGTGATAGGGGACATGAGTGGGGGCCTGGTGGAGGGTGCCCCTGCACTGCTGGGGGGTGGGGGTGATAGGGGACATGAGTGGGGGCCTGGTGGAGGGTGCCCCTGCACTACTGGGGGGTGGGGGTGATAGGGGACATGAGTGGGGGCCTGGTGGAGGGTGCCCCTGCACTGCTGGGGGGTGGGGGTGGTGGGAGACATGGGTGGGGGCCTGGTGGAGGCTGCCCCTGGTGGCTGGGTGGTGGGGGTGGTGGTAGACATGAGTGGGGGCCTGGTGGAGGGTGCCCCTGGATGCTGGGGGGTGGGGGTGGTGGTAGACATGAGTGGGGGCCTGGTGGAGGGTGCCCCTGGATGCTGGTGGGTGGGGGTGATAGGGGACATGAGTGGGGGCCTGGTGGAGGGTGCCCCTGGATGCTGGGGGGTGGGGGTGATAGGGAACATGAGTGGGGGCCTGGTGGAGGGTGCCCCTGGTGGCTGGGGGGTGGGGGTGGTGGGAGACATGGGTGGGGGCCTGGTGGAGGGTGCCCCTGCACTGCTGGGGGGTGGGGGTGATAGGGGACATGAGTGGGGGCCTGGTGGAGGGTGCCCCTGCACTGCTGGGGGGTGGGGGTGGTGGTAGACATGAGTGGGGGCCTGGTGGAGGGTGCCCCTGGTGGCTGGGGGGTGGGGGTGGTGGGAGACATGGGTGGGGGCCTGGTGGAGGGTGCCCCCGCACTGCTGGGGGGTGGGGGTGGTGGTAGACATGAGTGGGGGCCTAGTGGAGGGTGCCCCTGGTGGCTGGGGGGTGGGGGTGGTGGGAGACATGGGTGGGGGCATGGTGGAGGGTGCCCCTGCACTGCTGGGGGGTGGGGGTGGTGGTGGACATGAGTGGGGGCCTGGTGGAGGGTGCCCCTGGTGGCTGGGGGGTGGGGGTGGTGGGAGACATGGGTGGGGGCCTGGTGGAGGGTGCGCCTGGATGCTGGGGGGTGGGGTGGTGGTAGACATGAGTGGGGGCCTGGTGGAGGGTGCCCCTGGTGGCTGGGGGGTGGGGGTGGTGGGAGACATGAGTGGGGGCCTGGTGGAGGGTGCCCCTGGTGGCTGGGGGGTGGGGGTGGTGGGAGACATGGGTGGGGGCCTGGTGGAGGGTGCCCCTGGATGCTGGGGGGTGGGGGTGCTGGATGACATGAGCAGGTGTGCAGGGTAGTCCCCTGTGGTGTGTGCTGCCTGCAGGGGCCGTGGAGGGTGTACAGGGAATACCTGGGAGCACACAGCCAAATCGCGTGTAGAATTTCCCGCGTACCCCTGTCATACATGTGCCCAGCCAAATCGTGTGTGGAACTTCCCGCGCACCCCTGAAATCCACGTACCCTGACAAATCGCATGTGGAACTTCCCGCGCACCCCTGCAATCCACGTACCCTGACAAATCGCGTGTGGTACTTCCCGCGCACCCCTGAAATCCACGTACACGGCCAAATCACGTGTGGAACTTCCCGTGCACCCCTGAAATCCACGTACACGGCCAAATCGCGTGTGGAACTTCCCGCGCACCCCTGCAATCCACGTACCCTGACAAATCGCGTGTGGTACTTCCCGCGCACCCCTGCAATCCACGTACCCTGACAAATCGCGTGTGGAACTTTCCGCGCACCCCTGAAATCCACGTACACGGCCAAATCGCGTGTGGAACTTCCCGCGCACCCCTGCAATCCACGTACACAGCCAAATCGCGTGTGGAACTTCCCGCGCACCCCTGAAATCCACGTACCCGGCCAAATCGCGTGTGGAACTTCCCGCGCACCCCTGCAATCCACGTACACGGCCAAATCGCGTGTGGAACTTCCCGCGCACCCCTGAAATCCACGTACCCTGACCAATCGCGTGTGGAACTTCCCGTGCACCCCTGCAATCCACGTACCCTGACAAATCGCGTGTGGAACTTCCCGCGCACCCCTGAAATCCACGTACCCTGACAAATTGCGTGTGGAACTTTCCGCGCACCCCTGAAATCCACGTACCCTGACAAATCGCGTGTGAGACTTCCCGCGCACCCCGGTATGCACGCACACGTATTTTTTGTCAGCGGGTGTCCGTGTTTGTGGGTAGCCCTTTGCACGTCATTTGTCCTGGAGGGCCACAGTATAGGAAATTCATCATGGCTGTATATAGGTGCTATTTGTTGGCGCACCTTTTGGCGCACATTTCTTACAGGCGCAGAGACGCTACCGCCTGCTTTCTTGTGGCGGTCGTGTTTGTGCCTGTGCGCTGGTTTGAGCGTGCGCTTTTTTGCCCTATTCTATTCCATGAATACGTGTTGTAGGCAAGCGTGTGGGCGTTCCGCGCACTTGTACCCTGTACTTCCCCCGTGACGCCCACATTTCGGCAAGTTGTTCCCCATTCCGAGTGTTACGCCCCGTGTTCCGCCTACTTTTGTTGTGTGCGCCGCGCTATGTGCGATTTTCGCTGTGGCCTGTGCGATTTTCGTGCAGTTAGATGGCCTGCGCGCCAACGTGCGCCGCGCACTTTTTTATCGCACATCCGATCGTTTTCTCGCGCACGGCCTTCCATGAATCGGTGTGCGCTGCTTTTCGTGCGATTTTCGCACTGCGATTTTCGCTATTCCACTGCGATTCGCACGTTTTTGGCCACTTGCGCCGCGCTAATTATTCCATGAATCGGCCTGATATATGTGTATATGTGCTGACGAACAAGTTAAAACCATGTTAAAATACAAACTTTGAGCATCTCTCAGTATTTGCGGACTAGATAGTTCCAACAATTTGTTGTCTTTCTCAATTCTCGATGTTTGCTGGAAGATTATAAGTTGGGAAGAACCAAGGAAACCTCGGGAAAAGGAACCATAAGGGGAACAGGAAAGAGAGGGAATAAGGATTATATCTAACACTTAACAATCATTGTCCTAAAAATGTATAGAGTTCCTCATCTATGTTGTGTCCATTTGGCAATTTACTTTCGAAATCCAATATGCAGCGAGTCTCTTTTTGTCTCAGAATCTTTTCTTTATGTCCTCCTCTTGGTCCCGTCTCAATTTTATGTATGCCAAAAAACCCAAAACTACTCATATCCTTTTCATGATATTCTGCGAAATGTTTAGCCATTGGGTAATTGGCATCGTTGTTCACAATTGCTCTTATGTGTTGTTGAATAAGTGTTTTGAGTTTACATTTGGTGCTTCCTATATACCACTTGTTGCACGCACAGGTCAGCACATAAACAACGTATTCCGTTTCACAGGTGATTTTTCCTGATATGGGAACCAATTGACCAGTGATCGGATGTTTAAAAGAGCCTTGTGTTTTGGCATACCTGCAGATGTTACACTGGGTACATTTGAAAAAAACCCTCTTTTTTGTTGTTAACTAGCCAGCTCATCTCTCTGCTGTCCTCTTCCTGAGTCATATAACTTTGAACCAAGACATCTCTTATCGATCTATTTCTTCTAAAGGTTATCTGTGGATTGTTATGGAGGTTTTTATTGAGATCCTGATCCGCCATGAGGATTCTCCAATGATTGGTTAAGATCCGTCCAATCTTGGGTGCTTGAGTGTCAAAGGTTAGAATTAGTCGTGTACTGTCTTTCTCCATGTTTTTCCTCTCATTGTATTCGGTTCCTGCTATGAGCTTCGAGCGTTCCTTAGCTCTTGCTTTTAGGCATGCCCTCTCCACAACTCTCCTTGGATATTGTTGTTTGGAAAAACCTTGCGCGGTGATTCTGCTCTCCATTTCATAGGTTTTCAGGGTGCTATTGTTTCTTTGTAGCCGGATGAATTCTTCATAGGGGACACTCCATATCAGATTTTTCGGATGTCCACTGTGTGCGTGGAGTGGTGAGTTAGTCCCTGTGATTTTTCTGTGTAGTTCACTGGTGAGTTTGTTGTCTACTATTCTCACATTGACGTCGAGGAATGTAATCAGAGTACGACTGTGTGTTTCAGTGAACCGGAGATTATTTTTATTGATGTTAAGATACTTAACAAACTCCAGCCATCCTTGTTCGGTCCCTTTCCATATTATGAAGAGATCATCGATATATCTCAACCAGAGAATGATGTTGTCTGTATATTTTTGGTTCATCTCCATCCACACCTCCCGTTCTTCCCAGGCGCCCATTGTCAAATTGGCATAGGACGGCGCAAAGGTAGTGCCCATAGCGGTTCCTTGTAACTGTTTGAAATATTCGTTATTGAATAGGAAGATATTATTAGTTAGGCATAGGTCTATCATTGACAGTACCATTTGTGTATGCTCCAGATAATTTAGAGATCGAGTTTGTAAGAAGTGTTGGCATGCCTGCCTTCCATATTCGTGGCCGATCGAGGTGTACAATGAAACCACGTCCATGCTTGCTAACAAATAATCTTTCTCCCAGGGAATGTCCTCGATTCTAGATAGAAAATCAGTAGTGTCTCTGAGGTACGATGGTAACGTCGAGACAAATGGAAACAGGACCTCAACTATGTACTTAGACATGTTTTTCAGAGCAGATCCTATCAAACAGTCAATCGGTCTTCCTGGGGGCTTTTTCATGTTTTTGTGTACCTTGGGGAGGAAATAAATAGTTGGTGTAATAGAGTTAGTGGTTGTTAGGAATTTGCAACTTTCTTCAGACAGAAGGCCTATTGCTCCCCATTCTGTAAGTGACGTCCTGATTTTGCTTTCAAGTTCTTTGATGGGATTGTGAGCAATTTTCATGTAACATTGGTTATCATTAAGCTGTTTGTAGGCTTCTCGTACATAGTCCTCCCCATTCTGCAGGACTATGTTGCGTCCCTTATCCGAGGGTTTAATGATGCAGTTTTTTAATTCATGCAACTCTTGCAATGCCTGTCTGTCTGTGAATGATAAATTATCATTACAGATATTTTGCTGTTCCTTTCTTCTGAGTTTTTTCAGAACTTCAATCACTAAACTTTGAGATGCCTCTATGTTATTGCCAAGGTTTGCCACGGTATTAAATTTGGACATAGGTTTCAATTGACTTTTGGGTGTCCAGTCTGTTCTGATGTCTAACTTTTGTAGAACTACGGGTTCACCTTGATCTCCCACGGATGTGCCTCTCTCCAGGTCAACCAGGTCTGTCAAAGCGGTTAACTCCTTGATTTGAATATATGAATTTAAAACACCAAATAAACATATATTTAGTTATACTAGAACATAGAAAAGAAACATCTTAACATCTTCACCGTCAATGCTGCTGCAGAAGACACCTTCATCTTAACCACTACAACACTGCTTAGTCCCAGAGCAGGTAGGCAAAGAGATCACACACAATAACGGGATCTGGAGCGGAGCGTCCTCCCAACCAGCGAGACTACATCACCCGTGGGTCCAAGTTCTGACTGCTTTTTTGGCTTCCAAGCCTCTTCTCTTTATGGGGGGCTTTTCCCCGCCTCTTTCAGTTATGGCTGCCCTTGGCCAAAGAGCAGATCACAAGTAAAAGTGGCAAAGAGAGTAAAAAACCAGTGAGAAGTGGAAAAATCCATCTTCCCTCTCCTCTCATTCATTCCCAGGACCCTTTATCACTGCACCTGCATTGCGCTCCGACTCCCTTTTCAGTTTGTCCTTCAGCGGTCAATACCATAACTATTCTCCACAGTAAGCCATTCAGCAACAATATTTATGTGACCTTGCTTTGCCTTCACTACCAAGCTGCATGTCTACTCTGCTGAGATTGCAAAGCTTACGAAAAACGTAGGCTTTATTACAGTGATGGAAGGTGAATGTCCAAGATGGCTGCACGCTGACGCCATATTATTTTAGCGCATAAGCAGTACTCTCCACCCCTTGGACAATCAACTTACATAAATTGAAGGAGGAAGAGCTGGAGGCACCCATAATTGTCGAACCATACAAATGCGGGATGCAAGAAGCGCAACAACAAAGGCATACCATTAATGTAGAGGCACCAAAAATCCAGGCAAGCGCCGCCTGCAGGTCTTCAGAAATCCAAGCAAACACTTCCTCCCACCAACTTCCAGCCCTACTTTGTGTGACTCGGGCCACCAATTCTTGCAAGGTTTTAATATGCTTTTCCATTGATCTAGAATGGTCCCCCAGATCAAAACAACACATGCCTCCATTGCTTCGCAACCCAAATTATGTTTCATGAAAAGGTGATCTATTGCCGCTCTGTTTTGCAAAATAGTTTCTATTATCTAATAACAGCTCAGTCAAAGCCTGTGTAGTCTCATTTAGACCCTTATCTACAAGGCATGCTAGCTTAATCATAGTTTTATAACCCCAGCAGCTAATCCCCAGATCCCAATTATAGACACCTCAGCCTCAGAAAGCAAATGCACTTCAGAATTACAGTTGGGTGAGCCATATAGGAGGCAGCACGTATAAATCGCCCAACTGCAGGCTACAAGGGGAACATCATTAAAACAAGGTGGGACAAAAAAGGCCACCTGAAATGTTAGCAGGAATATATGAGTAAGTAAAGTTACCTCAGGAAAATAACCAACCCGAAGAAGCTTTACATGATTCAGGTGAGTAGCAATTAAAACAGTAAAATTAAACGACATATCGTTGGATACATCCATACAAACACTCATTGATCTCGCACATAAACATTGTTAAAAATTGTCCTTTTTCCCCCCTTGTCCAAATTGCGTTGCTGGCATTTGCCAATATGAACCGGATCACAAGTCATCTGATAACAGACATCAGCAGGAGAAATGTCATGAGTAAGAATACAAGTCATGTTTTTCCATCTGTTGGATATTTCCACACAGAATTTATAGTACTCATACACAGAAAAAAGATTCCTAACATCGTAATGCTCCACCAAAGAATCATTATGTAAAACCCCGAATAACACGTGTAAGACCGGGGCGGGTGTCGGAATGGCTATCAGACAAGTTGGAATCAAGTTTGCAGAATTAGGTACGTCTGCCAAACAGAAATGCAAGATGTTCAAAACATGCCTGGCCAAATACATCCAAACTGTTGGTTAACAAAGGCTGAATAGCCATGATGTGTAAAGGACGTCGAGATTCTAGAAGGTAGAGTATTTTGTCGCTGCCCCCGTCGTTTTCTCAATACACCCTGATACGCTGCCAAAGATGCATCATCTGGCACGAGACTCATAGCAAGTACATCAGTTCTCCTTCATATCCCCACATTCAACAGGAGAATAGAGACATCTGCCACATCCTCTGACATGTTCCCGGACTCTCCCAAAAACTCTCCACCGTGCCGCACAAAGACACTCAGCATACGCAAGATCTAGAACGACATATTTAAAAAAATAGCATATCAGCGGGGTATATTATTCACGCAGATAACATTTGTCAGCAGGGACATGAGACCATTTCCATTTCCCGGTTCCAATACAAGCACCACCTGATCCTCACCTGCTGCAATTACATCCGCCAGAGAAGGTGGGCCATTAGGCTTTTCGGGATCATTGCATCTGATGAGCCAAAACCCTTGTCCCCCCAGATAGTTAATATTGTGGGAGGCTCTCCTTTCTGTACCGTAGGTAATTTGACAGGTACCAATGTTAACTGGGCCACTCCATCCCCTTCATGTATAGGCAGCATGTTTTCACCACTGTTAATGCGGATAACCTTAATCACGCCCTGGTAGTCGGCATCCACAATCCCATCTAATACTTGAATGCCTTTTAAAGCCTTTTAAAGCCAATCCCAATCTAGGGGCAATTAATCCCATATGTTCAGACGGAATTTGTACCCCAATGCATATATCAATCACAGCAATGCCTCTTGGTTCAAGACAAATCTCTTCCCTTGCATGCAAATCCACCCCAGCAGACTCAGGAGTGGGACGGTAAGGAGCTAAGGCGCCAGGAGATATTTCCCAGTATAGCAAAGTTTCCATTGCTCTATTGGGACGTATCTGCAAGGCTGGCATCAACATGCGCATCAGTAGACTTTCACTGTTCGCAATGGGACGGTTATTTAGAATTTGCAACGCTTCTTGTACATGTTCTCGCCATCCCTTCAAAGTACCATTGCCTGTTTTGCATAACTGCGTTTTCAATCATCCATTCATTCTCTCAATCAACCCCAAAGCCTCAGGGTAGTAGGGGACGTGAAAAATCAATTAAATTAGTTTTTCCTGACAATAATGTAGCACCACCTTCCCTTTAAAGTGGAATCCATTGTCGCTTTGAATTTGTAGAGGAATACCATAGTATATAGCCACTTGATCCAGTAATTTTATCATGTTCAATTGGGTAGCTCTTTTACATGACAATACCATTAAGTAGCCAGAGTAAGTATCTACAAAGGTGCACACATATTGACACCCCGTTCTAAGGGCATGTGACCAATATAATCAATTTGCCAAATCTGTCCAGGTAATTTCCCTCTCTTTAACATGCCATGAATTATGTATGGAATAGCTCTCTGTTTTTGGTGTTGACACATAGGACATTGTAGGATAATTGTCTTTACAATTTCTAAAGGAATACTGATTCCCCTGTCTTGCGCCCACCTGATCGTAGCCTTCTCTCCAAGATGTCCACTTTTCAGGTGGGCCCATTTTCCATCCCTTCCAAATCCTCCTCCTCAGCCCTCGCATCCATGCTCGCAATTTTTGCATGTTCGTCTGCAACAGAATTGAACCATTGTTCTAATGAATCTGGTGCACAATGTGCATCCACATGATATACAGTTACGGTTGTATGCATTAGCATTTCGGCAATATCTTGCCACAATTGTTTTCTCCACACGTCTTTTGCGTGAATTTTCCATCCATTCTTTTGCCAATTAGACAACCATACCACCAACCCATTCGCCACAGACCATGAATCTGTATACAAGTAACATCTACCAGGCGTCCCCTTTTTTAAAGCCTGATATACCACATACAGCTCTGTAAACTGGCTACTCTTCCCATTGCCTGAAGTTGTCAATACCTTTTTCAATTTGGGAGTGTATGCGACTGCTCTCCAATATCGTTCAACACCCACGTATTTAGCTGAAACATCAGTAAACCATGCATGTTCGACTTGATCATTGGTTAATTCACTGTATGGGATCCCTCATTTAACTGAACATTCTTCAATAGTTATCCCTCCCTCTGGCTCAAAGTCTACTAGTGGCACTCCTGCCGCCTGCTCATGTAATTTGGCCATACCACTCTTCCCAGTCTTAGCACGGACTTGTATGTACCATTTCCATTTAATGATACTGGCCTCTTGGGCACGGCCTATTCGATGTGGTTTAAGGGAGCTTGATACCCAGTGCATAATTGGTAGTTCAGGTTGGATCAATACATCATGACCCACCGTCATCTGTTCGGTATCTATTAGTGCCCAATACCATGCTAATAGTTGTTTCTCAAATGGAGTGTATCGGTCACCAGCATCAGGCAACTTCCGACTCCAAAATCCCAAAGGCACATGCTTTCTGTCCTGTTTCTGCCACTTCTCTGTCCCTTAATGGCCATAAATCAAGTACTTTTTGGAAGGTATCTTTTGCCAGTTGGAACGCTTTTTCTTGCTCCTCATCCCATTCAAAATTCAATTTTTTGCATGTCACTTTGTAAAGGAGTGCCAAAATTGGTCCCAAATGTGGGATATTTTGTCCCCATAATCCAAACAATCCTATGAACTGTTGAGCCTGTTTTTTCGTTCTCGGAGTTGTAAACTCGAGAATCCTTTGCTTGGCCTTTGGCACCATTTCACGGTGTATTTATGTCATTGTATTCCCAGAAAAATCACTGTCTCTGCCGGACCTTGTGTTTTGGCATCATTAATTTCCCACCCTCCTTATGTAGACCATCTCTAAAAAGTTCCAAGTGTACTCGGACACTGTTCTCATCTTTGCCTTGAATCAAAATATCATCAATGTAATGCACAATTTGTACATCCGGTTTGCATGGAATTGTCTCTAAATGTTCTGCCACCAGCTGGTGACAAATTGTTGGACTATGCATGTAAGCCATTGGTAAACGTTTAAAAGTATACTGCCTACCATTCCAGGAAAATGCAAATTGTCCTTGGCATTCATCTGCAAAGGGTACGGTGAAGAAAGCATTAGCAACACTGCATACCACGTACCTTCAAATTTGTGCACATTTTCCACTAAAGTCACTGCAAGTACTGCCGGTACGAGCGTAGGGGTATGTTTATTCAATTTGCGATAATCCACTGTCATCCTGTAGCTACCATCTGGTTTTTTAATAGGCCAAATCGGATTGTTCCAAGCCGTGGTTACAGGATGTAACACACCAACTTCCACGTATCCTTTAATTGTTTCAGAAATGTCTTTTTGGCCCCTGGGAATTTGGTACTGTTTCATAGACACTCTTCTAGTAGCTATTGGGACCTGCACTGGGGCATATTTAACTGTCCAACCATTACAGATGTGCAAGTGAAATCACTAGCCCCAAATTTGTATAATTTACCTCCTAATCCTAGGGTCAAGCCTTCTAGAATATCAAATCTAATAATGTATTTGGGACGGGGAACAAGCAATACTTGATAAGTGTCCTTTTTCAAATGACCGATTTTCATATCAACCTTGGTGTGGACTGTAGGGGTCTCCTTGCCCCCCAATCCTGTAATCATAAAACGCCTTCCTTTGAATCTGGAAGGATTCCAGTGTATCAAGGATTCCTCCGCCCCGGTATCAATTAAGGCTCGAACCTCTTAAGTGTTTCCCGATTGCCAGAATAATTTGACTTTTACATGAGGTTGTCTGTCTACCTTAATATGGGATGTTCTTACCAGAGTTTGACCCCCATCCTATTCATACTTGGAGTGCAGGTATTTGGATTCTCTTTCCACCATTGCACTCACCATCTTTCTTAAATCTGCATAAGTCGGTTGAGAAGTGGTGGATTCGGCAGTACTCTCCCCATCACCCTTATCTGGGGGTGGTCCAAACGGATCCTCCTCCCTCTTTGGTTTAAGTATTTCCTGTTGTTTTACTTGTTTTTAGCTTTCTTTCCCATCTAAACCCCTTTTTTTATACAATTGGTACATTTCCCACCTTTCGATCCCATCGATATCCCCCTGCAGTACTCCATCTTTCAAAAGGGCTAGAAACATATCTTTTATGGATACGCGAGAGTCTCGGCTATGAAACCGCTTGCCAGGAGTACGCCTTTCACTACGCCCCTACCTCACTCACTCCCTTGGCCGTTCCTCTGGTTTTTCCCATTCGCCTAGGTCTGCCAATTGCCTAATAGCATCCACCACCTCATCCATTACTTTGCCAGTCATTCCTATTAACAGTCATCATAATATTTTTATATGCCGTGGGGTAGTTCGGATAAGGGTTTTTCTAGTGGAAACTGATAGGTTTACTAAACCCATATGTTCTGGAGTCGCCACATGAATGGCTTTCATAGCATGTTCCCTTACCCTTTGAATGGCCTCTTTTAACGTATAGCCCTTTCTCTCCTCAGTTTGGCCAATCTGATGTAATTGGATAGTTGTGATTACAACCCTGGGTCGCTAACTGCAGGAGGGACATATGACCCTCATCTCCATTGTACTCACGAGGCGTACCTACACGTAGAATTTCCTGTATCTGTACTTCATGGGTTAAGGGTAGAAACTTAGGAGAATCGGTTGCATCTACCAGAATACCCGCTGCTCCCTCCATCAAACAATCGGACCATCCATGCTAACAGAGTTTCACGAGTTTTCTGTTTTAATCGAATGATAATCTCCCCAACCTCTTGTTGTGAATAATCCTCAAGCACGGTCAGATCTACCACGCCTCCTCCCGGAACCATCGAATGACGACCCATCCTTCTACGCACTACTGGTTTAGCCAATACCTCCTTTCGGTTAGGACCTGGTGTGGGAACAACCTCTGGTTCAGAACCACTATTGGTACTAGTGCTATCAAATACATCTCCATCCCATCTATCTGTGTCCCAATCCATTCCTGTGGAGACTATCACTGTTGCCACCTTTTGCAAATTCACCCTTCCTCATCTTATCCAGTATTTATAATGGGCAACTCTAACCGCCGCCCGCTAAGCAACTGCTTGATATTTATTCGCTTCATCATGATACAATTAGATTTGAAGTTGCTGCATCAGCGCAATCTGCTCTTCAGTAGCCACCTCCTTATCTAACTGTCAACTTCCACGTGTAGGTCTACATTCTGCTGATGCATTTTCCAAAAAGCATGCAATAGAATCCAACCCCTTCTTCCCAGAGCTGAGCACTCTTTCCCTTTTTCCAACGGCACTTGAAATAGGCATTTTATCACTTCATCCGAACTTGCCTCTCCTATGGTAATATCCCAGGTCTCAACCAACTCCGCAACACATGCCCACGTTTTTGCAACTTGATCGTATGAGCTCTTAATCCAACCTGGAATGGTTACCTTGGGACAGTTTCCGCCTGCGGAACTTCCCTTTTTCCTAAATAGGGAACTCATTTTTTTCTTCTTCAAAAAAACAAATATTTTTGCAGTACAAACAACTGTTAGAATTTAGCTTAGCAAGGTTCCTTGGCATCAAAAATCAGCACAAGAACCCTGCTCACAGCGCCAAAATGTTGTGCTTTTACCTGGCCATGTAGGTGAACACCTCTAGCTTACTTGTCCCAGCCCTTCTTGCACAATAAACTGTTGGACTCAGACAGGCAAAAATAAGACCCATAACACCCAGTAAATGTGATTACAAAATGCTCGTTATAGGCCGTTTATTGTACCATACACAGGTCTAGATATCTATTGGTATATATGTATATAGATATGAATATAAAACACCAAATAAACATACAGTTAGTTATACTAGAACATAGAAAAGAAACATCTTCACCGTCAATGCTGCTGCAGAATACACCTTCATCTTAGCCTCTATGACAATGCTTAGACCCAGAGCAGGTAGGCAAAGAGATCACGGGCAATAAAGGGATCTGGAGCGAAGCGTCCTCCCAACCAGCAAGACTACATCACCTGGGGGTCCAAGTTCTGACTGCTTTTTTGGCTTCCAAGCCTCTTCTCTTTATAGGAGACGCGTTTCCCCGCCCTTTTCAGTTATGGCTGCCCTCGGCCAAAGAGCAGATCACAAGTAAAAGTGGCAAAGAGTGGAAACATCCATCTTCCCTCTCCTCGCATTCATTCCCAGGACTCCGTTCTCAGTGCGTCCTTCAGCGGACAATACCATAACTATTCTCCAAGGTAAGTCCATTCGGCAACAATATTTACTAACCTTGCTTTGCCTTTGCTACTAAGCTGCATGTCTACTCTGCTGAACTCGCAAACGTTACCAAAAAACGTAAGCTTTATTACAGGGATGGAAGGTGAATGTCCAAGATGGCCGCACGCCAATGCCATGTTATTTTAGCGCATAAGCATTACACCTAAGTTGTCATCTGTTAGGATCAAGTACATGTCGCGCTCCCTGCGAACCTCCTAGAGTGCTTATCCAGCTTTCTCTGTGCCTCTGAGTGTCAAGTGCTTCTCAGCAACTTTGGGGGTCATGTGCTCCTTTTACTTTCTTAGAACCTCTTAGGTACAAGTGCTCCTGTGGCTTCCTCTGCATCTCTTAGGATCAAGAGTTTCTTCAGCTTTTGAAGCACATCTTCAAGTCAGCTTCTCTAGCTTTCTCAGCACGTCTTGGGATCAGGTTCTTCAACTGTCCACCTTTACTGCCAACCACCAACACTTCAGTCTCCACATCCTTCCTTCTACATGTGGTGAGTTCACAGAACTCCCCTTATTAAATTGTGTGGGGAGTGAGCCACCAGGGATTGGGGTAGTCCGGCCACTGCCTGATGTTTACCCCAGAGGGAGGGTGAGGAGGGACCCTGCTGAGTTGCCGTCCCAATATTATTTATCTTCCAGGCTCTTTGTATGCTAAAATGAACTATCTTAACCCGGACCAGTCCCCAGACATTAAAATGGACCGGAATGTTAAAATAGGCCCAAGTTTACAAATAAAAGAAAGTACTCAATAATAGGGTAACTCCAAGTGCATGAGAAACTAAGCTTTATTCTAATACAAACGGCCCCTGGGAGAGCGTACAAAAGACAATCCCAAAATGCTGATAGGGACAAGTTTTTAAACAAAGAAATCGTCATAGCTGACGTCATGGTTAGTAATCATCATAAAATCTTCTACTCTCTGACTTGATTTGTTAGTAGAGTATATAACATATAGTTACATATAGGTGGACTTTTTAGTATTGGTTCTTACTACAACTTATAACTCCTAGGTACAACCGCTAACAAATGATACATTTCAATCTAACGTGTTATTGGTTGCCATTCTACTACACTAGTCGATAATAAGAACAGGGTTTGATTGGCCAGTCATGTGCCCATTTGGCATGGCACTTTTATGCGGTGCCAAGATATGTGGTGAGGAAGGAGAGATGGGTGTACCACTATTATAAAGTTTAAAGATGTTACTCCCTCTCGTTCCCAGGCCTGCAACCTTTTCTGCCAGTCTTGTTCATGGCCTTGGCATGTCGTCACTATGGGCCTCATCACGAGTTTGGTGGTAACCCTTAAATCCGGCACTAGCGCTATTACCAGCTGATTTAAGGGTCCGCCAAATCAGGGCTTTGGCGGATTTCCCCCCAGCTCTGAGCTGACAGGAAATCTGCCGAAAATTCACACTCATACCGCCGGCGGTATGGGGCATTCCTGAATGGGCTCAATGGGGAATGGGGATTTCCAAATCTGCCAAACCCGTGATCTAGTGCTAATAGCACCGGTGGGTTTGGCGGTAGGGCAGATATAGCACTCGTGATGAGGCCCATGTCTGGATGTACTAAGTAAATAGCAGGTGCACTATCAATTGGGCTTGGAATAAATTACAATTTTTCGGAATCACGTGATAGAGGACCACTGTTCAGAGCTCAATTTCATCTATTTATTGGATTTTCTGCTGTTCTAACATGGGTGTGCTTTCCTTCGGCAGCCACTTGAGGCGTTATATATTAATTTGTTATATTATCAATTGGCATGGTAGCTGCTTGCACATGGTATTTAAGGACATGTGTTTCTTTTGAGCAATTTTATGTCAGGCTGCATTATTTCAGAATTGAGGTCTTGCAGTTTTTGTTTTAAGTAATGGTGGTACTTCTGGTCATTCCCCGCCATGTTGTGTTCTTCATGTCTTGCATACATGCCACCATTCGTCGCTCCCTGCTGTGAGAAAGAAGAAGGTGTCTCACCCGCTGGTCCTCGGGGATTTGTCATTCAGGTGGCCAGGACACAGCTTTCACTTTTGGATCCATCTCCTGGGGGTGGATCAGTGCGGGAGGATCACCTGGGTGAGGGTTCCTCGGGGAGTGGGACACCTGATGGTGAGACCCAGTTTCCTTCCCTTCGCTGTAACACCTTATACCCCATCCTACCCAATGGATATTTAGAAACTCCACCGCCCTGCCCCTTTTCCAGCACAAACACTTTTACACGGACAGCCCACTTTGGGAGAAAACAGACTCACACCTGAGCCGTGTACCTGACATGCCCCAATACTATATTCAGGCGAGGTCAGGCAATTATCGACAATCACTCACACCCGACTTCCATTACACCTCCCCACACCGATAAAAGACGGAGCATGAGAGCACATTCTGAGCGAGGCAAAACACACAAAAGTACAGCAGTATCGAGTCGGCAGCTGAACGAGGCGAGAAAGACGGCCAGGGACGACAGGTTCGTGAGAAGGGCAACGCCCTTGACCTTTTTGTCAGGAAGCAGTTACATTCAAGAAACCTTCAAGGCAGAAAACACAATGCCAGAAAACCAGGCGGAAGACTCCTGCATTGCGTGTCAGAGATACCGAGGGTACTCGGGAGGAGCAGCAGACGCTGTGGTATTGTCTTTGGCTCCAAGAACAAAGAAGCAACAGAGAACAACACAGCCGGTGAGTTGGGGAGACCAATGCCAGACCGGTCTGTGTTGAAGTGAAGGTTGCGGCAACACCGTGACACAAGCACTGGAACGCACATTGTTAAATGCATGTGATGAAAGACGCGAGTGAAGCTAAATTGGTGGTGAATATTTGAACATTAGAAGGAAAGATACGATACCATTGACAGAGTGGCCCAGCACTGTGAATGTGCCCAGTCGAAGGTCTCTGTATAGTATCCTGACAAAAGAAATGAAAGCAGAAGATTGAATTTGAAGTTTAAATTTTGTGAAGTGAATCAAAATAGTCCTGTGACGGTTTAAGTAAAACCCATCGCACATTTGAAATTCTTCGATTCTGGTATCAAAAGGGATCTGAGCTCGGATGAGGGAGATCCCTGGTCCAAGCCTGAACGAGGGAGACCAAGTTGTGAACATTGTGGAAAAGAGGATCTGAGCCTGAGTGAGGGGGATACATTATCCAAGCCCAAATGAGGGAGACCAAGTTGTGAACATTGTGGAAAAGAGGATCTGAGCCCAAATGAGGGGGGTCCATGATCTGAGCCCGAATGAGGGAGACCAAATTGTGAACATTGTAGAAAAGGGGTCTGAGCCAGGACGAGGGTGAGCAGTGGTCCGAGCCCAAAGGAGAGAGACCAGTCTTGAACTTGTGAAAGTGAAAATCCTGACAAAGGAAAGGAACTTTTGTGTTTTGTTTGTTACTTCAGGCCCTCTTCAATAAGAGACTGTCATTGCGAGAGAGACTTTGGCGGAAGGCCTTGATGCCTATGTGTTGAACTGTTACCTCGTGGCAAACAAGCCAGAGTGTGTGTGAAGCCTGCACGTGCCACCTTGCCCTGTGCTGAAAACGCGGGGAAGGGAAGAAAACTGCTCAACTATCCTGACATATCATTTCTTGAACACTTTTTGTTTCCATACATTGTTATCCCACACCATTTTGTTTTTAGAAATAAGGATTGGCAATAGGTTTATTAGTATAGGCCCTTTTATTTTGACAGACTCCACTTGGACTGCTTTATTATTATTTGATGGTTGTAGCCTCCTCCCATCTTTAGATTTAGGTTTATATAGGCATTCTACCAACCCATTGAAGTTCAGTAAACACCCTTTAACTCTGACACTTGTGTCTGTCTTCACACTCACCTGGATTCTGCAGGAGCGATGGATGATTCCTCTGGCGCGTGTAATGGTTCTACCTATCCAAATGAGGTCCTGGACTGCTAGGGCGGACCTGCGGACACAACAACTGAATTAGTGCTCTGCCCCTTGTTTTACCTATCTACCCCTTCCCGAGTACCTGGTGTGCATATGTGTATTCTACTGGGCTCACCCTTAATGCTGATTTGGTGAGCTCTCCATCCTGAGCTATGCAGGGTCGTTGAGTCTTGAGCTGACTTGAACCCAGTTACTTCACTGGATCGGTGGGTATTTGCTTGCCAGGTAGATTTGTCTATTATGACACTCAACTGTCTTTACAGTTCTTACTTGTACACTGTCTTTTCAGGTTGAGGGCTGCTGACGCTGCCAGTAATTGTTCGGGTGGTTCAGACTGATGCGATGCAACCGTTTCAGAGATTGGTAAATTTGCTTCTCTCTAGCTAGAGTAGTCTGTGGTAATATTTGGTTACCTTCTTGTTAAAGTGTCCCTTAATAGTCTTTCTCTTTTGCAGGACCGGAGTCGGAGTGTGCTGCGAGGGACTTCAGGCAGAGGGAGCCGCGCGCGACTGGAGACGTGCAGAACGAAGATCCAGCGGCGAGGAATGCTGAAGAGGTCTTGCGTAGCTGCAGGTAAGTTTACGACTGCCGTAGCGCAGAACGGACAAAGAACCTCTGAAGAAGAGGCTGGAGAGGACTCACGTCCCTGCAGGTAAGCTGTCAAGCGTTGTAATGATGAACGAAGGAAGGAAGGCAACCGCTGCAGAGGATGAGGAAAGGCAGCACGTTGCTGTATGCTGAAGCTGAAAATGTCCTGGATTACTGGCAGAAAATCTTCAGAGCTGCGGTGAGTGTGGGAACAGAAAATCACACGAAGCAGGAGTTGCTGGCTGGGTGTGGTTTACATAGGCAGCCACACCCAGAAACTAGACCGCAACTCTCAGAATGGGTACAAGAAACAGGAAATGGAACTCCTTACCCAGGAAGTGTGTCTATAATACTGTGAACACAATATTTACCTGGTATTATAAGGGTGAAAGAAACACTAAGAGTCACTAAAGTGTCTTGTGTGCCAGGCCCTTGTCCACATAGCTCCTACCTGTCTACTTAATGAAGACGGATGCTTGCTTGGGAACTTAGTGCTCATGACAGTTCTCCCTCTCAAGGCCCCTCCTAAGGGTGTGATTCTTGGCTTAGTGGGGTTGTTTCGGTGAAATTGGTTCTGCAAACGAGGGGCGTGAATGTTTTAACTGGGTTCCCAGGACCTATCTTGTGGCCCGTACCCCTTCCAGTTTACCAAGTAGTATAGCTTATTTTTCACCAACTTGGGGTCTAATATCTTCTTAACTTCATACTCGGGTTCATCTCCGATTATCACTGGAGCCGGGGGTGTTGGCAGGAGAGTTTCGGGGTACACTGGTTTTAATAAAGACACATGGAAGACCGGGTGGATGCGTATATGAGATGGCAGAGTTAGTTTTATAGCAACCGGCGACACCACCACTTCAATAGTGAAGGGCCCCAAGAACTTAGGTTGGAGTTTCTTGGATCCTTTTAGTAGAATGTATTTAGATGCCAACCACACTGAATCGCCCATCTGGTAATCAGGTGCTTGTCTGCATCGATGGATGGCATATGTCTTCTGAGCTTCTTTGGCCGTCTTTAAATGGCTCATGGCATTTTGACAGGCTTGACTAATGCACTCGTGCAAGGTCTTGACTACAGGCATTTCAATGGCCTCTGGTGGGTCGTACACTGAAGTTCGTGGGTTCTGACCATATCATTTATAGAATGGGCTTGACTGAGTGGAGGAGTGTACCGATTTGTTGTAGGCATATTCTGCCATCCATAAGACTTCTGTCCAGTCTTGGTCTTTCTGATGTAAGAGACAACAGAGGTATTACTCGAGAGTTTGACTTGTGCGCTCCGTTTGACCATCGGTTTGTGGGTGATGGCTCGTGGAGAGGTGAACCTTGACTCCTGCTAAATTACAATAGTTCTTCCAGAATCGTGACACGAATTGACTGCCTCTGTCAGATATTACTACTGATGGAAAGCCGTGTAATTTAACTATGCGATCCAGGAAAACCTGAGCCATTTGTGGGCTGAGGGAATTCCTTTTAATGCTATAAAATGGACCATTTTAGAAAATAGATCAATGACTACGAAGATGGTGTTGTACGCTGCACTAGGAGGTATGTCCGTGATGAAATCCATCGAAATGGTATGCCAGGGTGCATTTGGTATCGCTAGTGGTTGTAATAGACACGCTGGTTTCAATTTTACTGCCTTATTTTGAGCACAGATTCAACATGAATTCACAAAGTTGGTAATATCGTCTCTCCAGCTTGGCCACCAGTATGACTTCTTGACCTTTTCCAGGGTTTTGGCTATTCCGGGGTGGCCTTCCAGGGGAGCATTGTGGTAACTGGTAATTACTTGTTCCTGTAAGACGCGCGTAGGAAGATAAAGGTGTTCTTGGTAATACGGCAGGCCGTCCTTGATGGAAAATTGGTCTCCTTTCTCAGTCCATGTCTGCAATTCAGCGGTTGGCAAGTTGTTCTTGATTTCTTCTTTCAACTTCTCCAATGAAGTGTTGGTAGATCTGCATATCCCTAGTATCTTGTGGCCTGGTATTATGTCTACTGGTTCCTGCACAATATGCATCTCCGCATTTACCAATTCTCGATAAAGCGTCTGCTTTGCCATTTTTGACTCGAGGTTGGCATGTTATTATGAAATCATATTCTGCAAGAAACAGAGCCCAGCGATGCTGTTGGGACAACTGGGCCTTGGCGGACCAACGGTATTGTAGATTTAGATGGCCCGTTATGATTGTCAGGGTGTGTTTAGCTCCTAACAAGTAGTGCCTCCACTCTTTTAGGGCGTCCCTGATGACTAATAGCTCCTTGTCAGTAACTGCGTAGTTCAGTTCTGCTGGAGAGAACTTTTTCGACCAGAAGGACACTGGATGAAGATGACCAGTTTCTGGGTTCCGTTGGTATAGGACCGCTCCCATGGCTACACTTGAAGCATCTGTCTGCACGGTGTAAGGGAGTTCAGGTTATGGGTGTTGAAGAACCAGAGTGGAAGTGAATTTGTCCTTGAGAGCTCGGAATGCTTCCTCAGCAGCTGATGTCCACTCAAATTTTCAATGTTTTCGTAACAAAGTATTGTGAGAATCCCGGTATGAATCGCCAGTAGTAGTTTGCGAAGCCGAGAAAATTCTGAACCCCTTTTAGGGACGTAGGTGAGAATTGACTCTACCTTCCTGTTGTCCATTCATATGCCTTGGGGTGAAAGTACAAACCCAAGAAACTCCACTTCAGTAACATGGAATGAACACTTCTCGAGTTTGGCATATAGATGGTTGTCTCGCAATTTCTGGAGTACAGCTCGTACATGTGATATGTGCTCCTGTAGGCTCACAGAGTAGATAAGTATATTGTCGATGTATACTACCGCACATACGTCTAGTAGTTCACGCAGTACATCGTTCATGAAAAATTGAGATGCCACGGGTGCATTGCACAAGCCGAAAGGCATTACTTGGTACTCGTAGAGACCGTACCTGGTGCGAAACGCAGTCTTCCATTCATCACCCTCTTTTACGCGCACCAGGTGGTAAGCTCCACGAAGATCTAATTTCGTGAAGACCTGCGCTTGTTTCACTTTGTCTAATAGTACTGGGATCAACGGAAACGGGTACCTATTCTTGACCGTGACTTGATTTAAAGCCTGGTAATCTATGCATGTCCTCAGGCCCTCCTCCTTTTTAGGGACAAAGATGAGGGAAGAGGCTGCTGGTGATTTTGACGGCCGAATAAAATGGTTCGCCAGATATTGATCTAGGTAGGTTTTCAGGTGATTATTTTCTTTTTCCGTTAGAGCGTAAATCCAGCTACACGTACTTATGCCCCTGGTATCTCAAGTCAATTTGGCAATCGTAGGAACAATGGGGTCGCAGGATAGTGGCTTGCTCCTTAGCGAAAAAATCTTGGAATTCCAGGTATTCGGAAGGGAGGCTTCCCACTATTCCCAACATAGATACTGTCTTGGGACTGATTGGTAACGGACATCCAGAGTTTTGTTCTTTCCAGTAACAACTGTCACATTTGTCAGTGAATGGTAAGGTTCTTTTACGCCAGTTAATACTGGTATTGTGTTTTCTCAACCAGGGCATCCCGAGGATGATCTGGAACTGTGGAGCTGCGATAAGATCAAACAATAGTTTTTCTCTATGTCCATCTTGGAAAATTAGTACGATCTCAGCAGTACATCGTGTTACTGGGCCAGAAAGCAATTGCGTTCCTTCTACCATCGTAACATTCTCTGCCACCGCCTTGGAGCAGACGGGTAATCCGATTTTACCAGCTATCTCAAGGTCCATGTAGTTACTGATTGCTCCACTGTCAATAAATGCCTCTAGAGCGTGCATTCTGGAAGGGTGTTGCTGGTTGATCAGGACCAAAGGTATAGCAAAATGTGAGGCCATGGAGTTCTTTTCTGTGCTCGGCAGACTGACCTCTAGGTCTGCCGGGCATTGGAGTTTCCCTGACTCGTCTTTCTAGTCACAGTTGTCCATGGCCCCTACTACTTTACGAGGAGGTTTAGCCGGGCAATTCCGTAAAAAGTAGCCGGACTGGTCACAATGCAAACATAGCTGCTCCAATCGCCGATGGTCTCTTTCTGCTTTGGAAAGAGGTCCTCAGAGAACGACTAATTGCATGGGCTCGGGATGTGATTCTGCCGGATGTCTGACAGGTGGGTCTTTAGTGCGCATATAGAACACTCTGTTCTCCGAACGGGAGTGATCAGCCTTTCCGATCCTGTAACCGGTGCTCTAACTGTATAGCCAGATCTATATATTCTGAACACACCTCGGGGGGGTTATCCACTTGTGCGAGGACATCTTTTAACTCCCCCCGCAGGCCCCTGTAGAACAGGGTGGGGCGCTTCTCCTTGGGCCAGTTTGATTCAGTTATTAGATGATTAAAATTTGCCACGTACGACAGAAGGTCCTGGCTGTCCTGGCGGAGAGATAGCAATTCGTTGTCTAATGCCTGTCCCTGGGTGTGGCGAGCAAAGAGTTTTTCAAGTTCTCGCTGAAAGCCCGGGAAGTTCCATAGTAAGGGGTCATCCCTGTTCACTAATGGGACCGACCAGTCTGCTGCATGACCCCCTATATATGACAGTACAAACACCACTTTTGATTGGTCCGTCGGAAAAACTCCAGGCCTGCACAAAAAGTGCAAATGACATTGATTCATCGATACCCCAAACTTCCTTGGGTCCCCTGTAAATCTCTCGGGGGATACTAGTGGTATACTGCCTGGAATAACTACTTGTACTGGGCCTGAAGCTTGTGAAACTGGAGTGGACAGAGCCCCCCCTGGCAGAGGGGCTTGGCCTGCCTGTGTTTGCAGTAATTGACGTGCTAATTCCTCAGTCCTATCTCTGTTTACGACTAACTCCTGTCTGAGGGCGTTTGTTTCAGATTGGGCAGCATGCACCTCAGCCCGTAACTCCCCCAAGATTTGTGATAACTGGTCCACTTTTGAGGATTCTTTCACTCAGACAGAATGGTTTGAGTTGGCTTTGTTTTCTGTCACTCTCACCTAGATTCTGCAGGAGCGATGGATGATTCCTCTGGCCCGTGTAATGGTTCTCCCTAATCGACTGATGACCTGGACTGCTAGGGCGGACTTGCGGACACAAGAACTGAATTAGTGTTCTGCCCCTTGTTTTACCTATCTCCCCATTCCCTTCCCGGGTACCTGGTGGGCGTATGTGTATTTTATTGGGCTCACCTTTAATGATGACTTGGTGAGCTTTCCATCCTGAGTTATGCAGGGGCGCTGAGTCTTGAGCTGGCTTGAATTCAGTTACTTCACAGGATCGGTGGGTATTTGCTTGCCAGGTAGAATCATCTGTTATGACACTCAAATGTCTTTACAGTTCTTACTTGTCCACTGTCTTTTCAGGCTGAGGGCTGCTGACGCTGCCAGTAATTGTTTGGGTGGTTCAGACTGATGCGATGCAACCGTTTCGGAGATTGGTACGTTTGCTTCTCTCTAGCTAGAGTAGTCTGTGGTAATATTCGGTAACCTTCTTGTTAAAGTTTCCCTTAATAGTCTTTCTCTTTTGCAGGACTGGAGACAGAGTGCGCTACGAGGGACTTCAAGCGGAGGGAGCCGCGCGTGACCGGAGTTATGCAGAATGAAGACCTTGCTGCGAGGAATGCTGAAAAGACCTTGCGTAGCTGCAGGTAAGCTTACGACTGCCATAGCGCAGAACGGACAAGGAACTTCTGCAGAAGATGCTGGAGAGGACTCACGTTCCTGCAGGTAAGCTGTCAAGCATTGTAATGATGAACGAAGGAAGGAAGGCAACCGCTGCAGAGGATGAGGAGAAGCAGCGCGTTCCTGTATACTGAAGCTGAAAACGTCCTGGATTAATGGCAGAAAATCTTCAGAGCTGTGGTGAATGTGGGAACAGAAAATCACACGAAGCACGAGTTTCTGGCTGGGTGTGGCGTATATAGGCAGCCACACCCATAAACTAGACCACAACTCTCAGAATGGGCACAAGGAACAGGAAATGGAACTGGACATTCTGAAACCCTCCTACGTATGTGAATGCAAACTACTTCCCGCCCTACTTGTGTCGCACAACCTATTCTACTCTTAATGATGGCTGCCACTAGAGTTTTATTAACACTTTACTGAACCCGTCTCAGCTTATGCTTTCATTTGTCATTGGTAACAGGTGGGGGACATAGCCAGTACCAGTGCAACTATCATCTCCATTATTACTCTCCCCCTTCTGGGGAATTTATTGAGCACATTTCATTTTTCTTCATCCTGTCTTACCCATCTTTAGGTATCAATATTTGACCCACCCCCCTGAGACTGCCTCCTTTTTCTACGTACTCTTCTGGCCCACATGTCATGAAGCAGCACTCCTGATCACCTTCACAATCGACCCAGTGCTCAGTATAATTTTCTAGGTTGAAAGGGTACTCAAACATAGTACCTGGGGTCCTATCGTTCATTCATTGACTTGCATTTCATGTGGCTCATCTGTTTAAGTGTGGATGTGTAGCATTGCAATGGATCACTATGAGCAGGAGTTAAATTAACAAAAATGTGTCTTTATTGACTTCAAAATCGTAACATATATATAGGACAATTCCACCCAATCAGGATGCTTCCCTGCCCGAAAGTTTGAAAAGCCCCTCCAAGCCCCGCCCCCTTCCCTGGAGGATCCTGGTTGCCATAATGGAGCCCGCACTGGTGCCTCGTGGAGAACGCTGGTTTTCATTGTAAAAGTACACGGTAACTTCTGTGATACAGTAATGCTGTTTTCTACAGTTTTCTGTGGTGCGCTATTTTGTTTATTCACACGCTCGTGTGGCTTTCTGTTCCGGTCATTATAACTGCGGTTTGACTTCGAAAGGAACTTGCCAACCTTAAACTGGAAACAAGTTTTTCCCTCGGCTGCCTGAGCCGGCGTTGACTTCAGAGGGAACGTGTTGCCTTTGATGTGTAAACTATTTACATGAGTCATGTCTTTTCCTGCGGCTGCCTGAGCCGGTGCTTTTATGAAGTCTGTACTTGTACGGCCGCAGCTGTGAATATCAGGGCCTGTGTGTGTTTCGTTTTCATGACCCAGCACTGTTTTATTTTCTGTCTCTTGTCCCCACCAATCCTCCTTTGGGTTTTCCGTGTCTGGCGCTTCTGTCAGGTTGTCACAAGCACTTTATCTTTACCTAATATTACTGTCATCATGTGCTGCTCTACAACCTTTTCCCCTGTTTTCTTACACTGTTCTAATATTATTTGCAAGACGCAGAGACCTGTTAGTACAATACGAGGACTGCTATTAGTATTTAGAATGCATTACCTAGCTAGGTTTAGCTAGGACTGTGTACTGGTGGAGTGTGGAGGTAGCACCCTCCCTGCCTTCCTAAGACATTGTAAATATATTCCCAGAGGATCCACTAACTGTGATTTGATTTTGAAATGCGCTTGACTGCTGGGGGCTATCCTCTTGCTTTTTTCCCTGTTATGTGTAAAGTCATGATGCTATAGTCCATTGCCATGTCATATTGTTAGATGCCATGCTTGTATGTTTCTTTTATTGATTAATGTGAAGTCCTTTTTGGCACATGTTCATTTATCTGTTTTTATGTGTTTGTCTTGTATGCGCTCTCACACCTACGGGTTTATTATGCGTGATATAAATGAAATAAAGTAAAGTAAAGTAAAAAAGGTAGGCACCCATGAGAATAGAGCCGTGAACCAGTCCTCATCTTCAGCTTCAATAGTTTTCTGGACCATTTCTGTGTGCACATTTTGTAGGGAAGTTATCACTTTTGTCAAGCTCTCAATTTGCTCATCATGAGCTGGTGTGAATGTGCAACAGCATGAGCCAATTTTCGCACAAACTCCTCTCTCCATGGCAGTGAGGAGGTTGAGGACATACCTATTTTGAAGAGTCATCAATCTAGTATTTTTAATGCATTACCTAGCTAGGTAGTGTAAGGAAGGCATGCTATCAAACAGTGAAGACAGACACAAGTGATCACAGTTCAAGGGTGTTTATTAAACTTCAAATGGGTTGGTTGAATGCCTATCTAAACCTAAATCTAAGGATGGGAGCAAGTTACGACCATCAAATAATAATAACAAAGTTCTAGTCAAGTCTCTGTCAATAAAAGGGCCTATACCAATAAACATATTGCCAAGCCTTACTTCTAAATACAAAAGGGTGTTGGTGTCATGCCGCTATCTTTTGGTGGTCGCTGGCGGTTATGGAAGGCTTGGCGTTGGCGGTGCCATTAGAATGTTCCGTGTTTTTTCTCTTCACTTCCTGGTTTGACGGTCTAGTCTTTTTCTCTTGTTCCTGTATTTAACCACGCCCTCCCCTGGGCTCTCTGCGTTGCAACTTTGTTTCCTGTGCCTTGTTGCCGTGCTACTTTGTTTTCCTTACCTTACTCCTGTTGCCATTTACCGCGACCTCTATCGCGGTATCCTTTCGCTCTACTTCTCTCCTCTCCTTCCTTTCTCCCGTTCCTGGTTCTTGGCGGTATCTCCACTCCGGTCTCTCGCACTGCTCCTTGTTCAGTATCAGCTTCACCGGACTCTCCAGCTTACTGCTGCACCGAGAAACTTACCTTGATTATCCTGCTCCGGTTTTTCCTGCATTCCCGGGCTCACAGTCATCTCTTCCTGCTCAGCATTGGTACCAACTACATCCGTAGAGAGGTTTTTTTAAGCGGCTGCTTTTTTCCTCTCATCTTGGTTTCTGCGGGACGGGGGCCGGCTGCTTCCCTGTTTGTCAGGGGATCAGGGTGGCTTCTTCCCGCGGACGGCCGTACCTCTTCACAAAGAAGAAGAAGCCCAAGAACAAGACCTTCAGACGAAACCCCGTTCCGGAAGAGACAGGTGAGGAGAAAGGGGAGGTGGACATTGATTTATCAGATTTGGAGGATAATACGCTGGTTCCCAACACTCGTGACAGTTTGCAAGGCCAGAAAGAGATTACAATGTCTATTCCGGAACAGGTCCAAGAGCTGCTCACAGCAATGCAGAATGTGACATTAGAATTACAGGCTGTGAAAGCCGAAAACGCTGCTCTAAGACAGCGAGTCGACCACTTCGAACAGTCCCGGAGTGATCTGCCTCCCATGCCCTTACCCTGCGGTAAATATAACGGTTCACCTACTGGATTTAAAGAATTCATGGAGGCTTGCATAATATATTTCCCCTTCAGACCTCAGACATATGCCTCAGATGCAGCCCGCATAGGGTTTCTGATATCTAACCTTACGGGTAACGCTCTTTCCTGGGCTACTCCGCTTGTGACCAGTGCCAGCCCGTTACTACACGATTACGCCGGGTTCACCGCCCAGTTCAAATCGGCCTTTGAAAGGCAAGAGCCTGCGGTAGTCGCCAGTGAACAGTTACTGGATATTCGACAGGGAAGTTCCGATCTTCTGTCCTACATCTCCCACTTTAAACGAGTGGCTGCAGACGCAGGCTGGCAAGAGAACGCTCAGTACACCATTTTTCGCCGAGGATTGAGGGAAGACCTTAAGGATGAATTAGCAAGGGTAACCAGACCAGCTACTTTAACCGACTTGTGGTCTACAGTGGTACAGCTGGATTTCCATCTCTCAGAACGGCGGTCTGAACGTAGAAAACAGCGTGGATTTCCTGCTACGCCTGATCCTGGGATTACCTCTCCTTCTCCTACCTGTAAGTCGAAAGAGGAGCCAATGCAGATTGGGACTACTCGAGGACCACTCACCTCGGAAGAAAGAAGAAGACGCAGGGAGAACAACCTGTGTATGTATTGTGGATCTAACCAACATATTCTTGGAGACTGCCCTAATGTACCACCAAGACGTTCGGGAAACGCCATTCCTCGGAGCTAGTAGGGACGAGTTACCGAGGGGGATTTACTGGTCCCTTTGTTTCTTTATCAGTCGTACCCATGCTTACCACAGAAGACAACCGTCTCATGGTAGTCGGAGTAGAGTTGTTTATCTCTCAGCAGTCCTATGAGGTTCTGGCACTACTGGACTGCGGCGCTGCTGGTTGCTTTATGGACTTGGTTTGGGCGGAAAAGGTCGGCATTCGCCGTTTGCAGAAAGACGAGGACCAAAAGGTGGAAGGTGTAGATGGTAGACCACTCAGCTCGGGTCTAATCACCCATACCACACCTCCGATGCAGATGAAGATCCTACATCATAATGAAACCATTCAATTCGACCTCATCCGAGCAGCTCATTTTCCAGTAATCCTGGGGGTCTCTTGGCTTCGGAAGCATAACCCGACCATTGATTGGACAAAGAACCAATTGTCATTTACCTCAACTTTTTGTCGTCAGTCATGTTCTTCACAGACCCTGCATACTTCTGTCCACATTTTACCAGATGTAACCTCCAGTTTAGATGTGTTGAAGGTAAACAGCATCCCTAAAGAATATCTCCGCTACCAGGAGGTGTTTACGGACGATGGCCCGCAGGAGTTACCTCCTCATAGACCAGAGGATTGTCAGATCATTCTCCAACCCAATGCTGTTGTTCCTTTTGGACGAATGTTTTCCCTTTCCCTCTAGGAAAAGAAGGCTCTCAAGGAATATCTGGATTCTAATTCACATCATGGCCTGATCCGACCTTCATTCTCCCCTGCAGGGGCTTCACTTTTTTTTGTTCCAAAGATAGGTTCCAATGAACTTCGTCCTTGCATCGATTATAGGGGCCTAAACCAAGTCACTCTTAGGGATAGGTATCCCATGCCACTGATCGGAGACATTCTGGAAGCAGTACAAGGAGCAAAAATCTTTTCTAAAATCGATTTAAGAAGAGCCTACCACCTTTTGCGGATACGATCCGGTGATAAATGCAAGACTGCTTTTCACACTCCCTTCGGACACTACGAATACTGTGTCATGCCCTTTGGCCTAGTCAACGCTCCAGCAATATTTCAAAGATTCATGGATCGCATCTTTTCTGATCTACTTTTTCATTGTGCCGTCGTCTATCTTGACGACATACTGGTCTATTCTAAAGACGCCCAACTCCATTCGGATCACCTCCAACAAGTCCTTCAAAGACTGCAAGACAATCTACTTAAAGCCAATGCTGATAAGTGCATTTTTCAAGCCTCCGAGGTCAACTATCTTGGCTTTATCCTGTCTTCGGAAGGAATCCGCATGGATCCCGCTAAGATCGACGCCATATTGCAATGGCCTACACCTCATTCCATCAAAGACGTCCAAAGGTTTCTAGGGCTAGCCAATTTTTATCGCAAATTCATCCAAGGTTTCTCGGATCGAGTTCTTCCCATTACAAAGCTGTTAAAAAAGTCTTCAATGCCCTTTATCTGGTCTTCTGAGGCAAACCGAGCTTTCCAACGACTTAAGGAGGAATTCTGCTCGGCCCCGGTACTTCATCAACCAGATCAGAATCTAAGATTCATTGTGGAGACTGATGCCTCCTCTGCGGCGATTGGTGCAGCCCTTCTACAGGAACATGAAGGTTTGGAACATCCGGTTGCCTACATGTCCAAGACACTGAATGACAGCCAGACACACTATTCAGTGATAGAAAAAGAACTCCTGGCCATGAAATCTGCATGCGAAGAATGGAGACATCTCCTACAAGGGGCTAACCATCCCTTTGAAATCAGAACTGACCACAAGAATCTTAAAGTACTGCAAAAGATGGAATGTGTCAACTCCCGTCAGGCTCGTTGGGCGCATTTTTTCTCCCAATATGATTTCACATTGACCTACTTACCAGTTTCCAAGAACATACTAGCTGATGCTCTTTCTAGAAGGCCTTATTCAGACATGTCTCAGAAAGAATTTCCCAGTCTCATGCTTCCTGAAGTCAAGGTAATCTGTTCGGTGGAGTCTTTCTTAGAAAGGGTCCGCAAGGCCACGCGGTCCACCTCTCCTCTCTCAAAGGATCTATCCCTTAAAGATGGTTTATGTTTTAAGCAACAGAGATTGTTTCTGCCAGACAGATTCACCCGTCAATCGGCTTTAAAGTGGTGCCACGATGATCCAACGGCAGGACACAGAGGTGTTAAGAACACTTTGGAATTGCTTCATCGCAGGTTCTGGTGGACCGGTATGGCCAAAGATGTTTCAACCTACGTCAAGTCATGTCCGGTATGCTGTCGATCCAAACATTGCACTCAAAAGTCGATTGGTTTTCTCCAACAACAGGACCTTCCCAAGAGACCCTGGAGCCTTATTTCCACAGATTTTATTGTGGATCTGCCACCTTCGGAAGGTTCATGCATCATGGTAACTGTCGACTGCTTCACTAAGATGGCACATTTCACTCCCTTGGCTGGTCTTCCCACTGCCGCTGAGATGGCGGCTGTATTTGCCAGAGAAATATTTCGCTTACATGGTACTCCGGACAAGATTATTTCTGACAGAGGTTCTCAGTATACGTCAAGGTTCTGGAAAGAGCTATGTGAGAGACTGGGAATGGAACGGGCCTTATCATCTGGTTTCCACCCTCAGACTAACGGGCAGACTGAAAGAACCAATGCCACGCTGGAGTGGTATCTTCGATGCTTCACAAATGCCCAACAGGATAATTGGGTTAGTCTGCTGGTCACCGCGGAATTTGCCTATAACAATGCCGAGCACAGTGCCACTGGTCTCAGTCCTTTTTTTTTGTTCCTATGGTTTCCATCCCAGCTTTATTCCTTCTCTCTCCTTTCCTCCTTCTACCACTCCATCTGTGGATGCCTTACTTACCAGTATCTCAGAGGCTCACAAGTCTGCCACGGGAAGTTTGCGGGCGAGCAGTCTTCGGTATCGATCATACTGCAATCTTAAGCGCCAGCCCGTTCCAGCTTGGCGAAGGGGCACCAAGGTCTGGTTGTCTACTAGGTTTCTGCCTCGCTGGCTTCGCCCCTCTAAACTGTCTCCCCGGTACCTGGGTCCTTTCCCTATACTTCACCAGATCAACCCCGTGGCCTTCCGCCTTCGGTTGCCCAAACACATGCACCGTCTCCATCCTGTATTCCATTCCTCTCTCCTGAGGGAATGCAAGGGTGATCCCTACCATCGCCCTTTGCCACAGGACCCGGTCCCCAAGGCGGTTCCTTCCGATGAGTATGAGGTGGCCTCCGTTCGTGACTCCCGCTATCGGCGGGGTCGCTTGGAGTATCTCATCCACTGGAAAGGGTATCCACACTCGGAGGACTCCTGGGAACCGGTGTCTCATGTTCACGCTCCTGCGTTGATTCAGCGGTTTCACCGTCTGTTCCCGGGGAAGCCGGGGGGGGTGTCCCTTGGGAGGGGGCATACTGTCATACCGCCGTCTTTTGGTGGTCGCTGGCAGTTATGGAAGGCTTGGCGTTGGCGGCGCCATTAGAATGTTCCGTGTTTTTTCTCTTCACTTCCTGGTTTGACGGTCTAGTCTTTTTCTCTTGTTCCTGTATTTAACCACTCCCTCCCCTGGGCTCTCTGCGTTGCAACTTTGTTTCCTGTGCCTTGTTGCCGTGCTACTTTGTTTTCCTTACCTTACTCCTGTTGCCATTTACCGCGACCTCTATCGCGGTATCCTTTCGCTCTACTTCTCTCCTCTCCTTCCTTTCTCCCGTTCCTGGTTCTTGGCGGTATCTCCACTCTGGTCTCTCGCACTGCTCCTTGTTCAGTATCAGCTTCACCGGACTCTCCAGCTTACTGCTGCACCGAGAAACTTACCTTGATTATCCTGCTCCGGTTTTTCCTGCATTCCCGGGCTCACAGTCATCTCTTCCTGCTCAGCATTGGTACCAACTACATCCATAGAGAGGTTTTTTTAAGCGGCTGCTTTTTTCCTCTCATCTTGGTTTCTGCGGGACGGGGGCCGGCTGCTTCCCTGTTTGTCAGGGGATCAGGGTGGCTTCTTCCCGCGGATGGCCGTACCTCTTCACAAAGAAGAAGAAGCCCAAGAACAAGACCTTCAGACGAAACCCCGTTCCGGAAGAGACAGGTGAGGAGAAAGGGGAGGTGGACATTGATTTATCAGATTTGGAGGATAATACGCTGGTTCCCAACACTCGTGACAGTTGGACAATGGTGTATGCAAAAAGGATAGTGTTCAAGAACTAATATGTCAGGACGGTGGAGCAGTTGGCTTCCCTTTCCCACGTTTTCAGCACGGGGCAAGGTGGCATGTTCGAGCTTTGCACAGACTCTTGCTTCACGGCCACAAGGATACAGTTCAAAGCACAGATATAGGGGCCTTCTGCCAAAGAATCTTTTCCACTAACAGTCTCTTACTGCAGAGGGTCTGTCATAACAAACAAATAAATCTCAAAGTTCCATTCCTATCCAGATCTTCACATGCACAGGTTGTCACTTTCATTGTTCATCATGGATCTTCCTCTTCAGACTGAGACCCCCTTTTTATCACAATGTTCACGCTTGGTCTCCCTCATTCAGGCTTGGACCATGGATCTCCCACATTCGGGCTGGGATCCTCTTGATATGGATCTCCCTCATTCGAGCTTGTATCCGCTTGATATAGATCTCCCTCGTTTGGGCTTGGATCCTACACACTTAGGGCCTAATTCACAGAAGCGTTTTATAATGGGGCAATCCCAGTGGAAAACGTTCTGTGCATCAGGCCCTTAATATCTGATTTGAAGACTTTCAAATGTGCAATGGGTTTTGCTAAAACCGTTGCAGGACAACTACGATTCTCTTCATGCCATTGTTCTCATCAATCTTCTACTTTCATTTCTCTTGGTGGAATATCTTACAGAGACCTTCGATGGAGCACATCCACAGTGCCGGACCACTCTGTCAACGGTATTGTATCTTTCCTTCTCAAGTTCAAACATTCATCAGCACTTTAGCTTTACTTGCGTCTTTAAACACACACGTTTAACAATGTTCGTTCCGCTTGCAACCTTGACTTCAATACAGACTGGTCTTGCATCAGTCTCCACAACTCACCGGCTGTGTTGATCTCTCTGGCGCTTCTTTGTTCTTGGAGTGAAAGACGATACCATGGTGGCTGCTGCTACTCCTCCTCCCCACCTTGGTCAGTTACACAGGAGGGCCTTTGGTATCTCCAACCACCAATGCAGGATTCTTCAGTCTTGTTTCCTGGCCTTACGCTTTCTGCCTTGAAAGTTTCTTGAAAGTAATAGCGTCTTACCAAAAAGGTCTAGGGTAATTCCCTTCTTACTAACCCTTCTTGGTTTGCCGTCTTTCTCCCCTCGTTCAGCTGCTGACTCGAAACTACTGTAGCTTTGTGTGCTTTGCCTCGCTCAGAGTGTGCTCTTGTGCTCCGCCTTTTATCCGTGTGGGTAAGTTTAATGGACTTCAGGTGAGTGATTGTCAGTAATTGCCTGACCTTGCCTGATCATAGCAGTGGGACATGTCAGATACACTGCTCGGGTGTGAGTCTGTTTTCTCCCAGAGTGGGCTGTTCTAGTGTTTCTCAGTATTGGGGAAGGAGAGATTGGTTGTGAACACGAATATTCCCTGATGGTAGAAAAAGGGGGGAGGGTGATGGGTATTACAAAAAGGACGAATATCGTGTCTCCCTTTTGAACATTCTCCCCTGAATTCTCCACTCAGTAGGTTGTCCTTTTTTATTCTGTCTTCAGAATTGGGACTTGAAAGAGATGGAATTTCTTTGGTACTTAATGCAGTAGAACCCTGGGGAATAAGGTGAGGAAAATCTGTGGGTTTTCCACAGTAGGAATAGAGAATAGAATAGAGCCATGACCTGTCCTCATCTTCAGGTTGAATAGTTTTGTGGACCATTTTTGTGTGCACATTTTGCGGGGAAGTTATCGCTCCTGTTAAGCTCCCATTTTGCTCATCGTGAGCTGGTATGAATGTGGAACAGCTTGAGATGAATTTGGCACAAACTCCTTCCTCCATGGCAGTGAGGAGGCCAAGGGCATACCTATTTAGGAGAGTCATCAATCTGATACCGCTCAGCTCTTCCTTAATTGCATTGAATCCCTTTTCAGTTTATGGCCTGCAGTAACTCTCAACTTATTATCTGCAAGCATTTGTCACTTGCTGCCGTTTGCAAGCCTTGGGCGAGGACAGACACAAAGAACATGTGCCTTGTTAAGCAGCCTGTGTTCATATGGGATATGGTCCAGTACATGGTTAGTATTCTTTGAGAAATAATTGTCTCATTTTGTATTTTGTGCGTTGTGACCTTTCATATCCTTTCACCTTCTGGTCATTTTTTACCATAGGGTAGTCTACTATTTGCACCACATTACTTTGGGGCACCACCAGTGCTGGTGCGTGTAACACCGCTAGTGAGCAGATGCCACCCAATTTGGTGGGAACTGCATATAAGCCTGTGAACCACAGGCCCAATAGTGGTCCATTAGTACTGCTGTGTCTACTTCCATGCCTGGCAAGTCCATGATGCGTTACATCCCACATTGTTCCCCATTTGCACTGTGCCATTATTTCTAATATACAGAGATGGGCTCTCTAATCTTGTTATGTGTACTGGTCCTTCTTCGTCCTCAACCCATGTCAACAGTCTGGCATATTGTTTCCATTCTTCTATACATTTTGTGTTAGCATTTTCTAGAGGATGCCATGAGAATCCTATAAGTGCCTCTGCTCTACATCCCATTATCCCTTCTAGCCAACCCTGAGACATAAACTACTCTCCTGTTATGTGTAGCTGTGTTATAACCCAGCAAAAGGATATCTCTTTTCCTTGATTGTCAGTACAGCTCAACAATGGATGGGCCATTTATAGTACTTCTCCCCTTTGTGGCCCCGACAGTGTATATTTCATCACTTTATTCACCATTGTCTTTTCCTTGATAAAGTAATCTTCATAAGGTGAATCTGCTTTTATCACCTATTTTAAGGAAGCTGAACCTCCCTGGAATTGTCCCCTTGTTTTTGTAACAGCGCTTTGGGACCATATCCATGGTGAAAGGCACTATACAAATGACGAAATGAAAACATTGAATTTGAGTTAAGCAATGTGCCCTGTTTACTGGTATTTCCATGGCCACAAACAATTTGGAGACACTCAAGGCATACGAAAGGAGTGAGCACACGAAGCAGTTTTCATCTGATTTCTCCCTTCCCACCTTAGTCATATGCCTGCACCAAAGGTTTTCTATTTTCTTAGTATAACCTTGGAAACGTATCTCAAAAGATGTTCGTCATTAACCACTTCTTGCCTAAAGCATGTCATTCCTTCCCTCATGTTAGTGGCTACATCGGTAGTATTACCACTAAAACACCTTACTGCTATTGTTTAGGAAAACCAAAAACAATAAAAGGAAAAGAAAAAAGCGCCGGTCATAATTGTGATGGAGTACATTTTCTCCAGATATCTCTTTCTCTTCACATATAGAGATCTCAAAGCAACAGAGTCTTTAGCTCTTGAGAAATACATTCTTGGTAGTGTGGTGTCACATGTCACGCTGTAGGTCACCTCTCTCTCCCTCGTCTGGTCACCTCTTCTTTCTTATGGCTCCTCTGCACCCAATGGGGGCCATGCCTTCAAACCTTTTGACATCACATATATGCATCCACGCTTTCTTACTGCACACTTTTACCGGGTTTGGGGTTGCATACTGGACAGTAAATGGCCCCTCAAATTGTGGCCTGTGCCACTTGCAGATAATGTTCCTCACATAAATTAGATAACTTGAAAAGAAAGACAAGGGGGAGGATCACAGCATGCACATCTACAATTCCCCCTCTGTTGTCGTTGGTGGCTTCTTGCTGACCCCACTGCTGCTTGAGCTGTCGAGAAATACATTTCAAACATTTAGTCATGGCAGTTAACTAATCATGCATTTCTGCATCCAATTGAGCTTGCATGGGAGGAACAACAGGGACATGCATCCTTCTGCCCGTTACTATTTCATGTGGCATGAGGTGGAGTTCTGAGCCTTGCTGATTGCGTAGTGCATAAAGAGCCAGGGGAAGGCAGTGCAACCAGTTTTTGTTCAGTGTATCCTTCAATGTTGCAATGCATTCCTTTAATAGGCCGTTTAAGCGTTCCTAAAAGCCATTGGCCTGGGGGTGTTAAGCAGGACAAAGCTTGTGCTTGATGCCAAACAGGGATGTTACATCAGAAAATAGCTAATGTGCAAAGTGTGGTCCATTATCTGACTGCAGCATTTCACACACTCCTGATCGGGGAAACACCACATGTACGAGGAACTTTGCAGCCGACTTAGCGTCTGCATGAGTACATGGTCCTGCTTCTATCCAGCATGAAACGGGACAAACCACCACTATCATGTATTGGTATCCATTACAACTTTGAAGCATATCGACACAGTCTATATACAAATGCCAAAAAGGGCATGTAGGGTGGGGTATTGCTCCTCTCACTGTCCTCAGGGTATGTTAAGTAGTATATTGCTGGCACGTGGCACAATTGACAATAACATTCACAATATTTTCATGCAGGTTTGGGACGAACCAGTGTTCTAAAACATCTGCTGCCACATATGCTCTTGTGTGTGCTGGGTAGTGCAGCTGTCATATTGTGTGGTGTGATTGCTATATCTGCTATTTGTGGGAAATATGCTGCCCTTTTTGCTTATTTATCTGCTGCTTCATTGCCATGGGAAACCAAATCTGTGCCCCTTATATGGGCAGCGCAATTCACCATGGCAGCCGCTGTGGGATATGACAGTGCATCTGGAAATCTTCCTATTAATGGGGCCTGCTGTACTGGTGTGCCGTCTGCGTGCTGTAAGCCCTCCTTCTTCCCCATGACAGCCCTGAGTGTACTGTAGATGTAAAGTAGGCAGAGTCAGAATATATTGTCACTATGCGGTCCTCATGCTCTTCAAATGCTACTGCCATCGCTGCTAATTCAGCTGTCTGTGCAGAAAACTGTGATGCTAATCTGTTGCTTGTTACAATCTCAAAGTCATCTCCCCTACCCCTCATCACTGCTGCTCCCGAATGCCTCAATCCCGTGCTCTGATCTATCAACGATGAACCATTAATGAAGACCACCTCTCCCCCTCAAACTTAGTTTCTTTTACTAGGAGCATATCGTCATGTCTGTCTGTGTATATAGAACAGTCATGGACCCATTGTCCTCCCTCTACTGGTTCAGAAATAAATCTTGCAAGATTCACTGTGTGACATCTAACAATGATTATTGATGGATTGGACAGTATAACCCCGTATTCAGAAGCCCGCTGTGTAGTGAGCGTGGACTTTGGTTTCTCAAGAATGGCAAATCGGGCATGCTCCACATATGTTACTGCACAGCCCATAGTTATCGCATATGATTTCTTTATTGCAAAGAGAACTGCAACCAGTGCTTGTTCACATGGGAAATGTCCTCTCAATACTGGATGTAAAACCGCACTGTAATTTGCCAAGAATGTGTACCCCATTGAAGTTCTTTGCGCAAGGACAGCTGGCATCACATATTCTTTTGAATGTGAGACTAAATAAAATTCTTCCTTTAATCTGGTATCTCTAGCACAGGGGCTGTACTTAGTGCTTCTTTCAGGGCCTCAAATACATTGATCATGTCCACATTATGGGGCTCTTCTCTTTCTGGGCTTTCTTCAGTCCTTCTAGAAGGGGCATACGTATGTGTTACGCTCAACTGATATCCCTAGGGGCGTCTGGAAGGCACAGAGATCTGGAACCCTGGATGCGCAGTTGTCCAGTGCTGAATAATGAATCTGCAATGACAGAAGCGAGGATTTGTGATAACTGTCTCTAATGGGCGAATCTCCCACCTTCTTCTGACCAATTCCATTCCCACTGGGCTCTTTTCTCACCTTAGTTATTTGTAGGGTGAACTATCCATCATGCGTTTCTTGTGCAGGGGTGCTTGATTTTTGTTGGTGAGCTGCCCGAATTGCTTCACTGGTGCAGTACGCCTTCCTTGGGCCCAGGCCTGCGGTGACCCCAAATCTGCTGGTAGGCAGGTAGGTTTGTTAATTGTAAATCTTTGTTCTGTTTATGGTGGGAATTTGTTAATGTCTTTATCTCCTTATTTTCAGGTGCGAAGGTCTTGATGCTGGCATGCCGGATGGAGAGACACGTTTTCTAGGTAAGAGAAAGCCCGAAGCACAGTGCCTTTATTGTCTTTTAAAGGTGTTTTCTCCTTCGTCTTCTCCTCACAGGCCGCTGTGGTGCTGTGAGTGGATGAGAGCACGATGAAAAACAGGCCCCCAGAATCCGTTAAGGTACGTACAGCGATGTGCGGTTGTTTAATATGGAAAGCGAACCTGAATATGTCTCTTTTCCTTTTCAGATGTTGCTGTGGTGCTCCGGATGGAAGCGTGGTGTAGCGTGATTGAATTCAGGTAAGACTATTGGAATTCGATGTTTTGGAAGCGCACGTTCTAATATTGTTTTTCCCTTTCTCGTTATTGTAGGTCGCAATGTTCGAACAGCAGCTGCGGTAGCTGTTAGCCAGAAGTACTTAAGCTAGTACTCACAGGTGAGTGATGTTTCTTCTTCTCTTGGTTTCCACAGATTGCAGCCCAGTTGAGATGCTGAGTGCTGGATGGTGTTTTCTCAGGTAAAACAGAATAATCTTGTTCTTGTTCTTGCAGGATTGATTACAGGAAGATGCTGAAGACCAGGAGCTGGACACGGGGAGAGTCACGTTGTGGGTTGCAGAATAACATGAAGCGTGTTCTGCAGTCAGGGTGTGGTTTATATAGCCCAGGTAAAGTAGTACCAGGGAAAGTAGTTCCAGGCCTGCCACACCCAAAACACTAGACCGCATGGCTTGGTTCTTAGAACTAGACTGTGTGGGTGCTTCCATGTTGGATTTAAAGGCCCATGTACATAAATGGGACCTAGTTTGAACAGCCCTTCCTTCCGACATATGAGCCTGGTGCCGAAGGCACCAGGACTGGCTCCAGGAGCCCTTCTGCAGTGGTTTTAAGGTCCTCAGGTTTCTGGTGGGAGTCATAGTCAAGTCTCTGTCAAATAAAAGGGCCTATACTAATAAACATGTTGCCAAGCCTTACTTCTAAATACAAAAGGGTGTTGGACAATGGTGTATGCAAAAAGGATAGTGTTCAAGAACTAATATGTCAGGACGGTGGAGCAGTTGGCTTCCCTTCCCCACGTTTTCAGCACGGGACAAGGTGGCATGTTCGAGCTTAACACAGACCCTTGCTTCACGGCCACAAGAATACAGTTCAAAGAACAGATATCGGGGCCTTCTGCCAAAGAATCTTTTCCACGAACAGTCTCTTACTGCAGAGGGTCTGTAATAACAAACAAATAAATCTCAAAGTTCCATTCCTATCCGGATTTTCACATGCACAGGTTGTCACTTTCATTGTTCATCATGGATCGTCCTCTTCAGACTGAGACCCCCTTTTTATCACAATGTTCACACTTGGCCTCCCTCATTCAGGCTTGGACCATGGATCTCCCACATTCGGGCTGGGATCCTCTTGATATGGATCTCCCTCATTCGAGCTTGTATCCACTTGATATAGATCTCCCTCATTTGGGCTTGGATCCTACACAGTTAGGGCCTAATTCACAGAAGCATTTTATAATGGGGCAATCCCAGTGGAAAACGTTCTGTGCATCAGGCCCTAAATATCTGATTTGAAGACTTTCAAATGTGCAATGGGTTTTGCTTAAACCGTTGCAGGACCACTTCGATTCTCTTCATGCCATTGTTCTCATCAATCTTCTACTTTCATTTCTCTTGGTGGGATACCTTACAGAGACCTTCGATGGAGCACATCCACAGTGCCGGACCACTCTGTCAACGGTATCGTATCTTTCCTTCTCTAGTTCAAACATTCATCAGCAGTTTAGCTTTACTTGCGTCTTTAAACACACACGTTTAACAATGTTCGTTCCGCTTGCAACCTTGACTTCAATACAGACCGGTCTTGCATCAGTCTCCCCAACTCACCGGCTGTGTTGATCTCTCTGGCGCTTCTTTGTTCTTGGAGTGAAAGACGATACCATGGTGGCTGCTGCTGCTCCTCCTCCCCACCTTGGTCAGTTACACAGGAGGGCCTTTGGTATCTCCAACCACCAATGCAGGATTCTTCAGTCTTGTTTCCTGGCCTTACGCTTTCTGCCTCGAAAGTTTCTTGAAAGTAACAGTGTCTTACCAAAAAGGTCTAGGGTAATTCCCTTCTTACTAACCCTTCTTGGTTTGCCGTCTTTCTCCCCTCGTTCAGCTGCTGACTCGAAACTACTGTAGCTTTGTGTGCTTTGCCTCGCTCAGAGTGTGCTCTTGTGCTCCGCCTTTTATCCGTGTGGGTAAGTTTAATGGAATTCAGGTGAGTGATTGTCAGTAATTGCCTGACCTTGCCTGATCATAGCATTGGGACATGTCAGATACACTGTTCGGGTGTGAGTCTGTTTTCTCCCAGAGTGGGCTGTTCTAGTGTTTCTCAGTATTGGGGAAGGAGAGATTGGGTGTGAACACGAATATTCCCTGATGGTAGGAAAGGGGGGGGGTGATGAGTATTACAAAAAGGATGAATATCGTGTCTCCCTTTTGAACATTCTCCCCCGAATTCTCCACTAAGTTGGTTGTCCTTTTTTATTCTGTCTTCAGAATTGGGACTTGAAAGAGATGGCATTTCTTTGGTACTTAATGCAGTAGAACCCTGGGGAATAAGGTGAGGAAAATCCTTGGGTTTACCACAGTAGGCACCCATGAGAATAGAGCCATGACCCGTCCTCATCTTCAGTTTGAATAGTTTTGTGGACCATTTTTGTGTGCACATTTTGCGGGGAATTTATTGCTTCTGTTAAACTCCCAATTTGCTCATCGTGAGCTGGTATGAATGTGCAACAGCTTGAGATGAATTTGGCACAAACTCCTTCCTCCATGGCAGTGAGGAGGCCAAGGGCATACCTATTTAGGAGAGTCATCAATCTGATAGCGCTTAGCTCTTCCTTAATTGCATTGAACCCCTTTTCAGTTTATGGCCTGCAGTAACTCTCATTTTATTATCTGCAACCATTTGTCATTTGCTGCAGTTTGCAAGTCTGCGGCGAGGACAGACACAAAGAACATGTCCCTTGTTAAACAGCCTGTGTTCGTATGGGATATGGTCCAGTGCTTGGTTAGTATTCTTAGAGAAATAATTGTCTCATTTTGTATTTTGTGCGTTGTGACCTTTCGTATCCTTTCACCTTCTGGTCACTTTTTACCCTAGGGTAGTCTACTATTTGCACCACATTTCTTTGGGGCACCACCAGTGCTGGTGCGTGTAACACCGCTAGTGAGCAGATGCCACCCAATTTGGCGGGAACTGCATATAAGCCTGTGAACCACAGGCCCAATAGTGGTCCATTAGTACTGCTGTGTCTACTTCCATGCCTGGCAAGTCCATGATGTGTTACATCCCACATTGTTCCCCATTTGCACTGTGCCATTATTTCTAATATACAGAGATGGGCTCTCTAATCTTGTTATGTGTACTGGTCCTTCTTCGTCCTCGACCCATGTCAACAGTCTGGCATATTGTTTCCATTCTTCTACACATTTTGTGTTAGCATTTTCTATAGGATGCCATGAGAATCCTATAAGTGCCTCTGCTCTACATCCCATTATCCCTTCTAGCCAACCCTGAGACATAAACTACTCTCCTGTTATGTGTAGCTGTGTTATAACCCAGCAAAAGGATATCTCTTTTCCTTGATTGTCAGTACAGCTCAACAATGGATGGGCCATTTATAGTACTTCTCCCCTTTGTGGCCCCGACAGTGTATATTTCATCACTTTATTCACCATTGTCTTTTCCTTGATAAAGTAATCTTCATAAGGTGAATCTGCTTTTATCACCTATTTTAAGGAAGCTGAACCTCCCTGGAATTGTCCCCTTGTTTTTGTAACAGCGCTTTGGGACCATATCCATGGTGAAAGGCGCTATACAAATGACGAAATGAAAACATTGAATGTGAGTTAAGCAATGTGCCCCGTTTACTGGTATTTCCATGGCCACAAACAATTTGGAGACACTCAAGGCATACGAAAGGAGTGAGCACACAAAGCAGTTTTCATCTGATTTCTCCCTTCCCACCTTAGTCATATGCCTGCACCAAAGGTTTTCTATTTTCTTAGTATAACCTTGGAAACGTATCTCAAAAGATGTTCGTCATTAACCACTTCTTGCCTAAAGCATGTCATTCCTTCCCTCATGTTAGTGGCTACATTGGTAGTATTACCACTAAAAAACCTTACTGCTATTGTTTAGGAAAACCAAAAACAATAAAAGGAAAAGAAAAAAGCGCCAGTCATAATTGTGATGGAGTACATTTTCTCCAGATATCTCTTTCTCTTCACACATAGAGATCTCAAAGCAACAGAGTCTTTAGCTCTTGAGAAATACACTCTTGGTAGTGTGGTGTCACATGTCACGCTGTAGGTCACCTCTCTCTCCCTCGTCTGGTCACCTCTTCTTTCTTATGGCTCCTCTGCACCCAATGGGGGTCATGCCTTCAAACCTTTTGACATCACATATGTGCATCCACGCTTTCTTACTGCACACTTTTACCGGGTTTGGGGTTGCATACTGGACAGTAAATGGCCCCTCAAATTGTGGCCTGTGCCACTTGCAGATAATGTTCCTCACATAAATTAGATAACTTGAAAAGAAAGACAAGGGGGAGGATCACAACATGCACATCTACAATTCCCCCTCTGTTGTCGTTGGTGGCTTCTTGCTGACCCCACTGCTGCTTGAGCTGTCGAGAAATACATTTCAAACATTTAGTCATGGCAGTTAAGTAATCATGCATTTCTGCATCCAATTGAGCTTGCATGGGAGGAACAACGGGGACATGCATCCTTCTGCCCATTACTATTTCATGTGGCATGAGGTGGTGGTCTGAGCCTTGCTGATTGCGTAGTGCATAAAGAGCCAGGGGAAGGCAGTGCAACCAGTTTTTATTCAGTGTATCCTTCAATGTTGCAATGCATTCCTTTAATAGACCGTTTAAGCGTTCCTAAAAGCCATTGGCCTGGGGGTGGTAAGCAGGACAAAGCTTGTGCTTGATGCCAAACAGGGATGTTACATCAGAAAGGAGCTAATGTGCAAAGTGTGGTCCATTATCTGACTGCAGCATTTTACACACTCCTGATTGGGGAAACACCTCATGTACGAGGAACTTAGCAGCCGACTTAGCGTCTGCATGAGTACATGGTCCTGCTTCTATCCAGCATGAAACGGGACAAACCACCACTATCATGTATTGGTATCCATTACAACTTTGAAGCATATCGACACAGTCTATATGCAAATGCCAAAAACGGCATGTAGGGCGGGGTATTGCTCCTCTCACTGTCCTCAGGGTATGTTAAGTAGTATATTGCTGGCACGTGGCACAATTGACAATAACATTCACAATATTTTCATGCAGGTTTGGGACGAACCAGTGTTCTAAAACATCTGCTGCCACATATGCTCTTGTGTGTGCTGGGTAGTGCAGCTGTCATATTGTGTGGTGTGATTGCTATATCTGCTATTTGTGGGAAATATGCTGCCCTTTTTGCTTATTTACCTGCTGCTTCATTGCCATGGGAAACCAAATCTGTGCCCCTTATATGGGCAGCGCAATTCACCATGGCAGCCGCTGTGGGATATGACAGTGCATCTGTAAATCTTCCTATTAATGGGGCATGCTGTACTGGTGTGCCGTCTGCATGCTGTAAGCCCCTCCTTCTTCCCCATGACAGCCCTGAGTGTACTGTAGATGTAAAGTAGGCAGAGTCAGAATATATTGTCACTATGTGGTCCTCACTGCTCTTCAAATGCTAATGCCATCGCTGCTAATTCAGCTGTATGTGCAGAAAACTGTGATGCTAATCTGATGCTTGTTACAATCTCAAAGTCATCTTCCCTACCCCTCATCACTGCTGCTCCCGAATGCCTCAATCCCGTGCTCTGATCTATCAACGATGAACCATTAATGAAGACCACCTCTCCCCCTCAAAATTAGTTTCTTTTACTAGGAGCATATCGTCATGTCTGTCTGTGTATATAGAACAGCCATGGACCCATTATCCTCCCTCTACTGGTTCAGAAATAAATCTTGCAAGATCCACTGTGTGACATCTAACAATGTTAATTGATGGATTGGAAAGTATAACCGCGTATTCAGAAGCCCGCTGTGTAGTGAGCGTGGACTTTGGTTTCTCAAGAATGGCAAATCGGGCATGCTCCTTATATGTTACTGCACAGCCCATAGTTATCGCATATGATTTCTCTATTGGAATGACAGCTGCAACCAGTGCTTGTTCACATGGGAAATGTCCTCTCATTACTGGATCTAAGATCGCACTGTAATTTGCCAAGAACTTGTGCCCCATTGAAGTTCTTTGCGCGAGGACAGCTGGCATCACATATCCTTTTGAATGTGAGACTAAATAAAATTCTTCCTTGTAATCTGGTATCCCTAGCACAGGGGCTGTACTTATTGCTTCTTTCAGGGCCTCAAATACATTGATCATGTCCACATTATGGGGCTCTTCTCTTTCTGGGCTTTCTTCAGTCCTTCTAGAAGGGGCACACGTATGTGTTACGCTCACCTGATATCCCTGGTGGCGTCTGGAAGGCACAGAGATCTGGAACCCTGGATGCGTAGTTGTCCAGTGCTGAATAATGAATCTGCCATGACAGAAGCGAGGATTTGTGATAACTGTCTCTAATGGGTGAAGCTGTCATGATGCCTACCCCCGGAGCACCAGGCCAGGCCCAGCACCCCCGGGAGCAGGCATCACGCTCCCGGGTAAAAGCCCAGCGGCCCTTTATAGGGGCTCTTTGGACTCTGTCCTGGCGCCATTGGCGCAAGGCTCATGTTGGACATCAGTCCTGGCGCCATAAGCACCAGACTCATAAGGGGAAGTGTTTGGTGCACTTACCTGAAGCAGACCATGCTGCACACTCACCTGATGCAGACCATGCTGCATGAAGAACCAAGCCAAATGAGGCTTAGGAGGAATTATTTTTCTGATGGAACTATTTTGTTACTTGGGTGGGGCTGTGGAAGAATACTCACCTGGAACTTCTTCCAAAGCTATTTAAGCCACGCCCGGACAGCCACACGTGCTTCGCATTGTTCTGCATCCCAGCAGCTGAACGCTCACCGTGTCTGCTCCTGCACCTGGACTCCAGCCACGCCCGCCTCGAACCTGGAACACCTGTAAGGGAATAAGAGAAGAGAAAGGTGAAAACCAAGAACTTATTCAACCTTCTTACCTGCATCCGGAATCTTCACGCCAGCATTCCTGAAGGAAGACTTCCATTTAAAAGCAGCGCATTGCTCGCTGCAGCGCAGCGCTTCACTCACCTGTTCCCGAGACGCCGCCCGGCTCCATCGCGGCTCTCAGCACCGGTCGCCACATCTCTGCACCTACGGGAGAGAAGAAGAGACAAAAGGTGAGCAAGGTAACACAAGAGGAAAGCCGAATTTTCAGCCATATTACTTACCGGCTTTTCTTGGTGAACCATTCCACATCTCGGGTCGGCGCCGCATCTTTGGCAGGTACCGCACCCCGGCCCCTATGGGGAAAGGACATTTTTAGCCATATTACTTACCGGCTTTTCTTGGTGAATCATTCCACCTCTCGGGTCGGCGCCGCATCTTTGGCAGGTACCGCACCCCGGCCCCCCATGGGGAAAGGACAAAAGACATTACTGGGGAATTATAAAGACATTTAGAGGGGTCGCCCTCATCACTAACTCACCTGATTTTACCACCGGCAATTTAACCCCTCAACGCATCGCCTTTGTTCTGAACCTGAAATAAAGGACAGAAAAGACAACATAAAAGGAGGCTCACACTTGAACTTTTGCATCTTCATACTTACGGCGTATTGCTCAGAAAAGTCAAGTGGATGTGCCAGCGCCATTCTGAAAACCAGTGAAGAAACTGGACGAACGCGCGCCCCTGCACCAGAAGCAGGATGGAGAGTTCATCCTTCCAAACCATAAGGTGAGCTTAAACCGGGGGTTTTGGAGGAATCAGAGAAGAACGAAGCGGGGAAAGGGGGAGCAAGCACACTATTCGGCAGACAGTTAATCCCCTTTCTTGTCTGCAGAAGGATAATCCTACGGGCCCGACAAGCAAGATTTGGGGGCCCTGTTCAATCGGTGGTCTGAATTCTGCGCATCACGCTTGAAGAGGCCACAGCAACCCAGACCAGACCAGCGCCTCCGTGGGAGCCAGGTGAGTGTTACAGAATCTCCCACCTCCCTCTGACCAATTCCCTTCCCACTGGGCTCTTTTCTCACCTTAGTTATTTGTAGGGTGAGCTATCTGTCCTGCGTTTCTTGTGCAGGGGTGCTTGACATTTGTTGGTGAGCTGCCTGAATTGCTTCACTGGTGCAGTACGCCTTCGTTGGGCCCAGGCCTGCTCTGACCCCTAATCTGCTGGTAGGCAGGTAGGTTTGTTAATTGTAAGTCTTTGTTCTGTTTATGGTGGGAATTCGTTAATGTCTTTATCTCCTTATTTTCAGGTGCGAAGGTCTTGATGCTGGCATGCCGGATGGAGAGGCACGTTTTCTAGGTAAGAGAAAGCACGAAGCGCAGTGCCTTTATTGTCTTTTAAAGCTAACCTGTGTTTTCTTCTTCTTCTTCTCCTCACAGGCCGCTCTGGTGCTGTGAGTGTATGAGAGCGCAATGAAAAACAGGCCCCCGGAATCCGTTAAGGTAAGTACAGCGCTGTGCGGTTGTTTACTATTGAAAGCAAACCTGAATATTTCTCTTTTCCTTTGCAGATGTTGCTGTGGTGCTCCGGATGGAAGCGTGGCGTAGCGTAATAGAATTCAGGTAAGACTGATGGAATTCGATGTTTTGGAAGCACACGTTCTAATATTGTTTTTCCCTTTCTCGTTATTGCAGGTCGCAATGTTTGAACAGCAGCTGTGGTAGCGGTTCACCAGAAGTCCTTAAGCTAGTACTCACAGGTGAGTGATGTTTCTTCTTCTCTCGGTTTCCACAGATTGCAGCCCAGTTGAGATGCTGAGTGCTGGATGGTGTTTTCTCAGGTAAAACAGAATAATCTTGTTCTTGTTCTTGCAGGATGACAGGAAGATGCTGCAGACCAGGAGCTGGACACGGTGAGCGTCACGCTGCGGGTTGCAAAATAACACGAAGCGTGTTCTGCAGTCAGGGTGTGGTTTATATAGCCCAGGCAAAGTAGTACCAGGGAAAGTAGTTCCAGGCCTGCCACACCCAAAACACTAGACCGCATGGCTTGGTTCTTAGAACTAGACTGTGTGGGTGCTTCCATGTTGGATTTAAAGGCCCATGTACATAAATGGGACCTAGTTTGAACAGCCCTTCCTTCTTACATATGAGCCTGGTGCCAAAGGCGCCAGGACTGGCTCCAGGAGCCCTTTTGCAGTCGTTTTAAGGCCCTCAGGGTTCTGGTGGGAGCCTGCTTGTGGCACAACTTGTGCCCCCTCACAGTGGTCATGACAGTGTGTGCAGTAGTCAAAGAGCCACATACAATAATTACATAGCCCCAGGCATTGCTGTAAGTCTTTCACTGTCACGGGGTGGAGTGTTTTTGCAATTGCCTCTGCTCTGTCAGGTGTCTTCCTTCCTTTGATTATCTGGCCCAAACATAGTCCTTCTTCCTGGCAGTACTGCAATTTTTCCTTGTCCACTGTGAAGGCATCATGAGGGAAGACACTGTCACGTTTCCGGTTCCAGGACCCTGTGTCTGTCATTTGCGTAAGTAGCTCACTTCCCCAAAGTGCATCCGACGCTCCTGGCGGTTGCCATGGCGCCTGCATGAACGTTGCGGCTTCAAGCAACGTAATGTTCCTAGACTTCTGAGCGTCTCCACCATTGTCATGGTTGCGCGACACCCATCCAGTACGTGGCGCACACACATACGTCACCACGCCAGGCACACAACATGGCAGCATAAAGAAGCGAGGAATCCATTCGGCTGGTGCTTCTGATTAAAGTAAGTACCTTTTGTTCCATTGCCTCTAGTTTCGGTATTCTGCTCTGCTGTTACCGACCCTTGCTTTGTGAAACGACTTGCCTTAGGATTACGATTTTCTTGTACTTGCTAATTTCCTGGTTAACAAATCCTTCTCAGCTCCACAGACTGCCTACTGGATCTTAAAGTGATGGATTTGGTTTCATGTTATCTATCTTACTGACAGAGTTCTCTGAACTTTGGACGCTATGCTGATTTCCAGAGCGCCCTCTGTCTCACGTTAGAGTGCCCTCGTTCCGCCCGGGAATACAGGACCTTACTAACCATATTATCTCCTTCCTCCTTTCGCCTAGCCATTCCCCTTTAGTCTTTTATTTTGTTATATGAGTCTAATCTGGGAATCCCAACGAGTAACATCATCCAAGTTAGGAGTTTTTTGCCACCAGCCATCCTCTTTACTTCAAAGCCCATTCCCAGTCTACCCAGGTTAGTGTCTAGCAGATTACTTGCTTTATGTTTTCAAGCATACTCCTGTACTAAAACTATCCTTCATTTTTCTTGCAGCCTTGTGAATACCTGGTGGTATTTTTGCTCTTTCAGGTGAACCTCTATCCTGTCCATTACAGTTCAAACGGATAGTGTGGTATTTCACTGGGAAGGTCAAAATTGACAAATTCAAACAGCTGCTCTTCTCTATTTCTCGATGGTGTGACATTCCTTGGTAGCGTAAGTATTGACAGACACAGACAACAGATTCAATTTTCTTAATAAAGTGGTTTATTTTTCTTAAGGTTCAGGATGGAGTAAAGCCTAACGTGCCATATGCTAAGGTGGGATTTCCCTAACTAAAGAAACTAAGGATAGTCTGTGCCAGTAAATTCAATTAAAAGTCTGTCTGTGTCCAAAACCTATACTTGCGCTCACAACTAAAGATATACATTGTGCAGGGATGTCAGCAATCAAAAGAAACAGTGGTCCAAATAAAGTTCTGAGCTTCTTCCAGCTCCTGGATAACTTTCCAGCTTCCCCTTACCTAATTTCAAGACAGTTCCAAAAGGCCTCGGGGGTTCCCTTCCCCAAGAGGTAAACACAGTTCACAAAGTCTCTGGGTTCCCTTCTCCAAGAAGTCAGCTCTTCCAGCTTCAAAAACAGTAATCAGTGCAAACCGCTTGACTCTCAAACACCAGTTCCAGTTCAACTTGGTAATCATTCAGGCTTTTCAATAGTTCACACAGATTGCTCTCCTTCTCATGCATTTTAGCAATCTGTTATTCAATATAACTACTTTATCTTTGCTTTTCCAGGCTCTTTCCAAGCAGGGGGCAATTGGTCTAGGCACAATTGTCAGAGCACACGGTCTACACATTACAGGTCACACAACCGATAACCCTTGGCACTTTGTGATGCTTTGTATTCTTCAGGCTTTCTTGCCACCATAGGTTTTTTCTCTTTGAACCTGTGTCGTGATCCTTCAGTTCTGATTCTCCTTGGTAGTCTCTTGGCTTTGCCAGAACATGTTTTCATACAACTCGCTTTGTGGTGTTTTACCCTTTTCCAGCACCTTGCTTTCACATTATTCATAAGTGCTCATCACTTGCTTTTCAATTTGCTCATAAGTGTTCATCACTTGCTTTCGGTTTACTTTGCTCATAAGTGTTCATCACTTGCTTTCTGTTTACTTTGCTCATACGTGTTCATCACTTGCTTTCTATTCACTTTGCTCATAAGTGTTCATCATTGCTTTCTGTTCGCTTTTCTCATAAGTGCTCATCACTTTCTTTCCACTCATGCCATGTTTTCAATTGCTCATTATATCTTTCCTTTAGTTCAGTATTCAATAGTACTTGTTGCAATCTTTAAAAGTATTGTTAACACCTTGCAGCTTATTCGTTATTCAAGAACCCTTTAACTTGGTCTCCAAAACCAATTGTCATATTTTCCAATTCGTTCAGCATTTACATATTCCTGCTTCCCGCCCCTGAAACACTCCTGTTCAAGTGTTCCCTTTCTCATACTCACTGGTACTTAGCCACTCCCCCAGGTGTCTTCTCTCACCTTTCCATCTTTCGCTCGCTCCGTTTGTGGTTCTCGGGAGCTCCAGCGAGCAGCGCTCGCCGTCCTCGACCCTTGTTGCAGCGGCCTGCGGCGATCGGAAGATATCGGTGTCCCACAGCTCTCGTTCTGGACACACGGCAAGGGGAACTGCAGGGGACTCAACCCTCTCGCGGCCCACTTGGGCCCCATTGTCTCCTTCACTGTTCTGCTGCACACAGCATCCTTCACGCCGGCCCTTCTCCAGCCTGCTCTACGTCTGTCAGCTGCATCCTTCTCTCCTGGCGGATTTCTCTCCTTTTGACTGGAGGTCTCTCCTATTATGGACCTGTGGCCAGTTAAAAGGTTGCAGGTGCAAGCCTTTTACTTTAAGTTCCTGACCATAGTTAAGCCTAGCAGCTGAACATGCCTGGCTATTGTAATGGTACTCCTCCACAGTCCTCTTCCTAGTCTCAGTACACAGTGGTGTGAATAAATGGAAGTGTGCTTAACTCCCAGTTGCCTCCTCTCGTCCCAGTCTTAAAGTTAAGTGATTGAGGGACATTTGGTGTATAAGAAAGAGGGAAAGACTGACAATACCCTATAAAGGAAGGGAGAGGGTAAAGTTCATTCTGATATTTCTCTGTAGTTACAAAAGGAGGTTGATGTGCGTTTAACCTGCCCATATAAGGTGTCCTCCCAGCTGATCCTTTCCTCATCCCAGTGTAATAATGACATCTCTGAGGGAAAGTTTGAAGGGAAGGAATGGGGAAAGGTTGACAGTAGCCTATAAAGACTGCTTGGACTGGCAGTTCATTGTGAAAAGGGTATGGGGGATACCATGTCGTACCCAAGGGCATCCTTCCCCAACTCCCCAAGGCTCCTCCACTCAGGTGATCCTCCCTCGGATGTCCACCCCCCAGGGACAGGATCCAAAAGCGATGGCCTTTCCCTGGTCACCTGAGCAGAGGATGTCGGGGAAAAGGAAGTGAGGATGCCCCGGGGTTCGTCACACCACGTTGTAACCATTCTCAGCCAATGCTGTTAATAACATTACTGAGTCTGTCCTGCACTCTTCTTGTGTGGAGCTGCACACTAATAAATCATCGACATACTGTATAATTGTAATGAGTGTCTGTACGTTTCCCAAGTCCATCTGTAGCTCTCTGTTAAAAACATTGGGGGACACACAGTACCTCTGTGGGAATCTTATGTGTTGAAGTCGGACCCCGCGATAAGTAAACGCTGTGAGATATTGAGAATCAACGTTCAAATGGGATGGAAAAGAAAACATTTTTAAAATCAATCACTGTAAAATGTGTGGCTTTTGGCAGCATTTTACTAGAATCGTAGCCGGGTTGGGCACAACTGTAAATTCCACCTCTACAATATTGTTTAAGTGGTGTTAATCTAGTATGGATCTCCAAGCCCCTCCTTTCGCCTTTTTCACTGGGTACACTGTTGTGTTACACGGGAATTCAGATGGCACAATGATACTGTTTGTGCCCACCCTGACTCACACGTGTAAAAATGAATAAAACAGACACTCCCTGGGCAGGGAATAAGGCACAAAAGCGCAGGCTGCGAGAGTTCAAGGAAAAGTTTATCTAGATCTCTCAGAGCGCTCTGACCACATCAAGGTTACAACACATTTATATAGTACATCTACATTTTTAACATATGATGCTACGTTGGACCAGGATTGGTCAGCCGTGGTGGTGACTTAGGTGTGGGCATCATCTCTTCCTCCGGGTTGGTTGCTTTGTTGGCGGGAGGATTGACGTCAGACATTTGTGCTCCGGATGGGTGAAGGTCAGGTTGCTGTGAACCACAGTGGTCACTATCTAAGCTAAGAAAATACATTCTGAGTAATGCATGCACTAAATAACAGTTGATCAAAAGACTCTCAGTAGTGTATCATGTCGTTATACAAATCACTCAAGGGTTTATACCATCTACACATTTGGGTTACACAGGTCACAGGTTTAAGGGCCTTGACCATTATAATACTGTCATTGAACTATAGGGTTAGTCTCACAAGAATCTCAGGTATGTGGCACTTGTTAGTATTGGGCACGATATACTGCACAAAGGTCTAATGTTAGTTGGGGGTCTGCTGGGTGGGTTTCATAGTATGGTTGGCAGTCTGGCACATGAAAGGGATGCCTTGCAAGGACACAGGGTTAGAATGGCAAAAAATTTCAACTGGCGAGGGTAAGAGGGCACGGACACTTTCGTGGAGATGGACGAGCCCTGTGCTTGGCTAATGTTGGTTCACATGCAGGACAGTGATCTCAGAGGAAAAGGGATGTGTTACATTTATTATTTGTTGCAAGTAGCTCCGGCCTCAGCGTGAATATGGAGTCGCAGAGTTTTCCAGTTGGAGTAGGGACAAGGGTGGGGGCCATGTGCTCCGAGCTACAGCGGCGGGCAAAAGAGAGAGATTCTTTTTGTACTATCGCAGTGAGGCCTAGTTACCAAGATGGAGTCGAAAGGGGGTACAGAAAATGGATGCCCTGTGTCCTGCTCGGTGGTCCCATCTACGCAAATATAACCAAAAGTTAGTATTGCATAAGGACGAGGGGCGTACCCACCACTAGAGGCACTTGGTCCAAGTTTTGTACTGAGAAGTGATGGTAGAGAGGGGCCCATTGGCCCCTCGCTCCCACACATTACCCTGTCGGATGAAGGCGGCAATCGTTTCATAAATGCCTTTGTCTGCCTCTCTTGACCCAGGATATTGTTTAACTCAGTGTAAAATAGCTCCCTCCTTCAGACCCCGGGGATCCTTTGTTCAGGTGGCCAGGGGAGAGCTATTGTGCTTGGATCCCGACCCTGGGGGGCGGACAAGTGAGGATCACCTGGGCAAGGGGCCCTTGGGGACCGCAGAAGGAATGCCCTTGGGCACGATGCGGTATCCCCTTTTCTGTGCTACACCCCTACCCGACAACCACTCCATCTTTATGGGAATTTGTCACCACAGTCCCATCCTACCCCAGTACTTCCGTTTAAGAAAAGGAAGGAGAAAACATATTTATCCACAACAACCCATCTCATCTGTTCCCCCCTTTCTGACAATAACATTCCCTCCTCTTCAGTTGAACACTATAAACCCTATAATCCCTTTTATTTTGTTGACAAACATTTTTTGAAATATCCAATGATTTTCTTCTAAAATCTACAGCTCACTACATTTCCCAGAATCCCCTTCATTCACCCTGTCTTTCAAGTACTGCGAAGCAGAGGAAGCAAAAAGGAGGAATGAGGATTACCCATAGGAATCCCTGTACCATTTACTCCTATGTACGATCTCCATTTTGTCCCACTAACGAGGACAGGTGAAGTCAGGCATTCCCTTACAACCAGGCGCACTTGAACCAAATCACCACTCCCAGGAAGTATAAAAGGCAGGGCAGGAAAGTACACTTTGAGCGAGTTGGGGATACTGCAAGCTGCACAAAGCCAGAGGAGGACCATTAGAGCTGCAGGGACCCTGGGAGACCTGGACTAGGAAAGAACTGCCCTGACACTGGCCCTGTGAGTCCAGAGGAGACTACGCTGTGAAGAGGGAGCTGTACCTCCAGAAGGCAAGACTAGGGGCATCTGGATTTGCCTGGCAGTACCCACAGTAAGACTACTCTCCTGGGCCAGTCAGGTGAACCCAGGTCTGTGAGGGTCAGCGAAAGAGACCCTGACCCTACACCAATATCCCCTTTTAGCTCCTGCAGCTCCCAATGCCAAATGCTGTTTTGGGAAGCTGAAAAGTGGGAGCAAAATCCTGACAGTGCATTGTGGGACTGGAAGTCCCAAAACTCGTTTTGAAGATTGTGGACTTTGTGAGAGGGTTCCCGAGCCCGACAGAGGGAAACCCTTGAGAACCTTGTGAGAGGGGACCGAGCCCAGCAGAAGGAGAACCTTGTGAACTTTGTGAGAAGGGTCCGATCCCGGCAGAGGGAGAACCCTGTGAACTTTGTGAGAGAAACCGGCACCAGAAATAGTGTGGTCCAGTGCCACGTGGGTGCTCATTCGAAGGTCTCTGGCTGGTGCCCCGTCTCCCGAACCAGGAGAAACAACGGGTACCAAGATGCCATAGGGAAGGCTGATGTGAGGTGTTAAGGTGGTCATACAAGGGTCACGTCAAACCCCTTGTACAATCGAACATCCTTGACACGTTGTTGAAGGTTTGACACGTTGTGGAGTCAGAAGTGAACCTGACTGAGGGACGCTTGCGTATACCTTGTGATGAATGAACTGTGCAAAGCCTGACTGGGGGCTGAGACCCGTACTTGAGTAAAAGCAAGAACCTAAGGGATCTAGAATGTCTTTTTATTGTAAAGTGAACTGTGGCAAATGTGAACCCGACAGAGGGATACCTAGAGAAAGCTAGGGGAAGGGAACCCCCGCTTTCTGATGAGTGTTAGAAATTGTGAACTGTGGAAAGTGTGAACCCGACTGAGGGAATTGTGAAATTGGCGATTGCGCCCAGCTGAGGGAAACGCTGTTCGAATGAAATGGTAACAGGCCCGATCCCAGCTAGGGGAGGCACATTGAACTTTGTGGAATAGTGAAAAGGTAATAGGCCCGATACCAGCTGAGGGAGGCCTATTGTGAATTGTAAATTTTGAGAGACTTGAAGCTGGTGAGAGGTTCAATCTGGCTGAGGGAGAACTGTGAGAAATAGTAAAGCCTGAAACATAAGGAACTTTGTTTTATTATAAGCACTGCAGACATCCTGCGATTAAGAGTCTGTGGTGTAAGCAAGAGACTTTATCGCGGGACATCCTGAACTATGTTATGAGTTACACCCTTGTGCCAGAAAAGCCTTGGAGTGTGCCGTGCTCAAGTGTCCTGTCTTGCCTGGTGCTAGAAACGTGGGGAAGGGAGGGCCGTCCTACATATCCTGATGTATCATTTTGAGAACACTTCTTTCTTTTTGTGAACATTATACCACACCATTTTTGTAACATAGCGGTAAGGATTGGCAATAGGTTTTTTAGTATGGGCCCTTTCTATTTGACTAGACACTTCTAGGACTGTATTATTATTATTTGATGGTCATAGCTTGCTCCCATGTCAAATTTAGGTTTAGATTAGGTGTTAATCTCTCCCATTTTACAGTTTAATAAACACCCTTGGACTGTGATCACTTGTGTCTGTTTTGCTTTGATACCCATGCATTCCTTAAAGGACTTCTCCAATCCCTTTCAGTAGACCTACATCATTAGGGCCGCGAGACCATAGAACGCTTGATACTTTTGCCAAATCTTGTTGCAAAAATGATGGTACCTTTTTATCCAACAGTATTATCGGAGGCCCTTCCCTGTACTGTATTTACAATGTCTTCAAATAGCTTGTCATCTGACATGTTGCTCAATTGCTGCGTTGAGTCTAGTGCTATGGCTGTGCACCTGTTAACACCTTCTTCGTCTGTCCCGTGTAACATCACTGTTGTGTCTATGACCTCCCCTTCTGCCACATCCAAGGGCACTTCTGCTCTGAACAAAAATTCTGTTGGTAATCATAACAATTTATCCTGTATTCGCGGGAGCCATCCTAGCAACAGCTGTATCCCATAAAGGAATAATTCTGGATTGAGGGGTACCCCTCAGAATGCTTTCCACCTGTGGAATGCTCGTACGAACTCTCTTGCATTTGCACAATGAATGCCTGGTGTTGAACATATTATCCCTTCCTCAGTAAATTAAATTGTCATGTTTACTCTAAGGGCCTCATCACGAGTTTGGCGGTAGCCTTTAAATGCGGGGGTAGCGCTGTTACTGCTGCATTTAAGGGTCCGCCAAATCACGGCTTCGGCTGATTTCCCCCCAGCTCTGAGCAATCCGTCGAGAATTTGCCGGCGGTAAAAGCGAAAAATGTCCCCATTGAGCCCAATGGGGAATGGGGAATTCCCGAATGGGCTCAATGAGAATGGGCAATCCCTGTTCCGCCAAACCTGTGATCCGGCGGTGATCTAATAGCGCTGGTGGGTTTGGCGGTAGGGCTAATAACGCCGGCGCTATTAGCGCCGGCGTTATCGCCCAACTCGTGATGAGGCCCTTAGTCTCTACCCAGTATGTTAACCAGTGTCTTCTGAGAAAACACCAATGGCGCAGCCATCGTATCTTCTCCCACTGTTATAGGTAGCTCTTCTGTGAATGGAAATAGTTTCTTCCCCAGGATGTTGATGGGATTTGGATATGGGAATACCCCACCTAGTGACGATGGACACATCAAACTCTTTCTTTCCTTATTTTCATCCACCCCTGGGGAAGTAGCTCCAATCGTTTGGCGCATCCCGTAGTCGCACTATCTAGTTGGGCCCAGATTTTTTTTTCTATAAAGTGTAGTGGGTACTCTGTACAGAGTTTTACTCTCAGTAAATAAAAAGATGTTGGGGTCTTTCCTTCCTTTATTTTACCTCTTATTATTAGAATTAGAATTCTTGGATTTCCTTACCACTGTGTTGTTATCTCACAGGGTTGTGCATGGAGGATATTAGCGAAGGGTAGTCTGGTAACCAATTTCTTAACTTCCTCCTCCTGACCGGGTTCTTTAAACAAGGAGATGGTGGGGAAGTAAATTTTATTTGAGGGACAATCCCTCGCCTTGTGACCCAACTTCGCACAAGAGAAACATTTCTTATCTAGAGTAGGAGATGGTGTTATAGAAGATGGGGTCTCTTCCTCATCTAATACTTTGAGGATGTTGTGTGATGATATGTGGTTCACAATCCATGGATTTAGTAGGAGTTTCTAACTGCTGGGACTTATGAGGAGGTTTTAATATGGCAAGTGGTTCTCCCTTCTTCTCCTGTCCTATCTGGAAGACGTATTGGTGTTCTGTCTTAGCGGGAGGGATTTCAAGGACCTCTTGTCTATTTGCAGGGAAGAACAGTTCTGGATCTTGTTCCTCTAGTATGAGAAACTGTACTGGTGTAGATGGGTTGAACAGATGGTAGGTCTCGTTTTCTTGCTCTTACCCTGTATTATACACAGGTTCTCCAACACAGGGCGTTACTGGGGATATATGAGGGCTAATGTTTTCCTTGGCAGGTTTCATCCCTAGGGTATCGCTGGCCTGGTGTTGCGACTTGATTGTCGTGTAGGCAGAAGAGTCCTCTGTCCCCAAACGCCACACAGAGAGAACTCAAAGTCACTCCCTGGGCAGCTGTTGAGGCCACAGGTGGAGAGCAGTCCGTGTTCAAGCCAAAGTCAATAATCCAAGGTAACAAAGCCAGTAAGGGTAATCCAAGCGAAGTCCAAGAATGCCAGCCAAGGTCAGAATCCAAGAGGAAATCAAGAAATCCAAACGAACGCGTAACGCCAAACAGGTTGCAGAGAACAGCTGTGAAGCAGCGAGTATGTGGAGTGTCTTGTTTAAATACTCGCGGTCTTGGCCTTTCTTCCCATCACGTGACGCGCCATCGTATCACGTGGATGGATTTCTGAGTCACGTGAGCGCACAGCGTTAGTCACGTGACGCGGAAGCATCGCAGCGTGGCGCCGATTGCCCAAGCGCCAGGGAAGCTGCCAGTGCAAGAAAGGACGCAGCCTGCTGAGCCTTCTGTTGTGGGAGAAGCGCGCATGTAGGCGCGAGTCATCAGGATGCTCACGTGAGTGCTGGAGCGTGAAGTGGGGACGAGAAGGGACAGAAGGAACTAGGTGAGCTATGGTGGTTCGGGCAGTGGCAGGAGTGGCAGTACCGTCAGGTGTGTGTGTAGGAGAGGGTATGACAGAGCCCCCCCCCATTAGCCCACGACCCTGTGGGCAGGAAGGATGATCTCGGTGAAAACGGGCCACCAAACGAGGAGCGTGGACATCAAAAGCAGGGACCCAGGACCTCCCCTCCGGACCATAACCATCCCAATCAACCAGGTACTGCAAGCAACCCCTGCAGACACGGGAATCCAAAATGTCAGAGATTTCACAAACATCCGGGGCCGACAGGGACACCGGGGCAGCAGGGGAGTGGAGACGGGAGGAACTCGGACAAGGCTTGAGGAGGGAGACATGAAACACAGGATGAATCCGCCAGGAACTCGGAAGCACCAGACGGTAAGTAACAGGGTTGATAACCCGGGAAATCACATAAGGACCCACAAAATGGGGCATGAGTTTCCTGCAACCCATCAGGCGCAAATGACGAGTGGAGAGCCAGACACGAGAACCCACCGAAAGAACAGGAGCCACCACATGCTTCTTGTCTGCATGCGACTTCATGTAAGCCTGAGCCTCACGGAGGTGCGCCGAGGTCAGGGCATGTATGGCAGATAGATCCCTGACGCAGGCACTAGCGGCCGGATTGGAGGAGGCCGCGAGGTCAGGGATGGGCAGAACCCTGGGATGCTGGCCATATAGGACATAAAAGGGGGAGAACCCAGTGGAGGCATGGACCACATTGTTATATGCAAACTCAGCGTGACGGAGGGAATGCAACCAGTTAGACTGTTGTTGGAGAGTCAGACACCTCAAGTACTTCTCCAAAGTCTGATTGACCCTCTCGGTCTGACCATCCGTCTCCGGATGATAGGCTGAGGAATATCGGACATCGATACCCAATAATTTAGACAAGGCCCGCCAGAAACGCGTGGTGAACTGAGAACCCCTGTTCAATATGAGAACCAAAGGGAGGCCGAATAAGCAAAACACTGAGTCAAAGAACAACTTGGCCAGGGTGGGAGCAGAAGGGATACCCTCACAGGGGACAAAACGAGCCATCTTGGAAAAAGAGTCCACCACTACCCATATGGTATCAAAACCTTGCACTCGAGGGAGGTCAGTGATGAAGTCCATGGTTAAGGTATGGCAAGGCCTAGGGGGTACTGGTAGGGGAAGCAAGAGGCCTAAAGGGCGTCCCCTACGGGGCTTACATTGTGAGCATATAGAACAGGTGTTGACATAGGAGTCCACTTTTCATGCCCGGCCACCAGCACCAACGCTTCAGGAGGGCCAACGTGCGTTGTTGACCTGGATGACCGTGCACCGGGGCGTCATGTGACCATTCAAGGGCTATGTTACGTGTATCCGTTGTGGGCAAATATAGACGGTTCAATACAAAGGGAAGGCCATCATGAATTACAAGATCCCATTCTGTTAACTCGTTAGGGTGGAGTGATACCCATTTTCTCACTGTATCCAGTAAAAACATTGAAGGGATGCAAAGGCAGACTACCTTGGTGCTGTCTAAAAGCGTGGCAGGATAGATAGGCAGAGAAACTTCCCCAGGAGAGTGTGACAACGCATCAGCATTCCCATGGGCCAAACCAGAACGATGATGAATCTGAAAATCAAAAGCCGCAAAGAATAGGTGCCACCTCACCTGTCGACTGTTGAGGCACTTTAAGGAGGCAAGGTCTTGCAGGTTTTGGTGGTCAGTGAAAACCGTGACCTGATGCTTTGCGCCCAGAAGATGATGCTGCCAGACGCGGAAAACATCCATGACTGCCAGTAGCTCCTTCTCGGTCACGGTATAATGCGTTTCAGGGACAGTGAATTTGCGAGAATGGAAAGCGACTGGATGCAAGCGGCCCGAGGACCGACAAGACTGGGAGAGGACTGCACCCAGAGCAAAGGAAGAAGCGTCCGCTTCAACGATAAATGGGAGTTCTGGGTCGGGATGTTGACGGACGGGGGCCGTAGTGAAGGTGGTCTTTAGTGTTGTTGAATGCGTTTTGGTGAGTGTCGGTCCACAAAAAAGAGGTATGAGGACTGGTCAGGGCAGTAAGGGGAGACACATGGATGAGAAACCTGAGATAAAACGCCTATAGAAATTTGCGAATCCCAGGAATGATTGTAACGCCTTTAGATTCGCAGGTACGGGCCAATCTAGAACTGCCTTCACTTTTGAGTGGTTCATGGACAGGCCGTCAGGGGTGATGCAGAACCCAAGGAACTCTACACTCTTGACATGGAATTGGCATTTCTCTGGTTTGGCGTATAAAGAGTGTTTCTGTAATCGGGAAAGCACTTCGCAGACATGGTGTTCGTGTTCTTCGGGGGACTGAGAAAAGATAAGAATGTCGTTGAGGTATACCACGACAAAAACGTCCAGGATGTCGCTAAGAACATCTTTCATGAAACTTTGGAATGTGGACGGGGCATTGCACAACCCGAACGGCATAACTGTGTATTCAAACAAGCCATACCGGGTGCAGAAAGCGGTCTTCCATTCATTGCCAGAACGGACGCGGACCAAAATATAGGCCCCACGGAGATCCAGCTTGGTGAAAATGGTTGCATGTGCAAGGTGGTCAAGTAAAGGCGTAATGAGGGGAATGGGGTACCGATTCTTTCTTGTAACAGCGTTGAGTCGTCGGTAGTCCACACTAGGACGAAGGTCGCCCTCTTTCTTGGGGACAAAAAATATGGGACTTGCTGCCGGTGAGGTGGACGGGCGTATGTGTCCCAGCTTCAAGGCCTTTTGGATATAGTCTTTCAAGGCTAACTCTTCCGATGGTGAGAGGGAATATATACGCCCTGTGGGTATCGTGGCGTCGGGGAGTAGGTCGATGGGGCAGTCATAGGGTCGATGTGGTGGTAGGACCTCAGAGGATATTCAGGGGGAATACTCGTGGCTACTAGCCCCACTACGTGTTCTGATGATGGTTCCTGCGAGTCGAACACAGTTAACAGAGCAATAGCTTGGGCCGGGTTGTCTCTGTTGGTATCTGTAGGTAAGCAGAAATTCTGGCAAATTTCTGATTCGAAGTGAACCGTACCCAACTTCCAATCAATGAGTGGGTTGTGCTGCTGGAGCCAAGAGATCCCCAAAATGAGACCAAACAGAGGCATGGAAATGAGATCAAAACTTATGGTTTCTTTATGTGTGGATTGGATTACCAATGACATGGGTGCCGTTTGTTGTTTAATCGGCCCGGATACTAGAGCGGTACCATCCACTGCCTGTACGGGCTCTGGTCTTGTCTTGGTCAGGAGGGGCAGGTTTAGGGTACGGGCCAAGGTGATATCAATATAATTACCCGTTGCCCCCAAGTCTATTATAATGGTAACAGGATGTGTGATGGTTGGCGTAGGGTGAAGTGAGGCTTGCACGCATATAGGCCTAATGCAACCAAAGGCAGGAACCGGATTCGGGGTATGGCAAGAGTAGCTCGATCCGGTCCCCGGGTCTAAGATCGAGCTGTCCGAAAAACCTGGAGTCAAGGTCAACTAATTCTTGATAGGCTGTTGGTAGTGATGGAACAACAGACAGGGTGTCCTTCATAGGATTACTGAGACCCCTAAAGAATACCACCGCCTTCTTGCTTTCGGGCCATGATGTTTCAGCGGCTAGCTGGTTAAACCGAGTGATGTACTCAATAGGAGGGCCTTTGCCCTGATTCAACTCTAACAGCTCCAAATCTCTAGACTGAACCTTATGTCTGGTGTCAAAGACTCTGGACATTTCTGTGACAAGGAGGTCAAAATCATAGAGAGTGGGGCTATCATTTTCCAGAAGAGGGTTGGCCCATGCGGCAGCAGTGTCTGCTAGATAAGAAAGAAGAAAGGCCGCTTTGGCAGTAGGGTCTGGAAAGGCCATCGGTCGACACAAAAAGTGTAGCTTGCACTGATTCAAAAAGGTTCTGAATTTCCTGGGATCTCCATGGTACCTTTCGGGAGCCGCTAATGGGAACAGAGAAGGGAGTACCATGGGGAGAGGACTTTGGGGCGATGGAGCTGGAGGTGGGGTGTGTTGAGAGACCGAGGGAGTACTATCAAACTTTGTGTCTGGGGGCAATGGATGTCTGGTGCTCGGTATGTGGTCCAGCCGCTGGTGGATGGTGGTATTGGCGGCAACCATATCTGCCTGTAATACCGTGATGGCTTGGACTATAGCGGACATGGGGTCTTCGACGTTCCCCTCCATTGCCTACCCGACAACAGGCTTCAAAGTCTGTTGCGACTTGATTGTCGTGTAGGCAGAAGAGACCTCTGTCCCCAAACGCCACACAGAGAGAACTCAAAGTCACTCCCTGTGCAGCCGTTGAGGCCACAGGTGGAGATGGTCTACCCCGTAACCTCGAACCTCGGGGACCCCAATCCGCTGCAAGGAAAACACTGATAAAATACCAAGCCGATCACAATAACGGACGTTGTTAATATAATGTAAAGCGGCTTACCAGTGGAGCCAGGAAGAGGGCTATGGACCTAAGAGGTAGGGATCCGGGACTCATGTGGGCGAGACCACCCTAGACGGAGCAGACAGGAGTAGTCCTGAAGTGCACGTGAGCACCACCTGAAGACAAGAACGTGGTTGGTAGCTGTGGAACTTGGGAGCAGAGTATCCAAAAAGAAACCAGATGCAGAAGGGGAATTCGTATGCAGTCCAAAGAGCAGTCCGTGTTCAAGCCAAAGTCAATAATCCAAGGTAACAAAGCCAGTAAGGGTAATCCAAGCGAAGTCCAAGAATGCCAGCCAAAGTCAGAATCCAAGAGGAAATCAAGAAATCCAAACGAACGGGTAACGCCAAACAGGTTGCAGAGAACAGCTGTGAAGCAGCGAGTACATGGAGTGTCTTGTTTAAATACTCGTGGTCTTGGCCTTTCTTCCCGTCACGTGACGCGCCATCATATCACGTGGATGGATTTCTGAGTCACGTGAGCGCACAACGTTAGTCACGTGACGCGGAAGCATCGCAGCATGCCGCCGATTGCCCAAGCGCCAGTGAAGCTGCCAGTGCAAGAAAGGACGCAGCCTGCTGAGCGTTCTGTTGTGGGAGAAGCGCGCATGTATGCGCGAGTCATCAGGATGCCCATGTGAGTGCCGGAGCGTGAAGGGGGGACGAGAAGGGACAGAAGGAACTAGGTGAGCTATGTGGTTCGGGCAGTGGCAGGAGTGGCAGTACTGTCAGGTGTGTGTGTAGGAGAGGGTATGACACCTGGAGAGTGATTTGGACATTCTCTCTTGGTTCAGTGTTTTTAACTTTCTTGTGACATGGAATGGGGGTGTCCTCTCCAAATCCCATGATGTTGTCACTCCTTTGGGAGGACATTGAGGCTCTAGGCTCCCGAATGTTAGAGTTTTTACGTCTAGAGGGAAAAATAATTCTAAAGATGTTAGGGTATGGGGAAGGTTGGTATTCTCTCACTAGGACTCGCCCTCTGCCTAATCATAACCTCCTCTTCTGAGGGATAAAAAAAATGTCTTTCTTGGGGTCCCACTGTCTGCAGGCTGTTTCTCAGGGTGACCTTGTATATGGATCTGACTGAATGAGAATTCCCACAGGCTTTCATATATCAGATGTCCCATTACCTGGACCCTTTAAATCTTTATTGGGCTTGAAGAGAAGTTAAAGAGAGCAAACTTCACCTTCACTTCACAAGATAGGAGGGGTCATCATTTTTGCTCTCTCCTTCCGCCAGGTTCCCAAGTACGTTTACTATAGATGACAAAACTATAGGGAGGTTCTATCCATAGATCTAGAGAAATAATAATTTTGTCTCTAGCAGGAACCAGATAATCTCGGGGACAGAAAAGATTATAACTGTTCCCCTCTATTGCCTTCTGTACTGGAAGAATATCCTGGGAGTTTAAGAGTTGAAATAATACTGCCATTCTAGGGCTCAGGAGTTTTGGGAACTACCCTGGCTGCCATAGAGGGGCTGGCAGCTTTATTACTAAGATGGGAACATTCTAGGGTCCCCCGGTTTGTGTCAACAAGGCCAGATCCCATTTCTGACACCATATATAAGGGTGCAGAAGTACAACTCTGACACAGAGGTGTCATTATTTTTGTTGGCTAAGACTTAAAAGTAAAGAAAAGGAAAACCTATCTGGCCCTAATTCTAAGAAGGGTTTCCCTACCTCAACAAAAAGGCTAAGGTCTCTGTCATGATATCCATGAATTTAAAATGTCTACCATCCTGCATCCAAACCTATTTCTGTCCCGTACACGCTAAATCAACTAAGGAAAACGGGGGTCTTCTTGATCCAGAAGGATGCGTCTCTCTTTCTGGATTACAACTAAAATGTTCACTTCTTGGTGAGGAAACACAGCCAGTGTTTCTGTAACTAATATGTTCCTGGTGTTGGATGCTCTTCCAACCATATCCAAAACCTTAACAACGTTAGCAGGAAATTGCCTTCCCTCCTCTTTCTCTTTCTCTTTCTCTTTTGTCTTGCTTTCAGAAACACAGTTCCCAATATCTGGGGTTGGGGCGGGACTCCCTTCTGCTGTTCTTTTTCCACTTTATCAATGTCGTATTGTTGTATTGGGTATCCAGCGACACATGGAACCCTCTTTAGTTCTATAGCATGTTTCTGTATGAACAGCTGTTGAACCCAGTCAGTTGAGTGGGCTGGGGTCACGGCGCACGTTCTTAATGGCAATAAATCAAAGTTACGCTTACCTGGAGTTGTAGGTGTCTTTGCTTCACTGGCGACGATGGGTACGAGCCCTCCGTGACCCTCGGCATGTCCATGCTTCTGCCAGGGGCCTGACGCAGCCTCCAGAACAGCTGACCCTCTGTGTACCACCTCCCTGTCATAAAGTAGCTGCAACTTGGTTGCTGAGGTGTTGGCAGAGGACCCGCATGGTCCAGAAGAGCGAGCAGAGCCATGGGGTGTGTGCGGAGGGATTTTGCAGCGGTCTCCAGAGTTCAGCGCTGCAAAGCGACTTCAATTGCAGAGTCGACACTCTGCCCGCTTCCAGAATGTGAGCGGACGGTCGCAGGGTGAGTTGAGGAACTGCAGGCATCCTCATAAGTAAAGTACCCAAACTTTCATCAGTGTGGTGGTGTGTCTGCCCACCCCAGCGCACATTGGGGGTCAGTGCCATCCTGCTCGATGTGAGGACAAGGAGCGAGTGGTGACGTCGACGCTCGGTGCGCCAACACACCCAGACACGTGCTAGGCAACACCTGCGGAGCTCAGAAAAGAAAAGGAGAAGTGACTCAAGAGCACACAGTGGATAGAAAGTCCTGGAGCTGCTGTACTAAAAGTGATCTACAATTATTGTTTGGGCTGTGGAACTGAGCACTGTGCGGCTTGCTCCAAGTGAAGGAACATGTACAGCTATTTTGTCCAGGCTATATTAGTGGTTTGTGCAGAAGCAGTGCTTTCAGTATAGCTATGCCAGGAGTGCCTGGTCCTACCACATTTATGTCTAGTCATGGCCCTGTGAAAATTGAGCTGGCTCAATGTAAAAAGGGATTTCTTCTCTATATGAGAGCAGGATATGACAATACCATTTATAGAGATCGCAAAGTTTCTCTTTTAATTAGGGGTGTAGCGAACTTCGGCTTTGAGTAAGTATTCATCCGAATTCCGACTGAAAAAAAGCCATTCAGCTCTGGCCGAATAGTTTCTTGCTATTCGGCTATTGCCTAATACTTTGTCATTCTCATTTGAATACAATGCAACAAGAACTCAGAAAGGCAATATAAACTTCAGTTTGAAAAAACTGAATAGAATTAGACCAGACACTTAGCCACAAGACCAGACAAATTGCTATCACACAGCTGTAAAATATCATAAATTGTAATCTGCTCTTTAGGGCAGGTTTTGTTACAGATTCTTAGACATAAAAGGTGCTCACCTTTTATACTTAGCTAGCAACAATACAGGAAAATTCTTTCTTTTGGCGAATGCTCATATGCAATGGGCACTTTCTACGGTTGAAAAAGACAAACTGAAAGAAATGACCATATTTTACTTAAAGGTACATTGGGGGTCATTACAAGTTTGCCGGTAAACTTGCCTGTACTATAGTTCCCGGACCGGCAAACTACAAGTTCTGCTTGTGGGTGCCATTACGGCTGCCAGGTCTGCCCTGGCGGCCGTACCGGTACCCGCAAGCAGAACTTGACGGTAGCGCCAGCAGCGTTATTAACAGTGCCGGCAGTACCGTGCTCCGCATTCCCATTTGAGCGCTATGGGGCTCAAATGGGAATGGGGACTGACAATTACCGGCACCCACGGCATTCCGCCCCAGTAATTACCCATTGCCGGAAAATAAACGACTCCGGCGGCAGCCGTGCAGGTAATTACCTGCATGGCTACCGCCATAGTAGTAATGAGGCCCATTCAGTTCCTGTCATGTCACTTCCCATTGCATACGTCATAGTCCCCTCCCTTTTCTTTTTTTAAGGACTTGAGTCCTGAGTTTAATATTATCTTGATATTTTATCAGGTATAATAAGGTGCATATGTTGGTGTATTGGTGAGAAGGAGTGGCGAGGATAAGTGAAAAGTGAGCAGCATTTGCTCTTAAGGGCCATGCCCATGGAGAAACATTAAGAATTCACAATTGGTAGTGGAGAATAGCAGGGCTCGGTTATGTCAGGCAGAGTGATATGCCCCCACCAAACAGGCCTCTCAGAGGAATTTAAGTTGGGTAATCTCTCCAGTTCCAAAGTGGGTCAGTGTGTGACAGCGGATAAAGATAGGTTTGAAGACTCGGTATTAGACAGTCTGAGAGCTATGTTCTGTTGGTGGAATTTGTATGATGTAGAGTTGCGAGAGCCAGAGAATTCCTGGGATGGGCCAAGTCAGGGCCAAGCCTTAGAGTCCGGCTTGGCTCCAAGTGGCAAACGTGGGCTGAACTGGCAAAATTAGCATGTTAGTCTTGGAACCAAGGACACCATTGCTGACACTCTGCCGGCATACAGTTCAAGCCCCATTATTGGTATCCTGCCTCTCAGCAACCCCACAAACTTCCTACTTGGGGCCTGCCACCCCCTAACTCAAATACCATACATGGCATTCCACCTCCCACCCCAACAACACAAATCCCATACCTGGAATTCTGCTTGCCCATCCCTCCTAAACATAAATCCCTGCATGGCCTCCCACTTCCCCAGACCATGCAGAGAGCCAACACCCTACACCTACTCGGAGCAATCAGACAATGAAGGCAGCCATGTCCAGAAAACTATTCTGCTTTAATGAGGAACACAAAAATAAACTATCAGGTAGTAGTGATTAAATTGCCTTTTTGTTCTGCAAAACATAGGACTATTCCTCCGAAATGTTTCCTTTAAAGAGTTTTTAATTTGGTTTGGCTAGTGGCAGTGGGTTCATAACTAGTGAGAATGTGCATTTAGGGCCTTTCTAACATATGAAAGGGGTTTGGATATGTGCTTTGGCTCTCCTAAATGTTAAGCCCATTCACACGTTTGTTTCTCAAAATGAGCATTTTACACTTTTGACAAACATATTAACAGCTGGTCTAGGTACTGCCAAGGTGACAAAGGAACAGACCAGGCTGCGACACAACACCTTTCCATCAGCACAAGGGATTGCGGACCATTGTTTACTCAGAAATGGGTGACGGTCATAATTATTGTTTTTATCACTTCTAGCAGCATTTGAATGCAGGGGCAAGAGGGATACCGCCAGAGCTCAAGAGAAGGGGTCAGGTCAGACTAGCCTTTTTCAAGGAAATGGGTGTAAATGCTACAGCATGAAGACAACTGGACGAGGGAGTGGAGACAGGGCGATCTTGCAAAGCTCACTCTCAAAGCCACCAGAGGGCTGCAGTTCAATATATGGGGCAGATTTCCTTGGACGTTTGCACGCCTGAATATGTTTCTTTAATATATTGCTTTGTAGTAAAAGTGTGATGCTTGTGAAATTGCCCTTTGAAGAATTAAAGGCTGAATCGTGTGAGACCTGCAAGCCACTCAGATTAATTCAGAGTCGCCACTGCTTTAACACACCAGACTATCCAAGCAGCTTTATATATTGCCCTAAGAAATCAAAACAAAACAAAAACAGCACTACACAGGCAAAATGACTAAATTGACAAAAGCAACAGCAAATTTGGTGGAAAACTGCAGCAAATATGTTGGTTTGTATTTCGTTCAAGTATGTAAATGTTAAAGTATATTTTATTGCTGCTATGATTTGTTTAATTGTTTTGGTGGCCATCAGAGTTACATAAAAAAACTTCCCCTATGTATGATCCAGAATTGTTATATATATATATATTACACAGCCCATGGTAGTGGCCGTGTAGTTATGGTTAAATTGCTAAACCCATAGGAAGAACACTTTTTGGGTGGCTTATAACTTCGCTCCCCCTGGATGAATCTTCACCAACCTTTGCAAAAAAAGTATATGGCCCACTCTGAATTTGTTTGCAAAGTTTGGTGAGGTTTGGTCCGGGGGGGGCAAAGTTATAAGGGGGGTCCCAAAATTTCTTTATTTCCCATAGACTGAATGGAGAAAACATTTCTGTTGCACCTACAGCCCAAACCGCTGGACGGATTTTCACCAAATTTGTGGCAGGAGCGGCGGCTTGTCCCCAAATCGTGCTTTTGTAAATTTGCTGAAAATCCGTCCAGTAGTATTTTATTTAAAAACGACCAAAAAGTAGGTCTCAAAAAATTAGTGATATCTATGTCCGCTCCACAGACACACTTCCCTGTTCGCTCCGCGGACAGGACACCGATTGGATAATCGGCTTGCGTCATGTCCGCAGACACGCAATGTGTTCTCTGATTGGCTGGGATGAGGCGTGAGGTGCGTCAAATAGTTTAGATGCGTCCGCCATATTGGATGTACGGACATGCGCTGGAATTGAGCATAAATCCAATTTTGGGGAGTGTGTTGGTGTGTATGAGTGCTTGGAGATGGTGGGGGAGTAAGAGATGGGTCAAATGCTGTATTTATTTAGGTGGGAGAAGGCAGTGATGTGTTCACGGTGTCCGCGGTTGTCCGCGGACATACTAGACACTGGGCACACTACTAGCTATTTTACTTTAGTATGATGTTGGTTTTGGGTCATTAGAAGAGCATTGGGTGAAGAGGGTATGTATTGAAGAGTTTGTACGTTGGTTGTAGTTATTTTTAGAATGTTAATTGAAGTGCACAGTTTTGAGGTGGATGTTTTACGTTTTTGGGTTGTGGTCGTTTGTTAGGTGTTTGTTTCTATGGGTGTGTTATGCTGCAGTGGTTGTGGCCAGGGCCTGGAGTCTTGGGTGCATTGCCGAAGGCCGTAGGTGGTTTCATTCCGTTTAAAACTAAAATAAATAATTTCCTTTTGAGAAGGATTGCACTGTCTGTGAGAGCTTCTAGGAGCTTCTAGGATTAATTTTCTACGGTAGTTTTAAGGGTTGTGGATGATTTCTCTTGGTATGCTTACTTGCCGCTAAATCCAGATATATAGGTGCAGTGTTAGCACTATTGGTATCTGCAGTCCTGTTAATCACTTTCTGTTTTGTTTTACATTTTGAAAGAGGAGGTAAAGTTTCTATACTGGAAGCTTGTTTTGTTTCGCTTAATGACTGTATTAGCTGTTTTGTTTGAACTTTTTGTACACATTCTGCTAGAGGTGGATGCTTATTTTGGAGAGTTTTAGTTTGATTTTGTTTACTTTTCCGGAGCTTTCTAGGGAGTTGCTTTTTGACAGGCAATCTTTGGAATCTGTTGGAGAAAAAAACAAAGTGTGGATTGGGATCTTGTGCGGTGTATGTGTGCTTTGTGCATGAGTGTCTGAGTATGATGGTAAGGATGTATGTAGAGGTGTGATTGTGCAATGGGCTGCTACATCAGGTTGGGAAGGCTATTGCATTTGTGTGTTACTATACTGGTGTTCAGATTGCAATAAAAAGTATGGAGCTTGTGAGGGGAAGCACTAATACTGAATCTAATGTTGCAGGGTTAACACAATTGTTTGTTGTAGAATACTAGAATTCTACAGTGTTTGAGTAACAGTTAGAACGTTATGGCAGTATTGTACTTACTTTTTTGTATGGAAAGAGTAGGTTTCTTCTGAGTTCTCGTTCGTACTTCAGACGCTGTTGCTTTTCAGGAGAGTGGTCTTCACTGCAATTGTGAAAGAAAGAAATTAGTAAATATGTCTATTAATAGCACTATTGTTAATGTAGACATGGATTTCTTTGTTTTTGCAGTAGTAGTGCTTTCTGATAACTGTGCATAGCATGCACATGCACTTTTCTTTGCCTATGTGCATTCTGTATATTTTATTTAGAACCTGTTAGTTGAATGTGCTTTAGAAATGATTACCATAGTAAGCGCGCAGAGCACACTTGGCTTTGTAAGGCAGTGTTATTGGATGTTAGGAGATTGAAGAAATAATCGTATGCTTTGTTTGCTATTTTTACAGGGTAAATGAGAGGAACTGTATGGAAAAGTATGCAATGTATCTATTTGTGAAGGTGTAGGAAATACATCAGAAGGATTTGATTGGGTCAGCAGCTTATTACTCAGTAGGTGATTACTAAAGTAGTGGGTGATTCTGTGGTGCTTGGAGATGGAAGAGTCTGAAATAAAGTAAGGGTTGCAAGGAAGGACCTGGTGGTTGTGTTGCAGACTGAAAGGAAGGGGGGAGATGTTGTATTTCTTGCTTTACAACACTGTACATAGTTGTAGATGATGTGATAGATATGACTGCACTTGTGCATAGATGAATGCTGTTGTAAAATCTAGAACGAAATGGACAACCAGCAGGAATGAGAGAGTTGTCTAGATTGAAGAACAGTTGTAGAGGCAGTGGTGTTGTTTCAGCTGGGAGCCTTTCAAATGATATTGGCTATCTGTATGCATAAATAAAGATGCATGTACTCATCCTGGATGCGTGCCATTTTATAGCACACTAGAAAGCCTTTTTCCATATTTATACTGTTATTTCTCCCATCTTGTAACATGAATTGACACTTTGTTAGATCGCTGTATGTGTTGTGTCTGATTACTAATATAGTCATTTGTAAAGGAAGTTGAAATGATCGAATGTATGTGAAATATGCAGAATGTGTAGAAAGGAAATTGTACATCGAATACACTATAATGCATTAAATGCTATCATGGTTGAAATGTGGTTAAATATGTGGCATTGGTTACAGAAATGATAGAATAAATGAAGAAAATATCAGTTTGCACATTGCAGTTAATAATATGGGTAAATAAAAATTTGGAGAGCAGAGAACTTTGCAAGTGACACTTGATCATAAGCTTGTTTTACAGGTTGCATGGGGGTAAGTGGCAGTTACTCTATTTATATGCATTTATACAAGAGATGTACATGTACCATACATGCCAATCTTCCCGATTTCGGCGGGAGACTCCCAATTGTTCTGTGAAAAATATTGTTAATTTTCACGTTTTCCCGCCGAAAATACATCTTTGCCCAATGCATTCTTATGACACAAATGTTGTCTCCCGATTTTTTTCAGAGGAAATGTTCCTCCCAGGTGGGTCGGAATGTTGGCATGTATGATGTACTGTGCAAAAAATATTCATACCTGTACTTTGTGTTCATGCATGTGGATGTACATGAATCTGCAAGTAGAAATGTTGGAGAGTTTACTAGTAGTTGCTGTAGGTGCTTTGCAGTCACAGCGCAATTGTACTCGGAGTGATCAACAGTACATCTAAAGTGCTGAATTGTGATGATGGAGTTAGATGTAGAGGTCTTGCATGTGATTGGTGGATGATTGTGTGACTGGTTAACAGTAGCCAATGAGGGAATGGTGCAGAAAGTGAAGTGGAAAGGGTAGAAGAGCTGCTCCATTGTTACTTACGTGCTCCGTGGACAGCGCGGCTGTTCGCAGACAGGACATGGCACATCCGGGGCTTCCGAGCATGAAATGGGAGTGTATTTCGAAGATAAGCCAATCTGGTGTTGAGGTTCTGCTTCGTATTGAGAGAGGCTCTGTGTAGTGAAGATGGCGGAGGTGGAGAAAGTCACGGTGGTGGTGCTTGGAGATATGTTTGTGAATGGTTTGGAGCAGTATGCAAAATGTAGGAATGTGGGAAAGAATTTTGATGTAAAAGGAGTGGAGGTGGTGTGGTGTGGAGCACTGTGCCTGGTTTCAATTTGCAGGTAATAGTAGAAGTGTGCCAAGATATGGCTAGGGTTAGCAGTCCACATGTGGTTGTCCTGCACTGTGGTGCTTTGCATTTGGGTTATGTCAGTGCCCCTACTTTGTTGGAAGATCTGCAAAACCTGGTTCAGGCAGTAATGAAACTACTTCCAAATGCCGAGATTATTTTTTCTGGTTTGATTCCTAGGGCAATATGGGACAATGTTTTTTGTCCTCAGCAAAATGTTGCTAGGTGCTTAATCAACCGAGGCATGTTTGCTTTTATAACTAGAGATGGCATGTTCTTTTGCAACAATGAGAACATTGACTCTGGTAATGTTGATTACTTTAAAGAAGATGGCATGTCTTTATCTTTTATGGGAAATGCCATTCTGTTTGGAACATAAGGGTTGCTTTGGAGAAGCTAATGCGAAGATTCTTGGAGGAAAATAAGGAAAGAAATGCAAAAAGATACAAAATGAAAGGTGTTTCTGAAACATCTGCAAAAAACCCAAAAAGAAGGCTCTTTTCAGAGTCAACCTCATAGGGGAGATGGGGCACACTATTTAAATTTTAATTCCCCACGCTCAGATTTTACAATTTGTCTGCGGACAGCGCTGTTGTCTGCGGACAGCGCGTATTACATACGTGATTTTTGAGGTTGAGAGGGATGCAAATGCGACGTAGCACAGCAAGGGATTGGTCAATAGGGTTTACTGGGTGTGATGTGTGAGCAGAGAGTTTGTTAGAAAGTCTTTTCCCTGAGAGGAGAGGAGATAGCTATGGCTGTGTGTTTCAGAAAGCAGATTGCCTGGACTTTGGGAGATTCGTTGATAAATTGATTGGAGCTGCATGCAGATCGCTGCAGAGTGTCTGTACATCTTGGATTCCCTCATGTGGAAGTTCACTGGCATGGAGTGCGTGGAATGAAGTGGCTGGATTTGGTACCTCTTTGTGCTACTTTGGTGACACAGTGTCATCCAGATATTATTATTCATTGTGGAGGGAACAGTTTAGGGCATGTGTCTGGAATCTCTTTGCAATTTTCAATGAAAGAAGGACTTGGGAAAGTCATGGACATGTATCCAAACTCCAGAGTAATTTTTTGCCGTATTGCGCAGAGACAAATGTGGCTGCGTTCTTCTTCATTTGGTCCACAAATGGAGAAAGAAAAGCGCAATGTTAACAAGGCTATCTCTGTCTTTTTGAGAGATGTTGGTATGTCCTCTTTTCACAATGAAAACATCATGTTTCATAGTCCTGTCATGATGCCTATCACCGGGCATCAGGACCAAGCCCATCAGCTCCAGAAGCAGGCATCCAGATACTTACTAAAACCCCAACAGCCCCGGCTGGGGGCTGTTTGAGTTCAGTCCTGGCGCCTTAGGCCTGGATGGGACTATTTTTCTACAGGGACTATTTTTTACTCGGGCGTGGTTCTAGGGAACTTCTTACCTGGAACTACTTTGGAGGCTATTTAAACCACGCCTGAACAACAGCACACGCTTCGCGTTATTCTGCATCCAGCAGTGTAACGCTCACCGTGCCTGCAGTCTACATCCAGTCTTCTGCCACGCCCGCCTCGAATCTGGAGCTCCTAAAACCAAGAGGAAAGAAAAGGACAAGATTAGAAAACGAGCTATTTCGAATTCATCACCTGATTTCGGATCCCTCTCGCCTCCGGACCTGGAAAGAACATCATTTCTGTATGCGTCGCATCTCCAGCTGCAGCGCCGCGCCATACTCACCAGTCCTCGCAGCATCTTTCGATTCGGCGCTTCCTCCATCATTTCTTCCCCGAACTCCGGCACCTGAGGGACAAAAGAAAACAACAAGGTAAGTCGAGAAAACCAACAAATAAAACACTTATCATCATAGACTTACCTGATTACCACTGGAGGCATTATTCTATAACTCTCCACATCTTCATGTGCCGCACCTGCAAAGAGAGAGAAAACAACACGTTAAACACCGGCAACATTTACCGGACGGCGTCGGGTAATACAGACTCTTACCTGAGCGCCACCAACTGCCACGAGGGGTATCTTCTCACAATCTTAGTTGCAAGACAAGGAAGGAAGGGGGGACAAGAGTGAATCATCAGACATATTGAACTCTATGAACTTGATACTTACTGAACCTTGCCAGGAACCTCAGAGTCAATACTCTCCGGAACTCTCCCACACCTTCAAACCAGTGAAGTAACTGGCATTAATGCGCCCCTGCAATCCACGCAGGATGGAGAGCTCATCATTTAAAAACATAAGGTGAGGTTCCTAAAAGGGGATACCGAAGGTGAGTAGAAGGGAGAACGAGAACAGAGGGAGGGGGCTATCACTCATATCCACGGGTGGCTAAATCCCTTTCTCCACTTGCAGGAGAATACTTCTGCGGATCAAGCAGACGAGATTAGGTGGGCCAGTCCAGATAGTCATCTTGGCACTACGCATCACGTTGGTGGAGACCGCAGCTGTCCGGGTCCGATCGACGCCCCTGTGGGAACCAGGTGAGCGTAACAGAACGCGAAGCCTATCTACAAATCCCCACCCGGGCGTCATAGAAATCTCAGAGACCGACCAACTAGCCCTATTGTTAGGGGAACTTAGGGCAGAAGTGCACTCTGCGCGCCAAGAAACTAATGCCCTCAGGAGAGAACTGATTGTGTCAAAGGAGCGCACTGATGATCTTGCTAGACAATTGCTGCAAAACCAAGCTGGGCAAACATCATTACCTGGACTCGGGGGGAATCCAACTCCTGTTTCATCGAGCAATCCTGTGCAAGTTGTTCTACCAGGGAACATTCCTTTAGCTCCACCCGAACATTTTGCTGGGGACCCGAAAAAGTTTGCTGTGTTTATGAACCAATGCCGCTTGCACTTTTTATGCAGACCTGGGGCTTTTCCGAACGACCAAGCCAAGGTAGCCTTTGTACTATCATACCTTAGTGGAAGCGCAGCGGATTGGTCAATTCCACTAGTCAACCAGGATGACCCTCTTCTTCGGGATTTCCAATGGTTTCAATTGAGCATGGAGAGACTATTTGCCAGACATTCACAGGGACAGGCCCTGGATAACGAACTCTTATCCTTACGACAAGGTAACCAGGATCTACTAACCTATATCGCAACCTTCAATAGGTTGGTAGTGGAAACCGGATGGCCAGAGGTAAAACGAATTACATTATTTCATCGTGGACTTCAGGGTGAACTCAAAGATGTTTTGGCCCAAGTTGTGAACCCACCTCAGGATTGCGCAGAATATATAGACTTAGTGGTCCAGTTAGACCATCGACTTCAGAATAGAAAGGCTGATCGAGCTAAGTTCGAGAATCGGGTATTGGTTAAACCCAATGTTACCCTCAAAGGAACAGATGCACCAGAACCGATGCAGATCGGGGGGTCAAGGGACCCTTAACTCAAAAGGAAAGAGAAAGTAGACGGCAGATGCAATTATGTCTGTACTGTGGGGCCTCAGGACATTTTCTACGGGATTGCCCTATAAAACCAGCCAAAAAAGTAGTCGGAGTTGCTGATAAAAATCAAACAGAGCCTGATTCAGGAAACGACCACGCCCGGCAAGCGTGGAGGTCCGCTTGCTGAGCTTGAAGAAGGATACTCAGACCTCGCACTTCATCATACCAATGGTCCTTGTGGATCCAAGGCAGCCATCACGTATGCACGCAGTAAGGGCATACATTGATAGCGGAGCCATAGGAAACTATGTGGACCACGAATTGGCTACTAGGATGAATCTACCTCTCTGCAAAAAGACCACTTCGGATGTCATCACCACAGTCGATGGAACTGAAATTGCCTCTGGGCCTGTAACTCATTCCACCGCAGAGATGACATTACTGGGTCAAGATGGGCATTGAGAGACTATTGTGTTTCATTTAATCAAAGCCCCGCAGTTCCAAATAATACTGGGGATACCTTGGTTTGAAACACATAATCCTTGTATTGATTGGCGAGAGAAGAGAATAACCTTCCCGATTGTGCACATACTTGTTACCCGGAAAAACCCTTGAACCAAGGCCTGGCCATAGTTGCTACTCCAGTTGTGCAGTTACCTCAGGAATATCAAGAATTCCAGGATGTTTTCCAAAAATAACAGGCCAACACCTTACCACCTCACAGATCTTACGATTGTCAAATCGATTTCATACCCGGTGCACAACCTCCATGTAATAGGATCTACGCCCTTATGGAACCCGAAAACCTTCACCTGCGACAATACTTGGACCAATACCTTGCTAATGGCTTCATTCGTCCATCCAAGTCCCCTGCATCTTCAGCTTTGTTCTTCGTGCCTAAAAAGGAAGGTGACCTCAGAACGTGCATAGATTACCGTGAATTAAATCAGATCACAGTTAAGAACCGATACCCATTGCCTCTGATCCCCGAATTACTAGACCAAGTAAAGGACGCTTGCATCTACACTAAATTAGATCTCCGAGGGGCATATCATCTGGTACGTGTAAAGAAAGGCGACGAGTGGAAGACTGCGTTTCGCACTAAGTACAGGTTATTCGAATACCAGGTGATGCCCTTCGGGTTGTGCAATGCACCAGCAGCCTTCCAGTATTTTATTAACGATGTCCTTCGTGATCTCATTGACGTCTGTGTTGTCGTATACATAGATGATATTCTAGTGTACTCCTCCTCAGAATCAGACCATGTGAAGCACGTTCGTGCAGTCCTTGAGAAACTAAGCCTGCACAAATTATATGCAAAATTGGAAAAATGCGTTTTTCATGCTACAGAAGTTGAATTCCTTGGATTTATCCTGACTCCAAAAGGAGTCCGAATGGACTCTCGAAAGGTGGACGCAATTCTCAAGTGGCCATCACCCAGTTCAGTTAAAGGGGTACAAAGCATGTTCGGATTTGCTAATTTCTACCGCAGATTAATTCCGGATTTCTCACATGTTGTACACCCTATCACAGCACTTTTGCGAAAAAACAAACGCTTCTTGTGGACCGAAGAAGCTGAAAAGGCCTTCCAAGAGCTGAAAGCGAAATTCACGTCTGCACCTGTCTTAAAGCATCCACGCCCTGAACTTCCATACATAGTTGAAACTGATGCATCCAGTTTAGCCATGGGAGCTGTCCTGTGCCAGAAGGATCCTGAAACCGGTCAACTTCACCCAGTAGCATTTTGGTCCAGAAAGTTCTCGGCACCCGAATTAAACTATGCGGTTACCGATAAAGAGTTATTAGCCATCAAATCCGCCTTCAAAGCTTGGCGGCATTATCTTCTCGGTGCCAGGCATACCATTACTGTAATCACTGATCACCGAAACCTGCAGTATTTAAAAACAGCTAAAGACCAATCGTCGCGCCAACTTCGATGGGCATTGTTCTTTACCGAGTTCGATTTCGTGATCACTTATCGACCAGGCTGTAAAAATGGCAAGGCAGATGCCTTATCCCGAATAGGGATGGGAGAAGCATATGTGAACCCGGAACCGGTGCCTATAATTTCAGAACAAAGAATTCTTGGCATAACTACTCTACAGACACTAGAGGATATTCAGGTAAAGATCCAACAACTCTTCGATCCAACAGCCCTGCAGGACTGGGTAAAGAAAGGCCCGGGCTACTCAGTCATCAATGACCTACCTTATTATCAAGGGCGACTATTTCTACCACACAAGGAACTACAATAACTAGTCATCTCCAATTATCATGACACCCTGATGGAAGGGCACCCAGGTATCGCAAAAACTGAAGCTAAAATTAAGAGACAATTCTTGTGGCGTACCTGGCGAAAAGACGTAAAGTCATTTGTGATGTCTTGTGGCATTTGCGCCCAAAACAAAAGTCAGAAGAAAAAACCAGCTGGCCTTTTACAACCTTTGGATATTCCACCTACACCATGACACACCTTATCTTTAGACTTTATTACAGATCTACCTCCATGTAATGGATTTAACACCACTTATTTCTTTAAAGGGATTACCTTCTGCTTCAATTCTGGCCAAGGAGTTCCTCGAAAACATTGTTCAAATACACGGATTTCCTTCGGTCAATTCATTTCACATTTTTGGAAGAAATGTTGTCAATTGGCGCAAATCGATGTGAGGTTATCAACCAGTCACCATCCCCAGACCGATGGTCAGACGGAGAGGACCAACCAGACCCTTGAACAGTACCTACGTTGCATGCTACACCAGACCGAAAGTAATTGGAAAGATATTTTATGGATTTCCGAGTATGCATACAATAACTCTGTACATTCAGGAACCGGACAACGCCCCTTTTATACCATATATGGACATCACCCTCGAACCTCAGAACTAGATTCGCCTCAGCATTTAGAAATGCCCGCAGTTAGTCATTTGCACTCAACTATTAAACAAGCCTTTAAAGAGGCAACAGAACATTTGAAACAAGCAAAAGAGAAATATTAGTAAAATTCTGATCAACATAGAAGTGAAACTCCACAATACCAGATAGGGGATCAAGTTTGGCTGGCTACAAAACACATACCTCTGAAGGGAACTCAGACTTTTAACCCTAGATATTTGGGACCTTGCACCATTAAGGCCATTATCAATCCGGTGGCCGTCAAATTGGAATTACCCTCTAATATGCGAATTCATCCTGTCTTTCATGTTTCACTTTTAAAGCCAGTTCAACCAGGAACAAGATTAACCAAACCACCCGACCCCATCTTGATAGATGGAGAACCTGAATTCGAGGTAAAAAATATCCTGGACTCCAAGATGGTTAAATCAAAACTTTTTTATTTAATCGATTGGAAGGGCTACGGACCACAAGAAAGGTCATGGGAGCCTAGTTACCACGTTAATGCACCTCGATTAGTGAAGAAATTCTACTTTGGAGGCTTTTTAAACCACGCCCGAACAACAGCACACGCTTCGCATTATTCTGCATCCAGCAGCGTAATGCTCACCGTGCCTGCAGTCTGCATCCAGTCTTCTGCCACGCCCGCCTCGAATCTGGAGCTCCTAAAACCAACAGGAAAGAAAAGGAAAAGATTAGAAAACGAACTATTTATTCTATAAGGCATTATTCTATAACTATCCACATCTTCATGTGCCGCACCTGCAAAGAGAGAGAAAACAACACGTTAAACACTGGCAACATTTACCGGATGGCGTCGGGTAATACAGACTCTTACCTGAGCGCCACCAACTGCCACGAGGGGTATCTTCTCATGATCTTAGTTGCAAGACAAGAAAGGAAGGGGAGACAAGAGTAAATCATTGGATATATTGAACTCTATGAACTCGATACTTACCGAACCTTGCCAGGAACCTCAGAGTCAATACTCTCCGGAACTCTCCCACGCCTTCAAACCAGTGAAGTAACTGGCATCAACGCGCCCCTGCAATCCACGCAGGATGGAGAGCTCATCATTTAAAAACATAAGGTGAGGTTCCTAAAAGGGGATATCGGAGGTGATAAGAAGGGAGAACGAGAACAGGGGGAGGGGGCTATCACTCATATCCACGGGTGGCTAAATCCCTTTCTCCACTTGCAGGAGAATACTTCTACGGATCAAGCAGACGAGATTAGGCGGGCCAGTCCAGACAGTCATCTCGGCACTACGCATCACGTTGGTGGAGACCGCAGCTGTCCGGGTCCGATCGACAACCCTGTGGGAACTAGGTGAGCGTAACATGTACACACAAGCTGGAGTACATCTTACTTATGCTGCAATCAGATTTTTCTGTGAAATATACAAAATGCATTGCGACCTTTTTTGGAATTACAGCAATCTATTTTGCAATAGGTGTTGACCATATGAAGTTTTCGAACCAGAAAAAAACACCACAAAAAGGCTCTTTTCAGAGCCACCACTTCCTCGCAGAGAAAAGTGCAATGGTTGTGACAGAGCAGCACTGCACAGATTTTAGATGTCCACAGACTTCTAAAAATGCACAGGGCCCTGCGCATTACAGTGACACTTCTCTTTTTGAACTGTGAAAGGCGGCTATAAAAATAGCCTTTTTTGTTTTGGTTTTTGTTCTTTTATATTTTTTTTTGTTTTTTTTAAAAATGACACTGTTACGCTCACCTGGTCTCTGTGGAGGCGTTGGGGCACTGTTGCAGCCCTCCCGGGGGTAAGGTCGCTCGGGTCCGACTTCGCCTTCTGTGCTTATGTGGTGAATGGTGGTAATAGGTGATGCTGCTCGGTACTGCTCCTGCGTGGAGCTTCTGAATCCACGCCCACCAGGTTCAGCCTGCCTGCCACACCCTGCCACACCCGATGAGTCAGCACCTGAAGACCAGGCCTAGGGAGCCACACCTGATGAGTCAGCACATGGGGATGTTCTCTGCAATAAAGGCTTTCAGCACCTGGAAAGTTCTTGTAAAATAAAAGCACTCCTGCACTGAAATAAAGTGTGCACTGAAGTAAAATAAAAGCACTCCTGCACAGAAATAAATTTTTCTTTTAATTTTTACATTTTTTAAAAATTTGTTTGGGTCAACTCTGACCTTTACAAAAACATCGAACAATATTTACAGCTTAAAAAAGTACAAACAACAGAAAGATCAATGAGAAAAAAAACAGTCAAAGTTAATGTAAGGATTTAAACAGGCAGTTACTACACAGCAGAACAGAAAAAAAGAAGAAAGAAAGAGATGGAAAGAGAAAAGAAAAGAAAAAGAAAAGAAAAGGAAAGGAGAAGAAACCAGGAGATCGCAAAACATGAAAAGCGTGCGAGGAGGGTGGGGGAAAGATAAAGCAGATGAGAATAGCCAAGTTGTAACTACACGAACATCTATGCCTTAATGACTACAGTTGCCATTTCTTTGCTAATTCTCAGTCTGTGATGATAGACCTACACATTGTCTGTCACCCCAAGATTATTTTGCTGCCAAACCCCCAACCCCCAAAGTTCCTTTACTTCCACTTTCAATTAGTGCCTCCGTTAAATCCAACTGCTGTTGGAACACTCCAATTTTTCCTAGGACCCGACTAACTGCTATAGTTATGGCAGTGTTATGTCCTGAAGTCATTAGGTCCAGAAGTTTTCTGATGTCAGCCATTCTATTTTGTCCACAAATTTATGGAAATAGTTGACTCTTATATCCCATGTCCCTTTACACTCCCGCAGCAGAGGAAAAAGGCTTTGCTTAGATGGCTCTGCACAGCTATCGCATAAAGGGGTGGTTTTAGAGTGTTGTCCCCGTATACTCAAGATTTCTCCTGTATGTATTAGATTTAGGAGAGCCCTCAGCAATCTGTTTCGTGAGTCAATACTTGGGTGTTTTTGTAGATATTTCAGCAGTTGCCGCAGCTTTTTGTCCATTGTGAGAAAACTATGTTTAGGTTTTATTTGGCTCATGTTAGCCCCTGTTCTAATCCAGTCAAGTGTTTCTGTTTCTTTTTTTACTTTCAGGGGGTTGAACATCAACACTTCTGTCGGAGTGTCCACTGCCAGCAGAGTTGCTGAAACTTTCGCTTCTAGGTGTTTAAGTGAGTTTGACTTCTTCGCTTGCATCTGGAGTTTTATATCCTCATATAGCGAGTTATATTGTGGATCTTTTATCAGCCTTTAGAGTGATAGCAATCTCCAGTTTACTTGTTGTTCCAGGGATTTCAACCCGAGCTCAAACCTTAGGGCCGACATGGGCAAACAATTTGGCAGGCCTAATGCTCTCTTCCATACCTGACCTTCAACTTTTTATCAATCTATCTCCCAGAGGATTGGGTTGGCCTCCAAGCCATATAGTAACATAGGTGTTATTTTTGCAGTGTAAAACTTTACCAGCGGTATAATAGAGCTCCCATAAGATTTTTTTCAACTGTGTTATTGCTCTCTCCATTTTCTGTTTTTACTTTGGCTTCAATTTTAATCATTGAAGGAGAAGCATATATCACATACCCCAGGTACACTAGCTCTTCCGTTCTCTGGATCACCTCACCTTCAAAAAACCATCTTGCATAGTTTATGCGCTTGTTTGGGTGCTTCATTATCAAGATTTTTGATTTCTTAGGGTTTGCTCAAAGACCATTCTGTTTGATGTACTCGCTTAGGCCATTCAGGAGATGTTGTAGTCCTACCGCTGTTCTATCGATCAGGACTATGTCATCCGCATAGGCGAGCCACAAAACCTTGGTTGCATGTAGTTTTGGGCTCGCCATTGCCCATGATTCCAAGAAGGGCCCTAGATCTGATATATACCGGTTGAAAAAGAACAGTGCTCCCAAGCATCCTTGTCTCACTCCTTGCTCGGCCTTTATGGAGCTACTTAGGTGTCCAGCCTCGTCCAGGCATACCATCAATGATGTGTCCTTGTCTAATTCAGATAGAATGGCCAGCAAGCCTCCACAGTTTCTCATCTTCTCCCACAAGCGTTCTCTACTCACTAGGACAAAGGCCCTGGAGAGATCTATCAGCAAGAATCTTAGCCCATTTAGTGTAGTGGACATTCCCTTTCTGAATCCAGTTTGAAATTTAGAGATTGTTTTTGCATGCTTGGCCCAGTCCTCTAGCTCTATCATGATCAATCTCATGAAAAGTTTACTTTCGATATCGAGGAGGGCAATTGGCCTGTAGCTTTCTGGCAGCGACCGATCTCCCCCTTTGAAGAATGATATGATCAGTGCTTGTTTCCAGGACGGGGGGAACATGCAATTTTATAATATTTCCGTGTATAAGATTTAGGAGGTTCACCCAGGTTTTAACATTGTTTTTTAGTACCTGGTATGTTTGGGCCTGCTGCCTTTGAGGATGAAGATTTTAGAATTAAATCCTCTATTAGTTGTAAATCAAAGCTAAGCTCCTATTTTGTGTTAACCTCTTCTCCTCTTGGGTTCTTAGATGTATTTTTAAAGTTGTTTGTGAGATAGTCCACCCAGTTCTTTTCCAGGATTAAGTTACATTGGGTAGTGTTATCATCTTGTTTCTTGCCCAAGTTATTTATAATGGACCAAAAATTGCGGGAGTTATCTTCACAGAGAACCTTGAGCATCTGTTCATTGTCTTGCTGATGTCGCTGGAGGGTTCTTGCACAAGACCACTGTTTATAGTTTCTCGCTAGATTTTTTAGTTCTCTGTGCAGTATTAATGGATTTGTTATAAGCGTTTTTTCAGACGTCTACTTTCTCTTCTTAGACCTTTTTTGTGCTCCCAAGTTTCTTCATCAAATAGGTGCTGATGGTGAGTTATTTTCCCAGGCCCACCTGTATTTGGATGATGTATAGCCCAAATGAATTTCTTAAAGCCTTCGGGGTTGCAGTTTTCCCTTAAGTCCGTGGCAGTGAGGCATGACAGTTTATCATTTAATTTCTTCCCCTCTCTCTTATACTTTACCATCGTTGCTCTCCCTTTTTTCACAGAGAGGTTGTGTGTGTACATCGCTGGTCGAGTTTTGTTAATACTAGGTATGTTGATTTTAATGCAGGCATGATCACTCCCTTCTCCCCATATAGTTTCCATCGAAATATCTTTCGCCTGTAGAGCTTCAGATGCAAAGAAGTAGTCTAATGTTGAGAGGGAGTTGCCCCACAACCAGGTTGGTTTTGCTGGCCTGTCACCTGTAACTGATTCATTTAACATACAGAGGCCCCATTGGGAACCTACCTTTGTTTGTTTAGCCCATTTTGAGTTGTTTTCCTTGTTCTGTGTTGCACTGCAATAAAGTGTTCCTGCTCACATCTCTTTATGAGCCTGGCGCCAAAGGCGCCAGGACTGAGTCCAGCCAGGGTCCCTGTATTTATGAGTCCAAAGGGACATAAGTGAGTCAAGTGACCCATTGCCCCATCACTAGATGGTGTGGTTTTTGTGTTCTAGGGCCTGTGGCCATGACAGCACTCCCCCTCAAGGCCCCTCTCAAGGGTGGTTCCCCCGGCCCTGTTTTAGTGGGGTTATTGCGCTGGAACTGCCTGATTAATCATGGAGTGTGGACATGCTGACTGGGTTCCCAGGTCCGATCTTGGGGTCTATAACCTTTCCAGTCTATAAGGTAGTATAGCTTGGACCGGACCATCTTCGAGTCTAGGAACCTTTTAAATCGTATTCTGGTTCTCCTTCAACTATTTCGGGATCTGGTGGAGTATCGATCCCCGTACCTAGTCTCAAGGGAGACATGAAACACCGGATGGCTCCGCATGTGGGACGGTAATTCTAATTTCATGGCGCAGGGTTGATCGCACTCTTAATACTGTAGGGTCCCAGATTTCTGGGACGGAACGCCCGTGGTCCTTCCAGGGGGAAGTTTTTGGAAGCTAACCAAACCTTGTTTCCGACTTGGTAGTTGGGAGCTTCCCTTTGGTGATGATCCGCAAACTGCTTCTGTTTCTCTTTGCTCTGGCAAGATGCTCTGCTGCTTCCTTAAGAACGTGGGTGATGGTTTTCTGTAAGGTCATTACAGCGGGCATTTCTAATGATTCGAGTGGGTCGAAAACAGATGTCCGTGCACGTCAACCGCATACTATGTAGAATGGGCTTTGTCCCGTACTGGTGTGAATGGAGTTGTTATATGCATATTGTGCTAACCAAAGTATGTCTTTCCGGGTATCCTCGGTTTGTTGCTGCATACACCTTATGCATTGCTCGAGGGTCTGGTTAGTCCGTTCGGTCTAGCCGTCGGTTTGGGGGTGATGGCTTGTAGATAACCGGAGGTCAATTTTGGGTATTTTACAACACCTTTTCCAGATTGCAGAGACAAACTGAGTTCCTCGGTCTGATATCAATATTGATGGGAATCCGTGTAGCCGAACAATCTGTTCCAAAAACACGGTAGCCAAAGAATAAGCAGGTGGGAGACCTTTCAGGGGAATAAAGTGGGCCATTTCGGAAAATAGATCTACGATGACTAAGATGGTATTTTGTCCAATACAGGAGGGAAGGTCTGTGATAAAAATCCATTACTAGCGTATGCTAAGGTGCTGGGGGTATTTCTAAAGGTCGTAGCAGACCTGCAGGACTTTATTTTTGGGGCTTGTGTTGTGCACAGGTGCCACAGGTCGCGATGAACTGGACAATGTCCTTTCACCAAGTTGGCCACCAGTAATTTTTCTTTATTTTAGCTAGGGTTTTGGCTATTCCCGGATGCCCTTCTACTAATGAATCGTGATAGTTTGCGATGATTTAATTCTGTAATTTGTTATCTAGGATGTACAATCGTCCTTGGTAGTATGGTAGGTTGTCCACGGTCGTATACCGGTCTCCCTTCCCTAGCCATTACTGTTGCGCTGGTGGACTCATCAAGTGTTGCAGGTAAGATTTTAAGTTGTCTAGAGTGGTGGTTGCGACAATCATGCCTTGGATTCGTCCTTCAGGGATGATGGCCATGGGATCTGGTGTAGTGAATGCCTCTTCTCCCTCACTCAAGCTCGACAGGGCGTCCACTTTTCCATTGCGTACTCCGGGTCTATAGGTGATGACAAAGTCGTATTCCGCAAAGAAGAGAGCCCAGTGGAGTTGGCATGATGATTGCGCTTTAGCGGTCTTCAGATATTGTAGATTGCGATGATCCGTGACGACTGTGACTGTATGTCTAGCTCCAAGAAGATAATGCCTCCAGGCCTTGAACGCTGTCTTAATTGCTAGCAGTTTGTTATCAGTGATCGCATAATTCAATTCAGGGGCTGAAAACTTGCGAGACCAGAATGCCACGGGTTGCAACTGACCTGTTTCGGGGTCTCGTTGTGACAGGATTGCTCCCATTGCTATGTTGGAAGCATCAGTTTCAACCAAGTACGGTATTTCTGGTCATGGATGCCGTAGAATTGGTGTTGTGGTAAATACTTGTTTTAGCGCCTGGAAGGTTTTCATAGTAAAGAGGTGATTGGGTGGACGATCTGGAGAACCCGGGAATTAACTAGCGATAAAAGTTGGCAAACCCGAGTACACTCTGTACTCCCTTTATGCATGTCGGTGAGGGCCAGTTAAGGATAGTGTCTACCTTCTTCTCCAAAACTGGCCGGACATGGTTGACGTGGTCCTCCTTGGTGGTGGAATGGATAAGAATTTGATCAATAGAGACAAGAGCGTAGACGTCCAACAGTTTGCAGAGCACGTCATTCTTGAACAATTGGAATGCCGCTGGTGCATTACATAGTCCAAAGGGCATAACCAGATATTTATAAAGACCATCTTCCACTTGTCTCCTTTTTTGACCCTTACTAGATGGTAGGCCCCCCGTAAGTCTATTTTGTATATATCTGCACGTTTTTTGACTTGATCCAAGAGTTCGGGGATAAGCGGTAACGGGTACCGTTTTTTTACCGTGATCTAGTTAAGTGCTATGTAGTCAATGCAAGTTCTCAGGTCTCCTTTCTTTTTAGGCACAAAAAAGAGGGGCGAGGATGCAGGGGACTTGGATGGACGAATGAAGCCATTTGCCAGGTACTGATCGAGGCAGGTTTTTAGATGCTGGTTGTCCTGTTCTGTTAGGGCATAAATCCGGCTGCAGGAAACTTGAGCTCCAGATACCAGATCAATTTGGCAGTCATACAGTCTGTGCGGAGGTAAGGTGTTTGCTTGCTCTTTTGAAAGAAATCTTGGTAATCCAGGTGTTCAGGTGGTAGTGACATGGTGAGGCCCAGTATGGTTTCTTTCTTCGATGAACCTGGGTTGGTAAGACCTTTTAACGAGAAGCCCTTGCTATAACAGGTGTTGGCACAGTGTTGGGGAAAGGTGAGAACTCGTTTACGCCAATCAATCCTGGGATTGTGGGTCTCCAGCCAGGGCATTCGCAATATCATCTGGAACTGAGGAGCGCCAATGAGATCGAAGGTGATGTCCTCTTGGTGGCCGTCCTGACACAGAAGCGTGACCTTCTCGGTGTAATGCCTCACTGGGCCGGATGATACTGAGATCCATCAACTGCTGTGACGTTTTCCGAAACCTGCTTCTGTCGGAGATGAAGGCCTATCCGGGTAGCCAGATCTTGGTCCATGTAATTTCCCACAGCCCCACTGTCAATGGATGCCTCCCAGGCATGTATTTTCGACGGTTGCTTGTGGTTTACCAGGAGCACAGGGATGACTAGATGTGAGGTCTGTATAGGTTCCTTTCCACCGCTCGAGTTGGAGTTTCCCCGAGTCCTGTTCTTATTCTTCACCCTTGTCAGTTGCTCCAACTGCTTTCCTGGGTGGTCTCACCGGGCATTCTCGGAGATAGTAACCTGCCATACCACAGTAAAAACAAAGCTGCTGCTGTCTCCTTTTCTCCCTTTCTGCCTTGGTGAGTGGGCTCCGCAAGCCTCCGATTTGCGTTGGCTCGGACTGATCGTGTTATTTGGTTTGATTTTCACAGGGTCACACATAGACAGACCTCCCCTCAGCCTTGCCCTGATCCATCTTCCCATCCTGCAATCTGTGATCGAGCTGCACTGTCAGGTCGATGTATTCAGCACATCTTTCCGGGGGATTTACTACTTGGGCTAATACGTCCTTAAGTTCCCCTTGCAAGCCTCGGTAAAAGAGCATAGTTCTTTTCTCCTATGGCCAGTTAGTTTGTGCTATCAGATGATTGAAGGAAGCAATATATATTAGTACGTCTTGATTACCCTGCCGCAGTGATAATAGCTCATTGCCCAGAGCCCACCCTTGAGTATGCTGTGCAAATAGTTTCTCCATTTCACGCTGGAAACCTCCGAAGTCTCGAAGCAAAGGATCATCCTGGTTTACCAAGGGTATTGACCAGTCCGCTGTACTACCTCCCAAATATGAGAGTACAAATGCCACTCCCTCTTGATCATTGGGGAATGCCCCAGGTCTGCACAAGAAATGTAGGCGCCATTGATTCATAAAGATGGCATACTTATTCGGATTGCCTGTGAAGCGTTCTGACGGGGCCAGGGGAACCCCCCCTGGAAGAACTACCTGTACTGTCTTGGGCTGTGGAGACGCGGCAGGAGGGGCATACCCAGGCAGTGGGACCTGGCCTGCCTGTGCCTGGAGCATTTGCCTTGCTAGTTCATCTGTCCACTCCCGGTTCACAATTAGATCCCTCCTTAGGGCATTGGCTTCCTGTCTTGAGGCATGAACTTCAGCACGTAACTCTCCCAGTAATCGGGCCAACTGGTCAGTTTCAGAAGTTTCCATAATGCCCAGGCAGAGATTCAAAGAGGCTTTGCATTCTGTTACGCTCACCTGGACTCTGCAGAGGCGTTGGGGCATGGTTGCAGCCTTCACAGGGGTGCAGTCACCCGGGTCCGACTTCGCCTTCTTTGCTTATGTGGTGACTGGTGGTAATAGGTGAGGCTGCTCGGGACTGCTCCTGCATGGAGAATAGGGGACGTGAGTATGCCAGCTTGTGAGCCTGATCCCCTTCCAGACCCCTTCTCCCAAACTGCGGTACCCGTCGTATGCGCTGCCCCTGGAAAGCTCATCTGTTGATTAGCTTTGGCGAGCACTCCATCCTGCTGCTTCTGGCAGGGGTGCGTGTATGATCTGGACCGAGTTCCTTCACTGGTCCCTTGCATGTGGTAGTCCAATCCAGCTGCAACTAAGCCACTATACTTCAGGTAAGTGTTCCTGTTTGCCTTTGTCTTTCTTTGTCTGTTTTTGTTGAATTGTAAAGTTTGTTGTCTTGTATTGCAGTCCGTTCCACCTTTGATGTTTGCTCTTTCGCTTTCTTCCCTTGCAGGTGATGTTGCAGGCCCAGCAGAAGCTGCGGAGCTCGAGGCGGCAGCCGGAGGGAACGAGGAACGAAGCTGCAGCAGTACAGTAGCTGGTAAGTTGTTAACTAGGGGGCGCGCGGGTTCAAATGAAGCACGACCCTAGGACGGATGTTCTAACCTTGTGTTTCTTCTTCACAGGGTCCGGGTTCGTGGATGCGGAGCGCGGTGCTGCGGCATCGGGATCAAGATCACTGGATGTCAGGAGATGAGTCTGCAGATGAAGCGCCGGTTTCCTGGAGGTGAGTATGCAGGAGAATGCCTGGTTTCAAAGGTATGTAAACTGGTCTAAGCGGCGGGGAGCGTCACGTTGCACACAAGTGCACAGTACCGCGAAGCTCCGGCCTTAAGGATGGAGCAGCTTATATAGCTGTGCTTCTGAAGCCACGCCACATCCTGCCACATCCTGCCACACCCTGCCACACCCGATGAGTCAGCACCTGGAGACCAGGCCTAGGGAGCCATACCCGATGAGTCAGCACACAGGGATGTTCTCTGGAATAAAGGCTTTCAGCACCTGGAAAGTTCTTGGAAAATAAAAGCACTCCTGCACTGAAACAAAGTGTGCACTGAAGTAAAATAAAAGCACTACTGAACTGAAATAAAGTGTTCCTGCTCACATCTCTATATGAGCCTGGTGCCAAAGGCCAAAGGTGCCAGGACTGAGTCCGGCCAGGGCCCCTGTATTTATGAGTCCCAAGGGACATAAGTGAGTCAAGTGACCCATTGCCCCATCACTAGATGGTGTGGTTTTTGTGTTCTAGGGCATGTGGCCATGACAGACACACAAGGAAAGGAAGGGAAAGGAGGGTAGGGAAGGGACACCAACCACAGGGATAAGAAAGGGCAGGCGGAGAGAAGAAGATATAGGGTGGGCCTTATTCAGGTAGGTAGCAGTTCATCTCATGCTCCTTGACCACAGTCTCGAAAGCACTTCGAAAGTTCTCCCCTCTGCAGAGTACTGCGTCGCAGTACATGCACAATACTTTGACCCTCGAAAGGTAAGGATCAACAGCATCATGTATGGCCTGCGAGGCAGCTGGAAGGATGCGCTGCCCACAGAAGTGTCTCTTGTGGTGGCAGGAGCGGAAACAGAGGATGCTGCAGGGGAACTCAACCTACTACATTTATCACAATGTACAAAATTACAAATAGCCCCACCGCGGAACGATTTTAGGTGTCGCTTCATTGAGGTATTACCATAGCTGTACAAACCTGGTTTATCATGACTCAGCACCATCTTGCACTGATTGCAGGTCACCTTGTGTTCACATGCTTTTGGTACTCCATCAACAGTGGTAAATAACCTCGACACCCAAGATTCATGGTAAGAACTAGTAGTAGGGACTTCCACTACCTCATCTTCTTCATCCTCTTCATCACTCTCCTCTGTATCCTGACGCCTGTTCCCCTCTGCAGGCCCTCAGGGAGATGTTGGTGGTGGAGGGGGTGGGGTTGTTGCTGAGACAGCAGTAGCACCAACAGCAGCCATGCATGCCATCAGGACAACTGTTTCAAAGAGCAAGAGCAATCCAATGCAACAAGGAGCAGTCTCTGTCCTGGAAGCCCAAAAACAGAATAAGGAGCAGCTCTGGGGTGTGGCCTTTTATAGGGGTGCTGGGGCGCACTTCGCAGACACCCGCGCTGTCCCCAAACATTTTGAACACCAAGAAAGGGCTAAAAAAATTCCAAAAAGTATGCAGCTCGCCAGGGACATAGTGTGGGACATGTGCAAGGGTGAACTTTCCCAAGAAAGTACCTTGGATAGCTGAAAAAAAACACTTTTTAGGTGTCCGGGGGCCCGGACAGTGTTCGCTACGCTTAGCGCGGGTGCGGTCACATGATGACGTTGAGGACACATTGGCAAATGGGACGGCTGTCTGTAGGACACCAAATGCACGGGGTCGGGTGTACGCATGCGTGCGGGTGTTCTACAGACACTGTTCCAGTCCCCAAACTAATTAAAAGTGCGACACACGTCCAGCGGACAGGTGCGGACAGGCACGATGTTCGTAGGGGCAAGGGTGTGCTACGCATGCATGCAAGTGTTCTACGGACAGTGTTTAGGTCCCCGAACAAAACAAATGTGCGTCACAACTTTGCGGACAGGCGGACGGGCTATGTGTTCTACGGACATATTCATTCTGGTTATGGACAATGTGAACAGGGGAATGTTCTTAGGACACTTTATTTTGCATAGCTACGAACATGCAGACGTCTTTAGTGTTCTGCGGACACGCCCATTTTGACTACGGCCAATTCGAACAGGTATAGTGTCCTTAGGACACCCCCATTTTGGTTAATGGCGGACAGGTGGACATCTTGTGTGTCCTAAGGACACTTCCATCTTGATTGAGGACAGTGCGAACAGGTATAGTGTCCTTAGGACACCTCCATTTTGGTTAATTGAGGACATCCCGAACAGTTGTGCTGTCCTCAGACAACCTAACTGCCTTTTTTTAAAAAATGAGACACAGAGGAATATTCTAACAACACACTTAATATTTTATTATTGTATAACAATTACGAAAGAGAGGGGGAAGCAGAAACTGAAAAAATACAGGGGAAATAGGGGTTTGGACATGATGGATGGTAGGGGAGGAAGGGATGGAACGTACCGTTTTTCTTGCTGAGGAGGGTTTGGGGATAGTTGGCTGGGACATGGAGAGGGGGAGCAGGTACATGTGGGACAGTGATATTTAATGTTTTCTTTTATATGGTCCTCCACAAAGTTTTAAAAAATAATTACATTTTTCATTAACAGATCAATTTGTAGCTCCATTCGCTGCAGAGGATTTTCTAGCGTCCCTCTTGGAATATTTTTATGGTCTGTATGGTCTGGAAAAAAAAGAATTTGTTAAGTACACATAAAGTAATTAGTTGGCTTATATAGAGAAGTGTAGTGTCTACCATTAGTTTCACTGTCTTCACTCATTTCATCCGGAGGGAAATTTTCTTCCAGCCATTCCAAAGTACTGGACATTTCTGTGTAAAAAAATAAAATATTAGTTTTAGTGTGCCTAGTACAGAAAGATTATAAATATATACAATAAATGTAGTGTACTCACTAGTTTCTTGCTAAATTTTGCTGTTACTGCTGCGTAGGTGTCCTGTTGATTTTTGCTATGCAATTTCTGTGAGGTAATTCTGTTGGAGGCATATTTATTGTGTTTTGGTATATTCCATTATGTTGCATATGCTATGTAATTGGACTGTTAGTGTCTTACATACACAGTTTCACTTCTCATTTATTATTGAATGTAATTTATTTATGTGCTGCTTTTTGAATATGTTTAGTGGTTTTTTTTGGATGATATAACAATGTAAGATACCCCCTGAGTTTTTGGATAGTTTTGATGTTGTCCGAGTCCGTCAGGTGAACAGGTGCATGGTCCGCTGATATCCGACCCACTAGCGCAGGTAGGGGGTTCAGTATATTCTACGTATATAAATTAAGGGCCCCCTAGTAAACATTTATCAAATTTACATGATCTTTATATCTATATTCAGTGAAAAAACTTTGTTATAGGAACGTTATGATTAAGTTGCGCTACTAGAAACCTTTGATAGTCAGTGAAAGAAACGTTGTTAAAGGGACATTATGGTTCCAAGTAAAACTGAAAACCCCCTGAAATTCGCCAGTTATGGTAAGCTAAGCAGCCATAACTTGCGCCACCTCCGTGCACTGCTAAGACTAACACCCAGGACATCAAAGATGACTTCACAAATGTCATTGATATCATCACTGATGATATCACATGTGCATTTACTTTTCATGAAAAGGCTGTACAAGGGGTTCTCATTGTAATGTTGATAAAAAAGTGTCAAGGATCATTGGAATGAATATCATGAGGTACGTAGTGCATTAAGCAATGCATTGATATAAATAGCATTCTATTATGAAGTTCTTTCCAGTATATTAAGCTACACATGTAGAAACATAAGCGTTGTGTGCCGCATACATGATGGAGGTGAAATATTCATAATCTTGCCATGTTGAATAGTGAAATGATAAATGCTTTCTTATTAGAGTTTTGCGTACTGTGAAACATGTAATAAGTAGCTAATAAAACCCACTTACTACATAATTGCATTATTACAGACAAAACACAAAGAGACAACAACACATACAAATATGAGCATATACAGGGAAAGTGAAGTAAGCAAAAAAGCAGTAGTACTACGAAACGATGTTCGTAACCTAACTGATTATCCTCATGCACAGAAATGTTTGATCTGCTTCAAAGCTGCTACTTCCCCTATTTATAAGTATCACATGATGTAACTGGACCATAAGGAAAGTAGTGTGAGTACAAAGTATACAAATATGAGCATATCCAGGGAAAGTACAGTAATAAAAAAACAGCAGAACTATAACAAAGTGTTGATAACCTTACTGATTATCTTCATGCATAGAAAGCATTGCTGTCTTTCAAGCTTGTGCCTTTCCCTATTTATATGTTTCATATGCTGTGAGTGGACCCTAAGGCAATTACTGTAAACACATATTTGAAGGATAAGTCTACAAATATAGTACCTTCTGAATTGTTTGTTCCTTACTGATACTGAAGAAAACCATGTGGCCTACATATGGCAGTAAAGGAAAAAGAGGGAGCTAGACATGTGATGTCATCAATTTGTGATGAGAGCTTAACAAATGTGTTGTTGTGGAAAGACATCCCCTGCCCAATATGACAGCACTGTAAAGAAACAAGTGTCTAAAACTTGAGATACTTCCGTCCCCTGCACACCATATCAACTGAAAAACACAGTCAAGGACTTTCTGAAAAAATATTGATTTTTGACTAATGATTTTAACAGTTGAGCCTGCTATCACAGGCACTGGCACTGTAATAGTAATACAGATTCAATACAATATAAATAAAATATACACAGGTAAGTTATACAGTGTAACCCCTATAACCTTTGGGGTACAGCTTAGTGGTACATATATCTTGAGCTCAACGCGTTTCAGGGTGTGAACCTCTTCTTCAGGACCAAACAGTTCTGAAAAAATATATACAAAAGAATAATCAGGATTCATTTAATTACAAACTCCACACGATTCAACGGCCACAATAGTATACACATACGTGAGACTAAGTGGAAATCTATGTGCGTATAGTAAAATAACCATTATGTTTCCACAAGACATTTCTCTCAGAGACAAATCAAGGTTACATATGTGCAGTCGTGCAGACTATATTGGCCGAGAGATTCCTCCTCCATCAGACATGATTTTAAGTAAAAAAGTTAGAGGAGACTATAACATTTTCATACATTTTCATATATTTCTGTAGTTCAGTCACCTATGTTGCATGAGGGGAGCTCCCCCGATTAGGAGACACTTGAGTTCTGTCATTAGAAGACTGTCATTTCTCTATGCACTACGAAACCTATACTGCTTTTCCGTTAGATACTTGGGACGTTCAACTGATGTTGGTGGTTTACTAAGGTGTTTATTCCCAGAAGAATTCGCTGTCAGTTCTACAAATAGAAATTTCATGAGGCTAGGCATGCACTTAAGACTGGGCTTAGTACGAATGCACATCTTGAGCTAGCTGGTTATAATTGTTATCCACAGAATATTATGAATTACAACCCCCACCATTCTCAAGCTGTTGGTAAACATGACGTTGCAGCATTGAGTATGTTCAATCGACTTTGGTGTGGCACTGAGCTAGGAAACTTTAGAGTATTCTGCTAACAGTATCATGAAACACCTTATAAGGTTTGGAATGGATTAGATGCCGCTTCGAATATGAACTAATTTTGAGCTAGTTGGGCATGAGTTCCTCTTTACACATGGTTTCGAATTGCAACTCACTTTATCTTAAGTTTGCCACATGATTTTGTCAGGTTTAACAGAGCGTTAAGGCAATGCAAACGCTTTGATATCCTCTTTGTAGATGGCTGTGAACTACAATTCCCATTACTCTGAGTATGCCACATGTCCTTTCCACGTGACATACATCACCAAGACGTTGTTCAACATGACGTTACACATTTCCCAGTCGAGAGCCTTCCACTTCATGTTCTAGCCCGAGACGTTACATGGGGAGGAGTTTGTTGATATAAATAGAGTCACGTGGATCTCCACGTTGTTACTCACCGGCCGGCGAGTGATCCGGGCAAGCGACCAGGAAGATTGTACTGGATGTTGCTTGAAGAGCTCGAGATGGAGCCTCCACCTGAGCCTCCTCTCTGTTGAGGGAAATAAGCTCTTTTTGATGATATGACTCTCAGCTGCACTAAATTACAGACTGAGAGACCGATCACCCAAAAGAGCGGAGAGAACACACCGCCACGGACCCAGCTAAAAGAAAAAGACAATTGGTAAATATTTGGGAAGAGCAAAGATCACCACAAGAAAAAAGCCCCTCAAAAGCAGAAAGTACCTGGGTCACCCACTCCCCTTGTAATTGAAAAGGAACAGAAATGGAATTTCCCCTGTAAGTACAGAAAAGAGATTAACCTCTATTTTGATTATTCAGATAGGAATTAATAAAGAAAAGTTAAGGAAGTCTTACCAGAACAGGAATTGAAATAACCTAATCAATCCAGGTTAGAACAACAGAGGTACAAACAATAAACAGGAAGGTTAGTAGGGATGCTATACCCGGGAGGCACGAGGGGCGCACTAGATACGTGTAGGTGCACTTCTCAGCAAGGCGTCCCTGTGTGCACTTTCAGAAATGAGTCTTTGTGTACAATCAGCAAAGCGTCCTTGCGTACACTTGAGGGAGCAAATCCAAAACAACGGGATGGAGTCGGAATCCACAAAAGAACACTGGAATTGAAGAAGGAAACAGTACCCAGTACTTGGAGTCAGCTGGGAAGGTGAGGAAAACCAGTTGAAGGCGGTGGTAGGTAAATCAGGACAGAAGTTTCTGTACGGTAAGAATTTAACGGAAGGCAATCCAGTAAACAGGCAGCGAGATCTGATACACAGGCGGGCTAAGGACAGTACAGAATCAGGAAGTAAGCAATCCGTAGGACAGGCAAAAGTCCGGTACACAGGTAGGCAGAAGACAGTACAGAATCAGGAAGTAAGCAAAACCGTAGAGCAGGCAAAGGTCCGGTACACAGGAAGGCAGAAGAATTGAGAAGTCTCAAGGCAGTCCGTAATTGGAAAAACAGGAATTGGTACACGGGAAGGCAATGATTGGGAAGGCACAGAAGACGAAACTTCGGATGCCGGTTGCAACTTTAATCAGAAGCAGCGTCCTTCCCGCTGCAGTGCCTAATATACCCAGGAGGCGGAGCGCCGTAAGCCCGTCAGAGCTCACGTTCCGAATAGTCGGAACTACATGCAAAAAGTAGGTTTCCTGGGAGTTGTAGGCAAAGGCTGGGTTGTCGATATCTTTGATGTTGTTGAGCCCAATCTCCAGGATAGCCGCCACCGAGAGAAGTAAGGGGCTGAGAAACGTCGGATATTGTGGCGAAGCATCACGACTTTGGTCGGTACCTTGAAAGTGGTCTGTTTCACCTGGCGTGATGAGGAGGTGCGCGGGTCATTCAGACCCCGATGTCTGACAGCATCCACCCCCAAAGGCAGCGCCAACCCCTTGCGGGCATGAAAGCGGCCCAGAAGCACAGGAGATCGGATGTTCCCCAATGGTTCCCAGGATCTATCCTCCAGGCCGGATCCCTTCCAATCAACAAGGTAGTACAGATGACCCCTGCGCAGCTGGAAATCCAGGATATCCGCCACCTCGTATTCGACATCGCCATCCACCCTGATCGGGGGAGGACGAGCAAGCAAACGAGTAGAAGGAGGGCAAGGCTTGACCAGGGAAACATGAAAAACCGGATGCACTTTCCAAGATGAAGGCAAAGAAAGCCGCACAGCAACCGGACTAATCACCTCAGTGATGGCATACGGACCCACGAACTTGGGAAGGAGCAAGAGTTTTCCAGGGATCTTCAAGTTGCGAGTAGACAACCAAACTTTTGCACCCACTTTATAACTGGGAGCAGGAATCCTATGCTGATCCGCATATTTTTTTAGCCTTAACCTGAGCATGGAGGAGATTTTCCAGAACAGATTTACGAACAGATTTGAGATCTCGAATACAAGCTTGTGCAGCCGGGTTGTCAATAGGAAGTGTAGAATCAAGGGGCAAAGACCGAGGATAGTAGCCATACAAAGCAAAGAAAGGAGAAACACCAGAAGCCGAATGTCGCAAGTTGTTATAGTCGAATTCGGCGGGTGGCAACATCGCCAACCAGGCGACTGGAAATGAAGACAGAGACAACGCAGGTATTGTTCAAGAGTTGCATTGACCCTTTCGGTTTGCCCATCCGTCTGCGGATGATAAGCAGAACTGAACCTGTCATCAACACCAAGAGACGATGTCAACGCCGTTGTCATGATCTCTGCTTCCAAAAGGTCAGGGTTTTCCCAACTCCCTTGGAAGCAGATCCATAACCCAGGTTCCGAGTGCCAACCAGTCCCAATTGGGACCTTTTGGACCCAGTCCTGGCGCCAGTGGCACCAGGCTCATAAATATGCCCAGTCCCAGCGCTGGAAGCGCCGGGCTCATAATGCTTGGGTGGACTTACCTGCAGCAGACCATGCTGCTTACTTGCCTGCCAGTTGAGCCTCTGATCCTCTTCTGTTTGGAACTACTTTTCCTGTTGGGTGGGGCTGGAGCCACTCCCTAGATTCAGAACACTGGAACTCTTCTGGAAGGCAGGAACTCTTTTCTTACCAGGAACTCTTTTCTTACTTAGGCGTGGCTGTGGAAGGAGACACCTAAGCACTACAGGAGGCTATTTAAACCACACCCGGTGGATGAATCTTGCTTTGCGTTATTCTGCACCCTCTGCAGCAGAACGCTCATCGTGTCTTCTGCATCCGGTCCTGGGCCTAAGGAAAAAGGCTTACCATCCTGAATCCAGTCTTCAGCAACACCTATAAAGACAAGAAAGAACAGGTTAGCATTCCGGCATCTGAAAGGCAAAGGCTTACCTACTCTTCGTGCGCTCCGGAGGTCTTCATACTGCATTCCGGCATCTGAAAGACAAAAGCTTACCAACTCTTCGCACGCTCCGGAGGCCTTCGGCTCTGCATCCCGCATCTGAAAGACAAAACAAGGTGCGTTTAAAGACATTGGGGAACTTTAATACTCACGTGCCATTACTCCTTTCCACATCTAATCTAGTGGGTATTCCGGCACCCTGCAGCCGCTCCGAACTCGTACCTGCAAAATAAAAAGACAGTTAGAGCGCATCGTGAAGCAGGCAACAAGCGCTTACTTACGTGCTTCCAGGCGCTTCTATTCATCACACGGGCTCCATCTTCAACTCACTTCAGCCCGTCATCCGCCATCGCCGGAACCCTGCAAAACAAGAGACATCATTACTAAACACTTTAAAGACATTTGAATGACTCGAAACTTACCGTTCGTGCAGTAAACGACGGACAGCAGTCCTCTGAAGTCAAGAGGCCTGCGCTACCTATCCAGTGAAGAAACGGGTTACAGCACCCTGCCCCGAGGCAGATGGAGAGCTCGGCATTCACTTACCTAAGGTGAGAGCGTTAACCTTTGGGGGTCTACAGGAGAGGAGAAGAGGAAAGAGATAGGGACACCCCAATAACCCCAGTTCATTAACCCCATATTTTCTATCTGCAGACATCTTACTCTACACGTCAGGCATACAGTGCACAGAGGTCCAGCCCAAAGAGCCAACCGGGTGCTACACATCACCTTTGAAGATACGGTAGTCGCCCAGTCAAGACCGGCGCCTCTGCGAGAATCAGGTGAGCGTTACAGCCGTCCAGAAGCAGGACGTAAACTGAGGGCCGCGGTCCAAAACCACAATGGAAGGGAGCCCAAAGAATCGGAAAACATGCTTTAGAAACATGGAGGCCAATATAGATGCAGAAGGCAACCCGGAACACGGAATGAACAGTGCAATTTTAGTGAAATAATCGATGACAACCCAAATAGTATCAAAACCATCCACAGAAGGTAGATCGACTATAAAATCCATAGAGACCATATACCATGGTTTATGTGGCACTGGAAGAGGCTGCAACAAACCCATAGGTTCAGGCCTAGAGATTTTAGACTGAGAACATACTGAACAGGAGGCCAAATAATCAATGACGTCGCTGGACATAGAAGGCCACCAAGCCCAACGGCGTAAAGAGTCAAGGGTCTTTTGTTGTCCCGGATGAGCCGCCATCAGCGAATCATGAGACCAAGCAAGTGCACGTAAACGCGCATCACCAGGAGGTAGAAACAATCTGCCCTAGATGTAAGGCAAACCCTGCACTATATCGAGGTTGAGAGCCTCACACTCCCTTGCATGTGAGGAAACCCACTCAGAGATCATGGAGCGTAGTGGAGGTTGAGGAGTGCACCCACAGACCACTCTACAGGGTAGCAAGAGAGAGTGGTTGTTAATTTTATCACCGGAATTGGAAGACAAACGTGACAAAGCGTCAGCACAGGTTTCTAATCGGGCTAGCCGATAAGTAATGGTGAAGTTAAATTGTGAAAAGAAGAGATGCCAGCGAGCCTGTCTAACGGTAAGACATTTCATAGACTTGAACCCAAGAAGACTCCGATGAGCTGAAAAGACTGTGCAAGGATGATGCGCACCCAGCAAATGATGTCTCCATTCAGAAAAAGCATCCTTGATGGCCAACAACTCTCTTTCCGTGATAGGGTAGTTCTGTTCATATTGAGTCAACTTCCGTGAATGAAAAGCAACTGTCATGACGCGTGCTCCATGGAAGCTATGGAGCCGATGGAAGAGCTGATTCCGTTCCTCCACCAGCGGTCTAGTCTCCCACGCACTGCACGTTACCGTCATGACAAGACCGCCTTTCGTACTCCATTAGGTCATTTCGAGTACAAGGTAATGCCCTTTGGGTTGGTTAACGCGCCAGCCCAGTTCCAAAGGTTTATGGACAAGGTCTTCAGTGATCTTCTGTTTAAGTCCACTGTAGTTTACTTGGATGACATCTTGGTTTACTCTCACACATTCGAACAACATCGTCTACACGTAAGAGAAGTGCTCAAGAGACTCCGAGACCACCACCTATTAGTCAAGCCAGAGAAATGTCTTTTTGAGGTTTCTACAGTTTCATATCTGGGCTTTATTCTGTCAGAAAACCGCATTGAGATGGACCCTAACAAGACTACATCTATTAACAATTGGCCTGTTCCCAGCTCAGTCAAGGACGTCCAGAGGTTCTTAGGGCTGACAAATTTCTATCGGAAATTCATCACGGGCTTCTCCAACATAGTCCTGCCTATCACAGCTTTGCTAAAGAAAGGGGTGAAGTTCCATTGGACACCAGAAGCAGATTACGCTTTTCATCAGCTCAAACAAGCATTCACCTCCGCACCTATCCTCAGGCAGCCTGATCAGTCTCAACCCTTTATCGTAGAAGCTGATGCCTCACAAGGGGCTATTGGAGCAGCTCTACTACAAATGAAGGAGGATCAACTCGAACATCCCATTGCCTTTTATTCCAGAACACTCACCTCCAGTGAAAGAAACTATTCGGTGATTGAAAAGGAACTGTTAGCAATTAAACAGGCTTGTGAGGAATGGCGCCATTTGTTGCAAGGAGCGAAATACCCGTTTCAGGTACGAACAGACCACAGGAACCTAAGTATTCTCCAACAGATGGAATGCAGGAACTCTCGTCATGCTCGTTGGGCTTATTACTTCTCCCAATTTGATTTCATACTCACATACCTACCGGGTAAAGACAATCACTTAGCTGATGCACTCTCCCGCAGCCATCAAGAAGGATCAGGGAATCACCCCGAACAGGAATGGCTGCTCAATGGGAAGAGATTCATAGGAACAGTAAATAAATATCTACAACAGGTTCTGCAAGCTCAAAAAACCACCTCTTTTCCAAGAGACCCTTCTCTAACCTACAAAGGAGAATACCTGTTTAAAGATGACTTGCTTTACCTACCCACCCAAGATCTCCAGAACCAAGCTCTTTCGTGGTGCCATGATCTGCCCATGGCTGGTCACAAGGGCCGTACTGCTACCCTGGAACTACTGAAGAGGAATTTCTGGTGGCCAAAGATGAATAAGGACGTAGTGGAGTACGTCTCTTCCTGTCCCATCTGTGCTCAAAGCAAGCACAGTTCGGCTAAACCATTGGGGCTGCTACAACAAGATGAACCACCTGCCGGACCTTGGCAACATATATCTATGGATTTTATCGTTGAGTTACCCAGATCGGGAGGATGTTCTGCTATCATGGTAGTGGTCGACTCCTTCAGTAAGCTGGCTCATTTTATTCCTCTTAAATGCACTCCTTCTGCCACTACCACTGCAGACGTGTTCTTAAAGGAGATAGTCCGTCTCCATGGTCTACCTGCATCAATTGTGCCTGATAGAGGAACACAGTTCACCTCCAAGTTTTGGACAACCTTGTGTAAACAGTTGCAGATTCAGAGAGCGTTGTCTTCTGGCTTTCACCCAGAAACAAACGGACAGACCGAACGCCTCAACGCTACACTTGAACAGTTTCTAAGATGTTACTGCAACCAGATTCAGGATAACTGGTATCATCTCTTATCGGTTGCAGAATTCTCGTATAACAACACCAAACATACTGCAATAGGAATGAGTCCTTTCAAATGTACTTATGGGTACGATCTCAAACACATCCCATTTCCTACTGTTCAACCCACTAATGTCCCTACCATAGATTTACTACTGGACACTCTGAAACAAACTCATAAGTCTGCTCAAGAAACCCTGTTAGCCAGTCGCCAGACTTACAAGAGATGGGCTGACAAAAACAGAAGACCTAATCCTGATTGGAAGAAAGGAAGCAAGGTATGGTTATCCACTAAATACCTTCCCCGGAGAGTCCATCCAGGTAAATTCACTCCGAGATATATTGGACCGTTTTCCATAAAACAACGGATCAATCCTGTGGCCTTTCGGCTAAACCTCCCGCACTCTCTTCGAAGAATACATCCAGTATTTCATACCTCGCTTCTTAAGGAGTATAAACCTGACCCTTTTTTGAGAACCTCCAGAAGAAAGATACCCAGGGGGGATGATGACACCCAAGAGTATGAGGTTTCACGCATCTTAGACTCTCGTTACAAACACGGAGTCCTACAATACCTCATACTGTGGAAAGGATACCCTTGGACGGAAAGATCTTGGGAACCAGCCAAAAATCTACATGCCACCAGACTCCTACGCATATTCCACAGACACCATCCAGGCAAGCCTGGAGGACAGCCTTGGCGAAGGGGTTATACTGTCATGACGCGTGCTCCATGGAAGCTATGGAGCCGATGGAAGAGCTGATTCCGTTCCTCCACCAGCGGTCTAGTCTCCCACGCACTGCACGTTACCGTCATGACGCTTATAAATAGGCGTCACACGCGGTAGTTGATGCGTTGCAACCTTGCTTTCCTCGCCAGGTTCGTACGCTAGTGCTCCTCTCTGACTCCCCTTCTGAATTCCCGCTTGTTTTCTCTTCTCAGTCCACAGTGATTGCCCGCTCAGCTCCTAGCCTTTGTTCTCTCATGGTGCCTCCTCCACTCCTCTGTTCCTCCCGCCTTGTAGTCCTTGTTCCTTCTTCCGCTATAGTGCTTTTCCCTACCTTGTTGTACTTATTTCTACGATTGTACGCTCCTTCCCACCGCAGCCTTCTGCAGACCTCTTCCTCATTCCTCGGCTACAAGCAGCGCTCATGATATGCACGCTAGCCCGACTCCAGCAGTGTCTTCTGGGAATTGAAGTCCTCTCATCTACTTCAACGGAAAGCCTTCAGCCTTGATATTCGTAGTGCTACTACATCCAAGCACACCAGGGTTTTTCAGCCACGCTTTTCCCTGGAATTGGGGGCGGACTCCCTGAGGGCCCCTTCTGCCTTGCTGCCTGAAAGCGGGCAGGGTGGCTTCCAGTGGAGCTCGTCCCAAACTCAACAAGAAAGGACTGGACCTCTGGAGAGAAAGGAGAGCCATAGACACAGACAGTTCCTCAGGAGAACTCAGTACAGGTGAGGAGGAGGAGGAGGGAACCAAGGAGGGTATTTGTCAAGCAACCAATACTCCATCGCATGACAGCAACAGGATGGATTTCACCTGAATCGGGACAACGCTGAGATAGTACTGCTCCAATGACGGAACCTGAGGCATCGGCCTCCACTAGATGTGGTAAAAGCGGATTTGGATGTTGCAGTACTGGAGCAGTCGAGAAGGCGGCTTTCAGAGCTTTAAAGGACTGTTGCGCCTCCGGACTCCATTGAAATGCCCGTTTAGAGCTGGTCAACGCTGTCAAAGGAGCTGAGATGGATGAAAACGAGTGAATGAATCGTCTGTAGAAGTTTGAAAAACCCAAAAAGGATTGTAAGGCCTTGGTAGTAGTAGGCACAGGCCATTCAAGAACAGCTCTGACTTTAGAACGGCTCATTCTAATTCCGTGATTAGTAAGATCGTACCCTAAGAACTCTCCTTCAGTAGAATTGAATACGCATTTTTCAGCTTTAACAAATAAATGATTGTCTCGTAGTCTCTGAAGCACGAAACGAACATGGTCAATGTGTTCCTCCATTGAAGAAGAGTATATCAAAATGTCGTCTAAGTAGACAATGACAAATTGATCCAGACAGTCATGAACAATATCATTCATGAATGCCTGGAAGGTAGCAGGCGCATTACATAGCCCAAAGGGCATCACCAGGTACTCAAACAGTCCATACCGGGTCTTGAAGGCTGTTTTCCACTCATCCCCCTCTCGTATTCGAACAAGGTTATATGCACCTCGAAGGTCCAGTTTAGTGAAAACTGCCAAAGAACCAAGCTGATCCAAAAGAACAGATATCAGCGGAAGAGGGTATTGATTCTTTACTGTTACAGCGTTCAAGGCCCTGTAATCAATGCAAGGGCGAAGATCGCCTTCTTTCTTAGGGGCGAAAAAGAGGGGAGATGCCGCAGGAGACTTAGATGGTCTGATGAACCCGGTGATCAAGGCCTTGTCGATGTATTCCTTAAGTACTTTGTCTTCGGGCAGTGTAAGCGAATACACCCTTCCTGCTAGTATCTTAGCTCCTGGCACTAAATCAATAGGGCAATCGTAGGGTCTGTGAGGGGGCAGAACATCTGCACCCCCTTTGTCAAAGACATCCCAGAAATCACTGTATTCTGAGGGAACATGAACTTCTTTGGCAGTAGTAATAGCACCGATAAATGCTTTGGAGGCTGCCAATGCCTGACAAGAAGACACCGGACACACATTCGAGTTCTGAAAACATTTTTCATTGCAGACCGGGGAAGGAAATTGGACAGTTTTTGCAGCCCAATCAATGGCCGGGTTGTGATAGTGTAACCATGGAACTCCCAGGATGAAGGATGACCCGAAACTGGGATGCTTTGATCAAATCAAAGGAGATAGTCTCCACATGTCCGTCTTCTGTTTGCATACGGACGAGAGACATGTTTTGGGTTACCAACCCAGAAACCAGAGAAGTGCCGTCCACTGCGTGGACCGCCTCTGGTTGGGCCTTATATAATACCGGAACCTTGTGATTGATGGTGTAATCATAGTCCATATAATTCCCTGTTGCCCCAGAATCGATGATAGCCAGAGAAGAAAAAGAAGTCTCAGCAGTTGCAGTAAATACTACTGGCATTGACAGGGGTGGAGGCAGTACCATGAGAGTCCAATGATAAGATTCCCGGCGTAGGGACTCTGTCTATCGCCGGGATTTGGCATTTCCCGCCTTCTTGTTGGGTTTCTTTGGACAGTCTTTCAGCGGGTGATCGGCCGAACCGCAGTACATACATAGATTGTGATAACGTTGATACTCACGTTGTGCAGGGTTTAGAGGGCCCCGCACTGCCCCCACTTGCATTGGCTCTAGAGCGGAAAATTGTGTTGGCACAGGGTCAAAGGTGGGAGTTAAGTTTGCTTGTGGCTTACGCTCCCCCTTCCTTTCGGACCTTCTGGCATCTATCTGCAAAACTAAATCCAACAGCTCCCCAAAAACAGTAGGAACCACGGGTACAGTAGCTAGGGTGTCTTTTAATTCCTCAGATAACCCTTTATAGAATACTGCCGACTTCTTCTCCTCGGGCCAATCTGTTTCAGCCGCCAATTGGTTGAAACGAGTAAGGTAGGTAAACAGAGAGGAAGTGCCCTTGCGTAGGTTCAGAAATTCTAGGTCTGTGGCCTGTGATTTGTAGCAGGTATCAAAGACCCTGTTCATGGCTGTGATAAGAGTGTCACAGTCATATAAAACGTAACTGTTAGATTCAAGTAAAGGATTAGCCCAAGCAGCTGCCGTCCCCCCCAGATGAGAAAGAATGAAAGCCGCCTTTGTCGTGGAATTGGGGAAAGAAGTTGGGCGGCATAGAAAGTGTAGTTTACACTGATTAATGAAGGTACGGTATTGTTTTGGATCACCTGTGAAACGTTCCGGGGTGGGCAACGGAAACTGTGTAGCCATGAGCACAGGGTTTGCGGAAAACCCAGAGGCGGCAGCCGTAGGGGCGCCAGAACCTGAAGCCGTAGCACCGGAGGAATCTATGCCCAGAGTCTGAGAAGCTGGAAATCTCTGCAGACTGTCAATCCTGTGATGCAATGCATCATGCGCTGCCGTCATATCCGTACGGAGTTCGGACACCAAGCGAACTAAAGCGTTCAGAGGGTCCGTCTCATCCATGGCTTCTGATTTTGTTACTCACCGACCGGTGAGTGATCTGGGCAAGCGACCAGGAAGATTGTACTGGGTGTTGCTTGAAGAGCTCGAGATGGAGCCTCCACCTGAGCCTCCTCTCTGTTGAGGGAAATAAGCTCTTTTGAAAAGGAACATGCGTCCGTTTGTCATCAGAGAACTGTTGAATTAGGGCTAGACGAAATTGTCAGGAAAATATGATCTTCTCAACCGAATGTGATCTTCTAGAAGAAAGATTCAAGCAAAAGGGATATTCACCAAAATGCATAAATGTGGCAAAACGAAAAAAGCTGTGAAAATGACCAGGGAACAAACCCTTAAAGCGAAGGACCAAAAAAGCAATCAAGTTGATGCCAAAGTGAACTTCATCACCACATATTGTACGGATAATATGAGTACAGTGAGCTCCGTGATCCCTTCCAGCCCGAGGCCCTTATTCCCCCTTGGAAGTATCGACACCCCTTATAAAAGCGACTCAGGCAACTATGAATATCTGAGACTTCTTAAGGTGCTGAAACGTAGCGGCGAAACATATCGGGGAAGGAGTTTGAAGCAGTCTTCCGTCGCGCTCCGCTTTGGATTCGGATTCCAGTGGGGGAGGAGTACGAGGTGGTATGCCGCAACTATAGAAGTTCCTGGGCCTGTAAGTTTGTGCGGCATGCATATGAACGTTTTGTTCGTTAATTTTGCAGACTGCGTGTGGTGAAGGAGAGCAGGTGTTTGAATGGGCATATTGAGGCCGTGCATGTGAAGAGATTCCTGAGGAACCAATTGTTGAAATCAATCAGCTACGTTGGGCTGAGAGGAACGAAAGAGGCGTTCTCTAATCCTGATTCTAACTTCACATATTGTACTTCCAGTATACAAACGTTTACATATACATATTATAGCATATATGATGTATTTAGATCTGCAGTTCATATTGTCATTAATTGTTATTGTTATTCCTCTAGCATCCTGGAAGCTCTTGGTGCTCGTATGTGCGTACTGGCTAAGTGTACACGTCCCACATTTCCTAAATCCCACAGTTTCTGGATCTAGCCTGGTCCTTGTTTTTTTTGTCTGGTGCTGTTCTGGAATTAACAAAGGGCTTAGGTGCATTTTCAATGTCTTAGCTTTTCTATAAATGATTTTTGGTTGCTTGTCAATAAATTTAGTGAGATGTGGGTTCAGTACAAGGAGGTGCCAGTTTCTTCGGAGAATCTTTCTCAGGTTCATATTATTTATTAATTTATTTTTATTTATTTATTTGCATTTGTATAGCGCGCATCGGCCCTAGGGCATCGTGGCGCTTTTAAGGATACTTGCTTAGACAAAGAGCATAGCTTATAGGGTTACAAGAGCATACAGCAGTTTAGACATACATTTCAGTTACGGATTGGGCAATTAACATGGAGGAATCCACAGGTAAGGTATGTCTGAAGTGTCTAAGGTGGTTGGCCTAGTGGAATAGTTGAGTTTTCAGAAACTTGCGTGAGGTCTCTTTCCTGAGTGTTAGTGGCAGTGCATTCCAATTTTTTGGTGCTAAGACTGCAAAGCTGGCGCCTCCAGCTTTGGCTCTTTTAAAGGTTGGGATGGCGAGCAGGTTGCAGTGTTGGGTGCGTGTAGGTCTTTCTGAAGTGGCGCGGTGAATGGTTTCTGAGAGGTACGGAGGTGCTGTGTTTGCTAGGCAGGCGTGTGTAATGGAAAGGGCTTTGAATAGGATGCGCTCTCTGACTGGGAGCCAAACGGCATCTTTCTGGGCTTGGGAGATGTGCTCCCTTTTTGGAATGCTGAGGGTTGCCCTGAGGGCGTTGTTTTGAGTGGTTTGGAGTTTCTTTAAGTTCTTAGCTGAGGTGCCTAAGAAGAGGACATTGCAGTAGTCCAATCTAGCCCCTACTGTGGCTCTGGCTATGGACAGGCAGTTTTGAGGTGAGAGATAAGGTTTGACAGCATTTATGATTTTGGTGGTAAGAGCTGATGAAAATGTGATGGCGCTGACTTGTCGTGACATGGATAGGGTGGAGTCTATGTGCACTCCCAGTGTTTTGGCTGTTTTTGATGTGGTGATGGGAGTGTTGTCTATGATGAAGAAGGAGTATTTGCTGTCCAATTTATTGAGTGTTTGTTTGGTACCTACTATGAGTATTTCAGTCTTGTCTCCGTTGAGACAGAGGCCGTTAGCTGCCATCCAGGCCTGGATGATGGCATAGATCTCACTTAGCTTGGCAGTGTCCTGTTCATAGGAGCTGGTGAGTGGGAGTAGTACTTGCGTATCATCGGCATAATTGGTGTAAGTTATGCCGTGATGATCGAGGTCGTTGAAGAGAGGGAGGGTAAAAATGTTGTAGAGAGTCGGTGACGTGCAGGAACCCTGCGGAACTCCACAATGGATGGGTGTGGGGGTGGCGCATGCTTGGTCTGAAAATACCCTCATTAGCTTTCCCTCAAGGAAGGAGGTGATCCATGTGGTAGCTTGCTGTGAGATGTGAGCTGCCTTCTTGAGGTGTCTGCATAGGGTCATGTGATCTACCAGATCGAAGGCTGCAGATAGGTCAAGCAGCAAGAGTAGCGCTGGTTTGCCTTTGTCTGTGGTTTGTTCAATTTGCATTTTTAGGTCGAGTAGGGCGGTTTCGGTTCCATGCCTTGGCCGGAAACCTGATTGCCTCTTACCCAAGATGTGGTTTTCTTCCAGAAATTGTTGTATCAGAAGGTATGCTGCTTTGTCCAGTATCTTAAGCAGGAATGGGATGGTTCTTATGGGTCTATAATTATTGGGCATGTCCGGGTCAAGTGAAGGTTTTTTGAGTAATGGGCGGACCCAGGCTTTTTTGAGAGCAGGGGGGACTATGCCGGTGGAGAGAGAAGCATTAATGATGGCTGTAATCAGTGGTGCTAGTGGTTCTCTGCACTGTTTGATGAGTGCTGCGGGGCAAATGTTGCCTTTGCATGAGGAGGGCTTGATGCGTTCCATGATGGCTGTGACTTCTGAGTCAGTGACTGGTCTGAAGGAGAAGGCTTTAGAGTCTTTGCTGTCATGAGCGAGAGCTGGGATTTGGGGGTGTTTGGTCATACGCAGGGCACTGAGGTGGTTTTTTATTTTCTCTTTGAGTGTGTCTATTTTAAGTAAATGGCTGTTTGTATATTATTACACCATGTTTCGTCTTTGACTGTTTCCTGAGTATTGGTGGGTGGGCAGGCAAGCTCTTTGTAGATAGCGAATAGTTCCTTCGCCTCAGAATGAGCGTTAGTAATTCTGGAGTTGTATGATGCAGCTTTGGCTAATGTGATTTCTTTTTTGTAGCAGGCGGCAAGGGATTTGTAGGCCTCTAGCGTGGGTTGGGTCGGGCATGCTTTCCATGTGGTGAGTGCCGTTCGTTTTAAGGATCTCAGGTCTAGTATCTCTTGGGTGAACCATGAGTTGGAGTGCTTCCGCATTTTGGCTTTTTTCTTGGTTAGAGGTGCAATGGCGTCCATGGTCGTTTTGACAACTATGTTGTATGTGTCAACTAGTGCTACCGGGTCTGTAGAGAAGGGAGGCCTCAAGGCTGATGCAGCCTCTAGGACGGGGAGTATTCTTTCTTTAGTGAGGAGTCTGGCTGATCTAGTAGTAGCTGAGGGTATGGGTGCCATGGGTTTGGGTGGCGGTTTTGTTGGGATAAAGAAGTGTATGAGGAAGTGGTCAGTCCAAGGGCATGGCGTGATGGAACTGATGTCTATATCACAGGTATGGTCTGATATCCAGTCCAGTACTCGCCCTTTGGTATGTGTAGGGTCGGTGACTCTTTGGATGAAGTTTAGGTCATGAAGAGCTTTGTCAAGGGCTTTGCTTTGTTTGTCCTTGGGGTCTCGGAGGCCAAGATTAAGGTCGCCTAGGATGATAGTTTTGCTATTGTTTTTTAGGTTGTGTCCTATCTGGTAGAGCAGGTTAGCTTGGAATTCTAGTAGTGGGCCTGTGGGCGGTATATGGCAAGTATGGTGATTCTTTCGTTAGCAGAGACTGCAAGCTTGATAGATAGAGCGTCTGTGTGTTCTTCGAATGTAGTGCTGATTTGTCTTATGGTCAATGATTCTTTGGCGATGATCGCCACCCCCCCTCCTTTGTTGGTAGTTCTGTCTTTGTGGAACATAGTGTAGCCTGGTGGGAGTGAGAGGCAGATCAAGGGGCCAGAGGCTTCATGAAGCCATGTTTCAGTGAGGGTAAGGATGTCTAAGTCAAGGTCGGTGATCAGGTCATGAATCTCTGTGGCGTGAGTCTGGAGTGACCTGACGTTGATTAGGGCGCACTTGAGGGGTGCGTGTGTAGAGGCTATAGGTGCAACTCTGTTTTTGCTGGGCTTGGCTGCTATAGCTGTGGTGTCAGGGGAGGGTGTGGATGTAGAATTGGATGGAGTGGGAGTTTTGGGCTTGTGTGCGGCAGGTGTGGTGGCGTGTGATTTATCTGTGGTGGGAGCAGATTCCTAGGAGTTGGTTTCTCATGGATGTGGGTCTGGGGTGGGAACTGGGAGTCTGGGAAGTGTTAGAGCTGCAGCTGGTCTTGGTTTGTGGCCCATTATGTGAGTTGGTAGGCAGCGCGTGTGCTGAGGGTGTTTGTATGAGCAAGCCAGTCGGGGATCTGTGAAAGGGGGGTAGAAAGGGTGTAGGGGGTATGTTCTCAGAGAGTGGTGGGGCCTGTGGCGCCATATGGGAAGTGAGGATTCAAACAGGTCCGTGTGGCAGGTGGGCGGCCGTAGGACCTAGTAGAGCCTAATCACATCAGCACGTTTGAGCTAAGACGCACAGTTTGCAGACAGGGCAGAATCACAATAGTGCATTCTGAGTTGGAGGTGTAGGGTGCACACAGTGCAAAATCACAATATCACGTTTTGAATTTGAGGCACAGGGAGCAAACAGGCAAAATCACAATAGCACGTTTTGAATTTGAGGCACAGGGAGCAAACAGGCAAAATCACAATAGCACGTTCTAAATTTGGGGCATGCTCCTGCGGCGCAGTGATGTGGGACCTGAAGGGAGATGCATGTAGCTGCACAGATCGTAGACAATTTGATCGACAAGGCAGAACAGGACAGTCTCGTCAGCAGAAGGTGTGTATCAATAGAGCAAATATGCTATGGCATAGTTGGTGACATACAGGTGACTAGTACATTCATGCATGTTAAGATAATGGCATTAGTGATAATGTTTACGAGCAGACTGTGCGAGATAATGCAAATACACAGGACGCATGGTACATATCACAACTGCGTGCACTCGAGGATCAGTAGAAAGAGCATTACAGTAGTTTGAATCTATGCTGCCGCGCGGGCAGAGGTAGGGTAGTGTGCTGGAGATGGAGCGAGTCAAACAGGGGAGAAGGACAGTAGATCCGAGTGTAGAGCAGGTGGGGTGCACCTACACGCGTAATGCGGGCAGGAGGCACTCAGGCAGAAAGGGAGGTGGTTGGGTGCACGACTTCCAGTGATGCAGGCAGGAGATGTAATGTCAAGTATGAAGCTGAGAGGGTGCACCACGAGACGGCGAGCAAGCAGGAGACACACAGTTAGTTACGGCCTAAGAAGAGCCGGCTGAAATAGAGCGCAGGTTGAAAAGAAGTTGCCAGGCTTGGTGCGGGTTGTAGGGTGCAGCACTAGGCAGTGTGCATGCAGGAGCCACACAGTCAGGAGCAGTCCAAGCAGAGTCGGTTAAAGTCAAGCACAGGAAGAGGAGACTTAGCTGGATTATGTGCAGGTTGAAGGGTGCAGCACTAGGCAGTGTGCTTGCAGGAGCAACACAGTCAGGAGGAGCCCAGGAAGAGCTGGTTAAAGTCGAGCACAGGTTGAAAAGAAGTTGCCAGGCTTGGTGCGGGTTGAAGGGTGCAGCACTAGGCAGTGTGCATGCAGGAACCACACAGTCAGGAGCAGCCCAGGAAGAGTGTTGAAGTCGAGCACAGGAAGAAGAGACTTTCCGGGATTATGTGCAGGTTGAGAATGCAGCACTAGGCAGTGTGCTTGCAGGAGCTACAAAGTCAGGCGGAGCTCAGGAAGCGCCGCTTAAAGTCGAGCACAAGAAGAGGAATCTTTGACATATTTGTATTTAGCACTTACCTCGCCTCTGGGTGTCGTGCGCACTGGAGCCGGTAAAGCAGGTGGATGTAATCTACAGCGTGGTGGAGAGTCACTTTGGTATCTAAACTGCTGCAGAAGGATTATCCTCAGGTATGGGTCTTTCTGGCTGTAATGAGTGGTGCATCTGCATGTGTCGCGTGATTGCCGTCGACTGGAGCAAACCAGCAGAGCGTGGATGTCATAGGTACCAGAGGCCACAGGCAGCGCTGGGATATGTTTACTGCGTTGCCCCTGTGCCAGCTCGCAGGAAGTGGGCAGTAGGGTGTAGCATAAATCAGAGCTGGTGCGTCATCTGGCTCGGGATTCAAGCAGTGGCAGAGTGGGCAGGTGGGGACCAGTCCCTGCACCAGGAGGAGCAGCCCTCCTTTCAGCACTCAGTGCACCAGGCAATGCAATCCGCTAGGTTTGATGAAAATGTTATTCACTTGCTTGTATATAAATATAACGTGGCTCGTGGTATCAGTCTGTTTCAATAGAGCCTTTCCCTTGTGATATCAACCACACACGTTAACTTTCATATGGCCGATTTCACCTGGTTTTGTTTGTTTACATTGTCATTTCACTTCCCCTCTCTGAGACAGGACAAGCGTGTCAGTTTAACTTCATTTTCCTCTGCAGCCGATGTTGTGTTCACAGTGTTTCTAATACCGGCAGCCACGGGCGTGTTCATAGTGTTTCCAATCAGGTCAGTTTCACTGTGTTAACCATTCTGAAGCAATTTAAAAGCATAGCTTTAGTTATTCACTTCTTCGACGCCAGTCGGAACTTGTAAAATATATTATTCCTTTCTCCTCAGCACTCCGCCTCTGATCACAAGCCGTGTCAGTTACGCCCCCTCTGTCTCCTATGACAACCTTCCTTCAACCATTCATTCAGCTGTCATTTCTCTGCCGCGTCAGAGCGACCGGGAAGCCCGAACCTAGAAGGACGTGTCTGTGTGAGTCCTTCGGTGCCAGGGCTTGCGGCGATGCGCAGGGGGCGCCCGCAACCCTCAACAGTGGCGACGAGGGGGGGAAACGATGCCCGGGCCCGGCGGTGACTATGCATATAATTTTTTCACCGAAACGAAGTCGGATTGAAAACTTCGTTTCACGCCGCGGGTAGTGCGTTACCCACGTGGCTGGCGGCCATTTTGTCAAATGGTTGTGGGACTTCACGAAGCTCCGGTTTGGGCTCTGAAGCGGCCCCAGGCCTAATTTTTGGAACTCTTGATTGCAGGCAGGCATACCTGCATGCACATATGCCGGAAGAGGATTTTTGCCATTTCCTTGGGTCTTCTACGTTGAGTGAAAGCAAGAAGGAGTGCCATAATGTCTGAGTTTGTATAGCCCACGCATTTTCTTCTTCCAATTTTTGGAGCAGCTGAAGACTGGGGGGGGCCTTCTTCATCCTCTTCATCATCCGACTGGTGGCCCCACTGATCTTCATCCTCTTCATCATCACAGAGGTGTGTTGCAGGAGCTGTTTTCTCCATTGGTGCTGGCTAGAGGTTTTTGGACTGGATGTTTGAGTTGCGGCCCCTGTCTTCCACCCTGGGGTGCCTGTGCGCTCGAACTGATGAGCGATACTGAGGACCAGGTCGGAGCGGCGGTGCAGCAGCCTCCACGTGCGCCAGCAGCACCTCCAGTTTTGCAGCCTCCAGTGCAGCCGGCACAGCAGCCTCCGGTGGGTCAGGCAGGCCTTCAGGGTCCTCTACTTCCAGCGCAGCCTGTGGCAGCACCTGTTGTTCAGCAATTTCTCCCTGTTATGGCCCAGGTACGTGCACATGCGGCTCTGCAGCCCATCCCCGAGTTTGATGTATCGGGCCCACATTCCAGTTTGGGGCCCAGATGGAGGAGGTGGGTGGACCGCCTGGACATGTACTTTCGGGCTGCCCAGGTGGTGGATGATGATACCCGGCTGGCAACCATGCTGTACTCGGCAGGTTCATCTGTCCAGGAGACTTTTGAATCGCTTCCGCCTGGGGATGGATCCTATGGCCAGGCGAAGGCCGCTCTGCAGGCCTACTTCCTGCTTCTCGCCAATGCAGATTATGAACGTTTTGTCATGCTCTCTGCTAAACAGAAAGACGATGAGACTCTGGACACTTTCTACGGGCGCCTAAAACGTCTCTCGCTGGCTTGCGCTTCAGCACATCCTTGAACTGGGGAGGTGCCATGAGGTGTCGGAGGCGAGGGCAGCTAGAATGGAGGCCGGGTCGCGCCCCATCAAGACCGAAGAGGTATGTGCGATGTAGCGAGGTGGCAGGGGCACCCGAAGACCTGGCAGCAGTCCCCGGGATCGATCCGGGAGGGCAGGAGAAATCTGCCAAAAGTGTGAGTATGACCTGCCCCACCCCGCTGAATGCCCTGCGGCTGGAAAGGCCTGTGGACGGTGTGGGCTACCCGATCATTTCTCGAGAGTATGCAAAGCAGCAATGCCGGTATTGGTACCGAGGGGCCCGGGGCGGTCCAGTTTCAATCACCAGGGTCGACCATCCAACGTCGCTCAGGTGGATCAGACTGAGGAGGATGCCCAGGTGGAGGAAGCGGATGAAGAAGACGAAGAGAACGTCTTCTTTGTCTCGAGTGTGGGGATCCTGAAAAGCAAGAACAGGAGACAGCCAAGGTGTGTGGTCGAGGTGAACCGGTCTCCAGTCCCCGTCCTCATGGACACTGGGGCGTCAGTGAATGTAATGGCCCGTGGACACTATGATGCCATGGACCAGCCCCCCAAGCTGGCTACTCCCAAGGCCTGCATCTTCGCCTTTGGTGGTGTTGACCCCATTCCTCTGGATGGTGTGTTCGTGGCAAAAGTGGAACATGAGGGCTCCCAAATCACTGCACGATTCTACGTGACGCCCCTGAGCACCAACACGCTGTTAAGTTGTGCTGCAGCAGAGGCTCTGGGTATCGTTAGCTTTGCATACTCTGTCTATTTAGAGGACATTAATGACCTGCTCGAGAAGTATGACGCACTTTTCAAGGGGATCGGGCAGATGGCTGGTGACCCAGTGAGGTTACACATTGATGAGTCGGTGCAGCCCATTGCCCTGAAACATCGAAGGGTGCCGTTCCACCTCCGTTACCTTGTCGACAAGGAGTTGGACAATTTGGTCAATCTTGACATTATAGAAAAGGTGGAAGGCCCGACGCCCTGGGTGTCCCCGATAGTGGTGGCACGGAAGCCTAAACAACCCGATGCTGTGAGAATCTCCGTCGACATGAGGCTCCCAAACAAGGCCATTAAGAGAGAGAGAGACACCTCACCCCGACGATCGATGACATCATTGCGGAGGTACAGGGTGCTCGTTTCTTTTCGAAACTGGACCTTCGAGCAGGCTATCACCAGGTTGTCCTCCACCCCGAGTCGAGGTACATTGTCACCTTCACGACACACCGAGGGCTATACCGCTATAAGAGACTGAGTTTTGGTGTGTCCTCGGCGGCGGAGGTGTTCCAGAACATTATTCGGGGCGCCCTGGCTGATCTACAGGGCGTTCTGAACATAAGACATCCTGGTGTTTGCAAGAACAGAGGTGGACCACCTGAGGCGGTTGGCGAAGACGTTCAGAAGACTACAATCTTTGGGACTCACCCTCCACAAAGAGAAGTGTGAATTTCTCTGACCATTGATAGAATTCTTTGGATCCAGCACTACCATCAGAGATCATCGTTGACGCCAGCCCTTTCGGCCTGGGCACTGTGTTGACACAAATTGACAGTGGGGGGGCGTCCGCCCGGTGGCATATGCCAGCAAGGCCCTGTCCGATGCGGAGCAGCGATACTCGCAGATCGAGCGCGAAGCGCTGGCAGTGCTGTGGGGCAGTGCTGTGGGGATGCCGGCATTTCCGGCTCTACGTCCTCGGACGCCCGGTGACGGTGGTGACAGACCACAAGCCGCTGTTTCCCATCCTAGCAGGGTCGTCATCCAAGCCACCGGCACGCATTGAGAGGTGGATGCTCGCCCTTTTGGAGTATGGAGTCACCTTGGTATACCGGCCAGGGGCGAACAACGCTGCTGACTATCTCTCCAGACACCCTGGGGCGTCCGCAGGCGATGTCCAGGATGCCTGTGCAGAAGAAGCAGAAGAGCACATCCGCGTGGTGGTGGAGGCAGCCACCCCAAATGCCATGCCTCTCCAGGAGCTGGAGGCAGCTGCAGCGCAAGATGAGTGCTTCCAGATCCTAAGGCACTCGATGCAACAGGGCTCGTGGAAGTCGGTGCTGGAGGCTCTGGCTGGGCACACCCAGGAGGCCAGAACCGGACTGGAGAAACTATGGAAAGTCCGGGAGGAATTATCGTTCTCAACATCTGGTCTTCTGCTTCATGGAGATCGGATTGTGGTGCCCCAATGGAAGGTGGACGAGGTGATCGCATTAGCTCACCGCGGTCATCAGGGTGCCGCCAAGACCAAGGCACGTCTAAGGCTGAAGGTGTGGTTCCCGGAGCTGGAATGCAAGGTGGATGACTTTGTGGCAGCCTGTGTGTGGTGCCAGGTGGCATCTCCCCTGCAGCGGGAACCTGCAATAGAGACAATGCCTAGGGGGATGCATCCGTGGGAGATTGTTCATGCGGACTTTGGATCCACCACCATGGGCACCCACTTCCTAGTTCTGGTCGACGAGTACTTGAGATACCCCGAGGTGGAGTTTATGGACTCTGTTGCGTTCGAGCACGTTGTGGTGGCTGTGGAAAAGGTGTTTGCGGCCCATGGGTTCCCACGCACGCTGTGCTCGGACAATGGGGCGCCTTTCCAGAGCGAACGCTTCTCGGAGCTGATGGAGAGCTATGGGGTGGTGCACAGGAAGATCATGCCCCTCTGGCCCTGAGCCAATGGTGAAGCAGAACGGCTCATGAGGACTCTAAATAAGACTTTTAGAATTGCTCAGGGACAGGGGCAGTCACTCCAAAGAGCCCTGTACCAGTTTCTGAGGGTGTATCGCACCACGCCACATGCATCCACTGGAGTGGCCCCGGCAGAGGCATTTTTCAAGCGGTGTCCTCGGGGTTTGCTACCGGAGGTAGGAGAGAAGGAACCGGGGGTGATCAATGACCAACAGGTTGAGATGGACAGGCGGCTGAGGATCGAGCAAGAGAACATTCGGAGAGGGCTTCGCCCGCAGCGGCTGGAGCCTGGCGATGAGGTCCTCCTTCGGAATAGGCATCCCCATGGGAAGCTCGCCCTACCGTATGAGCCGGAACCACTGGATGTTGTCGCGGTCCGGGGATCCATGGTGACTGCATCGGATGGAAGGTCGGCGGTAACTCGCAATGTGAGTTTCTTCAAGAAACTGCGGGATCCAAGAACTGATCCACCTCCTGATCCAGACCCAGGAGAAGTCCCTGGGGATGAAGGGGAAACACCATGTCTGCCAGAGTCCCCGGCCCGGGGCATGCCCGTGGACAGATCACCCGTGCCGGAGGTGAGCAGGAGGTACCCCCAGAGGGCTGGGCGAGGGAAACCTGCTCACCTCAGCGACTACGTGTTGGGTCACCTGGCTGATTGTCCTGACGATGAGTACTGTTAAGCAGGGGGACCCGGGTGGATGTCAATAAAGGGGTGTTTTGAACATGGGGCCTTGTGAAATGCTAAGTATTTGTTTTAGTGTGGTTTGCAGTGTCTAGTATTAGCATTGTTATTGTTCTCCTGGAAAAAGGAGGAGTGTGGCGTTGCCCGATGACTGGGCACGCACGCGGCGGCGTGACGTTGCACGCCGCTGCGTGCAACATAAATAAACAGGGCGTTCCCGGCCGCGTCAGAGCGACCGGGAAGCCCGAACCTAGAAGGACGTGTCCGTGGGAGTCCTTCGGTGCCTGGGCTTCGGGCGATGCGCAGGGGGGCACCAGCAACCCTCAACAGGTAGCACAACCACATGAGGTGAGGCACTCTTTTGGTGTGTAATATCTCCAAAAGGCTATTGAATACATGAACGTTATGCTAGGTTTGAAAATTTAACTGACTTAATATACATATAGGATGGAAACACTAGTAATGTACAATAAGTAAAGGATATTAATTTTGTAACATACAGTGATAGAAGGAAAGTAACAAATGTGGTACGATTCGACTTGCGAGTGCATCATTAACATTAAAGACTGAAACCATTCAAAGATGGCGGACCGCTCTGGTTCGCCGAAAAATGAAAATAGAGAAAGGACCCGATGCGTCTTCATGGTAACGAAGGTATATACACAAAGGGAATACTCGCGCTCACGTCCAGTGAAGCTACAAGGCCGACGCGTGTTATTTTGGAAAACCATAGACTTAAGTTAGAAAACATAGAGATTCCCTTAGTAGCTAGGTGCACCGAAGGCTAGACCATGTAACTAGGAATCGAACTGTGAGTGTAGCAAAACAATACAAACATTAGTAATTGAATCGCTGAGTGTGTGCTACATTAAAAGGTAACGGGATCGCAGCATTTACCATAGACTTGTAATGCTGCGGCTGACTTTTGCAAGCTAAAAGCCATACGAGAAAGGTGAAACTAAACGACATAATGGGAGTAATTGGGAACAATAACAGAGTAATACAATATATATAACTGTGGCAACACATTCGAAGAATCGAATATATGAATTAGTGCCCATTTATTTTTCTGTGCATGTATTCTCTAAATCAACATATTGTAGGAGTGATCCTAATTCCACCACTTTGCAGTCTGCCAACGCAAGCAATTTGGAATACCTGGACCTTAACCAAGAACATGACATTATACTACCTGGTAAGAAAGTTACATTTATTACAGTAACGGGCAAGCCCTCAATAAGATATTTAAATAATTCAAGTTCGCAATGCAGAATACATGTTTAGTGTAAATGGAGTCACTACTATTACGCGCACGTTTGGACACGTTATAAACTCTTTAGATGGTTTTTGGACTTAGAATGACTGATCAAACGTAATCAGAGAAGTTTTCAGACTTTGTGAGATGATATGGACCACAACAAATAAAGCAATGTAAAATATGTATACTAATCTGCATATTGTATATATTGATTTTTCTTTTTGTTTACCGGTTTTCTTTTTAATCCATCTGATCCGACCACTATCCCCGTCCTATCTTTCTGTCAAACACTTATAATTTCAATTTTTGACATATGTCATTGAATATGTGAAATATGACATGGAGAATTATTTGAAAGGAAATGGGGACTAAGTGTTTATGCCCTACTGTTTTGGAAAAGGCTTAGTGTAAAGCCGAAACACGTGTCAACATATTCTAAGGGCAATTTTGTGATTTCATACATTTTGCAATTATAAGTGGTGTTAACCTAACTAAGTTGTGGTGCAGTTTTTTCATGTGTGTCTAATCATAACTTGGGGGATGCTTGACAGAGTTAATTTAGCATAAGGGACTATACAGGTTTAGCTCGAGTTAGCAGAGGGAATACATGTTAATATCTACGTTGACCATTTATCAGAGTTGTGTGAGATGGATTGTGTTAAGTTTAAAGATCAGATAGAATAAGTGCAGGGAGTCTCTTAACTTGGGTTCAAACGTTTACTAGGTTAGCACAGAAGGTAAGTACACATGTAATAATTAAGTCAAGTATATAACAGGGAGAGACATCCACCGGCCTCTTATCCTTTAAGTTTCAGGCCCCAACTGACAAATGTAAAACACATAGGCACACAGCATTCATAACATTCCACACCAACATTCTGTCAGGGACTCAGGCATGTATACCAATCAAACAAAGGTAAACACAGACATAACACATCTTCCCCCTTTATAAAATCAGGAACACAACAGAGGATGAAACAAAGGAAGAAGACCAAAGAACTCTAGAGAAACAATCCATGAGAGACATCCAACCCAGACTGTACTCTCCACCACCAATACTTCCATACCTAACAATATGCTAAGAGCAAAACTGCTCAACTCCACCAGACCTTAAACTAGCTTACTAATAAGCTAAACTCCAACACATACATGCATCCAACTCCGTAGCGGGCCCACAACGGACATCAAACACAGGGAACCAGCCCTCACTCACAAAACCAATCCAAACCAACAACTAGGACACCATACCATCATCATCCATAATCCCTTAACAAGGTGTGCAAGGACACCATAAGAAGTTAAACACCTCCAACTGTTTCCACCAACACAGGATACAAATTTCTACAAATAACAACATCAGCATATTTCACGCTCCCAAAGTAGCGTGAGTGGGACACACATCCCAATACACTAGAACAAATGTCGGACCACTAATCCCAACACTACTCAGCAACAGTGTAAGAACCTCAAATCACCACAAAGCTCGTGGTGCAATTACACCAAGTCACTGAAGTGCACCTAGTATGAAGGATACAAATTTCACCCAACTTGCACCTTTTTACCGGGACCACACATCCCATCACACACATCTCACCAAATGCACCTAGTGCGAAGGATACCAGTTCAACCAGAACCAGAACCTTTTACCGGGACCATACATCCCACCGAAACACCAAATTGTCAGAATGCACCTAGTGCGAAGGACACTAGTTCAACCAGAACTTGTACCTTTTACTGGGACCACAAATCCCACCAAAACACATAACTCACCAAATGCACCTAGTGCGAAGGATACCAGTTCAACCAGAACCAGAACCTTTTACCGGGACCATACATCCCACCGAAACACCAACTTGTCAGAATGCACCTAGTGCGAAGGATACCAGTTCAACCAGAACCAGAACCTTTTACCGGGACCATACATCCCACCGAAACACCAAATTGTCAGAATGCACCTAGTGCGAAGGATACCAGTTCACCCGGAACCAGAACCTTTTACCGGGACCATACATCCCACCAAAACACCAAATTGTCAGGATGCACCTAGTGCGAAGGATACCAGTTCACCCAGAACCAGAACCTTTTACCGGGACCACAAATCCCACCCAAATAACCAAAATATTGTTACCACCACAACACAAACACTTCACTCACCACAAATCTCTTACCATGCAAGCAAAGATAAATTGGGAGTATAAAAATGGTAAGCGGGAGTTTAACACTACTACCGAGTCCATATTCTTTACCCTACAAAGTCCTTTGTGTTTGATGAACCTGTGAATGAAAATGTGGTTAACCAAAATAACATACATAATGCAACTCATCATGTCACACATGAGAAACTGAAACAGAGGCCACGACAACCAACCATAACATCAAACCTCTCACAGTCACCCAACCCTGAAAGCCATAGCAACAATTCTGCAACGAAATGATCTAACAGGCCTCACATGACATTTTAATACTTTGCAATCTAAATGCCACATTAACGTTTTAGTGTAACAGCACTGTAATATATATATATATATCACCATTTCTTATTAACCAGAATAAAACAAAGACCCCATCAGCAGAGCGTCTCTGAACTTGTCGAAATGTAAAAACTAAACTGGTATGGCAGATTATCAGCATGAAATCCATAGCTCCTCCAAAAAAAAATATGCAGCACTTTGCCAATGAAGACATCTTAGATAACACATTTGCTTCACTGTCTCAACACCCTTTATGACACCCGGAGATTTGAAATGAGAAAAACCCAAAACCGACAGTAGACTGCGCCGCATTGCAGCCAACCAGCCACAGAAATAATGTAATGTAAATCACCACAGCTGCGATATTCTCCTCACAAGCAGCTTCACCACCTTCACTGATGCCAGAACACTTTGAGCGCCACCAAAATAAACATGAAAAGTACCTTGCATCACCAAAACGGCAACAGCCGATGTTGTTTTGATTAAAACAAAAGAAAACAAACGGGTCCACATTGATGGCTAGCTCCGTTGCTCCATATTGCAGTTCCTTTACAATCACAACGAAACGAAAGAAAAAAAACAAAACTCTGATCCGTTTTCAATTACTTTTGGCATTAATCCAAATCTTGCCGTCTGAAATCCAAGGCAAGTTGCAATGTTCTTTTCTGCGAACTCCTCATCCGCTGCAAAGCTCCTTCACACCCGGAAACATGGCACGTAGCACGCACGTTGGAAAATGCTTTTCCACACTGCAAAACTCCTCCAGACCCGGAAATAGGGCACGTACATAGCACGTTGGGAAGTGCTTTTCTCTAAACACACAGAAACTCGTGATGATTGACGCCATAGACAGCTCAGTCCTGGAACACCGGCATTAGAATTCCAACCAACGAATGACATCGCCAATACCCCAGGGATTCACTTGACGTCATCATTGGGACAGAGGGAGCAGCCATGGACATAGCTCTCTTCTCCAACCGTCACCTATGGCACCACCACTGGGGTTTCTGCCCGACACGACAGACGACCCTTTCACATCCCCAGCCAGGCACACGTTAAATGAGGCAACTCTCAGGGCAACAAAACGATATCACTTGCCGCGTAAGTTATAACTGTAACTTCATATGGAGCCAATGAACATTTTGCAGCGCCGTGATATGTTGCAGCGTCAACCTGCATATGCTACAGAGTTTTTTTTTTTCAGCCCCTGCGCGCTGTTAGAAATGGGCTGCCCCTGTAGGCACAGATGAGCCTGTCTCCATAAATCAGTCACAGGGCGCGCTTACCTCGGAGCCGGGGGGTGGCCGGTGGATGTCTCCTCTGGGACTCTGCTTTTTTCTTAAGCTCAGTGTCCCTTCCGTTGCTCCGATTTCCCTTTCTTTTGTTTTTGTTTTGCTGTGCTGCTTCCTTCTTCTTTTTAGAAATTGGTATCCTGTGTTGGTGGAAACAGTTGGAGGTGTTTAACTTCTTATGGTGTCCTTGCACACCTTGTTAAGGGATTATGGATGATGATGGTATGGTGTCCTAGTTATTGGTTTGGATTGGTTTTGTGAGTCAGGGCTGGTTCCCTGTGTTTGATGTCCGTTGTGGGCCTGCTACGGAGGTGGATGCATGTATGTGTTGGAGTTTAGCTTATTAGTAAGCTAGTTTAAGGTCTGGTGGAGTTGAGCAGTTTTGCTCTTAGCATATTGTTAGGTATGGAAGTATTGGTGGTGGAGAGTACAGTCTGGGTTGGATGTCTCTCATGGATTGTTTCTCTAGAGTTCTTTGGTCTTCTTCCTTCTTCTTTTCCTGTTTCTTTAGCACACAACCTCAATGTACCCCCAAGATCCTCGTCGCCAATGTTCAGTGTAAAGATCAGATAGAATAAGTGCAGGGAGTCTCTTAACTTGGGTTCAAACGTTTACTAGGTTAGCACAGAAGGTAAGTACACATGTAATAATAAAGTCAAGTATATAACAGGGAGAGACATCCACCGGCCCCCTTATCCTTTAAGTTTCAGGCCCCAACTGACAAATGTAGAACACAGCATTCATAACATTCCACACCAACATTCTGTCAGGGACTCAGGCATGTATACCAATCAAACAAAGGTAAACACAGACATAACAGATTGCTATACCATTATGTTTTCAATAGTGCAGTGACTTGTAGTGACTCACATTTGTAACGGCCGGCGAGAATAACCTCCCTTCCATGCTTGGACGACGTTCTCTTGCATATTTTCCACACTAACAGCTATAGGTGAGTTTTTTGATTTTTCTATCCTAATGCTCACTCAGATTCAGGACTTGTATTTTTTATATTGGACTCTGCCTCCATAGAATTGTTCTCGACCAGAGATACCATCCATAGACCATTGACACTGGATGGTCTATACTACCTCAATAGTCAACTCCATGGGACCATATGCTATATAAATCCATGCTGGAACTGATGCCAGTCATTCGTGTTTTCAGGTATCAGTTTCACGATTATCCCTTATAAAATGTTTTTCGAATTGACATAGTTAGCCTTGAGTAGTTAAGGACATTACATCATAGTGAGGTATGGATATTTGGTTGAGCCTGAATAGAGGAATGAAAGCCATGATTGCCAGTTGTTTTACTTAAAATTATGTCTGATGGAGGAGGAATCTATCAGCCAATGTAGTCTCTAATGTCAGCAATAACATGCACTCAGAATAGGGTCTTTTTTTCGCATATATGCACATGGTGGAAAACCTTTCAGTTTAATTGAGCGAATGACTGCACATATGTAACCTTGATTTGTCTCTGAGAGAAATGTCTTTTGGAACCATAATGGTTATTTTACTATATGCACATAGTTGTCCACATTAGTCTCATGTATGTGTATTCTATTGTGGCCTTGTTGTTGAATCACATGGAGTTTGTAATTAAATGAATCCTGATTATTCTTTTGTTTATATTTTTTTCAGAACTGTTTGCTCCTGAAGAAGAGGTTCACACCCCGAAATGCGTTGAGCTCAAGACATATGTACCAATAAGCTGTACACCCAATGGTCATAGGGGTTACGCTGTATAACTTACCAGTGTATATTTTGTTTATATTGTATTGAATCTGTATTACACTACCAGTGCCTATGATAGCAGACTCAACTGTTAAAATCATTAGTAAAAAAAATATTTTTTCATAAAATCCTTGGCTGTGTTTTTCAGTTTATATTGTGTGCAGGGGATGGGAGTGTCTCAAGTTGTAGACACTTGTTTCTTTACTGTATGTTTATCAGACCCCGTGTCAGAGTCTGTATGCCTCCCCTGCACCCGAAGCTTTACATTTACCTTTTAAAGACAGTAGTTACCATGCATTACATTGGTGTGCGCATATAGATTCATCTATGTGTCAATATGACAGCAATGTCACTACTCCTCTCAACTTTTCCACCACCTGCACATGGAACCCTCTTTAGTTCTATAGAATGTTTCTGTATGAAGAGCAGTGGAACCAAGTCAGTTGCAGCTAGTGCTGTGAGCTGACTGGAGCTGGGGGTCACAGCACATGTTCTTAATGGCAATAAATCAAAGGTACGCTTATCTGGAGTTGTAGGTGTCTTTGCTTCACTTATCAAGTCTGGTTTCTTTCCTGCCAGACTTGATCTGTAACTCTTATTGTTCCAGAAAGTATTGTCATGAACTGTTGTGGACGATGGTCTGTGTGACACCGGTGGAAGCACTTACCTTGTGGTTTTCTGTCTCCCTTGCTGGGTGTTCCTGACACATCCTCTGGCCTTCTGTGTAACGGTGTAGTGTTTTCCAAGCTAAGTGCTATGGCTGATGTATCTGTATGTCGGATCCCGAGCAAGGACTTGCTAAAATGCAAAGGAGACACAGAGACTAATGCGTTGCTACTCTTTTGGCATAGACTCTCCTAGTAAGTTCTCTTACGACTCTCTTCCTGTGTTACTCTCTGTCCCAGCTTACTGTTCTCCTCTAAACTCTCTCTGCCTGTTTGCAGAGTGCGTGTTGGTTCTGTGTGTCATCATCTTTACTCCAGCATTTGTCTGCTGTCTCTATTACCTGGTCCCGTACGGCTGTTGCCCATGAGATCCTCTCTGCAGTCTGGTTCTGATCCGCTGGTACCTGTGAGAACCTGTTATCGGGGTCCCCCGCCCCCACAGGGATTGCCTGAGGCTACTGTGATGAATCCAATAGTGTCATTAAGCCTTTACTGGCGGTGACCTCCCCCATGTGGCCTGATCCTGACCCTGGGGCAGCAATATGAGGGAGGATCAAATGGGCGAGGCAGCCCTCGGGAGGGTGTCAAGACAACATTGGACGAGACATGGTATCCTCCTTTTTATTTTGTGGATACCCCCGCCTTTCCCCATGGCTTAATGGCATCTTGTCATACCTCCTCTCACCCACCTAGGAAAGGTACTGGAAACACTTTCACAGGATCTGTATACAAGTCCTTAAAATATGACTTGCCTTTCAAGACTCCTGAAAACACTCCTGAAAACACCTTTTCCAGACTCTGCATACACGTCCCCAAAGACTGACTTGCCTTTTAAGATCACTGAGAACCCTTTTTCAGACTTTGCATACATGTTATCAGAAACAGACTACCATTGCCCTAAAAACGAAAGTATTGTGACTCAGAAGATGAGCCGTGTATTGAATATCACTGGAAGCACACTCTGTGCTCTAGTTGTTGCAGGAACAAGTCTGATGCTGGTAGATTTAAACCAACAGACCAGCTGACAGGAAGATGCTGGCTGGAGAACGCAACTTCTCTTGGTGCTGACCGAGAGACCATTGGGCTGGTATTTGCTAAAATAAGAGATGGCAGTATTCTAGTTGAAACCCATTCAGGGGATGTTAAATTTATTTTTGTGGAAAAAAGCTCCTTGGACCGATGTTTTGTAAGATTAATTTGCTTTTGGAAAAATTGATCAATGGGGTCCCTGGTATTAAGTCAAATCTTCTCTTTCTTATGGTAGTTTTGTTTCAAGCTTCTTAAATAGTCTGAAAACCAAGAATTGTTTTTATTCCTAACTTGTTTCTTAGTTTTCAAAGGTGCTCTCAAGTAACAACAACTCTTTAAAATGGACAGGTTGGTCTGGTAATAATCATTACTGTTAATGTCAGGGCAAAGAGGTATTCATTCCAAAACTAATTGTAATCCTGTTATTGCGTCAAGATCTTTTTTACAACGTGAAAGGATGGCAGTCATCGGAGGAGCTTTAAAGAAACCCACAAGGTCAAATAAAATAGAAAATACAACAATAACATGGTCAGACAAGGTCACTGCCATATTTTCTTGATCAGATAATATCAACCCATTTGGACAAAACTTGATCCAAACAGTGTCCTAGATTGTGAGAGGCAGATGCTGTAAGTAATCATAAGTCATGGGACAAATGTATCTCATTCAATTTAAGACAATCTGGATTGTCAGAGATATTACACCAACCATTAGAGTCACCAGCACCAAAAATATGGGAGAGTGTAAAGCTTCAGAGCCTGAGTACCACTTTACAGCAGTTATAGCATTTGTCAATGCTACCCTTAGATGGGAGCTATGATTATGAACAGTAGCAAAATAAGCAGGTTGTAGCACTACCCAAGATTTACAAATGGCCTCATCACAAGTCTGGCGGTAACCCTTAAAAGTGGCGGTAACAGAATTAGCCCTGCCAATACCACTCCGCCGGATCATGAGCCGGCGCAAATACAGCTGACTGTAAAATCAGCCGGCGCTATTACAGCCGGCCACACGAGGCGCAAACACAGCCACATCACAGTGCATGTCCATCGGTATTAGTCCCGAAAACCGGCGCTAATACCACCAAAATCATGGCGCAGTTATGAAACAGCGGTGCCTGAAATAAAGTCACAGGTGATCCCAATCCACCTCCTAGTGCTACATAGAGCACACCCCTACCATAAACTCGGTTTCCAACACCATGCTGCCACTAGCCATTGTGAGCTGGGACAGGAAGCTGCTCATGCTGCGGCTTGAAGCAGATAGGCAGGACAACCAGGCCAGGGTACAGGGAGTACATGGGGAGGTTGGGGGGAGGAGGAGGAGACCCCAGGCAATGTGTGCACTGATCCCCAGGGTTAGGCCCTCACCCTGGACCCTCACCAACAGCCAGTTGGTTACCCTGTACCGCTCCAACAGGGAGACCATAACAGAGCTTTTCACCACAATAGAGGACAACATAGAGAGCAGGATCAACATCCAGACAGCTGTGCCCCCACTGCTGGTGCTATTGTCTGTCCAATAATTCCTCGGAACTGGCACCTTCAAGCACTCAGGGGCCATGATGAAAGGCATGGCACAGCCCACATTCTGCGCAGTGTTGGGTCAGGTGCTTGAAGCCCTCCTGCGGCAAGTGCAACGCCACATCTCATTGCTGTAAGGAAGGCATGGTATCAAAGTAAGATGGAAACAAGTGACCACAGTTCAAGGGTGTTTATTGAACTTTATCAACGGTGTGATAAATGCCTATCTAAACCTAAATCTAAGATGGAAGGAAGCTACGACCATCAAATAATAATAATACAGTCCTAGTGAGTCTCGTCAAATAAAAAGGGCCTACACTAAAAAAAACGATTGCCAATCCTTACCGCTAAGTTACAAATAGTGTGGGGGTAATGTTCATGAAAAAGAAAGAAGTATTCACAAAATGATAAGTCAGGATGTTCAGGCCGTTGGTCTCGCTTCTGTGAATTACCTGAGGGTATCTCACCAAGCAGACCTCAAGAGTCCCTTATTCAGGTGGACAAGAAAGGGAGGACCAACCCGAAAGGCAGACGAGCGGGTAAAGATCACCTGGGTAGGGCAGCCCAGAGTTATGCTCAGGAGAATGCCCAAAGGGGGACGCGGTGTCTTGCCAGAGAAGGAGAGTAGGGCAAGATATCTGTGGCTTTCATGGGCTGTATTGCATCTGCCTCCGATCCTCCCGTTAGAACTCTCCTGCCCCGATCCAACATCCCCTCCGTACTTAATCAATCCTCTAAGGTCCCAAACCTGGTTACACCCAAAAAGCATAACTCCCAGAATCATCGTTTCACTGGTCTCCGTTCGAATACTCCCCATTCTTTTTCTGCCCGTCCCTCTGATTATCATTTTCCGCATTCCCAACCTGCTTTGACAACTCACTACCGTCCCCACAATCCCCTCTGTTCTTTTTTACATCCCAGTCATTCTCTAAAGACTATAATTTCTGATACCCACACTTTTCCCAGTCAGGCTATTAACTTGAATGACGCACACCTGACGACATTTTCTTTCCCCCACAGGGATAAAAAGTGGAGCGTTAGAGCACAATACGAGCACGTCAGACAGCACGATGAGACGGCTATCCACGGGCGGCAGTTCAAGAGAGAGAAAGGCAGCGGGAAGCAAAAGGGTGATGAGGAGAGAAGTGACCTTGCCCTTTTTGTCCCAGACGCACAGACCCTTTGTGGAGGGGAACCTAAGACCAGGGACAATAGCACAAGTGTCTAGCAACAGATGTCAATGGTACACGGAGCGTGTCGACGCTGATAACAGAGGGAAACTCTTGCTACCATGGTACCGGCCTTGACTCCAATAAAGCAGAAAGCCAAGCGGTTCATCACAGAGTCGAGGGGAGAACTGATAAAAGCCGGTCTGTGTTGAATGAGGAGCACAAAGTGGCAAGTGTGAACTGCATTGAACTATGAAAGGACTGTAAAAGCGTTGAGGGGAGACCAAATGGAGAGGGAATCATCACTACGTGGGTGTTGCTTTGAGAGACTCTGATCGAGCCCCATTTGAGTGAAACTACAGAAACCAGAAGGCTGTAGGAGAGCTGCTAGAACAGGTCAAAGTGGTCATACTGAAGGTCTAGTAAAATCCTTGTACAATCAAAATACTTTAATCTGCAGACTTGAGGAAGTAAGGGAAGTGAATCCTGTATGGTGAAAGCAAAAGGGGAAAGTGAATCCCATGAACATTACAAGTGAATGTGAAGTTGGCAAAAGTGAACCCAGAAGAGGGGTGCTAACGAAAAGGGGCAAAGCCTAAAGTCCTGAGAAACAGGGTGTTGACAAAGGCAAGGAATTTCCGCTATGAACTGTTTTAAAAGACGTTAAGGAGCGAACAGGAGAAGTACACTGTCCCGCTAGTCGTTTTGGAATCGGAGCCTGACGGAGGGAGAAACCAAGGGACAGTGTAATATAGGAGAAGTACACTGTCCCACTTGTCAAAGAAGGGTCAGACTAGATGAGGGGTGCCCAGGGGTGAGCCGTTATCACCCTGATCAAGTGAACCTGAGAAAGGGAGGTTAACAGCGAACTGTTGAACAGACTTTTGTGAGACCCATAGTACGAAGACTTGTTGAAAGCCATAAGGAACCTGGCGTAGGGAGGCCAACAGTCGAGAAGGGTCCGAGCCCGACAGAGGGAGATGCAGGGTTGAAGTCATCACCCAAAATGCATTGAGAAGAGGAACTGTTTTTGAAGGGTCAGCCCCAGAAGAGAGGGACCCAAGGGTGAAACCTTCACCCAATGTGAACTGCAAGAAGAGCTTTTGTATTTGTTTGTTTTGTGAATAACTCAGGCCCTCGAAGGCAAGAGACTTTCAGGAAGAAACAAAACTTGGCCATTGACGGTCCTGATTGCTGCCATTGTAACTGTTAACTCATGCTGGGAAAGCTTGAGTGTGTGCTGTGCTCCAAGCTCCCATCTTACCCGCGCTTCAAACCTGGGGAAGGGAGTTTCAAGCTACCGCATCCTGACATATTATTTACGAACACTTCTTTCTTTTCTTAAAAACTATCCCACACCCTTTTTGTATTAGTTGTGAGGTTTGGCAATAGTTTTTTTTAGTATAGGCCTTTATTATTTGACACAACGCCAAAAGGACTGCCTTATTTTTCATTTGATGGTCAACGCTGGTTCCCATCTTAGATTTAGGTTTAGATTAGGAGTTTTTCCACCCTGCATACAGTTAAATAAACACCCTTGAACTGTGTTAACTTGTCTTTCTTACTGTTGTCACCATGAGTTCCTCTCACTTCCCCATGTTTTTAGCATGGGACAAGGCGGTTCACTCGAGAATAGCACACTCTTGGGCTTTTTCGGCACAAGGACACAGTTCCTTTTACCAACATCAGGTATTTCTGTGCACAAGTCTCTTAGGTTCAAAGTCTCTTGATTCAGAGCGCCTAATGTACCAAAAACAACAAAAAAAGATTCTTTCAAATATTCAAGTCGGGCGATTCACTCTTCACCCTGGATCCCCCTCAGCCGAACTCAGATCCTTTTAATACAATTAGCCTCCCTCAGCCGGGCTCAGACTAACTTTAGTTCGCAGGCATCTCTAATTCGGGTTCACATTTGCCACAACAATATCTTCTCAGGGGATACACGGTTCACCCCTTTTCCCCCTCTTCTGGGGTCAGATCCCCTTTTATACAATTAGTCTCCCTCAGCCAGGCTCAGACCAATTTCAGTTCATAGGCTATCAAATGTGCACAGGATTTAGCTTGACATGCTGCAGGAACACTTCGATTTCACAGTTAAATAACTCGCATATGCTCAGTCAGATACCAAACAGAGACCTTTGAGTGAGCACCCACGTGGCACCGGACCACTCCGTATCTGGTGCCTATTTCGGCTTCATAAAGTTCAATCACATACGCCTCATCTTTCTTGATACAATGTTGCCATTTGCAACCTTCAGCGGAACAAAGTCCGGTCTGCTAACAGTCTTTCCGACTCACCGACTGCTGACTTCACTGGCACTGCTTTGTTGTCGGAGCCAAGGACAGTACCACAGCGGCAATCACTTCTCCCCGCATTGGCTATCAATGCAGGAGGGCCCTGTGTACCTTCCACACACACACTGCACAGTTCTTCAGCTGCAATTCCCGGTCTTATGTTTCTTTTCCTAGAGGCCTCTTGAAAGTAGCGTTTCTTCTCCAAAAAGGTCAAGGGCAGTTCCTTCCTTGCAGCCCTCTCTGGTCTCACCGCCTTTCTCCTCGGTTTGAACTGCTATCACGAAATTGCTGCTTCCTTGTGCGTTTTGCCTTGCTCAGAGTGTGCTTTCGTGCTCCGCCTTCTATCCGTGTGGGGAAGTGTGATGGAAGTCAGGTGTGTGTATTTATCAGTAATTGCCTGACTCTGCCTCACCCTTGTGTTGGGACATGTCAGGTATACGGCTCTGGTGTTAGTTCGTTGTCACACATAATGAACTGTCCGTGAGAAAGTGTTTGTGTCAGGAAAAGGGGGTGGCGGTTTGAGCTTCTAGGTATCCTACCTAGTAGGTTGTGGAAAATGTGTTACAGGGAAGTGGATACTGCACCTCACCCTTCGGTGTCCCACTTCCACTCCCCGAAGACCCCTCATCCAGGTGATCCTCCCGCATTGGTCCATCCCCAGGAACTGGATCCAATAGCGATGGCCGTGTCCTGGATGACAGATCCCCGGGGACTAGCGGGGACCCCTTCAGGTTTCTCACACTGCCTACCACACCAGCCCAGGTCAACGCCATGAAGGCACAGTTTTATGCCGTTGCCCAAATTCCAAATGTGATTGCTGCCCTGAACTGTACCCATGTTGCACTGGTTGCCTGCTAGGGCCACAAAGCAGTGTACCGTAATCGCAAGCACTACCGCTCCCTGAATGTTCAGATGTCCTGCGACCCCAACCTGTACATCACCCACTGCTGTGCCCACTGCCCTGATTCCACCCTTGATGCCATGGTCCTACGGAACAGCACATTGCCAGAATACATGGAGAGGCGCAGAGGACAACAGACCCAGATAGTGGGTGAGTAGAAAAGCCAGCACACATGCGCTGTGAACCACATGCCCGAAAGGGCGAGGGATGCAAATGACTACACAAAGGACGCTGTGACAAGCGAATGCGAAATCCGTACCTGACCGCCTCCCGCACCAACGTCACAGTACAGGCCAGGGGGCATGAACATGTCAGACTTACCTGCATGGAGAAGCTGAGGTATACATACAGTTGCAACTATAAACACCAGCATGACAACAGGTACCACAATGCAACATGCACTCACCAAAGCAATGGTGGGAAAGGACCACATCACCTCACACAACAACCTTGCCAGTACCACAGCCATGCACGCAAGTGCACCCAGCCCGCAATTGCGACCCGGCTGAACCGTATGCTCAGGGAGGGTCCATGAGAAACCCAGCATGCCATATGCACAGTGGAAAAACACAGCCACATGACAGCCACCATGTCAGCTGCACATGTCATCGACATACACCTTACATAACATATGCTGCAAGGGAACAGGGTGCATGCGATGCATTAACAATGCATGATACGAGTGACACTGGATGTAGACAAAGAATAGATACATGCAGTGAAATGACGGCCCATCTGCATGCACAAGTAGTCCATCGACTTGATATTGCGTAAATCCACCCCCAAACATTACACCGTGACTAATGTCTGTGCCTTCCCTCATGCAGGTGACTCCGATAACCAACAGCTGCCCTGGCTAATGACACCTGTGTGAGATCCACAAACACTGCAAGAGAATGCCTACAACCACACTCACAGCAGGACCATCTGTGCATCGAGTGTACCTTCGGCCTCCTGAAGGCACGTCTCCTCTGCCTCGACCATAGTGGTGGAGCCCTGATGTACACTCCAGAGAAAGTTGGCATAATTGTGCTTGTGTGTGCAATACTGCAAAATATCTACCTGAAGAGAAATGTTCTGCTACCCCCTGACGTACACATGCCACCCCCAGAGAAGAAGAATGCAGTACCGGTGGCAGAGGCAAATGAATGCATTGCCAGAGATGACATGAGTGATGGGAGAATGGCACACCAGGGACTGATACACAATTTCTTTTGACACTTTCCCATGGCACAAGCCATGCATCACTGTGTGACACCACCACAATCAATAAACACGACAATGACACAACCAGGAATGTCCTTGCATTGAATTTTAATGATTTTTATGGAATGAAGTGCCCCAACCATCCCCCCTACCACCACCAACACCTCATCAAACTATCCCCCTCCCACCACCAACACCCCAGCATGGACACTCATGGTAATCAGTCCTACAGTCCTTCCCAACAGTGGCTCCCTCCCCACCACCCTGCCCTGCCCATGGAGATTTTGAGCACTGAAGGTGCATTGACTGTCGCCATCGCATGCCCTACTGTGACCCCTCTGTCTGTGTGGTGGAGGTGGCTGCGACGGAGCCTGTCCCCAGGTTCTACTGCTGTTTCACCTCTGTGCTCTTCCGGATTGCTTTTGCTAGTGCTGTAATTTCCCTGTCCTGTTGCGCGTAGTGTCAGGGCAGACTTATTGGTGGTAGTCTCAGCCCTCTTCTGCACCATGGCAAACACAACCCTGCGGGTAGCCCCCTGGTACTGTCCTGAATGCCCTGCAGGTGTGCAGAGTGAGTGGGGCCAATCCCCTCCATCTCCTGCTGTCTGCGCTCCATGTCTCCAAGCCTCCGCAACACCATTCTGCATGTTGGACTGTGCTGTGTGGGTGAGGGGCTCAGCACTGGCCCAGGGCTCAATGCAGGGGAGCCATCTGATGGAGTGTTTACATCCGGCTCTGGTGTCTGTTTGCGCTGGCGGTGTGGGGGGCTCTCTGGGGAGTGAGGCCCTTCGGCAGGTGGCAAAACCGGGTTGGTTTCCCCCTGTGGCTCCTCAGTCACCCTGCCACCAGGTGTGGTCTCAGTGTCCGTGTCTACAGCTGCAGTGTGCCCAGCACTGCTCCTGGTGGCCTGTGGCATGGGCGTTGCCTTGGCCCTGCTCTGCTGTGGTGTTGCGTGCCGGGACATAGGCTTTAGTGTGGCCTGTGTGGGCCTTTGCAGGGTGGTGATGGAAGACATTGAGGGCCTGGATGTGCCGCTACTTGATGGCTTTGCAGCCTCCTTCATCAGTTATGGTTCCCCCACCTGTGTTGGCATGCAAGACACACTTGCTATGGTACAGAGTGTGACCCCCCCACGCATATGGGCAAATGGGAATGGTTGGTCATGGAAGGATGCATGTGTGCCCAGCGTCATAGGATGGCTTGTAGCGATGGGTGTGTGATGCATGGGCTATTGGTCATTGGCCTCTGTTTGGATAGGGCATGGGTCCATGCTGGGGCAGCTTAGGTCTGACATGCATGCATGAGGTCCTTCATGGCCCTGCATCCCCTCCCCGGGTGTTACTCACATGGTGAGGGGGTGGGGTGGCTTGTTCCATGGCACTGCCATCGATCTATGGGGCACTGCTGCGCCCACCGTTGATTGCGCCGGTTTACCACCAGACTTGTAACCATCAAATGTCAAATTTAATTCAGTGGGCCTCATCACAAGTTTGGCGGTAACCCTTAAATGTGGCGGTAACGCTATTACCATCACATTTAAGGGTCCGCCAAATCATAGGCTTGGTGGATTTACCCCCAGCTCTGAGCTGGGGGCAAATCTGCTGCAATTTTTGGCACTATTAACGCAGGCGGTAATAGCGCCAAACGCTGAACATTCCCCATTGGGCCTAATGGAGAATTGGAAATTCCCGAATGGGCCCAATGGGGAATGGGGACTTACCCTTCCGCCAAACCTGTGATCCGGCGCTAATAGCAATAGCCCCGGGGTGTTTGGTGGTAGGGCTAATAGCCCCGGCGGTAGTACCGCCGGGGATAGCGCCCAACTCGTGATGAGGCTCAGTGTGTGGAGGTTAATAGAACCGAAGTGTTCTTAAGCCCAAGGAGCATTTCAAGTGAGTACATAATCGTAGACAGTTTAAAAACTCTTATAAAACATAAGATTTAATGTCCTTTTAATAAAAAGAACAAGAAATAAAAAGCTAGACAAAGCAGTAGCACCAACCATGTCCTGAAGCTATATGAAGGTCAGAAGGTACCACTGACAGTCACACAGCCCAAACAGGCCTGACACATGGATGACGGAATCTGAAGGCGCCGGCAGAGAAAGCCAGAAAACGTAATACAAAGTGAAAATACTCTTGCGTTTCACAAGGCAAAAGTTAAAAGCCCACAGAAATCCGAGAAAAAATAAATGTAACCAATCATTCAGCACAACCCAAATCACCAACACAAATACAATGTGATCTCTGTTTCCCGCTTCCTTCAAACATGCTTCTCTTCTTATTCTATGAAAACCTTTCTCCTGATCCGGTTTGGCCTCTAACTTTCGTCCTATTTCTCTCTTACCAGATCTTTCTAATATACTTGTACATCTTGTTTACTCTCAAGGTTTTACCTTTGACTCTAATAATTCTATTCTTCCTCGCTTTCAGTCAGGGTTTCAGCCTTTTCATTCTACAGAAACCGCTCTTCTTTATGTCTCTCTACTATGCACGTTACTCTAAACAATCATCTTTGCTTATTCTTTTAGTCTTGTCTGCTTGATACTGTTGATCAACCTTTTACTTTCTTCTCTTTCTTCCTTTGGGTTCACAGGGTCTGTTCTTTATTGGTTTCGGTCATATCTATCTCAAATAACCTTTTTCAGTCTCTTCGACTGGATCAACTTCTGACCTTGGTCCATTTCTCTTTTCTCTCTATACTTCCCCTTTGGCGGAAGTCATCTCATCTTTTGGTCTTTCTCACCACTTATACTCGGACGACACTCAACTTTTCTTATCTTTCTCTTCTTTCACTCCTGAAATTCACAGTAAACTCGCAACATGTCTATTAGCCATCAATTCTTGGATGACAAAACACTTTTTGGTACTAAATGCTGCCAAAACCGAAGTACTTTTTCCCTTCTAACACTATTCCATATCCTCTTCCTCCCTCATCAGATTCTTTTCCTCCTACTCAGCTCCCTATCTCCTCCACGACCCATAATCTGGGACTTTACTTGGATTCTGAACTATCTTTTACACATCATTTCACTATCTTCACAAGACTGCCATTATCACTTACTTAACATCCGTAAAGCTCTTCTTTCTTAACTTTTGACACTACTAAATTTTTTATTTCTTCACTTATCTTTTCCTGACTTTTTTATTGTTCTGTTTCTCTTTTTTTTACACTCTTTATTTAGATTTTCAATAACCATAACACATCAACAAAGCAGTACATAAGTAACAAGTTCAACATACAAGGTAAATACCATCATGAAAACCAGAAATCAATAAACACAATAATCATAAAACAAACAATAGTAGAAGCATCAATTTGACAAAGATTAAATGATGATATAACAGTAGAGTTATACACTAATTTGGCAAAAACACAAGACACAGGACATGACAAACACCACCTCCCATGACAAACCCCCCTCCTACCATGAATTGTTAAACCATACCGTATACACTCTAGCTTATTATTGTTCATAACATTCGTTAAATGGTCCCCACTGTTCCTTGTAAGCATTCTCTCTATGTCGTTTACCAAACTTTATCTTCTTAAAGATCGAAAGCAGCTGTACATTCACGAGCCAAGAACTGTGCTTCTGAAATCCCCGAAATGTAGTCGATATGTTGATTATACAATATTGGGTTGGGTTTACAAGTTCTGTCGGTAGCAACCAGACAAATACTAACAGTTTGGATAACCAGGAAAAAACCAAGTGTTGAGGAATGGCTCTACTGTTCGTTTCCTATTTGGTCTTTTTCTCTCTTATCTTGCCTCACTAAAATCAGTCTTCAATGCTTCTGTTCGTCTTCTTTATCTCTTTCCTCCATGTGATCCCACTTCTCTTTGCTTTCTACTCTTGGTTGGCTTTCCATTCATTCTCGTCTTAAATTCAATTTTCTGTGCTTAGTCTTTAATCTCTACGGACCTGTGCTGACCTATCTTTCTTCTCTGGTATGTTTTTATACTCAGATTCGTTTGCTTCGCTCGCAGTCTTAATTTCTTTTGGTAGTACCTCATCCCCCATGCTAAATCCTGTTTTCATTCCTATTCATTGATAGCACCTTCTCATTGTAATTTTCCTTTCTATTTCCCTACACTCTTTATTTCATTCTTCACTAAAAACCATCTTCTTGAAGCTGATTTACGAGTGCTTTATTCTGTCATTTGCATTTTCTTTTTATTGTACCGTTTTATAATCCATGTACAGCGCTTTGAATTAAAGCGCTTTATAAATCCCAAATAGAATTTAAAAAATACAAAATCAAAATAAGATTTGGCTGATGGAGAGGTAGGAAACTGAAATAGAATAGACCATCTTTTTATAATACTACTGACACTTCATCCCAGTGCTTGTATTCCTAATATAAATGCACATGTCTTTTCAGCGTGAGGAAAAAAAAAAGACCACAGAATTGTTTGGAGGCAGGAAGGACATTAGAGTACATTCAGCAACAGAAAAACAGTGTTTCATATTGAAATAGCAGGACCAAAAACTTGATGTTTGCAAAATATCTAATATCAAATCTTAGAATTATTTGAAGGCAAGAGAGTGCATTAAGTTTCTGTTACAGAGTGTGTTTCCGTTTTGGGGTTAGAACAAATACTAGTTACAGAGAAAAAAGCATAATTTTTATGGTAGGCTTGAGGACACTATACTCAGTGGTTGTGCTGTATTTTAGTGTCCAGAAGAAATACTAGGTGAAGAGAAAAAGGTTTTAAAATTATGTGTAGGCAGGAGATTATATTCAGTGACTGTAAGTGACTGTGCCAGAGATATTTATTGTAAGTTGGAAGAAAAGAACAGCACATAATTGACTGAAGGCTGGCAGGAGATTAGCTCATATTCAGTGGCTGTGAATAACTGTCATCTTTTAAAAACTGAACCAAATGCGTGTTGCTAATGAAGTTGTGAACAACACATCTTTGAATTATTTTGAGGCAAGAGAGTGCAGGCAGTGTCTGTAACCGAGTCTGAAATGTGTCATATTCTTTTGGATAAATAGGGGCGACCATTTTAAGTGCCAACGTGTTCGGAGCATCACAACTTTGCAGTGATAGAGGGAGGCATGTGTAGGAGATTCAGCCCCCAATCTCTGGCACAGAATGGGGAGAGCAGTCACATATGCCATCTGCTGATGGATGAGCAAGGAGAAATTAGTGCAAATGTTCTGGAACAATCACTGATGAAGGATAATGGTGGTAATGACAACCAACATTAAGGTGGTGACCGATCGGAGTCCAGGTTGCAACACATGAATTTGGAAACCAGTAAGACAAAGAAGGACATGGAAGACGATACTACTGCTGTTACAGAGACAGAAGGGAAGGACGAAGCTGCTTTTACACCTTTGTACAGGGACTTTCAAAGATATCCCACCAAATCCAAAAGTTTGACACATTGATGTGTGGCAGCCTCATCACCAACTCCGCCAGCACCTTTGCATCCAGAATAGCAAAGGAGTAGACACCCTCTTGCTCCAGCAAGAAAGTCCAGAAGGTGTACGTTCTACATAATAAAAAAAAGAACATCTCACCACCTGCACTATGTGCAACACAACTGTGAGCCTGGCAAAATCAAACTACATTGGGCACCACATGTTTGCAGTGCCACAGTAATGCACATTTATTGGATCCTGCAGTCCATGACAGTCAAGAAAGCAAAACAGCCAGAACAACCTGGTTTGACTTTCAAATGTAAGGAACAAGTTACTTACCTGTAACTGCTGTTCTCCAGCATGGGTATGGCATTGATTCACATGCTCATGAATATTCCCCGTCGTCAGGCTGGGAATCCTCGGTAAAGAAAAAATCAGTTTCAGTTTCATTTCTGAACTGTCTTTCTCCTAACAACCAATGACTGAGCTCTGGATCATACTGCCCCCACCCAATGACTGCCCTCTACCCAAGCCCCTCCTCTGGCAGCCATCTTCAGATTTGGTAGCACGTAAAGTGGCAGTGGGACCAAGAGAAGAGCTGCAGAGGGGTAGGTGGGAGGGTTCGCATGTGAATCCATGCCAGATCCATGCTGCAGAACAACAGTTACAGGTAAGTAACTTGTTTCTTCTCCAGCATGGGATCTGGCATGGATTCACATGCTAATGAAAAAAGAGTACATAGCAGTACACACATGCCCAACCACGGGAGGTGGCAAAGGCTCAACATAAGCATCTCTTACCTCCTCACCAGGCTCACCTTCAAGCGAACAGGTTGCACAGCACTGCCTGGCCGACTCTGGATTCCTCCCTGGAATCACTGTCGGCGCAGTAGAATCTGAAGATGTGTGTCGACCTCCACGTAGCAGCCCTGCAGAGGTCCAGCAGGGGCACACCAGACAGGAACGCCGTAGTTGCAGCGATTGCTTTGGGCGAATGGGCTATCGGACGGCCAGGCAATGGTCGGTTTGCCAACTGGTGACAATGGGTGATGCAGCTGGAGAGCCACCTGGAAATGGAAGCCTTGGAGAGGGCCTTCCCTTGGTTCACAGGGACAAAGTTCACAAAAAGTTGTGATGTCTTCCAGAAACTCTTTGTGTACTCCACGTAGAACTTCAACGCTCTAGCCACAACCAGTGAGTGCAAAGTCCTCTCGGCTGGCGACAAAGGCGTCGGAAAAAACACAGGCAACACCAAGGGCTTGTTTTGATGAACGTCCGACGGCACCTTGGGCATGAAGGAGGGGTGCATCCGCAGCACCACCCTTGTGTCGTAAAATGTCAAATAAGGTGGCTTACTGGACAGGGCCTGAATCTCACCCACTCGTGCAGATGTGATGGCCACTAGGAACGCTGTCTTCCATGACAAAAACTTCAGTGGAACTGTCTGCATAGGTTCGAATGGAGGGCCCATGAGCCAAGTCAGCACCACATTGATTTCCCACGCCGGGGCTGGAGCCTTCACCGGCGGGAACAAATGGAACAGTCCTTTAATAAATTCCTTAACCAAATGGTGTGACCATAACGACAACCGTCCCGGAGATCTGGTGTAGCGGGAGATAGCCGCTAGATGAACTTTGATGGAAGGATGGGCCAGTCCTGCTTTGGCCAATGACAGCAAATATGGTTGCACCTGCAGAGCCATGGCCCGCATAGGGTCGATCTTCTGTGCACGGCACCAAACGGCAAACCTCTTCCATTTATGTCCATAGCATTTAAAAGTAGATGATGCCCTGGCTTTGGCAAGCACCTCCTTGCAATCCGCTGGGAGTTTGTAACCCCCGAACTCTAACGCTGCAGGAGCCAGCCCTTCAGGTTCAGCGATACTGGGTTGTGGTGCAGAATTGCGGCCCCTTCTCTGGCCAGAAGATCTGCGACCACCGGAAGCTTGACTGGAGGGAAGCTGACATGTCGAGAAGGTCCGGGTACCAGATCTGCCTCGGCCACACCGGTGCGACGAGGATCATCCTGCACTAGGACCATCTGAGTTGATTGGCTAGTCGAAGAAGCAACAGCAACGGAGGGAATGCATACAGAAACAGGCCGTCCCAGGGGAATGAGAATGCCTCCCCCATGCTCCCCGGCTGGGGAAACCTGCTGGCGAACCTCTGGCACTTGGTGTTCTTCGCTGTCGCAAATAGATTGATCTGGGGATTGTCCCATCTGCGAAAACAGGTGATCCACTTGGTCCTGCCGAAGCTCCCACTCGTGGCAAGGGCGCACTCCTGCCAGATGAAACGGGATGAGGAACATCCCCTGGGCGACCGCCCAGTGCAACAGGTCCTGCGCTTCCTTGGAGAGCGCCGGGGATCTGGTACCGCCCTGCTTCCTGATGTAAAACATAGTGATGATATTGTCCGTGAAGACCCGCACCAACTTGTTTGTTTGTTTGTTTTATTATTTGTAATGCGCACCTAACCCAGAGGTAGCAGGGCGCAAAAGCAACAAGAGGATTGTATAGCTTAGGTTACATAAGGCACTGCAGATAGAGTACAGCAATGGCTACAGTGATGGACACATCATCAACATTAAACAGAATACAATAAGTCATATTTACATAGAATATACAGGAGTTACAAATGTTGTACTATAGCCGAGTATACAGGGAAGCATAGGAGATCAGTGATATATAACTTAATTGCCATGTTCCTTAATCCAAAGGATAAGACTGGATCTAAATTGTAGGTAGGGAAGGTTTTCCATTAGGGAGGGTGGTAGGGAGTTCCAGTGTTGTGCTGCTTTGACAGGAAAGCTACTCCCCCTAGTCATAGTACGTTTAAATCTTGGCACCAGTAGAAGGTTGGAGTTAGCCTTTCTGGAGGGGCGGCAAGATACTTGTCGAGTGAATCTCGTTATGAGGTATTGAGGGGCAGATTGGTGGAGACATTTGTGGGTCAGGGAGACAGATTTAAGGAAGATCTTGGGCCTCATTACACGGATGGCGGTAAGGATTTACCGGTACCGGTAAAATACTGGTACCGGTAAATCCTTACCACCTTACTACGAGGTCCCTTTGCGGGTTGGGAGATTTAACGCCTGCTGTTTGCAGGCGTTAAAAACCAACCCGCAAATGGACCCAGGGAGCTAATTACGGCACTGCAATTTGCGGTACCGTAATTAGCGCCTTCCCCATTCCCATTGAGCCCTATGGGGCAAAAATGGGAAAGGGGAAGGGCAATGGTGGAAGGGGGAATTACCGCCCGGTCAACCTTGGAATGGGGCGGTAATTCCCCTTTTCGCCAAGGCGGTGCCGGTATTTTACCGGCATGAACCATGGCGCTAATAGCACCATGGTTCTCCGCCATCCGTGTAATGAGGCTCCTTGTCTTTCGTAGAGAGCCAGTTGACAGATCCTCTGGTATCTGAAATGTGGGCTTTCTTCGGGAGACTTAAAGCTGCAAGATTTGAATCTTGTTCATAATGTATTTATTGCTACCTTCGTAAAGAGCATTACAATAGTCCAACTTGGACAGGATCAAAGCTCTAGCTAAGGTAATACAGTTGTTAGGAGAGAGGAAAGGTTTGGCTGCTCTGATTGATTTGCATGTGTAGGAGGCCATAGCATTTACTTGTTTTTTGAGGGTTGGTGTGGAGTCCAGATGTAAGCCAAGGGTTTTAACCTCCTTGGCCACAGCAATGATGTTATTATCGATTACGAACAAAGAATAGTTCTGGCCTAGTTTGTTGAGATTAGATATCGTGCCTAGGATGAGGAGTTCCGTTTTGTCATCATTCAGGCATAGACCGTGTGAGGCCATCCATGCCTGGATGATGAGGTACACTCTATTTACAAAGGCCAAATCCTTGTCATAATCCCCCGTCAGCGGGATGAGGATCTGAGTATCATCAGCGTAGTTCATGTAAGTGATATCCAGACCATCAAGATCATCAATAAGGGGCTTTGTGAAGATGTTGTACAAAGTAGGAGAAACACAAGAGCCCTGTGGCACACCACAAGTAATAGGCATCGGGTCAGCCGCTGTTAATGGGGAGAAGACTCGCATTGTTCTGTTATTGAGAAAGGACTGAATCCAGTCAACTGCCTCTTGGGAGAGGTGGGCTGCAGACTTTAAATGGTTAGAAAGGATCTTGTGGTCAACCAGATCGACTGCTGCTGAGAGATCAAGGAGCAAAAGTAGTGCCGTCTTACCCTCGTCTCTCAGCTCATCTATTTGTGCCTTAAGTTCTATGAGCGCCGTCTCAGTTCCATGTTGGGGTCTGAAGCCTTACTGTCGGACTCCTAGAAGGTGGTTGTGTTCAAGGTAATGTTGGATTTGTAAGTATGGTATTTTGTCAAGGATTTTAAGTAGGAATGGCACTGTGGTGATAGGGCGGTAATTAGTTGGGATGGAGGGATCTAGATTTTGTTTTTTAAGGAGAGGGAGGACCCAGGATTGTTTCAAGTTATTGGGTATTGTGCTTGAAGTAAAGGATACATTTATTAGTTTGGTGATAAAAAGGGGAGAGTTCACGAGCTGCATCTTTTATGAGTTGTGCTGGGCATAAGTCACCATGGCAGTTCGAGGATTTGCGAGTGAGAATGACTTTTTCAAACTCTTTGGTAGATACTTTGCGAAAGTTAAAGTGGGGAATAGTGTTACGCTCACCTGGCTCCACAGAGGCGTCGATCTGAACTGGACAGCTGCGGTCTCCACCAATGGGACGCGTGGGGCCGAGATGACGGACTGGACTGGCCCACCTAGCTTTGTTTGCTTGGCCCGTAGGAATATTCTTCTGCAAATGGAGAAAGGGAATTAACCACCCGTGGAGTTGAGTGTAAATCCCCCCACCCCCGCTGTTCTCCCCACGGTTTAACTTTGATGTCCCCTCTTATAGTCTCACCTGATGGTTTGAAAAGATGAGCTCTCCATCCTGCATTGAGCGCAGGGGCGCGTTGATAACCAGTTGCTTCACTAGCTCGAAGGAATTGGTGAGTTCCAGAACAATATTGACTCCGAAAAGTATATAGTTCGTAAGAGTTCAATTGCCTGACTTTCACTCTTGTCCGATTCCTTGCAGATTGCAGCTTGACCCTAGTGAAGAGTTCCTCGTGGCAACCGATAATATTCTGGTAAGGATTTGTATTTCCAACACAGTTCGATAAATAATGTCAATATGTAACCTGTTGCTTTCTCCCTTATTCAGGCACTGAGAGAAAGTATGAAGTCTCGGGGAATAATAACTCCAGCGGTAAAATCAGGTAAGTCTAATGTGGTGAGGAGGGTTCCCCTTGATAGTCCCTTTGTTTCACCTTGCTGTCTTTTTGTTTCCCCTTAGGGGCAGGGGTTCGGCGAAGATGCAGTGGAAGCTGTGCCGACCCGTGAAGAGGAATAGTACCCCCGGTGGTAAAATCAGGTAAGTCTATGGGGGGTTACTAATATTCATCTGTGTATTCCCTTGGCTCACCTTGCTGTTCTTTACTACTCCTTAGGTGCCGGAATGCGGTGGGAACATGCAGGAGGATGCGGTGGAATGTGAAGATGCTGCGAAGGCCGGTGAGTTCAGCGTGGCGCTGCAGCAGGCGAGGCGACGCGCATAAAATAACTTCTTTCTTCCAGCTCGAAGGCGCGATGGATCGGGAATTCAGGTAAGGATCAAAGGTATTGCTCTTGTTCTAACCTTTTCTCCTTCTTTCTCCCTTTTTCTAGGAGCTCCAAACTCGAGGTGGGCGTGGCAGAAGACTGGATGCAGACTTGCAGGCACGGTGAGCGTTACTCTGCTGGATGCAGAATAACACGAAGCGTGTGCTGCTCTTCGGCGTGGTTTAAATAGCCACCAAAGTAGTCCCAGGTAAGTATTCCTCCCCAGCCCCGCCCGAGTAAAAAAATAGTCCCTAGGTAAAATAGTCCCTTCCAAGCCTCATTTGGCTTGGAGCTCTTGCAGCATGGTCTGCATCAGGTAAGTTCTACTCTATGAGCCTGGCGCCTATGGTGCCAGGACTGACTCTCCATATGAGCCTGGCGCCATAGGCGCCAGGACCGCACCCAAACAGCCCCTAGCAGGGGTTTTTGGACTTGCCCAAAATAACTTGATGCCTGCTTCCGGGGTTGCGGGACCTGGTCTGGGTTCCCGGGGGTAGGCATCATGACAGCACTCCCCCCCAAGGCCCCTCCCGTGGTCCGTAACCTTTCCAGTCGATTAAATAAAAAAAAGTTTTGACTTCACCATCTTGGAGTCCAGGATGTTTTTAACCTCAAATTCTGGTTCCCCGTCTATAAGGATGGGGTCTGGTGGCTTGGTTAGTCTTGTCCCTGGTTCCACTGGCTTCAAAAGTGACACATGAAAGACGGGGTGAATTTGCATATTGGCAGGTAAGTCCAACTTGAAGGCCACCGGGTTGATAATGGCATTAATAGAGTAAGGTCCCAAATATCTAGGGTTAAAGGTCTGTGTTCCCTTGAGAGGTATGTGTTTTGTGGCCAACCATACTTGATCCCCTATCTGGCACTGTGGAGTATCACTTCTATGCCGATCAGCATCTTTCTTATATTTCTCCTTCGCTTGTTTTAAATGTGCAGTTGCCTCCTTAAAGGCTTGTGTAATCGTAGCGTGTAGATGGTCCACTTGTAACGCTCACCTGATTCCCACGGAGGTGCAGGTCTGGCTTCGAGTGCTGATGCTTCTTCAATGGTGAAGCGCAGGACTCTGAAGATGGACAGGAAGGGCCCTCTACTCTGGCTTCTCCGGCTCGCAGGAATATTCCCCTCTGCGTGAAAAGGGAGTATTACCTACTCACTGAGTTATGCTCAAGCCTCCCACTCTCTTCCAACCCTCCACGATACCCTTCCACGATTCCCCGTGAAGTCTCACCTTAGGGTCTGAAAGGACGAGCTCTCCATCCTGCTTCTGACGCAGGGGCGCGTTGAACCCAGTTACTTCACTGGATTGAGGTTGGATGGGAGTTCAGGTAAGCTTGATTATACTGGTAAGGCGCTGTAAAAGTTCTGTAGCAAGTTCAAAAGTTCAAGCTTTAAATAATAATGTTCATTGTCTTTTTTCAGGTGATGAATGAAGATTCCTTTGGAGACTTCTTGTAACAAAGCGCTGATGTTGATGTCTTTTCCCCATAGGGGCCGGGGTTCGGAATGCCGGAGATATGGCGCCGGCCCGAAGTGAAACGTGCAGTTCTAGTAAAGATCTGGTAAGTCCTAGATGAGCGCTCAGGTAATGTTTTTGCATTCGCTCATCTAATGTCTTTGTCTTTTTTCCCCATAGGGGCCGGGGTCCTGCTTGGAAGCAGCAAGACCCGAAATGAAATGGGTATGACCCAACAGGGTAACTGAGCTTTTCCTATTCCCTTCCTTCTCTCACCTCTTGTTCTTGTCTTTTTCTCTAGGCTCTGGGAAGTGGCTGTGTATCCGGATGATTGCTGCTGAAGATGGAGGAACCCAGGAAAGGTGAGTGAAATGCAGCGCTGCAGCGATCGTAACGAAATGCTTTTAAAAATGATGTCTTCCCTTTCAGGATCGTCGGTGATGTCTCTGTGGTGCAGATTAGCTGGTAGGTCTCTTGTCTCCCTTTGCAGGTGACCCAGGATGCTGACAGGCGTGGCTGAAGTTCAGATGCAGGAGCTGACACGGTGAGCGTCCAGCTGCGAGGAGCAGAACAATGCGAAGCGTGAGTTGCTGATCGGGTGTGGTTTAAATATCTTTGGAAGAAGTTCCAAGTGTGTATCCTTCCTCCAATCAGGTATGTATCCTTCCCCGACCACACCCGGGTGGAAAGTAGTCCCACAGGTAAAGTAGTTCCTATTCAGGCCTCAAGAGGGCCTGGATGTGGCAGCATGGTCTGCATCAGGTAAGTGCACATTAAAACACTTGAACACATGTCTAGCTTTATGAGCCTGGCGCCTAAGGCGCCAGGACAGAGGTCCAACATGAGCCTGGCGCCTAAGGTGCCAGGACTGAGTCCAAAGGGCCCCAGCTTGGGCCCGCTGGCACTCCCCTGGGGGAAATGATGCCTGCCTCTGGGGTTGCTGGGTCGGACCTGGCTCCTTGGAGGTAGGCATCATGACAGTACCCCCCTTCAAGGCCCCTCCCAAGGTTCTTCCCTCCGGGGGTTTGGGCTTGTTCGGAAATCTCTGGTGAAACCTTTGTACTAATCGAGGTGCGTGGACATGGTTACTAGGCTCCCACGATCTCTCCTGAGGTCCATATCCCTTCCAGTCAACAAGATAGAAGAGTTTCGACTTTACCACCTTGGAGTCTAAAATGTCTTTAACTTCGAATTCCAATTCCCCTTCAATTTGAACTGGATCTGGAGGCTTTGACAATCGGGTTCCTGGTTGTACTGGCTTCAAATGTGATGCATGAAAAACTGGATGAATACGCATGTTGGACGGTAGATCCAGTTTAAAGGCCACTGGGTTGATTATAGCTTTGATGGGATAAGGTCCTATGAATCTGGGATTGAAGGTTTGCGGGCCCTTGAGGGGTAAATGTTTAGTTGCTAGCCATACCTGGTCTCCTACTTGGTAAGGAGGAGTTTTACTTCGGTGCAAATCAGCGTTTTCTTTATACTTTTTCTTGGCTTGCTGTAAATGAGTTGCAGCTTCTTTGAAGGCTCGGGTTATTGTGGAATGCAGATGATTTACTGCGGGCATTTCCAGGGTCAGAGGTGGATCTAGATCAGAGGTCCGAGGATGGTGACCATACAAAGTATAAAAGGGGGTTTGTCCGGTTCCAGAATGCACTGAATTGTTGTATGCATATTCTGCGATCCAAAGGATGTCTTTCCAATTTAACTCGGATTGGTGTAACATGCACCGAAGATATTGCTCGAGAGTCTGATTGGTTCTCTCGGTTTGTCCGTCGGTCTGGGGGTGGTGGCTGGTGGATAACCGCACATCTATTTGTGCTAGTTGGCAACACTTCTTCCAAAAATGTGAGATAAATTGACTTCCACGATCCGAGACTAAAATGGACGGGAAACCATGTATGCGAACTATATTCTACAGGAATTCCTTGGCCAAGGTGGAAGCTGAAGGCAAACCCTTTAAAGGGATAAAGTGGGCCATTTGGAGAATAGGTCCACAATTACAAGGATTGTGTTGTAACCAGCACAAGGAGGCAGATCTGTTATAAAGTCCATTGACAGGGTGTGCCATGGTGCCGGTGGAATATCCAAGGGTTAAAGTAGGCCAGCTGGCCTTTTCTTTTGAGCCTTGTTTTGGGCGCAAATTCCACAAGACAGTACAAAAGACTTTATGTCTTTTCTCCAAGAAGGCCACCAGAAGTGGCATTTGATTTTTTCCTCCGTTTTAGCGATACCAGGGTGTCCTTCCATTAAAGATTCATGATGATGGGCAATAACAAGTTCTTGCAATTCTTTACTTGGCAGAAACAACCGCTCCTGGAAGTAGGGTAAGTCATCCTTAACGGTGTAATGAGGACCCTTTTGACTCCATTCCAGTAAGGTTGAAGAGTCTACAAGTTGTTTTACTTGCGTTTGGATATCCTCAATAGATTGCAATGAAGTTAAGCCTAAGATTCTTTGCTCAGGTATGATGGGCACAGGTTCTAAGCTCAAATTAGGTTCTTCCATGCCAATCCGGGATAAGGCGTCTGCTTTTCCATTCTTGCAGCCAGGGCGATAGGTAATTACAAAATCAAATTCTGCAAAGAATAGAGCCCATCGGAGTTGTCGTGAAGATTGAGCTTTGGCCGTCTTTAAATACTGTAAGTTTCTGTGGTCCGTAATTACGGTGATGGCGTGTCTTGCCCCGAGAAGGTAGTGACGCCAAGCCTTGAAAGCAGATTTGATGACCAGTAACTCTTTATCGGTAATTGCGTAGTTGATTTCAGGAGGAGAACATTTTCTGGACCAAAAGGCCACTGGGTGTAGTTGGTTAGTTTTTGGGTCTCTCTGCGACAGGACAGCTCCCATGGCCGAACTGGAAGCATCGGTTTCCACTATGTACGGGAGATCTGGGTGCGGGTGCTTCAATACAGGTGCAGAGGTGAATTTGGTTTTCAGGTCCTGGAAGGCTTGTTCGGCCTCCAGAGTCCATTCAAAGCGTTTGTTTTTCTTTAGGAGAGCGGTGATGGGTTGGACTGTTCGGGAAAATTCCGGGATGAATCTTTGATAGAAATTAGCAAAGCCGAGCATGCTCTGAACTCCCTTCACCGAGCTTGGAAATGGCCATTTGAGGATGGCGTCCACCTTTCGCGAGTCCATTCGGACTCCTTGAGGTGTCAGGATGAATCCGAGAAACTCAACTTCTGTGGTATGAAAAACGCATTTTTCGAGTTTTGCAAATAGTCTGTGCTGGCGCAGTTTCTCAAGAACTGCCCTAACATGTTTTCTGTGATCAGATTCTGAAGAAGAGTACACCAGGATGTCGTCAATGTAAACAATGACGCAGACATCGATAAGTTCCCGAAGAACATCATTCATAAAGTACTGAAAGGCGGCAGGTGCATTGCACAAACCGAAGGGCATCACCTGATATTCGAAGAGCCCAAATTTGGTGCGGAATGCAGTCTTCCATTCGTCGCCTTCTTTTATGCGCACCAGGTGATAAGCTCCTCGGAGATCTAACTTGGTGTACACACAAGCGTCTTTCACCTGGTCGATAAGCTCAGGGATCAAGGGCAGAGGATAACGATTCTTAATCGTTATTTGATTTAGGGCGCGATAGTCTATACACGTTCTAAGGTCGCCTTCTTTTTTTGGCACGAAGAACAGAGCTGAAGAGACAGGAGACTTGGACGGGCGAATAAAACCATTGGCTAGGTACTGATCTAAATACTGACGCAAATGCAGGTTCTCAGGTTCCGTAAGAGCATAAATCCTACTACAAGGTAGTTGAGCATTGGGTACCAGATCGATCTGGCAATCATAAGACCGATGGGGAGGTAACGTGTTAGCCTGTTCTTTCTGAAAAACGTCTTGGAATTCTTGGTATTCTGACGGTAGCTGTACAGGGGTGGAAGTTGCTGTGGCTAGACCCATAGCTGGATTTCTTGGATAACAAGTTGGTTCACAATCAGGAAAACTTATCTTCTTTGCTCGCCAGTCAATTCTGGGATTATGTGTTTCTAACCAAGGAATTCCAAGAATTACTTGAAATTGTGGGGCCTTGATCACATCAAACACGATTGCTTCCCAATGTCCATCCTGACCCACCAGTGTCACTTCAACAGTGGAATGCGTTACAGGCCCTGGGGCTATTTCGGTTCCATCTACTGTAGTAATGACATCTTGGGTTACTTTCGGGCGGAGAGGAAGCTTAATCCTGGAAGCCAATTCACGGTCTATGTAATTTCCAATAGCTCCACTGTCGATGTATGCTTTTATAGCATGCAACTGCTGAGGCTGTTTTGGGTCCACGAGCACCATTGGCATGACGAAATGCGAGGTCAAAGAGTTAGTTTTCAAGCTCGGCAAGCGGACCCCTACGCTTGCCGGGATAGGTCGTTTCCCGAATCAGGTGTCTCTAATTCATTATCAGTAGCTCCGACCACCTTCTTAAGTGGTTTAACTGGACAATTTGGAAGAAAGTGACCGGAAGTCCCGCAATACAGACAAAGTTGCATTTGCCGCCTTCTCTCTCGTTCTTTCTGCGTTAATGGTCCTTTAACACCACCGATTTGCATAGGTTCAGATACGTCGGTACTCTTGGAGGTAGCGTGGGTTTTGATCGGTGCTCGGTTTTCATACTTGAACCGATCTGCTTTTCTGTTTTGAAGTCTGTGATCAAGTTGAACCACCAAGTCAATGTAGTCTGCGCAGACCTGGGGTGGGTTTACTATCTGAGCTAGAACATCCTTAAGCTCTCCGCGCAGGCCTCGATGAAACAATGTGATCCTTTTGCTTTCTGGCCATCCAGTTTCCACAACCAGTCTGTTAAAGGTGGCTATGTAGGACAGAAGATCCTGATTACCTTGTCGTAAGGATAGCAGTTCATTATCAAGGGCCTGTCCTTGAGAGTGTCGAGCGAACAATCTTTCCATGCTGGCCTGGAAGCCCTGAAAATTCTGGAGAATGGGATCATCCTGATTTACCAATGGAATAGACCAATCGGCAGCACTCCACTGAGGTAAGATAGTATAAAGGCTACCTTGGTCTGGTTGTTAGGGAAGGCTCCGGGTCTGCATAGAAAGTGTAAACGACATTGGTTCATAAAGACGGCATATTTCTTGGGATCCCCCGCAAAACGTTCAGGCGGGGCCAAAGGCAAGTGTCCAGGTAGATTAATTTGTACCGGGTTACTCAAACCCATTGATGTGGAAATGTCTCCGGAATTAGGTAAAGGAGTGTGCCCTGCCTGGGCCTGTAATAACCTTTTGGCTAGGTCATCAGTTCTTTCCTTAGATAAGATCAGTTCTCTTTTGAGAGCGTTAGTCTCCTGGCGGGCTGAGTGCACCTCTGCCCGTAATTCCCCCAAAAGCTGGGCCAGCTGGTCAGTCTCGGAAGTCTCCATAGCGCCCGGGTGGGAAATTGTGGGTAGGCTTCGCGTTCTGTAACGCTCACCTGATTCCCACGGAGGCGCAGGTCTGGCTTCGAGTGCTGATGCTTCTTCAATGGTGAAGCGCAGGACTCTGAAGATGGACAGGAAGGGCCCTCTACTCTGGCTTCTCCGGCTCGCAGGAATATTCCCCTGTGCGTGAAAAGGGAGTATTACCTACTGACTGAGTTATGCTCAAGCCTCCCACTCTCTTCCAACCCTCCACGATACCCTTCCACGATTCCCTGTGAAGTCTCACCTTAGGGTCTGAAAGGACGAGCTCTCCATCCTGCTTCTGACGCAGGGGCGCGTTGAACCCAGTTACTTCCCTGGATTGAGGTTGGATGGGAGTTCAGGTAAGCTTGATTATGCTGGTAAGGCGCTGTAAAAGTTCTGTTGCAAGTTCAAAAGTTCAAGCTTTAAATAATAATGTTCATTGTCTTTTTTCAGGTGATGAATGAAGATTCCTTTGGAGACTTCTTGCAACAAAGCGCTGATGTTGATGTCTTTTCCCCATAGGGGCCGGGGTTCGGAATGCCGGAGATACAGCGCCGACCCGAAGTGAAACGTGCAGTTCCAGTAAAGATCTGGTAAGTCCTAGATGAGCGCTCAGGTAATGTTTTTGCATTCGCTCATCTAATGTCTTTGTCTTTTTTCCCCATAGGGGCCGGGGTCCTGCTTGGAAGCAGCAAGACCCGAAATGAAATGGGTATGACCCAACAGGTAAGTCTTAGAAGGAAACTGAGCTTTTCCTATTCCCTTCCTTCTCTCACCTCTTGTTCTTGTCTTTTTCTCTAGGCTCTGGGAAGTGGCTGTGTATCCGGATGATTGCTGCTGAAGATGGAGGAACCCAGGAAAGGTGAGTGAAATGCAGCGCTGCAGCGATCGTAACGAAATGCTTTTAAAAATGATGTCTTCCCTTTCAGGATCGTCGGTGATGTCTCTGTGGTGCAGATTAGCTGGTAGGTCTCTTGTCTCCCTTTGCAGGTGACCCAGGATGCTGACAGGCGTGGCTATCCTTCCTCCAATCAGGTATGTATCCTTCCCCGACCACACCCGGGTGGAAAGTAGTCCCACAGGTAAAGTAGTTCCTATTAATGCCTCAAGAGGGCCTGGATGTGGCAGCATGGTCTGCATCAGGTAAGTGCACATTAAAACACTTGAACACATGTCTAGCTTTATGAGCCTGGCGCCTAAGGTGCCAGGACTGAGTCCAAAGGGCCCCAGCTTGGGCCCGCTGGCACTCCCCTGGGGGAAATGATGCCTGCCTCTGGGGTTGCTGGGTCGGTCCTGGCTCCTTGGAGGTAGGCATCATGACACCACTGCAGGCATTTCTAAGTGTTGGGGTGAGTCAAGGTCTGAGGTTCGAGGATGGTGCCCATATAAGGTATAAAAGGGGCTTTGTCCAGTTCCAGAATTACTGAATTATTGTATGCATATTCTGCAACCAAAGAATGTCCTTCCAATTACTCTCAGTTTGATGTAACATACAACGCAGGTATTGTTCAAGAGTCTGGTTGGTCCTCTCCGTTTGACCATCGGTCTGGGGGTGGTGACTGGTCGATAATCTCACGTCGATTTGCGCCAATTAACAACATTTCTTCCAAAAATGTGAAATGAATTGACTGCCCCGGTCAGAGACCAACACGGACGGAAATCCATGTATGCAAACAATGTTTTCGAGGAATTCTTTGGCCAGGATTGAGGCTGAAGGTAATCCTTTTAAAGGAATAAAGTGGGCCATCTTGGAAAAAAGACCCACAATAACTAGAATGGTGTTAAACCCATTACAAGGAGGTAGATCAGTAATAAAGTCTAACGATAAGGTGTGCCATGGTGTAGGCGGAATGTCTAAAAGTTGTAAGAGTCCAGCTGTTTTTTTCTTTTGACTTTTGTTTTGGGCGCAAATGCCACAAGACATCAAAAATGATTTAATATCCTTTCACCAGATGGGCCACCAGAATTGTCTTTTAATTTTAGCTTCAGTTTTTGCAATACCTGGGTGCCCCTCCATTAGGGTATCATGATAACGGGAAATTACTAGCTCTTGTAGTTCCTTGTGTGGCAGAAATAGCCGCCCTTGGTAATAAGGCAGATCATTGGTGACAGAGTAGTCCGGGCCTTTCTTTACCCAGTCCTGCAGGGCTGTAGGATCAAAGAGTTGCTGGACCTTTACCTGAATGTCCTCTAGTGTCTGTAGAGTAGTCATGCCAAGAATCCTTTGTTCGGAAATTATAGGTACTGGTTCTGGGTTCACATCTGCCTCTCCCATCCCTATTCGGGATAAGGCGTCTGCTTTACCATTCTTACAACCTGGTCGATAGGTTATCACAAAATCAAATTCGGCAAAGAACAATGCCCATCAGAGTTGACGTGACGATTGGGCCTTGGCTGTTTTTAAATACTGTAAATTCCAGTGATCAGTGATCACATTAATGGTATGCCTGGCACTGAGAAGATAGTGCCGCCAAGCCTTGAAGGTGGATTTAATGGCTAATAACTCCTTGTCGGTAACCGCATAGTTTAACTCGGGTGCCGAGAACTTTCTGGACCAAAATGCTACTGGGTGAAGCTGGCCAGTTTCAGGGTCCTTTTGAGACAGGACAGCTCCCATGGCTAGACTGGATGCATCAGTTTCCACTATGTATGGAAGGTCAGGTCGCGGGTGCTTTAATACAGGTGCAGACGTGAATTTCACTTTCAGCTCTTGGAAGGCATTTTCAGCTTCTTCAGTCCACATAAAGCGTTTCTTTTTTCGCAAATGTGCTGTGATGGGATGTACGACGTGAAAAATCTGGGATGAATCTGCGGTAGAAATTGGCAAAGCCGAGCATGCTTTGTACTCCTTTAACTGAACTTGGTGATGGCCACTTAAGGATTGCGTCCACCTTTCGTGAGTCCATTCGGACTCCCTTTGGGGTCAGGATAAACCCAAGGAATTCAACTTCTGTGGCATGAAAAATGCATTTTTCTAGTTTTGCATATAGTTTGTGCTGGCGCAATTTCTCAAGGACTGCTCAGACGTGCTTCACATGGTCAGATTTTGAAGAGGAGTATACTAGAATATCATCGATATATACGACAACACAAACGTCAATGAGTTCACGAAGGACATCGTTCATGAAGTATTGGAAGGCTGCTTGCACAACCCGAAAGGCATCACCTGGTATTTGAATAACCCATACTTAGTGCGAAAAGCAGTCTTCCATTCGTCCCCCTCTTTCACACGTACCAGATGGTATGCCCCCGGAGATCTAATTTAGTGTATATACAAGCGTCCTTTTCTTGGTCTAGTAGTTCAGGGATCAGAGGCAATGGGTATCGGTTCTTAACAGTTATCTGGTTCAATGCACGGTAATCTATGCACGTTCTGAGGTCACCTTCCTTTTTGGGCACGAAGAACAAAGCTGAAGATGCAGGGGACTTGGATGGGCGAATAAAGCCATTGGCAAGGTGCTGGTCTAAGTATTGTCGTAGGTGAAGGTTCTCAGGTTCCGTAAGGGCTTAAATCCTGCTACAAGGGGGTTGTGCACCGGGTATGAGATCGATTTGACAATCGTACGATCTGTGAGGAGGTAAGGTGTTTGCCTGTTCTTTTTGGAAGACATCCTGGAATTCTTGGTATTCTGGAGGTAGTTGCATGACTGCTGTGGTTACTGTGGCCAGGCCAGCGTTCTGATTTTTCTTTGGGTAACAGGTATGTGCAAAATCCGGGAAGGTTATTCTTTTCTCTCGCCAATCAATACAAGGATTACGTGTTCCCAACCAAGGTATCCCCAGTATTATTTGGAACTGTGGGGCTTTGATTAGATCAAACACAATAGTCTCTCGATGCCCATCCTGACCCAATAGTGTCATCTCTGCGATGGAATGAGTTACAGGCCCAGAGGCAATTTCAGTTCCATCGACTGTGGTGATGACATCTGAGGTGGTTTTTCGGCAGAGAGGTAGATTCATCCTGGAAGCCAATTCATAGTCCACATAGTTTCCTATGGCCCCGCTATCAATGTATGCCCTTACTGCGTGCATACGCGATGGGTGCCCTGGATCTACGAGGACCATTGGTATGATGAAATGCGAGGTCTGAGTATCCTTCTTCAAGCTCGGCAAGCGGACCTCTACACTTGTCAGGCGTGGTCGTTTCCTGAGTCTTACTCCAAATAGCTTTTATCAGCAGCTCCTACCACCTTCTTGGGTGGTTTTACAGGGCAATCCCGTAGAAAATGCCCAGAAGTTCCACAATATAGACACAATTGCATTTGACGTCTCCTTTCTTTTTCCTTCTGGGTTAAGGGTCCTTTAACCCCTCCGATTTGCATGGGTTCTGAAGCATCTGCTCCTTTCGGGTTAGCGTGGGTTTTGACCAACACCCGATTCTCAAACTTGGCTCGATCAGCCTTTCTGTTCTGAAGTCTGTGATCTAACTGGACCACTAAGTCAATATATTCAGCACAGTCTTGAGGTGGGTTCAAGACTTGAGCAAAGACTTCCTTGAGTTCTCCTCGAAGCCCTCAATGAAATAACGTGATTCGTTTTACCTCAGGCCATCCAGTTTCCACTATCAACCTATTAAAGGTCGCGATGTAGGATAGAAGGTCCTGGTTGCCCTGTCATAGGGACAAAAGTTTGTTATCCAGGGCCTGTCCTTGGGAGTGCCGGGCAAATAGTCTTTCCATGCTTGTTTGAAAGCCCTGAAAATCCCGAAGAATTGGGTCATCCTGAGTAACTAGTGGAATTGACCAATCAGCTGCACTGCCGCTGAGATCTGACAATACAAAGGCTACCTTGGCTTGATCGTTTGGGATGCTCCAGGTCTGCATAAAAAGTGCAAGCGGCATTGGTTCATAAACATGGCAAACCTTTTGGGATCTCCGGCAAAGCGTTCGGGTGGCGCTAATGGAATATTTCCTGGTAGGTTTATTTGCATGGGATTACCCGATAACACAGGAGCTGGATTTCCCCCGGAACCAGGTAGGGGTGCTTGTCCAGGCTAGCTTTGCAATAGTTGACTAGCAAGGTCATCAGTTCGCTCCTTTGACAAAATCAGTTCTCTCCTAAGAGCATTGGTTTCTTGACGGGCGGAATGCACTTCAGCCCTCAATTCCCCTAGTAATTGGACCAATTGGTCAGTCTCTGAGGTATCCATAACGCCCGGGTGGGAATTTGTGGGCTGGCTTTGTGTTCTGTTATGCTCACCTGGCTCCCACAGAGGCGTCGATCTGAACTGGACAGCTGCGGTCTCCACCAATGTGACGCGTAGGGCAGAGATGACGGACTGGACTGGCCCACCTAGCTTTGTTTGCTTGGCCCGTAGGAATATTCTTCTGCAAATGGAGAAAGGGAATTAATCACCCGTGGAGTTGAGTGTAAATCCCCCCACCCCCGCTGTTCTCCCCACGGATCACCTTTGATGTCCCCTCTTATAGTCTCACCTGATGGTTTGAAAAGATTAGCTCTCCATCCTGCATTGAGCACAGGGGCGCGTTGATAACCAGTTGCTTCACTGGCTCGAAGGAATTGGTGAGTTCCAGAACAATATTGACTCCGAAAAGTATGTAGTTCGTAAGAGTTCAAATGCCTGACTTTCACTCTTGTCCGATTCCTTGCAGATTGCAGCTTGACCCTAGTGAACAGTTCCTCGTGGCAACCGGTAATATTCTGGTAAGGATTTGTATTTCCAACACAGTTCAATAAATAATGTCAATATGTAACCTGTTGCTTTCTCCCTTATTCAGGCACTGAGAGAAAGTATGAAGTCTCGGGGAATAATACCTCTGGTGGTAAAATCAGGTAAGTCTAATGTGGTGAGGAGGGTTCCCCTTCATAGTCCCTTTGTTTCACCTTGCTGTCCTTTTGTTTCTGTCATGACGCGCGCTCCATGGAAGCTATGGAGCCGATGGAAGGGCTGATTCCGTTCCTCTACCAGCGGTCTAGTCTCCCACGCACTGCACGTTACCGTCATGACGCATATAAATAGGCGTCACACGCGGTAGTCGATGCGTTGCAACCTTGCTTTCCTCGCCAGGTTCGTACGCTATTGCTCCTCTCTGACTCCCCTTGTGAATTCCCGCTAGTTTCCTCTTCTCAGTCCTCAGTGATTGCCCACTCAGCTCCTATCCTTTGATCTCTCATGGTGCCTCCTCCACTCCTCTGTTCCTCCCGCCTTGTAGTCCTTGTTCCTTCTTCCGCTTTAGTGCTTTCCCCTACCTTGTTGTACATATTTCTACGATTGTACGCTCCTTCCCACCGCAGCCTTCTGCAGACCTCTTCCTCATTCCTCGGCTACAAGCAGCGCTCAGGATATGCACGCTAGCCTGACTCCAGCAGTGTCTTCTGGGAATTGAAGTCCTCTTCTACTTCAACGGAAAGCCTTCAGCCTTGATATTCGTAGTGCTACTACATTCAAGCACACCAGGGTTTTTCAGCCACGCTTTTCCCTGGAATTGGGGGCGGACTCCCTGAGGGCCCCTTCTGCCTTGCTGCCTGACAGCGGGCAGGGTGGCTTCCAGTGGAGCTCGTCCCAAACTCAACAAGAAAGGACTGGACCTCTGGAGAGAAAGGAGAGCCATAGACACAGACAGTTCCTCAGGAGAACTCAGTACAGGTGAGGAGGAGGAGGAGGGAACCAAGGAGGGTATTTGTCAAGCAACCAATACTCCATCGCATGACAGTTTGCAACGCCCAAGGATGGCTAGCTTAGAGCAGTATCAAGAACTGGTCAATGCCATACAGGGGATAACTGCTGAGCTCCAAACCATGAGGGTAGAAAACACCGCCCTTAAGGCTGACAATGCCGCTCTGAGACAACAAATGATTCTGAGAGAAGAAGTTCGGAGAGATCTTCCACCTATGCCCTTACCCTGTGGGAAGTATGAAGGGAACCCCAGGAAGATTAAGGAATTCCTCGACGCCTGTAGAGTATACTTCACTTTTCGCCCAAAGATGTATGAATTCGACAAAGCAAAAGTTGGCTTCCTCGTCTCAAACCTTGGGGGTAACGCTCTAGCATGGGCCACCCCATTGGTCACAGAAGCTGACCCTGTGCTGAATGACTACAATGCCTTTGTACTACGATTCAGAGATTGCTTTGAAAGGACCGAGACTTTGTACGCGTCCTATGAAAACATACCAGACCTCAAACAGGGTCTTGTTGATGTACAAACTTATGCCTCGAACTTCCAGAGGATAGCTTTGGAGACAGGATGGCCTGACTCCGTTAAGCAGACTCTCTTTCGGAGAGGGTTACATGAAGACTTGAAGGATGAACTCTCTCGAGTAGCAAGACCCTCCTCCTTCCAAGAACTGGTCGCTCTGACCCTCCAGATGGAATTTCGAATTTCTGAGAGACGAGCAGAAAGAAGGAAGACCAGACCCAATCCGCCTTCTACACCATATCTTACACGCCAGCTGCTCCAGACAGATCTCTTCCCCAGACTGAAGAGCCCATGCAAATAGGTGCAGCAAGAGGTCCACTCAGTGCAGCAGAAAGAAAGAGACGAAAAGACTACAACTTGTGCATGTATTGCGGGTCTGAGAAGCACCTTCTAAGAGACTGTCTGGAGGTACCTCCCCGAAGATCGGGAAACGAAAGACCCCGACCCTGAGCAGGGACACGGAAGGGGCTTCTCTTGCTAATCCCTGTGTTACAAGTCCACCTATACCAGGTACCCCCTCAAACCAACTTATGGTCCTTAAGATCGTCCTGGAATGGACCTCTACCCAAGCAGTTGAGTGTCTAGCAATGCTAGACTGTGGTGCAGCTGGGAACTTTATGGACGACCAATGGGCCAGTAGATACGCTATTCCTAGGAGAGAAAAACCACAACCCATACCTGTAGAAGGAGTGGATGGTACCCCCTTGTCTTCCGGTCTTATCCGACAAGAAACCACCGAAGTCTTGGTTAAGATGAAGACTCACCATGAAACCGTGATATTTGATTTGATAAAGGCTGCCCACTTTCCAGTGATACTCGGGATACCCTGGTTAAGAAAGCACAATCCGGGAATCGACTGGGTAACTAACATTATAGAGTTCAGGTCAGACCTTTGTATGCAGTCCTGTTTGAAGGAGGAAGGGCAACGTTCACTTCAGGTTGACACAGTGCCAGCGAGGAGTATTAACTCCATTCCTGTTGCCTATCAAGAATTTACCGACATCTTTGCAGACACTCTTCCCAGACCTCTTCCTCCACATCGAGCCGAGGATTGTAAGATCGACCTTATACCTCATGCTGTGGTTCCATTTGGGAGAATGTATCCCTTATCCCTCCCGGAGAAGGAAGCATTAAGAGACTACCTAGCCAGCAATTTACAGAATGGCTTGATACAAGAATCAACTTCCTCGGCTGGAGCTTCTCTGTTCTTTATTCCAAAAAGGGGAACCAAGGAACTCAGACCTTGTATTGACTTCAGGGGCCTAATAGCCAAACCATTCGTGATCGATACCCGATGCCTCTGATAAAGGAGATCATGGAAGCAGTACAAGGGGCAAAATGGTTTACCAAACTAGACCTCAGAGGGGCCTATCATCTCCTACGAATCAAACAAGGGGACGAATGGAAGACCGCCTTTCGTACTCCATTAGGTCATTTCGAGTACAAGGTAATGCCCTTTGGGTTGGTTAACGCGCCAGCCCAGTTCCAAAGGTTTATGGACAAGGTCTTCAGTGATCTTCTGTTTAAGTCCACTGTAGTTTACTTGGATGACATCTTGGTTTACTCTCACACATTCGAACAACATCGTCTACACGTAAGAGAAGTGCTCAAGAGACTCCGAGACCACCACCTATTAGTCAAGCCAGAGAAATGTCTTTTTGAGGTTTCTACAGTTTCATATCTGGGCTTTATTCTGTCAGAAAACCGCATTGAGATGGACCCTAACAAGACTACATCTATTAACAATTGGCCTGTTCCCAGCTCAGTCAAGGACATCCAGAGGTTCTTGGGGCTGACAAATTTCTATCGGAAATTCATCACAGGCTTCTCCAACATAGTCCTGCCTATCACAGCTTTGCTAAAGAAAGGGGTGAAGTTCTATTGGACACCAGAAGCAGATTACGCTTTTCATCAGCTCAAACAAGCATTCACCTCCGCACCTATCCTCAGGCAGCCTGATCAGTCTCAACCCTTTATCGTAGAAGCTGACGCCTCACAAGGGGCTATTGGAGCAGCTCTACTACAAAGGAAGGAGGATCAACTCGAACATCCCATTGCCTATTATTCCAGAACACTCACCTCCAGTGAAAGAAACTATTCGGTGATTGAAAAGGAACTGTTAGCAATTAAACAGGCTTGTGAGGAATGGCGCCATTTGTTGCAAGGAGCGAAATACCCGTTTCAGGTACGAACAGACCACAGGAACCTAAGTATTCTCCAACAGATGGAATGCAGGAACTCTCGTCATGCTCGTTGGGCTTATTACTTCTCCCAATTTGATTTCATACTCACATACCTACCGGGTAAAGACAATCACTTAGCTGATGCTCTCTCCTGCAGCCATCAAGAAGGATCAGGGAATCACCCCAAACAGGAATGGCTGCTCAATGGGAAGAGATTCATAGGAACAGTAAATAAATATCTACAACAAGTTCTGCAAGCTCAAAGAACCACCTCTTTTCCAAGAGACCCTTCTCTAACCTACAAAGGAGAATACCTGTTTAAAGATGACTTGCTTTACCTACCCACCCAAGATCTCCAGAACCAAGCTCTTTCGTGGTGCCATGATCTGCCCATGGCTGGTCACAAGGGCCGTACTGCTACACTGGAACTACTGAAGAGGAATTTCTGGTGGCCAAAGATGAATAAGGACGTTGTGGAGTACGTCTCTTCCTGTCCCATCTGTGCTCAAAGCAAGCACAGTTCGGCTAAACCATTGGGGCTGCTACAACAAGATGAACCACCTGCCGGACCTTAGCAACATATATCTATGGATTTTATCGTTGAGTTACCCAGATCGGGAGGATGTTCTGCTATCATGGTAGTGGTCGACTCCTTCAGTAAGCTGGCTCATTTCATTCCTCTTAAAGGCACTCCTTCTGCCACTACCACAGCAGACATGTTCTTAAAGGAGATAGTCCGTCTTCATGGTCTACCTTCATCAATTGTGTCTGATAGAGGAACACAGTTCACCTCCAAGTTTTGGACAACCTTATGTAAACAGTTGCAGATTCAGAGAGTGTGTCTTCTGGCTTTCACCCAGAAACAAACGGACAGACCGAACGCCTCAACGCTACACTTGAACAGTTTCTAAGATGTTACTGCAACCAGACTCAGGATAACTGGTATCATCTCTTATCGGTTGCAGAATTCTTGTATAACAACACCAAACATACTGCAATAGGAATGAGTCCTTTCAAATGTACCTATGGGTACGAACTCAAACACATCCCATTTCCTACTGTTCAACCCACTAATGTCCCTACCATAGATCTACTACTGGACACTCTGAAACAAACTCATAAGTCTGCTCAAGAAACCCTCTTAGCCAGTCGCCAGACTTACAAGAGATGGGCTGACAAAAACAGAAGACCTAATCCTGATTGGAAGAAAGGAAGCAAGGTATGGTTATCCACTAAATACCTTCCCCGGAGAGTCCACCCAGGTAAATTCACTCCGAGATATATTGGACCGTTTTCCATAAAACAACGGATCAATCCCGTGGCCTTTCGGCTAAACCTCCCGCACTCTCTTCGAAGAATACATCCAGTATTCCATACCTCGCTTCTTAAGGAGTATAAACCTGACCCTTTTTTGAGAACCTCAGAAGAAAGATACCCAGGGGGGATGATGACACCCAAGAGTATGAGGTTTCACGCATCTTAGACTCTCGTTACAAACACAGAGTCCTACAATACCTCATACTGTGGAAAGGATACCCTTGGATGGAAAGATCTTGGGAACCAGCCAAGAATCTACATGCCACCAGACTCCTACGCATATTCCACAGACACCATCCAGGCAAGCCTGGAGGACGGCCTTGGCGAAGGGGTTATACTGTCATGACGCGCGCTTCATGGAAGCTATGGAGCCGATGGAAGGGCTGATTCCGTTCCTCTACCAGCGGTCTAGTCTCCCACGCACTGCACGTTACCGTCATGACGCATATAAATAGGCGTCACACGCGGTAGTCGATGCGTTGCAACCTTGCTTTCCTCGCCAGGTTCGTACGCTATTGCTCCTCTCTGACTCCCCTTGTGAATTCCCGCTAGTTTCCTCTTCTCAGTCCTCAGTGATTGCCCACTCAGCTCCTATCCTTTGATCTCTCATGGTGCCTCCTCCACTCCTCTGTTCCTCCCGCCTTGTAGTCCTTGTTCCTTCTTCCGCTTTAGTGCTTTCCCCTACCTTGTTGTACATATTTCTACGATTGTACGCTCCTTCCCACCGCAGCCTTCTGCAGACCTCTTCCTCATTCCTCGGCTACAAGCAGCGCTCAGGATATGCACGCTAGCCCGACTCCAGCAGTGTCTTCTGGGAATTGAAGTCCTCTTCTACTTCAACGGAAAGCCTTCAGCCTTGATATTCGTAGTGCTACTACATCCAAGCACACCAGGGTTTTTCAGCCACGCTTTTCCCTGGAATTGGGGGCGGACTCCCTGAGGGCCCCTTCTGCCTTGCTGCCTGACAGCGGGCAGGGTGGCTTCCAGTGGAGCTCGTCCCAAACTCAACAAGAAAGGACTGGACCTCTGGAGAGAAAGGAGAGCCATAGACACAGACAGTTCCTCAGGAGAACTCAGTACAGGTGAGGAGGAGGAGGAGGGAACCAAGGAGGGTATTTGTCAAGCAACCAATACTCCATCGCATGACAGTTTCCCCTTAGGGGCCGGGGTTCAGCGAAGATGCAGTGGAAGCTGCGCCGACCCGTGAAGAGGAATGGTACCCCCGGTGGTAAAATCAAGTAATTCTATGGGGGGTTACTAATATTCCTCTGTGTGTTCCCTTGGCTCACCTTGCTGTTCTTGTCTACTCCTTAGGTGCCGGAATGCAGCGGAAACATGCAGGAGGATGCGTTGGAATGTGAAGATGCTGCGAAGGCCGGTGAGTTCAGCGCGGCGCTGCAGCAGGCGAGGCGACGCGCATAAAATAACTTCTTTCTTCCAGCTTGAAGGCACGATGGATCTGGAATTCAGGTAAAGATCAAAGGTATTGCTCTTGTTCTAACCTTTTCTCCTTCTTTCTCCCTTTTTCTAGGAGCTCCAAACTCGAGGCGGGCATGGCAGAAGACTGGATGCAGACTTGCAGGCACGGTGAGCGTTACGCTGCTGGATGCAGAATAACACAAAGCGTGTGCTGCTCTTCGGGCGTGGTTTAAATAGCCCCCAAAGTAGTCGCAGGTACGCATTCCTCCCCAGCCCCGCCCGAGTAAAAAAATAGTCCCTAGGTAAAATAGTCCCTTCCAAGCCTCATTTGGCTTGGAGCTCTTGCAGCATGGTCTGCATCAGGTAAGTTCTACTCTATGAGCCATAGGCGCCAGGACCGCACCCAAACAGCCCCTAGCAGGGGTTTTTGGGCTTGCCCAAAATAACTTGATGCCTGCTTCTGGGGTTGCTGGACCTGGTCTGGGTTCCCGGGGGTAGGCATCATGACAAATAGACACGTAAGGTGGAGTCAAGATGGTTTGCAGTGCTGGCGCATTAGTGTTACTAGACTTTGAACTGGTGAGGAGAGTGTCTTTTTTGTTATTGATCTTAGTCTGCAAGGTTGTAATTTTATTGGCCAGAGCATTTTGTATGCCCGTGCACCAGTTTTTGTCCTTGAGGCAGGAATCTGGGGTTTGGATGGGGGATTCTACCTCTTTCAGAATTGCAAAAAGCTCTTTGGTATTAGACTTAGCTTGAGAAATTCGGAGGTTGTAGGAAGTTTGTTTGGCTAGGATGATTTTTTTTTTGTAGAGGGAAGCTAGTTTACTCAAGGTTTTCTTATTAGTCTCTGATGGATCTAGCCTTCAGATTTTTTCACATCAGCGTTTCTCTTGTCAAATAGCTTTCAGGTGAGGAGAGAACCAGGTATTCACATGTTTGCGAGGTTTGCTCTTTCTAATTTTCGATGGTGCTATGGCGTCAAGGGATGATAAAATCACTTTGTTGTACATATCTACCATAGTGATGGGATCTGTATTCTCCGAGATAGAGTTTAGAGTGGGTAGAATCAAGGGGATGAGGTTTTCGGGCATAATGTTTCTTTTGATTCTGGTGGGGACAGCTGGAGCTATGCTGTCGATATGCAGGGGCGTTGAGGCCTCTAGGGAGAACATAATCAGATGGTGGTCAGACCAGGGCTGTGGCATTATGGAGGTGACCGTAGTTGGCCAGTTCTGCTCAGCAATCCAATCAAGGGTTCTGCCTTTGATGTGGGTAGGACCTGTGATCTTTTGGGTGAATCCTAATTCCTCTAAGGAGTTGTTAATTTGAGTGGCATTAGAGTCTAAAGGGTCACTGAAGCCAAGGTTGAAATCTCCTACTATGAGACTCTGAGAGGTGTTCTTAAGGTTGTTGGATAGGATGTTTGTTAGGTCCTCTTCAAAGGATCCTAGAGGGCCTGGAGGTCGGTAAATGAGGTGGATAGATACAGACTGGGTATTAGAAATTGTTAACTTGGCAGTGAGAGATTCACATGAATCTGTTTTATGAGCCAGAGAGAGTCTTAATGTTATGTTGGTTTTAGAGATTATGGCGAGACCTCCACCTCAAGAGGTGGTACGATCAAGTATCAGAAGGGTTTAACCATCTGGGATGGCTAGCAGAATTGCTGGACCAGCTGCAGGGTGGAGCCAAGATTCAGTAATAGCTAAGAAGTCTATATTTTCACTTTGTAGTAGGTCTGCTATATCTGTTGCGTGGGCCACCATAGAGCGGGCGTTTATAAGTGCGCCCTTAGTCCCGGACTGTACTGGTTGGGCCAGTGATAACTGTGCCTTGTGATTGCATTTCGGGGCAGAGATAGGCTCTCGGAAGAGTCTGCTATTAAGCTGAAGAGGGTGCTGGGAGTGGCTGGGTTTGCAGGGACCAGTGGTAGCATTATTCAACACTGTTTTGGTTAGAGGGTTGTATAATCTTGGGAGTCTAGCACGTAATTTGAGGTTCCTCTGTAGTAGAGTACAAGGTCTGGTAATCATGTCAACCTGCTTAGGGAGGTCATGCGCAGGCGCTGGTAGAGGTAGGTATTGTAGCATAGTGAAGTCTTGTAGGGTGATTATATAAAGAAGGGTCCTTAGTAGAACAGTGCAGAGTGGTTGAAGATACATATTGTGTGCATGGAGCTAGTTGTGGGGTGGACAGTAGATGGTAGTGATGTGTAGGCTGCTATCAAAACCAAGTTCATGGAGGGTATTAGAAGTAAAATTGAGCATGTAATCCCGTGAATCCACAGGGCTATAATTGGGCAACTAAGCATATAACACACATATTAGATTAATACAGTGTAAGGCTGCAGTCTATTGGCATGCAAGACATAGTAATCTAACAAATCTAGTGTGGTACAGGTACATAGGAGCCTAGGGCTATATAATAGTAAAGATGCACATATGGAATAAAACAATCTGGCATGAGGATAGTATACTGGGTGGCACGTTAAAAAGCAGGCATTCACAGGCAAGGTGTACAGTGATACAAGGCACAATGGCAGGGCACTGTGGGCTAAATGCAGTTTGGCAGCATAGGCACAATGATACGACGTAAGGCACAATGAAATGGCACTATGGGCTAAATGCAGTTTGGTAGTATAAGGCACAAAGATAGAGCATAAGGCACAATGAAATGGCACTTCATTTATAGCTATTCATTTATAGCTAATCATTAATAGCTATTCATCAGTGATGGACTGGATACAATTTACCAATGTACGGCACAGTGATAGCCTAGATACAATTTACAAATGCAAGGCACAATGATAGGCTAAATACAGTTACCAATGTAGGGCACGATAGGCTAAATACAATTTACCAGTGTAGGGCACAGCGATAGGCAGTGTGGGCTAGGTGCAGTTTGCCAGTATGAGGTATAATGTGAGGCACAGGGGGCTGTAAGCAGTTTCTGAGATCAGGGACAGTATGCTGGGGCTATTGGCTAGGTTAATGCACAGGGGTCAATGCGCTGAGCTTCAGAGGACGGGATGGAAGGAAAGACTCGAGGGCCCAAAACACCACCACAGCTCCAACACGTTGATGTGCAATGTTTTCTCCTCCAGTAACCACAGGCCTCTTGCATGAAGACTTCCTGTGTGAGCTCCCCCTCCCTCCAGGGAGCCGTCCATCGTAACCGTCTCCTTGAGAGGTGGGGTCTGTAAATCTGCACCTCCGGACAGATGTGCGCGAACACCCCACCACCGTATCGCTCGACGGAAACTCTCGTTGAGTGTAATCTTGTCCTCGAAGATTCCCGACACTTGTATCCAACGGGCGTCGAGGAACTCCTGTAGTGGACGCATCAGCAGCCTGCACAGACGAATGAGGTATATCCATGATGGCATCATGCCGAGCAGAGATTTGATGGACCTCACCCATGCGATCTTCAGGGCCAACAGTAGTTGTACTTTGCCCAAGATGGCCGCTATCCTCTCCTCCAACAGAGACGCCAGGCACGACACAGTGTTGAGTCGGGATCCCAGAAACCACGTCCTGTGATGGAATCAAGCAGGACTTTGTATAGTTCACTGAGAACACCAGCTCCACCAGCAGGGGTACGGTCTACGCTGTGTGGTCAACGGTGATCTCCTTTGAGCTTGCCCGGATGCGCCAGTCGTCCAGATAAGGGTAGACGTGAATCCCCCGTAGCCGCAGCTGTGCCGCCACTGGTGCCAGGCACTTGGTGAAGACCCTTGGCGCCGACTTCAATCCAAAGGGAATGGCCTTGAATTGGTAGTGCTTCCCTTGCACCACGAAGCGCAGGAACTTGCGGTGTCTCTTGTGAATGGGGATGTGGAAGTATGCATCCTCCAACGATGACAGGAAGTCCCCCTCTTCCAGCTGTCCGAGCACATCCTGAAGAATAAACATCCAGAATTTTTGGGACCTGATGTATTTGTTCAGTCGACAACGGTCGAGAATGGGCCTCCAGCCTCCGGACTTCTTTCTGACAAGAAAGTACCTTGAGTACACTCCGGAGCCCCAGAGCCTCTTGGGGATGACCTCTATTGCGCCTTTCCTTAACATGGCCCGCACCTCCAGCAACAGCTGAGGGATGTGGTTTTCCTGCCGGGCCACCAGAGGTATTCAGGGAGGGCATTAAGGGCTCCAAGAAGTTCTGGACCAAACTGCCCCTTTCAATGATCAGTAGGGCAGCTTTGCTGAAGATGGTGGTCCTACCCAGGCTATTACACTTCTTTGTGAATGTCCCGTTTTACATAACAAAACCCTTTTTTAAGAACATGGAGGGTATCTGCAGAAACCTCCTGTGGCAAAATGGGGGAAATAGAATAGCATTATCATCACTATACAGGCCGTACGCAGTAGGCGGTATTAGGTTCCCGCATTTTTAATTATATTACATAGCAGGGCAGCTGCAATTTGTAGTAGATTGGCTTGCGGATGACCCGTCCCCAGACACGCTGATGTTGCAGGCCACTGGGCTGCGCTATTACCTAAAGGATTTATTGTGGTTCAGGAAACCACACGGGGGCCACTGGTCACACCTGGTGTCCCTGGGAGTGAAAGTGTGGGACAGGGCTCTGGCAGAGATGGGGCTGACAGACCCCGTTTCAGCGCAGATCCCTTTGGTCTCAATAGTGTCAACCTCAACACAGGTGAGAATGGGCATACGCACATAGTGGGAAACCTGTGGAGTGGCCACCATGGGGGATTTGTTGCAAGACAGTGTTTTTATGCCGTTTTTAGAGTTGGCAAGACAGACGGCATGCATATAGGGCAATATATGCTCCATAGTACTGTTCAGAGATAAATCACACGTAGGTGGCCTGCACACAGCAAACTAATGGAGAAACACTCGATAGTGGATGTTCTGTATGATATAGCTGAGGGTGGGCATACTTTATCACGAATATATAAACTATTACTGTCCAATGGGCCTCTTTCCCCTCTGGTGATAAGGAGCAAATGGGAAGAGGATCTAGGGGTACCTTTTACAGAAGCACAAGGGTGGGGATACTGGGGTACCACAAGAGGGTGTCATGTAATGCGTGACTTCAGTTTATACAATTACTAGTGATGCATAGAGCATACATGACACCTCAGAGGATCTCAAGGTTTCCAGGTGCAGCAGCACAAACGTGCCCCATAAATACAAACTATAAGCCCCAGTCCATCAATGACAACAAGATGGAAATTCACAGAACTCTAAGAATGGTGTGCACTCACTCTTACTTACCTATCCGTTTTGAAATATCACCTTGTAGAATCCAAAATGCTCAAATGGCGCAATCTCCCACTATCCCTTGCGGGCAGACTCTCCCTAATAAAAATGATAGTGGTTCCCAAGCTCCTCTACATCTTTGGTAACATACCAGTGTGGCCCGGGAAGCAATACTTTAAGAGACTTCACTCGGAGTGCGCTCAATTTTTATGGCACTCTGGTGCGGTTCGGAAGAAGTGGCAGCACATGACCCTACCTGATGAGAAAGGGGGTTTCACAGCCCCCGATCTGTTATTGTACTGGAACGCGGCGCAACCCAACATGCTGCCCACTGGTATACACACCTGAATCCACCCCCACACGTAAAGTTAGAAAAACTGGCTGGCGATGGTACCAACATCATGACCTTACTACTACACCACACGTTCCAGTCGGATGCGCCGTCAGACCCAGTGGCCACTACGATCAGGGCCTGGAGGAATATAGTGCATACTAGGCAAAAACAACACCCACACTATAAGTGGCTTCCCATATGGCAATTCCCCGGACTCCCCCCCCCCCCACGCACGACCAGCATCTCCTGCGGCACTGGGAAAACCTGGGCTATCGGGCTCTAACAGACCTATTTCCCGATGGTACGTTTATCACTCCTCAAACATGGCGGCCCGGGCATGCCAACTCCGCGCTCGAGATGCTACAATATTATAGACTGAAAGCAGTGGTACGGATGTTGTGGCATTCATTCCCGGACGAACCCCCTGATTCACCTGAACTCCAATACATATCGAATTTCGCAGGAAGCAGGGGCATGATATCCTCACTGTACAAAATGCAGCTGGAAAAGATGGAGATTATATCCCTTAAACTACGAGAGGCATGGGTGGGGGAGCTGGAAATGGAAATCACTGATGAACTGTGGAGCAAAATGTGTGCACACACACGTAAAGTCTCTCTTAGTGCCAGATTCCGCTGCATACAATATAAACTCCTCAATAGGCTCTATTACACGCCGCACAGAGTGGCGAAATTTACACGCACCCCGACCCACACATGCCCTAAATGTTAATCCAGCGAGGCGGATCATATACACATGTTTTGGTCTTGCGCCGCGCTGAATCTGTTCTGGAGGGAAGTGACTGAGGCGCTCTCAGAGATAATTGGGTCCCCAGTAGATCTAGACCAAATGGCCTTGCTGTTCGGAATCTGGGTAGGAGAAAATGAGAGGAAAATGTCAAAATTTTTAAATGTAAGTGCAATTGTCACCATGAGATGCATATTGCAATGCTGGAAGCACCGCACCCCCCCACCTTTAGAATGTGGTTGAAAGCCCTCACCTGGGTGCAAATGTGTGAAGAAGAGTATATCGGATCCCTACCCAAGTCATCCCGCCCAAGAAATGTATGGTCTATATTCTGTAGCTACCTGAACAATAGAGATGAGGGCGAATGGAGCTCTACCCCCCCACTGGTCCAACCCAACTCTTTATAAGAAACGTGACATTTGTCCCCTTCTGTGCCTTCAAGTCTCCCCCGCCTGAAATGTCTGTAATAGTTACGATGTACTGTTTTTTGTGCGCTGATATGATGTCTGTTGTCGCTGCGCATTCTGTGATGCACCTGTCTTGAATTCCTGCCAATAAACAAAAGTTAAAAAAAAACAACTCTTTAATTGAAGAAAGGGTGTGGTGGCCTGCACTATGGCCCATCAGTAGTAGTTGTGAAAAGAAGTTATGTCGATGTAGATCCAAGAGGTATGACAATCCAAGGTTAGGTAGTAATTAGCAATGAAGAAGTTACCAAAGATTTGCTAATGCAGGTATTGTCCCAAAGATGTCATTCTTAAAACATCATCCAAGTCACCAACTAATGAAGAACATACTAATTGCAAGCAATGTCAACTAAACCAGTTTCTCAATATTTTCTGATGAAAATAACGAAGCTGTACATGTTTCTCTTCTTATTTTAGCTGTAGAAAAAGTTCTAGTCAATGGTTGGAGGTTAACAGAAGGAATCTAGAACTGTAAGAATAGACCCCCAGAGAACATAAGCCAGGTAAGAACAAGGAATGTCTGGCCCGCATTTGGTGAGACCTTTTATAGCTTCATGCTGTCTGTGACACTGAAGTCTTGCTGGACTTACAGGGATTCTGGGTTTTGATGAGAGAGTTTGCTTACCAGCACATCCCATTGGTCCTTCGCAAAATTTAAGAAAATAGCATGCCCAGATGATGATGTAAATGGAAGGAGTTGCAGCAATCCTTGGAGTGCCAGATGCATGCTTTTGTTCTGAGCATATATGTCACAACTATTTCACATCCTGCGCTATAGTAGGCCACCAATTATGATGCAAGACTAGTTGAGCTTGCTGGTTTCCAGAGCTGTGGCACCTGGGCTGAGGAGGATGTCCGCAAGAGCGATATCGGCAGACATACAGAGCCTGGTACAAGTCATCTTACCGTTAGCCTAGCACTCATATCTGGCCCACCTGTGTTGCAGAAGTCATTCACTGTGGAGTACGAAGCCATACCGTCCACATTTATAGTAGCAAGGGCAGGCCTTTATGTTCAACTCTATAGAGAAAGGGCCCAAGTCACAGGACCAGGCTGCTGTAATTTGCAAGACTCTATGGCCTCATCACGAGTTTGGCGGTATTCCGGTGTATTTTCCGTAGAGCGCAAGTAGCTATTTGCGCTAACGCCACGATGTCTGGTGGATAAAAGGCAAGATCATGAGTCAGCGTGCAAGCGCACATGGCCATGGCATTAACGCAAATAGCGCCCGGCAGAAAAAGTGGCGATGAACCCGTAAATCCAGCGCACATTGCACTACCACCGAGCCAGGGCGCTAGTAGCGCGTGCTATTAGTGCCGCGGGAAACACGTCACCGCCGGAATGGGAAATAAAGCGGTGGCCGTCTTGGAAATAACAATCCGCCGAGAATCGCAGCTCCTGTAAGCCATCCACTCCTCCAAAGCTTGGAAAATGTCACAGGTACGTACCAGGGGCAAGTCAGCCTTAGACAGGGTGCAGAAACCCAAGTTCACAGACCAGGAGCTTGCCATACTTGTTGAGGAAGTTTTGGGACATAAAGAATAGCGGTATGGCCCCCAGCAGCGCAAGACAAGTGCATAGCGGCGAGTACAGATCTGGAGACAAGTGAGCCCGAAGGTGTCAGCGGTGGGCCATGTGACCAGGGATGGGAAGGACTGCCGCAATCAGCTGAATGACTTGCGAGTCTGTGGTCTCCTGGCTCAGCACAGGAGAAAGAGCAGGGGGACTGGAGGAGGGCCAGCATCACCACCACCTGAGTTGACACCCTCGGAGGAGCAGATGACCACCCTGATTGACATGGGCACATTTGAGAGAGTCGGCGGAGTGGAGACAGGCACCGGTACCCAGGAGGCTGCCCCCTCGTACCACCATACCCTAGCGCCCCCTGGTACCCTAAGTACCGATAATGTATCAACCAAAGGCCAAAGGGAAAGGAATTCATGGGCATGGCACAGCAACGTTATGAGTGGGTGTGTATCAAAGCCCCCCCACCCCCGGCACAGCGACATGGGAGCTGTGCATTCACAACAGTCATCTGAAGATGTCACACCAACATGTCCAAGCAGTGTCCCTCCCCTGTAGCACGTTCCACCAATCACAACATGAGTAATATGCAATATGCAAGCATGATGAAAACTGTGCCCTAACCCACTGTAAGGAATGAAATGCATGATACAAATGTAAGCTGCCCTCAACTCATACAACACCCTATGTACTCCACAGGCACGCAGCGATCATCGCAGGGCAATGATGATGATGTACATGCATCCACATCCAGCCGCAGGTGCCGACGTGCATCAACCAGCAGCACCGCCACCCCGCACATGGAGCGACATGAGAAGGAAAGACAGGCCACATCCTAGGTCATCCCACCGGAGCCCACTTAGACCCACGCAACGTCCACAAGGCCGCAGGGCGTCACTGACACAAATGCCGGGAGCCACCACAGGCATTCAGGATGTGGAGGGAGCCACTAGTGGGTCTAACTCAGATGAGGGCCACACAACCACTGCGTTATGACACACTGCACTGGTGTCCTCACCCAGCCACAGTGCCACACATGAGATGGGCACACCCCAAGGGAGCCTGGAGCAGATGTCAGTGAAGCACACACTCCCCATGTACCTGTGCGTGTACGTCGTGCCTGCACACCTGTGCCCGATGTGGACACTCCTTCCTATGGTTCCCCTGAAGGCCCCCCTTCCAACCGCAGTAGCCCCATCATAGATACCGCCATGACCCCCAACAGCTCCCCTGCTGCCCCCCACAGACCGGTCAGTCCACTCAACAGCACACCTGACAGACCCATCGTCACAGTACCTGCTGTAATGGGCCAGCTGGATGTGATAGAGGCTCGACAGCTGAGTATTGAGGCCATGTCAGCTGAGCACAACCGTCACATCAAGGCAATAAGCCGTGCCATAAGCAGTGCTGCCAAGAGCATGGCACGTGATAATGTGTGCAACAGTAGAGTGGTGGAGGGCTGTACAGCGGCCCTGACAAGATTTGGACAAAGTGTATGTGAGCTGTGTGAGGGCCAATCTGCACATGCTGAGCAGATGCGGGAGGCAAACAATCTGCTCCGCCAGCAGCTGCAGTTATCAGGAGCCATTCCATCTACCTCTACAACACCCACAGAGGGATCCCTGGAGGTTTCGCCCAGGCGACGTTCCCTGCCCAATCTCCCACGCCGCTCACCGGAGGGACCCAGACGTGGGAAGCGCCCACGACCATCCTAGATGGACATAGCACAGTTGTGCCAGGGACCCACTTGCACTGTTTGGGGGAGTTTCAGGGGGAATGGGGTGTTTGTGTGCTGGGGAGGTTTGAGGGGTTAGGGGGGATTGTGTGCTGGGGAGTTCACAGGGGGGAGGGGGATTGTGTGCTGGGGAGTTCACTGTAACTCTTACCTCTGGGGCCCTGCAGGAGTGCCTGGTCCGGTCTGTCGACGAGCTCAGGTCCGGTCTCTAATTGCCTTCTGAAGATGCCAAAAACCTGTCCCTCAACTCTGCTCGCTGCAGGTGATACCACCCAGCGGTCAGAGGGGCAGGAGTGATCTGGAGGTTCAGGATCTGGATCTGTTGCGCCTCAGAGGCGTATAGCACCAAAGTCACTCTTAGTCTCTGCTTATATTGATGCTTCTGCCCAGTTTCCTCACTGGACTAGTACCAGTCCTGCTCAGTTCTATCACTATGAATTAGCTTTTCCCAGTACACTCGCCTCCAGTTCCTTCACTGGGGCGTGGCGGTTTACCAGTTACTCCACTAGTTGTATGGGAGTCCAGGCCTGCTGCGACCTCCAAGCCGCCTTCCGTTGTGTAAAGGCACCTTCCCACTAGCCAGTGGGTAATATGTCCGAGTGCCTATTGTTGCGCTGTTTTACTCTATTGTCTATTTTCTTCCCAGGCTTAGTATGCTGATGGAAGAGTTCAGCATGGACGATGACGGGCACTGCTGCTGGAATGCAGTTCAGGTAGGGCAATGCGCGGGTGGCGGGTGGGGCTGTTTGATTAGACCGCCACTTACCAAATGTCTTTCTTTTCAGATGCTGAATGCTGACTTCGCGGCGCGGTCGGAATCCAGCGGGAGTTACGGCTCGGGCGTTGCAGAAGTAGTCAGAAGAGTACCAGCGTTCAGGTAAGTAGCAGATCTTGACTCGCGTAGTGAAGTCTTTGGCTTCTCAGGTAGTGCAAATCTGGAAACACGTCTTGACACGTCGTGCAGATCTGGAGTTCCAAACTTGATCCGACGTGCAGAACAAAACGGACGGTGACAAGCAAGCGTCACACCTGCAGCCGAAGAAAATGCTAAGCACCGGGTGTGGCCAAGGGCGGGGTTTATATAGCCCTGGGCCTGCCCAGAACCACTAGACCACCATGGAAATCAACCCGGTGGCCCTCTAGGGGCCATGTTGAATATCACTGTTGGGCTCAGCCTGGGGGCCATCTTGGAAGGGGCCATAGGCATACATAAGCCTATGTCTGCTCCAAACAGCCAGTTTCTGGGTCCAGGTGCTTCTTTGGGCCCTTGGGATTCCCGGAATCGTGACAGCACTCCCCCTCAAAGCCCTCCCAAGGAGAGCCACTCCCGGGCCGGGTTTTTCCGGATGTTCTCTGTGGTAACGAGCCACCAAGCGAGGTGCATGTACATTTTCAACTGGTTCCCAAGTCCGATCCAGTACTCCATAGCCTTTCAAGTCCACCAGGTAATAAAGGTTCCTGCGGATAATCTTAGAATCCAGAATTTTCCTGACCTTGTATTCAGCTTCTCCCTGCACAACTATAGGTGGAGGTCTTTCAAGAGTGTCTCGAGTTCCAGGATGGAGCGGTTTCAACAATGAGTCATGAAATACTGGATGTATACGAAGCACAGGTGGTAAATCCAGTTCCATGGCCACTGGGTTAACAATGTTCCTTATTGAGTACAGACCAATGTACTTCGGGTGGAATTTCCTGGGTCACTTTAGCTGAATATGCTTTGTAGACAGCCATACCTTATCAGTGATCTGATACTGGGGTTCAGGTGTTCTTTTTCTGTCTGCAAAACGTTTCTGGTTCATTTTAGCTTCCTGAAGAGCTTGCCTAGCCCTTTCCAAAGTTTCTTTAATATTAGTGTGAGGGTGCTCACGGCTGGCGGGTCCAAAGCCTCGGGTGGATCTAAAGTTGAAGTTCGTGGGTTCCGCCCATACAGGAAAAAAAAGGTGAGATGCCAGTGGAACTGTGGACTGTGTTGTTATATGCATATTCCGCTGCCCATAGTAATTCCTTCCAGTTCTGATCTGTTTGGGCAAGCATGCACCGAAGGTACTGTTCGAGTGATTGATTTGTCCTCTCGGTCTGTCCATCAGTCTGTGGATGGTGGCTCGTGGATAGACTGACTTCGATCTGGGCCTTAGCACAGCAAGCCCTCCAAAATTTGGACACAAACTGGCTTCCTCGGTCTGAAATTACCACAGAAGGAAATCAGTGTGATCTAACAATGTTGGTCAGGAAGGTTTGAGCTAACTGTCTGGCATTAGGTATTCCTTTCAAAGCAATGAAGTGTGCCATTTTAGTCAAGAGATCCACTACGACCAATATGGTATTGTACCCTCCACAGGGGGGCAGGACTGTAATAAAGTCTAAAGATATCGTGTGCCATGGAGTCGGTGGGATTGATAAAGGGCGAATCAAACCTTGAGGCTTGGTTCAGGACGCTTTGTTCCTAGCACACACATCGCAAGACTTTACATGTTGCACAATGTCTTTCCGCCAAGTTGGCCACCAGAAATGTCACTGAATCTTTGCCATGGTTTTAGCTATGCCAGGATGGCCTGCTGTAAGAGCATTGTGAAAGGTTTCCATGATTAGTTCTCGCATTTCATAATGCGGCAAATAGAGACGCCCTCGGTAATATGGCAGGTTGTTAACAGTGCGTTGTGGACCTAGCGCGGCCCATGCTTGTACTTGCATTGGGGTCAGGGCTTCTTTGATTTCTTCATGTAGCGTTTCCAGTGTGGTCTGGTGGTTGCTCAGTAATCCGATGAGTTTCTCTTCTGGTATAATGGGCTGGGGAAGAGGGGATGCATAAGCGTCTTCTTTTTCAGTATTCCATCGATCCGTGACAGCGCATCCGCCTTTCCATTTTTTACTCCAGGACGATAACTGACTGTAAAATCGTACTCTGAGAAGAACTGGGCCCATCGCAAATGTTGTGGTGTTTGCGCCCTGGCCGTCCATAGAAATTGCAGGTTGCGATGGTCAGTGAATACAGCGATCGGATGTCGCGCTCCTAAAAGATGGTGCCGCCACTCTTTGAAAGCTGCTTTTATGGCAGGTGTTGACTTGTAGTCTTTTAAGTAAGACATTTACTCAAAAGCTCTTTAATTGAAGAAAGGGTGTGGTGGCCTGCACTATGGCCCATGAGTAGTAGTTGTGAAAATAAGTTATGTCAATGTAGATCCAAGAGGTATGACAATCCAAGGTTAGGTAGTAATGAAGAAGTTACCAAAGATTTGCTAATGCAAGTATTGTCCCAAAGATGTCATTCTTAAAACATCATCCAAGTCACCAAGTAATGAAGAACATACTAATTACAAGCAATGTCAACTAAACCAGTTTCTCAATATTTTCTGATGAAAATAACAAAGCTGTACGTGTTTCTCTTCTTATTGTAGCTGTAGAAAAAGTTCTAGTCAATGGTTGGAGGTTAACAGAGGAATCTAGAACTGTAAGAATAGACCCCCAGAGAACACAAGCCAGTTAAGAACTAGGAATCTCTGGCCCGCATTTGGTGAGACCTTTTATAGCTTCATGCTTTCTGTGACACTGAAGTCTTGCTGGATTTACAGGGATTCTGGGTTTTGATGAGAGTGTTTGCTTACCAGCACATCCCATTGGTCCTTCGCAAAATTTAAAAAAATTGCATGCCCAGATGATGATGTAAATGGAAGGAGTTGCAGCAATCCTTGGAGCGCCAGATGCATACTTTTGTTCTGAGCACATATGTCACAACTATTTGACATCCTGTGCTATAGTAAGCCACCAATTATGATGCAAGACTAGTTGAGCCTCCTGGTTTCCATAGCTGTGGCACCTGGGCTGAGGAGGATGTCCGCGAAAGCGATATCGGCAGACATACAGAGCCTGGTACAAGTCATCCTACCGTTAGCCTGGCACTCATATCTGGCACACATGTGTTGCAGAAGTCATTCACTGTGGAGTACAAAGCCATACCGTCCCCATTTATAGTAGCAAGGGCAGGCCTTTATGTCCAACTCCATAGAGAAAGGGCCCAAGTCACAGGACCAGGCTGCTGTAATTTGCAAGACTCTATGGCCTCATCACGAGTTTGGCAGAATTCTGGCGTATTTACTGTCGAGCGCAAGTAGCTATTTGCGCTAACGCCACGATGTCTGGTGGATACAAGGCCAGATCATGAGTCAGCGTGCAAGCGCACATGGCCATGCCATTAACGCAAATAGCGCCCGGCAGAAAAAGTGGCGATGAACCCGTAAATCCAGCACACATTGCACTACCACTGAGCCATGGCGCTAGTAGAGCATGCTATTAGTGCCGCAGGAAACACGTCACCGCCGTAATGGGAAATAAAGCGGTGGCCTTCTTGGAAATAACAATCTGCCGAGAATCGCAGCTCCTGTAAGCCATCCACTCCTCCAAAGCTTGGAAAATGTCACAGAAACGTACCAGGGGCAAGTCAGCATTGGACAGGGTGCGAAAACCCAAGTTCACAGACCAGGAGCTTGCCATACTTGTTGAGGAGGTTTTGGGACATAAAGAATAGCTGTATGGCCCCCAGCAGCGTAGGACAAGTGCATAGCGGCGAGCAAAGATCTGGAGACAAGTGAGCCAGAAGGTGTCTGCGGTGGGCCATGTGCCCAGGGATGGGGAGGACTGCTGCAATCGGCTGAATGACTTGCGGGTCTGTGGTCTCCTGGCTCAGCACAGGAGCAAGAGCAGGCCGGACTGGAGGAGGGCCAGCACCACCACCACCAGAGTTGACACCCTCGGAGGAGCAGATGACCACCCTGATTGACATGGGCACAATTGAGAGAGTCGGCGGAGTGGAGGCAGGCACCGGTACCCAGGAGGCTGCCCCCTGGTACCACCATACCCTAGCACCCCCTGGTACCCTAAGTACCGATATTGTATCAACCAAAGCCCACAGGGAAAGGAATTCATGGGCATGGCACAGCAACGTGATGAGTCGGTGTGTATCAAAGCCCCCCACCGGCACAGCGACATGGGAGCTGTGCATTCAGAACAGACATCTGAAGATGTCACACCAACATGTCCAAGCAGTGTCCCTCCCCTGTAGCACGTTCCACCAATCACAACATGAGTAATATGCAATATGCAAGCATGATGAAAACTGTGCCCTAACCCACTTTAAGGAATGAAATGCATGATACAAATATAAGCTGCCCTCAACTCAGACAACACCATATGTACTCCACAGGAACGCAGCGATCATCACAGGGCAATGATGATGGTGTACATGCATCCACATCCAGCCGCAGGTCCCGATGTGCATCAACCAGCACCACTACCACCCCGCACATGGAGCGGCATGAGAAGGAAAGACACAGGACACATCCTAAATCACCCCACCAGAGCCCACTTAGACCCGCGCAACGACCACAAGGCCACGGGGCGTCACCGCCACAAATGTCGGGAGCCACCACAGGCATTCAGGATGTGGAGGGAGCCACCAGTGGGTCTAACTCGGATGAGGGCCACACAACCACTGCGTTATGACGCACTGCACTGGTGTTCTCACCCAGCCTCAGTGCCACACATGAGATGGGCACACCCCAAGGGAGCCTGGAGCAGATGTCAGTGAAGCACACACTCCCCATGTACCTGTGCGTGTACGTCGTGCCTGCACACCTGTGCCCGATGTGGACACTCCTTCCTATGGTTCCCCTGAAGGCACCCCCTCCAACCGCAGCAGCCCCATCATAGATGCCGCCATGACCCCCAACAGCTCCCCTGCTGCCCCCCGCAGACCTGTCAGTCCACTCAACAGCACACCTGACAGACCCATCTTCACAGGACCTGCTGTAATGGGCCAGCTGGATGTGATAGAGGCTCGACAGCTGAGTATTAAGGCCATGTCGGCTGAGCACAACCGTCACATCAAGGCAAGAAGCCGTGCCATAAGCAATGCTGCCAAAGAGCATGGCACCTGATAATGTGCGCAACCGTAGAGTGGTGGAGGGCTGTACAGCGACCCTGACAGGATTTGGGCAAAGAGTACTCGAGCTGTGTGAGGGCCAATCTGCACATGCTGAGCAGATGCGGGAGGCAAACAATCTGCTCCGCCAGCAGCTGCAGTTATCAGGAGCCATTCCATCTACCTCTATAACACCCACAGAGGGATCCCTGGAGGCTTCGCCCAGGCGACGTTCCCTGCTCAATCTCCCACGCCGCTCACCGGAGGGACCCAGACGTGGGAAGCGCCCACGACCATCCTAGATGGACATAGCACAGTTGTGCCGGGGCCTGAGCACATGGACCCACTTGCACTGTTTGGGGGAGTTCAGGGGGGAATGGGGTTTTTGTGTGCTAGGGAGGTTTGAGGGGGGAGGGGGGATTGTGTGCTGGGGAGTTCAAAGGGGCAGGGGGGATTCTGTGCTGGGGAGTTCACTGTAACGCTTACCTGTGGGGCCCTGCAGGAGTGCCTGGTCCGGTCTGTCGACGAGCTCAGGTCTGGTCTGTAAACGCCTTCTGAAGATGCCCACAACCTCTCCCTCCGCTCTGCTCGCTGCAGGTGAAACCACCCAGCGGTCAGAGGGGCAGGAGTGATCTGGAGGTTCAGGATCTGGATCTGTTGTGCCTCAGAGGCGCATAGCACCAAAGTCACTCTTAGTCTCTGCTTATATTGATGCTTCTGCCCAGTTTCCTCACTGGACTAGTACCAGTCCTGCTCAGTTCTATCACTGTGAACTAGCTTTTCCCAGTACACTCGCCTCCAGGTCCTTCACTGAGGCGTGGCGGTTTACCAGTTTCTCCACTAGTTGTATGGGAGTCCAGGCCTGCTGCGACCCCAAGCCGCCTTCCGTTGTGTAAAGGCACCTTCCCACTAGCCAGTGGGTAATATGTCCGAGTGCCTGTTGTTGCGCTGTTTTACTCTATTGTCTATTTTCTTCCCAGGCTTAGTATGCTGATGGAAGAGTTCAGCGTGGATGATGACGGGCACTGCTGCTGGAATGCAGTTCAGGTAGGGCAATGCGCGGGTGGCGGGTGAGGTTTTTTGATTAGACCGCTACTTACCAAATGTCTTTCTTTTTAGATGCTGAATGCTGACTTCGCGGCGCGGGTGGAATCCAGCGGGAGTTACGGTTCGGGCGTTGCAGAAGTAGTCAGAAGAGTACCAGCGTTCAGGTAAGTAGCAGATCTTGACCCGCGTAGTGAAGTCTTTAGCTTCTCGCATAGTGCAGATCTGGAAACACGATGTCTTGACACGTCGTGCAGATCTGGAGCTCCAAACTTGATCCGACGTGCAGAACAAAATGGACGGTGACAAGCAAGCGTCACACATGCAGCCGAAGAAAACGCTAAGCACCGGGTGTGGCCAAGGGCGGGGTTTATATAGCCCTGGGCCTGCCCAGAACCACTAGACTACTTGGAAGGGGCCATAGGCACATATAAGCCTATGTCTGCGCCAAACAGCCAGTTTCTTGGTCCAGGTGCTTCTTTGGGCCCTTGGGATTCCTGGAATCGTGACATTCACAGGGGCAGGGAGGATTGTTCAACTAATAATAAATCATGTTCATAATGCATACAAAGCATGGTCATTCATGATTGTATGAAAGTGCTCTTTATTTTACAAGTGATAAGTGTTACATGTACCCATCCAGCGGATCAAAAATAATTGTCAATCAAGGCCTGTCTGGCCAACCTTCCCTTCCTCACCCCATCCCTGTGTACATGTGCCCCGGCTTCGGGCACATTTTCATCATCACTCCCATCCCCAGGTGGCTGCCCATCAGCATCGGGGGGCAGTGGGACATGCCTGCGACAGCAAATGTTGTGCAGCATGGCACAGGTAAGTATGATTTTGCCAACTTTCTCTGGTGCATACATCAATGCCCCTCCCGTACGGTCTAGGCACCGGAAGCATGCTTTCAGCAGTCCAAATGCCCTTTCCACACAGATGCGTGTATGCCCATGGGCATTGTTGTATGCCAGCTCAGCTGGAGTGTGTGGATGACACACAGGGGTCATGAGCCATGTATACTGTGGGTATCAAGAATCACCTTCAGGGGAGAGAATGCAGACATTACGGCAAGGTTGGTTCAGTGGGTGTACAAGGCTCAGTCATAAGTGACATTGCAGCAGAATCAAGTATGTGTTGAAAAGGTTCATGCTATCTCAGTGCAATGTTGGCATACATCCTTCGTCTTCTGGGACATGCATGGGCTGAGGTTTACATGCAGCAGTGTATCAATTAATATGTGAATGCTTATGTGGGTCACCCTCATGTAGTACGCGTACACTATTTTTCATAAAGTTACTTTCATTGTGGTGCGTGCTGTGCAAGGTGCAGCATTCAATCAATGGACTATTTACTGCATGCACCACCCCTGTGTCTAAATGCCACAGTAATCCTGTCCCTTATTACTGGATGAGTGTAGCCTTATATCTGCATGTTCAGGCAACATGTTGTTAGGCCATGTGTCATGGCATTCGCTATGGCTGGTGTTGCGTTTGCTACTTGGCACAATCATGTACATTTGGGCAGGCATGTGATTAGCCAATCAGGGGTCAGTATCTCAGGGATGGTCATTGTCGTTACTCCAACTACTTGTGTATAGTGGCTTTGTGGATGTGCCTACATTAGGACTCCATTGGCATGACTGTCTGGTGGCCAGGGTAGGATATCTCTTCTGTGTCAGGGTGAGGAGCAGCACTGTGACACACACAAGATGCTTTGTGGTAGTTGGGCTTCCATATGTGACTGTGCTTTAACAAGTGTGTGCCATTCAGACTGGGTGTGTTCTGCTGTGTTGAGCGTGTGCACGGTTTCACGTGCGAGGCACATGCATGGAAATGTTGCAGTGCTAGTGCTACCTGTGTCTCCTGCTGGCATGCAGGGATTCCTCTGTGTATGTCCCGCCCCCAACAGATGTCATTTGGCATGCATTTCAGGCTAGATTTGTACTCACCCAACATCCATGTGTTTTAGCCTCGGTGCCTCTCCATGTAGGCTGGCAGGGTACTGATGCACAGGACCATGGAGTTGTGGTTGGATCTTGGGTAGCGGGCGCAGCAGTGGGTGAAGGTTAGGTCAGGGCTACACATCATCTGTATGCTCATGCAATGGGAATTCCTACGGTTCCTGTAGGCTGCCTCATATTTCCGGCGTGCTACTAGTGCTACATGTGTGCAGTTCAGGGCTGCTAGGACGTTCAGTACTTGGGCAATGGCATGGAACTTGGCTTGAGCTGGTTGACCTGTGCCTGTGTGGCTGGCAATGCAATGTGCTCATTGACATGGAGCAGCAGTGCATCCAGCACCTGTCCCAGCACGGCACTGAAGGTGGGCTGGGCCATGCCGTGCATCCTGGAAACGGTGTGTTGGTAGCTGCTAGTCCCAGTCCCGAGGTACTGTAGAACGGACACAAGCTTCACAAGTGGGGGCACATCAGTGCTGATGGCTATACGGCTGCCTATGTCAGCCTGGATTGTGTCCAGCAACTGGGTGATGGCTGCCCTGTCCAGCCTGTACTCGGTCCCCAGCTGCTCATCAGTCAGGGCCCAGGGTGTTGGCCTGACCCTGGGGATGGCTGGCCGCCTTGCTGGTGCTGGTGCTGGTCTCCTCAGCCCCACCACCCACTGTGCTCCCAGGGCACTGGGCCGGTTGGCAGGCCTCTGTAGCTCCAGGAGCAGCAAGTAGATGTCCACATCAAGGCTCCCGGCTCCAAATGGCAACATGGTGGTGGGAAGGGTGTGTTGTGCATGGGTGGGTCCCCTTTGTAGGCCTCTGGTGTGCATTGTTTTCACCCGAGCCCTTATTGCTGTCTCCTCTCTGCTCCTGATGGTGAAATGGTGTTGGGTGGGTGTGTTGTGCATGGGTGGGTCCTTTGTAGGCCTCTGGTGTGCATTGTTTTCACCTGGGCCTTTATTGCTGTCTCGTGTGTTATTTTACCTCCAGCATTTGGCCACGGGTATTTTCAGTGGTTTTACCACCGGTTTTCTGGCGCTAATAGCGCCAACGCCGGACTTGTGATGGTTCTGTAATAGCGGGTTTGGGTGCCGGCACTATTACAGCTGGCTGTACTACCGCCCGCAGGATTTACAGTTGTGATCCGGTGGAGCGGTTTTGGCGGCACTAATACAGTTTCCCCGGATTTAAGGGTTACCGCCCAACTAGTGATGAGGCCTCATGAGTCTTAATGGCCGTGCAAAGCACACAATGGCTGTCAACTTACTTGCACATTTTTGCAAATTTACGAAAAAAGCAACGGTTATGTGTATTCGGTTGCTCTAGACCATAAGTGTATGTATATCGGTCACGGGAACGTGCAAAAGTCCTCAGTAATACGTTTGTGCAGGGAATTTGGCGACAAGCTGGCGAAAAGGTCCACCGACATTACAAAAATCTGTAGCAGCGAAAAATGCACAAAAGTAGCATTTTCTCCAGTAGCAAATGAAATGCTGCCAATTCCAGTTTTCCATTTTGTGAATGGATTGTCCACCCCTAACAGTCGTTAAGGGGAGGATCTGGATGTATTGTAAGGGTGCCCTTCACAAAGTTGAGGACTTTGTTGTGGGGAGTTGAGGGTTGGACCAAGAAGTGGCCTTCTACTTTCTGAGCACAAGAGTTTTAGTTGAGTGGTGAGTGAGCTGTTGGTGGATTTGTCTTTATGATCTGGTAGAGTTTCAGGACCGCCTTAAAGAGAATGCCAAATTTGCATGCCATGGGTGTAGGAAAGTGGCGATCAGGATTAAAGGTGGAATATGACAGAGGGGTGAGAGAAGTTGGTATCAGAGGCAGGGAGAAAATGTACTTTGTCTTTGAATAGTTGGGAATGAGGCAGCATAGAGCCATCTAGTATCAAATGGTGGTTAGTGTGACAAGGCCAGCATGCTGGCCTTGTCAAAGGGGTTAGGGACGCCTCTTGTCAGAGGATGGGTATATAGCAGTGGTCTGCAACCTGTGGCTCTCTGGATGTTCTGGACTACGACTCCCATGATTCATCACCATTCACGGTACAGGCAAAAGCCAATGGGAACTGCAGCCCAAAGAATCTGGAAATCCAAAGGTAGCAGACCCCTGGTATACATGGAGATGTTCCGAGATAGTCCTGACTCCGAGTACGACAGCAGTTGAGAAGGCCCTATAAGGGGGTCAAGAGTAAGACTCGGTCAGTGGCATGTTATGTTTTTGGTTATAAACTTTTATTGTAAAAATTATAAGAAAGGCTGGGGAAATCCTATCAATCTCCAACTATATGAGGGGTTTCCATGCTTCAACAAAACTAAGGAACGTCTGTGTCAGGATGTTAAGCAAAGCGTCTTCAGTCCTGTGTTCAAAATCCTAATCCAACCCGTACACTGTAAACTAAATACAAGGTGAAAATGGGGATTTTCTGAGCTGTAGACTTATAGCTTTCTCTTGAAGTTTCAAACATCAAGTTTTAAGGTGCAGAAAAGAAAAGAAATAAGGGTCCACTAGGAAACTAGGAAAAGGTGCTTCCCTTAGCCTAGATTTCATCCAAAAGTCTTCAGTGATACGTTTGTGCAGGGAATTTGGCGACGAGCTGGCAAAAAGGTCCACAGATATTACAAAAATCTGTAGCAGCGAAAAATGTGCGAAAGTTGCATTTTCCCCAGAAGCAAATAAAATGCTGCCAATTCCAGATTTCCATTTCGTGCATGGATTGTCCACCCCCAACAATCGTTAGGGGGAGGATCTGGATGGATTGTAAAGGGTGCCCTTCACAAAGTTGAGGATTTTGTTGTGGGGAGTTGAAGGTTGGACCAAGAAGTGGCCTTCTACTTTAGCCCAGTTTTCTGAGCACAAGAGTGGACATAAGGGTTTTAGTTGAGCGGTGAGTGAGCTGTTGGTGGATTTGTCTTTATGATCTGGTAGAGTTTCAGGTCGCCATTAAAGAGAATGCCAAGTTTGCATGCCATGGGGGAAGGGGTGTGGCGTTAAGGGGGAAAAGGAATATGACGAGGGGTGAGTGGGGCTGGCATCAGAGGCAGGGAGAAAATGTACTTTGTCTTTGAACAGTTGGGCATGAGGCAGCATAGAGCCATCTAGTATCAAAGGTTGGTTAATGTGACAAGGCCAGCATTCTGACCTTGTCAAAGGGGTTAGGGGCCCCTCATGGCAGAGGATGGGTATACAACAGTGGTCTGCAACCTGCGGGTCTCCGGATGTTCTGGACTACGACTCCCATGATCCATCGCCATTCACATTACTGGCAAAAGCAAATGGGAATTGCAGCCCAAAGCATCTGGAAATCCAAAGGTAGCAGACCCCTGGTATATAAGGAGATGTTTCGAGCCAGCCCTGACTCTGAGGACGACAGCAGTTGAGAAGGCCCTTTAAGGGGTCAAGAGTAAGACTCAGACACAGTGGCATGTTATATTTTTGGTTATAAACTTTTATTGTCAAAATTAAAACAAGGGTTGGGTAATCCTATCTATCCCCAACTCGATGAGGGGTTTCCCTGTATCAACAAAATGAAGGAACGTCTGTGTCAGGATGTTAAACAAAGCTCCTTCAGTCATGTGTCCAAAATCCTAATCTAACCCGTACACTGTAAACTAAATACAAGGTGAAAATGGGGATTTCTCTGAGCTGTAGACTTATAGCTTTCTCTTGAAGTTTCAAACATCAGTTGTAGGGTGCTGAAAAGAAATAACGGTCCAGTAGGAAACTAGGAAAGGGCGCTTCCCTTACCCTAGATTTCTTCCAATGGGGTTTCCACTGATTTTCCATTACTCTTCAGAATATTGTCACAATCGTTAAGGAGAATGACTGTTCCCCCTTTTCACTCCTTCAGTTTGTCCTCCACTGATGTATTTCTTACTATTCACAAAAAGAGGGGGGGGAGTTTCGTGTTCCTCTTTCCCCTGATTAACATTTAATATTCTCTTTTCTCTCAGTATGTTTCGATATGATTTCGTCACAGTTCCAATTTGCTCAAGAGGGAAAACTCTTCCCTTTGGCATCCTCAAAAGTACACAATTCTCTTGAATCAAAATACAGTTCTCTTGAATTACAACATAGTTCTCTTGATTCCTTAAAAGGGTATAAGTCTACCCTTTTCTTTTACACACTTTCATATATAGAGGTTTTGACCCCAGAGGTTTCTCAATCCTCCTTATTTCCTCTGGTATACTCTCCTGCCAGAGTATTGTGCCTTGTTCCTGAAACAGGGGTATGAACCTTCCCTTTTTGTATCCTTTATCTTCTTGCCCCTGATTTACTCACCTGTCAGGGCATCATTACCTTCTTGTTTGGATGTGAGTCCCAGACTCACTGTTTGCCTGGTTCACTAACCTGCCAGGGATTCCCTGTTCTCTGTTCAGTTTCTCTTTTAGCCAGCTCACAACACTTTTCCAATATTGGGTCAGCAACCCTTTCTCATTAACTCCATTGCCTTTATTCAGGTTCTTGTTCTCAACAATGTTCGTATCTGCAATAGTTCTACTGCCTTTGCTTAGGATCTTTCTCTCAACAGTGTTTGTACTTGCAGAAGTTCCACTGTCTTTGGTTAGGCTCTTCTCCTCAACAATGTTCATATCAGAAATAATTCTACTGCCTTCATTTGGGCTCTTTCTCTAAACAATATCCGTATTGGTAAAAATGTCTCTGTCTTTACTTGCGCTCTGTCGCGTAGTACGCGGTGCACAGCATTCACCCAGAAGCGCCCTGGTAACCCACTCACTTTCCCTGGGTTTACCGGCTCTGTGCGGTGTTTTTAGCATTCCTTGTGTTTCACCGGCATCTGCGCTGCCAGGCCATGACTGGCAGTGCGACTTGCGAGTTGTTCGCTTCCCGCTTTACCTTCCTTTGTGTTTGCAAGCTCTGGCTGCGCAAAATGGAAAAGCATTGCACTACGTCCGACCTGGCTCCTCTGCACACTGTGACCGTTGGCCTCTACGCTGTGCTCTGCAGTCTGCTGGCCTTTGCTGTCCTGCACAGTGTCAGCATTCGTCTGGTGTCTATCCAGTCTCTGGTTCTCTTGAATTCGGTTCACCTGTGTCCTTTTTAAATGTCCTGGTCTTTCTCTGCAATTTCCAATTACTAGAACGGAGCAGTGTTTTAACGTGTCCAGTCATCATCATTACTCCATCCCTCTTCCTCATCTCAGTACCAAAAAGGATGGGCGGAAGTGGTAAATAAAGTTCTTGCTTAGAGAAACCTGGGAAGTCTGCCCCTATATTACAATAAACCATGTAGGAATGATGCAATGGCAAATGGTTGTTACTAAAATGTATGACTGAAGGGTTGTCTTGACTCAGTCTTTTCCTGTCTCCCTGGAGCTTGTCCTCTCCCACGTGATCCTCCTGCAGATAGCCGCCCCGAGGGTCAGAGTCAGGTAGCTTCTGCCTTTCCCTGACCACGTAAGAGAGGCTTCCTTCCAGGGAATCAGTGACAAGCTTGTCAGATTCATCACAGCCCCCATTCCTGTCCCCCCCATGTGCCAGAATGTTTTTGTACTGACCACATTATTCTGAAGCCATGCCTCTGCTGCAAAATAATTGTCAGTCTTTCTGTTTTTCCTAGAAAATCAACATGAGAATCCACTATGGTGCAAAGTGAAGAATGCGCCAGCCGAAAGCTCCACACCAACGAAAGAGAAATGTGATGAATCCTCTTCCAAAGGGGGGAGCCAACCCGTTTGGGACTAAGAAGATGAGCCAGCCAAGCTTAAGACCCCAGGGAACAGGGCAAGTGCGATCTCAGGGCGGGTGAACCCTCTTTAGAGGACAGAAAATACCTAGAATGGGATACAAGTTATCCTCCCTTGTCTCAAGATCCTGATATTGTTGTTGGCTATATGGGAGTCAAACTGTATGACACTTTGAGACTTCCTATACAAATGTCTGGTATAGTTTCTGACTCTTTACACACTGTCTTTGCCTGGGATGGATGAATGGTGGATGGTCCCACCCCCTAGCAGAGTAGAGGATAAAGAGCCAATCAGAATAGGACAAAGTGCGGGAGAGCGGCAGAGCCCAAAGAATGCCTCCTGGGTGGTGTGGTCAGACAGAGAACACACGCCAAATGTGGCGGATCGAGCATCAGCAGAGTCCATGGAATTCCTATGACCGTGCTGGCCCTAAGTTGGAGCCACTTCGCTGAGAAGAGGGCCCGGGACCAGATGCTGAGGAAGATCAGTCAACCGGCACACCAAGAAGAAACAGACCTAAGTCCGCAGGAAGACAGATCCCACTACGCCAGCTGCCGTGAGCACTGTAGAGAAGCCAAAGAAGTAGTGCCATGGCCGTCCAGCTCTCTGGCTCTCCCGAGGAGCACCGGCAGGAGACAAGAGGTATGTGCTGCTACAGGGAACCGATAGGAAGGCGGCGAGAACCCTGAAGACCCCAAGTCAGGGTGAGAGCAGTACGACCCCAATGCTGGGTGAGAGAAGTACGACCAAAGTGGGATAAGAGAAGCAAGACCCCAAGACGGGGTGAGAGAGAATACCACAGTGCAAGGTGAGAGAACCAAGACCCCAATGCAGGGTGAGAGAAGTAAGACGCCGAAGTTAAGCTACAGAACCAAAACCCCAGTGCAGGATGAAAGTGATAAAACTGCAAGCCGTGGTGAACAAACAAGGACCCTAAGGCGGGGTTAGAGAGGCAGGACCCCAAGACAGGGTGAGAGTAGCACAAACCTAAGGCAGGTTGAAAGAAACAAGGACCCAAGGCGGGGAGAGAGAGCCGAGACCCCAAGAGGAAAAAACCCCTTATGCGGGGTACAGACCAACAGGTGCCAAACTGGAGAGAATACCAGGACTTACCTTGGTGAGGAAGACCAGAAGAAAACCTAGAACGATCACATGAAGCAGTGCTTCCAAGTGGGAAAGAAGGCAAGAGAAATTCATGATAATCACTTCAACTGTATCTGGGCGAGAAGACCATTCTTTTGACCTAGAGACACTAGGGTGGGTATCAGAAACCAGCCACCATCCTTTTGATTGGGCGAGCACCCTAATTGTATATTTGTTGAATTTATGTTTTGGCTTTTCTTTCTTTAGTGGTAGCAACAGAATTAACATTAGCATAGGATTCTGGACTGAGGACTTCTTTCCTTGTTTGTACGACACCCTGAGAAGCACCCCATGAACTTCCTTTGTTTATAAAGTAGGGCCGAGAAACGTAGTCTTTGGGATAGCTTAGGCCTTCTGTGTAATAATAAAGGAAAATTTCACAAATATACGCAACGCTGTCCATCTGCAGATTCTGATCTACCACTGAAACCTCATGCAGAACACAGGCAGCATGACCCCATTTACAGGGATTAATCATTCTCCGGAGTGAAAGAGGAGAGAGAGACTCACAACCCCGATATGCTGTGTCTGAAACAGCCACACACTATGGCTTGGGAAGTGTGGTGTTCAGATCTCTGGCTGTTGGGAGTCAGGGAAAGGGGGCACGTCCGCATTGAATTCCTTGCCGACTGTTGGCCTGTGTGGCCATGCCATGGACACTTTGGGGGATGTGGGGAAAGTGGATTGTGTGCTAGGGTGTTGGTGGTGGGGCGCGGGGGGGGGTACGTTTAAGCAAAATGTTACGTAAAAGTTAGTTGAATGACAAAAATATATTGGGAGTGTCCACTCTGGCTCCTGCTTCATGCTGTTCCTCCGCCTCTTCGTCTGGGTGTGGCATGTCTGCGTTCGGGGTAGTGACACATTCCTCCTCAAACAAATGGTATGGAGCATTGCACACACCAGGTCTATTTTACCAACATTGTATGGGACATACATCAGGGCTCCACCAGTGCAATCTAGGCAACGGAAACGTGCCATGAGGAGTCCAAAAGTGAGTTCTATGCATACACAGGTCCGGTTGTGGGCATGGTTGTAGGCGGTCTCATGCGGTGTACGTGGATCACACACAGGAGTCATCAGCCACGCCGGCTGTGTATATCCAGTCACCTGCATGGGGTGAAACACTGGCATTAGTCACTTGTGACATACCTGGATATGCTCACACACTGTGTCGGGGAGCTGGTCGACGTGTGCATGCATGTGTACATCCCGCCCATGCAATGTGTGCTGTCCATGCGGCTTTTGTGTATGGTGACATGCATACTTTTGCCTATACATGCATCCTGTGGGAATGTGGCGTGTGTTCTGTGCCGTGTCCCAGGTGACTGCCGTCAGCGTGTGTATCCAGGAGTGTCTGACGGGTGCATGCTCCCATGGATGCCCTCTATCGTTAGTGCTGATGCTGCCTGGGTACAGCTAGTCATCCACTTGTCATGTCATGCTTCATTTCTGTGTTGCCTCACCCACAATCCAGGTCAGTTATCCTCTGTGCCTCTCCATGAATCCTGGCAGTGTGCTGTTGCGTAGGACCATGGAGTTGTGGGTGGATCCTGGGTAGGGCACAGCAGTGGGTGATGATGAGGTCAGGCCCGCAGGTAACCTGCACGTTGAGGGAGTGTTAATGCTTCCAGTTTCTGTACACAGCCTCATGGGCCTGGGGTGCCACCTACCTAGAAGACCTTCATGGAAGTGTGGTTTACACTCCGCATTGCTGGACTGTATGCTTGTAGACAAGTTTCTTTTTATTTTAGTTTGTGTGCATTATTTGGTATGTCACCAACTCCATGTAGTGATCCTTGTATGCTACAAGCTAAATTTGCTGTGGCTACAGTTGAGTCTGAGGTAAGTCCGCAGCTATGAGGTACGGTGAAGCCTAGCCAAACCCGTTTTGCATGGAATACCCACAGAATGACTTTGGTGAACTCGTATGTAGGTGGAACCTTGATGGGCACTTCCTATGCTTGGAAAACTGACACCTTTAGTCCCACCCGTTTTCCATTATTTAATCAAATCTGTTTTGAATAAAGTCACTTGTAAGCCTAACAGTGTTGGTACCAGAAGAAACGTGATAAATATTAATTTGATTTCATAGTAAGAGAGAAGAAAAGGAAATTAAGATATAATTTAAGGAGGTTACAAATCACTATAGTACCAGTCACTGTAGATGAACCTCTCACGCCATCCATAAAACAAAAAACTTATTGTAAATGGGTTGAACATCATCAGAGAATTGCTCTTCAAAGAGACACAGAAAATATGCTTAATATCTTAATTTAAAATAAGTGATGTGAGCTTTTGGACGATGGTAAATGCATGGGATGAACATCAAGTTCAAATATCCGAATTTAGCTGGACTGAGCATTATTCCATATGAAATATTATGCATAAGGTAAACATCGACCCGATCATAATAGAGACCTAAGGGACGCACCCCTCATCCCCACCCCCAACTATTCTTTGTATTTGACCTCAAGGGATCTTGGAAATGATCAAAATGGTGAGCTCTTCCCGTGCTCCCGGCCCTAATCGATTGGCCAATTGCTTATTTAAGTCTGCACCTGATACATGGGCCACTATATTAAGACTGTATTTCAACAATATTTTAGATTCTTAGAACATTTTGGAAACTTTCCAAAATCATGGGAAACTTTGTACATAGTCGCCATGTTTGAAAAGGGACTGCGCTCGGATCCCATCAACTATCGCCCTATTGCAGTCACGGATACGAACAGCATATTTTTGCATCCACGTTTTTGACGCATTTTGCGTGGGCCGCATATTTTTCAGACCGGGTTCCGGAAATTAATGGGAACTTCAGTGAATGGTTTCATCCTTAAATGTCTATTTGAGATGGTCAAAGGGAATAAATACTAAACGATCAACATACCCTCAATTGACCTCTCAATGACGTCTGACCTCGTGAACAGAGAGAGAGGTTAAGGTCCAAGTTAGTCAGATGGGGTATACCACCTGGTTTCTTAATTCTTATCATTAAACCGCATTCAAATTCAAACATCCATGTAAGGCAGGATGTTCAGGGTAGATTAGCAAAGCAAATTTTGACTACCTCTGGGCTTGCACAGGGTTGTATTTCAGCCCATGTTTATTTAACTTATATGTTTCTGACCTGGACGAGTACTCCGAGAAGGCCTGACGTATTTCCCCGAAATTGGCTGCTACTAAAATAATGTATTTAGCACACGCAGACAACTTTTTATTGGTAGACTGTGTTAAGGTTCCGCTTCTCTGCGAAGCGTCCCCACAGAAGGCCCTGCTTCGTCCTGTAATGATACGCGGGAGCCGGGGTATGTTTCAATCTTCTTTATTAACACCTCGGCGGAACTGCCAAGCCCACCTCCCCGTCCCTCCCCTTCCCCTGACGTCACGTCCTGGACGTCATGTCCTTTGGGCCCCAACGGAGGCCCGCCCACACAACGATGTGGGCAACCTGACATCTCCCCCCTTTTTAACATGCGAGTTCAGGGGCTCCCTTCTTACCCCATCTCCTCAATGAGTCGTGTTGGCTTCATGCGGCTACTCTGCGGTCGTTTTGCCTTAGTCAGGGTTGGTACTTCCCTGGCGGGTGTGGGGAGGTGCGCCTCGCCTTCTGACTGTTCCCCGTCTCCTTGGTACGCTTCTTCGCGTGGTCTTTCCTCATCGCTGTCTCTGTCCCATGTCCATTGAGCTTCTTGAGTCAGTCTGACTCGTTTGAAATGCGAGCTGTTCCTGGTCACCATTGAGCAGTCGTCCCTTTGTGCTGTGACCATGGAGCCCTTCTTGTGCGTCACGACCAGGGGTGTGGGTGCAAAGGTGGCTTCTTCTTTCCGATTCTTGGGTTGCCTGAGCCATACTTCGTCTCCTGGTTGCATTATGTTCTCGCAAGCTCTCCTTTTCCTGTCCGTGATCTCTTTCGTCTTTGCTTTCCTCGCGGTGTCATTTGCTTTTGCTTCTTGTTCTAGTGGCGTCAGTTCTTGTGGCCTTGGGTCTTCCGGTAGTCTCGTGGTGATCGGTCTTCAGAACAGCAGGTCGGCTGGGCACACTCCCGTCGTGCTGTGGGGCGTGTGCCTGTATTCTCGTAGTAATTGATTAAGGGCCTGCTCAAATGGCTTGTTTTGTACATGGGCGATTTGGAGGGTCCTCTTTATGTTGGCCATGATCCTTTCGACCATGCCGTTGGCCTGAGGCCATCGGGGGGTTATACGTCGATGTTGAAACCCCATGTATTTTGCGAATTGCTGGAAGTCTTGACTTATGAACGTAGGACCGTTGTCGGACTTTATGATCTTGGGGATGCCATAGGCAGAGAGCATCCTGTCAAGTGCCGGAATGACGCTCGATGTGGCGCTGCTTTCTACTATCTGGGTGTCCGGGTATCTTGAGTGTTCGTCCATAAGTACGACCACGTGTGTCCCATTGTTCAGTGGTCCGAATAGGTCTACTGATAGCTCCTCCCACACTTTGTTTGGCAGCGGTGATGATTGTAATGGGTTTGGGTGTGGCGGGGCGCCACTTGCGCGCACACGTGGCAGCTTCCCACAATGGTTTCTACCAAGCGATCGAGTTGAGGGAACCAGACTTTCTGGCGAAGGAGGCGCTTTGTGGCGACTACGCCTCGGTGTCCTTCATGCGCTAGGTGCACTATCCTCTCCCGGAGCGTTCTCGGGATGACGACCTTGCATCCCTTTAATATGATGTTGTCCTCTACCACAGTCAGCTCTTCCCGGACCTGGTCCAGCCACTTGACGTCTTCCTTCGTAGTGTCCGATTCTCCTCTGGCCTGATGTTTCATGAGGGTCGTCTTGTCCATCTGTAGGCAGTGTCGAGCGATTCGCAGTGCTGGGTCCGCCTCTGATTGTATCAATAGTTCCTGCCACCCTACTGGGAGTGGTTGCAGGTGATGTATGATGTAATTTATGTACGCGTCCGCTATGGACGGTTGAGATGCTGTCGTGGACATGGGATGCCGGGAGAGGTAATCCGCTGGGTTTTCTTCCTTCCCTGGCCGGTGCAGTATTTGGAACCTGTAATCCTGTAGGCGTAGGCCCCATCTGGCTATTCTCGGCGGCATCCTGGCCTTCGGGCTGCCGTATATGGTGAGCAGTGCCTGGTGGTCCGTGATGATGGTGAATTCCTTGCCAAACAGGAAGAGATGAAAATATTCGCAGGCCCAGACGACCGCGAGGCTCTCTTTTTCTGCCTGTGAGTGTGCCTGTTCCGTGGTTGTCAGGCTCCGGCTGGCATATGCTACCACATGTGTGATGTGTGGCTCCCTGGGATCTTTCTGGGTCAATATGGCGCCGAGTCCCACCGGGCTGGCATCCACTATTAGATCGGTGTCGCGGCTGGCATCAAAATATGCCATGTCTTCCGCCTGTGCGATGGCCTTCCTTATCGCCTCAAACGCTGCTTGACACTCTTTCGACCATGTGAATGGCGTGTCCTTCCGGGTGAGTAAGCACAGGGGGTTACTGACTGTGGCGTAGTCTTTCAGGTATCTGGAGCAGTAGCTGGCCAATCCTAGAAACAACCTTAGGTCTGTGGTGTTCACGGGGGGCGTGGCTGAGTTGAGGGCTTCTACTTTTTCCGGGTCGGGTCTCATGCCTTTATCAGAGAAGATGTGCCCGAAGAACCTCAAAGATCCTTTCGAGAACTCACAGTTAGATTTGTTCAAGGTTAGCCCTGCGTCGTCCAGTGCTTGGCATACCCTGTGCAGTGCCAGGTCGTGTTCTTCCTGTGATTTGCCGTAGACCAGGACGTCGTCCGAATAGTTCAGACAGTTGGGGACGTGTCTGATAACCTTGTGAATCTCCTCCTGAAAGATCTCAGCGGCAGAGGATATGCCGAAGCTGAGTCTTTTATATTGAAACAGGCCGAGATGAGTGACAATTGTAGTGATGTAGCGGGACTCCGGTGCAATTTCAATTTGGTGGTATCCTTTCGTAAAGTCCAACTTGGAGAAAACTCTCGCCCCGTGGAGAAGGTGAATCATGTCCGTGATCCTGGGCGCCTGATGCCTTTCTCTTTCAATGGCTGTGTTGGCTCTGCGCATGTCTATGCATAACCGTATGGATCCTTCTGGTGACTTCTTGGGGACGGGGACGATGGGTGATACCCATGGCGTCGGGCCTGACACAGGTTCTATGACGTTCATTTTGATGAGCTTGTCCAACTCTTCTTCCACCTGCCTCTGGATATTCAATGGAATGCCTCGATAATGTTGGGCCACTGGTTTGACCTGAGGATTGATGTGGAGGTGTACTTTCCCGTTTCGCAGTTTGCCTAGGCCAGTGAAGAGCTTTGGGAATGAGTTTTCGATTGCGTCTGGTTTTGCAAAGTACTTGTGGGCCATCAGCTGGTATAAGATGTGTACTAGTCCCATGTCTACTGCTGTCCGGAAGCTCAATATGCATCCGCTGTTAGCTTCTGTGTCTAGAATGTATAGTGGGATCTTTGCGGAGTGCCCTTTATGTGTACACCAGGCTGTGATCATGCCTTTGCATGGCAGGGGTGTCGTGGAGCCATAGGGATATATGTTTACTGTGGCCTTCCTAATTCTAGGCCGAGTGGTCAGGGACTGATATGCGCTTTCACTGATAATGTGACCGTCGCCCCGGTGTCTACGAGAAATTTTAGTGGGGTGTCATTCACTTGAAGTGTCAATATGGGGCTGTCTTGGGTGGCCGCAGTGTTGTCCTGTAGGGCCCACACATATCCTTTCCTCCTTTGATCCTCCTCTGACGATGGGGTGTCACTGCTAGTGGGGGACCTGGTCTCAACATACCTTACAAAATGCCGTCTGTGTGATCGTCTCATGTCCTCTGACGAGTGTTTATCTTCGCGCGTGTACCGGCTTCTGCGGCCGCTGTCTTCTTTTCGGGCGCGCCTTCTTTCGTTGTCCACTGCGGGTCTGGTAGGACTCTGGTTGGTGGGCCGGCGCCTGTCTTGGTAGCAATGTTTAGGTGGTGTGTGTGTTGGAGCGTTTTTGCACATGGCCCTGTAGTGGTCCATTTCCCCACATGCGGCGCACTTTTGACCTACAGCCGGGCATGTCCCTGTGTGTGGGTATTCGTAGCCGCATTTATAACATGTGGCTTCGAGGTGTTTGTTGCCTTGATTGGGGTGGGTATACAGTTTGTTGATCGACTCAGTGTTTTCACTGTGTTGATGTATGGACACTTTTCCTAGGCTATCTAATTGAGAGTCCACCGCTGCTTCCATGCGGGCCAGCGCTAGGATTTCTTCTAGGGATCGTTGTTTCTGTAGGAGCTGCTTGCGAAAAGGCTGCGAGAGGCACCCGGCGATTACTTGGGACCTGAGTGCCTCTTCATTGGAGTATCTGTGGAATTCACAATGTTTCAGTTTGATGCGGAGGCGCATCACGAAATTGTCTATTGACTCCCCTTTTTCCTGTCTTGTTGTGTGGAACATGTGGCGTTCATAGTCTACGTTTGTATGTGGCGTAAAGTATTCAGACAGTTTGGCGTGTAGCTCCCCGTATGTGACTGTTTCTACGTCCAGCAGCTCCCCCGCAATGTCTCTTACCGCCGGTCCCACTGCCATGAACAGTGTGTTTTTCAATCTTGTGTCGTCCGTCAATCCTATGGCACCTGTGTAGAACTTGAAGTCCCGTAGCCATATATTCCATCTGGGCCCTAGATTAGAGGTATCTCTAATCTCGAAAGGGTAGGGCATGTGCATGACTTGGGATGCTCCTCCCTCCTGGTGTGCATGTTGGCTGTTGTCTTGCGCGGTATCCGCGTTTCCAGGCGCTGCCGCCGCCAATCCTGCCCCTCCCGAGGAGGATGCTGGCGTGGTCGCCGTGTCCGACATGTCTGTGTTGCTGTGATGAGTCTGTGTGCCCGTGGATGACTATGGCGCCTGTGACTGGGCTCGGGCAGCTCTGGCAGCGCTGCTGCTGCGTGTGGGGGACCTTCTTCCTCCACTCACCCTTTTGTTGCAGTGCGGCCTTGTTTTCCTGGTCTGCGCGGTCTCACACCGCTCGTGGGAGGGAGGTCGTGGTTTATGAAGTGGCTCAAGAGGACGGCTTCCTCCACATGCCAATCTCTCGTTAGCCAGTCTCACAGGGCATGCCAGCACTCCCTCATGCGGGATGCCCGTGTGTTGTCCTTGGGCCCTTGTTATGCGGGAGGCGGGGCCACACAGAATCAGCGCTCCTGTACTCGTGGGGTGCCCGTGTGCTGATCCCGTGCCTCTGTCACGCGGGAGGCGGGTGCCCGTGTGCTGATCCCGGGCTGCCCGTGTGCTGATCCCGGGCCTTTGTCACGCGGGAGGCGGGGCCGTGCAGAGTCGCCCGCCGTGTCCGATGCGCGCCGACGCGCTATACTGCTCGACCGCAGACCTCGGCACGGCGCCAGCGGGAGTCCGTGCCCGCTCGTCGCCAGTGTTAAGGTTCCGCTTCTCTGCGAAGCGTCCCCACAGAAGGCCCTGCTTCGTCCTGTAATGATACGCGGGAGCCGGGGTATGTTTCAACCTTCTTTATTTACACCTCTGCGGAACTGCCAAGCCCACCTCCCCGTCCCTCCCCTTCCCCTGATGTCACGTCCTGGACGTCATGTCCTTTGGGCCCCAATGGAGGCCCGTCCACACAACGATGTGGGCAACCTGACAGACTGTACTTTTGTCAGATTACAAAGATGTTTATGTGCCTTTGCCAATTTTACAGGCGATAACGGTCTGAAAGTAAATCTGAATGAAACTAAGATTTTTCAGTTTAATGCGAGGAAGAAAAGGAATAATCGGGCTGGCCAATATGTGTTGTGTAAGGAAACCTTAGAAAAGGTAGAGTGCTTAAAATACCTCAGATTCCCTATTAGGACCAACCCTACAAAAAGGAAGGTTGATGAACATTTAAGACAACAAGCTGTCCTTCTGGCCGGCCAAATGTCGAGGATTATTTGCAAATATTGTAGATTTTCAGTGCGCTCGCTCGATAAATTCTACCAGGGCAAAGTGGTCCCCCCAAAGATTGTTTATGGAACAGAGGTCTGTAAGGAATTCATGTTGGCAAAAGTAAAGCCAGAGACAAGTGATCACAGTTCAAGGTTGTTTATTGAACTTTATAATGGGTGAGATAAACGCCTAATCTAAAACTAAATTTAAGATGGGAGCAAGCTACGACCATCAAATCATAATAAGGCAGTCCTAGTGGTGTCTTGTCAAATAAAAAGGGCCTATACTAAAAAAATAATATTGCCAATCCTTACCACTAAGTTACAAAAAGAGTGTGGGATAATGTTCACCAGAAAAGAAAGAAGTGTTCATAAAATGATAAGTCAGGATGGTATGGCTGGGTCTCCCCCACGTCTTTAGCACGGGACAAGGCAGGACTTCTGAGCACACCGCACTCCCGGGCCTCTCCAGCACAACGCTCACAATTCCAGTTCAACGATATTTAGAACATTCAGGGACCAAGTCTCTTTTCTACAAAGTCTCTTGCCTTAGAAGGCCTGATGGATCAAGACAACAAACAAACAAAAGTTCCTTCAGTAATCTTACACCTTCGGCGATTGCTTTTCGCCCCTTGATGTCCCTCCTCTGTGCTCAGATCCTTCTTGCAATGTGGGCCTCCCTCCGTCGGGTTCACTACGGCCTTTCAAATGCAGCTTGCAATATTCAAGAGCCTTAATTTCTTTTTAAACAACTTCTCACTGTGGACAACCCTCAGCCGGGTTCACTCTTATTGACACAATGTTTACAGATGAATTACTCTTCACCCCAATTCGCAGACATCCCTCAGCCGGGTTCATGTTTGCCAAATACACAGTTCACTTTGTTTTATCACAATACGGGATTCATTCTCATTAGCATTTCCTTGGCATCACTCAGTCTAGTTCGCATAGCCAACTTTAATACAGTTCATTAACGTCTAACACAGTTCATTGATTTGCTTCATCTCATCAGAAAGCGTGGTTTCCCTTCTTCTAGCTTTTCTCTTGGAAATGGGTCTGAGACTTTCGAGTGTACAAGGGATTTGACGTGACCCTTATAGGAACAACCCGACACCTCACGCCGCCCTTTCCTAGGGCCTTCTGGTACTTGCAGTTTCAACACAAAACAAAAGGGGCCAGCGGGAGTCCTTAGAATGAGCAGTCCTGCTGCGCCTGACCACTCTGCAGCTGGCCCTTCTCTGGGCTTTCTCAAAAGTCCTAAGTCGCCAGTTCCTCTTGCCCAAATACTGTACACACTAGCTAGGGCCCTGATATTATCCAAGTTGGACTACTGCAACATACTTTTACTAGGTACTTCCAACGCCAAGCTGGTGAAACTACAACTAATGCAAAATAAAGCACTACGTGCAGCCTTGGGAATAAAAAAGTCAGACCACATTTCCAACATTAGGAGGGAGACCCATTGGCTACCCATCAAGGCCAGAATCATATTCAAATCATGTGCGTTGCCCATAAATGTCTCGCCAAGAAAGCACCCACATATATTAACAACTCAATAGTTAAAAAAGAAACTAAAAGAACACTCAGATCCAATACAAATTCTCTCCTTGTGGTCCCACGTTACAAAAGCTCTAGAGCAGGAGGAAGCCGCTTCCCAGTAGTGGCTCCAAAACACTAGAACACACTCCACAAACATCAAAAATGAAGACTCTTTCCAGTGCTTCAAAAAGCTACTAAGAACTTGGCTAATTAACCAATTATAGTTAGCTGCCACCTAACTATCTCTCCTACCTAGTTAGCTAACTGCTACCTTACCAACCCCCCATTACTCAGTCACCAATGTTATGATTACCGCTACCTGAAACATGCAAATGTGAAAACCTTCCGCCATGTAATGACGATTGCTTTTTTCTATATGTTATCTCCTGTATTATTGTCTCATAATTGAATGTATTGTGAATGTCACCTAGGTTTAATTAAGATGTCTTTAACTACGCCGTGATACCCCAGAGTTTTGGCGTACAATAAATACAATAAATAAATTAAAACATACAGGTTTTCTGTTCTCAAGTTACTTGTGTTCATATAATGTTGCAACTCGCAACCTTGGGCTCAACACCATTCGGTTTACTATCAGCTTCCTCCGACTCACCGGTTGTGCTCAGCCCGTTTGCTTGTCTTGCTTCTGGGGTGAAGGACGGTACCACTGTAGCCAGCATGCCTCCCCCCTGTGCTATCAATGCGGGTGGCCCCAGTGCACTGTTGACATCTGTTACTCCACACGCCAGCTGTAAATCCCGGTCTTATGTTTTCCCTTTTGGAGGCTTTGCAGGTCTGAGTTGAAAAGGGCAAGGGCAGTTCCCCCCTCGTCATCCCTTCAGGTGTCGCCGCCTTTCTCCTCAGTTTGAACTGCTGGTCCGGTGTAACTGGTTCCTCATGCATTCAGCCTTGCTCGTAGTGTGCTCTTGTGCTCCACCTTTTATCCCTGTGGGAATGGCAAAAGCTGTCAGATGTGTGTGGTTACTGTCAATTGCCTCACCCTGCATGACCTTTGTATTTGGACATTGTTATGCAAGAATGAATGTAGTAACACTGTGTGAGAATACACAACACGTGTCCTCTTGGTATTAGGTAACCCACCTGTTGGTATAGGCCTGTACTACCCAAGTTGGTAGTGTGACTGAGCAGCCAGGCTTATCTCAAGAGGGGTACATGTGAGCTGTAGCAATGAAATTCACAAATACAAGTAGCCAAGTAACACTTGCACTCAAGGTTTCAGTTACAAATCAATATTTATTTATTTTTTATTTTTTTTAAACAATTTTTATGGATTTTTGCAAACAAACAAAACAACCAAAAGAAACCAGACAGTGAATATCAGTCATTACTTTCAAAAATTATATACAGTATCATGTTATATCCACTGCTGTCTCGTAACCCTCCCTCCAACCTGAGCTTTACTCCCTGTCACCACCATCCACCACCCTATCTTGGGGTGTCTTCTTCCTCTCACCCTCCGAAGAATCCTTGTCTTCCAAGCAGGTCAGGGCAGATTCAGATAAAGTAGCCACTAGGTGCCTCCAAGCCCTCAATGTCTCTGCTTCTTTCTCTCCCCCTCAGTTAGCTGCCTCACTCCACACCACCGTTTCGCCTCCACCGACCTCTGAGGGTCGTGCCACCAAACATCTACCCTTGGTCTATTACTTGCTTTCCAACCCAAGGCAATTGTGCACTTGGCCAGTATATAGGCCAAGTCTTTAAGTTTACTTACATGGGCCAGTTTATGCGGTCTGGGAAACCCCCCCCCACCATGCATGCCCACAGAGATTCTACCTCCAGTTTAATTCCTTTCTTGGCCAGGAGGTGGGCCACTTCCCCCCAGAATCTATGAATTTCCGGGCACGCCCAGAACATGTCATTCCTGCATCCACCTCCCCACATTTAGCGCATTTTTGAATTCACGCATTCTTGAACCTTGCAATCCTCTGAGGGGTCATGTATTCCCTGTGGGTAATATATAACTGGATTTGCTGCAACCTAGCATTCCTCAACACTTTTTTATGGTATCTCTGAACCCTCGCCCACAGCCCGTCACTTAGAGATACCCCGGCTTCCTCTTCCCAGTCCCTCCTCAGTTGTGACACCTCCTTCCCCACCCTCGACTTCAACAGCTCATAAATTTGGGAATCCTCGTGGCCACCATCTGAGATATCGTAAAATGTTTCTATGGCCATGTCAGGAGGACCCTCCAACTCTATTTCTGACCATGTATCTTTTATCTTCCGCTCCAGCCTAGTATAAGTGATGTATTGTCCTTGGTGTAGTCCAGTATCTTCCACCAATATATCAAACCTCACTGCCTTCCCCTCCTGCCAAATGTCCCCCAGCGTTGCTATCCCATTTGGTTCCCAATGCTTCCGGATTATCTTTCTCAATTGCTCGTCTACTCTCAGTGCCACTAGTGGCATTTGTGGGGAACAAGGGGTTGGATTCCCCATGGCGCGACAAGCCCTTTGCCAAATCTTCCATCCTAATTCTAACATTCTTGTCCTCCCATCTTGCTGTGGCTTCAGCACCCACACCCACTCTTTCAGGAAAAACTGGACACACTCAGCCCTCAACAATCTGAACTCTGATGTTGAGTCTTCCGATAACCACTTAGCTACATATTGCAGTTGGCTAGCCAGGTAGTATATCTCGAAGTTGAGCAATTTAATGCCCCCTCGGTCATATGTGTTTTGCAACTTCCACAATGCAATCCTATTTCTGGTGCAACAACCTAGGCAGCACCACCATCTTTAGTAATGCCACCCTCCCCATCCTGGCCAAAGGGAGCTTAGCCCAGAACCTCATGCTGTTTTCAATATTAGCCACTGCCTTCACTGTGTTATGTTTGTGTTCGGCCTCTACTGTATGGTATATCTCGATCCCCAGGTACCTAAAGGTCTTGGTCTCCCATTGTATTTGTAGTACCAACAGTTCCTCTCGTGGTATCCCTCTATATCTACCTAGGGGAAATATACATGATTTCTTGGGATTTACTGTTATGCCAGACAACATAGCATATCTTCCCATCACTTCCAAAATATACTGTATGTTCTCCTCAGGATATCTCAGATACAATAGCATGTCATCAGCGTACATTGATATCAAGTGTTGCCCTCCTTTTCGTGCTGATTCCCACCTCTCCATATTGCTGCCTCATGCATATCGCCAGGGGTTCCAGTGCTAAAATAAACAGCATCGGGGACCACGGCATCCCTGTCTGGTACCCCTGCTAAGATGCCATCGGTCTGAGACGATCACTCCCGTTTTAACTCGGGCCAGAGGGGCGCTGTACAGCAGTTGTGCCCACCACAAGTACGTGGGCCCCACCCCATATTCTTTTAGAGCCGCCTGCAACCAAGGCCATTTGACAGAGTCAAAGGCCTTCACTGCATCCAATGAAATTATAGCCACCTCCTGTGGGTCCTCTTCCATGTGTTCTATGATGTGATGCAGCCTTCTGAGATTATCTGATATACTTCTGCACGGTACATACCCTGTCTGGTCGGGATGTATAAGTTTGTTGGTAACCGGTCTAAACCTATTCGCCAGCACTGCCATGAGTATCTTGCTATCCTGGTTAAGCATGGAGGGCGGTCGGTATGGCCTGCAGTCCATGCATGGTTTGTTTGGTTTAAGGAGCGGGATGATAATCGCCTCCCTCAGGGACTCCGGTAGCATCCCCCTTTCTAAAGCTTCATTTAGCATTGCTAATAGCGGGTGGAGCACCTCCGCCTTGTATGTTTTGTAGAACTCGCTAGGGAGTCTGTCCCCCCTGGAGCATTACTAGTAGGTAAAAGCTTGATCACTGTTTCCAGTTCCTCTGCCGTAATTGGGGCCTCTAGGGTCACTCTCTCCATAGTCCCTAGTTTGGGGAGACCAATATCCGCCAATGTGTCCGTCACATCCTTCCCTTGTCCCTCTTCAACATCTCTATATAATTGCTGGTAAAACTCTAGAAAGCCCTTGTTAACGGCTTCTTGGGTATCAACTATTTGCCCATTCATTCCCCGTACTGCTATGATCATTTTCCCGGGTGTCTCACTCTTGTACAGCCAGGCTAACAGCCTGCCCTGCTTGTCTCCCCCTGCATGCTGTCTTTCCACATATTTTTTATAGCTCAGGTTACATAATCTCTCCCAATACTCCCCACAGTCCTGTTGCAACTGTCTTATAGTCCCAGCCTCCTCAGGGGAATTTTGGTTCTTATGCATGATTGTCTCTAGTTTCTTCTCTGCTTCATGTAGTTCATGTGTTATTCCCCCCTGCAGACCTTTGGATTTGGATATTGCCACTCCCCTCACCACCACCTTAAATGCCTCCCACACTGTGCTAGCTGAGCCCACACTCCCTGTGTTATGTTCAAAGTATTCCACAATTTCTTCCCTCAGATCCTCCCTAAATATTGTATCTTTCAGAGCTTCGGCCCTAAGTTTCCATGTCGGGATCCGTGCCCTGGGTGGCAAACATTGCCATGCTATAATCAGTGGTGAAAGGTCAGAGAGGACTCTCGCTTTGTATTCCGACCGCACTAGTTCTCTCGTCAACTCCTGTGCCGTAAATATGTAGCCTAGCCTCGTGTGCAGGTTATGTGGGGCAGAATAGTGGGAGTAGTGCCTATCATGTGGGTGATGCATCCTCCACATGTCTACTAGATTAAAGTCCCTCAATAGTGTCCTTAGGGCTTTAGCCGCCGGGGTAAGCTTGTCCATCTTCGTGCCTGATCTATCTATGTTGGGTTTCAGCGTACAGTTAAAGCCTCCCCCCATATAAATGCCTCTCCCATGTATGGACCAATCTCTTTGTATAAGGTCCGGAGGAAGCCTGTAGCGTTGTGATTCGGGGTGTAAACATTGATAATGCTCAGCCCCCTATTTTCCACTAGTTCCCTTATTAGCACCATCCTCCCATCTGGCTCTGTAGTAGACTGTAACAGTTTAAAGGGGACATGCAGTGCTATCCACGTGATAACGCCTCTGGCGTACGCCGAATATGTTGCTCCTATGGTGGTCCCTTCCCACCAATTCCTGCTTTTCTTTTGTCAAGTGAGTCTCTTGTAATAAGGCAATGTCAATTCTCTGTCTCTTTAAGTACATCATGACCTTATTCCTTTTTATATAACTATTGAGCTCCCTGACATTCCAGGTCACTATCTTGAGATCCCCCATCGTATCCATACCCTGTCCCGCTCCTTGTTCCCCTTGCCTTCCATAGTGACGTATAGGTATAAACTCGCCCCCCCAACTTCCAACACCCCTTCAAACACCCCAAAACCCCTCCCCCCACCCCTACCCCCTCTCACCCATCCCCAACTGAACTTCCGCGCCCCGAACCCCAACAACCCACCCAACTAACCCCAACTGTAGCCCAGCTCCATTCCTGGATCTCAGGCTGTTCCACATCTAGCCTCTTTCCTGGTGGTATCGCTACTCGGAGCTTCGCGGGTAGACACTGTGCTACCAGTGTCAACTAATCTACCTAAAGGGGGGGTGATAGTGTGTCTCTCGGCGCCGCTTATATTGTGCAGCGCTCGCATCTCCTGCATTGAGCTAACATTGTGTTGCTCTGTTACTCCACTTAGTTGCATGCAGTGCTATATTCAAGTCCCAAAAACCAATTTCCATTCAACATCACATCCCAGGAATAATCCATTTACCTATCCGTCCCGCTCTCCGTCTGATCGTCCGCTTCCGCACATCGTGTTGTGAAACACCTTCAGCTTCGCTGGATACATCAACATATATCTGTAGACCGCTTCACGTAGCCTCTTTTTGATCGCCCCATAGTTCCATCGCCGTCTTTGTACCAGGAAGGTGTAGACTGGATATGCCGTGATGGTTGCTGACGCTCTGTTTATTGTTCCCCCTTTTCGGAAGTGTTCCAGGATCTTCTCTCTGTCTCTATACTTCAATATTTATTTGGGAAAATCATATTTTATTAATTTTTGTGTTATAACATTGCAGAGCATAATTAAACATGGGTTAACATAGAACCAATTATAACACGTCCCTCCCCCCACCCACCTCCAGTTCAAGTTCTCGTATACGTTTTGCCTAACAGATTCTTAAAGAGCATAGCGGTGTTGTTACGATTTGTCACATAGCACGCCAGAGTTTTGGGCCGAGCATTAAGCAGCTCTCAGTTAGTCCAGTGGACGGGGGCCTGGCGCATCTGGGGGGAAGCCCTCAGTATGAGTGTGTCTCACTAGGCAGGGCGTCCGTATTTATCGAAGAAGGGGAGCCATGTTTCCTCGATATTTGACTTGGACTCATCAATCAGATGCGTGAGGAATTCCATATCATAGATGGCCCGTACCTTGGTGACCCATACCTTTTCCCCCGGGGCATTTTCCATTTCTGTGCTAGACAGCACCTGGCCGCTACCAACATAACCTGTAACATGTGGCCCTGGGTGCCCTCATGACCGTTTCTAGTGTCAACTCCAAAGAGGAGGAGCCAGGGACAAGGCGGCCTCTCAACCCCGTCAACCCCCTTAATCCAGGATAATACCTCCCCCAATATGTTTGGACCACTGGGCACCCCACCACATGTGAATATAGTCTCCCCTCACCGTCCTGCACTTCCAGCAATGTGGGTCGTACCCTGGCCTCTTTCTAGCAATCCACTGTGGGGGGTAGTGCCATCGGTGTAGTATCTTGAGGGACTGGTGATGATATTGAAGCGAGGCTGTGGAGCGATTGGCCCGCCTACACATTTCTGACCACCTTTCATCATCAATTTCCTCCCCCAGGTCCCTCCCCCATTGTGTGCGTGCCGGTGGTGGATCCCTTGGGGCGGAGAACAGAAAGAGTCTGTAAAGGCGAGATATCACCCCCCTGAAGCCCCGAAAGGAGGAGTCGCTCGAAGTCTGTAAGTTCTCTCCTAAAGGTATCCCCCCAAGATGGTTCAGTAAGGACTCCCTTGAGTTGGAGGTAACGGAAGGGGGACAGGGTACATATTCCCAGAGCCTCCTCCAAATCTCTCAGGGGTAGGAACGAGCCCCCCACCCAGAGATGGCCGGTCCTATTAAGGCCGGCCTCAAACCACTTTTGATATGCGGCTGGTTCTGCTATTTTGTCTATGAAGGGGGCCCAGATGCGATAACGGTCTGAAAGTAAATCTGAATGAAACTAAGATTTTTCAGTTTAATGCGAGGAAGAAAAGGAATAATCGGGCTGGCCAATATGTGTTGTGTAAGGAAACCTTAGAAAAGGTAGAGTGTTTAAAATACCTCAGATTCCCTATTAGGACCAACCCTACAAAAAGGAAGGTTGATGAACATTTAAGACAACAAGCTGTCCTTCTGGCCGGCCAAATGTCGAGGATTATTTGCAAATATTGTAGATTTTCAGTGCGCTCGCTCAATAAATTCTACCAGGGCAAAGTGGTCCCCCCAAAGATTGTTTATGGAACAGAGGTCTGTAAGGAATTCATGTTGGCAAAAGTAAAGCCAGAGACAAGTGATCACAGTTCAAGGTTGTTTATTGAACTTTATAATGGGTGAGATAAACGCCTAATCTAAAACTAAATTTAAGATGGGAGCAAGCTACGACCATCAAATCATAATAAGGCAGTCCTAGTGGTGTCTTGTCAAATAAAAAGGGCCTATACTAAAAAAATAATATTGCCAATCCTTACCACTAAGTTACAAAAAGAGTGTGGGATAATGTTCACCAGAAAAGAAAGAAGTGTTCATAAAATGATAAGTCAGGATGGTATGGCTGGGTCTCCCCCACGTCTTTAGCACGGGACAAGGCAGGACTTCTGAGCACACCGCACTCCCGGGCCTCTCCAGCACAACGCTCACAATTCCAGTTCAACGATATTTAGAACATTCAGGGACCAAGTCTCTTTTCTACAAAGTCTCTTGCCTTAGAAGGCCTGATGGATCAAGACAACAAACAAACAAAAGTTCCTTCAGTAATCTTACACCTTCGGCGATTGCTTTTCGCCCCTTGATGTCCCTCCTCTGTGCTCAGATCCTTCTTGCAATGTGGGCCTCCCTCCGTCGGGTTCACTACGGCCTTTCAAATGCAGCTTGCAATATTCAAGAGCCTTAATTTCTTTTTAAACAACTTCTCACTGTGGACAACCCTCAGCCGGGTTCACTCTTATTGACACAATGTTTACAGATGAATTACTCTTCACCCCAATTCGCAGACATCCCTCAGCCGGGTTCATGTTTGCCAAATACACAGTTCACTTTGTTTTATCACAATACGGGATTCATTCTCATTAGCATTTCCTTGGCATCACTCAGTCTAGTTCGCATAGCCAACTTTAATACAGTTCATTAACGTCTAACACAGTTCATTGATTTGCTTCATCTCATCAGAAAGCGTGGTTTCCCTTCTTCTAGCTTTTCTCTTGGAAATGGGTCTGAGACTTTCGAGTGTACAAGGGATTTGACGTGACCCTTATAGGAACAACCCGACACCTCACGCCGCCCTTTCCTAGGGCCTTCTGGTACTTGCAGTTTCAACACAAAACAAAAGGGGCCAGCGGGAGTCCTTAGAATGAGCAGTCCTGCTGCGCCTGACCACTCTGCAGCTGGCCCTTCTCTGGGCTTTCTCAAAAGTCCTAAGTCGCCAGTTCCTCTTGCCCAAATACTGTACACACTAGCTAGGGCCCTGATATTATCCAAGTTGGACTACTGCAACATACTTTTACTAGGTACTTCCAACGCCAAGCTGGTGAAACTACAACTAATGCAAAATAAAGCACTACGTGCAGCCTTGGGAATAAAAAAGTCAGACCACATTTCCAACATTAGGAGGGAGACCCATTGGCTACCCACAAAGGCCAGAATCATATTCAAATCATGTGCGTTGCCCATAAATGTCTCGCCAAGAAAGCACCCACATATATTAACAACTCAATAGTTAAAAAAGAAACTAAAAGAACACTCAGATCCAATACAAATTCTCTCCTTGTGGTCCCACGTTACAAAAGCTCTAGAGCAGGAGGAAGCCGCTTCCCAGTAGTGGCCCCAAAACACTAGAACACACTCCACAAACATCAAAAATGAAGACTCTTTCCAGTGCTTCAAAAAGCTACTAAGAACTTGGCTAATTAACCAATTATAGTTAGCTGCCACCTAACTATCTCTCCTACCTAGTTAGCTAACTGCTACCTTACCAACCCCCCATTACTCAGTCACCAATGTTATGATTACCGCTACCTGAAACATGCAAATGTGAAAACCTTCCGCCATGTAATGACGATTGCTTTTTTCTATATGTTATCTCCTGTATTATTGTCTCATAATTGAATGTATTGTGAATGTCACCTAGGTTTAATTAAGATGTCTTTAACTACGCCGTGATACCCCAGAGTTTTGGCGTACAATAAATACAATAAATAAATTAAAACATACAGGTTTTCTGTTCTCAAGTTACTTGTGTTCATATAATGTTGCAACTCGCAACCTTGGGCTCAACACCATTCGGTTTACTATCAGCTTCCTCCGACTCACCGGTTGTGCTCAGCCCGTTTGCTTGTCTTGCTTCTGGGGTGAAGGACGGTACCACTGTAGCCAGCATGCCTCCCCCCTGTGCTATCAATGCGGGTGGCCCCAGTGCACTGTTGACATCTGTTACTCCACACGCCAGCTGTAAATCCCGGTCTTATGTTTTCCCTTTTGGAGGCTTTGCAGGTCTGAGTTGAAAAGGGCAAGGGCAGTTCCCCCCTCGTCATCCCTTCAGGTGTCGCCGCCTTTCTCCTCAGTTTGAACTGCTGGTCCGGTGTAACTGGTTCCTCATGCATTCAGCCTTGCTCGTAGTGTGCTCTTGTGCTCCACCTTTTATCCCTGTGGGAATGGCAAAAGCTGTCAGATGTGTGTGGTTACTGTCAATTGCCTCACCCTGCATGACCTTTGTATTTGGACATTGTTATGCAAGAATGAATGTAGTAACACTGTGTGAGAATACACAACACGTGTCCTCTTGGTATTAGGTAACCCACCTGTTGGTATAGGCCTGTACTACCCAAGTTGGTAGTGTGACTGAGCAGCCAGGCTTATCTCAAGAGGGGTACATGTGAGCTGTAGCAATGAAATTCACAAATACAAGTAGCCAAGTAACACTTGCACTCAAGGTTTCAGTTACAAATCAATATTTATTTATTTTTTATTTTTTTTAAACAATTTTTATGGATTTTTGCAAACAAACAAAACAACCAAAAGAAACCAGACAGTGAATATCAGTCATTACTTTCAAAAATTATATACAGTATCATGTTATATCCACTGCTGTCTCGTAACCCTCCCTCCAACCTGAGCTTTACTCCCTGTCACCACCATCCACCACCCTATCTTGGGGTGTCTTCTTCCTCTCACCCTCCGAAGAATCCTTGTCTTCCAAGCAGGTCAGGGCAGATTCAGATAAAGTAGCCACTAGGTGCCTCCAAGCCCTCAATGTCTCTGCTTCTTTCTCTCCCCCTCAGTTAGCTGCCTCACTCCACACCACCGTTTCGCCTCCACCGACCTCTGAGGGTCGTGCCACCAAACATCTACCCTTGGTCTATTACTTGCTTTCCAACCCAAGGCAATTGTGCACTTGGCCAGTATATAGGCCAAGTCTTTAAGTTTACTTACATGGGCCAGTTTATGCGGTCTGGGAAACCCCCCCCACCATGCATGCCCACAGAGATTCTACCTCCAGTTTAATTCCTTTCTTGGCCAGGAGGTGGGCCACTTCCCCCCAGAATCTATGAATTTCCGGGCACGCCCAGAACATGTCATTCCTGCATCCACCTCCCCACATTTAGCGCATTTTTGAATTCACGCATTCTTGAACCTTGCAATCCTCTGAGGGGTCATGTATTCCCTGTGGGTAATATATAACTGGATTTGCTGCAACCTAGCATTCCTCAACACTTTTTTATGGTATCTCTGAACCCTCGCCCACAGCCCGTCACTTAGAGATACCCCGGCTTCCTCTTCCCAGTCCCTCCTCAGTTGTGACACCTCCTTCCCCACCCTCGACTTCAACAGCTCATAAATTTGGGAATCCTCGTGGCCACCATCTGAGATATCGTTAAATGTTTCTATGGCCATGTCAGGAGGACCCTCCAACTCTATTTCTGACCATGTATCTTTTATCTTCCGCTCCAGCCTAGTATAAGTGATGTATTGTCCTTGGTGTAGTCCAGTATCTTCCACCAATATATCAAACCTCACTGCCTTCCCCTCCTGCCAAATGTCCCCCAGCGTTGCTATCCCATTTGGTTCCCAATGCTTCCGGATTATCTTTCTCAATTGCTCGTCTACTCTCAGTGCCACTAGTGGCATTTGTGGGGAACAAGGGGTTGGATTCCCCATGGCGCGACAAGCCCTTTGCCAAATCTTCCATCCTAATTCTAACATTCTTGTCCTCCCATCTTGCTGTGGCTTCAGCACCCACACCCACTCTTTCAGGAAAAACTGGACACACTCAGCCCTCAACAATCTGAACTCTGATGTTGAGTCTTCCGATAACCACTTAGCTACATATTGCAGTTGGCTAGCCTGGTAGTATATCTCGAAGTTGAGCAATTTAATGCCCCCTCGGTCATATGTGTTTTGCAACTTCCACAATGCAATCCTATTTCTGGTGCAACAACCTAGGCAGCACCACCATCTTTAGTAATGCCACCCTCCCCATCCTGGCCAAAGGGAGCTTAGCCCAGAACCTCATGCTGTTTTCAATATTAGCCACTGCCTTCACTGTGTTATGTTTGTGTTCGGCCTCTACTGTATGGTATATCTCGATCCCCAGGTACCTAAAGGTCTTGGTCTCCCATTGTATTTGTAGTACCGACAGTTCCTCTCGTGGTATCCCTCTATATCTACCTAGGGGAAATATACATGATTTCTTGGGATTTACTGTTATGCCAGACAACATAGCATATCTTCCCATCACTTCCAAAATATACTGTATGTTCTCCTCAGGATATCTCAGATACAATAGCATGTCATCAGCGTACATTGATATCAAGTGTTGCCCTCCTTTTCGTGCTGATTCCCACCTCTCCATATTGCTGCCTCATGCATATCGCCAGGGGTTCCAGTGCTAAAATAAACAGCATCGGGGACCACGGGCATCCCTGTCTGGTACCCCTGCTAAGCTGCCATCGGTCTGAGACGATCACTCCCGTTTTAACTCGGGCCAGAGGGGCGCTGTACAGCAGTTGTGCCCACCACAAGTACGTGGGCCCCACCCCATATTCTTTTAGAGCCGCCTGCAACCAAGGCCATTTGACAGAGTCAAAGGCCTTCACTGCATCCAATGAAATTATAGCCACCTCCTGTGGGTCCTCTTCCATGTGTTCTATGATGTGATGCAGCCTTCTGAGATTATCTGATATACTTCTGCACGGTACATACCCTGTCTGGTCGGGATGTATAAGTTTGTTGGTAACCGGTCTAAACCTATTCGCCAGCACTGCCATGAGTATCTTGCTATCCTGGTTAAGCATGGAGGGCGGTCGGTATGGCCTGCAGTCCATGCATGGTTTGTTTGGTTTAAGGAGCGGGATGATAATCGCCTCCCTCAGGGACTCCGGTAGCATCCCCCTTTCTAAAGCTTCATTTAGCATTGCTAATAGCGGGTGGAGCACCTCCGCCTTGTATGTTTTGTAGAACTCGCTAGGGAGTCTGTCCCCCCTGGAGCATTACTAGTAGGTAAAAGCTTGATCACTGTTTCCAGTTCCTCTGCCGTAATTGGGGCCTCTAGGGTCACTCTCTCCATAGTCCCTAGTTTGGGGAGACCAATATCCGCCAATGTGTCCGTCACATCCTTCCCTTGTCCCTCTTCAACATCTCTATATAATTGCTGGTAAAACTCTAGAAAGCCCTTGTTAACGGCTTCTTGGGTATCAACTATTTGCCCATTCATTCCCCGTACTGCTATGATCATTTTCCCGGGTGTCTCACTCTTGTACAGCCAGGCTAACAGCCTGCCCTGCTTGTCTCCCCCTGCATGCTGTCTTTCCACATATTTTTTATAGCTCAGGTTACATAATCTCTCCCAATACTCCCCACAGTCCTGTTGCAACTGTCTTATAGTCCCAGCCTCCTCAGGGGAATTTTGGTTCTTATGCATGATTGTCTCTAGTTTCTTCTCTGCTTCATGTAGTTCATGTGTTATTCCCCCCTGCAGACCTTTGGATTTGGATATTGCCACTCCCCTCACCACCACCTTAAATGCCTCCCACACTGTGCTAGCTGAGCCCACACTCCCTGTGTTATGTTCAAAGTATTCCACAATTTCTTCCCTCAGATCCTCCCTAAATATTGTATCTTTCAGAGCTTCGGCCCTAAGTTTCCATGTCGGGATCCGTGCCCTGGGTGGCGAACATTGCCATGCTATAATCAGTGGTGAAAGGTCAGAGAGGACTCTCGCTTTGTATTCCGACCGCACTAGTTCTCTCGTCAACTCCTGTGCCGTAAATATGTAGCCTAGCCTCGTGTGCAGGTTATGTGGGGCAGAATAGTGGGAGTAGTGCCTATCATGTGGGTGATGCATCCTCCACACGTCTACTAGATTAAAGTCCCTCAATAGTGTCCTTAGGGCTTTAGCCGCCGGGGTAAGCTTGTCCATCTTCGTGCCTGATCTATCTATGTTGGGTTTCAGCGTACAGTTAAAGCCTCCCCCCATATAACTGCCTCTCCCATGTATGGACCAATCTCTTTGTATAAGGTCCGGAGGAAGCCTGTAGCGTTGTGATTCGGGGTGTAAACATTGATAATGCTCAGCCCCCTATTTTCCACTAGTTCCCTTATTAGCACCATCCTCCCATCTGGCTCTGTAGTAGACTGTAACAGTTTAAAGGGGACATGCAGTGCTATCCACGTGATAACGCCTCTGGCGTACGCCGAATATGTTGCTCCTATGGTGGTCCCTTCCCACCAATTCCTGCTTTTCTTTTGTCAAGTGAGTCTCTTGTAATAAGGCAATGTCAATTCTCTGTCTCTTTAAGTACATCATGACCTTATTCCTTTTTATATAACTATTGAGCTCCCTGACATTCCAGGTCACTATCTTGAGATCCCCCATCGTATCCATACCCTGTCCCGCTCCTTGTTCCCCTTGCCTTCCATAGTGACGTATAGGTATAAACTCGCCCCCCCAACTTCCAACACCCCTTCAAACACCCCAAAACCCCTCCCCCCACCCCTACCCCCTCTCACCCATCCCCAACTGAACTTCCGCGCCCCGAACCCCAACAACCCACCCAACTAACCCCAACTGTAGCCCAGCTCCATTCCTGGATCTCAGGCTGTTCCACATCTAGCCTCTTTCCTGGTGGTATCGCTACTCGGAGCTTCGCGGGTAGACACTGTGCTACCAGTGTCAACTAATCTACCTAAAGGGGGGGTGATAGTGTGTCTCTCGGCGCCGCTTATATTGTGCAGCGCTCGCATCTCCTGCATTGAGCTAACATTGTGTTGCTCTGTTACTCCACTTAGTTGCATGCAGTGCTATATTCAAGTCCCAAAAACCAATTTCCATTCAACATCACATCCCAGGAATAATCCATTTACCTATCCGTCCCGCTCTCCGTCTGATCGTCCGCTTCCGCACATCGTGTTGTGAAACACCTTCAGCTTCGCTGGATACATCAACATATATCTGTAGACCGCTTCACGTAGCCTCTTTTTGATCGCCCCATAGTTCCATCGCCGTCTTTGTACCAGGAAGGTGTAGACTGGATATGCCGTGATGGTTGCTGACGCTCTGTTTATTGTTCCCCCTTTTCGGAAGTGTTCCAGGATCTTCTCTCTGTCTCTATACTTCAATATTTATTTGGGAAAATCATATTTTATTAATTTTTGTGTTATAACATTGCAGAGCATAATTAAACATGGGTTAACATAGAACCAATTATAACACGTCCCTCCCCCCACCCACCTCCAGTTCAAGTTCTCGTATACGTTTTGCCTAACAGATTCTTAAAGAGCATAGCAGTGTTGTTACGATTTGTCACATAGCACGCCAGAGTTTTGGGCCGAGCATTAAGCAGCTCTCAGTTAGTCCAGTGGACGGGGGCCTGGCGCATCTGGGGGGAAGCCCTCAGTATGAGTGTGTCTCACTAGGCAGGGCGTCCGTATTTATCGAAGAAGGGGAGCCATGTTTCCTCGATATTTGACTTGGACTCATCAATCAGATGCGTGAGGAATTCCATATCATAGATGGCCCGTACCTTGGTGACCCATACCTTTTCCCCCGGGGCATTTTCCATTTCTGTGCTAGACAGCACCTGGCCGCTACCAACATAACCTGTAACATGTGGCCCTGGGTGCCCTCATGACCGTTTCTAGTGTCAACTCCAAAGAGGAGGAGCCAGGGACAAGGCGGCCTCTCAACCCCGTCAACCCCCTTAATCCAGGATAATACCTCCCCCAATATGTTTGGACCACTGGGCACCCCCACCACATGTGAATATAGTCTCCCCTCACCGTCCTGCACTTCCAGCAATGTGGGTCGTACCCTGGCCTCTTTCTAGCAATCCACTGTGGGGGGTAGTGCCATCGGTGTAGTATCTTGAGGGACTGGTGATGATATTGAAGCGAGGCTGTGGAGCGATTGGCCCGCCTACACATTTCTGACCACCTTTCATCATCAATTTCCTCCCCCAGGTCCCTCCCCCATTGTGTGCGTGCCGGTGGTGGATCCCTTGGGGCGGAGAACAGAAAGAGTCTGTAAAGGCGAGATATCACCCCCCTGAAGCCCCGAAAGGAGGAGTCGCTCGAAGTCTGTAAGTTCTCTCCTAAGGGTATCCCCCCAAGATGGTTCAGTAAGGACTCCCTTGAGTTGGAGGTAACGGAAGGGGGACAGGGTACATATTCCCAGAGCCTCCTCCAAATCTCTCAGGGGTAGGAACGAGCCCCCCACCCAGAGATGGCCGGTCCTATTAAGGCCGGCCTCAAACCACTTTTGATATGCGGCTGGTTCTGCTATTTTGTCTATGAAGGGGGCCCAGATGCAGCTCAGTGGAGAAGGCCAGGTTGCAAGCCAACGGTAGTAACCTCCCTCCCTCCATAGGGACCACAATACTTTTAGGACTGGGTGGTTTAGGACCCTTCTAGGGATGTTTTTTCTCGGGACCCAGAGCCATTCCTCTACTGTAACAGGTGTGAGGACTCTGTTGTCCATGGCCACCCATTGTTTTTCTGTACCCGGGGTGAAGTGGTCAATCAAAACCCTCAACTGGGAGGCTCTATGGTATGTTTCCAGGTCCGGGTATCCCTCCCCCCCGTCTTCCTTCGGCCTGGTCAATACCTCGTAGGAGATCCTATGTTTTTTACCCGACCAGAGGAAGTTAAGGAGGACTTGCTTTGTTTCCGTGAAGAATGCCTTGGGGATTTGTACTGGGAGCATTTGGAAGAGGAATAAGAACTTGGGGAGGATTACCATTTTTATAAGATTGAGGCGTGCCATCCAGGTGAGGCCCGACCTTGCCCATCTCTCTATGTCCTTTCTAATTACGGACCAAAGGGGGGGGGGAAATTGCCTGGAAATAACCCATCGGGGTCACGCATCACCTGGACCCCCAGGTACCGAAACCCATCCTCCCGTAGTCTGAAGGGGAGCCCACGCACATAAGATGCCTCTAGATCTGACATATCTGCTTCGAATGCCACCGATTTCTCAAGGTTAACCTTGTACCCTGATAATTCCCGTAGCACGACAGACCCTGGAGCATCCTAGGGACCGTCTGGGATGGTCTTGTGATGTAGAGTAGCGCGTCATCCGCAAAGAGGCAAATTTTGCATTGTGTGTCTCCTATTTGTACCCCCCTAATGGCCTTGTCGTTGCGGACAGAGATTGCCCATGGTTCCATCACCAGTGCATAGATTAAGGGGGACTATGGGCATCCCTGTCGTGTACCTCGCTCAAGGGGGAATACTCTCGACTCCGTCCCGTTTGCGACCACTCTAGCCGAGGGAGAGGAATAAAGCGCAGACATCCAACCAAGCCACCTCAAACCCATCCCCAGAGTCGGGAAGACCTCCCCCATGAAAGCCCAGCTAACCCTGTCGAAGGCCTTCCCTGCGTCAAGAGCCAATAGAAGTACACCCTCCTCGCGAACCTCCCTGGAGCTCAGCACATGGAGAGTTTTCCTCATATTTTCAGAGCACTGTCTATTTAGGACGAATCCCGCCTGGTCAGGGTGTATTCAGCGTGGGAGGCAGCCTTCCAATCTGGAGGCCAGGATTCTAGCGAAGATCTTGGTGTCTATGTTTAAGAGCGAGATGGGTCTGTACGACCTGCACTCTGTCTGGTCCTTGCCTGGTTTGGGTATTACGGTGATTAGGGCCTGCAGGAACGTCAGTGGGATCGAGTCTCGGTTTCTAATTTGATTAACCAGTTTGGCCAGTGGCTTCACCAAAACAGATTGGGTCTGTTTGTAGAAGTCCGCCATGTAGCCGTCTCCCCCTGGGGCCTTTCCTGCCTTTAGTCTCTTGATGGCGCCCTCCACCTCTTCCTCTGATATCTCCCCCTCCAAGGCCTCAAGCTCAGAGTCAGACAGCCAGGGCAGGGGGTGTTCTGCCAGGTAGGCCCGGATGTCCTCCAATGATTCGCCTTCCTGTCTGGAATAGAGTTTGCTATAATAGTCGGCGAAACACTCTGCTATGTCATCCCAGCCACTGTGGATCTTACCCTCCCCATCCCTAAGGCGGGTTACCCCCCTCTCCACTCTGCAACCACGGGCCCTTTGCGCCAGGAGGGTCCCCACCCTATCACCCCATTCATAATACCTTTGCTTGGTGTACCTCATTTTCTTGATGACTTCCCCTATGAGGACCGTGTGGAGCTCTTGTCTTTTACCCTGCATCTCCTCTAGGAGAGCCCCACGGTCCTCCCCGGGGAGGCCCAGTCTGGCTCAGAGAACCCCCAATTCTGTTTGGATCTTTTTCTCGATTAGACCCCTATCCCGCTTGTGTCTCGAGCCCTCAGCTATTAGGAGGCCCCTGAAGGTGGCCTTTGCAGCCTCCCACACCACGGCCATGTCAGTCTCCCTATTATCATTCGTCTTGAAATAGGCCATGATTTCTTTCTTCATGAAATCCCAAAATATGGGGTCTCTAAGGAGTGTGTCATTACAACGCCATCGGGAAGACCTCGGGGAAACGGGCAGCGACCAATTGGCTATGAGTAGTTCATGGTCTGACCATGTTATAGCTTCTACCTTCGGTTGATCAATCTCCCCAATCCCCTCCTTGGAAACTAATAAGAGGTTGATTCTAGTGTAGGTGCAATGCGGGGGTGAGAAAAAGGTGTATCCACCCTGGCCCGGATGTGTTTACATCTACCCAGTAGTGTTCTTTCAGGAGGGTCTGCATGGCCAAGTTATCCTTGGAGATTCCCTTGGGTGCTCCCCCCTTTGCCGACCACCAATCCAGACGGGGGTCCATTATAAGGTTGAAGTCCCCACCAAGTATCGTGGTCCCCTCTGCCCATTCGTCCATTACACTGACGATCTGAGTGCGGAAACGTACCTGGCCGGAGTTAGGTGCGTATAGGGTGGCCAAGGTGACTCGCTCCCCCTCACAGGTACCCTTAACACCCAAGAATCGCCCTCAAAAGCCCCTCTTAGTTTCTGCTCCTGTGAGATGGAACACCCTGCCCAGGAGAATGCCCACCCCTTCCTTCTTGGAACTCCTGTGAGAGGCCCAATAGTTACTACCAATCTTCTTCCCCTTTATTTTCGACTCCTTCCCTTGTTTGTAGTGTGTTTCCTGTAGGAAAAGTACCATTAGGCGTTGTTCTGGGAGTTAAGGCCCTTAACATTCAACGTGCCTATTTTTCCTTCAATCATGATCGTTTTTCATGTTGTGCTCTGTAAACCCCTTTCAGTGTTTGCTATGTAGAACCCGTTGTGGAACAGATATCCATGTTTCAAACTGGTTTTCCCCTTTCCCCTTAACCCCATCAAAAACTCCCCCCAACCCCTCTTCTGTCTCCCTTACCCATTTCGTAGGGCGTTCATCGCCGGCTCCCCAGATGGGGTTGAAGCAAACAACGAACCACCAGGGTTGCTACCCTAGCCCCGGGAAAATGTTTGATGTAACACTTTCCATCAAGCCCTTTCATGCTAAGTGTTAGCCCCTCAATGCTGGGGGCGGGGGACCTGGCGATGGCGCTCCCTCTCCTCAATTCCCCCCGACCCTGGTATATGGTCCACTCCGCTTGACCCTCGTGGCACGTGTCGTGGCACAGGGCCACAAACCTCCGCCATTTCTCAAATGCAGGCTGCCAAGTGTCACTCTTTAGAACAACAAAACAGCCTCTGAATAGGCAACATTGCAACTTTGACCTGGGTCCTTCAAACAAAAGCCCGCCAACCGCAGAGATTAAGCCATAAATGCTACACGTGTGATCATGTGGGGCCTCCCCGGTCCGTGGGGGGGTGCCTAGTTTTCAGAAATTTTCGAGAGCCCTTGACTTTTAGCTTCCCTTGAGAGAGATCCGGGCCCAGAGGGGCACGGCCGTGATCCCTGTCGCCTCCGTCATGGTCTCTCGATGTTCCCGCGAGGTCTCCCGTGAGGTCATCTGTGGCCCTCTGAATGTCCACATCCGTAACTAGCTGGTACCTCTGGCCCTGCAATTCGAATGCCAAGTAGAATGGATGTCACCAGCGGTAGCGGACCCCCTTCTCCTGTACCCATCTGGTGATGGATCTGCATTTCTTCCTCATCTGGAGTGTGAGGGCTGAGAGGTCTTGATATATTTTCACCCTGGAGTTCCCATATTGAATATCTTGCAAGGTTCTCGCCCTCTCCAATAGCTTAGCCTTGTCTCTATAATAATGGAATCTTGCCAACACTGATCGTGGGCCCCTGCCGCCCCTGCCCGCCCGATGGACCCTGTTGAGCAGGAGCGTCTCACCAGAGTCTGATCCCAGGACGATCCTGATGATGTCTTGAACTTTGCTTTCCAGTCCTGCCTAGGTCTCCCCCTCTGTCTCCACCAGGCCGAAGATCCTCAAGTTGTTCCTCCTCTCACGATTTTCCATATCATCAACCTTGAGCCGGAGATCTTCCTCACGGTGCTGGAGCTCCTTGAATCTAGTCTCCATTTGCGTTTCAAGGAGGTCCGTTGATGCCTGGTTGTTCTCAACCCCTTTTGTTCGGTCCTCTAGCGTGGAGACCTTGGCCGTAAGGTCGGCCAGTTTGGCGCCCATATCTGTCCTCATACCTCTGATCTCCTCCAGGATCGTCTGAATATTACTCTGCATGGTGTTCATGTCTGAGGTCTGCATGGTGGTGGGACCGGTCTCCATTTTAGGGTGTCTTGGGGTGAACTGGTACTTCGCAAGAGTTTCTCTCCAGCTCATGGTATTTCACTCGCCTTGGGGTACGGGAATCTCTCGGGGCTCCTCCTGGTGTCCTCCTAGGGCCCAAAGTTGTTAATTTGCCCAATTCCTTGGGGTATCTTCAGGTGATTAAGGTGTGCGTGGATCTCTGAGCCCTGTTCCGCGGCCTACCACGTTGGTCTCATCGAGAGCTTATTCACCTCTGTCCCGACCCGGGGTCGATGGAGCTCGTAGATCTTCTTAGGTGTCCCTCCTGGGGGGTCTGGGTGGGCCTTGGTTAACGACAAAAAATTTTGTGCTGGGGGTTCCCCTCCGGGAGTAGGTCCAATCTGCTTTGCTCCCTTGTGCCCCCTTGATACAGTGAGGGGGGGCAGCAGTGCCGTATGGCCTCTTGCGTAACCCCCAGTGCTGATTGTTAATTACAGGGGGCTGCTGATAGGTGTATGGGCTGCAGATGGGCCCCCTGGGCAGACAGTGTCAGAGTTTCTCGCCTGGAGTAGCTGCAGATGGGCAACTGGGTGGGGCAGAGCCCCAGACGTGAGGCAGGGTGCTGCGAGAGGGCCCTGGTGTGGCCCTCCAGTGTGGGGTGAGGAATCTATAGCCCCAATGTTCATAGGGCAAACTCCCCCATGTGGGTTCTGCTCTGGCCACTGAACAGGAGGAGAGGTGGGGGGACCAGGCGCGCTCCCGCGACGGCCAGAGCCTGTCCCAGTGTTGTCGTAGGCTCCCCTACCCTGTGGTGCTCCTTAGGGGTCATGCAGGGTGGGCCCCCGCTGTCTTTGCGTTGGCGTGGAGATGTAGAAGTGCAGGCCGCAGGGGGGGGCCCAGGCGCGCTCCCGTGTCGGCCGGGCCGGCCTGTGTCCGTGGTGCTGGGGGCGGTGTGCGGCTGGCTGTAACGGGCCCTCCCCTGGTCACCACCCTCGTTCTAGAAGCCGAGCGCCGCTTAGCTCTGGTGTCTCCGGTGGCGGAGGGGCGGGGAGAGGGCCGCCGGCAGAGACCTCCGTGTGGCCAGCGGGTCCCCAGGGGGGAAGCCCGGCCCTGCTGCGGTGTGTCGGGTGACGCTCCTGGTGCGGGCGAGCGCGGATAAGGTGTCCGGCTCCTCCTCCTTCAGCGCAGCCGGCCACCACGCAGTACCGGCTCGGAGCTTCTACAGAGGTGCCTGAGGGAGGGGGAGGCCGTGAGCCTCGAGTGAGCGAACGAAAGCACCCTGCGAGACCGCTCCAACTCCTACACGTTCCTCGCCGGGTCCCCTCTCCAGGAATTTCGCCAGCAATTGGGGCTCGCTATACTTTAGGGCATGTTCCTTGGCTTGTTTCCCAGGGCCATGTGGGGAGCTTGAAGTTCAGGCAGCCATCTTGCCTGCGCCCACTGGTGGCCTCATAGTTCAATATTTTAGCAATGACCATGCGTGGGGGTGCTCCTGGTGGTGGCCTTTTCACCAGGGCTCTGTGCGCCCTCTCTACTGCAAACCCTTGGGTGAGGGCACCCCCTTTGATTTCCTGCAACAGCATGGTCTCGACATAGTTGGTCAGGTCTGGTCCTTCTTCCCTCACTGGGAGTCCCACGATTCTTATGTTGTTTCTGCATGCCCGGCCTTCTGCTTCTTCCCCTCTATCCTCTAAATTGTGCACTTGCTGACGCAATGTATGTACTTCGGTGGCGTTTGCTGAACATGTGGCAGTGTTTGACTTCAACTCCGTTTCCAAGGCACTTGTACATCCTGTCTTAATAACTTCATGTCCACCTGTACAGCGTCTATCTTGAACTCCAGTGAGGTCTTTAATTCTGCCATTGTAGCGTCAAGCTTAGCCCTCCATGTTACCTTCAAGTCTGCAATTGCCTCCAATATCTGCCGGTCGCTTCGTGCCAGGACTATTTCACTCTGCATGTGCTGTCCCTTGCTCTTGCCACCATCTGTCATGTGTGGTGTCCTGGCAAACACTTCCATTGTGGGCTGCTTCCGTTTCACTTTAGTTTGTTTAGAGGCTATGGCGACCCCAGGGGTGGTGTTTGTGTTCAGGGTTGCTGGTTCCATTCTGCTGCGGTGCCTCTCACCCCCCAGGCTTGCCCCTTCTCCATATCCATCGGGGGTCTGTTGTCCGTCTAGTGAACGGCACAGGGGCTTCTCCCAGCATGTTCTTCCAGCTGCCCCTGTGTTCCCGTTGCTTTCAGTACCCAGCTCAGCGGCCTCCATCCTTCATTATGGGTTTATCTTCTCTGCACAAGCATTCTTCTTGTGTCTAGCTGCAGTCTTTTCGATGAGCCCCCTGGCTCCCTGCCACTTTACTCGTGGCTCTCCTTTGCCCTGTGGATCTGCCAGTGTAGTAGTTTATTCCGCACCCCAAATGTACCTTGTCTGCCCCAGTTTGACAGGCAAATGCTTTGTGAGAGGGGCCTCAGCTGTGTCCCCTCCGTTGCATTAACAGCCCTCTTGGAGCACGAGCATCACGTTTGGGAATCATGTGCTGGGAAGAGCCTTTCAGTAGCACGCTTCTGAAGCCAGCTGTGCCCTGCTCCTCGCATCCATCTGAGCCGCTCTCCCTGTGTTATGAGTAAAGTTTGCCAGACCGCTACATTACCAGCTTTGTTTTGTGTGTGCCACAGTTACAGTGTCCCCCAGATACACTGTATCACATCTTTTCATCACGTCTTGACGTGCGATTCCGTTCTTGGGATCCTAGTGCCGCTTACAGGGTGGGGGTGGCGCTGTTTAGCCTCCAGACCTGAACTGCTCGGGGGCTCGGATGCGCACACGCGGACAGACACAGAGCTCCGTCCGACCCGTGCTTGCGTGAGACCACTGCTCCGGTGCTCATGCTATCCACATTCAGGTCCACACCTTCCCCTTCGCCTGCAACAGTTGTACCTTTACTGCTCTCCGTCCAGCTTCATTTTGCCATTGCAGGAACCTTGCGCGTCTTGTGATCTCTCTGGTCTCTGTGTTGGTGCACGGTCTCCGATCCACGTCCGATCTGTCCTTGTTGGGCAGCTAGTGTTTCCTCTGCATACCGTAGCAGATCGCCAGGAGTGTCTGCCAATTCCTTTGTCTTTAGACTGCGGCCATTTTGTTGCAACTTTTTCGGGACCCCAATTTCTTCATTTCGCCCATAACTTCCTCCATGATGGTCAGAATGAGCTCTGAGATAGTATGTTGCATGCAGCGTCCATTCGCATGATTTCCCATCCACTTTAATGGTGCGCACACCGCTCCCATCCGATGAGCTTTCCAGGATTATGTGCGCATCAGCAGGAGCTGAAGAGATTCCCATCTTATCCCATGGCTAGTTAGCCATGCCCCCTACTAAATCGACATTTATTTAACATCAGTTTTTAAATAAGCATTCTTTAAAAAGGGCAATATATGTAACAATCAAATATACTTTAAAATACTTTTCCAGAATCAGGATAAGCTTGGTAGATACTCTATAGAGATGCTTTTTACACACTTCCTACACCCAGAGGTGACTTCATTCACAAGGACAGTAATGACATTTATATATCACTAGTACACTTTGCAGATCCTGAGGTTGCAGAAAGGAAAGGTTAGAGGAAGAAAAAAGTATAAACGGTTCTCAGGGCATGTGATTATAATGAAATCTTCCAGTGAAGTCTAGATAAAACCTTTGCAGTCTAAAACCAATGTATCACCTCTGAGGGGCAGAAAATATCAAAGTCAATGGACTAGAAGAGTCTGGAGGGAGCCAGAAAAGCCAAAGTCAATTGATGCACAGCCTATGAAGCTGAGGCACTTCGTAGTTAATAAAAGTCTTGCACAGAGCTATACAGTTTTCTGTAGAAAATCACTGTAGGGTCACACGCTGTTACACTTGTGCAGGGTAGAGCTGCAATCAACTTTAACAAAAGTAGCTACTGCAAGTCTCAACTGAGAAGAGCAAAGCAAAAGACACAGAGGCAAGTACCCCACATCTGAACAGTACCTCTGGTTGGAAGAAGAGTGGTCCAGATGGCTTCTGTCCTGTTGCAGCGATGCAGATCCGGGGTTTACTGAGCCTCAGCCGTGGGGACACTAGGGAGGACGTCTGGAGGACTCCTGCAGCAATTTGGAGGTCGGCGGCAGCTACAGCTCTTTTCGGATCAGCGGCACTTCGCGATTTCAGCACCAACGTGGATCTTGGATACCGGTTGGGCTTCCTTCACTCCTTGAGTCCTGCACTCTGCTAAGGGGACTCTAGCTCTGGTGATACTGCTTCCGGAAGGTCCTTAGGAGACACCTGGAGCTTCTGGCCAGATTGCAAACAGTGCACTCGACTGCGGATTTCTCGACCCCTGGCACTTGGTTCCTGCAACAGCAAAGAAGTACAGCCAGTCAGAGAAGATGGCCCAGTGGAGTTCATGTCTGGGTTAGTGGGTCCCACTAACCCAAGGGAAATGTCGTCCCTTCCGGAGCTTCTCTTGTCGATCAGAAAAAGGAGTTTCAGCACAGCAGCAGGGCTTCACCGTGAATTTCAAAGGTCCAGGAGGATGCGGCAAGCTTCGTTCACAGTTTCTTTGTTGGGTGCTCTTCCCAGTGGTCACTCTACCTCTAGTCCCAAAGCCCTCGCCTTTTAAGCAGGTTTTCGCCCATTCATGCACAGCCTAGGCTGCCACTCAATGGACTGAAAGGACAGCCAGCCCACCAATCAGGAGTAAAACCCAAGAAAGACTTCACATACAGAAAATGGCGAAAAAAAAGAAGACCAGGGCCATTTTGACAAAATGGTCACCGATGGGTGCTATACAGAAGCTGAGGATTCAACCTGCGCTAGAAAAGCACAATGGAAAATTAAACCACTGCCACCAGGCATTTAAAATAGTGAGGGTAACATAAGAAATGTTACATGAGTAGGTAGGATAAGGGGCTACTAAGTAACCCCCCAGCACTCTCCATAAGATGGTGTGTGCTGGACCTTAAAAGAGAAAAGTTAAGTAAAGTAAATTTCACTTTACTATTCTTGGGAACAGTAGTTCACACAAGAAAAGGTATTTAAACCTTATGAGAAATCTAAAGGATTTCTTTGTGAGACTGCACTGAAGGTCCTGTCGGTCACCATACAAAAAGTAGATGCCTATGGTGTTTGTCAGACTCCAAAAATACATGTAATTCAAATCAGGTCAAAACACACGAGAGAGTGAGAAACAAATGTCTCACTCACTCCAAGGTTAGAATTAAAAAGTTCTAAAGTCCAGCAAAAGAGCTGGGGGTCTCTAAGGTTGAAGGGAATTAGGACAGAAATGAGAATTCTCCCTAACAGACATGCCAGGTACACGGCTCTGGTGTTAGCCTGTTGTCTTTCTCTGTGTAAGAAAGTGTTTGTGTTGGAAAAGGGGGTGGGGGTAGAGTTTTTAAAAGGTGTTACAGGGAATGAGGTACCGTGTCTCGCTCATCAGTGTCCCACATCCACTCCCCAAAGACCCCTCATCCAGGTGATCTCCCCCACTAGTTCATCCAATAGCAATGGGCGGTTCCTGGCCACTTGGATGACAGATCCCTGGTGACTAGTAAGTGAGACACTTTTGGGTTTCTCACAGGTCATCCAGGTGGACGCCACAGGTGCTTTAGACTTTTGTGTATCCCTGCTCTGGCACAGAGCGCTAAAAAGACCTAATTGCATTCCTTTAGTTGCGATTAGGTATAAACTCAGCCTTAATTCTTTGGTCGCAAGAAAGAAGTGGTAATTTTTATTGCTTTTTAGGAAAAATCTTATCTTTACGTGAGGATTCCATTTTTTGTTTTGTTTTAAACTTCTCTTTATTGGCAAGAAGCAGTAGCAGGTGGATCACATATTACATCAACAAAAGCATATTGCATAAACAAGGGTATGGACAGACATTCAATACATTAGCGGCAGAGCGGGCACATTCAAAGAAAGCAGATCGAGTCTCGTGGGAAGAGTCACAGTACAGCTTCCACCTCTGCTCGATCCGGCGTTGGAGGCGAGGATAAAGGTTCCAGATCAGCTTTAGCGTTCAGGTAGCTACAAAACTCAGTCCATATGTTTTTACGGCGAGCATTCACAGGCAATGTGTTGATATAGTCCTCCTCACACACCTGTGTCCAGGTGAGAGCCTTACGCCACATTTCTAGCGTAGGGGGGGATCGCCGCTTCCAGCACTGCAGTATGCATCTCTTGGCCACTATGGCTCCCATGTTCAAGAATTTTACAACCCGTCTAGCCCCCTCTCCCTCCCACCTCCCAAACAACACAGCCAAGGGGTCAGGATCTATCCGGAATCCCACCATCTCCGAGAGGGCCTCTAGCACAGCTTCCCAGAACGGGGCCAAAGCCCTGTAGGCCTAAAACATGTGTGCGTGATCCGCCTTGCTGGATTTGCATCTATGACATAATGAGGTTGATCCCGTGCGAACCTCCCAACCACTTGAGGAGTGTAGTACAGACGATTAAGGAGTTTGAATTGTATGCATCTAAATCTAGAGTTGAGGGAAACCTTACGCGTGTGCGCACACATCTTGACCCACATCTCGTCAGTGATTACCAACCCCAGTTCCTGGCTCCAAGCATCGCGAACTTTGCAAGATGGTTCCGCAGAGCGCTCAGCCAACATTTTATAAAGTGCGCATATCATGCCCCTACCCCCCGCTGAATTAGCAATGTAGCAAATTTCGGTGGACTCTGGGGGTTCGTACCGGTATGAGGGCCACATGTCCTGCACAGCCGCTCTAAGCCTAAAGTACTGCAGCAACTCCAGTGGTGAGCCTGAGTGTCCTGACCTCCATGTCTGCGGGGTGATGAATTTCCCCTCCGGGAACAGGTCAGAGAGTGCCCGATACCCCAAGTCCTGCCAGTGTTGCATGAGGAGCCTATCCTGCGTGGGGGCAAGGCCTGGGAATGACCATATGGGAAGCCATTTATAGTACGGACGGAGGTTAGAATGGGGTTGCAGCATATGTCTCCATGTCCTGATAGTGGTGGACACTGAATCTTCCGGGGCGTCAGACTGGTACGAGTGGAAGAGGATCAATGACATAACATTTATCTCCTCAGTTGCCAGGATCTCGAGTTTGACATGCGGAGGTGGGTCTTGGTGTTTGTACCAATGGGTCGCGTGTTGGGCCTGTGCGGCTATCCAGTATTATTGTGCTATGTCCAGCGCATTGAGTCCCCCTCTCCCGTATGGTAAGGTGATATGCTGCCACTTCCTGCGAACGGCCCCAGCGTGCCACAGGAACCGGGCGGACCCTGCGTGCAAGTTTGTGAAATAGTGCTTCTCAGGCCAGAGTGGGACGTTGGCGAATATGTATAGGAGCTTTGGAACTATAATCATTTTGATTAGCGACAGTCTTCTCGCTAAGGACAGGGGGAGATTACGCCACCTCTCCATTTTTGCCTCCGCGTACTGCGCTGCAGCACTGTAGTTGTCTGCCAAGAGGTAAGCCCTAGCCAGTGAGACCTGGACCCCGAGGTATTTGATGCCTTCTGGGGCCCACCTGAGTGGGAATTCGCATGATGGTTGGGGGGTTGCCGGTGTGAGAGGGAAGATGTCTGATTTGATGTAGTTTATAGTGAAGCCTGAAAATAAATGTGCCAATTTTGATGATCTCTCGGATGATTGGGTCTAAGTGGACCGAGGGGTCCCTGACATACAGAAGCACGTCATCCGCGTACAAAGATATAATTTCAGGAATCCCCTTACGAGTGTGTTTGTCTCTGCACTGTCTGTAATTGGCTCGATAGCCATTGCAAATAGTAGGGGGGAGAATGGACACCCTTGGCGCGTCCCTCTGTGGAGGGCAAAGGGAGCCGAGATATGGAAATTAACCAGGACTCTGGCCATTGGGTTTGTGTACAGTAGCTTCATATAGGAGAGCATGCGTGGGCCAATTCCCATCTTTTTCAGCATGGCCCACAGGTATTGCCATGACACCATGTCGAACGCCTTTTGGGCATCCAGTGTCACCACGACCGCATTAGCGTTAGGGACAATTCTAGACATGACGTTGAAGAGGCGTCGGATATTTAAGGAGGTAGAGCGGGCAGGGACAAAGCCGCTTTGGTCTGGGTGAATAAGGTACGACATGATGGGAAGGAATCTGTTCGCAATTATCTTGGCGAAAATGTTTGTGTCTGTGTTAATAAGGGAAAGAGGTCTGTAGGAGCCACATTCCTCCGGGGGCTTGCCTGGCTTTGGGAGTACAGTGATTATAGCCTCGCGCAGGGACTGGGGGAGAGTGGCAAGGCGAAGGGACTCGTCCCATACTTCATGCAAGCGCGGGGCCAGTAGAGCGACATGCTCTTGATAAAATTCAGCGGTCAGGCCGTCCGGTCCGGGGGCCTTGCCTTTTGGGAGGGCGGAAATAGCCTCAGTGATTTCATCTAGGGAGATGGGAGCGTCAAGCTGCTCTTTGGTGGCGGGAGATATATAGGACATGGGGATATTATCGAGGAGACGATCCAGATCCTGAGGACTGTGCTCACTCTGCAGGGCGTAAAGGGTTGCATAAAAGTCGGAAAAGGCCTCCAGAATGGGTTGGTCAGCCCAGTGACGTACGCCGTCCTCGCCCCTAATGCTATCAATACGGGTTCTGCCCCCCTCCATCCGGGCCAGCCTGGCCAGAGTTCGACCGGGTCTTTCCCCCTCGCCACATTTGCGAGCCGCAATGGGTCGTGCGTAATATCTTATTTCCCTGAGGGCATGCGCCTCGAAGCTCTCCAATTCTGCCCGTATCTGTGCCAACTTGGGCGGGGAGGGAGCAGAGTTGTATTCACGCTCTAGTTCCTTGAGTTTTGATTCAGATCTTTGTATAGAGTTCTTCATGTCTTTCAGGACCCCTGCTTCCCAATAAATACACATCCCTCTGATGTACACCTTGAAAGCCTCCCACCGGACCCCGTCTGTTGTGTCATGACGTTTATTGGTGTCAAAAAAGGTGTTGATGTCCGCAAGGATGTCGGCCTTGAAAACTATGTCATGTAGTGCCTCAGATTTGAAGCACCAGCCGGAGTGGCACGGTAGTGTGTGTTGTAGGGTAATATCGAGTGTCACTGGAGAGTGATCTGAGAGTGTGCGTGGCAAGATCTGCATGCTGAGGTTCCTCCCCATCAGCCCGGCTGACAGGAGAAAGAGATTGATTCTGTAATGGCTGTCGTGTGCCGAGGAATAAAATGTGTTTTCCCTAGCTATTGGGTTGAGTGCTCGCCAGACATCTATTAGGCCAGCCGGGCCCAAGTGTTCCTGGAGCCGACGAGCGGCTCTAGACAGTATCCTTTGTGCAGCGCCTGATCTGTCTAGCTCAGTGTTCAGTATGAGGTTCATGTCCCCCCCACCAGAAAACCGGGATCCCTATGTATCTCGAAAGTAGGGTATTGATATCATCGAAGAAGTCGGGGGTGTCTGTACTCGGGGCATAAGTGTTGACCAGTAGGCATTCCGTGTTAGCCAACAGGCAGTGGAGGATCACATATCTAACCTCTCGATCTATGTAGTTAGTACGTAAGGTAAACTCCACTGATTTATGAATTAAGGTTAGCACCCCCCTGGATTGAGAGGAGTACACTGTGTAGAATGTATTGGCTCCCCATGCCGGCGCCAGGGAGGCGGAAAGGTGCGCAAGTGCATGGGTTTCCTGCAATAGAAGAATATTGACCCCATGTCTCTGTGCGTATGCAGTTATCCTACGAGCCTTGGTGAAATTACTGAGCCCCCGGACATTCCATGACATTAGCCTAATAGCCATGTTACAAGCTTAAGGAACATCCCAGAACCGCGTAGCATTGATCGTTGACCATGTAGTAATCTTCGATGCAGGGGCACCATCTACCACCCTCCAAGCCACACGCTCCTTGCCATTTTCACAATAACATCCCTCAACATTACCACCCCCACCCTCACTGTCCTCCCCAACCAAGCAGTGTATAAGACCCCATCCCAATACCCAGCGGGGGCACGCCCTGCGGAACAAGGGCGCACACAGCTGCGCGCCCAACTGGGGCGCGTACAACGGCCGTAACATGCCAAACTCGGCATTGCAGCTGCAACGGGGGTCGCTGTTGCCGTGAACCCAACTTGAATGTGAGATTGGTGCAGCGCACCGTGTATTATGCAACGGTAACAATTAGTACATTACGGGGAGCTTTAACAATAGGTTACACTTAGCAAAGGATATAGATGATGCGAGATTCATAAGTACCACAAAGGAAGCGTAAAGGGCGCGCTTAAGTAGCGCCCATGGCGGCCCACATGTATGGGTCAATGTTCACCTCTTCAGTTACCCGCTGCTGGCTCCTCGAGTGGGTTGGGGAGAGGAATGTGGGCTTCGATGAATTACACTGCCTCCTCGGGTACCGTGAAGAAGTACAACTTGTTGCGATGAGTAAGCTTCAGGCGTGCCGGAAATAGCATGGCATACTCAATTTGCCTTTCCCTGAGCAGTTTTTTCACGCCGTTGAACTGCCTACGCTCCATTTGCACACCCATGGAAAAGTCTGGGAAAACTCTGATGGTTTGGGATTTAAATTTCAGTTCCCCTTTCTCCCGGGCCAAGCGTAGTATGTGGTCTCTGTCCCGAAAGCTCAGAACCTTGGCAATGATCGGCCTGGGCAAGTCTCCCAGTTTGGGACGTGGGGCAAGCGCCCGATGGGTTCGTTCAATCGTGAAGAACGGGGAGAGTTGGGGGTTGCCCAGGAGTTCTCTCAGTAGATCCTCAACTGCCTGCTCCATCTTACCCTTTAGTGCGGACTCCGGGACCCCCACGATACGGAGATTATTCCAGCGGGACCTGGATTCCAAGTCGTCGCACTTTGCCTTGACTTGCCTCATATCCCGCACTAGTTCAGAAACAGTGTTTTGAAGAGTGTGCACGCCATCCTAGGTGGTCCCAATGCGTGTCTCGGCCTCCGCCAGTCTGGTGCCGTGCGGGTCCAATTTGGCTTGCATAGAAGCAACACTTGCATTTATGCCGTCCAATTTTTCGTGAAATGAGGCGAAGTTTTTCGCCATAGTTTCCATCAGGCTGGTGAGGTCAGGCTGCGGAGATCCGGATGGTGGGTCAGAGTCGTCCCGGCTCAGAGGTGACCTCCCCTGCTCCTGTCTGGGGAGCAACCTAGCATATTTGTCCATTGCTCCCGCCTTGTCGGTTCCGCATGATTTACTTGGCATACTACGGGAGTGCAATGAAGCACCACGGGGCAGCTCCTGCCAATTGTTAGGACAGTAATCCTTGGGCCCCTTGGGTGCAGTAGTATCAGGACAGGCAGGGGAGTCCCACCCCTCCGCCAGCAGGAGTCTAAATTCGGTGTACGGGTAGTGCTGAACTGCTCACCGGGAGACACCGCTCCAGAGCAGGATCACATGTCCCGGTAGTTGCAGCGGCAGAGAAGGCTCAGACGGAAGCTCGGACGTAGGCCGCAACTCCGGCACCTCGTGTGAGCGGCCCAATGTAATCAGGGCAGGCCTCAAGGGCGGTGGGTCTGCGATGGTAGGTCTGGATCCCCAGCAGTTCAGTTTACCGCCCCAGGGCTGCAGCTCCACAGCAGTTGACAGCCCCCAACCTCCTCACCCGCAGGGGCATAGCTCGGATCTTTCAGCCGCAGGCCAGCAAGCAACCAGGAGGCACACAGGATAGGAACCGCTTCAGACACCGGTCAGCCCATAAGGAGAAGCTTGGGAGGAGGGCACCGCCTGGGCGGTTCGTAGAGGGTCAAGTGCGCAGGTGGCAAGGCCAGGAAAAAATATAGTCTGCTGCTCCGGCGGCCTCCAGGGGGGCCTCCCCCCTGACGATGTTGCGCGGCTCCGCAGGGCACCAGAGGTAGGCAGCCGCTCCGCCAGGCTTAGGCAGTCACAGTGGCATCTAGGGCCGAGCCCGCCGCAGCGTCACGTGGCACGTTAGGCCTCAACGAGCGGGGAGCCTTGTCGGGAGGAAAAAGGGTCCTGCTCGGTGAAAACGTCACGGTTTTCACCACGACTTGGATCAATATGTCGCTCCGAGGGCAGCCAAGACGATGAGCTTACTCCCAGCGACGGATGGTACAGGGAACCGGTGATATAGGCGTATATACAGCAGTCGGCACAGAGCTTGAAAGCTAGGCAGCCATCTTGCAGGCTGCTCAACAGCGCCCTGAGGATTCCATTTTTGAAATGTTTTCAACTAATGGTGCACTATGTAATGAGCCATCTGTAAACAAGTTTACAGATTCTTGTGATGGTTGGTAAACCAACATTGGCGGTAATCGACATGATTTAATTGAGAACTCCAATAGCGTTAAATACATTTTGTACAGACATGACTGGATAGCCACATTGGAAAGTATGCATTCCTTTTCGTCACTTGCCCATTTGAGTAATGAACATAAGCATTAGGGCTCATTGACTCCTTATTTATACATATTTCCTGACAGTCTTGCCTATTACCAATTTATGCATTTTAGGTTGGATATTATAAAAACCAGGTCTACACTTTTACGTTGGAAATTGAATTCCTTGGATGCAGCATTCTGTAGATTCTGTAAGGACCTGAATGCAATGGAAACTTTAAAACACTTAATCCTTGAATGCCCGGCTTTGTTAGCACAAAGAAATACTTATTATAGAAAATTGCAATGTCACTTTTTATATGGTAGCTCGGAAGGTGTTTGGAGTAGATTGCTGCTTGGTTATCCTATCTTTGTGGCTTTGGCCACAGTGTTTTTTTTTGAGAATTCTTAAACTCTTTGTAAGATGTAATTTGAGGGACAATGAAGCAAATTTTAACCTTACCTGTTTTGTACTTGATTTCAGGTTTTATTGTTATTCATAGTGTGCAATTATTATCTCATGTTTTGATATGTTTTATTGCTATAATTAATTAATGTTTTGTCAGGTTATATTGCTAAAATGAATGATTGTATGTGGATCATTGTTGTTTTAAAATGTTAACATGTGATCATTTTAAAATGTTAACATGAGTTCATTTTAACATGGGATAATTGTGTTTTTTCTCATTTTTTGTATTGTGCTTTGTAAAGGTTGAAATTATTTTTAACCGTATACAATAAAAGAATAATAATAATAGTCCATTTAAAGGCTTCTGAAAGATTTCAGTTGTTCCTCTGGGCAAAGGCCCGATCCAGTAGGCTGACGGTACCATCCTGGTCTGCCTGGGGTAGAGGGTTTGTTTTTATCAGCCTGCCCAAATCCTAGGTTGCACCTCTCAGTGGTGGAGAGCTCTTCAACTTCTTGTAAGTGAGTGGTCAAGGCCCGCTCTAGGGTCCCCTGTGGTACAGGATCAACAGGTATTACTTTAATACTCTGATCCGCTGCATTGTGTACCACTATTTCTACTTCTCCCCTATAGCCTGGGTTGATGGCCCCGACGTCTACATCCAAGGAGTGTTTCCAAGCCACCCCAGACTTAGCAACCAACCGGATATAGGTCCCTTTTGGCAGAGATGGTTAGTCCCATAGATATTAATATTCTTTCCTGAGTGGGGATCTACATCTTTCAGGCTAACTAGGTCAGACTGATGAGTAGGTATTTTAGGGAGTCTAGCACTGGGTCTAATTGTGTTACTGACATGTGGGTCAATCCTGTGTCGGGTTGTGCACATCCCACTACTGACACCACTTGTGGTAGGTCAGAATCATGAGACAGACCAGCAGGCACAATTTTCAAAAGGTTTATTTTCCCTTCCGATTCTAAAAACCTAATCTTTCCTCAACTCTGCGATACAAAGCCCTACTCTATACAAATGAAGATAACAAGGGTGTTTGTCAGTGTGTCAAGATGGTCAACATAAAATATGTCCTCTGTCCAAAAATCCTATTCTAACCTACTTTCTCTCTCTGCTGCTCAAAAGAAAAATATACAGCAAGAGGGATGGGATCACCCACATGCCTTCTTCGAAGACAGAATGAAAAGGACACGAGTACAAAGAGAATGGTCTGTTATTGTCAAATAAAAAAATTGCAAAGCACTGGAAAGTTTTGGAACAAGGATCTAATTAATTACCTAATTTGCCTTTTGCTTATAGAAAAAGGAAAAGCATTCGGTGATGAATATGAGGATGCCGTCCTTTCTCCCCTAGAGGGGAGGCCCTTTCCCATGGGGCCAGGGCAATGCATCCACAGTATAATAGTTCCCCTGAGGGTGGTGCACTGAGGGAGAAACACATGGGGGAGGAACCCCCTTATGGGGTTATGGACGACCATGTTCAGAGAATGCGGAATGTCACCACGTTAGTACACCTAAACCTTTTGCCAATGTTCAGTCCTCTCCTCCCTTTTTTTGATAAGGCCAATATCTGTTATTGCTAAATCGTTAACCTAATATACTTGACAAGATTCAAACCTTAGAAAAATGCAAAGTAGTTACATCTGACTCTATGGCATGTACTGAGAAGATGACCAGGAGTCCAAGGATCAGTCTGGAGAAACAGAGTGAGAGCTTTAGCTTCTCAACGAATGTGATTGGCCCAAAGCAACTCCCTTTTCCAATGCAGGAGTTTAAACATACCACAGCTCAGATGCATCAGGAGCGCAATCCTCCAAGGGGGAAACCGGCAAGCTATGCAGCGGCGAACGGGATGAGAGGCAGCAGGAGGGAAGCCGAAAAGTGGCAAAAGCGAAAGAGTGATAAAAAATTGTGAAATCAAAGTGGTCCTACAACGGGTCAAGCAAAACACTGTGCACATTTGAAAGTCTTCGATGTCAATGGCATAAAGACAGTTGATGACAAAGTAGATGAAGTTGGTCCGAGCCCAACAAAGGGAGACTGATTGAATATTGTGTTGAAAAGGATCTGAGCTCGGCTGAGGGGGATCTGGGGTGAACCGTGAATCACCCGAGAAATTGAATGTATGAATATCCTGCGAACATTGTGTTATGAGCATCTGAGCCCGGCTGAGGGGAATCAGAGATGAATAGTGGGGACCGCCTGAGAAATTGAGTACTTGTGAAGTCCGAAGAGGAAAAGAACGTGTGGTTTGTTTGTCGCATCAAGCCCTCTGAGAGAAGAGACTTTGAAAGGCAAAGGGACTAGGATTGTACTTTATCCTCGTGCTAAAGAAGCCAGAGACTGTGCTAAGCTTGAGTGTACCGCTTTGTCCTGTGCTGAAAATGTGGGTTAAGGAGGCCAACGGCCTGAATCTGACATGTCATTTTGTGAACACTTCTTTCTTTTTCGTAACACTGTTTCCCACACTATTTGTATTTAGAATTTAGGATTGGCAATAGGTCTATTAGTATAGGCCCTTTTATTTTGACAAGACACCACTAGGACTGCGTTATTATTATTTGATGGTTGTAGCTTGCTCCCGTCTGTAGATTTAGGATTAGGTAGGCATTTTTCAAACCCTTTTTGAAGTTCAATAAACACCCTTGAACTGTGGTCACTTGTGTCTGTCTTAATGTTGATACCATGCCTTCCTTACAGAGTCCTACAGTTTTGAACATTTCGTTATTTTTGCCACTTTTGATTACCCAAGAGACTGGGGAACTTTTCTGTTGGCTAGATCTACAAAGAACACTTTACTTTAGGAAGAGATCATCCCTGCACAGTTGGTATAAGTTAATAGTTTTAGGGACAGAAGTAGGCTTTTTGAGACGACAGTGATGGACTTTCTTATTTGGACATTTTGACAATGTTCTTAGTTTTCTTAGAGGCAGGGAAACCCTCTTAGTTTTAGGGACAGAGAGGCATTTTTCCAACCAAAATATAATAAACGCCTCTACCCAAAAACATGCCACCATTGTGTCCAAGCCTTGCTTCTGCATCCTCACATATGGTATCAGGAGCGAGAGCAGACCTGGTTCATACAAACGGGGGGACTCTTACCAAACTTAGTGAGTGCGCTAGTCCTCTTTCAGTCGCAACTAAGGAGTCAATAGGATTTCATCTCTCCAGTAGTAGGGAAGCAGTCCTAGAACCCAGCTAAAGACAACTAATTGTCATGATGCCTACCCCCGGGAAACCAGACCAGTTCCAGCAACCCTGGAAGCAGGCATCAAGTTATTTTGAGCAAGCCCAAAAGCCCCTGCTAGGGGCTGTTTGGGTGCGGTCCTGGAGCCTATGGCACCAGGCTCATATGGAGAGTCAGTCCTGGCGCCATAGGCACCAGGCTCATAGAACAGACCATGCTGCAAGCTTACCTGGTGCAGACCATGCTGCAGAGCTCCAAGCCAAATGAGGCTTGGAAGGGACTATTTTACCTAGGGACTATTTTTTTACTCGGGTGGGGCTGGGGAAGAATACTTACCTGGGACTACTTTGGAGGCTATTTAAACCACGCCCGATGAGCAGCACACGCTTCGCGTTATTCTGCATCCAGCAGCGTAACGCTCACCGTGTATGCAAGCCTGCATTCAGTTTTCTGCCACGCCCGCCTCGAGTCTGCAGCTCCTAGAAAAAGGGAGGAACAGAAGGAGAAAGGTTAGAACAACAGCAAACCTTTGATCCTTGCCTAAATTCCGGAACCCACCGCACCTTCGAGCTGGAAGAAAGAAGCATTTACGTGCGCCGCCTCGCCTGCTGCAGCGCCGCGCTGAACTCACCGGCCTTCGCAACATCCTCACGATCCACCGCATCCTTCTGCACGTTCCCGCCGCATTCTGGCACCTAAGGGGAACACAAGAACAGCAAAGGTGAGCCAAGGAAATAAACAGAGGCAATAGTAACTACCCCCATAACCTTACCTGATTACCGCTGGGGGTACTATTCCTTTTCACGGTTCGGCGCAGTCTCCATTGCATCCTCGCCGCACCCCGGCCCCTAAGTGGAACAAAAGGACGACAAGGTGAGACAACGGGACAAATAAGGGGAACTCCTCTCACTGCAATAGACTTACCTAATTTTACCGCCGGAGGCACAATTCTCCGAACTTCATATTTTCTCGCCACACCTGAATAAGGGAACAAGCAGCTTACATTCTGGCCTTATTTTATTGAACTGTGTAGGATAAGCCAAATCCTTACCTGAACTTTGTCAGCTACCATGAGGAACTCTTTGCTGGGGTCAAGCTGGAAACTGCAAGGAATTGGACAAGAGTGAAAGTCAGACATGTGAACTCTTACGAACTACATATTTTTCGGAGTCAATATTGTTCTGGAACTCACCAATTCCTTCGAGCTAGTGAAGCAACTGGTTATCAACGCGCCCCTGCGCTCAATGTAGGATGGAGAGCTCATCTTTTCAAACCATCAGGTGAGACTATAGAGGGGACATCAAAGGTGATCTGTGGGGAGAACAGTGGGGGTGGGGAGAATTTACGCTCAACTCCACGGGTGGTTAATCCCCTTTCTCCATTTGCAGAAAAATATTCCTACGGGCCAAGCAAACGAAGCTAGGTGGGCCAGTCCAGTCCGTCATCTCGGCCCTACGCGTCACATTGGTGGAGACCGCAGCTGTCCAGTTCAGATCGATGCCTCTGTGGGAGCCAGGTGAGCGTAACAGAACGCGAAGCCTACCCACAAATTCCCACCAGGGCGTTATGGATACCTCAGAGACTGACCAATTGGCCGAATTACTAGGGGAACTGAGGGCTGAAGTGCATTCAGCCCGTCAAGAAACTAATGCTCTTAGGAGAGAACTGATTTTGTCAAAGGAGGAAACTGATGACCTTGCTAGGCAACTATTGCAAAGCCAGGCTGGACAATCACCCCTACCTGGTTCCGGGGGTAATCCAGCTCCTGTGTTATCGAGTAATCCTGTGCAAATAAACCTACCAGGAAATATTCCATTAGCTCCACCCGAACGCTTTGCCGGTGATCCCAAAAGGTTCGCCGTGTTTATGAACCAATGCCGCCTGCACTTTTTATGCAGACCTGGAGCCTTCCCAAACGACCAAGCCAAGGTAGCCTTTGTATTGTCATATCTCAGCGGCAGTGCAGCTGATTGGTCAATTCCACTAGTCACTCAGGATGACCCAATTCTTCGTGATTTTCAGGGCTTTCAAACTAGCATGGAAAGACTATTTGCGCGGCACTCCCAAGGACAGGCCCTGGATAACGAACTTTTGTCCCTACGACAGGGTAACCAGGACCTTTTATCCTACATCAAGACCTTTAATAGGTTGATAGTGGAAACTGGATGGCCTGAGGTAAAATGAATCAAGTTATTTCATTGTGGGCTTCGAGGAGAACTCAAGGATGTCTTGGCTCAAGTCGTGAACCCACCTCAAGACTACGCTGAATATATAGACTTAGTGGTTCAGTTAGATCACAGAACAGAAAGGCTGATCGAGCCAAGTTTGAGAATCAGGTGTTCGTCAAAACTCACGCTAACCCCAAAGGAGCAGATGCTTCAGAACCCATGCAAATCGGAGGGGTTAAAGGAACCTTAACCCAGAAGGAAAGAGAAAGAAGACGACAAATGCAATTGTGTCTATATTGTGAAACTTCTGGGCATTTTCTATGGGATTGCCCTGTAAAACCACCCAAGAAGGTGGTAGGAGCTGCTGATAAAAGCCATATGGAGTCAGACTCAGGAAACGACCACGCTCGACAAACGTAGAGGTCCGCTTGCCGAGCTTGAAGAAGGATACTCAGACCTCGCATTTCATCATACCAATGGTCCTCGTAGATCCAAGGCAGCCATCGCATATACACGCAGTAAGGGCATACATTGATAGCGGGGCCATAGGAAACTATGTGGACTATGAATTGGCTTCCAGGATGAATCTACCTCTATGCCGAAAAACCACCTCAGATGTCATCACCACAGTCGATGGAACTGAAATTGCCTCTAGGCCTATAACTCATTCCACCGCAGAGATGACTCTATTCGGTCAGGATGGGCATCGAGAGACTATTGTGTTTGATCTAATCAATGCCTCACAGTTTCAAAGAATACTGGGGATAACTTGGTTGGAAACACATAATGCTTGTATTGATTGGCGAGAGAAGAGAATAACCTTCCCGGATTGTGCACAAACCTGTTACCCACAGAAAAATCAGAACGTAGGCCTGGCCACAGTGACCACAGCAGTCATGCAACTACCTCCAGAATACCAAGAATTCCAGGATGTCTTCCAAAAGGAACAGGCAAACACCTTATCTCCTCACAGATCGTATGATTGTCAAATCGATCTCATACCCGGTGCACAACCCCCTTGTAGCAGGATCTATGCCCTTAAGGAACCTGAGAACCTTCACCTACGACAATATCTAGACCAATACCTTGCCAATGGCTTTATTCACCCATCCAAGTCCCCTGCATCTTCAGCATTGTTCTTCGTGCCCAAAAAGGAAGGTGACTTCAGAACGTGCATAGGCTACGAGGCATTGAACCAGATAACTGTTAAGAACCGATACCCATTGCCTCTGATCCCTGAATTATTACACCAAGTGAAGGACGCTTGTATATACACTAAATTAGATTTCCGGGGGGCATACCATTTGGTACGTGTAAAAGAGGGCGACGAATGGAAGACTGCTTTCTGCACTAAGTATGGTTTTTTCAAGTACCAGGTGATGCCTTTCGGGTTGTGCAATGCACCAGCAGCCTTCCAATACTTCATGAACAATGTCCTTCGTGAACTCATTGACGTTTGTGTTGTTGTGTATATCGATGATATTCTAGTATACTCCTCTTCAGAATCTGACCATGTGAAACACGTCCAAGCAGTCCTTGAGAAATTGCACCAGCACAAACTATACGCAAAACTAGAAAAATGTGTTTTTCATGCCACAGAAGTTGAATTCCTTGGGTTTATCCTGACCCCAAAGGGAGTCCGAATGGACTCAAGAAAGGTGGACGCAATCCTTAAGTGGCCTCACCAAGTTCAGTTAAAGGAGTACAAAGCATGCTCGGCATTGCCAATTTCTACCGCAGATTCATCCCAGATTTTTCACATGTCGTACATCCCATCACAGCACTCTTGCGAAAAAATAAATGCTTTATATGGACTGAAGAAGCTGAGAAAGCTTTCCAAGAGCTGAAAGCAAAATTCACGTCTGCACCTGTGTTAAAGCACCCACACCCTGAATTTCCATACATAGTGGAAACTGATGCATCCAGTCTAGCCATGGGAGCTGTCCTGTCTCAAAAGGACCCTGAACCTGGCCAGCTTCACCCAGTAGCATTTTGGTCCAGAAAGTTCTCTGCACCCGAGTTAAATTATGCGGTTACCGACAAGGAGTTATTAGCCATTAAATCCGCCTTCAAGGCTTGGCGGCACTATCTTATCGGTGCCAGGCATACCATTACTGTGATTACCGATCACCGGAACTTACAGTATTTAAAAACAGCAAAGGCCCAATCGTCACGTCAACTCCGATGGGCATTATTCTTTGGCGAGTTTGATTTCGTGATAACCTATCGACCAGGTTGCAAGAAAGGTAAAGCAGACGCCTTATCCCGAATAGGGATGGGAGAGGCAGAAGTGAACCCAGAACCAGTACCTATAATTTCCGAACAAAGGATCCTTGGCATGACTACTCTACAGACACTAGAGGACATTCAGATAAAGATCCAGCAACTCTTTGATCCTGCAGCTCTGCGGGACTGGATAAAGAAAGGCCCGGACTACTCTCTCACCAATGATCTGCCTTATTACCAAGGGCGACTGTTTCTGCCATACAAGGAACTTCAAGAGCAAGTCATTTCCGATTATCATGATACCCTAATGGAGGGGCACCCAGGTATTGCAAAAACTGAAGCTAAGATTAAAAGACAATTCTGGTGGCTCACCTGGCGAAAGGATATTAAATCATTTGTGATGTCTTGTGGCATTTGCGCCCAAAACAAAAGTCAAAAGAAAAAACCAGCTGGACTCTTACAACCCTTAGACATTCCGCCTACACCATTGCACACCTTATCGTTAGACTTTATTACTGATCTACCTCCTTGTAATGGGTTTAACACCATTCTAGTTATTGGGGATCTTTTTTCCAAGAAGGCCCACTTTATTCCTTTAAAAGGACTACCTTCAGCCTTAATCCTGGCCAAAGAATTCCTTGAAAACATTGTTCGCTTACATGAATTTCCGTCTGTGTTGGTCTCTGACCAGGGCAGTCAATTCATTTCACATTTTTGGAAGAAATGTTGTCAATTGGCGCAAATCGACGTGAGATTATCGACCAGTCACCACCCCCAGGCCGATGGTCAAATGGAGAGGACCAACCAGACTCTTGAACAATACCTGCGTTGTATGTTACATCAAACTGAGAGTAATTGGAAGGACATCCTTTGGATCGCCGAATATGCATACAATAATTCAGTACATTCTGGAACTGGACAAAGTCCCTTTTATACCCTATATGGGCACCAGCCTCGAACCTCAGACCTTGACTCACCCCAACACATAGAAATTCCCGCAGTGGACCATCTACACGCTACGATTACACAAGCCTTTAAGGAGGCAACTGCACATTTGAAACAGGCGAAGGAGAAATATAAGAAAGATGCTGATCGGCATAGAAGTGATACTCCACAGTACCAGATAGGGGACCAAGTATGGTTGGCCACAAAACACATACCTTTCAAGGGAAAGCGGACCTTTAACCCTAGATATTTGTGACCTAACTCTATTAAGGCCATTATCAACCCGGTAGCCGTCAAGTTGGACTTACCTGCTAATATGCGAATTCATCCCATCTTTCATGTGTCATTTTTGAAGCCAGTGCAACCAGGGACAAGACTAACCAAGCCACCAGACCCCGTCCTTATAGACGGGGAACTCGAATTTGAAGTTAAGAACATCCTGGACTCCAAGATGGTGAAGTCAAAGCTTTTTTATTTAATCGACTGGAAAGGGTACGGACCACAAGAAAGGTCTTGGGAACCCAGTGACCACGTGCATGCACCTCGATTGGTGAAAAGATTCCACTGAAATTTCCCAGACAAACCAAAACCACGGGGAAGAACGACTTTAGGAGGGGCCTTGGGAGGGAGTGCTGTCATGATGTCTACCCCCGGGAAACCAGACCAGTTCTAGCAACCCCGGAAGCAGGCATCAAGTTATTTTGAGCAAGCCCAAAAGCCCCTGCTAGGGGCTGTTTGGGTGCGGTCCTGGCGCCTATGGCGCCAGGCTCATATGGAGAGTCAGTCCTGGCGCCATAGGCACCAGGCTCATAGAATAGAACCTAATGCAGACCATGCTGCAAGCTTACCTGGTGCAGACCATGCTGCAGAGCTCCAAGCCAAATGAGGCTTGGAAGGGACTATTTTACCTAGGGACTATTTTTTTACTCGGGTGGGGCTGGGGAAGAATACTTACCTGGGACTACTTTGGAGGCTATTTAAACCACGCCCGATGAGCAGCACACGCTTCGCGTTATTCTGCATCTAGCAGCGTAACGCTCACTGTGTCTGCAAGCCTGCATCAGTCTTCTGCCACGCCCGCCTCAAGTCTGCAGCTCCTAGAAAAAGGGAGGAACAGAAGGACAAAGGTTAGAACAAGAGCAAACCTTCGATCCTTACCTGAATTCCGGACCCACCGCACCTTCGAGCTAGAAGAAAGAAGCATTTACGCGCGCCGCCTCGCCTGCTGCAGCGCCGCGCTGAACTCACCGGCCTTCGCAGCATCCTCACGATCCACTGCATCTTTCTGCACGTTCCCGCTGCATTCTGGCACCTAAGGGGAACACAAGAACAGCAAAGGTGAGCCAAGCAAATAAACAGAGGCAATAGTAACTACCCCCATAGACTTACCTGATTACTGCCGGGGGTACTATTCCTCTTCACGGGTCGGCGCAGTATCCATTGCATCCTCGCCGCACCCTGGCCCCTAAGGGGAACAAAAGGACGACAAGGTGAGACAACGGGACAAATAAGGGGAACTCCTCTCACCACAATAGACTTACCTAATTTTACCGCCGGAGGCATAATTCCCCGAACTTCATATTTTACTCGCCACACCTGAATAAGGGAACAAGCAGCTTACATTCTGGCCTTATTTTATTGAACTGTGTAGGATAAGCCAAATCCTTACCTGAACTTCGTCAGCTACCACGAGGAACTCTTCGCTGGGGTCAAGCTGCAAACTGCAAGGAATCGACAAGAGTGAAAGTCAGACATGTGAACTCTTACGAACTACCTATTTTTGGAGTCAATATTGTTCTGGAACTCACCAATTCCTTCGAGCTAGTGAAGCAACTGGTTATCAACGCACCCCTGCGCTCAATGCAGGATGGAGAGCTCATCTTTTCAAACCATCAGGTGAGACTATAGAGGGGACATCAAAGGTGATCTGTGGGGAGAACAGTGGGGGTGGGGGGAATTTATGCTCAACTCCACGGGTGGTTAATCCCCTTTCTCCATTTGCAGAAGAATATTCCTACGGGCCAAGCAAACAAAGCTAGGTGGGCCAGTCCAGTCCGTCATCTCGGCCCTACGCGTCACATTGGTGGAGACCCCAGCTGTCCAGTTCAGATCGACGCCTCTGTGGGAGCCAGGTGAGCGTAACACTAATACCAACTGACTTAGTATTGATCCCCCCACTCTTGGACTTACATCAGGTTGGCCACACAATCTGGCCTGGCTTGGAAGTATGACCTAAATGTAATGGTGGGGGTAATAGACGCAGGCTTTAGAGGGGATGTCAAAATACTATTACAAAACAATAGGAAACAACCCTATGGCATCAAGCCCGGGGACAAAATAGCTCAAAGTATTTTGTAGAAAGCCATATTCCCCAAAATAGTAAACAAGAACGAACCAGAAGATACAGAGAGAGGAACCAAGGGTTTTGAGGAGGCTGATATAGAACCAGAAAGTACCCTGAGCTGAGAAAGATCCCCCCTATCGAAGATGACACAAAAAGCATCCCTGACTTGGCCTTTGCACAGCGTAATGACCCAGTGTTAGCAGAGGCCTTCTTTAAAGTCATTCTCGAGGAAGAAGGAAGAAATATAGAGTGTCAATGTTTTTCTCTTAAACATGGATTGTTGTATAGGGGTGATGTTGGACCGGATGGAACTCCCTGCTTCCAAATTGTTGTACCACACAGCCATAGGAGAGTGGCGTTACAAATTGCACACCCCCACTTCATAGCTGGACATCTAGGGGCTGCTAATACCCAGGCACAAATACTAAACTGCTTTTGCTGGCCAGGTGTGTCTGCTGAGGTTACACATTTTGTCCTGACTTGTCCACTCTGTCAGAAGACCAGTGTTCACACACCCCCACCAGTTCCCTTACAGCCACTTCCCATTATTGGCATACCCTTTTCAAGGATAGGAATGGAATGGATATTGTTGGCCCACTGGTACCTTCCAAACTGGGAAACTGGTATATCTTAGTCATATTGGACTATGCCACTAGATATCCATAGGCTTTCCCTATGAGATCAAACACTACCCAACATATTCTGAAGCACCTACTTCCCTTCCTGTCCTGAGTAGGCTTTCCTAAAGAGATCCAAACAACTTTCATGAGCCGGCTTATTGGTTAAGTAAAAGAAATTCTACAGATGAAGACCGTCAGAACTTCAATATATCACCCACAAACTGACAAGTTGGTAGAATAATTTAATAAGACCATAAAAACTTCACTTAAAAGCTGGTAGAGGCCGGGAGAAATTGGGACACTATTATACCGTGGGCCCTATTTGCTGTTCGGAAACCCCACAATCCTCCCTAGGTTTCTCCCCATTGGAACATCTATATGGTTGAGACCTTAGAGATGTTCTCGATATGTTAAGAGAAACATGGGAAGAACGGGAAGAGGTCATATTACCCCTATCCCAGACTGCCCAGCGCTTAAAGGAACATATGGCAGTGGTTAAATCTATAGTTCACTCACATCCTAGTAAATGCCAAGAACATCAAAAGACCAACTATGACCAAAATCCCATCACTCGTTCCTTTTCTGTTGGTCAGAAAGTGTTGGTACTCCTTCCAACCTTGGAACATGAAATTCTTTCCCATTGGCATGGTCCCTACGAAATCCTTGAGGAAACAGGACCCTGTAATTATCGGGTGTCACTGCCAGCCAGGAGAGCTAAAACACAGCTTTATCACATAAATCTGTTAAAGGAGTGGAGGGAGGATCTAGTTGAAACAACTTCTGCATTGACGGACAGTCTCCTGGCAGAGGAAGCAGATGGGATAAACTTAATTCCTGCTGATCTATCACCCAGTAAGAATTCAGACTCTGTTAAAATAGTTTCCTGAAGTTTTTGACAGCGAACCAGGGGGAGTAAAAGGGTTTTCCACTACACTAGTACCCCCCACCCCTGGATAAGGTTGTCAATCTAAAACCCTATCGAATTCCAGAAGCCCGTAGAGAAATAGTCCAGCAGGAAGTGGATAAAATGCTAATAGAACCATCACAAAACCCCTGGTCCTCGCCAATAGTCCTAGTAGCAAAACCAGATCAATTTTGCAGATTGTGTATTGACAGTTAAATTCTATTATCCCAGTTTGACAACTATCCTATGGGCAGGATCGACGAACTTATTGATCGACTGGGATCTGCAGTTTTTCTTTCCACAATTGAAGTGCTATTGGCAAATACCAGTGAATCCAACAGACCGGGAGAAGCCAGCTTTCTCCACTCCTGTCTGGCTATTTCAATTTAGGTTTCTACCATTTGGTCTCCACAGGTCACACGTGATCTTTCAGAGGTTAACGGGTAGGGTTCTTCAGCCATTCTCTACGTTTTGCGGGGCCTACTTGGATGAGTTATTCATAGTAGCACTTGGGAAGAACATTTGAGACACCTTTATGATGTTACCGTTGGCCTGAGGAAAGGTGGTCTTACTGCTAACCCAAATAAATGCCATTGGGCTCAATCTACAGTCAAGTGTTTTTTGTTCCTGCCAATGGTCTTCTACAACCCCAAACTGAAAAGGTTAGAGCAGTAAAGGAGACCCTGGTACCAAAAACTAAATGGGATTTAGAGCTTTTTTGGCACTGGTAGGATATTATCGGCGCATCATACCAAACTATTCCTCCACCACCTCCTGTCTTCCCGACAAACTAAAGGACACGGAACCCCAAAAACTCAAATGGATCAAAAACAGTCAGGCTACTTTAATACCTTAAAGTTTATTCTTTGTAGTGCTCTGGTATTGAAAGTACCTAACTTCACCAATGAGTTTATTCTTCAAACCGACGCCTCAAAAACTGGTCTTGGGCCCGTCTTGTCCCAGTTATATGAGGCAATAGAGCAACCAGTAATATACTTCAGTAGGAAGCTCTTTCCCTACGAATTTTTTTTTGCAACAATCGAAATGGAGGCTCTAGCCATCAAGTGGGTGGTGGGGTATTTGAAGTATAATCTTACCAGTAGAAAGTTTTGACTAGTTACTGACCACTCACCCCTCAACTGGAAGAGCCTCCATGAAGACCCAAACCCCAGAATGATGTGCTGGTTTCTTGATCTCCAACCTTATTACTTTCGCGTGGAACACAGAAAGGTAAAGAAGAGGGTAATGTGGACTTTTTGTCTCATTTTCCACTTGGAGATGAGGAAACCAGTAGCATACCGGGAAAGATATGTAACGAATCTGAGGATGTCATCCCTTCTCCCCTTTTCCCATGGGTTAGGGCAGTGCGTCCGTACAATAGTCCCCCTGGAGGTGGTACACCAAGGGAGGATCACATGGGAGGAAACACCCTTATGGGATTAGGGAGAACTATGCTCAGAGAACGCAGTATGCCCCTTCGTTAGTACACCCAAACCTTTATCCAATGTTCACTCCTCCCTCCCTTCTTTTGTTAAGGCCAATATCTGTTATACGTCCCGAGTGGTGTTGCTGGCCAGCTCGAGGATCTCAGCAGTCAGATACTCGATCACGGCAGCCAGATAGACGGGGGCTCCAGCTCCCACCCGTTCAGTGTAGCCCCCATTCCACAGTAGCCGGTGCACACGGCCTATTGGGAACTGCAAGCCTACAGGTACGCAGGTTACCTGAGTGGTGCTAGAGGTCGGGGGGAGCAACAGGATGAAGGGAGAGGGTCTGGGACCCTGGAAACGAAGTGAGAGTCTGTGACACACACCTATATGAGAAACCAAAACAAAAGCTAATCCGATTATTGCGATTCTAGGACCCGCACTCATATGAGAAACTGAAACAAAGCCAAACAGAATATTGCGAGTCTGGGGCCTGTAACCAAAAAGAGATAGCCCATGTTGGGACTGTTGCTTGGCAGGAGAGTAAACCAAGCAACTGTGAATGTTACAAGTCTGGGACTCGCACCCAAAGAGGGACAGTCCATGAGAGGAGGAAGGTTTGGCAGGAGAGAATACCAAGCCGGTATGAGTATTGCCAGTCACCCAAATAGGAAGTTCATGAAAAGATAACTGCTTGGCAGGAGAGTGAACCAAGTAGTTATATTGTGAGTCTGGGACTCACACCCAAAAGAGGGGCAGTCCATAAGAGGACCTATGCTTAACAAGGATGAAACCAAGCCATTTGGAATACTGGGAGTCTGGGACCTGCACCCAAAATAAGTGAATAATACATTGTGCATAAAAATCAAGAGGTCAAAGCCAACAGATTGATGGGTAGTTATTTCAGGGAGTCTAGCTCTGCGTCTAATTTTTTTTACTGACATGTGGGTCAATCCTGTGTCAGCTTGTGCACATCCCACTGCTGACACCACTTTGGTAGGACAGAATCACGAGACGGACCACCAGGCATAATTTTCAAAAGGTTTACTTTCTCTTCTGATAAAAACAAAAATCTTGCCCATCTCTGTAATACCAAGCACTACTCTGTACAAATGAAGGTAACTGGGGTGTTTGTCAGTGTGTCAAGATGGTCAAACATAAAAGATGTCCTCTGTCAAAAAATCCTATTCTAACCTACTTTCTATCCCATGCTGCCCAAAAGAAAAAATATACACCAAGAGGGATTGGAATAATCACCAACATGCCTCCTTAGAAGACAGAGTGGCTCATTACAAGTATGCCGGTCCAGAAACAACATTGCTGGTAAGCTTACCAGCATCGTTGTTTCCAGAACGGCATACTACAGGTCTGCCTGCCGGAGCCGCCGTGCCCGACAGGTCTGACCCTGCGGGCACAGGGGCCACGGTAGGCAGACCGTCACAGAAGCATCGGCACCATTAAGTACTCTATGGGAATGGGGACTTACAATTTACCACCACCTGACTTCCCGGGCCGGGGGTTGTAATCTCCCAGTGGCACCAGGAAGTCAGGCACCGGAAAATTATTTCATGTCTGGCGGCAACCCGCCGTTAGCACCAGCAAGGTTACCACCAGACTCAGAATGAGGACCAGAATAAAAAAAGACACCAGTACAAAGAGATTTGTCTGTGTTATTGTCAAATAAAAAATGACAAAGCATGGCAAGTTTTGGAACAAGGATCTAAGAAATTACCCAATTTGCCTTTTTCATATAGAAAAAGGAAAAGCATTCTGTGATGAATCTGAGGATGTTGTTCCTTCTCCCCTAGGAGGGAGACCCTTTCCTGTGGGTCAGGTCAGTGCGTCCACAGTACAATAGTGCCACTGGGGTGGTTCACCAAGGGATGATCACATGGGGGAGGAACCCCCTTATGGGATTATGGACGACCATGTTCAGAGAACGCAGTATGCCACCACGTTAGTACACCTAAGCACTTCTCCAATATTCAGTCCTCCACTCCCTTCTTTTGATAAGGCCAATATCTGTTATTGCTAATTTAGTCAACCTAATATACTTGACAAGATTCAAATCTTATAAAAATGCAAAGTATGTTACATCTGACTCTGGCATGTACTGAGAAGAAGAAGATGACCAGGGGTCAAGGGATCACTCTGGAGAAGCAGAGTGAGCGCTCTAGCTTCTCAATGAACGTGATTGGCCCGAAGCAACTCCCTTTTCCAACCCAGGATGGGTTTTTAAACATCCCACAGCTGATTCGCATCTGGAGCGCGATCCTCCAGGGAGGAAAATAGCAAGCCATGCAGCATCGAAAGCGATGAGAGCCAGCAGGAGGGAAGCGGGGGAGAACACGAGCGGGGTCCCAGAGGCAAGAACTGCTCACATTGCTGGCGTGTGGAACCTTTGGGCATCCAGAGCTCTGGCGAAGAGTTCAAGAGAGAGGACGCACCGCCGGGGAGACGCAGACATCAGGAAAGCCACTGCTGACCGCGACGAAGCCACAAATGTGACCAGAGCCTCCAGAGACGCAGCAGCTGCTTGGGAAACACCAGTACCAACCAGAAAGTAGCGAACAGGTACGCAGGTTACCCGAGTGTTGATGGAGGTCCAGCCGAGCAACAGGCTGAATACGCAAGCCGGATTAAGAGGGTATGGGACCCTGGGAACGAAGTGAGAGTCTGGGATACGCACCCATATGAGAAACAGAAACAAAAGTCAATCCGAATATTGCGATTCTGGAACTCGCACCCATATGAGAAACTGAAACAAAGCCAAACAGACTATTGCGAGTCTGGGACCTGCACCCAAAAAGAGATAGTCCATGTTGGAACTGTTGCTTGGCAGGAGAGTAAACCAAGCAACTGTGAATGTTACGAGTCTGGGACTCACACCCAAAGAGGGACAGTCCATGAGAGGACAACGGCTTGGCAGGAGAGAATACCAAGCCGGTTTGCATATTGACAGTCTAGGATTCACACCCAAAATAAGTGAAGAATACATTGTGCAAACAAATACTACACTTGGCCAAAGGGAGTGTGCCAAGTTGGTGGGATAAATAGGAGAAGCTCAACAAGTACATTCTTGTGAACTGCCTATTGACATTTGGTTTAGCAAGTACAGGCCAGAGAGGCCCCAAAAGGAGAGAAAACCTATAAGAAGGATTCTATGGGAAAGAATTACAACCCTAACCTTGGAGTCCTATATTTGTGAATATTTCTTTATTATCACTAGTTCTGATTACCCAAGAGACAGGGAACATTTCTGTTGGTTGGATCTACAAAGAACTCTTTACTTTAGGAAGAGGTCATCCATGCACAGTTGGTATAAGTTAATAGTGTTAGGGACAGAAGTAGGCTTTTTGAGACACGACAGTGATGGACTGTCTCATTTGTACATTCTGACAATTTCCTTAGTTTTCTTAGAGGCAGGGAGCCCCTCTTAGTTTTAGGGACAGAGAGGCATTTCATTTTTCCAACCCTTTCTTCATATAATAAAAGTATCTACCCAAAAACATGCCACCACTGTGTCCGAGCCTTACTTCTGCACACTCGCAATTCAGAATGTACTAGTTTGAACTAAATATCAATTTCTTAGATTGCTGTGTAGGAAATAAAGACAACTTTCATGGATGGCCTCAACAATCTGCCAATTCCCAGATGTGGTTCAAGGGTTTTTTATTTTAAAATTAGCAAAGGGTCTAATGGCTGTTCTCTCCTTAACCAAGGAGCCGGTGATCAGCAAATCCTACTTTCTCAAATCTATTGATCTTCGTGTGATGGCCGAAAGGTAAATGTCTTATCTTTGCAGACTTCTTCTGAGAACAATCTAGGTGACATCTATCAGGGATCATGGATGGATTGTGCCTTTCAATCACCATGGGCACTCGCCTGGTCTTCCACGCCTTCTACTACTTTCCCTGATTTTATACTCTCTCTCTTCATGCTTTGCTAGTCTCCTCCATTCCCTTCCTTCCTCTCATCTTATCATTTCCCTCTCTCTCTAGTTATCCCTCCGATGGTATCTCTCGCTCTCCCACCTGGACAGACTACTCTCCCGTCCTGCACGGCTACCACTCTACCTACCCTATTTACACCATAACTACTCTTCCATTGCCGCACCACTACTCGGCCTTCTCTATATCACTACTACTATGTGTGAGTGGTCAGAAATGTGAGGCGGACAATTAAGTAGGGTTTTCTTAAACTTAGGCATTTCTTAAATAATAAAAAGGTAAGGAAAACGCCTCATTTTCTTTAATCTAACAAGTACTTCCCTGCCTGTTAAACCAAGAATAAAGGAAAACACTCTAAAAGGATTTATGTCCCCTCATACTTTTATATACACAACAAAATTATAGAGACGTCGCACGGCCAAGCAACACTTAAACAAAATAATAATTGTTTTCAAGCATAGCAAACCATCTTGTAACTGGGGTAGGATCCCCTTTTCCAGGATTATTACAGGATTTCCAAACCAAAGGTTCCAAACACGAAAGTTCGTTTCAATAGCCAACTATCATTTCAAATGTAACAGAAAGTTTCTTCTTCTCCAAAAATCTTTTACTTGGTTTGCTAGAAAAGATGTATAGCTTCTGCAAAAGATTGTTCAAGGCTTCAACAAGCTTATACTTCATAAACAGAACAGCATATTTGTATCTTCGCGTTTCTTCCAAGTATTCAAAATCACAATATCTTGGTCTGGAAGGATTTTACCATAGTTAATCATAACACAATAGTAGAAGTACCACTTTCTTCCAACACAATCTTCAACCACAATGCAGTAATTCTTCCTGCTCCACTAATCTGCCAGCAGGACTAACTACTAAAAAGACCATTTTCTGATATACTCTCCTGCCAGGATAAATCTCCTACTACTACTATTAGTACTTTGGATGAGTGGTTGCTTTAACTTTAGAAAAGCTTTTGACTTTCAACAGTGTTGTACTTAATGTCTTTGGCTTAGGCAATACTGATTTCCAATTGCTCTTCTTTGGCTTAGGCAATGCTGATTATCATCTTTGTCAATAACTGCCTCATCTTTACTTTGGCAATCTTTATCACAACCCTTCATTCGATCTCATTCAACACAAGCAGTATTGATATGATATGATATGATATGGTATTTGTAACGCGCCTATACACAAGTGTTTCAAGGCGCGACGAGGCAGGGAGGGAGGGAAACAAGGGGAAAACAGACAAACGATCCTACTAGGCCAGGTGTCATTCAGATCGCGCAAGTGCAGAGGTAAGGGGAAAAGGAGGAAGTGCAGGGGGGAGGAGGTGGGGGGGAAGTGCAGTACAAGGTAAGTAGCGTAGAAAATAATAATAAATAATAAATAGAAAGGGCCAGCTGGTGGCAAGTGCGAGGTAAGTGCAGAGCAAGTGCTGGGAAAGGGGCTGTAGGGATACAGTGACAGTCCCACAGTGCAGGGGGAGCCGGGGAGGCAGTGCAAGTGGAGAGTGGCTGGGCCCTGGACCGAGGTTGCTGAGAGTGGCCCAGATGCAGGTTTAGTGCTGAATTCAGTGGGGAGTTAAGCAGGATTAGCAGGGGAGAGGGAGAGAGAAGGCAGAAGCGAAGAGGAAGGTTTTGAGGTGCTTCCGGAACCGGAGATGGTTCTCCTCAAGTTTCAGGGAGGCAGGAAGGCTGTTCCAGAGGGAGGCCCCAGCTGCGGAGAGAGATCTACCCCCAGCTCGTTGCTTCGAGAAGCGGCTGACCATGAGGGAGTTGGAGACGGATGAGCGAAGGGCTCGTGAAGGAAGATATTTAGGAAGAGAGAGTTGGAGGTATTTAGGTCCCAGGCCCCAGAAGGCCTTGTGGACAATGCAGAGGGTTTTGAACTTAATCCTCGCAGCCACTGGGAGCCAGTGAAGAGATTTCAGTCCTGGAGAGATACGGTCCCTGGGCTTGAGGCCAAGGACAAGTCTCGCAGTTCTGTTCTGGATAAGTTGCAGAGGGCGGAGAGTGGAGGCAGGCAGATTAAGATAGAGGCTGTTACAGTAGTCCAGCCTTGAGAGAACCAGGGCTCGAGAGACAGTGAGCTTCTGGGGGAAGGAGAGGAAGGGAAGAATACCTCTGAGGAGGTGCAGCTGGTAGTGTGACTTCTTAGAGACGTCAGATATATGAGGAGAGAAGGAGAGTGTGGAGTCGAAGATGACCCCGAGGTTTTTAGCCTTGCAGGTAGGGGCAGGAAGGGGGCCAAGGGAGGCCGGCCAGAGAGCTGCAGGGAAGGAGGGAGTGGGTGTGCCGATGAGTAGAATCTCAGTCTTACTGGCGTTGAGGCAGAGGTCATTGGCGGCGCACCATTCATGGATAGCAGACAGACAGTCGGAGATGAGGGAAGGAGAGGAGGAGGCTGAGGGTAGCCTGAAAATGAGCTGGGTATCGTCTGCATAGCACTGGAAGTGGGGGCAGAGAGCGGCGATGCGGTGGGCAAGGAGTGCCAGATACTGGTTGAAAAGCCAGGGAGAGAGGTTGGATCCCTGGGGGACACCACAGGTGGAGAAAAAGATGTCAGAGAGGAAGGAGCCCATTTGGACCTGGGAGGGTCGATCGGAGAGGAAAGAAGTCAGCCAGGCCAGAGCCTGACCAGTGATACCCAGGTTATCACGGAGACAGTTGAGCAGGATGGCATGGTTGACAGTGTCAAAGGCAGAGGAGAGATCGAGCAGAATGAGAACACAGGGAGTGTTGGTATCGAGGTTCAGGAGCAGGTCCTCACGGATGTTCAGGAGAGCAGTTTCCGTGCTTCTGGCAGCTCTGAAGCCAGATTGATGGTCATGAAGATTACCAACAGAGTCAGCATGGGGGTTAAGCTGGGAGATGGCCAGTTTCTCCAGGAGCTTACCCAGGAAGGGAGTAATGGAGATTGGGCGATAATTGGCCGGGCAGGAGGGGTCGGCAGAGGGTTTCTTGAGGAGGGGGTGCACAAGGGAGTGCTTGAGGGGGGATGGGAAGACTCCAGAGGCGAATGAGTGGTTGCAGAAGTCAGCCAGGACAGGAGCCAGGGAGTCGATGTGGTCCTTGATGGTTTTGGAGGAACAGGGGTGAACCTGTTTAGACGAGGCTTTCATAGATCGGACTTGTCTGGAGACCTCATCAGCAGAAAAAGGTGGGAAAGCAGAGAAGGAGGGTGGAGGGGTGGCTGCAAGAGAGCAAGAGGAAGAGCTGGGAAGAGAGGGAGGGAGGAGAGAGGAGGAGAGCGAGGACAGGATGTCCTGAGTTTTTGAGGTGAAGTGCGAGGCCAGTGCAGTGCAGAGGGCCTGGGAGGGGACAGGAGAGGTAGAGACTGCAGCAGGGTTGGCCAGCTCCTTGCAGATTTTAAAGAGTTCGGCCGAGTTGTTTGATGCCTCAGAGATGCGGGCTTGGATAAGGGCTCTCTTCTTGGTGAGAACGGAGAGCCGGTATTGCCTTTGGAGCAGGCGACAGGCCAGTTTGTCAGAGGATGAACATGAAGCACGCCATTTCCTCTCTGCCACCCTACACTTGCGTTTTAGGGTGACGAGATCCGAGTCATACCAGGAGTTACATTTGACTAATGATTCATTAGTTTGATATTCAAATCATGGCTTTACTGCTTCATTCACTGACTGGAATGCTTTGGAACCTCCTCCCCCAACTTCCATGGGCGGACTCATCAGTATCTGGAATTGCCTCTGACCAGTCTCACATAGCGGCTTTGAAGCGTACATCCTGGGTTGGCGTCTTCTGGGATGTAGACCTCCCTCAGTGAAGTCCACATGCATCTGACAGTAAGTTTGCTGTTTGTGTGCACGATCTTGTTGCAGGTAGCCTCTTTGCTGCTGCTTTGCTCGCAGTCCGAAGTCTTTAACTGTGGCGTCTGAGGTCCAGCACCTTCCCAGTTCACGTTGCCTGCCCACTGCAACTTGGCAACGCCAATTTGCAGCAGTGCGACTTGTTCTCGGGCCTCTGCCCTTCGCTGTGGCTTTGCTTCCTTTCTCTGCTGCCTCACTTCTTTCCACATTCATACGGCAGCAGTCCCCTTCTCTGGCCTCACCCTGAAGGGGCCTTAAATATTTGAAAGTCTCACTCTGTATCAGGGTCTGATGGATCCAACAGTTACACCACTTGTCACAGATAAGTGCAGCCGCAAGAATATACCAACTCAGATAAGATTCCAGGGTTTGTATGGCCCTCCCTCTCTAACCCAGGAATGGGCAGTCCCACCCCAACCCAGGTGACCCATGAACCCCAGACTGGCAGTAGTGATCGGTAACCATTTCGATCTAAAAATCTATCTTCTTGTAATGGCCTAGAGGCAAATGCGTTATTTACTGAGACTTCCTTTGGGAACAATCTATGGGACCCCTATCATGCACCCGCTTTGATTGTGCCTTTCAATTACCCTAGGCACTCATCAGGTCTTCAACGCCCATCTACTGCATTTCCTGATGTTACATTCTCTCTCCCTGCTTCCCTACTTTCATCCCTTCCCTTCCACACTATCGTCTCACGCTTTCTCTCTCTCTAGCTGTCCCTCCATTGGTATCTCTCTTCCAGCTAGCTATGACTCTCTCCCCCTACATCACTACTATTCTCCCTTCTCTCCACACCACTACTACTCCCCCCTCTCCACTGCCTCGACTCCACTATTACTCCCACCTTCACCTGATCACTACCCCCACACAACTCCCCTTCGACACCACTACTAGCAGCACACCACTACTACTCCACCTCACTTTCTCCTCAGTCACCCTCATTTCACTACCGCAGTCACCTTCTAACTAACTCCCTACTCTCATACTACCACTGTGGGGGTCACACAACTTATTTGCACACTCATACCACACTAACGCTTTCTCACCAACCAATACCCCACCTTCGCTATAAACCACCGTCATGTTCCGTCCTCTACACTGTCCTTCCTCTTTTTGGTCTATTGTTTCACCTCCTCCTCCTGTGACCTCACGCAAACACTGACAACTTCCTGTGTCCATTTTTGTCCCCCCACCATCCATTTGTTGCCTGGGCCAATGTATCTCTGTCTGCCCCAGCTGAGAGTTAGCAGATCACATATGAGGGGCTTTAAGCCCTGCCCTTTTTTCTCATACAGGCATGCCGAAACTTGTCAATGGTGGTGTGTAACAGCAAAAACTGCAGTTTGTGTGATGGTTTCCAAAGTCTTAGAGATTACAGTCTTTGATGGAACTTGCTCCATGGCTCTGTTACATGTGTGACAAATCCAGCACTGTGGCTTTGTCAAAAGAGCACCCAGTATAAACTATAAGGGGGTGGGGTGGCTACCTGTGAAATACGCAAGTCTGCTATACAGCCCCTCTATCAGTTAGTGTGTGCGCAGACCCTTGCCTCCAATCCTACCTCGAAATAGAAAGCGGTCAGGCCACCGCCATCCCTTGGCAAGATGGGAAGCCATGGCCTTCACCCGAGGCTTCCAGACGAGAGCCGGAGGCCACATGTCCATCAACAGAGGAAGAGAGATGACGGCAAGAGGGGGAGGGTGTTGCAAAGACAACCGGCGCTGCACCAGTAAGAGCAGTGGCTCACAGCTCCGACACCAGGCTGCCCACAACGACCTTCACGGAGCACCGAATGGACCATAAACTCAAAGCTTGTACTGCTGACCCACCTCCGTTAATCCTGAGATCAACTGGTTCCGCCTCCTGAATGCCAGTCCCGTTATGCACCTTCCCGTTACGCACCTGTATTCTCCAGATGTCTGAGTTGCATGGAATAAATGGGGCATGGGGGGTGTTGTATTAAACCCCTTTTTGAAATTTCTGCCTACAGACACACACGCCCCAGCTGGGTAGGTTGGCGCCAGATTGGCAAGGGAGATATATCCAAATAGGATGATATCAGTTGCGGGTGCTAACCGGATGATATCAGTTGCGGGTGCTAACCGGACAGTCTTGGATCTCACAAATTACTGATACTGATCATCCACAACAGTTGCAATCTCGACAAATGAGACAAAATATTAGTACTAATATGGACCGGCATCCCTTAAATGGAAATAAGGGAATACTGGATTTATGGTTGAACCATATAAACTCATCTGTGTCTGATATTAGGGATGAGATTCTAAGATCCCGAGATGACCAGCGCCTTGATAAATGCCTAGAAATCATTATGAAACTGGTTGAGGTCAGTGCTCGTGGAGCACTCCCTGGAGTCAATGGGAGAGACTGACACTGGAACCCAGATTGTAAACCCACAAGATTATGATTGAAGGCCCATTTCGCTGCGAAATCAACCTCACTCTGAATCAAGCACTCGTCATACAACCTCCATAGTGCTTACAAATATAATTAAATAAAGCTATTCCTATGGCAAATAAACATCAAAAGGGTCTGCATGGAGAAGCATCCCCGAAGGGCACCAGTGGGAGAAATCACCATTACTGGTTGATATAACAAGTACTAGCAAGGGCAGACAAGAAGCATCAAGCAAACTAAGGGTTCCCAACACCTGTCGAAATGGAGCATAATCATCCCAGTTGATTCTGACAAATCCTAAGCCACCTGCAAGAATTGTCCAAGATAAGACAAAAGAGCCAGTATCACCGGTCTATTTGCACGATGAAGGAATGATAAAAGTCATTTACTGCGTCAAAGGCCTTCATCATGGGAATACCAACGCCTATAAAAGAATACTGATTAAGGCGTTGACAGAAATCTTGGGGATCTCTGAGCTATCGTTTAGGGTCTTCACAGTTACACTAACTATCAGACTGCATGTATTGTGGTGGCTGTATTGAGCGGTTTGGGATGTCAAACTAATATCTAGGAGCAGTCATAATGAACTGTGCATATGCGCTGGCATAGAGGGGCGGTACCTGGATTCACAGCATAATATATGTAATTTACATGATACTTGGCATGCACCACTGTGACGTTTTTACTACAAATATGCTCACTAATGAAATTGTGCAGCCAAGACCATTGGTACTAGTGGCCCTCAAAGCTTGGCAAAAACATGATGGATTTGAGTCAAATCGCTCTAGAAGACACATTGATCAGATCTGCCCCACTTCCGCTAACAACTAGGGCGAAGGACACAGTATATAGCTGTATCATACACTATCCGAGACCTAACATAGACAGTAATCATTCACGTATCATAAAAATTGTTGTCGTATTGGAAAACAGACTGAAAGACCCAAAATGAGTGGACATTTTTTATCAAGCAGACATTTGCTTCGGCAGGAAACATGGCCATTGGATACGATCCACTTGGACACTTTTGAAGCCTTTAGTGAAAAGGCGTTACCAAGTGACAGGGGTAGAAATCACTGTGACCTAGTAACCCATGTCTCAATTGCAATGAAATATAAGCAACACGTTACTTACCTGTAACTACTGTTTTCCATCATGGGTCTGGCATGGATTCACATGCTCATGAATATTCCCCGTCGCCAGGCCGGAAATCCTCAGAATCCATATATCCCTTGTAGACGCAGATGGGCCGCCACTCGCGCCAAGCACTTCATGGACATCCTGGGTGCCGACTTCAGTCCGAAGGGAATGCGCTTGAACTGGTGGTGCCTTCCCTGCACTACGAAGCGCAGGAACTTCCAATGCTTCCCGTGAATGGGGACGTGGAAGTATGCGTCCTCCCGATCCAGCGACGATAAGAAGTCTCCTTCCTCCAGTTGGCCGAGCACGTGCTGCATTGGGACCATCCTGAAATTTTGGGACTTGAGGTATTTGTTGAGGCGCTACAGGTCTAGAATGGGCCTCAAGACCCTGGTCTTCTTTACCAAGAAGTATCTGCAGCAGACTCCAGAGCCCCGGAGTCGCTTTGGAACCAGCTTTATCGCCCCTTTTCTTAGCATGGCCCATACTTCCTGCAGGAGCTGAGGGATATGCTGCTCCTGCCGGGCCACCGGTGGTAGCCGCAGACACTTCTGCTGGAACTTTAGAGTGTGTCCATGGGCGAGAGCGTCCAGCACCCATCGGTCGGTGGAGATCTTTTCCCACTCGCTGATGAAGCCCGCCAGCCGGCCTCCCACTTGGGTGCATGGGTGTGGGGCTGGCGTCCTGGCCGGTTCAATCTTGCTTGGTGGCCCGCATGCTGCATTGGGAATGACGTCGACCACCACCACCGAAAACCTTGGAGCGGCCCCTGTAGGCCTCTTGGGTCGTGGACAGGGAGAGTTGACGGTATGAGGAGGATCCTCCACCAAACCCCTTCGACGATCAGCCTGAAACGATGGACGATGCTGCTGAAGATTGCCCACAGCATAGCCATCGCTGTGTCCATCTTAATGCCCTGCAACGATTCGTCAGTGCCTTTCCCAAAGAGGTTGTCCCCATCGAAGGGCAGGTCCAGCACCCTCGTCTGGACCTCTTGACGGAAGTTGGTGGCCTTCAACCAGCCACAACAATGGAGGCAGACACCATTCCCCATCTGTCGTAACCCGTGTCCGGGATGTCCAGGGCCACAGTGAGGGCATGGTCCGATGCCACCTGACCGTCCTGGAGGATCTGAAGAGTCTCGGCCCGCTTGTCATCAGGTAGAAATTTCAGCAGCGAGGCCAGCTGATACCACAGCTCCCTGTCGTATCTGGCCAGGATCGCAAATGCATTTGTTGCCTTGACTGTCGTCACCGCCACGTAGATCACTTTCCTACCCATAGCATCCAAATTCTTCCCCTTGCTGTCCGAGGGAATGGAGGTGGAAGATGAGGGATTAGAAGACTTCTTCCTCGCTGCCGCCGAGACCACTGAGTCCAGGGAAGGCTGTGACCATAGGCATTTGGGTGCAGACTCCGGCACCCGGTACTTCTTCTCCAGCCTATTAGCTGGGGCTGAGGCTGGGTTTCTCATCAGCGCCAGGCCCTCATCCCAAATGTCATCCAGGAGAGGCACCGCCAGAATGGTCTTCTTTTTGGCCTCACATCGTTGGTAAAGGAAACCTTCCTTCTTGGTCTCTTCTGGCATCAGCTGGTAGAGCTCCGACGCTCAGGCGACCATGGTGTGAAATGACCCCACTTCGTCCAGGGGAGAAGCCCTCGGCGGCTGTGAAACGCTGCCGTCGTCGTCCGTGTCTGTAGTTGCTGTGTCCGTCCGCGTAACCCTAGGTGGGTAGGGGGTTCATGTGCAGTGGTTGATGAGGTGGCATAGGGTGCCCCTTTCTCTTCTTTGTCAGAGGTGGGCCAGGTGCCACTGGTGCCAGAGGTGCCGTCGGCATCCTCTTCTGGATCTCTGACACTAGGATGTGGAGAGTTGAAAGGATGTCCAGTGATACATCCCTGGGAGGTGTCGGGGGCGGGGGGGAAGGAGGCTTGCTGGGCCCAGCCCCACATCGCTGTCGCCAGCATTCCTGCCGTCGTCATCCCCCTCAGCGTTTCTGCCGTCGTCATCCCCCTCAGCGTTTCCACCGTCGTCGTCCTCCTCAGCGTTACCGCTGTCATCATTCCCTGCATCCTCCGGGAACGTGTGAATGGATACCAGGTCCTCCTTGTCCGAGGAAGAAATAACCTTTCCCTGGAGCACGGTTGAGGCCTCCGCTCCCCCCTGCTTTTTTGCATCCTGAGCGGTCAGTCTTGGGCTTAGAGATGGCATCCTCTTCTCCGGTGTTTTCTCCAACGGCTTGGCCGAGGCCTCCCGCCTCGAGGGTAGGGTCACTCTGGGTGGCGCCGGGGTTCCCTGAACCGGGTCAGCCCCTTTCGCTTTCGAGAGGGCACCTGCCACCAGCTCGATCATTGAGGATGACTTCATCTGGACCACCTGGGCAGGTCGGACACGTTTCCCTGCGCCTTGGTCTTCTCCGGCTTCTGGAGCAATGACTGGAGATGGAGGCAGATGGCGAAGATCAATGCGCCCTGCCCATTGTGGACTCACTTGCGCGGCGACCCCCGACAGAAACGGACTTGCGGTGCTTGGCCTTGTCTTGGGCCCCCACGGATGGAGCGCCCTCAAAGGACCTAGAAGCCCGCTCCTCAGACCGGCCGGTCCTGGGTGAGGAATGCCCCTGCTTGCCGCACGGAGTAGAGGCCTTGGCGTTGAGCCACGCCGCCAACCTACTGTGACGATCCTTGACGGTGCACTTGAAGAACCCAAGGCAGATTTCACAATCAGCTTCCCTGTGGTACAGATGGAGACAGTAGAGGCACTGGGAGTGTTTCCCCACAAATCCGTTCCTCAATCCGCAGCTGGAGCATATCTTGAAGAGGGAGCATACCTCCTTCTTCTCCTCCGATCTGGTCCGGTGTGCAGTGTAGGCCCGATGGCCTTCTGGAATCTTCGATGAAACTCTCGATGATTCTTGCCCTTGAGGGGTATTGAAAGATGCTGACAAACAGTTCCCTGCTTGCCAATAAAAGGAACGAAAGAGCACATGTGCTCTATTTGACAAAAATAGGAACTTTTTTTATCGAAAAAGTGTGAAAACGTAGAAAAGCTCTCGGAGCAAAACACGAGGACTCCCAGCACTTGAACGTGTGGTAAAAATCTGAAGATGGCTGCCAGAGGAGGGGCTTATGGAAAGGGCAGTCATTGGCTGGGGGCATTATGGCCCAGAGCTCAGTGATTGGTTTATAGGAGAAAGACAGTTTGTAAGTGAAACTGTTTTTCTTTTTACCAAGGATTCCCGGCCTGACGATGGGGAATATTCATGAGCATGTGAATCTATGCCAGACCCCATACTGGAGAATATCCATTTTCAAGAAAAGTAGCAGATACGATCCCGCATGCTACCAGCCTATTTCTTAAAATCGATAACACAGCAAAGTGGTTTGACCGGGCATTGTATGGAAAGATAATAGACTGGGTAAAAGATAATCGAATCCTGTCAGAGTACCAGTATGGTTTCCGGGAGGGCATAGGCATGCCTGATCAAATAACAGACTTAAGACTAATTTTGGATACATACGTATGAGGGTACAAAAGCACAATTTATCTGGGATTCATGGACCTGTCAATGGCATTTGACAGTATAAATTGTGACAAGCTGTGGACTGTTATGCGTACACTAGGAATGCCAGAGGCGATCCTCCAAGTCTTGGTCGCAATGCATACAAACTTATTGGCAAAAGTGAGGGCGGGGAATACAGGGAAAGAAAACCCAGGCATTTCAAATATCTCGACGCGTGAGACAAGGGTGCGTTTTAGCCCCACCACACTTCAATCTTTACATAAACTCACTATTGTTTTCTCTGTCTAAATTGACAAGTGATGTCTACAAGATGGCAGGACAGAAGCTATGTGTGCTTATGTACTGTGACGAATTGGAGGTTGTTGTCCCTTCTCCCTTGGGGGGGACCTTTCCCATGGGGCCAGGGCGATGTGTCCACAGTACAATAATCCCCCTGGGGGTGGTGCACCGAGGGAGGATCACATGGGGAAGGAATTCCCCTATAGGATTAGGACGACCATCACCAGAGAACACGGTATCACCCCGCTTTACCATATTCAACCCCTTCTCCAACTCTAAATAATCCTGCCCCCATCCCTGGGTATAACTAATATATTCTGTTGTCAAGTAAGTCAATCCACCCTACATGACAACCCTGAAAAAACAGATATGCAAAGTATCCTGCATTTAGCTTCAAGGATGGTACTGTTACGAAGAAGATGGCCGAGAGCACAAGTATTACTTGCGAGGAACCAAGCGAGCGGTCTAGTTGCCCAAGACCAGTGATTGGCCAAAGCAATATTTCAACCGTAAGCGAGAGTTCGAACGAAGTCCAGGTTCAGGCACAAGCTCAATTAGAAGTGCAGGAGAGACCAGAGGGGGAGAGAGATGTCCCCCAAAGAGGAATGGGGGGAGCCGTGCACGGAAGCAGCTGATGCAAGACGAAGTGTGGAGGAGAAAGAACGCACAGGGCATCAGTCTGCAGAGACGCTGCAGACCACGCTCTAAGCTCGAATGCTGCCATAGCTTCCAGAAGAGTTACAGCTGCCTGGGAATCACTGGTATCTCCAAGAAGGAAGCAAACAGGTTTGTGGGTTGCCCGGGGGCTGTGAGAGTTCGGGGGAAGCATTGGGGTGAGCTCAGGAACTGTAAGGAAAGGGTCTGGGACCCTGTAGAGAGACAGTTGTATACTTGGCAGGAGAGTGAACCAAGCGGATACAACACAACAATGTGAGTCTGGGACCCGCACCCATATGAGAAATCAAAGTTTAAAGCAAAGAGGGTCTGGGACCCTGTGCGAAGAAAAGAGACAGTCTAAGAGAGATAACTTGCTTGGAAGGAGAGTGAAACAAGCCGTGTAAAGTATTGTGAGTCTGGGACTCACACCCACATAAGAGATCGAGAGTAAGAACCTTAAAACTGACAAAATGAGTCCTACGCTTGGTAGTGGACTGTGCCAACTCGTTAGTAAAAAGGCCTATGAACAGAAGAAGCATTACATCTTGAATTGTTAGTGACATATCAAAAGCAGAAAGACGGCACAGATGCCTAAAAGGACAGAAATAAGGTAAAAAGAATCCTATGCTTGGTAGCTGAGCGTGCCAAGGTGTAAGGATAAGGATACAAAAACTGTGAAGTTAAGGAACAGTTCCTTGTGAATTATCCAACAACTTGAGATAAGAAGTCATCTAGGGGAAAGTAGCACAACCCTAAAATTGGAATCTTGTATTTTGGAACATTAGTTTGCATCACTTTTGTTACCAACAAAACTGGGAACTTTTCTGTTGATTGAAAGCACAAAGAACACTTTTTAATTTAGGAATAAATTGTTCTCGCACAGTTTTCTTAGAAAATGAGTGTTAGCGACAGCTGTAGGTGTTTGGGACACGACAGTGACAGACTTTTTAGTTTTGGACTTCCTGACAATTTCACTAGTTTCCTATGAGGTAGGGAAACCCCTTAGATTTAGGGATAGAGAGGCATTTTTCCAACCCTCTTTTTATTGATAAAAGTCTATATCCAAAAACATAACATTGCGCCTGAGACTTACTTCAGCACAGTACAAAAATGACTCAGTCCTGCTGGCAAGAACGAAACATGCCCTTCAAATATTGGTTAATGGGTTCAATGATTTTATGGGACACAAGGACTTGAAAATCAATATAGACAAATCGAAAGTGATTTGCAGTGGTAGTATCAAACCAGTTGGGAATGCACTATTGATTGAAGGTAAGAAGATGGATTGGGTTTGTTTCTTTTGCTACTTCTGTGTCACGATTTCCCACAACATGAGGTGGGATTCACTAATTAAAAAACAAAACAACCAAAGTGTTGCAGATCAATGGTTCAATCCTGAGATATGGCATGAAAATAGATGGGTTACCACTAGATCACATCGTGCAGATTCACAGGGCTAAAGCAGTAACGCTTATGACATATGGGGCAGACATAACACAAAGGAAGCACAAGTTAAAGAAAATCAATTACGAAGGAAAATAATGGGTGTGTCCCAGGGTTTTCCAGGATATCTTCTACACGAAGAATGTGATATGATATACATTGAGGGCCATATATCATTTCAACCATTACTTTAGTGGTTGCGTCTATGGGAAAATCCACATTTGACATTAAATAGACGCCTGGAAGAAGATGCCATGTCCAAAGACATTGGCAGTACATCTCCTTGACTAAAGTATATACAATGTTCTTTGAACACTCTTGGCTTTGCAAATCTTTTAATCAAGAAGCTAATCGTCAGTAACGTAGCGTGGAAAACATTGGTGGAACGTTTTCTTCCCGTCAAAGGAAAGACAGAAGAAAATTGAATTAAAAAAACAGATTGTACAGTTTTATCACAAACATATATCTTTTATGTGCAAGTCAAATTACGTCCAATGGTTTAAAAATCCAAGCAAAGGGGCAATCTTCCTTCATCTAAGAACAAATGAGTTATTCTTCAAAGGTATAGTACCATACCCTCATAATGATTCTACTAAAGAACGCAAATGCAACTGTAACCGACCTAATGCAGATGACTTACAGCATTTTATGCTATACCCTGTGTGACAAATTCTTGGATGTCGTCACTTCTCCTCGAGCGGGAACCAGGGAGGTGATGCTGCTACCCAAGTGTCCCCCTGGGGGTGGCAATCAGCAGAAGGATCTCATGGGTTCAGATTGCTTCCCATTGCTATGGAGGACCAGGCAGGGGTGCCCACTCTCCCCGCTGTTTCTCTTAGCGATAGAACCACAATTATATGAAAAGACCTGCTACAGACTGGGTTTGTGTGGCCTGGAAGGACCTCATCTCACTATTCACTGATGACTTACTGCTCCTTCTTGGGAGACCCAAAGAGAACGGGCCCCAGGGCCATAGCTATGAGCCAGGAGTTCGGGGCCCAAAGTGGGGTGAGGATCAATTGGAACACGTCTGTCCTGGTATGGGGGGGCGTTGAGGGGGTCTTCCGGAGGGGCGCCCCCCTCTTACCACGGAGGAGTCCTTCACTTGCCTGGGGATCAGGATCCATGTGGACCAAAGCCGGTTTCTCCGGGACAACTTAGACCCGGTATTGGTTCGGCTACAAGAGAATGCCATGCATTGCGCCACCCTGCCGCTGCCCGTGGTAGGGAGAGTCAATCTTTTTTTTAAATGCTGACTCTCCCCAAACTATTGTACATATTGCAATAACACTCCAGTGAAAGCGCCCAAACCTGTTTGACAGAATCAACACCACGCTTCTAGGCATATTATGGGGGCGCAGTAACCCACGGAAATTCCTGACTAAATCGGTGTGGGAAGGGGGCTTGGGGATACCAGATGTGTGTAAGTAATATAGGCAGGGACGTCATTTAGGGCTCACCCTTGCGACCTTTAGAAAAAAAAAGAAAAAAAAAGTATTTTTAAAAAAAAATTAATCTTTGTAATGCAAGCTCATGGGCTGTGGCTTGTTAAAGCCCCTTAAAAAATTAAGAAAAAGAAGAAAAGCCCCTTAAAAAAATTAAGAAAAAGAAGAAAAGGAGTGACACAGTCTAACACTTTCAGCACTGACCCTAAATAAGAAAGATTAGGAATACCAAATAATGTGTCTTTCTGGAATTCTATACAATAATTGCTAGACTCAATAAAGGTTTATTTCAGGCACACTTCAGGGGGTGAGTCACTGATTTTGTCTGTTCTTAAACGCCTCAAATCAGCCTTTCATCCTTCTGAGGTCGATAAATGAGTACCAACACAGGTTGGGTGATATTGGGTGTATATTTTTTCGATATAAAGCACTTAAGCGTAAGTGCTATATAACAACACATCATTATCATTTGGTTATGGTGCTTGCATTCACAGTCATTTGGTAATATGGGCCTATCACACTGATCTTAACGATACATATAGCGATCCATTCTTGTATGAAATGTACATCACATTATAGTGATATCGTAACCATATTTTTCGTAGTGTACAATGCTATGAGATAGCACTTCCTGTTTTGTCAACGGGTGAAAGGTCATGTTCCATCGCAACCCGCGATATCACTTCCGGGTGGGATCAAATGACATCACTTCCTGTGATGTCACCAGGGGGTCAAGGGTCGTGTGATGTCACTTCCTCCACCCCTGGCATTTTGGTGAAATGACGTCCCTGACTATAGTGCAGCTCAGTTAGTGGCGGCTAACGAGTGGATACACAGGGAAGCTGGGCTGGCCCACAACAGGCTGGACATCGAGACCATGGGCTCTATAACCTCTTTACAGGCACTGTATGGAGGGTCGAACACCCATGCCCTACCGCCTGCAGCGAGAAGAGTGATAAAAGCCAGAGTAGCAGTTACGAATGCCATGGGTTGCAAAGGGGTGATAACAGGCCGCATGCCACTTGGAGCAACGGACACATACTCAAGGTGCGCAAGTTCGGAATGCACGCCAGATGGACGCGCAAGGGAATTGAGAAGGTGGGGGACGTCATTAAAGGGGGCCAGGTAATACCTTTTCGGGACCTATGTAAGGTGCATGGGAGGCCAGGGACTGGTACATGTATATGCGCTTGCGGCACGCTTTGCACAGCCAATTGGGGGCAGACATCAATATTCCGGACCATACCCCTCTGGAAATAAATGTATTTGCTGGCATAATTGAGAGGAAAGCCAGAACACTACACCATGCTATCAACAACTTTACATCTCAGCCTCTAGAAAGGTGTTAGGCGATCCTCAGCACATCAGGCCTCCCCACATCAGAACACTGCTCACATTCCCCAAACATCTCCACCCCAGCTTCGAGGCTCAAGGGATTCGGTGAACCCACAGAACCGAAAACACCGTACCTTCTTTGGTGTACGGGCTCGTTTACAACCTTTCCTGCATTGGCAACTGCCTTGGAGGATGTATCGCAGAAGGGACGGCGTTACGTCATCACGTCGGTCACGTGATACAGTGTGGCGTTCCTCACGTGATCTTGGTGGACGTCACATGGCCCAGAGACGTCACATGACCCAGGGGCACACAGTATAAAGATCTGAGAGGCAGGACGATCATTGCTTCTCAGCTGGCTTCGGACCCTGTTTGGCGTTATTACTTGCTCCTTGCTACCTCGACCACGGAACTCTATCTTGGACTCTCTTGGACATCCCTTGTACCTTTGCTTGGAACTGTTTACCTGTTGCCGGATTATTGGACTGCATATCGACTTGTCTTTGGATCATCCCTGAATATCTTGCGGTACTTCTACGCCCAAGTCAAGCCCTATTTTATAGGTGGCCTACCTGTATCCACGCTTACCTGCGGTTCTACCACTCCAGGGACCACTGGATCTTTTTGAGCCTCGAACCTCCCTACTAGGTTACCTGGGTCTCCCTTACACCAGATAGGTAAGACACTTTAGATTCTTTTGTTTACCTGCCTGTATTGTGATTGCCTGGTGCTTAACCTCATTCCTTCTTGACAGCAGCATCGGTGTTCCAGAGGCTCCGTGGATCTGGGAAGACATCTCTCACCTGTGGCCTCAAGGGTCGCACAGCGGGTTTCTATTTTGTTCCCCTGTGCGTCACTTGGGGACGGAGGTCTCATCGGTCTACACGACACTCAAGTCAGAACAAAAGGGCCACAGCCAGGTGGGTGTAGGATGTGGGTGAGTTGGATGAGGAGGAATGGGTGGAGGCTGAAATGGCAGTGAGGGAGGTTAATATGTCTACTAGGCTACGCCTGGTTCAGCTCAAGATCTTGCATCGGGTTTACTATCCTAGGACCCGTTTATACAAAAATGGGGAGGGCGGATGGTGCAATCTGCCTCAAGTCCAAGGAGGGGCCCTTCTTTCATATGATTTGGTCCTGGGAGATGGCATATTGGGACAAGATTCTGCGGATCCTGTCCAGGCTGGATATAAGCAACATCCCAGGGTGCCCCAAAGTGGTTATACTACACATATTGGAAGGGGAAGTGAGCGCTGGAGGAACTCAAAAACTGATCAGTGCAGGGTTGGCCTTGGCCAAGAGGAACCTGGCCTCAAAGCGTGGATCGGAAGACATACCAACGGTGGCTCAATGGAGGGAAGGTATGGAACGATGCAGGTCCCTGGAAGAGGCGATTTATTGGAATAGAGGTCCCGCCAGACATTTTTCAAGATTTGGTAGAAATGGGATGCCTTGGGGCAAAGGGAGGCCATACCAGGACTGTAGAAGTGAGGATGGGGTTAAGAGGAGGAGCGGGGAGGGTCGGGCACTGGTGACTGTACCCGTTGGCTGAACAGTATGAGCATTGTTTGCGTTTCTGACATTTCCTTTTTTTGTTTAGCTTTTATCATTCAAACAATTTTTTAAAAAGTTTAATTTTAAAGGGGGCGGGGATAGAAAGGCCCTACTCTCCCTATTCTAAAGGGTTTCCCTACCTAAAACTTAAAACTACGGAACTGTCTTTGTCGGGATGTCTGATAACAAGAAACTGTCCTATTCTGACCCACACACTACAAATGAAAAACCACAAAGTGAAAAGGTACAATTTTTTCAACTTGGTTATCACCAGAGAAAGTGTTAATAAAGGAAAAGGTTCAAGCTCCTTACCTTTAACTATTGTTCTCCAGCATGGGTCGGGCATGGATTCACATGCTCATGAATATTCCCAGTTGTCACACTGGGAATCCACAGTAAAAGAAAAAACAGTTTCACTTTCACTTTAAAACTGTATTTCTCCTCTAAACCAATCACTGTACTCTGAGTCATACTGCCCCCATTCAATGGCAGTCCTCTCCCTAAACTCCACCCCTGGTGGCCATCTTCAGATTTGGTAAGAATGTAAAGTAGCAGTATGAAGCAAGAAGGGTCACAGAGGGGACAGAGGGAGGGTTCACATGTGAATCCATGCTAGACCCATGCTGGAGAACAATAGTTACAGGTAAGTAACCTAAACCTTCTCTAGCATGGAGTCTGGCATGGATTCACATGCTCATGAATAACAATTACACATCAGCACATATATACAACAATGGGAGGTGGCAAGGCTCAACAGAAGCAATAAACACTCACCTCTGGAACAGACTCACTTCAAACAGGTTGCACAGCACCACTCGGCCAACTCAGGACACCTCCCTTAAATCCCTGTCGATAGAGTAGAACCTCGTGAAGGTGTGCATGGACCTCCACATAGCAGCCCTGCAGATGTCGAGCAGGGGCACACCAGAGAGAAACGCTGCAGTTGCTCGCCAGTCCATGACAGTGCATGATGCAGCCGGAGAGCCACTTGGAGATGGAAGCGTTCGCCAAGGCTTTTCCTTGATTTACAGGTCCAAAGTTGACGAACAACTGAGAAGTCTTTGGAAAAGTCTTAGTACGTGCCACATAGAACTTCAAGGCATGAGCAACGTCCAGCAAATGCAAAGCCCTTTCCGCCGGCGACAATGCCTTCAGGAAGAAGACAGTTAGCACCAAAGGCTCGTAGAGGTGGAATTCCAAAGACACCTTTTGTATACGCAGTACCACCTTTGAAGCGTGGAAAGACAAGTAAGGTTGCTTGCAAGACAGGGCCTGAATCTCCTCAACCCTCCTAGCCACGAGGAAGCCGTCTTCCACGAGAGAAACTTGAAGGGGATCTCATGCATAGGTTTGCAAAGGTGCTCCCATGAGCTTAGTTAGCACCACATTGAGCTCCCAAGCCGGGGGAGGAGCCTTCACCAGAGGGAAGTCCTGAATAGTCCCTCAAGGAACTCCTTGACGACTGTGTGAGATCACAGCAAAAGTCTGCCTGGAGACCTGTTGTACCTGGATATGGCAGCGAGATGCACCTTGATAGAGGCATGAGCCAGTCCCGCTTTGGCCAAGGAAAGCAAGTATAGCAGAAGTTGAGGGGTCGTGACCCACAGCAGAATAATCTTCTGAGTCCTGCACCACACGGGGAAGCGTTTCCATTTATGCCCGTAGCCCTTCAATGTTTACGAGGCCTTGGCCAGGATGTCCTTACATTCGTCGGGAAGAGCATAACCCTCAAACTCTAGGGCTGCAGGAGCCATACCCTCAGGTTCAGAAACTCTGGATTGTGATGCAGAATCGCCCCCCGTCCCTCTCAGGCGAGAAGGTCCAGGGACAGTGATAGCCTGATGGACAGGTCCACTGAGATGCAGCAGGTCTGGATAGCAGATCTGTCTCAGCCACGCTGGGGCTGCGAGTTTCCTCCTGCAGTGGCCTTGTCTGAGTGTGTTGATTACATGGAGTAGGCGATGAAAGGGAGGAAAAGCATACAGGAACCGCCATGCCCCCCTCGGGAACAAGAACGCATCCCCCATGTTCTTCGGTTGAGGGAATCTGCTGGTGAACATCTGGCACTTAGTATTCCCTGCTGTCGCGAAGAGATCCATCTGGGGCCGTCCCCATTTGTGGAACAGAAGATCCACCTGGTCCTGGTGAAGCTCCCACGCATGGCAAGAAAGCAGTTCCCTGCTAAGCGAGTCAGCGATGGTGTTCTTGACTCCCGCCAGGTGAAACGGAAAAAGTGGCCCACTGCCACAAGTCCTGGGCCTCTTTGGAGAGTGCCGGTGAGTGGGTCCCCTGTTTCTGGATGTAGAACATGGTGGTGGTGTTGTCTGTGAAGATCCTCACCACCTTGTCCTTCAATGACATCAGAAAAGACTTGAGGTCCCAGAATATAGCCCAAAATTCCAGGCTGTTGATGTGTAGGTCCTTTTCCTCCGGTTGCCAGATGCCTCTGTCGTGCAACTGTCCGGTGTGGGCTCCCCATCCCTCTAGAGAGTCGTCCATGGTGAGCATATCCTGGTAAGGAGGAACCTGAAACGGAGCTCCCTGGACGAGAAGCTGCTGAACACCCCACCACCGTATCGCCCGACAGAATCTTTGTTGAGAGCGATCTTGTCCGCAAAGTTCCCTGACATTTGCATCCACCTCGCATCCAGGAGCTCCTGGGGATGTCTCATGCTCAGTCTGCAGAGGCTAACGAGGTTGATGCATGAGGACAATATGTCCAGAAGAGACTTGATGGACTGCACCGTCACTGTCTGGGCCGACGACAAGCGTGGCACCTAGCCTTGTATGGTTTTCAAACTCTCCTCTGAGGGAGACGCCAAGCACGTCACTGTGTTGAGTCGTGCGCCTAGGAATACAGCATCCTTAGATGGTTTGAAGCAAGACTTTGGATAGTTTTTGTCGAACCTTAGCTCTGTCAGCAGATGTATGGTTTTCGCTGCTTGCTCGCTTGCCAGGGATTGTGAGCGGGCACGGACCAGCAAGTCATCCAGCAAGGGGTATATGTGGATGCCTTGTAGACAAAGATGCACCGTCACCTGGCTCAGGGACTTCGTAAATACCCTTGTGCCGACTTCAGGCCGAAAGGCAGAGCCTTGAACTGGTAGTACTGACCTTGAACTACGAATCGTAGAAACTTGCAGTGCTTCTTGTGAATGGGGATGTGGAAGTAGGTGTCCTCCAGGTCTAACGACCATCAGAAAACCTCCTTGTTCCAGCTGACCAAGCACGAGCTGCAACATGTCCATCTGGAACTTTTGGGACTTTAAGTACTTGTTGAGACGACGTAGATCCAGAATTGGTCTCCAACCTGTGTCTTCTTTCGAACGAGAAAGCATCTGGAATATACTCCGGAGTCCCGGAGCCGCTGGGGGATGGGCTCTATTGACCCTTTTAGTAACATGGACCGCACCTCCTGCAGGAGCTGGGGCAGTGCAGTTCCTTTCGATGAATCAGAGGGATACAAGGACACCAGCGTTGGAACTCCAAGGTGTGCCCCTGTATGTGAGCGTCCAGCACCCATCTGCCCGTGGTGATCTTTCGCCAGCTGGCTTCCCACTGGGGTGCACAGGTGGGGGCCCGGAGCCACAGCTGGTTCAGGCCTGCTTGGGGGACGGGGCTCTCCCCTGCGGACATCGCTGACCCCTGCTGCCTTGAGACCGTCCCCTGTATGCTTCCTGCGTGGAGGAGCTTGAAGGCTGCCTGTATGGGGTACCATGAATCTTTGAAGATCTACCTGATTTTCCTCTGGATGAGTGAAAGGACAACGATCATCGCTGTTGCAACCTTTTGAGGGAGCATACCATCTCCATGTCATTCTTTATCGTCTGCAAAGACTAGTGGGCTTCCTTTCCGAAGAGGTTTTCCCCGAGCGGCATATCCAGCACCTTGCATGAATGTCCTTGTGGAAGTTTGTAGCCTTTAACCAACCTTAACGGCGCAGAGACATTGCGTTCCCCAACTGGCAAAAACCTGTGCCCACGATGTCTACTGACACCTTTGATGGCTTGATCTGAGGCACTGCCCCTTCCTGAAAGAGCTTTAGTACCTTGACCTTCTTGTCTTTGGGCAGGAAGTCCAGGATAGGGCACAGCTTGTACCAGAGTTCCCGGTCATAACGGGACAAAATGGCCAGGGCGCTCGCTGCCTTGATGATAGAGGCTGCCGTGTAAACTATCCTCTTGCCCATTGCATTCAGCTTATTCCCCTCCTGGTTTGGGGGTGCCATGGCTGCTGATGACGGTTTCGCTGAGCATTTCCTAGCTGCGGCCGAGACCACCGAATCCAGGGAGGGCTGAGAACTTAGACACCCGGGAGTCGAATATGGCACCCTTTACCTTTTCTCCAATATGTCCTGATTGGTCGGGCCGTACTTGGAGTTTTCATTATGGCCAGGCCTTCCTCCCAGATGTCGTCCAGGAAGGGAATGGACATGATGGTCTTTCTCCTCGATTTGCGTCATTGGTACAGGAAACCCTCTTTCTCCGTCTCCTCGGGAACCAACTGAAACTGTTCTGAGGCCCTTGATGTGACCGAATGAAAAGATCCAACTTTGTCCGGTGGAGTAGCCCTATGGGGCTTTTCCGCATGTAGAGTTTCTCCAGTCAGCCACAATTAAATCATCGTCCTCGTCGGTACCAGTGGCCGTGGTAGGTTTGTCAGTGCCCGTGTGCGGATCTGGGGATCCGGGAGGAGTCTACTTGCGACAAAGTGGTGACGGCGGTGGAGGAGTTGGATGATGCCGAGGACCAGTGCCCCCCTTTGGACTTCCTTTTCTGCAGGGGAGAGTTCAACCTTGGAGGCTCTGGCGCCTCCCATGGAGGTGTAGGCCCCGATGGAGGCATCCTTTGCTGAATTTCAGTGAATAACGTATGTAGAGTAGATAGAATGTCCAGAGACATGTCCCTAGGTCTAGGTGTGAACGGAGCCAGAAGAGTGGGATCCGGGCTGATGCGTCTCCTCTTCTGCACAGAGGACTGAGGTCCTCCTACCCAGATCTTCCTCCTTCGTTTTCTGAGCAGCACCCATCATGCAGATCATTGTCTTTTTCTGTACTCGAGTATATCTGCTTCAGTCTATCTGCAGTAGCCTGCTGGTCCACATATCTGGGAGGCTCCACAGGTGGGACTGTTTCCCTCTTCCTCTCAGGAGGTTGCTGGGTTTACCCGGCCCCGGTTCCTTCGTGGCCATATCTCGCCTTGGGGGAAAGGACACCCATGGAGTGGTTGCCACTTCTTTTCTGGACTGCTGTGGACGTCGTTGACTTAGACGACAAAGTGCTCATGGTTGCCTTCGTCGACGGTGCCGTCTTCAACTCGGTTGACTTGGTCTCGAGCAAAGTCTTAGCCGGCTTTGACGAGTCCTCCCTGGACCTTTCCCTCGTCAGATTATCCACACACAGAGTTTGGACAGGGTTAGTGACTTTCTCTTTGAAGACGCTCCTTTTGTTGGCAGTCTCACCGTGGAGGATGACGTTGATGGCGATCGCCTTTTGTCCAAATCGGGGCCTGCATCAGCGGCGACCTTGCAGACCTAGCGTCGTAGACTTTGCCTTCTCTTGGACCACCCAAGTTGGGCATCCTCAAAGGATCTCGCTCCTCAGACCGGCCGGTCAAAATGAGGCTTGACCCGGCCCAGAGGCTGCATCAGTGGACTTGCTCGACTTGAGCCACGCCGACAGTCTGCTGTATCAGTCTTTTTGGGGTTTTTTCGAGCATCCACAGCACACCTCACATCTATCCTCGTCATGGTCCAGATGCAGGCAGTATAAGCAGGTATGGTGCTGATCCTCCACGAAGATGTTTCTTAAACCACACTTTGTGCAGAGTTTGAAGAGGCTTCGACCTTCCTTCTTCTCCTCAGCCATGCTGAAAAGGTGCAAATTAGGCCCACGGTCGGGCCTTCCCCAAACTTCAATGATCCGCTGGTGCATGAAGATCTTCGCTGGTAGTGGAGGCCCGCTGCCGGTCTCTGTCCTTCGTCGAAGATGATAAAGCAAGATTCGGTCAAAGTTTTTACTGTTTTGTAAATAATTTGAAAAAAAACACATAACTACCTCAGAGTGCAACTTGAGAATGCCCAACACTGAAGCGTGAGGTAAAATCCTGAAGATGGCTACCTGGGGTGGAGATTAGGGAGAGGACTGTTATTGGATGGGGGCAGTATGACCCAGAATACAGTGATTGGTTTAGAGGAGACATAGGCCCTCATTACGACCCTGGCGGAATTCGGAAAACGATGGCGGAAATGCAATACCGCCATCGAATAGCGCTCGGTGCGACTATGACCCGTCACCGCAAAGTACGATGCCATTAGCGACACCGTAGTGAACGCCAACGCTAACTGCACCAAGCACGCGCGCGCGCGCCATGCCAAACCGTAAACACCACCATGGCGCAAGGGTACGCCAATTCCGACCCTAGCGGACATGTACCTAACGCCATCAAGCATGGCGGAATGCACCATTCCGCCATGGTGAGAAGTACGGCATCGCGAATCAACCGTAAACGGCCCCACTGAGTGCCCGTACACCGCTCCCTGCCCACAAAGTACAACTCCCCGTAGGTGCAATGAAGTCACAATGCAACCAGTGAAATGTACAAGTCACCCATGCATGCCAACGAACAAAAGAAACACAACAGGGGCCAATGGGAGCTGCAGGGCACAGATGGCACGAATACAGAAGCCATCCCAATGGACATGACCACAGTCCCCCACCAAGAAACGCACGCAAACACAGGCACCTGTGACCAGCAATATTCCGAAAATCACATCATTCCACCAGTCCACCTGGCTGACCGGCATCTGTTACACAAAACCCAATCCCCCGCCCCTGAGCATGACAACATTCAAACTGTCATATTGGCAGCCCCCATCCCTGACCTCACGGGCTTCGTAGGCAAACGCGCCCAGTACAGTACCACGCAACTAAACTCCGAAGCTGGAACCCAGTGCAGATCTCCTCACAATACATCGCCCCCCAAATAGGCATATGCCACATCACTTGCAAAGAAGAACGCTACACGGGCCAAATCAGAATAGAAATTTAATGCACATCAAAATCACCAAGCCCATACAGCCATCAGGCCATGAACTCCAAAACACATTTCACCATTGTGGGCTGCATTCGCAAGAAATGACCAGCCACTACTTGTGTGACGCCCTGTTCCCTCATGGTACACAGAGCCACATTCACGTACGAAAAGGCAACATGGAAGTGCACAGAACCGCAGGGCCGTCCCAATGGGGAGGCACTAGTCCAGCTGAAAGGCCGAAATGTTGCTCCGAGCCACCAGTACTGCATAAGGGCATGTGGCCCATTGGCGATCGTCCCATAAGATCGTAATGCTGCTCCACTGATTAACACGAAGCAGCAGGTGTCGGGAGTAAAACCCATCTGCAGGAGTGGCATACAGATGGCAGTGGCAAAAGGGGAGGAGATACCTGTCAACCAAAAGAAAAGAAAAAGAACAGAATGGCCATCAGTACTACATTCCAACAACTCACTGCAATGATCACACTAAATCCACAGCCACATGCATGCTAGCCCACTCCAAAGGTCCATCACCACCCAAAAACCACTTGCGACTCATAACTATCTATATCGAGGTGTAAACACCATCACAAACGAGTGTACCTGTGCATGCGCCTGTGAAAACAGAATCCATCTGATGGGATTGGTAACGTGCATGGAGACAAGTGTCTGAGGGCGCGTCGAGACAGGGAGGGCTCAACAAGGCCAGATAGACGATGGTCCCACTATGGCAGCCCTGCATCACATAGCGTAGGGGAGGCGGATAGATCCCAAGAAGCCCTGTACATGGCAAACTCTGTATCAAATCACCTGCCCATGCATCCATTCATCATTCCCTCATCCCGGGATTAAAACGCCTGAATATTTACTCACATAACATTAGAAATATCCATTGAGTCTGTGCGTTATGCAGCCTGCAAAATCCACAGTGCCCCAGCCCGTAATTCCAGTGTAGTGAAGTAACATGTATTTGGGAACGTCCGGCCTCATCGCCCACGTCGCTATTGCGCATCCCAAACCATTCATATCAATCATTGCATTCTCGCCATGGCCCCTGTCTCAAGGACATTGAACAATAGAACGTTATATTTGCAGTCAGACCTGTGGGCATTTCCTCGCCGCTAGCTGAAAACCGAAAGCGCCGCCCTTCGAATTCCTCATTTGCAACATCACGTCGAAGAGGCATCTGTGGCCGTTTGAAAACACTAATTAATCCATCGAGTGCGGCTGTGTGTGAAAATGGCAACTGCCTTCACCCACGAATGGGACGCCCCGCCCGTCGTTGCAACTCGGTACAGTGATGAATGAGGGCCCACCGTTACTCGAGTACTACGTTCCACTGACCCTTCACAACTCTGTTCGCGACTGCACAGATAGTATGTGAAACAATGGGACCACAGCAGAATGAACATATCAACCAATGTTACACGGCCATCGGGTACAAATACATGATTGCAATAGCAAGATGCCATTCCACGAATTGCAGCGTTGTGCGCGGGACGTGCTCGGCCAAAGGGGAGAGCAGTTTGCACAGGTGGAATGAATCACCACAGGTGGAGGCCATTCAGCCTGAAAACACATAAATTGCACAGCCAGTCTCCTCCCACAACCACACCGAAATGCTACCGGCAGGACTCGCGATGTTGGCCCTGGGGGACCTGATAGCACTGCAAGTACTCCAACTCCAAGAAGAAGATGAACACCAACTACAACCGGCCGCACGGAGGAGACGCAGGAGGAGGAGGAGGCCAAGGCAGGGCCAGCAAGGGCCGCCAGCACAGCCACTACCACCACGCAGGCTGCCCGCAATCCCACGCCTCCGAGCGCATCCGTTCAACCTCACTGATGAGCAGATCCACACCCTCTACCGTCTGGACCGGGACACCATAGCCGCCATTGTGGACATGACACAGGCTGACCTTGTCAGCATGATAGATAGCCCAACCGCCATCCCACCCCTACTGAAGGTGGTGTCTGTACTCCACTTCCTGGCCACAGGCACCTACCAGCACACAGTCGGACAGTTGCATGGCATTTCTCAGCCACTGTTCTCACGGACACTATTGCAAGTGCTCGATGCCCTCCTGCAGCACGCAGACGACTACATCTCCCTACCACGCTCGGAGCAGGAAATTACCAACACAAAAGTGGGATTCCATGCACTTGCCGGCATACCGGGTTGCATTGGTGCCATCGACTGCACCCATGTGGAATTGGTCGTCCCACATGCCATGGAGGCCCAGTACCGCAACCGAAAACAATTTCATTCTCTGAATGTACAAATGGTGTGTGACTCCAACAGGATCATTACACATTGTTGTGCCCGATTCCCTGGATCAACCCATGATTCTATGGTCTTGAGGAACTCTACAATACCACGCTACATGGAGCGACACGCAGGGAACAGATCCTGGCTACTCGGTGAGTCTCATTACATGCATGATAATGTGGGGTATGTGATTCGGCAATGACCTGGCAGGAAGGGGGGGGGGGTGTGCGTACGTAGCAATGGCATTCCACATCATACGTTTCTCGTCCACATACAGGTGATGCTGGATATCCACTGAAGAGATGGCTCCTCACACCAGTCCGGAACCCACGGGACCAGCATGAGGAGGACTACAACCATGCCCACTCACGTACCCGTGTAGTCATTGAACAGGCATTCGGCCTACTGAAGACTCGTTTCCGGTGCCTCAGCAGGTCTGGCGGGGCACTCCTGTACCGCCATGAGAAGGTTGCAAAGATGGTGATGGCATGTGTCATGCTCCACAACATGTGCGTACGTAGAAATGTGCCCATGCCCCCTGACGCAGAACTGCAAGCACCTGATGATGGTCATGATGAGGGTGGGGATGTGGCAGCACCTCAAGGAGTCTGCGAGGCACCGGAGGGCCGTGACATTCGTCAGCATCTCATTGATGTATGCTTCTAGCACTCACGCCTGGTGGCTGATACATGGACACGGGACTCGTGGCACTGTGTGTGTCTGGGACATGCACAATATGGACTGTACGCCTATGATGGCCTAGTACACAAAGATCAATGTCCACACATCTCATTGGTTGATCGTGCACTTTTTATGGCATATGTGATATCATGTTGTACACCCTATCGACCCGCCACCCAAGTGAGCCCAACACACCCCCTCCACCCTCCTACCTCCCCCCCGAACACCAGTGTCCAAAGATGCTCATTGTCAGTGGGCAGTCGCTATTGCAAGCCCCCTCTGCGGGTATCAGGGGCACCCCTGCCTGTGGAGCGCAGGTTCCTCCCAGATCTACGTTGGGGGCTGCCCTGGACGGAACTTGCAACGGATGATGTCTCTGCCTGCTCACGTCCATGCATGTCCCTAAGGGTTTGCGAGAGCTCAGTGAGCACACGGCGCACTGCGGCAAGTTCGGCACATACGTCCTTGGACGTCGCATGCAGTTCCCCCCTCAGGCTCTCGGTGCTTCTCTCCATTTGTGCCCTTAGTGTCTCTGTACCTCTCTCCATTTCTGCCCTAAGTGTCTCAGTTGATGTTTCTATGTCTGCCTTAGTGCCCCCACATTCATCGGCATGGTCCTTGAGGAGCGTGGCCAGTTGCTGCTGTTGCACGATTAACTGGTCGAGGGACTGTTGCCTCTGCTGGGCCATGGCCATTTGCGGGGGTGTCACAGAGGGGCTGTTGTCCTCATGTTGCCTTGCCACAGGGCTTGTGGGGGATGGCCAGTCGTCGTCTTGTGGGTGCCCCTGCGTGGTATCCTCATGTTGTATGGGATGGGACAGACAGGGGGATTGGGACAGGTCATGGATGGATCTGACTTCGACATCCCCGTCTTCTGTGTCGGAGCATGCTGCCATCAATGGGGTGTCACCTATGGTGCTGCTGCCACCGGAGGCAGTGCCTTCTGTGGCATCCGTTGGGGGGACCTGTGGTGGTGGTGTTGTGGGCATGCTGGCTGCTGGGGTGCCTGTTGATGTTCCCTCCTCTGTGCTGCCACCTGATTTGTGCTGCTGCCGTGTCTTGATGCGTGCAGCTGAGGTGGAGGGTCTTTGGCCGTTGGTCTTGGCCCTCTTTGCAGGTGTGCTGGTAGGGGTGTCCTGAAGCTCGTCGTTTGGATCGGACCCTGTGGTGGAGTAAAGGAGGGCGAGGGTTATTGATGGGTCTGTGGGAATTGGAATGGCATTGTATCACATGCATTGGGGTGGTACCTGAGGGTGATTTGGGTCGGGGCCTTGGAGGTGCTTTCATTTGTGTGTGGAGTGAGGGTGCAGTTGTTTGGCAGCCTGGAGTTAGGGTGTGCCTGCTGCACGTGTAGTGCGTGTTTTAGGGGTTTTTAATTATTTATGTATTTATTGTGGGTTTTAACGTGCGCTATCAGGCCGATGTGTGTGGACGTTCTCCTGGACATGTGTTTCTGTTGCACTATGTGGACGCATGGTACTTCACATGGATGGACTTTGTGGATTTGGCATTGTTTTATTTGGCCCACCTACCTGAATCTTCGGATGTCTGCACTCCTTTCTCCATCCCTCCGACTCCCTCTATGCTCTCCATTCCGATGGTGGAGGCACAGATTTCTTCCCAGGGGGTCAACTTGATGGGTGATTCAGGACCTCCCCCGGTGGCTGTGGCAATGTTGCGGTTGGCAGAGAGTATGCTGCGGACGCGTATCCGCAGGTCGTCCCATCGCTTACGGCATTGCTGTGGGGTGCGGGGTGCGGTCCCCACCGCACTTACCCGCTGTGCCACCAGAGCCCATATGGCCTTCTTGTTTGCAAGTGCCGTCCTGGTCATTTGCGTGCAGAAGACGACGGCAGCATTCTCCTGGAGGGTCTCTGTTAGCACGGTGAGTTCCTCACGGGAGAAGTGGACCTGCCGCTTGCGGTCGCACGCTTTCTTCGCTACTTTTCCCATTTTTCTTGGTTTCGCTAGGGTGGATGACGGGTTGGGGTGTGTCTCAGGGTAGTGATTTTAGTGGTTGTGTGGTTTTAGTGGTTTTATAGGTGTACGGCGGGATGTTTCCCGTTCCGGGCCCATGTTTTAACTTCCGTTTCCGTATATTTCCGGTCACCGTACTTTCCGGTAGGCGCACACTGCGGTGTCCGCTGTGATGGGTGGCGGTATTGCACCTAGGGCGCCGTACGGCGGCGGTGTGGGCCGTTTTGGGGTCATTTCCGCCATCGCGGACTTTGCACTTCTGCCATGCCGTGGTGCTCGTGCCCGATGGGTCGGAATGGGCCGCACTTTGCTCCTTCGTGCAATGGCGGAAACGCTATTTACGCTGTGGCGGTCCGGTCAGTCACTTTCCGCCAGGGTCGTAATGAGGGCCATAGAGTTTTAAAGTGAAAGTGAAACTTTTTTCTTGATTCCCAGCCTGAAGACGAGGTATATTCATGAGCATGTGAATCCATGCCAGTCTCTATGCTAGCGAAAGTAGTACAACTCCAACAAAAAGTATTCTCTTATGATAGAGTGTCTTTCTTAGTTTCACAGAGGGGTTTCCCTTTCTCAGGTTTCTTTATAGAAAAATGTCTCTGGACGTTAACACTGTTCATCTTTCTCAAACCCTTCCTCAGGTTTCTTTATAACAAAATTGTCTCTTGACTTGCACACTGTTCAACTTGCTCAAACCTTTCCCCAGGTTTCTTTATGACAAAATTGTCTCTTGACTTGCACACTGTTCAACATGACTTGTTTCCTTGCTTTATAAACAAAGTATTTTTTTATCCTTTTCCTCAGATTCTTGGTATACTCTCCTGCCAGAATTTTTCTCACATTTAGTATTGCCTGGTATTTTCTCCTGCCGGGGCTTTTCTTTCATAAGATCACTTCTTGTTTTCTCACTTTGCCTGGTATACCTTCCTGTCAGGACTTTCTTTTACTTGCATCTTTCCCCCTGGTATACTCTCCTGCCAGAGTATTTCTCACATTCCGTATTGCCTGGCATGCACTCCTGCCAGGTCTTTTTTCATAAGCTCACTTCTTGCTTTCTGTTACCTGTACCTTTCCCTCTGGTATACTCTCCTGCCATGGTCTTCTCTTTATTTGTACCTCCCCCCATGGTGTACTCTCCTGCTAGACTTACATTCACAGTCTATTTTCTCATCAATATTTTGCTGCCCGTTCCATTCTTTACCCCCTTTGGTATTGTGGGCAACTAAACTCTGCACATTAAAGATTTTCTCAAGGGATGAATATGCTTTCCTTTTCATACATTCAGTATCAAGGGACAATTTCCTCACTGTGTTTGTCTTAAATTGCTCAATGTTCAACATATGGCATGTTTGCCAATACGCCCCAGTGTTCTCTGTGTCCCAATGCGGAATCAACGGCTGTTCGTGGTGTCTCGTTCAGTCTGCGGTTCGCTGGCAACAGCTGCTGAAGTTTCCTCCCTTCGCGCTGCTATGCTCTCACTCTCCATGGCTCTCGTGGCGCTGGCTGGGCTTCTCCGTTCCTCGTGACTTCCTGGTAGGTTTCCCTTTTTCTTCCTCTACTGGCAAATGCCCAGGCACATTGCTCTCGCTGTTCCCACACGTACGATTCTTCGCGTCTCTGCGCTCCGCTCTCTGCATGAGCCGTTTGGCTCCAACAGGTTCTTCTCTAGTCTACGGCCACTCAAGGAGCAAACGCCTGCTCCCGCCAGCAGTCTACAATTCCTTCTTGGAATACTGTTTCAAAGTTCCCGGGCACGGGTGTATGCTCATAGTAACTAAAGCGTTCCCTGTGCTTGTGGCTTCCTCTCATCTGCATTCCTCCATTCCTCTGCCTCGTCTCAGTACTTGGGGAATTCTGGTAATTGAAGTTCCCAGAAGTATTTAAACAGTTTGTTTTGTTAGTTTTATAGCAAGACGTTTTGGAAGAAAAGGGTGTTTTGTTGCCTGTATGTGTGTTAAGGCTGTGCTCAAGCACTTTGAAGCATCTATGGTGCTAAATGATTCTTACAAATAAATTACTTCAGACCCAATAACCGGACTGACTCAAAGGTGATGGTAAAATATTTCTTTAAAGTAAAGCAGGGCGAATAAACACTCAGTTCGACTCATGCAAGATCACAATGTCTTATCATTTAGTATACGTTGGTTGGAGTTGTCGGTGTCGGGATTTCCTATCCCCTGCGCACCTCCTATTGGTGATTTCAGATTCAGCCTGGAGCCAGGATCATAGTTTGTCTGGGGACCAACTCCAGGGTTCCCGATTGGTTGAAAGATTGGTGGGGATGACAAACCTACGGATCTGTGTGGGCGCTGGTTGGATGTATTAGTCCAAGAAGTTGCAGTTTTGCCAGTGGTTTTTAGTCATGGTCGAGTCAAGGGGTTATTGGTGCATGTGATTTTTTTATTTTTATTTTTGTTGGTTTACCAGAACCAAAACAGCATCAATGTGGCAATTATTGCCAATTAATCAATATAATTGAGTGCAAACAGCCGACGCGCGTTTCAACCTAAGTCTTTTTCAAGGCCAATTGAGTATTGTGGTGGGCTCTAGGAGAGCTAGAGTCTGGTCCTCCCAAGACCGGGTGCCAGTAGGGCTGAATAGCCTGGTCGGTTGCCGGGTTCGGTGAGCAAGTCGTGGTTCGTGTGTCAGGAAGCGAGACACACTATCCATGGATTGGCCCTGGGTGTGTCGGGCAAACAGCTTTTCCATTTCCTGTTGGAACCCTCCAAAATCTCGCAAGAGTGGATCGTCCTGTTTCACCAACAGTACAGACCAATCTGCGGTGCTGCCACTCAGATATGACAGAACAAAGGCAACCCGTGACTGATCATTCGGAAAGGCTCCGGGTCTGCAGAGAAAATGGAGGCGGAACTGGTTCATGAACACTGCATATCTCTTTGGGTCCCCCGTGAAACGTTCTGGTGGGGCCAAAGGAATCGCCCCAGGGAGAATCACTTGCAATGGATTAGCAGATGCGGCGGAAACTGGCGGGATAGTTCCTGGCAATGGGGCATGACCGGCCTGAGTCTGTAACAACTGCCTGGCTAAATCATCGGTACGGTCTTTGGCGACTATCAATTCCCTTCTAAGAGCAGTAACTGGGCTAATTGATCAGTCTCAGATGTTTCCATGAGGTCCAGGTAGATGTTTGATGGAGGCTCCGCGTTCTGTTACGCTCACCTGATAGCCATCGGGGTGCCACACGATGCTGGATGGGAGGCTGTGCACCGACCTGGACCCCTCTCCGCTGGTTTGTGTGTTGACTGAAGGGCAGGTTCTATAACAGGAGAGTGGAGGTTTAGATGCTGAGCCTGTGATGGGGGTTCCCACCTCCCACTGACCAAGTCCCTTCCCTTAGGGTTATGCCTCACCTTATTTTCTTGTGCGTGAAGCTCTCAGTCCTGCGTCTCAGTGCAGGGACACGTGTAGTTGAGGGTGTTCTGAAGGCCTAGCTACTTCATTGATCGGGTCGAGTCCGGCTGTGACACCGACTTGTTTAAAGTGCACATGTGAGTGTCTTTTAGTCTTTCGTTCCCTGTACTTTTCGGTGTTTTTCCCTTTCTTGGCTCTTAATGTCTCTTTCTGCCTTTCACACTAATTGTTCCTGTTATGGAGCCGTAACGCCGGATGATTAAGGCTGAGGTAAGTAATTTAGCGAGAAGCGCGGCGCTGCACAACATAGGCCAGTTTGCTAACCTGTATTCCTTTCTCTCCTTCACTCAGGAGACCATGCACTGACCTCCCGGAATGCAGGTCGTTCGGTGGCCGGGTATGCAGGTAAGTGGTTAAAGGGTTTTGTGTGTCTTTCCATCGCTGTTGCAGCTTAGCGTAGCGCGATGTCAAAACCTGCTGCTAATGTTGTCTTTTATCTTGCAGGTCGCTGAGCACTCCGGAGATGGCGAAGCCACCGAGCGCGAATGGAGGAGGAGGCTCTTACTCAGGAGAAGCAGATGAGCTGGAGCTGGACGCGGTGAGCGTTACGCTGGAGTGCAGAATAACGCGAAGCATGAATCCCAGTCCGGGTGTGGCTTATAAAGCCAGCCACACCTGAAGATTGGACCACACCCAAAAGACTAGCCTGCATGCTTCAGTTCATGGAACTGAGCTACAGGAAGTGCCTCCATGTTGGATTTAGGCCAGAATGGGCTTGCCTTCTACTGGAAAATGAGCCTGGCGCCAAAGGCGCCAGGACTGTCTCCATGTCTGCTGTTGATGGGTCTTTTGGACCCTTGGAGTCACTGTGGGGGGCTGCAACCTGACTGCTGCCAGGGGGCTGTTGCAACTGAGGGGGTCAGGCATAGGAATCATGAAAGGTGCTGCCTATTGCACCAACACAAAGGATTTGTTTTAGTATAAAAAGATGGGCTATGCTTTTCTTACCTCTCAGGAAACTCATTGTTTGTTAAAGTCAGTGTGAGGGTCCTCTCTTTATTGTTATCGTCCTCTACAGACACATTGCAATGTCTACAAAACAGGCAAAGAGCAACTGATTACCCACAGCAATGTGCTTAAGTGGCTGGAAATATTTATCCCACCGGAACGGGTAGGAGAAATATTACTGCCAGCCACTTGCTAACAACGAGCCCTGCAATCAGGGACATCATCCGGGCCTTTCAACCTTTTAAGTTGATAAGGGACATGAGCCTCAGGGATGTCCCCAGCAACTGCCTCATGTTGCCAGTTTGCAGTGTTATATAATAAAACAGCAATGTATTTATCTGTATATACTTTTGTTCTGGGGCTTAATGCATTAGCTGCATTCGCGGGAGCCCTTTTGGCCGTCACTTCCCTTGGGGTATACAGAAGTGTTATCACCTCGGTGCCTTTTCACGTGGGTTCCTCCACAGCAGACACTTGCTGACATAGGCTTTATATAGGATTCATAGCTTTTCAGTGGGTATTATTGTTTTCAGCTTCCTGCTGCCTGGCCGTTTAGTGATAATCATTGGCTGTTAACCCCCAGATTATTCTTTGTCATTTCATTGGGTAAATTGATGTGACATCTACTGTGATGTCATCATATGCTACTTACTATTTTTGAAACTGGTCCCACAATGTTGGCATGTCACAGTCTTCTATCAGATTATCTAGATGGATAGCAGTGTGCTTTAAAACTGCAGTTATCTGCCATACAAAGACGTTCCAAAATGGATCAGGTTTCACTGGAACTCTGGCTTTCAGTCTCGTGATTAAAGTGCTTATGGCACCTTAATCACGAGACTGAAGGAATATTTAAAGGCATTCTGCAGCACCATGATGTTATTAGTGCAGGCCTGGGTGCTTAGAAAGTAGCAATTATTTCCACCCACTTTCTAACCACCCAAGCCCCTTGTGGATGGGGAATTGAAAGTAAGCATCCTCCAAGTCTAGCGACGATAGCTGTCCTAAAACGTGTTGAAGAGTTACCATCCAGAACTTTTGGGACTTGATGTACTTGTTCAGACGACGGAGGTCTAGGATGGGCCTCCAGCCGCCGGTCTTCTTTTTGACGAGGGAGTAACGAGCGTACACTCTGGAGCCCCAGAGCCTCTTTTGGACGAACTCTATCGTGCCCCTTCTTAGCATGGCCCGCACCTCCAGCAGCAGCTGAGGGACGTGGTTTTCCTGCCGGGCCACTTGTGGTATTCGCAGACACTTTCGTTGAAATTCCAGGGTGTGTCCGTGAGCGTCCCGCACCCAATGGTCAGTGGAGATGGTTTTCCACACGCTGATGAAGTTCGCCATCCGGCCTCCCACTGGAGTGCACGGGTGGGGGCCCGATGCCGCGGCTGCTTTAATCCTGTTTTGACGTCGAAGGGCCGCCTTAGGGACCTGGTGATGACGACATCCTCCTCCGAAGGCCTTGGAACGGCCCCTGTTGTTCTCCTGGGTCGACGAGCAGGAGGGTTGATGGTAAGACGAGGCACCTCCACTGAAACCTTTGGAGGATCCTTTGGATTTGCCACTTGAGGCCCGAAAGGAAACCCACCATTGTTGAAGCGTGCCCAGGGCACGAGCCGTCTATGTGTCCGTCTTGATGGCCTGAAGAGACTCATCCACTGCCTTCTCGAACAAATTGTCCCCGTCGAAGGGCAGGTCCAACAACCTCGACTGAATGTCTGCCCGAAAATTGGTGGCCTTTAGCCAGCCCTGTCGAAGGCAAATGCTGTTGCCCATTTGGCGGAGCACCCTGTCGGCGATGTCCATGGCCACTGTGATGGCGTGGTCCGACGCCACCTCTCCTTCCTACAGGATGTCCAAAGCTTCCGACCTCTTGTCGTCGGGAAGGAAGTCCAGGAGAGGAGTGATCTTGAACCACAGCTCACAGTCGTAACCCGCTACAATGGCGAGCGCGTTGGCAGCCTTGATGGTCGTCGCCGCCGATGTGATAACTCATCGCCCCATGGCATCCCTGGAAATCATGGCGTGGAACAAACCTATCTTTTTTGTTTTTTCTTCTGTTTATTTGTTTTTTGTTTTACAGAAAAAACCTTCACAAACAGAGTCATTATCAAAAATTAACAAATGAAAAAAGAAAGTTAAATACAACCAAAATAAAACATGAATAAGCTTACAAAAAATGATCCAGAACACCAAGGGTGAAAAAGGAAGACAGTTCAAACTCGACTATATTGCTCACTAGAAGTCCTATAGATTAATAATTCACAAGTATGGAAAAATGTTCTAAAACTTGTACTATTGCAGCAGTGAGCATGATTTCTTGACCAGTGATCAGTCTATCCCAAAAGGAATCCTGTGATAAACTCTCCTCTCTGGTTACAAATCTCCCCAATAACAACAGTCTTGTGTCCTAGGTACCTTCGCACTCCAATAACAGATGTTTAAGTGATTGTAATTTCGGAGAGTCACAGTTCCTACAAAGTTTTTTTGCTTTATCACCCTGGTTTCTTCGGGCCAAATTTTCCCCCGTATAAGCTATATTCAATCTAAGTCTAAGAAAGTTATTTCTTATACTTTGTTCAGGGAATTTCTGGAGATAGCGTGGGAGAGTACCAAGCTTTCTATCTACCTTCAGAAAGAGATTTGGTGGATTAAGATTCCTTACTCCATCTATTGTTTGGATCCAATCGCTCATTTCAAGTTGTTTTTTGACTTTCATAGGGTTTTGAATGAGCGTTTCTGTTGTTAAATCCAACCTGAGTAAGATACCTCTCACTTTTCCCTCCAAACCAAGGAGTTGTTTCGACTTTGCTTTTTTGAGATGTTCGTTTACGTCGAAGTAAAGGGTGGTCGCAGTTGCTGTTGTTATATTACAATAGAGAGACAGGAGTTTCCAGTCCGCTCGACAGCCCAAGGAAATCAAACCCAATTCAAATCTCAAACTGACGAGTGGGGTACACATTGGAAGATGTAGAGATGTTTTCCACAGGAGGCCCTCGATTTTATTCCAATCATAGTTCCAAAGCAAAAGCTTCGCTTCAAGGCCATAGAGGAGAACCGGGACTGCTTTACCTATATAGAATTTGATAAGTGGAAGTATTGAGAATTTGCAAAATTTTCCATTCAAATTCTTCATCTGTTCAATAATTGTGGAGGTCTTTTCATAGATAACCGGTATCACCTTGTTCAGGGCTGGGGAGGCTAGAATTTCGTAGCCCAAATAGGAAAGCTCATCAAAACGAGGAATTACCTTGCCATCCAAGATCCAGTTCCTGGAGGACAGATTTTTTTTAGGATGTTTGAATTTGAGGATCTTGGAGTTCAGTGGATTAATTATGAGTCCATTTAGTTTGGCATATTTGCTTAATTTGGACAAGAGCTGCTGCAGACCAATCGCTGAGCCATCCAACAGGACAAGGTCGTCCGCATAGGCCAACCAGTGTAGTCTTCTACCATTTATCCTAGGACAGGCCATCGATGCAGAGGCAAGGAAATCTCCGAGATCTGACAAGAATAAATTGAAAAATAAAGGTGCACCCAAACATCCTTGCCGTACTCCCTTGAGAACCTGTCTTACCTCCGATAGATTGCCGAGATCATCCAACCTCACCCTAATGGTAGTGTACTTATGTAATTCTATGAGCATAGCCAAGAGGGGAGCTGGAATCCCCCAGCTATAGAGCTTCTGCCAAAGGTGGGATCTGTCCACTAGATCAAATGCTTTGGACAGATCAACCCAGGCCCCATATAACGGAATACCCTCTTTCTCATTAGATCTTTCGCTAAGTAAGTTCAGGAAAAGTCCGTTTAAGCTGGTAGAGAGGCCTTTCCTGAAGCCTGTTTGATGCTGGGAGAGGTTCTGCCTGGAGTCCACCCACGCCATAAGTTATTTCAACAACAATCGCATAAAGAGTTTACTGTCTATATCCAGGAGGGCGACAGGTCGATAGCTTGCTGGGTTTAACCTATCGCCCCCCTTGAAGAATGGAATGAATAGTGCACTCTTCCACGATGGAGGGAAAACCCTGTTCTTAAGGATTTCCTGAAAAAGATGATACAGCAGCTTTGCCCATAATTTTGGCTGATTTTTTAACACCTGATAGGTTAGTCCATTAGGGCCAGCCGCCTTCGACGTAGAGGAAGATGCTATGAGATCCTCAATGTCTTGTTCGTTGAATGTCAGGGACCAGCTAATATTAGGCGAGATGAAATCTCTAGATCCCGATAGTTCAAAGTTTTTGGACAGATAGTCTACCCATTTGTGCTCTGGGACCAGGCTGCAAAGGGAACTGTTATGGCCAGTCTCAAGTTGGTTTAGCACCGCCCAAACATTTCTACAGTTGTTAGCATTGAGGAGATAGAGCATTCTCTCCCCATCTTCTTGCAATTTTTGATGTTCATGGTTCTTTGTCCAATTTCTATAGGTTTGTTTAGCCTTCTTAAATTTTTGCATGCAAACAAGGGGGTCCTCAACTCCCTTTTTTCTTATATGGTGGAGGGTTTGTCGCAGGATTCTCTTCTTATTGTGTGTTTCTTCATCGAAGTGGTGGAGATGTATTTGTTTGCCTGCGGCCTTTACCTCACTTGGAAGACAGATGGACCACGCAAAGTTCCCGAATTTCTCCGGGTGAGATTCCTCTGACCACATTGAAGATGGAACCGCTTCGAGAAGTTCATTCAGCTTTTTCCCTCTGTGTTTGTGTTTGACAACTCGTAGTTTACCCTTTAAGCCTTCAAGTTCCTGGGAGGTATATTGATTACAGCGTTTCTGTATTTCAGAGAACAGGAGTTCCAGACTTGCGTGGTCACTACCCCCTTCCCAGTTTAGAGTGAGGTTAGGGCAATTAACTGTGAGGCCCGAAGAAACAAAGATATAATCTAGAGTAGATTGAAGAGACCCTTGACGCCAAGTTGGTCCTACTATTTCCACACCCCTATTTTTCTCATAAATCATTTAAAAATCCAAAGATGAAAGAAAATCCCACCAGTATTTACCCTTCTGCAGTGTACTTGACTTGGATTGCCCATTCCTTACACTCCCTGGGTTGATTTGATCTGTATTGAAATCCCCTGCTAGGATAATGTAGGCTCCTGTCAAGCCCTGAGGTCCACGTGGATTAGTATACCTCTGTCCCCAAGCACGAGTCAGAGAGGAGGAAGAATACTCACTGACCGGTTATTGGAGCCACAGGTGGGGGGTAAAGGAACCACCAGGTCCCGTGTGGCTGCAAAGAAAATACCAAGTTAGCTAGTGGCTACACGGTATTCACAAAAAGCATCAACAGATATAAGGAAAAAGACACCTACCCTTGGGATGAGTGATGAATGCTTTGAACCTAACTGTTTCCCCCCTTGGGGTCAGATGGGTGGTGCAGAAGAGAGGATGGGACCACGGGATCTGAAGGGAGAGGAGTGGGTCTGGATAGAAGGCAAGCAGTACTTGATACAGTTCCAGGAGTCTGGACCAATATAGCTGAAGGTTTACCATACGCCAAGTCCAAAGGTTAATCCATAAGCAATCCAAGAATCAGTCCAAAGTCCAGGTAAACAGGGTATACAGTCCAGTAAAAATCCAGGCGTCAAAATCGAGGGCAATCCAGAAGAGAAAACAAAGTCCAAAATCCAAGAGGTCGAAAACCATGAAGTTCAGAATGCAGAAATCGCTAAACGCCGTAAGATCAGCTGAGAAGCAATGTGTGTAAAGGCCAATCCCCTTTTATTGCAGTCTTCCTGGTTTGTTGGCCAATCGTGGACGATTTCCTGGTCACGTGATCATTCCCTTGATCACGTGACCAACTGCTTCCTGGAGGCGTTCGCTCGTGTCACATGACCCTCCTTCGTGACATGCCGTGCCGAGCGGAGGACCGCAGCATGGAATGGCACTCCCCTCCGCGCCTGCAATCTCCAAGGCAATCCCCAATGCAGGTGCGGAAAGCAGCGCCAGGGATGCCTCGGAGCACAGTGTCCCCCCAAAGGTCGAGCGGAGGTGGCTGTGGGAAGGGTCGACATTTCGCTCCGCCGCCTGCACACCACGCGATCGTGATCGGGTGAGTCTGAGGGCGTGACAGCTCCCTCATAGTCGATCTTCACCGCCGTGAGTGTAGAATACAAAATTTCTATGAACTCTTGAAGGTTTGTGCTGGCTGGGTTCCAATAGATATTAACAAGCACCAAAGTGGCACGGGGGACATCCAGTTCTATCTCTACTTTACAGGCTTGTATGCCCGCCGCATTATTGCACAGGGGTACAATTTCTTTGATACTAGAGTTTTTGAGTACTATTAATAGTCCTCCTGCCGGTCTCCCTTTCAGCTTTTGCGAGGCCCCGAGATTTAAGACTGTAAAACCCTCTATCTCAATAGGGTTAACAAGCCAGGTCTCCTGGAATAGCAGATGTCATTATGTTCCAGTAGATCCTTTTTTAGCTTCTTTTTTTTCAAGAAGCTGGGACCTCTCCTGTTCCAGGAGACTAGTATTAGACCCTTTTGTCTAAAGACTATTTTGCTCCTCGCCAAGTTTGAAAAAGATTTGGGAGATGATCTCGGGGAGTTTTGTTATAAGATTCTCATTTAGCTTAAACCCGGATGCCGTACTCCTTGATAGCTCTCTTGATGTTCCGGCAGCTCCTACAAAGTTGACTGCATCCTCTGACCCCTTTCGTTTTGTATTAGGGTAGTTTCCGAGCCTGCCTTCCTCTTCTGATTCATATACCAGCAGGCCTGCTTTAGCCAACTTACTTTTGTTGTTGAAAAGAGCCTATTGGGCTCTTCTTGAGTTTAGACCGATCTCCACATAAAATGTATCATCAATTGCTGGAAATTTGACGTACTCTATGTCTTCTGAGGCAAAGAGAAACAGATTATGGTTTTTCTTAATTTCCGACAATAAGACTGATCTGCAGAGTGATTTGTTCTTATTATGTCTCTACAGTCTGATCCAAGCCTTTGGGATTGAAAAGTTGTCTGTCTCTGGTTCCACTTTTCTTGCAGCTATGTTATGATGGATTCCATCTAGCTCCTCTCTTTCTCCGCTCTTGGGAAATGGCTCGAGATTTCTAGGTTTCCCCGAGCCATTCCGACAATCAGCTTCACTTGGCATAGGCCTTGGTAATACCTCATCTTGAGTATGTGGGTGAAAAGGGACAGTGGAAGGTATTGAGAATGCTGGATTTGACACTGGTTTTAAGAAGATTGGAGCCAATTTAACTTTGATGTTTGGAGTTTCTTGTGGGGTCTCCAAGCTGGTCTTGACTTTTTTCTCCTTTTGTATCTTGTTTTTTAAAAATATTGGGGCTATCTTGATGTTTGTTTGGTCCAATTTTTGATTTTGATTGTTTGAAGCTGCGATGTTACGCTCACCTGGCTCCCACAGGGGCGTCGGTCGGAACCGGACAGCTGCGGTCGCCACCCACGTGATGCGTAGTGCAGCGATGACTGACTGGATCTGCCCTCCTAATCTTGTCTGCTTAACCCGTAGAAATATTCTCCTGCAAGGGGAGAGATGGATTCAGCCACTTGTGGATTCAAGTGATGGCACCCCATAGTCCTCCCCAACTAATCACCTCCAAAATGCCCTCACAGCAATCTCACCTTATATTCTTGAAAGCTGAGCTCTCACTCTCCATCCTGCGTGGATTTGCAGGGGCGTGTCGATTCCAGTTACTTCACTGGTTTGAAGGCTCGGGAGAGTTCCGGAGAGTATTGACTCTGAGGTTCCTGGTGAGGACCAGTAAGTATTAAATTCATAGAGTTCAATATGTTCGATGTTCACTCTTGTTCCCCCCTTCCTTTCTTGTCTTGCAGCTGGCTCGTGAAAAGATGCTCTTGTGGCAGCTGGTGGCGCTCAGGTAAGAGTCTGTATTACCCGGCGCTGTCTGGTAAATGTTGCACGAGGAAAACATGTTGTTTTGTCTCTCTTTACAGATGCGGCACGTGAAAATATGGAGAGTCACAAAAGGATGCCTCCGGTGGTAAATCAGGTAAGTCTATGGTGGTAAGAATTATATTTGTTGGTTCCCTCGGCTCACCTTGCGGTTTTCTTTTGTCTCCTAGGTGCCGAAGTTCGGCGAAGAAATGATGGAGGCAGCGCCGACCCGAAGGATGCTGTGAAGACTGGTTAGTATGGCGCGGCGCTGCATCTGGAGGTGCGGCACGTGCAGAAATGATGTTCTTTACAGGTCCGGAGACAAGATGGATCCAGAATCAGGTGTGGAATAGAAATAAGTTTGTTTTCTAACCTTGTCCCTTTCTTTCCTCTTTGTTTTAGGAGCTCCGGATTCGAGGCGGGCGTGGCAGAAGACTGGATGCAGGCTGCAGGCACGGTGAGTGTTACGCTGCTGGATGCAGAATAACGCGAAGCGTGTGTTGCTGGTTGGGTGTGGTTTAAATAGCCTCAAAAGCAGTCCCAGGTAAGAAGTCCCTAGAACCACCTCCGAGTAAAAATAAGTCCCTGTAGAAAAATAGTCCCTTTCAGGCTTCATGTTGGATTGGAGTCATTTGCAGCATGGTCTGCCTGAGTGAAGTAATGACTATGAGCCTGGTGCCTTAGGCGCCAGGACTGATCCCTACTATGAGCCTGGCGCCTAAGGCGCCAGGACTGAACCCAGATAGCCCCTAGCCGGGGCTGCTGAGGTTTTATTAAATGTCTAGATGCCTACTCCCGGGGCTGATGGGCTTGGTCTGGATGCCTGGGGGTAGGCATCATGACAGCACTCCCCCCCAAGGCCCCTCCTAAAGTTGTTCTTCCCCTGGGCCCTGGTTTGTCTGGGAAGTTCCGATGGAATCTTTTCACCAACCGAGGTGCATGGACGTGGTCACTAGGTTCCCATGACCTTTCTTGTGGTCCGTAGCCTTTCCAATCGATTAAATAAAAAAGTTTTGATTTAACCATCTTGGAGTCCAGGATATTTTTTACCTCGAATTCAGGTTCTCCATCTATCAAGATGGGGTCGGATGGTTTGGTTAATCTTGTTCCTGGTTGAACTGGTTTTAAAAGTGAAACATGAAAGACAGGATGAATGCGCATATTAGAGGGTAATTCCAATTTGACGGCTACCGGGTTGATAATGGCCTTAATAGTGTAAGGTCCCAAATATCTAGGGTTAAAAGTCTGAGTTCCTTCAGAGGTATGTGGTTTGTAGCCAGCCAAACTTGATCCCCAATCTGGTATTGTGGAGTTTCACTTCTATCTTGATCAGCATTTTTCTTATATTTCTCTTTTGCTTGTTTCAAATGTTCTGTTGCCTCTTTAAAGGCTTGTGTAATAGTGGAATGCAAATGACTAACTGCAGGCATTTCTAAATGCTGAGGCAAATCTAGTTCTGAGGTTCAAGGGTGATGTCCATATATGGTATAAAAGGGGCTTTGTCCGGTTCCTGAATGTACAGAGTTATTGTATGCATACTCGGAAATTTCATAAAATATCTTTCCAATTACTTTCGGTCTGGTGTAGCATGCAACGTAGGTACTGTTCAAGGGTCTGGTTGGTCCTCTCCGTCTGACCATCGGTCTGGGGATGGTGACTGGTTGATAACCTCACGTCGATTTGCGCCAGTTGACAACATTTCTTCCAAAAATGTGAAATGAATTGACTACCTCGGTCAGAGACCAATACGGAAGGAAATCCGTGTATTCGAACAATGTTTTCGAGGAACTCCTTAGCCAGAATTGAAGCAGAAGGTAATCCCTTTAGAGGAATAAAGTGGGCCATCTTGGAAAAAAGATCCACAATAACTAGAATGGTGTTAAATCCATTACATGGAGGTAGATCTGTAATAAAGTCTAACGATAAGGTGTGCCATGGTGTAGGTGGAATATCCAAAGGTTGTAAGAGGCCAGCTGGTTTTTTCTTCTGACTTTTGTTTTGGGCGCAAATGCCACAAGACATTACAAATTACTTTACGTCTTTTCGCCAGGTGGGCCACCAGAATTGTCTCTTAATTTTAGCTTCAGTTTTTGCGATACCTGGGTGTCCTTCCATCAGGGTATCATGATAATTGGAGATGACTAGTTCTTGTAGTTCCTTGTGTGGTAGAAATAGTCGCCCTTGATAATAAGGTAGGTCATTGATGACTGAGTAGTCCAGACCTTTCTTCACCCAGTTCTGCAGGGCTGTTAGATAGAAGAGTTGTTGGATCTTTACTTGAATATCCTCTAGTGTCTGTAGAGTGGTTATGCCAAGAATTCTTTGTTCTGAAATTATAGGCACCGGTTCCGGGTTCGCATATGCTTTTCCCATCCCTATTCGGGATAAGGCATCTGTCTTGCCATTTTTACAACCTGGTCGATAAGTGATCACGAAAATCGAACTCGGCAAATAACAATGCCCATCGAAGTTGACGCGACGATTGGGCCTTGGCTGTTTTTAAATACTGCAAGTTCTGGTGATCAGTGATTACCGTAATGGTATGCCTGGCACAGAGAAGATAATGCCGCCAAGCCTTGAAGGCGGATTTGATGGCTAATAATTCTTTATCGGTAACCGCATAGTTTAACTCGGGTGCCGAGAATTTTCTGGACCAAAATGCTACTGGGTGAAGTTGACTGGTTTCAGGATCCTTCTGGGACAGGACAGCTCCCATGGCTAAACTGGATGCATCAGTTTCAACTATTTATGGACGTTCGGGCGTGGATGCTTTAAGACAGGTGAAGACGTGAATTTCGCTTTCAGCTCTTGGAAGGCCTTTTTAGCTTCTTCGGTCCACAAGAAGCGTTTGTTTTTTCGCAAAAGTGCTGTGATAGGGTGTACAACATGTGAGAAATCCGGAATGAATCTGCGGTAGAAATTAGCAAATCCGAGCATGCTTTGTACCCCTTTAACTGAACTGGGTGATGGCCACTTGAGGATTGCGTCCACCTTTCGAAAGTCCATTCAGACGCCTTTTGGAGTCAGGATACATCCAAGGAATTCAACTTCCGTAGCATGAAAAACACATTTTTCCAATTTTGCATATAACTTGTGCTGGCGTAGTTTCTCAAGGACTGCACGAACGTGCTTCACATGGTCTGATTCTGAAGAGGAGTACACTAGAATATCGTCTATGTATACAACAACACAGACATCAATAAGTTCATGAAGGACATTGTTCATAAAATACTGGAAGGCTGCTGGCGCATTGCACAACCAGAAGGGCATCACCTGGTATTCGAATAACCCATACTTAGTGCGAAAAGCAGTCTTCCATTTGTCGCCTTTCTTTACACGTACCGGATGATATGCCCCTCGGAGATCTAATTTAGTGTAGATGCAAGCGTCCTTTACTTGGTCTAGTAATTCGGGGATCAGAGGCAATGGGTATCGGTTCTTAACCGTGATCTGATTTAATGCGCGGTAGTCTATGCACATTCTGAGGTCACCTTCCTTTTTAGGCACGAAGAACAAAGCTGAAGATGCAGGGGACTTGGATGGACGAATGAAGCCATTAGCAAGGTATTGGTCCAAGTATTGCCGTAGGTGAAGGTTTTCGGGTTCCGTAAGGGCATAGATCCTACTACATGGAGGTTGTGCACCGGGTATGAGATCGATTTGACAATCGTATGATCTGTGAGGTTGTAGGGTGTTTGCCTGTTCCTTTTGGAAAACATCCTGGAATTCTTGATATTCCTGAGGTAACTGCACGACTGGAGTAGCGACTATGGCCAGGCCTTGGTTCAAGGGTTTTTTTGGGTAACAAGTATGTGCACAATACGGGAAGGTTATTCTCTTCTCTCGCCAATCAATACAAGGATTATGTGTTTCCAACCAAGGTATCCCCAGTTTTATTTGGAACTGCAGGGATTTGATTAAATCAAACACAATAGTCTCTCGATGCCCATCCTGACCCAATAGTGTCATCTCTGCGGTGGAATGAGTTACAGGCCCAGAGGCAATTTCAGTTCCATCGACTGTGGTGTTGACATCCAAAGTGGTCTTTTTGCAGAAAGATAGATTCATCCTAGAAGCCAACTCGTGGTCCACATAGTTTCCTATGGCCCCGCTATCAATGTATGCACTCACTGCATGCATACGTGATGGCTGCCTTGGATCTATAAGGACCGTTGGTCCTTATAGATCCAAGGCAGCAACTCTGCCTACTTTTTTAGATGTTTTTATAGGGCAATCCCGTAGAAAATGTCCTGTGGCCCCACAGTACAGACACAATTGCATCTGCCGTCTTCTTTCTCTTTCCTTTTGAGCTAAGGGTGACTTGACCCCCCGATCTGCATCGGTTCTGATACATCTGTTCCTTTGAGGGTAACATTGGGTTTAACCAATACCCGATTCTCGAACTTAGCTCGATCAGCCTTTCTATTCTGAAGTCGGTGGTCTAACTGGACCACTAAGTCTATATATTCTGCACAATCCTGAGGTGGGTTCACAACTTGGGCCAAAACGTCTTTGTGTTCTCCCCGAAGTCCACGATGAAAGTTTGTTATCCAGGGCCTGTCCCTGTGAATGTCTGGCAAATAGTCTTTCCATGCTCAATTGAAAACCTTGAAAATCCCGAAGAAGAGGGTCATCCTGGTTAACTAATGGAATTGACCAATCTGCTGCGCTGCCACTAAGATATGATAGTACAAAGGCTACTTTGGTTTGGTCGTTCGGAAAAGCTCCAGGTCTGCATAAAAAGTGCAAGCGGCATTGGTTCATAAACACGGCAAACTTTTTTGGGTCCCCAGCAAAACGTTTGGGTGGAGCTAAAGGAATGCTCCCTGGTAGAACCACTTGCACAGGATTGCTCGATGAAACAGGAGTTGGATTCCCCCCGAGTCCAGGTAATAGTGTTTGCCCAGCTTGGTTTTGCAGTTATTGTCTAGCAAGATCATCAGTGTGCTCCTTTGACACAATCAGTTCTCTCCTGAGGGCATTAGTCTCTTGGCGCGCGGAGTACACTTCTGCCCTAAGTTAGTTGGTCGGTTTCTGAGGTTTCCATAACGCCCGGGTGGGGATTTGTAGATAGGCTTCGCGTTCTGTTACGCTCACCTGGCTCCCACAGGGGCGTCGGTCGGACCCGGACAGCTGCGGTCTCCACCCACGTGATGCGTAGTGCAGTGATGACTGACTGGATCTGCCCTCCTAATCTTGTCTGCTTAACCCGTAGAAATATTCTCCTGCAAGTGGAGAGATGGATTTAGCCACTTGTGGATTCAAGTGATGGCACCCCCATAGTCCTCCCCAACTAATCACCTCCGAAATGCCCTCACAGCAATCTCACCTTGTATTCTTGAAAGATGAGTTCTCCATCCTGCGTGGATTTGCAGGGGCGTGTCGATTCCAGTTACTTCACTGGTTTGAAGGCTCGGGAGAGTTCCGGAGAGTATTGACTCTGAGGTTCCTGGTGAGGACCAGTAAGTATTAAGTTCATAGAGTTCAATATGTCCGATGTTCACTCTTGTTCCCCCCTTCCTTTCTTGTCTTGCAGCTGGCTCGTGAATAGATGCTCTTGTGGCAGCTGGTGGCGCTCAGGTAAGAGTCTGTATTACCCGGCGCTGTCCGGTAAATGTTGCACGAGGAAAACGTCTTGTTTTGTCTCTCTTTACAGATGCGGCACGTGAAAATATGGAGAGTCACAAAAGGATGCCTCCGGTGGTAAGTCAGGTAAGTCTATGGTGGTAAGAATTCTATTTGTTGGTTCCCTCGGCTCACCTTGCGGTTTTCTTTTGTCTCCTAGGTGCCGAAGTTCGGCGAAGAAATGATGGCGGCAGCGCCGACCCGAAGGATGCTGTGAAGACTGGTGAGTATGGCGCGGCGCTGCAGCTGGAGCTGCGGCGCGTGCAGAAATGATGTTCTTTACAGTTCCGGAGACAAGATGGATCCAGAATCAGGTGTGGAATAGAAATAAGTTAGTTTTCTAACCTTGTCCCTTTCTTTCTTCTTTGTTTTAGGAGCTCCGGATTCGAGGCGGGCGTGGCAGTAGACTGGATGCAGGCTGCAGGCACGGTGAGTGTTACGCTGCTGGATGCAGAATAACGCGAAGCGTGTGTTGCTGGTCGGGTGTGGTTTAAATAGCCTCAAAAGTAGTCCCAGGTAGGAAGTCCCTAGAACCACACCCGAGTAAAAAATAGTCCCTGTAGAAAAATAGTCCCTTTCAGGCTTCATGTTGGATTGGAGTCATTTGCAGCATGGTCTGCCTGAGGTAAGTAATGACTATGAACCTGGCGCCTTAGGCGCCAGGACTGATTCCTACTATGAGCCTGGCTCTTAAAGCGCCAGGACTGAACCCAGATAGCCCCTAGCCGGGGCTGCTGAGGTTTTATTAACTGTCTAGATGTCTGCTCCCAGGGCTGATAGGCTTGGTCCGGATGCCTGGGGGTAGGCATCATGACATGCGATCAGGAAAATTGTAGGTTCAGTTTGCATACCAGTGTTTGAGGTTTGCACCTTAGGGCCATTTGGGCCTTCATTACATCTTGCAGGAGCCCCTTTTCCCATTTTTCCCAGAAACATATTTGCTGATGATAGGTTTAGTAGAGTTTGAGCTCTGAAATGATTCTGTGGCTGAGGATGCGGCAGCAGTGATTTCAGATAATTTCTCACCAGATGGTATTGCCAAATTTTTCAGGAATAGATTTTTTTTTTTTTTTTAGGCTACATTTTTCTGGTTCTTTGGTTTTTTCAGAGTTTTTTTCCAGCTGCGAGTGTGAAATGATGTCCTTAGCACTGCCCCCTTTTTTCCGCTTTTGCCGCATTCTTCTCTGGGAAGCCCCCAGACTGTGGTTTGCTTCACCAATCGAACAGTCATGACAGCTTTCGGCATTTGCTTTCAGTGGGCTCTCGAAAATCTCTTCTATTTCTTCAATGTCTACATTTGCCAGTTTTCTGAATTCCTCTAAGACTGAATCTGACAACGGGGTATCATCAAAACAATCAATAGGACCCTCTTCACTTGGAATCTGACTCTGGATTTTAAGATTTTGAATTTCCAAGGGAAGATTTTTTAAAAGCTCATGTGTTGCAACATTACCCTTTGCCTCCTCCTTTAATAAAATGTGGATTTGGGCAATGTCCAACCCTTGCTTAATTCCCTCTATTTGTGATTCTTTTAGGGTCGGAATCAGAATAGTATTCATGTTGTTATTCAGCTCTGTCATTGCTGATTCATTTTTTGAAACTTCATTAGAAAGTTCCAGCAGAAGACCTGCTTTAGTTTGTACTTCTGTTTTTAGGAGTTCAAACACTGAGACCAAAGAGTTAAGAACAAAACTCAAAGCTGCCAGTGTACTTTCACTAGCTGAAGAGGGTCCGTCTAAAGAGGTGTATATGGGCCCTTCTTGTTGGTCCTGAGATGTGGGCGATCTTGCGCTTTTTTCTGGAATGATGTCGGATGGCAACAGGATGATCTGGGGACATTCTGTAGAAGAGGTTCTTTCATCGTCCTCTTGATTGTGATCAGAAAGCTGCCAAGTAATATCAGTTAAATCAGCTAGATCATTGCGCTCTTATTCCTTTTTCTGAGAAAATGGTCATTGATTCTGCTCTGGATCTTTTTTGTCGTTAATGTGTATACCAACCCTCGTTTCCATCCCTTTTGAATGAGGAGTGAGGGAGCGATTCCCTCTGTTATTTGCTGTCTGTCTGAATGGATGAGGGCGTGAGTAATCATCGGGGCTGGCAGAGATGGAAATGGAGCAGGAGTATTAGATGCTAATAGCCCTGCCTCACCCCCTCCGCCCAGATATGAACCGTCCTGGTCAGCCATGTCTTCCATAAGGGGAGAGCTCTGCAGTCTCATTTAAGACCTAATAAGCAGAGTATAAATAGATCGATTAGGTAGTAATAGCACATAAATGAGTTGATTTGGGTTATGGGCAGCGTAAATACAATGAGGTGTGATCGGCTGCAACAAAGATGACGACGAAGATCTGGGAGGTGGAGACGGGAGGTCTCCCAACCTGCTGTCGTCATCCGTGCCACGTTGGTACTTGCGCCATGGGAGGGGCCGCCGGTGCAAAAGGCATCCTCGTCTGGATCTTCAAGACCACATTATGCAAAACTGAGAGAATGTCTGCCGAGATATCACCAGGTGTCCGCTGAGGCGGCTGCGGTGACGGAGGGGATACCGGAGACTAAGGCGCAGGCTGGTCGCCAAGGCCCCCACCGTCCTTGTTCCTCGTCGGTCTCGTCGTCGCCCTCATCAGAATCCTTGCCGTAGGGTCTGCTCCCCCTTGGCCTTCTCAGGCGTCCAGTCTTGGGCTTCTCCTTGAGCTTGTCCGGATGGTCTGACTTCCTCTTTGACGAAGATCCCGAGTGTTTTCTGGTGACCGAAGCCGCTGGGGACGCTGTACTCGCCCTGACCACCGAGGAGCCTGTTGCAACCGCACCCTCGGTGACAGTGGACTTGCGGTGCTTGGATTTTTATTGGGCCCCCGTGGGAGGAGCGCCCTCAAAGGTCTTGGAAGACCGCTCGGTTTTCTTGGTAGCAGAGGAGGCATTCTGCTGGGACCCACCCAAGGCAGTGGCAATGGCCTGTAGCCACTCCTTGAGCTGTCAATGCCGATCCATCAGCATGCGGGACACCATCTGCTGACAAAACGCACAGTGCTCCTCCATGTGCATTGGGTCCGGGTACAGGCAGTAGAGGCACTTGGAATGCCTGTCGTCCGAGAAGACATTCCGCAAGCTGCAGACAGAACAAATCTTGAAAAGGGGAGCCGAAATCTTCTTTTCCACCGACATGTCAACACGGCTTAGGCCTTGATGAAACTTCTGGAATCCTCCACGAAGAAACTCAATGAAAATTCGCCCTTGAGGGGTGCTGAAGAATCCGAAAAACGGGTCCTTGTTAACCGGAAGGATGATCAATGGAGCACATGGCTCGATTGACTAAAAAAATAGAGTAAAACTCTTTCAAAAAGTGAAAAACACAGTAAAAGCTCGAGAGCTAAGCATGAGGACTCGCAACACTTGAACGTGTGGTAAAAATCTGAAGATGGCTGCCAGAGGAGGGGCTTAGGTGGAGGGCAGTCATTGGCTGGGGCAGTATGACCCAGAGACCAGTGATTGGTTGTTAGGAGAAAGACAGTTCAGAAATGAAACTGAAACAAATTATTTCTTTACTGAGGATTCCCAGCCTGACGACAGGGAATATTCATGAGCATGTGAATCCATGCCAGACCCCATGCTGCAGGACTAATCAAATACAATAATTCAAATTAGATCAGCATACATATCAACAGATAAACAAATTCTCACAAAGCTTTAAAGTGAAAGCTTTTCGATAACATGTTCAAAATAACTATATAACAATTAACAGACCATAGTCGGACATGTTCATCACGGTCAACATTGAAAAATTAAACATTCAAAAAATGTGACCTTCAAAAAAGAATATAATAAAATAATCAGAAAGGTGTTAAAAACATTTACAAATGAAAAGTTCATAAAATGTCCACAAATTGTTTCAAGGAACTAGTTACATATTGTCCCTTAAAATGTATGAATCATGTGAGATTTGGAACTCAAAACTGAATTCACTCCTTATTAAACCTAACAACATTGGCAGAAAATGGACAAGTGTCCTGTCATATGTCCACTTTTCTGATATTCCCAACGCATTTCGGATGAAATAAGCCATCCTTTTTCCAAGAGCCACAGAAATGTTGCTGTCAGACTCCGCTGTATAATACAATGAATCCATATAATAAATCAAAAATAAATTCAATTAGCTCAACTATAGTCTAGCATCAATTCCTCTATTACCCAAATTAAAATTAAACATACTGACTTTGCCAGAAATCGTAACACTCTTGGCAAAACCTATAACCGGTTCAAACCGAAACTCAGAAAGAGACAAAACAAAAGTGACGTCGGTTTGGGACCCGAACTTACAGAAGAAGATTCCTACACGTAATCCAGGTTTGCCACACCTAACCAAAAGAGAAACAGGGGTCTGGGACTCACATACATTGAGGAAGGACTTTTGGCAAGTTGTCTTCTTCGTGGCAGTACCTGGCAGGAGAGTGAACCAGGTCTGCCAAAATCAAAGCCTAGGAGGGGTAAGAGGAAGGGAGACATTACCTCTGGCGTTGTGAACTGTGAAAGTAAGCCTGAGAAAGGCCAGGGGAAGCAAGCCATTCCCCCGGTCATGCAAACTGTAAAATAAAGCCGGGAGAAAGGCCAGAGAAGGGCGTCATTCCCCCTGGCAGTGCGTATTACCTGAAAAGGGCCAGGAAAAGGGTGGCATTCCCCCTGGCAGTGTGAACTGTGAAAGCAAACTGGAGAAAGACCAGCGGAAGGGAGACATTTTCCCTGTCACTGTGAAACCTAAAGAAGGTTAGGGGGAGTGAGTCATCAGGGGAAGGACATGTGACTAATATGTGGATGTCGTCACTTCTCCCCGATGGGGGAAACCCTTTCCAGGAGGCAAGGAGGTGAGGCCGCAACCCGAGAGTGCCCCTGGGTGTGGTACTCAGCGGGAGGATCACATGGGGAGAGACTCCCCCTTTAGGGACAAGGACGACGAACCAAGGGGAATACAATATACCAACCCTCCACCCACCCCCTGTACGTCCTCTTACCCATAGACCACAAACCTCTAGGTATGTCTCTGAGATACTAGAATGAAGAAGACCTGCAGAGTCCTTATGAGAATTGGAATGGGCAGTCTAGATGTTAGTGCACATCAAGAATAAGAAGGACAGACTTTCCTACTTGAGAGACCCTCCCTCGAGGAGCAATGAGCAGGGAAGCTGTACTTTGTGAGAAGGGGCTGCAAACTGGGTTGCCTACAAGAGAGATAGAGAAACCTTGAGAGCCGGCAAAGTGCGGAGAGCAGTGGGAACCTGAGAAACCTAAGAGGATCGGAGAAGCTGGAGAACTACAGAAAAGACAAAGAGGTCTGAGAATCCGGGGGCCTGACGGTCATAGCACACATGGGGGTGTCCTTTCCTGTGGGGACAGGCAACCATTGTTGGAGTTCTCCAGCCAGGGGAACTCAGTTGTGGAATGGCACCAAGGGAAGAACAGAGTCTGGTGAGAAGACGACAGAAGAGTGTTTTGCTTGCCCCAGGGGAGCCCGATGCTACAGATCCGACATAGCAGACGCGAGAGTGGAAAAGGCAATATGAGATGCAAAGAGAAGCAGGAAGCTCCAGAGACAATACGAAAAACAGGTTGAATAATTGCTTGGTTTGTGCTATGACGTATAACACACATTGACGCCAGTCACATGGCATTTCCGAAATGGTAGCTGTAATAATTGCAGATTTACATCTCCATGTACTTCCGGTACTATTGTAAGGAAGGCATGGTATCAACAGTAAGACAGACATAAGTGACCGCAGTTCAAGGGTGTTTATTGAACTTCAACAAGGGTGTGATAAACGCCCATCTAATCCTAAATCTACAGATGGGAGCAAGCTACGACCATCAAATAATAATAATGCAGTCCTGGTGGAGTCTCGTCCAAATAAAAGGGCCTATACTAAAAAAAAAAATGATCGCCAATCCTTACCTCTAAATACAAATAGTGTGGGGGGTAGTGTTGATGAAAAAGAAAGAAGTGTTCACAAAATATGTCAGGACATTCAGGCTGTTGGCCTCCCTTCCCAAGTTTTCAGAACACGACAAGGCAGTTCACTCGAGCAAAGCACACACTCTGGCTTCTCCAGCACGAGGACACAGTTCCATTACCAGAATCAGGGCCTCTCGTGCACAAGTCTCTTTACTTCAAAGTCTCTTGATACGGAGGGCCTGATGTACCAAAACAAAACTCAAAGTTCCTTTCCTTATTTTAAGCACTCAGTTCAGGTGATTCACCCTGGATCCCCCTAAGTCAGGCTCAGATCCCTTTTATATCACAATCATTACTGTGGATCCCCCTCTTGCAGGGCTCAGATACCCTTCTTACAATGTTTCTCGGGTGACTCATGGTTCACTCCGCATCCCCCTTAGGCGGGCTCAGATCCTTCCTCTTACACAATTAGTCTCCTCAGCCGTGCTCGGACCAAACTAGTTGCATCAAACTATCAAAGACTTTTAAATGTGCACAGGGTTTAGCTAGACCCGTTGCAGGACCACTTCAATCTCAAAATTCCACTTTTCAGTGTCGCCAACCAGTTCGATACCTAACAGAAACCTTCGAATGAGCACCATGTGGCGCCGGACCACTCTGTCTGCGGTATCTTTCTTGGCCTCCAAAGTTCACTCACTCCTCTGGTTTTCAATTATATTCACATCGCTCGTCCCACATGTTTCACACACTGATCCCTTTAGATTTCTTCATACATGCTGCTTGCAATCTTGGTTTTAATACATGCTGGTCTGGTATCAGTCTCTCTGACTCACCGGCTGCTCTGTCTTTACTGGCGCTGCTTTGATATAGGAGCCAAGAACAGTACCACAGTGGCAAACGCTCCTCCCCACTTTGTTATCAATGTGTGAGGACCCCGGGTACCTCCGACACACAATACAGGTTTCTTCAGCTTTAATCCCAGGTCTTAGGTTTCTTATTTTCCAAGGTTCACAAAAGTAACGGTCTGAAAAGGTCCAGGTCACTTCGCTCCTTGCAACCCTTTCTGATCTCGCTGTATTACTCCTCGTAGTAAACTGCCATCTTGGAACTGCTGCTTACTTGTGTGCTGTGCCTTGCTCAGAGTGTGCTTTCGTGCTCCGCCTTTTATCAATGTGGGGAAGTGTGATGGAAGTCAGGTATGTATAATGATCAGTAATTGCCTGACCATGTCTCACCATTGTATCGTGACATGTCAGGTATACGGCTCTGGTGTTAGTCCATTTTTCTCATGGTGAGCTGTCTGTGAGAAAGTGTTCGTGTCGGGAAAGGGGTGACTGTGGGGGGTTGAGTTCCTAAGTATCCTACCTGATGGGATGGGGAACAGGTGTTACAGGGAAGGGGATACTACGACTCACCGTCCGGTGTCCACTCCCCTAAGACCCTCCCATCCAGGGGATCCTCCCACACTGGTCCACCCCAGGAACTGGATCCAAAAGCAATGGCCGTGTCCTGGCCACCTGGATGACAGATCCCCGGGAACTAGCGGGTGTGACACCTTCAGGTTTCTCACACTATTAACAATAAAAATGGACTTTAAGAATCCATACTACAAGCAACAGCAATAATGCGATCTACGCAATAAAAATAATATTGGAAAAACCTTTAGGCCAGTGAAAACCAAGATCACTGAACATAGGTCTAGGATTAGGATGCAGACTCTCACATCGCCACTGGTTGCCCATTTTTAGCAGAGAAACATGGCCCGGATAATCTTAAATGGTGGGCAATTAAAATATTTTGGGAATGACAGACAGAATACCTCCACCAAACTTGCCCAACCAGAACAATGGTGGATGGATCATACTCTGAGTTATATAAATGGGATTAATAACCAGGATGAACAGAACCAGTCTATTTGAATATCATTAACAGGGCTGGCTCCTTTCAGTTTATTGGTTTGCCAACTGTAGAGTTCTATAATAGGAGGTGAGAGCAGTTAGTTACACCACGTGCACATGATTTCCCTGACCTGTTCTCGCTAGCTTATTCACAAGCCAGCCTGGAGTATTTTTCCTATTATAGTGTCCTCATACCGAGTGTTAACTGGAGAGGTTTCACAACAGGAGGCACGAGCAGCTAGTTAAATTTTGAGGATACGAGTTCCCTGAACTGTTCTCCTTGACTGATTTTCTAGTCTGCCTGGAGTATTTTGTTATCCTACAGTAGTGTCATTTGGACTCTCTGAGTGGCTTTCAACAGACAATGCTTTGCATTGAAGTTTTGGCTTTTACTTGGAAGCTCTGAGTGCCTAATGTTGCACCATGTTGTGACATTTAAACTGCGTACATACAGAATGACGCTGTTCTAATGGAACAGAATTCTGTTCAATCAGTGAATAAACACCATTGTGTATGTATTTTTCACTAGCCGAGAACATCATGGTGTTTTCCTCACTTGTTATAGTTATTAGGCAATCTAGTGGGTAGACGCCCTGTTCTGAACATCAATAAAGATCACACTATAGACAAAACATGGGGCCTCATTACAACTCAGGTATTAGCTGTGGCGGTAAAAACGGCAGGCTGCCACTGGAGTTTCAAATTTTTCCAGCACCTGGCTTCCCGGAATTATCGGGGTATTACGACACTGGTGTTCCGGGAAGTCTGCACTGGAAAATGATATTTCCCATTTGAGTCCCATAGGACTCAATGGGAATGGGGAAGACGGTAGCACCGGCACCACTCATAATGGTGCCGGTGCTACTGTCAAAATCTGCGGCCCGGTGCTTTCCACCCGCCAGGTCAGACCTGGCGGGCGGGAGGGCATCTGGCCCGCAAACTTGGGGCCTCATTACGGGTTGGGGAAATACCGGGCCATTCCGACCTAGGAGGGCCCGGTATTTCCCCATTCAAGGAAGCCGGACCCGGTACATCCCCATTCTCATTTGAGCCCCCATAAGGCTCAATGGGAATGGGGAGCATGCTAACAACGGGCCCGTTAATGACGGGCCGTTGTTTGCATGCTGGGCTGCTCCCGGGACCCGCTAAGGACGTCTGGTAAAACCAGGCGTCCTGAGCGGGTCCCGCGAGCGGGCCTCGTAATGAGGCGTTATGGGGTTAACAGCACTGGTAGCTCTACCGGCGCCGTTAACCCCATAACGCCAGGGTCGTAATGAGGCCCTTGTACTCTGCCGGTCCGGTAACAACAGTGCCGGCACCATTTGTACCGGACCGGCAGGGTCGTAATTACCCCCACGGTCTTTGCACAAAGCTGTGATGTCCGTATGTTAGGTGACTAATTGTATAACATGGTGCTTGCTAATTCAGTTGAACGCACACAGTGGACATATGCTTTCTAGATAATCCGTGCGTTGGTTCATTGATGGGATAACTTTAAATAGAACAACGATAAATAAGGTATGTATTCTTTCAGATGGCGTGTTTCTATCGAATAAATACATACAATCTTGTTCCTTCCTTCATTATGGATGGTACGTTCCCCTTTCAGCAGAGAACGGTATTGTTTATGCATACGTTCGTTTTTTCAACTTTAGGTGCCTGTGTGGGTGAACGTGCCATTTTTGTAATGGTACATTAAAGGAATGCTTTTTGGAAAAGCTGTGATGTTGACAGTCTGGGTGGCACACTTACTAGGACATATATGGATACACCATTTGCACAACATGACGCAAGGTCTAACTAATTGAATGTGCGTCTGATATTACGAGTTTCAGATACGTGGAATCTAGTGCGCTAGTATTTTAAATGAGATAATTTGCATAGTTTGGCGTCCGCCGACTGGCTCCCATGTGGAATGACTACTGGTGTTTGTGGTATACATACAGTAAGCACTGGGATCCATGCAATTTGGAGGAAAGACACTGGGCCTAATTACAAGATTTGCTGTAAGCAAAAAAGGAAGGCGGAATGGTAATACCGGCATGGAGTACCGGTCCAGGCCATTACGAGCCGAAAACCCGGCATTACCGCCATCGTCTGTACCATGCCCCTTCTTACCGGCATGCGCGCGTTCACGTGCCCCTCGTGGCGACAATACCGGGATGGCTCGAACAGGAGGACACCACAAGTCATGCAGGCATGCACCTACCGGCATCCAGAAGGCGGTAAATAGGGTCAGGACGATGCCGGTATTACAGGCATCGCGGATCACCCGTAAATAGCAACCTGCTGTGTATCCAACTGCTACAGGTGCATACAATCACCACAGGTGGAGGCAATGAAGCCTGTCCCAGCACAAAAGGAGCACGCCCACACACCACACCCCTTCCTACACCAAAATGATCCCACTTGCTGTTGTAATCTTGGGGCTGGAGGACATGCCTGTATTGCTACACCAGCAACAACAACAACAGGCACCACAGAGGAGATGCAGGAGGAGAAGGAGGGTGAGACAGGCCCAGCAAGTTCCACCAGTGCAGGCAGTGGTACCACGTAGGCTGCGACCAATCCCTTGCATCAGAGCCAGTCCATACAACCTAAGCCCTGTGCAGATCCATACAACCTAACCCCTGTGCAGATCCACACCCTGTACCGGCTGGCCCGGGACACCATCACCACCATTGTGGACATGATACACGACGACATTGTCAGCCTGATTGAAATCCGCACTGCCATCTCCCCTCTACTGAAGGTAGTTTCTGTGCTCCACATCCTGGCCGCAGGCACCTACCAGCACACAGTGGGGCAGCTGCATGGCATATCACAACCTTTCTTTTCAGCATTCTGACCCAAGTGCTGGATGCCCTCCTGAAGCACGCAAGCAACCACATATCCCTACCACGGACTGCCCAGGAGCTCGCTGACATTAAAGTTGGCTTCCATGCAGTGGCAGGCATGTCCAATTGCATCGGTGCCTTTGACTGCACCCATGTTGAATTGGTGGTCCCTCATGCCATGGAGGTGGTGTACCGCAATCATAAGCTATACCACTCCATCAATGTGCAGATGGTATGTGACTCTAGCAAGATGAACACACATTGTTGTGCCTGATTTCCCGGATCCACTCATGATGCTATTGTGCTGCGGAGCTCCTTGCTACCCCGTTACATGGAGCGACATGCTAGACGATGTGCCTGGCTGCTTGGTAAGTCGCCTGACAGGCCCATGGCAGTGCAGTGGGGGGGATGCATACACCACCTGGGTGGGATTGGGGGGATGCATACTCCACCTTGGTGAGATTGGTGGGGGGGATGTATACTCCACCTGGGTGAGATTGGGGGGGAATGCATACTCCACCTGGGTGAGATTGGGTGGTGAGTGGACAATTCACATACAGCAAAACACTATGGCCCTAAACATCCCAACCTGAACATGACACATCAATGCCATACATAAGACCAATTCTGCAGTGCAGTGGGGGGGTGCATACTCCACCTGGGTGCGATTGGGGGGATGCATACTCCACCTGGGTGGGATTGGGGGGATGTATTATCCACCTGGGTGAGATTGGGGGAATGCATACACCTCCTGGGTGAGATTAGGGGGGATGCATACTCCACATTGGTGGGATTGGTGGGGGGGATGTATACTCCACCTGGGTGAGATTGGGGGGGATTGGGTGGTGAGTGGACAATTCACATACAGCAAAACACTGTGGCCCTAAACATCCCAGCCTGAACATGACACATCAATGCCATACATAAAACCAATGCTGCACACCAATGCCAATATGCCAGATGTACAAGCAGGCCACATCCCTTGACGCGTCAACTGCACATCATCTGAGCATACCCTCTGCAACACAATCCAGCAACATGCAGTGAGTATGCATAACGGACATGACTGCAGCAAAGCCCAACACAGGACATGCACCCATGAGTGGCCACAAAGAAATCCCACCGAGGGAATACACTGATTGTCACGGGCCCACCACCACAGTTGTGCTGCATGTCACCATGGGAATGGCAACTGATGGATGACAAATCATGATGACACCTGTGCCAATGCTGCTAGTGGGAATAGATACAGAGTACTATACATCAACAATATGGGTGCAAATACATTATTCGCAATCCACAGTACATCTGCAACAGCATGCAAGTGAACACCCTGCATCATCTGGGCAAGGCAATCCACACCTGCAGACCATAGTAAAGCACACATTGCGACAAATGAACCTGTGTGCATACATCCAGGGACATGTGCATGTCAACACCAAATAGCTGCAGGCATGACAGTGTCATGTCAGTAATCGACTCACACATACCTCATTGTGCTCCCATGCAGGTGATGCTGGCTATCCCTTGAAACCGTGGCTCCTTACCCCTGTTCGGAACCCACAGAACAGGTACGGAGAGGACTACAATTGGGCACATACCCGTACCCGTGTTGTGATTGAGCAGACCTTTGGCCTGTTGAAGGCACGGTTCCGCTGCCTCAGCAGGTCTGGTGGAGCACTCCTTTACGAGCCTGAGAAGGTGGGAAAGATCACCATGGTCTGTGCTATGCTGCACAACATGTGCATCCGGAGAAACGTACCACTGCCACCTGACATTGACCTGCATGCACCGAGTGAGGATGGAGGAGAAGCAGCACCCCTACCAGGTCGCGATGCACAAGATGGCCGTGCTGTGCGCCAATCAGTGATTGACGATTTCATCTGAGACACTGGGATGCTGATGGTCCTGGTTTAGTGCTTCACTGGGCACTGGGATTGTGTGCATATGGACACAGGGTGTGTGGGGAGTTGGGCACTGTGCACTGTCATGAATTGAATAAACACACACAAAATGAAAAATGTCCAAGCATGATATGATATTGCACACAACAGACGTATTGAAAATTAAACACATTTGTAGTTGAACCCTCCACTTCACACACACCCTCCCAACACCCCAAACACCCCCAACACCCCATACCCCCTCCCCCAACACCCCATATCCCCTCCCCCATTGACATCCCACACCTGATGAGCTAATCATGTTTTTCCTCAAGATGCAGTCAGCACATGCAGGGTGGTCCTGCTAGTGGCGGCCTCTCTTTTGTTCTGGGGGCTGCATGTCTGTGTGGCATGCGCTGCGCCTGGTCAAGCGCACACGGCTTGTTGGAGCCGAGCTGGCAGGTGTGCTGGATGGAGTAGAGGTGGCTGCCTGTGCATCTGTTGGTGCAGGACGTTGCTGCTGCAGTTGTTCGACAATCCTGCCCAGGACCTTGATCACTGCTGCTAGTCTGTCACGTATCACCATCGTGTTATTGTTCATGGCAAGGATGTTTGCAGTATTGGCACCACAAATTTCCCAGAGGGTCAATTGCCCCTCCGCTACGTACTGCCTGACCAGCTCTATCATCCAATCTTGGCAGGCCTCCATCCTCGTGATGTGGGCCGCCTCCATGTCACCGGTGGCTGTGGAGGTTGACGGGGCAGATGCAGGGTGGCCCAATGCAGGGCTGTCCTCTGATGGGGACCAAGGATGTGGACTTCCCAGTACTCCGGACTGGTGTTGATTGGGGCTGACTGGGGTGCCCTGTGTGGTGTGCAGGGGGGAGTGCTGGGAGGTGGCCTGGGGGCTCGGGTATGTGCACATTCCCCATGGAGGTTGCCGTCCATGTCAGATTGTTCTTCAACGTGGCCCTCTACATCGCTAAGGGGGGCTGAGGCAGCTACCTCCCCGATTGAGTTGGTGGCAGCAGACTGTGCGGATCCGCTTCAGCTTCCACAACAGTGGACAACTCCGGAGTGGCTGTGTCGTCTGGTGGTGTCTCGGTTGTTTTTTGCTTCTCCAGTGGCTTGCCCTGTACTGCTGGTGCTGGCCTGTGTGGCAGTCTGGGCATTGATGTTGCCCTGGAGGTAGATGGTCTTGTGCCTTCTTGGTTGGGCCTGGATCCCCTGGAGGGTGTTGTGGTCTGTGCAGCAGCCTCCTGGCCTTCACTGTTAGCATCTGTGCCTGTGGGGGACCAAGAGAGGCAGGGCATCAGTGATGGTGGTACGTGCATGATGCATACATTGGTGTTGTTCAGTTGTTCACGTTTGATGCATTGCATACTTGTAGGTGTGACACACAGGGTGCTTGCAATAGAGGGGCCATATTGGCATACGTCGAGTACTCTCCTTTTTGCACTGATGTGTGCTGTGTGGCCTACCATTGTATTGTGGTTTGCGTGATGTGTGATATTTGATGTTTTGCTGTGTGTTGGGTGTCTATTGGTTATGGAATTGGCATGCAGCACGCATATCAATGTGCAGTGTGTGGACCAGCATCTGAACATGGATCTGCTAATGTGTGTATGATGGGCCCTGCATTGCCTTGGTTCACTTTCACATTAGTTGTGCTACGTCATGCTTTGGTTCTCTGTGGTTTGTGGGGACACTCACCTCCATCTGCCGATAACGGCACCCCCAACTCCATGTCTCCAAATCCCTCTACCGACTCCATGCTGATGGTGCTGTTACAAGTCTCCTCCCACCTTTTTCAGTTTTGTTTGAGAGTGGTCCCCACCCCCTGTTGCCAGGCCCTCCCTGCGGTTGGCAGACAGGATGTTGCGAACGTGGAGACGTAGGTCGTCCCACCATTTCTTTACGTCCTTCACAGTGCGGGTGGTGGTGCCAACTGCAGTGACCTTCCTTGCCACCTCCTCCCAGATTTCTTTTTTCCGGAGTTGGGTTGGGCGCCTTAGGTCTGTTGCAAAAACTTCATCTGCATGGGCAACCAGCGTGTCAGCTAACATATTTAGCTCTCCATCAGAGAACCTCTTCTTGCGCAGGCAGGGGGTGGATTTCCTAGTAGCCTTGGACATTTTCTGGTGATTTGGCCTGCTCTCAACTCAGTACCAATGCTGTGTTCGGAGGATTGCCATGGATTGTGTCTTTTAAGGTGGCCGCCGGCGTATTCCCCGTTCTGGCGCAATGACGTTACTTCCGGGTCCGGTATTACGAGCCCGGTATTAACATGATGGTATTGCCGGGTATGTTATTTAGGGGTTGCTCCTGGGCGGAGGTGGTATCAGCGGGTTCCGTGATGCCGCTACCAGAGGCTTGGGGGGTCTTTAGCGGCATGGCGGTGCAGCCATTACTGGCAAGGGTAGTTCGCACGTGCTCGCGCTCTCATAATCAGCCGCTATTTGTGGAATTGAGGGAACACGGACGCGCTACTACCACCATGCCGGTAATGACTGTGTTTTTACCGTGATTCTCATAATGAGGCCCGCTGTTGCATAGCTATTTTTAAATCTAACATCTTGTTTGCACATTGTTGTAGATGTTCCAGCTAGTGTCTGTGTAAAATCATAGCACACAATGGGCCTCATTAGGACCCAGGCGGTAAGGGGTTTACGGCGGCGTAAACAGCGCCGACTCTTACCGCCTGATTCTGAGGTCCCTTAGCGCCATGGAGGATTTAACACCTGCTTTTAGCAGGTGTTAAAATCCCTGGCGCTAAGGGACCTTGTTGTTAATTACGCCACCGTAAATTACGGTGGCGTAATTAACGCCTTCCCCACTCCCATTATGCCCTATAGGGCAAAAATGGGAATGGGGAAGGGTAAATGGGGATTGGGGGACTTACCGCCCCGCCAACCTCGGAATGGGGCGGTAAGTCCGCCAACCACCATGGCGTAAACATAGTTTACGCCATGGTGGTAAAGGTACGACCCAGGCGGTAACTTACCGCCTGGGTCGTAATGAGGCCCAATGAATGTTTGGCTCTAGAATGCCCGGCTGCCATGTGGACAGGGAATTCAGTTGAGGTATGTGTGGTTCAGTGTTTGATCAGCCTTGCTTATGCATGCACTGTAAATTTGACTGTTTTGATGATAACCTGAGATTAGTTACCCTAGTTTTTCGTTATGTCGTTGCAGAACAAGCTTATCCTGCCAACACAGTTATAACGAAGGAGGAGTCCACGTTAGGAGTTTAAATGAGATATAATGGTAATCGTCTTCTCCTTGTACATAATAGGGGCATTATAATTGGGGAATGGTTGAAAGGCAGAGGGAAGATTAGATTTCTAATTGTTTGTTTCTTGTGTTTTATTAGAACCAAAGTGGGAACAGTCATGTTGGTTGGAGTTAAAGATTATTGCTGGAAGATGCATATCAAGGATACCCTGCCGACACAGTTAGGTCCCGAGGAAGGCGGACATCATTTCGTTTTTTGATTTAAATGATTGCCCCGTCGAAACTAGGAGGGAAGGTTCACACTAGGCCATAGGGAACAATTTAGATGCAACTTTGTTCCTTGAAACACCCGCTAGTTGACTATTGTGCAGAGTTATCCATTGTGACTTTGCAAATTAAGTCTGGATACATATTTGCATTTATGTCAAGACACATTGTTTTGATCATTGTTTAGAATTTTGTTTTGTGTTTTTGCAAATTAAGCCTGGATACATATTTGCATTTATTATAAGAAATACTGTTTTGCACATGGCAATTCTTAGACCATTTGTGCAATCATGCAAGGCTAAATAATTGGCCCAAAATACTGTGGGTCTTTCGCATGAATTTACACATTGGTGTAAATTTGCACAATTTTAGCGGCTTTTGCACATTGTTTGTTTGTTTTTGCAAATTTGCACAATTGACTGCTGGTTTGCTTTTTGTGTAAAATATTGTTTGTTAAGGTCTAAAATATTTTTATGTAGCCATCAAATGATTTGTATCATATTTGTATATTTAAGAAACCTGATTCTATGAATTAAGTCATTTTGTATTGATTCCCTCGTCTGGACTATTAAATTGTTCCTTGCTTAGCCCCAGCAGATGAATTATTCTTAAATAACATTGGAATAACCATAACGTTTCTCACGAGGCAACATTTGTGCAGTTCTTTACTAGTCGAGAGGACTAACGGATTTATTAAAGGAGCACTACAGCTGGCCAGAGCCTCAGGCATGGACCCGTACAAGACGGTAAAGGAGGATATTGAGGCCCCTTGACTTACGTTAAACTGAACCACAAATTTGTCACCGTTCCACATGCTGTGAGAAAGAAGAGCAGAGTCTTCACTAGTACCCCCATGGTTAAATAAACTCAGAGAAGATGAGAAGGTGGCCATGGAGGAAGTCTTATGGAGGATTAAGAAGAGTATAGACCATGAAGAGCAGAAGTGGCAGGAGGAGAGCTGTCCAGCAGACAGAAGAGCAGCTAGGAGACATGATCAAAATGTGCCTGCCTCATAAGGATCAAGTAACTGGATCAAGGTCCAGCAAACCGATTCAGGTGGGGCGAAAAGGAGAAAATCATGTATGCACCCAAGATGACAAACGATGGAACCTGGAAAGGGTTGGGTGTACCAAAGGACGGCAGAGAGACCAAAAGAACCTTGAGAAAGAGATCCCAATGAGCGAGAAAGAAAGGACACTAGGGTGCCCAAAGCAAGTGACATAGAACCTGTGAGAGAGAGCACCTTTGCGATGGAAGAGAACAGTTCCAGCATAGGAGGTGAAAGACGCAGAAATTACTTGGTAGAAGGAATCTGCAGGAGAACATCAGCTACAGAGTTGCCTGTCAGAGAGAGTCCCGAAGGGCCCGCCAGGTATGAAGACTACACGATGGAATGGGACATCCCTGCTCAACCAAAGGAGGTATGTGGCGAGCGTGTCTCGTGAGAGGATTTGACACCGGAGAGAGAGAGGGAGAGAGAGAGAGAGAGAGAGAGAGAGAGATCACGCGAGTGAAGGAGCGGCATGAGCCGCGAGGAGACATATCCCTGGCGTTCTTTATTGAGAGGACCTTATAGGACTAAAGGAGCCTCCTCCTGGCTTGCCATTTATCATATAGACTGGCATTGACAGTGAAGCAACTGTTTATCATTTTGGAGGATTGCAAATAAAGCAACCTTTCTACTTTAAACCCACTGCGGCTACACATAATTTCACTACAAGTTAACTTGAGGAAAAAAACGGAGAAGTGCTCTCTGAACGTGACCAACGTGGTCCCAGGTGCTTAGGAACATCACTAACAGTCTCACGCACCCACAACCTCCCTTGCCAATATCTTTTATGCACAGGCAAAAAACCTACAAACGCTGCAGGCTGCACACTGCACCGCTACCTCCCTCCCCCCACTCAGCGTTCTGAACTCCACAAAGCCGGACTGCAGGAGCAGGCCGATACATAAGGGTTACTGCCAAACTCGTGATGAGGCCCACATGGCGCAAGAAAGCGGGGGTGGGGAAATGTAAAAGTCCAGCAGTATAATGACATGTCACCCCACTCATTCTATATAGGAGAATCACAGTGAAAACCAAATCATCCATGGACTGTGCTCATCAGTATAAAAACATTGAATGCAGCAGATAAACGGGGCGATTAGAAAAACGCATGCATGTTTTAATACCTCGTAGCTCAATTAGGCAAACATACGGTAAATGTTGCTGCTTAAATTCTGACAGCACCAGCCAATTCCTTACTTGGGCTGTTCGGGATGCGAAGTTGCATTGCTGCCCTTATTGTCAACTTCCAGTGGTGTTTTGTTTCAAAGTTACTATGGCCAGACTTGGGAATCGGCCAAAATGAGTCTTCGTAATTACATTTCAATAGGAGTATTCCCAGAGTTCTATATGGTCGCTGCATTTGTCGAACATTCTGCTTAACATTAAGGATTTACAGTCTCCGTTTCTGACTGCAGGTGCAGTTTTCTAAGCACAATATATACCATACTTTCAATGGCAGTCAGTTTATATTGTAGCTGGGTCGCAAAGGTTTGCTTCATAGGTTACTATGGGTTACTAGTTCCCATCTGAGAAACTGACCTTTGGTTGTTAGGGCCATTTCTCAATGGGAAATAACTCCTTTATTGTGAGTAGGCTAGTTCCCATTAGAGAAATTGCCCTTTTTGCCCCCTATTGGTAAGGTCCTGCATAATAAAGGATTTTAGATAATTCTCACGTCTCTGATGGGAAATATTTAATAGTATGATCATTTTATTGATGATAAGATAAGCTTTTACAACTATAGACCACTCCCTGCTGCAGAAAAGGATCCTTCTGTGCTTTAATAAATGTGGCCAATTTCTTTTTTTCAGAAAAGACTAGTTCCCATTAGACACGACCTTGTGGTTGTCCCAAGTTGGAGGTCTATGAGAAATAGCTGTTTCATTGTGAATAGGCTAGATCCCATTATACGCAAGGACCTTTCTGCTTCCTCAGGTTGGAAGTCTGTTTGACTAATGGGAAATAGCCTACTTCCCATTAGCAGCGCATTGAGACTAGAATAATGGTAAAAGGTGCTATATAAATGACTCCTACTACTACGTGGTGGAAGGTTCATGCGCTGTTCCACGGGTAATACTGATTTTAAGTCTGAGATTGGCATATCCTCCACTTCATTGTTTTTCTCATATCCACTTTTGGAGAAATATACACTGTCCAAAAAAAATATAGATCCTGAGAAAATGTTGAAGGGCATTTTTCCCAACTCCACTCAAGTTAGTATATGGGCCTCATTCCGAGTTGGGTGGTAAGGGAAAAATGATGCCGGTAAAGGAATACCGGCATCGTTTCCCTTTACGGCCCATTCTGACCCACCACACCGTTATTTACGGCGTCGTAAAGTACGATGCCGTAAATAGCGGTTTAGTGGCACGCGCACGACACGCCATGCCGTAATTAGCGGCATGGCGTAAACCGGAGCTGATCCCAAGTAAAGCGGACATGGAAAAAACGGCCTCCACAAGACCGCAAAGTACCTTACCGCCATGGAGTAAATACCGGCATCGCTGAGAAGGTGTAAAGGACCCTGAGCAGTGTTTCCAAGAGGAACAGGTGCACTCAATCAGCACAGGTGGAGGCAATGGAGTCTGGCACAGCACAAAAGGAGCACACCCACACACCACACCCCCTCCCACACCAAAATGATACCGATTGTAGCAGCATTCCTGGAGCTGGCGGCCCTGCTTGCAAGGCAAGAACAACTACAACAGCAACAACAACAACAACCACAGCCACCACCACAGAGGATACACAGGAGGAGAAGGAGGGTGAGACAGGGCCAGCATGCCCTACCGGTGCAGCCACCATTACCACGCCGGCAGCCCCCAATCCCCCGCATCAGAGCCACCCCTTCAACCTCACACCAGAGCAGATCCACACCCTGTACCGGCTTGACTGGGACACCATTACCAGCATAGTGGACATGATACATGATGATATCGTGAGCCGCATAGAAATACGCACTGCCATCCCCCCTCTACTGAAGGTAGTGTCTGTTCTCCACTTCCTTGCCACAGGCACCTACCAGCATACAGTGGGGCAAATGCATGGCATTTCTCAGCCCATATTTTCACGGATACTCAAAGAAGTGTTGGATGCCCTCCTCACCCACACAAAGGAATACATATCCCTACCCCAGACTCCCCAGGAGATCTACGACACCAAAGCTGCCTTCCATGCACTGGCAGGCATGCCAAATTGCATAGGTGCCCTCGACTGGACCCACGTTGAATTGGTGGTCCCGCATGCCATGGAGGTGCCGTATCGCAACCGCAAGCAATACCACTCCATCAATGTCCAGATGGTGTGTAATGCCAGTAAATCCATCACACATTGCAATGCCCGATACCCCGGATCAACTCATGACTCCTTGGTTCTGCGGAACTCAACACTACCACGCTACATGGAGCGACATGCCGGACGTCGTGCCTGGCTGCTTGGTGAGTCATCTGAATGGGCCATGGCGTTGCTTTGGGGCTGTGAGTAGTTCTGGGAAGGGGGGGGGTTCATACTCCACCGGCCTGGGAAGGGGGGGGTTCATACTCCACCTGCCTGGGAAGGGGGGGGGTTCATACTCTACCTGGCCGGGAAGGGGGGGATGCATGCTCATCCCAGTAATCATCTGTGGCCATGCATGACCAGTACAATTTTCCACCATGAGGGCACACACGATTACCTCATTTCCACTTCCATGCAGGTGATGCTGGCTACCCTCTGAAGCCGTGGCTCATGACCCCCGTCCGCAACCCACAGAACAGGCACGAGGAGGACTACAACAGATCCCATACCCGTACACGCGTGGTGATAGAGCAGACCTTCGGGCTCTTGAAGGCACGATTTCGTAGCCTCAGCCGTTCAGGTGGGGCACTCATCTACAGCCACGAGAAGGTGTCCAAGATCACCATGGCATGTGTAATGCTACACAACATGTGCATCCGTCGGAACGTGCCACTGCCCCCTGACGTGGAAATGCCACCACCAGATGACGATGAGGGGGAGGAGGTAGGAATGGCAGGACAGCAGCCGGGTCCCGATGCACAGGAGGGACGTTCTGTGCGTCAAGCATTGATTGGACAATATTTCTGACTAAAAAGTCAGCTGAGGGTTTCAGGATGAGAGGACATTGGGCACGGGGTGTGGGGATACATGTACACCATGTACTGTGCGACATTAAAATACACAAGCAAAATGATCAATGTCCACTCTGTTTTAGTGAATGAACAACCAGTGTATTAAAAAGTTTAAGTTTGAACGTGTACAACAAAACCACCACCCTCACCCCCCTCCCCCTCCCCCCAACTCCCAATGACACACCCTCACCCCCCTCCCCCTCCCCCCAACTCCCAATGACACACCCTCACCCCCCTCCCCCTCCCAAATGTGTGTGCCAGGATGTTCATTGGCCACTTCCGGAGCCAGGGGGATTCATGTTCTGGCGGCGGAGTGTCCGCATTGACCGGCGGACAGGGCTGGTCTGTGTGGATGAACTTTGTGATGGTGGGTACTCCCACTGGGGCTGTGGTCTTGGGTGTGCTGCCTCCAGGGCATCAGCAATCCGGCCCAGCACCTCACAGAGGCGGTTGGTGTTTGAAGTGATTACCTCACCCAGGGCCTGCAGGTCATTGTGGCATTGTGAATGTGATTGACGGTTGTCCCGTAGGAAGTCCTCCAGCAGGGCTGTGATGCGCTGCCCGTGCACTCCATCCATGGATGGTGTGGCAGATGTGGTAGCCAGCCGTGGTGTTGATCGTGCAGGGCTCTGTGGGCTTTCGGCAGGGGAGGAGGATACAGGACAGGCAGGTGGTGCTCCTTGGCCTGTAAGGATTGGGGTGTCACTCTCCCCAGAGTCGCTGAGTGCGACTTGTGTGTGAGATGGTGTTTCCGGCCTGTACGCTGTGTCACATGTCTCCCCCACGTCAGATAGGTGAACCGATGTAGGGCTCTCCGGCTCGTCGATGAGGCACATGGCAGCGTGCTCCCCTGCCACACTGGATTCCTCCGAGTGGACTGTGGGGTATGTGTCCGTTCCCAGTGCAGGCATGGGTAGGGGTGTGGGTGGGGGTTGTGCAGCCTCCATGGGGGTTGCTGGTGCAGATGGTGTTGCCTGTGGCCTCCTCCTTCCTACAGGCTTCCGCTGTCCCCTGCCTGTGCCCCTGGAGGTGGAGGGCTGGGTGGCTTCATGGCCCTCAGTTTCATGTCCGCTGCCTGTGGGGTGGAAGAGAGAGATGGCATTAGCTATGATTTGGGGGTCAGCATCGCTTCAAGGCTATGGTATGAGAATGGTGTTGCAGCGTTTGGGTGACATTTGGGTGGTGAGTGGGACATTGATCTGGGCTAGGATGGTAAATGCATGCAGGTGTCTGGGTCAATCAAGCTGGCAGAGTACTGTTCTGACTCACAGTGACTGCCTCTTTGTGTGCTATGGGCAGTATGGGTTGTAGCCTTGCAAGTGGCATCAGCCTGGGTCTCACTTGTTACGGCATGATTGGGGGGGGGCATATGTGACATGACTGCTTGCCCATCCCTTGGCGGTGGCTTGAATTGGGAATGCATTTACTGTCTTCACTCATGACACTCACCTCCATCTGCGGATGACGGGGCACCGCACTCCATCTCGCCGACCCCCTCGATGGATTCAGGGCCCATCATGTCGGCACAAGTCTGCTCCCAGGGCATCATCTTGATTGGAGATGCTGGGCCTCCTCCTGTCTCCAGGGCCTGGGTCCTGTTGGCCGATAGGATGGCCCGCACCCTGAGACGGAGGTCGTCCCACCTTTTGCGGCAGTCCCTTGTTGTGCGGGGGGTGTTGCCCACAGCGCTCACCCTCTGGGCAACCAGGTCCCATATTTGTTTTTTTCTTGCTATGGTGGCCTTGCGCATATCAGTGCTGAACACCACTTCTGCATTGGCATGCAGGGTGTCTACCAGGACCTGTAGCTCATCCTGTGTAAAGCGCTCCTTGCGGAGGCGTGCGGCTCCTTTTTTGAGTGCTTTCGGCATGATATAGGTGAATGCTGGGAAGTCTCAGGTTCAGAATCTTCCTCCGGGTTCTGTATCAAGGGGATGGCAATGGATTGTGTTTTTAAAGATGGCCGCCGCGCTCCTTCCCGTTCCTGTGCGATGATGTAATTTCCGTATCCGTTAATTAGCGGTGACCGTAATTTACGGTGTCCGTAAATTACGGTCACCGCTAATAACGGATAGCAGAGCTTCGGTGGCGGTGTTGTAACGACCATCTCGCTTCATGCCGCTAAGGGGTTTTACGGGCCCTTTAGCGGTATGCCGCTAGGGGATTTACCGGCATGGCGGAAAGCTCGTGCCCGCGAAGTCGGAATGGCCTGTAAATTGCGGCGTTGTACCAGACCAGACTCGGTCTTTCCGCCATGCCGGTAAAAACCCATACTTACCGGAAACCTCGGAATGAGGCCCAGTGTCATTACTGGCATCGAGGAACTAGCGGGTGCGTGCTCGTTTGACTCCGCTTATAGCGTGTGATTACGAGTGCGCGAGCATGCGCAAACCCCCATGGCGGTAATGGCCATACCACCATGGCGCTAAAGGCCCTCCAACCCCCCGATAGGGCCATCACGGGACCCGCCGATACCGCCTCCACCTAGGAGGCACCCCTTTATACCGACCCGGTAATAACATCATGCTAATACTGGGCTCGTAATACCGGACCCGGAAGTAACGTCATCGCGTCGGAACGGGAAATGCGCCGATGGCCATCTTTAAAAACACAATCCATTGCAATCCTCTCAAACCACCAGTTGTGTACAGGAGAGAACAGTGCCAATCTATACAACATGTCTAAGGCCACCAGGAAATCAACCCCCCACTCCCTGAGCAAGAAGCGTTTTTCAGACGAAGAACTCAACATGTTGGCGGACACCCTTGTTGCCCATGCTGAGGAGATTAACCAGCACAACCTCAAAAGGGAGGTGCAGCAGAGAAAAAAGGAGATTTGGGAGGAGGTAGCCCGCAAGGTCTCGGCAGTCGGCACCATCCCACGGACAGTCAAAGATTGTAAGAAAAGGTGGGATGACCTCCGCCTCAGGAAACGGAACATCCTGGCCAGCAATAGGAGGGAGGCCCTGGCCACAGGCGGGGGTCCCCACTCACCCACAAAACTAATGCGCTGGGAGGAGACGTGCAGTACCTTCATCCAGATGCAGTCCATCGAGGGCTTCGGGGGGATGGAGACGGGTGCCGCAACATCTGGAGATGGAGGTGAGTGACCCTGCAGATCCCAGTAGGGGAAACCATAACGTAGCACAAGTGATCTGGAATAGAGTCTAGGCAAGGCAATGCATGTCCCAACACACACATCAACATATCCTTGTCCAGATGGAGGCCCAAACCCTGCCACACTGAAATGCATGCTGAGTGCCAATCTCATTACCAACAGACAGCCAACACACATGGACCGTGCCCATGCAACACATCACACAGACCCCAATACAACGGCATGCCACCTGCCATGCAGCATTCCTGAATTGAGACGTCGCGGCAAATGCCAAAATGCCCCCTTCATACTACCCTGTGTGACACACCTGTAAGATATGAATGCATGATAAATGAAATTCTCCGAAGCACCATATAATGCATCTTGCATGTAACACCATCACTGATGCACTGCATCTCTTCAACCCCCCCCCCCCAGGCACCGTTGGAGAGGATGCCAGTGAGGAAAAACCCACAAGGGCATCCACGTACCGGCACAAGACAACTCCCAGAGGCAAGACCACCTCCAGGGCAGCCTCTCAGGCCACACCAAAACCCAGGGTGAGTGCCCAGGCCATGGCCGCACATGAGGGCCCCACATCTATGCTTGAGACCGAGACCACAGAGCTGGCAACACCAGTGGAAGGTGAGGCCAGTGGCACACATTCGGCAGCAGCCACTGCCCCACTGAGCGACATTGAAACTGCAGTGGAGGAGTATGTGGACGAGGATGGACTAACCCATGTGGCATGTCCACACTCCCCAAGCCCTGTGTCCACCCCCCACCCCCACACTCAGGCCACACCCACCAGCAGCATTGCGGATCCTTTAATCCACGATTCGGACCTCAGCAACCCCCCCCCCCCGCGGACAGCCCTGCCAATGCATGCCTGGTTGCAGCACCCTCAACCACTGCTGCTCCCACCAACCTTGAGGCACGGCTAGCAAGGGTTGAGACTATAGAGGACTCAATGCTGGACCTTGTCCGACAATATGTTGCGGGGGGAGAGGACACGAGGCGTGAGATTGCGCAGGCCATAGCGGTGAACACAGCCGCCATTAATGCCTCTGCGTTGATGATGCGAGACAGTCTGGGGGCCGTCACACAGGTCCTCACCTCAATCCTGCTGCACATGCAGCAGCAACAACCCGCACCAATCACCACGGCTTCCACCCCATCCACCACACCCCTATCCTCCACACCCGCTTCCTCTGCACTCTCCAGCCCTGTGCGTCCGACAAGACGGAGTGCGAGGCAGTCAGAAATGCTGCCCCCAGACAAGAAAGCAAGGAAATAGTGTGGGACAACAATGGGAGTGGGTCAGATGGTGTCGGTGGTGTATAGGTGTATTAGGGGGAGTCCATTGGGGTTATGGGAGTTCATTGGGGGTATGGGGTGTTCATTGGGGGCATGGGGTGTTTTGGTGTTGTCGGGGGGTAGCACATTTCTGTAGTTGATATTAATACACCCGTTGTCAAAAAATCATTCAATGCCTGCACATTGTTCATTTCGTGTGTATACATTTTATTCATGACAGTGCACAGTGCCCAACTCCCCACATTCCCTGTGTGCATGTTCACATGGACCCAGTGTACAATGTGTTACTGACACATATCCATCAACGTCCCTGTGGGTCAGAAGTATTCGTCAATCAGTGATTGGCGTACTGGACTGCCATTTTGTGCATCACGTACTGGCAGGGGTGCTGCTTCTCCTCCGTCTTCATCCTCATCATTCTCATGCGTTGCATGCATGTCAATGTCAGGTGGCAGTGGTACATTTCTCCGGACGCACATGTTGTGCAGCATGACACAGGCCATGGTGATCTTTGCCACCTTCTCAGGCCTATAAAGGAGTGCTCCACCAGACCTGCTTAGGCAGCGGAACCGCGCCTTCAACAGGCCAAAGGTCTGCTCAATCACAACACGGGTACGGGTATGAACCCGATTCTACTCCACTTCATGGCTGTTCCGCGGGTTCCGCACAGGAGTAAGCAGCCACGGCTTCAAGGGATATCCTCCATCACCTGTAAGTGAATACAAATAGGTCTGTGTGAGTCACTCTGAGCTGCCACCTTCAGGATTCACAACCATGGCCGCAGCAATTTGGTGTTGACATGCACATGTCCCTGTACGTATGCACAAATATTATTTAGATGCATTGTATACTGCAATATGGTGTGGTAGTCTGGATGGCGTTGTACAGATGATGCAAGGTGATTTCTTGCATGCTGATGCGGATGTACTGTGGATGCAGGACGATGTTTTGCCTCCCATTATTGCTGTGTATACTACACTGTGCATGATCACACTAGCCACATTGGCACAGTTGCAATCATGTTTAGTCATGTATTGCTTGACATACCCATGGTGGCCAGGTTGTGCGTCTTACATGTTGTCATTGATATATGGCATTGGTCGAATTGGTGACAGTGATGTGTCATGTTCGGGTTCGGAGGTTCAGGTCAGGAGTGTTTAGCTCTGCGTGCATTTTCCACTTACCGCCCATTCCCACCCTGCTGGAGTATGCATCCCCCCATCTCACAACCCCGATGCACTGCCATGGGCCAGTCAGACAATTCACCAAGCAGCCAGGCATGTCGTCCAGCATGTCGCTCCATGTGACAGGGTAGCGTGGAGTTGCGCAGCACCAGGGCATCATGTGTTGATCCGGGATATCGGGTGCAACAATGTGTGATGATCTTGCTGGAGTCACATACCATCTGCACATTAATGGAGTGGTATTGCTTGCGATTGCGGTACACCGCCTCTCGGGCATGGGGGACTACCAATTCTACATGGTTGCAGTCGAGGGCACAAACGCAATTGGGCATGCCTGCCAGTGCATGGAAGCCTACTTTGGTGTTGGCTATCTCCTGGGCAGTCCGTGGTAGGGATATGTGGGTGCTAGCGTGCTTCAGGAGGGCATCCAGCACTTGGGTCAGCATGCGTGAAAATAGTGGTTGTGAAATGCCATGCAGCTGGCCCACTGTGTGCTGGTAGGTGCCTGTGGCCAGGAAGTGGAGCACAGACACCACCTTTAGTAGCGGATTTCTATGAGGCTGACGATGTCGTCATGTATCATGTCCACAATGGTGGTGATGGTGTCCCGTTCCAACCGATGCAGGGTGTGGATCTGCTCAGGGGTTAGATTGAATGGACTGGGTCATATGCGAGGGATTGGTGGCTGCCTACGAGGTACTACTGGCTGCACTGGTGGTAATTGCTGGCCCTGTCACACCCTCCTTCTCCTCCTGTGTCTCCTCTGTGCTGCCTGTTGCTGTAGCTGTTGTTGTAGTTCGTGTTGTTGCTGTAGTTGTAGCAGTATAGGCATGTCCTCCAGCCCTATGATTGCAACAGCTAGTGGTATAATTTTGGTGTAGGAAGGGGTGTGGTGTGTGGGTGTACTCCTTTTATACTGGGACAGGCTCTATTGACTCCACCTGTGGTGATTGTGTGTACCTATGGCAGTTGCCTTGACTGCAGGTTGCTGTTTACGGTTGGTCCGCAATGCCTGTATGGCCGCCATCATGCAGGCCCTAATTACCGCCTTCGAGATGCCGGTAATTGCATGACCGCGTGAGTTGTGATGTCCTCCTATTACCGGCATCCCAGTATTTACTCCACGAAGGGGCACGTGTACCGGCGGTGGCGGTATTGGTGGGTTGTCGGGTTGTAATGGCCCAGACCCGTTAACGATGCCGGTATTACCATTCCGACTTCCTTTTTTGATTACCTCCATTCTCGTAATGAGGCCCTATGTCCTAAAATGCAGCACATTTGCTTACAAGGTAGAAACTATTTTTGCGAATCATTACAAGTGCTTGATGGTGAACTGCCAATTCCAAAATTCACAAGGTACTGTTTTCCTTTTTCTGATTCGCTGTTTACTCCAAACGTTCCTTTGTGATTATCCACAACATTAACATCTTCTTTGTCATGATTGCTGCTTAATCTCTTGATCATGTTTGTGACAAATTCTTTTCGACGATAAAAATGTAGACACATCCTTACTGTACTTACTATACTGCTCAGACCTTTGTAAATTCAATTCCACATATCGAGATAACATGTAAATATAAATACGTTAAACAGTGATCACATTTGAAATTATATCACAACAGAGCATATTTAAAAATAAGTAGTCAAATGAGTTGTCTTTAGTTCGCCTTTCAAAATTGTGAATACAAACTATAATAATAGTACCACTCTCTACATCTTTCTTACCTATAATGCAGTAACAATAAGATTCTCACAAGTCACAAAAATGACTAAATGCAGTGTTGCGGTGATGACATAAAATTTGAAACTTGCCTTGCCATAATCAGTGTCAGGATTTCTCAACCCAATTATGCTTCATGAAAGCGCAAGGTCTACACCTGCTTTAATTAAGGTCAATGCACCTCCCAAAATACTACCTGAGAGGTGCTGAGATTTCCAATTCACGAAAAGAAAGATGCAAAAGCCTTCTTGTTTAGCATTACTGATGCGATTGCCCTTGGAGCAGATTGATAAAATCCAGCCATAGTGAAGAATGAAGACATGAAAGGGGATTTTGGGGGTAGTAGAAAGTGAGAGTAGCGAGAGACAAAGGAGTTCTATAGGAGGGAATGGGTAGAGATAGAAAGACTGGTGCAAGAAGACAGGAGGGAGATTAGGGGAAAGGGGTGGAAGGAGAGCGGAGGAGAGGGGGGGCACGAGACAGAGAGGGAGAGAAAGGAGTGAGAACACAGAAGTGAGTAGGGGAGTGAGGAGATGCTTGGAGGATATGAGAGAGGAAGTAGGAGGAGAAAGGAGAGTAGTGAGAAGGGAAGCATAAGATTAGGAAAAGAAGCGAATTGGAGAGCAAGAAAGTGTCTAGGAATATAAAGCCAGCATTCAGGACAGTACTTAATTAGAATAGGTGACCCTGGAGAAACCCCAGATGGAGTAAATTAGATAAGGCCTTAGACTTTAGGCCCTAGCAACACAGAGGCTAGCTTAGACAGGGGTTACCAAGCTATATAATTCCTGCTAACCGTGTGTGTTAGGGATCTCTGATTTAGGGGAAGGGAGCCCAATGGTGGTGGAGGAACTAGCCAGAAACGCCACTTGCCCAGGTCCACCTGCAGTCTTGAAAAGTTTGAAAACCCTGTTTAAAAGTACTGTAAAAAAAAAAAACCTTTATCCATCAAACACTTGGTTTGTTTTTTTATTTGTATAGCGCACATCACCCTTGGGCATCTTGGTGCTTAGCTTGAGAACATGGTTACAGTAAGTGCCATATAAAAGTTAGACAACAGCATACATATGAAGGATAATGCATACAGAAGAGATAGTGCGAGACAGCAACGTACAGGGGGAACGATAGCTTTGCCTCTTGAGTGCAAAGCTTAGACAGATACAAAAGGAATTATACATGGATACAGTTCCTCGATACAGGCAAAGCATACCTAATGTGGCGGGTAGCTCTAACGGGTACAGCTCAGGACATGATCAAAAATAGCGGACATGTGCAAAAGGTAGCTCACTGCTCACCTCTTATAACATAGCTACATCAAATACATAAAAGACATAATAATGGTAGTAGGCATTTCAAATGGAAAAGCTCCGCTCTTATAGCGCAGCTACATCAAATACATAAAAAGTCATAAGGGTAGCAGGCCTATGCAATGGAGAGCTCCGCTCTTATAGCCAAGCTACATCAAATACATAACAAGTCATTGTGAAGGTAGCAGGCATATGGAAAAGCTCTGCTCTTATAGCAAAGCTAAATCAAATACATAACAAGTCATTGTGAGGGTAGCGGGCATATGCAATAGAAAAGCTCCGCTCTTATAGCGAAGCTATGTCAAATACATAAAAAGTCATAATCAGGGTAGCGGGCATGTGCAATGGAAAGCTCCGCTCTTATAGCGAAGCTACATCAAATACATAACAAGTTATAGTAAGGGTAGCAGGCATATAAGCGAAGCAGCAAGGACAGATATTGATGTAGTAAGGCATATGGAGCCAGTCAGGCATGGTACGTAGCAATAATAAAGAAATGGTGGCAGTTGCAGTGATAGCCAAATAATAGCAGCGTCTGAGGAACGAGATTTAGAGGTGGTAACAGATTTAAGAGTAATAAGTTAGGCATGGACTGTTCGTAGCAATATATACAATCAGGAGCAGTTCAGTGCAATAATTGCCAAGTTGATAATGTTATGACCATGACGGCTTAACTTGTAGCACAGGTCGGTAAAAGTTCAGAATATTTCGGTGGTGTAAAAGCACAGATGTGGACATAGGTCGGGAGGGAGGTTCGCTTGGAGAAAAGTAACGCAAAAGTATACAAAGTTTACAAAAGGACGGTAACGTCTGAGTAAATGGCAGACGCTCTCAAAATAAAGGAGAAGGAAAGTGTGAGCAATAGAACAGCGTGAGTGATAGCAGAGGGTGGCTTGTCCACCGCGAAAGTGCGCCTCTTAGCTGATATCGATCAGGATCAAGTAAGCAGATGTGTAGGCCTCAGGCGAGCGCAAGCATTGAGCTCAAGAACCGGGAAAGGGCAGGGAAAAGACAGGGTTTGCCCTTGAGCGCGGCCCTTAAATGTGTGGACCCGGCTTTGCCTCACGACTCAGCCGGGCCTCTGCATTTGCTGGGGGCTACAGACAATCAGGCTGAAGGGACTTGAGAGGTGCCTCCAGGCAACCAGGCAGCATGGTCAGCTGCAACAAAGGACGAAAACACGGCAGACATCTTGGTATGTCCTCAGCGACTGCTACTGCTGATGGAAAGTGTAGCAGTCGTGGTCCCACGGTGGAGTAGGGGACATCCTTCTTGCTGGAGTGAGCAGGGAAAAGACAGATTCTGAAGGCTGCAGGTGACAATAACAATATCATCCCTTCAGAACAACTGTTGATTAAATACATTGTAGACCTCAAGAATCGCTATGGGTAGAAACCACATTTGTATTAATGTGACACTATTCATTAAAATAAACTGATGTCAGTGTGCAGAGCCTATTTAATCATGTAAACATAAATTCAGTGCTTTGGTGTGGCTATCGATATAATTTTCGATTACTTCATAAATTGTGGGGATGCTCTAGTATTTTGTATGTGGAAGAATTGCAATTCTTACTTTTTGTAGGTATCTGAAAAAAACTGGAATGATGAACAGAAATCAATTCGCTGAGCGTGCAGTTTTTGTAACCATATAGGTATGTGTACTTGTAACGCTCACCTGATTCCCGTAGAGGCGCCGGTCTTGACTGGGCGTATACCGTATCTGCAAAGGTGATGTGTAACACACGGCTGGCTCTTTGGGCTGGACCTCTGTGCACTGTATGTCTGACTTGAAGGGTAAGATGTCTGCAGATAGAAAATATGGGATTAAGGAACTGGGTTATTGAATGTCTCTCTCTTCTTCCCTTTCTCTTCTCCTGTAGAACCCCAAAGGTTAAAGCTCTCACCTTAGGTAAGTGAACGCCGTGCTCTCCATCTGCCTCGGGGCAGGGTGCTGTAACCAGTTTCTTCACTGGATAAGGGGAGCAGGCCTCTTGACTTCAGAGGACTGCTGTCCGTCGTTTACTGCACGAACGGTAAGTTTCGAGTAATTCTAATGTCTTTAAAGTCTTTAGTAATGATGTTTCTTGTTTTGCAGGGTTCCGGCGATGGCGGATGACGGGCTGAAGTGAGTTGAAGATGGAGCCCGTGTGATGAATAGAAGCGCCGGGAAGCACGTAAGTAAGCGCTTGTTGCCTGCTTCACGATGCGCTCTAACTGTCTTTTTATTTTGCAGGTACAAGTTCGGAGCGGCTGCAGGGTGCCGGAATACCCACTGGGTTAGATGTCGAAAGGAGTAATGGCACGTGAGTATTAAAGTTCCCCAATGTCTTTAAACGCACCTTGTTTTGTCTTTCAGATGCGGGATGCAGCGCCGAAGGCCTAGGGAGCGTGCGAAGAGTTGGTAAGCTTTTGTCTTTCAGATGCCGGAATGCAGCGCGAGGCGTTGGTGACAGCCGATGGACCAGGTAAGTGAAGAGCTGTCACTGAAGACCGTAATGCTAACCTGTTCTTTCTTGTCTTTATAGGTGTTGCTGAAGACTGGATTCAGGATGGTAAGCCTTTTTCCTTAGGCCCAGGATCAGATGCAGAAGACACGATGAGCGTTCTGCTGCAGAGGATGCAGAATAACGCAAAGCAAGATTCATCCATCGGGTGTGGTTTAAATAGCCTCCTGTAGTGCTTAGGTGTCTCCTTCCACAGCCACGCCTAGGTAAGAAAAGAGTTCCTGCTTTCCAGAAGAGTTCCAGTGTTCTGAATCTAGGGAGTGGCTCCTGCCCCACCCAACAGGAAAAGTAGTTCCAAACAGAAGAGGATCAGAGGCTCAACTGGCAGGCAAGTAAGCAGCATGGTCTGCTGCAGGTAAGTCCACCCAAGCATTATGAGCCCGGCGCTTCCAGCGCTGGGACTGGGCATATTTATGAGCCTGGTGCCACTGGCGCCAGGACTGGGTCCAAAAGGTCCCAATTGGGACTGGTTGGCACTCGGAACCTGGGTTATGGATCTGCTTCCAAGGGAGTTGGGAAAACCCTGACCTTTTGGAAGCAGAGATCATGACAGTACTTCAGAGTCTCATTTTGAAGTTCCAGGCCATTGTTCGTGTTAATGCCAATCAGCAAGACACCTGATCTATTGGCATGAGCCCATTGCTGTTTGTAAAATATGAATAAATCAAACTAATCATGCCATGTATAAGTTAGACATAATGAAGTAACAATGCTAAAAACATGCGAGAGAGAGATTACATCTACTCCAAATCAAGAGCAGCATTACAAGCACTTTCTGTTGGAAAATTAGATTAAATAAAACGTGTTGCCCATTGTGTACACAGAAAATTATTGCACATATATATGACATACATTACTTACCGTAATTGTATTTCTGATGCTTGTATCTGCTTAGATTCACATGCTATGCATAGGCTGACATCTGGTAGGTGCAGAGTACTGCATCTTGTTTTTGATGTTTGAAACGGGACGCTGACTGGACGTGTTTGTAATACTATTCCTAGTGTGCCGTGAACTGTACCCATGATCCTTCACGTGTCAAGGTCCCTCCAATTGTTTTGTTTCTGACATGAGGGAGCATGAAGTGAATGCGTGAGTACACGAAGTAAAAAGGTGAAAGATGTCTATGTACCTTCAACTCCAAGAGGGAGGAAGGGCAGGCAAATGTGAATCTAAGCCAGTGGTCTTCAAAATGTTTGTGCTTGGGCCCCTCCTGATAATCTGGGCAGGCTGCCCTCCCCACCCCCAAATGCCACATGGTCATAAGTCTAAATGTCAATGAACTATCTTATGCCGTCGCCGTAGCCTGCTCCCAGGATAGTGCCTCGGCTCCCCCACCTGCTCCCACCAGTCTCTAGTCTCCTCATCCCACTCCTAGCTCAGTCCCTGGGCTCTTCCCTACCCCACCACAGACCCTGTGCGCTCCCCACCCTGCTCCCAGCAAAGTCCCTGGGCTCTCCCCAACCTGCTCCCACCGCTATCCCATCCCCCATCCTGCTCCCACCACAGTCCCTTGGCTCCTCCCACCCTGTTCCCAGCACTGTCCCAGGGCCGCTGGCGGGTGGTAATTTCTTTACATATTTCTCCCAGATATACAATAGCGAACAAGTGTAGCGAGGGAGCCCGAGCCAATCAAGGGTAGTTCGGGGTGGGGGGGTGGTTCAGCGAGGTTCTAATAGTTATTTGCACAAGTTTTGTTCCAATGCTACACTTTACAATGAAAGTATTCTTAGCAAGGACTCAGGTTAACCTTGGAATAAATAACAAAAAGACTGGCCGGGCTTTTGCCACAAAACCACAGCCCTTCGAGGCACTCCAGGGTTAAGAGGCAGTTTGATTAAGATGGGACAACGGGCTGCCAATCACGTTTCAAAATGCCACAGTTCAGCAGTTCCGCTGAAAGGGGTGAGGTGGTCTCGGAACCCAAGCCCTTTTACTGCAAGCAGGGGTTCCCGGACAACAAAAGCTGCTCCACGTATTGACAATGTCTTGGGGGAGAAAGGGAGCGTCCCTTGTGTTACTCTTCTGTGAGACTTACCAAGTCATGCTCCTGGGCACCCCGTGGGAAATCGCCCGTCTGTTCACAAGGACTGGCCACTCACAGGGATTTTGGCTTGAGCAAGTGTAAGAGGCGCATAGTTAGGGGCTCGCGTTCTGAATGATTAACTGCAACCTGTGTCTATGTGGTGTTCCTTTCACTTTTCAAAACAATGCCTTCAAGGCAAATAGTGTCAGGAAGATATCCCTCTAATACAGTGTTCTCTAGATTGTAGACAAAAAACACGTTTTTTTCAGACTGTGGTTGTACGACCCCCTGAACATGAGGCTGAGGCACCCAGGGGGTTGTGACCCACAGTTTGAATATCGCTTATCTAAGCAGATACAAGCATCAGAAATATGATTAGGGTAAGTAATGTATGTCTTCTGAGGCTTGTGGATCTGCTTAGAATCACATGCTATCCATAAACTAGCGAGTAGTACCAAGAGAAGGTGGTTAGTTGTTTGAAGGAACAGAAGCAAAAAGATGTCTTAACACCTCCTGTCACACCTATGAATCACCCTTAGAATGTGTTTCTAAGCAGTAATGTTGTGTAATGCTGTGAAGAGAACTCCAAGTAATGCCTTGCAAACAGCGTCTAAAGGGACATTTATAATGAAAGCTAAGGTAGTCCCAGTGCCTCGAGTAGAGTGTGCTTTAGGCGTGAAAGGTAAAGTTCTTTAGAGTTGTGGTTTTGTTTTATTGAGGTAATACATCACAGCTCTCCTTACATCTAATGTATGGAGGCTTTTCTGTATTGAATTTGTAGTATTTTGGAAAAAAGATGGAAGCTCTATAGACTGACTACATGGAACTTCGAGATAAATTTAGGAGAGAAGCGTGGATCTGTGAGCAAAACCACCTTGTCCTTGTGAATGGTGACAAATGGGTCCTGAACTGAGAGCGCCTACAGATCACTCATCCTTCTTATTGACATAATGGCCACGAAAAAAGAAAAAAAACAGCCTTGTAAGTGAGACACTTAAGACTGGTTTTATGCATTGGCTCAAAGGGATGGCCCATAAGTTTAGTAAGGACAACATTCAAGTCCCAGCCGGGAGTTGTATTTGAAATGGGGGGTTCAATCTTTTGAGCACTTCTACAAATGCTTTAATGACAGGCACTTTCTACCATGAAGCTTTACTTGATTTGAGAGGTGGTGTGTGCAGAAAGAGCAGCTAGATGAACCCTCAGAGAATTAAAGACTAGCCACAAATCTAAGAGGTAAAGCAGGTATAGAACAATGTGTGAAAGCGTGCAGTCAATTGGATTGATGCTATTTGAATTACACCAAATGACAAAGCATTTCCATTTATTGAAATAGCAATGTCTGGTATCAGGTTTACGTGCTTCCTTAAGGATGTCCATGAATCTTTGTGGCAGGTTTAAATGTCCAAACTCTATGAACTCAGGAGCCAAGCAGCTAAGTTCAGTACTTGAAGGCCATGGATGCAGTGTTGAACCCTGATCTTGGGATAGCATGTTGTAAGGGCATGGTAGTTTGACTGCAGGGCAAGGAGACAGCATCATTAGGCGTGAGAACCACAGTTGATGGGCCTACATTGGTGCTATTAGGATACGTTTGACTTGTTCTTGGTGCATCCTATGAACTATCCTGTTGAGGAGTCCGGGGACGGGGGGGAGTGTAAGCAAATCTCCCTGACCAATTCATCCACAGGGCGTTCCCCTTGGACTTTGTCTGGGGATACCTCAAGGCGTAGTCTGGACATTGTGCATTCTCCCGTGTTGTGAAGAGATCGATTTCTGAAGACCCCAGTCTGAGAAGATGGTGTGTAAAATGTCTGTGTGCAACTGCCATTCGTGAACTACGGAAAGTTGTAAATGTCTGCTTAGCACATCTGCTAAATGATTGTGTTCCCCTGCAACATGTTGGGAGAGGTGGAACATGTTGGGACTTAGTGCCCAATTCCAGATGGTCTGGGGTAGTTTGGGCAGCCCTGGTGAGTGTGTCCCACCCTGTTTGTTTATATAGGACATGGCTGTTGTGCTGTCTGTTAGGACTAGGGCTGTTTTCCCCTGCAGCTGATCCTTGAAGGCTTTGAACACCGCCAGTAGTTCCAGAAGGTTGATGTGTGCTAGTGCATCACTCCACATGCCGAATGGTGGAGGAAATGTGACAGGGATTCGTCTGTGGTAAGAGTGGATTTTACTGCCCGTCCTTCATCCGCATTAGAGCGCCAAAAATCTTTTCACGTGGCTGGGAACGAGAATTGATTATCTTATTGTTGATTGAGAACCCTAGTTGGAATGGTTGGTTGATTGTATCTTGGGTGTTTTTTAGATACTCTTCAGGTGTGTCTCCTGTAATTAGCCAGTCACCCAGATAAGGGTACACTGGAATGGATTCCCAGCACAGGTGGGCTACCACGACTGCCTTGAACCTTGGTGAACACTCTTGGCACTGAGGGAATGCCAAAGAGAAATACTTTGAACTGATAGTGAGTATTCTCTACTTGGACCCTTAGGAATTTCCTGTGTGCTGGCAACAATGAAATAGGTAAGTATGCATCTTTCATATCCAATGTTGCCATGTAATCCGCCTGCTTTAGAAGAAGGATAACCTCCTGCAGAGTAGTCATCCAGAATTTTTGAGCTTTGACATGCTAATCCAGGATGTAATACAGGGCACATGGTTAAGTCCTTTTTGGGTACAAGGAAGTACACTGAAAAGATACCCATGTTTACCTCTAGAACAGAGACGAGTTCTATTGCTCCTTTTCGTAGAAGGGTCCCAACCTCTGCCTGTAGGATGGGTAGGTGTTCTTACAATGTCCTCCTGGCTATTGGCGGATGGTAAAAAGGTCTTTGAAGAAATTCTATACAGTATCCGTTGGCTAATGTTGTTAGCACCCACCAATCTGAAGTTATCTCTTCCCATGCATGGTTGAATGATGTAATTCAAACTATTACTGAGATGCATGGGAGGGGACCCTGACACGTAAATCATTTATTGGCAGGGGTAGGGGAGCTGCTAATGGCTGCACTGCCACATTTATCCTTGCCTGAAATCTTGTGGTGAGGTTTGGAAATCGGATGATGTACCCTGTGATGAGTACCAGGGAGAAGAATCTAAGGAGAACCCTGATTGCGTGGGTTTGGAACATGTTTGGGAACTAAAGAAACGGCGGGTGTTGGACAAGGAACAAGTTACTTACATGTAACTGTTGTTCTCCAGCATGGGTCTGGCATGGATTCACATGCTCATGAATATTCCCTGTCGTCAGGCTGGGAATCCTCAGTAAAGAAAAATTCAGTTTCAGTTTCACTTCTGAACTGTCTTTCTCCTAACAATCAATCACTGGTCTCTGGTTCAAACTGCCCCCAGCCAATGACTGTCCTCTACCTAAACCCCTCCTCTGGCATCCATCTTCAGATTTGGTAGCATGTAAAGTGGCAGTACGACCAAGAGAAGAGCCGCAGAGGGGCAGGCGGGAGGATTCACATGCTCATGTATAAAGAATACATAGCAGAACACACATGCACAACCACGGGAGGTGACAAGGCTCAACATTAAGCATCTCAACATTAAGCCTCTCTTACCTCATCACCAGGCTCACCTTCAAACGAACAGTTTGCGCAGCACTGCCTGGCCGGCTCTGGACTCCTCTCTGGAATCCCTGTCGACGCAGTAGAATCTCGTGATGGTGTGCGTCGACCTCCATGTAACAGCCCTGCAGATGTCCAGCAGGGGCACACCAGACAGGAACGCAGTAGTAGCAGCAATTGCTCTGGTCGAATGGTCTCTCGGATGGCCAGGCAGCGGTCGGTTTGCCAGCCAGTGACAATGAGTGATGCAGCCGGAGAGCCACCTGGAAATGGAAGCCTTGGAGAGGGCCTTCCCAGTATTCACAGGGCCAAAGTTCACGCAAAGTTGTGATGTCTTACGGAAACTCTTTGTGCGGTCCACATAGAACTTCAGCACTCTAGCCACATCCGGCGAGTGCAAAGTCCTTTCAGCCGGCCACGAAGGCGTCAGTAAAAACACAGGTAATACCAAGGGCTCGTTTAGATGAAAGTCCGACGGCACCTTGGGCATGAAGGAGGGGTGCGTCCGCAGCACCACCCTCGTGTTGTGAAAAGTCAAGTAAGGTGGCTTACAGGACAGGGACTGAATCTCTTCCAATCATCGTGGAGAGGTGATGGCCACGAGGAACGCTGTCTTGCACAACAAAAACTTCAACGGTGCTGAGTGCCGAGTCAGAACCACATTGAGCTCCCACGCCGGGGCCTTCACCAGTGGGAACGAACAGAAAAGTCCTTTGATGAACTACTTAACCAGACAGTGTGACCATAACGACGATCGTCCCAGAGCTCTGGTGTAGTGGAAGATAGCCGCCAGATGAACCTTGATGGAAGCATGAGCCAGACCTGCTTTGGCCAGCGACGGCAGTACAGCAGCACCTGCAGAGCCGTAATTCGTAGAGGGTCGATCTTCTGTGCACGGCACCAGAAAGCAAACCTCTTCCACTTATGTCCGTAGCATTTCAGTGTAGACGAAGCCCTGGCCTTGGCAAGCACCTCCTTGCAGTCCGCCGGGATATTGTATCCCCCAAACTCTAGCACTGCAGGAGCCAAGCCTGCAAGTTCAGCAACCCTGGATCGTGCAGCAGAATCACGCCTCCTTCTCTGGCGAGAAGATCTGCGGCCGCCGGAAGCTTGACTGGAGGGGACACTGACAAGTCCAGAAGGTCTGGGTACCATATCTGTTTTGGCCACGCTGGTGCAACAAGGATCATCCTGCACTGAGTTGATTGACTAGTCGAAGAAGCAATGGCAACCGAGGGAACGCATACAGGAACAGGCCGTCCCAGGGGAATGAGAATGCGTCCCACATGCTTCCCGGCTGGGGAAACCTGCTGGCGAACCTCTGGCACTTGGTGTTTTTCGCAAACAGATCAATCTGGGGATTGCCCCATTGTCAGAACAGAAGATACACTTGGTCCTGCCGAAGCTCCCACTCGTGGCAAGAGCGCAGCTCCCTGCTGAGGGAGTCAGCGACGGTGTTCTTCACTCCTGCCAGATGAAATGGGATGAGGAACATCCCTTGGGCAACGTCCCAGCATCATAGGTCCTGCGCCTCTCTGGAGAGCGCTGGGGATCTGGTGCCCCCCTGCTTCCGGATGTAGAACATTGTGGTGGTGTTGTCCGTGAAGACCCGTACCACCTTGACCTTGAGGGACGGAAGGAAAAACTTGAGGGTCCAAAACACTGCCTGCAGCTCCAGTATGTTGATATGCAATGACTTCTCCCCTGGCAGCCACAGGCCTCTTGCGTGCAGACTTCCGATGGGCGTGCCACATCCTTCCAAGGAGGTGTCCGTCGTGACCATCTCCTGATGAGGTGAAGTCTGGAAGTCTGCGCCCGACAGATGCGCGCAGACTCCCCACCACTGTATCTCTCAACAGAAACTCTTGTCGAGAGTGATCTTGTCCTCGAAGCTTCCTGACACCTGAATCCAATGGGCGTTGAGGAACTCTTGCAGTGGGTGCATCCGTAGCCTGCACTGCCGAATGAGGTATATGCATGACGACATCATGCCGAGAAGGGACTTGATGGACCTCACCCTTGCGATCTTCAGGGTCAACAGCCGTTGTACCTTGCCCAGGATGGCTGCTATCCTCTCCTTCGACAGAGATGCAAGGCACGACACCGTGTTGAGCCGAGACCCCAGAAACAGCGTTTCTTGCGAGGCCACCAAGCAGGACTTTGCATAGTTCACCGCGAACCCCAACTCCCTCAGCAGCTGGACGGTCTTTGCTGTGTGTTCGACGGCAATCTCCCTTGATTTCGTTCGGATGAGCCAACCTTCCATGTAGGGCTAAACATGGATCCCTCATAGATGCAGCAGTGTTGCCACTGGCGCCAGGTACTAGGTGAAAACCCTTGGCGCTGGCTTCAATCCAAAGGTGAGGGCCCTGAACTGGTAATGTTGCCCTTGAACCACGAAGCGCAGAAACTTGCGGTGTCCCTTGTGAATGGGGATATGGAAATAGGCATCCTCCAAGTCCAGAGACAATAGAAAATCCCCTTCTTCCAGCTGTCCTAGCATGTGCTGAAGGGTGACCATCCGTAACTTCTGGGATTTGATGTACTTGTTCAGACAGCAGAGGTCCAGGATGGGCCTCCAACCGCCCATCTTCTTCTTGATGAGGAAGTACCGAGAGTACATTCCGGAGCCCCAGAGCCTCTTTGGGATGCGCTCTATCGCGCCCTTCTTCAGCATGGCCCGCACCTCCAGTAGAAGCGAAGGGAACGTGCTTTTCCTGCCTGGCCACTGGTGGTATGCGAGGACACTTTTGTTGGAATTCCAGGGTGTGTCTGTAGCCCAGCGCGTCCAGCACCCAACGGTCAGTGAAGATGGACTTCCACACACTGACAAAGTTCACCAGCCGGCCTCCCACCGGGGTGCGCGGGTGGGGGCCCGACGTCACGGTCGGTTCCATCCTGCTCCGCCATGGAGGTGCCGCCTTGGGAACCTTGGCGACGACGGGACCTCCTCCAGACTTGTTGCGGCCCCTGTAGGCCTCCTGGGTCGAAGAGCGGGACGGTTGACGGTAGGATGAAGAGCTTCCACTGAAGCCTTTTGAGGAACCTTGGGATTTACCTCCAGAAGTCGTAAAGAACGGCCGTCACTGTTGAAGCGTGCCCAAGGCACGAGCCGCCTCAGTGCCCGCATCGATGGCCTGAAGGGACTCGTCCACCGTCTTTCCAAACAAATTGTCCCTGTCGAAGGGCATGTCAAACACCCTCGACTGCGCATCCTGGTGAAAGTTAGTGGCCCTTAACCATCCTTGCCAACGAAGGCAAACGCTGTTGCCCATTTGGCGGAAACCTGTGTCGGCAATGTCTGTGGCCACTGTAATGGCATATTCCGATGCCACCTTGCCCTCCGCAGGATTTCCAACGCTTCCACTCTCTTGTCATCGGGAAGGAAGTCCAGGAGGGGAGCGATCTTAAACCAGAGCTCCCTGTTGTAGCGCCACGATGGCGAGGGCTTTGGCCGCCTTGATGGTTGTCACTGCTGACGTGATGACTCGTCGTCCCATGGCATCTAACTTCTTCCCTCACTGTCCCGGGGGAGGAGGTTGTTGACACGGGAGAGCCAGAAGATTTCTTCCTCGCTGCCGCCGAAATCACCGAATCCGGGGAAGGCTGGGACCTCAAACACTTGGGTGCAGAGTCCGGCACCCTGTGCTTTTTCTCGCAATGGTCCCTCTTTGCCGGGGCCGATGATGGGTTCTTCATAAGGGACAGTCCCTCGTCCCAAATGTCGTCCAATAGCGGGTTTGAAAGTACGGTCTTCCTCTTAGCCTCGCAGCTTTGGTACAGGAAACCCTATTTCTTAATTTCCTCAAGGGTCAGTTGAAACAGTTCCGAGGCCCTAGAGATCATGGCATGGAACAAACCTATCTCGTCGGGTGGTGAGGGTCTGGGCGGCGGAGACGGGAGGTCTCTTAACCCGCCATCGTCGTCCGTGCCTGTTGTCGCCGTGTCCGTATCCTCTCTCGGTGGAGGGGAGGGAGGTGAAGGGTGACAAGGCGTTAGAGGCTGAACTCTCCTCTTCTTGGCAGGGGGATCCCCTGATGACCCAGGTGCTGTGGGGTCTCCCACCGGCGGTAGGGCCATCCTCGTCCGGATCTCTGAGCACAAGGTGTACAGTGCCTGGAGAATGTCCACCGAAATGTCCGCTGGGGGTTGCGGTGGTTGCTGAGGTGGCAGAGGTGGGAGCGATGGCAGCAGCGGTGTAGGGTCCACCAAATCCTTCACACCCTGCTCCTCCTCGTCAGTCTCGTCCCCACTCTCGACATCTCCTTTGTATGAGTCCCTCCAGTAGGACTTGGCCTTGACAAACTTCTCTTCCAAAATGGTCTGAAGAGTAGAAAGCTCCTCCACAGAGGAGATGTCCGTGCCCTGCAGGACTACCATGCCCCCCCTTCTCTGCGACCAGTGGAGACGGTTTCGGGGAGATGTTGGGCATCGTCTTCTCCGGTGTCTTCTCTATGGGCTGAAAAGACGATTCCCTCCTGGCAGCCAGGGAAACTCTTGCCTTGGGGGCCGTACCCTGTGAACCCTTATCCGCGGCCTTAGCTAGGGAGGCCACCACTCCTTCAATGTAAGGCTTTGCCGGGTGAATCTGGGCCTTCACGACCTTGGTTGAGCTCAAGGCATTCACCTTGCGGGGAGGGTCAGCGCCTGCTCTGCCTTGGCCTTCTCCACCTGGCCCATCCGGGGCTTCTCCAGAAGCTTACCCGGGTGGTCCGACTTCCACTTCTTCGCTGGACCGGAGCGTTGGCTCGTGGTTGAAGGTGCTGGAGACACTGTGCTTGCTCTGGCCACCAGGGAGCCTGTTGCAACCGCTGACTCGCGGTGCTTAGCCTTATTTTGGGCCCCCGCCGCCAGTGCGCCCTCAAAGGTCTTAGAAGACCGCTCACGTTTCTGGGGGAAGCATGCTGCCGGGATTCATCCGTAGCATGGCCCTTGGCCTGCAGCCACTCGGTGAGACGCCTGCGCCGATCCTTCATGGTGCGGGGGACCATCTCCTTGCAAAACACACTGTCATCCTCCACGTGCGTTTGGTTCGAATGCAGACAGTAGAGGCACAGGGAGTGCCCATCATCTGAGTAGATGTTCCGTAGGCAGCATTCTGGGCAAACCATGAACAGAGGCGTCTAGGCTTCTCTCTCCTCCGCCATGACCACGCGGTCTAGGCCTCAAAGAATCTTCTGGAATCCTCCAAGAAGCGAACTAAATGAAATCTCGCCCTGGAGGGGTATTGAAAGTCCGAAAACGGGTCCCCGTTAATCGGATGATAGATTGATGGAGCTTGAGGCTCAACTGACTGGAAAAATAGAGCAAACTCTAAGAAAAAGCGCAAAATGCAGTAAAAAGCCTGAGAGCTAATCACGAGGACTCCCACCACGCAAACGTGCGGTAAACATCTGAAGATGGCTGCCAGAGGAGGGGCTTAGGTAGAGGGCAGTCATTGGCTGGGGGCAGTATGACCCAGTCTCATGATGCATGCCTCCAGACGTCAGGATCAGACCAGCCTTCCTGTTAGGCGATCCTCTGCACACCGATCCACTGCACACCAGAATACTGCTCACATTTCCCCAACACCTCCCTCCAGGGTTCGAGGCTCATGTGATTCGGTTTACCCAAAGGACCGAAAGCTCCATACCAGGTATGATTTACGGGCTCGATTGCAACCCTTCCTGCACTGGCAGTTGCCATGGAGAACATACAGCAGAAGGGGCGGCGTTACATCTCCACGCCGATCACGTGATCCAGAGTGGCGTTCCTCACGTGACCTTGGTGGACGTCACATGACCCCGAAACGCACAGTATATAAGGCTTGAGACACGGAACACTCATTGCTTCTCAGCTGTCTTCAGACCCTGTTTGGCGTTACGTTTTGGTTTTCTTTTCTGGTTTACCTTGATCTTGGAACTCTCTCTTGGACTCCTTCGGATTACCCCTTTGTACCTTTGCTTGGAACTGTTTACCTGTTGCTGAATTTCGGACACGAACCTGACTTGCCTTCGGATCATCCCTTGGTACCTTGTTGAACTTCTACGCCATTTCCCTTTTTTGGGATTCAAGTCACGTCTTCAGTCTTACAGGTGGTTTATCCTGTATCCACACTTGTCTGCGGTCCTCGTGTACTAGGGACCACCTCATCTGAGTCTCGAACCTCCCTCCTAGGTTTCCTGGGTTTTCCAAACACCGGATAGGTAAGGCTATTCAGATTCTTTGGTTATTGTACTTATATACTGTAATTGCCTTGTACTTAACCTCGTTCTTTTTGACAGCAGCATTGGTGTTCCAGAGGTTCCGTGGATCCGGGAAGTAACATCTCCCACCTGTGGCCCCAAAGGTCGCACAGCGGGTTTCTTTTAGTTCCCCTGTGCGTCACTTGAGGACGGAGGTTTCAACGGTCTACACGACACTCAAGTCAGAACAGACTGAGAAGCCATATAGTCGTGTTAGACAATGCAGGGGTCCACGGAAGAACCCATAGCTGCTTTAGTTCAGGCGATTACAGTATTAAGGGCAGATATGGCCGCCGCTAATACGGTGATTCACCAAAGGTTAGATTCCATACAGAGTGGTCAGCATTCTCTCCCTGCAGACCCTGAATTCGGGGATGCTAGCACTTCAACCACACCGCCTCCGTTGGCAAGTACCCCAACTCCAGCTCCGGTGGTCCTCCCAACCCCTTCCCCTTTGGCTGCTCCTGAACGTTATCAAGGTGATCCCAAGAAGTTCAGGACTTTCATCAATCAGTGCAAGTTACATTTCTTGTGCAGACCTCTGGCATTTCCTAATACCACCGCCAAAGCCGCTTTTGCCCTTTCCCACCTGGCCGGGACGGCTGCCTCTTGGGCTAACCCTTAATTGGAGAACAATAGCCCGGTTCTCTATGATTTTGATTTGTTAGTTCTAGAGATATCTCGAGTCTTTGATACCAGACACAAGGCACAGTCTAGGGATTTGGAGTTGTTAGAACTAACCCAGGGCAGAGGGACTTTGATAGATTACATAACCCGGTTCAACCAATTGGTCACCGAGACATCATGGCCAGAAAGCAAGCGGGCGGTTATATTTTATAGGGGGTTGAATAACGCAATGAAAGATACCTTAGCAGTGATTCCTTCCATGCCCACTCAGTATCAGGAACTAGTGGATCTTGCCCTGCAGGTGGATGCACGGCGATCAGAGCGTAGAGCTGAGTTGGGGGTTTCTTCCCACCCTACAGTTGTCAGTACCCCTGCTTCCAGTACTGAAGAACCTATGCAAGTAGGAGGATTACGTAGCCCTATCACAACATCTGAGAGAGAACGTAGAAGGGTGGATAATGCATGCTTTTATTGTGGCACCACAGGACATTATGTGAAGGAATGTCCTCGACGTCCCAAGAAGAGTCAGGTTTTTCGGACAGCTCGACCTTAGATCCGGAGACCAGGTCGAGTGTTCAGTCTTCATCTCCGGGTACCCCTCTTGCCTTTGCTCGTGTCCAGCCCATCTTTGTACAGGCGGCTCTTTGTCCCTCTACAGGTATTTCTCATGCAGTCACGATCATCATTGACTCAGGTGCCACTGGGAACTACATAGGCATTGCGTTAGCCCACTCCCTCAATCTACCTTTAGTGGTAAAAACTCGACCTGAACCTGTTCAGGCCGTAGATGGCACTGCACTAGTCTCTGGTCCCGTTAGACACCAAACTGCACCTCTATTATTGACCATACAAGACATTCACACAGAGACGTTAAGTTTTGACTTGATCACCACACCTCAATTCGGTATCATATTAGGAATACCATGGTTACGTGAACACAATCCTTTGATTAACTGGCAATCAGGCACGGTGCTCTTCGAGTCTGAGATTTGTCAGAACTATTGTCTCCCAACCCATCAAGCAACCGATACTCCTTCTCGGGCCTTGGGAGCTGTAGCTCAACTCACGCTGAATGATGATGGATCGGAGGTTGTGAATTCACATACCGTTGGGGGGGTGGTGTCAGGGATTCCATCTGAATATAAAGCATTCGAATCAGTTTTTGATTGCGGTTCTTCCGAGGTACTTCCTCCACACAGACCATATGACTGCCCAATTGAATTAATCCCTAATTCCACCATTCCTTCGGGCAGGATTTATTCTTTGTCTCCCTCGGAAGAACAAGCATTGAAACAGTATGTACAGAACGCCTTACGACTCGGACATATCCGCCCCTCTACTTCACCAGCTGCAAGTCCCATATTTTTTGTACCTAAGAAAGAGGGGGACTTACGTCCTTGTGTGGATTATCGGCGTCTTAACGCTATCACGAAAAAGGATAGATATCCAATTCCGTTAATCACACCTCTTCTGGACCACTTATCCCATGCTTCTGTTTTCACCAAGCTGGATCTTCGCGGCGCATACAACCTAGTGCGCGTTCGCGAAGGCGATGAGTGGGAAACTGCCTTTTGCACCCGTTACGGCTTGTATGAATATCTAGTCATGCCCTTCAGTCTATGCAACGCCCCGGCAACATTCCAGCGTTTTATGAATGACATATTCAGGGACATTCTGGACGTATACTTGGTTGTTTATTTGGACGACATCTTGATCTTTTCACGGAATCTTGATGACCATGTAAAGCATGTCCGGGAAGTATTATCCCGTCTGAGGGAACATTCCCTATTTGCCAAACCCGAGAAATGTCAGTTCCATAAAACGTCTGTTGAGTTTCTGTGCTTCCACATTACCCCTGGGGCATTATCCATGAACGAATCCAAGGTTAAAGCAGTCCTAGACTGGCCAGTTCCTCAAACACTCAAGTCCTTACAGGCCTTTTTGGGCTTCGCCAACTTTTATAGACGCTTTATTTCCTCCTTTTCCACAATTGTAGCCCCACTCATGGCCCTGACCAGCCCTCAGGTACCCTATCGATGGCAGAAGGAACATCAAGAATCTTTTGAGGCTTTGAAAACCGCTTTCACTACCGCACCGGTGCTCCAGCACCCCAATCCCGATCTTCCATTCATAGTTGAGGCGGATGCCTCTTCTTTTGCTCTTGGTGCGGTATTGTCTCAGACATGTCCTACAACAGGCAAGTTGCACCCGGTGGCATACCACTCCCGTAAATTTTCCAATACTGAGACCCATTATACTGTAACGGAGAAGGAACTCCTGGCTGTCATGGACGCTTTTCGTGTCTGGCGCCATCATCTTCTGGGGGCTAAGCATCCAATCACTGTATACTCAGATCATCGAAATCTACAGGATTTGGCCTCCTTAAAGTGCATCAATAGTAGACAGGTCCGGTGGCATCTTTTCTTTTCCGCTTTTGATTTCCACATTATGCATCGTCCTGGAAACTCACATGGAAAAGCGGACGCCTTGTCACGTTCTCCGGGTGGGGTCGAATTGCCAATCTTCCCTGACACTGTTCTTGGAAAGGGTCGTGTGATTTGTCTCTGCACTCCCTCTTTGTCATTGTTAGATTCTGTACGAGCTTGGACGAGCAATCATTCCGACCAACTGCGGGATTGGGACCCCGTTTATTCTGATGGTTTGCCTTTCGTGCATGAACGTCTGTTTCTTCCCACGCCTGACACTCGTAACTTGGCCCTTGAGTGGTCTCATGATGCTCCCTTTAATGCCCATCCCGGTCAAGAGCGCACTTTGGATCTCCTAAAGCGCTGGTGCTGGTGGCCCTCTATGAAGCGCGATGTGGAATGCTATGTCAATTCATGCGCTGTTTGTGCTCAGGCTAAACATCGGAGGACGACCAGTTGGGCTGCTGCTTCCGCTTCCGGTACCTCCAAGACCTTGGCATACACTGACAATGGATTTCGTGACCGATCTCCCCAAGATACGAGGTTTTGACACCATCTGGGTGGTGGTGGACACCTTCACAAAAATGCTCGTTTTATTCCTTGTAAGGGTATTCCTTCGGCCCCAATCTTGGCAGACTTGTTTTTTGAACATGTGTTCGTGTTATTTGGACTCCCTTCGGTCGTTGTATCTGATCGAGAGTCACAATTCACCTCTCGTTTTTGGAGATCATTGACTAAATTACTTGGCATCGATACCAGGTATTCTTCGGCCTATCATCCTGAGACTGATGGGCAGACCGAAAGGACGAATCAATCTATGGAGCAGTATCTTCGGTGTCTTATATTGCAGCAGCAGGCCTCCTGGTTGAGCGCTTTACGGCTTGCTGAGTTCGCATATAATAACGCGGCTCATTCGGCTACAGGTTTTTCTCCTTTCTACGCCCTCTATGGCCAACACCCCAAGGTCTTGCCTGTCCCTGATGCTTCTGTCTCTTTGAATCCTGCGGCCACGGCTTGTTTTAGGGATCTGTCTGCTGTTCATGCTAGTACTGTGGTCCATCTTACTGAAGCAAAGGCTTCTATGAAGGCTCGTGTTGACGGCAAGCGCCTGGCTGCTCCTCCCCTGGTGGTGGGTTCTAGGGTGTGGTTGTCTTCACGTCACCTTCGCCTGGTGGGTTGCCGGAAACTTCTGCCTCGTTTCGTTGGCCCGTATGTTATCTCTCAGGTTGTGAATCCAGTGGCTTTTCGTCTGGTTCTCCCGAGTTCTTCGCATATCCGTCCTGTTTTTCATGTCTCTCTCCTCAAGCCTTGTCCTGATTCTTCCCAACTCCGGGCCCCTGTAGCTCCGGTGTCCCCGGCCTCTCCTGATGTTTTTGAAGTGCGGCCATTTTGGGTTCCCGTTGGTTTAGGGGTAGGCTCCAGTATTTAGTGGATTGGGAGGGTTATGGGCCGGAGGAGCGTTCTTGGGTTTCCGCTTTGGATCTTGACGCTCCTCGGTTGGTGGCTCGCTTCCATAGGGATCACCCGTCCTGCCCACGGGGTCGTGGGCCGTTGGGGGGGGCTATGTTAGGCGATCCTCTGCACACCGATCCACTGCACACCAGAATACTGCTCACATTTCCCCAACACCTCCCTCCAGGATTCGAGGCTCATGTGATTCGGTTTACCCAAAGGACCGAAAGCTCCATACCAGGTATGATTTACGGGCTCGATTGCAACCCTTCCTGCACTGGCAGTTGCCATGGAGAACATACAGCAGAAGGGGCGGCGTTACATCTCCACGCCGATCACGTGATCCAGAGTGGCGTTCCTCACGTGACCTTGGTGGACGTCACATGACCCCGAAACGCACAGTATATAAGGCTTGAGACACGGAACACTCATTGCTTCTCAGCTGTCTTCAGACCCTGTTTGGCGTTACGTTTTGGTTTGCTTTTCTGGTTTACCTTGATCTTGGAACTCTCTCTTGGACTCCTTCGGATTACCCCTTTGTACCTTTGCTTGGAACTGTTTACCTGTTGCTGAATTTCGGACACAAACCTGACTTGCCTTCGGATCATCCCTTGGTACCTTGTTGAACTTCTACACCATTTCCCTTTTTTGGGATTCAAGTCACGTCTTCAGTCTTACAGGTGGTTTATCCTGCATCCACACTTGTCTGCGGTCCTCATGTTCTAGGGACCGCCTCATCTGAGTCTCGAACCTCCCTCCTAGGTTTCCTGGGTTTTCCAAACACCGGATAGGTAAGGCTATTCAGATTCTTTGGTTATTGTACTTATATACTGTAATTGCCTTGTACTTAACCTCGTTCTTTTTGACAGCAGCATTGGTGTTCCAGAGGTTCCGTGGATCCGGGAAGTAACATCTCCCACCTGTGGCCCCAAAGGTCGCACAGCGGGTTTCTTTTAGTTCCCCTGTGCGTCACTTGAGGACGGAGGTTTCAACGGTCTACACGACACTCAAGTCAGAACACTTCCCCAGTTGCAGGCTCCGATGGGGAACTTTAAGGCCCCAAAACGTTGTCTGAAGCCTCCCTGGAGTCAGTCCTGGCGCCGTTGGCGCCAGGCTCATATTATTTCCTTATGTGAACAAGGATTCAGTGAACATGGAGGCACACATAGCCCAGTCTGGAGGATCTGAGCCATACAGTCTAGCTTCCAGGGTGTGGCTGGGATTGGGATACTTTACCTGGGACTACTTGTTCAAGGCTATATAAACCACACCCAAAGGACAGAACACGCTTTGCGTTATTATGCACTCCTGCAGCGTAACGCTCACCGCGTTTGCTCAGCTCCAGTTACCAGGTCTTCAGCCACGCCTCAGGAACCACGGACCATCAGCACCTGTTGGAGAAAAGGAAAGGAAAGAGAGAACAAGCAGAAGAACAGCAGTGGTATCCGTACCTGAGAAGCTGTCCATCCGAAAAAGGTCTTCTCTTCTGCCGTTCTCCTGAACCACCGCATCTGCAGAAAGAAGGACAAGAAAGGAGAGCTAATACTCACCCGGAGGCTACAGTCTTCCAGCAATCCATCAAAGCGGTTCACGCGATCGCCGCTCCGGAGTCACACCGCACTTGCAGAATAGAAAAAGAAACATCAGGTTAGTTGCGCAGAAAAAAGGAACCATTTCTAAATACATTTCGGCGCCACGCTCTCACGCTAACACTCACCTGCAGGAATACTGCGCAGCGTCATAGTGAGGAGTCTAATTCTTCATCTGGCACATCCAAAACCGCACCTGCAAAGGAATAAGCACAATAGTGAAAACCTTGGCAACAAAAGAACACTTGAGCAAACTGATACCAAGAATCGATTGGTGCAAAGACTTACCTACGCAGTCACAGCTGTTCAGGACTCCTCTACAGGCCGCAGGATCAGTGACGCAACTAGACCCAGAGAAAAGCCTATGACCATTAACGCGCCCCTGCATTCAGACGCAGGACGGAGAGACCACCATTAAAACACCTAAGGCAAACGCCCACTCGTGAAAGAAGTAGTGAGACAGAGAAAGACACGTGCAGACGTTCATCGCTCAGCTTCGTGCGACGCCACCGTGGAGACCAGGTGAGCGTAACACCCAGAGACCAGTGATTGGTTGTTAGGAGAAAGACAGTTCAGAAGTGACTCTGAAACTGATTCCTTCTTTACTGAGGATTCCCAGCCTGACGACGGTGAATATTCATGAGCATGTGAATCCATGCCAGACCCCATGCTGCAGAACCTGCATTGAACATACGACTTATTGGAGATTTCACTTAAGGTTTCATTTTCCTTCTTTGCTGTTTCCAGTGCATCATCCACAGCCTTCCCAAATAAGACTGATTCAATGGGATTATTAATAATAATAAGAGGGGCTTGAGTTTCTAGTTTAAAACCAGATTCGCAAAGCCATAAGTGTCTTTTTAATAAAGTACCCTCTGCAAGGATCCTGCCCACTCTTTCCGGAGAATCAAGAGTATTTCTTAAGACGTTATGTGTAACGAGTCTACCTTCTCTGATAATTAGGCTCAACGACATTATCGAAATTGTCCTGAAGCAACCCCCATTGAACATCATTGTAACTAGCCAAAAGAGTGGTGTTGTTCGCACTGCAAGTAGAATAGGTGGCATAAGTAGTTACTCTTTTCCCCAAAGCGTAAAGCTTTTTGCATTCCTCATCTAGAGGTGCTTCTGCATTGGATAAGGGAACTCGAGCACGCTTTCTAGTAGTTGCAACTAAGAGAGAGTCGGGACTAACATGGCCCTGGATGTAAACCTGAACACACCACCGTTTGCTACTGTAACACCACTCCCAACACTCAACAAAACTCAAATCCACTGAGAAGAGTGAAGAAAGCATGAAGAGTGCCAACAGGTTGGAATCCATCCATACTGGGAAGAAGATGATGGGAGGAGTAATGCTGATCACTTCTCCCTGGAAAGTAGGCAATACCATGAAGAGTCTGAACCACAGAGTAATAAAGAATACTTTGTGGCGAGTGAGGAAGGACTGTGATCCTCCGCTGGGGAGGACCCAGTTAAACTGTATAAAAAGTGAAAAGGGACTGATGCTTGGGAAGTTCAAATCTGAGAGAGAAGCCAGGAGAATCTGGGAGGTCCTCGCGAAGCAAGAAGAGAGGTAGTTACGTGTGTGCCTGGCATTCCAAGGTCGTGGCGTGTCCTGGATGACGTGTACCGTGTGGTTTGCAAACTACACCGTAAACGCTGAGCAGAGGGCTCCGTGGAGCCGCAGAGAGTGAGAGAGATGAGAAGATGGAAACGCGAGAAGTGCTTACCATCACAGAGCGAGCCCATCCCCACAAAAAGAAGCTGTGACACTGACACAACCAAGTAAAGGTAATGGGAGAGGCGGGATACCCAGGAGGGGAACCGGATAGGCAGATTGCAATAGCGCAATTAAGGAATACCACAGGACTCATCACACTTGTCCCAGTATTTCTGAAACTAGTAAAGCAAATAAGGAATACTACGAGACTCCTTGCATGCGCCCTGTTGTTTGTGAAGCCAGTAAAGCAAGTAAAGAAACTCACAGGACTAAATCGCACTCATCCCGATATTTCTGAATCCAGCCAAGTTAGTAACGAATATCAAGAGACTGATCGTACTCATCTCAGTAGTTGGGAATATCAGAAAGTTAGTACAGTATGGCAGGAGAATCTTTGTACTGATAGCCCCAAGTGGAATTGCTAGTAAACACAGTGAGGAATACTTTGATAAGGGTTGAAAGTGAAACCAGATTGTGAAAGTGAGAAAGAGACACTGCAGGAATCCCGTAGGAGGACCCTAACGTGGGGAAACGAGAAACTGAATAAAGACTGGGGATATCCAAGAGAAGGTGGCAAAGTCCCCTTGAGGAATTAAAGGAACCGATTGCTAAAGTTACCAGGCACTATCTGACGATAGACTGTTACGGCTAAGTAAGCTGTCCAGAAAAAGGGAGTCATTCTCCTGGACCCCGTTTTTTTTGTTTGGTGAACCTTTTGATTAGTGGTTGGGGCAGCGTAGGTTTGTTTTTGGACAGAGGACAGACTATTTGATTTGAATTACATCACTGGCGACGAGCACCAGTTGGATTTATGCTAGGTAGGGTAAACACCCTTTGTATTGGATAGGCCTTTTTTCTATTATTTAAATAAAGTCTCTGATAGAAATGCCACCACCTTTTCGGCCTCCTTCTTCGGACCGACCAAACAATGTAATGAACATTTTAGTAACTGCAAAATAAAAATGAAAAACAATTAAACTGAACTCCACGATCGCGTAGTGTTAAAGTGTTGTAGTTGCATAAAGGCCTACAGGGCAGGGTTTTAAATTAATGGGAGTTAGTTTGCAACTGCCTGAAACCTAGAAGAGCCTACGTGGCTTGATACCATCAGGCATCAAAGAGAAGAGAGCAAGGGAACACTTACAGGAAGCGAGACAGAAGAAAAAAGCAACGGGTGGGGGAGACTTCTAGGGAAGAGAGGAGGAAATAATGTAAAGGAGTAGGCAGAAAGAGAAGAGAAAACACATGGATTTCACAAGAGAGAAAGTGAGGAGAGGAAGCAAGAAATTGCCTGCAGGCAGCTATAGAGGAGAGAGAAGAAGGAGGAGAAAGAAAATGGGTAGAGCACACCTCCGGTGGAAAAAGAAAGAAGAGATGGGAAAGCAAAGTAGGCAAGAAAGTAGAGGACGAAAGGTAGGGGGTGGAAGAAGGGTGTTGAGGCCAGTGCAAAGCAGCATTAAGAAGATGGTGGTGACAGCTTCCACTAAGGTTTTTCAGGGGCAATGCAGCCCAGTGAGGAGGTGACGAAGTACCCTGGGGTCTATCCCCATTTAGGAGTCTGATGCCTGAACCTGGTCAAGACAGCCTAAAGGCACGATGGTGGACTTGCCAAGTAGCAAGTCCAGGAGGATCAACATGACATTGTGACAAAAAGATTGCAGAGACCAAGAAAAATCCTAGCAACGTCCTAACTAAGAAAGATCTAAATGGCCAACAAAGAAGTGTCAGGAACCACTTTAAAATCACAGGGTCTGCCTGTTTATTCTACACAGAGTAACAAAGCCCTGATCCAGACTAAGGGACGGAATAGGGATCACGGGCAATAAGAGAAAAGAGATACAACATGAAACATCACCATGTGTTATTTTACTTGAAAACCCCTACCAGTTTCTTTACTTGAGTCCTCCTTTTATTTTACTCGCTACAGAGAAATCCCATATACCTTACTCCTTTCCCTGTTCCTGCAGTGATAGAATTAAACACAGAATTTAATCAAGAAACCAGTTCAGTGTGTTCTGTTGATCCATTGGCCATTATGGTATTCACCTTTCCCACATAAGGGTGAACAAAGATTTATAGCAGGGCAGTGGAGGACACACACAATTGTTGGATACGTTTCTATGCATTAGCCATGCTATAGCGCCTGCTCAAGACAGGAAGTTCAGTACAGAGGCCAAAAAGGCCAGCATTCTAAGAAGAATAGAGATTTATCACCCAATAGTCGAAATATTGTAAATATTAAAGTTACTCACTGTAGTGACTAGACTACTGATAGTCCATAGTCCCCTTTCCTCCATCCTTGTGGGCATCTCCCAACATGGGGATGGTATCGGAACCTTTGGTGGTGAACAATTAAGCTTCCCCTTTAAATGTAATATTGCATGTTGGCACCTCACACCAGTCCCCTTTTAAAACATCAGACAAATAGATACCTGGCTAAACTGAACATATTAGCCCCTAGCAAACAAACGGGGAGAGGTGGGTGGGACGTATGGAGGAAAAGGGACTATGGACTGAGTACTCTAGTACTCTAGACGCTACACTAACTTCATACGTCCCGTCCCCTTTCCTCCATCCTTGTGGGTGATTCCACCACACAAGACCATTGGGTGGAGCTGTCACATCCTGCCTCATATCTAGGATGAAGCAAAAAGGTTCTTCAAAACTGCCTGACCAAAACCAGCATTGCGCCTGGAGCTGGTATCCAGGGAATCGTGCTTACAGAGGGCAGACGGAGTGGCCTGAGTAGCTGCCTTGCTGATGACATCCCAAGAAGCATGTCTCTGAAACGCAATGGCCGTGGCCTTTGCTCTGATCACATGGGCATGAATCCCCTCAGGAACTGATTTGCCCATGGCCATATACACCACCGAAATGGCCTGGACCATCCAACAGGCGAAAGAAGCTTTGTAAGCCTGGGTGCTGGAAGAGGAGCCGGCGAAAGTGATGAACAGGGCCTCAGACTTCCTGAAGGATTTGGCTGAGAGAGATAGAGCTTGAGGACTCTTGAGGTCCAAGGAATGTAGAGCCCTTTATGCCTCTGACTGAGGGTTTGGGAAGAACACCGGGAGGCAGATTTCCTGTTCAAATGGAACAGAGAGACCACCTTGGCCAAAACATGCGGGTGACTGCGCAAGATGAACTTGTCGTTATGAAACGCGGTGAAGGCTTTGCATGATGACAGCGCCTGCAGCTCGCTGACCGTGTACGCAGAGGTGAGCGCCACCAATAGCACTGTCTTTAGTGTCACCAGCCAGATGTCCACCGAGGCGTTCGGGTCAAAGGGCCTGCACTGTAAGGCCACAAGAACCACATTGAGGTCCAAGCACTCATGCGGCCTATGCACCAGAGGAAAAAGCCTGGACAACCCCTTGAGGGGCGTCTTAACCACCGGGTTAGCTGCTGAAAAACTTTGCTCTGGGTAATTCTTGTAGGCCCAATGGCCACCGAATAGGTGTGGCAGGTATCCACCTGCATGCCAGAAAGAGCCAAATGTGCGTAGAACTCCAGCACATCGTCCAGGGAGCAGGTGATGGGGTCAAATCCCTTGTCCCAAGCCCATTGGCAAAACCTTGTCCACTTGCTCTTATATTGGGATCGAGTGGACAGCCTCCTGTATGATGTCCCAGTTACCATCCGAAAGTTGAGCATGCTGTAGTCTCAGATGGTCAGGAATTAGGCTCCTAGGGCCAGCCTGGCTGGGTCCAGGTGCTCCACTGCCCCGCCCTACTGCATCAGGAGGCTCCCGCTGGGGATCGGAAGATGGACAGGCACAACTACAGCAGATCCGAGAACCAAGCCCTTGAAGGCCAGTGGGAGGCAATCAGGATGAGGCTGCAGACCATCAATGCCTGGAATTTGCAGAGGGTCCGCCTAAGCAATGGGGGAGGAGGGAACGCATAACACCTGCGGCCGTGCTAGCAGAGCTGGAAGGCATCTCCCAGAGACCACTGACTCCATCCTGTCCAAGAAGCAAACCGGGGCCGCTTGTAATTCAGAGGAGGTGATGTGTAACTCCCACTTGTAGGTGTTGAACACCAAGCAGCTCAGCTGGTCCGCTTCTGCATTGCTGTCCAACGGAAGGTGGACCGCTGAAATCCAAATCCCCAATGTCAGGGCACTTTCCCAGATCAATACCACCTCCATGCACAGGAGGGGGGATGGGTGCCACCCTTCTTGTTCAGGTAAAACATTGTCGTGGAGTTGTCTGTCATGACCAGAACAGCCTTATCCCTGATGAGGGGCAGAAAAGCCTTGAGAGCCAGGCACACTGCCCTGAGCTTGAGCAGATTGATATGCAGAAGGGCTTCTGCCCTAGACCATGCACCATTAATCGAGTAGCGCATCAGCCCAAAAGAGAGGAATCTGTTGTTACCACCAGAGTGGGCTCCGGCTGGGTAAAGGGGGCTCCCACTGCCACATTGTCATCCATCAACCACCAGCGAAGATCTGGGAGGAGGACGGGGGGTATTGGGATCCTGTCAACTGCAACCCTGCCTCCTGGTCCCAAATGGCCGCCAGGTGGAGCTGAAGGCGTCTCATATTGAGGCAGGTGTGCTGCACCGTGAGCATGCAAGATGCCATCAGCCTCAGGAGATGCTCGGAACCACCATGCTGGAATTGACCAAGGAGTGCCCTATCGCTTTGCGGAGGGAAAGAATCCTCTCGGCGCAGGGAACATCCACTGTACAGTTGTGTCGCAGTTCACCCCAAGGAAGACTAAATCCAGGACGGGAGCCAGCAGCGACTTCTGTCTGTTGAGGGAAAAGCCCGGTTGGTGAAGAACGTCCACCAGACGCTGGCAAGAGTGCACCGCCCCCTCGGGCAAGCTGGCCCCGACTAGTCGTCCAGGTATGGGTACAAGGGGTGGCCCTTCCGGGCGGAGGAGATAAGCCATCACATTCATCACCTTCAGGAACACACTAGGGGCTGAATTGAGGCTGAAAGGCAGCACCTTGTACTGAAAGTGGTACAACACAATCATGAAATTCAGAAACTTCCGATGCGGCTGGTAGATGGGGAACATGAAGGTATGCATCCTTGAGGTCTATGGAACACATCCAGTACCCTGCACAGAGATTCTGCTATGTGCGCAGGAGTAATCATCTTCAAGTGCTCAAGCGATAAATACAGGTTGAGATGTGACAGGTCCAGGACTACCCTCAGCCAGCCTGGTTGTTCTTGGGTACCGCAAAAATCCTGGAGTAGAAGCCGGAGCCCCTGTCTGACTGAGGAACCAGTTCCACCACCTGCATCTTCAAAATAGAAAGGATCTCCCGTAAAAGGGTTGTGGACACCACCTGACGTACAGGAGGAGAGGACAGTAGATGAAGAGGAAGACTGAAGCCCATGCAGACTATAGAAAGGACTCTTGAAATAACGCTTACAGCTGTCCTGGAAGAGAGCCAGCCGGCCCCCTGCAGGCGAGCTGTGTACCCAGACTGTAACATCAGTGCTTCTTGGAATCTGAGGCGGGAGAGGAGATGGGGGAGTGATAAAGAAAACCTGCAAAGTCCTCTGCTGCTTTCTCCTGTGGTCACTGGGCGACCTGTCAGGCCTATGTGCACCACGGTCCCGAAACCCATGAAGCCAGTGAAAGCATGGGGTTTGAAGTCAGTACTGACTGGAGACTGAGGGAAGGACTTCTGCCCTGTCTTAATCAGGATGGCCATGGACTTGGTGGTTTGTGTAGAGGTCTTCTTTTTTGTCAACTCGTCAATAGTGGACGAATGAAAAAGGTCTGATCCTGCGAAGGGAAGATCCAGGATCCGCTCTTGCACATCTGATGAACATTTTGTGGAATGCATCCACGCCGTCCTTCTCATCTCGACCCCCAGGCACAGCCCTGTGCAGGCTGTGTCGATGTGGGAGACCGAAGACTCCATGACGTCCTACGCAAGCGCCCGGGCGTCTGCTAGGCCAGCCTTGAAGGAGGCTTGCCTCTACAAAGGGAGGGCAGGCAGAAACTCCCTGATCTCCCGCCACAGCTTCTGGTTAGCTGTGGCTAGTAGGGCGTTGCATGGGCCTGTCGTTAATGCAGCCCCGAGATGGAGTAGCACCGTTTGCCAAGAGACTCAAGGACATTGTCATCCTTGGACAGACAACTGGAGGTGCCTCCCGCAGAGGAAAACGTCAAAAACGATGGTTTAGAAAACAGCAAGGCCGCAGCCACCATTGAAGAGTGCAGCTGGGGTGGGAGGCCTGACTCCCCGACCGCAAGCCTGAACCTGCTGTTTAATTTCTTGTTTATCTGGGCGTTGGCCTAGGCTTCTCCCAGACTTTTCTTGCCACCCGCAGGACATCCTTCTGTAGCGGAATGCCTGAACGGCTTGGGGTGCGCGTGCCCAACACTTACGCTAGCACTCCCAACTCATGGGGGGCCTCCTCTGGCTGTGGGACCCCCAGGAACTCTGCAAGGCCCTGAAGGTGGTCATGAAAGGCCTTTACAGATGCTGAGGGTTTGTCATCCTGGGTGTCATCGCCACCCCCCTCTTTTCCAGACTGAGGGGAGTCCGGGCCCTGGGACACAGGTGCCAGTGGGGTCTCCCCATGATCTAGACCTGAAGATAGAACCAATGGTTGCTGAGTCGGAGGTGTTGGTGGCACATGAGGAGGGTTCTGGATAACCGTTAAGGCCTGGACCAGAGGAGGAACAGGCACTGGCACCGGCAGAGCACCCAGAGGTGGAGGCCTAGGAGGCACGATGTGCGGGATCACCTCCTTGACGGGTCCCGTCTTCTGCACGGTATGCATGAGGAGAAGGAAGCGCTCGAAGAAGCGGTCCTCGCAAGCTGTTGGATCTCGAGGAGGCCGGCCCTCCACCGTGCTGCACCTCCGTTCCTGATCGAAGTGCTGAGGCGCGTGAGGGGTGTAGCCTAAGGCTGCGATGGGTAGATGTATCCCTGAGGAGACCACCCACCTGTAACTCAACATTTACTGCTGCTTCCAGAGGGAAGGGGACTAGAACCTTCTTGCATGGCCCACTCAAAGGGAGAGGAATAGGTTAGGCCTGGAACCGAATCCAAAATGGATGCCGGTCTAGCAGGCTCCACCGTGTGAAGGCCCTGTGCCCGGTCAGAAATGGGAGGACACACCTTGGCTCTTGAACCCGAAACAGAAGCGTCAACCTCAGAGATCGCTTCGGTAGGACCTGAGCCCTTGGCCTGATGGCTGGTAGCCAAATCGCCCTAACTTGCAACTTCAGAGGTGGCTTCGGTAGGCTGTGCGCCCTCAGCAACTGAGATGGTAGTCGTGCTGGATTGTGCTAAGGACTGACTCTTGAAGGTAGAACATGACAATCCTTTGCCACTCTGGGCCGATGAGGAGGACGAACTTGGTCGCCACTCTGTGGATCGCCCATAGAGCCCCCGGGCCCCTCCGCTTGGGAGCCAGTAGCCTTAGCAGCGTCAGGGCTGCCAGAACCTGAATCCAAAGTGCCCGTGGAAACCCCTACAAAGGAATCTCTGCACTGACGGGGTTTCATACACAAGACAGGAACACCTTTTGTCCACAGGGTGGTAGCAGAGCATGTTGAGGATCTGCTTTTTCTTCGTATGATGGGAGGTATTCTCCCGCTTCTGACCAATTCAATATTTTTTCAGAAATTAGTTCAGAAATTAGTTATGGGTCTCCAGAGATACCTAGGTGCTAGGTATGAGGAGAGACTATCACAGAGTTTCTAGGGGAGCATTCCTCAAACACCCCGCTTGACCCCTCCTCCTCTTAGGCTCAAACTAGCCCAAAGAATGGTGGTCCATCTGGTCTCACAACTGTTGCAAGAGGGCAACAATACTGTGCACTCAAGAGTTCCCGTTTCCTTAAGCAATCTCTTTCTGGCAATCTCTTTCTGGTTCGGAAGAAGGATCACTCTCATGGGCCTTCAACTTGGGGACACTCAATACATTTGTTCTGTATCATCATTTCAAGATTGAGATGATTGGATTGTTGATAGACGTGTTGAAGCAGGCCTATGGTGTATGTTTCCTTCCTAAAATAGGGATGGCCTTTAAAACAGTATGTTTCTGAAAGGTTTTATTTGCCAAAATTGGGAGTACTTTTGTTGCAGGTTAGGGTTATCAGCACAGAGGCAAAAGGACATGCTGGAACATGTAGGCCTGGTTAATCTTTTCAATTTGAGATGAAGCTTTCTGAATTGGGAAAATACTGTGCCCTTTAGGGGAGGATGAGCCCAGGGAATACCACTGCATCTGCCCCCTGAAATGGTCATCGGGTAGTAGTCCCCTATGGCCTCGGCCCACGCATACAAAGTAATGGAAAGTTTATCCAACGCACCACAACTGTAGACATGGGGCCTCATCACGAGTTGGGCGGTAACGCCGGCGGTATTAGCCCGCTATTAGCGCCAGATCACGGGTTTGGCGGTAATGGAATTCCCCATTCCCCACTGAGCCCATTTGGGAATGCCCCATTCCCCATTGGGCTCAATGGGGAATTTCCACGCTCTTACCGCCGGCGGTAATAGTGCGAATATTCGGCGGATTTCCCTCCAGCTCAGAGCTGGGGAGAAATCCGCCGAAGCCCTGATTTGGCAGACCCTTAAATCCGGCTGTAATAGCGTGACCGCCGGTTTTAAGGGTTGCCGCCAAACTATATACATCTACTCACCCTCTTGTTGAGGTTCTCTTTTGATAAGTGATGAAATTTGATTTGCTATTCTCTTCAAGTTCGAAAATGTCTTCTGCAATTGTTGAAACTAGCAATAGACCTGTACTGCTGAAGGGTCACACACACTCTCAGTATTCGGAAGTGCTGTAGTTTCCATGGCACTTAAACCCAATAACACAAAATAATGTTTCTTGGGAAGTATTTGGTGGTATTTGCAGAGTCTTGTCTAATTACTTTTTTATTTTTTTTACTTATTAACAAGAAATATTTATTTCAGCCAAATACGTTCTACAACAGTACATTTCTTTAACAGAATTCATGTTTGCGGAGGAAAAATGCAAAAATACCAAAACAAACATTCCACAGTTCATTATTAGTATGGATGAAAGTTCATACTACGCATGAATGTAAACTTTGTACCAAAGCCCAGTGAGTTCACTCATTGCATACTTGCCAACATTTTCTGACCAAAAATATGTAGGATGTTTCAAGTTTCAAAAATAATAATTTGCATAACGCATAACAATTATATCACAGGACAATACAAAACATACATTGTTGGCACCACTGGAGCATTCTAAAATACACAACCCATCAAACAGCACAATATGGAAAGATAGTCAAATGTTAAAAATTTGAATGGTAAGTTAGCACCAAATTCAATTACCTAACTTCACAGAAGGTAATCACACAGAGCTGGTAGGCAACGTTGGCCACTGCTCTGTAGCAGCAGCCTGGGCAGTACATATGTATTGCAAGTTGAACACTGAATGACATGGAGACTGATACCCCCTCAGTCTGATAGGCAGATGCTCTGTGATGGTGGTATGCTCTGCCACTTGCCTTCACTGGTAGTTCACCTAAGGTCTGTCACAGCCAGAGTGCAGGACAGAGTCACGTAGCTGTCAGGTCAGTGGATTGGTTTGAGCCCAATCAAAATAATCACCTACTACCCCACTGCACAGACTAATTAATGTGTTGCATGCTTTGTCCTGCAGCCTGCCTTAGAGTCACATACATTACCTACCACTGTAAAAAGCAGTAGGATCTGTCACCCAAATCTGTAGGCGGTAAGACTGCGTAAAATTCAGTAGCCTACTGCCTAAATCTGTAGGGTTGGCAAGTATGTAATTGCAAGATCTGTGTACAACCAGACGTTCACGAGTAAGTAGCTTTGCAGCTCAAATGGACCGTACAGTTTTCCATGGTGCTGAGTGGGGAGCGGGTGCTGAGTGGGGAGCGGGTGCTGAGTGGGGAGCGGGTGCTGAGTGGGGAGAGATGAGCGAATGCTAAGTGCGGAGCGGGTGAAGAGCGCGGAGTAGGTGTTGAGCGTGGGGCAACCGTGTGATGTATGTGGATGAACGTGTGAAATGGTTGGAAGGAATGGATATAGTAAAGGGAGGAAACGGGTTGTGGGTGGCAAGAACCAAGGATGGATCTGGAAGAACAGGCGATGTAAATAGATCAGACGGGCAAAGTATGAGGAAGGAACGGGTGAATTGTGTGGACAAAATGGGTCAAATATATTGAATAGAGCGATTGAAGTATGTGGATGGAACGGGTGAAGTAGTTCGATTAAATAAAAAATGTAATTAGAACGAAGGAAGTATGGAAGTATGTGGTTGGAACAAGTGTAGTATGTGTATGGAATGAATAAGCTTGGTGGAACCGATGAACCGGGGGAAACGGATGAAATTTGATTTGCTATTCTCTTCAAGTTCGAAAATGTCTTCTGCAATTGTTGAAATTAGCAATAGACCTGTACTGCTGAAGGGTCACAAACACTCTCAGTATTCGGAAGAGTGTACTAGAACAAATGGCGTACATGGAACTATCGGAGCGGGCCCGATCTCAAACACTTAATGTAAACCACCATATCACATCTCCACGCTTACTCTCTTCTTTACACCACCACTCAACTAGAACACAGCGATACTATGACACCATTCGGTATAGCTGTTTTCATACCATCATCTGCCTCATACTCCCCATCACTCTAACTAAACACTGCTGGTTACACACCCTCCAGCCTAGGCGTTCTCTTCAGGCCTCACGCAGCCAGAATCAGTCTGGATAAAACCTGCCAGAACGAACACATAATCCTGATCTCTCAACAACACACCTACCGCTAAGAAGCAGCTATCACAAGAATGCCACACCAGCTGCACACATATCCGGTGCTCACACGCACCTTTGACTCTCTCTACTCTCTCTACTGACTTGAACTTCGGTTCCTGAGGGCGTTCAACCTACCAGCGCCTTGAGACCATACCAATGGGACATAAGGCGCTATATAAATGCAAAATAACATAACATAATATAACATGGTTGATGAAATGAACACAACAGAAATTTTGAATAGTAACAGTTGTTATTGTAGTGCATTTAAAAAGCAAAAACTGTGATATCAAGCAATAATTCATAACAAGAATTCTGAGATTACTTCTGAATAAAACCTGTTAATGTTTATCTTACTGTTCTTCCTCTGTGCCACCACCCACACAGGAAATATTCATGCTAATAAGTTAAAAATAAGTCTGAAGTCAACCCTGAAGAAAAAGAAAACCCATTGGCCCACCTGCATTCTCCATACGGGTATAGGGTATAGCGGTAATGGTATTTGAAAGGACTGCCTACCTAATCATAGATCGAGTGGAATTGCTGCATGCAGTTATTTCCACAGCTGGGCACAAAACTTGCAATCACAATTAGCTTGAAATAATTTTCTCTTGGCGATTACGAAATGGTGTGCTGTCTGTCGAATTGATGACAAGCAACGTTTTATTGCTTACTAGTAGCTTTCAAAATTGTCGCACCTGAGCACAGTATTATGGAGTCAAATGCATTATTGTTTTTAATGCCAAAAGCAATCAATACAGAAAAAAGTTTCATTTGGACATTCAAATAAGGGGGACATCTCTGATGTCTATCTTTTCTACACTTTTGCCATGTACGCTAAAGAAGGGTTAATAATCCCAGTGCACTTTTTAAATAAGAGGTTCAGAAGAGGTTTCATTAACTAGTGTACTCAATCCATGCAAAGTATCTAAAATAATGCGTGTAGTGCTTTAGGGATTCCACATACATTATCGATGGTACAGCTGTGATGAGGTGGAGTCAGAATTATTGCAAGAGGTAACCATCAGAAAAAATCTGTCAATGTCATACGGAGGCATGTATGCTCTACATTCTTGAGTTGATCACCAAAGAGCCCTGCCTCTTGAAAATAAATATCCAGACGTAGAGTCTACTGTAGTGCATCTCTGTTTCGGAATGCAGCATGTGGGGAGCATTATCAGGCATAAGTCTTCTTTTACTTGCTTTTTCTTCTTAACCGGCTACATGGCATATGCAACTATATGCCTAACTCTGCCTTCTGATAAGGGCACGACCACGCTCCTATGTCATCTCCTGTGGACTCTGGCTTAACAAGAGGGTGGGTGACAGGTCTTGGACTGTTATTATCTTCTGCTACAAGTCACAGTACACATATTCACCCACAGTGAAAAACTCATTAACTACATACACAGCCAGCTGTGCATAGAGCAAGGATACCTGCTGGTCATCCACATTCGCTTGTCACCTCAATTCACCCAGTACAACATTTCTTACTTGCCAGGAATCCATTTTGAAAATCCAATGCCTAGTGGAGTGTGCAAAATGTGCATCTTGCAAAGATAATAATTAACCCAATGAAACAGCACTGTACCAACAGCACAGGGTACCATGTAAGAAATGGGGTGAGTTTAGTAAATTCCAATTAATATGGTATAGCAGCGGAAAATAGTTCAAGTTGAAAACTTCTAGATGGCATAAAAGTCACCTCTCTATCCTGGGATAAAGCTGGGGGGTACCATGGATGGCATCACAGGGCGCCCACCCCGGGACCTTGCAAAAGGTCAGAAGACAGTCAGAATTAGCAGAACTAGAGTCCCATTCGCCAAAAGTACATTGCTGTTGGGTAAGCATTTTTATTTTATTTTATTGTGCATTTGTTAGGCGCCTATACAACCAATGGTGCTTCAAGGTTCCACAAGGCAGAGTAAGGGGAACAAGGGAAATAAATAACAATGGCAACAGTAAATATACAATTGCAGCCCTACTAGGCCTTGTGACATTCAGACATGCAAGTGCAGTAAAGAGAAGTGTGGGGATAGAGAAGGTAGGGAAAGTGCTGGTGGGAGCCCAGGAGGGAAGTGCCAAGGGAGGAGGCCTCTGGCTAAGTGCTTGGGTTGAGTAATCCCAGGACTGGGAAGCACATCCACCAGTGGGCACGCAAGGGCAGTGCTGGGGGCACTGGTGTCGACTGCGTAGAGGGCCTGGTAGCCTGTGAGATTCATGAAAGAGCAGGCTGCCAGTCTCAGCGGCAGTGGGGTGATTAGCAGGGGAGCGAGAAAGGTAAAAAGGTAGAGAAAAGCAGAGTTTTGAGCAGTTTCCGGAACTTAAGGAGGTCCGGCTCAAGTCTGAGTGGGCCAGGGAGGCTGTTCCAAAGAGAGGCATCAGCCGAGGAGAGACACCTGCCCCCCAATCTCTGCTTGGAGAGGCGTTTGACAAGCAGAGAGTTGGAGTTGAAGGAGCGGAGGGCTCTGGCAGGGATGTATTTAGGGAGAGAAAGTTGGCAATAGCATGGTCCCAGGCCCCAGAAAGCCATGTGCATGATTCAGAGGGTCTTGAATTTGATCCTTGTGGCAACGGGGAGCCAACGGAGGGATTTTAGGGCTGGAGAAATGTGGTCCCTGGGCTTGAGGCCAAGGATAAGTCTTGCAGCCCAATTCTGGATTAGCTGAAGTGGGTGTAGGGAAGAAAGGGGGAGATTGAAGAAGAGGCTGTTGCAATAGTCCAGCCTAGAGAGGACCAGAGCTCTGGTGCCATTGAGCTTCTGGGGAAGGGAAGAATGCCTATAAGGAGGTAAAGCTGGAAATGGGCCTTCTTGGCAAGGTCCAAGATGTGAGGGGTGAAGGAGAGAGAGGAGTCGAAGATGACCCCCAAGGTTTTTGGCCACACAGGATGGTGAGGGTAGAGGGGTGGAGGGAAACAGGGCGCAGGTGTCCCAATGAGAAGGATCTCCATTTTACTGGCATTAAGAGGTAGATTGTTAGCTGCACACCGTGCCTGCATGGCGGACAGATAATCGGGGATGAGGTTGATGTAGAAGAGGGAAGTTGTGTGTCATCAGCATAACACTGGAAATGAGAAGATCAGATGAGCAAGAGGGGCGAGATATTGAAGAGCCATTGCAAAAGTATAAAGCTGTGGGGGAAGCCAAAGGTAGACGTGGTGGAGGACAAAGGGCCCAGTTGCAACTGGGAAGGGCGGTTGGTAAGGAAGTAGGTCAGCCAACCCAGTGCCCAGTCCATGATGCCGAGGGTATCACATAGCCGATTTATGCAGATAGAGTGGTTGACCGTGTCTAAGACAGAGGAGAGATCGAGGAGAATGAGAACAGCAGGAGAGTTAGAGTCAAGATTTGCAAGCATGTCTTCACTTGGTGCTCAGGAGAGCAGTTTCTGTGCCTCTGGATGCCCGGAAGCCAGATTGATGGTCATGGAGGAAACCAACAAGTTCAGTATGGAGGGTTTATTGAGGAAGGACCAACTTCTCCAAGAGTTTACCCAGGAAGGGGGTGATGGAGATAGGGCGATGGTTAGCCGGGCAGGAGGGGTCCACACATGGCTTTTTAAGGAGAGGGTGCAGAAGGGAGTGCTTGAGGGATAGAGGGGAAAGATACAGTGGCGAAGGAGTGATTACAGAAGTCGGCAAGAGCATATTAGGGAAATATCACTGAAGGGTGCAAGTTGGTGCAGGCGAGGGAGGAATGGGTGGATCTTCAATGTATCAACTGCATAAATCGTATCATGTACTAGGTGGCTTCCCCTGAAACATGGAGCTTCTAGTCGTCCCCCTCCCCCGATCTCCACAAAGGTTTCACTGCCACACAGGGTAAATATAAATACCTGCTTGATCTGCAACAATGAATATTCTATTTGTTCATGTTGAATCAGAGATCTAATTGCAATCTGGGACATGGCAGCATTTTCAGAGGTTTTCATTTCCATAAAGTTTGTTCTACGGAAGAAGCAAAAGAAACATTACAAATATGTGTAAAAACATAAGTATGAGTAAAACCAAATTCTACTGTATCCTGCGGCAATGCAGGCAGACCTGCACATCAGTCAGAGGGAAGTTTTGATTGACTATATTAATATGAAAGCACGAGCATTCGGTTTGTGTTTTGTTTGGATAATGCTTATTTTTATAACTGTATGTAACATGGCTCAAAAATACCTCTTGTCACACCAAAGCCCAAAAACTCTGCAAGCTCACGTGCCGTCATACTGATCAACAACAAATGAGCCACAGCACACGCGCCTGAAAACCTCATCACCTATCACAGTCGCAGTAATCTTCATCACCAAAACTTGTTGACTCCAGCCCCCTCCCATACCTTCAATGTCCACTTACCACCTGGTTATAGCATTCAACATGTGGTCTGATCAGGGAAATAGGAAGGGTGGCAGTCATATACAAAAGTGTCCGGCCACACTTAACACAAAGGAAACCATTATGTACAAATTCCCCATCTTGTAAAAAGACTCAGCTACCATCCACCTTTTCGGTATGCCACATTGCAGGTGTAGTACCTTCAGAGAGGAGATCACAGACTTAATCTTGACAGCATCAATCTTGCAAGAAAATTACATCTTTAACGGAACGAATGCTCAAATCTCCCTGGCACCCACACAACCAAATGTGAAGCTCTCTTATCCATAGCTGAACTGGTAGACCTACTTCAACATACGTTCTCCCCCACTTATGTTTGCGGAAACACACCAGATCTAATCCTCTTCTCCACCTCCCTCCTAAACTGCGCTGATCCCAACGTCCTGGACTGGTCAGATTAGGGGGTCATCCCCTTGTCCCCAATTCACATAGCAGCCCAAAAGGGCCAGGATAAATGCCATATGCTCGCATAAGGATCATTCAAAACCTCCCTGGTACACACTGTGGAAGAAAGATTCTCTAACTTCCCTTCCTTAGAGATGGATTTGTCCAGTTTGCATGACCTTTGTCAAACCTGAAAGTAGTTATCTGACACCTTTTCGCCAATCAAACTAAGCCGGGGCAGGGCAAAACCATCAATCATTTGTATGGTGGCGAGGAGGGACGCAAAGAGACTTGCATTTCTGCCACCCCCCTTCCTCTCTGTCATACAAATGATCCAACATTTGTGCTGGCATACATTGGCATGCTGGTGCAAATGCTGTAGATACCTAGCTTTAAGCAGAAGGATAAGGCAGGTGGACACCATAGGGATCAATTGTACATGCTGCCTGTCATGCTTGCATGGCAGGCAGTGGGTAAAAGTACAATAAAACCCTTCCCGATATGCTTGCAACTAAAAGTAAAGCTGGACAGCATTAACGCACTTTGCACAGCGGAGTGCAAAGGTGCAGGTCAAAAGATGGTGTACACACGCACGTGTATGCCACCTTTCCTCCTGCCGTGTAAATGAAGAAAATGTGGTGGCGGGGAGTTGCCTGCATGAATTTGAACACATAATGGCTCCCTTCCGCAAACTTAGACTTTCAATGAACATGATTTAAAGCATTAGGGGTCATAAATAAAGGACAAAATAATACGCCTGCATTTCATGTGGAAGTTAGATTTGTGTGGTAGAAAAGATCCTGGTCACTGGTTAATGCTGCATAACCAGTCGCTGCTTTTAGCTCTTGCTTATACAATCTTAACTTTAAACACTATAAACACGATGTGACCCCTTTAAACTCCCCATACACATGCTAGTTACACCGTCACATTAACTTGTTCCTAGTCCCATGGTTTACTCCAGTACGCCTCTGTCCAAAAAACTATAAGATATCCGCCCCCTTCCTCCTCCTCCCCAACTCTCCTCCCCCCATAATGGGAAAATCCAACATTCTCCACGGGAACAAAGCAAATCTATGAAAAAGTAATATGTCCCTCTGAACAGGACAAATCTCCAAATACCCACTCAGGGCAGGGAAAATCCAATCCCGCTCTCTGCATCAAGGAATTCCCCTACTCCGTACCTTTGTTAAGTACACCTGTCCCCGAGGTCAAATACACCTCACTGTGTAAGACAACATATCGCACACTTGCTCAACTCTCTGCACAGCACAAATACCCAGGCCCGTTTCTTGGCCCGGGCGAAGCGGGCGGCTGCACGGACGCAATTGCCTTGGGAGGTGAAACTCCCCTCTGGGGTGTGATTTCTGTGGTGGGCGGTGGGACGCGATTTCCCTGGTGCGAGTAGCGGCAGCAGGTGCTGCCTCTGCCTCTTCTGACCTATGTAACGTTACGTGAGTCAGAGAGTCTCTGTGAGACTGTGAGCCCCGGCCACCACCTTTCAGGTGAGAGTGAGGGGGGTGATGTCTGAGGTTTGGAAGATGGAGAATGGGACGCCGCAGGGGAGTGTGATTAGTGCGATGCTGTTTAATGTGATGGTGGATGGGTTGATTCCAGCTTTGGCGGGTTTCGGGTGTCAGGTGGATTTCTTCACAGATGATGGTGTGGTATGGGTAAGAGGGCGGAGTTTGTTGTTGGTGCAGAGTCGGCTGCAAGCTGCGATAGTGCGTATGGAGGAGTGGTGTGGGAAATTGGGCTTTTCGGTGCCTGTGGATAAAAGTGTAAGTATGGTTTTCTCAAGGAGAAGAGTTCAGCAAGGGTTGCACTTAGTTTTGAAAGGTGAGAGGGTGAAAAGCGTGGAAGAGTTTCGGTACTTGGGGGTGATCTTGGATAGGAAGTTAAACTGGAATTTGCAGGTGAATGGTATGGTGGATAAGTGTAAACGTAGGTTGAATTTGCTGCGGGCGGTGACTGGGAAAGAGTGGGGTGCGCAGCAGAAGTGTCTACGAATGTTGTATAAGGGGTTGATTCTGAGTGTGATGGATTTTGGATGCCAGGTGTCAGTTGGTTTCATGGCGAGTCAGAAGTTGTGGTTGGATACGGTACAGGCGAGGGCATTGAGGGTGTGTTCGGGTGTGATGAGGTCCTCTCCAGTGAATGAGGTTCAGGTGCTTGTGGGGGAGATGCCGTTGGGGTTGAGGAGGGATGCGTTGAATATGAGATGGTGGGTGAAGTGCAGTGCGAAGAGTGTGGCTCATCCGGTGCATGAATGTTTGAAGTATAATTGGAGGTTTGACTATTATAGGGACCGGTGGAGGAGGAAGGGGGGCACTTTTGGGTTTCACATGTGGGAGAAGGGAGTGCAGTGGGGTGTGGGCGATTTGATGACTGTGACGGGTACGGATTTGGAGAGATGGCCGAGGTGGATGATGGGGTCTCCAAAGGTGTGTTTGGGGTTGGCGAATGTGGTGTCGAAGAAGAGAGGATTGCGGGGCGAGATCAAAGCTTTGGGTCAGGTGTATGTGGCAGGAAAGGAAGGATGCAAGGTGTTCACGGATGGTTCAAAAGACCCTGTGTCTGGGAAAGTGGGTATGGCGTATTATCTGGAAAGCACTGGGGAGTATAAAGTGGGACGATTGACGAATGATGTGTCGATCTGTACGGCTGAGTTGGTGGCGATTGCATTGGCGATTGATAGGGTGTGCGAGTTGGGGTTAGAGAAGGTGGTGATGTTTTCAGATTCAATGAGTGGGTTGCAGGCGATTGTGGCAGGGGATGGCGACAGGAAGGATGTGATTTTGGACATCAGGAGGAAGATTGATCGGTGTGTGCGTGGGGGAATGGATTTGGAGTTGGTGTGGGTCCCCAGTCACAGTGGCATTTTGGGTAATGAGTTGGTGGATCTGGCGGCGGGTGAGGGTATGAGAAGGGGAGCGGTTGATGATGTGAGGCTGCCTTTGAGTGTGGATGAGGTGAAGGCTGTGGTGGTGAGACGGATCATGGATGAGTGGCAGGAGAGGTAGGTGAGTGGGGTGAAGGGCAGGTGGATGTTTGGTGTTCGTGGGAAAGTGTCGGTGAAGGTGGATGCGGGGAGTCTGGAATGGAGGAGGAGGGAAGAGGTGATGCTGAATCGATTAAGGATAGGGCATGTGGGGCTGAATGACTGTCTGTATCGAGTGGGGAAGCGTGAGACGAGGGATTGTGCAGTGTGTGGGGTGCCTGAGACTGTGGGACATTTTCTGCTTAGATGTCAGAGACATGTTGAGGAGAGAGAATTGATGAGGGTTGGGTTATCTGCGCTGGGTGTGGCTGAGCTGAGTGGGAAGGCTTTGCTGGGAGGTGACGAGGTGAGAGGCAGGAGGAGGAACAGTGTGATGTTGGATTTTGTGAGGCAGACGGGGCGGTGGGAGGAGTTGTGAGTTTATGTGAGACAAGTATTGATTGGTGGGTCTGGTGCACATCATCCTTTAGGATGGGGAAGCGCCTGCGTGGGTCCGCCCACGCACCCGATAATTAAGAAGAAGAAGAAGAAGAAGAAGCCCCGGCCACCATTTTTTCTAGTTTTGTGGTGCCCTGAAATCCTTTGTGATGCTTTCCAGAATCCGCCAAGTGGGCCGTTTCTTTCACAGTAACTTCCAAGCTAAGCTCGGAAATGGAATGGGTTATATTTTGTACTGATGTTTAGCCTGGGGGATGGTGAGCGGCCTGGCTTGGTATGCTTCGTCAGATCTGTTGCAATGCATTGCGTGAATGCTTAAGAAGAAGCTGAACTTTTCCATTTGTTTATGCTTTGGCTTAAGGCATTCGCCTGGGGAATGCTGGGTGTGTCATTAGGCTATCTGATTTGGGGAGAGGTACAAGTCCACAAAAGTGCATGTTTAGGGCAATTCACAAAAACTGAAGTTCTCTTACATACCTTTGTAAATACACATCTAATTACACTGGAAGTGGTTAATGTGAGCTGTGAAGGCAAATTATAATGCACTTAAATGTGAAGGATGTGTGGATTAAAAAGGGAAAAAGGATTGGAAACTATTTTGGAGGTTTGTACAATTTATTTTTTCCTGTCTGGTATGGAGTAATCCCTGGTCTAAAAGGATGACTTTAGAGACCATCCTGGGGTGATCTGAGGATCATCGAACTACACTAGAAGTCATTGCCACATCATCAGACGTCATCACTCTGTTAAAGTCATCAGCAAATGTCTCAGAATGGTGGATGATGATTTGGGGATGAGTTTAGGATGACTTAATGAATATGCTAACATTATCCCCATTTTAGAAAACTCTTTGCTCCTGATGCTTTTAGGATGACCTACTGATCTTCAAGAGATTGCACGTTTGTCCCTGATGATTTGGGGATGATTCTGGGATGACCTGCTGATAACTTCAAGAGCATTGCCATGAAACATGTTTGTTCTTGATGATTTGGGGATGACTTACTGATTACTTCAGAACATCAGAGTTTGTAGGATGATATGCGGACCAATACAGATTGTCATTCTGCTTTTGCTTAGTTGCACTTATGCTGAATGATCCCCCAGTGTGGCAAGTGTAAAGCTTGAGACTATGTTGGGCCAAAGTGGAAGCCAGAGGCCTAAACATAGCATACACCCGTGAGAATCTGTTGCCATCCCAGTCAAAAGCAGGCACCCATCACCCTCACAATCCCCAATGTGGCATGGATAAAGCCTGACACTATGTTGGGCCAAAGTGAAAGAAAGAGGCCTAAACATAGCATGCACCCCCTGGGTGAGAATCCTTTGCCATCCCAATCAAAAGCAGGAACCCAGCATCCTCACAATCAATACATTTCCATGCTGACTTGCTAGGTAAGAATTGGTGTTGTACCACTGTGTGAGACTACACAACACGTATCTGCTTGGTATTAGGTAAGCCCACCTTTTGGTATAGATCTGAACTACACAGGTTGGCAGTGTGACTGAGCAGCCAGGCCTATCTCAAGAGGGATAACTGTGAGCTGTAGAGCTGTACAAATGAAATCTGTAAATACAAGTAGCCAAGTAACACTTAGACTCAAGGTTTCAGTTATAAATAGTTATTTATTTAATTAACATCATTTTTTTAAATAAGCGTTCTTTAGAAAGGCAATTCATGTAACAATGTAAATATACTTTTAAATTACTTTTCAAAATCAGAGCAAGTTAGTGCATACTCTTTGGATATGCTTCATACATAATTGCTACACCGTGGGGTGACTTCAATCACAAGGACATTAATGACATTTATATATCACACTAGTTATACTTTGCAGATTCTGAGGTTGCAGAAAGGAAATGTTTAAGGAAGGAAAAGGGTTAAACAGGTTCTCAGTATATGTGAGGACAACTAAATCTTTCAATGAAATCTAGACAAGCCTTTCCCAGCAGTAACAGTCTAAAACAAGTTACCACCTATGAGGGACAAACCATATCAAAGTCAGTGGGCTAGAAGAGTCTGCAGGGACCCAGGAGAGCCAAAGTAAATTTGAAACAGTCTATGGAGCTGAGGCACTTCTTAGAATCAAAAGTCTTCCACAAAGTTAGAGAGTTTGTTAGAAACTCCCTTGTAGGGTCACAAGCTGTGAAAACAGAGTTTGAATCAACTCTAAAAGTAAGCCACTGCCATTCCCAACTGAGACAATCAAGGCCACAAGACAGTGAGGTAAGTATCCTAAGTCTAAACAGTACCTCTGGTTTGAAGAAGAGTGGACCAGCTGGCTTCTGTCCTGCTGCAGCGTTGCAGACCCCGTGTTTGTGAGCCTTAGTCGTGGGGACAAGAGGGGGGATATCTGTAGAGCTCCTGCGGTGGTACTTTGGAGGTTGCTGTCGGATATGGACTCTTTTCGGTTCAGCAGCACTTTGCGGTTTCAGCGCTTAGTAAACAGAACTGTTGCGGATCTCTGGTACCGGTTGGGCTTCCTTCACTCCTTGGGTCTGGTGAGGGGACTCTAACTCTGGTCATCCTGCTTCTGGAGGGTCCTTAGGAGACTCCTGGAGCTTCTAGCCGGATTTCAGACGTTTCACTCGACCCCTGGCACTTGGTTCTTGCAGCAATGAAGAAGTACAGCCAGACAGGGAAGATAGTCCAGTGGAGTTCGTCTGTGGGTTAGTTGGTCCCACTAACCCAAGGGGAGGAGTCCATTCCAGAGCTTCTTTGTCTGAAAAGTGAGTTTCAGCAAAGCAGCAGGGTTTCAACAGGCAATTCAAAGGTCCAGGAGGATGCAGCAAGCTTCGTTCGCGGTTTCTTCGTTGGGTGTTTCTCCCAGTGGTCGACTCTGCCTCTAGTGCCAAAACCCTCAGCTTTTAAGCAGGTTTCTCCCATTGATGCACAGCCTAGGCTGTCAATCACACATCAGGGCCGCTGGCCTGAAAGGACAGCCAGCAGCCATTCAGGACTGGTTACATTCAGGCATTCCTAGAGACAAAGCAGGGGGGTTTCGGGACCCTCCCTCACATTCTGTCCTTCCAGACACACTAGAGCCAGAGGTGGGACTCAGGGCTGAAGTGCGCCAAAGGCAAGACAAACAAAAATGACTTCAATCTGTTTGATGCACAGAGTAAAACCCAAGAAAGACCTCACAAACAGAAAATGGCAAACAAAGAAGACAGGGTCCGTTTTTATAAAATAGTCACCCCTGGGTGCTATACTGCAGCTGAGGGTTCAGCCTGTGGTAGAAAAGCACAATGGTAGGAAAAATTAAACCACTTCAACTAGTTATTTAAAAGTGGGAAGGGCAACATACAAATGTTACATGACAATGTAGGATGCGGGGCTACTAGGTAACTCCCCAGCACTCCACATAAAATGGTGTGTGCTGGACCCACAAAGAGAAAGGGTAAGTAAAGTAATTTTCCCTTTACTATTCTTGGGAACAGTAGTTCACACAAGAAAAGGTATTTTAAACCTTATGAGAAATCTAAAGGATTTCTCAGTGACACTGCACTGAAGTTGATGTGTGTCACCATACAAAAAGTAGATGCATATGGAGTTTGTCAGACTCCCAAAACAGTGAAAACACATAATCCAAAGGTCAAAACACATGATGCAGTGGGAAAAGGGTCTCACTCACTCCAGGGTTAAAATTAAAAAGTCCTACAGTCCAGCAAAAGAGCTGGGGGTCTCTAAGGTTGAAGGGAATTAGCACAGAAATGAGAATTCTCCCTAACATGACTGCACCAATATATGCCAGTATTCACATGCACCCCTTCACACATTATTCATGTTTGCTTTGCGCAAAATCCAATAATCAACAACCATAGCGAAAAGTACCTCCAGGATTAAAAAAAATCAAAAGAAAGGGATCCAAAAAAGAAAGAAGCAATAAACAAACGGAACCACAAAGTCCCATCAACTACCAAATACAAGCAACAACAAACCACAAACTGCAAAGACTAATCCCAAAAGACCATGAAAAACACCAATCGAAAGAGGACGCCCACTAAGGAACACAACCCACGCATCATGCCTTGCCACAAGAAAGACAAAGAAGCCAGAAAAGACAAAAGAAATAATAAGAAATCCCAAACCACTTGGGAAAACACAGGCCAGCATTATCCCACAACCCCAAAAAACTCGACAAACATCTGAGATGGCCCAAGGAGACATACAAATAACAGAGCAAAGACAGACTACAATGCTCGCTACCTGTCCACATACAACAACGTGGTAAACAAAAACAGCACAGCAACAATGAACCGACAGCCAACAAGCTTCACGAATACAGACCGAACCAGGACACCAAACGGATGACAACTAATAAACCATCCCAACCCGGTCTCCACCATGGACAATACCCCAACCAGAACAAGTAACAAATTGGAAACCATCACACTCACTCTATACCGCCTATATCACCAAGACTGGAACACCAGAGGGGTAGCTACCCTATTTACCACCCGGAAACGAACCACCCCCGCCAAAAACCTTATTGGTCTTCTCGACAAAGAGTCTGACCAACAAAGAACCACCTCACCCAAAAGACTCAACCGGGAAAAACCCACATGGAACGGAAACCCAACCCCCAACACACCGGTCAGAACAAGCAATACTAACAACAACACAAAAGGGAAATCCAGCAAACTACAATGCAGCCTCCTCAACATTAGATCCATGGCAAAACACTCAACAGAAACCAATGACCTCCTAAGCGAAGTAGGCACAGGCGTGCTCTTCCTTACAGAAACCTGGCTATCAGACAGCTATAAAGCCATTGTGAACGAAGCAATACCCGACAATTATAAATTAATACACGCCAACAGAGAAAACCGAAGAGGATGTGGAATCGCAATTATACACAAAAAACACGCCTGAGCATCTCGAATCATCACAACCAACGCGAAGACTATGAATCCCTCCTAATCAAGACAGAACTCAACGACCAATCCAACATAGTATTCCTACTGATCTCAGCGCTTTGGCGTAAGGTGCTTTATAAATAAATAAAATACAAATACAAATCTACAGACCATCTTCTTACAACCCCAACTTTACAACAAAACTAGCGGACGAGGCCGCCATGCTATCAACCCACCACGACAACATAGGTGAAAGAGATGCCACCGATACAAACATAGATAAATCAGAAGACACACTCAACAATTGGATTACCAAGGCCATTGACCAATTAGCACCAGCTAAAACATCCAAAGCAACACCAAAAAAACTGGCAGAAAAATGGTTCACAGAAGAACTGAAAAAACACCAAAAAAACAACTGCAAAATGGAAAGAAAATGGAGCAAAATAAAATAAAACTGCTACGCCACAAGAATCGCAAACAATTCACAGAAAGAACTCCATCAACCCTACACAAACACTTTGTGAAAGTCACTTACACCAGAGCAGGGTCTGTGTAGTAGCTGCACAGCAGTTACTGCCTTTTATCGGGCATTAGCTAGCGCAGGTATTATTATATATGTAGTCACTTACAACAGAGCAGGGTGTGTGTAGTAGCTGCACAGCAGTTACTGCCTCTGTGGGCATTATCCTGCACAGGTATAATTATATATGTAGTTACTTACACAGAGCAGGGTCTGTGTAGCAGCTGCACAGCAGTTACTGCGTCTGCGAGCATTACCCGGCGCAGGTATTATATATAGTCATTTACACCAGAGCAGGGTCTGTGTAGCAACTGTACAGCAGTCACTGCCTCTGCGAGCATTAGCCTGTGCAGGTATTATTAGATATGTAGTCACTTACACCAGAGCACGGTCTGTGTAGTAGCTGCACAGCAGTTACCGCGTCTGTGAGCATTATCTGGCACAGATATATATATATATATAGTAACTTACACCAAGAGCACGGTCTGTGTAGTAGCTGCACAGCAGTTACTGTATCTGCAAGCACTGCAGAGCCTGAACGTACCATAAATGAGCTTCGGAGCAGCTACTGTGTCTATGCCAGCAACAGCAACAGGATGCCCGAGTAATTTCAAAACCAGATGTTTAGAAAATCAAGTACTTACAAAATTTAATAAAGTACAATACAAGGAATTACAGCTCCAACGTGCATTCCTAGAGGTTGCAAAAGGGCTCCTCTTAACAATATAACAACAAAGGGGTGAGAACGTCGAAGTTGATGGATGCTAAAGGAAATGCATATATAATTCACTACAAAAGTTGGATGGCATGCTGAGTGCTGCCTGGAAACTGGACATGAGCGTTTTGTAAAGGGTAGTGTCTAGTTCCCTTTCGAGAAACGGACAATAGCAAGGCCCGCCTCCAATGCATCACTTGGGCTGCTCTGCATTACGTGGGTTTCAGCGTTCATGTTATCATCATTTTTGCACGAGCTAGAAGGCAAGGCGCTGTGAGAGCGATTACTCCTTTGCAAAGCACATTTCTTATCATTGATTGTCATTTGGTTTCTGAAGTAACAACATGAGATCACCTTAAGACTTACCAGAATCTGGTAAGTCTTAAGGTGATCTCATGTTGTTACTTTAATGCAGAGCGGCAAAATTGGGAAGGGAGTAATATGTCTGTGTATTTTGGTGGTTTATAATGCATAGCTCTCAACTCACACGCTTTTGGCGGGTGTCACCCGCCTTGTAAACAGCTGACTCACCTGCCAAGCCACCTTCACGCCCATTCGTTTCAATGGGCCTCTCACCCGCCAACAAAAAAAAACGGGTGTTTTCACCCGCCTTTGCAACATAAATGGTTGCGAGCTATGATAATGTGCATCAGTGGTGAGATTTACACAAAATACAGGCGGATTCAGTTTGTTTCCCGTTATTTCAGTGTATTTTTGGTATGTAACGTGCATCACAGGGGTGAGGCAATATTGGGGAAGGGTTATTGTGTATTTTGGGGATTTGTAATGTGCATTGGTTGAGATTTACTTAAAGTACAGGTGGATTCAGTTCGTTTTGGGGTTTTCTCATGCAGATGTGCGACTTGTGTTTTATGGAGTGGGGATGGACACAGTGCGTTCCGCCTTTCCCAATAGGACTTCCACGTACCAGTGAACAGTTATCCTCCCTGCTGGAGCGGGAGGGGGGAGACTGGAGGATTTGTGATGTGCAGCAGATGGGGGATATGTGTCTTATGCAGACAGACGCATTTGGGTTCGAATTTCTAGTAGGCTTTATATTGCTTTCATTATAAATCACACATTTAAAGTCCCTATGAGACCCGATAGCATTGCGTGTTTGTTTAAAAGTTTGCCGATACTTTCTGAAATGCCTTTATGGTGTAATGACGTGTTTCTGTTTCGTCGTGACATTTTCACGTGGGACGTTTACGTGCTTAGGAAGAGGATTAAGAAGGAAGGAGCGCTCCACGCTGTGCACGGGCAGGTATTTATTTTTGTTGTGCATTTATAATGATTCATCTCTGAGAAGTGCCAGGTATATTTAATGATGGTAATGATATTTTTATTTATATTGCGCTCATACACAAGTGTTTCAGAGCGCGCCAAGGCAGGGAAACGGGAGAACACAAGACCAATGGGTTTGTTTTTACTATTTTGATTTTAGTTGCACCAACAGTAGATCTATGTTTGTCTTCTTGGCTCGTATCCCCATCCTCGGCTCCACCCACCCCCAAACAGAAGTGGTTTATGGCCTTGCCGCACACGCCGAGAGAATTTCAGGGCAGATTCGGCTGCCAGCAGCAAGCCGGGCTGTAACGCCATCTACCACCTTATCCGGTGGTGAAAATTGAGAAAATTTGGTGGGGGGTACCACAAGGGCCTGGGTGGGGGCGGAGTTGAAGGGATGGTGCCCAAAGAGGCGGGGCCGGGGCGGCGGGGCTGGCAGTTGACCACCGATCAAAGAAATGTCCACCATAATAGTTTAAAACGGCGCAATTTCTTTCATGCTGCTTCTTTTCCAAACTATATATAAATTGCTCTTTAAACCAACCTGGCACTGGTGATTTATTTCACTATGCGAATAATAGTTTTGACAAGTGTTGCTGAGTAAATATTCTTTAAAATGCACAATTTGCATCCCATGTTATATAAAAAAATCCCCCTTGGGTACTATTCTAAGGAATGCATTGCCATTTACAACTATGTGCCACTTTTTCATTGGTGACCCGCACTTGTACAAGGGAGCAAACCGTACCAGCCATCTGTGCACCTAAACTACCAACAGCAATGTTAGTCTACACTGTGATCTGAGCTCATACAGAGGATTATTTTAAGCAGACTGTTAAAGAATCATTAAGAAGAGCAATTACTCTAGCTAATGGCGAAAGAGCAGCTAATCTATGGGGAAATCCTGGTTTAAACCGAGGGATTGTCCTGCAACCTCATTCTTAAAATATGCTGATTTTTGTTCGCCATAAGCAACTTTTTCTTTTACTTGAACCACACCCGGCACAGCTCCTGCAGCTCCCCTCTGAAAGCAGTTGGGTGGCTTCATCGTGTGGGATAGTTTCAATGATAATAGGGGTATTTATTTATTCCTGCAATGTTTGACGGCTACCTGTATATTCATTTTTTTATGCAATGTTAGTCGGATACAAGTTTCCGCAAACATTGCATAAATAAACTGGGTCGTGGCTGAGGACTGTAGCTTCCTCTGGTGACCATGTGTACCCTGCACAGGGTCACCAGAGGAAGTTACAGTTTGCCTTTCCTGCAGCTGTGACCTGTATCAAAGTCCTGCTGTGTACACGTAGGGGGGCGGAACCATCAGAGCGCTCATGGCGGCAATGAGCTGCTCCGCCCCCTACTCTGCGCTGGCGCTTTCTTTTCTTTCTTTTCTTTTTTCAAAGTAACCCAGCACACAGCATGGGTTTGGGGTTTGCGGTAGCTGACACTGGCCGGATCCCGCGATCCGGCTACACATCTGGTGCCGGATCTCGGATCCGACGAGAGCCGGCCCAATGACCTGCGCTGCCGTTATCTGCACAACACAGCTTTCACTAATAAAACAGCAATGAGCTCACTACGATGGCATTCAGTTCCCTTGGTATGATTTCTGTAACTTTACTGCCTTTATGAGGTGAGGGGTTCTGAACATTGCAGGGAGATGTGCCCGACTTTACTGCTCAGTGCTGCCAGGCAGTGCATTGAGCTGTACCGGCCAGAGTCTGTACCACAAGATGTCTTTCTTGACCTCCCCCTCCTAAACCCCCATATTTATTTCTTTCTTTCTGTATAGGACTGACTTCCTTCATTTCCCTGCGACTTCCTTGATTTACCTGCGTTGTCTCACTGACGAGGTGCTTGCATAGTGCTTTGCTAGTATACAGTGAAAATGCAAACTCTTATGTAGTTGCCAGCAAGATAACAATGAGTATTTAGCCCTACAAAATAGCCATACACTAGGCAAAGTTCTTCAATCTGTGGGGTGTGTGATCCAGGACAGGGAGAAAAGAGAAAATACATGCTCATTCAGTGCAACGTGATGAGGGCGCGGGAAATAAATGCAGCCTGGACGTGCGCTTTCCTGAATTTGGATCGGGTGTCCACACTGATGCTTCCTGCTGGTGACGCCAGCGCCTTATTGCCTGTTAAGGGATGCCGCTTCTCGGCTCAGACCGCCACACCACAGTTGGAGGGAGTGCCGGGAAGCAAGCGTTTCAGGACTTTGTCGGTCCCTCTGCTTCCCTCTCCTCCTTTGGACCCACGAAGACTAACACGTGGGGAAAGGTGAGCAGGGGTATGGATAACTGCAATGCTGGTTCCCCCTGCGCACCTCTCCCTCTGTGCCCCCCCCCAACATTGCTTGGCCTTGGGGGGAAGAAGAGGCGAGCGGCGACGGAAGCACGCATTGCCAGTGTTGTATGATATCCAGCTCCCCCACAGCAGATTGCTGGGCTCTCCAGCAATCTTCCGTGGGGTAGCCAGATATCGTAAAACACCGGTCCCCCTGCTTTGGCTGTCCCTCTGCCTCGTCACCTCTCTGGTCCATGATACAGCGCTGGCCGGGTCCGAGATCTGGCATCAGATGTCTGGCCGGATATCAGGACCCGGCCTGCCTCAGTCATGACCAGACCTTATCAAGCCCCCAGCTTTGCAGAGGTAAGCCGGGTGTTCAGTGACTTAATCTAAGCAGTGCACCTTTCCCCAGCCATCACTTGCGCATTTCCTGGCTCTGTTTGCTCGTCCCGTTTTTTTTTTCTGTCCCGAAAGGGACACCACAGAAATCAATGGGCATGAACATCACTGTGGCGGGATGAGTGTGGTCACTGTTGAAAGCAGGCATTTTACATGCTGTACACATTGTTCAAATGTGCGTTTTACACATTCAACGGAAAAAAGTAATTTCAAAACTCAAAAACGCTGCTGAAACATGAGTTCACTAGTTTTCTTTGAGATGTTTTTTTTTTTCCCCTGAGCACTACACCAATACAATTTGTGTGCCCCTTGCTTTGTGTTTTATCACAGGTTATATTCATAAAGATGTTATGTTTACAAATAAATGTTTCCATGTGCTGACAGCAGTTATTAGGAAATTAAACTGGGTACATGGGTTTGTTTGTTTATTGCGCAGCATGAAGAATGTGCAAAGCTTATAAGTTACAGAAATGGGAATACAGTGACATAATAGTGAATACATAGGGTAGGTGCATTTGCAAAGTAGATACAGTGGTTTACAATCATAGTTTTAGTTAGAGACAAAGTGAAATAAAATATCAAATTTACAAGGCAGACATGTAAAGTGATCAGTTACAGACTGTTCCTGCCAAACAGAGGCAGAAATACCCCAACCCATCCCTTGGCCAAACACATTTTATAGCACTTACTTTTTTTTATAAGTAATTGCAAAAAGCCTGATCGATTAACAAGTTTTGCATATTTTAGTTTTTATTGTTTTGGTTAAATTCAACCTTAAACACAGTCTCAGCAATGGTCTGTCAACCTGCTGAGCTACCCTGGGAGCCATCTACTATAGAGCAAGTCTATGCATACCATGATATACTAAAATCACTGCATTACCAACAGTACATTGGTTGCACCGCTACCATAGAAGTGATTTAAAGTGGAATTCATGTATATCATCCTGCTGTGGGTACCAGGCTTTCGCCTGCCTGTGGCACCATATGTTGCAGAGAAGCCAGGGGCCCTTGTGTCTGGCATGGCAGCCGCGGCAGTCTGCTGCTACGTCAGCGGTGTCACCTAACTGCAGTATAAACTACATGGCTATTACTCAATGTTTCCGAAAGTTGGCTCGGTGAGTTAAGAACTACTGTGTCGTATTCTATGTAAGATATGTAGATGAATGATTTTAATGCCAGCAGGCTGGACTTAACTGTTAAGGGTAACCTATAACAAGCTGATACTCTTTCTCTCGTCCGCTCTATTATTTTGTTTTGTCTCTGTGACTGAGTAGGAGTCACGTTTTCAGGTATGTGCTCTTGACTGCTCTGACTACCAGCTGGGGTGGACTGGCCTAAAGGGAACTTTGGAGATTTCCCAGTTGGACTCTGCACCCTAGGTCCCTTTTGTGTGCGGGGGAGGATGTGTGCCGACTGGCAGAGTGTAGTGCGCACATATTGATATGGTCAATCTGCTATGTTTTATAATTTTTTTAAATTGTACTTTTTCAATTGCAGGAACACAAATTGTCTTAATCATCCCATCTTGGAAAGCAAAGTCCTCAGCAGCAATGGCACCATAAAAAATCCTGACATCTGTATTAGGACTTTCCGACGGTAAGAATGTCTTTTTTTTATAAATGACTGTATTTTGCTGTGGGTGATGGTGGGGTAATTTTAAAGGTATAGTAGGAGTCCCAATTGGGGATTTCAAACCTATTTTTGAGGCTGTTCCTTTCTCATGTCCAGTTTGGGGTGGTACTGAAAGTTCACGTCTCATGTGGGAGTTGCATTTACAGTGCACTGTGTACTCTCTCCTGGTTTCCCAGCGTTGCGTCCTGCTTACTAGCTGATGCCTAACACCCAAGAGCTGGTTTTAACCCCTTCTCATTTTTGAAGTCTCAGGTAGACCCATGTATCCTTGCCTAACTGTTTTCATTGCAGCAGCATCGCTCCAAGCATTGGTGTGTCAACCTAATCACCTGTGTCCCGGCAAGAAAAATCCAGTGAAGCACTTGACCCAGTCACAGGCAAGGAAGGATTTCTTCTCCGTATGTAATATTGGTTGAGTAGAAGTGCTGAAGGTTTATATTAGTCCTGTGCAATGTGCATCCAGGTGTGGCTTTCTCCGCCATGTGGCCTAGTCCAGGACCACACTTCAACAAAAAAAGAGCTAGAACTTCACAATCTGAACAGGGAGTCTTCTGAGATTTGTATCAATGTGGTGTTTTTTTAAATGCAAGCAGCATTTCTGACCCATTTCTGCTGAGTTTGTTTTTCCCCCAAGCTGTTCACATGGTTTCGTTTTTCTCCCCCGCCATCTCCCACCACAGCCTTTTCACGTGGTTCGTTTTAAATCTTATGTGGTGTTTGTCAATTTAAATCTTTTAAAGCATTTTAAATTTTTGAAGACTTTTTTTTTTTTTTTTAAACTTTATTTTATTGGTGCACACAAGCCAATCACATACATTTCACCATTCCGGCGTAATTACACGTCAATAATGATACACAATCAGGTATTCTCCAATTCTGATTCTTCCGCTGTAGCCTTGTCCGCAAGGTATTGCTTGTACCGGTCCCCTATATTTCTGGGTCTGGCTATGGGTAGTACAGAGTCTATATACATTTCTTCAGTGTCATTAGTCCACAACATGTCTTTCTCCCAATCTGCCTTAGTTGGGGGGGGTTACACTTTTCCATTTCAACAATATTGCCCTTTTGGCAATTAGTAAGCTCAAATTTAATAGTTAACGCCACAACGGGTTCATCTTCCCCACCACCCCCAGCAAACATAGCTTTGGTGTCCACTGGACAGGTAGATCCGCCATCTCATCAAGCGCAGCACAGACCTCCCTCCAGTACTCTTTCAATTTTATACATTCCCAAAGCATATGGTAGATATTTGCGCCCTCGGCATGGCATCTCGGGCACAATCCCGAGGTGGAGGGGTAGATTCGCTTAAGCTTTGCAGGTGTGTAATGCAGCCTATGTATTATTTTATAGTGTATAAGCTTATATCTGGAGTTGCACGAAATACTTTTGGTCAGCATACATATTTGCGTCCATTCGTGGTCCTCTATTTGTTGCCCCAAGTCTAGTTCCCAGTTGGTCCTGGACTGGTGGACCCCTTCCGGGCGTGTTTGGGTTATGATTTTATAGAGTGCAGCGGCTGTGACTTTTTGGGTCCCACTCGTGAACATATAGCCCAGCCCCATATTTATTTCTGGTTCTTCCGGGAAGGAGGGGTAAGCCCTTTGCATGGTGTCTTTAATTTGGTGGTACTGCCATTTGTGTCTATTCGTGTTCCCCACTACTTCCTTTAGGTCATCCCATGTGGCAAATAGCCCATCCCGGAACAGTTGGCCGCACTGCGCAATCCCCCTGGAATTCCAGTGCATAGCCACCTCCCCATCAAGAGAGAATGGTGAACGCGGGTCCCCCCATATCGGCATACTCGGATGATATAGCTTGCCCTTGCCAAATATATCCACTATCTTAGCCCATGCTGTGGTTGTCACCTTCGTGGGGTCTAAGGAATTATGGTGTTTCGGGGCTGGTTCCAGCATCTTATGTAGAGCCAGTATTGATTCTCTAGCTTGTTGGCCATGTGGGGGCGGCCCCGGGTCAATAAAGTTAGCGGCCCAGTATGCAGCATAGTAAGCCTGCGCCGAGAGGTAATATAGCTCCTAGTCCGGAGCCGCCAGCCCCCCCCTTTGGTATGTGTTAGTTAATGTATTCCAGTTAAGCCTGGGGTGCCCGCCCCAGACGAACAATGTGCAGGCGCTCTTTAACTTGGAAAACAGTGTGCGCCCCGGCCAGACCGGGACTGTGTGGAAAAGGTAGAAAAGTTTTGGCAGTATGATCATCTTAACAAGGGCTATTCTCCCCATTAGTGATATAGGAAGGGCGCTCCAGCGTTTCATTTTTGCACACAGGGAGTCAGACAATGCATTATAGTTTAGCGCTCGTGTGAGCTGAGCCGTCCTCGCTATGTATGCTCCCAGATAGAGTATATGTGTGGGGCTCCATATGAGGCCGCATAGGTCCCTGGGTTTCGTTGTATTTTTCGTGAGTGGGAATACCTCCGATTTACTAGGGTTGAGTCTCAATCCGGAATACCCGCCAAACCTATTCACCTCCGCCAATACCTTGCCCAGCGTGCGGTCCGGGTTCCTAAGATATAGTAAGATATCATCGGCGTATAAGGTGATGATCTGTCTCCTACCTTCCAACCATATTCCGTATGCGCTATAGCGCGCCCTGAGAATGTCAGCCAGCGGTTCTATCACTAGGGCGAACAGTAATTCGCGACAGGGGGCAACCCTGTCGAGTGCCTCCCAACAGTTCCAGGACTTCCGTTAAAGCGCCATTGATTCTGATCCTGGCATAGGGGTGAGCGTATAAGACGTGAATCCACCTCATGATATTGGGGCCAAAGCCATAGTTGCGTATCACCCCAAATAAAAAGGGCCAATAAACCGTATCGAACGCCTTTTGCATATCTAGTGAGACCGCTACTCCTTGGGTCTCTGGGGATATTGTTGCTAGAATCTTGTGGCATCGTCTGATGTTGGTTGCTGTGGATCTGCCCATAATAAACCCTGCCTGATCGTCGTGTACCATGTATGGCATTAACGATGATAATCTGGTTGCCAGCATTTTAGCGAAAATCTTCGCATCTGTGTTTATTAGTGACAACGGCCTGTACGAGCCACATTCCTCAGGTGGTTTCCCCTGCTTAAGCAATAGTGTGATCACTGCTTCCCTTGTTGTTTCAGGGAGTTCCCCTTTATTCAAGGCCTCCATCAACACAGTGTATAGCCTGGGCACAAGGAGATCGCTGAATTCTTTGTAGAATTCTGCTCCCAAACCGTCTGTGCCTGGGGCTTTCCCGTTGGGCAGCGCTTTTATCGCTTCGGCAATCTCTGCCTTTGTGATCGGGGTCTCGAGGGACTCCTTGGTGGCGTCAGCCAGAAGCGTTGTCGGAATTTGGGATAGGTAGGTGTCTATCTCCTCATCAGTACTGTCACATTGAGGGGAGTAGAGTTTCTTATAGAAGTCATAAAATACCTTCTTCACCTTAAGATCGACAGTGGTCACTGTGCCATCCGGCAGATGTACGCACGGTATCGTTGTCATGCCTCTCTCACCCCTTACCATTCTCGCCAGCAGCCTCCCTGGTCTTTCACCCTCCCCATACCTTCGTGCAGCCACTGGTTTGTCGAAATAGCGGATCTCCTGGTCCGCTGCTTCTTTGAATTCATCCAGTCTGGTTTTAATATCAGCGCTTGTTTTCGCTGAGGGGGAATGTGCATATTGAGTTTGCAAGGCAGCTATCTGTGTTTCTAGTCGTGACAGTCTGCCCCTAATGTCCCTCAGGACTCCGCATTCAACAGCTATAGAGCTGCCTCTGATGCAAACCTTGAACGCCTGCCACAGTATTGCTGGACTAGACACCGTTCCCTCATTGATCTCAAAATATTCCTGTATTTTACTAGCCATTGCATTTCTATAGACGAGATCTTGGAGAGCCAGCGGCTTGAACCTCCATGGTGGTTTACATGCCCTGATTCCGGGAGCCTTTATTGTTAGCTGTATTGGGGAGTGATCGGAGTACGTCCTGGGGTAAATATGTGTATCTGTAACCCAACCCAGCAACTCATTGTCAATCAGCCATAAGTCTATTCTTGAGTGCATGTCATGTACTGAGGAGTAGAATGTGTATTCCCTTTTGGACGGATTTAGCGCTCTCCACGCATCTTTCAGGTTGAGGTCAGACATGTGAAGATGTATTTTCTGTGCCGCCTTGGTGAGTGTCCTAGACCTTGTTGACGTGCGATCTAGGTTTACATCAAGGATGGTGTTGAAATCCCCCCCGCAAATTAAATGGGCCGTCGGGTGGTTTGCCAATTTCTCGAATATTCCAGCATAAAATTCTGGGTCATCTATGTTCGGCCCATACACATTGAGGAGGACCATTTCGCTGCCACTAAGGGTTCCATGTAGTAATATGTATCTGCCTTCAGGGTCTATTTCGGAATGTATACAGTTGAATTGAAGTGATTTATGAATAAGGATCGCCACCCCCCTCGCCCTTCTCGAGTAGGTTGTAAAATATTGATGAGGCCCCCAACTCGGGATTAAATGTCCAGTTAGTTGGGGCCCTAGATGTGTTTCCTGAAGGAAAACCATTTTGGGGCCTAGCCTGTTTATGTATGCTATTATCTTTCTCTTCTTCATGTGTATACCCAAACCGCGTACATTCCAGCTCAATATTTTCAAGCCGCCAGTGTCTGGTCTAGCCATTATCTAACCATTGATTATGACCATTTCTTTGGATGTGTAGCCCAACTGTGTATTCAATAGTTGTAGTGTCGAAGGCTTGTGCGCTTTTCAGTTTAACCTCAACTTTTTCATAACTAGTATCCCAAACCATCTGCCCATTCCCTCCCCCCTCCCTCATAGTTCCCCGAACTTTAACTATGCTTATTGATCCCACCCTCCCTCCTCCCAACATTTAACGTGCACCTGCTACAGGGGGGGCTGTAGCGACCACCATTGCCCGGACCTCTCATCGTCGTTTCCAATATGACTGGTTCTCAGTTGTTACTCTCATACATGTCAGCACATGTGGGTGGAGCTAGCATATGTGATAGTTCAGTTTAGTCTTAATCGTCCCACATGTGGGCCACCCGGTAGGGGGCCTTAGCTGTTTGCAGTCCTTTCTGAATCAGCACCATAGTAGCATTTAGTCTCCCGTACGTTTCATGAGTCTTCCTCGTTTCCAGGCCTCCCGGCAGGGGCAGGGATGTGTGTCTCGACAAAGTTTGCCGCCTCCTCAGGGAACGTAAAGAAGTATGTCTTGTTTTGGTGCTGTATTTTAAGCCTTGCCGGATAGAGCATGGCGTATTTTACTTGTCGTTCGCGTAGTAGCTTCTTTACACCCGTGAACAGTTTCCTTTCCTGCTGTACCGCCATAGTGAAGTCTGGGAAGATGCGGATTATGTTGGCCTCCCATCTTAATTCCTGTTTCTCCCTGGCAGTTCTCAATATCAGATCTCTGTCTCTGTAGTTGAGCAGGCGTGCGACAATAGGCCTGGGATATGCCCCAGGTTTCGGTTTGGGTGCCAGTGATCTGTGTGCCCTCTCCACGATGAACATTGCCGACCAGCCAGGGTCCCCCAGTAGGTTACGGAGGAGGTCTTCCACCGCCTTCTCCATTGACCCCTTTAGAGCTTCCTCTGGAACCCTGATAATGCGGATATTGTTCCGCCGAGACCTGGCCTCCAAATCCTCACACTTAGATTTCACTGTTCCCAGTTCAATCGCCATTGTAGACACCGTGGTCTTCAACGCCTCAAGTGCGTCTTCTGCTCCGGAAATTCTTGTCTCTGCCTCTGTAATGCGTGCTGTTGTCTTGTCTAGCTTGGTTTTAATGGATGTAACCTCAGCTGTTATACCATCCAATTTGACATTGAGTGCGGCAAACCCCTGCTGCATAGCTTGGAAGACCGCTTGCGGATCCATCATGGCCGCTTGCGCCGCCGGTTGTTCTCGTGGAGGCCCGTCTTCAAACATCAAGGGTTGTGCTCCTTTATAGAGTGCTTTCGTGAATCTTTCAATGGATCCCTTCCCTTTCTTTTGACCAGGACGATTGGGCATTGTCTGTACGGAGTCTACTCCTCACCCCCCCCCTCACGAGGGTCCGGTGACTGTCCTCAACCCGCTTATGTGTGGAGCTTGTGGTATTTCCTCCAGGCTGATTAATGCTAGCGCCGTGGCCTGAGAGCACGTTCCAGTTCCTGCTACCCCACCTATTAGTTGCTTTGTCCTCCGGTACTGGGCCTATGTGTCCGCTGTGACCACGCTAGCCCGCAACAGGGAGCACTCCCATCAGCTCCACAACTCCTCTGGCCCCAAGTTCTTCCGTATCCTCTCAGCGTGTTGGGGTGTGATGTCTGTGATAGTGGTGAGCCACATCGGAGTAGTCGGCCCTTATCCTGCACGTGAGGCTGCTGGCTGTTGCAGTACTCCCCCACCGCCAGTGACTTCCAGAGCGCCGCATGCCCGCCGCCCTCAATGACCACCGCCTCCAAGGGCCACTGCCCACCAGCCCCCTCCAAATGTGCCTTCGTGTCTGTGCCCAGTTGTCGAGCGACTACACTCGAGCCAGCCGTGGGATGTCCCTTTGGGGGACGGGGGGGCCTTTCATCGCCGAGTGTCCACGTTTATTGAAGGGATGTGGTATGGAGGGACGCGCGGGTGGGAAGGGAGAGCTCCCCGCCGGCCCTCCAAACGGGTTCCTCGGAGCCCCCAGATGCGCGTTAGTGCGGGGAGGCCCAATCCCTCGATGCAGACTTCCCACGCGCCCCGGGAGCAGCAGTCCAGCCTGGCACCCGCGCCCTCCTACCTTGCGGGCCGCGGCCCTGTCTTCGATCCTCCGGTTCGTCTCGTGCCCAGGCGGGGGTGGGAGGGGGAAGGCCAGCAGGCGCTCGATGGACTCCGGAGCACCCGCGCCCCCCCACCCGGCCCGCTGTGCCTCCTCCGCGTCCCCGGCAGCCCGCGCTGCCGTCGCCGGGCTCCTCCCCTCTTCCAGCAGCGCTCTGAGCCGTATGATCTTTCTCACGGCGCGGTTCTGTCAATTGAGCGAGTTTCTTCACGGGACTTCGCTTGCAGTTGGATGAGGTGTTGCTTTATAAGTTATTCGCGTTTTTCATGCGAACCAAGTCGAATTATTCATCGTATTGGCTTCCAGGCCTTGGTCGTCGCAGGAGCTCACGCGAGTGCGACCATTCCGTCTCGCGCGCAACAGCGCCCCCCAAATTTTTGAAGACTTTAAATGGTTTTAAAAAAATAACGGGACTTAAATTAACATGGGGGGTTTGCAATGTTTTCAGAGTCGGGCTCCTTTTTTAGATGGATCATTGGTACTAAGTGAAAACATCTTTTCCACTGTACCAATTGGGGTGGTGGGTCGATTTAGAAAGACCGGTCTGTGACTGCTCAGAGCAGTCTTTCTAAATGAAACGATCACACTTGTCAAACCCCTGTCACACATGAGTGCGCGCAGGGGCTGACGGGTGCTGTGAGACCCAGCAGAGTCGTCTCAGGAGGCAGAGGTGTGTTTTGGACTGTGTGTGCGCATGTGGGTAAGATGCGTGTGTTGGGGGAGGAAAATTGGGGGTTCGGGTGTCCCCCCCCCCCCCCCTGATTGACGAGTTAATGAGCGGGTGGGGAAGGAGGGGGGCAGTATGTGAATTCCGCACTTTAAAGTCAATACAAAAACGGCCGGTAAATCAGTCTTTTTTTTTTTTTTTTGTGTTCGGGCTTTAAAATGCAGAAATAACACATATGTGGATAGTTTCCTAGTGCCCAAAGATGGCTGGAATCTCAAACGAAAAGCGGAAGGAGAGGTGGAAACCGACACTAGAAATGCAAAGACATGGAAATATGTCTTTTTTTGCATTTTGGGTTCACATGGATCGCAGTTGCTGACAAGTTAAGCTGCAGTGCGTGGTTTGTGGCGCTACATCAGCAAGCCTGAAGCCAACATTTAACCGCATTTGGAAACAAAACCGTAGCAAAAAAGACCAGGGATTTGTTTGTACGGCAGCTACAAGGCATACAACAAGCAAAAGACACTGGGCCTCATTAAGAGTCCGGCGGTAACCGAGCCGGAAAAACTGGCAGGTTAACGCCGGACTCGTATTACCATTCTGCCTCCTTGATTCCCGGAATTACCGGGGCATTACAACCCCGGTGACCCGGGAATTCCGGAGGTGGAATTCTGTAAGTCCCCATTCCCATAGAGTCCCATAGGACTCCATGGGGATGGGAACCATGGAAACACCGGCTCTGTCTATGACAGAGCCGGTGTTTCCATGTCCGCCTGCAGGCGAGTGGTGTTAAACCCGCCAGGTCAGACCTGGCGGGAGTGACACCTCCCGCCTGCAGAACTCGAGATCAGCCGGTCTGGAAAGAACGGTGGTGGCAGATTTACCACCACCGTTCTTTCCGGACCGGCTGACTCGTAATGAGGCCCACTGTTAAAATGTGGCCTCAGTACCTGCAAATGCTTTGGAAGCTTCTTACCACATTATCTGGGGGTAAAAAGTCCTTTACAGATGCCGAGAGTAATTCTGGCAAAAATTCTCACTGTCAACCGGGTAATGCTTAGTGACGGTGCAGCAGAGAAATGCAAAAGTATCTTTGTCTGACACCACAATTTTCCGCCGCATCACTGACCTGTCCTCTTCTATCAGTACAGAATTGATAACATGCTTGAAATATTTTGTAAACCAATTCAGGGCAGAGCAACTGCATCTATAGTTCCCACTGCCTAAAGTGGGATGCGTGTGTTGGTATTTGCTTGGATGGTGCTCCTTCAATGTCTGGTGTGAGAACTGGGTTAAAAGCAAAAGTGTTGATAGTAGTTCCACATATATTATGGACACACACACTGCGTGATCCCCGGGAAGCTGTGCCTGTGCGCAATATGCGGAATGGACTCTCAGAGGTGCTGACTTCTTTTGTAAAGATTGTGCATTTTATTAAGATGCACCGCACAAGTGCCCACCTGTTTGCCACATTATGTGCAGAAATGGGAGCTGAACATGATGCTTTGTTTCACACAGAGGTCAGTTTGTTCTCCAGGAGGGAAGGTTTTAAATTGTGTTAAGCAACTCTGGAACAAAGTGAGACGCTTTCTCCTGGGTTTAGACCAGATGAAAGAAGAGTCTCTGTGTGACCTCTTTGAAAAGCTACATTTTCTAAACCTCTCACTGGATGGCACAGAAAAGAATCCACATCATTGGCTATGAATGCAAAAATGTCAGCATTCAAGAAGAAGTTGGAGCGTTGGAGGAGGAGGGTTAATGTCTGCATTCCGATGCATTTCATTATTAGCAGATGCTCTTGAGGAGGTGGAGTATGATCTTTTCATGTGTTGCTGAACTAATGGGAAACCATCTCAGAACCACTCTCATAAGTACTTTGCAGAGGACAATTGTAGCATCAATGACTGAGTGGTTCAGCCTTTCCTATCGGACGTAGGGGCCCGCCCACCTCCCAATATACCCCCAGGAGGAACTAATGGAACTTCAAAGGGACCGCCTACTGGAGAGTCAATTCAAAAAATTGTCCTTGGGTGGATTTTGGCAAAATGCAGTTTCCTCCTTTTATCCAAATGCAGTCAATGTACTGTTACCTTTCAGCACCTCGTATCTTTGCAAGATTGGATTTTCAACTTTTGCAGCCCTAAAGACTAAATATCGGCAAAGCTGGAAGTAAACCTGTGGTTGGCTATTGCAAAAATGTAACCCAATAGTGATGGCTGGTTGCTGAAAGGCAGGCCCACCATTCACACAAGCTCTCCAGTATGCCACTGTCCAACTTGCAAGTGTCTGCATTCATAGTAATCCAGTTTTTGTACTTAGTATGTCCTAAATTACTGTAGGAAATAAATATCCAACGCTACTTCTAGCCACATCCCCTGTAGCAAAAAAAAAATCAGAATGCTGCGTTTACAAATATTTGCCCTCTAATTTGAGTTATCGCAAGCAGTGATTTTGAAAGAATGTTGTTTGGCACCCACACCTCCATTTGGCACCATTCTACACCAGATAAACATTTTGGAGTCCATGTGGATAGAGGGGCCCAAGTCAGGTACTTTTTTCTTAGGGAGGGCTTGGGGGTCAAACACGTTTGAAGACCACTGCCTGTAGAGTGACTACCTTGTTATCAAGAAAATGTAAAAAAGCAAAAAACCTAATTGCTATCTTGCTGGCATCGCTATATGTTGATTGCTAGTTTGGATGAGCACTTATCCTCCCTGGTCCCTAGGGGACAGTGCACGTGTGGGCTTAAACGGTAGAAGCTTAATGTACTAAAACCTTTGCAAAATCCCTGGTTGCTTTAAAGTGGTCAATTATCCACGTGCTTGCTGTGCCCCTGTGTGCGACGTTGCTATGTGTCCGGTACGGTGCATATACAGCTCGTACACATGACCGAACTGTCAGTGGGTAGGAGCGAAATCATTCCGGTCCTTTACTGTGAAGGAAAGAGTTGCACGGACCCAGCGATACTCAAGATTTGACTCTGTCGTCTGCTTAAGAACATTGCAGTGTCGCATAGCCCCTGTGAGAATGTGTCTCTTGTATATAGAGAGCACAATACTTGTAATTTTCAATAAGTTGCCCAGACAGCTGCATGCCAGTACACAGACACCCGCTGGCATAGATTTCCCTTGTGTGGGGATTGTTGATGTGTGGCTTGTGGGAAGCGTGTGTGACTTTTGCAGCATCTTTAATATTGCTTAATTCTGAAGCAGGGTGCCAAGTGGCAACGTTTTGTTTGGCTAGCATGAATGCTGGCTAGGTTTTGAAGTGTGTGGCAGACTGTTTGAGCCGCTGTTTGGTACAGGGTGTGCTGCACACACCGCCAGGTGTAGTCTCAGGCTGGGCATGGTTGAAACGCCCTGATGAACTAGTTCTTTGATTCCTGCGTTCCTCCTTCTGGTGGCACAGGGTGCTTTGGGCTGAGATTTTCTGTTATTCTGCACACAGAGAATGGTTGCAGCTATTGGCCATCTAAGCTCTCATGAAGAAGGGAGAGAAAAAGACTCCTCTAACCAACAGTGGACAGATACCCCCGTCTATTTATTTCTCTCAACAATGCTTGCAACCTGAACATTGCTTTCACTGAAGCCATTGAACACCAGCAGCCAACAAAAAAAGTGGCATCCATTAATGGTCCAGCAACTGAATTTGACCTGCCCCCCCCCCCCCCCCCCCGGTTTCAAGCTGGGGAAGATTGTTGAGATTTGTGTAATGTGAAAAGTGTACAGGGCAGGTACTCTGAAGTTCAAGGTCAAAGCACCCCTAAAGAGGTTCTGTAAAGCTGCCCACCATAAAAAGCGAACTGTCGGGCATTCAAAGACTCATTTTATATTGTAATGCTTTCGAATATTATTTTTTCACTGCTGGAAGTTACGGAGGCTATACCCGCGAGGCAGAGCTTTTTACGCCATTTATTTTAAAGGGCAAATAGATGGCTTGTTCATCCCCGTTTTCCATTGCCTTTTCGGTTCACAGTAGGGCTAGTTGTGCCAGACTTTATGCGCAGGTGACCGTGTTCTAATTCCCATCATGACTCATGCTCTACTCCATCTATGTTTAGTTTGTTCAACACTTTGGGGAAATCGCTACATGAATATAAACAAATGCAAGTTTCAGGGACTCTGGATTACTGCATATTCTAGTTATACTTATGTCACATTCTCTATATAGGTTGATGAGGTTCCCAGAAGGATTTTATTGCCCCTTCAGTGCGTTTTTTTTCAACCACTTGACCTCAGCAGTTAATTGAAGATAGTTTGCCTGTAAACTTTATTGAATGCTTGCTAGGGATAATGATCCCTGTCATTAATTTTGAAAATATCTTTTTTGATCATTGTTTCTGGGGTGAATGCTTTTTCTTTTTATCTAATGATGGCACCAGTACATTCTCGTTAGATGATGTTGAGCTATTTTCTTGCTTGTCTGGATTTTTCAGCAGCCTTGTGTATTGGGACTGGTGCGGTATCAGGAGTTTTCTGACCTGGGCGTGAAAGGAGCGCTGTGAATTGCTTTGCTATTTGAAAGTGGGAGGTCACTTTATTCCCTATGACACAGAAAATGTTACAAGGCATTGAATGATGAAATACCAAAATCACCAAAAAAAGCCTTGGCACTGGGGGGGAAAACCCATGGCAGTTAAAAGGTTATGGCAGTGGTCTTCAAGCCTTTTTATGCTGAGCCCCCATTGAGTAAAATAATTTCTGCCCCCCGCCACAAATTCTTATATTTGCTGTTATAAAGTCACCATAATTCTTCAAGCCCCCCATCAACTGACATCCTTCGAGCCCCCCAGTTTGAAGGCCTCTGCCATACGACGCCCTAGCTGTTCAGCATACAGACGCCCCCTTTTCGTGGGTGGGGCGACTCATTCCCTGTTCCACACAATGACTGTTCTACGGATCAGGCTGATTGCTTTCAAACCATTGCCAAGTAGGGGATAAATGCTCCTACTGGCTGCCCCTCTCTGGCTTTAATGCTGTTGCTGCTCCAATGCCCCCACAATGTTCCACACAAACAGTCCATGCCTTCCTCAGATAGGTGCACCCGACCCTCTACCTAATAGGTCATCTACATGTATCCAGCTGTGGTGCATGTGTGAGAAACCATGCCTCTGCAAAGTTAACCCATGGCTTGGTTTACTTTTTTGCAGGATTTTTCCACTGCTGAGAGCGCTGCACTAGTTCAGCTGTAGTGCATAATTTATTGCACATTAGCGGGGGTGGTGAGACTTCTAACACTTCTGGAGGATAGTGCCTGGCTCATATTAGCAAATGCCTTCCTGCTAAGGTGTAATATTTTCTTTTTGTTCGCCAGTAAAGATCACTTTGGTCATGGGTTCTGTCACTGCATACCCTCCTATTTCTTGTACATGTTGCTGTCTGCAAGGTGGGACTCTCTGTGGTTGATATTTACATTTAAGAAAATGAAACATGTGTTCGTCTTTTAAAGGACACACACAAAATGATTGCAGCATTTTAGGTTCAAGAGCTCTGCAGTTAAGAACGTATTGCCTCTCCAGAGAACACGCCTCTAAATTTGCGAACAGATGCAACTAGTTAAAGCCACAATGGGTGGAAGTCTTGGAGGATGTTAACCAAGCACCAAGAGACGCTTCACTCATAAATCGGGACACATCAGGCAGGAACATCTATAGCAAGCCCACTATAAATTAATAGTTTTGGGTACAGACCCGATTCACAAATACTTGGCACATACTAAATTTACATATTTTATTTCTTCTTTTAGACAATACCTCAAATCATCATGGCATTCTTTGATTCAGACAATTCTCTGTGCATTTGAAAGGATGGGGAATTTGGGCCTTTGCAATTCCTGGTGAAGTTAATTGGACATTTCTGATAGAGGGTATCAATGAAAGTAGAAGAGAAATACGTGAAGAAAAGGATTTCAAGGAGTCCTGCTTTTCTAGCAATGTATTTGTATTTTTTTTTTTTGTTCATCTCTTTGAAGTTTGAGGAGGGTACATCTGACGTCCCTATGCAGAGTCGTTCCCCTTATTCACACATACAGATCAATGCCTACTTCATGTACAGCATCTCTTTCCTCTGGAGTAACTATAGATGGTCTACTGATTTCTCTTATGTTATTGGCAAAGCGCTATGGGTTTCACGCCCTCGGGGACCGTAGTCCAGGTCAGAGTATGTGTGCAGCTAGGACAGAGAATGGATTGCTATTGGCGAATCACACTCTACCTCCTTAAAGTTAGGTATACAGTCTTTTAGAATGAAAGTAAAACAATATCATTAGGGTATTTATCTGTAGGTGAATTTATTCCCATAAAGTCCGCCAACACATGTTTCGACCTTGGCCGTCTTCAAGGCCTTGAAATTGAACACTTGCTATGGTGACCAGGCTTGGAAGTTGATTGTGAAAATATCTTGAAACAATTTTCTGATAGTACTTGATGATTAAAGGGTTGAGTCCCGAGAGACCTGTCAATGGCCGGCGCGTTGTGCTAAAAGTCTTTAGTGGTGCTTGGACATCCTGGATTGGTTCCCCAAATCGAAATTCCTAAACTATCTTTTTTGATTTTTTTTTACCTTAGATGCAATCCTGAAAATGTAGTCCACGGGTTGGGGAACTAATCTAGGATGTCCAAGGGAGAGCGCAATTCGCAAATACCAATCAGTTTTCTGTCTTAGTCATTCAAGGTCTTTATGCGTAGACCTTGTGGTATTGGTGACGCAGCTCGCCACTATTTATAAATTATAGTGGTCACGGCTTACTCTCAAGGTTATGTACCCATACACACTTTTATGTGTGCAGCTACACTGAGTTGTGGGTAGCTGCATGGGGAGAGAGGGAGGCAGGCAAAGCGCCATGGAGAGCAAGAATAAGCAAAACTTCAAGAGGGCGGATAGGGTCACGCTTAAGGGGGGGAGTCACCCCAGTGTACAGCTCAGGCAAAATGTTTGTTGTATTGGTAGTCGCATTATGAAGTTTCAACTTGCCTTTTTCATACCCGCAGCCAAGAAACAGTGTTAAGACACAGGAAACATTTGATGAAATAACAAAAAGCTATAACTGAGGCTTTAAAAAGGAAGGTAGAGGAGAAAAAGCAGCGACTGGTGGAATCTGGAAAAACAAGAGAATTATATTGTAAAAGCTGATGGGTGAAAACTGACTATTCCAAAATGTATTAATGGCTGTTCACAAAAGCTCAAACCTTTTTGGCAGGGATGGCTAGTGCTCTTCATTCCTCCTACATTCTTTCCTCAGAACCTGCCTCTTACTTCACCTGGACAATTGATAGACACAGCATTAATTCGGCAGATGTCTGTGTAATGTTGCAGTTCCCAGAGATGTAGCTGTGCAACAACTGCTAAATATTGGACTATACCCGTCAATTGTCTTCTACAAATGTTTTGTCGGACCGATCTAATTTGACAAGCTCAACTCTATCACCACGTCTTCTTAACAGTGTGTTCTTGTTACAGTATGACGGTCATGCCTGTTTGGACCATGAAGTGACACCTACACGTTACCACACACCTGTGCAATCTTTCAGATTACGGTTTTTAAAAAAACAATGGAATTGGAACATCCCCAGAACAGAGTTTGGTTGCTACGTCAGCCACTGCTACTAATCTACGATGTAATTGTAGCTCACATGCTGCTCTGTGAAACCGAAGATGCAAGTGCTATTGTGTGCAGGACTATTATAGTTGATCTGGTGAATTTGTAGGTTGGTGCCAACTTGTAAATGGTACATGTTTTTGTGCTATTGGATTTTTGTTGGGGGTTAGCTAATGTTTTCTTGGGTGTGGTGAAAGGTCGAACTAATTTGTAGCTGCTCATAATGATATTGGGTGAAGTGATTGACAGTCTTGCCATGCATTTAGACCTTTAACGGATTCTGTTTAGGTCACAAAGTGTTTATTTTAGTGCAGTGATTTGTAATTGTGGGAGTTTATTGGGTGTGATGCCATGTTAGCTAGAGGCGAGATATGAAATGAGTTTAGAAGCTGGTTCATGACATTGTGGGGTGGATTTGTAGTTTTGTATACTATATCAGCAAACCTTAGTTAATGACATTTGAGTGCTCTAGCAAAGATGGCAGGTAACGGCTGCAAATTCCATGTTTTCCAGTACACTAGCCATAAATCTAACCCTATAATAATACCACCCATTTTACACACAAGGAATCAAAACCCTTTTCCTAAATCGCTTGAAAGCAACATCCTCCTGAAGTTGTCTGCAATAATCGTTCACAGTTTCAAACCCATCCTAAAGTTGTCACAGGGTCATCCTGGAGTAATCCCCCACCTATCCTGAAGTTGTCATGGTGTCATCCTGGGCTAATCCCCACCCATCCCTGAAGTTGTCTTGGGGCCATCCTGGAGTAATCCCCACCCATCCCTGAAGTTGCCATGAAGTCATCCTGGAGTAATCCACACCATCCTGAAGTTGTCATGGGGGGTCATCCTGGAGTAACACAAGATCACCACTGGAAGTAATCAGAACTCCTCTTGGAGTAGTTTCTGTGATAACTCTAGATAGTCATCTCATTTGAATATTTCAGCCTATAAACATACTTAAGGATGGTTTCGAATGATCTCCCTGGACTAGCCATGGATGACTCTAGGATGGAGTCACCTGATGACTCAAGAATGATTCCAGGAAGATCTTCCTTTTTGACTTGGGATACCAGAGCGTTGTGCCCCATGCCTGATCACCAAATGTGGGTGTAAGGTGCCCTTTTCAAGACTCAGTTCTTACACAGATTTCATTGTGAATGCTGTTTTCAAGAGCCCAGCAACACACACACACATGCTTGTGTGTACCCACACATATACACACACCTCAAATACCAACACACAGAAATACCTTGAGCTCCACGACAGTCTCACATAATTCATATACAACACACACCAACACGTTATGCCTACTGAACCATGTACACACACCAGACACCATAACAATTGTACATGCCTCACAAACATGCTGCACTCCCAACAGCATGCTCACATTCCATCTGTTCCCCTATATACATACCTCTAGACACACACGACTCCCAACCTTCTATATACAGACACCTCCCAAAAAAAAGACCACATGTCATCCACACCACGCACACACCTCCCATACACACAAATAAAAACCACCCAAGTACAGCCGCCCCTCCAAGAGTCAGACTTCCCTAAAGCAGTCTTGCCACACTAACACACCTTTTATGTACACATCAGATCCTCGTTCCTAGCACCAACACTCCTCTTTTACACCCACACCTAAAGAATCTCTCATGCACACAGCTATAATACCCTTCCCCACCAGCATCTTATTCCCGCCACACCCTCCACACATGACCCATGCACATATACCTACTTGCGTGTACATCACAATTACACCCATCTACATCTACAATACCCTTTCTACACCACACCCCACCTGCCATACATTGTACTGAGTCCAAACGCACACCACAATCAAAACAATGAACAAGTCCTCACCAGCACACCTATCTCCACCACACCACATACATTATTTCCACGAACACACACACCACTGTCACCATGAGACCACCTGAGGATCTACACTGTACATATGTATGACTCATAAATGAGGCTGCCTTTTCACTAATATGGTACCTTGTGTCTTGCTTCGTCCACATGTGCCAATGCTTCCCATGGCCTCTGCCAACTTGGGCGTCAGGTTATCTCTCTGATCCATCCTTCACTTGCCACCTCGAACCGTGGAGTGTAGTTTGGTATTGGTGTGCATACAGAGCATGGGGGGGGCATTTTAGTGTTTCGCCCTGGGCACCAAATGGACTAGAAACTGCCCTGTAAATACCTAAATGTGTCACTGCAAAAAAAGAATAGCCCTCTCTGCTACACATTACAAAAGGGAAACTACATCATGTGCATATAACAAGAGCACAACCAGTCTGCCATGCTTCACTGCCCAAATGTGTTCCTCTGCGCAGGATAAATGCTTCAAATCGCCACACTGCAGGAGAAAACAATCTAAAAAATTACTATCTGTCGTTCTTTTAACTGGTATACTGAATACGAACGGATGCACATAACAAACAAAACAAATTCCCCAAAATGCACCAAAATAACGCCCTTCTCCACAAAAATGATTACTATGTGATAGCTTTAAGACTTGATGTAAACCAAATTCGCTTCGTAACGAGGTCGACCCTCTCCACTAAAATCACAATCGAGCATGCGCCAGCTTTAAAACATACTGTAAAGCAAATTTGCTTGTTAATAGAAGAAGAATGCCCGTGTTCATCGGCTCTCTGCCACGAAGCAGTCTCATCCCCAAAATACACTGATATACCCCCTGCCCGGTCAGGCCTTATTGTTCTTCTTTTAAATTTGCTTCGTATGGGAGCAATGCCCCTGCTCAACAGCATGCTGCCGCAAAGCTATCTTACGACTTGCTGTCTTCACCTCGTCGTCATCTTTGCACAAGCGGTAAAGTGGCAACGTGAGGCTCGTGACTTGCCAGACACGTCGGAACATGTCAGTCACGTGAGGAATAGTAAGCGAGGGCGTTGCTATGGTCCGTTTCTCGCAAGGTAACAAGACAGTACCGTACTTTCATAGCCACCCCCTGGATGCTTTGAACTGTTACGCGTTTCCGTGCACAATAGTTAAGCATGCCTAGTAGTATACTACTTAGTGAGGCATGATCTCTAACTAATCACTTTCAGTAGGTGTCATCTGATGCATACATTCCAGCCCTCTGGAATACCTGAGAGGGAGAACTAACCACAGAAATCGGGAGAATTACATTTTCCCATAGGATTGCTTTACGGTTAGGCAGGAGATACTAAAATATAGCGCTCTTTTTAATTGGAAAATTGGGTTTCTCCCGCCTTAATTGGACGATTAGCATCATGCTTGTGTACAAGGGCGATATAAATAAAATAACAATATCAATGCTGATGGTGTGCTACCTTTTGTATCTTTTAACAGATGGGCTTCTAATTCAGATTTTCCATACTATACTTCAGGAAAGTTGTAATGCTTTTAAAGACAGATGGGCACGGCCAGGCATGGGCTTGAGGGTGAAGCAGCAGACATCGCTCTGCTTTGTCGCTCAAACAGCAAGAACCTGTCATTTTTCCCACCTCAGAGAGCAGTTTGCGTGGGTGCAGAAAACCAACAGAGGCAGAGGACAAACTACTGACAAGGCAAGATCAATAGACCCCCTATATTGAAATGATGAAGTTAAAGGCTTATTCGCTCTGTGCACCTTTTAGGTGGCTCACACCTCCAATAATTAGCATTAATGAAATAGCATGTGAGTTGCAGAGGCATAGATAGGGTAGGGCTGGAGGGAAGTTGTGTTTACAGCTCCAATTAAGTCATTTACTATCAGAAGACTGCTTTGAAAAAACACTGGCATGCACTTTGAGTTCAAAGTTTGATGGTAACGCTTGATTAAAGTGAGCACAAGAGTTCCTATGATGAGCTTTTTTGGGCGGGGAGGGGCAGGAACTGGGTGGGAATGGCCATAGGGATTGGCATAGCCATGGGCAGTCAATGGGTGGGCAACTTCAAGCTTTGTGCCCCATCTCATATGCCATTTCTCCCTATCTGAACTCTTAATGCAATAGTTTCAGATTATAGGTGTCTCTGCCATCCAAGCTAAAAAATGTTTTGTTGGTGTGAAGGTTTGTATGCATGTTTGTGTGCATGCACGCGAAGCAGTTTGTAATGTTGTGTGTGTTTATATGGAGGGGATGTCTGGAAGTGCACGCATATGAATGAATGCAGTGGGAATGGTGTATATGGGTGCTAGTGCGCGTGTGAATGACAGTTCAGTGTGAAGGTTCTGGGTGCTTGTGTGAATGGCAGATAAACTGTATTGGTGCGGGATTCGTGGGTGAATGTGTGTGTATATGTGTGTGTGCATCTGTATATGTGTAAATCTGTGTGTGAGTGTATGCATATGTGTATGGGGCCAGAAGAGGGGCACAGGAGCATGAACATCTTTTGACAGGAGCATGGCTTGTTTTACCAGGTTTTTTTGGGCAAAGCAAAGGCAACTTGAGTGTTATTATGTGAAGGAGGAATTCGAGCGGGGGGAGGGTACAACAAAGGGGCTGGCTGGAAATTCTGTACTCGTATTAAGAGCAAAGCAGCATGTTTGTTGGCTTAGGTATGACAGAGGTCTGGGGGTTACTTCGAGCTCGCCGTCTCTGCTCCCAGGGCCCAACAACCCTCCCCCAGAATACAAATGAAGGACTCGGCCAAGGGCAAGTTAGAACTGTCGTTTATTACACAAACCGACAGGAATCATACAGGACTTTTGCACATTTCCAGAATCACCGCTCCCGAGTGTCGGGCCATTTTATTGCACTTCTGCACCACAACATGGGCCCTTCCCTGAAAAACCTACGGGCCGGTCTCTCTGGTTGGGCGATCGGAGTGGTATCCCTTATGGATAGCACCTACTGATTTTGGTTCATTGGCCCTCACATGTCGGGTGGCTGGCCTGCCCATTCCCCAAGAAACTGTCTATTACATTGTTGCAGGATTACCATTGTCCCTTGCCCTCTGCCTGCCATCCCTGGAATTCTGTTCCCTGATTGTCTGGAGCTGATCTCCACAGGCCTGGGACCCAGCTCTGTTCACAGCACTCTGTGCAACTTCTCTAGGTGATGAGAATGACTGTGTTCCCGATGTAACTGTTAGCAGTACCACTTTTGTCTGAGAGTGCCCTCAGCATTGCAACTTTGTTAACGATTCCATGTTTCAGTTCATGTCTGTGTGGCTGAGAACCAATCATCTTCCCACCGCGGGTGAATGACTATTGTCTACCTCAGCTGCATCACGTGGTTGAGGACCACAAAATCAAGCTCTTCTGGTCTGTAATTTACGTGGATTTATTCAGTTTTGCATATGGCCCCTTGTCGTTTTAGGTTTGGAATATGCCGTTTGTCTCTGACCTTGGCTGCGAGCCCTGGCCTGCTGTTCTGTGCAGCCTGGTTCTGCTTCCCCTCTTCTCTCGTCCTGCGGCTTGTGGCCTCATGTAATCCTCATTATAATTATATTATGATTTCTACATATCTATACCATGCTATGTTTCCCATAGGTTAGTCATATTTGGTCGTTATATGGTCCTGTATTTCCATAGGGTTAGTTGCCATTGCATCTGCAAGCTTGCTCTGAATCTGTTTGCCTTGTGTTCAGCGTTTCTGCTCTTGGCTAGTGAGAAAAATAATAAAAGCTTTTGACAGTATGTATGTGTCTGTCCTCTATCTAAAGAACTATGTAAGCAAGTTCTTTGTGTGTGCGCTTGTATGTTTGTGTAACTTCATTCATGGCTGCGAGTGTACTTCGTGAATAACGTAGCTGTGTCGTGGTGTCACTGACATCAGCACATTGGTTCCTCAGCATTAGTCAACGTCATCCATCGAGGCATTTAGGTCCATGACCAGTGTTGAGGCACCTGTGGCCAAAAATACATTCACTGGATAATGTTTGAATGGCTTTCTAAGAGGGTATCTGTCCACGTATATGGATGTCGCTGGCCCTCCTAGGGGATGTCAAATATGTCCTGTTCATGGGTGCGAGGGGGGGCATTCCAGAGACCCTCTCTTCAGTTCCCCCTCTGGTCGACTTATCGACCAAACCTCCATACTTCGTCACTCTTCCTTTTGGTAGCTATATCTTTGTTACTCCTCTAAAATGTCCATAGTAATATGCATGGTCATCGCAACTTCAGGTCATATAACTGCAGTACCCTTCTGGGTTGCACCATACCCATTTCACCCAGTATCAGTTGTCAAAGGGATTATCAAATGTTATCATCTCAGTCGGGAACAGTGGGCACTGCTTTATCTTTGCTCTCATGTTATTTCTTTCTTCCATCAGCTTGTCCTTCTTCTTCAACGTTCACATCTACTAACACTTTCATCCCTATTGTCTTCTCAGTAGTTTTGCGACATTGTGTAATGCAGATCTTTATAACGCAGTCCTACTAGTATTAATATTAGCGCCCCTAGAAATACCTTCAGTCCATCTGCTAACCATGTTGGCATCCATGACCATATGTGTGACAACCAGCCAGACTCTCAAGGATATTGCGGCACGAAATGGCAAATTTTGAGGCATGAAATGGCACATTTTGAGGCATGAAATGGCAAATATTGTGGCACAGACATTTAATTTATTGCAGCATTTTTACAGGACATTTTGTATGAACTGGAGGGTGTAAGATTGCCACATTGCAGGAGAGAGTCAGAGTGCAAGGCTACAAGGGAGTCACAATTTCATTATTATGTATAATTTGTTTTAATTTAATAGGAATAGTCCCAGATGTCTCTGGCTTGGCAGAACAGTGTTTGTTTTGGCTTTATTTTTGGTTTATTCTGCATGCCCATTTAATAGTATTAACTAAATTGATCATTATCGGTTGTAATGCTGAAAATATTCCCCCTCTATATTTTCCAGTCCCCCAAACACCCACACACTGAGTATGTGCATGACAGAGTGAGAGGTTCAGGAATGCAAGTTGTGATGGGGAGTAGGTGAGATGTGTGATGCGTGTTGGTGAGAGAGTCACCAACACGCATCACACATCTCACCAACTCCCCATCACAACTTGCGTTCCTGAACCTCTCACTCTGTCATGCACATACTCGCGTGCTATGTCACAATGCCAAGTCACAATCTGCACTCCCTAGCCCCTGCCACATTACAAATCATACTCCCAACTCGTACCTTACACTCTCCAATTCCTCCTGCAGTATACAGTCCTTCATTATTTTGTGGTGCATCTTTCATCCTTGCTATCACACTTTTCCCTGATCCTTTCTCCCAAACTGCAGCTCACTGCCTCTTTCCGGCCAATTCCTTCCTCTCTGCTTTCTGCTCCCACTGAGCACACACTCCGTCTACTTTCTGTACCTCTGCTCGCTCTCAGATTTCTGGCCCACTGCTTCCTCTGCTCTCTTGTGTACTGCTTCCTCTTCTGACCCATTGCTCTCCCTCTGTTTCTTGCCTATCCCTTCATATCTCGCCCATCACCCCCCCTCTCCTTTCCCTCTTGTAGTGTGACCATTTTTAAATTGTTTAAAAAGTTAGATTTTGTCCCAGATCCCCAAAGAATTGGGCATTTACAAATAGAGCCGAGGATATGCTATTTTTAGATAACCCATTTTTGGAAATGAGCAGGTCACCTTATTCTTAAAGGTTACCCGCGCATTTCCACAGGGCTGAGCTTTAGCACAAATTGTGCACTGGCCAGCTGCCTTGAATAGAAGCGCTCTGCCGACAATGTTCTGCAGGCTCCCAGCGCATTTTAATGTGACAAGCCCTTCAGGGGTCTGCCACTGTAAAATGTGACCCAAAAAATTCATTTCTATCCTGTTTAGGGATCGGAAATGCAAGTGACGCAGCAGTCATACCTTAAAAAAATGCATGACAGGGTCATGCAGTGGCACCCCCAACACCTCATGTGCGTAGGTAGGGTTGCCTACAATTTCTGCACATTTAAAAGTGCATCTTGCTTGAAAATGTGTGATGTGCTTTTAGATTGGCAGAAACCACCCCTGATTTGCGCAAGGAGATGAAAAGGGCCATCTGAATGTGCGCGCATATAAAATGTGCCCATTCAGGTGTCCTTTGTTGATTGGGCTGCTCTTTATTTGGTGCAAGTGATGATCTGTTTGCACATTTCATTTCTTGTATCAAAAAATGTTTTCGGAACCGGGCCCCCTGAGTGTGTGGTGTTCGTTTTTTTTTTTTTAAGGGGTTTCTGCAAAACTGCAGTTTTCGCAGCATTTTGCAAGATAGCAAAATCGCTATAAACTGGAGGGTCTGACCAGCTCTGGTCTTTTCCTGTTCCTTTGGCATCCTCCTCCATTTTGGCCTGCATTTTCGATAATCTTGTCACTGCTTCTCTTAGTGTGCCATTCTTTGTCATTTGCAAGCACGAACGTGCAACAGGAACTCCAGATCCTGGCGCAAACTCCTCCTTCCATTGCTGTAAGCAGGTCTAAAACATATCCGTTCTGGAGAGCCATCAACCTTATTGCTCACAGCTCATCTTTTATCGCGTTGAAGCCATTTACTTTAGTTTGTCTGCATCAGCTCCCATCTTGTTATCTGTAACCATTTTGTGTTTGCACAGCTGGAACTACTGAGACAAAACATGTGCTCAAGTGGTACATAGTCTAGTGATGCTTCTGATGCTGATGAGAAATAGTTCTCTTTTCACTCTACTCATTTCTACTGATCTCTTCTTTCTTCCGTTTTCTTCCACTTCTACTGATCTCTTCTTTCTTAGGGAAGTTGTCCATCTTGATGTCCTTTTGTGGTACCACCAGTGCTGGCATGTTGATGTGTACAAACAAGCAAACTCCTCCCCAGTCGGATGGCAGCTTCTCGTATGCCTTGGATCCGCACCCCAATAGTGATTCATTAATACTGCCATGCCAACCTTAATTGCTGGATGCTTTTGTGTGTACCTACACTCTGTGTTTTCTCCAACCTTTACTGCACCGTCATTCTGGAAACACAGTGCTGGTTTCTTAAGTGGTATTATGGGCATGGGTCCATCTTCATTGTCCACCCAGGTCAGTAGCCTGGTGCTCGCATCCCATTCTTTCAGGCATTTATCATTTTCCCCTTGTACTGTTTTTACTGGTGCTTGTACTAGGGTGTGTGCCTTGCTACATACTACTCCCTCCTTCCACACTTCTGCTGTGTATACCTGGCCATACACAAGCATTTGTGTTCTTTCCCAGCATCCTTGTTCTCCTATTTCTTTGAACCCCACGCCCCCACCTATTTTCGGGCAGGGCAATTTCTTCAGTGTTATTGCTTTTCTCTCTCCTTTCTGTGGGCTGTCATCATGTGGAGAGTCTTTATGTAACTGTCTTCATAGGTAAATGTTACCTTGGACATCCATCTCAATGTTGCTGTTTTCCCTTGGAATCTTCCTCCGGTTGTAACCATGCATAGGTACATAAGGCATTGGGCTCTTGCTGCTGGTATTTCTGTTGCTATACATGTTCTGGAGGCACCCATGTCATATGGGATTAATGAGCAGACATAGCATTTTCCCCAGTGGTTTCTTTGCCTACTTTGGTCATGTGCTTGTACCACATATTATCAGACGCTCTAGCAGTATCAGTGAGATATAGGTTCACCCCTTCCATGTCTGTGTCAGCACTACACTTACCTCTCCTTACTGGGCTTACAGTGCTCACCTGTCCACCTGACATGCTTGTTTCATCTGCTGAAGTTGGGGTAATGTTAGTAGAGGTGTCATGATGCCTACCCCCGGGGAACCAGACCAGGTCCAGCAATCCCGGAAGCAGGCATCAAGTTACTTTGAGCAAGCCCAAAAACCCCTGCTAGGGGCTGTTTGGGTGCGGTCCTGGCGCATATGGCGCCAGGCTCATATGAAGTCAGTTCTGGCGCCATAGTAGAAATTACCTGATGCAGACCATGCTGCAAGCTTACCTGATGCAGACCATGCTGCAGAGCTCCAAGCCAAATGAGGCTTGAAAGGGACTATTTTACCTAGGGACTATTTTTTTACTCGGGTGGGGCTGGGGAGGAATACTTACCTGGGACTACTTTGGAGGCTATTTAAACCACGCCCGAAGAGCAGCACACACTTCGCGTTATTCTGCACCCAGCAGCGTAACGCTCACCGTGTCTGCAACCCTGCATCCAGTCTTCTGCCACGCCCGCCTCGAGTCTGCAGCTCCTAGAAAAAGGGAGGAACAGAAGGAGAAGAGGTTAGAATAAGAGCAAAACCTTAGATCCTTACCTGAATTCCGGATCCACCGCGCCTTCGAGCTGGAAGAAAGAAGCATTTTATGCGTAGCGCCACGCTGAACTCACTGTTCTTCGCAGCATCCTCACGATCCACCGCATCCTTCTGCACGTTCCCGCCGCACTCTAGCACCTAAAGGGAACACAAGAACAGCAAAGGTGAGCCAAGGGAATAAACTGAGGCAATCGTAACTACCCCCATAAACTTACCTGATTACCGCTGGGGTTACTATTCCTCTTCACGGGTCTGCGCAGTCTCCATTGCATCCTCGCCGTACCCCGGCCCCTAAGGGGAACAAAAGGACAACAAGGTGAGACTAAGGGACAAACAAGGGGAACTCTTCTCACCACAATAGACTTACCTAATTTTACCGCCGGAGGCATTATTCCCCGAACTTCATATTTTCTCTCCACACCTGAATAAGGGAGCAAGCCACAGGTTACATTCTGGCCTTATTTTATTGAACTGTGTAGGATAAGCCAAATCCTTACCTGAACTTCGTCATCTACCACGAGGAACTCTTCGCTGGGGTCAAGCTGCAAACTGCAAGGAATCGGACAAGAGTGAAAGTCAGACATGTGAACTCTTACGAACTACATACTTTTCAGAGTCAATGTTGTTCTGGAACTCGCCAATTCCTTCGAGCCAGTGAAGCAACTGGTTATCAACACGCCCCTGCGCTCAATGAAGGATGGAGAGCTCATCTTTTCAAACCATCAGGTGAGACTATCAACGACTTCAAAGGTGATCTGTGGGGGGAACAGCAGGGGGTGGGGGGATTTACGCTCAATCCCACGGGTGGTTAATTCCCTTTCTCCATTTACAGAAGAATATTCCTATGGGCCAAGCAAACGAAGCTAGGTGGGTCAGTCCAGTCCGTCATCTCGGCCCTACGTGTCACATTGGTGGAGACCGCAGCTGTCCAGTTCAGATCGACGCCTCTGTGGGAGCCAGGTGAGCGTAACAAGAGGGTACAGCGGTAACACTAGCAACAAGGGATATTCGCCAAAAAATGAGAGCAAAAACACCACTTCGATATGAGACAAGATAAGCACTAGACAGTGAAGAGTAATTCTTGTGTCAGGATTATTTTCTTCAACACTTTATTGTGGCTAGCTTGGCCACTATTCACTTGGTTAAACTCTCGGTACTTCTCTGGCCCATACAAGTTTCATTTTAACCTGTAGCCCCTTGACCATTTGGCTTGTGTCAATACTTGTTTCTCTTTTCACACTCTTCTTGGGATTGTATGTGCTTTGTCAACACTTGTATTTCAATCAGTTCACTCTGGTATGTGCCACCTGCACAACGTTGCTTTTATTCCCCTTAAAACAGGCTCCTGATTTGCTTTGTCTATGTGCCGCATTCAGAAATGCTGATTTCATCATCCTCATTACTTATTTTAATTCTATACGATATTCAGTAATGCTTTCACTCCGTTCGGTATTCAAAACTCATCTGTTTCACTCTTGAAACCACCTCTAGTTCATTGAGGTTAAAAAAAACTCTCCTCAGTATTCCAAAGTGCTTATAGCAATTTCCAAAACGTTCAATATTCAAGTCTTATTGCAGGGTTTTGGAGTGCCACGGTATGCGTGTTCTCTGTCTGCACTCACCGTCTTCAGGCAGCAGCTCTGTCGGCTTTGTTTCTTTCCTCACTTTGCCTTTTCCGCTTCTAGGGTCTCTGCTCTTCTCTCACAGAGGTCAGGTAGAACACTGCTCGCTCTCCCGCAGGTCCACGATGACCAGAGTGCTTCGGTGCCCCACAGCTTCTGCTTGCACCCGACACAGAGGGTGTACTGGACCTTCTGACCTTCTCTATTGGCCTCCCTCGGCCCCAGCGTCTCTGGTCCTTCTCTGATATGGCTTCTAGCACTCGCGTCTCTCGCTTCTGTCTCACCGGTTCGCCAGCTTTCAGCTCCAGCCGGCTGCTCGCTCCAGCCTGTTATCTGACTCCCCGCCTTGTGAACAGCCCGCATTTTCATATTCATTGGGCTTACTAAATGAACATAGGTGGTGATCATTTAGTCCAATTACCTGACCATAGTTAAATGGACATGTCTGGTTTCTCCATCTGAACTCCTCCATATCCCTCTTCTTAGTCTCAGTACCAGAGCAGTGTTTGGGGAGGGCTGCATAAAAGGATCTATTTACAGCTCTGTGTTGTCTTCGCCTCACTTTGGTATTTGGCTGACGTTTATCTGAATTAACAGTGTGAGGCTATGTGTCTGCATTAAGAATATGAAATGTGTATATATATATTTCTCACCCAAATGAGGATGTGTCCTCTTATTTGGTCTCTTCCTCGTCCTAGTACTTTAGTGGTTGAATGAGGGAAGGGTAAGGTTGATGCTCAGAAGTAACAGGGGGATACCATGTCTTGCTATTGAGCCTCCTCCTTTTCACCCTCTTTCTCTATCTTTCTACTCGATAATATCGGCTGCTGTTTTCATGACTAGAGTGAAAGGGGTAACAATAGCCCGTAAATACGCCTGGGATTGCGGGTTCATCCTGGAATGGGAAGGAGGAATACTACGTCTCCCTTTGGGACGTCCTCTCCCCAAAGACTCCACCCAGGTGATCCTCCTTCATTTCTCCACCCTAGGGTCAGGATCCAAAAGAGGTGGCCTTTCCCTAGACACCTAGGAAGAGATCCCAGGGGGAGTAGATGTGAGGCCACGTTCAGGTGTCTCACACTACCAATATGAAGTAAAGTAAATAACAGGTTAGCATTTTGCAAAGATCTTTGATAGCTATCCAATCAATGCCATGTTGATTGATTCTGTTGCTTTTAAACTTAATACAATCAAATGTAGCTGGTATTTGGGGCAACCTAGAGTTTGCTTTAATTTATACTGTGCGAAAGTGCATTTTTTGAGCGGTCTACTTGGGTTCCTCCAATCTGCATCCATCTTTTGCTTTCACACACAGCTGGGATTGGAATGTATTGGTGACGGAGTCTGCTGCAGAGTCTTTTGGTTGCGGTTGCGAGAGGACTCTACAGCTTTTGCTCCTGAACCCTGTGAGGACCTGCTTTTGTCCTATTTTTGTTTCACCTGCTTCCATCTGGTGCCTTTAAAATAACCAGAAGTCCGCGGAGCGGCCGCAGAGTCTGCTGCAGAGTCTTTTGGTCTTTAGGCTCTGCAGGCTCCGCGGCGCCCCCCCCAGAAAATCCACCTACTGAATCATTCAAAGACATTTAAAACCTCGCAGGTGACCTGCCTCTCATCACGAGCTGAACGAGCTGAACAGATTGTCCCGCTGTCTTTGGCGGCAACCCACTGCTGAACAAGATACAAACATCTGATCCCAACCAATTAATAACATCCTGGTGAGCCTCTCACCTTCCCAGCGAAGACAAATCCGCCCTCTTTCCAACAACCATCGGTACGGATTGTCACATACACCTAAAGCACCGCTGCCTGCCTCGCGGGAATTCAACGCCGTGACAGGCTCCCCGACTCCCACTTACACACGCTCTGCATCACTGACGCCGAATTTGCGTATCGACTCTCCACTTGAGCCCCGTCGCGACCGCTGACAGCTGCGCTGTCCCCTCGTATGCCCGCATCGGCTGGCCTGGAGCTGCGCGACTCCCCTCTGATGCCGGAGCCTGTTTGTGCCTGGCGTACACGCGCCTCCACTCCACCTGACACCGAACAGACTCCTCTGCTGCTCGTGCTTTTGCGGCCCCTCCCCTGCCACTCGACGTGCTGACTCCCGGCACCCGCAGCTGTACAGCAGCCCCATAACGCCCTATACCAGCTCGTCAGGACTCCGACGAAGAAAGAAATAGCACAACTGACCTCGGCTGAACGCCATAAAGAGCAATCTGAAAGTAGCACCCGCCCCAGCAAACAGGCAAACGCGCGGCGCAGCAGATACTCGTCCTACCCAATTTCGCAGTAAATGCTGCCCTAAAAATGCTTTTATTCAAAACCCCCTCCTTTTAATTATATTAAAAACCGGGAAAAAAAAAAGAAAAAAAAAAATCTCCCCGCCTCACCCCCTAGACCCCGAACATCACAAGACCAAAAGACCAGTCCCAACAGAACAGAAAGAATATACGTCAACGCCCCAGTCGACTAATCGAAATCTACAACAGACAAACTGTAACTCGACCTACTGCAGAAAACCGTGAAGAACAAACATCTATCTACGCCTACCGATCAGGAGACCGAAAAGGTTCGACCCTTGGATCCTGATCTAATCTCTACCGACTAACTGAAGTCTGTAATAGACTACCTCCAACTCTACCTACCGCAGAAAATCGTAAAGAGCAAACATCTGCCTACCTTCGCTGATCAGGAGACCGAAAGGGTTCGCCCCTTGGATCCTGAAACCTCAACCCTAACCGCTCCAGAGAAACAAAACGATCATACAACCTCGTACCATTCGCCGATCAGGAAACCGAAAGGGTCCCACCCTTGGATCCTGAAAGCGCAACTTGATCCTCTACAGAAGAGCGAAACAAAGATACACCTGCGCAGCCTCGCTGATCAGGAGACCGAAAGGGTTCGACCCTTGGATCCTGAAAGCGAACTCCAAAAAAAAAAAAAATCGCGGAAGACCGCAACAAACATACATCTGTGCACCCTCATCGATCGGGAGACCGACAGGATACGACCCTTGAATCTCAAACGACACACCATCTAACCCAGCTCAATCTAGTACAGTAAGCTGCATAGAACCCTACTCTCGGCCCCAAAACAACTTGACCGCACCAAATACCAAAACGTTTGAATTAGACAAAGACAAAAGCAGCAAGCCCTAACCAGGGGGCCAGTACTCTGAGAAATCAAATAGGAACCTCCCAAAACTTAAGTTTAGCAAACTACAACCGGGAAACAATGACAACAATTCGCACCAATAAACAACACCCAACTCAACGCCCAAAAACAAGACAAACAACCAAGACCGCGATCGCTAACACCACGGAACAAGATTCACTACAGCTAACACTGGAGCAATCCTTCAAGAAAGTGACATTGTACAAAGAAATCCCAAAGTCCCTGACACAGAATTCACATTCTAAACAGAACTCAGAAGATATCAGAGACCAAATTCTAGAAACTGTTAATTCCACTGTGACATCCCCCCGACTATTAGTGGAGTCACACAGTACAGTAGAAAATCAGCAACTTATCTCAACTGGGCTAAATAGCCCGGACATTAAACCTCAAGCTCAGAATCCAACTACAAAAACTCGACAACCCACCATGTCCGTACCATCATTACCGGCTCTCCAACTCGAACTTGAACAGCAACTGATCAATCCTTCAATTGCTCTGAACCCAAATCACCAGCCCACAAAACAAGACCCTTCAAACAACGTGATACAAGACACCCTAACAAATCTTATAACCAGCAATAAAGAACCCATGGAACTTACAACCAAACAGTTGCAGACAACCACAAAACAGGAATTAACACCGGACAAACAAATCCGAAATCAGCAATCCATAGAATCGAAGAAACAACACGAAATAGATAGCAATCCTCAGGAAATTGCTAATAATCAAGAACCAAAACACACAGCTGACACTCTCGGCTTCAAACCAACCTCAAACTGCCAACAAACTGAACGAACACAAGACTTAACTACAAAATCAGCAGCTCCAACACCAGACCAACTGAAGCAAAAAGAAAAAGCAAGACTAGCACGACTTGCGTGGCTTAAAACCCACAACTCCGCTAAATCCACCAGCACAGTGGAACCAATAACATCCAAAACAAGAAACAAACTGGCAAAACTATCACTGGACATTACTGAAATTGAATCAATCATGACTACTGCAGAAAAAAGAAAATAAGTATTTGGAGACGTAACAGAAGCAAATCAAATGCAATCAACATCAACACCATGCATCCCCTATGGAAACCAAAACAAGCAGATGAAAAAAGAACGGCAACCAGAATTAGATGAATGTAAAACTGTCCCATCACGATTCAACTATGACTCGGATGAATCCTACTATACCCCAGACCCAATAATCAAGAACCAAAAACCAAAAGACCCCCAACAGAAAAACGACAACCACGAACAAGCTGAAGAAGATACACACCCAAGAATTCCAACAACAATGTTAGATTTGCAAAATATGCTCATCGCAACACTCTCCCAGTCGATGATCCCCTTCTTGAAACTATGAAGATTTGAAAGATTCAATAAAAGATCAAGCGACCCTTCTAGTGCTAATCCATTCAAAACAGATACACATCGAACATTTTGTCTCGACAGTGGAATCAAGACTGACAATAGAAGCAGACGAGACACACCGGTGGCAACAAAGACTAGCTGAGATCGCAAGAGGAGACCGACAAGAGAAAACAAAACTTACAGGAGAACTATTACAGATGCTCAAAGAACACCATCATCAGCAAGCAACCAGACCAAACGACCAACGGCTACAAAGCCCGCCGTTTCTAAAATCGCCACAATGTCCAACTCAGACACAACAACTACCTGAAACCACCTCGGACCTCGCCCAACAAATACCAAAAGAACCGAGTCAAAATATTACTAACAAAAAAACAGAAACCATTACCCCAAGCAACACAACAAAGAATCCAAATGAAAACTTTCAGATTTTCGAAAAAGAAAAAACAACAAATGAAATAAAATGCACCCAACAGAAAAATAACAAAAAACGACAAACGGGCTTGCGAGCGTTTCTAAGAAATATAAACCAGAACACCCAAATTGCTCAACAATCAAAGAAGAAACTACCAGTTGCCAACACACAAAGTATTCAAGTTCAGCTAGCCCAGACAAAACCCCAATTAGCGCAACCTATCCCGCCACAATCGCCCATCGACGAGGAATTGCTCAACATGACCACCCATGAAGAACAACCATCAGAAAACAATCAACAGTCTTCGCAACCAATAAGCCAGACGAGTTACATAATAATCGACGAATACGTCTCAATCCTTGACCAACAATCGAAACAAAATCAAGACAACTCTACTGAACTCTCCCTAGAAGAAATCTCAATGATCTCAATGGAAAACATCTCAACAACCACAACCAGAGATGAACCCTACGACCCCATCTCGTCGATCTCGATAACAACACCACCACAAGACTCCAGTCGACACAGCCAGATCCGACCAACATTTGTCAATCCACTACGACAAAATGAAATATATGAAATCCACATTGAAAATGCAAATAAAAACCTGGAACCGGTAATTCTAAATAGAACAAATCTACTACGCCTTTTTGGCGCAATACCTCGCCTGAACAAACTCACAACAAAAGACATTGCTCTGATAACCTTCAAAGACGATCGGAACTTGGACAAGATCGTCATAGAGCTCCCGGACCCCAATAACCAAGAACTCATCATATCAACACGAAGACAATTACACAAATTGGGCTTCTCATGCTGGGCCTCAACATTCACAAGAATACCAAGCAAACCAAAATATAAAGCAACAGCAAGTTACAAAGGAAAAAATATTGACCAAAGGAAACAAAAACAGGCAACTGACGATAGATACTCAAATCATGCCTCAGAAGAAGCAAACTCAAACAGAAATAACAAACCCAACAGAACAAGCTTTGAAACTCCTTCATCAGACATTGCATCTATAGAAGACTCAATAAGAAGCCAACGACCAGACAGAGATGCCCACGCAATTAGAAGAATCTATGACTTCGAAAACACCTTGTTAGAAACAGAATCTACAGAATACTCAATGAACTCAAACTCATAACAATTAACGAACTATGGATTTATGTGGTCATTGTGCTCGTGGAACACCAGAGGAAATCTACATCTATTCACGGACACAGCCGCTGAACTAGAGCAATACCAATTCATATGCCTCCAAGAAACCTGGCTCAGCGATCCACCGGCATGCAATGGTTTTATCACATTCCTAAACCCAGCTATCGTACAAAAACAAGGAAGACCTGCTTCAGGCTTACTCGCCCTAATCAAGATAAACCCTCACAGCACAGCAATACTCTCCGAGAACATAAATCCTTGGACTCAACTGACCACAATAATATGTACAAAAAACCAGCAAAAGCGAGAAGACAAAAACAATTCAACAATCCTAATTCTAAACCTCTATTGGAACCCACTAGCAATATCAACAGATACGTTCCTAGACGGAGTTTTCATCTCAATCGATGAGGCCACAACTAAATACCCGTCATCGGAAATAATAATATGTGGCAATCTGAACATCAAGTTATATGATAAGAACGGTGGCCTCTTAAAGCACTCAGATTTATCGGAAAATGCAAAGAGATGGATAAAAGAAACCACGATACGCAACCTACTCCTTGTAAGTCAAGGGAACACTTCGAAATCCTATACACCAACATGGAGCAGAGGTTCATCCCAAGCAATCATCGATTATATATTTCTATCTGAAAAACTTCACCAATCAGTCACAAACGTGCAGACGATATTAACAGACAGGAGCGACCACAATCAACTTACCGCCCACTCTGAAGCGACACTGGAAAAAATAGAGTCAGCATTACCATCTCCTCTATTAGAACTAAACGGAACAACAACAAGACTGAGAATCCCACAAGCATCCTTAGCCTCATTACCGGAAAAATTCCTACAGGCAAGTCTGACAAATGCTTTAAAAATCGACTACGAATGGATCCTAATTCCGTTCCGACAAACCAGTAAAAATCGCCCGCAGAAAGACCATCGACATTCCTACAACCAAGAAATTGCCGAAAGGAAAAAAAGTCTTAAACCGAACAATAAGACAGTTAAAGAAAACTCCAGCTCTCGATACCTCAAACCAGATTAAAATTCTGAAAAACAACCATCGAAACTGGACCAAATCACAAAAAAGTCTCATTCAGCAAGCAGATGCAGAAAACATATTGAAAATCCACAAATCCCACAATACAAAAGAACTTTGGAACTTACTCAATGACAATCAACAAAAACAGCACAAGCTTACAGCTAATGTAACCCAAGAAAAATGGATAACGCACTTTACTACCATTTACGCACCACGAGAAACAGATCAACAGAATACACAGCCCACAACAGACCCAACATGGAAAGTACACGCAGAATTTGAAGATTTCATCCTCCTGATTAACAAACTCAATACTTCTAGTGCACCAGGCCCAGATGGACTATCCATTGCCATAATCAAAGAAGATCCTAACGCTTGGGCAAGCCTCCTATGCCACATCACAAAACTGATCAATAAACTGCACAGAATACCAAACTCCTGGAGAACAGCAGTAATTGTACCAATCCACAAACAAGGCCCTAGAGAAGACCCCCAAAACTTCCGACCGATCGCTCTGCTCGATCCGCTAGGAAAACTATTCGCAGCAGTACTTCTAAACCAACTCACCGCGTGGGCCATAAAAAATAATAAATTCTCGACCAGACAAACAGGATTCACGGCCAATGTTGGAACAAACCTCAACCTGATATTACTACAAGTAATTAAACATGAAGCTATCAACTCCAACTCGACAATCTACGCAGCATTTATTGACCTAAAAATGGCTTTTGACGCAATCTCACGCGAAAAACTATGGTCGAAACTTAGAACATGGAACTGTCCACCTGATATCCTAGAACCGATTATTCTGCTGTATTCAAAAACCACGATAAAAGTTAGATTGTCGAGACAAGGAGCTACATCATCTGCCATACCAACAGAAAATGGACTCAAACAAGGCTGACCTCTCGCAGCGACACTCAACAACTTGTTCACTGCTGATATCGAAGAACATCTAAAATCACATAAAACCAATCCCCCCAAAATCAACTCGATCCCAGTCCCAGTCATGGCATACGCCGATGACATTGTGTTACTAGACAAAACACCGACTGGGTTACAAACAACACTGGCAGACCTAAGCCATTACATGAAAAAAAACGAACTAACGATCAATACGGAAAAAACAAAGACAATGACTCTCACCAAACCACTAAAAAAAAGAACAAACCAGCCTATCTTTACGATCAACAATGTCGAAATAGAAAATGTTACTTCGTTCAAATACCTAGGGATCACAATAAATCAGTCAAAATCAGAAGAGCAGTGGATAGACAAAATCGAACAAACATCTCAAACGCTATCAAGACAAGGCTGCCTCCTTCACAGAAAATACGGCAAGTTCTCCTTCAAGCCAATTATCTCCTACTACAGACACAAGTACATTCCGATTCTGACCTACGGTACTGAAGCAATGTTGAACGCTCAGAGAGTCAACTGGACAAAATATGAAGCGGCTTTCTGGCGCAAAGTACTTCGACTCCCGCAAACATTTCCAATGCCAAGAATACGCTATGAATTGACAACTCAATCAATTGAATCAGTTGTACAATGGAAAAGACTAGATATTTTTCGCAAAATACTGACAGATGAGAAAACTCCAGCAATTCAAATACTGCGACATAAAGAAAACACCTTCAATACGACAATATTGCAAAAATGAAAAGATACAATGAGAAAAGAAATGGATAGTGAAAATATCACAGAAGAACTGCTTACACTTCGTCCACAACACGCAAAAACAAAACTGCTGCACAACGACTGGATAAAGACCATCCAACAAAAAAATACCTACAAACAGAATCTACATTGCACAAAAGACAATAGGAGAATCCACGAACCACCAGCCTACCTGCAAACCTTCCCAGACCAAACCATTCGAACAACATTTCTAAAAATCTGCCTAAACATTCTTCCTACAAAAGCATACCTATCTACAAAAAGACAGATCAAGCACGAAGACAACTACTGCAGGTTCTGCAAAGACCAAAAAATCGAGGAAACCATATTCCACCTCGTCATGGAATGTATGAACTCGCCTCACAACGCAAAGAATTCGGTGCTTTTTTTCAACTTTCATCGACACAAATGTGTACGCAAGAAAGATGGACCGCTCTCCTCAGCGGCCAGAACAATAAGTACACTTACACAATTGCTCTCTTCCTATCTTCTATACTCGAACTAAACAAACAAAACAAAATTAAAAAAGCCAATCCAACTCAAGCAAATGATGAAAAAGTTTTCAAATAAACTACAGCATCAAAAAACAAAAAAAAAAAACAAAAAAAAATTGGTGACTATGTGGCAAACCTGATGGTCAAATTAACCCACTTCTGAGTGTAAGTTATAAACCCCTCTCAGTTTAAAGTTTGTGAATGGTGAACAGAGAAGACTTGGCTTTGGATTCTGGTTTGTGAAACTGGATCAATTAGACTTCAAAGGATTGGACATTCTGAAGCTCAGATTTATTCATCTGAACATACAAGTAAGAGTACAGTGTCGGTACACAAGTCATCAATGTGGAGTTATGTTATTAATGTTATTAATGCTGCATTTCAGATTAGGACATATACAACTTGGATTTCATTTTTAATTTTTTTTTTTTTAACCAAAGCGTTTTTTAGTCTCAGTTTATAGCACGGGACTGGAATTCAAACTTGTGTTGCTCTGCTTGGTCTTGCTCCCAAGACAAATGCTTTGCCCCCGAGATATCCTCTTGTCCCAGTATATGTGTATATATAGTATGTGTCGATAGTCTTATCTGAAATAATGCGTCATCACCCCGCTCCAAAGGCTGGAAGGCGGGGTAACTGCGAGGGCCTATAACGAGGGCACCACGCCGTTACCCCCTGTTCTAGCCCTTGGTACGGGGTGATAACGGTCCTAGCACCCCGGGTTACCAAAGCACTAACTGTGTTTATTTCATTTATTGAAATGAAGATACTGGCCCAGGATGGCTGCCATGTATCTGGAAGGAGGGGGTCCATATGGAGCCCCTCTTTTATTTCCATGGGGGCCACAGAGTGGCAGCAGAAGTGTGGCAGAGGGCCGCCGCCACAAACAGGTAATTGGGGGGCAGGTGCATGGAGGGAAACAAAAAGATGAGGGATGGAGGAAGATGGTGGCCGGCGGGGGAGGCAGCGTGCAGGTTTCGTGGAACGTGGGCTGAGATTAGAGGCTTCAATTCGTTGAACCTGGTGCTAATATCTGTTTCTGACTCTCGTTACCTTAGATTAGCTCAAGGGCACAAATGGTCAAGGGCACAAATGAAGGCATACCTATCTTAAATCGTATCTAGTGTTGAAGATCTATTTCAAAAGCTGCGCTCCCGTCTATGCTCCTTCTAATCATCATTATTAACACCCTACCTCTCACAATCGCTGTGGGTGTAGGAGGTGAACTTCCTTCTGTGTAATACCTGGCAGTTCTTCGGAGGATTCTGAATACATGTGCAGGGTTTGTGTGGGAGGTGTAGTGTGGGTGGAAGGGCCATGAAACGGCATCACCTTCTAGCTCTGCACCTGCATGTCTGCATTTTGCCATAAGGAATCCATTCACCTTTTCTTGACAAGATTAAACGTACATTAGTAAACCCTACCGTAGGATATGACTAGGCATTCTTTGCAACTGTTACGCAAAGGACTGAAAAAGGGAAAACTGGAGGGGTGTTGAGACTATCATACAGGGCAAATGCACATGCATCCATTTACAAATGTAGTTTGTCTCAATGGGCCACCCGTAATATGTAGACTTGGACTAAGAAGCGGAACAAAGTGATAGTGAGGGATGTGAGGGATTAGTTGTCACAAGCTTGTGTCGGTCCCTGCCACTGAGATACTTCTGTGCCCAGGACAGCATGACAAATGCCCTTGTGTGGATTGGTCTTCTAGGGGGTTTAGGAGCATATATTGTGTGCCTGCAGCTTTCCCAATATATACCCCACTTGAAGATGGTCTTACATGGATTTCTGAAGGATTTACTGGAAAGGCCTGAGGGAATACAAAGCTCTCTCAGAAAGCACCAATCTCGGTACTATTGTGATTCTTTACTCTTTTTGTTGCAGTGTTGATGAAGCATTAGAGTATTTTGTATTTTTTTTTTTTTTTTTTAAAATGTTATTATTATTTTAAACAACACATCAAACTTAACCAACATTTCCGTTGATGCACATCTTGTCTTACAATCACATGTTACGCTTGCAGTCCTCCCCCCTTCAACCCACTTAACTCGAGCCCCTAATTCAATGCCTTAAAGTTTGTTGCTTAGGTTTTATCTCCATCACTGTTTTCGGGCATATCATCTTCTTAAAAAAGGTGCGCTCTTTGAGCAAGTTTACATTTTAAAAAAACCTGTTGCGCGTAAGACATTCTGACACTGAGACAAATGCTTGAGCCTAAAGGGGAGGTCTTTTCTTGACTTTTGTCATCATCAGTGTCATATGAGCAATGTGGAAGAGAATTGGGCACTTGGTAGCGTTGGAATGTAGTTTCAAAATGTGGCAACCGAGATAAATATGTTCTATAGTGCAGTTGTGGGTGGCACTAGACAGAAGCCAGCAAGTAAACATTTTTTTCGGAGGCTAGTGACGAGGGAGCTAAGTGGTTGCAAAGAATTCTCAAGGACTGGGTGGGGAAGCTTCCAATTTGCAGCCAAAGTATATAGCAGGTTTTAAAACTACCACAAATGGAAATCATCTTTACTTTTAAAGACACTGCTGCTGTTTGTAATTTCCTAGTTATCAACCATTCTATCATAGTTGCTCGTCTTTGTTGTGATGTTAAATCTGGTGCAGATGATTTATCATTGGATACTGTTGCTGCAGTCCTTTTCCATCAGATTTACTTTCAGTTGCACCATTTTCTTGGTCAGAATCTGAAAATAAGCCAGAAGCATCACTGCCAAATATTCTTTGCGTTTGACAAACTGGAGGGCAGCACAAGAATATCAGTAAGAAGCATTGGGAAGCCAATAGGGTCTGGCTTTTACATAGTGTGAGAAACCTGAAGGGGTCTCACCTCCTAGTCCCTGGGGGATCTGTCAACCAGGTGGCCAGGACACAGCCATCAATTTTGCATCCAGTTCCGTGGGGTGGACCAGTGCAGAGGATCACCTGGGTGAGGGGTCTTGTGGGAGTGGGACACCGGATGGTGAGATGCGGTATCCCCTTCCCTGTAGCACCTTTACCCCATCCTACCAGCTAGGATACTTAGGAAATCAACCCCCTTCCCTTTACAACACAAAATGCTTTCTCATGCACAGTTCGCTATGAGAGAAAACAGACTTAGATCCGGGCCGTATACCTGACATGTCCCAATGCAATGGCCAGTCAGGGTCAGGCAATTACTGACCATCACACACACCTGACTTCCATTACACTTCCCCACACGGATAAAAGGTGGGGCACGAGAGCACCCTCTGAGCAAGGCAAAGCACACGAGGAAGCAGCAGTTCCAAGATGGCAGTTTAACACAAGGAGAAAGATGGCAAAACAGAAGAGGATCTCAAGGAGGTAAGTGCCCTTGACTTTTTCAACGATGGAACCGTTACTTTCAGAAATCCTCACGAATAGAAAGCGTAACACCAGGAAACCAGGCTGAAGAATTCTGCATTGTGTCAGATACCCAGGGCCCTCCCATGTCGATAATCAAGGTGGGGAGAATTGCTTGCCGCAGTAGTACTGTCCTTGGCTCCTATAACAAAGCGGTGCCAGTGAAATCAACACAGCCGGTGTGTTGGGGAGAGTGATACCAGACCGGTCTGTGTTGAAGCCAAGGATGCAAGCGGCAACGTTGTATGGTGAGCGCTGAAGCGAACAGTGTATGAGGCGCATGTGATAACCAACGTAAGTAGAAATGGAACAATAGATGAGTGCTCCAGCACCGCATGCTCGGTCATTCAAAGGTGTCTGTAAGGTATCCAACTGAGAGTTGAGAAAGGTGAAAGAGTGGCAAAGAACTGTGCATCGAAGTGGTCCTGCGGCGGATCAAGCAAAATCCTATGCACAATCGAAAGTCTTTGATGTTGATACTGCCAAGGAAGTTGATATAAAAATAGAGACAGTTGGTCCGAGCCCGAACAAGGGAGATCAATTGAATGCTTTTGGGATAAAGCAAGTTTGTGTTGAAGTGAATTAAATTGGTCCGAGCCCGGCAGAGGGAGACTAATTGAACATTGTGTTAAAATGGATCTGAGCCTGGCTGAGGGGGATCCGAGGTGAATAGGGAATCTCCTGAGAAATTGAGTATGTGTGAGATTCCGAGAGGAAAGGAACTTCTTGTTTGTTGCATCATGCCCTCTGCAAGAAGAGACTTTGAAAGGCAAAGGGACTTTGGCACAAAAGGACCTGATGCTAATATTTGAACTGCACCCTAGTGCTAGAGAAGCCAGACACTGTTCTAAGCTCAACCGTACCACCTTATCCTGTGCTGAAAACATGGGGAAGGGAGGCCAACGGCCTGAACATCCTGACGTATCATTTCTTGAACACTTCTTTCTTTTACATAACATTGTTTTCCACACTATTTGTATTTAGAGGTAAGGATTGGCAATATGTTTATTAGTATAGGCCCTTTTATTTTGACAAGACACCACTAGGATTGGGTTATTATTTGATGGTCGTAGCTTGCTCCCATCTGTAGATTTAATAAACGCCCTTGAACTGTTGTCACTTGTGTCTGTCTTAGTGTTTATACCATGCCTCCCTTACAATACTAAACATCTTCTGTCTGGGGGGCATTCAAATATGATTTGGGTACCATTTGGTAAGATATTGTGAAAAGAGTGTAGTACAACTATCGCAAGGGTGGTGTGTTTGGTGATGATAGGCAGGGCTCTTGTTCTGAAACGATTTCACCAGGATTTAGTTATGTGGTAAAGATTGGAGATAGTTCTGGTATCCACAGTCGGCTCGACTCATCTGATGTCCTTTATAGTGTCTGCATTTCTGCTGTTATACCATAGAACCTGATGATGCCATAATGCTCCCTGGTAACCTTAGAATAGGAAGGTAGAGAAGAACTCCACAGGGGACCCTTGCTTTGGAGCTTTTGTATCGTTGGCTGAGGCAGGACCACTGGTTTCAATAAATATACTGGGCCCTGTCTCTTTCAGTCGTGTTGTTTCCTTTTTTACATTTGCTGACGGTGGAGCCTAATCTTGCATCCTGACTGCCATCGTTTTCCTCTGAGACCTGCCTCTTTTCTGTCTGTCAAGAACCCGGCAGCGACCATCCTTTTATGTGCATTGGTGCATGCCAGAGCCTGCATATGCTGCTCCCTGGGAAGGTATTGGCCGGTAAAGTGGTGGCCTAAACTGAGCTGGGTGTAGGCTTGGCTCTGCGGCTGCAACCGCTTCCTATCCGGTTCTGTAGCTCGAAGTCTATCAGTCAAGATGTCTTAATCCACCAAGTCGAAGGCCGCCGAGAAGCACGAGGAGAGCCATGCCACCCTTATCTATGATCTGAAGCATTTTAGATTTCAGATTTAAGAGGCTGGTTTCTGTGCAAAGAGTGGCTCTAAATCCGGATTGCCTGCATCCAAGTAGATTATATTTCTCTAGATACAACTGTATCTGCTGTAAGTATGCCACCTTATCAATGATTAGGCAAGAACAGAACATTTGTTATCTGCCGATAGTTTGTCGCTAGGCTAGGGTCATGGGAAGGCCGCTTTTTTTTATTTTTTATTTGTTTTAAGAGTTATCCAGGTTTGTTTAATCAAAGTGGGTACAGAGGGAGTGCCAAAGGAAAATTTAATACATTTGGTAGTAGATGGAATAAGGGAGACAGGGCACTCCTTAATGGCAGCAGCTGGACAAGGGTCTCCTTTGCATACTGTGGGCTTGAGTGAGGCTATGATGTCCGCAACCTCCTGTTCTGTCACAGTGGAAAATTCAAAGGGTGTAATGTCAAATGAAACACCATCACTGCAGTTGGGAGGAGAGGGAACTGTAGTTTGTTTTTTTACAAATCACCAGCTTCAGATTGTGTATTGTATCCATTAGCGCATTCTGAATGGATATGCACCACTCCCTATTCTTGTAGAATGGATTTTGAGGTTTAACATTGGGGATTCCATCTCTCTGAGAATTTTAAACTGCTATTTAGAATTGGAGCTTGCAGAGTTGATACACAATTCATAATGATCTCTTTTAGCTTTAACTAAAGCTTCCTTGTACCAAGTGGTTACTTCAAGATGTATCATCTTGTCTTCTACAGTAAGGGTTTTCTACCATCGCTTATAGCATTTATTCTTCTCAGATTTCGTTTTGTGCAGGTAAGGCGGGAACCACAGTTGTTTATTATCGGTGTTACAGATTGTACATTCTCTTGACGGAGGAATGCTGCCCATGGTAGAAGTTAAGATTTGATGATTATGGCTAGCAATATCCTTTGCAGTATCAAGAGCTGCTAGACTCTCAGAAGAGGTACCTGAGAAAAGGTAGAGGGAGAGAGTCTTTAGTTGTCTTGCGAAGATTTCACGTGGTTACCGTAACTTTCGTAGCATGCACCTTAGGCTTAAGGTCCGGGGTGGAAGTGAAAACTTGACAAAGTAGCGATTGGACCAGGGGCAAGGTGATACCGCAAGGTCACAAAGAGTTATCCTTTGGGTACATACCCGGTCTACAATATGACCCTCTTTATGCATTGGAATAATAACATATTTATGGAAACAATGATTATAAGGGCTTGGTTCTGTGAAACAGCAGCAGGATCTGAACTGTCACTGAACCAATAATTGAAATCGCCCAGAAGCAAGACTTTAGAAGAGAGCTGAAGTAATGATAAAAGAGGTGTATACAGAATAAAAAAGTTAAATACAACACAAGGATTAACCAGGAGTTTGACAAGAACTGTGCCCTCTGGTTCCTCAGTAGATACCTCCATGTAGATTATTTTTCAGAATATTATAGCTACTCCACCCCTCCTTGCCTGTCTTACTTTAGTAATAGCAACATAATCATTTGGTGCAGCCAAAGAAAGCTAGGTCCGGACCGCGTCTCTGTGATAGCCACGATATCGATAGTATTATCAATAATGTAGTCAGCAATTTCAACTGCACGTTTGGCCAATGACCTCGTATTAAAGAGAGCGCATGCCAGCCCATCATTTTTTAAGATGACTAGAGATGCTTCACACGAAGCCTTAGATAAGTCAGTGTTGTGCATGTGTTGGAATACCTACATACATGTTATTGTGACATGTGATATCGACGATACATGAGGCCGGGTCTATATTTTCAGGAGTATAATCAGCTATTTCACATGAGTGTTTAACCAGAGAACATATGGTTATGAGAGCACAATTAAGGTGACCATTTTGTGGTGTGTGTAAAGGTGTTGATAGATGCAACACCTGCCATGGCTATACTACTACCGTTGGGTCTAGTATAACAGCCTAAAACTAGGTCCTCGGCATTCGTGGGTCATTCCCATGGGTATTACTACTGCCAATATATCACCATCACCTATATCTGGGTTCCCAGCAATAATAGTACTACTACCGGCATCCAGATTCTCAGTTGCTCCTGCATACAAGGCTTATCAGTAAAAATGCATACATTTTACCCTGCAGGCTCATCTCTCCGTTGAAGGTCAAAGGGTTAGCGGATAGTAGGATTGCGCATAGGTGCACAGGACAAATCGAGCCTTGCACCACTTTAATCAGACCTCTCCTTAAGGCCCATGTATACCATTGCTAAAGGCTTAGAGCTCAAGGCCAATGATGAAATAAAACGTACCCCATCAGAGGTTACGCTATTTGCAGCATCAGTCTCATTGCGTAAGGAGCTATGATGATGTCCAGAGGATCAACCTTGCCCGCATGGGAAGAATACGGGCAGTGAGGCAGCACAATGTTAATAAAATCAGACCAGAAGCAGTGCTGGAATCCGACAGCACCCTTGTATCATCACAAACCTGTTTAATGCCAGGATCATCATTACCCCCACAATGCGGCGTAATGGCTGATGGGAATTGAGAACTCCCCTCCACCCCCATATTCCGATAACGTGCAACTATTGAGTGCAGTTGATGTGCTTTTGATGCCTGGTAAATGATAACAATGTCTCCCGTGGTATAGACCATGAAGTAGGCCCCTTCAAATGAGTTAACATTTCGCCGATTGGTGTAATAGGGCAAGCTCTATAACAATGCACCTGCCAGAATTCTTCTCGTCTACTCCTAAAGACCCAACCATTCCTTAGGACGGAATGGCAGGACCAGTGGAAGAAGTATTTCAATGCCGTGGACCATGATTGAGCAAAACAAGAGGTGATGGCTGGAAGATTTAGAATGAATCCTAACCTCTGGCATTGCTCTGTGAAACCCTCCAGACCATCATTCTTCATCTGCCAAGCCATTACAAAAAGGGAAAGACCATATGCAAATCGGCTTGGTCCCACCCCAAAAGGGGCAGTCCAGCCCAAACTGCTTTGTTGCATCCCTTCTGCACGAGACCGAAAGCATGATTGCCCCATGCCTGAGAAGAAATACTTTTTGCTACATGGTTTGGGGCCCTGAGGGCCAAATGTTGTTTTGTGGCGTTCTGCCCTTTATTGCAGCCATCCTAAGGGCTGGGGACATGAATGCATATGACATTGGCAAATAGTAATTATCTAGTTGTTTGAATGCACATGTTGCCATGAACAGATTTAACTTTTACTCCAGAAGCAAAGAGTGGTTGAAGGAGTGTGCGGACTACATGTCAGCCTTGCATATGCAGGCTTTATCATATTAGTTTGGAACAGGTGTTGGTCCTGACAAGCTCATAAGGGCCCAGATAGTAACACATATCAACACTACTAGGGTGAAAGAGTGTTTATATGGATGTGAGACGTACCACATCAGAGGATACAATAGCCATTGCAGAGAAAATGGAACATTCCTAATTGTATGCAAAAACTGTCAAGGAGAAAAGGTGTTGTCTGGCGAGTGTGAAGGCATCATGAAGCAAGACCGACAACCGATTCAAAGTCAAACAAGATAACTTTATTAACTTAAATGTCTGAATGGTAGACGGCCTAACTTGCCCTATGCTAAGGTGGGATTTCCCTACCTAAAGAAACTAAGAATAGTCTTAGTGAGTATGTTCAACAAAAGTCTGTCTGTGTCCAAAACCTATACTTGCCCTCACGACTAAAGCTAAACTATGTGTAGGGATGTCGGCAACAAAAGAAATTGTGCGCAAAATAATATTCAGAGCTTCTTCCAGCACCTAGGCCTACTTTCCAGCTCCCCTTCCCAAGTTCAAAGTAGTTCCACAAAGCCTCATGGTTCCCTTCCCCAAGAAAACACAGTTCCAAAATGGCCTTGGGGTTCCCTTCCCCCAAGAAAACCACACAATTCCAAAAGGGTACCCTTCCCCAAGTGGTTAACACAGTTCACAATGTTCTGGGGTTTCCTTCCCCTAAAAGTTCCATACACTTTCAAACAGTCTTGGGGTTCTATTCTTAAAAGTTCAATGCAGTTCTTGAAGGTTTTAAAGCAACAATATATTGAAAAATAATTCCTACTCCACTTCTTAACAGTTCAGGCCGTGCATAAAGTTCACCAAAAGTTCCTTCTGTATTTCGTAGGCATGAGTAACGGTAGCAGAATGCTAGCCTTTTCACATTTACTCTTCTTGGCTTTCTTTCACAATGGGTCACTCTGTCTAGGCGCAGTTGTCGAACCACGCGGGCCACCCATTACAGATCATGCAACCGATAACCCATGGCACTCTTTGATGCTCCTAGTTTTCCTTGGCCAAAACAGGTTTTTTTCCTGAACCTGTGTTAATAGTTTACATTCATTGTAGCTTTCACAATGTCACTCTGTACTTGGCTTTTTCTTATTGTCCATTCACTTTCATCAATTTGTATTTCACACCCGCCTTTCTGTATAATTCAAGAGAGCTTATTAAGCGCTTTCACTTTGTTCATTAAATACTTCCGAACGGGTTTTCAGTGTTCATAACTGTACACCATTCACTTTTCACTTGTGCAACATTTTCGTCTGATTTCCTTATCTTTCTCTTCACTTTGACATTCAGTAAACCATGATACATTTCAAAAGGTACTTTTGCAATTTGTTCGTTATTCAATAAACCTTGTGGCATTTCAAAAAGTGCCTCATAGCTTGCTCGGTATTCAATGTTCTTCCCTCAGGGGTCCAAACCCTCTTGTTATGTGCTTGTCACTTGCATGTAAACTTAAAATGTCCCACATTCGCCCCGGAGCTCTCCCGTACGAGTATTCTCTCTCTCGTACGCCCCGAAACTGCTTTGCTTTGTTGGGCGGCTTCATGCTAGTCTTTGGTCAGCTTTCTGATCCCATATAGAGGTCAGGAGTCCCAGCAAGCAGCGCTCTATTCCGAAACATGCTCGGGCAGCGTCGTTCGGCAATCTGGCTTTCTCTGGATTCCCCAGCTCCAGTTGGGAACACGGAACCCCAGCAAGTGTTGGGGTTTTGGTCCTCTCGCAGCACGCTTGGGTCACAGCACCTCCTACCTCCTCTGGGCCCACACAGTATCTTCTCTGCCAGTCGTGCTCTAGCCTGCTCCGGGCTGCACATCTGCCACCTTCGCTCCAGGCGGGTTCTCACTGCATTGATGCTTGGGCCTGCTTTTAAACACCTGTAGCCTCCCAATAGGTTGTAGGTGTGAGTTGTTTGCCTGACCCCCCCATTACTGCAATTAACAGGACATGCCTGATCCTTTACAGGCATCTTCTCCATCTCAGTACTGTAGTAGTGAAACTGACTTGTAGTGTACATTAGTCCTAGTCGCCTCTTCCTCGTCCCAGTCTTAAAGGAGCCTGAATGTGGTACAGTAGGTGTGTAGGGAAGGGAAAAGAACATACAATACCATACGAAGGTCGGTGGAGGGTAGGACTCATTCTCAACAGGAAAGGGGGGGTACCATGTCTCGCCTCTTCCCCAATTCTCAAGGACCCTACACCCATTTGATCCACCCTAGCATATCCACCCCCAGGGTCAGGATCCAAAAGTGATGGCCTTTCCCTGGCCACCTGAGAAGTGGATCCAAGGGGAGTAGGTGTGAGGATACCCTCAGGTTTCCCACAAGAGAATGATCTTCAGTTGGTTAATGCTGATAAGAATATTCACCACTGAGATGACAAGAAGTAAAAGGACAGGAGACTTCAATGTTTTGAGAAGGAAGCTCTGGACGAAAGGAAAGCAAAAGGGAAGAACAAACTAGGGATATGCTTGGAGATGGGAATGTCAAGTGTTTTTTGGCTGCAGCAGAGCCAGGCATTACGTTAATTCTCATGTTTGCCTGGTGACTAATCAGAAATGTGGACATTAGTGGGCTCTTCGCAACTGTGTTTTGATGAAGGAAAAAAGTTAACTGCGTGCATTCAGGACAGCAATATCTCTGATGTTTGAGCAAGTGATGTGTTTATGCAATCGACCTTCCACATACTTCAAGTGCCCAAGCTGTAAAATATGCGTGGATGAACACAGGTCAACATGATGGTTGGTCCATGTTCTCCATACTCTTGGGAAAGTTGGAGGAGCTAAAAATTCAGACATGGGCTTCCTCTATAATTTGATCGAATCCAAGCTTTATCTGGTCAGCAAGGGAGTGACGGTAAAGGGGTGGAGAGCACTATCAGACCATAAGCAGCATTGAGAATGAAATTGGGCTAATGCTACGGAGATGGTTGTTGGTGTTAAAACAGCTGGCCCCTATCAAGTTTTCTTTCCTAGAACTGTAGTGAGGGGGAACAGGGGTGACCATTTGCCAGGACTCCCTCAACCTGGGTTGCCCCATTCCTCTTCCCACACTTACAGGGCTTGTCATTTTCCATGTTTTTCCTTCCCCTCTCCCTGATACCGCAGAATGGCTTCCTGAAGGATAGGGACATTGGCAGCTTGCCTGGCTCCTGTCTCCAAGATGGCGGTTTGCCAGACAGTAGCCAGCAAGCGTCACAAAAGCTGAATTAAAAGCAAAGGTAAGGCCTTCTGGTTTGGCCTGTAAAGCCAACAACGACATGGGGCTCAGTGTTTTTGCAGTGGCTCAAAACCATGGAGATCCTGAATGCCAGAATCAAGGTATTGTTTAGTGTTGGGGCAGTCGGGAACACTTAAGGCTTTCACAGATGGGGATTCTGTTATTGTTTAATTTTTTATATATTAAGAATGTCACCCATCTACTTCCTGCAGACTTGAGAGACAAGAAAGGGGGTGAGCATGGAGGAGTGCTTGTACAACTGAATCCTCCATAGGAGAAATAGATCTGTTAAAGGGTGACAATCAAGCCCTGGTTTGTCCTTCGCATTGGTAAGACTACTTTTTGTTTTCACCCAGTGAATCACCCACCATGGTGATTGTTGCATATGCCTCACATTTTGTGAAACTTATTGTTTTTGTTTTCCATTTCTAGCCTGATGTACCCTGAACCTCCTTCCTACACATTAGCTGGCGACAGCCACAACTCATTCCTCACATCTACATGGCGAGAAAGACCGTGAACAGCCTATGCCTATAGCCCTGTTATAAAGGGCAAGGGTCATAAGCCTCCTCCGTGGTTTGACCATCCATATCTGGCAGTGACCTAAACTCCTCAGTCTACAGATGTGAGAAGGTCAAGGCAGGTACTAGGAGTGGGGGGGGTTACCCCTTCTGCTGTGAGTGAGCAGGATAGGTTTCCTGAAATGTTCTGTGAGAGCATTGGCAGACTCAAGGGTTGCATACACAAGATAAGCCACCAACAAAGGGAGAGGCCTCTCATTAGCAATTGGGTATAAGGGTGATGCAGAACTATGCCTTCTAAATCTGGACATAATCAAATGTATTCAGTCTTCTGAATGACTGTCTTTTTGTCGTGGCACACAAAAATGCGAATTTGAGGGTTTGCGCAACATAAATAAGAACGTTATAGTGGATACGTTTTCTGTGCCTATTATAGCTGAAATACTTAATTGTGTGTATGCAGCCAATCTCTACTCTATTTATCTACACTCTATTTCTCTTCTGCCTATCACCATATTCCTCTGAAAGAAGACATTGAATACTGTGATGATGAGTCAAAGACGTGAGGCAGACAACTGCTTAATTTAGATTTATAAGCCATTTTTATTAAAGTAAAAAAGGGTTGTATAAACACCTCACTATCCCTACCCTAACACAAAGTAAAGTCCCTGTCTGACATAAACTAACAAAAGGATTCTAACCCTAACACTAGTGTATATATAAACACAACAAGGCAAAATGGCATTCACAAAAAGCATACACAACAATGGTTTCCCATCACCTGGTTTATAACCAGTCCTCCTATTGGGAAACAGTCTGTCAATGTCTCTGCACAGTTCTCAATCAACTCCTCACATCCAGTAAGGAAAAGGTAAACCAACAGTTCTTTAAAGAAACTTAAACAGGGATGAGTCTTCCCTTTTGTAGTTACAAACAGTTCTTGTAAGAACAACATTTGATCAATAATCTCTCCAATAAGGTAATAAAACAAAGCAGGATGGCTTTTCCCTGGTTCAGCAAAGCATCAGTAAATAATCCACTCTTGGAAAATAGGAATGTCTTTTCCACAGTTCAATACAGCATCACTGTTCTTCAATAGCACTTTGCAGCAGCAACAGTTCAGTTTGTAACCACTGTCTGGTCTACTTGCCTGCCAGACCTATTCTATATTTCCTTGTCCTGGTCTACATACATGCCAGGACTGATCTCTTATTCTAAGTATCACAGCAACACACCTTCATCGGTTTTCAGCTTCTTGCAAGCTGTTGGCCTTTGGGTATTGCTGGTTTTCACATTCTACTTCCCAATATCACATATAACCGCATCTCTAATATTTCCTTGTACCGGATATTAGGCTTTCTTGGCTTCTCTAAGGGTTGGTTTCTCCTCTGCTGCAGTAAAAGCCCCTTTATTTGCTTTAACAGTGGAGATTCAGCATATTCAATTGTAAAAAGTTCATTTGCAAGTGACTTTTTCTTTATACAACTTGTCAGTTACTTTAACAATAGATTGCAACTTAGTATCAGCTCGCATACAAGACTTGCCGGTGGTTAGCTACTTCGTGTAAGCTTGCGGTTAAAGTTTATCAGTACAGAATAGTTCAATAGTGCTTTCAGCCTTGTTGCTACAGTTTCACTAAGCGATCTCATTTGTGTGCAGAGCGGCTCTGTATTTCTTTCTAAGCAGAAACTCACTGATACTTGAGTTTGCTACTGTCCACGCTGCCGACTAGAGTCTTCCTCTGCTTTCACTGCTACTAGGGGCCTGCAGCCTGCTCCTATGTCTCTTTGACATGCTTCCAACTCCCGGAGTTAATGAGCAATGTCCTACAGGACTCTGGGAACTGCCCAGCTTGGCACTGCTTCCCGCTGCATGACCTCTGCATCAAGGAACACACTTTTACTGCCAGTCACAAGACCGGATCCCAACCTCCTAGGTCTCTCGGTCTCTGCGCACTACGCCTCTCCTCCTGCTGATCTGCCACACCTGCTGCAGGTTCATGTGACACTCCCAATTCACCAGCTTCTCCCTTAGCCTCAACCTGAGTAGGAGTTTTATCCTGCTCAATTCTTCTCAGGTGAGGTTTGTTAAGTCCTTGCAAGTATCTTTGTGCTTCTGCCTCACTTTTCCTCGTCACAGTACCACAAGGAGTCGGGGACTTGAAGTCCCTAACAGGAAACTTATTTCTTTTCACGGTTGCAACAGTAGAATAGCTCATTAGAGCTTTAGGGCCACAAGAAAAGTTATGCTCTCACTCCTCCTGGTCGGATTCTCCCCTCATGTTATCCACCCCCACAGCGCCACCCCCAGGTACTGGATCAGGAGGTGTCTGCCGTGCCCTGGCCACATGAGAGGAGTCTCGGACCAAAGGTTTTTTGCCAATAGAAGTAAATTGATCAGATACCCTTGCTCACAGTCTGTGTCGTCTTTTTTTTTTTTTTTTTGGAGACACAGGACTGTTCTGTAGTCTAACCCCTATTTGAGCCACTGGGGAGACCCATTGATCAAATTATGGGTAACTTACTCCCTAACACTAATTGGGCGGGCAGGTTGGGAATCACGGCCACTACAAGATGAAGTCTTCTACCCAAGATGGTAACAGTAATCTTCATTTGTGGATGTTTCTCACTGTGGTCATGAACACAGCCTATTTTCTTTTTCCCAATTTTCTTGCAATTCTGGGGAAGTAAGTCAGATCGTAGAGAGCAAGTCTCACTCCCTTTGTCTAATTGTGCCCATATTGTCTTTCCTTCTAGGAAAACGGGGATTCTATATGTGGTTTTGTCCACAGTGTACAGAAAAGTATGGAGCTTTTTCTTGGTCTTATTTTTCTACCCTTTTGGGTTAGGTTCTCTTCCCTCTCTGCTAACAACTCATGGGGTTGGACATAAAAACTATTTTTTATAATGTGTCAGCCTTTGTTTCAATATTCAACCTACTCTGTTGGTTCTTTAAGGATGGCGCAGTGGAAAGGTCAACTCTATTGAAGGGCAAACACCTTGCCTTATGACCACATCCCCTACATGTGAAGCACAATTTCTGACCTAACGGAAAAGATGGGGATGGGGATGGAGAGGATGGAATATCTTCATCTCCAGCTCCGACTATATGTTCGTATCTTAATGAATCCACCTTCTCTGATGGTAATCAAGAAGGATTGGAATTCTCTGGGGTGATTTTTAATGGAGCGAGATAGTATCCTTGGTGCATATTTATGCTGGTGGGTACCATAATGAGGATTTTCCTATTCTGTGAAAGGTCCTCAACGTCTTTCCCTCGTAGTTCTGGTATTAGCCTCTCTGGGGCCGGTTTCAAGGCTTCTTGATACTCTAGTTCCTTCATTTCCTCGCAGTTGGTTTGGGCCTCCTCATTTAATGGATGGAAAATAATTTCTTGGATCTTTAGTTTTTCAGCGGGAGTAGTTAAGTCTGACCTTCCCATTCTTTCCTGCATATCACGGGGCTGTTCGGACCTGATCCTTTTGATATCTCCAACCCTTGATGGTTAGGAGGTATCTTTAGGTCCAAAAGACCTGGTCCATTAGGATGTCCAAATTCACCACATGAATAACAAGCGTATTCCTGGTCAGGTGGTACATAGGACAGGCCTATCATTATGTCTCTCTATTAAATGATGGTGGAGAAGGCAAGAGACTCTCACTACAAGTTCTGCACAAAAAATCCTCCCTGCAGTAACAAAATCGGGGGTTGTTGGTGAGAGATGGATAAAAGGAAATGTTCTCTAGGTTCTCTGACTTAATAGGGTTGTTAATTAAAGTGTGAGCAGACTATTTTGAAATTGGGGTAGTTCAGTTTTCCCGCAAGGGATCTAATTCCTTTCTTGTAGGAGATGAAACTAGAGGATGATTCTTCTCCCATAGTTTCTCCTATTTCTCCACCAGCGGTAATGGTGTTATCCCTAGGGGAAGGTAGGAAAGCTATATTTCCTCCATTTTCACTGCTGGATATAATTTGGTGGGAATTCTCTCTGGCCCCGTATTCCGTTTTTACAGGTCATAAATCTTGGGACTAGGGTTAGGTTTCTCTAAGGACTTACCTTAGAAAGAAAAGGAAGAAAGGGAAGAAAAGATAGAACTTGTTCCCCTCTACAGTCTTCCTTATGTGAAGAATAGCCTGTGGGGTTAATTGATAATAGGTGACTCCTAATGGACAGCTAGCTGGTGGTAGGTTAAACAGTACCTCCCAAATCCCTTTGGCAGGGGGTTATGATATGATATGGCATTTCTCCAGCATGGGGTCTGGCATGCATTCACATGCTCATGAATATTCCCCGTCGTCAGGCTGGGAATCCTCGGTAAAGAAAAAATCTGTTTCAGTTTTGTTTCTGAACTGTCTTTCTACTATTAACCAATCACTGGTCTCTGGGTAATGTTGCCCCCAGCCATTGACTGCCCTTTACCTAAGCCCCTCCTTCAGCAGCCATCTTCAGATTTTTACTGTGCGTTCAAGTGGTGGGAGTCCTTGTGCTGTAGCTCTCGAGCTTTTACTGCGTATTGTGTTTTTTCGAAGAGTTTACTCTTATTTCTCCGGTCAATTCGAGCCTCCAGCTTCACCGATTCTTCTTCCGATCAACAGGGACCCGTTTCGGAAATGTCTACGCCCCTCAAGGGCGGATGTTCGTTGAATTACACTTCTTGGAGGATTCCGGAAGACCTTTGAGGCCTACCCCGTTTTGGACATGGCCCAGGACAAAGGAGATTCGATACCTACTGGATCCAAACTTCAGGAACTGCGCAGGATGTGGACTGCAGCTCGTCTTTGAGGACGAGCACTCCTGGTGTCTCTACTGCCTACACGCTGACAAGTTGCACGTGAAGGAGGACAGTGCATTCTGCAAGAACATGGCCATCCGGACCATGAAGAACTGTTGTAAAAGACTCGCTGACTGGCTGGAGGCGAAGAGCCCAGCAGCAGGTGAGAAGTAGTCTGAGCGGTCTTCTAAGATCTTTGAGGGCGCTCTGGCGACGGGGGCCCAACAAAAGGCAAAGCACTGCGAGTCTGCGGGCACCAGGAGCACCGTTGGTTAGGGCTCCTCGGCTGCCAGGCAGGGTGCAATGTCACCAACGCCATCATCCACAAGCCAACCCTCTGGCTCGGTGAAAAGGAGCTCGTGGAACCTGGGTAAGCTTTGGGAGAAGCCCCGGTCGATCCCGATGGAGAAAGCCAAGGGGGCGAGGCGGTGACCCTCCCCTTAAGGTGAAGGCTTCAGACGCGCCCAATGAAATTGGCTCCTTTCATGCCATGATCGCCAGGGCCTCAGAGCTTTTCCAGCTGTGCCCCAAGGAACAGAAGAAAGGGGGATTTCTTTGCCAACGTCGGGAAGCCAAGAGGAAAACGGTACTCTCAGTCCCGCTGTTGGACAACATACGGGACGCAACCGACCCCCGGTTTACGTAGTCTCGGCGGCAGCCCAGAAGAAGGCGGCAGGTGCGACGGTGTCATCCTCTAATTCCCCTAGCCGCTATGGGACATCGAGTCATCTAGTCGGCAGCGATGACCATCAAAGCGGCCAACGCCCTTACGATCGTGGCCCACTATGATAGGGAGCTGTGGTTCAAGATCGCCCCTATCCTAGACTTCCTCCTGGATGACAAGAGGGCGGAAGCCCTGGAAATCCTGCAAGAAGGTGAGGTGGCGTCGGATCGCGCCATCACGGTAGCGACGGACATCGCTGATACCGGATTTTGCCAGATGGGCAACAGTGTTTGCCTGCACCGGCGCGGTTGGCTCAGGGCCACTGGCTTCCGTCAGGACGTACAGACCAGGGTACTGGACATGCCCTTCGACGGAAACAACCTGTTCGGGAAAGCAGTGGATGAGAGTCTGCAGGCCATCAAAGCGGACACTGAGACGGCTCGTGCCTTGGGCACTCTCCACCAACGACGGCCGTCCATTCGGACCTCCAGAGGCAAATCCCATGGTGCCTCCAAAGGATTCGGCGGCAGTTCATCGTACCGCCAAGCTCCCTGTTCCTCGTCGCAGGAAGCTTACAGAGGACGCAACAAGGCCGGTGGATACCGTCGTCGCCAAGGAGCCCAGGGTGGCAAGGCCTCTGCTAAGCAGGACTGAACCGGCCATGACATCGGGCCCCCACCTAAGCACCCCGGTGGGCGGCTGACTGGCAAACTTCGTCGGCATGTGGGAGTCCATCTCCCCCGACAGTTGGGTGCTGGATGCCCTGGCCCACGGGCACATGCTGGAGTTCCAAAGGAAGTTTCCCACCTGTGGCCAAGAAAGAAAACCACGTTCCACAGCTGCTTCTGGAGGTATGAGCCATGCTGAGAAAGGGCGCGATAGAACTTGTCACAAAGAGGCTCTGGGGCTCTGGAGTATACTTGCGGTACATCCTCGTCCGAAAGAAGACCGGCAGCTGGCGGCCCATCCTGGACCTTCGACGCCTCAACAAATATATCAAAGCACAGAAGTTCTGGATGGTTACCCTTTAGCACGTGCTGGGACAGCTGGAGGAAGGCAACTTTCTATCGTTGCTGGACTTGGAGGATGCTTACTTTCACATCCTCGTACGAAAGAAACATCGAAAGTTTACATTTCGTGGTCCAAGGGCGGCACTACCAGTTCAAGGCTTTGCCCTTCAGGTTTAAGTCGGCTCCAAGGGTCTTTACCAAGTGCCTGGCACCGGTAGCGGCGCAGCTGCGCCTGCTGGGGATCCACGTATACCCCTACCTGGACAATTGGCTCATCCGAGCAAAGTCAAGAGACCTTGTCGTCGACCACACAGTGAAGACCGCCCGCCTGCTCACAGAGCTGGGATTCTCAATCAACTTTGCGAAGTCCCACTTGGTACAGTCACAGGACGCGCTGTTGACCATGGAAGTGGCCAGGGTGAGGTCCATCAAGTCCCTGCTCTGCATGATGTCATTGTGCATCTACCTTGTGCGTCTGTGCAGGTTGCGGATGCGGCCACTGCAGGAGTTACTCGACGCCTGTTGGATGCAAGCGGCGGGAAGCTTTGAAGACCAGATCCCACTCAACGAGACTTTCCGTGAAGCAATCCGGTTTTGGGGCACCCGTGCGCATCTCACGGCAGGCATGGACTTCCAGACCCCAGCGCACCAGGAAACGGTGATGACTGATGCCTCCCTGGAGGGATGGTGAGCACACACCGGAGATCTCCACGCAAGAGGCCTTTGGCTCCCGAGGAGAGGTCCCTGCACATCAATGTCCTGGAACTCCGGGCCGTGTTCTGGGCCCTCGGGTCTTTACTTCATCCCTCAAGGGCAAGGTGGTACGGGTCTTCACTGACAACACCACCACAATGTTCTACATCCAGAAGCAGGGAAGTACCAGATCCCCAGCCCTATCCAAGGAAGCGCAGGATCTGTGGCACTGGGCCGTCGCCCAGGGGCTGTTCCTGGTACCCTTTCATCTGGCAGGAGTGAAAACACTGTCGCCGACTCACTCAGCAGGGAGCTATGCTCTTGCCACAAGTGGGAACTTCGGTAGGATCAAGTGGATCTCCAATTCCTACAGTGGGGCAATCCCCAGATGATCTGTTCGCGATGACGACGAACACCAAGTGCCTGAGATTCGCCAGCAGGTTTCCCCAGCCGGGGAGCATGGGCGATGCATTCTCCTTCTCCTGGGACGGCCCGTTCTGTATGAATTCCCACCGTTGCCTTTGCGACTCATCAGTCAACTTAGACGGTCCCGGTGCAGGATGATCCTCGTTGCACCGGCGTGGCCGAGGCAGATATGGTTCCTGGACCTTCTGGACATGTCAGCATCCCCCCCAGTCAAACTGCCGACGGACACAGATCTTCCCACCAGGGAAGGAGGCGCCATCCTATATCAAGACCTAGGATCGCTGAACCTGCAGGCCTGGCTCCTGCAGCACTCGAGTTCGGAGGCTAATATATCCCGGCGGACTGCAAGGAAGTTCTTGCAAAGGCCAGGGCATCCTCAACTCTTATGTTCTATGGACATAAGTGGAAGAGGTTCTCTGTCTGGTGCCGTGCACAGAAGATCAACCCTCTGCGGATCACAGCCCATCAAGTCAGCCGTACTTGCTGTCGTTGGCCAAGGCGGGGCTGGCACATGCCTCCATCAAAATCCATCTGGCGGCTATCTCCCGCTACACCAGAACTCAGAACTACGGGGTGATCGTCGCTGTGGTCTTATCGCCTGGTCATGGAGTTCATGAAGGGACTGTTCCGCTCGTTCCCGCCGGTGAGGGCCCCAGCGTGGGAGCTCAACATAGTGCTGACCAGGCTCATGGGTCCGCCATTCGAGCCCTTGCATTCGGCACTGCTGAAGCTCCTATCGTGGAAGACAGCTTTTGTTGTGGCCATCACCTCCGCACGATGAGTGGGAGAGATCCAGGCCCTCTCCTGTAGCCTCCATATCTGACATTCAACAAGACGAGGGTCGTGCTGAGGACGCACCCCTCCTTCATGCCCAAGGTGCCATCAGGCTTCCACCTCAACGAGCCCTTGGTGTTACCCGTTTTCTTTCCGTCGCCGGCTGAGGGGACTTTGCATTCGCTGGATGTGGCTAGAGCGCTGAAGTTCTACGTGGACCGCATGAAGAGTTTTCGGAGGACATTGCAGCTGATTGTGAACTTTGGCCATGTGAACCAAGGGGAAGGCCTTCTCGAGGGCTTCCATTTCCAGATGGCTCTCCGGCTGCATCATGTACTGTCACCGGTTGGCAAACAGACCATTGCCCGGCTGTCCGAGAGCCCATTTTACCAGAGCGGTAGCTGCTACTACGGCGTTCCTATCTAGTGTGCCCCTGCTGGACACTTGCAGAGCTGCTAGGCGGAGGTCGACGTACACCTTCAAGAGATTCTACTGCGTTGACTGGGATTCCAGGGAGGAGTCCAGAGTCGGCCAAGCAGTTCTGCGCAACCTGTTTGCTTGAAGGTGAGCCTGGTGAGGAGGTAAGAGATGCTTAATGTTGAGTGGTTGTAATCCTTAATGTTGAGCCGTGCCACCTCCTGTGATGGTGCATGTGGGTACTGCTATGTATTCTTGTATTCATGAGCATGTGAATCCATGCCAGACCCCATGCTGGAGAAGGAATGTAACTGTTGTTCTCCAGCATGGATCTGGCATGGATTCACATACAAACCCTCCCTCCAACCTCTCTGCGGCTCTTCTCTTTGTCCTACTGCCACTTTACATGCTACCAAATCTGAAGATGGCTGCCAGAGGAGGGGCTTAGGTAGAGGGCAGTCATTGGCTGGGGGCAGTTTGACCCAGAGGCCAGTTAATAGTAGAAAGACAGTTCAGAAACGAAACTGAAACAGATTTTTTCTTTACCGAGGATTCCCAGCCTGACAACGGGGAATATTCATGAGCATTTGAATCCATGCCAGACCCATACTTGAGAAAAACAGTTACAGGTAAGTAGCTTGTTCCTTGTAACGTGCCTATACACAAGTGTTACAAGGCGCGATGAGGCAAGGGAGGGGGAACAGAGGGAAGACAGACAACGATCTTACTAGGCCAGGTGTCATTCAGATCGCACAAGTGCATGGGAAGAGGGAAGGGGAAAAGTGTGTGGTAGAATTTAAGGGCTGTTGCTCCTTATACTGGTAGGATCCCCTGTTTATATCACCTGTCACCTGTCACATCTCACTCCTAACACCACTTGTGATGATGGGTCAGGACGTGAGGCGGACAACTGCTCAGTTTATTTTTAAAAGCCATTTTTATTAAAGTATCCCTACCCTAACACAATGTCCTTGCCTGACATAAACCAACACAACATCTAACAAAAGGATTCCCACCCTAACACTAGTACCTATAAACACAAGGGAAAATGGCATTCAACAAATAGCATAAACAGCAATGGTTCCCCATTCCCCTCGTTTATAACCAGTCCTTCTATTAGGAAACGCAGCCTTTCAACTTCTCTGCACAGTTCTCAATCAATTCCTCACATCCAGTAAGGAAAAGGTAAACCAAGGACCTTAAATCTGGATGAGTCTTTCCTTTTGTAGTTCCAAACAGTTCTTGCAAGAACAACAGTTCAACAGTAATCTCTCCAATAAGGTAATAACACAAAGCAGGATGGCTTCTCCTTGGTTCAACAAAACATCAGTAAATAATCCACTCTTGGAAAATAGGAATGTCTTTGCAGCAGCAACAGTTCAGTCTGGCCTGCCAGACCTATTCTATAGTCCCTTGCCCTGGTCTACTTGCATACCAGAACTGATTTCCTAGTCTATCACTGCAACACACCTTGATGAGGTTTCGGCTTCTCGCATCTTCTTGTTTTTTCGGTATTGCTGGTATTCACATTCTACTTCACAATATCACATATAACCGCATCTCTAATATTTATCAGGTATTATGCTTTCTTGGTTCCTCTAAGGGTTGCTTTCTGCCCTATTGCAGTAAAAGCCCCTTTAATTGCTTTACCAATGGAGATTCAGCGTGTTCGATTGTAAAAAGTTCATTCGCAAGTGACTCTTTATACAACTTGTCAGTTACTTTAACAATGGGTTTCAGCTTCGTATCGGCTTCCGTGCAAGACTTGCCAGTGGTTTGCTATTTCGTGTTTGCTCGCGGTTAATGTTTATTGGTACAGAATCGTTCAACAATGTTTTCAGCTTGGTTGCTACAGTTTCACTAAGCGATCGCATTTGTGTGCAGAGCTGCTTGGTGTCTCTTTCTAAGCAGAAACTCACTGATAATGAGTTTGTTTCTGTTCACGCTGCGACACTGCCAACTGCAGTCTTCAACTGCTACGAGGGGCCTGTAACCTGCCCCTATGACCCTTCCAAATCCGGAAGTTAATGAGCAATGTCCTACAGGACTCCGGGAACTGCCCAGCTCGGCACTGCTTCCCGCTGCATGACCTCTGCATCAAGGAACACAAGTTTTACTGCCAGTCACAAGACCGGATCCCAACCTCCTAGGTCTCTGCGCACTTCGTTCCTCACGGTCTGCCACAACTCCTGTTGACACTACGCCTATCCTGACGCTGATCTGCCACACCTGCTGCGAGTTCACGTGACCCACCCAATTCACCAGCTTCTCCCTTAGCCTCAACCTGAGTAGGCTTTTTATCCTGCTCAAGTCTTCACAGGCGAGGCTTGTTAAGCCCTTGCAAGTATCTATGTGCTTCTGCCTGACTCTTCCTCGTCACAGTACCACAAGCATTCTGGGACTTGAACTCCCTAACAGGAAACATCATTCTTTTCATGGTTGCGACAGTACAATAGCTCCATTAGAACTTTAGGGGTACAAGGGAAGTTATGTTCCCACTCTGGTCGGATTCTCCCCTCATGTGATCCACCCCCACAGCGCCACCCCCAGAGACTGCATCAGGAGGTTTCTGCTGTGCCCTGGCCACATGAGGAGTTTCCGACAAAGGGTTTTGTGCGAATGGATGTAAATTCGTCACAGCACCTTTCTAGAGGATGCCTTTTAGAATAGTCTCCACGGCGAACTGTCTTTCAGAGGGTTATGTCTCATTTATTGAAAGGGCTACCAATTAAGATGCCATTTTAGTGTATGGTGAAGACCAGGAGGAACAGTATTCCAGACTCTAAAAGGATGACAATAGAATTGAGCAAATTTAAATTCAGGGCATTAGAAGTAGAATATTGGGGACACCTGATCAGTGGCGTGGGGCGGCCCCAAGGTTGAGGCTGTGCAGGCAGTGAAGGATGCCCAGTTACAACCCCTTTTTTGATGGGCTTAGCAGAGTTTTTTTTACATTTTTATTTTTTTTTACATTTGTGAAGAATTTTGCTGAAATTACACACCCTTTATGACCATTGACTAAGGGGGGTTCATTTGCTTGCAATGAGGAGTGTGAATGTGCCATTAATGCAGCGATTAAGAATAGAATATGCAGTGTGCTCATTCTTGGTGGGTTTCCCTCCATCATTACAAAGATGTCTGTACGAAGGGCTTAGGAGTATTATTGTCCCAAGTAGAGGGCAAGAATGAGAAACTCCTATTGCAGGGCTGTGTCTGGGGTTGAATCCTATAACTCAGTCAGATAAAGTGCTTGGCAAGTATTTGGGGGTGTTGAGTACTTCTAATGATGGTTAACAATTACATTGGATCATAAACCTATATTGGAATTATTCACACTAGAAGAGTTGTCAAGAGCCACTCCTCACATTGCTGGCCTTTTCCTTGCGACTAGTAGAGTATAATTCTCAAATCGTTTACATAACAGGTGCCTAAAATAGAGTTGCAGATGTATTGTCTGAAATGCTGTTGCGTTCTTTGAATGGATTACAAGAAGAGGATGAGCCAGTTGTAGTTTGTCACACAGGTCGACTAGGTAATGGTAATTGCACGGGTAGTATAGCTCAGTGGCAAGGTGCGCATCTAGGAAGCAAGAAGACGCAGAGCATCACAGGTTTGAATCCTGAGTCCACGCTTGGAAACTATCGGTATGAAGTGCATTATAAATAACCAATTATAGTGTTAAGGAAAGCTTGAATAGAAGAACTGGAACAGGTCCAGGCTTTGTCCCAAGATGCACAGAACGTGTATGCTGGTTGAACAGTAAAAAACACAGATTCAAGGGGAATTGTCTGCTTTTTCTGGGGTAATGGAGCAACTGTCGGGAGAGGGTGGATGGTTTTTCAGGGGTCAAAAGCTTGTTCCTCCTCGGGTGTTATGCTAAAATACTGGTGATCTATGCGCATGAGGGTCATCTTTGTATCACTTCTAGCAAGAGGAAGGTTTTTGAGAAATGCTTGTGGCCGGGGGTGGATTTTTATTATAATAATTGTAATTCGCCCATTTGTGTAACAAATGGTGAGAGCATGCTGTCCATGTGTGAACTCTGATAAGAGAATGAACAGCATTTCTGGCCTTTGTCCGTTTCATTTGGGACTTGGAATTGGCTGGGCATTGATGTTGTGGCATCCTATATAGTTCTATGTAATAGTAAGTGGTTCTTTATGTTCATGATGGATTATTTTTCTAGTGGCTGGAGGTGAAATGTGTGGGAGGTGTGAATGGTCAAGACTTGATTGAATTACTAGGGGTGTCTTTTAGCGGGAAAGGTATCCTGAAGATATTTGTGATAGCAGTCTGCAATTTTGATGAGTGCTTGTAAGTAACTATGCCAGAAAGAAAGGTATCAAATGGGAATTACACTGCTGTGTATCATCCTGTAAGCAATGGTCTCATGGAAAGAGTTAACCAGATAACATTGATGTGGTGAGGACGCTTTCTGCAGTGCTGTGGTATGTGAGATCTTCTCCCAGTGCGTTTACTGGTGTCTCCATTTCTCCACATTCAAGGGCGAGTAGTCAGTACTTTTGACTAACCGGGTGTGGTTCAGTGCCCAGATCAGTGCTGAAGAGATCAATGACACAGTTGTAAGTGAGTGTAAAACAGCAGCTCTGGTCAAGTACAAGCGTAATGTTAATCAACAGCTTCCACTCAGCAATAGGCTAGAGCTGCCTGTGGGAGACCGGGCAGGCATGGTTCAGTTTAAGAAGGAAGTAAAGAGTAGAAAAAGGTTTCTTAAGATTTTGTGAACCTGTGCAAGTCATTGATGTGTTCCCCAGTGCCTTAAATGTAAGTGGTGGTGGTATTTGAAGATTGTGTATTACATTTGCAGTCACCAGGAGCAAACCCAATGATGATGGTCACATAGTGTGGTGGGAGGTGTGAGCTGAAGTGTTGTGAGACGAAGTGTTGTTTGTTTGGTTATCACTGTTGGTGTCTTGAGTAATGCTTAGATCTGATAAGCAGTCAGCCGGCATGTAGGTGTGCTACACCCTTCCATGACCAGGACATTCCCCCGATCCCTTTATTTATATCTAGGGCAGCAATGCCTGACACGTTTTTCCCTGTTCTGTTGGTCATAATGACTCGTACTCTGGCATTTTACGTTACTGCCGCCCTTTTCCCTTTCTTGCAGGGTAGTGAGGGGTAAGGTGGTTTGTGAAATCAACCATCTTCCTGATGTCATTTTGTTGTCTGCATGTCTGCTCTTGTATCATAAATTCTGATGATACTACCGTGCTCCACGGAGACCTTAGAATGAGGCGGGATTCAGGATTCCCCTAGAGGCAGTTTCCATTGAGCTGGTGTACCGTTGGCAGAGGCAGGGCCACCTGATTGAATACATATGCTTAGCCTTACCTCTTTATGCCATTTCACCTCCTTTATTACAATCACTAGGATTATACAATTTGGTCAAGTGGGGGAGCCAACAAGCTACACTACATCTGGGGTCAGTTAGGCAGTACGCTTACACCATCCAACACTTAAGCCAATGCCTTGTATGTCATAGTGCTTAGACCTACAACATAGCCTATTTCTGAGGACTCTGAAGAGGTGGACATCCGTAATAACCACTCGGAGCAGGAACACTATTGGGGATCCAAAGGTCTAGTTCAAAGTCAAATAGTACAGACTTTGAGATCCCCTCCTCCCTTGAGTAACAGCCCAGAACTGGTCTCCGCAACTACCTCCAATCTGACCTTGCAATCTCCTGACAGCATCTTCAGAGCTCTACGGTAAAACCAGATTGATGTCACCAAGTTCAGAGAGGGAGCTTGTTACCAAGAGACCTTGAGGGGCGAGGAGCACAAAGCTCACAATGAATGTGGTGAACATCTAACACACCTTCCCCTTTATAGCAATGAGACAAAACTGGACACTCTTGGTTCTAGAACTGCCTGCCTCAGAGATGGCTGCTTAGGAGCTGAGCTCCTGTGCCTGCCTTTCAAAAGCTCTATCTTCCTACATAATGGCTGAAATCTCAGGCTCAACTGTCCAACCTGCTAAAAGACAGAAAGGTGGAGAGGAAGGAAGAGATGACAACATTTTGGATCTGCTTACAAAGTTGACAGCTGATATGGCGGACATTAAAGTGAAGCTGACCAATGCTGAAGAAAGGTATTTGGACCTTACTGCTAAAGTGGTCTCTGTGGAGGAACATTTTACCACCATTGATGATCAGACCATGCGGTTGGCAGATAAAGTGAGGCATTTGGAGTTGGCGAATGAGAAGCTAAATTTCAAGCTTTCAGAACAGGAACATTTCTCTAGGAGGAATAACGTAAGGATTGCCGGATTTCCTGAAAATGCTGAACATGGGAACCCCTTTGCCTTTTTGGAGAAAACTTTAATTTCCATACTGAAATTAGACTCTAAGATGCCTCTTGAAATTGAGAGGGAACATAGGTCACTTGGCCAAAAACCAGTCCTAGGGCAGCGACCCAGGCATTTTATTGTTAAGTTCTTAAGGTACCCTACCAGAGAGTTAATTCTCAAAAAAGCCTGTGAGCTTGGTGACCTTGCATGGGGTGGGAACAAAATAATGGTGTTTGCTGATCTGAGTAAAGCCATTATGGAGAAGAGGAGATGTTTTTATACTGCGAAAGAAAAAGCAAGAAACAAACACCTAAAATATTATATGATCTATCCAGCAATCCCGAGAATTATTGTAGATGGCCAAGTTCATTCTTTTTCTGAATATAAGCAAGCTGAAGCCTTTTTGACTGACCTGGACACTGAACCTATGGAAGCAACAACAGTGTCTCAAAAGTCTACTAAGCAGAAGAAGAAAAGAGATAAATGAGCCTATTGGACAACAAAACGCTGGTTTTATTTTGTTGGTTTGTTTTGTTTGGACTTCGTTTTGCTTTTTCAAAAAATACTTAATGTTATATATCCTGTGTGGCCATTAATTTAATGGTTTATTTGTTTGTTTTGTACAATGCGGGCTGAAATGTTAAAGGAAAGCACTTTCAAACGTGAATGGAATGTGGGTCGCTTCAGCCCGTCACTGGAACAGTGTTTTCTCCGGTGCCTGCTGTTCTTCCTTCCGTAACGCAAGGTAGCTTTTCTGTGCTCCGGTATGCAGACTACAAAACTCTATGGCTCAATGCGATGACAGACTTCCAGAGACTCAGAGGTATGTGCGCCCGCATATGTGAAATGATTAATGGCCTGTCGGCAAGTGGCATGCAGCGTGTAGAGAATGCTCAGCTGTCCACCCTTCTTCGAGATGACAGCTTGCTAAAGGAAACGTGTCTAATTTTGAAAACGATGTAAATAATTACTTTCATTCACGATGATAATGGAAACAGCAGCGTTCGGTAGGATGGGCAAGCCGCCTCGAATAGGTGTTCTGTTAATGTAATTTTCGAATGTGCCTTGGGCCTCCTCCTCCTCCTCATGCTGAATGACTTCAGCTTGTCCTGTGTTTCAGTTGCAGCAATGGAGATGTGTGCATTTGTTGATGGGTGTTCCCTGCCACTGTCGTTTTAAATTAGTCACACAGAGTGAAAAGGAGAAGAAGCAATAAACGTTCACTCCGGAGTTATAGCCAGTCATTTAATATTTTGACAATGTATGCCACCAAGCTGCTCGTGTAAGGCGTTTATTTTAATTTGATTCCAAGTGGAATTATGGGGTTATGACCCTAGGCCTCATGTGATATGTGGACTTCAACCGGAAAAATGAACTGCGAAATGTTAATATGCTATTGTTTTGTTTATGCTTCAATCCCGTTTATTAACTAATTAATTCCTGGACAGTAATACTCTTGTTCTTATAAGGTTGTGAATGTAGTTGAGAGTGTCTGGGGATATTGCTGTTGTAGTGGGTCTCTGTTGCTGTGTTTTGTTGTTAAGGTGGATCGCTGAAGTTTTGTGTGCTAGACACATTTAGAATACAATTGTTTTTGAGTGCAAATCTGTTGTTTTGACCATAGATTGCTTGTTCGCAACTATTTTGTAAATCATCCATGTTTCACTGGGTAAGATACAAATTGATTGGCATAATGAGTGGTACAAAGTGTGTATTTATTTATTTGAGGTATGTCAAGGTGTGTGAATATTTGTGATAGGTCAAACTCGGGTAAGAGTTTACATTTTGGTGCTTTGTTTTGGCTTGGGATTGTCATAAAATATATGTCTAACATTGTTCTATTATATGCGAGTATATACTTGGAAGTCTTTGTGACATAAAAGAATTCCATTGTTAAGAAGTCCTTGAAACAACTGTTTGCCTGTTTCCTTTTTTCCTCATATTCCCTCCAGTGCCTTGAAATTGCTTTCCACTTTTTCCTCTATAAAGATTCTTTAATCCGTAACTATTCAGTTAACCCTTAATTACTTTAGTCAGCATCTTTAGCTTACAAAGCAATGATACATTCTGAAGTGTGCTAAGAATTTCGGCTGGAAAAGTCCTTGTATGCCTTTACCTTTCAGCATTTGGTCATTATTTGTATGTCTGTAACCTTCTCTGCTTTTGACCTCATTCCCTCACCTGATGCTACTTCTTGGCCTGAATTGGTGGTCTTTGGCTAGGATTATAGCACTGCATACTTTGAGATCTTCCCTAGATGAGCGATTTGTATACAAAATGACTTTGGTCTGAGCCTGCTGCGTGCTCTGTCCAGAGGTGGAGTGGCCTACAGGGAATTCTGGAGGTGGGCCTCTCCATCATAGGCCTCTTTTGTGTGGGCTTCCTGGTTTTCTGCTCTTCTTGCGCTGTCTCCTGTGTCACGATATATTAGGCGGTCACTCTCAACTCAGAGAGTTCCTTTCACCCCCAAGCAAGGTGGCACGCACCCAAAGCGCTTATACAGATTCAACTTTAGTGAGGCCTCCAACCCGTCTTGAACCAGCCCAACAAATCTCCTAAATAGATTTCTTTGTGGTTTTGGGGGGGGGATACTTTTATTTTAGTTGTGCTCTACTTGTACTCATTTGCAGCTGCTGCTTCTTACCATTTCTCAGATGGTATGAGAAGTGCTGATGAGTTATCTCTGCTGGATAACTAGCATTTGTGAAACATGAAGCTGGGTGGGTTATTACATTTGAAGGGCTATAGAACTCTGCCTAATGTTAATCTCATTTATTCTTGTAAATAAAATAAACTGTGAGTATAGTTCACATGACAAACTGTCTTGCCACCTACTGATATAATGCATTTGATGCTGAGTTGCTGAGTTCATATTACATATATGGTGGCTTATTTCTGAAAGGTCATAATTGAGAAAAAAAAATAATTTGGATGAAAGTCAACTACTACTGTGACTATTCTATTTCTATATGGATGCATTGCGTAACACCGTTTTGTCTCGTTACTTTTATCCACTTTGCTGGAGGGCTGAGCTAAAATTAGGTCGGAAAGATTGCATGCATCTGTTAAATTGCAGTCATAGGTTTCTGGGTGGTAGTGAAGAACTGACTGTTCATGTATGTATTGGAAATCTTGTTGAGCCTGACTATTGTTAGGCATTTTTCAATTGTGATACGTGTATGTTTTTGTGTGCTGTCTCTGTGTTTGTATGGGTTGGGAAATGTATGGTAACACTCTAGATATATTTGTTTTATTTATTTATTTTTCCGGTAATTTTATGTTGCTGTTACGTAGATTACTTTACTGAAATATTATGCCAAATTCAAAGCTTTACTTGTTACTTGACTTAAAATTATGGGGCTACTAACGGTAGGAACTTGGAATGTGAAAGGCTTGAATTGTTTGACTAAAAGGAGAAAAGTACTATCGAAACTTTGAAGGGAAAGAATTGATGTGATTTTCCTTTAAGAGACTCACTTTGATGAAGGTATTGGGGAAACCCTGCTCTAATTCAAGATACACAAGAATGTGGTTGAACTCCTTCACCTCCAATTCAAGTGGAGTAGGGAATTTGATCCGTAGGGGTTTGGGAGTAAGTGTGGAATAGGTTTCTATGGACGCTGTGGGTCATATAATTTTGGTTGACTTGCTGTATGAAGATAGACTTATTACCTTTGGTTCTATTTATGGTCCGTGTGCAGCTAGTGGGAATTTGTTTACTGTCTTGAGGGATTTATTGTGTGACATGAGAGGAGAGTTGATTGTCTTGGGAGGAGACTTTAACTGTGTCCTAGATTTTAAGTTGGACAGATCTTCGATGTGCTCTTTTACAGGTCAAAAGTCTAGTAGAGAATTTCGAGAATTTTTAGAAGTTTCTGAACTGGTGGATGCATGGAGGATTGTGCATCAGAGTGAAAAGGGCGTTACCTTCTATTCCCCTGCACATGACTCTTTTCCAGGCTTGACTACGTGCTTGTTTCTGACAAATTGTTTGAGGCTATAAGTGAAGCTCAGATTCGTGAACGATACCTTTCTGATCACTCATTGGTTAAAGTTCAATTGCTCTTTGGCTTGCATAAGCAATAATCTTACAGGTGGAGATTGAAGTCATTTATCCTGAAGGAGGAGAAAGCTTTAAGATCACCGAATGTATCTAATGTGAACTATTTTATAGAAAATAATGGTTCTACTCATAGTTTTTTTGTCTTGGACTCTTTCAAAGCAACAATTAGAGGTAAGTTAATTAACTGGACCGCTAGGGTGAGAAAGAAAGGGGAATCAAAGTTGAGGGACCTTGAACGGGAACTGGCTGATTTACAGTCCATCTTTGGCCGTACTAGAGCTGTGGAAGATCATATAAAGGTGGGAAAGATAAAAGAATTGTTGAAGTGTGAGACTGATGCTCAAGCTGAACGTGGAACATTTTATACCAACAGCGTTTTTGGGAGGTTGGAGATTGTAATGGTTAGTTACTAGCAAGTAGGCTGAGAGGCCTATGTGAGAGGTCTTTTATTCATAAGATTGACAATGGTTCAGGTGGAGTATTGGTCAAGAGGGAAGCGATAAGTGAGTCATTTCGCTCCTTCTATGAAACCTAGTATGCTGAAGATCGTACTCCATTGGAAAGTGAGCTGATGGAGTTCTTTGACAAGATTGATGTCCCCTGTTTGTCTAGCGAAGCCAGAGAGTTTTTAGATGCTCCAATATTACTTGAAGAGGTTTTGCAGGCTATTCAGAATCTGAAGACTGAAAAATCGCCGGGTCCTGACTAGGGGTGTCACGGTATTAGTTTTATGACGGTACGATAACCTTCTTGCAAAATGACGGTATATCATCGTTATCGCGGTATAGCAGGTGGAGTTAACCAATCTTAACAAATATTTTCTAAAAAGATCATAAAATGTCAGATTTATCATCACAAACAAAACCCGGCACCCAGAGTCAGAATAGGGCTTTTCAACATACTTTTCACTGAAATGCCACCCCTTGCTTCCACCAAACACAAACATGTGTGGAGAGGAGGAGGGGGGAGAGCCCTGCTGCGACTGGCAAAGCAAACTGAATAGCTTTTCTTAAGTGGTCATTTAGGCTTTTAGCTCTCCCCCACTGGCTACTGGTGAAGATGAACATGTTGCCATATGTATAACATGCATGCCCCAGATCAATGGAGGCTGATGGTAGTATAAGCTTGTGCGCATACTCGCACACGCATGCTCTCTTTACGTTACAGCCTTTAGTTTACTTGTGGGCCAAAAGGTGTTCAGTAATCAAGGACATGTCACCCTTTGGTATGGCAGCAGGTAATACCCACAGAGATGAGTGAATTTCGCAGTGTGACTTATCATATGTTAATTCAATGATAGAACCAGGGACATCCCCCATTGTCATACGTTTAGGAAACATTATACATTATAAATATATAAACCCCAAAGCCGCCAACCCAAAGTAAACCCTTTTCCTTCTTGGCACTGTATTTATTCTTCCTATTGCTAACATATTGATTTTGTGTCAGGCACGTGTAGTTTATGGAATGGCATTAAAAACTGTTCCAACTGAAACTACTTGGCAGATGGCACATCAAACAGTGCAAGACCAAGACTGCGCAGCACTTGCTTACTGCAGCTTTCCAAATCAGATTGAAACGCACACTTAACGGTATACACGGTATACCGGTATGAACAATGCAACTGTTATTATTGTTCAATTGAGTGGTTAGCGGTATCTTTAACGGTATACCGTTATACCGTTGCATCCCTAGTCCTGACGGCTTACCGACTGAATTTTATCAAGCCTTTGGTGAACAGATAGCACCAGAACTGTGTACGCTTTACAACCGGTTTCTTATGGAGGGTTCATTATGCCCATCAATGAAGGAAGCAATTGTAACTGTGATTCCTAAGGCGGGGAAAGATGCAACCAAATGTTGTAACTATCGCCCTATATCCCTTCTTTACGTTGATGTTAAGGTATTTACTAACATTTTGACAATCAGGTTGGATAGGTTTATGGGTAATTTGATTAGATGAGACTTAAGTAGGTTATATGAAGCATCGCTATGGTTATGACAACATTAGAACCCTCCTTGACATTCTGAACCTGTCAAACACAGAAACAGGAAACTTGCTCTTTATTTTTTTGGATGCAGAGAAAGCGTTAGATACTGTAAATTGGACCTTCTTAAATTTCACTTAGTTAAGGATGGGTTTTGGCCCTTTGTTCATTAATGCAGTTGGAGCACTACAGTCGGATATCAGTGCCAGGGTTTGGGTAAATTGAGTCTTGTCAGAGTCTTGTCAAGCTTTTTAAGCTTTTTAAGGGCACACGTCAGGGGTGTCCTTTGTCACCTTATCTTTTTAATTTGGCTTTGGAGCCTTTTTTAATTCATATTCGACATGCTCTGTGTCTTTCGGGGTTTAGAGTGGGGGAGCTCGAAATTAAAACGCTAGCCTATGCAGATGATGTTACGATTGTTCTTGGCAACCCTGAGGGGGGGGGTACTGTTTTGAGAAATATGATTGAGAAGGTCGGTAGACTCTCAGGTTACAAAATAAACTGGGAAAAAACTGTGATATTTCCTGTACGGAATACTCCTGTACATAACCAGTTGAAGGACTGGAACTGCAAATGGGAAAATTAATGTGTGAAATATTTAGGGTTATATCTCAATATAGACTTAAAAAGCATGGCTGGGTTTAATCTACATAGAATCATAGATATTCTTTGGCGGGATATTCGTAAAAGGGGAAGGCTTTCATTATCTATTTGGGCTAAGATTAATGCCATCAAAATGGTTCTCTTGCATGAAGTCTTATACGTCATTCAGTCACTTCCATTAAGATTCACCAAGAAGGTTTTGGGTCGAGTAGATGGAATTTTTCAAAATTTTCTGTGGGGTTTTGGGGAAAAGACCTAACATACCAAGGTATTTTATGGTTCCAAGTGTTAATGATGGAGGGTTTGGTTACCCTATTCTTGATAATTATTATAAAGGTTTTTTGACAAAAAATCAGCTTTTTTTTCTACAAATGTGTTGGGGACTCCAATTTGGGCTCGGATTGAAGAATACAAAATGAGACCGTTTCTCCTTAAACGTCTGTATTCTTTCAGTAGGGTACCCAAACAAGTTGTGAATTTGCAGACGGTATTATCTTCAAAGGATGCTGTCACTTCATTGATTTTGAGTAGTGGTCAAGGGTTGTACATGTACGGGGAGGCCTCCATGTGGCAGAATCCAGGCTTACAAATTGATAATAGAATGTTGTGTTGGAGGAGTTGGATCAACAGAGGCATATTGTTGCTAGAAGATGTTTGGTGTAATGATGGTTGGGGGATGCAAACCTTTGAGTACCTACAAAGGAAGTATGGCCTACAAAAGCGGGAACAAAGAAGGTATAACTTGTTAAAAACATTAATTGAAAGACGAAATACGATGTCCATTCCTCTGGTACAAAGACCTGAGAGATATGATTTTATTGTGGCTGCTCCCCATAAAGTGTCAAGTTTTTTTAAACTCTTTCCAGTGGAGAGTCATTCAGTTGATTCCTGGGATAACTTGAGGCTTGCATGGTCTAATGAGTTAGGAGTAGATTTGTCTTTGAAAGAATGGAGTCCCGATAAAGGCGAAAGTGGACATGAATTTACGCTACATTCAGCAGAGAATTTTAGGACGACTTTATTGGACTCCAGATAGAATGTATAGATTTGGCCTGAGTGATAGTGATAAGTGTTGGGGTTGTTTGAAGGAAAGGGGCACCATGTTACATATGTTGTGGGATTGCACAAAGGTGAATGGATATTGGAATGATGTTCTAGATGGGATTGACATGGTGTGGAATATTGCTTTTCCAAGAACACCTTTGGCTGTATTTTTGAAATCCCCAAATTGTGTTCGACATTTGGATTGTGTGACGTTGTGTTTGGTCACTAAAGTTCTTCTGGTGGCCGCTAGACAGATTTTGCGTGTCTGGAAAACAAGGAAAAAGCCATGCGTTGAAGAATGGCTAGTACATGTGCAGCTCCTTTCGCGTTTTGAGAAGATCAAATTTGGCAAATTGCATAGAGATAAAGTTTATAATGAACAATGGAGTGTTTTTAATTAATTTTATGTTTAATATTTGGCCGGAGTTTAGTTCTTTGATTTATTTTCTTAAGAGTGTGTGAAGGGGGATGGGTTGAGGGGGGGTTAGTGCTGTGTTATGTTGTGTGTCTTGTGTTGGTATTTGTGTTATTGGTATCTTTGACAATATTGTATCAAAGTTTTATTTAACATTTTAAAAATCCTGTGGATATTCCTCTTATTGTTTATGCAATCTATTTTTGATTTTATTATAAGTTTCATGTTGATTGCCTATCCATTATTTTGTTGCTTTGAAATGTTTGTTATCCTGAAATATAACTTTGTTGTTATTTAATTGTTCCTCAAAATTTAAATAAATAAAAAAAAACCTGGACACTCTTTAGCCACACTGTGGCACTTGAGACTTATTCCAAATCCTTCCATCTTCCAATTTAACTGAATATTGAAGCAGACCATCCACCCGAAGATAATTAAAAAAATGGTACTTTCATTGAAGTAGACCATCCACCCGAATATAATTAGAAAATTGGTACTTTGTTTTGGGCACATGAAAGGGACTTTTTACATTGACCCCATCCCCAATACAGAATATTTTCTCTACATCCATATTTCATATCGTGAGCTAGTTTGGTTGCCACTCAACCTTTCGTCGGTTGCCACTCAACATTTCGTCATCCGATTCGCACAACTGTGATTGCCTCACCCACCCAGGACAATTATTGGCTTTCTCCTACAGAGAATCTCAATCTGAGCAAGACCTGTCTGAGATTAAGGTGCAAAAATGTATTTGGGTTTTCTGTGTTGAACATCACACTCCCTTTCGCCTCTGGCCCTAAAGCCAACATCATGTTATAAAGCATGGTGGTGTTGAACTTTTCTGCATTGCCGTTGGACCGGGGCGTGATATAATGTATAGTGGGAATGCTTCACCCCATTTTATTTGTAAGGAATTGTTCCATCTCCTTCAAAGTCATTTGCACCTGATATTGTCTGTTATAAGCTTGGAAGGGAACCCCTCCTTCCAAAAATAAAAATCCTCCAGGAACCGTATTACTATTTGGGTTTAGCCTAGACCTCATGCCATTTAGGAAACAACTTGATTAATGACAATGTTTCTGCAGCCCACACCAGGTACATTAATTGATTCAACAAAATCAAACGCCCAACTCCTCGCATGACCCCTTGGGAATCTCTGAACACCTATGGGCTTACTCCTTACCCTCACCACCCGGTGATTATTCTTACAAACCTCACTAAAGTTTGCAATCTGTACGTTTAAGATTTGGCTACCAGATGTCATGGTGCAAGAGCATCTGGGTCTTCTGAATCCGAAGGTACCAGTTCAATTAGCTGGCCTTCAGTTCCTTTTTGGGGGGGCACTCTAGATTCTCTAAGGAACAGGCCTCTTACTACATCCAACTCATTGTTCACCTTTCTGAAGCTTTTTAAACTCATTTCTGCTGCCTCAACCTGCATTTGTGCACTGTATAATCAAGAAGTAAACTGCATCATCTCTCTGCTTCTACCCAAGCTTTCAGCAAAAAAAGTGTAATCCTCCCCGTCCTGCGCCTCTGTTGCTACACCCATAGACTGTGTTGGTCCCCACATCATCTTTACCAGCTACAAATCTGACTTCTGTATTGGGGCTTTGCATTCATCTGGGCCATCTCACCACCATGATATGGTTCACAATTGGTGGCAGGTATTTGGTTCCTGGTTACAGCCTGCAAGAACCTGGTAAGCTTGACACCATCAACTACCAGGAGCTACTTTTGGCACCCCAAGTGAACTGGTGCCATACATACTTGCATGTGTGACATTAAATGTGTGTTTCAGAATGTGTATAAAGGAGATTTTAGGACTGGCCTAGAAGACATTTAAAGCATAATAGTGGACTAAAAGTTATAGTTTGCCTCTAATGTCGAAATTCGATTTATGGTACACCATATATTGGCACTTCATTCTGCTGTAGCGATGCAGATCAATCAAGGTGGCATCACAGAAAAAGGTGTTGTCCGATATAATGATGTTATGGCAATAAAGAGATCGCAACAGAGATTGATGGAGTAACAGAATTATGGCTCTGTAGGCTCCAATAGGTAATGACTGAAAGTGGTAGCAGCAAGATAGAACTGACAAAGGACCTTATTATAAGTAGGGTGGTGTGGTAGAAAATAGTGGTAAAATGGAGGTAACTCTGTTAACGCCACATTACTGCACCGCCCTTCTATAGTTTTTGCGGTGAGGTGGAGGAATTACCTTGAGAAAAATGCTGGAGGTAAATCCACTGCCTTACTGCCAAAAATCGGCAGAATTACCGCAGGCAGGATTACGACTGCCGGTAATTCTGCCGAAATCTCCATGGAGTCATGAATTGTGACTAACTCTGCCATACACCACTTGTGATCTGGCAGTAATTCCTCCGGAACAAGTGGGGGTAATGGTAAATTCATTTGGTGGTATTCTGGCAGACTTCCCACTGAAATACTGACAAACCTATAATGAGGCCCATAGAAATGTAAAGCGGACACGGAGGAATCAACAGGAATAGTAATCAGTTGTGCGAAAACAGCAACGTAGCAATAAAAAGTGGTTAATGGCATTTTTGGGTGGATAGCACAGTTTGGAAAAAAGCAGCCAAGTTTCTTCATCTTTCAACCACTCCAAAGTGGCTGTTCTGACGTGCATATCTCAGTAATAAAACTCCACAGAAAAGTACTATTTTTCAAATCTCTGCATTTTAAAAAAAATCTTCTTGTGCTACTCCTTTATTTTAAGCCATACATTAAATGTACACATCCTAAGAACGTATTAATGAGACTTCGCTTTAATAGCTCCTGATCGGGACTTTCCTGGACAGCGGAAAATCCTGAAACCCTGGTGCTACTTCCAGTTCCTGGTCCATGAATTCCAATTTTGACCCCTGTGACAAGACCCCTTCAATGGTTTGTGATCTGTCCTTAGGAGAAGTGTCCTTCCCCGCAAATATGTCTTGAACTTTTGTGAACTCCAATAACCGATTAATGCCTCCTTTTCTATAACAGAATGCATCAACTCTGCTCCCTTGAAGCAGCGTGAGGCAATTGCTTCAATTATTTTTCTTCTCTGTTGTGTATTTGGAACAAAATGCACCCAAGACCCTTGTTGCGGCATCTGTCTGAGCTTAGGGCCCTTTAGGAACGTGCATATGTAATGTAATGGATGTGATCACACAGATTAATTCCAAGTCCAAATAGCCAAACCAACTCAGGAAGATGACAAAGTACTGTTTTTATTAACCATTATCTACAACAAACATCACATCACTCAGACTCTCAGTCTTTAATCTTAACATTATACATAGTATTTATATCAAAAATATGTCGGAGGTGACGTCATACCACGTGGCAATAATGAAAACCCTATCAAGGGTCGGGATTGGCTAAGGGGAACATCTAAGCATACTTTATATACCAGCTTGGATTGCTGTTGGCTATCATATATCAGTTGGACAACTTATCCCTACCTCTAAAACCTGTAATCTTCAGAAACATTAGGTACACAGTTTCTCATTGGTCGTCAAACTATAAGGTCCTTCGTTATATGGACCACTACAATTGGCTGGCACACTTGTGCCATGTCTGGAGCTTTCGGTTCACTTTGCAGCACGTAAGCCTAGACCCAGGTGCAAAGAGATGGGGCATGACACTACCTTCCTACCCAATTAGCCCAGCATCTCTCATCACCCATGCCTTCTGCTATGAAGATTGTCTTTGTACTTGACCATGCAAAAGTATTCTTGTCTTTGAGAATGCACAGGAGTGAGGGCACTCACTATCGTGTCTAGGACTCCAAGTTCAAACTTTATTTTCATCCTTGGGTCACGTGACAGGAGACCACGATTCGGTCCATTTTGCTGGTTTTAAATGCTCAAAATGAATAAAACATGGCGCTCTTGGTGTTCTTTTTTTGCACCCGAACAAGGGATGAGTCATCCTCCGCACGTTCACCCATTTCCAGAATAGGTAGCTGACCATGGCTTCTTCAGCATTGACTCGAGGCCAGACAACATTGTCTTGCAGCTCCACATTCTGCTTATTCTTGCTGCAATATAGTTGGTTCCTGGCTTACTACATTCCTGTTACCGGTGTCCAGCAATGGCGACTTTGCCTGCGTCTAGTCACTACATATAGCTAGCTTCTATGATGACTTAGTCTACCTTGCGTTTTGGCATCTACATCTATTGAATGGCTGATTTTCTGCAGCACTTTGTGCAAGAGTAATCTTCTTTGTACTTAAAAGCTCACTTGATTGTTTACTTCGTCATTAGTTTCTTTAGGATCTATACATTCTCTTCAGTCAGTATCTCGGGACGTTGTGCATACTTTTGATGAAGTCACTAGCTTCTTTTCTTTGCTCATTCTCATATTCCTTCATTCTCCCTTAAGTTGTCATCACTTCGGGGATGCATGCGATGGGGTTCTCTCAAAGGATATCTTCTGTTGAGCACACGCTGCAGTATTGGGGGCTGTACAATGGCAGGTGTCAAGCACGGCACAGGCTCATCTCACCAACATATAGGAGGAAGGATGGCAGGGTCTCTTGCAGAGGTATACAGCTGATCCTGTACATTTCCCCTTCTGGTCGAGTCCTCAACCACCTCCTCAAGTTTTTCTACATCTTGGTATTTTCTCTTAAAGAAGTGTTTCTTAGGTGTCGTCCCACGTACTTCTTATGATTCTTTGGATACAGAAACTTTGTTCCCTCAGGTGCTACGATGCTAGCCTCTAGATATTTTATGACCGCATCGTCAGTCAGCTCCTTAGCGGTTGGTTAATTTTTTACATCAATCATGATCTTCATTCCTACCACCTTCTTTGCCATTTTCTTGCATTGGCCAATCGCCATCCTGACTATACAGAATCCAAACATGACTAGCAACAGTATTACTCCAAGAACCTTGAATGTATTCACCAACCACTGAGCAATGCATGAAAACAAGGACATAAACCAACTGTCCTCTTCAATGTCATCTGTCTCGTCTTCCATCTTGGTATGCAGCTCTGTCAACATCAATATGGCCTCTGACTAGGTCCCATTCTGGGCATCGCAAGAAGGTATAAATGTGCAACATGATGGGCCGATTTTTGCGCAAACTCCTCCTTCCATTGCTGTGATCATATCAAGGACATATCTATTCTGGAGGGTCATCAATCGTATGTCCCTCAGTTCTTCTTTAATGGCATTGAATCCCTTTATGGTAGCATTGATTGTCTGCGGGAGCTCCCACCTGGTGATTTGCAACCATTTGGCGTTCGTCAATGTCTGAATTCCAGCCATGAATATAGCTGACATTATCATAGCAGTCTTGCTGAATAACATGTGCTCTTCAGGAATCGTTTTATACACTGTTATTGATTTGGCTGAGAAGTAATGTTCTCTTTTTCGTCCGCAGGCGTTCAAGTGGTGATCTCTTTCTCAAATGGTCATCCACTTTTGGAAATTCACCAATGTTTAGATCGCTAATGGTGGAACGTGGATGAGAACCAGGGAACACGCTTCGCCCCAGTCCTTGGACAACTTCATATAGGCTCTAGATCCATAATCCCAATACTGATCCATAAGAATAGCTGTCCTTTTTCTCATTCTGGGAATGTCAGTTGTGGTTTTGCATTCTTTGTTACATCCCACGTGGTTCTTTCTATGTCTTCGGAAGCATAGTGTCACATTAACCAATGGGATTACAACTCATGGGCCTGATTCGTCTTCTACCGATATCAGTAGCTTGGAGTGCTTGGCCCATGACTTTAAGCATCCATCATTCACTTTCTGCACCTGTACATATTCAGTTTTTAGCAGATGAGCTGCACAGGACCTCATTCCTTCTTCCCATCCCTTATCGGTAGGCACTCGTCCATAGATCAAAAGTTGTGTTTGTTCCCAACATCCAGGCAATCCTGCCATTTCCGTCACATCAGGGCAATTCATTTTCTTAATTTCTTCAACGATCCTCATCCTGTCCGGCAGCAGGATACTCAAGCATTTTGTCTTTCCATCGAGACTCCTTCTGCATTTGTATGGTCTTGCTATAGATCTCCATCGCAAAGTCGCTCAGCTTCCTTGGAACTGTCTTCTAGCAGTACATGCTGCAAGATGGCTGAGGCATTTAGTATTGTGTGCTGAAACCTCCTTTGAAGTGAAAGTCCTTACTGTATTCATGGCATAGGGATTGAGAGAGCAGACATAGCAACTCTCATCAGATGCACTTTTCACCCACCTTTTCATGTGTTGATACCACATTACTCCCCAGGTGAGCTGAATTATCCAGATAGGTATTTATCCCTTCATTATCTTCCTCTGCATCTCTTTTATGCCTCCTAACATACCCATAGAGATCAAGGAAATAGTCATCATTCGTACTCATAGTGGAGAGAATCATTGGAACTTTTTCTTCGCTAGAACCATTAAGATGATAGAGACTGTGAAAAATAAGGAACAAAAAGACAACGAGAACAATCATGCAAATGTATATTATGCATAGAACTCTGGGCAACAATTTCTTGTGCCATCGTACTGCTTGCTGAACTCTTTCTCTTTAACCGTGCCATTTTCTTCATTAATTATTTTTAATCAGGTGATCCAAAACAAGGCCGTAAGAGCGGCCCTCAACATCCCTAGAAAAGAATCGCATCTCCACGGCAAGAAGGAACGTCCGTTGGTTGTCAGTGCAGGATCAAACCGTAATCAAAATTCTCACACTGACGCATAAGTGCCTATCCAACTCGGCTCCTTAATATCTGGCTGACAAATTTACCAAAAACCAAACTAACAGACCAACGCCTTCAACCCAGGCGCACTTACTAACCATTCCAAGATACAAACGTCAGAAAGTAGGGGACTGCGGCTTGGCCAAACTTTGGAACACACTACCTCCCTCATTAAAAGCTGAACCATCCTTGTGTACCTTCAGGAAAAAGTCTGAAAACATGGCTTTTTGCACAGAAGTGGTAATTCGTATTGCCTCTCATCCAAAATTCTCATCATGACGAAAACCCTTTGCATACTTGCACTGCTCGGCATAATTATCCTACTCCACCTCACCTGTATTCTGTACTTACAATGTAATTGCATGTAATCATGATGAAACTGTATGTATCTAATCTCTGTTACTGTAACTACATCGATCACATCAAGAAATGCGCCCAGATGCCTCAGGGTTGGGTGCGCTATACAAATCTATAGATAAATGAAATCATTGAGTTTTCTTTACATTTGCAACTGTACAATTTGTTCAATTATAGCAATGAGGGGTCTTCTTATCACTGGACCATTTTTAGGATCCTATAAAAAAATAAAAAAGTGTGAATATTAACGTCTCTTCGAACAAGAGCAGGGTAAGATTTGAAGTATGAATACAAAGACAGCAACCACAAGCTGATGAACATCACTATTGGCAGGTATCATGTATTGCTATCACTTAAAACAGATATTCTCCACAAAATGAATCTGGATTTTGGTCTCTTCCAATGTCTGATCAAGAACTGACGTTTAGGCAAGATTCTGATGCATTATTCACTGCTTTAATATATTTCTAAAAGTTCATTTAAAAACTCTGGAATTCCTCTGCAAGTCCTTACGCTCTCTGCTAGAATATATAAGGAGTGCCTATTGAATTCCAGTAAAAATAAAGTATGTTTAATCACTCGTTGCTTTATCGTCCTTCTTCTTAGTCATCGATCCAGTGTGCAAACGTGTACATTCTTCTTTTTGTCTTGCTTCTGGATCAGCAATGGTGGTAGGGGGGGTATCACCTTTATAAATCTTCACGTTGTTCAGATGCAACCAAGCTCGACTTCCCGAAACTGTAACAGCTGAAGGGGAAATTGCTTCAACAAGGAATGGGCCATTAGAACAAGGCTCATTCCACTTCTGGGTGAAGTTTTTGATCAGAATCGGGTCCCCAACATATAACTTGGGTGGTGGTAATAGTTCACTCGGATTGGTCACCAAATTATCTTCTTCTGTGTTCCTAGACCTCACCCCCCGATGCTTGATTTGATCTGAAATGAAAGAAATGCTGGTAGTCATCCATGTCAAATAATCGTACATCTCATCACCTAGAGTTTTGGCTTCAATCTGGGCATCACTCCTGATCCTAGACAGAGGTGTAAGAGGCGTTCTCATTTGACGCCCTGTTAGTAGCTCGTGTGGGGTGAGGTGTGGTCCGACTATGGCCGATTCCAAAGGGCATATAAGGCCAGGGGTAGGCAATACAGCCATTCGTTTTTTTAAAGTCAATTTAATCTTGGCAATCCTCTCTTTGAGGAGGCCGTTGAGTCTCTCACAAATTCCGTTTGCTTGCGGGTGATGCACAGATGAGAATTTGTGCTTTTTACTTATTAGCAGCCCCATTTGTACGAATAGCTCATTCACAAAATGTGGCCCATTATCGGATCTTAGGATTTAGCACACCCCACCTTGGGAAAACATTGCATACTAAAATCTTTGCTGCGCAAGTGGCATCAGGGTGTGCACGCGGACCCGCTTCAATCCACGTAGAGAGGATACCCATATCCATTACATGTCTGCAGCATATTGACAGTCTATATGTAAATGCAGAAACTGACCATTCAGTCGAGGTATTCCTCCTCTAATTGTTCTCAGTGTATGCCCAGCAGTAACATTTTAACACAAAATGCAATTTATCATAAACAGTGCAACGTGTTCCAACAAATTGGGAATGAACCAGTCTTCTGAAATATTAGCAGCAAGACTTTCTCTAGTTACATGCACAGGGTATTGCAGCTATTAAAGAGCGACTTTTAATAAAATTACTGACATCACTGGCTTTCCAGTCACCATAAAGCTTCTGTGGGGATAAAGAACACCCCCTTCTCTCTTCCTGTGATGCACTTCCCTGAATCTCTATTAATTGGGCTATTGATAGTGTGTTAAACCCTTCCTGTACTAACATGGCTGTAGTCGAATTGTCTTTAATATCTCAGCATCAAAACTCGAAATTTCTGGAGAATATGCAACCCTTTTGGCTTCTATGTCTGCAGCTTTGTTCCCCCAAGATATAAAGTCTGTACATTTAGTATGCGCTGCGCATTTAATGACCACTATGGCCACTGGGACTTGTAGTTCCTTAATGAGCCTATCCAATACGCACACATGCTGCACTGGAGAGCCGTCTGTGCGGAGATGGCCCCTCCTTTTGCAACGTGACAACCCAGCATGTACGATTGACGTCACATAGGTGGAGCCACTGTAGACTGCCACTTCCTGCCCTTCATGTTTCTCAAGTGCGACAACGAGTGCTACTAATTCTGCTGCTTGCGCTGAAAAATGAGATGGTAGCTTTGCACTCGCCACCTCCTCGAATTCTCCATTTAATCTCTGTCTTACTGCTGCAGCGCCTGAATGAATTTCCCCACTAGTCTGATCAATCTTTGAAGAACCGTCAATAAAAAGAATCTCCCCTCCTGCCAAAGCATTTTCTTTCACACGGGGTATATCATCATAAAATTCAACATAATTGGCACAGTCCTGCACATGATCACCTTCTTCTACGGGTTGAGCTATGAATGTAGCAGGGTTCACTGTTTTACATCTTCCAATTTTAATCGTTGGATTTGAAATCATTACCTCATAAACTGAAGCTCTTTGGGATTTCAATGTGTCCTTGGGTTTCTCTAAAATGGCAAATAGAGCATGCTCCATGTAAAGGGTCATCGAGCAGCCTGTTGAACGGAAAATCATATCGTGCCTCCTTTACTGTATATATTGGCCTAAGCCCAGTCGCTGTTGCTATTGTGATTTGTTGAACATGTAAACTAAAGGTGATCCATATGCATATAGCTGGGCGAGTCAGAGGTGAACTCGTCACAAACCCTAGATTGGGAATTAACGTACAGAGGGGCTGAACATCATGTTACAAAACTGTATAAAAGAGCGAATATTCTGATGTACAGACGTACTCACTTCTCACATCGAACGGGCTGGTATTCGTTGTGGGGTACTGAGGGCCAGATAGCTATCTGTTACTTTGTTCCTTTGAAAACTGTTCAGTTAGTTTGAATAAAGATCTGTGTATCTTTGTAAACCCGTGTTTGGTGTATTTCCTTTTGTGGTACTCAGCCTCGATATTTCCTTTTGCTTTTACAAGCCCATGACAATACTTGTGGACTTCCCAATTGCAAACGCGGCAGCTGCCAAAGATTGTTCGCAAGGGAAGTGTCCTTTCATAACTAGGTCTAAAATCCCACTGTTATATGCCAAAGGTTAATACCCTAATGTGGTTCTTTGTGCAAGTACTGCTGTCATGACTGTCCCATTTGTGTGTGAAAACAAATACAATTCCTTGCCATAATTGGGAATACCTAAAACAGGGGCTGTACACATTTTTTCAACTCCTCAAATCCTTCCTCCATTTCTTCGGTCCATTCTATTTTTGTTTTACCGACGTGATTTCTTCAATGCTTGCAAAAGTGGCTTTGTGTATGTGCTGTAATCAAACACCCAGGCTCTAATATAAATTCACAAATCCAGAAACTGCTGCATTTGTCTGTGTTCGATTTTGGTGTTTTTAATAATTGCCTCAGCCCTTTCAGGTGATACTTCTTTTTCTTCATGTGAAGTTAACTGACCCAAGTCTGTCAAAATGGCCATCAATTGGACAGAATCTTGCCTACACTCATCCTCTGTTTTACTGCAAATCAATAGGTCATCTACGTACTGTTTAACCATACTCTTAAGATTGACGTTGCCTAGGTCCATCTGTAGGACTCGGTTAAAGATCGATTGGGGACGCGCAGTACCCTTGAGGCAAACAAGTATGTTTTAGTCTCTTTGGCGAAACGTAAAGGAAGTCAAGCCTTGTGAGTTCTTGTGCAACGTGATTGGGAGAAATGTTTTTTTTCAAATCATTCACCATGAAGTACTGAGCTTCTACTGGGATACTACACTATATTGTTGCCGAATTAGTAACGGAAGGAAACTCAGCATCTAAAATCTGGTTAAGAGGTCTCAAATACTGGATAACTCCCCATGACCCTCCTTTAGATTTTTTAATCAGATACACTGTGGTATTGCACAATGACTCTGATGGCACTAGAATCTCCTGGTTCATCAGTGCCGAAATAGTCTGAAATATACCTTGATCAAGTTCTCGAGACATGGGGTACTGTTTTGCACAGTCTAAAATTGCTCCTGCCGTAAGCTTTATTTTAACCTCCCCTGTCCCCTTCAATAAACCTACGTCATAGGGGCCTGTCGTAGGGCACTCTGCACCTTTTCAAGATCCCTCTGAAAAAACGCTAATCGTTGCCTCATTATCACTATTCTCTGTGGAATTTCCCTTTTTTCTATCCTTATCCAATATGTAATGATCATGAAGAACACCACTTCGTCATCGCTTTGGTCTTCCCTAAACATATAATCGTGTATGTCAGTCAGTCTGCACCCCTCCTCAAGAGCTATCACTGTTCTCCATGGTTTACCCTCATCGTCCATTCCTTCGAGCATTGCCATCTCTCTTGATACTATAGCTGCTTCCAACTCTTTAGGAATAGTCTGTCCATCTTCCTCATCCATAGGTATTTGTGGTCTAAATAAAAACTCATCAGGTATCCTCACAATCTTTCCTACCAGACCAGGTAGTCATGTGAGCAGAATGTTTACTTCATATAGAAAAATCCCTGGATCTGTTGGAACGCCTCGCAGAGCCACTTGACCTGTGAACGCCAGTATGAACTCTCCTACATTGAAATAGTGTATTACTGGAGTGGAGCACACTATTCCTTGATCAGTAAATGAAATTGTCATATTAAGTTTCGTCATCAGATCTCTTCCTAAAATGTTAACTGGTGTCTGTCTTGAATATAACAAAGGGACGGACATGTCGCGTTCTCCTATGGAGACCAGTAATTTATCAGTAAAAGGAACTAGACTTGTAGCTCCAGAGAACCCTTGAGCATTCATGGCAATACCCGACATTGGATACTTTCCCTCCTGTATACACAAACGAGTGTCCTGAGTGTCTACAAGAAAAGAAAAAGATTTGCCTCCTATCGTCACATAGACCCTTGGTTCCTCTTGGGGGTCTGGTGTCAAAGATAGTACTGAACACAGCAATTCACCCTGTGAGCTGTCCTATTGTGGGTACAAGCTCATACCCGTCCCTGTGAAAGGATTTCCTCCTACCACAGGGACACCTCCTATTCTAGGAGTTAGTACTTGTCCTGTATTTGCATACTGCTGTGTCTGCATAGGGGCCTGTTGCAATTGACCTTGGGGTGGATTCATTTGCACTTGTCCCTGCTGTGGCACCTGCTGCACTTGCGGTGCTTGTGTCTGATAAGATGTGTGATCCTGGGCAAAGCCATCTCAGGTCTGTGTGCTATATGGTGGGTGATAAGCTGTCCCCCCGCCTCCCCCCTCTGGAGAACTGGTTGTTTTGTACATTTCCTCAGCTCTCGCATATGCGGGCAATATGTCCTGTCATTCCACAACTCCAACATACTGGGGGAGCCCTTCTGGTAAACCCTCCTTGGTTATATCCTCCCTGAGCACTGTGGTTCTCGTTCTGTGTGTTTTGCAACCTACCTTGGTTATTGTGAAATCCGCCTCCTTTTCCCCGATAACCCATACCTCTTCTTCATGGTCTAAACCCATACCCTTCCTGGTCCATCTGGTACATATTATTCGCCTGCAATGTACCTATTGCTTCCTGCATTCCCAATCCTTCTCCATTTGTCAACACCGCCCATTGTATGGCAAATTTTGACAATTTCTTCTGAACTAACTTGGCTTCCTCAATCTTTCGGTTCTCATCTTTCTTCTTGTTTTTCTCTTGTAATAACCGATAATGGTGTACTATTGTCAACTGTATCTCAGCCCATGACTTTGCTTCCATCCCCACTTGTTATTTCATCTCTCTGTACTGGCTCAGGCAACCCCTGACATAACACGAATGTGGTAAAATAATGCCACTGTCTTTTCCCACGGCTCAAGAGTTTCAAGCTGCTGTTTCTCCTGGATAGCCTGAATGTAGGCAATATGGTCTTCATCTTCTTTCATTATACGTGTCATAATTGAAACCATATCTGATGTCAGGATATTGTACCCCGATAGCCCTCCAAACATCTGCCCTGCAATTATTAAATGGTGCTGTGTTTTGTGCAGTCACACTTGATTATCCCGCTCTCCTTCATGTGTCATCAGCTCTCTCTCCAAGAATGGCCACCATGAGATCCATTATGTCCCATATGGCCAGTGTATTTCCTCCTGTCATTTTCTCCAATTCGTATATCCATTTCCCAGCCACCGAAGTCAAACTGGGGAGCTTGCATTTTAAGTTATCATTGTGCATCTATGGCCATGGAATGTATTGTTGTCTTGCTCCCCCATTTTCTAACAAGGGGAACTGCGTGATCCCCATCCCATAGTCAGATCCCACTATTAGTTGATCCATAGCAGGGATAATTGCCCCCGTCTGTCTCCTTGTCAGTAATGATCTTAACCTGCTTAGATATGGTAGAGACTCTCCCTTCTCGTTATGTGATCTGTAACGCTCACCTGGTATCCACAGGGACGCCACCCAATCTGGATGGACTGCTTGCTTCCGACCTGGACCCACTCCCTCAGGTTCTTGTTCTGCCGAGGACCTAGTCTTGGTATTGTCCGCTCTCTGTGCAGGGGTGTGTCATGGATGGGCGCATCACAACCAAGTTACTTCACTGGTGCGGTCCCTGTGAGTCCAGTCCTGCTGCGGCTCAGTTCCTCAGGTAAGTCTTCTGTTTTGACAGCTTGTCCTTAAACTGCAATATCCCCTGTTAATGTCTTTCCTTCTCTCTTAGGTGCAGAAAGAGTTCTGAAGATGCCGTGCTGGCTGGGGCTGTGCTCGAGATGGTAAATGAAAGCGCGGAGCTCAGCCTATGTGCTTTTCTTGCGGTGTGCTAACCTGTGTTGTCCCTCTTTTGTAGGCCGCCTTGATGTTCCGGATGATGAGCTGCTGAGAGGATGCAGAGCTATGAGTTGGTGTTGTTTGAATTGCCTCCGAGTAATTATGCATGTTAATCAGCCTTGCCTTTTCTCTTCTCTTGCAGGTTGTCAGAAGACCAGAATGGCCTGAACCAGAAGCAAGTTCAACTCAGGTAAGCATGAGTCTGCCCATTTGTTGTTTTAATGTGAAGAATAAACGCTTACTAATGCTGCTTTTCTATTGTTTCCCACAGGTTGCGGCTTCCAGGAGAGAGAGCGAGCGTTCGCCAAGATGCTGGATTTTCGGGACACTGCAGCGAATGACTGGAGCTGGGCTCGCTAACAGGTAAGAATAACTAATGATGATGTTCTTCATGCAGGTGTAGGCCCAGAATGCTGAGGAAGAACTGACAGGTCGTGGTGATCGTCACGCTGCGAGAGCAGAGTAACGCGAAGCGTGTTCTCCAGCTTGGGCATGGCTTATATAGCCTGCAGGTATCCCAGGAGCCTTCAGGCCTGACCACACCATAAACGCTAGACCGCATGGTTCAGTTCTGGAACTGAAGCATGTGGGGGCATCCATGTTGTGACACTGCCATATGAGCCCGGCGCCAAAGGCGCCAGGACTGACTCCAAGAGAGTCTTGGGGGACATGATTGGGCCCTTGGGGCCATGAGACACCGTGGTGCGGCCCTGGGGGCCTGACTGCCAGGTCGAGGGGTAGTGGTCATGACATCATCCTCACGGACGCTCAGGATATGATGCAGGATCTGGCGTTCTTTCTTAAGGATGTTCCAAATCTGACCATCTTACTTCCTTCAGGGGCGCACGCGCTCCCTCCTTCTGCGCCAAGACTGCAAACTCTCTTTCTTCATCCGATATTGCTAAACCCCAGCTGGTGTGACTATCTTCCCCTTCTCGGCCCAAATTTAATCTACTTAATGACAATGCTCTGCGTTAATAAGTAAACCGATTTCCCTCTTCACTTCGTGATTGAGATGCAGGGGATCGATCATCGTTCCCTCGAGTTCCATGCTCGCTATCTCGTCTTAATTCCTGATGGGCCTTATTGATCCTTTCTCCAATGCTTTCCATATCATACTTTTCCTCATCTAGCGTTGCTCTAGGTGCTTCTAGCGTCCTCTCCTTTATTGGAAGAATCTCTCCCTCCCATTGTATTTCTGGGCTCGGCCTCATTTGTTCTTTTCGAATAAGACTAGTATCCGAACCTCGCTATCTTCTGTTTTGTTCTATTTCTTAATCTACTTCCCTTTGCTTTCTCGCATCTCTTCTAACTTTCTTCCTCTTGCCTTCGTTCTTCTCTCCTTACTCCTTCCCTTCGTTACTCTTCTTCCCTTCGTCTCTGTAATCTTTTGTCCCTTAATCCTTGTGGTTCTCACTCCTCTGTCCCTTTCTTCTATGGTCCTTTGTCTATTGTCCTACTTCCTTTGTTCTTCTGCCCTCTTTTCAACTTTCTCTTGTTGTTCCTGATATCTGTTCTCGTCGCTCCCTACTTTTCCTTTTCTGCTCATCCTCCTTTAATCTATTCTGCCGTTCCTTATGCTTCTTTTCTTGTTTGTCCTTATCATCTCTTTACCTAACTTCCTCGATACTTTTCCCATTTATCTTGAGTAATGTCTGTCCTCCCATTCATTCGTTTTGTTTTTGTCATCGTGATCTTTTTCTGCTTTCCATCTCTTGATATCTCTGTCTGTCGACAAATTTGGCAGTTCGCTTTTTTTCTTCCTTGTCTTGTATGAACTTATATCTTCCTTTCTTTCATTCTCTTCCAGACTATCGTCACTAGTGTAAGCGGGGGGGTTCATATATCAGACTGTACCCCGTTGCTGCTTTCAATTGCTTTAAAGGATATGCACCTTTTGAATGGATTTTGTCCTCCAACGTATTCCTCAACTTTGACATGTAATGTCCAGCTTCTGCTGCTTCGGAAAGTTTTTCGGCAGAGAGAGCCCTGCGTCGATGGCGTTGAGTCGATGTCCCTCAAAGGCCTCCGTCGAGGGTGGTGCTATAAGTAGCATGCACGGCGACCGTTGGCCTCAGTTCCGTTTTTGGCGTGCCTCGTACTTCTGAAGTAGTACTGTTCTACTTTATCAACGATGTCTTAGTCTTCTACCCCGACGACTCCTTGTTCTGAGTTTAAGTAATGTAAGGAGTGCGGCTCCAAGATGTTGATTACGGATCCTCATCAGGTCTGTCTGTGGTGCCTGGGCGAGGACCATGAGATGGATACCTGCTCGAAATGTCAGAGCATGATAGGGAAGGCCTTGCGGGAACGACTGGGGAAGTTAAAGGTAGGCAAGGTGTCCAAGCCCTGTAAATGTTGACTGGCTGGGCTTTCGACCGACGAGTTGTGGGGTGACTCTCCTCGTTGGAAGAAAACCAAGCGCTCACAGTCCCATATTGGTTCCTGCCACTCTTCCTCCTCGTCGAGACGTTCGAATCGAAGGCACCATCGGTCGCCTTCCTTGTCGTCCTCGTCAGCACCTACTCCCGAGAGGGTGACATGCCCAGCCAAAACGTTGACTTGGGCAGAGTGAGAAGCTTTCTGGTTGGCAATGCTTAACATTTTTGAGGAACAGGGCAAGACTCCGTGCGCGCCTTCTGTGAAAGCCGGCAAGAAGCGTTCTCGGCTGGATACTTACACGTCCTCGAGTCGGGGTTAATTGGGTCTTCGACGCCAGTCAAGCCTTTGGTGCTTTCGGCGCAGTTGTAGATGCTGACGCAGTCGACACCGGTGGGGCCTAGTTTAGCGGCTCAGTCCCCAGGTCCTATTCATCTGCCAAGGAAGGCTCTGACTAAATTTAAGTCGACTCCTTCAATGCTTTCTAAGCCTCTGGGCTCCATGACAGAAAACCTTTGTACCCCTTCCTAAAAAGGATTTTTTAGGAACTTCACTTCAATTTTTGAGGGGGAGGAACATTCGGATGGGGAGGATGCCCCCTTTGGGCTCCAGTATGGGATTCCTAATGTGCCGGAGTGGCTCACTTCCGAGGAGAGCAGGATGCTGGACCTGTGTGACACTTTGCATAATGCAAGTGGTATTAATACCTCTCCGGAGTTGAAGTACGGCAAGCTGAAACCTGGGGAACATGCGACATATAGGCACCTTATTTCTAAGGTGGTGGAGTACTTGGGCTGGTCCAGGCCTCCAGCGCATTAGGATCAGGATGATCTTACGGATATTTTGGTCAAGGGTCCGCCTACGGATGCTAAGTTACCTTTCCATGTGGCTCTTCAAAAGAGGGTGGCTAGGAATTGGGAGACCACGGGCACTAATCTGGTGGTGAAGAAGTCTTACTCGAAAATACTGCCCCTCCAGTAGCGACCCCGACTATCTGTCCCAACATCCCACTCCCAGGAGTTTGGTGGTCCAGGCAGCTACGGCTACCTCAAAGCAGGCCACGTACCCTACCATCCCTCCTGATAGGGACAATAAGCTTGTAGATGGATGGGCGCAGAAGGTATTTTTGCCGGGAAGTATGGCATTGAAATCAGCCAACTCCACCTGCAGGGTTGCAAGATTTTGCTACACTCTGTGGGAGTGCATCTCCATGGCAGCGGAGCACATTCCAGAAGAGGATGAGAAGGACAGCTTTCTGGCTATTAAGGACGGCAAGGAAGCCATGTGCAAGTCCCTCCAGTCTGGATTGGATTCTGCGGATAGGATCAGCCGATCCATGGCTAAGAGCACCATAAAACGCAGATTTACGTTGTTGCGGAAGTTGGTTTGGCACCTGATGTGCAGGCACGTCTTCTGAACATGCCATTTGATGGGTCTCATCTTTTTGGCAGCAAGGCTGACGAGAGCCTTAAAATGGTACAATCCTCTAAGGCGTTGGGCAACTCCGCCTTTTCGTTCTAGTGGAAAACGGTGGAGGGGTAGATATTTTCTCTACTACTCCTCATTTGGAAGGGCGAGGGGAATGGCCAGTGAAAGAGGCCAGCGAAAGTAGAGGTGCCAAGTCCGCTCCAGCAGCAGCCTCTTTACCATTGGTTGCTGCAACAGCAGGGGAGAGGAAGGGAGAAAGCAGAAGCAAAGAGTAAGCTTCCGGAATCGGAGATGGTTCTCCCCAAGTTTCAGAGGCAGGGAGGCTGTTCCAGAGGGAAGACCCAGCAGATGAAAGAGATCTACCACCAACTCACTGCTTGGAGTAGCGACTGACCCAGAGAGAGTTGGAGGCGGATGAGTGAAGAGCACGAGAAGGAAGATATTTAAGATATTTAGGAAGAGAGCGTTGAAGGTATTGAGGCCCCAGGCCCCATAAGGCCTTGTGGACAATGCAAAGGGTTTTGAACTTGATCCTCGCTGCCACTGGGAGCCAGTGCAGGGATTTCGGCCCTGGAGAGATACGATCCCTGGGCTTGAGGCCAAGGACAAGTCTTGCAGTCCTGTTTTGGATGAGTTGCAGAGGGCAGAGTGTAGAGACAGACATATTTAGTAAGAGGATGTTGCAGCAGTTCACCCTAGAGAGAACCAGAGCTCTGGAGACAGTGATCTTCTGGGGGAAGGAGAGGAAAGGAAGAATACCTCTGAGGAGGTGCAGCTGATAGTGTGACTTCTTAGAGACGTCAGAGATGTGAGGAGAGAAGGGAAGTGTGGAGTCGAAGATGACCCCAAGGTTTTGAGCCTCACAGGTGGGAGCAGGAAGAGGGCCAAGATGGAACGGCCAGAGAATGACAGGAAAGGAGGGAGCAGGTGTGCCGATGAGGAGAACCTCAGTGTTACTGGCATTAAGGCAGAGATAATTGGCGGCGCACCACTCCTGGATGGTGGACAGTCGGAGATGAGAGAAGGAGAAGAGGTGGCGGAAGGGAGCCTGAAAATTAGTTGGGCGTGATGCGCATAGCACTGAAAGATGGGGCAGAGAGTGGCAATGCGGTGGGCAAGAAGTGCCAGGTATTGGTTGAACAGCCAGGCAGAGAGGTTAGACCCCTGGGGAACACCACAGCTAGAGATGAGATGGAGGAGAGGAAGGACCCAAGTTGGACCTGGGAGGGTCGATCGGGGAGGAAGGCGGTCAATCAAGCCAGGGCCTGATCGGTGATACACAGGTTATTGCAGAGACGGTTGAGAAGGATGGCATGGTTGACCGTATCAAAGGCAGAAGAGAGATGAAGTCAAATGAGAACACAGGGGGTGTTGTAATTGAGGTTGGAGAGCAGGTCTTCAGGGATGTTCAGGAGCAGTTTCCGTGCTTCTGGCAGCTCTGAAACCGGACTAATGGTCATGGAGACAACCAACAGATTCAGGAGTTTGCCCAGGAAAGGAGTGATGGAGATTGGACGAAAGTTCATCGGGAAGGAAGGATCGGCAGAGGGTATCTTGAGAGGAGGGTGTACAAGGGAGTGCTTTCGAGGGGAGGGGAAGACCCCAGTGGTGAAGGAGTGGTTGCAAAAATCAGCCAGAACACGATCCAGGGTGTCAATGTGGTCTATGATGGTTTTGGAGGAACATGGGTGAATCTGTTTTGATGAGACTTTCATAGATCAGACTTGTCTAGAAACTTCATCTGAGGAGAACAGGTGAAAGGCGGAGAAGGGGGTGGGGAGAGATGGCTGAAGAAGGGCCAGAGGAAGAGCAGGGAGTAGAGGGAAGGCCAGAGGAAGAGCAGTAGAGGATTGGGAATTGCCACTGCTGTATGAATTTCCTCCAGTCCCGGTCATTCCTCAAGTAATCTGGAGGATAAGGAGGTTCAGAAACCGCATGATCCTCATTGCCCCTGATTGGACGAGTAGAACGTGGTACCCAGACCTTCTGGATATGTTAATCTGTCCTCCGATACGCCTTCCACAAAGGGAGAATCTTCCCTTGCAATAGGAGGGTCGGGTCCTCCATTCAGAGGTCAACACTCTCAACCTCCACGCTTGTTTCTGAAAGGTTAAGGTACACGGATTGGGACCTCCCGAATGACGTGATGGAGGTATTGCTTTCGGCAAGATGGCCAGCAAAGAAGTGTCTGTACTGTTGCCATTGGAATATGTTTTGTGACTGGTGCCGAGACCAGAATGTTGATCCTTTTCAGTGTACAACACTGGATGTTCTATCCTTTCTGCTCTCATTGGCACACAAGGGTCTTCAGGTTGGTACCATTGAGGGTTACCTGGCAGTGCTTTCAATTTTTAAGTGCTCTTCGGAGGAATGTTCCTATTTTGAGATCCCTCTGGTCACTCAGTTTCTAAAAGGGCTCACACATGTGTTCCCGCCTTCTACATTTCAGGTTCAGCTGTGGGACCTCAACCTGGTTTTTAAACATTTCTGATGGGTGCTCCTTTTGAACCCTTGTGCTCATGTCCGTTGAGGTTGTTGAGCTTTAAGACTATATTGTTAGTGGCTCTTTCATCTGCAAGAAGAGTGAGCGAGTTACAAGCGCTTTCTTCCAAGCCACCCTTTACTATATTCCACAAGGACAGGGTTGTTTTGAGGGTGAAACCCTCTTTCTTGCCTAAGGTGGCTTCGGACTTTGACCTACGGCAGAAAATTGTGCTGCCTGTATTATCCCCTCCTCTGCATCCTAGTAAGGAGGAGGAAAGGCTACATCGGTTGGACCCTAGGAGAGCGCTGAGCTTTTATGTTTCAAGGATGTCCAAATTGAGAGTGGACGACCAGCTCTTTGTAGGGTACACCGGGCACAGACTGGGCCAAGGCTGTTTGCAAGCAGACCTTGTCTAGGTGGATTATCCTCACTATTTTAAAATGCTACAAGCTGGCAGGCAAGGACCCTCCTGAGGGTTTGCGTGCCCATTCCATCAGGGGCATGGCCACCTCGACTTCCCTGCAGAGAGGGGTCCCTATTAAGAACATCTGTGATGCGGCAACCTGGTCATCTATACACACATTTACTAAGCATTATGCTCTGGATACTGCCTACTCCCAGGATGTTGCATTTGGTAAGGTAGTCCTTTATTCTGTTCCCTGAGAATTCTGCATGTCTAAATTCTTTCCCCTCCTATCATGGATACTGCTTTGGGAGTCTGTCAAAGATGAGGAATACGTTGGAGGACACACTGCATTCGAAGAACAAGTTACTTAACCCTGGTAACGTTCTTTCGACTGGATGTTCCTCCAACGTATTCCTCATTGTCCTCCCAACCCACCCCTCTGTAGAATTTCCCATGCTATTGCAGCTGTTGTTCCCACAAGGCTGAGTACTGTCCTGCTCATATTATGAGCGCTTCTGATACACAAAGAGGGAAAAACATTACTGAGGCCAACGAGCGCCGTGCGTGTGTCTTATAACAGCGGATGACGTCATCCTCAACGGAGTCCTTCGTGAAACATCGACGCAGGGCGCCCTCTGCCAATAATTGCCAAAGCTGGACATTACATGTCAAAGATGAGGAATATGTTGGAGGAACATCCAGTTGAAAGAACGTTACCAATGGTAAGTAACTTGTTCTTCTTTTCCGTAACAACACTTTATTTCAGAGAAGGTAACGGGGGCTGAGGGCTCGACGCCTTCCCCCTTGTGCTGATTAAGCATCCACTCCTCAGGTGGTGGATCTTCTCTTTACTCTTGGTACCTCTTCCAAAGTTCTAAAATTGCTCATCCTTTCTCTAATTTCTTCCCTGTGTGCACGGCGTGCAAATAAGGTGGTCATGTGTTGCACTGCCGCTTTTGACAATTATCCCCCTCCTTGTGGTCATGGCATGAACATTTGTACCTGCGTTGCCCTTTACGCATTCTGCACTGTACTGTTTGAGCTTGGGTGTATGTTTTGGCAGGTGCATTTGAGGAGTGTCCCCCATAATGATAAGTCTCAATTGACTGTCAATACTTACCAGATCGTTAAATAAACCTTTGCTTTAACTTAAATCACCACTTTTAACATTTTAAAACAACAAATATGAGCAAGCACCATCAATCGCTGCTCAATACTCTTATTTCACTGACCTATCTATTCTTTTGATTGGTGCCAATCGTTGTGCTACACTTTATCTTTAATCACTATTATTTTTCAACTCTTCACAATTTGATCGCTCCTCGATATTTTACTTAAACAACATTTAGACTAGTCACACATTATAAAACACTGTGATCACCTCTACTCGCGCCTTTACTTTACCCTGTATAGGGTTTGAGACATCACATTCTCTTTCTACTCCTGTTGGAGTTTGAATTGTCTCCTAATTCCCTTGAATTGGGACTCCTTGGAGGTCTCTTATCTCTACAAAATGTCCTGTTACTCAAAATGATCACAATCCTGTCTCTTTATATGCCATTCCCCTTAGTCTACTTTCTATTCGTTCATCCACTCCAGGCCTCCGGTATCGACGACTCCTTCAATCCGACCACTTCACCTTCCGTCTGCAGAGCGCACGTGGAAACGGAGCAGAGATTTCTTCAAAGAGCAACCTGCCCACTGTTTCCATTCTTCTTGCAAGTTTATTTCTATTCGGCCGCTCTCCACAGAAAACTCCCGATCTTCCAGCTAATGGCAGAGGATGCCCGATCGTCCGAAACTCTGGAGCTGAACTAGTTTGGATCTTTACACCATCCGCACCGCCCCCACGTGAGGTTAGGGTCCTTTTAGGAACGTGCATAGGTCATGAATGGGATCACACAGATTAATTCAGAGTCCAAATAACCGAACCAACTCAGGAAGATGGCAAAGTTCTGTTTTATTAACAATGATCTAAAACAGGGAGTTGACAGCGAACATCAACGGACGTATGTGCAGTCTCATCGATCTTTACACAAAACATAGTATTTATATCAAAAATACATCAGAGATGACGTCATACTACATGGCAATAATGAAAATCCTATTATCAAGGGTTGGGATTGGCTAAGCGGAACAAATAAGCATACTTCTATAGGAGCTGGGATTGTTATTGGCTATCATATCCGGTGGACAACTTATGCCTACCTCTAAAACATGTAATCTTCAGAAACATTAGATACAGTTTCTCATTGCTTTTCAAACTATAAGGTCCATCATTATATGTACTACTAGAATTGGTTGGCATGCTTGTGCCATGTCTGGAACATTCGGTTCACTTAGCAGCATGTAAGCCCAGACCCAGGTGCAAAGAGATGGGGTGTAACACTACCTCCTTACCCAATTATCCCAGCATCTCTCATCACCCATGCCTTCTGCCATGAAGATTGTCTTTGTACTTGGCCTTGAAAAAGTATCCTTGTCTTTGAGAATGCACGGGAGTGAAGGCGCTCACTATTGTGTCTAGGATTCCAAGTTCAAACTCTATTTTCATCCTTGGCTCGCGTGACAGGAGACCACGTTTTGGTCCATTTTGCTGATTTTAAATGCTCTAAATGAATCAAACTTGGCACTCTTGGTGTTCTTTCTTTGCACCTTAACAAGGGATGATTCATCCTCTGCACGTTCACGCATTTCCAGAATAGATGGCTGACCTTGGCTGCTTCAGTCTTGACTCCAGGCCAGAAAACCTCGTCTTGCAGCTCCACGATTCTTCTTATTCTTGCTGTGACAGTTTTCCCTTCCCGCTTCATCGGTCCTGGCTTACTAAATTCCTGATACCGATGTCCAGCTTCTATACAATGGCGGCTTCGCCTGCATCTATTCACTACGTATAGTCAGCTTCTATGATGACTTAGTCTACCTTGCGTTTCGGCATCTGTACATCTATGCAACTGTTGATTTTCTGCAGCACTTTGTGCACAAGTATTCTTCTGCGTATTCATAAGCTCACTTGATGCTTTACGTGTTCCTCCCTTAAGTTGTCATCACTTCGGGGATACATTTGAGAGGGTTGTCTCAAAGTGTAACTTCATTCGAGCACACGCTGTGGTATTGGCACAATGGCAGGTGTCAATCACGGCACAGTCTCATCTCTCCAACATATAGGAGGAAGAAGAGCAGGGTCTCTTGCAGAGGTATACAGCTGCTCCTCTGCATGTCTATAACACGATTTCGCACTTACCATCAAACCTGGACAACACTGGTGCTTCCAGTAACCTCCTTTTTGATTTCAATAAATTTCCTCTATCACTTCCTAGACTGGTCAAAAGTCGAGCACTTTTCAAATAGATACCTTGTATGCTCAGTTCTGTCGACTAACGTTGAGTAATATTCCAACAACCCCATAATGGCCATGAGTTCCTGTCTGGATTTTGGGTGTTACGATTCAGAATGGCATGTGTTGGGAAATTCTTTTTTTTTTTACTTTACTTCCATCGATATCAATAGAACCCCAGCTAGTTTGCTATGCCTTGAACCCTGATCTGACTTCAAGGGTAAGTACAACATTTTTGCTTCCCTTAAATATTGCTCAACTACTTTATTTTGGTGGTACTTGCCAGCCCTTCTGGTGTCGGGGAGAAGGACTGCAGACCTTTTCCGATTCCTGTTATTTTACTGTAGCGCACATCACCTTAAAGGGAAGTGCTGCAGAGGTGCTTCGTATCTCTTTGCTTTTGTTTTTTGTAACCTTTTGATGTTCCTTGGACAGGCTGGTGGCAGTGAACCGTGTTTTATCCTTTTTTTCAGTTACACTTCCAGGCACTTTTTTCCCCTAACGTGCCATTTCTAGTACCATATACTCAAAATGCCTATGCCATGTGAGTTAAGGACAGGTCCTTGGCCATCTAGTTCTTTGGCGTTATTCTTGCCCTCTGGCACAGAAACTGCCATACATGGTTGCACTTTCATGGAATTGGGCTTGGGTTCCTGGGCAAAGTGGGGTGAGTGTGCTGAAATAGGGGTCGGGACTGTCTGCTCCCACATCATCCTCCATGCCAGATCATGCCTGTTGCTGTGCAGATGCGCCCATGATTAGACAGCGCTTAACTGTTTGTATGGTGCTTGCCCTTGCCATTGGTCAGCTGGGGCAGACCCCAGCTCGATTTTGGGATAGGAAGAGGAGCCTTGTATCTTTCTCAGATTGTCCATTGGAGTCAAGACTCCAAAGGAGATTGAGCTGAAGACCTGGGAGACCTCCGCCATGGACAACCAACTTTGCTAATGCCAACTCCCAGTGAAGTCTTGCTGCCATCTTATAAGACCTTGCTGGTGCTTCGATTATTTGACTGGTGGAACTAATCAGCCCTGACCTCTGCAACTATAAGCCTGCTGCCAGAAGCCGTTGGAGATGTCCTCGAAACGCTCTCTGGGCTGATCAGCTTCTGCAAGGGCATCTCTGCTGGAGGTCTGGTCTATGCAGGTTGTTGACATGTGGTTTAACATCTCTCCTACTGTTGCTGCTCTCCTGCACCAAGAGAGGCCTTCTTGGAGCCGCTGCTTTCTCTTCACCTCGAATCTCCACTGCTGCTCCCGGGCTGTTTTTTTTGTGCTGCTACACTGGTCTGCTGTGTCCTGGTGGTATGTTCACTTTGTCAGACCTGGTGTGGCTGCTGTCCTAAAGTGCCTGAGCTGCCAAGCTAGAAGTGCTTAGGAACCGTCCTACCGGAGCCTCAAGCTGCCCTCTAGCCAGACCCAATCCTGAAGTCAACTTTAACCACTGGACCTCCATGGATTGAATCAATGGCAGAAGTGTCCTCCGTGATTCTGAGTACCTTAGGGGTGCCCACTCAGAAAATCTGAGTAAGAGGCGCAAGCATACTTACCCGTTTCTGTGCTTTCTTGGCAATAGGGATTGTATGGGCATAAAATCCACTCCCTGAATGTTGCATGGTTGTGATCGGTGGAGTTCTAGCCAAGGGATCCCCCTTCATCCCATGGTAAACTTGCACGTGGTGGTATTGAGAGTGTACCCCTAAAACTATTACTTGCCAGGTAACTTCAAAGGTGCTTTGTTTCCGCAACTTTTGCCAAAGCTTGTTCTAAGGGGGTCTTTTAAGGCTTCCATCTCCCCTCTCGGGTTCTTATCTGGAACTTTGACTATGAGATACCATGCCTATTTGCCTACCTACCTGATTGGGAAGGGCAGCTAAACTATAGTTCTAGTTATAAAGTTATATCAATAAGGCAAGGTATGGGGTTCTTTGATCTTTCACTTCCTCAGTTTCATTGAGTTGAATTAATTTGATGTGTAAGTGTGAAGTGTACGTAGTCTCCCCTTGAGTATTTACACCAAACGTCTCTCTCATAGACACATTCCAACATGGTCACCATCCTGTGGGCACAAATACCCATTGAGAACTCACTAATACTGCAGGTCAGTTCATACTCATATTGTATCTCATATGTACAATAATGGGTTCTGCTACACGAATAATTCCTTATACGATCTTAGATTGTCCTCCTATGGGTTCCAAACCCTCTTCAAATTATACTAAAGCCAAAAATAATTGCAAACCGAGCGTATAATCTTTATTTATTTATTGGACATTTGTATGGTGCCTATAAATAAGTGTTTCTTGACCCACTCTCATCAAAATAAGATATACAGTAACTATGAATAAATTACTTTGTCAATAAGGTGTTACTTAGCGTTGCAGATTTGCACATTTTGGAGGTTTGATACATGAATATTCACCAAGGAATTAGTCTAAGGTTTTCACATAAGAGATTAGCAGTGGATGATTTAGTGGTGGTAACATGTATGTAATGGTGAAGGTGCCTGCAAAATTCACGATGACATTTTTTGAACACCGGATGGTGAGGTAGTGAATAATTTGGTGAATACCGATTTGCTTTAGTAGTAATCGTGTTGCATATATTTTTCTTTTTTCTTCTTTAACTCCAAGCCAATTATGGTCCGGCGTCTGGTTCGTATTGATGTATTATTTGCTGTAACTCTGTATTTACAAATTGATTATGATTTATTGTGCCTGGTTTTACCATTGAATAATTGTCAATGGTCACATAAAATATTTGTAATTTTGGAATATGTAATGTCAATGTAAAACCATAAATGTATATAATTTTTAAAAAAATATGTAAATATTTACATTTGACTGGCGCTCTAGCCCCGAAGAAGACCTCCGTGAAGAGGTTGAAACACATGTTGGCGAGACCAGTTAAAGAATATATGCAAACACTGAATTTGTCTATTAATATGCATTTAAAATACCATGGTATGGTAATAGGGTTTGGCAGGTTTGGTTCTGAGAATCTATCCAGTAGGAACGTGCCTCCAGATATTTAACGGAGGGCCACATTTGCATTTTTCCAGCTTGTGCATCGAAGCCGCGTCCATCAGTTTGGACAGTACTCCCCACAATCTCTCATGTTCCCTTTCACCAAAAGAATTTCAGCTTGGTAACGTACAACTGCCAGATTTCCAAATGGATATAACTTGACTTTCTGAAACACTGTGCCCTGGATCCCAGTCCAAATGGCATCTTCTTGTAGTAGGATAAACCAAACAAGTGTTCTAAAATGCATCAAATTCCTGGATTGAAGGTGTAATTTCATCTGGTTATACACTGAGGTGGGGTCAATCTTTGAAAAGTCTTTCGTCTAGGGTGGCCAACTGTTCTGTATTTTGCAGGATTGTCCCGTAATTGGGCACTCTTTCTTGCTGTTCGCAGAGTGGCTGTGCGGGACGTGGGTTGCCCCGACCTGCTTTGTTCCCTGGAGTATGAAACTCAGGAGATGCAATTAGTTACGCTGGGGCCAGCTGCAGTAGGGCGCAGACCAGTAAATGTCAGTCCAGCCCTTGACAGTTGCCACTTGCCAGCCACTGTCTGATTCACCAGTGGCCCCAGCGAGGGAAATGTACCCCCGGCCTCCGTCCCATGAAAGCAGGAGACGGCGACACACTCGCAGTGAATCATCCACTGCAGAGCAGGCCTGTCACCAGCTGCCGCTGCATTGATTCGACGCTGGCCCAGCACAGGAAATGTGAAAATTCACAGTGACAGTGAGTGGCCATCGGCCGTCTGCACACTTGCACTACATGCTGGCGCCTGCTGCTGCCTGCATTCTCCGTTCTTGCTCCGGCTCTGCAGCACAGACCACCTCAGCCAGCAGCTCCTGGATCCTTCTTCTTCCAATCCAACCCATCCCGAAGCCGAGAGTGTGCGCCCGTGAACCAACCTGAGGTTGCAACCAATTTGCAAGTACTTGTCTTTGGGCTGGCTTCCCGGGCCCTGCATACTGCTCCAGTCCTTAACCAGCTTTGGCGTGTTGTCTGTTGCTCCTTGTAAATCCTCCTTTTGCCCCAGGCTGCGGCTGTGCCTCTAGTGCTGTGTGACCGACGGACCTCAGTCACTGCACTGTTAGACTCTGAGTCTGACCTGACTGCTGCCCTTGTCGCATCGTTTTGGGTGACTGGCCGTGTTAAGGGAAATGGCTTTGAGGTTAGGGAGGCGTTCAGCATGGGGAAAGGGATTCCGGGGTCCTTGTTAAAATAATAAAGTAGACGCATAACACGCAGCTCCACATCCTGTTTTTTTCTTTGGGCCTGTGGTAGGACCGCGTAGCCCCTATTGCACCGGGTAGCCCTGGTGCTGGGAGCATCACATTGGTGACAAGGGTTTGCCGAGCACGCGCAGGAGCGCAGCACTGTGAGGCATGGGCCGGTAGGATGCCGTTGGGCATTGCTAACGTGCTTCGGCGCACCTCCCTTCATTAGGCCTGCCCCTCCTCAAGCCACGGAGCTGCAGCCCCGGCAACAGGCGAGGAGGCAAGGAAGCCCTTCTCCTCCTCCTCCCTCCCCCCACATCCTCCAGCCCTAACCAACAGGCGGCCCTGTCCAACAGCAGGGGGACAGCAGGCATAGGGCCCGACGGCGCCCCTGTGGCCAGTGCTGGTCCCCAAGTGTGGGCCAAAGGTGTGGTGGTGGCAAGGCCCAGGATAAAAGGAGATAAGCCGCAACAGAGCGAGGGAAGCAACCTTGCCCCCGAACCCTGCCACGTGTTACTGGCCCCAAGGGGCCTACAAGCGCCACTCATTGCACGAGTGCCGGCAAAAGAGGACAAGGAAAAGCCCTGCAACGGGGAATGCACGCAACAAGACCTGAGGCCAACAGCGAGCCCTGTGCAGCCGAAGAGCACTAGACCGTAGACAAGTACCCGGCAGACAGCAGGAGGGGTAGAGCAAGACAACAGTGCACAGGCCCACCCAAGGCTGCCAGAGCCTCCCAACATATCGGATCAGGAGGCCTCCTCCACGTCGGCCTACGGCACGCCAGGAGGCGCCACAGGGCCGACAAACCCTTCAGGAGGTGCTTCACAGGTATTACACCTACCTCACCCTTTCGACTTGCGAGACACCAGCAATCTGGGGCCACAATGGCCAATCTGCCTGAGGGACTTCAAGTTCTACGTGGGAGCTATAGGACTCACAGACGACACCCGCCTGAAGAACGCCTTGTCCATGGCGGTGGGACCCGCCGCATAGGACATCGCGGGGGAGCTGCTTGACCTGGACACTGTCGTATCGCAACCTGCATGAGAAATTGTCTGAATATTTCGCACCTCACACCAACCTAGACTATGAGAGGCACATCTTTCATACAACACGTCAGGACAAAGGGGAGTCCCTCGATAACTCTGTCATGAGGCTCCGCATCAAACTCAAGTACTACGAATTCCACAGGTATTCAAACGAGGAGGCTCTGAGGTCTCAAGTCATCGCAGGCTGCGAGTCGCAAGCATTCAGAAAGAAACTACTGCAGAAACTGAGGTCGCTACAGGACATTTTAGCCTTGGCTAGGATGGAAGCAGCGGTAGACTGCCAACTTGACAGCTTGGGGAAAATCACCATACAGCATAATCCGCTGAAACAGACGCCATCACCAAACTGTCTGCGGCGCCGAATTAACCAGGCAAAAGGTCAGAAGTGACGTGTTTCCGGTGTGGATACGAGTACCCCCACACAGGTGAATGTCCCGCTCTGCGGGGAAGACAATCACTTCCGGGCTGTTTGTAAGAATGCACCAATCAATACACCCAGCGGGCAGAGATTTCCAGAATGACGGAGAAGCCCCCGGACAAGCCCGCTGGGTTAACCAGCAGTAAGGTGAGCCCAGGGGTCAGAGGAAGGTAGATCGAGAACATCATAGCACGTACACCTGAGATGACCGTCGGGCTCCTGATGGCGGCAGACGCAGTGGCAGGAGGAGAATCGTACCATAGAGATAAGATCACCATCGAGCACGGATGCCCCATCATCGGGAGAAGACCAGCGCAAGAAGGGCTATGTGTGGGCACTCAACAACTGTACCGCCACCCAACATAGGCCCATACTCGCACTACACGTCAATGACCCCCTGCTGGAGTTCCTCATTGACACGGGGGCAACAGTCAATATTTTATTTTTATTTTTTTTAACATTTGTATAGCGCACAAACAGCCCAGGGGCATCGTGGCGCGGTTACTTGTAGGAGGCTTAGTTGCAGTGGGGTCAAAATTTACAAATTTTAGATTATACATAATATGCAAGTTGCAGAAGCAAAACATTTGCAGATTCTCAGGGATGAGGCAAGTAGTCCCAACGGACTGTAGTGTTGATCAAACAAACAAGGTGGTTTTCACACCTTTGCGGAAGGCAGGGTGTGAGGATTCGGCCCGCAGGGTGGTGGAAAGGGCGTTCCAGTGTAGGGAGGCAAGTTAGGGGTAGCTGGTGCCTCCTGCTCTGGCTCTTTTTACCCTGGGCACGGTGAGCATGTTTACGTAGGGTGTTCTGGGAGGCCTTATGGGCGTGGCGGGGTGGATTCTTTGTGACAGGTAGGCCGGTGCAGAGAGTTGGATGCATTTATGGGTGAGAGTCAGGGCTTTGAATATAGCCCTCTCCTTTATTGGGAGCTAGTGGGCTGATTTTCTAGTAGCAGTGATATGTTCTCTGTTAGAAATTCCTTCATCCGAGAAGAGGCATAACACTCTCGCCAATCGTCCAAAACTCACGAAGCCAACGGTTGACATATACCCATATGTGAAGGTATTTTCCAAACTGGACTTCACAAAAGGGTACCACCAGATCGAGATAGCGCCCAAATCCTAATATATCACCACGTTCGTGACGCACTTAGGGCTGCTTCAATACAAAAGACTCTGTTTCAGAATATCGTCGGCCGCCAAAATATTTCAGGATAATCCACAAAGTCATACGGCATGTACCCAACTGCCTCAACTATTCGCACAACGTGTTGGTCTTCGGAAAATCTAAAAAGGAACATGACGTAGCCCTTAACAGAGTGTGTTCTGCGCTTGAGGCCGCTGACCTCACCCTCAACAAAGCAAAGTGTGAGTTTGGGAAAGGGTCACTTTGGTTTTTCGGGTACATCTTCTCGGAAAAGGGAATGCGACCTGGCCTGGACAAAGTGGCAGCACTCAACACGGCACAACCCCCTCAGAACACGTCTGAGCTGCAGTCCTTCCTGAGTCTGGCAAACTATTGCTCCCGATATCTCAAAGACTATGCCACCGTAAGCAACCTGCTTCGACTCCTCACCTGCAAAGATCAGCTGTTTGAGTGGTGAAGGGACTTCCAGAGCGCAATTGAAATGATTTGCAATAACATTGCCTGGGTGGGGAGGACATGGCATACTTCGCACAAAGGAAGACCGAAGTAATCGTGGATGCCAGTCCCATGGGACTGAGAGCAATCCTGACTCAGAAGGACCCCGTGGACCTCTCCAACGTCTTCATCATAGCATATGCCAGCAGGAGCCTCACGGCCACAGAACAGTCCTACTCTCAGGCGGAAAAGGAGAGTCTGGCCGTGGTATGGGCCTGCGAATACTTCCACCTGTTCCTGTACAGGAAGGCATTCACGATCATAACAAACCATCAGGCCCTCCTAACAATATATGGAGACACAAAGGCCAGAATGCCCCCAGGATCGTCCGGTGGGGTCTGCGCCTGCAGGACTAAAAATTCGACATACAAAGTCGCCCAGGCAAGGAGGAAAATCCAGCGGATTATCTATCCCTCTACCCAACAGGCCTGGGACAGGCAGGGCCATCCATTGCCGACGTGTTCATCACCTACATGATACACCACCTCCAGCTGCTCCCAATGCACTGGGCTGACCTCGCCGCAGCGTCCGGGCAGGACAAGGCCCTCAGCATCGTGGTCCACTGCCTCAAATCTGAAAGAACATCACACTTCAAGCCAGGAATGAGAACGAAGCCGTACAGGATGATATCTGGTGCGTAGACCTGGTAAAGGACGAGTTATCCGTCGTCGATGACCACATCATCCTCAAGGGCTGCAAAGTGGTCATCCCAGAGGGAGAAGATAATTGGGCTGGCTCACGAAGGTCACTGGTGGGTGGTGTCAATGAAGCGGCTTCTTCGAGAAAAGGTGTGGTTTCCCAAACTGGACAACATGGTAGAGGAAATGGTAGGGGGATGCCCTGCCTGCACACAAGTGACTCTGCCTCTGCACCCGAATCCACTACAAATGTCTCCCCTCCCCGAGGCTGTCTGGGATGAGCTGGCGCTGGACTTCTTCGGTCCCCTGCGCAATGGCACGTATGTCCTCGTGCTGATAGACGAGCATTCTCGGTTTCCGTAAACCCAGCCGGTCGAGAGCACATCGGCCACGTGCGTGATCCCGGTACTAGACCGTATGCTGTCCACATACGGAATCCCGAGAGTTATAAAATCGGACAATGGCCCGCTATTCACGAGCCAGGACTTCCAAAACTTTGTGAAGTACGTGGGGTTCCTGTACAGGAAAGTGGCCCCCACAATGGCCCCAAGCCAACAGCGTTGTCGAGAGGTTTATGGCAAGCATCAAGAGGACACTGCAGATAGACTACATACTCAACAAGCCTTTCGAGCAAGCACTCTACCAGCTATTACGCCACACTCCCCACAGCACCACAGTAGTATGCCCTGCAGACTTGATGTTTCGACGCCCCATCAAAACGATGCTACCGGAAGGACCCGCCTAGGTCCTGCCAATGCCACTAGAACAGCAAGCGAGAGACAAAGACAAAGACCAGAAAGAGAACAGCAAGATGAAGGATGGAGCAGACACCCGGAAGCTGGCTCAGGACAGCACCATTGAACTAGGAGACCAACTGCTGGTACGTCAACCAATGGGTCATAAGGAAGATGCCACTTTTGCCCCTGAACAGTGACCCACAAGAAAGGCACCATGATCAAAGCCAGCTGGGATAGACAATCGGCAGTGACGAGAAACTCCTCCCACTTCAAGAAGACTGAGGCCTCGCCAACACTTGGGTGGGAGCAGATGTATGAGAGTCCCGAGGAAAGGCCATCTGATGAACCCGATCTTGGAGACTGGGAGCAATCAGAAGATGATGATGGTGGCGGGAGCGAGGCCTTGTCCCCGCTGGGGACTCGCCTCCCCTAGAGGCCTCATAGATGTCTTATGAAGCCTCCGAGACTTATTGAGGAAATGGAATGACCCACTGTGTGTGACCTGTTATCTTAAAAAGGGGGGAGATGTCACGTCGTCATGACGACTGATTAGTCCACCACATCGTGGTGGGGGATGTTAGGAAAGATTTTCATTTCATGTGTAATTTTCCCTCTAATTGTGTACCCCCCAACTTTTTGCTGCTATTAAACACCATAGTCTGACTTTGCCAGTGGAGCACAGCCTTCTGCTGCACTCCCCTGGCCTTTTTCACTCACTTGTTATGGGAAACCGACATGCCCTTAAAGAAGGTCAGTACTGGGAGACTTTGTTTCCCTTAGTACTTGTCATTGTTGCAACTTTTCTGCAACATGTTGCAAGTGCACAATGTACCTTTACAATATAGTGCACTTGGGTCTACCTGTCATTTCCAAAGGCCCTACATACTCTCGAAGGATTTTTTAGGAGAAGTGCAGATGTGCCTTGGACAGGGCTTGTGACAGCTTATCTTTTCTCATATTTTTGACTCCTTCCTGCCAGGTAAACCGCCCCCTGAGCAGATCTCCCATTGGTTCCTCTTCATTTTGGCGCGAAGGAGATTTTGGATAAGAGAAGGCTCCAAAACCCCATGCAATGTCGAGCTCTTGAGTTCTCACTGAACGAAGGATAGGATCCAAGTATCCTGAAACTAAGAAGCCGAGTCGAGGAACGGCTGGTTACCCACTGGAAGGTTTGGCACCCTGAGCCCGCTGTCGTCCACTGGACCCCTTTGCATCTGATCGAACTAGAAGGTCTGAGAAGATGCTTTGACCCATTGGAATAGTGGAACTAACTATTCTCTGCATCTTCATCAAGCCCTACAAGTAAGCCTTCTCAGAAGTGTCCCTGGGCCAACCAGTGGGCTGACCAGCTTGCACAGGAAATTTGCTCTGATACCGCCGCCTTTTCGAAACTTGGTACATCGCAAGCTCTGTGTTCACGGCACTCTCGCACCGAATTTCGTATACATTTGGCGTTCCCAGGTCTTTCGTAAAGGGAGAGTGCCCGAACTGGAGTATACATGGTTACCGTGTCGCCCAGCCGTGGTGACAAACTTTGCAGGTGCGTTGCAGCTGTGCTGCCTTGTGCCCTTAAGCCTGCTACAGCTAACCTGACCTGATCCATCCACCAGGAGCTGAGAAATCCACTTTCCCGTTTGGCAATCAACGCTGTAACTTCGTCGCTGAAAGTCACAAGAGACGCGAAATTGCCGCATTTGAACCCGCAACCGAATTGGACTCGACTGCCAAAGTTTGGTTGGAGTGAGCCAGGGGTCGTGATTAATTGCAACCATTACCGGTGGCCCCTAGCACATCCATCCATTTTTACGCACAAGTGGCCCCTGAGGGCCCCCTCTTCTTTCCACAGGTAGCCTAAGCTAACAAACTATTCCCAACTCCTGGAACCTGTTTTCCCTCTTGGGGAGAATAGTGGGAACTTATTCTGCATCACCTCACCCACCTTCCTGAGCTGCTACAGACCCTACAAGAGAGTAAAAGTTGGCAAGACATTGGATTACTAACAGAAGAACAATACCTTTATATGAACATCTCTTACATCACATCAGTCATTTATTTTATCCTAAAAATTCACAAACCTTTCACAGGCCCATTATCAACAGTATTGGTTCTTTGACAGAAAAAAGATCAGAATATATTGATCATCAGTTACAACCACTGGCAGCAGGTTTATCTTCATTCATTAAAGATACTAAGCATATAATCCAACAATTGGAAAACATACAATGGGAATCCAACTATTGGTTAGTCACTTTAGATGTTTCAGCTCTATATACTAGCATTCTTCATGACAAAGGACTCCACACCACTAACTATTTCCTGAAAACCAGATCAGTATCCTATTTGCAACAGAATCTGATGATCCTAGAAATGTTACATTTCACCTTAACAAATAATATCTTTATCTTCAACCATCAGCTTTATAAACAGACCCAAGGAACTGCAATGGGTGCCAGGTTTGCACTGTATTATGCTAACTTGTATATGGGACATTGAGTTAGAGCACGCGTGGCAACACGCAGCATTTACCACATACAACAATGTGGTTTATTGGGGGAAATACATTGACGACATCATGATCTGGAACAGAACCAAAGATCAAATTATGGACTACAACTCTCAGCCTCAACACTTACAATCTGTAATTAACAATGCAACAGAGTCAATCACAAATAGATTTTCTGGACCTTCACCTCTATATCAAAGACAATACCATTCATACTACACTTTACATCAAACCAACTGCAGTTAATAGTATACATCATGCATCCAGTAACCTTTCAAAACATGTAACCCAAAATATACCTTATGGAGAAATGTTGAGAGTGAAAAGGAAATGCTCAGCTCAAGAGGAATTTGAAAAACGTGTATCCAATACCATACAGAAATTCAAACAGAGAGGATATAGTCAAAAGCATCTGAATAAAACCTATTTGAAAACACAGACTTGCACAAGAGAAGACCTCCTGCAAGACAAACCCAAACTTCCACAGCCGGCAAATCCAGAAAAAATATGATTCATAACAACTTACAGTACAATCATCAAATACAAAAAGTAATGAAGAAAAATTGGAACATACCTAGTTGATCTGCATTTTTAACATATCCTGGATGACCAACCTAGTATACCCTTTCGTAAAACAAAAAACCTAAAAAACAAGTTAAGTCCATCTCATGTTTACCCAGTGAGACCACAACAAATTGGCACATCAACAATGTGGTTGCAACCACCCATACAAGGAAATTACAAATGTGGACAATGCCACATGTGCAAATATTCAGAAAATGCTAAAACAAGTATACAAAAGCCGAATGGAATTCAAGTACCAAACAACTTATCAACTGTAACAGCAAGTATGTAATTTATGGGATTAGATGTCTGTCATGGTCATGAAGTCAGGGGCACAGGCATGCAGGGGTCGCATGCACAGGAGACCTGGGTGGACACTTTCCTAGCGTCTTTGGCGCCAGGCTCATGAACAAAAGTAAAAGAAGAACATCCATCTAACACCAAAAAGCGTTTATTATGGACATAGCACTTCAAATGCATTAACCGTGAACATTCCATCCATTAAGCAGGATGCATTAACCTTGAAAATTCCATCCATTAAGCAGCCCCAAGTGTATTTTTGGGTGTGGCTGCTAATGGATTGCCTTTACACGTACTCGCGCTCTAGGAGTGGCAGGGTGTGGCTGGTAAATGTGGCTGGTAAACCCTCCCTAATGGGCGTGCCCACAATCTCGGCTATATAAGCAGCCCCGATCCTCAAGACAGACGCTTTGAGTTATTCTGCACTTGCAAGCAGCGTAACGCTCTCCGTTGCCTGAGGTCAGACTTACCTTTGAAGATCCTTCTTCCTGGACATCCTGCTTCCTGCCAGCATACTTACCAACTGGGGGAAGCTGTTCTTACCTGTATATCTCTTCGTTGAACCAAGTATTCATCTTTACACTTTCCGGAACATCAAAATCACTGCAGCACGACACGCTCCATCGTCGACCGCAGCGCCTGCAAGGAAAAACTTCGCGCTTTTCCTTAAACCATCACTTACCTGCTGTTGAACATTGCGGTAGCATCCATCTTCCATCCGGCCGCGTCTCACAGCTGCATTAAGGCCACATTTCCATCTAAGGGAAGAAAACAGAAGAGAGACATTATTGCAGGCATAAATAGGAGCAACATATAAAGACATTAAACAGAACGAACAGCATCACAAGAGCTCAAGAAAGACTTACCAATCATAAGGAGAAGCATAGTCGCAGCTGGACTGAACTAATCCTTATCAGGGATCAGTGAATGAACTAGATCTCATTTGACGTGCCCCTGCCTGAAGTAGCAGGACGGAGAGCTTATCTTCTATAATTCACAGGTGAGCTTTATGGGCCGGCGTATGTGCACAGAAACCGTACTTTGGTGTGAAGGGTTCGAGAGGTACAACAATCACAGATTGGTGCACTCACACACTCATCTCCACGCAGGAGCAGTATCACCACGTACCACCGCTCACAGCTTTTCTACTGAGGGAGAGGCCTGAAGGGGGTGATTCAAGTTCAGGGAGGGCTGCAACCGTGCCCCAGCGTCTCCGCAGAGACCAGGTGAGCGTAACAATGTCCCTGCAATTTACTTTACATAGGTAGCACTATTGAGTCACTTAAGACACGCATAGGTGAACACATCAGAGCTATTATCAATCAAGACGTAAGGTCGCCTCTTGCAACCCACTTTCAAGCAAAACATGTTAAAGAACACCTGGCACAATTGACTTTTTTCAGCATGGAAAAGGTAACATTACCACCAAGAGGAGGCAATTTAGAAAAAATCCTTAGACAACGCAAAGCCTTTTGGATTTGCAATATGAACACTTGCCACTCCGGTTTAAACACCGACCAGGAGTTAAACTGTTTTCTTTAAATTACATATTATGTATTTTAAAATGTATTTAATTATAAACCATTAAGGGTCCGGTATTTCATCCAACAAACCAGACCAAAGCAAGATTCACAATTATATGTGCAAAGAAATGTGTTTATTTATTTCAAGTTTGAAAAATGTTCCAAATCCCAAATCAAGACAAATGTTGTTTCAAATGCATTACAAAGCATATTTTCTGTAACCTATATCAAATATCATAATCGGTAATTATACAATCCAGGTTTTATTTTCAATTTGTTGAGCTCACAAGAGCATAATGACCTCATAATCACAGAAGGCTATAAACAAAATAGCAATAATTGAAAATAGTCAAAAATAATGTTTTTCCAAACCAAAATGGCGGATTTGCGCCTAGTACGCATGACGACATCGCATACTATATACCGCGGCCAAAATCAAGATATTCACGGCAATTGTACCGCAAAGAACTGGATATTTTGATTCTCAAAAAGCGAACCAAAGGTAAAAACATTTGAATCCTTTTTCTCTTTCTGATTTGTATTCAATGGTTAAATAATAAAGTAGTTAAGAATAATTATCAACAAGATCTATATACCAAGATCACTTATGGTTTGTTTCTCCTCATATGCAGGAAGAAAGACCATATTGGCAAAATTTGAGGTCCTACTTAGTAAAAGTGGCCAGTGCACTTAAATGGATAGCAATACAAGGCAACAATAACTGTAAGTAACTAAGCAATTTCTTTTCTTTCTTTATTTTTTTCCTTAATTTTGAAGTCATTATAGAATAAGCAAGTAAACAAATGTATACCTGGTTTTGTCTTAGCTTTTTAGGGTAACACCCAAACCCTTCAAGAATCTTAAAATTGCACCTCCTGATGACCCGCCAGACGGTATGGCGGGGAAACACGTGTTGGGGAGCAAACAAGTAGAATCAATGCATAAAAGGAGCATATTAAATCCATGATCTAATGTAGAAACAAGAGAACCTACCAGGACAAAGATGATAAAACATCATTTATGATGTACAACAGTATTTAATGAAGTTAATTCAATAGTCAAGCAGACAGGAAAAATAAGCACTATAATCATATGAATTGAATGAAGAGAATTCAATCTCTACAAGCCAATTACAACGGTATAACTTCAATTAAATTTAGAAGAACAAAGCAAACAGCGTATACTGTCATTATTTTGTGCTATTCAACAAAATAAAAGGTAAAAGTGAAAGCGCAACATATTTGCATTTTAAAGTTACTTTAGACCCTATATCGCCCATCTGCAGTACCGCGTGCGTCAGTACATTTGAGAAATAGGCTCCCCTCTTCTTAGGGACTGGACTACCTTTTAGTTAGGATTGTGATCACTGCAGAACTACCTAAAGATTCTGTGCACTACCTGCTTCCTTCCTTTCTAGGCTGTGGACCCATTTCGTGCATTAACCCTTTAGGCCACTTGGTTTTGTATTTATGTATTTTAGTAGGATTAAGTTGGTTTAAGTTAATAACTATTGTGTTGAAACTCAAAGGCCTTACACCTGACTGGGAGTGATTTGTAAGTGCCATTTTACTCTGTGTGCTCATTGAGGTCTTTCAGTCACCCTCACCCCTCCTGAGACCTAATCTTGATTGCCGCCAATGCTACCTTGATTGGTCTGGCTTGTCCAGAAGGTTACCCTGTTCCAAGAAACTAGGGTGGCCTTCTGAACCTCTTGCCGTCAGGTCAGAGTTCAGAAATCCATCTTAACAGGGGACGGCCTGTGTTTGGGGCGTGTTAAGGGAAATGACGTTGGGGTTAGGGAGGCAGGCGGCATGGGGGAAAGGGGTTCTGTGGTCATTGTTAAAATAATATAGTAGACTCATAACCTGGAGCTACGCGTCCTGTGTTTTCTTCGGGCCTGCTGTAGAACTACACAGCCATGGTGCATAAGGTAGCCCACGGTGCTGGGAGCATCACAGCACTTTAATTAAAAATAATGTGCGCAGGCCGTGGTACGCCTGCCTTTTATGTGACACTGGCATAAACATTTCAGGCAGTCCATACATGTGCCGACTTGTGCACCTCCTGGCTTGCTGTTCTCCTCCTGTCCGTTTGTCAGCTTGCTGAAGCCTGAAGAGGTAGCTGTGCTGCTCACTGTATCATTCTGTCTGTTGTTGTGGATCTAGGAACCTCAAGCTCGTCCAATGCACGGAGGTGCTGCAACTACTTACTTAGTTTCCACCAAGGGCTCGCAGGCTGGTAAGTGCAGTGGTGGGAAAAAGGAACTAGTGGTACTCTGGCTGCAATCAAAAAGGAGGGAATGGGTTGGACGGACAGATGGTGGGGGGCACGGGGTATGGGTGTCGAGTGGGGTGACCAGGATCACAAACTTTGGCTCAAATGGTTGGATTTCAACAGTAGTAATGTCTTATGTAGTTTAACCCCTTAAGTACGGAGGATGAGATTTCTCGTCCTCCGCACTGCTTACCTTTTGGGGGGGGGGGGGCGCATTGCCCCCCCCCCCCCCTTGCTGCTGCGGCCATCCTCCTGACCCCCAGGCTGTGAAGGGGAACACTTCCCCTTCCTTGCCTAGGGTTCGGGGGTTGCTGTGATGACCTAGGCGCACACTACGTGCACCAACGTCATCGGGAAAATTACAAGGCATTTGTGTCCTGCTAGGGCAATTTTTGCCCGACTTGGGCAAGTGAGGGCTCGTTGGAAAGGGGGTGGACTCCCCTTTTCAAAGAGCCCTCGTGCAAGTAGTTTGCTGGTTGAGGATCGTTCGACCCTGCTAGGGCTCCATGGGACCGGCACTGAACTTGGGAAGCAGTCGACCAACAAGGGAGATAGGTGCCCAAGGCCTGGGACTGTCCTGGAGATCTAGCCATGCCGCGTTGCAGCTTTTCTCTCTGGGGCGGGATTGGCACACTGACGTGGCTCCCTGGTTGGCAAAAGTTGTAACGCAGCCCAGCCAGAGCTCCAGGACTGTTGGGGCTGCTGCCCCTGGCCTTGGGTGTAACGCTCACCTGATTCCCACGGAGGCGCAGGTCTGGCTTCGAGTGCTGATGCTTCTTCAATGGTGAAGCGCAGGACTCTGAAGATGGACAGGAAGGGCCCTCTACTCTGGCTTCTCTGGCTCGCAGGAATATTCCCCTGTGCGTGAAAAGGGAGTATTACCTACGGACTGAGTTATGCTCAAGCCTCCCATTCTCTTCCAACCCTCCACGATACCCTTCCACGATTCCCCGTGAAGTCTCACCTTAGGGTCTGAAAGGACGAGCTCTCCATCCTGCTTCTGATGCAGGGGCGCGTTGAACCCAGTTACTTCACTGGATTGAGGTTGGATGGGAGTTCAGGTAAGCTTGATTATACTGGTAAGGCGCTGTAAAAGTTCTGTTGCAAGTTCAAAAGTTCAAGCTTTAAATAATAATGTTCATTGTCTTTTTTCAGGTGATGAATGAAGATTCCTTTGGAGACTTCTTGCAACAAAGCGCTGATGTTGATGTCTTTTCCCCATAGGGGCCGGGGTTCGGAATGCCGGAGATATGGCGCCGACCCGAAGTGAAACGTGCAGTTCCAGTAAAGATCTGGTAAGTCCTAGATGAGCGCTCAGGTAATGTTTTTGCATTCGCTCATCTAATGTCTTTGTGTTTTTTCCCCATAGGGGCCGGGGTCCTGCTTGGAAGCAGCAAGACCCGAAATGAAATGGGAATGACCCAACAGGTAAGTCTTAGAAGGAAACTGAGCTTTTCCTATTCCCTTCCTTCTCTCACCTCTTGTTCTTGTCTTTTTCTCTAGGCTCTGGGAAGTGGCTGTGTATCCGGATGATCGCTGCTGAAGATGGAGGAACCCAGGAAAGGTGAGTGAAATGCAGCGCTGCAGCGATCGTAACGAAATGCTTTTAAAAAAGATGTCTTCCCTTTCAGGATCGTCGGTGATGTCTCTGTGGTGCAGATTAGCTGGTAGGTCTCTTGTCTCCCTTTGCAGGTGACCCAGGATGCTGACAGGCGTGGCTGAAGTCCAGATGCAGGAGCTGACACGGTGAGCGTCCAGCTGCGAGGAGCAGAACAACGCGAAGCGTGAGTTGCTGATCGGGTGTGGTTTAAATAGCTTTGGAAGAAGTTCCAAGTGTATATCCTTCCTCCAATCAGGTATGTATCCTTCCCCGACCACACCCGGGTGGAAAGTAGTCCCACAGGTAAAGTAGTTCCTATTCAGGCCTCAAGAGGGCCTGGATGTGGCAGCATGGTCTGCATCAGGTAAGTGCACATTAAAACACTTGAACACATGTCTAGCTTTATGAGCCTGGCGCCTAAGGCGCCAGGACAGAGGTCCAACATGAGCCTGGCGCCTAAGGTGCCAGGACTGAGTCCAAAGGGCCCCAGCTTGGGCCCGCTGGCACTCCCCTGGGGGAAATGATGCCTGCCTCTGGGGTTGCTGGGTCGGACCTGGCTCCTTGGAGGTAGGCATCATGACATTGGGCACCTGTCTCCCATGTTTGGCGATCATCCCCAAGCCCTGCTGCAGTCTCAAGGAGCCCCGGCAGGGTCCCCGTCCTTTCCCAGAAGGAAAAACTGCAACTCATCCGAGCCAGAGCTCCGGGGCAGCCTTTGGTCCTGTCTCCCATGTTGGGCGACCATCCGCAAGTTCAGCGTGGGTCCCAGGGAGCCCCTGCAGGGTCCCCATCCCTTTCCGAAGGGAAAAGCTGTAGCGCAGCTCAGCCAGAGCTCCAGGGTGGTCAAGGCTGCTGCCCCTGGCCTTGGGCACCTGTCTCCCATGTTGGTTGATTGTCCCCAAGTTTAGTGGGGATCCCAGAGAGCCCCGGCAGGGTGCTTCCTCCCTTCCCACAGGGAAATGCTGTAACGCAGGAAAGCCAGAGCTCTGGGACGGCCAGTGGTGCTACGTCAGGGCTTTGGTGCCTGTTTGCCTTGTTGGTCAACAGTCCCCAAGTTCAGCGGCGGTCCCAGGGTGCCCCGGCAGGGTCCCTATCCCTCCCTGGAGGGAAAAGCTGCAACAAAGGCCAGCGAGAGCTCCAGGATTGTCAAGGCTGCCGCCCCCGGCCTTGGGCACCTGTCTCCCATGTTGGGCGACCGTCCCCAAGTCCAGCGGCATTCCCAAGGAGCCCAGAAGGAAAATCTGTAATGCATCCGAGCCAGAGCACCGGGGCGGCCGGCGGTGTTGCCTCTGGCCTTTGGTGCCTGTCTCCATTGTTGGTCGACTGTCCCCAAATTCAGCGCTGGTCCCAGGGAGCTCCAGCAGGGTCCTCCTCCCTTCCCGCAGGAAAAAGCTGTAACACAGGCCAGCCAGAGCTCTGGGAAGCCCGCGGGTGCTGCCTCCCGGCTTGGGCACCTGTCTTCCTTGTTGGTCGACAGTCCCCAAGTTCAGTGGCGGTCCCAGGGAGCCTTGACGGGGTCCCCATCCCTCCCTGGAGGTAAAACCGTAACGGAGGCCAGCCAGAGCTTCGGGACGGACGGCAGTGCTGCTTCCAGGCTTGGGCGCTGGTCTCCCTTGTTGGTCGACCGTCCCCAAGTTCAGTGCCAGTCCCAGGGAGCACTGGTAGGGTACCCATCCCTCTCTGGAGGGAAAACCTGTAACGGAGGCCAGCCAGAACTCCTCGATGGTCAGGGTTGATGTGGGGGCAGGTCCTTTCCTTGGCTGGGGGAGTGCCTGGAGAGGAGGGCTGCGGTGGTGGGGTGGCAGGGGCTCCACCGGCTTCAGCCCATCCACAAAGCAGCTGGAGGTCAACAAAAAGGCCGGCAGGGTCTGTGGGTCAGGTGAGGATGTTGGTGCAGTCACGTGGAATGCCACTGACCCGTTGCGAATGTGCGGGGGCAGGACTATAACACTAAAAATTGTTCAAATATCAAAGTTTATATCCAAGTCATAAGACTTGGATGATCCAATTATGATAGAAACTGTAAAGAAATGCTCTACAGCTCGTGATTCTGGAAATTCATCAAAAACATGAAAGACGTGATATGTATGAGAATCCAGTAAGGCTGATTCGTTTACTGTTTAAACTATAACAGGTTGGCGCAGACACAATCTAAGTAATTGATTTACTGCATAAAGGTTATTGTGAGACAATCGGAGCAAGGTCTCGAGTTTAGTAGTATGCATCCCTGCACAATACCAGTTTTCCCAGCAAAGGTATCTTAAGAATACTCTTCTCTGACTTTATAGAGATTTCACCACCTGTTCACGCTGCGCACACCAACGAGTAACGCTCCAACCCCACATCACCGTGGGTCTATATAGTAAATGTCCATCTTCTGTACCCCCTTTTCATACTCATTGAGGTTAGCCAAATCTCCAACCACCGTATCCGTCCTCATCCGTGTTTTGGCAGCCACGCTAACCTCCTTCCCTTCAGCCCCCAAGCAGTGGAGCTATAGTGATATTTTCTTCAGTTCTTGACAAAATAATCCATACACAGCAAAACCCATGACTAGAACGCCTCCTTTTATTCGGACAATTTTTCTCTGGGTTCACCTGGGCCAGAAAGTAGTAAGCTAGGCCAGGGATGTTTTTGGCTTACATTATCCCAAAGTCGCCATGCAGGAATCAACATTGATGGTTTTAACACCCTTTGCACTAACTTCGGGTCTATAGTTAATGGTGCAGCACTCGCTGTGCAACAGGCACGCACACATTCATGGTCAATCCAAGTTATCCGATTGGACTCTGAAAAGTTCACTGTGAAGGGAGACATCCTGAAGTATTTTCGCAATGCTTTTCTCCGTGTTGACACTAGCAATGCGATTTTAGTGTTGGTGCTCCCTCTTGTGGTCAGAAGAAATAGTGCTCCACCAGATGGCAAAGAAACAATACTGATTTTCCATACTAACGTCATAGAAATACAATATTCCATTAAACACATGGAGAAGGTTTCTGCTTTCTTCCTTTACTTCAAAACTCGAACATCATTATAACCATTACAATATATAAAAATGAACGCAATCAAACTACATTTCCCAAGAAATAGTATTTTTGTTGTAGTCAATTCTTTTTAATGATAACTAGAAACATGTTACCTCCTTAACCAATCCTCTCTCTGCAGGTCCATAACCTGCTCTCTTTTCTCTTGTCCTTCCTCTTTCTTCGTCGGTCTCTATGTCCTATGTGCATCCTCCTTGTTTTAGGAACCTGCTTGCTGAAATTCCGTTCCTTCTTAATAATCAAATAAACAAACCTGAGGCAAGCTATGATAGGGTGGGCAATCATTAAAAACAGTTTCTCACAACAAATCATTCAATATTCATTATATCAGAATTTCAATTAGTTCATACCATTGAGTGGGCGGGCTAATCCTTCGCCTCTGTGTCTTTAATAGAATCTTGACTTTCTATAACGTTATTATGGAAAATCAGTATTCTATGTCAAGACGTAGACATTTTATCTATCAGTCTAGAGTAAGACTGTTTGAATGTTGACTCTTTTGAGCAGTCTGCTGCTTTTAAGATGTCTTCTAACCGAGCCCCTGCGTTATATGCTTTTCACGCTGTAGCTCCTCTAATTGAATGGGCACCATAAATTCCCATGTCCATGCACACCTATAACATACACCATTTAACCCAACTGGCTAGAGTTGCCACCTCCACTGCCGTGAAAGGTTTCCTAAGGGTGATGAACAATTGTGTTACTCCTGCCGGCCTAATGGTACTTTTCATCTCCTTCTGAACCTTCAAACAACAAACCGGATATAGCCTGGGTTGGTCCGTAAAAGCAGAGTAAATAACGGTTTTGATACCTGTCTTAGTCCTCTTGTTAATATAGAATGTGACCCCCTGAAGTGCTAAAATATTTTGGTCCACTGAGTGCTTTCACGTCAGACACTCCTTTACAAGATATGAGGCAAAGCAGTGTTGTGAGCTTTGCTGATAATACTTTCCTCCCCATTGTTTATCTGGTCAGCTGTTAAATTTAGGACTGTATTAACGTCCCATGTCTGTGTGTATCTGGGCAGCATCAATGGTTTCAAAATTCTCACCCCTCTGAGGTGTTTGCATACTAGAGGGTGTTCACCCACTGTCACGTTCTCTATCTTGGGATGACCGGTTGAAATGGCCAATCTACAAGTGTTCGCTGTACTATATGTTTTGCCCTGAGCTAGCAAGGTCGCAAGAAAATTCACTATCTGAAAAATGTGCTCTAGTGGGGATGTGTGTCATTCCACACACCAGCTGTTCCAGTGTGCCCAAGCTGACCTGTAGACTTACCTGGTGCCCAAGCCTCTTTGATGAATTTCTCAGCGTCTCCCGAAAGTCTTAACTTCTGCCAGGCTCCCTGGAAATGGCCCATGCTATTAGTCTCAAGTTGCCTTCCTGCATCAAGGCTTGAATCTCGCCCACTGGATTCTGAATCCACTCTCTGAATTGGGTAATTAACAGATGATTGTCTGTTGATAATTCCAGAAGGTCCGGGAACCACACCTGATTCCTCCAATCTGGCGTCACTAGGATTACGGTTGCCTGCTGTCTCCTGACCTGAGCTACCGTTCCCGGGATCATTGCGAATGGAGGAAAAGCATACTCCCTCTCTGGACCCAACTTCTGTAGAAATGCGTCCGTTGCTTCCGCAGCTGACTCTGGTCTCCAGCTGAAGAAACGCTTTAGTTGAGCATTCAACCTGAGCGCAAATAGGTCTGTCTTGCATGGTCCATTCATCTTCATTAGGGTTAGAAATACTGTTCGAATGGATTGTGTCCTCCCACGTAATCCTCATTTTGTGGTGATTTGTTATCGCCATCTTCGTTGCTTTGAAAAAATGTTTTTGGCAGAGGACGCTGTGCTCGAGGTCGTGGCGTCGATTGTCCCTCGACGGGCTCCGTTCCGTGTCGACGTCACTGTCTGTATAAGTAGCTCGAGCCGCGTCCATTGGCTTCAGTTCCGTTTTTCCGATTGCTTTGCTCTCGTGAACGGCGCGCTTCGAGATTTTCTGTCAGAAAATGTCTTCATCATCAACCGCTTCTACACCCAAAACTGGGTTTAAGAAGTGTATCGACTGCGGGTCGAAGATGTCCATCACCGATCCTCACCGTATCTGTCTTTGGTGTCTGGGTTTGGATCATCGAACCAGCGATTGTGGCTCCTGTCAGTCGATGACGGAGAAGGCCCTCCGTGAGAGGAAAAGTAAGTTAGCGGTGTGGCGGGAGGCGTCAAAGACCACTTTGAAGGCCTCGTCTAAAAGGCATAAGAAATAGTCAGATTCAAAGGAATCGGAACGTCATAAAAAACATTCGAAGAGATCCCGATCTTGTTGTAGATCGAGACGATCATCTTCGTCTTCTAAAAAACTAAAAAGGAGACATAGATCTCCATCGTCATCATCCGATACATCGACTGAATTGGTTCGATGTCCAACAAGATCGGATTCCCCTACAAAATGGGAGAATTTTAGAAGAAAAATGATACAGGTCTATGAGAATTCGGCCTCGACCCCCTGAAAGAAACCTCAGAAAAGATAGACCGCGGTCGCTCCACGGGACAACACAGGGAAGTCAGGAACTACGGCGGTAAAACCCAGTAGTACCCATAAAACTCGAGTCGACAAATCGTCGAGAGATCCTCGAGGATCAAGTGTTTCTCCGATCCCTCATAAAAAGCAGAAGTTGTCGAAATAGAGTGCAACTTCATCGGCGCCGACAGCTTCGACAACGAAGCCTATATTATCTTTGACGCCCTTATCGAAGACTTAGTCGAGTGTGTCGAAGATTCCTTCGACCCCTTCAAAGAAAACACCAATTCCTTCCATAAAAAATCAGGAGGAAGAGAGAAGGTTTTCACCTTTGCCCAAGTCAGATTTTTTAGGTCCATGTCTTCAATTTTTGAAGAATCTGGCTCGGAGGATGCAGATGTCACTCCTTTTGGAGTAAAATATGGCACTAGACAAGTTCCAGAGGAACTTATAAACCCTGAATCAAAAATGAGAGACCTATGTGAAACTCTACATTCTGCTAGTGGTGTTGACACATCACCTGAATTAGAGTTTGCTGCACCTGATCCTGCAGAACATGCAGACTCAGGGTACAGGAGTTTGATGAACAGGGTGATCGAATATATGGGTTGGGGAAGAGCCTCACCTACTTTTGAGCAAGATGATATGATGGACATAATAATCTGGGGACCCCAGAAAGATCCAGGTCTCCTTTTCCATTGGGCGCTTCAAGGGACAGTTGAAAGCAACTGGGAAAAACCTGATAACATTGCTGCAGTAGACGGCAATCTTCCAAAGAAGTACAGAACTTCTACTTCTGACCCAGAATAACTAAATCGACACCCTACTCCAGAAAGTCTGGTTATTCAGGCTGCAACTCCTTCGAGACAGACAGCATACCCAACCATTCCTCCGGATAGGGAAGATAAGAAGGTTGATGCTTGGGCTCGTAAAGTTTTTACTTCAGGTAGCATGGCCTTGAAATCAACCAATGTCACCTGTACCCTGGCCAGGTTCACACATACTCTGTGGAAATGCATTTCGGCGGCGGCTGAACATATTCCGGAAGGCGAGGAAAGGGAAGGCTTCCTGAATATAGTCAAAGACGGGAAGGAGGCAATGGGGCAATGTCTCCAGTCTGGACTGGATACTGCTGATAGTATTAGCAGATCCATGGCATCAAGCACAGTGCTACGCAGATTTGCGTGGTTGAGAAAGTCAGGGTCTGCACCAGATGTGCAAACCAGACTTCTCAACATGCCCTTTGATGGCTCGAGGCTGTTTGGTAGTAAGGCTGATGAGAGCCTAGAAAAACTACAGACCTCAAAAGCGGCAGCTAAATCCCTTAGTGCCTCCATTCGACAGCCTCGGAAACCCTATTTGGACTCATTTTCCTGGAGGGTCGCCCTTTTCGATACTACTCTTCTGTTGGTAGAGGACGAGGACAGGCTTTTTAAAGGGGCAAAAGGAATGTCACTCGTGGTGTACGAGGAAAGACTACAAAGCCATCATCAGGAACGGCATTTATGCCCTCAGCCGCCTCCAAATCACTCTGTGGTCTTATCATACAAAACACCAGTGGGAGGCAGAATCTCTCAGCATCTGAAAGAATGGCGGGGTATTATTTCAGATGCTTGGGCACTGGAAACAGTAGCCCAAGGTTCCTGCCTTCCCTTCCTAAAAAGACCTCACGATCATCCACCGGGAGCCAGCTCTACCAAAATTCCAGACCCGCTCCGTTTGCAGGAAATTTTAACCCTGCTAGAGAAAGGTGCAATAGAACATGTACCTGTAGCGGAGAGGAACAAAGGTTGGTACTCCCCTTATTTTCTCATCCCAAAGAAGGACAGAGGGCCGAGACCCATCTTGGACTCAAGAAAGTTGAACAAGTTCCTCAGGAAGGACAAGTTCAAGATGGTAACCCTTTCTCAGATCCTTCAGGCTCTCCAACTCCAAGACTGGTTGGTATCATTGGACCTTCAGGATGCTTATTTTCATGTGCCATTCCATCCCAAGCACAGAAAATACCTGAGGTTCGCAGTTGGCGGTTCTCACTATCAGTTTCGAGTTCTGCCTTTCGGACTGACCTCAGCTCCGAGGGTTTTCACCAAGCTGATGGCGGTAGTGGCAGTGAGCCTCAGGAGAGGGGGGATTCATGTCTACCCCTACCTGGACGACTGGCTGATCAGAGCACGTTCTCCAGAACAAGCTCAGGAACATCTGTCGATCACCTGCCACTTCCTCCACAACCTGGGCTTCTCCCTCAATTTCAAGAAGTCCCACATGATACCATCCAAACAACTCCAGTTTATCGGAGCAGTTTTGGACACTTCCTCGGGCAAAGCCTCGCTGCCCGAGGTAAGAGCTCTCCACATCCAGCAGATGGTAACGAAATTCCAGAAAGCCCAGCATCTGCCGGCCTTCGATTTTCTGAGGTTGCTCGGCCTCATGACCTCCTGCATTTTTCTGGTGCCAGAGGCCAGACTGAGAATGAGATCACTCCAATGGGCCCTCAGAACTCAGTGGTCCCAATTCTCGGGAATATGTCAGATCTTCTGCAAGTCCCGAGCGCAGTTGCTCAGGATCTATTCTGGTGGGCTTGCCACGACAACATCCTCAAGGGAGTATCTTTTTGGCAACCATGGCGGGAGATAACAGTAGTGACAGACGCCTCACTCAGGGGGTGGGTAGCTCACACCAGCGATCTGACAATCAGCGGGCGTTGGTCTCCATCGGAGTCCAAACTGCACATCAACCTATTGGAGCTGAGGGCAATCAGACTAGTGCGAAGGCCTTCCTGCCCTCTGTACGGGGAAAGAATGTCCTGATAATGACGGACAACACAGTGGCCATGTACTACCTCAACAAAAGAGGTGGTGTAGGATCACTACCTCTGTGCAGAGAGGCGATGCAGCTCTGGTTCTGGGCAATACGAGAAGGAATCTCTCTATCCGCAGTTCACCTAGCCGGAGAGCAGAACACGGCGGCAGACGCTCTGAGCAGGCAGAGCACAGTCTCCCACGAGTGGGAGTTAGCTCAGGAAGTCCTTATGGAGATCTTCGACATTTGGGGAACCCCTCAAGTGGATCAGTATTGCTCAAGGGAATTTCCCCCCGAGAGGAGCTCTAGGAGACTTGTTCGTGGTGGATTGGGATTTTACCCTGCTGTACGCGTTTCCTCCAGTCCCCGTGATTCCTCAAGTAATCAGGAGGTTGAGAAAGTTCAGGAAAACCATGATCCTAATTGCCCTGGACTGGGCCAGGAGGACGTGGTACCCGGACCTTCTGGACATGTCCATCTTCCCTCCAGTACGTCTTCCGCAAAGAGAGGATCTTCTCTCGCAAGGGGAAGGTCGCGTTCTGCATCCAGAGGTCAAGACACTCAACCTTCACGCATGGTTTCTGAGAGGTTGAGATACAAGCATTGGGATCTTCCAGATGACGTTCTGGATATTTTGCTTTCGGCCAGAAGGCCAGCAACAAAATCCTTGTACCGATGTCGTTGGAACAAGTTCAGTAACTGGTGCAAAGATAGGGATGCGGACCCTTTTCAATGTGGCACCCCAATGGTGCTTTATTTCCTGTTCCATCTAGCCAATCTGGGGCTCCAGATCGGAACAATCAAAGGATATCTTGCGCTGGCCATTTTTAAGCGCTCCTCAGAAGAGGTTTCTTACTTTAAAATTCCATTAATCATATAGTTCCTGAAAGGACTGACCAATATATATCCACCAATACCGTTTCATGTTCTAACTTGGGATTTAAACTTAGTCCTTAAATTCCTAACATGTATACCATTTGAGCCTCTGCACTCCTGTCCATTGAGGCTTTTAACACTAAAAACTGTCCTTCTTGTGGCATTAACATCAGCCCGCAGGGTTAGTGAACTATAGGCTTTCTCATGTAAACCTCCATATACCATCTTTTACAAGGATAAGGTAGTTCTTGAGGTTAAACCATCTTTCTTACCGAAAGTAGTTTCCAACTTCCATTTGTCACCGAAAATTATTTTACCAACATTCTACCCTCCTCCTCATTTGGCAAAAGAAGAGGAGAGATTACATAGACTGGACCCCAAGAGGGCCCTCAGCTCTTACATTTCGAGAAAGACAAAACTATGTCAAGATGACCAACTCTTTGTGGGTTACACAGGTCGTAAATTGGGGGTAGTGGTGATGAAACAAACTATATCCCGCTGGATCATTCTAGCTATATTGGAATGCTACAGATTAGCAGGAAAAGACCCACCGGATGGGCTGCGTGCTCACTCCACTAGGGGAATGGCTACTTCTGTGGCTTTGAAGAGGGTAGTCCCTGCAAAAGACATTTGCTCAGCTGCAACATGGGCATCAATGCATACCTTTATCAAGCATTATTGCTTAGATGCCTCCTCCTCCAATGAGGGGATATTTGCCAGAGCGGTACTTCACTCCGTCCATGAAAACAAGAACTAGCATTCCCACCTCCAAATTGACCACTGCTATGGTAGTCTATCACAAGATGAGGCATACGTGGGAGGACACAATCCATTCGAAGAACAAGTTACTTACCAACTAACATTATTTCGACTGGATGTTCCTCCCATGTATTCCTCATCGACCCTCCCAGCCTACCCCGCAGTACAGTTTACGTTTTCTTACAATTTCCTCTCACGATGGGCCTATCAGTCACAGCATATGCCTGGATGTTCCACGAGTATTTCCTTGAAAAAACAGAACTGAAGCCAACGGGCGCGGCTCGAGCTACTTATACCAACAGTGACGTCGACACGGAACGGAGCCCGTCGATGGACAATCGACGCCACGACCTCGCGCACAGTGCTCTCTGGCGAAAAAAAAAATTCCAAAGCAGCGAAGCTGGCGATAACGAATTATCACAGGATGAGGAATACGTGGGAGGAACATCCAGTCGAAAGAACGTTACAGTTGGTAAGTAACTTGTTCTTCTGTCTGGTTGCCAAACGCTGGCGTCCCTCAAATGTCTCAAATTCCAGTCTGCCACTTCATTCTTCAGACCTGGGAGATATTCTGCTGTGACGCTGATCTTGTTCTGTAGGCACATGTGCTAGAAATCTTTTGCTAGCTCTGCCAGCATCCTGGACTTCGTCCCACCCAGCCTTTTTATGTAGTGTACTGCGGAGATGTCCATTTTCAGTAAAAAGAAACAGTTCACTTTGTCTTGGGTCCAACACTTTACTGCGAAGGACCTTGCCATCAGCGCTATACAATTGATGTGGAGCTCTAGCTCCTTCCCTGACCTCCTGCCTCCCGTTGTCATCTCTCTGCAACAGGCTCCCCAGCCCAAACGCCTGGCATCTGATTCTATGAGGTCCGGGGATGAGCCACATATCGCTCTCCCGTTCCAGGCTGCCATGTGTCTGAACCACCACCATAGTTTTGTTTTCGTCTCTTTGTAGATCTTCACTTTCTGTTTGTATGATAACCCTCTTCATAGGTGTTTAATTTTTAGGCGTTGTAGTGCCCTGTAGTGTAGTGGCCCCGGAAGATCGCCTGAATGGATGATGCTCCATTCAGGCGATCTTCCGGGGCCACTACACTACAGGGCACTACAACGCCTAAAAATTGAACACCTATGAAGAGGGTTATCATACATTCTCAGTGAATCACTTTGTTCGCTAGGATTGACCTGATCTCCTTTTTTATCAGATTTACCTTTATTGGTAGGGTGAGCGTGGCTGCTGTCGTGTCTATCATGAAACCCAGGAACTCTAATGATTGAGTCGGTTCTAATTCAGATTTTTCCCAATTTATAAAAAATCCCAAGCTCTGCAACAGTTGGATTGGCACTTCTGCTTGTTGTTCCAACCTTACTTTGTCCTGCCCCATCAAACGGAAGTCTAAATATACTATCAACCTGATGCCCTGCTCTCTTAGGTGACTGACCACTGTCCTAATCAGTTTCGTAAAAGCCCAAGGTGCTGACGCTAGGCCGAACGGGAGGCATGTCAACTCCCACTTCTGACCTCCCCACCAGAATTAAAGGAACCTTTGATGTTCCCTTGAGATTGGGATCGTTAAGTAGGTATCTTTGAGGTCTATACTCACCAGCTAATCCCCTGATTGTAATACATCCCTTAAAAGATGGATTCCCTCCATCTTGAAATGTTTGTATATGATGGATGCCTTTAAACTTCTCAAGTTAACACTGGTCTCAGTTTCTTTTTGCCCTTTACCAAGAACATATTGCTTATAAACCTGATAGAGGAGTTGGATGCCAGTGAGATGGCCCCCTTTCCTCTCTAGATCTGATATCTTTGTCTAACAAAACCTTGTCTTCCTTGTTGAGCCTCATAGATCTCGGGTACTCTGTTTGTACTGGTTCTTGCCAGAATTCTAGTACGAAACACTGCACCTTTTGTTCGACCCACGCATCCTCCTGATAATTCTTTCCACTCGTCTAAGAATAGTGCAGACCCCCCCCACCCCCTACCACTTACTCTGGGGTCCCTGTCTCTGCTGTTCGATTCAGCACTTTTGTGAACAGTCTCACCTGTTTGTCTACTGTCCTCTGTTGCTGCCTCTTCCTCTACCCCTTTTTCTCGACTGAAAGAACGGGTTTGGTTTGCGCTCCTCCCGATTTCTTCAGTCATTCCTGTTATTGTAGTTGGACCTGTATGAGGTATAGCGGCTGGCTGAGCGGCCCCTTCCTCTGCCATCCCTTCCAAAAACTTTCTGTCCAACACCCTTTTCAACAAGGCCTGGGTTTTGTCTATAGCAGCATTTGCGAGTTTCGCCATCTCTTTGATGGAGGCATCCCCAAAGAGTTTGCCTTTACTGTTCGATGCTGATTCTGAGGTGGCCAACGTGCTCATTTTGGGGTCTATTTTGAAAAAGATAGACCTTCGTCTCTCTGTTGTCAGGGCACTGTTGGTACTGCCAAGCAGGCATATTGCCCTCTGTGTCCATCCAGCTACAATCTCAGGGTCCACTTTTTGTTCTAGCTGTTTCACCTCTTCCGCCATCTGCCAGATCTTTGTTAGAGGGCCTAGGACATCTAGAACTTTATACTGGCATGCTCGTCAGGATCTATCTATGCCCTTCTTGATTTCTCTGCCATACAGTCCCCATGAAGGACAACATCTTCATCAATTTCTGGCATTTCTGCCACACCCTCTTGCACTTGGGGCCTGGGGCTTTCCACTCGGAGTTTGCTCCTGGCCTCTGAGAGTCTGGGTCGAACACCTCACCCCTCTCTTCCTCCTCCCATTGCCTTTTCCTTTTCTTGGCAGCCTTGTGTTTATTAGGAGGGCTCAGTGATGATGCATCTCGCTCCACAGAGCTTTCTATGATTGTCTCGTCCCACTCTTCCTTATCCAGTTTTTCTGAATTGGACTCATCTGTATACCCTTTGCCTCTCCTTACCTATGACCTCACTCTTCTCACCACCTCTCTTTCTGAGTGATGTGCCCGGTGGCGGGGGAGTCTGGCTGCTTGTGGGCCTTTTCAGACTTTCTTTCTTCCCCCTCTAGCCCCACGTAACTTCTGTCTGGGGGTTCTCCTCTCATGGCTTCCATCTCTTTGAAAATGTGATTAGATCCTCCACAAGCTCCGTCCTTGGGACAATGTTCCCAAGCCTGCACTCAGTACTCTTTGTACTGCCTGCCCCTTGCTGCGTTCTGCTTACCTTGTGCTAGTATGGGGCTCTTCATAATCCTCACTGGAGTTGTTCTTTGACACCTTGTGGGTCTCCACAGGATTTTTGGGCCTGCCTCCGCCACGAAGCAGCTTTGTGGGTCTGAGGTATTATTATTCCACTGCAGGTTAACCTGGGTCTGCACCCATTTGTTGTGCAGTTTAATGGTAATTATTGGTAAGGACTGCCTGCTTTCCTGCTTGCCCTGTAGGTACTCGTATCCTGACACTGATAGTGTCTTGTGTTTGGCCACAGGGTGGCACTGTTTCTCCCTGTCGGGTGAGCTTAAATTGCCTCACGGCGTCCCCACAGATCGGTCACTGTGCTTCGCTAAGGACCGTGCAGCTCCAGTATAGCCATTGATCTAGTGCATATAATTCTTAACACTTCCGTGCACACTCTTTCACATACACACCCACCCAGGATGCCTCTCACGGATTGCCAAAGTAGAGGCGCCGGAATCCCGATTCTAGTCGCGCTGTTGTGCCTTCCGTGGGAGAGGGCCCTCTCCAGATGAGGATCTTACGGTGCTGGACCCTCTCACAGGCCTGTTGCGCCTGTCGATCCTTCGGGCCACACGGAGTTGCTCCGTCGAGTGCAGTGCTGTCTGTAATAGCTGTTCGCTCGCGCACACAATGTTTAGCAACAAAATGTTTAAAACCAAATCCCTCAATTAACCCCAAACACTTGGGCATATACGGCATGAAGGATAATAAGTGAATAGTACTTAACTGCTGCCAAAGCAGCAAAGAAAGGGGAAGTACAAGAGAAAAGAGAGCAGGTTATGAACTAGCAGAGAGAGGATTGGTTAAGGAGGTCACATGTTTCTAGTTATCATATCAAAAAATGGACTACAACAAAAAGACTTTCTTGGGAAATGTAGTTTTATTGCGTCCATTTTGTATACATTGTAATTGTTATAATGCTGCTCGAGTTTTGAAGAAAAGTAAGAAAGCATAATCTGAGCCTCTGGTCTTGACCTAGAATTGTTTATTTTTCTTATGTATTAGTTGACACAGCAGTGAACTCGACAGGTTGCCTCTCACTCTCCATGGAGGTTCACCAGAATGAAAAGGTGGGAGCCTGAAGTAGCCACGCAAATCAGGAACGTTAGCTGTTACACAAAGTATTATTTTTCAGGTTAGACGTCAAATATGGACTTTGAGACAGACTAACAGAGAAAAGGGCCAGAACAGGCTTCAGCAACTCCCTCCGGTCTGATCTCAATCGCCAGGCATTTGCATTTTCAGAACTTAATGGTAAAACCACAGTGATGTCACCAAGCTCAGAGAGCATATTTCCTGGTGTTCTATCAACCTCCCATGGTCTTGGTTGGGCATCTTTTGGTGAGGGCGCGGGAAGAACAGTTCTCGCTCGCAAATGCCTGGACTTCCTGTATGGATCAGGTCCAGGTTTTTCCCTTAACAGAGTGGGGATTTCTGAGAGTGGTAGTGGTCTTGTCACCTCTTTCCCATAGTTGCCTGGATAACTGAGAACAGGCTTCACTCATGTGGCGTAGTTACTGCCAAGTGAGGCATGTGACAATTTCTTGTTATGTGGAGGAGTGCTATGGAGAGGACCCAGAGTGCTTTGGGGCCACCCCTGAATGCCAGCATGGAATTTCGTCACACTCCATACATACACCGCAATCCATTCAGAGTCTGTCTCAGTCTGTACCCCCCTCTGTGATGTAAATAACGTGAAGGTCCTATGATCAGGTCTACAGAGATCTTGTAATTAAAAGAAAACAATGTACACGGGGTTACTGTTGGAGGCACTGCAAATTAAAATAAAATACTGAACTGCAGGGATGCATTGTTAGAATACAAAGCACTTAACATTGTAAGATTGTATCAATCACATCTGCTCAGTTAAACTCCTTTATAATTCTTAACACTCTCTATAATATTCTTTTTTTCAGATTGTGAAGAATGCCCTGCTTACTGTATCCTGGAAGTGTCTGCAAGTGTGTCTTCAACTATGTGAAGGAACGAAATTACAGGGTACCTATAGGGTGAACATGCCATTGGTCCAAATGCACACGTCTGGGACGATGCACACATCACAATCTTCTTATAAGTGACCTTTTGGATCCTATTGGACTGATGGAGACCTTGCCTGGCTGTCACTCAGCACTGGTATATTCTGATTCTTCTGAAATTGAGATTCGGGCTATAGAAGGGACCACGATGTTCTTTTGAATCATTTTGTCACTTGTTTGAATTGGTGATTTCTAAATGGCCTTTTCTAAGCATATCTGCCTAAAAGGTAGCCGTGTCAATGATCTGCACCCTTTTTGTACCCAAAGAACAGTAGGGGACAATGTACGGATGTATAGCCCATTCACTGAGTGAGTAACCCATATTTGCAATATGAGGTGTACCTTCTGCCAGTGGGCCCTGTCTCTGGCCATTGTTGCTAACTTGGTCATCCTTTACTATGGTACCAAGCTCCAGCAGCGTGTGTTGCCACGTCACAGAGAGCTTGGCAGACTTTCCTCTCAAAGGCCATCCAATAACAGTGTGCCGGGGGTCACAATACTCATCCGGGAGTTTGAAGACTTCGAAAACTATGTGCCTGAGGTTGTGCAGTCATTCCTGAAGAACAACCCCACCCAACCTGTTGTGGTTGCTGCAGATATCTTGCCGTACCCACCTATGCAACTCCCCAGCAGCCCTCATGTCCATTTGGTAGTCCTGAAGCCATCCCCTGAGCAGCCGGCCTATGCTTCAAGGCCAGAATATTATGTCCAGACTGAATATGTTGCTTTGGTGCCTGATGGTGTCCGAGTGGATGCCACAAAGCAGCTTGAGAAGATGCTGGAGGAGTATAAAGCCAGCAGAGGCCAAGCGCACATGGTGGCTGCACCCATTGAGTCTTTGATCCCACTCCACTGTCTTGACTTGATGGTCAGCTTAAAAGAATGGACGGCCACGTACAGCATGGCGACAAGCAGCAATTTATGTAGTGCTCTCCGAGGCGAAGCAGTCATACTTCTTCAAACAAGGGATTTCTTTAACCTCTCCTCTCCCCTCGCAAAACCTCTTTCTTCCTCTCTCTTCATCCAGTCATCGTTGCGTGGATGGAAGGTGCGAATCTTGGAGGATATTTCATTTCCATCGACCCAACAGCCCCTTTTCACTTCCTCTCACAACCAGTGGAAAGCAGACAACCATGCCAAGGCCAGCAGAGCCCAGCTCTTTAGGGACTTTGGGATTCGAAGGGTGGTTATGGAAGATGAGAAGCAGCAGTGGTATGGGTGCAGCAAGGAGACCCTGAGGTGCTTTGGTACAGTCCATGATGACACCCCAGATTACCTTTACCAGGACCGATGGACGCCGCCGTGCTGCCTGAAGGCTCTCAGGGAAACCACCTCTTATGTCATCAGCATACTAGAGAGCTCTGGTGTGCGTTACTGGTTGGAAGGTGGCACACTGCTTGGTGCTGCCAGGCATCAGGATATCATCCCCTGGGATTATGATGTCGACCTTGGCATCTACCTCGAAGACATCCCTAACTGCGAGTTTCTGCGGAACATTGAATCTGGGTCCATTGTAGATGAGAAGGGATATGTGTGGGAGAAGGCCATAGAGGGTGATTTCTTCAGAGTACAGTACAGTGAGACCAACCACCTGCATGTTGACCTCTGGCCTTTCTACCCCAGAAATGGGATTATGACCAAAAATACATGGACAGACCACAAGCAGGATGTCGAGTTTCCTGAGCATTTCCTCAAGCCGCTAGTTCCTATGTCTTTTGCTGGATTCACAGCATTGGCACCAAACGATTACCGTAGCTTCGTGGAGCTCAAATTTGGAGAAGGAGTGATTGAAAACCCAGAGTATCCTAATCCTGCATTCCGAAAACTAAGGAGTGGCAGTTAGATAAGCAAGGAGGGCGAGTTTCCAGAAGATATAGGTTTTGCTGTCGGGCACTGGGTTCAAGGACACTTGAAAGTGGTCTGAAAACTTCCATAGAGGAGGGACTAATGTTAACAGAGATGTGGAATGTTTTAGTAGACGAACAGTGCCAGGTCCAACTATGGTTTACTATACTTGAGGCACATGCTCACAATGTCACTGCATGTCATTGCTGTAGAAAATATCTTTTGCATTGTTAACATTGTCTAGATTGACTGTGCTTCCTGTCTTGCTGTTTAGTATCGGATCCTGACAGAGCTAGACCGAAGTCTCTATGGTTGTTTGTTCCTGTGATTATAATGAAGCTGCACAGTAGATCATTTCTCCAATTACAATGCTTTAAGAGTATCCAGGCTCTCAATCTGTGAGTGTCTCTTGAGCAGTGGGAAGAGGGGAGGGATTCCTTTCTGACCATCACAACTTCCCACTGTACATTTTTTCTTGGTTTGTGATACTTTGGCATTGAGTCATACACCAAGGGTCAGTGGCATGTAATGCCCTTAGAAACCAAACAAAAGCAAAGATTATTCATTGATAACCTAATTACAGACAAAATATTGACTGCACTTTTAAACGTAGTGCTGTCTGCTGACTTTGATCCTTCATTTTTCCTTGCTGGTGGGGTCTCTCGATATGGCTACTGAGGCTGGGTTGACCTGTCCTCTAGGGCAGCAAACACTATCCCAACAAAATGTAGATGGATCAGATCTGTATGGCGCATTGTAATCCCACGGAGTACAGTAGATGTCGGTGTGCTCATTCAGGCACCTGTTCATGAGTCCATTTGATACATTTGTTATCCTAGCATCTGCACGACAATCTAGGGAATGTGAGGAGCGCCTGTGTTGATTTAGTAGATTGTATTTGCAGCCGTATGCAAGTACAGCCTTTGTGCAGAAGGTCCTGGAGTGTACAATTGAACATGTGATCTCTTGGCCTGTTATGCTGAATAGGTGACGCTCACTGCTGAGTATGTATGGGGATTCATTCATATGAGTGACATATCCAAATGGGGACAGCAATACGATTAAAAAAAATCCCCAAATCATCTGGGGTTATCTGGTAGCTCTCATGTTTCCTAGGTACCGCTTGAGCATGCTTCTCCCTTTACATCACAAATGGCCCTCTGCCCTATATGTTTAGGGCAGGAAGGACATTCTAGAGGTCACTTATGTGTAGACTCTAGTGTTTTGCATCAGGCCTGATTTGGTTTGTGGGATTCTCAAACTCTTATAACTGTCCCAATGTAACATGTTTACAATCGGCTAGCAAGTGCATGGGGCAGATGGTGTTTCTCCCCATTTAATGCATTCTCATTATTCGACTTGCACACCTTCCACCTCACGCTGCGCTACGCCTGTTTCACAAGCTAGTAAAGTCCTCTTGTCTTCTGAATGACCTGATCTATCCTATGGTGTTCCTATCTGCTGCGTGTTATATTCAGGTTCCCAAAAGACTATCATTAGCTACAGAACAAGAAGAACCACAAGAAGTGTTAATGTACATGGTGAAGTGTGTGTGGGTGTGTTTGTGGAAATATGTATATAATAAAAAAAGAACATTGATTTTACTATTATTCTTGCCCTGCCTTCAATTATTTTCAGTGATGAGTTAGGAGAGTCTTCTGCAGGAGAAGGGATACTGAGCAATTGTAATGAGCTGTTTTGCTGTATGTGTTCTCACAAGAAGAGACAAACTGGCTTAATATCACATGAATATTTACACCAGTACACTCAAAGCAGTAATTTTGCCCAATGAATAGGGCGACACTTAACAACTTCTCATTTTGAATATGATTAGTTGAGATGGTCGGGGGAAGCAGGGGGGATTCTTATCAGACTGTTTTGGAAAGTAGTGATGAAAAGAATACAATTTTAAAGTCTACTTTTAGTCCGTCCTCTTCTCCATATTTTTGTGCCATTCTGTCCTATGGGACAGAGTGTGTATTGTTTTTAAATTTTATTGTATTTGTTTAAAGAAAAAAAAAAGGCAGGTCATTTTTTGGTGTATACATGAATACATGAATCTGGGTGAATGCTTAGCCACCCCCCCCCATCCTCTGTACTTCGCTCTTGGTTTGGTTTTGCCATCTGTCCTGTGCTCTGTGTAGTTGGGACTTGCGTGCGCAGTACCTATGTGCCTTTTTCCTGCTCTTTGTCATGTCTGTCATCTTTGATTATTCTTTCCTCTTGTCCCAGGCTTTGTCAAAACGGGTTTTCTGCTTGTCCGCTTATAGTCCTCACACACACTGTCTCGAGTGGCTTTGCCTGGACCATTGGTGGGACACCATTTGGTGTGGTCACACGATTGTCACCATTAACGGTGGAAGGAAGACCTCCGGTACCTTAACACTTTGAAGATTTCATCCAGGAGAAGAAAAAGACAAGCAATTGATTTCCTTTTCAGGGCACCCCTGCCCAGTGACCTCTTCCAGGGGTTTGCCGCCTGAGGGACTGTAACAGATCACTGGGACTCATCCCAAGGTTCCCCACAAGGGAACCAAACTGGGTACCAGAGGAAACTGAGGTTCCCTGTCTTGGGGCTAAAGGCACTGTGGGGGTGACCCTGAGATTCCCTGCCCAGGGTCTAAAGTCAGAACCGGCAAAGCCAAGGATCCCTAGTTGGGGGCTAAATCTAGCAGAGGGCACCTGCATCCCAGTTGAACAAGATACTGTCAACATGAAGCCTAAACACGGCAGGATCGTTCTCCATGCTCCTCCTCCAAGGGCTAAATCTAGCCGTTGTGTGATGGGGACCCCACTCGGAGGGCTAAACATAAGGAAGCTGACACCAAGACCATCTTAAAGCTCCTTGCAAGGTGAAGATCAACTGGGAAAACTCCTAAGGTTCCCTTGCGTCAGAGAGCTAAAGTTGAGGAGGCATTAAAACCTGTGATGACACAGTGTACATTTTCTGCACCACAAGATGGTCGGATCTCAGGATGGCACAGAGGTGGACATTTTGGAAATCATGCCCATTACCTTCGCCACAGAATAGCAGCCTAAATCCTCTCAACCCCAGGGTAGACTAGTTTGCTCAAAAGAGGATGACCTAGCCTCAGGTCTTCTTAATGGCTACTACCTCATCCCCTTTATACTAGGCTGACCCCTGGCTGGCAAAGTCCTCGTGGCACCCAGTCTCTGTATATTACTGGTGCAAGCCTGTGACGCCCCAATGGCTTTCAATGCAGCAGCCTTATCAGGCAGCACAAGAGGAGTCTTCGTTAGGTTTGGAATGCATGAGCATAGTGAACCTATGTGGAAATTCTTTATGAAGATCTGTTCAAAGAAATGCTTCTCAGCCACTGTAACCCATTAAGGGACCTGCACTAGAGACACTAGCGGCTCCTTCACAAACGCATAAAAAGCAGTAGATTCTCCCTCACCCCCCAAACCCTGTCTGTGTATGTGCAGACACCACTGCCCCCCTGTGTAGTACTGGCTTCTAGTGATGTCTCGACCAACTCCCTCCCGTCACAAGATAAGGGAGATCTATCAAAGGAGAAAGGAGATTAGGAAATGCCCTCCTCAGTTTGGGCATTCTACGACCGATTGAACTCGTAGGTTTCTTCCAGATTTAATTTCTGGTAACCCCTCTGTCCAAAGCAGGTTTTCTGGCTGGGTCACTATCAATTCAGGCTTCTGAATGTTTGGGAATATGCCTCCAACAAGATGTGCTGGCTGAGGCTAGGACATTTTGGGTAAAACCCCATTCAGTAACACTGCCTGCAAAAGAATAGATGTACGTTACCCACTCTTTAAAATCGAAGCATTCTATCTTGGGACTTGCTCACAACCATCCAACCATTAATGTAATCCTTAATTTCTCCCATACTCAGTTCTTTTTTGGAATCGTCTGACTTTTTCAATCCTCTGTTTCAGTCTGGTTTCCGCGCTGGCAGCGGGATAGAGTCAGTGCTTGTGTGGGTGGTAGATGATCTGACCCACCTTGTTGATCAGGGTGGAGTGGGGGCATTGATCCTTTTAGACTTTCAGCTGCCTTTGATACCGAAGAACACTCCACCCTGATCGCTTGGCTGACCCAGGCGGAGACTCTCTGGGCAGGTGCTTGCCTGGTTACCTCCTTTTTGGCAGGATGCCCACAATCCATCTTTCACCTTTCCGCTCAAAACATTTTCTTTTCTCATGCAGAGTCCCCCAAGGCCCCTGCATTATCCCCTATTTTGTTTAACGCTTACATCCAGCCACTTGTGAGACTTATCCTCTCCCACGGTTTCATGTGCTACTCGTACCCCGACGGTGCACAGATTATTCTGTAGCTCGATCCCTCTCTCCTTCTGAGATGGCTGTCCGGCTGAGGGGCTGCCTTGAGGCTGTGGGAGGATGGATTGCCGACAACTGGCTAAAGTTTAACGTGGAAAAAACAGAGGTTCTGGTGGTAGGCTCTCCCTGTCCCTCTCGTTTTTAGATGCCCGACTTCTGGCCGTCCACACTTGGCCCTTGCCCTTCCCTTGTAGCAGTGTTGAAAGATCTAGGCGTACGAATCTGGACCTCTCCATCAATGAAAGGTCAGCTTATGAATGTTTGCCAAACCAGACATTTCAAGCTGCGGGTTCTTCGTAAGATTCTTCCCAACCTCCCTCAACATTTTCATGCTCCAGTGGTTTCCTCTCTAGTTTTGAGTGGTACTGATACTGCAACTTTGTATCTAGCGCAACCTATGTATCTACTCTGCCGTCTTCAGCTGCTACAAAATATGGCAGCTAGGGTGATGTTGCATCCTCCCATTTGGCTCCCATGTCTTCAACAGCTGCACTGGTTTCCTATTGCCTAGCGCATCTTATTTAAATCTTTATGCGTTGTCATAGAGCCTTCAGACGAATAGATCTAGGATAGGTTTTGCCCCTATGTTCCTCCTAGAGTGCTCCGCTCTGTCATCTCTCACTATATGGGTCTCTTGTGAAACGCTCTTGTGTAGGACGGCGGGCTTTCTCGGTGGCCACAGCCAAGGCCTGGAACTCACCTCCGTTTCTGCTGTGGGCTACTGAAAACAATCTGTCCTTCTGTCGACTGCTGAAGACTAATCTGTTTTAGATTCTATTCTCACCCTGTCTCCTCTGGTTAGTGCCTGATGGTCTAGTGTCAAGATGCATTCGGGCGAATGCTGCGCTCTAGAAGTATACGTAACATAACATCCCATCCGCTGGAGTTACCATGTACTTAAGACCTTCCTTCTTGTTGTACAGATGAGGAGTTCTTAGTAAAGAGAAGAAAGCCCTGGGAGCAGTTGTGAAAAAGGTTTTTGCTCGCTCAGACCAGCAAATGTAGAATTCCTTCTCGCAGCAGCTAATGAAAAGCAGTGGCGAGAACTGTCAGAATGCTTGCGTGTGCTGGAGTGATTGCGCAAGATTTATTAGAAGTAGTTGCGCATCATGGATACTTCAGCAAGAAGAAATGTCATCTTTGTGAATGTCTGCAGGCAGGCATGGTTTGATGCCACAAAATGTACTTAGGAAGTTCAAGAGTTTTTGGACCTACCTTTTGACGGCAGACTTCTTTCATAGCTCCATGGATGAGCATGGCGAGCAGTCCGATGGCAAAATAGCTTTGTACTCACTAAGTCCATCTCCTCTGAGGTGGTGGGGGCTTCTAGGCCTGAGTCCCGATCATTTGCCGGGTTCGAAGACCAAAAAGCAAGACCAAAAAATAGATTCCCCTCTCCTTGCCCCAGTATCCAAAGAAACTGTTACAAAGTGGCCTTACCATAGATGACCAAGAGCTGCAGGTAGAAAAGGAAAGCTTCTTTGATAGTTACAATATAGGTTAGCCTACAGGTTTCAGGACACATCACTCCAGTACATTGGGCAACATCCACCGTCACAGCTTCTCTCACAGCCAGTCTCTCCCCAACTGTCATCGAGGAGCATCAGCAGGCAGCACTCGCACCATATTCCACTCTAGAACTCTCATGACATCACATTCAAGCCAGGCAGGACATCTCCCCCTTATGAAGAAATCAGAATCTGTAACTCATTAGTCTTACACATCCAGAGGTAGCATCAGGAAAAATATACATCTCTCAACAACATACAAATCCAAATCCACCGCCTCTACATGGACCATGGGTCCCCGTCTTACCTCCACAGTTCATATGGTCGACACCACTCATATCAGTGGTATTTCCAAACCACTCATCCACTGGGTGGCGCGCTTACACCTTCACATGTCTCAGAAACTACACCCTCAGGCCTTCCTTGCATGCCATACAAACGTACACCAACATGACAGCGGGACAAAACACCAAACCCTGCCACCGCTCAAATTAGAAAAGATAAGAAGAGAGGTGACAACCCACAACTATGAAAGAGGGTACCATCACAAACCTCTCAAACACATTTGGACCATGACTAAAAAAAACGTACTATCCAGTAACCATCCATTAGACAGCAAACACCTCATGCGCAACAGAAACATACACATGAAATATGTGCACGACTCTGGCCCTAAATTTGACCTAACACCAACAGCAGGGATGCCAAACATGCCTCCAAGGCATTCCACTCTACACACATCCACTTTGTGAACACAAGAATATCAGTGTGACCTAGTCACTTGGCGTACTTCTTCGACTGCGGCATATTCTCAAATGGTGTCCAACACTATTCACAACAGAACATTGGTGTCCAACACCTCCCCTAACCACTCAATAGTGTCCACACCACTTCAACTGACGTAGGTGTCCAACACACAACCTTAAGTCAACCAGTGACCAACACCTTGTTGACCAAATGCAGATGCCCAACACCCCAGACCATAAATAGGTTTGCGGCATATGGTGAAATGGTGTCCAACACCACACACAACAAAATATAGGTGTCCAACACCTCTCCTAACCGCTCACTGGTGTCCAACACCACTTGAGCTAACATATGTGTCCAAAACCCCTTACACACAACCAATGGTGTCCAACACCACATAAATAACATAATAAATAACAATGATGTCCCAACACCCTGAGAGACAGTGCAGAGCACCTTTTTCAATAGTCACACTCCATTCAGGCAAGCAGTCTCTTATATTACTCCTAACACTACCACCCCCTACTGGAGCTGTGGTTTGCTAGGCCACATCCCAGTTGCCACTGTCAATAGCATGTTATCCACATACAACCTCGTATAACGTCTAAACATTTTACACCACACACACATGTACCTCCAACAGCCCAATGAGCAATAAGTAGGCATATAAAGACATAGGTATTTGTAGGCATTTCACATTTGCGCTGATCAGGTCTATAGTCCAAACCGAAGGTTTGATAACTTTGGTTGCTCCTGTGGGAAAAAGAACATTATCACAACGTATTGTCCTCCATTGATTTCCTAATCACACTTTGCACCTCCTTTTAATCTTCACAGAGCCCACGACATGCACCCGTGCACGCATATCGCCATATTAGCGTTTAATATCTAGTAAGACGGGCCTCACACACACTTGAACATACTGTCATTACATCGAATACTCCATTACACGATAACCGCTGTTAAATACTCCAAGTTGTTTACCCTAGTCGCTGCCGAAGTTCAATATTGAATCCGACTTGAAACGCGTGGGAAAGTCTGCTTATTAAGGCATTGCCAATAAGTATGAGTTCACCCAAGCTTTAAACCACAGTACCTTTCCGACCACAACATGTCCACCGTCTGGAAAATGCTTCTGTGACAATTCTGTCGTATTGAAGAATGTACTCGCGGCCCCTTCAATACCAACGGTCGGGCCCAGGGTATCCATTTTGCACCGGGCTCATGCACATTAAAATCTGAAATTGGGTTCGGCACCTTCCTGCCCCCTTAATGATTTGCTTCACGCGCATGCATTGGTGATGTGCCACGCTCCCGCAAGTTCCACGTATGGGGCACGGGCAAGACTGGCTCCATTCTCTTAGCCCCTGACCTCATCAGTGGGACATCAGCCGTGTAGCAGGACAGAGCTCTGTGACCTGCACTGTATTCACCAATGGCCTTCCTGCAGCCGCAGACTGCTTGCTGAATGCAAAATGGTAGCAGCACAGCTCAGGACTCCTGGTTGTCACACTCCTCGGTAATTCAAGATGAGTTCTACGTGCACCCCCACATCCTCAGCTACGATCTTCTCCAACAAAGGTATCCATGGGTGCATTCGCCTCAACCGTAGATGCTGTACAAATGTCCCAAACCGGAGTGCACTCTTACAAAAAGCACGCTTACTTAATCCTTAATAAATTGAGCAGGGTATCTTGAAACACTACCCCCAAGCAGTGCAGCATTGGATTAAGTAGACAACAGCAGCAGACAAGGCATTAGTATTTCCAGGAGGCTAGCTAATCAAAGATTACTCTGAGAGAGGGTACTTATCTTCCAGGGGTTGGGGGGAGCAGCAGCAGATGTCCTCAGGTTGTTCCCCCCCCAACCCAGTGCAGGTTCTTCATCAAACAGTTAAGGCAGTAGGTTCAGCTTGTCGCCAATGTCACGAAAAGGAAAGCTTCTTTAATATGATGACATTCATAACGCGCCTGTACACAAGTGTTTCTAGGCGCGACAAGACAAGGAGGGGGAAACAAATGGAGGATAAAACAATGATCTTACTATGCCTTGTGTCATTCAGATCGCAAGTACGGGGTGAAGGGAGAAGTGCAGGTAACTCTATGTGCAGCCAGTGGGTGGCTCATAAGTGCAGAGTGAAGGGACAGTAGGGTTGCAGGTACAGACCCTTAAGTGCCGTGGGAGCCCGGATGCAGTGCAAGGGCAACTGGACCTGCAGGAGCCTGGGCCCGAGCTCAGAAGGTAGCCAGGTGACATGTGCGTGGAGCAGTCGGGGAAATCGGCAGGGGCGAGGAAGAGAGAAAGTGGAAGCGAAAAGGAAGGTCTTCAGTTGCTTCCAGAACAGGAGGTGGTTCTGCTCAAGTTTGAGAGAGGCAGGAAGGCTGTTCCAGAGGGATGCACCACCGAGGAGAGAGATCTGCCCCTAACTCTCTGCTTAGAGAAGCGTCCGACCACAGGAGGTGGAGGTGGATGAGCAAAGAGCTAGAGAAGCAAGATGTTTAGGAAGAGAAAGTCACAGGTAGTGTGGTCCCAAGCACCAGAAAGCCTTGTGGATGATACAAAGAGTCTTAAACTTGATCCTTTCAGCCACAGGGAACCAGTGAAGAGATTTCAGAGCTAGAGAGATACGATTCCTGGGCTTGAGGCCAAAGATAAGTCTTGCAGTCCTGTTCTGGATAAGTTGTAAAGGTCAAAGAGTAGAGGCAGGCAGATTTAGAAAGAGGTTGTTGCAGTAGTCCAGCCTAGAGAGGACCAGGGCTCTGGAGACAGTGAGCTTCTGATGGAAAGTGAGAAAAGCAATGATACCACTGAGGAGGTGCAACTGATAGTTTGACTTCTTAGAGACATCAGAGATGTAAAGAGAGGGTGGAGCGGAAGATGACATCAAGGTACTTTGCCTCACAGGAAGGAGCAAGGAGAGGGCCCAGTGTGGGCAGCCAGAGAGGGATCAGAAGGGAGGGAGCAGGTGTCCCGATGAGGAGGAGCTCAGTCTTACTGGCATTAAGTCAGAGATCATTGGCGGCACACCATTCCTGAATTGCAGTCTGGTATGAGAGAAGGAGCAGAGGTGGCTGAGGGGAGCCTGAAAGAGCGCTGGGCGTCATTCGCAGAACACTGAAAATTGGAGCAGAAAGTAGCGATGCAGTGGGCAAGAGGTGCCAGGTAGTGGTTGAAAAGCGAGGGAGAAAGTTTAGACCCCTGGGGAACACCACAAGTGGGGAGAGAGAGAGGGATAGAGGAGAGGAAAGACGCCAGTAGGATTCAGTATGCAGATTAAGCTGGGAGATTGCCAGCTTTTCCAGGAGTTTGCCCAGGAAAGGAGTGATGGATACCGGGAGATAGTTAACTGGAGAGGAAGGATGGCAGAGAGCACCATTAGAAGGGGGGTGCACAAGGGAGTGTTTAAGGGGGTAAGGGAAGGTTCCAGTGGCAAAGGAGTGATTGCAGAAATCAGCCAAGGCTGGAGCAAGGGTGTCAATGTGGTCCTTGATGGGTCTGGATGAGCAGTGGAGAACCTGCTTTGACAAGACTTTCATAGATTGGACTTGTCTACAAACATCGTCAGAGGTGAACAAGGGAAAGAGCAGAAAGGAGGAGGCGCAATGGCCACAGACGGGCCAGGAGTGGTAGAAGAGGAGGAGAGGAGGAAGCGGAGGTAGAGGAGGAGACGGTGGCCAGGATGTCCTGAGTTTTAGAGGTGAAATAAGAAGCCAAGGCTGTGCAGATGGTCTGGAAGGGAACAGGAGAGGTAGAGACTGCAGCAGGATTGGCCAGCCCCTTGAAGATTTTAAAAGGTTTGGCCAAGTTGTTAGATGCCACAGAGACGCGGGCTTGGATGTAGGTTATCTTCTTAGAGTGGACAGATGGTCTGTACTGCCTTTGGAGCAGGCAGCAGGCCAGTTTGTCAGGGGGTGTGCCTGATGCCCGACACTACCTCAGCCTCGCTACACTTGTGTTTAAGGGTGGCAAGGTTGGTATTGTACCGAGTTACACTTGGATTTGGGCTTTCAACGGATCCTTGTGACGGGGGCAAGGACATCCAGAGTGTTGGAGATAGAGAGATGAAGGTTGGAGAGGACTGTGTCGGGGTGTGGGTAAAGCTGCATGAGGAGGAGAGAAAGTAGCTGTGAAAGCCTCAACTGACACACGCTTCATGGGTCGGATGACCGAGAAGGTAGGTGGCAGTGTTGGAATCGGCTTGACCTGATGGGTGGAGAGAGAGAGGTGGGAAGAAAGGAGAAAGTGGTCACTCCAGGAGAGAGGGGGTGGTGAGAGGGTTAGAGAAGGGGAGGTCTGAGGAGATCAGAACATCCAGGGTGTGCCCTGCAGAGTGAGTCGGGCCAGAGGGAAGAATAGAGCAAGAGAGAGTTGCAGAGTTTGCAGAGGTAGCGAAAGAGTCCTGAAGAAGGGCTAGTAGCATCCAGGTGGATGTTCAGGTTTCAGAGGATGAGAAGTTGAGAGATGGAGGCAAGGAGGGCGGAGGAGAGGTTAGCCCACTCGAAGCAGAAGAGCGCGGACCTGGCAAGCCGGCCTGAAGATGGTGGCCACAGTGAGAGGCCAGGAGAGGTGGAGAGCCTGCAGACCAGGCATTCAAAGGAGGAGTAGTCCTGCATAGGAATGACAGAAGCAGTGATCCACTGCAGGAATACCAAGGCTACACCCCCACCGGGACAGTTGGTTCTGGGTTCGTAGAGCATCTTGTAGCCATCAGGAAGGAGAGTGTCAAAACTCGTGACAGAGCTGGCCGTGAACCAAGTCTCGGTAAGACTGAGTACATCCAAATCAAGCTCTTCCAGGAGACGGCAGATGCCGGAGGAATGTTTGACAGCTGAGTGAGAGTTGAGCATAGCGATATGGAGCAGGTTGCCACATTTGAAGGACTTCCGTGGAGGGGTACAGGCCAGAGGTATGCCTCGCGGAAGTGTTGGGGGTGGCCTAGGATGGGCAGAGGAGGAAGGAAGAGAAGGCAGTGTATCCGGAGGGGAAGAAGAAAGTGCCACAGAGGTGGCGGAGGAAGGATGCAACAGGGTGGCCAGAGAAGCAGCAGGGGGTGCCGAAGAGATGGCAGAGGAAGGAGGCGGCAGAGAAGTCCAAGATGAGTAAGTAGTGATAACAGGAGATGAAAGGAAGTTGATAAGGCGTGGGACACGTCTATCAAAAAGGAGGAGATTGGTTTGAGGGCCCTGGACCAAGACAACACCATTTAAGTAGACATTAATGATGGTCTTAGAGGAGTGGAAGGGGGGCCAGGAAAGCCTCCCATCGGGTTCCACCATTAATGGGAGTTACAGTATAGTATAGTTAAGCCCACAGGTTACAGAAGGCCGGACTGCAGTACATTGGGGAACATCCACGGGTACACCCTCTCTCACAGCCACCCTCTCTCCAATTGTCATCCAAGGAACATCAGCAGGCAGCACTCGCACCACATTCCACTCAAATTCTCATGACAACACATTCATGCAAGGTCGACAAGGCAGAAAGAAAGTACAAGAGAAGCCAATAACAAAGGACTGGAAGCCAAAGGTTTTCCTCTCCTACCCTGGAACCACTACAGGGCCCTGAGACAAACGCACGTGTTTGGGGGGAGTGGGAGCTGTGGAGGGGTGTGGCTGTCTCTCCACATAGAGGATTGGCAGACCATCACTTCAGAAATGTGCGTTTTGTCAGTGGCAAGCAGATTTTCCTATTGCCATGCCTTCCACCCCCCTCCCCATACTTCCCAAGTGCAGTTTGGCTCACCTTCGCTAAGGGCCGAAATGGAACTCCTTCAAATGAGGGTGCTAGAGAAGGTTCCCCCTCAGTGAGAGTAGCTAGGGTTACTACTCTCATTTTTTCACAGTGGCAATTGCAAACCAGGTGGACATCTGCACTATTCCAGATTTGTTGGAAACTTAACCATAGAAGGGTTCAAGGTGAGCACTGATTTGATCTGCTCTACAGCTCGGAGACTTGATCTGTGTGGTGGATCTGAACGACACTGACCTATACATAACCAACTGGCCCGCCCACAGTGTTTCTTCTTTTTCAGTGGGGGACTCGCACTACCCTTTTGGTCGAACTCCGCACCAGAGAAGAACTCTCTTAAACCTAGTCTGGCTTCATCTGGCATCCAGGTTGATTCCTGTAGTACATTGCTCAGCGTTGGGGGTTTATCTCAATTCTGAGCACCACTCTTTTGCCATTTCCAACTCGCTTGTGAACTGCCCCCTTGGGTTGTGTCACCTACTTCCACTGAGAAGGCCTCCCCACCCGCATTGGGATCTCGGTGTAATTATAGCCATATGCCACTAACCATCTGAACCAATGGTCAGGTGTTTATTTCAACCAATCAGAATGACATTTGCATAGCATCAAAAATGTATGTTTTGAACATAACATTTTTTTGCAGCACATAACTTACATTTCAAAAGATTAATATCTGCAAACCGCACCTGTTCCCAGCCACCATTTTGTAATAATGTAATATCTTCTACGCGATCGACCGAAGGTCAACTGTCTTAGCGGCAATAAATCATAGCTCTCGCCCTGTATGTGACATCAGCTGCCGCATTCACTATTCAACTCATTGTGTCATGATGTTGGTGCACGACTGAGCTTAATGTTCTGTCTACGCATTTATGAAATCAAGTTTCTAAACGTTAACGCGGAAGACTCATTCAAAACAAAACCCCTATTTTTTCCATTCTCGTTGCACAAAAAAGAACACTTTTCTATATTATTCAATTGTATACATAATAAATCAAAGGAGTTGAGTTGTTACTAGATCTGTGTGTTTTTTTAAAAAAAATTGAAATCCATTGATGGGAGGCATTCAAACGGTGTATCTTCAACGCTGCAAACAAACAGCACATCTGTGTCAAGGTTTCTTTTTAGATTCGAAATAAACACAGCGCCAAGAAAGTGTGCCTAAATTTGTATAATAAAATGTTCTTTTTGTATTAGTAGTCTGTTTCCTATTTGTGTCTTAATAGTTTTCATGCACAATAATTTGCTCCAAACGCCATGCAGACTGTCCAGTTGCTGTGCCAAGTCTCTATCCAAGATCAAAGTGTAGCTATTTTATTTGGACCTGCAGCTTTAAAAGTGGGATTTAGAATGTGCAATTCTAGACTGCCATATCTCAACGGTTGTGTCCATGGGGCATGTGAAGGGTGCGTGTTGCAAAGCCTTGGTGGATGAATGAGCTGATTGCATGGCGGGTTACACTTGCCAAAAGCATGCACGTTAAAAGGTATTACAAATCTTCTCTCAGCAGGCTTTGGAATGGGGTGTTGCTTTTCATTGTAGGGACAGCTAACGGGCAAGCGGGCCCTGCTCCGTCTTCCCATATAATTGTCACAATCTGACCATTAGGGTGTGCCACATTGACATGTTGGCTATAAACCCATCTGGTGGAATACAAGGTCTGTGCCATTGGGAGGTTAAGCCAATGTAACCGTTAGTCGATAAACTTATATTCTACCATTATGAATACATGTTATATAATTATCAGTTTTATTTGTATACTAATGCATTTCTAACACTCTTTTATATGGTCCAATGCATATACCATTCTGTAATTAAAAAAATGGTGTACTTCCACTGCACTAGCTAGTTCCATACTCTTTATGTTCTGTTCTATCCTCAACTGAATGTTACATTTTAATTCTAATTGGTGTACGTAAGAGATACGAGTAGACTCGGTACAACGTTGTTACATCAACAGACTTTTTTTTCAATGTTTTCTTTTAAACCATTTTACTGAAAAAACTCATCACAAAGTATAGTGGGAGGGTTCGGAAATGGCATATAAGGGGTAGGGCATTTGGGAATAGGTACAAAAACAATAGGGGAGAGGGACTGGGGGTGAACTCCCCCAACCCCCAAATAAAAATAAATTTCGATTCGTTTTTTAGCTAAAATCTTTTGAAAGAAAAACATTTAAAAAAGCCTGTCGATGTAATAATATAGAAGTGTAGATTCATGTTGATCGTTACACCATACCCCCTTCCTCGTCTTATTTTCGATGTGCCCAAAACTCTTAGTATTGCAAAAATATCCTTTCTTCTTTTCTTTTTTATTTTCATGTACCACTGTGATTAACCAATAATTAGCACAGTAACTTCATAATTGAATTTTAATTTAGGCTTAGACATAACTTTCTTATCTATAGATAACCATTAAAATGTTACTTGACACCAATATGTTGTGGTGTTTCATTTAGATCACACTTTGGTATTATAGACACAGGTTATAGTCACTCATTTAAAAAAAAAATAATTAAAAAAAGTTGATTGCAGCTAAGTCATCTGCATCATGAAAAGCACATTTGTTTCCCAATGTAACCTGAATGGAGTAAGAGCAGGGTGGAAACTTATTGGAGCATCCTTCAGTTCTACAAGAAGAGTTGATTACCGCCATTCCACTTGCACAAGCTTGTTGATAGTTGGGTCACATGTTCGAATGAGTAACATACATATTTTATATTCATGCTGGAACCAAACAACGCTCTGAAACAATGACAGATATATAACCTGCGGATTTACTATGCGAGTTCCACATACCATCTCCAATGTTTTATTTTTTTACTCGTAAACAATACTTTAAAAGACAATAAGTCAACACATCGCAATTCCCGATTGAATGAAAGACGCGTTTGATTTTCTGTATTTATAAGCAATGTCAATGTAGTTTTTAGAAGATGGTGTTAAAACAAATTTCATGGGCATAGATTCTGCTTGTGGATGAAAAGTTGTTCTAAGACCTTGTGTTTCCGTCGTCAAGTCTGTCAAACGGAGATCTGTCAAACTTCGATTCCATTTGTTCGAATACAGGTTTGGTGATCTAGTCCTCCTTTTCTTTTTTTCTTTTTGTGAAGGCCAGCCTGGAACGCAACACCAGCAGTTCTAGCATGTTGCCTAGCAACATTCTCATTATGATCAAGAGCCGAGAGTTGTGTACTGGTCTATATACCATCTCGCCTGAAATGCAACCTTTTGGGCCTGTATTTGTGGAAAACCTCAAAATCCCTAGTGTGGCAAAGCTCTGTGAGGTCCTTCATATGTCTGGCGGGTCCTTTGTTGCACACTTTACAAAGGCTGTATGAGGAGGTGACCCTGGCTGCAGTCACTTTTCCTCCACTCCTCTTCCTCAAAAAAAGCAGATGTGCACACTCGTGATAGTGTGTTTGCCCACCATGAATGTTTGTTAGCAGCATGGTGGACAAATGATTGCCGCTTTTCCACCAGTATGTTCACTAAACTTTCACAGTTTCTAGAACTCCACCAGAGATGTTTACTTATGGACTACGGCCATTTCTGTACTTCTTCGCAACCCTTTTTTAAATTTATTTTTCCTTTTCCCGGTCGCATTGATTTTCTTGGCAACAGACGTTGACACATACCATACGTTGAATTAATGCCTGATCTGTGGGACCGTCTATTGCATGATTGTGGCAACGTCCACATGTCTGTGGTGGCTATTATTTTGATTTGTTATCCTTTGGATTAGAGAAGTTCAGTGGATTTCACAAAACCATGCTTCTGCATGGCAACAGAGGAAGTACATTCAGTTGCCTGGACCACCACAGAGTTTACTATTTTGAGGGGATTGGGTCCTCCGACGTATTCCATATCTATGACAGGTAATCACCACATCTGTGCTGCTTCGGAAAATGTTTGCCATCTGCGTCCTGCATCGATGATGTCCGATAGTCTGTCCTCGAGGGCCCCCGTCGAGCCGACATCACCGGATGGTATAAGTAGGACGCACGACGCACATAGCCTCAGTTCCATTTTTTCCGCGAACTTGTTCGATTCGGAGATCTCGGCGCGCCTCGGTTCTTCTGAGTTCTATTCTTCCAGTTCTTCGAACCTGTTAGTTTGTGAAGATTTCCATGATGTCTTCGTCTTCTTCTACCCCGCGTCCGGGTTTCAAGAAGTGTCGGGTCTGCGGTTCCAAGATGTCGCTGACGGACCCGCACAATGCCTGCCTCTGGTGCCTCGGTGAGGACCACGCCACGAACGATTGTGACGAGTGCCAGTCGTTAACATCGAAGGCCTTGCGGGAGTGTAAGAAGAAGCTTTCTGTCGTTAAGGTGTCCAAGCCCTGGAAGTTGAAATCAACTGGGCTTTTGACTGACGATTCGAGGGGTAACTCTCCGCATCGTCGGCGTAAAACCAGGGGGTCTCGGTCCCGCAGTGGGTCCCGCCATTCCTCTGCCTCTTCGAGGCACTCACGGAAGCGCCGTCACTGGTCGCCTTCCCCGTCCTCATCCGAGGACTCCGCCCGTCGACGGGTTGCTTGTCCCAACAAGCATTCCACTCCTGCGGAACGAGATTCATTTCATAAGGAGATGATGGTGATTTTTCAGTCGCAGGGCTCTGTTCTGTCTGCGCCGTCGAAAGACGCCAGCAGGGAACGTGCTAGAGACACTGTTCGCACGCCTTCGGGCTCGAGCGGTCGTCGCAATCACCGGGCACCTTCGAGGTCCCGGTTGGACAAGGTGGATCGCTCTAGCCATGCCCGCTCCAGGTCCCGGTCCTCGATGCCCTCGAGTCTGTCGGAGCCTGTGAGGTCTTCGAAGAAGACATCGACGCCTTCGGCGCCAAGGCCGTCTAAGGACTCTCTCGAGGCTCTGCCTCCGAGGAAGCCGTCCACGCCATCGGCGCCCAGGCTGTCGAAGGACACGCTCGGGGCTCCGCCCTCGAGGCCTGTGTCGATGCCATCAGCGCCACACTCGACGCCGATTCGGTCGATGTCTTTCGAGGAGGCTTTATCAGTGGTGCCCCGGAGACCGGTGGACACTTCGAGAAACGCCCTGCAGAAGTCAGTGAGGCCTGTATTTGAGCCTTTTTCTGTGCCCTCATCCAGGGATTTATTCCAGCCTCTGGATTACCTCTCTGAGGTGGATGAAGGGTCTGATGAAGGTATGGTTCCTGAAGAGGTTCCTGACGAACTCATGTCTGGGCATAGCCAGCTAGAAGACCTGCGTCAGTCCTTGTACGACGCCAGTGGTCTGGACACCTCTCAGGAGGTTGAGTTCAGTAGGCCTGAGCCTGGCACACACGCCGAGTCCTCGTACCAGCACCTTATGTCGAGGGTGACAGAATACTTGGGGTGGTGTGCACCACCAGTGGATTTTCTGCAGGATGACTTGACGGATATCCTTGACCAAGGTCCAGCAACTGACCCGGTACTGCCATTCCATATGGCCTTGCAAAGAAGGGTGGCAGCGGCTTGGACTGCTCTGGAGAGTCTCCCGGCAGTGAGCAAGTCTTTGCCGAAGAAATACCATCCAGCCAGTAGCGACCCCAGCTACTTGACTACGCACCCTACTCCGGAGTGTTTGGTGGTGCAGGTGGCTACGGCCCCGGCAAAACAGGCGTTGTACCCTACCATCCCTCCTGATAGGGACGACAAGCGTTTTGATGGCTGGGTGAAGAAAGTGTTTTCTTCAGGGGGTATGGCTTTACAGGCAGCCAACTCCGTGTGTAGCTTAGCACGTTTCACTCCTACTCTGTGGAATTGTCTCTTTGGTGGCTGAACATATTCCCGAAGGGGAGGAACGGGATGGCTTTCTTGCTCTTGTTCAGGATGGCAAGGATGCTATGTGTGAATCCGTTCAGTCGGGTCTGGACATGGCAGATTGCGTCAGCAGGTCCATGGCGGTGAGCACCGTAATACGCAGATTTGCGTGGTTGCGGAAGTCTGGGTTTGCTCCTGATGTACAAGCCCGGCTTCACAACATGCCCTTTGATGGTGAACATCTTTTTGGCAGCAAGGCTGACAAAAGCCTTGAGAGGTTGCAGACCTCCAAAGCTGCAGCGAAGTCGTTGAGCGCTGCAGTTCGCCAACCTCCTCTGCCTTTTTGTCCTAGGGGACAGCAATGGAGGGGGGGGTTCCTTTTGATATTACTCATCCTTTGGTAGATCGAGAGGAGCTGCAAGTCAAAGGGGCCACCGTAGGAGTACCACAGGTGGAAAACAAGGTACTCGAGGTGCCAAGGCCGCTCGGGCAGTGGCCTCTTTACCCTAAGGCACTGCCGCTTCAGCTCAGTCATGAGGCCATGTCCCATGGTTCGCCGGTTGGGGGAAGGCTGGCGCTGCATCTTGTAGAATGGCGTGCCATTACTTCAGATGTGTGGGTTCTGGAGATCATAGCCCACGGCTACTGTCTTCCTTTCTGGCAGTGGCCTCATGTACCACTATCAATCCACCAGGGAATCTCTCTTTGAAGAGTCCGGATCCGCTCCTTGCGCAGGAAATCAAATCCCTGCTGGAGAAAGGCAACATAGAACGGGTGCCTGTAGCGGAGAGGAACAAGGGATGATATTCCCCTTATTTTTTGATTTAGAAGAAAGACAGAGGATTGAGACCCATCATGGACTTGCGTGGTTTGAACAAGCTCCTCAGGAAGGACAAGTTCAAGATGGTTACTCTCGAGTCCTCCAGGTCCTTCAACTTCAGGACTGGTTGGTGTCTCTTGACCTCAAGGACGCTTTCGTGCCGATCCATCCCAAGCACAAGAAGTACCTGAGGTTTGTGGTTGGCGACTCGCACTTTGTTTCGGGTCCTGCCGTTCGGATTGACCTCCGCCCCGAGGGTTTGCACCAAGCTCGTGGTGGTGGTGGCAGCGTATCTCAGGAAAGGGGGGATTCATGTCTACCCCTACCTGGTCGATTGGTTGATCAGGGCGTGCTCTCCCGAGCAAGTCCTGGCTCATCTGTCAGTCACCTGCCACTCCCGTCACAAGCTGGGCTTTTCTCTCAACTTAAAGAAGTCCCATTTGATGCCAACGCAGCGGCTCCAATACATCGGAGCAGTGCTCGACACATCCCTGGGGCAGTGTTTCCCTCCCCAGGTGAGGGCTCATCCCATTCAGCAGATGGTGCACAAGTTTCAACATGCCCAGAGTCTCCCGGCGTTCGAGCTCTTGAGGTTGCCCGGCCTCATGGCATCCTGCATTCTTCTGGTGCCAGAGGCCAGGTTGCGGATGAGATCTCTGCAATGGGCTCTCAAGATGCAGTGGTCACAGTCCTCCAGCAGGATGTCGGACCCCGTTCAGGTCCCGCCCTCGGTCGCCCAGGATCTTCTGTGGTGGGCCGTCAAAGGCAATCTGAGGGGGGCTCCATTTTGGCTACCCTGGCCGGAGGTGACGATCGTGACGGACACATCCCTCACGGGGTGGGGAGCTCATGCCAACGAGTTGACAGTCAGCGGTCGTTGGTCTACGTCGGAGTCCAGACTCCATATCAATCTGTTGGAGCTGAGGGCCGTCAGGCTTGCCCTGAAGGCTTTTCTGCCAACTGTGCGAGGCAAGAATGTCCTGATTCTGACGGACAACACAGTGGCCAAGCACTACCTCAACAAAAAGGGGGGGCAGGGTCACTTCCTCTGTGCAGGGAGGCGATGCAGCTCTGGTTCTGGGCCATCCAGCAGGAAATTTCGATCTCGGTAGTTCATCTGGCCAGAGACGAAAACGAGACGGCAGACACTCTGAGCAGGCAGAGCGCGATCTCTCATGAGTGGAAGCTGGCTCGGGAGATTCTCCTGGAGATCTTCGCCCTTTGGGGGACCCCATAAGTGGATCTCTTCGCCAGTGTCAACCGGAAGTGCGAAAGGTTCTGCTCGCGAGAATTTCCTTCAAGAGGAGCCTTAGGGGACGCGTTTGTGGTGGAGTGGTCCTTCCCACTGCTGTATGCGTTTCCTCCAGTCCCTGTCATCCCGCAAGTGCTGTGGAGGTTACGAAAGGTTGGGTTCCCGGATGATCACCATTGCTCCGGCATGGGCCCGGAGAGCGTGGTATCCGGACCTTCTCGACTTGTCCATCTGCCCTCCATGCAGTCTTCCCTACCGAGACGATCTGCTCTCACGGGAGGGAGGGGGGTCAGGTTCTCAATCCAGAGGTCATATCCCTCAACCTTCACGCTTGGCTTCTGCAAGGTTGAGGTGTAAGCATTGGGACCTCCCTGAAGACGTGATGGAGGTGTTGCTTTCGGCCAGACGGCCGGCAATGAAGTCCCTGTACCATTGCCGTTGCAGAAAGTTCTGCAACTGGTGCAGGGTTAAGAATGTGGATCCTTTTTCATGTGACATACCTGTGGTTCTGTCTTTTTTTGCTTTCGTTGGCCCACAAGGGCCTGCAAGTAGGTACCATTCAAGGTTACCTGGCGGCGCTGTCTACATTTAAGCGCTCGTCTAAGGAGTGTTCTTATTTCAAAATTCCTTTAATTTCTCAGTTTCTGAAAGGGCTCACTAATGTTAAGTTTAGTTTATTCATTTGTATTGCGCGCCAGACCCGAGAGTATGAGGGCGCATGAGCAGCAGATTATTCAAAGCTTGGTTACAGGTTGCTTATACATATCATATCATACATATCACTTACAGCTTATACATATCTTATACCTACATTGCAGATATATTAGGTAGTTTGCAGATGAGCATTCGTTCTAGGTTGGCGGCTGTGTGGTGTTGGGTTAGACGAATTAGAGCTCTTTGTTCTTTATTCATTGGATATAATTGCGTCTGAAGTGAGTAAAGGTTTGAGGTGACCTAAGGGATGGTGGTAGGGCGTTCCAAAGTTGGGGTGCCTTCACCTGGAAGCTGTTGCCGCCCATTTTAGTGCGTTTGTACCTAGGGACTATGCGTAGGTTTGCGTTGGAGGTTCTAGTGGGTCTGTTGGGGGTGTATTTGCATATTCTGTCTGCAAGGTAGCATGGGGCAGCGTTGTTCAGTCATTTGTGCGTTAGCGATGCTACTTTGAGCAAGATTTTGTCTGAGGTGTTGAGCCAGTTATGGGATTTCCGGATGTTGGAGATGTGGGCTCTCTTGGGGATGTTAAGCGCAGCTCTAAGAGCGTTGTTTTGGAGCGTCTGAATTTTGTTTGTGATTTGCTTGCTGGCTCCGACGTAGAGGGCATTACAGTAATCCAGTTTGGATAATACCAAGGCTCTGGCTAGTGTAATGCAACTCTGGGAAGATAGGAAGGGTTTGGCAGCTCTTATAAGCTGACATGTGTAGGCCGTGGAAGATGCCATGGAACTAACCTGTTTATGGAAGGTAAGGGCGGAGTCGAGGTATATTCCTAAAGTTTTCACTTCTCTGGCAACCTTGATCGGGTTCCCGTCTATGATGAAGTTGGTATAGTTTTGGTCTAATTTGGTTATGTTTGTAGAGGACCCAAGGATGATGAGTTCCGTCATGTCATCATTCAGGCATAGACTGTGCGAAGCCATTCATGCCAAGATGATGAGGTACACCTTGTTCACCAAGGCCAAATCCTGGTTGTAGTCTCCCGTCAGCGGGATGAGGATCTGTGTATCATCAGCGTAATTAGTATAGGTGATACCCAGGCCATCTAAATCATCAAACAGGGGCTTCGTGAACACGTTGTACAGAGTAGGGGAGACGCAGGAGCCCTGAGGGACTCCGCATGTGATGGGGATGGGGTCGGCAGCGGCAGTGGTGGAGAAGACACGCATGGATCTGTTGCTGAGGAATGACTCGATCCATCTGATGGCTTCTTGGGAGAAGTGCGCGGCTGAATCTAGATGATTGCAAAGGATTTTGTGGTCAACTAGGTCGAACGCCGCGGAGAGGTCAAGTAAGAGAAGTAGTGCTGTTTTACCGTTTTCTCTGATGGTGTCTATCTGGGCTTTCAGATCAATGAGGGCTGTTTCAGTCCCGTGTAGGGGTCTAAAGCCTGATTGTCGCGTACCTAGGAGGTGGTTAGTTTCCAGGTGTTTTTGGATTTGTTGGTATGCTGTCTTGTCTAGTATCTTAAGCAGGAAGGGGCGGTGGTAATGGGTCTGTAGTTGGTCGGGATAGAGGGGTCAAGGGAAGGTTTTTTAAGGAGGGGGAGGACCCAGGACTCTTTTAGGTTGCTGGGGACTGTTCCTGAGGTGAATGAGGTGTTGATGAGTATGGTCATGAATGGCGATAGGTCTCTTGCTGCATCTTTAATGATTTGTGGGGGGCAGAGGTCGCCTTTACAGTTGGAAGGTTTGAGGCTAAGAATGATTTTTTCCACTTCTAGGGTAGTGACTTTGAAAAAGCTAAAGCGAGTACTGTTGGGTGGGATGTGAGTGGGTGGAGTACTAGGGGGGGGTATTAATGGGGTTGGTTGATTTGGAGAGGGAATCTATCTTATTTTTAATTTTGGTTTGAAGGCCTAGGACTTTGTTGTTTAGTGCATTTTGGACACTAGTGCACCATTGTTTTTTCTTCACGCAAGTATCTGGGACAGGCACTGGTGTTTCCAATTCTTTGATAATTGTAAACAATTCTTTGGTGCTAGAGCTGGAATGTGCGATCCTCTGGTTATAGGATTCTTGTTTGGCAGCTATAATTTCTTTTTTGTAATTGGCCTTGATTTTGTTTAGTAATAACTTGTTGTGGTCTGTGGGAGACTGTCTCCAGATTTGTTCCATTTTACTTTTTCCTAGTCGAAGCACTTTAAGGTGGCTGGAGAACCATTGGTTAAGGTGCTTTTTTGGTTTGCTTTTTCTGAGCTTTAGGGGTGCGATGGAGTCTAAGGCTGTGCGCATGGTATTATTGTATCATTCTACGAGGTCGTAAGGGTTGGAAGCAGGGAGTCTGTTGAGCGTGCGGAGGATGAGTGGGATCAGTTTTTCCGCTGTGATATTTTTCTTGCTTCTCGTGGGGATGGCTTCGCTAATGTTAAGTTGGTTATGGGGCTTGAGGCTTCAAGCGAGAAGGAGAGGAGGTGATGGTCAGACCAAGATTGAGGTGAGTTATTGGTGATGAGTGCAGCGCAGTTATAGTCTGCTACCCAGTCGAGGGTTGTTCCTTTGTTGTGGGTAGCGCTGGATACTTTTTGTGTGAAACCTTGTTTGGACAAGGTGTTGTTAATGAGGGTGGCCTGGTGGTCTTTGGGGTCTTTGTAGCCTAGGTTAAAATCTCCTAGGAGGAGGCATTGCGAGGAATTTTTTAGGTTATCGGTGAGGATAGCACTGAGGTCTTCCTCGAAGGATCCCAGGGGTCCAGGCGGTCTATAAAGTAGGTGAATGGATATCGTTTGGGAGTTAGCAGTGGGTAGCTTGGCTGTGAGTGCTTTGCATGATGGAAGGTGTGTAGCGGAGTCTAGTCTGATCTTGAGGTAGGTTTTGGCGATGATGGCCATGCCTCCGCCTCTAGATTCAGTTCTATCTGCTCGGATGATGGTATAGTCATTGGGGATGGCTAGCGATAGGGCAGGGCCTGCAGCTGCATGGAGCCAGGACTCTGTTATGGCTAGGAAGTCTAGGTCTTCGGCTATGATGAGGTCTGTGATGTCCGTGGCATGGGCAATTATGGAACGTGCATTGATGAGGGCCCCTTAAATCGGAGGTGTGGTGGTTTTTGAAGGGGTGGGGGTAGTCGCTGTAATGCGTGCTTTGTTTTTGCTAGTAATAGTGTTGATTGACTGAGGTTTGAGTTTTTTTAGTGTGAAGTTGGCGCATGTGCTAATGGTGGTTCGGTTGGTGAGTTTGGGTTGGGTGGAATCTCTGGCTCGGGGCTCGTGTAGTCTAGGTAGTCTGGACCGTAATCTACTGAGCCTATCTGATAGGCTTGGAGGAAAGAATTGTGGAAGCATGAAGGTGTTGGTGGGCTCTATGAGGTGGGGTAGGGTGTAGTCTGGGCAGACAGTGCTGGGGGCAGAGCTATGCGGGCATGCGGATTTGAAGAGGTGGAGAATGATTCTCAGCAGAATTGAATAGATGCCTGGGAGGAACATTTTGTTAACTCAGTGAGGAGGTCATAAAAAAGGGTACAGAGCAGTGTGTAGGTGGATTGAGGCAGCTAGTGCGGCTTACCTGGGTTTGAAAATCCAACAATGGGGCAAAAAACAGTGAACAAAAAACAGTGTGCGGGCAGGCAGAACTGCTTCAGAGAGTAAACAGGGTGCCCCTAAGTTCAAATCTAGCAGGGCAGCCCGAGTGACGTTGAATCACAGTTTCACAGAATATGCAGGGCACATCTCAGTTCAGGGTTGCCAAGGCAGCCAGAGTGGCGCTGAATCACAATTTAACATGGCATATGAAAATCAGAATTTTGCATTGGGAGACAGACTGGTTAGTGAATAGGTACTTTGTGACATATGGCTAGGGCAGGGCAACGTGGCTTCCGTATGGAGGGGTAGCAATGGGGTCTAGTAGGCTGACTGGTGTGGAAGCTTGGCTTTGCATAACAGTCAGGCAATGTAGCACACGTGATAGCCCGCAATTGCAGCAACAAACGTGTCTTGCATTACCTTGATGCATGTACCTGTGGGAAGGTCAGGTTGAAGGCAGGTTGCAGGGCTTAGGGACAGGGTGCAGACCGCAGCACGTTCAGCTCCGTCAGCTCAGTCAGGTGCCTTGGTTCCTGTGCCTTCGTTCGTGGGCCGGCGCTCGCCTGCCGGCGCTGTGGATTGGCTAGTTGTGGAGACTAGCAGCCAATCCGGGAGCTTCCTGGCTCAATGGCACCAGTGGGGAGGGTGCAGGAGGTAGGGGCGGCCATGATGAAGTGTGGGGAGTCCTCGTGGCATTCAATGGCGGCAAACACTCGTTTTTAGCAAAAGTGGCATGAAAACCACGTTTTTGGCATGTTTCTGTATTAAAGGTGTGTGTATTAATGTGTTTCCACCGTCACCTTTCCAGGTGCCTGTTTGGGATTTGAACCTTGTTCTAAAATTCCTAATGGGTGCTCCATTTGAACCTTTACATTCTTGTCCTTTGAGACTCTTAACCCTTAAAACTGTATTTTTAGTTGCGGTTACTTTCGCTCGCAGAGTGAATGAGTTGCAGGCACTTTCTGTTAAGCCACCCTTCACTGTGTTTCATAAGGACAGGGTTGTGCTTAGGGTTCGTCCTTCTTTTCTTCCGAAAGTGGTATCGGAATTTCATTTAAGCCAGAAGGTCATTCTTCCGGCATTTTATCCTCCTCCGCATCCTGGTAAGGAAGAGGAGAGGCTCCATAGGTTGGATCCTAGGAGAGCTTTAGGTTTCTACATTTCATGCATGTCCCGGGTCAGAGTGGACGATCAGCTCTTTATAGGTTACGCTGGAAGGCTATTGGGACAAGCTGTTACTAAGCAGGCTTTGTCTAGATGGATTATCTTGGCAATTTCTGAATGTTACCGCTTGGCGGCTAAGGACCCTCCGGTAGGTTTACCGGCCCTTTCTACTAGGAGTATGGCTGCCTCTACTGCCCTGCAGAGGGGTGTTCCTATTCGTAAAATCTGTGAAGGAGCCACATGGGCTTCGGTCCATACTTTTGTAAGACACTACTCCCTAGATTCTATCCATGGGCAGGATATGGCCCTTGGCAAGGCTGTCCTTTACTCTGCAATTTAATTGGGCATTCTAAATTTCTATATTCTAAATTCTTTTCCCTCCTCCATACGTTGGTACTGCTTTGGGAGTCTGTCATAAATATGGAATACGTTGGAGGACCAAATACCCTCTAAGAACAAGTTACTCTCTTACCTTATAACGTTCTTTCGATGGGATGGTCCGACGACTTATTCCATATCGCTCCCTCCTTACCTGCCCCACTACAGAATTTCTTATGAGATTGCAGCTTACGTTTCCGCAAGGCTTTCTGTGGTCATACTGGCAGAAGATTGGTGCCACACGTTCTGGGGAAAAAACTACAACTGAGGCTACGGGCGTCGTGCGTCCTACTTATAACATCTGGTGACGTCGGCTCGACGGAGGCCCTCGAGGACAGTGTATCGACGTCATTGACGCAGGACGCAGACGCCGAAAATTGTCCGAAGCAGCACAGCTGTGGTGGTTACCTGTCATACATATGGAATACGTCGTCGGACCATCCCACCGAAAGAACGTTACCAGGTAAGAGAGTAAATTGTTCTTCAGTGTCCAAGTCCTGACGGTGATGAGCGCAGTACTTCGCTGAAAATCCAGCACTGTCACACTATCCATCACCTGCAAGCCAAGCCTTTTGCCATTGAGGGCATTGTCCAGTGCTACCTGTTCTTGATTTCAGGCAACACGTATTGCAGGGAATAAGTAATTGTGCTGGTATTGATATGAGCAGTTTTATAAAAGGAACTCAATCCAAAGAAATTACAAAAGCTTAAGGTTTTTCTAAATGTGGATACACTAAATAACAGTGCGTAAGAACTAAGCACATTTCGTGCTGAAAGTTTCCCAAGAATTGTTTGAGCTGATTTAGAATTCATCCTCGCGCTTCCTGTTCCAACTACTTGTCTTCTGGAAAATTACCAAAGGTTTGCCACAGCTGTTGCCTTATGTTGATGTTTTGCATTTGTGTATTTAAAATTTCTAAATCGGTGATGAATAGTCAGTTTGGGTAGTGTCACCTACTTCCACTGAGAAGCCCTCCCCATTTCATTGTCTTTAGAATGTCAAGCAGTCAGCAGTTAAATACTAGGTCATTGGGTTCTGTGAGAAACCTGAATGTGTCTCCCTGGCTAAAACCTGGGGATCCGTCATCCAGGTGGCCAGGACACAGCCATCGCTATTTCATCCAGTTGCTGGGGCTGGACTAGTGAGGGAGGATCACCTGGGTTGGGGGGTCCTCAGGGAGTGGGACACCAACAGTGAGACATGGTATCCCCCTTCTGTGATCAACTTTTCCCCATCCTATCACATAGGACTTTCAAAAACACTGCCCCGCCCCCTTTTTCTGACACAAACACTTTTGCTTGACATACCAGAGAACGGGCTAACACCAGAGTAGTTTACCGGACATGTCCCAATACAAAGATCAAGCAAAGTCAGGCCATTGATCAGAATCACACACACACACACCTGACTGCCCTTTCCCTTCCCCACAGGGATAAAAGGTGGAGCAAGAGAGCACAGTACAAGTAAGGCAGACCGCACGAGGAGACAGCTATCCAGACCCGGCAGTTCAAGAGGAGGAGAAAGGTGGCAAATATCGAGAGGCTGATGAGGAGAGACACGACCATGTCCTTTTCGACAAAACCCTGCAGACCCTCCACTGAAAGAAACTTAAGACCGAGGACAATTACCCAAGTGTGCTGCAGCAGATGTCAACGGTACACGGAGCGTATCGATGCTGATAAGCCACAGCGAGGGAGACTCCTACTTCCGTGGTACTGGCCATGACTCCAGTAAAGAAGAAAGCCAAGCGGTTCATCACAGCCGGTGAGTCAAGGGGAGAGCCAATAAGAACTGGGCTGTGGTCAATGGAAGTTGCAAAGTGACAAAGTTCAAAGAGCTGTAAAATAGTAAAAGGGGGACACCAGCTGCAGAAGGGGACCAGCACCATGTGGGTGCTACTCTGAGTAACCCTGGTTGATCGCCGTCGGAGTAAAACTACAGAAACCAGAAGGCCGTAGGAGAGCCACCAAAAGAGGCCAAAGTGGTCATACAGGAGGTTTAGCAAAATCCCTGTACAATCGAAAGACTTTGATTTACAAACAGTTTGAAAGTAAAAGGGAAGTGAATCCCACCAATATTGAAAGTACTGGAACGGTAAAAGTGCACCCAAAGGAGGGGTACCAGAGAAGAGTTGCAAAGTTTAAAGTCCCAAGAAACAGTGTGTTGACAAGAGTGAACCCTGCCAAGGGTTATTCACTGGAACTGTTTAAAAGACATTAAGATTTTTGAGCAAAAAAAAAACCCATAGTGAACCCGGAGGAGGGAGGCTAACAGATGGGAGGGGTCTGAGCCCGAATGAGGGAGATCCAGGGGTCAAGCCTGCACCCTAAATCCCTTAATATAAGGAACTGTTACTTACTTGATTTGTGAAGTACAATTTGTGAAGGGCCAACACCCAGAAGAGGGGGACCCAGTGGGGAATCCATCACCCGAGAAATATGTAGAACAGAGCTTTGTGTTTGTTTGTTGTTTTATTGATAAACCTATCAAGCCCACGATATCAGAAAACGACAACACCATAGGCCTTGATATCGACAAACTGGTTTTTGGATCCAAGCCCAGAAGAGGGAGATCCAAGGGTGAAAACCGATCACCTAACAACACGAGGAATAGGGATCAGTGCCCAGAAGAGGGGGACCCAGGGGAGAAGAAGCCTCGCCCTGTGTGAAACAAGGAAACAACCTTTCATTTATTAAAGCAACTTTTGGTTTTGATATTTAATACGTCATGCCCTCGAAGGCAAGAGACTTTCAAGGAGTCGAGACTTGGCCATCGACGGTCCTGATAGCTGCAAGTGGAACGGTTGACTTGTGCTGGGAAAGGTCAAGTGTGTACTGTGCTCCAAGATCCCATCTTAACCCCTACTCAAATGTGGGGAAGGAAGACCTAGGTTACTGCATCCTGACATTTTATTTGTGAACACTTTTTCTTTTCTTGAGAACTATCCCACACCCTTTCTTGTAGTAGTTGTAAGGTTTGGCAACAGGTTTCTTAGTATATGCCCTTTTTATTTGACACACCACAAGGACTGCCTTATTTTTCATTTGATGGTCGACGCTTGCTCCCATCTTAGATTTAGATTAGGCATTTTTCCACCCACATACAGTTTAATAAACACCCTTGAACTGTGATCACGTGTGTCTCTTTACTTTTGCCACCATGAGTTCCTTACAGTTCCCACAAAAGCCCCTCATCGGGCAATTGAGTGTCTTCAAATTTAAAGGTGCTATTAACTTCCGCCACACTTGACATGCTGTAGTCGGGACCTCTGTCTGGATTATCAATACATTCTGAGGTTGCCTAGTTGGCATCCAATTGGGATAAATCAGGTGGCTGTGATGCAATCTACAGAACGGGGACAACAACCTCAGAATACTGCACTAAGGCTTTAGATGGCGTTGATTGAGTGACTGGATCTGCAAGGAATTTCGTAGCCACTTCTTTTGACAGTGGCAGCTGAGGATGACAGGGTGTGGACTAGCACTGCAATTAATATCCAAGGCTTTGTAGTGATGTTCAACTCAAATTCAGGCCACTGCATATGGGAATCCATCATTGGCTCTAGATTCTGAAATCTGCAACAACCGTTCCTCCCAAGTCACCATAGTTCGACTGCCTACATCCATAGTTTGTGGTGTGGTTTGAGTTGTTCTGTCCTTTTATCATAGGCCTCTAATCAAAGGGGTAAGCATAAATTGTAAGCTTGGTATGTGAGTGGTAACTGTAAACCTCCAAAAGATAGCTATGCAAACTTTTCTTTAGGACGACATATTGTAAGCCATTTTACCAAACAGACCATGAATTACAGTTGTATTTTTTTTAACAATCCCATATACATGCCCTTGGTTTTTCTTTTTGGAGGCGCTTGGAAACAGCGACTGATTCTGTGCCAGTCACATGCTACAATTCGAAAATGAAAACGGTGCTAAAGTAGACGAGCAGATTAATTTGTCGACTTCTAGATGATCGTCAATTTCATTTGGTGTGTAATATGTAATTTTTTTTTACAAAGGGTTTTCACAAGCGACTGCAAGCTATACATTGATACACATTGGGAACATTTGTACATGATTATTTAAAAGGAATAAAAAAGATACGAAGAATGTTATGTCACACCTGTGCTCTTCGCATGGGGTTGTGTGGTCCTGAAGCAATGCTCGCCATCGCATTGTCTCCCCGTGAATCCGCTTTCACTTTAAAATACATGGACGATTAACACACGAACATGGCTTGGTAATAAACATTTGCATACACACAGATATAACGTCAAAATCTCTGCATGCATAAAAATAAAAATAAAATAAGTGATAAAGGTAATGGTACGATGTGCATTGTATTAGGTAGAACTATAGACATAGCAGTATCTTTCACTTGTGATATTGTTGCTTTCAAGAAGACTATCAAACCTACCCATGACTCAGCACAAAAGAGAGACTAGCAAAATACCTGTTCTCCTTGGGTCTGGTTGTATGTGTCCTGTAAAGAAGACTGCCCATCACAGTACCATTCTTTAGTTCAGAAAGTGAAGAGATGAGTGAACAAAAGGAAAATTTAAAAGTATGTACAAATGCATGATGCTTTACATTTTAGTAGAATTATGGATATAAAACGGACATAGCATACTGATGTTAATTACTCCGATTTTTAAAATGTTCAAAATGAAAGCAATAATAAAAATAATATCACATACTTGTACTTCTGTAGTGTCATATGGCACTGTTCTAAAGGTAAGCACAACAGTTTCTTCCTGTGTGATAAAGATAACATGGATGGCTCTAATATGTACTAATGGAAAGAACTTGTTGTGCACATACAGCCAATGGCCCTCTTACGAGTTGGCCGGTCGGGAAATGAGGTGCCGGTATTACTGTATACCAGGCCAGCCAACCCCAGGTCTGCCGGTAAGGGCTCTGATCTACCGGCAAGCCTGACCTGCAGTAGTTCAGGTCCCTGCCGGCAGATAATTGCCTGAATCACCAGCACCGTTACTAACGGTGTGGGTGAGTCACGCAACTCATCCCATGGAGTCGGACTCCATGGAATGGGGAGTTTCTGGTGGTTCCCCCGACCGTAATAGCCTGGTGATACCGGGATATCTGGTGGCGGAGCCAGTACGCATAGTTCCCTGGTATGCCGCTGGTAATATCGGTGGGATACCGGGGGACACAGGCCCATGTCTGGAGAATATAAGCAAGTACTGTGAAGGCATCATGAAGCAAGACACAGACAACAGACTTAAAGTTCAAAATAAAATGATTTATTAATTCAAATGTCAGGATGGTAGAAGGCCTAACTTGCCCTATGCTAAGGTGGGATTTCCCTACCTGAACGAAACTAAGGAAAGTGTGAGCCAAAGAGTTCAAATTAAGTGTCTGTGTCCAAAACCTATCCTTGCCCTCAGAACTAAAGCAAAACAATGTGTACAGATGTCAATAATAAAGAAATGATCACCACAAAGTTCTGAGCTGCTTCCAGCTCTTAGCTTCCTCTTCAGCTCCCGTTCTTCAAGTTCAAGAAAGTTCCACAAAAGTTTTAAGATTTTCCTTTCCCGAGTTCAAGGCAATACAGTTCCACACAATCCTCGGGGTTCCCTTCCCCAAGTACAAGGCAACACAGTTCAAAAGAAAAGGGGCCTCAAGTCTTTGTCCTCAAAACAGTATTTGCAATTTATCAAGTCTCAGGGTTTGTATTTGTATTTATTTGTATTTATGATTTAGATAGTGCCTTAATCCAAAACACTTTATATAAGAAAGTATAACAGTACAATAGTGTGAGGACTATAATGTAGCAACTTGTACTTGTTTTTCAGTCTTTGAAACTTCAACACAACTGTAGGTCAACTTGACCCTCCTTCTGTTGACTGCTTCATCAGTTCACTTACAGTGCTCCTTCTTGGTTTGTTTCACAGTGTCTTTGGCTTTCACAATTTAGGGCTTCCTGGTCTAGGTGCATTTGTCAGACCACATGGTCCACCCATCACGGGTCGCGCAACCAGGAGCCCTAGGCTCTTCATCCCACACAAGTTCTTCTGTATTTGCCCCTATGTACAGATTCACATTCACTTAGCTTCTCTTTGTCAGCCTCTTGGCTTTATGTGCGGGTTCACGCTTTCCTGGCTTCTCCATGTTAGCCTCTTGACTTTGCTATATTGTGTTGTACGTCTTATGCCAGTGTTTGGCCTTGACACACTGGATCCATTCATATCACTGTGATGTGGTCTCATGTATTCCCCAACTTTCTGTCAGACCTTTTCACACTTGAACTCTTTTTCATAGGTTGCTGTCAAATGGGCACTTTCCCTTTTTGACTTTCATGAGCTATTAGCTTTCCCCATAAAGTTGCATTCAGTTCTGTATTCAATGTGTAATTTAGCTTTGTTTCAGGTTTTCATACAATTCAGTATTCAATATGCGCGATTTAGCTTTCCAGTTTTCATTCAGTTCGGGATTCATTGTGATTCATATGGCACATAGTTACTTATGCGTAGCCCCCTTAGAGAACCCTGGCTTTGAGTGTCATTTCCTCGCACTCACCAGTCGTCAGCGTTCCTCTAAGGCAGCTAGGCTGTTTCCATTCTGCTTCACAGGTTGACAGGTCTGTTTCTGCAAGCCCTGCTTGCATTCTGGGATGCTTCCTTGAACACGCCGGCAGCTCTGCTTTTCCTCCACAGACTCGGACGGCGTCCTCTCTTCTTTCTTCCATGTTAGCAGCTCCAGCCACGGAGAGTTCCACATCTGTGGCAGTCTAATGGCCCAACTCGCCCACGGCTCCATACGTCTTCTGGGAAATCTGCCGGCGTCCTTCTTACCCAGACCCACCACGGTTGCCTCCTCACGAGAATGGTCCCCTGCTGGTCTCTCCCACTCAAGCTTCCCTGTTGCACTCCTTGCTGCTCCTTTGGTCTCCCTTTATACACCTGCAACCACTTTACAGGTTGCAGATGGACTTTTAATTGGGTTTGCCTGACTATAGTTAAAGGGACATGCCTGACGTTCAAAGTACTGTGCAGGCATCTTCCTCGTCCCAGTGCCAGAGTGGTGAAATGAGGTTTTAGTGTTTATTACTCTGTCGCCTCTTCCTTGTCCCAGTACTGTCAGAGGTAAAATGTGGGGGAAATGAGCGGAGAGGTTTTACAGTGCCTATAAAGACGAGGGGAGGGTTAGGTTGGTCTTCAATATGGAAAAGGGGATACCATGTCTCACCTGTGGGCACCCCACTCCCTATACCCAAGGACCCTCTACCCAGGTGATCCTCCCTCGCTTCTCCACCCCCCAGGGTCAGGATCCAAAAGTGATGGTCTTTCCCTGGCCACCCGAGAAGAGGATCCAAGGGGAATAGGTGTGTGGAGACCCTTAGGTTTTCACAGTAAATTGTTGGAACAAATGAGGATGACCATAAACCCAGAAAGTAAGACCCACATAGACCGAAATGCATAGCTGACATGATAGTTTCACCCTTGTGAAATATGTTGAAGATGGACAAGACCATATTACATATTGAATACACCAGCAAACAAGATTTCCATTATACATTTAGATTTATACCCACAAATGAAACAAATTGACCTAAATACTGTCATGAAAATCCAATGACTGTGCACATGTTTCTATGCAAGAAGAGGTACGGATTAAATATTGTACAATCAAAATGGATTTGTACATGAAATAAACCGTTGCACCAAAGAATAAATAAATAGAATTGTTGACATCGTATCTACCGCTAATATTGTCATAAAGATACATATGGAAGACTCACAAGAATACTGGGTATCATACCTGTGAGTCCTGGACTGTTTGCAGTCATGCTGTCAAAGGTAAATACTTCACGGTAGTTGCCTGATAATAGACAATGCGAATCTGAAATCCTACATTGATCTTTGTACTTGATTTTTATGTTGCAATATTTTCCAATCCGAAAAGCAAATAAGGAGTGTAGTTTTGTTCGATTTTAATATTGGATATTTCAATCTATACATTTTTGATTGTATAGTGTGGTGAGTCTGATATATCAGCGGGTTTGCTGGTGGGTACAAATGGAGAAGGGGGCGTGGTCTCTTCCCCATGCTGTACTCCCGGACCTCTGGGGGAAGTGGAGAGTAGCTGGCTGCGCATACCTGCACACCCTTTCAGGGACAAAGGGGAATAGTGAGTTTGGAGAGTGTGATAGCAGGTTAAAAACAAAAAAGACAGGGACAAGCACATGGAAGTGGTGTACCATGACCTTGAGTAGTACACTGTGAGGACCGCTGCGATCCGTTCTGCTCTCCACGCTCTAGCCTCATAGCAGAGACAGCAGACACTGGGTCTTTGTAGTGAGAAAACGATGCTCACTGCTCCCTGAAAGTGTCTGCTCTCATCAGCTCCTCCAAGGCGCCAAGGCCAATTCGTCCAGAGTCCCCTTTCCTCCATATGCCCTCCCACCTTCCCCTCTAACATCAGCTCAACTATCAGTCTGGTGCCAACCTCAGCGAATGGAAAAGCACAGACGAACAAGGGCCGGGTATGGGGAGGCAGGGTTGTGGCTGCGCATGTGCCTGGCTTTGCATAAAAACAGAAAGGTTTTTGGGGGATGCAAAAAAATGCTTCGCTCCCGTCCCCTAGGACGGAATGCCCCAAAAGTACGAAGAAAAGGGAACCCTGGACTAGGAGCACAGTAGTCAATGCTACGAGGAACTTTCAGAACATTTGCTTCTTCTGATGCACAGTAATGCCATTTTACATGGAGTGGAGTCGTAAATCCTGGCATAAAAGCAAGGCGTAATACTTTTGCACCTTGAGCGCTCCAGACTATTTTCAATTACTTAGCAGGTGGAGAAGGGGCACACATTAGAGTTAAGATTTCTGCTGTGCTTTCCTCCTGTCTTGAAAGTGCAATTTATTTCACAACTGCATGAGATTTTCAAGTGCATGCAAAACCTATGGAATCTACCCCCCATTTAGTGTCTGTTAAAAGCAAGCAGATTCTACAAGAACCCATTGTAAATGCTGTCTGCAAAGGTTAATTTACAGTTGGCATTTACATTTTATTTTACAAGAACGAGCTTTAAAGAAAAGCTTAAAGGTGATTTTCTCTGGTTTTACTCTTTGCTTTTGCACTCCACCTTTCAAATATTGAAAATTGCGTGAAGGGGACACAGCATCATATAAGTGCTAACGTTGTTGGTCCTCTGTATGCAATTACTACTTATTATAAAATGGCCAACAGTGAATACCCAATTAAAACACTGTATGTTATGTAAGCTTAACTGTCACCACCCAGACCAATACCCACCATGACCCTTTGAGTTGTAGTATTTAGTGTGAGAAAAGGTAGGTTTGCATGTATTTCCTAAATGGGAGATGATCATAAATTAGTCTTGCTCATTGGCAGTGCATTCCAAAATTTGGACGCAACTATCAAGTAGGCATGGGGCCACCCTTCACTATTGCCTTGAAGGAGGGATTAATAAGAAACCTGATTGGGAAGAATGTAGCTGGCAATCCATATGGTAGGATTTGAACTGATCAATCATAACCTTAAGCCCCCAGGTTGTGAAAGGACTTGTGCACCATGCAGGCAGTTTTAAACCAAATTCTCACAATGATAGGCTGGGGGAAATTTGTTCTTATTTACCCTGCCTCATAAGCAGACATGCTGAATTTTTTAGCAAATACTATCTATAAAAGAAGTATCAGTCCTTTGAAAACTTTGCAAATCTGCGGGACATAACCATTCTTGCCTAGACTCTGCATTCCAAAGACGTGACATACAAGAAACTCTTCTTTATAGTGGAGGCCCCTTTGGCCTCCATAATAATATTAATGCTGATCCAATTGCCAATGTTTTCGGATTTGGTTTGTTTGACCGTGGTAGAATTGTTCGTGGCGGACTTGACAGTAGTCATTTATGCTGCGAATACGCAAACCACCCCATGACCTGCCTACTTAACTTGTCAACGTCTGCCGCCTCTCCTGTACCCTGCAGCATCAGTTCTGTCCCTGTAACGTGGGTTGGGTCAGACGCTGCATGGTCCCTTTTTCTTTTCTTTTTTTTTCATCCGCCCGCCTCCAATATTGAGGTAGCGGGTGACACCCCTGCATCACCAAAATCCAAAAATACTGAACTTGGGGCGCGGGGAACTCCCCCGCAATCCCCACTCCCAGTGTTGGGGATTTGGAAGAATCGATCGAATGATACTGACTGAAATCAGTCAAATGTACCATTCACTGGAACATAAATGATTAATTTGGATAATTCCATGTTTTTGCTACCTTTTTGAAGGTGTTGATAGACTCCGAATTGCGCCAGCCACATCTGCCCCTAACAGGAATACAGTTTAAGTGGGATTCATTTTGAATTAGTTCATGGTCATCCAGTTTTCTGTTAACATTAGCCAATCCCAGAATTTGTTCAGGGAGCTCATAGATTTTAGCATAAATGTATATGTCAGGGCAAAAAGGTCTGAATAAGTAGCTACAGACGGGTCGGGTTTTAAATAATAGTGATTGTAAAGAAGAGCACTACGGAACTATTTGATTTTGCAAGTATGTCACAAAAAGGGTGAACGATTAATACGTTGCTGACACACTAACAGAAAGAAAATTAAACAGTCCTGCGTGTTGCCATTTACATAGCTCAGAGATATCAAATTCTGCAGAAAGCTCAACTGCATTAAGACCTGTCCCAGTGCTGCCTAGGACCAAGAAAATCCACCCACACCATTCCAAGTGTGGTACCCCGGAAACAAGGGTGCCGGTAGGCTTACCTGCACCCTTGTTCCCGGACCGCTACACTACAAGTCTGCCTGCAGGGGCCGTTGCGCCCGGCAGGGTCAGACCTGCCAGGCACCACGACTCCTGCAGGCAGACTTTTCACGGAAGCACCTGCAACACTATGAACGGTGCCGGTGCTTCCGTTTCCCCACTCCCATGGAGTCCTATGGGACTCACCGGGAATGGGGAGTTACCAAACCTGCCGCCTGACTTCCTGTGCCGCCGGGACTTGTAATGTCTCAGTGGCACTGGAAAGTCAGGCGGTGGATTCAGTGTTTCTGGGTCGGCGGCAACGGGTTACCGCTGACCTCGGAATGAGGGCCTATATGTTCAAGTACAAGTCTTTATTAAGGTAAATGTTTACAAGTGTGGCAACTTGAATTTAAACTGGAACAGATTGGACATTTATCAGTGTACTGTGCCAAGAAATTAGTAGTTGAAGTACGTTGTTGGCTGCTGTATGCGTCTGGGAAACTGGGGTCTTAAACAAACGGAGAGAAATAATGTTACTTTATGATAGTTCGTGGGTTATGCCCAGCTAAATTTTCCTTATTTGTTAGGTATTTAAATAAACATGTTGAATCTCGTCACTGCTTTAAGAAGAGACTTTTTTGTAGTCAGAAAAAAATCATTATTCACAATGGTCCTTGTTATTCAGTATTCACAAATATTTTGGTTATTTTATTTAGTCCATAGTTTTCTTTAGTATAGTCCAGAGCCAACGTGCGTCTTGACCTGGGAGGTCTTTCTGAAGAGTCTTTATTGTTCTTCTTGATCCTACTTACTTGTCTTGTAGACGTTGATCATCTTATCAATGTTTAATCCAGTTTAGTTTCTCAACTTTAGATGGAGTTTATGCTTCATTATGCTGGTTGCGAGAGTAATAATGTTTGTCTGGTGGAGGTTACGATGTTCATTGGTTGGTTGCGAGTGTAGTAATGTTTGGAGGTGAATTTGTCATGGTGTTAGAAGTGAAGAGTCCTGCTCGTGCTTCGCACAGGTTTCTGTGGGTTTGAGTTGAGCGGGTGCTAGGCATTTCCTTTTGTTGTTTAAGGAAGTGGGACATGTAGTGTCCTGTGTTTCGAGCTATAACTATGGAATGCCAAGTGCAACATACAACATGGGGATCACTACGTTCTCGGAGTGACCGTTGGTAGGGACAGCAGGATGGGAGCTTATGCTGGATGGGTCTGCTCTCCTGCTTCCACCTATACCTGTAACCAATAAAGTAAATTCTTTTTGTACTCACCTGGTCCTGCGTGGTTCCTGCTTCCTTCCTGCCTCTCGTTAGACTCGGGACACTACACCTATGCAATGGTTTGGTTTTGTCATTTTGCTATATTATCGAAGCAATAGCTGAAATGCTCTGCTTTTCTTTGAAATGCTTTTCTGGGTTAGTTTTGTTTTGCTAAACGTACCTATGTTGTGCTATACCTTGTTGTATTTAAATTGCCTGGATTAGTTATGCTAAATTGCTTTCTTATGCAGGGTTATGTCCTGTTGATATTACTAAGCCATTCTAGCGTTTTCAGGCAAGGGAACCAGAGCATAACATTTTCCACATAGACCATAAATAAATGGACCACCTCTTCCCCTCCTATTTCTGGGCCTGAGCCTGACCAATTGGAAAGCTCTGCTGGTCTATTCTGCTTTGCCTCAGCCCAACTAACCCATCTGATAATCCGGGTGATTTGTCAGTGAGGCACGAACTTCCACCATGACACCATCCACAAAGCGGACATGTACTTTGACGTTGCCACAATGTCACATATATACCTTTGCAAAACATACAATAATGCATTAAAGTGGCATTCATTGAAAAAGCCCAAAAGGTAGCACACCAAATGTTTGCTAAGCCTGCCAATTCTTCAACCCCTATGATTCTGCAACACCATGGGACCCAAGAACAGCCTGCTACCCGCTATTATTTGTTCTCAAAGTTTTATTTGAATTCGCACAGGCACATCACATATACTATCGTACCAAGGTTACACATTTCACGTGGCATTATTACATCTTCCAGAATCATCATGCATTGTTAGAAACTGCTACCTGCTATTTATATTTAAAGGAGGAGCACATTTCAACCCAGGTAGAGAAGAGTGTAAAACTGAATTATGCACAGAGGCGTTGCAGGGGGTGGGTGGGCCTAAGGGGGCTATAGCCCCGGGTCTTTTGATTGTAGCCCCGGATAGAAGCTCGGGGGTTACAACCAAAAAGCTACCTAGCCCCCAGTGCTGACAGTCCCGACATTAGCGTAGCCCTGGATCTTTTCCAGAGCTAGCACCACCCCTGACATCTCAGAGAAGGAGCCAACCTCCGCTCAAGATTCAAACAGCTTCTCACAAAACTATAGCCATTTCATAAAGCTCTTGGAAGGCCTAAATAACTTGTAGGCAGCCAGGTTCATGGCATGGCTTTTGGAGAAGCCATAATGAAATGTCACCCTCGTGCCAGATCCAAGTGCAGCTCTTGCTCACTTATCTGAGCTGGTGTAGGGCTAATGGCAATGCGTTGTTAGGTTAGGCGATATCCTATGTTGCCTTTTCAGCCTTGGCAGGCAACTGTCTGTTTGTGTCCCTAGTTTTCCAGGAAGGATATCTGGCACACAGCTTTCACCCCACCTCTGCGAGAATCATTGAGGGACCTGCAACTCCCAGGCCTTATCAGTAGAACAACCCACTTGTTTGCTCTCTTTCATTAAAACACAAGATTATATTTTCCGTCGTCCAGTCGTAGAGTCATCGTAAGGCCAGACTTCTTCATGAACGCCATTTACCAGGAGGAGAAGGTATTCGAAAAGGGCGACATTTAAAAACCCATCCCGGTTTTGGAGAAAGAAGGGGCGTCGGTCCCGGTTTTTGTGGCAAGGGAGGTTCAACAACCATTATAAAGTAAACATACATTAAAATACACACGCACTTTTGCCATGCTTTTCAACACCACTGACTCAAACTGAAAACCGAAACAGAAAGGAAAAAGGGATGACTAACCTGGAGCTGACACGGACAACCCCCAGTACTGATTGTGGACAACTCCTTATGTGGGGAAGCTCCCATGGCTCCTGGACGAGGGACGCCGGGTAGAGTCGAACACAGGCGACGCACACGGAGACTGAGACAACAACCCACCCTAACCCTACCTGACACCTGCACTCGCCCCTTAGTTGCCACCAGGTACCACAGTGCTGTCGGAACTGTCGGGATATTGGTTATCGCCACACTAGCTGAGCTGTGGACATTGGCAGGTGCACTAGCAGTACGAGCGGGAAGGGAAGACAGGTAGGTCTGCGGGGGAGGCTGGGGGAAGAGGAGGCCAGATGTGAAAGGGACCTTGAAGGCTGGACTAACCCAGATCAGGACAGGCACAGGGGGGCTCCCGAACCCCATCTGGGAAATCACAGAAGCCCAGCGCCTCAATTCAGGATAAAGATGCCAACTAACCAATTGCACTAACAATTTCCCCCTCTGCATACACCTCTCAAACTCCAAACCAAACACAACCACAAACCTACAGCACAACAAACCGCACAAACCTCACTACATTGCAACAACAAAACAAAAAGCGCACATAGACTCGCACAGCAGTGCACGACGACAACCAGCCGCAAACACCCCAGGCCCAGCCAACGGACCCACCGGGCTGAGGTCGCCAACAGCACATCACAGCTCTCTTTCACTTTTCCAGCTTCCTCCCACTAACCCCCCCCCCCCCTCCCTCCCTCTTTCAGAGCCGCCAGGGGACCACTCCGGTGGTGATAGTGCGCGGTACAAATGTCCTTTAACATTAACATGGTAGGCTGGCCTCGAACCCCCAACCTTATAGGTAACAGACGCACGCATTAACTGATTGTGCCACAGAAACCAGTTGGCAAATCAATGAACAGCAATACTTGTAACATGCATCAAAGCTAAAGTTCTTTTTATTATTAATAAGCTTATATCCACAGTTAAAAGCGAGCAATTTCTAGGAGCAGTGTTGGTAATACTCTGGCATGCAGGGGAGAAGGTGTGGAAGGGGGTGGTGGTTTGAGGTGGGATGCAGGGTTGGGGGGGATTGGCTGTGAGGGGGTTAATATTTCTTTTTTGTTGGTGGTGGTCCCGGTTTTCGTCTTGAAAATCTGGTCAGCCTATATTTGAAGTATCCCCAAAGGCAAGATAAAGCTCTAAACCAAACACCTACATGAAATAAATCCACCCGTATGCTTCCTTGTGCAGTTAATCCGATCACCTGCGTGCTACAAAGGTTTGATGCAGTCTTAGTCCAGTTTTTAAAACAATCTCAAAGTTCGAGTTTTGATAACTTTTATTTGAATAATTGTTAAATATCATGCTGAGGTGGAATAATGCATGAGCTTCGAAGTCACATAGATTGCCATCAAGTGATCTATGTGACTTCGAAAGATTATGAATTATTCCATCTCTGCATGTTTTCAATTAATCCAATAAAAGGTATCAAAACTCGATCCATCAGTACAATCACTGATCAACCACTGCACAACCACCCACACTAACTTCTACACTACGGCTCCTCATAGCAACCCAAGCTAACACACACCAACTGGAAAAACCACCCCCAGCACAGAAATGGTACAACCCCAGACATGCTGCACACTCCACACAATGTCAGGGCACGAAGCTAAGGCATGAAACAGCATTGCTACAATACATTTCTGCTCATTACGAGTGGGCGGTGAACACTGCAGTAATTCCTCCCGATGGAATTACTGTTACCGCTGTGCAGACTGGTGGAATTACTGCCGTATTAGAAGGTGAAGAGAGCGCGCCCAGACCATCGGCGGTAACATTAATTCCGCCCAACAGAATTACGTCCGAAAAGCAACTTCTGATGCTAATTCCACTGGTGGAATTATCGCATGCAGAAATAGCATCATCCCAGTAACGGGAAGCCCGGCGGCAGCCATCTTTAAAAATCCAATCCACTCTGAATATCCCTTTTCCTGTTGCCATCTGAACACATAATTACCTGAGAAGATATCGCAGAAGCAGGCCAAAGGGAAAATGCTAGACATGAGGCTGCGAAAGCAGAAGTTTAGTGCGGCTGAGCTGTAGGTCCTGACAGATGAGGTCATGGCTCATGCTGATGAGCTATATGGGTCAGGCACAGGAATACATCTGGGCAGAGGAAGGCTGCTGTAAGGGTGCAGAAGTAATGGAGTGACACAAAGGTGGTATGCTTTTGGTTATAAACTTTTATTCTCGTGAAAAGAAAAGGAAAAACCTACCTATCTCTATTGCTAAGGGGGGTTTCCCTGCCTCAACTAATAAATGAAGGGTTGTCGGAATGTCTAGCAAATCATAAAAGTCCACCGTCGTGTCAAACCTACTTCTGTCCCTAACACCTATATTCATCTAAGGAAAATGACTAGCAGGTCCAGAAGGATGCTTCCCTCCTTCTGGACAGGAGATCTTGCCAGTTATTAGTACAGTTTGCCAGAGAAAGGATTCCTTTTTCTCTGGCTTTCTTTCTCTGTTTGCAGCAATTATAGGGGATGACTCCCTTCCCCTGGTTTCTTCTTCCTTCTGTACACAAGTCCTTTAATGTTCACAACTACCAGAGGGGTTGACTGCCTTCCCCTGCTGTATTCTTCTTTTCCACAACTGCGCTGAAGAAGAGGTATTTGTCTTCTCTTGCTTCTTCATTTTCTTTGATCAGTTACCTGGGTGGCTTTACTGCCAGGTATTGAAATGAACAACTACTCCTCGGCTTGTTCCACCTGGTACACACTCCTGCCAGGTTCTGTGACGATTATGAGCAAGCTTGATGATTTGGTACTGTTTTATGGGTGCGACTTGCATATTCTGCTGCTTTCGGTAGTCTACCTGGTGTACTCTCCTGCCAGGTAGAGTCACTAAGATGAGCACTCTTAATGCTTTGCTTTGGACATATTTGTGTGGGTCCTAGACTTACATATCCTGTCTTTATTTGTAGTCCACCTGGTGTACTCTCCTGCCAGGTGATGTGACTTTGATGATCACTCTTGATCCCTCTTCAGTCCAATATTGTTCGTGCTTTGTGGTCCCAAGCAATGTATGTGGAGCCTTTCTGTGTTGGCCCATTTTTATCGCTCTGGCTTGGACCCTCTGTGTTTCTCCTGCTGCCCGCGTACCTTCTCTGTTCTGCAGTGGTGTCAGGGCTCTTCGGATGGTGGCTGCCAGCCGTGGGTTTTGCTCATTGTTTTTCACCTGCCTTCTATCTGCGATGGCTTTGCAGAGGCAGTTTTTCTCCTGGCAGCTGGACTTCCATTTCCCACGCTCTGCTACCTCCTGGTTTGTTGGGGAAAATTGTTGGGGAAAATTCTCAGAAATGTGCTAATTCCCTTCTACCTTAGAGACCCCCCAGCTCTTTTGCTGGACTTTAGGACTTTTTATCTCTCATGTAGTTTTAGTGTGATTTAGTTTCTGTGTTCTTTCTGATTTTGGAGTCTGACAAACTCGATAAGGATCATCTTTACATGGTGTCACACAGCACCTTCAGTGCAGTGGCACAGGGAAGTCTCTTAGATTTCCAAAAGGTTTAGATACCTTCTCTTGGTGAAACTACTGTTTCCAAGAGCAGGAAAGTGAAATTGACTTTACTTACAAATTGTATCTTTCTAGACCCAGCACACACTATCTTACAATAGGGTGCTGGAGGGGTTACTTCGTATCCCTTTTGTCTAGTTTCTCATGTAACATTTTTATGTTACTCTTTCTACAATTAATGACTGGTGGCAGTGGTTTACATTTTAATACCATTATGTGTTTTTACCGCGGGCTGCGTTCGCAGCCACGGTAAGGCACCCATGGGTGCCCATTTCGTCAAAATGGCCCCAGTCTTCTTTTTTTTTCTGCCATTTTCTGTTGGAAAGGTCCTTCTTGAGATTTACTCTGCACGCCAAACCAGGTTTGGTCTCTTTGTTCATTTTGTCTTTGGCGGGATTCACAAGTGAAGCCTCCCTCTGGCACCAGTATGTCTGGCAGGGGCAGGAAGTGAGGGAGGTGCCCAAAGCTCCCTGTGCTCATTCCCCTTATTTCCAGGAATGCACCCAAAGGTGATTGGCCAGCTGGCTGTCCAGGAAGGGCGGTCACCCTGCTGTGTGATTGACAGCTAGGTTGGAATGAATGGGAGAAACCTGCATAAAAGGCAAGGCTTTTTGGGTTGGAAGAGTCAACCACTGGACGAAATAATCCGAAGAATAACTTGGAAGAGATGCCTGCTGCAACCCCTGGACCGTTGGTTTGCCCGGTGAAGACCAGCTGCTGTGCTGAAGCTCCGAATTTGCCTCGACTAGAGAAGCCCTGCAAGGACGACTTCTCCCTTTGACTTGGTGGGACCAATCAAATCCAAAGTAAGCCCGTCTGGACATCCTCTCAAAGCTGGTTGTATTTCGACTGCAGTTGCTGCTGGAACCGAAGAGCCAGGGAGAGCAACACCAGATTGTGGGCGTTGCTTTTGAGTCAGACCCGAGCACTAGGAAGATCCTCTGGACTTCCCTGTTGCAGGACTGAACAAGCGTGAGCCACCTCAAAAGAGTGCTGGACCCCAGAAGTAAGGACCGTCTGAAGTGTTATCGAGAACCGCAGTGCGGCTATTTGCTGTCAGATGTGAGGAGCTGAAACACTGAAGGACAGCTGAATTGAAGTCTGCCCATTGCTGCCGCTGGCCTTCCCATTGCAGAGCAGGAGTCCCCAGACGTCCTCCCTCGTGTCCCCATGACTGAGGCTCAAGAACAGGATCTGCAGAACTGCACCGGAACAGAAGCCAGCTGGAACCATTTCTTCTAACCAGAGGTACTGTAAAGTATAAGAGAATGTACCTCTTGTTGTGTAGCCTTACTTGCTCTCAGTTGAGACCTGTCTTGGTTACCTTGCAGAGTTGCTAAAGCTTTGCCCCGCACAAGCCTCTCAGCTTGTGGCCCTTCAAGTGTTCTATTTTCAACAAACATTTCTACAAACATTGTGCAAGTCTTTTTACCTACCTGCAAAGAAGACCTCCAGATCCCCTTGACATTGTGCAATTAACATTGGCTGTCCTGGCTCCCTGAGAGACTCCTCTTTACCTCTGACTTTGTGCTTTGGAAGGTGTTTAAAAGAGTAAAACACTTGCCTGTTTGAGTTATTTGTTAACCTTTTTTTTATTCCTCTATTCTATCTTTTTCACCAAACTCAGTATTGCTCAAAATGTACCAGTGACAAATCAATGCCCACAGTGTCCTAGCCATTTAAGTCACCTGAGGGTGTAGGAAATGTCTGTGTGCCATCCCCAGTGGGTGTCATCTGATTTAGGGAAACTAAGAGTGTGTTGTGAAGTGTATTATAAGTGTTACATGTGTTGCTCCCTTTATGAAGAGAGCTTATATAACTGACTGTGAAATAAATCAATAATTGTTTTTATCAAGAAACCTTGACTGTAAGTGTTTATTTGAATAACTGTATTTTGAAACTCTGTGTCACAACATTATTGCTCATATTGACACCTCTTGAGATGAGCCTGGCTGCTCGACCACACTACCAACCTGCGTAGTTCAGACTTATACCAAAGGTTGGGTCCCTTTGGTCAAGGTTATTGTATTGCACCCAAAGGGTACTGCATGCATTCTTGCTTAACATTGGGAGTTTATTTGTCGGTTTCTCTTTTGTGTATGTTTGACACTGGACCGTCTCTGGACTCTGTACCTTCTCGCGACTTCACGGGCCATTCTCCAGCTTCCATGAACTTTTCGGTTCCTCCAGAGAGGGTGGATCAACAAAGCTAGTCTGTCCTTTCCTTTTAAAAAGAACCCATTGTGATTAATTGTCCATATTGACTAGACTACACCTGTTGGTTCTTTGGAGTATTCCTCATCACTATGTGCATCTTCCTCGCTGCAGTATCCTCACTGCCATGATTCACTGAGGTACTGATGTTCTTCCTTGTCTCAGTTTTTCATCAGGATTCACATTGGCAGTTCCTCGTCCCGGTATTTGTTAAGGAGGTACATGGAAGTGTAGGGCGCTACAGGATCTTCTATGGGGTAAGAGGATGAGGGAGGTTGTGAAGGGGTTGGTAAATACCACATACTCTCTAGTGTGTCGCCCCTTGTGCCATAAGGGTAAGGGTTTTCCCTCCTCATGTGATGTTCCCATGTAAAACCACCACCAGGGAGATTATTGCACTGTGGCCGCACCGCCCTGGCCCCATTGGAAGAGTCCGCCGCCCCTGTGGAAGAAGGGACGACATTCAAGGATTCCTCACATTGCCATCTGGTCCAGCATTCGGGACAAGGTTGTGGAAATGGGCACGATCCCACGGGACTGCAAGGACTCCCGCAAGTGCTGGAATGACCTCAAGGCCAGGGTCCACAGCCTCCTGGTGAAACACCTGCATGAGACACATGCCACAGGAGATGAGACAGTGGAGCCCCTTGTCCTGACCCTATGTGGGAGGAGACGGCATGCAGCATTCTCCATATGGTAGGGATTTAGGGTGTTGGGAGTGCCGAAGGCAGAGCCAGCAGGCAAGGTGACGCTGGTGAGTATGAATGTCCCTCTCTCCTGATAATGCACTAGCCAAATGACCATCCCATGCACGAGTCCCTCAGCATAGATGGACCCAATGGACAGGGGAATGTGCAAGCACATTGCAATGTGTAAAAGCAATGCCACCACATGCGTATGCAAGGGAAGGTGGGAGGCTGTTGTGACGAATGAGACCTGATCCTCACAAAGCCCTTGGTCAGAGACTCCTCTCATGTGGCTGGGGCATGGCAGACACCCCCTGATCTAGCCCCTGGGGGTGGTGATCTGCGGGAGGATCACATCGGGGGGGGGGGGGAATCCGACCAGGATAGTGGGAGAACAACTTCCCTAATGACCCTAATGTTTTGATGGGCTGTTGCACAGCTACAGTAGTGGAAAAGACTAAGTTTTGCATTGGGGACTTCAAGCCCCATAATCCTAATCAGACCCTCCAGTTTATAGTGATTTTGCAATCCCACAAAATGCCGCAAAAACTGCAGTTTTGTGCAAAATGCAGCGAAAACTGCCGTTTTGTGCAAAAATTGCTGTTTTTGCACAACCACAAGCAAAAACTGTGTTAAAAAAACAAAAAAAATACTCAAGTGCCAGATTCTCAAAGCTTTTTAATGCAAGAAATGAAATGCACCAACACATCTCATTACTTGCGCCCAAAAAAAGAGCAGCCCACAAGGGACACCTGAATGGGCACATTTTATATGCGTGCCCTTCAGATGGCCTTTTTCACCTCCTTGAGCAAATCAGGGGGTGTTTCTGCCCATTTCAAAGGGCATCCTAAATTTTCAAGCAAGGTGCACTTTTAAATGTGCTGAAATTGTAGGCAACCCTACGGGCACGGGAGGTGGGGTTGCCACTGCATGACATTGTCGTTCCTGATCCTGTCATGCATTTTGTTTAAGGTATGAACTGCTGCTGTGTCGCCTGCATTTCTGTTCCTCAAACCAGGATAGAAATACGTTTTTTGGGTCGCATTTTACAGTGGCAGGTCACTGTGAAAGGCGCTGGGAGCTTGCAGAACACTGTTTAGAGAGCGCTTCTATTCAAGGTACTACCCATTTCGACTGACAAAAATCGATCGAATGGTACAATTTGACGTATTTCGGCCAGTACCATTCGATCGATTTTTATAAATACCGAACATGTGGAATGGTGGTTGCAGGGGTGTCACCCGCTCCCCATGTTCAGTATTTTTGGGCTTGGGAGTTGCAAAATTGGAGGTGGGGGACCGAAAGAAAAGAACTAAAAAGGAACCCTGCAGCGTCGGAGCCGACTTGTGTTAGAGTGATGGACCTGACACCGCAGGTTTGCAGGGGAAGCGGCAGCGACCAAACAGTTAAGTAGTGGAGGGGGTGGGGTGGTGGTGGTGAAAGGTACATTTTGGGTTGTTTGGCTGACGTGCAAATCTATTTGTGGCGAAATTGACTATGGTCAATTCCGCCGCAAATATTTACACTTCGGTCAAACAACCCAGAACCCTCTTCAAGGCAGCTGGCCAGCACACAATTTGCACTGCAGCTCAGCCCCGTTGAAATGCACAGGTCACCTTTGAGAATAAGGTGACCTGCTCATTTCCAAAAATGGGTTATCTAAAAATAGCATATCCTCGGCTCTATTTTTAAATGCCCCATTTTTTGAGTATCTAGGTCAAAATCAACATTTTTAAAACATAAAAAAATGGTCACACTATGAGCGGGAAAGGAGGGAGAGGGAGCATTATTGGTGAGATGTGATGTTATAGGCAAGAAAGCAGAGGGAGAGCAGTGGGTCGGAGGGAAGCAGTGCACAAGAGAGCAGAGGAAGCAGTGATGCGGTGGGCCAGAAATCTGAGAGCAAGCGTAGGCACAGAAAGTAGAGGGAGTGTGTGGTTAGGGGGAGCAGTGAGTCAGATGACAGAGAGGAGGCGGTTGGCCAGAAACAGGCAGGGAGCTGCAGATTGGGAAAAAGGATGACTGAAGAGTGCAATAGAAAAGATACAAGATGTTGAAGCAGCACGAAAGAAGGAAGGATTGTATATTTTGCGGGAAGAATTGTAGAGTGTAAGGTGTGAGTTGGGAGTATGATTTGGAGTGTGGTAGGGGCTGAGGAGGGAAAATTGTGACTTGACAGTGTGACATAGCACGTACGTATTTGTATGACAGAGTGAGAGGTTCAGGAATGCAAGTTGTAATGGGGAGTTGGTGAGATGTGTGTTGGTGAGAGAGGTGTGTGGGTGTTTGGGGGATTGGAGAACATAGAAGGGGAATACTTTCAGCATTACAACTGATAATGATTAATTTAGTTAATACTATGAAATAGGCATGCACATTAAACCAAAAATGTAGCCAAAACAAAAACTGTTCTGCCAAGCCAGACACATCTGGGACTCTTCTTATTACATTATTACAAAAGATGCATAATATTGACACCCTGGCTCTCTTGTAGCCTTGCACTCTGCCTCTTTCATGCAGTGTGGCAATCTTAAACCCTCCAGTTAATACAAAATGTCCCGCATAAATGCCACAATAAATACAGGTTTGTGCCACAATTTGCCATTTCGTGCCACCAAATTTGCCATTTCATGCCACAATATCCTGGAAGGTCTGGCTAATGGTACTGTGATGAGAAGGGAGGAAAGAGGTGAGGCAAAGGCATGAAGATGCCTATGCGGGGGTGAACAAGCTGCACCTGCGTAGATTTGAACAGGATGAAATGCCTCCTCAAAGAAAAGCAGGAGAATCGGGTGCGGCAACAGCAGGTGTAGCAGATCAGAAGCAGAGGAGGTGTGGCAGTAGTGGAGGCTGTGGCATATCATTGGAATTTGCAGAGTTCACTGAGACCCTCATGAGGCTGGGGTCGGGTCCTGTGATTGGCAAGGGAGCAGGAGCCCCTGTCTACAGAGGTCGCGGAGCAGAAGTGGTGCAGTGCTGGGCCTTTCCCAGAACGAGTTGCATAATTGCTCATTACCTCCGGGTGTTGGTCGAACACTGCAGAAACCCATTTTTGGAAGCAGGAGTAGTAGGAAGGAAGGTTTGCATTGCAGAAGGAGACAGGCTGAACCGGTGAGTTTCTGTGATGAGGGAAACGCTTGACTCTTTGTATCTAGTAGTAGTTAAGAGTGTTTCAGGTGAAAGAGGGGGAAAAGGACATTTAACGAACATTGCCAAGAGGATGATGTTATGTGTCTAATGCAGTGTTGGAAAAGTGTTGTCTGGAGGATCCATCAGTGGGTTACTCAGAGAAGTGTGGTGAACCTGCATTTAAATATGTATTTCTTTATTCATTTTATTTTTTGTTAGCGCCCAAGGTATCAAAGCGCATTGCCAAAGTCAAGAGGATATCGGTATCCAAAAGAAACACATTGTAAGAAGCAAAGGAACATTGTGCAAAGTGGAATTGTTATAACCCATGGTAGAATGGGTAGGAGCTCAGTCCTGGCAGGCGAGTGGACCAGACAAGGGACTTCTTAGAGTAGGTCTGGCAGGATAGTGGACCAGACGTAAACTGTGAACTGTGGCTCTTGTGAAAGTGATTGAACTGAGAAAAAAGACCATCCGTATTAATTTTGGATTGACTCCATGTTGAAAGAGCTGGTGAACAATATTTGTCCTTGCTGGTAGCAGGGAGTTGTTTGTGGAATCTCTTTAAAATACTATTTGATGCTGATGGAATTTCCTTCATTTTTTTCAATTGAATCACTGATTTAAAACCTGGGGAAGGGGAACTGTTAGAGACAAGTATTGATTGTCCAAACCATTTTTAACTGCCATACATCCTTTTGTTGTATTTATGTATTAGTGTTGGGAATAGAACTTCTTTGTTAGTGTTTTCTTTAGTTTATGTTAGGGAGGTAATTCTCTGTTACAGTAGGGATAGTGAGGCATTTGTTAAAAGTTTTCATTTAATAAAATGGCTTTTATTAAACCAAACCCCAGCAGTTGTCCACCTCACATTGACCCCTTGCACTGTGCGATACACATGCACTGTAGGGGAAATGTGCATGTCAGCCCATGCAACCACGAGAAGCACCCATGTGTGCTAGGAAAGGCCAAGTGGCAAGGTTAACCCCCAGCGCTAACACATGTACAAGCCACATTGCAATACCAACGGGCAACACGCCCATGCATATGCGGTGTAGACCCTCAGCAGACACTACACCCACCTTGCATTAGCCTTATACATTGGCCTGCAATCGACTCTGCCCATCAGTCCACGTGTGTGTGATGACGCTCCATCATGTTGCATGAGTGACTTGCAAGCCCACGTACAAGTATGTATGATGACTTGCAGCATGTCATTGTCCACCAAACGGGTTCACCGTCGACTCAGGATGATGTGGCCCCATTTACATGCCACGGCAGGGCCACTGGAATGAGCACATCAATCTCCACCCCTGCACCGCTCAGCAATGTAAAAAGCAGAAGGAAGGGCAGGATCGAAGAATCAGTGCCAGGGTACCATACCAGCTGTGACAAGTGGAGATACTGTCACAGTACCCACAAATGAGTCAAGTGTCACAAACACCAGCTGTGCACATGCTGCTGCTGGCACTGCATCTGATGGCAGCATACCACACACAGCTGCAGGTGCTGCACCCCCGGCAGCTCCAACCACCACTCCACAGCCGGCCCCTGTGGTTGTGTCTAAAGAGCCGCTTGCAGCCACTGGTGTCCATGACTCTAATCCCACACCCACCCATCTTCTCCCCGGCTCCCCTTTGTTACCTGAGGCATACAACCAGGCACATCCGCAGTGTGACCTGGGTATAGAGGGTGACACTGATGGCAGTCGACCACGTGGCACAGGTGTCAGGCGTTTTGGGTCCCCCTTCTTCAGCCCCATCCCTTTCCCCTTAGCCCACAGTCCATACAACAGCATTCCATCGATGCAATCTGGTGGAGTCTGGATGCAATGAACCTGTGGCAGATAAATATTGAGACCATTGCAGATATACAGGTGGAGCATCTGCAAGCTATCCATGTCTCGGTGCAGGACGCGTCACATAGGATTGCAAGGTCCTTGAACCGGGAGCGATAGTAATCGTCCGTGGCAACTGCTGCCCTAAGTAGGACAGCATGCTCCTGACCCTCCAGCACATCCGGGCCAGGAGTCTGACCTACCCACCGCAGTCACCCCCACGGAGGGTTCATCAACTGACAGCCCACAGCACAGTTCTGTGAAATGTGGCACATCGACAGCTGGAGCAGCCTGCCAAGGGCAAGAAGCCAATAAAATAAGATTGATACTTCTTGACACCATGTCACTGGACATTGGGGAGTTTGGTATGGGAGAGGTTGGTGGATATGGGTGTTGGGGTTGGATATTTTTCACAGCACAATTTAAATACAAGTTCACTTGAGGAAATGCAAGGACAATCCTTTTTGGGTGAATCTGATGTATTCAAAATGACGTTATGTGCAAAGGTGAGTAGCAGGTGAAAAGTTATGTGTTCAGAAATAATTGCCAATTAATTCTGGTTGCACCAGACTACCATCCGTTCCCTCCTCCCACTCACTGTGTGCCAGCACTGCACCAGCAGAAAAGGAGCCGTTGTCCTCTGGGGATGCATGTCCACATCAGGGAGACATTTCGCCTGAGGCAGATGTTGTACAGCCATGCCACAGGCATCAAATATTTGTCCAACCTTCTCTGGCCGGTACATCAAGGCCCCTCTGGTCCAGTGTAGTCACCAGAAATGACCCTTCGGCACGCCAAAGGTCAGCTCTGTTCACAGCCTGCTCCTGACATGTGACTCATTGTAGGTCCCCTCCTGTGGAGTGCATGGTTTACGCACCAGTGTCATTAGCCATGGTAGCTGGGTGTATCCTGAGTCACCTTCAAGGGCAAAGGTCGCAGGTTTCGGTCACAGTGCATTGTGGATGTGTTGATGATACTCTGTTCATGCAGTTTTTGCGCATTGTTGTACTACATGATTTTCAATCCCAGTAATTAAATGTAGTTTCATGTACTATGGTCATATGCATTGCCCTGATACACCGTGCCCACAACCCATAGTCGTCACTTTCATGGCCTGTGATTGGCATTGCAGAGTGCATGTTGCCTGATGATTTGTTGTTCTTGTGCATGTTTGCTGTGTCTCCGTTCCTTCCATTATGGCTTCACATGCGTTGTTAGCAGATTACATGCCATCACTATCTGCCAGTGTTGCATTGTCTTTGTGTGATGTTCAACTGTGACATTGGCTGTGTATTCAGGCAAGATCCAGCATTACCTGAAGCCAAAGAGAGTGAAGAATTGTCTGTATTCAGTGAATTCAAATCCGGGATAACAGTCTTTCCAGTTCCCTTGTAGGAGGATAATGTACTCAGGACCAGGAGGTCCTTATTGGAATGGGAATCCTTGTCCCTGATAGAGGAGTCGCTCCCAGTGAGGTCCCACTTCCCAGACCATCAAGTAGGGTCTTGCTGAGTGGGCTCACCTCCAAAGCCTTAAAGGGGGTGGCTCCCCTCTGGGGAGAAGCGACACATTGTCTAGATTTGTCACACTACACAGCCTATGTCATAATTCAACATTGCAGAAAGACAATCTAACACTGGCAGATAGTGATGACATGTAATCTGCTAACTGTGTATGTCAAGCCATAATGGAAGGAACGCAGACACCACAGACACGTTCAAGCAACTAGTCAGAAGTGGTGGAGTTGTCTTTCATGAGGACAAGGAAACTGTATGAACTTGATTTAAACATTGAGAACCGTGGCATACAGAACAAGTAGAGAGGCTGAGGACTGAACTGCAAGGAATTGATGAACTTTGACAAACTTTTCTTTAAAACATTTGGTTGTAGAGAGATCCAGAACGTTGAGGAACCTTCAAAACCTACTTCTTGAAGAAGAGATCTGAGTATTGGGCCAGGCAGAAGCCAAACCCAAAGGCCATTGCACCGGCTGCCTTCTTTTTGTTAAGTTTTCTTAAGTGGTATGGCCAGTTAGCTGAATAGGTTTTGGACTAAAGACTTTCTTTTGGGGCATTGGAAGAGCACAATTAGTTTTAGTTGACTAGGCAAGGAACTTCTCTCATAGCGGTAGGGATAGATAGGGGTTTTCTTTTTATTTTGAATAAACACCCTTGAAACATGTCACAAATTAGTCTGACTCCTTCTTCTGGTATGCAAATTGACAAGGGGGGTCCTGGGAGTCCCTCTGCCAGACATTAGTCCTGGTTACGAGGGACTTACCCAGAGTCTTTAGCTCACTATCTTTCACAGAGAAGAAATATCCCAAACCTCTCAGTCTTAGTCCTGCCCTGGGGCAGTCCAGCACTGAAATGCTAGGCAATTCTCCTCTAAACAAGAGTACCAACAGACTCCCAGGACCCCTCTTGTCAATTTGCATATTTAAGTAACTTTGGGTCTCACCCTAAGTTACTAGGGGAATCCAGATGTGGACGCCTTGCTCACTATTCTTAGAGAGGCACAGCTCCTCCCTACTGATGAGGTCCAACCAGACCGAAACAAGTGTCTGGGGATGGATGCTGTTGGTACTCTTGTTCAGAGGAGAATTGCCTAGCATTTCGGTGCTGGACTGCCCCAGGGCAGGACAAAGACTGATATGTTTGGGATATTTCTTCTCTGTGAAAGATAGTGAGCTAAAGACTCTGGGTAAGTCTCTCAACCAGGACTAATGTCTGGCAGAGAGACTCCCAGGACCCCCCTTGTCAATTTGCATATTTAAGTAACTTTGGGTCTCACCCTAAGTTACTAGGGGAATCCAAACGTGGACCCCTTGCTCAATATTCTTAGAGAGGCACAGCTCCTCCCTACTGATGAACCCAACCAGACCGAAACACGTGTCTGGGGATGCTGTTGGTACTCTTGTTCAGGGGAGAATTGCCTAGCATTTCGGTGCTGGACTGCCCCAGGGCAGGACAAAGACTGATATGTTTGGGATATCTCTTCTCTGTGAAAGATAGAGAGCTAAAGACTCTGGGTAAGTCTCTCTACCAGGACTAATGTCTGGCAGAGAGACTCCCAGGACCCCCCTTGTCAATTTGCATATTTAAGTAACTTTGTGTCTCACCCTAAGTTACTAGGGGAATCCAGGCGTGGACCCCTTGCTCACTATTCTTAGAGATGCGCAGCTCCTCCCTACTGATGAGGTCCAACCAGACCAAAACACGTGTCTGCGGATGCTGTTGGCACTCTTGTTCAGAGGAGAATTGCCTAGCATTTCGGTGCTGGACTGCCCCAGGGCAGGACAAAGACTGATATGTTTGGGATATTTCTTCTCTGTGAAAGATAGTGAGCTAATGACTCTGGGTAAGTCTCTCGCAACCAGGACTAATATCTGGCAGAGAGACTCCCAGGACCCCCCTTGTCAATTTCCTTCTTCTGGTATGAAACAGTAGGTATGTGTTCCCTATGCATTGTGGTTCCTGCAGTCCTCTGTGTGTGTATTACTTACTTGTTGGGGCAATTTTCATTACTGACATACTACTGCATTGTCCACAGGACAATGCAGTGGCACAGGAGTGCTTCCAGCACCTGCCTAAGCACAAATAAAAATGTAGTCTGAGACATGCCATGCAGCATGCACATTGTGTGCTGGCAGCTGGCAATTGCAAGAAAATGAAACGCTGACACAAGTTTCATCAGTGAGAGGGTAAGGCAGTTCTTATGTCAATCCTGCTCTGTATGGTGTCCTGTATCAGGGAGAGTAGCTCTACAATGGTCTCCTTGTTCAGCCGGTGCAGGGTAATCAGCTGGACATTAGATGATGCACAGGGTGAGAGCCTGACCTGGGGAATGGGTGCTCGCCTTGCATGGCGTCAGGAGCAGTAGGTGATGCATGTCCCAGTTCGCAACTGCTAGTGGCAGCATAGTGTTTGAAAGTGTGTTTGGGTCAGGTGTGGGCCTTGGGTGCACCTGTGACTTGATTTTGATCACCTGTATTTATTTACCTCCACCTTTACGGTAGAGGTAACTGCACTGTGTTTTGGTAGAATTGTCCATTTTCGGCATTATTTCAGGGATATTTTGATTTGTAATGCGGCGGAAATGCCATTTAGCATCTCAGCGGAATTAACGCTGGCGGAATTACCGTTGTAGCTGGATCCGCCATATGTTACCAGTGATTCTGCCAGCGCATTTAGCCCCAACACCTGATTCGGCGGTGTGGTTAAATGTACTATACCGTTACTTCCACTTTTACCACATACTGCCCAACTCGTAATGAACCACATTGCTTCAACACATGCACATGCGCACTGACACCTACGCCTCTCAGAACTCGGTTAAGCTGGACAACCCCTGAGACAGACTGACACACATTATACACTAAGGTGTTGGGGGATGAAACACAATTGCTCTCGCCCCTGTGGAAGTCTTTCCTGAGGGCAGTGCAATCCAGGCAACCCAACCTCTCATCTTGACGACAGCTGTCAGAGCGAACAAGTATCCAAAGTGCAAATGTTGGTTATCTCAAATGCTGCTTAACATCAAATCTGGTAACACTCTTTGCAACTTAATGTTCTTCCAAAGAAAGCCTCATTTATAACCAAGCTCGTTGCTACTTTCTGTAACAATTGTTCCAGTGTCTGTTTCAAGTTCCATGCGCACAGCACTGCCTAGTTTGCATATTTTTAAAAGTTTATTTAGGTTGACCCCCAGGGCCCAGACAACCTAATTGTTTGATTATGCTTTTAATACAAGTGTTTTAACCATTTCAAGCTACTAGTGATAGCGCCATTGGTCTGGTACGTGGCTGGTGCAGTGTTTGGACACAACCCTCAGTTGTTGATGGGAGCGACTTCACCACTCTTGCTGCTTTGGAGACTATTGGATGCCTCATGCCTTGCTCTTGTTGGACGAGGACCAAAGGATTGCCTGTTAACACCAGCCAGCCTGGGCTGCAATCCTGGGCTCTCTCTGCACCAATTAGCTATGCAAAGGTAGTACTTGTGGCCCGCAGATTCACTGCCTTCTGCAGCCATCCGCAGAGCCTGGAAAAGGAATGCACCAACTGAAGATGGCCAATTTTCCAATATTTCTTGTAGCACACTTGTGTGCCAGTACATCAGTAAATTCTTTGCAGGTATATGTCCCGGATGCTGCTCATTGGGCAGTTCTGTCTATTTGTTTTGCATAGTATGCTGTCATCTCTGTCATTGCCCCAATAAGGATTTTGCCTATGGTTGTTGTCACCTGTTGACTACATCTCCATGATGGAACCTCATTAGACGTGAAATGTATCGCTGGTTAAAAATGCCCAGATTCCCTGATCCAGTGTCCTGATAATCTGTGAGAGACACATTTATCTCATGGTCCATTGCCTGCATCACTCCCAAACATCTTTCTATAGTTTCAGCCATTCATTGGCTTTGCTGTAAACGGATAATGACAGCATAGGGAAAGTTCTTTCATTTTACAATGCACATAAAAACACATCAAGGAATTTGGAGGCTTCCACTTATGTTATGATTATTATTTGGAGCTCGTGCTGATTTTAGGAGTGGTGTACACAGTCAAAGACAATGGCTACATTTCAATCTGAAAAGTGCCTGTTTCGTTGTGTGGATACAAAAAAGACCAGTTCAGTTTCTTTCAAGACAGTTCTGTCTCCACAAACCTTCAGGTAACAGTGAGAGATGGTTGTCGATGAATGGCAATCGCGTGTCTGCCTACGGTATTCAGTCATGGTAATCACGGTTATATTACACTGAAACAGTGTAATAATAGCTGGCCCACCCAGATGTGAAGGGGTTTCAAAGTGATACATTGTTTTTGACTGCTGCAAGTCTGAGTCTCATTGAGACAGTGTTGTTAGACTCCTAGGGCCGAGCTGGTAGCAGGAAATGCACCACCAAATGCTGACTGCAATTGCACATAGTAAATTATGTCCTGTTTAATTTGTGGTGGCAGGGTGTTTTGTAGTCCCAAGAAAGCTGAGGGTGTCCATACCCTGCGTCCCCTCTCTAAAATTACGCTCATGGACTCAAATGTTTCCCCAGTTCCAAAATACATTGCTGCAATATATATATTTGCCCTGGTGCCAGGGCAAAAGTGAAACAACTGGTGCAAATTTTATATAATGCAGGCTCTTCCGGGTTATTTGTGATCTAGAAGTGACAGCTTTCTAAAATTGCAGCAAAAAGGCAGGGAAGAATTGCAACGCTGTGTGTCTTTTGTACCTTGACAGAAGGGTGTGTTTTAGTTTCTAGTTAATGGAGACGCTAACCTCCCAAAAGGTAAATAATTCCCTTATCTGCTGCCACCGGGCATGATGCCAGGCATTCCAGAAAATGCTGCCTGCCTTTGCTTCCCGATTGATATCCCTCCTGGCCAGCCAGCAGTGTTATTCTGTGTGGCATGCAGCATAGTTGTAACATACATCAAGATTACCTTGGAGATTTTACAGAACGAATTTAGCAGTTGCTGCACACATTACACCTAGCATCTTTTTTGCTCATTTTAGTGTTCATTTATTTGCCATAAGGTATTCAAGTTTTTGAGTTTGTAACAAGGGATAAGCAAATAGGATACAGGTATGAGTTCACTTTATCAAGGACGTGCGAGATCCGACCAAATATGTGACAGAACAATGCTCACTATGCAGCGATGGTTCCAGTGCTCAGACCCGGAGACCTTTAATGATTGATTGTGAAGGATAAGCACTTTTAGCAAATATGCTAGAGGGGAAAACTGGATTACGACACATGAATTCTGGTTAAGATTTTCAGAAGACAATGAAACAAGTCTATCAATTGCAGTTCGAAAATATTTACAAAAGCTAAATTGATTTAAAGGACTCTGATAATTTGCTAAAATGATTCATTTAGAGAAATAGGATGTTATGTTTTGCCGTTATTGTAAATATAATCATTTTCATTGAATATTGACAATTGAGTGCTATTTAAGGAATTGGTATTTTAAGATTAGTGTATTTTATAATATTGGTAATTTTGTATTAATATGTGTAAGAGTATATTATGGGGCTGAACATTTTGTACTAATATGTGCACGGTTACTTGTTTAACCACTCCAAATATAAAAATAAAATATTAAGGGTGGCCTTAATAACCTGCACAAAAGTCTTTGAGATACAATTTTATTAATCACTTACAGAGTAAGGGTGCCTGGATCCTTCTGGGAATTTTCAGTTCCACTGACCGGTTGTGTGGCAATAGTGGACAATTTTTGCAATTATTTGGTGGATTCCAATTACTCCAACCATAAATTGGAACTCCACCCTGGTTACCGCTTGAACTGCTATAAAGGCCTTTTTTTACTGCAAGGTCTGTGACCATTGCAGCATATTATTTTTCCCTTTGCCCATCTTTAAAAGCCTACCACACCTTGGCACAGTATGAGCCACCAGGGCATCGCAGCACCAAGTATGAAGACAACCGCCTTCACCTAGAGACAGATATGCACGATTCAACTGTGGTGAATAAACACCTGGTGATTCATTTGCCCACTTCCCGTGTCTAGACCCTCCATGAGTCCATTGCTAACATGATTTGTTATTATTTTGCTCCCTATGTCCCATGACGTTAAGAATTATTTAGTAATGTATGTTGAATGCATAGTTCCTGTTAGGAGGGGAAGGAACTCGTCCTTCGTATGATAACCATGCACGCAATCTTCTTCCATACACAGGGGCCTTTGTGTCCAAAAGTGTGCTGCTACTGACAACATACTTTCCCTGGCACTCTTCATTCTCTTCACTTAAATATCTTATATTTCAGCTCTTTGTCTTCCTTCTTCCAATCAAAACTCTATTGCATTTTATGGGCTTTAGATAAAATACAATACATGCTAAACTGGCACAGATTTAAGATCTCTGTGCTGCAAAGCCATAACAAGGCTTCAACCTGTATTGCAGAAAATCATTTTAAGTCTTTAATTGGAAATTAGAGCAAATGTTTAAAAGCCAGTTACAGTCGGTGCAATAGCACAAAGCAGGCATTTTTATTTAATAGCACCTACCCCTCTGTTTCTCAAGTGACAGAGAGATTTCAATATTAGGGGGCGGAAATTATCTCCCAAAGGACTGTCCTTTTACTTTCAAGGAAGCCTTGGGCTCTGTCAGAGGGCTACAGCAACACACGTGGAGAGCATCACATTTTCACAAACTGCATTCTGCAGTTTTTATTTCAAACATTGACCAGTTGGGGTGTTGGCTTTAAAAATGCCAGCCGGGTGTACTAGTACATGAGTGTAACATTAGAATCTGCTTGTCACAAAATAATGCTTTATGCTGTTCTGTGACCCCCCCCCCCCCTCCCCCGACCCCACTCCCTGCCCCTAAACTAATGGACCCAAGGCTTCCTTAAGGGTATGATTACATTCCTTTGGGAAATAACTCCCCTCTGCCGTCCCCTAACTCGGGCAAGTTCCAAGATGGTTGACTAGGTATTGAAAGCCACTGGGGCATGCAAGGAAACCGCAGGAAGTCTGAAAAGTGGCAACAACCGACGAAGACTGTAACAAATGTGCAAGAGGGAGAATACAGGTCAACAGGCACCCTGATAGGAAGAATACAATGGAGAAGCAAGCCACTAGCAGCTACTATCATACCGGGCCTGAATACTTCAGGGTTCGTCCGTAGATGCTTTTATATGTCTAGAGGGCACCTTGGGTTTAGATTTCCTTAGACATCTGCAAGAGTTAAAGGGTGTTCTATGCCTTATACAGTGAGAAGAACCCTACATTCCTTTTATAGAGCGTGGGGTTGGGGGGATACATCCCTGAGACTATCAGACAGTGGGAAATGATCCAGGCACGCGACCCTGGATGAATTGCAAGTAGTGAGCAAGGTGATGCATCCCTGAGATTGTTGGGTTACAAGTATGAAGTTAGGCTCTACATCCCTGAGACTTTGCCTTGAGAGAGAACAAGTTTACCGGGGGCTATGAACCAGTTACTGCCTTTCACTACTGAGCCTGGGGAGATGACAAACCCTGGTCAGGAAAGGAGCCTTCTAAGTACTTTAATTCGTTCCATCCCTGCACCTTACCTTTAAAGTGTTTCAAAGTGGAAAATTCCCTTTTCATTTTTGCTGCTCCCCTAGCAGATGTAGGACCTTAAGCCAAACACCTATTCTGACCACCAAAAGCCTTTCAAACGTAGATCTTTGTGCCTGAGGATTCTATTGATCCACTCCATCGCAAATCATGAAGAGGAGTGTGGGTAAATCTGGATGAGGCACGCTCTCCACAACCCACCAGACTGCACCTTCCAACTCTGGGGCTTTCACAAGTACTCTAATTGGCAACACACCCAAACATTCAGTGTCGCTAATATGTGTTCGTCTGGGCCTTGTCCTCAACTCAAGGTCAAGCAAAGCCCTCTCTGCCTTTTCTACTCGAGGCTTGTTTTATAAGTTCAACTCATCAATAAACTCCTCTGATTCTGGTGGTATTACCAGGATTCCTGCTCCGGTCACCTCTGGCTCCTTAAAAGGAAGGTTTCTGGAACTCCCTAAGGAGCCTGCTTTTCTTACTCCTTCCATTGCTGAATTTGAGAGGCTGGCACTTGAAAAGTCAACTGACCCTCACTAGAGAGTATTAGCTGAGGCCTTGATCATTATCTCTGCAATGAGGAAGGAGTCCCTGTAAAGCAATAACAATAAACATACAAATGTCTTTGGTTATGGTGTTGGGTTCTTGACAAAAAGGTTAAAGGGATGGTCTAGTAAAAATGTTTATTTAAAAAATAGATAGGCAACATAAAATAAATACTAGCATTCTCCGATTTAAAACTTCCTATGTAAAATTTTGAGCTATTCAAGCTCAAAATTCGCAAAAGCAAGCACATGGGCGCATCCATTTTGTGAAATGTAGGCCCTCCTGTGCTGGCTTTTGCTTTTGCGGCACTAATGAAGGAAAAGCCAGCCAGCTGTAGTAAACAAAGGCTACCGCTGGGTGGCTTTCCCTTCATTAGTGCTGTAGGCGGAGGACGGGGACCGGAGACCAGAGCAGGAAAGCTGCAGCTGAATCTCGGTAAGTGCTATTTATTTATTTTTTTAAAATAAGCACTAGCTGCGGTTTTTTTTCTAAGTTTTCTGGGCTGGAGGAGCCCGGAAAACTTAGAAATAAAACCGCAGCTTTAAAAACGTTGTATTTATGTTTGCGGTCGCTTTTGAAGCGACCGCAAACATAAATACAACGTTATTGTGTTGGAAAACGCTGCGGTTTTTCTTTCCAAGTTTCTCAGGCTCCTCCGAGGAGCCTGAGAAACTTGGAAAGAAAAACCGCAGCGTTTTCCAACACAACCGCGTGTGTTTCTGCTTGCTGTGGCTATCACTTAAAAAGCTTCAAAAGCGACCGCAAACAAAAATACAACGTTTTTAAAGCTGCGGTTTTATTTCTAAGTTTTCCGGGCTCCTCCAGCCCGGAAAACTTAGAAAAAAAACCGCAGCTACTGCTTATTTTAAAAAAAAAATAAATAGCACTTACCGAGATTCAGCTGCAGCTTTCCTGCTCTGGTCTCCGGTCCCCGTCCTCCGCCTACAGCACTAATGAAGGGAAAGCCACCCAGCGGTAGCCTTTGTTTACTACAGCTGGCTGGCTTTTCCTTCATTAGTGCCGCAAAAGCCAGCACAGGAGGGTCTTCATTTCACAAAATGGATGCGCCCATGTGCTTGCTTTTGCGAATTTTGAGCTTGAATAGCTCAAAATTTTACATAGGAAGTTTTAAAACGGAGAATGCTAGTATTTTTTTTTTTATATTGCCTATCTACTTTTTAAATACATTTTTTTACTAGACCATCCCTTTAATGCTTTGCGGACCGTTTTGGATTATGTCATGTCTTTCATGACCTATTTGTTGGCACAGGGACTCTAAGCAATTTCTCTAAGGGACTAACTTATGGCTGTTCTTGTATTTCTAATGATAACTGAGCACTAGTCCAAAATTCAAAATATAATAATGGAACTGGTAGCATTGGTGTAACATTTTCTTTCTATGAACCATTGCGAGAAGGACTTTGAGTGGACAATCAGTTCTTCTAAAACCAGCTGCCCCAAACTATCCAAATGGCAAATAGACTCCAAGAATATGATAGGGCATTTATAACGCACCTATACACAAGTCTTTCAAGGCGCGACGATGCAAGGGAGGGGAAATGGAGGGAAGAAAGAGACGACGATCCTACTAGGCCAGGTGAGATTGAGATCGCGCAAGTGCAGAGGAGGGTGGGAGGGGAAAAGTGCAGGGGGTAAAGGGGAACGGGCAGTGCAGTGCATAAGATAAATAGTAAAATAAGTAAGACGGTAAATAAATTAAACAATAATCAAACAATAAATAAAAGTGCGGCCAGCTGATGGCCAGTGCCAGGGTAAGTGCAGACATCAGGTTTCAAGTGCTAGTAGGGGCTGTAGGGATACAGAAACAGTCTTGCCAGGGATGCCAAGGGGGCAGTGCAGGTGTGCAACTGGCGGGGGGGGCGGGAGGGAGGGAGGGATTAGGGTCCGAGACCAGAGGGTAGCCAGGTAACCAGTGCAAGTTCAGATTCAGCCAGGAGATCAGCAGGGGAGAGGAGGAGAGAAAGCAGAAGCAAAGAGAAAGGTCTTGAGATGATTCGTGAACCAGAGATGGTTCTCCCCAAGTTTCAGAGAGGCAGGGAGGCTGTTCCAGAGGGAGGTCCCAGCCGATGAAAGAGATCTACCACCAACTGTTGCTTGGAGAAGCGACTGACCCTGAGGGAGTTGGTGGCGGATGAGCAAAGAGCTTGAGAGGGAAGATATTTAGGAAGAGAGGGTTGAAGGTATTGAGGAGCCAGGTCTCAGAGGGCCTTGTGGACAATGCAGAGGGTTTTGAACTTAATCCTCTCTGCCACTGGGAGCCAGTGCAGAGATTTCAGTCCTGGAGAGATACGATCCGTGGGCTTGGGGCCAAGGACACGTCTTGCAGTCCTGTTTTTGATAAGTTGCAGAGGGCGGAGAGTAGAGGCAGGCAGATTTAGAAAGAGGCTGTTGCAGTAGTCCAGCCTAGAGAGAACCAGAGCTCTGGAGACAGTAAGCTTCTGGGGGGAAGGAGAGGAAGGGACGAATACCTCTGAGGAGGTGCTGCTGGTAGTGTGACTTCTTAGAGACGTCAGAGATGTGAGGAGAGAAGGAAAGTGTGGAGTTGAAGAAGACCTCAAGGTTTTTAGCCTCATGGGTGGGAGTAGGAAGAGTGCCAAGAGAGACCAGCAAGAGAGTGAATGGAAAGGAGGGAGCAGGTGTGCTGATGCGGAGAATCTTGGTCTTACTGGCATTAAGGCAGAGAACATTGGAGGCACACCACTCCTGGATGGCGGACAGTCAGAGAGGAGAGAAGGAGAAGAGGTGGCAGAAGAGAACCAGAAAATGAGGTGTCATCCACATAGCACTGAATGTTGGGGCAGAGAGCGGCAATGCGGTGGACAAGAAGTGCCAGGTATTGGTTGAACAGCCATGGAGAGAGGTTAGACCCCTGGGGAACACCACAGGTAGAGATAGAGGAGGGACAGGACCGAAGCTGGACATGGGAGGGTCGATCGGAGAGGATGGAGGTCAGCCAGGCCAGGGCCTGATCGGTGATACCCAGGTTAACAGAGAGACGGTTGACCGTGTCAAAGGCAGAGGAGAGATCAAGTAAGATGAGGACACAGGGGGGGTTGGAATCGAGGTTGGAGAGCAGGTATTCACAGATGTTCAGGAGAGCAGTTTCTGTGCTTCTGGCAGCTCTGAAGCCAGACTGATGGTCACAGAGACAACCAGCAGATTCATTGTGAAGATTAAGCTGGGAGATGGCCAGCTTTTCCAGGAGTTTGCCCAGGAAAGGAGTGATGGAGATTGGGCGATAGCTAGCTGGGAAGGAAGGGTCGGCAGAGGGATTCTTAAGAAGGGGGTGCACAAGGGAGTGTTTCAGGGGGGAAGGGAAGACTCCAGTGGCAAAGGAGTGGTTGCAGAAATCAGCCAGAGCAGGAGCCAGAGTGTCAATGTGGTCCTTGATGGTTTTCGAGGAACAGGGGTGAACCTGTTTTGACAAGACTTTCATAAGTCGTACTTGTCTAGAAACCTCGTCTGAGGAGAACAGGGGAAAGGCAGAGAAGGAGGGCGTGGTGGGAGATGGCCTAAAAAGGGACTGGAAAAGAGCAGGGGGTGTAGGCAGGAGGGGGAGAGAAAGAGAGAGAGCGGACAGGATGTCTTGAGTTTTAGAGATGAAACGAGAAGCCAGGTCCGTGCAGAGGAGATTTGAACAAAGGTGGATTGATAGACTCTCCACACACATGGCCTTAATGAAGACAACCTTTGGAAAAATTAATTTGTTCAAAATAAACATCATTATGCCTTTTCCAAAACAAACAAAAACGTAATGTCTTTTTAGGAACACAATTGACTGACATGTACTTTTAGTGACAGTAACATCTTTTATTCATTGCTACCTCGCATAGTGCAGCTGTTAATTTTTAATTCTTTAATTTTGTTAAAATATTTTTATCTGTTTATCACCCCACCTTTGAGGTGTATTGAAAAGATGAAGACAAAATAAAGGCCTTGTAAGTTGAGTTTGGTAACGTGGTTATTAGCGGTCCCCTTTAACAATACTGTTGAGTTTCTGTTCACATCACTTTTGTAATTAAACATACAAGTTCTCCTGCGCACAGCTCTTCAAATAGTAACATCACAGATTCATGCCTGCTCAATAAATTGTGACTGAGCTGCAGTGTCTGAGCTTTCCAACTTGTTTCTGTTTTCTCTGGTAAGCTTCCTGTATGGTTTATGGGTACTGGAGTTTTTCGTAGAGTGATCTTTCTAAATTCCAACACTTCAAACAGGGTTAACAGCATGAGGACTTCTAAACCCGTTTTGCTTCAATAGATTCATCAATGAAGGAGACCAATCCTTAAACTGCATCACACACAAGCCCCAACCTCTGTGTTTTTTAAAATTAATCATTCTGTATTCGTACTGTCCATGGATTCTGAATTTTTCACAAGAGTGCTGCTTGTAATAGTTCTATCTTAAACTGAGTCAATATCATGGCTCTTATTGCTCCAATAAATTCTTCTATAAACGAGAAATACCCATATATTTATAAAAAGCCTTTCTAAATAGGCCACGAGGATCACGCTGGGCCAAGAAAAATAAAACGTATATTGACGATGGCTACTGGTAAATCTAGGTCATTCAGTTATATTTTATTAAGTCCCTATATATGAACACATCAGCTACCGTTTGCTTGAGTCAAGCCGGCAAATTTACCCAGTACTGTAATACATATTGAGGCCTCAAACAGGGTTGTGCTTTAGCACCTATGTTATATAATCTATATGTAGCTGACGGTTGATTTCATCAAAGGTGTGTGTAATTTTCCTCCAAAAATCAATTCTGAGCCAGTCTCTTGGTTCGCATACGCTGATGACGCTTTTATTTGATTTGACCCTGGTCAGTTTACAATGATCCATTGACTCTCTTGCAGCTTATGCCACAAAACATTACATGGTTATCAATATTCAAAAAACTAAAATCATGTGCCTTGGTGGTAGTACACCTAAACAACCTACATTCGTTTGGATAGTAAATAACACCAAACTTGTAGTAGTGAAAGATTACATCTATTTGGATTTCCCAATGAAATTAAACCCTTCTACACGCTTTTATGGCGATTTGATGATTCCATAGATTTTGAGAAAATGAAATGTGGCGAAGCACTATATAGCTAAAAGAGGGGTCATGATAATGAGGAGTTGCTGGAAATCTACCACGTCAGCATTATCCCTAGTTTTCTTTATGACCTCCCTGTACTTTCAGATGGATACATTCGCTGGCTTGACAAAATGGAGAGAAGAATTGTTCATTCTTTAATAAACCCTTCCATCCTCTACACCTGTGGAAGCCTTAAAAATGGAATTTGGTTTATCTTCATTAACCTCGATATTGTTAACATAAAGAACCTTGCTCTATCTTAAGACAGTACCATCCAATGTAAATTCAAACAAAATACAGAGCTTGATTGGCATGAATTGTGATATTAGCACTAACGCATTTGCCTCTGAACTACAGCAGACTTTTGTACATTATATGTCGGCACTAGAAATTTCACCTGAAGATTTACCAAATACGCCTAATATTGAAGTTATTTTAAAGACTAAGTCGAAGAACTGGGACAAAGTTTGTAATATTGAAACCCGTTCTGGTATGAGGAGATATAATGAATATTGAAGTCAAAGTGTCACATCGAATACTTCACAAACATATTTTACCAAATTCTGCTCAATCGAAAGGTAAGCTTTTTATTTTATACTTGCGCTTAAATCTCCTTCAAACATGGGAGTATGTTGGGGCATGTTTGATAATCTCACTGGAGGATTGCTTATGTTGCCTCTGTAGAATAAATATGGAGACAGACTGCCACATATCCCCTTGCTCTATATAAAAAAATCATTTTGCTAGGGGTTATAGCAACTTTGTTAAGCACTTTGACAATATTGAATCTGACCAATTCTGGAGCATGGTATTTGGAGCTGAATCTGTGGTTATATCGGGGACAGCCCCCAACATTTGTAAAGAAGCTCTAAAGTTGTTTGATATTGGCTCGAATCCTGCATAGCCTCCATGAATGTTTTATACATTATTTTGTATGTTGGCCCATTTATTAGCTTGGGAACTCGCAATTTTAACTGAGTGTTTTATCAGGATTTCAATGGGTATATGCTAATTATGTAATTGTGATGTTATCTTATTCCTTATTTTCTATTAGTTCTGTATTTTATTGTTGTATATCTATGTGCTTATGGCTTGTTTAATAGCCAAACGCTCAATTAAGAATAAAAATTCAAACTACATGAAAACACGTTTTTAGGTCCCTACAGTAGTGCTGTCGACAACTACTCGCACTGGCCCGGTGATGTGGGACTTTTTGCAAAGAGATCAGGATTCATATTTACATAAAACCCTGGACTCAGGGCAGGTAGATACCGTAGGTTCATGCCCTTTTGAGCTATTCACAATTAAGGTATGTCAAGTATTAAACTGTATGTTTCTGTTAGTGATCCTTTCGGAATTGTACATGCAGGAATATACCACTTTAACTTCTTTCTCACCCTGAAGAAGGCTCGGCAATAATTCAACTGACTGCATTGGCTGAAACGTAAGTTGCTGACGATTTAGTGGAACGATATATGTTGCAGTTAAACAAACTGTGCAGAGTTGCAGACATGAAATAGGGGAATGATAATGCGCCTTCGATATTTTTGAGACATGTGTTTTAATAATTCAGTATGATTCATTGGACAACTAACCACTATCCTGTGCATAGAGGTTTAGGCATGATTTTTAAACATTGTTTTTATAAAGTTTATCTTGTGTCTACTTGTTTTGTATGTGGGTGATTGAGTGCCCTTTTCATTTTGTTTGTCATTTTTCTAGTGCATATTTCAAATAAGCACTTTGCATGTTTCTTTTGAACACATTCTTTTGAATGCTTTGATTTTAACTTCAATTGGTATACAGTTTACACTAATGATGTGAACCCTAAACAGTGTTTAACTCAACAACTTCAAATGTTATAACAATTTGTTTAGGTGAATGATTGTGTCAGCAATCATATTTCGCTGTGTGTTCTTGTCCCCTTGCTCCGGACACTATAAATAATTGTTCTGTGGAACCCTCCTCATTGTGATTTGTTCTGTATATCTAAACATGGCAGAGGATTTGTTTTCATGACAAAAACGAGACTTGTCAGTTTGACCTGATTAAAATAACACCAGGTGCAAAGAATCACATTTTTCATAGAGTTGGGATTGCCACCCAACTGATAATTAAAGGGGAACAAAGAGAGGGTCCCTGGAATACCCTCTGGACCCTTATAAGTATGACAGCCCGAAGAGTCAGAAATTCAAGATGACAGTCACTGTTTGACCAACCCCCAGGAGGGCCAGTGACTTCTACATATGCAAACAGATATTCTCTCAGACAAGCATTCAGACCTTATCCAGCTGACGTCCTCATGGATACAGGTGCCACACTGGACCTGGTTGACTAATGATAAATATCCAGCTGTGCTGACGTCATTAGAGACATCATGACATAGTAACGTTAGACACAAAGCAAACTCGCATCCCTGCACGAAGTTACATGGACACACATGTGCACACATGAGGAGCATGCTTACACAGTTCTGTATATGGAGGACAGATACATATACATACTGTCAGAAGACTTTCTTTTTCATCAGCAAAATGTAGAAACGCAAGATAGCAAGAGAAGCAGAGCAAGCTTGGAGCCGCTGATTGCAACTAACCATATGGAACTACAGGGTCGTATAAGGAACCTGGAAGGACCAAGTCCCACTAACCCATAAGAAAAATAATACAATATCGACATATAGAAATCATAGTATAACTATAGTAGAATTCTATGATGCCACAGGCCTCCTAATATGGCACGAAGGAAAACAGATTTTGCAGCACACTGTCCAGGACTGGTGCTCACAGCCAAGGTCAGAGGTGAGCAGAACATTCCTGGCTCCGGGGACTGGGAGCCACCTGACAAATAGCAGAATAAATCCTCACTAATCATAGACAGAAAAGCTCGATTTTGCGGTCTTCACCCATGTGATCCGACTGAACCAAACAGTTCCCAGCGAAGCAGACAAGAAGTGATACTTGTGTTGTTTTACAACATTGCAATCTGCAGGCACTCTCTAAGGTGAAGTGGTTATACCAGTAGCAACAATGGGAACACATACTCTTTCTCATCACCTTGAGAAGGTACCCGGAGCGCTGAGAACAGAGCTGGTTTCCAGGCCTGAGGAGACCGGCTCCGGCCAATCAGGGAACACAAATCCAGGGGTGGATGGAAAAGGGCAAGGGCCAATGGCAATCCTGCGACCCTGCAAGAATGTAATAGATCGTTTTTGGGGAACGCTCAGGCAATGCCACCTGACATGCAAGGGCCAGTCACGTAAACTCTATAGGTGCCATCTATAGACACTAACACCCCAGCGACCCAATAGTGTAAGCTCTTAAGGTTTTGGGGGAGAGCCCCAACTTGTGACGATACATACCAACAAAGGCCCCTGACACAGGCTCAGGAGCTGTGATTGCTGGAGAATTATTTCCTGTATGATCCCTGTCTGTTATGGAAAATAAAGGACAGTTCTAACTTGCCCTTGGCTGAGTCCTCCGTCTTTAACTGGTGGAGGGTTTGTTGGACCCTGGGTGCTCTGCTGAACAGTTGTTGTGTAGCACGAACCCTGTCTTCTGGTATACCTATACAGAAATATAATCTTAATGAAGACGTAGTGACTGAACGTATGCTTACTAACTTAGTGACACATGGTCTATGTTCAAGCAGGAAATTGACTCTAGGTTATGAATGGTATTTGGATGTACTGAAGCCAAGGTTACTGCACACTACATGAAATTCAGGATTGGTAAATTACCATTGGTGTTTCGATTAAACATTTGGGATAATAATGTTACTGATAAATGCCATAATGTATTGCAACAGTGGAAAATAAATTGCATTTTGTCTTAATATGTACCAACTATGTAAAACTAAGGAAACTCTAACAGAAACCAAGATTTCGAGAGCTGGGAATCGGAACAACTTCTAAAGACATGGCCTGCTGCTTTGGAACTGATACTTTACTCAGTGACTAAATGTCTCCACAGAGCTTGGCTAAAGAAAAAGATTGAATTTAATATAGTAGCATGAATTTTATACAGTTCTATTTTTATCCCCAGGAGTGTAATTATTGCATTGTGTGTATCTAACAATAATAAAAGGCCAGATGTATGTTCATCCGATGCTGTTATGCGCAGTAGAGGCTGCCCGAACGCACCGAATGTTCTGCTAGATGGAGCTGATTGTTGTCTTGGGATATACAGGGATATACAGTGGTCCAATTTGAATAGCTTTGCCTGTTGTCACTGCTAGAGGGAGCTGTAGGCTTAGGATATGCAGTGGTCCTACTGTGTGAATGAAAACCTGCTCTTTGGCCCGTGTACACAGGCCTGTACACTAGTACTATTATAGTGTGTTTTATGATTGATGAATTGTAGGATAGACGAATGTACATATGGAATCGAGGATCATAGCTGATAATGTTAAACCAAATTAAAGAGCTTGTAAAATGTAAATTGCCATTATACTGGGCCACAACTGGCCGTTTCTATCATGAATACAGTTCGAAATTCAGGGGAGCTAATTAGCTCCTGCTTGTAGCCTATAAGAGCCTGGTTAGCTTGACACCAACAGCTACCACGAGCTACTTTTGGCTCCCCAAGCCTAATAATGGCAAACAAATTTAACGCATTACAACCCCGGTGACCCTGGAATTCTGGAGGCGGAATTCGGTAAATCCCCATTCCCATTGAGTCCCATAGGACTCAATGGGAATGGGGGCCATGGAAACACCGGCACCATCTCGTGATGGTGCTGGTGTTTCCACGTCCGCCTGCAGGCGGGCGGTGTTAAACCCGCCAGGTCAGACCTGGCGGGAATGACACCTCCGCCTGCAGGACTCGAGATCAGGTGATCCGGAAACAACGGCGGCGGCGGGTTTACCGCCACCGTTATTTCCAGACCGCCTGACTCGTAATGAGGCCCAATGTATACATACACATTAGGACACATCTATACGCCATTTAAAGCATAATGGGTCATAAATAATGGGGCAAAATGAAATGTGTTCATTTTATATGGAACTTAGGTTTGTGGAATGCTATGTACTTGCTCCTTTTTCCCTGGTGATAGCTCCTGGTCACTGGTGAATGCTGGATGCCCTGGATCTGCTTTTAGCTCCTGCTTAGCCAATCTTAATTTCGTGCCTTGAACTATATTATTTACTAGGTGAAATTGGAATGAACAGGTAATTAATTCCGTTGGCTGTGAATTTAGATTTAGGTTAATATAATTAATTATTTATTAATTGTAAAATAGGTATTGGTCTATTTTAGTTGTTTGCTTGTCTTTTTATAATGTATAATGTATTTGCTTTCATAGATAATTATCTGAAATGAAGCTAATTGACTGACTGCAGCAGCCAAATAAAACTTGCTATGCAAAAGCAGGTCTCACTATGCATAGAAAGGTCTGATTGTGCTTTAAGTAGACTTGCTACGTCATTATTAGTTTGGCTGCGTGAGGGTAACGCTAGCAATGCAAAAGAAACTTCTGAATGTGCAGCACATAGATGTAGCTACACAGGATTAGCCTGTCAGTATTACTGTTGGTAGATTGGGTTATATCGGTGGATGTGTGCAACACCGAGCTGGTTATGCAAACAACCCCTGAAATGGCACTTAATAAATCAGGCAATTCCGGATCTTTGAAACAGTTGGTCTTGCTATGTGTAACTCTGGGTATGCAAATAATCGTGTGTGCTACATAGCATTTAGTCTAGTTTATGTGACAAATAATATGAAAGTGGAGCAAGTATATTTTGCTATGAAAGCGGGCCTGGTTTGTCTGCTATTAAACTACTCAAGCAACAAGTAAATAAGGCTGTATGAAATAACTCTGATGATGCAGAGGTCAACATGTTTGTGCCACAGATGAAGTTAGCTATGCAAGACAATCTGGCTAAGTAATAATTTAATTTGTTTTAGCGCTAGCTTGGTGATGCAACGGATAGGTCTGGCTATCAAATGTGTATTTGAAGTAGCAGTAAATACATCTGGCTGTGCAAATGGAGTCTGGCTTGGGGTCAATTGATTGCCTTCAAATGTCACATTTGGCTATGTGACGTTTGATTTGATGAAACAAAGATATATTTGGTTGTGCAGCAATCAATCTGGATCAGTAGAAAATGGGTCTGGGATAAAGAAGTGAAAAATGGAAATGCAACAAATCACCTGAATTAGCAATTATTACGGGGGCCGGCTATTGGCATCCAGCCGGCCCCTTTGGCTGCTGTTGGATACCACACCCTTTAGCCCCAGTGCCTCAGGGGGTTGCCGGGGAACACCCTGTCTTAAGTGGGGACAGGCCAGGCCATACCCTGACCATGCAGACCCTTGCCACCTTGCTGGAACGAGGGCCCCACGGCATCAAGGCCTGCAGGCCCGTGCTCACCTAATAAGGGCAATACAAATGGTAGGGACACATCACATTAAAAGGGCAACACACTTGGGAGAGTCACACACCACAGCAATCAATGTATTCAGCTGTCTAAAAGGAGCCTTGGTAGGCAAACCGTTTATTTGGATCAGCAAACGTTTTGATGAAGCAAAATACATCTACGTAAGAGTTAATCAATAAGTCTGGGTGTTGAACAATCTGTTACATAACGCAGAAAATGTATCTGGTTATGCTACAATAAATATGAATACACAGCCAAAGGGTCCCGACAGTGAAATTGACCCTTGCTATGCAACAATTAATTTGACTCATATGTAAACACATCTATGTAGAATGAATCTGGTTTTGCAGCAATGTGTCGATCTGCCACAAATAAAGCTCGCTGTTCAAAGTTAGTCTAGGTGTTTAACATAATTTAAATCAACAATAAATCAGCAATAGATTAGTTACACTGTGCAGCAGTACATTGGGATCTGTACCAAAAATGGCTATTTAAGGTGAGATCGGCTAAGAAAAAAGATTGATTAGGCAACTGATTAGTCTGGCTGTGCAACAGTGAATTAGGATTAGCAACAAAACTGGCGAGTCTGGGTACGCAACAATGAATTTGAAACAGTGATAAATAAGTCTGTCTATGTGACAATTGATTAGATTCAACTATATATCTGGCTTGCAACAAATGATTAGATGAAGCAGAAAATATGTATGACTATGCATCAATTCATATGACTAAGCAGCAAATGTATATGGCTATTGTGACTAATCTGAGGATGCCATCCCTTCTCCCCTAGGGGGAGACCTTTCCCATGAGGCCAGGGTGGTGCTTCCACAGTACAATAGTCCCACTGGTGGTGGTGCACAGAGGGAGGATCACATGGGGAGGGAAGCCTGCTGTCGGATTGGGGACAACTATTCTCAGGGAACGCGGTATTCCCCTGCCTTGATGCATCCAATCCCTTCTCAAATACCACATCCTCTCCCATTCCTAAAGGTAGAGCAAATGTAATCTGTTTCAAGTTCAGTCACTTTATTATACCTGACAAACCTAAAATACAAGAGAATACTAAGTATTTTACTTCTAAGTTAAAAACCAGTACTGTGACGAAGGTGGTCACAGAGAGTCCGAGGATCAATCGGAAGAAACAGAGTGAGCGGTCTAGCTTTTCTTGAGATGCCATTTACCCAAATGAATACAGCTGGCCAGTGCAGGATTTCAAAAGGAACTCAAACGTGAGACAGAGGGAGAACGATCCTCTGAGGAACTGCAAGACTCGTGCACCAGGCGGGCAGAGAGAAGTCAAAGTGGAAGAAGCCGCAAAGCGAGGTGAAGGAGAACCCAAATGAGGTCCAAGCCGGAGGGACCATTTGGGTTGCTGCTGATACGTAGCTCAGGGCACCACAGGCTCTGATGAACTGCTTGCAAGGCAGGACGTGCAACCAGGCAGAGAGAGATGCCCATGGAACCGCTGCAGACCCCGCCATTCACCAGAGAGCTGCCAGTGCCTCGAAGAGCAATGCAGAAGCTGGTGAAACGCCAGTACCTATGAAGAGGAACAAAACAGGTATTCAGGTTTGCCTGGAAGTATTGGAGGGCCAGGGGAGCTAGAGAGTGAATATAAACATTGGAGAAAGAGGGTCTGGGATCCTGAAGGGACATTGCGAGTCGGGGACCCACACCCACAAGGAAATGAAAGTGTAAGAGCGCTGGGGACCACGAGACACCCCAAGAGGAGCGAATCATATGTTTGGCAGGAATATGAGCCAAACAGATATTATAAAAAACTGCGAATCTGGGACCCACCCCCATATAACGAACCAAATAACAGGATTAGGTGTTTTTCAGGAGAGTGAACTAAACACGTATGATACCACCAGAATAAGTAGAACAGAGAAGGCATACGTTTGGCAGGAGTGTGCACTTGGGTCTCTGATTGTGCTTAGTGACCTGTCTTCTATGATTGTCTGCTTGTGTTAGTGTTTTGTGTGCACACTGATACCTGCAGGCTATGGCGCGCTACAAATAAATAAAAAATAAAGTATATCATCACGAATTGCAAGTCTGGGACCCACACCCATATGAACTCCAAGCGCCTAAAGAAAAGCAGGAAAGAAGGTCTGTGACCCATGTGAAAGGAAGACCGTCCACAAGAGGAGACCAGCTTGGCAGGAAAGTGAACCAGTCTATATTGCGAGTCTGGCCTCGCACCCATGTGAGAGACTGAAAGGGACAAAAGAGAAAATTGAGTGGGCACCACTAAGTTAAACTTGCTAGAATTAGGTCATACCAAGTTTTGTAGTTTCATTAAGTTCAACAAAGGTTGTGCAGGAGCTGGCTGTGAAGAGTCTGGAGACACCCTGGCTCCAAATCTATGTACAGCAAAAGACCGGGTAACAATACCAAGTCACACAGGCCGCTCTCTGACCCAACCTGGGTTGTGAAATTAGTCAGAGTCGTGAAGCATTAAATCATGTTATCCACACTTAAATATCCATCCTCCAATGAAGAAATCACTGTTTTATTGCAAATGGTAGTTTACAGTAGAACAATCACTAATGTGCAAGGATGATCTCTTCTTAAAGTAACAAGCGTTCTTTGTGCTTTCACTCAACAGAAAAGTTCCCAGTCTCTCTGGTAATATAAAGTGATGAAATAAACCAGGTCAAAACTGTAAGTTTTCCAAGCTAGGGTTGTCCTCCTTTCCCCTAGTGTTCTTCTTAGTTTTCCTCCTTTTGGGGTCTTGAGCCCCTTTATCATCCAATGGACAATCCACAAGGATATGTTGTTTAGCTTCATAATCCTTTGTCTTGTCAACTTGATACAGTTCATTATAGAATTTAGGATTCCCTTTTCCCAGTTCTGGGGCCCCCTTCAGTCTCTGTACAGCAAAAGCCCAGGTAACAATACCAAGTCACACAGTCCGCTCTCTGTTTGACCCAACCTGGGTTGTGAAATTAGTCAGAGTCGTGAAGCATTAAATCATGTTATCCACACTTAAATATCAATACTCCAATGAAGAAGTCACTGTTGTATTGCAAATGGTAGTTTATCAAAATAAATTCACAGTAGAACAATCACTAATGAGTTCTTAGTGAGGAAACAGCTGCCACAGCTTGTGAGTAAAACAGACTCTATATGCCAGTGCATTTCGGAAACTCATTTCCTTCGTCAGGGCCAGTCTGTTATTCAAACAGCACAGTGCATCACAAAGTGTAAATTACAGATGTGACCTATAGTAAAAAATAGTAACAAAATGTGATACATCATTGCATGTGAGTAACAAAGTAAATGACATATTGTCTGATGGAGATTTCAATATTGTGCCAAAAGAAACGAGAAAGGAGGAGAAAAAAAGAAATAAAAACAGTCAAACATTTTGTAAATAAGATTGTATTCGTGGAGTTGGCCACAAAGATCTCGCACACGTTCAGCACATACCTTCCTATACTCAGGTGGTCACAGACCTTCCCAGCGCAGATGATTGGTATCTGTGTCTGCCGGATTAGCCGTGGTGATCACCTCGCGTCCCTAGTGGGCGCGAGGTGATGGAATGATATCCACACTGCATGTGTGGATTGCGGGTAACTAGATGGTGATCCAACCAATTATGGACCATCATGGTGAAATATCATTAATTTACACGGAGCAACACAAAAAATATTTTTTATAGAAAAAAATGGAAACAGAAGAAATACTATGTTTAAAGGAGCAGAAAGAAAGTAAAAAGATAGAGGAAATAAAATTTGAAAAAAGGCTTCCTGTGGTGTAAATTAATCAAATAAGGGCAACTTTGTCGCAGGCGGTGTCGCCCGGAGGCGGCACCTTGGTTCCCAGACGGGGAGTCCAGGAAACGCGACAAGGCTGCAATAGTGTCATTATGATAAATGAGCAAAGTAAACTGGCAGCTTAGGCGTTCACAATAATCAAATGCATAAACACAATAGTGGGTAAATATAGAGTGTGAAGTCGCACTCAAAGAAAACTAAAAGAACCATAGCAGATGCTCAAAACGTCATGCACAGTTTTAAAACAGTGGAGAACCAAAAGTGTCTCATATACGTATCAGTAGTGATAAGATCAAGCATCTATCAAAGCAGGAAATAAATGACATTTCATATGAAGCAATGATAATTGATCTCCTCGTTGAGACCATTAGGTGTAAGGCTGCCAAGTTTGTCAATCCAAAAAGTTTCTCTGCGGTTGAGCCGCAAACCCAAATCTTCATGTGGGTTATTTTTTGTCAGAACCTCGAGGATCAGGAACCTTATTTGGGTTAGATTGTGGCTATTGTCGACCCAAAGACGGGCCACAGCTCAATTAGGATTAGCATTACGGATGCAGGACCGATGTTCGTTCCACCGTGTTTTGGCCGGCCTGGTGGATTGACCCACATAGTACTTCCCACATGGGCATTTGATGCCATAGATGATGTTGGCACTGTCTCAGGTGCCAAATGTTTTAAGGAAGATTTGTTTACCTGTGCGTGGATGATATATAACATTTCCCTTAATCACCAAATCGCAGTTCGTGCAGTGGAGACAAGGATATGTTCCAGTGCGTTGAGTGATAGGTTCTTTAGATGGTGCTCTTGTGTTCACTAGTTCATCCCTGAGATTTCTACTTCTCTGGTAGGCAAACACTGGTAATTCACTGAACAAATTCTGTACCCTGGTGTCGTTCTTAAAGATGTTCCAGTGTTTCTTAATTGTTTTTTTGATTTTATTACTCTGTACAGAAAATTTTGAGACATATACAGGTGATTTGAGTTCCCTCTTGGTTTTCTTGGGAGTGAACAACATGGTGTCACGATCAAAAGTGTTAAACCTTTCGGCTGCTGAATCCAATTTCTTTCATTTCAAGTTGTTGTGATATGCAGTCTTCCGTGTCGCTGACAATCTTTTTAACACGTAGAAGTTGACTATATGGAAGATTCTTGAGCAGCCTCGGTTGGTGAAAGCTCATGCGGTGCAGTAAGTTGTTGCGGTCAGTAGCTTTTCTAAAAAAGGGTGGTGTTGTAACCAGTCGTATTCTTCTCAATCTTGACGTCGAGAAAAGTAATCTTGGTGTGATATTTCTCTAGTGAATTGAATGCGCTCATCAATGCTATTAAGGTACTCAAAGAAAACATCAAACGCTACCTCAGTGCCTTTCCAAATCCCCAAAATGTCATCAATGAATCGTGTCCAGAGATGAATGTCCTTGTTCCACTCTTGTTTGTTAAGTACATAATCCATCTCAAATTTGTGCATAAAACAATTGGCGTATGTGGGTGCCATGGTGGCGCCCATTGATGTACCTGAGGTTTGTAGAAAAAATTGGTTACGGTATTGGAAGTATGAATTCTCAGCAACGAATTGAAGGATGGTCAATATGAACTCTTTCTGTGCCCGAACTTCAGGTGCTTGTAATAGTAGCCATTCACTGATTCAATTCCAAGGTAATGCGGTATGGAAGTATATAGGCTCTTGACGTCGATGGTAAACATAAGGTTATTTTGTTGGAAGGTCGTGGAGTTGAGTTTGTGTAGAAAGTGAGTGGTATCACGAATGTAGGTGGGGGTTTTCTGTATGAACGGTTGTAAGAAAAAATCGATGTAGACGCCTAATGGTTGGTTGATACTATCCATCCCTGCGACTATAGGTCTCCGAGGTGGTTTAGTCAGATCTTTATGAATTTTAGGTAATGTATAAAAGTTTGGGATCCTAGGGTGTTTATTGTTCAAAAATGTGTATGTGTGTTCATTGATCCAATCTAATTCCAAAGCTTTGTCCAATAATGTCTCCAGGTTCTGTTTTATTGAAATGGTCGGGTCTTGCTCTAAGGTAGCATATGTAGTTCGATCTTGAAGTTGTCTCATGCACTCTGAGTTGTAATCAGTTGTATTCAAAATGACCAAAGCGCCTCCTTTGTCTGCAGGGCGTATTGTTATATTCTTGTCACCATGGGGTTTAAGATTCTTATCCAGAGGAGTTTTATAGCTGATGCGTTCAAGATCTCGGGTGTTTCTGAAAAATGTCAATGGATGGTACTATGATGGGTGGTATAAAATCGCTCTTTGCTCTGAATTCATGAAACTCTGGTTAGTTTACTGGAGTCTCTTGGGTTCCAATTCTTCAAAAAAGACCTTCAGTTTCAATTTTCTGACAAATTTGTAGAGTTCGATCTTGGTATCGAATAATGTCATACCGTACGTCGGCACGAAACTCGATCCTTTCTGCAATGTGTCCTCTTCTGGTTTACTCAATATTCTGTCAGAGATATTGATGACTAAGTGACCACCTGAGTATAGGAAGGTATGTGCTGAATGTGTGTGAGATCTTTGTGGCCAACTCCACGAATACAATCTTATTTACAAAATGTTTGACTGTTTCACATTCAGCTGCAGAAGGACGTGATCCTCTTGTCCTCGTCGGCAGCGTGTATCCACACGAACGCCATTATCGGCCATCTATACTCAAAAGCAACACTGCTTTGATACTATTCACTACCTGCCACACTGTACAGGTAAATGATTTTTTCTACCATTTGACACACACGCTGAATGGCTAATTGATCTACTTTTCTTAGCGCTTCCCGTTCAGTTCTCATTTTATTTCTTTTTTCTCCTTCTTTTTCGTTTCATTTGGCACAATATTGAAATCTCCATCGGACGGTATGTCATTTACTTTGTTACTCACATGCAATGATGTATCACATTTTGTTACTATTTTTTACTATATGTCACATCTGAAATTTACAATTTGTGATGCACTGTGCTGTTTGAATAACAGACTAGGCCTGACGAAGGAAATTAGTTTCCGAAATGCACTGGCATATAGAGTCTGTTTTACTCACAAGCTGTGGCAGCTGTTTCCTCACTAAGACCTCATTAGTGATTGTTCTACTGTGAATTTATTTTGATAAACTACCATTTGCAATACAACAGTGACTTGTTCATTGGAGTATTGATATTTAATAATGCTTCACGACTCGGACTAATTTCACAACCCAGGTTGGGTCAAACAGAGAGCGGACTGTGTGACTTGGTATTGTTACCTGGGCTTTTGCTGTACAGAGACTGAAAGGGACCCCAGAACTGGGAAAAGGGAATCCTAAATTCTATAATGAACTGTATCAAGTTGACAAGACAAAGGATTATGAAGCTAAACAACATATCCTTGTGGATTGTCCATTGGATGATAAAGGGGCTCAAGACCCCAAAAGGAGGAAACCTAAGAAGAACACTAGGGGAAAGGAGGACAACCCTAGCTTGGAAAACTTACAGTTTTGACCTTGTTTATTTCATCACTTTATATTACCAGAGAGACTGGGAACTTTTCTGTTGAGTGAATGCACAAAGAACGCGTGTTACTTTAAGAAGAGATCATCCTTGCACAGTTAGATTATTAGTGTTAGGGACATAAGCAGGTTTTTGGACACAACCGTTTCAGACTATTTTTGGATTTCCTGACAATTTCATGAATTTTCTTTGAGGTAGGGAAACCCCTTTTATTTTTAAGGATAGAGAGGTATGTTTCCAACCTTTTATTATTTAATAAGAGTTTATAACCAGAAACATGCCACCATTGTGTCTGAGCCTTACTTCTGCATCTTTACAAATGGTGTCAAGGGCGGGATCTAACCTGGTTGATACAAACTGGGGGACCCTTACTTTAACCAAACTTAGTGAGTGTTCTAGTACTCCCTCAGTTGCCACTAAGGAATCAATAGGATTTCATCTCTTGAGTAGTAGAGAAGTCATCTTAAGTCCTGGCAAAAAACAATTGGTACGCACTGACTTAGTATTGATTCCTCCCCTTGGGACTTACATCAGGTTGGCCGCAAAATCAGGCCTAGCAATGAAATGTGGCTTAGATGTACTGGCCGGGGTAATAGGCCCAGAACTTAGAGAGGATGTCAAAATACTCCTTAAAAAAATGGCAAACAAAGCTATCATATTAGACCTGGGGATAATGTGGCACAAGGCATTTTGGAAAAAACCCTATTCCCCAAAATAGTAGAAAAACTGGATGTAGAAAGTAATGAGAGTGAAACCAAAGGTTTTGGGGAGGCATCATAAACCCTGTAAATAACCCTGATCTGAAAAGAACTTCCTCCAGTGAAGATGACACCAGAATCATCCATGATTGAGCCTTTTGTATAGCGTAATGACCCAGTGTTAGCGGAGGCCCCCCTTAAGGTAATTCCCAAGGAAGAACTAAAGAAGGTCTATTTTTCTTCCTTTAATATGGCTTATTATCCTGGGGTGATGGTAGGACAGTTCTGTGAGAAACCTGAGGGTGTCCTCACATCTACTCCCCTTGGGTCCTCCTCTCAGGTTGCCAGGGAAAGGCCATCGTTTTTGGATCCTGACCCTGGGGATGGAGAATAGAGGGACTCTCACTTAGGTGGAGGGTCCTTGGAGATTGGGGATGAGATGTTCTTCAGGAACCCTCAACCTCAGACACATTTATGGGGTATTGCTACCCCGTCCCACTGACCAAGAAAACAACATGATATATTATCAGTTTAGAAACACCAAGAGGGTTAAGAAGAGAAGGTTTGAAGGTGAGACAGGCGAGACATGGAATCCCCTTTGCCTTATGAGAACCAAACTAACCCTTCCCTGGCCTTTATGGGCTATTGTAAAACTGCTCCCCTCATTTTTCCTCATTCAACCTACTACAGTATTGGGACGAGGAAGAGGCGACTAGGAATAGTGAACACCAGTAAGTAATTTCACCACTCTAGTACTGAGACAAGGAAGATGCCTGCAAAGTACTGTAACGGTCAGGCATCTCCCAAGTTCTACTCTAATTACAGTCAGGCAATGCCAATTAGGAACTCACACCTGCAACCTGTCAAGTGGTTGCAGGTCTATAAAAAGGGAGGAAACCATCAACACTCAGACCAGCAGGTAGACTAGCAGGGAGTTCTGTTTGTGAGAAGGCAGCCGTGGTGGGTCCTGCAGAGAGGCCAGGTTGCCGGCAGACAAGCCCATGGAACTGTGGGGCCCAGGAGCAGGTGGGCCATAAGAAAACCACAAATTTGGGAACCTCTGTGGTCGGAGATATGCAGCCGGAGCTGCGTGCAAAGAAAAAGAAGCAAAGCAGCTGCCAGCGTCCACGTAAGCGAAGCGGAGCTGCCGGAGAGGACAGAAGAGCACCAAAGTGCGAGCGGGGCTCGCAGGTAAAGGAAAGCCAGTGGGTGGAGCCAAAACCGAACAGCGCAGCTGCCCAGAGGGAACGGCAACGACTGGTGAGTGAAAGAAGAAAGTCACTCAAACCGGGGTGCTTCTTTGGGTTGTGGGGAAGCAAGGCGAACACAGAACGAACAAACCTGCATGTTAATAATGAAATGAACCCAAAGCTGCACGTTGGGTGAAAATTAAGAATACCGAGCCGAGTGAAACCTTAATTAGCAAAGTTATGACTAAGATGACAAATGAATATGAGGTGCCAGTATTGCCTGTTTGAAAGCAAGGATGCAAGAGTGTAAGAGTGGAAGATTGCGAGAGAGCGGGCCACAAGGTGTAGAGGAGTAAAAATCACCACAAAGTGAACTTTATGTATGAATACAGTGTGGCAAAGGCCAAGGATTGGCCAAGGTGATGTGACCAAGTGTGGCAAAGCCAAGAGGCTGACAGGTAGAAGCCAAGCGAGTGTGGACATTCACACAGGGGCAGATACAGAGAACCTGTGTGGCCCAAAGAACCTAGGGTTCCTGGTTGCGCAACCTGTTATGGGTGGGAGTTGTGGTCTGACGGCTGTGCCTAGACCAGGGAACCCTCAAGTGTGAAAGCTAAAGACTTTGTTGAAGCAAACCAAGAAGAAGCTGATTGAATTGTTAAGTCTATCCAGACGTGGTGTTAAGTTGATATGGGGCCTCATTACGAGGCTTGCACTCCCGTAATAAAGGGTACCGGTACGGGACCGGCACCGTTCATTACGGGATGCCTGATTACGAGGTCCCCTAGCGGGATCCGGAACAGACGTCTGGTAAAACCAGACGTCCTTTCCGGGTCCCGCAAGGGGACCAAGGAGCTAATAACGGACCTGTTATTAGCTCCATCCCCATTCCCATTGAGCCCTATGGGGGCTCAAATGGGAATGGGGATTGGTTTTGTGAATGAGGAATTACGGGTCCTCCAAGGTTGGAATGATCCAGTAATTCCTCATTCACAGAACCCGGAGCTGGAACCCAGTATGGAGGCAGCCATGACCTTATTAAGGGCATGGCTGCCTCCATACTCGTAATGAGGCCCATGGAGTTGTTTTGAACATTGAAAGACTGAAACCAAGTATAAGTTTGCAAGATGAAGTCTTGGGGAAGGCAACCTTGAGACGTGATGAACTTTAATGCTGTCTTGAGGACTGAGCCCTCAAGCCCCTTTTCATTGGAACTGTATTGACTTGAACTTGGGGAACGGAACCCAGGTGATTTGTGGAACTGTGTTGCCTTCTACATGGCGAAGGGAATCCCAAGGATTTGTGGAACTGTTTTGAACTTGAAAACGGTAAACCCAGGATTTTTTTTGGAACGTTCTTGAACTTGGAGAAGGTAAGCTGAAAAAGAAATTAATAGCTGGAAGATGCTCCAAACTTTGTTTTGATCACCATTTCTTTATTGTTGACATCCCTACACATTGTTTAGCTTTAGTTGTGAGGGCAAGGATAGGTGTTGGACACAGACAGACTTTTAAGTTGAACTTTCTGATTCAGACTTTCTTTAGTTTCGTTCAGGTAGGAAAATCCCACCTTATCATAGGGCAAGTTAGGCCTTCAACCATCCTGACATTTGAGTTAATAAACCATTTTATTTTGAACTTTGAATCTGTTGTCTGTGTCTTGCTTCATGATTCCTCCACATTCCCAAATTCTAGTGCCACATAGCTATAGGAGAATGGTTCTTGAAATTACACATGCTCATTTTACCGCTGGAGATGTAGGTGTCGCTAAGACCCAGACACAGATATTGGGTTGCTTTTACTGGCCATGGGTATGTGCAGAGGTTAGAAACGTCATTTTGACTTGTCCACTGTATCAGAAAACCAGTATTCACACTCACCCACCAGTTCTCTTGCAACAGCTTCCCATCATTGACGCCCCAGTTTCATTAATAGGAATGGATATTGGTGGCCCTCTGGAACCATCCAAATTAGCAAACCATTATGTCTTAGTAATAATAGATTATGCCACCAGGTATCCAGAGGCTTTTCCCATGAGGTCTATTACTACCCAACAGATCCTCAAACACCTCCTTCCTTTCTTTTCTCAAGTAGGTTTTCCTAAAGACATCCTCGCTGACCAAGGGACCACGTTTATGAGCAGGTTTATGGCCGAAGTGAAAGACGTTCTACAGATGAAAACCCTCAGAACTTCAGTGTATCATCCACAGACTGATGGATTGGTAGACAGATTTAATAAAACCTTCAAATATGTCCTTAATAAGTTGGTTGAAGCTGATGGGAGAATCTGGGACACCGTGGGCTCTTTTTGCTGTTTGAAAAACTCCCCAACCCTCCCTAGGTTTCTCAACATTTGAGCTTCTATATGGACGAGACCCATAGATGCCCTTGATATGTAAAGGAAGGAAGGAACAAGAAGAGTCTGTGTTAACTTTGTCCCAGACCGCCCAACGTTTAAAGGAACATATGACTGTGGTTAGAACTTTAGTACAGTCACACCTTAGTAGATCCCAGAAACATCAAAAAGCCAGTTATGACCGGAACACCTTCAGCCGTTTCTTTTCTATTGGCGAGAAAGTTTTGTACTCTTTCCCACCTTGGAACACAAAATGCTCTCCCGTTGGCATGGTCCCTGTGAGATTCTGGAACAAACAGGATCCTGTAATTATCGGCTATCGCAGCCCGATACAAGGACTAAAACACAGATTTACCATGTCAATCTGTTAATGGAGTGGAGGGAGGAACCAGTTGAAACAACTTCTGTACTGAGGGCCAGCCTCCTGGCTGAGGTAGTATACATGTTCAATTTAGTCTTGCACAGTGTATCACCTGATAAGAAACAGGATATGCAAAACATTGTAGACCAGTTTGCTGACGTCTTTGATAGTGGCCAAGAAGAGTAAAAGGTTTCTTTTATCACATACGTACCCCTCTTGACAAAGTCATCAATTTAAAACCTTATTGGGTTCCTGAGGCCCATAGAGAAATAGTCCAACAGGAAGTGGAGAACATGTCGGCTTTGCATATAATAGAACCATCACAAAGCTCCTGACCAATAGTCTTAGTAGTAAAACTGGATCAGTCATGGAGATTTTGTATTGACTTTCGAAAGTGAAATGCATTATCCCAATTTGACAATTATCCTATGCCTACGAAAGATGATCTTATTGATTGACTGAGATCTGCAAATTTTTCTCCACGATTGATCTTACTAAAGGCTATTGGCAGGTGCCAGTGAACACAGCGTTCTCTACTCCTATGGGACGATTTAAAATTAAAGTCCTATTGTTTGGACTCCATGGGGCACCCACGACCTTACAAAGATTATATTTCTCCTCTGTGAAAGGGACAGTGAGCTAAAGACTTGGTTGAGGCTCTCCCGGGGGCCATACACCCAAGAACAGGTAAATGGGCTTTGTTCGTGCTGGTAGAGAGACTCCCAGAACCCCCCTTGTTTTGAATATTGAGTAACTTTGGGTCTCACCCTAAGTTACCAGGGGAATCCAGACGATGACCACTTGCTCACTGTTCTTAGAGAGATACAGCTCCACCTCACTGATGAGGCCCGACTAGGCTGAAACACGTGCCTGGGTTTGCTGTTGATACTCTTGTTCAAGGAGAATTACCTAGCATTTCGGTGCTGGACTGTTCCTGGGCAGGACAAAGACTGATATGCAGGGATATTTCTCCTATGTAAAAGGGACAGTGAGCTAAAGACTTTGTTGAGACTCTTCAGGGGGCCATCGACCCAAGAACAGGTCAATGGGCTGTGTTTATGCTGGTAGAGAGACTTCCAGAACCCCCCTAGGTTATTTAACAACACTGCCTTTCCATGCATTACTGCATTGACTGCGAAGAATCAGAAGGCACTGACAGGACAAAATTACACTGATGTTCCTAGATGTCTCAGCTGCTTTTGACACAGAGGACCATTCTATCTTGCTGGATAGGCTGTGGGATGTAGTAGGCATCACAGATATTACAAGAAAATGATTCAACTAGTATTTTGATAGTAGATCCTCCCAGAGGAAGCTGAATCATTCCCTGCCCTCCTTAGTTGACTGCAGATTCCCTCAGGTACCATGTCCAGCCCCAGTCCTATTCAGCACCCACATGAAGCCTTTACATGACTTATTTCCCAATTATACAATGAGACACAGATGTGTTTTGACTTGTCAAGAGATCTAGCCAGATGCCTTGGTTGCATGCACTATGTCTATGATCTTATAGAGAATTCGATGAAAACAAGCAGGCTGAGCCTTAATAAATCCAAAATGGAATTAATGGTGTTGGCCCCTTAGCATCTCTAGGCACATTTGACATTTAAGAACATAACTATAGTGGAAGTGAGTTTGGCTACAAAAATGCAGGTGAGCTCCCAGGGAGTAATGTTTGACCCAACCCTTTCCATGGCATCTTGTGTTAATACTTAAGGAAATTACTAAATAATGCTACTATGGCATATTTGCTCTTGTCTATCTATTTGTGCCACAAATGCTTGAGTCGTGATTGGCAGCAAACTTGGCTACTAAAACATCTGGTTTCTTTGGGTCAATCAGAAAATTATCCTACGCCTTCAGGTTCTCCCGAATATTGCAGTGAGTGCTTGTGAATACTCCTAGATAAGAATATACCTCCTTTGTTCTAAACAGGCTGCATTGGCAATCGATGTAGTCCCATATTTCTTTTAAGGCTCTTCCCTTAGTCCATTACATATAATATTAGGTGCCATTGCCCCAAGACAAATCCATGTCCTAGACAAACTTGGCTGTTCAGCATTCAACAATTTAAAAGGTCTAATGCCATGTGAAGGTCCTTCAAAGTCTTGGCTGGAAGATTATAAAATTCATCCATGAGGATGCTTGGATAATTGATTAAGGTCTAGCTTAAAAAAAATCTATACTCTTGTAGTTCTGTTCTCTTCTTTTCTGTCTCTAGTAGTGGGCCATGCAAACCTGGAAGATGTTGACTGGAAGGTTATGAATGAATCATTACCACTGGGAACCGTACAGAGCGTCGTTTTCCAGACTGCCATGCCATTAAAGAGGGGTAAAGAGCATGCAAATGAACCTTGGTACAACTCCAAAAGAGGGCTGCTGATCCTGAACTGCACAAGAGAACCCCAGACATGTTTGGGCACCCACAGCACTGAGATGTCCGGCTGGGCCATAGCACTATACAAATGTCAAATCAAATCAGGTTTGCAAGCCCATAGTGCACTGATGTTTGGCTCTGAACTGGGGGTGAACTTCCAGTGGCAGTCCTGTGGCATGTGTGGCTTTTTAACTGAATAAGCATATTCTACTCCTGACAGGTAGGTTTTATTTCTTGTATTTTTAAACCCACTATACTATTTGTTGGAGAGCAGAGGACTTTGAAGATGACTGGGGTATTGATAGGAGTGAAGTTAGCTCAAGGTACGCGAGATGGAGTACTAAATCATCGTTCTCGCTGTTAGTCTATTTGGGACTTTTCAGATAATTTGGGAGGATTTACATTTCATGTTTTGGCCGGACTCTCTAAGGACTGCTGATTGTTAGGGGAGTTTGCCTAAAGTCTACCTGGGGAAATCTTTATAAAACTGTCCCTTGATATACAGGCCCCACCTTCTAGTACAAGTCTGTACTACTCATGGTTTTAGTAGTATGGCAGAGCAGCCAGGCTTATCTCAAGAGGAAGATGTGATCTGTAGGTAAGTAGTATGAACTCAGTAAATACATAGGCCCAAAGAACCTCTTGCACACTATTAGTTATAGTAAAATATTTATTTTACATACACAAGGTTAAAGTTAAATCTCAAGTAAGTACTATTTCCAACTAAGCAACATAATATTAAATCAAAGCAATACTTCAGGTGAGTAAACCATAAGTTAAGAATTATGGCGGTAATTGAACACAGTTCAAAGGTGAGTAAAATCACTTGTTATAGCAACTCAGAAAATGTTCTGCTATAGGAATAAAAAGGTTATGCAACACCAACAATAGCAGGTCAGTACTTTAAGAGAAGTGTATTTGTTTTCAGAGGCCTTAAGGCTTTAGCAGTCCATCCCTATCTAGGTACGAGTTCTTCAAAGTCAGATTGGAGGTACTGCAGGTAAGGCACAGATGCAGAAAAGGCAAAGTTCCAGACGATTCTTGAGTTACATGTAAGTAAAGGACTTTTGTTGGTCAAAAAGGTTTCAGTGACCTTGGGAAAGGCTCCCTATGGGTGCACAAGCATTAGGCCTGGTGAAAGGTATGGGCCAAAAACCGGAATCAGCACTCAGGAGTGACAGAATGACTCAAGGTATGTACTACCATGAGTCCCACAGTACTTGAGGAGTTATGAAGAAGATGCAGCTGGATTCTTTCCTGCAGCGGTGGACCGCCCTCCTGTTCCTTGGTCATGATGATGAAAAGAGGGTCTCTGGAAGGGATGACGCAGCAGTTGGGAGAAAGAACTCCCAGCAAGCGAGTCTTCATGCTCCAACATCATTCTGCAGTTTTGGTGCCTTTTCACAGACTTCAAGAGTGAATGTTTACTGCCCGGTCAATCTGCCTCAATTCTTCGGTGCTGTACTCTGGTGAGAGGACTTTGAGGAGATCTGAGATTTGGAAGGAGATCTTTATCCTCAGCCGGGGCCTCCCTCTGGAATGGCCTCCCTGCCACCCTCCGTCTTGAGCCGGATATCCTTAAGTTCCGGAAACTCCATAAGACATTCCTCTTCTCCTCATCCTTCTATCTCCCTGTATCCTGCTAATCCCCTCTCTTTCATCTATCTCTCTCTCCCTCCTTGCCACACAGCTTGTCGACTGGCCACTGGGTGTACCTCAGAGTCTCACGGGTCCCTGGCACCCTCGCCAGTCCCCGCACACTTGCCTCTTGGCCTGCATTTCCTCATCGCTACTGCACTTGGTCAATGATCCATGAGAATGGCATCTCAGCACTTACCCAGTTTCTGACAGACTGGGTGCACTTGGATTCCCCCCTCTGCACTTATTCTCCCCCCACTTCTCTCCTGAACCGCCTATGCACTTGCACGATCTGAACATACCATGCCTGAAGATCATCTATCTATCATTCTGTGTCTCCCCTTCTTGCATGGTTTGCGCATCAATGCACTTGGAAAAACTGCATAATCGTCGTCAGACCTATTTGCTGTTATCTACACTGTTAACTGTATTATATGCACTTACTCTGCCTGTGCAGATTTGTATCGCTCAGAAATTCAAGGGCTCTGAATGACTGTTGTTTTTCCCCTTGTTCCCTGCCTCCTTGAGCGCTTTGAAACATTTGCCTTGTGTATAGGCACTTTAAAAATAAACATTACCATACCAGGGCGATTTTGCCTCCGGAGGACTAGCAGGAGTCCATCAAAATTCTGGGAGGATTTGTTCTTTGTTTACGGGAAGATGATGCACTGCAATAGGGTTGGAATTCCTAGGGTTTTGGCGGTTTGCAACCCAGGAAGGTCATAGCATGTCGTTGAATGGCTCTTCTTGCAGGTCATTTTATGGCTGATTGGTCCCATCAGCCAAAAGGAAGGAGTCGTCTTTCTTCATAGCTCCTCTGTCGATTATAAAACGGGGTTAGGACAGCAGTAGTCTCAGCACTTACCCAGTTTCTGACTGACTGGGCGCACTTGGATTCCCCCCTCTGCACTTATTCTCCCCCCACTTCTCTCCTGAACCGCCTATGCACTTGCACGATCTGAACATACCATGTCTGAAGATCATCTATCTATCATTCTGTGTCTCCCCTTCTTGCATGGTTTGTGCATCAATGCACTTGGAAAAACTGCATAATCGTCGTCAGACCTATTTGCTGTTATCTACACTGTTAACTGTATTATATGCACTTACTCTGCCTGTGCAGATTTGTATCGCTCAGAAATTCAAGGGCTCTGAATGACTGTTGTTTTTCCCCTTGTTCCCTGCCTCCTTGAGCGCTTTGAAACATTTGCCTTGTGTATAGGCACTTTAAAAATAAACATTACCATACCAGGGCGATTTTGCCTCTGGAGGACTAGCAGGAGTCCATCAAAATTCTGGGAGGATTTGTTCTTTGTTTACGGGAAGATGATGCACTGCAATAGGGTTGGAATTCCTAGGGTTTTGGCGGTTTGCAACCCAGGAAAGTTATAGCATGTCGTTGAATGGCTCTTCTTGCAGGTCATTTTATGGCTGATTGGTCCCATCAGCCAAAAGGAAGGAGTCGTCTTTCTTCATAGCTCCTCTGTCGATTATAAAAGGGGGTTAGGACAGCAGTAGTCTCAGCACTTACCCAGTTTCTGACTGACTGGGCGCACTTGGATTCCCCCCTCTGCACTTGTTCTCCCCCCACCTCTCTCCTGAACCGCCTGTGCGCTTGCGGTTGCTGGAAAATGCTGCTGGCATCTGTTTTCATCGTCTTCTTCGGTTCTTCTGTTCCAGTGGTCGATTTGCCATCTGCTTCAGGATCCTCGCCTTTTGTCGCGAACCCACACTCATCCTTTGCAAACTCTCCCGGCAGTTTACAGAAAGTGGTGGGTGGCTGTACAGTCAGGACAGCCAGTCCCCCCAGCGGGAACTGGCTTCCCTCCAGCACACCAGAATACAAAGGACAGTGAAGTTTTGTGATCCTCCCCTGTTTCCTGTCTTCGCAGACACACTGGAGCCTCGATAGGCTTCACAAAGGATTCCCGCCAAAGAAAAAACTCAAACCAGGGCCTCCCCCACCCTGGTTGGCAGGAGAGGGAATGGGAAAGGAAAAGCACACAAGAAATGGCGAAAGAAGAAAGAAGCCACCATTTGGGTCAATTGTGACCCTTCTGTGTGTAAATGCAGCTGTGAAGACAGTCTGCAAGTAAGAATTGCACAAATATTTGGCTGAACAAGTCTACTTCCACCAGCCATAGATGTATGCCTGAAATGTTACAGGAGCAGTGAGAAAGGGGACACAAGGTAACCCCTCAGCACTCCACATAGGGTGGTGTGTGCTGATCTCACAAAAGGAAAAGCTAAGAAGGATACAAAGTGCCCCTCTAACCTTGAGAACAGTAGTTCTTAAAGACAATAAACGAATATAAAAGGAGAGGCCAAAGGGCTCCACGCAACACTACACACCAGGTGCTGTGTGCTGCAAACGTTAGGCAAGATAGAAAGTATCCTCCTATACTTGGAAACAGTAGTTATTGCAAGGAAAATAAAAAGGGCAGCTCAAAGAGCTCCCAGCAACACTGCACAGAAAGTGCTTCATGTTGCAATAATAAATTGCAGATGCCTTAAAAGGTGGAGGAAAGCATTACTCCAAAAAGATACAACCAAAAGGGTTGAAAGGGGGCCCTAGGGGTAGAGTAAAAGACTGAGTGAGTGGGGAAGAGGTTCCCACTCACTCAGGAGAACTGATACAAAATCCGAGCACCAGCAAAATGTGCTGGGAGACTCACAAGTGGGGAGAATATTGAACAAAAATGAAATTTTACCTAACAGATGGGTGGCCTCACTCATTTCACTTTCGTATCTGATTGCAAAATCTGGACTCAGGCCTACTTACTATCCCTTTAAAAAGTATGGAAGAAAGCAAGTCCATAAAACAAAGTAAAAACATAATGAACAGGGCTCCCATGGTCAGAGGAAAAAGAATGAATGAGGGGAAAAATGCTTCCCTTCATTCCGGAGAACAAGATCAAGTTCCATGAGTCCAGCAGAAAGTGCCAGGCGGTGGGGGGGAGGGGGGGCAGGGCGGGGAGCGGATCTCACAGGTAGAGAGGATGTGGCATCCAAATGAAAAATCTCCCCAACACTGACAATCAGCGAGGAAACGGCAGCAGTATGAACTCAAGCAAAAACCTTCGGAGAGTTTTTCAGCTACAGGGCAATGTAAAAATAAGTGTTTAGCTAGTGATTGTGCCAGTAACTACACTAATAGGGTCCACTGCTATGGAATGGATCATCTCAAGGTAAAAATCACATTCGCATTTAATGTGAAACGCAAGCAAAAATGTCGCGGACTTCAGCAAAAGGAAACCGAGAAGCCAGGACTAAGTTTGAATAAAGAGGTATTAAGCCTTCATGAAGACTACATGGAGGGTCTCCTCCTAAAGCGCAAGCCCCAGGTTGTTCCACCCAGGCGGGTCATAAAACTGCACGCTATCTTTATTTAGTCTTTCCTTGATAGATTGAGGAATGCATTTGTAGTGCCATGTTTGGAAAGGGGAATGTGGGCTAGTTCCTGCTGATCGGAATCTTCCAAAACTTTGACAGTTATATTCCCAAAACCACAGAAAGACTCTTTCATAAAAGTGGACAAACAACAGAAGACACTGCTGGTTATTCATCTATCGAAAAGAACCAAAAAAAGAGAACAGAAATGTGTTGAATATGATCAAGCCAACACTTTACTATAGGGGCTATTAGGTTTACACCAAATGGATGACAGTGCATCATCTTTAAGTTCATATGTGCCCTTACTCCAGGTGACAAACCATATGCAAATGAAGCCTGAAATGATGGGCCACACCCCCACTGCACAGGATAAGTAACCGCAGCCTCATTGGCCTTCACCGGCGAGGTGTGGATTGAGTCTCTAACACAGGGATTGTAGGGTTTCACATATAACAGAACATGTGATGTAAATTCTTCACTCGAAGCTTTGTGACCACTTGGGCCTATCCCTTTTAAGGCTTCTGGTGTGAATGTCATTATCATTTAGCTTGTTTTTGCCATCACAAAAGGACTTAACCGTATGCAAACCAGGCGAAAGCCAGCCCAAAATGATAATTTCCCCCAAAGCGATATGTCCTGTACTTATGGTCGGGATCAATTGCATGCACAGAAGCACCCACGTAGTTCAGATTCACTTGGCTTCAGAAACGAGGGCAAGCATGATGCTCTTGGCATAGACCAAGTATGGACAAAGACGGTATGCAAGATCCAGGGATGTAAAAGTATAGCCATAGCATAGGTACTAATAATGGCTGGCTTTAGTGTTTACATTTGGTTCTCTTTGGAGTGGCCCTGTGGCAGAAAAAAAATCTGTAAAACCTAAATATAAGAGCGTCCTCCGTTTTACTGTGGAAAGAAAAGGCCCCTTTCACGTTGCCTAGCTATCAACCCGTCAAAACACTGGCATTAACGGTTTGCTCCACCCTACAAGTAAAGCCGCGATGTTTCTTGAACTATCCCCGTCTAGAAAAGTAACAAATGTATGGCCTCCCAACCTCATGCGCTCCATGCCACATTAATCAATATTCTTCAAGGGGTCTCCTTTGAAGCCAAGCTCCAGTATTAGCTTGGCCTGTCTTCAGTCATTTGCTCTCCACCTTTCTCATGATGGCTCACTGTGGGTGTCTGATCAGTCAAGGCTTCCAAGCCTCAGCTCTTGTGGTAGCAGCCATCCTCTCTCTACTACCCAGCTACGCCCCAGGTCGCCAAGCCTCAGCTCTTGTGGTCGCAGTCACCCTCTCTCTACTACCCAGCTACGCCTCACATTCCCACACTCCATTGGCTGCTCCTTTTACTTTGCCAGGCCACGGAGCAGCACTGTCCAGTTGAATTTGTTTTTGAAGAGTTGGAATAAGTCGTTTATCTTTCTCTTCTAAACTCTGGTACCAAAAAGCTAAGCAAATAGTTAATATGCTTTGTCTGGGCCTTTCCCCATGACCACAAGCTCTGAACGGAATTGCAGTTACCATTGCTAACTGACTTAGGGCCTCATTACGACTCAGGCGGTAAGGGTTTTACGGCGGCGTAAACAGCGCCGACCCTTACCGCCTGAGTACGAGGTCCCTTAGCGCCATGGCGGACTTAACACCTGCTTTTAGCAGGTGTTAAAATCCATGGCGCTAAGGGACCATGGAGTTAATTACGCCACCGTAATTTACGGTGGCGTAATTAACGCGTTCCCCACTCCCATTATGCCCTATGGGGCAAAAATGGGAATGGGGAAGGGTAAATGGGGATTGGGGACTTACCGCCCCGCCAAGGTCGGAATGGGGCGGTAAGTCCGCCAACCACCATGGCGTAAACATAGTTTACGCCATGGTGGTAAAGTCACGGCCCAGGCGGTAATTTACCGCCTGGGTCGTAATGAGGCCCTTAGTATGATTTTGGGATTGCGTTATTTCCCATGCGGTCTTTGTTGGGGAGTGAAGCTATTAAGATGCAGCACCAGCGCAGGTAATAGCTTCATTTTTTCACAGGGACTACGTCCAGGCACATGCCTTCATGACTCTACTGACACAGGAGGACTGAAAAACACGATATAATACCATTACCTCCTGTCCTTTCAGTCACCTCCAAAGTTGCCCAGAGTCCAGATTTTTCAATCGGATGCGGCCGTGAAATGAGTGAGGCCACCCATCTGTTAAGGTAGAATTTCATTTGTGTGCACTATTTTACCCACTTGTGAGTCCCTCAGGACTTTTTGCTGGACTCTTGGATTTTTGATCAGTTCTCCTGAGTGTGTGGGAACCTTTTTCCCCACTCAGTCTTTTACTCTACCTCTGGCAACCTTGTTCAACCCTTTTGGTTGTATCTTTTTGGAATAATGCTTTCCTTCCCCTTTTAAGGAATCTGCAATGTATTATTGCAGCATGCAGCACTTTCAGTGTGGCTGGAAGCTCTTTGAGCTAGCCTTTTTATTTTCCTCGTGATAACTACTGTTTCCAAGGATAGGGGAATACTTTCTATCTTGTCTAACGTTTCTTTTGTAGAATTGGCACACCCCACCTTATGTGGAGTGCTGAGGCGACACAATGTATCCCTTTTCCACTCCTCCTGTAACTTTCTAGTTACAGTGGCAAGTTCATCTGCGTGACTGGTGGCAGTGGATGTTTTCTACCGATATTTGTGGAACGTACACGCATGCTGCTATAGCAACTGCGGTAAGGGACACATTGTACTAAAATGATGTCTGCCTTTTTTTTTTCGCCAACTCTTTACATGAGCCTCGTTCTTTGCGAAAGCCAGCCAAGGCTCTCAGAGTGCCTGAAAGGACAGTAAGTGGGGGAGGTGACCGAAACTCCCCTGATCTTTGACCTGTAGCGTGGCTGCCAGCCCCCAGATTTGCATGTATGGCTTGAATGGTGATTGGATGATCTAGCCATTTTTCCTGCATAAAGGTGAGAGTCCTGCATCAGCAATAGGAGTGTTTACCCATGGAACAAAGAATCCAAGGAAGAAGAAGAAGAAGAACGAGGACATCTGCAGTCATCTCCAGCGACTGTCAGTGACTGCTGGGTTACCGCTGTTGCGCCAACCTCCTCTTCTGATCGACAGCTAAGATCCAGACCAGATGACTTCCCCCCCTGCACTGGTGGGACCAGCCAGACTCGAGACCATCTGCATATTGCGCCATCCCTCAAAGAGCTGTGACTGTCCGGGCTGCAATTCCCCAATAGCCAGGGACCTGGATCAAATTGCTGTGCATCTTCTCCTGAAGTGCAGTTTCGGCTGGAACTTCGTGGGCTTCCTGCTGGATCTACAGTGACTGTTTTCTGCTGTGATACACCTCCCTGTCCAAGTCTGGGACCGAGAAACAGAGAAGTCTGCCCTGTGACAAACATTGCTGAACTGATGCCTGTGTTGAGTCCCAATGAGCTAGTATCATGAAGGTTGTCTGCTGGGTGTCCCATTGCAAGAAGCTGACCATTTGCTCCAAACAAAAGTTCATTTTTCAGCCTCCTGGCCAAGAATCCGAAGAGGAGCTGCTGTAGCCTCACCTGGGGACCCGCCAGTGACACCCTCACCTTTCTTCATGAAAAGGTGCTGTCCCTTTCCTAGGTACACACCGGGGTGCTTGCGTTGTTAAATCGGGCTCATCCTGAGCTTTCTAAGACACATTGAGGTGGAAAACCCAACTTGTTCTCCCAGGCCTAACGACACTTGTACTTTGGTCTACAATAGTCCAGTGGGTCTGCCTGACCTCCCTAAACCACCCGTTAACTAAACATTTTATCTACCTGCAACATAGATGAAACCTGCTATTTTGACAACTTTGACTGTGTCTGCCTTTCTTTTTTCCTCCGCCCAGAGGCCCTCATCACTCAGTGTCCTCACTGACTTTGAGACTCACATTTCCCAGATAGGGCTGGACTTTCTAAACGTATGGGTTGCCTAAAGTACTTACCAGTATCTGTGTTGCTTACCTTAAATGTTGGTTATAAGAAATTATTAGGTGTGGCCTGAGGTCTTTGTACTTACCTACGCCCTTCTCCCTCCTGGACTAAGCCTGGATGCTCAGCCACTGCTACTAAACCTTTTGGGTAGTTTGGGCCAAACCTAAGAAGTGGAGCCCTGTACACCTCCGAGTGAGTATTGTACAGTCCTACTACAGGTGGACTTAAACTCCCTAACACCATCTACTGACAGCACGTACGTACGTACGTGTATGTATGTGTGTGTAGGGGGGGGGGCGTGTGTACCAGCCATGCTGCTAGTGCGTGGGAAAGGGAGGGAAGCAAGGTGGATGCAGTGCAGAGGTTAGTATAGGGGACTGGCGGCAATCGTACATTGTTGACTTTTTTAAGTATTCTTTTATTAGCTTCAATATAATAATAGAGAAGCAATCACAAACCGCGTCCATACTTCTTAACTGTTCTCTTCCTAGAATCACCACAAGCCTCAACACACGTACAGCAATTCATTCCCTATTAAAATGTGTAATTTACCAACAGTTGATTCAAGTCAACTACATTCTCACTGGGCAGGACACGGCCCATGTCCAGATATCATATATTCTAAAAGGGAGGCCATAATTCGCTGACCTTTCCAGCATAGCTACTCCCACTTGCTGTTAACGTCCCCCTCTCCAGGATCTGCCAGACCCACGTTAACAGCAGACGTATCTCTGGCAACCCCGAACCCCACAGAGATGAGATCATGAGTGTTGCTGCCAGGTGAGGATGAGCTATTGAGTGAACCCCTGCAGCAGAGAGCTGCAAGCACTCCTCGTGCTGGGCCCCCATAGGATCTGTACTAGGTGTTTGTGGTAGAGGGGTGACACCCATTATACTCTTCACCTCAGATCTCACCTCAAAGCAGAAGATTCATAGATGAGGATACCCCCATCACACATGTAGGACCGAAAGATGCAGTCTGCATCCCTTGCAGCACAGGTCACTATAGAGTGTTATAAACTGGTCCAGCTTATAATATCACTGGTACACAATTGTATACAGCGCTTCAGCATTTTGGGTGCATTTCATTGTGTTGGCCTGCTTAATGTCTATTCCCTTCCTTGCTGCCTCATTTATATCCATTGCAATTCTATGCACCACTTCTCTATGTATCTAGACCCTCGTTATGGTCTGTCATTTAGGATTTTATGTACGGCAAAATCAGGCCTCTTGTGGCAGTTGCGTGTTGTATGTGGGCTTCAAATACTGTGAGCTTTCTTGAGGCTTCTACCTTCTTTGTGTAGCACCCAGTGGCGTAACACAAGATTTGAGCCCCCCCCTGCAAGCCATGCTGAGCCCCCCACTCAGCAACAAATCACGGGTCGCGCCACACCATACTCTGGACCGGCCTAGATTACCACACTTGTGCAATACGCACAAACGTGCTGCTGAAGGGGTATGACACACACTGTACTAGGAGAAAGATATAAATATGTGTTTTAATGCAATATACAGCACACTTTCGGAGAAAAATTGGCTAAAAAGCCACAGTGTTTGCTATTGTTTTGTAGGGTAACACTACATGCAAGTCACCAACAGTGTACATGAACATGAATGCTTTGCTATTAGAAATGCCATGCCACAATGAAAACATGTCCAACTGGCCGCACAATGTAGACCAGTGTAGACACGCAATAACATTCCAGTAAAGCATGCCAGGCCACATTTAGACATAGCTAGACTGGTGCACCAAAATAACAGTCGAAGCAATATGACTCATCAAGAATAGAGCACATATTCAAGCCTGCGTCTCTGCAGTCTCTAACAACACGACTCAACCCTTTCAAATCTGAAAGGAACTGGCCAATCCTGTTGCGGTTTTTACCTCTCCTGTTCCATCAACAGGCCCTCGGTACGCCTTTGGCCTCTTGCTTCTCTGCTAAAACTCAGGACATCCTGTCAACTATCTCCTCTTCCTCTCCCTCTTCCTCTCTCGGCCCCCCTTTGGCCATCTCTCCCTCTCCTCCTCCATTCCTCCTCTTTCTCTCTAACACCTGACGAGGTTTCTAGACAAGTCCCATCTATGGAAGTGTTGTCGGAACAGGTGCTCGGCCGCTCCTCCAGAACCATCAAGGACCATATTGACACCCTTGCTCCAGCCTTGGCTGATTTCCTTAATCATTCTTTTTCCACTGGAACTTTCTCCTCTCCCAAACTCTTGGAAAAGCTGGCCATCTCCCAGCTTACTCTCCACACTGAATCTGTTGGTTGTCTCCACGATCATCAGTCTGATTTAAGAGCTGCCAGAGGCACGGAAACTGCTCTCCTGAACACCTGTGAAGATATGATCTCTAACCTTGATTCCAGCATTCCTCCTGTCCTCATCCTCCTTGAACTTTCCTCTACTTTCGACATGGTCAACCATGCCATCCTGATCAATAAACTCCATGAGAACCTGGGCATCATGGATCAGGCCCTGGAGTGGCTGAACTCCTTCCTCTTGGACCACTCATGCCAGGTCAAACTTGGTCCCTTTCACTCCATCACCTCTCTCGACCTGTGGCATTCCCCAGGGCTCTATCCTCTCACCCTGGTTTTTCAACCTCTACTTGGCCCCTTTGACCCACCTGATTTCTACCTTCTCCTCTAACTTTCAGTGTTATGCGGATGACACTCCGCTTTCCTTCAGGCATCCCTCAGCCTACTCTCCTCTCTCGCTCATTCCTGATGTCATCTTCAACTCCAATCTCTCTTTCTCTCCTCACATCTCCGACGTAGCCAAGAAGTCCCACTACCAGCTGCACCTCCTCAAAGGGACTCTTCTCTTTCTCACTTTCCCCCAGAAGCTCACTGTCTCCAGAGCCCTGAATCTCTCTAGGCTGGACTACTGCAACAGCCACTTTCTCAATCTGCCTTCCTCTGCTCTCCACCCTCTGCAACTAATGCAGAACAGGACTGCGAGTCGTATCCTTGGCCTCAAGCCCAGGGACTGTATCTCTCCAGCCATGAAATCTCTTCACTGGCTCCCGGTGGCTGCAAGGATCAAGTTCAAGACCCTTTTCATTGTCCATGTAACGCTCACCTGATTCCCACGGAGGCGCAGGTCTGGCTTCGAGTGCTGATGCTTCTTCAATGGTGAAGCGCAGGACTCTGTAGATGGACAGGAAGGGCCCCTCTACTCTGGCTTCTCTGGCTCGCAGGAATATTCCCCTGTGCGTGAAAAGGGAGTATTACCTACTGACTGAGTTATGCTCAAGCCTCCCACTCTCTTCCAACCCTCCACGATACCCTTCCACGATTCCCCGTGAAGTCTCACCTTAGGGTCAGGAAGGATGAGCTCTCCATCCTGCTTCCGATGCAGGGGCGCGTTGAAACCCAGTTACTTCACTGGATTGAGGATTGATGGGAGTTCAGGTAAGCTTGACTATTCAGGTAAGGCTCTGTAAAAGTTCTGTTGCAAGTTCAAAAGTCCAAGCTTAATAATAATGTTCATTTTCTTTTTCCCCTTAGGGGCCGGGGTTCGGAATGCCGGAGATATGGCGCCGACCCGAAGTGAAACGTGCAGTTCCAGTAAATGACAGGTAAGTTCTGGATGAGCGCTCGGGTAATGTCTTTGCATTCGCTCATTCAATGTCTTTGTCTTTTTTCCCCATAGGGGCCGGGGTCCGGAAAATGCCTGGAAGCGGCAAGACCCGAAATGAAATGGGAATGACCCAACAGGTAAGTCTTAGAAGGAAACTGAGCTTTTCCTATTCCCTTCCTTCTCTCACCTTAATTTTGTCTTTTTCTCTCTAGGCTCTGGGAAGTGGCTGTGGATCCGGATGATCGCTGCTGAAGATGGTGGCATCCAGGATAGGTGAGTGAAATGCAGCGCTGCAGCGATCGTAGCGAAATGCTTTTAAAAATGATGTCTTCCTTTTCAGGATCGTCGGTGTGATGTCTCCGTGGTGCTGATTTAGCAGGTAAGGTCTTTTGTCTCCCTTTGCAGGTGACCCAGGATACTGACAGGAGTGGCTGAGGTCCAGATGCAGGAGCCGACACGGTGAGCGTCCAGCTGCGAGGAGCAGAACAACGAGAAGCGTGAGTTGCTGATCGGGTGTGGTTTAAATAGCTTTGGAAGAAGTTCCAAGTGTGTATCCTTCCACCGATCAGGTATGTATCCTTCCCCGACCACACCCGGGTGGAAAGTAGTCCCACAGGTAAAGTAGTTCCATTCAGGCCTCAAGAGGGCCTGGATGTGGCAGCATGGTCTGCATCAGGTAAGTGCACATTAAAACACTTGAACACATGTCTAGCTTTATGAGCCTGGCGCCTAAGGCGCCAGGACAGAGGTCCAACATGAGCCTGGCGCCTAAGGCGCCAGGACTGCGTCCAAAGGGCCCCAGCTTGGGCCCGCTGGCACTCCCCTGGGGGAAATGATGCCTGCCTCTGGGGTTGCTGGGTCGGACCTGGCTCCTTGGAGGTAGGCATCATGACAGTCCACAAGGCTTTTTGGGGCTGGGATCTGCACTACATCCTACGCTCTCTTCCAAAATACCTTCCTTTTCGAGCCCTAAGGGTTAGATGCTTCTCCAGGCAGAGAGTGGGCGGTGGGGGGGTAGATCCCTCCCCCCTGCAGGTGCCTCCCTCTGGAATAGCCTCCCTGCCCCTCCCAAACTCGAGCCGGACCACCTGAAGTTCCAGAAGCAGCTCAAAACATTCCACTTCTCCTCTGCTTTCTCTCTCTCCCTCCCCTGCTGACCTACCTGTCTGCTGTACCAACTGGTTGCTTGGCTAACCTCAGTCTCTCTGAGTCCAGGCTCTATCTTGATCAGTCACCCTTGCACTGCCACCGGGCCTACCACGCAGTTAGGGGCTGTAACTGTAACCCTACAGTCCCTTCTTCTCCTTGAACTACCCAGAGCCGCGCTGCCCTGGCTGCACTTACTCAGAGCATTGCTGCCCTGTTTTCCCCTCCCCTCTCCCTTGCACTTCCCCCCTCCCTTTACCCTTGCACTTCTCGTTCTCGCACTTGCACTATCTGAATGACGCAAGACTTAGTAAGATAATTTGTCTTGTCCTCCCTCGGTTTTCATTCCCTTGTCTTGTCGTGCCTAAAAACACTTGTGTACAGGCGCGTTATATATGACTTATCATATCATTTTATCACAGATGCCCAGAAAAATATACAGTGCTGCAGTAAGAAACGGCTAGACTGGCAGAACCCAAATGCCAGTCTAGCCGGGTAATTACACTTAGCAGGACTGCTTTATTAGAAATGCCCAGTTAAAAAAAGTCATACCAAACTGAGGAATGACTAGACTGGCTGCTCCAAAATGCCTCTCTAGCCACTAATATCACATATCATGCCTGCTTAGCATGGACATGGACGACCATTATGATTTATTGCAAGATCCCACCCCCTCCACACATCCCCTCTCCCTCCCATCCCCTACCCCAACCTCCAAAATCAGCTCATTGGCCCAGAATTACCTCCACATCCCTCTTTCTTGTCCTAGTGCTTGCGTATAAGGCTCCTTGCCTCATAGGTAAGTACTGGGATGGGGAAGAGTGGGACCAGGAGTAATGAGGATTACAGGTAGCTAACTCAGGCATTACCTTCATGTACCTCTACCTCAACCCAGTACTTGTGTATGAAGCATACTGACTCATACACAAGTACTGGGATGAGGAAGAATAGGGCTATGAGTAATGAAGATTACCAATAAGTAATCAAGGCATCAAATGCAAGTAGTGGTGCAACACCATTGAGCTGACTGGGCTTCTGCACTCCACCCCCCCCTGAAATTGTGGGCTATGTTGACTTGACCTGGCTGACCTACAGAGCAGTTGCCGGACAGGAAAGGACACAGATGTTAAACAGCACCTGGGTTTCGCTGTTAACAAGGGCCCGGCCTAGCAATTACTAATGTACAGCATTTCACTGTTAGTACCTGCATTCAAATGCCAATTTTTTTAAAGCAATTGAAATTGTGATGTGGGTTTAGTACTTGCATGCCAGGGGAGTGATTGGAAGGGTAGAGCGGGAACAGGAGAACAGTTATTCTCACAACAGTCCATAAGTGGGTGCTTTCAGACTTAAAGGAGAGAGTTAACTGAACATTGAAGCTGCACTAGAATAGTCTCATTAAAATGCGTAAAGAAGTTAGATTCCCCCACACAAATAAGTTTGTTCCTCCCCACCAAATGTGAAGTTAGCACCTCTACCAACATTTGATGCACACCCAGACAGCCACCCATACATTTCAGTGTGCACCCTTTCACCATACAGGCACACCCAGGCAGCCACCCGTACATTTAAGTGTGCATCCTTTCAACGTACATGCACACCCAGCCACCCATACATTTGTGTGCACCCTTTCACCATGCACTCACACGGGCAGCCACCTATACATTTAAGTGTGCACTCTTTCACCATACATGCACACCCAGACAGCCACCCATACATTTCAGGGTGCACCCTTTCACCATTCAGGCACACCCAGGCAGCCACCCATACATTTGTGTGCACTCTTTCACCATACACGCACACATGCACACGGCATGGGGTTGAGGGGAGCCATAATACTTCAAAAATACATTGGCCTAATTACAATTTTGCTGGTCCGGTAACAATGGTGCTGGTAAGCTACCGGCACTGCTGTTACCGGACCGGCAAACTACGAGGTCTGCTCGTGGGTGCCTTTTTGCCCGCCAGGCCTAACCTGGTGAGCAGACCGGCACCCGCGAGCAGTCCATGTCGGATGCACCTGCACCATTCACAAATGGTGCCGGTGCATCCGTTACGGCTCCCCCATTCCCATTGAGCCCTGTGGGGCTTAATGGGAATGGGGAAGAATATTTTCCATCGCCCGGAAATGGACAATTACCGGGTCTGCCGGGGTTGTAATACCCCGGTAATCGCCCATTCCGGGTGCAAGAAAAAAAAACGACTCCAGCGGCAGCTGGGCCTGTTTTACCAGCTTGGCTAAAACCAGAGTCGGAATGAGGCCCAATTGTTTCTTTTTCAAGTCACTCTGACTTCATAAGGAAATTGTTTCTGTTAAGGACTGAACCATAATGGAAATAATGTCTTTATGAAGGCAGAGTGACTTCAAAAATAAACTATTTTAGAAATCATAGGGCTTCCCCCACCCCATGACATGGAGGCCTCCAGCCTGGAGTCTTCATGTCATGGGGTGGGGGTAGCGCCCAGACTTCAAAAAGAAAGTTTCTTTTTGTATTGACTCTGCCTTCATAAAGAAATTATTTTTGTTACAGAAATAATTTCTTTATAAATGCAGAGTGAAGTCAAGAAACATTTTGTTTTAAATTGAAAACATTTTTTTTCTATTTTTTTTTTTTACTCCAAGTGGGGCCCCTTCCAGGACATGTGGTCACGGGGCCCCCCGCACCGTGGGGGCTGCGGGGCCACTTTTATGCCAGTGGTAGCACCATTTGATGCATTTGGCAGTGTGAAAGTATTTTACCACCACCAGCTAGACCACTTTGCATTTTAAAATTATTTCCATTCCCCCTCTACAAAGAGGTGCCATAGATGAGTACATACTCCCTCCTCCTATGTAGCCAAACCTTTGTCTCTCAGAGCTGCTGAAAAGTTACTGTTTTATTGTACAGGTGCACACAGTGTGGAAATTAGGTGTGCAGACCTTCAACCATCACATCCCACATCTCCAGTTTCATTTTTGGGTTTGGTTTTATGCAAACCATTAACTCCAGTGTTCGTCTTGATCTACTGTTGTATCGTGTCCACATACATTGCCCAGTTCTGAATTGATCCTGAAGACTCAGTCCTTTTCCATTTGTTTGATTTTTTTTTACAATAGTATCTTTCTTTTACATTTTCTTAATTGTGATGTTTTCTTCTTTACAATTTCATATGTTACATTAAAAGAATGATACTAAATTTACTTTCAGTACATTCATATTATTCCATTTTGGTACAAAATCCAATTAAGGTTAAAATTAATGTTTCTCATAGGATCAGGTTCAATTTATCAAGATTCCAACATGTTGATAGCCATGAAGATATCAAATTCACATAAAGAAATAAATCCCCATATTCAACTAGTGTCCTCAGAGTGTAGTAACCATGAAGCATCAAGTTCACATAAAGAAATAAATCCCCATATTCAGCTAATGGCCTCAGAGTGTAGTAACATAGTTGTACTTTTATGTTCATTAGTTGTCAATGTGTTAGGAGAAACTCTTAGTCCTCTATATCACTATTTTCTCACTCTCTAGCTTTAATGGATACTCGAAAACTTCAGCCTGTCCACTTGCTTGTTTGTTTAACATATACAATCCGGAATATTCCATTAATTTGTCTCCATCAGAATATTTCACCTATCTTTTTCCAAAAGTACATAAGTAGACACATTCGTGCATTTCAACATAATGATTCGCGAAACATAGCTAACTTTTGCTGTAATTCTGCGCCAATAACACGCAATAGTCTTGTCAAAGATAGCATCAACGTTACACTTGTGCCCCACATACAACAAACCCACAACCATTCCTTCCCACCTGGCATGGAACTGATGTTGATCTCGCATCAGAATTGCGATGCATATCAAACTACTTGCAATATACAGTAAGATGTTTAAGTGTTTCTTTTGTTGACACATTCACACAAAACCAACAATCACCATGGTTCTCCCCTTTGGGTTTCTTACACCAGTGTTGTATTTTTTCGTGTGTAGGGAACTGGTTTAATTTGGAGCGTAGGTAAATATCGCTGTCCTTCCTACCTGGAAATTGAGTCAAGGATCTCGATCTGGGAGTATACTTGGTGATGAACTGTGCAATTTCCGTGTACGATTTGAACTTTGATAGGGCCTCAGTAGTGCTGATCCAGTCTTGTTCATACAGCTTTTTTTTAACGTAATTGGGAGGCAACCGAAGATCATCAGTTGTAGCATTGATGTTGTCTAGTAGACATAGCATTTCCTCATGGTATATTTTGATGGATTTTGGATGTTGTTCAACCATCATCCTCGCTATATTCTCATATAGGGAGTTCTGCTGAGGGTCAAGCATTTTGGCAAAGTTATTGAGACGCCTCCAATTGAGGCGGGCAGCAAGTTATATTAATCCAAGCTCATGGCGTAGCACTGCGCAGGGGATGGGGTGAGCGAGTCTCAAAGTTTTCTTCCAAATCAAGGCCTGAGCCTTATTTAGCTCAGGACCAATTTTCATGGGACATATGTCTAAGCCATACAACACTACAGCTTCCACTTTCAGGGTATACAATTCAAATAAGGGAATCATAGAATATTCGCAATATCTGTTGTATATGATTATCATTTGCGATTGTAGAGGTTTGATTTTATCCTGTATCATTGATTTCCACATATTTTTAGACGCAAAATTGGATAAGCTGTAGCCAAGATATTTTACTACTGGAGATCGTTGTATTTGGGAGCCATCTAACGACCATTTATATGCGACAAATTTCTTCCTTAGTTGGTTGAATACAATGATATTGGATTTTGCTGCGTTTGCTGTTAGATTGTGAGAGTGTGCGTACGTTGCAAACATTTCTATTTTTTTCTGCAGCCCAAATGGTGTCAAGTCAAATAGTAAAATGTCGTCCGCAAACGCCAACCACTGTATTTTGAGGTTCCCAAGCCTTGCAGGATAGACAACTTCCCTCTGCCATATATCATCCATGTCAGACAGGTATGCTTTGAACAGTGTCGATACTAAATTGCATTCCTGTCTGACACCGATGCCGGTTGAAATTGCCTCGGTCAGAGTTCCCTGTTTGGAGATGTGGATACATACATGAGTGTTTTCATGCAGCAATACCAATATATGAAGAAGCGTGGAGTCAAACCCCCTCTAAGCTAGTTTGGACCATAACAGGGATCGTATGACTGTGTCGAAGGCAGACGTTAGAGCCAGAGATGCCATATAGATCGGGCCGCATTCGCCTTTTTTTGATTTTGCTAGCAAATGTGCTAAAATAGTGGCATTCAATGGCGTACCCATTGCGCAGCGAAATCCCACTTCAAATCTTGATAACATGTGATTATGTTTCATGTGGAGTTCTAGATCTTTAAGAATGAGAATAGAAAATAGCTTCTCCGAAGTGTCTAGTAGAGCAATAGCTCTATTGCTCGCTGGATCTTCACGCCTGCCTTTTTTCCATATGGGAACCACTATGGCTTTGTTCCATGAAGTTGGAATTTTTAGGGATTTCAAGATGTTGTCATATTTGATTTTACATATTCGAGCCCAAAAACTAGGGTCTTGTTTCATTACACACGCTGGTATTCCATCTGGTCCTGGAGCTTTTGAGTATTTCAGTTTTTCTATTGCCCATTCTATCGCCTTTTCTAACCAGGGACAGGCTGAAGTTTTTTATGTGGAATTGCATATCCAGTGATATTATGGGAAAATCTAGAGGGCAATTGATATTTATTTTCGAAAAAGCTGGTCCATTTTGTTCCCGATATAGGAGATTCTAACCCATCTTTTCTTTACTCCACCCCAATACGGAGCATAGTCCATACCGACCTCCTATCATTGGTGCAAAGATAGGATATCATATCTTGATTAGCTCTATTTTTCAAGTTCCATTTTATGTTACGACATTTGTCGGTGTACATATTGCACATTTTTCTTTTCAAGTTTGTAAATTCCTCAATATTGGGACAGGGCTTCTTTAATTTGCGGATATGTCTATTTTTCACACATTTTAGTTGGTGTATTTCACTGTTGCGAGGTGGACAGAAATAATTACCCTGTGTTTGGTTAGGTCCATCTAGCAATAGCAGTGTGTCTGAGATTATCTCTGAAAGAGTCTTCTCTGTTCTATAGGTGTCACAATTGGCTTGGAATATTGAGTCTGACCATGGGATTGCTGCTTTGATCATTCTGTTTAGTTTACGGCATAAATTGTCATTCCATCTGATGGAAATGGCGGGACGGTCAATCTCTACATGAAATAGCATTGGATCCCTCGGAAATGCTGATACCTTCACCCTGATATTTTTGAAGTGATGTTTGAGAGTTTGGTGCTTCCCTTTAGAGGAAAAGGTCAGATGGTTGTGATTGCCTAACAGGTTTCAGTTCACCAGATGTTGTTACTGCAGCAAGAGGTTGATCAGGTCCATTGTTCTTCCCAATTGTGGATACTGATACCCCTTTTGCTGTCAGTTCTTTACTGGTTGTCTGAGTTGCATTTTTTGTTTTATTGGTTTTTCTTTTCTTTGCATTCTTAGTTTTGTTTTCCTCATCATTTGAGTTTGCCAAGTTTGTTTTTTCTATCTGAAGTGCTTTTTTACTTTCATCATCTAGCTGATCTAAATCGAGAGTACCCTCCTCAACTGCATTGACACCCTGGGTGTCTCCTGTCTGCTTTCCTTTGTTGTCAGCAGAAGAGAGATTCCCTGAGTCTGTGGCGCTACTCATATTCACCTCCTTTTTGATCCGTAGTTTTCTTTGTAATTGGCGCGTGTGCATGTGGTTTTGTCTGCGAGACATGTAAGGGCCCGAAGTGAATCCTTTGTTATTGGTGGGTATTGATGAGAAGCCCATACTGTTTTGTTCCTCATCCCTTTCACCTTCATTTTCTTTCTCAATCATCTCAATTAAGACCGATGGACTGTCACTAGTTGCTCCATGTATAGGTTGGTCGTGAAGTGGAGAGTGAACAAAGGAAGCGGATGAGAGGGATGGTAATTTACTTATCAGAGTAAGCATAAGTTCCAACATGTTTAGTTTTAAGTGGATTGCATCTGTGTCTGGGTGTGTTCCATCGGACACCTCACCTTGTGTGCCTTTAGTCAGCACTGATTTTTTGTCCAACACGTTTGCGTAAGATCTTGAGGAGGCCACAAAAGGTTTCTCCGAGAGGTTGGTTTGTGCTGATCTCGACTGCACTATGAGTTCTTCAGTTTGTGAAGCTGCTGACTTGACAGAGCCTTTCCCTTCTGCTTCCAGTTTACTCAATTTTGGGACATCTGTTTCCTTCCTTCCCATCAAATACCATTCTATCTTGCTTCTATTCATGAGGGTCTCTTTAGATGACTATTTTAATTCTCTTAATTCCAAATGTGTACGTTTGTGCCCCATATCTAATAAGTTGAGAATCCTTGTCAATACAGGAAATGCATGTTCTGCGTTCATTGAGTGCGTTACTTGTGCCCATGGATGCAATTTGAGACGCCTCATGAGCTGCCAGAGACATCAATTCCACTGGACTGGAGCAGGCTCTGGCACCATCAACAGCAGATTGATTTTCCTCATAGGTGTGTGAATCTTTGCTATCTGCAGGCAAGGATGTAATCAGTGCAGCTGGGGCAGAGCCATGAGAACCCGCCAAGGATGGAATGGAGCTATCAATGTCTGCACATCTTGCTCCAAAAAGATGTACTTCCTCGGTCGCTCCATACCTAGGATTGACGGGAGTAGATGGCCCCAACGACATGCGAACACGTTTGCTCAACTCAGCAATTATGGTGGGAGCTAGCATTGAATCATCCGAAATGCCCGGATTAGGCATCTCACCTGGCCCAGTTGCGGCTGGTGTAAAATGATGTTCTTCTCGTATGCTCAGAAAGTTGTGTTGGATTGAGCGTTCCCCATCATACATTTCTTTTAATGGGAAGGTGACTATACCATGTGTGTGTGTACTAGATGTATGCACTAACACGTGTACTTAATTTATGGCACTCACGGCTAAGTAAGTGATGTGTTTTAGCAACTTCTCTGTCTGCTTTTGTTACGTACACGTGATTGTAAAGGTAAACTTAAAGCGTTAACATTTGCTATTCACCATTCAACTAGAATATACCAGAAATTCAGCATGCAGAAATTGAAATAAGGATGACCAGTTGACAAGCAATAATTCTTAAGCACTTTTAAATGGCACAAAGAAAGGGACTGGGTCCCTCCTCACCGTCCTCAACGCCCGAACAGCCCAAACAACACTGCCAGGCACTTCCGGGGTGCCTGTGCCGAGTTGTAGGCTGTACAGTGGGCGGGTGCAGAGGGGGGGAGTTCCCAGGATTGATTGACAGGTCGTCTGTGAAAAACAGAAAAGGGACACTTAAGTATGTGTATTAGGAAAAGCACAGAAATGCCCCAAGAATCCACAATGGTAGTAGAAATGTCCCAAGAATTACCAACACAAAGGACCCAAATGCTCAAGTGCCATAAAGTCAAGTTTGTAGGCAGTAGAAATAATTACTTGAATCACAGTGGCTAGGAGCTCCTCTGTGTTACGGGTGCCGTGAAGAGACAGTGCTTCCTCTTACGGACGGCGTCGGAATCAAAATGAAAAGTCCTTGTAGGAGCGATGCATGAGACTGTAGATGCTCAGAGTCTCAGCCCAAACAGCACTTCCAGGCACTTCCGGGGACTTGGGACCACCCTCAGCTGGGCCACTGCTTAGTATCTGTGCAGATCTGGGACTGTCCCTCTTCTTTTGTATTTGGATTCCCAGGGTCTTTACCCCACCACCACAGATGCATGTTATAATGCCCAGGTGGCACCCTCTGGGACCTTCCCAGTTACATGGATCCTGATGGCATGAAACAAGTATAGATGCCTTCCAAACCCTTCCAGCCTGCCAGGTTTAGCTTGACTGAGTATAGTGGCCAAGGACAGTTTGCACTACACAGATAGTGAGCCTATATCAGGAGTCACCTTAATTCCCAACTATTTAATGGAGTTGGGGCACCCCCGAAAAGGGTTACTTTTTACATTCCCTCTACCCACGTTTGGAGATCATCCGATTAAAAAGAATTTGGATTCATTAGTGTTGACCTTGAATCCAGAGACTTTCCCATATGCTTCAACTTCAGAACGTGCTACTCCCTGTGGTCAGATAACAATCACCACATCATCTGAAAGCAAACATACCTTGTGTATTATTTTGCCAATGGTTATCTTCCATTCTAGAGCATTAGTGTGAAGAGGGGCAGCCCTGTCCCATCCCTTGGTGGAGAGATAAACTGATCCCAATCCTCGCAGGGGGTTGTTATCATTTGCTACAATAATACCAGTCATACAAGGGCCAAAGTTTAATTTCTCCAGGACCTTTTCTTAAAACCCTCAATCTACCTGAGAACCCTCAGTCTATCTCTTAAAAGCTTTCTCTCCGTCTAATGCCAACAGGGCTAGCTCAGGGTCTCAATTGGCCTTGTACACTAGATAGAGGACTCTGCGGGTATTATCAAATGCGTTTCTCGGAGTATCAAAGTCAGACTGACCTGGTTGGACCAGATAGGGCTTAAAGGTATCAAGACTGTACATGAGTAGGTGTGTAAAGATCTGGGCCTCTATATTGATGAGTGCTAGGGGTCTGCACCACAAACACTCCACAGGGTCCTTGCCCTGCTTTGGGAGAATGGTAAGGTGAGCCTCCAGCATTGATTGAGCCAGGCCTTTGCCTTCCCTCGAATAATTCCATAAATCAGTAAATGGCTTGGCTGTCAGGGAGTCAACACCTTATGAAAGGATGGTGATAGGCCATCCGGTCCTGAACTTTAAGTAGGCTGAGACTTTTTTTGCTGCTTTTTTATGGGATCTCTAGCTGGGCATTGGAGAGTTTAAAGAGCACATTCAACTCCGGGTAGCTGTTTTTCACTTTTGCTCTGTCCTGTCTAGAGTATCTGCCTTTTATAGATTGAAAAAAAATATTGAAAGCGCTCGCCTATGACTTTCTTCCCATCATCCAAACACCTGGATTCTCCAATGGTGCAGATGAACACTGTTGGGTCAGAATCCCATTTTTCAGGCGTCTTGCAGGTAAGTGTTGGCCCCGCTCATTTCCCTCCTTCCACCCGCCTTCCAACCTGCCCCCTCGCCTAATTGGGCATCAGAGACCCATTTAGAGCACATGTCCAGGGCAGCCCCTGCCTGTGCAGCCCATGGTGAAGGACCTGAGGTAAAGGACAGCAGCTCCTGAAGAAGCAGCTTCAGACTGTGTTGGCCCGTGTTTGCCTGTGGTGCCTGCAGCTGACAACCAGCAGCGTCTGACCAGGTAGGAGACCTACACCTGCTGCTCTTCTGTGAAGTGTACATACTCGTCAAAATTAATTGTAACCCCTCCTGTTGAGTTGTTTTGCTATTAGATTTGCCTCTAACCAAACGATGCATACTAATTAGCCCTTTTTGCCTTTTGTGTTCCTGCTACTGCTGCTATTGTACCTACCGTCCCCCCCCGCATTAGGCCCTCTTTCCATCTATCCAGGTGTCCCAAATCTAGGCACTGATATTTCAACGACCACTTTTGCATTTACTGTTATTGTACTTACTGTTTTCCCCTGTGTTAGGCCCTTTTTCCCTCTGTCCAGATGTTCCAAATCTAGGCACTGATATAACATCGACTGCTTTTGCATTTGCTGTTGTCCCCCTGCTAGGCCCTTTCTCCCACTATCCAGGTGTCCCATATCCAGGCGCTGCTATTACATCTACTGCCTTTGAATTTAATGCTGCCATCTTAATTTTGGTACCTTGCCACAGATACCTTACGTCCCTGCCCTCTGGACGAGCAGCCACTCTCTGAACCCCACATCGCTCGGCTGCTAGACTACTCCATCCCACAACCGTGACTGGCATCCCCTCCCAGATGGAGATACCACATCAACAAAGACTACCTCTCCGGCCCCTTATCCACGCCCCTTCAGCACCATACCCTTCCCCCATAACTCTCCCCCCGGCGCATAACCTCCGCTCTAGCACCTAACTTCATGAACCCCCCTATATCCCACATCGGGTCGCCACTTATGACTCTTGCCCCCAAACACAGATACACTCTGAACGCCCTCACCCACCCCCCAACCATCTTTCCGCCTCTAACTCTAAGATCAGAGGAGTGGTCTGGCATGCCAACCAACACACGCCAAAAACCCTCATCCCACACACCTCAACCCACCCGAACATATCGGCCTCCCTCGACCCCCTGACATCTATTGACAATGAGCCCCTAATCCCCGTCAACACAACCAGCGCAATCTCAAACTCTCAAGCCAGAGGAGCACTCTGGCACTCCAAACATCATGTGATGCATGCCACTACCACAGCTTCTCTATGCTCACTCAGGAATCTTCTCCCCCAGACCAATACCCCCACCTCAGCCCTCCCTGCCACTGCCAATCCCCCTCTACCACACACCCACTCGTGTAGAGCTCTGCATCACTCCAACATTGTTATCCCTCCACCGACACACTCCCATCCAGGCCCCCTACCTCAGTCCCACACTTCATCACCCCCGACAGTTCTCCCTCAAAAACCCAGCACCTCCTCGACAGCGTGATCCCTCAAGGACAACCGCAGCCTGCAAACTCTGCACAGCCTGCCACCCCCCCCATCTTCACCTATGATACACTTTGACCTTACTCCCCATTGCACCAGCGCCTACTTGACCCCTGCCCACAGACCTCCCCCTTCATACCCTCTTCCTTCCCTGAAAGTAGCATGCCTCGCCCTTTCTAAAACAGGTGCCTCATCCGCTTCTCACTCTGAACCGTCTACCCTCTCTCACACTCCTCTGGCAGCCAAACCCACAAAACGTGGAAATGGTGACCGGCCCTCTCCCTTGACTCTCCATACTTCAGCACAGCTCCATCGTTCCAACCTCCCATCCTTTCCTACCCCTACCATCAGTCACTCCCCTACCCTCTCTCCAGTACACCTAAACCCCTAGTGCCCTCCAGACTCAAACCATACACAACTCGTTCAACCCCTCACACCACACGTGCACCACTCACAACCCTCCCCCTGGTCCTTCCCACCACATTGCTCGCATACCTACCACCGCCTGCCTACTCTTCCCGCTCCCCAGCAACCTAACCCACTCACCCAACCCTCGAATAGTACATGCATCCAGATCCCCCCTATTCCCCCTTAGTCTGTCTCAACCACCCAGACTGATCCTACCACACCTCCCATCTCACTGGGCACCCATGTCCACCGAGCATTCCCTGCGACGAGCATCATAAAAATCACCTCACCTCATGAAGTCACATGCCTCATTTTCAATGCCCGCTCCAGAGTATCGTTGACTTCCTATCTGCTGACAACCCTGACCTCATTTTTATCACTGCAACTTGGTTCTCCAACAATTTTGCCCCAGTCGCGCACAAGGCCTTCCCCCTGGCTACTCGCTTATTGCCCACAACAGATCTTCTAGAGGTGGCGGAGTGGCAATACTCTACAAACCTCATTTCTCAATCTCACTTGATGAAACCCAGGCATGCAACGCTACCTGTGAATCCCTTCTAGTAAAACTCTTCCTACCACCAACACTCACTCACAGCTTCCTATTCATACACAGACACCCTGGATATGACAGACATTTCACCAACAATCTCTGTGACTCAATAGCTACCATTCAGGTAAATCACACAACTCTCACACTATTGGGAGATTTCAATATCTGAATCGATATGTCCAACAAGCAACCTCCGTTCGACAGTCTTGACACACTCAAACTCTCCCGGCATATCACGGGTCCAACTCACTCTGGTGGTCACACCTTTGATGAGATCTTTAGCACCTATGACCTCGTCTCTATAGCCAGTCCCAACTCGCGTATCTGGACAGACCACTCTGCCATCCCTTTCTCTATCCACTCAGCCCCCCCTCCCATGGCTTCCCCTGCCCTGACTTTGATTGCAAATGCTGGAACAAAGTCAAAGTACTTCCCGACCGAGCTGAAGCCCTTCTACTCTGTCCACCAGCGACGCTGACCTGTGGTAGACCCTTAACCATCAAATCCTTTGACTCCTGGCTAAAATAATCTCTAATCCCCCTCATGCCCCACAGCCTCACGCAAAGGACCATCCCCAAAATGGTTCATGCCCCACCTGAAGGCTTTCAAATGTCAAAATAACTCTCTTGAGCGCAAATGGCGAGCATCTAAAACCACTCTCAGCAGATCTATATTCGCCCACCACCACCGTGACTACAAATCCAAGATCTGAAAAGCAAAAAAGGCCTACTACAATAAACAAATTCTGAACTGTGGCAGCAGCAGCAAAGAACTCCACAAGATCATCTCAGAATTTGTGAAACCTACTTGCACCTCTGCCCAAACCACCCCCACGCAAATGCTTTGAGATTCCCTTTCACTACATTTTTACAACACTGCACTTGACAGGATGGCAACCCGTAACACCAAACTCTCCACCCTCACCCCCTGCCCCAGCCCTACCTCTCCTGATCCTGTCACTCTGACGACTGCAATGCCAGCCTTTGACTCTTTCCAGCCCATCTCGAGAAACTAGTTCCTAGATCTAAAATCCTGCAGCAGACCCTCTGGATCGCCCCTTGACCTCTGGTCCACCTCTCTTCTGAAAGAAATATTCTCCTTTACTTGTGCAGGAGAACATGCAAGGTCCAATATAAATGATTCCCTCACTTCTGACACCTTTCCAGAGACTTTTAAAACAGCGCATGTCAAACTCCTTCTAAAAAAGGCAATCCTCGACCCCCTTCACCCTAAGAATGACAGGCCGATCTCCAACACCACATTTCTCGCAAAACTCATTGACTGGGCTGCATACTCCCAGCTCAACTGTTTTGTAGAATCCAACAAACTACTCGACTCGCAATCAGGCTTCAGGCCGCGCCATGGAACAGAAACCACTCTGATCTCGATCTGGGATGATCTCAAGGTCTCGGCAGACTCTGAGGGTTGTGCAGCGCTGATTCTCTTTGACACTGCTAACCATTTTATCCTCCTTGAATGCCTCCACTCCCTAGGAATCCGTGGCTCTGCAATCAAATGGATTGCCTCCTTCCTCAGCAACAGGAAACAAATCGCTTTCCTCTCCCCTGTTGTCTCAACTGCTCATGCTGTGAACCGTGCAGTACCCCAATGCGCCTGCCTCTGTGTTCTCCTTTTTAACCTCTATCTGACCACGCTACCAGGAATTATCCACGCGCACAACCTCTCCTGTTACAACTATGCCTACGATACCCAAATTATCCTGAGAATTCCCAAAACAAGCACCAACCCACGCCCGACCTTGAAGCTTGCTTTAGTGATATTCACTGATGGATGAAAAAAAAAACACCTCCTTCTGAACCCAGATAAAACTGAAATCATGGTGTGCATCAATACTGCCCTTCTCCCGCAACCACTTCCATGGCCCCCCTCTCTTGGCACTCCCTCCCTCCAAAACAGTAAAAATCCTTGGCTGCACTATGGACTCAGACCTAACGCTCTCCCGTCAGATCAATGATATATCAAAATCCTGTCACTTCCACCTCAAAGTCCTTAGACACATTTTCCCTTACCTCTCCTACCCCAACAGACTTGCCGCTGTTATGTCTGTTGTTATGTTGAGACTGGACTATGCCAACTCCTTATACCTGGGAGCACCGGCATACAAACTTAATGAACTCCAAAGAACCCAAAACACTGCTGCCAAACTCCTTCTCGCTCTGGGACACAGAGACCACATCTCCCCCGCTCTCTGCACCCTTCACTGGCTCCATGTAGGATGAAGGGCCACCTTCAAAACCCTATGCATTACACACTTAACAGTGCACAAGACCGGCCCAATATACCTACAAAAGAAGATTAAACCCTACCTCCCATCACGCACCCTAAGATCAAGCACTGCCCTCTTACTTGTGATTCCAACCTCCAATTCAGTCAGGATTGGAGGATTCACCTGCTCAACCTTGGCTCCAAGTCAGTGGAACTCACTCCCCCCACTAATTCGACACACCGAAGACTACAAGGTCTTCCACAATGCTTTAAAAACATGGCACTTTCTGTAAACCTGATTAAGACCATCTTGGGACGCTAAAACCCTACAACACCATGGACCACGACTTCAATGACATTACATTGGAATGTAATTACAACCGGCGGACAAATGTTCGGAAAGATACCGAGCCATGACAATCAACTAACAAGTCACCAAAACAGAATCAGAAAACAATTACCATAGATGACACCCTTAGCATCCTGGGGATGCTAGATATAGAACCACTAACTAGTGGCTTTGTGAGTGCACTACACATGCCTAGCTACTTTCTGTGCCATCTCCCACTGAGTGCAGCTATCGCGAAGCACATGAATGTAATCCAGAACAGTGGGCTCGTAAGAATAAAACATCCATTTCAGACACTCACCTCTCCCATCACTCTGCTCACCTTCTACACCAACACACAATAGAGTGCAGCTACACCCCTTGATCAATTTCGGCCTACCTGCTCACATAGGAACAATACTCCATGAACACCTCAACATCCTGCTAGAACTCAGCTTCACCCCACAAAAATAATCAGCCTAGCTGCGCACATATGCGTCCTACACAGGCTTAATGCCACCAGAATGCAGTGTCAGAGACCAACCACCAGACTGCACACATTCAACTCATCTCTCAATACCACCACGCCTAATGTTAGGATGCAGCTACCATCAAGCAGTTGACTCTCTCGACTGATTTGGATTGCGGTCCCCGAGGGCGTACAACCCACAAGCGATTTGAGGTCATACCAATGATATATAGAGCGTTATATAAATGCCAAATAACATAGCATAACAGAATCCCATTTTTTGGGGTTCTGCTATCCCATTTTAAGGGATCCCTAAATGTTTTGATTGTTCTGTTTGGTTTTCTTGGATCTTTGACCTTAATTTTGTGGTCAGAGGAACTTCTATATTGTCCTATGCTAGTCCGTTTGGCTCCTAAAACAGAGGTGGTTTTTAGGCACCTAATTGTACCACTAGCCATTTTCATTGGTGCAGCTAGTGTTGCTGCATTAGTAGCCCAGTGTACCGTTATGGTAGCCATTGGGCTACTATTGCATGTTTTTAAGTCTTACTCTTAGTAATTTTGTTTTGGGCCATCCCTCTACTCGTGGGTACCACGACAGGCCTTTATGTTCAATTCACAAACTGTATGGGTGGACCTGAGTGTATGGCAGTTTGTAGGGACAGACTGCTTCATGTTCCTGTTCCTACCCGCTGGTTGGACTGGATGTCCCTTGCTGGGACTGTTTCTGGTCCATTTTACATCAGTCTTTCTGTGTTACCTCATCGACTTAGTGCCTCGGGATAGGTAGCCCCCTTTGCCCACAAGCATGGTGGGATACCACTACCCACCTCTGCTCTTCATTTGGGGCATCTTGGGTTGCCGCCACCGTTGGCCCCATTGTGGGATTTTCTTCTTCTGGCTAGCTATCCCATTGAGCTATCCAACCAGCTTGGCAGGTTTCTTTGTCTTCTTCTTGACTTTTTCATCATTTCCTCTGTACCTGACTAGTGGGCCACACTCCAGTAAAGGCCATTCATTATTCTTCTGGGTCATAGAATGTGACGGGTGCATGTGCCTGTGTACTGGATCCTGTGACCCACCAAGCTTTGTCCCCACTGGGTTGTTTTGCCATTCCTGAGACAAGGCCTCCGAATCTGGTGCTGTGAGTACGTCCCTATGATTGATGGGCTACTGGGTTATTCATCAGATTGCCCATTACCGGTCCCCTGGGTCCTAGAGTGATGGGGATTTGCAGGCACCCTCCACCACAGTTCCCCATTGCCTTCCTTTCTGGGTCTTCTGGGGGGGTGTCAAACCTGAAACTGGATCTCTTCAAGAGGGTCTCATCTCGCCTAACCTGGGGTAAGGTCCTGTCTATTACACACCTATGGAGTAAAGCAAGTATTTACCTGATTTAGTCCTATAATGCAGTTCTGTCTATTGGATTTTTCCCATTGATTATCCTGGGGAGCTTTTTAACAACTCATAAAATCTAGTTGCTTACCTTAACACTGCCATTTTTTCTGGGAACCCCCTTGGGTCACTTGACCTTTCTAGCAAAAGACAGGAATCGTAGCTGATACCGCTGATTTATAATGTATTTTAAATCTTAACATTACTTTCCTGTGTAGGGAAAATGCTTAAGTAACAAAGTGCAATTGATAGCTTGTGTCACTTTATTGCCGGGATTGTAATGAGAACATTCAGGTCTGATATTGTAAGCCTAACCCTGTTCCGATATTTGGTTGCCCATTTTGGGAATTGTTTGGAAAGTGTTAACCCCTTTTACCCCCTCATTGTTCACGTATATATGTTCAAAATGTGTAATAATACTTTTACTATTGGTTAGATGTTGTGGGGATTGCTGGGACTATCAGTGCATTGGCATTCGCGTGCCTGATCGCGACTGTGTAAATGTTTTTTGATCACTGTCTAGAGTTCCCATTTTCTCCCGACCTCAGAGCCTTGTAGATCCAGAGTTTAAAAAGAGGTAATAGTAATAACTTGTGGCCCTTTAATGTTTGTATATAGGCACTCGTACTATTTGTTAAACTGAACTTACAGCACCTGTTTTAACTTATTGTAACTCTTTGTTTAATTTTATCACTGACACAGTACTGACCTGGATTAAGTCATTCCTATCTGAAAGATAGAAACAGTTTGGATAAAACCATTCAAATCAGCGCCTCAAGACACCAGCTCTGGAGTACCGCAAGGATCCTCCCTGTCCCTACTCCTCTTCAACATCTACTTGACCCTCAACCTCGTTTAGTTTACTATTAATAATGCGCAAGCCATGGACCCTTAGGCATTAGGGTGCAGACAAAACGTAAAAAGACAGATTCTAAAATGACAGCATTAACATTTGAGGAAATCCAGGTACAAAAGTCAGACAGCAGGGTTTTAAGCTTTTTCTTAAGGGAGTCATCAAAAGGCATGGCCTCACCTGTTACAACTACGCAGATGACACCCAAATCATCTAAACAAATCGAAGATGTACAAGAGGAGAACACTACGCTCGTAGACTGTCTGAAAGAACTCTACAATTGGATGAACACAAACAGCCTCAGACTCAACCCGGGCAAGACAGAAATCATGATCATATCCAAAAACCAGGAAAACAATCAATACATCCCATGGTCAGCAGAAATAGGAATAGCACCCACACCATCAAAAATAGTCTAAAACCTTGAAATCCTAATGGACAACGAGCTAACACTTGAACCGCAACTAAACGCAATAATCAAGAAATGCTTCTTCCATCTACACACCATCAAAAAGATCCTACTGTTTCTCTCCTTTACGCACAAAACACTATCCATCATTTACCTTATGTCCAGGATAGACTACGCCAACAGCTAATACCTCGGCATGCCGGACTATCTACTGAAGAAACTGCAATATATACAGAACACAGGGGCCAGACTCCTCCTTAAACTATCACAAAGAGACCATATCACTCCTGCGGTAAAGATTCTGCACTGGCTGCCAGTCAAAAAAACAAATCGCATTAAAAAAAATACACGGCCAAGGAGCAGATTCCTTCAAAAGAAAATCACCATTTACCAGCTGGGCAGAACACTCGGATACAGCATCGACATCCGCCTGGAACCAAACCAGTACACAAGGAAAATACTTGGTGGATGAGCATTCTCTTGCCTAGCAGCAAAAACATGGAACTCCCTCCAAAGAGAAACTCGAAACATGAAGGACCAACTAAAATTCTGAAAATTCCTAAAACCCTGGCTGTTCAAATCAGAACCAGACGAAATGGAATGAGCACCACTCACACCCCTTGTCTTATTAATTGATATATATTCAGAAGTAATTTCCTTAGGTTGATTTCTAGAGATCGGACGGCTCAACATAGTCTTGTACATTGTCTAGGTGCATCATACATCTGGTTTAGAGCCTGTCTCAATTATCGTGTATACGTGATTAGAATCTGAAAGCGTGACCAATCCTAATGCTGCCCTTTTCAGTCTATTTCATTATCCCAACTGAAAGAAAAATATGATCAAGAATAGGAGTAGTGTAAAAAGGGCTTAAACTAAACTTCTTGTTGGTAGAGGGTGCACCACACATCGATCATGTTAGCTTCCTCAAGCAGCTTTTTAAGGTTGTGGCGGTCTCACCACTGGCATATGTTTTTGTCTGGGTAGAACTATGTATATACATGCTCATAATTAAACTCATGTCCACTGCAGCTACTATCTCACAAGTATTGTAGTGTCTTGGTAAACTCTAGCATAAATCTTTCTTGGCCTGTATTAGGGGGATACAAGTAAGCAAACTTGAGCTGTTCTGTTCCCAATGAACCCTTGACATTACAAATTTGACTACATTGTCCTTTTTTGCATTCACCAAACAAAAATTGGACATTCTTGGAGATAGAAGTACTACACCCGCTTTCCTCCCTCTATTGGAAGAATGGCATTGTACTGCATTGTCCCAATGTTTCAGCATGCGCTGCTCTTCACCTCTCAAGTGGGCTTCTTGCATTCCTAACACCCGTGCTACCTCCTTCAATTCTCTACAATGCTGCACCCGCCTATAAGAAGTGTTGAGGCCCGTAACATTTAGTAACCAGACCTTGATGTGGGATTCCTGTTTGGCTTGATGCAGTTGAAGGTCCTCTGATATTAAGCTCAGCCCCCAAGCCAATGTTGTGCGTTACCAAAGTGCATTGGTACTAGGCCTTTCCATCCTTGATTGACCACCTTTTTAATGGTACCAATGCCTCCTCCTCCAATACCCACATACTTTGAGTTCCCAGATCTGACGTGAGATAGAGATAATCAATTACCGGTTAACCTCTTATTTCCACTTGCCTCTGTAAAATTATATGCCTTAAGCTTTTGGGCTGCATGCAAAATTAGAATAATTGTAATCACAGCAGAGCACTTTGACACTGCTCCCAGTCCAGAGGTCAACGTATATAAAGCCTCTATAACAACCTCTCCCATGGGGTCATGGACCCAGGAAAAATGTTGCAGACACTATAGAGTTTTAGAAAACTCCCCTATAAGCCACACTAGTTGCCCTTCACAACAGCAAAAACATCTATTTTCCCCCACAAAAACTAAGGCTTAAATGGCAAGCAGAGAAAAAAAAGACCCAATATGAAGTCCACCCTCATCAGAGCATACTGGTCCCCAGAGACATTCCGATAAAAACGCCAGCCTGCAATCACCATTGTAAAGAGCATGCAGGTGCCATTGGTAAATGTTCTTGCCCAGCACGTCTTCAGAACTAAGGTGTGTGTTCCGGCTTTTCTCTGTCACTGTATTTATTTGTATTTATAGCACGCTTTACACCAAAGCGCTAAACAAATAAAAAATGGTACATCAAATATGGGCAATGATGAAAATACAAAATAGACCAGTTAAATGGAGAGAAGATAGTGTTTGAGGTGAGAGCGGATAAGAGGGTAAGAAGAAAGAGAGCGAAGATAAAGCGGATGTGCGTTTCAGTGCAGTGGGGCCAACAAGACAAAAGAACGAAAACGTGATTGAGCACAAGGAGGAGAGACAGTGAGAAGGAATTGGGAGTGTGAACGGAGAGGCCAAGGAGGGGAGTAGAAAGAGGACAAATATGGTGGGGAGAGATAATGGAGAGACTTACAGACAAGACAGAGGAAGTTGAATTTAAGGCAAGAATGGAAAGGAAGTTAATGCAAAGAGGAAAGAGGGGGGGAGATAGTTACGAGAAGACTGAGCGCAGTAAATTAATAGATGAGTTATAAATAGATGTAAGGGGAGTTAAGTGCGAGACAGGAAGACCGAAGAGAGGACAAGAACAATAAAAAAGGTAAGAGAGAAGATTAATGAGGATACTAAGAGTTTAGAAGTGTGAAAAGAAAGAAAAGGATAAGCTTTACGAATGTTATAGAGATGTGCACGACAGGAACGGTATATAGATGAAATATGATGTGCAAAAGTGAGTGAAGAGTTCGGACAGATTTTGAGCCATAAGGGAAATTGATAATGTAGAGGGAGGAAAAGAGATATAAACAGGTGAAAACTGATGAGGAACCATAGAAGCTGGAAAGCAGGTGACCTCAGTTTTAGAGGAATTTAAAGCTAAAAAGTGATCAGCCATCCATTATTGGATGGCCAATAGGCCAGAAGTTATTTACTCGTGGATCAGACATGAGAAAGAAGAGAAGGATAGAAAAAGTTGAGTGTCATCAGCAAAAATGTGGTGTGAGAGTCTGAAAGAAGAGATAATAGAAGCAAGAGGGCAGGTATAACGAGAGAAGAGTAGAAGGCTGAGGACATATCCCTGAGGGACACCACGGCGAAGGGGCAGAAGAGTAGAAGAGGTATTACCAGCCCAGGAAACTGAATATGTGCAGTTATATAAATAAGATTTGAACCATTTCAGGACAGACCGAGAATAATCAAGAGAAGAGAGAAAAGCAGAAGAGAGTGGTCAACAGTGTCAAACGCTGATGACAGATCAAGAAATATTAAAAGAGAAGAGTGTTTAGTTTAGCTAGCACATAGTAAACAGTTACACACAGAAAGAAGAGCCGTTTCTGTAGAATGGTGGGTGCGAAAACCAGATTGAAAATGGGGGAGCAAAGAGTTAGAAGTCGGGAAAGTAGAGACTTGAGAATAAGCTGTGCGCTCTAAGAGTGGTGAGATATAGCATGAAAGTTAGATGGAAGAGATACGCTTGAAGATGGCTTTTTCAGAATAGGAAGGATGGTTGTGTGTTTAAAAGAAGGAAAGACAAAGGCGAGGAAGAAATTGTTGAAGAAGGAAGTAAGAAAAGGAAGGAGGAAAGGATAGACTTTAAGAATAAGAGAAGAGGTAAGAGGTACTTAGGGGGCAAAAGTGGGATGTGCCTTTGTCAGCAAAGAAGAGATATCATCATCCACGAGAGAGTTGAAGAGAGAGAGAAAGAGATGCAGAAGATGCAGAGAGAGGAAGGGAAGAATGGGAGGAAGCAGGGGGAGTGATAGCAAAAAGAAGGAGAATGGCTTTAGAAGAAAAATATGAGGCAAAGTCTGTAGCAGAAAGAGGAGAGGAAAGGTCAGGAGACTGATTCTCTTTTGTCTTGAAGCCCTTTTGATCCGCTGGACAGCTTTACTTCATTGCACTGCTGTTGTCCAATTCCACAAACCTCTTCCCCAGTAGGTGGCAAGTGGCTGTTCGACTGTTTAGCTCCTTCCTCTACAGATTGGATAGGAGTAGCTATGTCCTGCAGTGTTTCGGAACGAGTGAAGCAGTGTGGCAATTTTATTTTAATTTTCTGCATATTCAGCTTTTCTGTGACTGGTCATATGTCGCTTCTTCTGGCTAGTTCTGAAACAATTGTACTATGCTATCCCAATACTAAATGTGATGGCTCCTCCTAGCATCCGAGAGAATCAACTCATTAGTGGTTTAATCCATCCCCATTATGTCCCGTGGCGCCTACTGTGGGCCTTGAGCATTATGCACATGCTGTGTGCCCTGTCTGTTCTGATGTCCTTGTCCTGGGAGTCATTGAGAATCAACTGAAGGGAAGGTGATCCTTGACGCATCATGATTTCACCCTCGGCGCTTTCCCTCAAAAATGTAATTCTTGTGTTCCATTTTTGGGCACCAGTCTGCAAGCATTTGAATTTTAATTTAAGTAGTTCATTCGAATATCTACGGGCAGGTTGCTCATCTGCCCCCCTTGGTACTTTCCCTTCCAACATAGTGATTTCGGTTTCTGCCTTATCCACACTTTCAACCAAGTAAGCTATTTCTTTCTGCTCTTATTTACAACTAACGCGTCTATCAGATTTTATTCTTGAAGGCCACCTCGAGGTCTTCTTTCCGGCCACTAATAATTTGTCCCAGTGCTTCTTTTGTTAGGGCAATTCCCAGAGTTTTGTCTCTTGTGGCCAAATATGTATTTCTTCTCCGTTCTACCTTGAAATAGTCCTAGTGCTGGCGCCTGTTTGATTTGTGAGAAAGCCCTGCATGCTCAGGTTTTTGGGAATTTGCTGGGCCTTAGGCTGCACAGGCAACTAGAGTATCGGGAGCATCTCTGTGCTCGCTTCTGAACACCTGTCAAACTAGAGAGGGTTGTCTCCATCACTCCAAGAATATAGGGGATACATCTAATGCACCAATAACAAACCTATATCCTCAAGATCCATTCATAGGAAAAGCATTCCAACACCATAAGTACTCCAGGCTGAAATCGAATTTAAGTGCATCCTAAGAGATCCCACATAAATATCAGAAAGTAGGCTAATCACATCAAAATGAAGATAAAATCAAGTATCAAATTTAACCTTAATAATAATGAAAAAGATCTAATTCAGCACAATACCACTTCACATCACATACAATCTATTCAGTTTCAGAAAGGGAAAACGACAAAAATAGTAACATACACAGAAACACAAAATGTATTAGTGTAATATATATATATTGTAACTTAAACACATAATAATACACCGGTGTATTACAAGATTAGGTGACTCGTTTTGACGCTTGGCCTTATTAATTCATGGCCGCGTCTTCATCAGGGCACAAAATGAAGGATGTATTTGTGCCTTGAAACACTTGTGTATAGGCGCATCATAAATGCCATATCATATATCATATGCAGGAAATGACACAACATGACAGAACATACGAAAACTATAGGGACCAACCTAATGACACAACTTCCTTAAAAAGGGTATGCAATTTTAAATAAGTATGTAAAGGACCAGCACACCCAGATAACATTAATCTGACTGTCTGAAAGACAGAATTTGAAATAATAACTATCATGTCAATAAGGTGATGTGCCTGTAACCTACCACCCCTCCATCTAAAAACAACCCTTCACCTTTCAAATTGGTAATGGAGTCCAAAAACGGTCTTATATTCCCAAGTTTAGAAATCAGTTCTTCTGCTCTCCAAGTGGGCTGGGTGTCTTTTGCAGATGTCTCACTTTCGATGAAGAATTAGTACTTTTTGTCAAATACCAGTGGTGATTTCTGACATCAATCCAGTCGACTTCTTGATAAAAGGCCACATCCCTAGATTTTCCTTAAAGCTCTGTGTAACTCATCCCATAAGGGTCCCCCCTACTAATCAAATCTGTGTGGCTTCACGCTGTCTTTACGTCTGGTGTTTTCTCACTGAGTTGGTCAGCTGTATTTCCTCAGTCAGTTTATATGTAGTCTTAACTGATGTCATGCACTTCCATTGCCCTGTGGCTCAATCGCTCCAGCAAGGGCAAGACCCTCAGGACTCGCCAACACCACGGCGGGTACTTGATCAACAATATTACTATTGAGGACGCTTTGGGTTGATTGGCTTCTGTTCTGTTGGGAGAGGGGGTATCAGAACTTGTTTGCTCCAGCGTATTGGTTTAAAAGAGAAAATCTGCATTTCCTTCATGCAGCGTGACATCTGGCTTCCCCCTGCCTCAACACTACTGCTATATTTTAATGTTTTTATAGTCACATTTATTCAGTTTGTAGCTTTGCAAGTAACATTATTTACCAGTGCTCAATGTTTTATTAATTGCACATTTTGGACATGCCCCTGGTATTAATGCACAGTATATCTTTATCAAGAAAGGAGATATGATGTTGTATGACCCTTGGAGGAAGCTCATTGTCTCGAAAAAAATATATTGTTCTCCAGGATATTTCAAGGTGACGTTCCAAAGCTGCTAAGGCATCCTGTTCCATTTCCAAATCCTTTTAAGAATTTTCTGGACTCAAAGCAGCACCTTTTTAGGTCTGATTGCAGAGGGCTTGCTCTCTTACAGGCCTAATGCAGACCAATCTCACATGGACCTCTGCAGTGAGTCTGCAGTCTTATGAAGCATAAAGGTCTTCTGATTATTCTATTGCATCCTTCATTTGAGCAAGGATATTGCACAGTGTGTGCAACCTTGTGTGCAAAGGGGTCTCTGGTGAAGGATACCAAGGATAGCAGTGGGATTGTGATGATTCTGTCTGGATCTTAGCCACACATGGATCCTGGAAGTGCAGCAGGCATAGCAAGGTATGGGCTGGCGGTCTTGAGGGGGTTGAGAGTTTCTTCGGCAGACAGGAAGGCATTATGGGTCTCGGATCCTTCACCCACAGCAGGTGCTATGCCAGGCTACAGAAAAGTCCATGTTCCCTCTTCATCATGGTAGTGCAAGCTACCTTAGACATGTGTTGGGCCTGTTGAGCCACATCAATAGGTTTCAGATTACCTAGACACAGAGATCAAAGACACCACCGTCTGGACCTTGTACTGCAGAAACACATGTAAAGTTATTGGCTGACTGAACCTGGCGGCCGAGGTTTGCTGTCTGCTTAGACCGAACTCTCAAAGGGGGCAGGGCCTAGAAGTATTTGCATATGATTGATCGCCTTTTGTAATGCACTGATGGTCAAAAACAATGGAATGATAAGATCCTCAGAGATATTTACAGGGGATATGGTTAATTCAAAGCTTTCTATTTGACACTTTTAGAGCATGTACTCCAGGTACCAACATGCATGTGATAGTCTTGCCACCTAAGCTAATGAAGATCACATGTTTCAATATCATCGGGATATATTAATGCACCTGCTTCAGGCATCTCTGTTTAACTGACAGATCAGGATTCCACCTCAGCTGATTTAAACTATCACCCCCACACTGTGCTCTCATTTGAGAAACTGATGTCTCCAGACTTCCCCACTTGGCCAAACCGTGTGATACAGGGCATATCATTCTTTCTCTCAATAACTCTGTTCCTTTAGCTGCCAAAATGAGAGGAGCCTTTAAAACCAGTATAAACCATTTCTAACATAAAAAACAGCATAGTGTTGTAATGTAATGGAACCTTGGACGTAGCCCTGGACTATCTAAGGACCCTGAAGGAAAAAAGGGGAATTTTTGTTCAGACAGTCCAGAGATGAGGGACAACCAAAGACTCTGTGGGCAGTGGAGATGTGGGCACTAGGAAATCAGACTCTGCAAGGAGTGATTGCTGCAGAAATAGTCACAGATAGAAGACCCTCATTTAGTTTGGAACGACCCTACGTGTGAAGGGTGTCACAGGGCACTTCCAGGATGCAGCAAAGTAACGCCTGCCCACCCGCTGCCTTCCTTCCCAATCCAGGGGAACCTCCCATTCCTTGGGACCTCTGGGTGGACACTTTCAAGGTCTATCTGAGAGCAGCAGGTGGTGCAAGGTACAACGATGACGACAAGGAAGCTGCACTTCTGAACTGCCTAGGGACGGAGGGTCTAAGGGTATTCAGGCACTTTCCAGGTGAGGATGTGCGAGTGCCTGGTGACGGCGAAGGAGAAGGCGGTGAGGGTATGGTGAGGGAGTACGAGACTGCTCTCAAGAGACTAGAGCAGCGGTTTGGAAAGAGGCCGAACGTAGTGCTGGAGAGGTACCACTTCTTTTCCAGAGCTCAAGCTGTAGGCGAAAGGATAGATGCCTATGTTACTGTTTGCGGACGCTCATTTCCTGCTACAAATTCACAGGTGTCCTGGATGAGTATATCTGTGACCAGTAATGATGAGGACCAGCAACTCCAGGGTGAGAGAAAGGCTTTGGATCGAAAACGATCCCCCGTTGGACAAGGTGATATAGATAGCAAGGGCCATCGAGGAGTCCAAGATACGCGTTCAAGAGGTGACCGATGAAAGTGAGACAGTGCACGCCATAGTGGCCAAGAAAGGACCTAGAGAATACAAGGGAAGAGTCAGGGACAACAAAGGGACGTTTGGCCAAAGAGAAATGTGCAGGAAATGCGGATGGAGGGGGCATGCCACGGGTGCAAGAGAATGCCCAGCAACAAACGTGGAATGTAGGAAATGTAGAGGAAGGGGGCATTTTGCCTGTATGTTCAAAAGCATTGCTGATAACAGACAAACTGTCAAGATGTTAGAACCGGATGGAGGTTCCGAAACTGTTGTGGGTTACGTGGGGGGTGAAGCATGTGACACATTGAGCGAGAAGTCCTACGAAGGGGTGTTGTAGAGTGTGACTGGAGCACAGAAAAAGAAAGGGCAGTGGGCAGTGTTGTCTGTGAATGGGGTGCAAGTGCGAATGATGGTGGACACAGGATCTCCCTACACCATGATTTCCCCAGAATTGTATATCGCGAGTTATGGCAAGGATGTGTCCACCCTGTTACCATCCAACATAAATCCCTACACGTACGGTCCCGTGCCCATCCAGGTGTTGGGTTATAAGTGGGCAAGAATTGAATTTGAAGGGCGCACCAATCAAGGGAAGCTATATGTTTCACATAAGGGTGATGCTGTTTTGGGCTGGGATGAGCAAGCTGCCCTTGAAATGGAAATATGCCCGGGGAAGCCAGTACCCATACTGAGTGTTAGGGCCATAGAGGACATGATGACTGAGGGGTGCGGTAATGGCTGAATATCTCAGAGAGGTCTTCCCCACTATATTTTCAGAAGAGTTGGGGAAGCTCAAGGGGTTCTCACATAGAATTGTCCTCAAGAGAGGTGCAATACCAAGAGTGCACAAGGTAAGTAGGGTACCTGTGTTGGCCCGGGATGGGTTGAGGGATGAACTTGCCAAGCTCCAGGCAGCCGGGATCATTGAAGAGATAAAGAGTTTGGAAAGGTTGGCGCCTGTGGTGTTGGTGCATAAGGCTGAAGGGGGGATGAGAATGTGTATGGATTTGAACGAGTTATATGCCAACATCTGGGTAGACCAGCATCCCTTGCCCGATATAAGTGAGTTGTTGGCGTATGTGGGAAAATCTATGTGTTTCTCCTCTTTTGATTTATCGTCTGCATATCACCAGATAGATTTGCACAAGGACTCACGGCCGTTAACATCATTTGTCACGCCATTCAGTGCATTTCTGCTGTATGTCCTTTGGCCTTGCCTCGGCTTCAGCGTTTTTTCAAAGGCTGATGCAAAAATTATTTGGTGTGATATCTGAGGTAGAGTACTTTCAAGATGACATTTTGGTGTGGGGAAAGGACCATAGGGAGCACGACAGCAGGGTGTTAAGAGTAATGAAGATCTTGAAGGAGAGTGGTTTAAGAGTAAAATGATGGGCCAAGTGTCATGTGGGAGTGCCGAGCGTAACCTACTTAGGCCACAATTTGGATGAGATGGGTATACATCCCAAGCAGGGTTTGGTGACAGTCATGAGGGACACGCCTGCTCCTGCTAACAAGGAGCAGCTCAGTTCATTCGTGGGAATGACAGAATACTATGGGAGGTTTATTGCTTCTTATGCTGAGAAGACGGTCAATATGAGAGCATTATTGAAGAAAAGTGTTTGTTTTGTGTGGACAGAGAGTTGGCAAGAGGAGTTTGAGAACCTGAAGGGTGACGTGGATCACTCCCCATCCTTGGGGTCATTTTCTCCTAAGAACAAAACAGTGTTAACTGTTTATGCAAATGAGGTGGGCATAGGGGCAGTGATTGTACAGTGGGACAATGGTAGCTATCATCCCATAGCCTTTGCCTCGAGAGTGTTGACAGATGCTGAAAGAAGGTATGCAGTAATAGAAAGGGAGGCTTTGGCTGCGGTGTGGGCATCCAAGCACTTTGAACATTTTTGTGGGGTGTTCCGTATATTATACGGACAGACCACAAACCCCTTATCTATGTTTTGACCAACAAGGGTTCATCTACTGCCTCCCCTAGGATTTCCAGGTGGATGGTTGATATGCAAGAATATAATTTCAGGGTAGAATACATTCCGGGCACCAGGAATGCTGTTGCTGATTGTTTGTCACGTTTGGTGGTTTGGGATGAGTGTACGAGGGTAGCAAGCGTGTTTCCAGCAATTGACAAGGAGTAGTGGGAAAAAGAATGTGCTGTGGATACTACTTTGGCAAAAATTAAGGAGTGTCTGAAGTGCAGAATGGCGGAAGGTGGTGACAAGGAGTTGGACAAAGGGTACGAGCATGTATGGAATGAATTATCGGAGGGCCCATGGGGTGTTGGGAGAGGTCAAAGGTTGGTACCCCTCGAAGTTTAAGGTGCAGGTTGGTAAATCTGGCACACGAGGGACATTTGGGCAGATCATTGACCAAAAGGAGGCTAAGGGAGTCGTATTGGTGGCCCGGCATGGATGGAGATGTGGAGGAGGTTGTATATGAATGCGCTGCGTGTGCGCCGGTTAGCAACAAAAGCAAGTCACCTAGGGTGCAGCCGGTTTATCCGGTGGAAGTGCCTGGGGAAGTGTGGTCAAAGGTAGCTGTGTACATCATAGGACCGTTGGATATGTTGGGCAGTGGTCTTAGATTCATAATGGTTCTGGTGGATTACAGCTCGCGGTGGGTGGAAGCAACTGCGTTAGAGACAGTAACCGCTGAAAAGGTTGTGGCATTCCTTAGCAAAGTATTCGATAGGGAGGGTGTACAAGCAAGTATTGTGACAGATAACGGTGTACAGTTTGTTTCTAAGTGTACGCAGGAGTTCATGAGAGGTTTTGGGATATGCCATCACAGGACTGTGTTGTCAAATCCTGCTGCAAACGGGTTGGTGGAGAGGATTAATAGGTTTGTGAAGGGTGCCGTACAGCTGGCCTTGTCGAATGGTTTGTGTTGGAGTGTCAGATGCTCTGATGGCTTATAGGCACACACCTTTGCTTGTTATGGGATGTTCTCCCTTCGAGCTAATGTGGGGCTGGAAGCCAGGAAATCTGAGAGTGGTTGCTTTGGGTGGAGGAGTGTGTACTGAGGTGGACATGCAGGCGGTATTGGCGAGAGCTCCTTTGAGAATGTGAGAAAGAAGCCCCTTATTGTGTCTGTGGGTGATCACGTACAGGTAAAGAATCCTAGATTTGTGCCCAAGGGGGCCAGTGTGTATCTGGATCCCCGCCAGGTGGTGAGGGTAGGAAGAGGATATGTGGAGTTGGACGATGGTTCCAAGTGGAGCAACAGGCGTGCAGTGGTGGTAGGAAGAGAGCTGGAGGGAAGGCCCATGATTTCGGAAGGCGTGGGCGATTGCTTCGACATCCCTGGGTATGGCGGCAGAAGGACAGATTGTGGTGGTCATGGGGCGCAAAGAGGGAGTGGGTTAAATGACGTGCAGGTTGCGCCGGAGAGAGATGGAGCCCAATTTGTGCCTGGGACTGTGGAGGGGATGCCTCCCATGAGTGTCAAGGATGGGGGTGTGGGCCGTCCCACAAGAATTAAGGTGCTTCCTGTGAGGTTCAAGGATTGCGTGATGGAAAGTTCCGAGCATTGAACTGTCCACGTGGCAGTTGTGTGAGTGTGAGAATGTGGGCAGGGTGCGTTGTGTGCGCACATGTGTGAATGATGTTGGCCCACAGTCATTATTGTGTTCTTGCTATTTTTGGGGTTTTATGATTGATTTCCTTATGGGGGAAGAAGTGTTGCAATGTAATAAAACCTGGGACGTAGCCCTGGACTGTTCTACGTCCAAGGTTCCACATTCTGCTGTTGTCGTTTGGCAGAGTTATCTGCTGAGGGTCAGGGTTTGTCGAGTGCAACCCCCATCTGCCTACCTTGCTTTCTTACACATAGCATATCAAAACATATGTTAACAGTAAGAGGCATGGGGAATGGCTTGGCACTGCTGAAAATGGCAGCATAACTGTTTTCTCTCGCACCTGAATAACGAGAAAGATACTCACCAGAGCCATGCATCCACCAGAATGTTAGTATCTTGTGGTACTGGATAGTTGTGCGCATGCAGAGAAGTGGGAGAGTCAGTCCTATCACGGGGACCCTTGTTAGAAGTTATACTTTGCTCTTTTCTAAACTGAGCTCTGTCTATTCAGATGCTGCGCTGCTATCTGGCCCTGAGGTGAGGCTGTAGCGCGTCTCCACGAGGTTATTAGTGGTTACCGCCCCTTTATAACACTGTGCGGTGACAAAGCTCCTTCTATAGACATTTTACTTGTTAAACACATTTAATAACTAGTGTCAGCCACTCCAGCATTCACATTCTGATGATTTACTAAATTAAGGAAGAACACACGAGCCGCATCATATGTGTCTTTGGGTGGCTTTGACTAAAATATTTCATTTGAACCCTGGTTTGACTTATACAATTGAAATATACAAAAATGAATTGATAATATATCTACTTAAGACATCTTTAGTATTTTGACTTTTTCTAATATAAAGATACCTTATGAGCTATTAATCAAATGGCTCTCTTCTGCTTCTAATTTAAAAATGCCAAAAAGTGACTATCCTCCTTCATAATAGCCTCTTTTGGATTCAGATATGGAAACCATTTTGATAGAATTAAGGGACTTAAAACCTGTTATGAAAATCACAAAAATCAACTTCAGCAATTAGACGTTAGATGGTCCGCTTTTGAGCCTAGGATAGGAGAGGTGGAAAGAAGAATTGGTGAAGTAGAGGATGTGGTGCATTGTGTCATCCATATGTCACAAACAGTTGCTCCCCAAAAGCCTAATGAAGATTTGGAAAATGGAAGTCAGAGGAATAATCCAATGCATGTTTGGTCTTCCAGAGGGAGTCAAGTGGGAAGATCCACTATTATTTTTTAAAACAAATACTTCCTAATATTCTTAGGTGCCAATCTTCATTGGCTCTAAACATACAGACATCTCATGAGATTGGTGTGAAAGATAATACTCACCAAAATAAATCCACTCTGTGCAGAATGATTTTCCTATTGCTCGAATATACTCAATTGCAAATGATTATAAAGAAAGGGAAAGAAAATATTCAACTAATGCGGAATGGTCATAGAATATACATATCCCAGGATGTTTCTAGAGCTAATGGGTATTGTAGAAAGGAGCTTCTATATTATTGTTCTACCTTAAAGCAACTGAATGGCAGGTGTGGGCGTGTCCACCCATGGACTTTTAAAGTCACCATTAATGGCAGAAAGTCTGTTTTCAATGATCCAGCACATCTCAAAAATTGTATCAGAACCTGCAAAATGGAAAAAAATGATACCTTTCTGCCATTGTGTAGTCTGCAACCTCCCACCTCAAAAGCAATTTTGTAACTTTTAAATAAATATAGTTATTGGCCACAGTGTGTGTCCTTTTATCACGTAATGTATGGGCAGTATTCTGAGAAATAGTATCTGTCCTTCTGGTTTTCTTGGCATCCCATCTCTTACGTGAATGTTTCTGCTTACTTGATAGTGTTCTAAGGATTATATCTCATGTTTTTTCCATTTTTATTATTTCAACAGAATAGAATTTTTGTACTTTGTTTTTAAGTGTTGCAGTATTTTCCTTTTATGTCCTATCCCTTGAGTATGTTTACTTGTGAGTATAAGCAACTTTATCAGCATCATTTTATTTTCAAGGTTAAGTTGCTGTGGAGAGGTAGCAAAATACATCATAGGATAAAAAATAGTTGTCAGAAAAAGGATTTGTTATTGCGCGATCCGCTGTTCATGACATTTATGTGTATTACGCGGAATGTTAAAGGGCTCAACCATCCGGTCAAAAGGCAAAAAGTCTTAGCCGATTTAAATAGATTCAAGTTTTGTGTCGCATGCATACAAGAAACCTATTTATCTTTGCAGGAATTGATGAAATTGAAAATATTCTGGGTTGGATATGTAATATCAAGTGAGGCTGATGGGAAAGAAAATGAGGTTTCTATTTTTTAAAAACCTTTTTTAACATAATAGCAGACATGTTACTTTAATGACAATCTGTATGGACGGAGAGATTACAACATGACATAGTGCAGATATTAAATTATTACTGTTTATCAACTTGTTAGATGACATGTTAGTTGCTGTGTATTGTCCCACTCGTAAGGACCAGAGTGTTGTTCCAGCCGTCCCTTCGTCCTCGTTTATTTGCAGTAGGTAGTCCCGCAATGGTCCCCAAATGTCCTTTGGTCTACATCGGGGCACAGTCAATGCAATGTAACCTTCCTCCCCTTCGTTAACATACGTTCGTTCTTTGAACCATTCAGCTACAATAGGAGCTATTCTGGATTTCCAATACTTCAGAATACATTTTTTAGCAATCATACAACTCGGGTTGAAGAGCCTGAGAATTTTCATAGCAATTTTCCCAATATCTCCCAGCAGGTATGTAGGGTTGGAGAGTGCAGGAGATATTTTAGTAATATTAGTCAGGATATCTGCCACCTTCTGCCACAATCGAGTAATCAATGGGCAGTTCCAGTACATATGGATGAAGTCTGCAGCACCAGATAACACTCCATAGACTCATTACTGATGTCTGGTGCAAATTTTGAAATGCGTGCGGGGGTGTAATGTAATTGATTGAGTATTTTAAACTGTATTCATCTGAAATTTACATTAAGGCAGACCTCTTTCGTCAGGCGACACCAGCGTGGCCATTGTTCGTCCTGTATTACAATGCCTAAACCTTTCTCCCATTTCCCTTAGGCCCCATTGACGGGCATCTGATTGGCCTGGCATGCTCCTGGGGTCTCCACCGCTCACTATCATTTCTACAGGTTTACAAATGTTCGGTTCCCAAGGGATCCAGGGCTACCGGCGATGAGCCGCCATCCTCATTGTGAAGTATTGAAATGTTCTAATCGGATTGTCACCCAGTTTGGAAACAAATTCTTCGAGTGTAACAAATGTCCGTCAGGGAACAGGTCATGTAAGGTCATTGCTTCCCCACATCCTACATGTACTTGATGTCTTTGTGATACGTCACAGGGAGTCCCGGGCAATTCCACAGCAGGGCAGAAAATTCAAAGTATGGGGCCGTCACACCTAGCTTCTTAAATAATCTTGACTAAGTGTTTACCGTCGTGTGCACTGGGTCAAACGAGCATGAATCTTTGTGTCGATCAGCCAAAATAATCGACTTTTAGATTTGTAGGCGCAGCGCTGTATGATTCCAGTGCCTGGTCTATTCGGTTATTGTTAATGGAATACCAGTGGCCCGCATACTGGGCTTGTGAAACAATGTAATAGATCTCAAAATCGGGCACCGCTAGGCCGCCCTGTACAAATTGTTCGGCCAATCCCTCCCATTTCAATCATGGCACTCCTGCTCCCCATACATACTTAGTTGCCAGCTAGTGAAGTCTGTCAAAAAAGGCTTGTCCAGGTCATATTGGGATATTGCAGAAATAGTATAGTAGTTTAGGAACTGCCATAATTTTAAGCCATAAAAGTCTGCCATATAATGACATTGGAAATGTTTCCCATAATGGTAATTTAATTGCCAGTGCATTTTAGTAAGTTTTGTGATTGTCAATAGGTAGGGAGCAATGTGAGTGGGAAACCAATATGCCCAAGTACTTGAATTTATGTGGAGCCCGTCTGAATCCTAACAAGTCCGCCGGGATATGTGTGGCATCAGTCAATGGGAATAGTTCCAATTTTGCCTTGTTAATTCGATACCCAGAATGAATCGTAAATCTACGGACTATCATTGGAGCTATGTTTTGTTCCGGGTTACGCATACATAAGAGTGTGCTGTCAGCGTATAAGGATATAACCTGTGGTGGTCCGGCTATGTGAATCCCGCTGTGCCCATGTCTATCACGTATCATTTGTGTGAGGGGTTCTATTGTCAATGGGAAGAGCAATGAGGACAGTGGACAGCTCTGCCTTATCTCGCGTCCCATTTAAAAGGTGGGTGACAGTATGCCATTGGTGCGGACCTTAGCAGATGGTTTAACATATAGTAGCTGTACAAACTCTGAGATGATCTCCCAGTCGCATCCGGCTCAGGACTGCAAAGAGGAATTTCCAAGAAACAGAGTCGAAAGCCTTCTCTGCATCAAGTGGGGCTGCCACTGCCCTAGTCTTGGGGTCTGTTTGAGAAATAATACAGAAAGGCCTACGCAGATTAAGCGCTCTGGATCGTTCATGAATAACTCCCGAGTGATCCGGATGCACTAATGTCGACATATATGGCAGGAGGCGGGTAGACAACATTTTTGCAAACATTTTTGTATCAGTATTAATCAGTTATAATGGTATGTACAAGGTCATCTCTTATGCTGGTCTATTTGGCTTTAGTAGCACTGTAATAATAGCATCGGAAAGCGTAGATGGCAACTGGCCAGCCTGTAAGGACTCTTCCCAGACCTTCAATAGTTTAGGTGCAACATTTGTCGGAGTTCCTTATATAGTTCAATTCCTATCCCATCTGGGCCAGGGGCATTACTGGATGACAAGGCCATAATGGCATTCACAATTTCTTCTAATGTAAGTGGCTGATTAAGTATTGTTTGTGCTTCAGCAGAGAGGGACGGGAGGGAGACTCTGTCCAAATAATGGGATAAGTCAGTATCAGTACATTCCTCAGCATTAGCATTTAGGGCCTCGTAGTATCAGTGGAATTCACAGTTAATCTCCTCATGTGTAGTTAACATGGCATCTGTCTGCCCCTTAATCCCGGTAATGTATTGTGTCCCTTTTTCCTGCCGGATTACACCCTCTAGGAAACAGCCGGTCTATCTGCTTCTCCATATCACTGTGCTTAGGTGGTCTGGCTCACCATGTGGACCTCTCTATCAGCCACATATCTGAATTTTAATACATTTCCAATTCCTAGTCCCAGCAAGCTCTGTCATGTGAAGTGCTATATTCATTTTCAAGTTGTCTCAGATCTGTTTCTACCATGCTCAACTCCCTTCTAATTTCTTTCAAACTACCGACAGTCATTGAGATCATTTCTACCCTCAACCACATCTTCAGGGGTTCCCAAACAGTGGAATGAAATGGCACAGGCCCCCAATCCTATCCCGTAACGGCTCCAGAGATCTGCATTGAGTAAGCACGAGGGTGGCATTCTCTACGACGGGCGAGGAGTGCTAGGACCCTCCCACTGTATTAGTAGCAACACTGGTGAATGATCCGAGATAGCTCTTGGGTATATCACGCAATCCCACACCCGCGGCATCCACCCCGCAGAAACCAACCAATAATCAATCCTGGACTGCGCACCTTGGACCGACGAGTAGTAGGTATGCTCGCACATTCCAGGGTTATGATCTCTCCATACATCTACCAATTCCATTTGCAGCATAATTTGCCTCACCATTCCTCGTATTAAAGTCACCCCCCAAATGATTGGGGAGGCAGACACAAGCCCCCACCCCGGCAGGATCTCTGATATCTGCCGATAAAAATTCAGCCGGTGGGCATGATTGGAAGAGGTCTGTCCTTGCGATCGCACCTCCACCCTAGGCCGCAGTCACAGGGAGGATTGCTGGGGTGTCAGTCCCACACCTGCCACAGTCAAAAGAGCCAGCCACGGCAATGCTGTGGCACCCGTGCTCCCAGCTAGAGAGTCCACACTCTGTCCGTCGGTATGCGAGTGCAGCCCCCGGATGCTGATGTTATAAGCAAAGTTACTGGATATTGAAGGATGTTTAAAACATGTATTTATTGCCAAGGGGTTTTTAGTGTGAGCTTGTTACATTAATTGCAGTACAAGTATCCATTCAGACCAAGTAGTGTATGGTCCTGTCTGCACATATATTTTTTGCACTGAGGTGTTTGAGTGCGAGGGAAGTATCCTCAATGATCTGCAGGTATCAAATGTGAGCCAGACAGTTGGTCAAGCCATCAGATATCGACACAGCAAGAGATCTGTTTATTGCCTATGTTCTGGAATAGCTCAGAGCACTTGTAGTGGCCACCGGGGGTAGGCCACACACCACGGGTCAGGAAAAACAAAGCTGGTCAGCCAACGTCCACTGATGGCAATAGAATATAGTGTTATGTTCAGTGATGTTTCCTGTGTAGTAAGGCGTCGGATCTCATCTCTGTTGAGCTCGCTGGGCTCAAAAAGTATGCCCACAGGGATGGAAGTGCTCACGTAAATTCCAGAGCACAAGCGCTTACAGTGGGCACCAAGTGTTGTGAAGGGGCTCTTCACACGCACCTCACTGCAGGTAGCCGAGTGTACACCGTCTGTGGTGCAGGTCTTCAGGGCGGGTGGTCGTGGGCCACCAATGCCACATGGGGGCTCTTTATGTGCACAACACTGTGCAAGGAGGATGGCGCACTGACATTAATGTGGGTCCCAGTCCCGTGCCCGGCTCATCGTTCATTACTCTGGATGCTTCCTGCCAAGTCTCCTATGTATGCGGTTTGCACGGCCCAATGAGTCGGAATGTCTGGCAGCGCCAGCCACCCGCGGCTCCTCCCCGCTGCACCACTCCACAGCTCCCGGCTCAGGCCCCTCAGAGCAGATCTATATGAGTCTTGGGCTGCAAGTTCCCCTGGTCCAGCAGCTGCACATCAAGGTCGATGGCGATCAAATTAGCTGTGTGCAACAGGATCTTTTGTGTGTTAGGATTTCAGTCGGACCAGAGCTCTAGCTCAAGCCACCATCTTACTTGCTGCTAAGCAGCACCCCCAATAATGTTGCTATTTTGATTAATAAAGGGGTGAATTTTAAAATATTGCACTAAGAATCTGATGGCGGGATGGGTTAAAGTTAAGCTACATATTGACTCACAAATCATCTCCATTATCAACATATACGGTCTGACAAAGCCTGAACCTGAATTTGGCTCAAACATTAATTAAAACAATGATTTCAATCGTATTACCTAATCTGATGATGTGTGGGGATTTTAACAATTAAATTGATCCGTTTCAAGGTAGATGGTTGAAATGTTTATTCAAAAGTATGCATAAAGAATTCCTGCGTTGTATTTCTGAAGTTGGTTTGGCTCACCCTACAGACTTTGAATGTACTTTTCATTCAATTCCACGTGACACCTTATCCCGTGTTGGCTACATCTATTTCCAGTGCGGTGGTGGAGTCCAGGATAGAAGGTACAATTACATCAGATCGTGCCCCAGTGATTACCACTCTTGATGTTAATAATGCAGAAAGATCTAATAACAGATGGAGATTTTATGATTTTTATTAAGAGAGTGACATTTTGAACAGTTATTGAATTTTTTCAATAACCAATTTTTTTTTAATTAATAAAGATAGTGACACATCTCCAGCCGGAAGTACCTCAAAAGTACCGATTGGCCGCGTTTTACTACTCGTGGACTATTGTATTCTAATGTGAAGCACTTCCACTGAGAAAAACTAAACTAATTGATTGGCCCCGCCTTCCTTCTCCTGCCAACTATATCTCCAGCCACCATGCACACCAGTGCGTGCGCACCAGCCGGAAGTACCTCGAAAGTACCGCTTAGCCATGCAGCAAGCAATGAGCAGCCAGTGGTTCATTAGGCTTCCTATGATCTTGCTCATTTCTCCCAAAAATAATGGTGGGTTCACTTTTCACCCCTCTAACAACCTGCATGCCTGTTAGATTATATACCTTGAAAACTAATATGACATCACTCTAACACCGACATCCACAAACACAAATAAAGCACCTTTTGCTGATATTCTGTCTCCCACGTACTCTCAACAAAATGTCTATGTCGCCTCAAGTCTTGCAGGCGATTCTCAAGCTGCAGTTCACGAGTGTTGAAACTAATTCCCTATCCATTCCTTTCATCAATGTAATGTATAACATAACAAAGGTTTCAGCGAAAAAACTTTCAGAACCCATCATCTCTTCCACTGTCGTTGCCCCTCTTCATTGGTTGTTACTAAACCAATGTCGATTTCTCATACAGACACTGATCACGATCACGTATCTTTTTCTGACATTTCTTTACATGCCAGTCTTCAAGACTCGAATCTTCTACAGAATTTCACAGTCCCCAATTGAATTTAACCATAACTCACATGACTCGCCCAGCGTGTCTTTTTCCTTTGTTACTCCTACTCCCCGCAGACATGTCCCTTTATCAAAACCAAACGACGAACCTCATTACAATACAATATTAGAAATCACCCTCTCTGTCATGAATATGGATTTTTTGAAACACTTGATGCTAAAATTACATTACAAGGCACCCATATTGAGCAAATTGTTACCTGGATCGAGCGTAATCCGCATTCTACAATAAATGAGAAAGTCACTTCTGGAGAGTTAAGTCAAGCTTATAAACATCGCATGACACCAGCATCCCAAGCGCCCAAGGACATAGCTCCCTCACTACCTGTTCTGCCCACATTTCCGCAAGTCATATGGCGTATTGCTGATTCTTCTTTAAAACCTTCTGGGGCCAATACCAATTAATACTGTGATGTGGCCCTTGGTGATCTACTTTCCAATAGCACCACAGATGTGCCCCGTACTTTTGACATCTTCGCCAATGATAACACCAAGAAAATGAAACCAAAAAACATTTCTGATAAGTTATTAACAACGAAACATTAAAAAAACTAAGAATATGAAATCGGCTCGACCAACCACAAATATCAGCTGTAAACGTTTTGTCCGAGCCATCTCTGCTGCACAGAAACGAATCAAACAGGCTAGCTCAGCTGTTATAAAGAAATATAAGAATTTTAACAAACATAGAGAAGAAATTACACTGCAGACTGAAAATCAGTCCCTTACGCATCCTCCCTTGGATGACCTAATTTCAGCCTTAACAATCCTTCCGGAGGCTATTGTGATGAAACCTCCAGTGTCTGAGGACAGCATGCAAATTCGAAAAACAGTGAACAAATTGCAGTCACCTGTGAAGATACTTTATCTGCGGCGCAGCGACAGGACAAAATCAGAAAGGCAGTTGACATCTATCTTCTCACTCAATTTAAGAGCCACAATTTAATGTTATCCAACGATCTACAACCAGTATCAGTTAACAAAATGTTGATACCACAAGCTAACAGCAGTGAACAACCAAAACGTATTAGACAAGCAGAAAGTGTCCTCTCCAAACATCTTGGCTCTCAGGTAGAGAGGCCTCCTCCAGGAGCTAACAGCGATATCAGATTGACCTCTGTTTCTCAAAATGCACCAGATAAACATTTGGCCACTGGACAAAACTGGAAGCAAATACGATCAAAGTTTCACACTTTAATAATGAAGTGTCGTGCTGCAACCTATATCACATATGAGTTATCTAGAGCTAGTATTATGAACATTTCCGGAGTTATACCCTCCCTAGAAGATATTACGTCAGTCGACATCGATCAAGTTGAATTCTTAAATGAAAGTGAGCTCTCCATTGCCAGATTATGGATTCCCTCTGGGTTGGTGTTAAACACACCATGGAGAGCTAAAATTTAATTATTTGCTCTAGGCTTCATTATTGGCCAAGATCCGTGCAACATCATTAATGTCTGTTCAGACAAATTTTGCAAGTCATGAATGTTCGAAATGCAATCATTCCAACACGTATTTCAATGATCAACGTTCAAAAATTCACTCATAACGACCCAAGGATTATTTGAATATTAAGTTAAACTTAGCTAGTTGGAACACTCGTGGCCATACCCATTTAATGGACTCCACCATCAATCACATTGACAAGTTTGACATCTTAACGTTCCAAGAAAAATGTCTTACAGATACTCCTGTATGGAATGACCATGACATTTTTTTACTTCCTGCAACAACAGCGCACAGGGGGCATCCCTGTTCGGGCCTCCTTGTAGCTGTTAAAAGAAGCTCAGGTCTGACCATTGAGCCGTGGTCTGCACCTAACAACTTTCTGCAACTAGTCAAGATCTTCCACCAGGATCGAGTTATAGCTCTCCTTAACGTTTACATAAACCCAGCTGGACTTACGGATTACCTTTTTTTCAGAGATCTGGAAAATCTTTTAGATATGATTGCCATAGATTGCACTATCAGCAACACCATCATAACTGGAGACCTCAATTTACGATGTCTGCCTTCTAACGAAGCCAATCACAACAGTACATCTGCCAGGTGGCTCACCTCTATGAGCAATAGCCAGCTTAGAATGACTAATGGTTCAATACCAGGAGATCTCCCTCCTGGTAGCACCTGGCACTGAGTACCGGCAGAAAGCATAATCGACTACATTTTCATAGATGAACAATTATTTGATGCAGCCGATAAACTGGAGATCATTAGACAACTGCACAGCGGTCATAATGTTGACCCTATATTGGAATTGGAACTGCAGACGTTCCTTTCAATTAAATCAGTGGTATAAGACCCCCCTGTCTATTAATAATGCCAAAACACGTTTTAAGTGGACTGAAAATCATTTGCAACTGCTAAATACCAACCTTTTGCAAAACCAAGCAACAAACGAGCTGAAATCGTATTCAAATGCTTTCATTTTTTTCCAAAACAAACTTTCCGGTGGCTAAATATCATTTACGACCGAATCTCCATCACTTTGATCAAAGGTTACGAGAATAAAAAGCCAATTTACAATGTCTTAAAAGTACAATAAACCAATTACCACCAACAGAAAGAGCGACCGCATTGAAGACATTCAAATGCAAATATAGAAATTGGGTCAGTGGTCGTCAAGCTTTTATGTACCAACGTGATGGCGAAGCCATATTAATGTCACTAAAAACAAAACATTTTGCACAAACATGGACACTTCTGAACCAAGCCACTACCTCCCAACAACTTACACAGATTAATGGCATTACTGAGCAGCAGTGGCTTGACCACTTTATGAATCTTTATGCTGATCCCAACTTTTCTGCTGCTTAACGTGTCCCCCTTTTCCGGTCCTTGACCACTGCTCACCTCTGAGGAAGACGTTGAACTGTTCATTAAAAAAATCAAGTCGCTCCCTGGCTCCTGGTCCCAACGGGTTTTGCAATGACATGTTTAAGGCCTATCTCCAGAGTTGGTCCACCATATTAAATAACATCTTCTTGGATATTAACAGAAATCGATCCCTACCGACTTCTTGATATAGATCGGTGGTCGTACCAATTTGTAAAAAAGTAGATCACTCACTTACATCGAACTACAGACCGATCGCATTATCAGATGCGCCTGGAAAAATACTTGCACGTTTTGTCCTCCGTGATATTAACAACTGGACCACATTACAACAAAAACGTGACCCCAATCAGACAGGGTTTGTGGCTGGCATGGGCACAGCCATTAATTTAATGACTCTTAATGGCATCAAATACCAAGCGCATGCCACAAAAGAGCCTCTTTACCATGCGTTCATAGATTTCCATGCAGCGTTTGAGTCCGTCTCCAGATTTCTCCTTATGAGAAAACTGTTAGCAGCAGGTTGCCCAGCCACACTCATTGACATCATAAATGTCCTGCACTCAGATACCTCAATACAGGTTAGACTTACTTCAGAGGGTTTGCTTTCAGCTCCCATTCGAACAGAGAAAGGGCTGATGCGGGGGTGTATCCTTGCTTCAGCTCTTTTCAACTTCTTTATGGCTGATATGCCAGAATCTTTTGAAAATATTATCAGCGACACTCCCAAAATGGGCACGAGACAGGTAGTTGCATTGTTATATGCTGACGATCTGGTCCTTCTCCCCAAAACTCTGATGGACCTACAGAGATTGCTTGGCGCTCTGTCCTCCTACATACTAGCAAATCAGTTAATCATACATTTTCAAAAGACCAAAATCATGATTTGCAATAATAAACGTCACAAGCGAAGTAGACCCAAGTGGACATTACAGAACTCTGAATTGCAGGTGGTTGATCAGTACACGTAGCTTGGCATGATCATAGACAACCAACAATCAGATAAAATGCAACTACTTGCTCTAGAAAGAAAATTAGTTTCGGCAATATCTCAAACCAAAATTATACTTCATAAATATGGTAATTTTTGAAGTATACCTGCTGTGACCTACAATAACGAAAAGGTCATGCCTATATTACTGTACAGTTTGGAAACGAGACCCTTATTGCCAGAAAGTTATTTTGCTCAAACCAAAGGGAAAATACTGGAGACAGACTCTTAATTTACCTCAATGTCTGCCTGTTGTTTACCTTAGGTATGAATTGGGTCTTGTTTCCCTACATGGCCTTTATCAATGGCGCATCTGTGCCTTGTTTAGAAAGTGCCTTTTGGTTGCAAAATCGACCACTTTACTAAAAACGCTATCTAATTACATATTCACTTCTGAACACAGCTATGTAACGCACTGGAAAAAAAACATCTTTCGCACAATGGCAATTGCTGACATAACTCTGGATGTACTTGTCTCAGACCCAAATAGAGCCAAAGAGAAAATCTATTTAGCTGATTGGATCGAAACTAGGAGACAATGCTTATTATACAAGGATTTCAAGCAAAACCCTTTTGCAGAGAAGAAACTGTGTCACAGAATCTTATCTACTCACTCATCCTTCAGGTGACATATAGAACAAATGTTCTGCCCTTTAGATTCAACTAATGGCCTACTAGGGAAATAATGGCCAAACGCAAATTAATTAGTCAGGAAATGATTTTTTGCCACTTTTGTGAAAACAACGAAGAAAGAGAAACTTTGAAACACATTGTTTTGCACTATCCAACTCAGACATTAAATAGAGAAAACTATTTTAGTAAACATCTTCAACATCTCATAGCTCTTGACATTGACTCTCGATGGCAACTTATTATCTCCAGTTTATCCTCCAGTCTTTGTATTGCAACAGTGAGCTTTATAAATGCATTATCATCGAATTAATTCTTCTGATTTATGCTTTGTTAATGCCAATTGAGCCTTTATATATTTATGTCCAAACAACTGCAACTCATCAAAACTGTTGACAGATAGGATTATATTGCTGTTCTTATCATGATGCTACCTAAGAAAGTTGAATCAAGTATGATTAGAAGACCGATACATTTGAATAGCAATCCTGTAATTGCACTGTGATTTTTTTCCATCCAATAACGAATCTATCCTGATCTGAAGAAAGATGAAACAGTGTTTAACTGGTTAAGATTAATCAACATAGATGCTGCTTTCCATATATGTGTTGCTCTCATCATAAATCGACACAGCACGAGCTTAAGAATCCACTAAAATAACTACATTTTCTATCATTCAGCGATTATTATTTCTTATCATTACTTTTCTAATTCTGTGAATGTATTTTTGTGAGGCTTGAATTAATCAAAAGAGATGCGATGACATTACGACATGATAGTAGATGTTCAAATTCAATAAGTTATTTTTAACAAAAATGTTAAATGGGAAACTCTGTTATTGTTTAAACCATCTTTTAAACACTTTCTTTATGTACATTGTGTAATGTAATATTGAAAAGTTGATTTTATCAGTTACATCAATAAAAAAATACACATCTCCAGTTAATGATTATATACAGACAAGCCTGTTTTGAGAGGTCACATTATTTCTTGTTGTGCCAACAAAACGAGAAACCAAAACACCATTGCATACCTTATTTAGTGATCTTAAAAAACTATAAAAAAAGATATAATCGTAAACCAGATGAAGCTATAGTGAAGAACATTCTGTACCTGCATTTTAATATTAACATAATTCAATGCACAACAAATTATAGTTTCACGTACAGTCTGTGACCAATTTACCAACCCTATCAACCAATTCTCCCTTCGTTTTCACATAACATATTAGTGAGAGAATCCAATTTTTCAGATTCCCCCCATAAATCCACCAATTCAACAAGAATCCAGACTTTTTATTCCACTGATGTCAAATGGAGTCACTCTACACGTTTCAGGATACCTTTCCCTTCTTCAGGAGTGTCTACATTGTTTTCCTAACAAGTGATACAAAATATGGTGTTACTATTATGATCTATTAGCAGCAATTCAATCTATGTACTATAGAATATCACTAACCTCAAATAGTGTACTTCCTATTTGCTCATAGGTAAATTCTAAATATCTGAAAAATATAACTGTTATAATCTTAAAGGTACTATTTTAGTATTCACTTAAGTGACATTCTCACGTACATGCATACTTCTACATCAACTGCATATCGTCACAGTTAAGTGTATATTGATTTAATTGGTTTTAACTCCTCCTTAAGGTTTCACTAGATAATCAAAGAAACAAAACTCATGTGCCATTAAGATCTAACTAAATTAAAAATCCCACCATCAATTAAGATGGTCCTTTGCAGTAATCACTTACCTTTAACCAACTAGTGTTCATGTTACTGTGTCCACGATCGAACATTACCTCTCATCATGCATATTAAATATATATACTGAGATGGCTGCAGTCGTCATGTGTGACAGAATGATGTCATACGCATAACGTCATCAATGCAATAAATGTAAACAAACATCCTCCCATTCTCATATACGTGAATCTATAAAATAGACTTGAATCCACAATATGCATCATTCAATTAATGACCACCTTACACCACTCTGAATGTTTATTTATTTCATCTGTAAAACCAAATAAACACCTTGATTTCTAATGGTGAAAGAAAGTTGATGCCATTGCTCAATCTAGTTACTATGTGTTGGGACAAAATATTACCAAGGTATTACAGAGTTGTTGTCCTTTGTATTAAAATGATCTTTGTTGATAAACAAAAAGTGAGTTCAATATCAGACCTCTATTGAACATCGTAGTTATAGTCCATGATTCAGTAATGTATCAGACCAAGGAATCTCATCAATACACCTTCAAGATTAAAAGTCACACCAAACTCATATGAGATCACCCAATTTTTACATGTCTCACAATTCCGCTTCTCCTATATCTAGCCGCTATAGGCCATCTTCATCTTCTCAATAGAGACATTAGGTGTTATAATAAGGCTTTTATTCTAAAACCAGGACAAACTGGTTTCTTCCACATGATTTTGAAGGCCCTCCAACTTGGCTGATGGTAGAGAAGGAATTGGTGTCTTCTTTTGCTAAAGGTTTATTTGATATACGGAATTGCTATAATCCTATATTTTCTAAATCAATTTACTACATCTACTCTAAGAGAGTTTCTATTTGAACATATTGACAACCCTTGAAGGTCCCTTTGACCCTGTTTATGGTGTAATAAGAATATAGTTATCAATGCGAGAGCTGTATTGTGGGAACCATGGTTAGAAAAAGGTATTAAATTGGTGAATCCACGTTTTTCAGGTTCTAATGTCCTTTCCTTTGATGAATTTAGAAATATATTCTCGTTTACTAATTCTGCTTTCAATCAATAAATTAAATTGATGAATGCATGTATTGATAACTTAAATTTCATTGCAGAAAACAAATTAGTTCCAGAATCGTACAGACTACTTTAAATGGAATGCATTCATCTGTGCAAAGCATCAATGTTAATCAAAAAAAGACATCACCTACTATGAAATGGTTTTCAGAAATGAAATGGGAAATAGACTGTGGGAAGGTATTTGATGAGTTCACTTGGTCCACCATTTGGAGTAAAGTTGATGCACTCTCGTCATCAACAAACATCACACACACACTTTTAATTTTTACTCATAGAGAACTTCTTACTCCAATGAAATTGCTGAATGCTAACATTGTTAAAAATGGAGATTGCTGGTCATATGATACTAATGCTGTGCCATTTAAATACATGTTTTAAATGCATCTGTGTAAATACATTTTATCAGTTATGGAATTTTCTTGAGTGCAATTTTAAGGTAAATATTCATCTACATCGCTCTAATATTCTATTAGGCAGTGTGTGTCTAAATAACGTCAAAATAAGGCAGAACAGTATAAAACTTCTGCATTTACTGATCAGCAACGCACGAGGAAAATACCTTTGTGGATATGCAAGGCCATTCCCTCTCCCACCCTACCAAGCCTGCAAGATAAAAAAGCTAAGACTTGTGCCGCGCTCCCTCACCTCCCCCAACCAAGCTGGCGTTACTTCAGAGGCCCCGGCGCCGCAACCAAGGCCATAGCCTGCCACCTGTGTTATTTACAGCACGGTAATAAACCCACAGATGAACCCACTGATCTACCAGCACCCTTTCATAAATCCCACGAACCCCCCAAGAATCCTGACCCCGTGTAAGGACGACCCCCATCATTGAGACAAGACACAGAGACCCATCTATATAATAACTTCTAACGCAGCAGACAGACATGTATCATTCGGCCCAAGCCCCAGAGCCCCGTCCTACGACCTAAAGTACCGGTCAATAGGACACAGGTAAATCTCACCCCAACCGATAACCACCAGACCTCTCACGAGGTGCATTCCTCATGTGTTGCGTTTATTTTATAAGATAAGCTACGGAACAATTTATTAGTGAACGTAAATGTCATTTTCTGAATAACTGCAGTGTGCATGGCCTAGGGCAACTAAGACAGGAAAGGTATTCATCAGTGTCACAGGCTGCCCCAGCGCACCAACACCGCACGGATGACCTCAAGCCGGCCTGCCAGGCCCAACCCAACCCACGAGGCTGACCAGTGACGTCGTCTTGCCAAGACCAACCATGCTGCAGCAACACCTATAGTTAGTCGACGATACCCAATCCCAATTAACTTGTGCCCCCTATAGTGTTTAGGTGTTGATGACGTTTTCTGTATTAGAAATACGCCTGTCTTTGCTATTGTCAGACAGAGCGCTCTCGTAGGTTGCAGAGTTCTTTGCATGCCTTATCCTTGGATAAACTCCCACTTACGCTCACCCGCACTCTGTCTTGGTCTTATTCCCACTACGGGAGAGTCCCTTATTGTCTCTCATTGCGGGGAAGATCGTGCTGAATTGGGGGCGCTTCCCTTCAGCAGTCTTTCATTTAATTCAATAAACATTAATTATTCATAAAACATTTCTGATCTTATTATCTGATAGCAATTTTTATGATAACATCCAATTGGAAAGATTTTCAAAATATTACTATTAAGGGTTTTTGGAACAATATATGTAACATTCATAGAATGGGCAAATGTATAGCTAATACACCTACACTTTTTGCTAAATATAAAATGACACGTATTTATTTCTTATTTATCTTGTAATGATGCTAGCCATGCCACATTTTGGTCTTTAAAGTTATACTAATAACAGAATATTGGATGCATGCTAGTTTGATACGCTATTTAATAAATGTATGCTGCCTCTCCCTTTTTGTTCTTCCCTATCCCACATTTCTGTCTGTTTCTCTGTGGTGTTTGTCTTGTGATTTCATGTTGGTTACTGATATGTCTTGTTTTTCAAGGTACATGTCTGTTATATGGGTGTAATTTTGTTAACTAAGCAACATTTTGTATATTTAGTGCACATTGGTAATTTTTAGTGTTTTGTATCTATAATGAAGTATAGGTTATAGGTTTCTCGTATAAAATGGGTTGTGGTGATCTGTTTATAAACATTTCTTTGGTTTTACATAATTTACTTGATGTTAAACAATTTATATCAAGGAGACAATGATAGCATTATTCATCTACTAATGACATTGTAATTACATGAAACTGAATATAATTAAATAAACTAAAAATAGAAATGTACGTGGTATATACAAATGAACAGGACAGCACACATTAATGTGGGTTGAGAAGCCCTAGGCTCAATGTCCATCCCACCCCAAAATGTAATTTAGTAGGTAAATTGGCAGCCTACTGAACTGTGCAGTGTTAGCCCAGTTGGGGGCACTAGGATAGCCAAATAAGTGATGGCATACAAATTGAAACAAAACACATTTCTCTGGGATGGCTAAGTACACATCCCACACCAATCACTAAGCATGTCATACTTGTAACACACTGCCTCACAAAAAAACTGTGCACAAGACATTGGGCCTGATCACGACTTTGGCGGTAACGCCGGCGGTATTAGCCCTACCGCCGAACTCCCCGGCGCTAATAGCGCCGGATCACAAGTTCGGCGGTAATGTTAATCCCCATTCCCCATTGAGCCCATTCGGGAATGCCCCATTCCCCAATGGGCTCAATGGGGAATTTTCACGCTCTTACCGCCGGCGGTAATAACGCACATTTTCGGCAGATTTCCCCCCAGCTCACAGCTGCGGCGAAATCCGCTGAAGTCCTGATTTGGCGGACCCTTAAATCCGGCGGTAATAGCGTGACCGCCGGATTTAAGGGTTACCGCCAAAGTCGTGATGAGGCCCATTATCTCAAAATTCCTTTTAGTATATAAAGCCAGAATTATAGCTCCTTGTTATGAACTGCACTGAGAACGTCTGGCTGTTTCCATTCAAGTTGATTTTTAGATCCTGAAAATATAGGCACTCCTTCGCAAGCCTTCAGAGCCAGGTATTTTGAGAATATCAATGATGATGCCAAATAAATGCAGGTGACCGTTTCTAAGAATAAATTCTTATCATCGCTACTAGATTATCATGAAAAAACAACAATATATCTTCGATGTAGTCATTGACGGTAAAAATTTTACAAGCAGTAGTAATGTCTTCAAAACTATCAATCACGTGCCTAAGTAGGATTTAAAAATGTTTTTTTTAAATCCACTTGATATTAAGAAATCGCCAGATTATTTTTGTTAAATTGGCAACACTTACATTTCACCCCCAAATCGAGGTGTGCTTCTGAAAACATTTGGGCTGTAATTGATCAAATTAGATGGAAGTCAATCCATAAATCAGTATTACAGAGTTTGTGTGAACTCTAATCTTACATCTCTTTCCTCGAATTCTTTGCCCTGTGCATTGTTATGCTGCCACTAGAGTAACGTGCAGCTAAATTTAAGTTCTCTGATGACGAAGTGTGGGACACAACAGTATTTTTTTTTTAAAAAAACGTGGGACTTCCCTGTTGTGACTGTGAGAGTGCATTTTAGCTCCCAGAATGGAAGGCGGGAACATAGATATAAACTTCCCATTCTGAGTCATGGGCACTGGTTGACTGGGGGTTTAACCATCTTGACAAAATAAATTTCCCTTTTTCAGTGATACTTTTTTTTTTTTACAATTGACTCAAATGACACTCGATGTGCATGAGTAGGGTGTCCAACTTTGCACAATGGTTCTGCAGGACACTTAAGACATAGTGGTGCATCAGAAGCACTGTGTGGCATGCCGAGTTCCATATGGCATTATTCACACCCCTCCCCCATCCACATTTATTGTAGTATTAGTAGTAAAGGGCATTTTAACCCATACACAGCATGCAAAAAAAATTAATGTAAGACTAATAATTTAGCATTTATATAGCGCTGCAAACCCTCAGGTATCTGAGCACTGCTTATTATTACCCACCCAGTGATTCGAACCTGGGTTAGCAGGCTCTGGACAGATGTCAAAGCGAGCGCTATAATCGCTGTTCTGCATTCAGGCCTTTGACCTGTTAGATTTCTCTTAAGGTCCTGTCCTGGGATGTTCAAGGATCTGTGCAACAAAAGACAGGCAGACCTCCTAATTTGCATATAAACTGACAGCTTCAGAAGTGACATCACAGAAAATGACATTACAAGGAGTGTCGTCAGTCTTTGAAACGAAGTTTCCATGTGTAAGCCAAGAGATAAATAACTTTGTGGTGTGCAATATATGAATGGTCACTATTATTAATATGCAAATAGCTATATTTTAGTAAACCATGTAAGAGAATGTTTTTGATAGCATGAATGGCAAACTGTACATTAAATTATTTCTCCAAAATCTCAAACATTGACAAAGGTATATTCATGTTTTATACGTTTTACATTGTCTACACCATGGAACCTACCCACATGCCAGATTCCAGGTGTCTAGCAGGTTGGGAAGTATGCTGAACATTTCGAACAGACACACACACACGTAGTCAAGCATTGCATACCGCTTAAAACAACATTTGAGAAATTCATATTTCATACTTGTTTACATTGTCTACTCCATGGAGCCAATCTCACATGGCAAATTTCATGGTTGTGGCATGTTGGGGAGTATGCTGAACGCTATGAACAGAAATACACACATATCCACAAATTTCCCTTTTATATTTATAGAGTGAATTCAATAGAAGAAAGGTTGAGTCTGTCATCTGCAGGGGACTGCTGCAAAGCGTGTCCTGAGGGCGAGTAAAGCATGTAGTACTTTTCTGATGGATGCATCAATGGCCACTGTGAGCCATGGAACAACAGACTAACTTCCATGAGAGCGCAGGAGTGTTTCATTTATTCCCTCGAATATTCCACGCATCATTTCCATTGTATTAAGTTGTTCCAACTGGCACAGCCACAGATAGATATATAAGAAAAGTGGCTGCTTGATTACGAGTCCATCTCGAATTGTGGGCTGCTCAAGAATATTTGACAGAGGCAGTAAGAGGCCTGAACATTTTTTTTTCTTCCAATGATGGATCTTCTTGCAAACTCATGACTAGGTGGCTGGGCAGATATCAAGGTTCCTATGTAATATAGGGTCCAGAAAATCAAGGTTTTAGTGTGTCTTAGATATTGAAAGCCATCCTCACTGGCCCTAAGATAAAGGGAGGCGCTGTCCTGTGGCAGTGAAAGAAAGCTTGTTACTCAATGTGCTTCTCGAGGAGAATAAGGCAGTGGGCAGGACCTAAGGTTTCTGTTTTTTATACGACAGGGGGAGCAGGGAAACCTGAACCCCTTGCCCCTAACATTCATTTCCCCGAAATTTGAAGTGTAAGACTGAGCATCGCAGTCAGACCAAGCTACGGAGGAGACCAGAGAACATGTATTCCAGGGCCTGGATACCTAGGCATACGCAGGGAAAGCAACAAGGGGATGCTAAAACGCCATGTACCATTGACCTGCACAGAAATTGAGACCCAGGGACACAAGGCTTCACGCATAATGACAGTAGGGACAAAAGAATCTTAATGTCAGACCATCCTACCTCAGAGTGGGGAGGTGGAATGGGAAACGGAGAAACCAAAGTTAAACACAGTTCCCTCTTCTAAGGGCATTCATTAAGGAGGGGCTACATTAGAAACTGAGAAAAAACAGCCCTGCCACTAGGAGGTTTTTGGGGAGCAAAAGGGAACAGGACTCCTACCGAAACCCATGCAGTGCTGCATCATTCAGAGTCCTCACGAAACCAGAAATGCTGGGCACTGCTGAGAGGGACACAGTATCTACAAACACCAGATGGGAGGCAGACAGTAGTCATGGGGTTTCCCATGACCTGGGGACAGAGGGACCTGAGGCGAGACACAGGAGACCTGCAAAGAAAAGGAGGAGGCTTCCATTTATGGGGCAGAGGTAGTGCCTGACCGCAGAATGGCCCCTGACCCTTTTGAAGACTCTGTCAATCATGAGGCGAACTTACCTGCAGAAAATAAAACCATTACCTGTGTTAAACAATGCACAAAGTAGCGTCTTTTGCCTGACGCATGGTACCAATGTCAACACCAGCCTACCATAACAGGCAGCCCTGCATAGCAGACAGAGGCCTAACTTTCTGAAACGAGTGTGGAGTTTGAAGCTGACAGAGGAGAGGGTACAGCCACGTAGGAGAGCAGATCCATTTGGTGGGAAAAGGATCCTTGGAGGTGAAGGGCAAGAAACCTTTTAGGCTATGAGTTCCACCTTGGTAGTAGCATCACACCTTGCTGGCCACTAGCCCAGAAGAGGGATCCAGGCCGAGGGTTGAAAATACCTGTCTGAATCTAATCTAGTGTCACAAGTGAAATCAATACATTTGAGACAGCCTGATGAGGGCTGTGACAAAGTCCTATTATGGAGGCTGGATGATGCCACTGGAGCGGTCTTGGGGGATGGGTGCCACCAACCACTCTAAGGCCCCGGAGGATCTTCCAAGATCCCCAGTCCATTACCGGCCTAAGATCCCTGGTTCCCTCCAGGACCCTTAATGACTTCTGGCTATCTGGAAATGCAACAGAAAGATTCCCTGAGAGATTATGGTCCTAAATGTCTTGTGACGGAGCCAAAGTGGGTATAGAATTGGGAGAGGGTCACAGTCACACGTCAACTATCCTCAAGAAAGGTAGAAGGATGAGGAGGTGGAGTTGCAGAGCAGCAGAAAGGGGGCAGAGAAGAGAACACTGGAGAAGAGGGAGCAGAAGTAAAGAAGTTGAAGAGGAGCAGAAAGGAGGAGGAGGAGGAGGTGTGAACATCACAAAGAGAAAGGGGAGCTGAAGGGGATAGTGTGGAGGAGAGCAGTAACGAGAAGGTCACAAGGAGGTGAAAGAGGAAAGCCGGCCTTGATGTCTGTTTGGGAATGGTCCAGTGACTTTATAATTGAGACCCCTAAAAAGTCTTTCTGTGTGAAAACCTGCCAAGCAGGGTAGTCGTTGAAAGGTGGCGGTATATGAAGAGGTGCCATGCCAGAGGCTGGGTGATGTGGCTGAGGTGACATTGAAGGCTGGACGACACCACTGACTCCATGATTCTGGCCCCAGAGGATGCACAAAGAGATGTCTCTGGGATTCCCAGTTCATCACTTTGCCCCAGGTCCCTTGATGGCCCTTGGTCATCCGGGTCAGGATGGCCTGAAAAGATAATAAAACAAGGCGCTGATTTCCTGAGAGATAACTGTCCAAAGGGTCAAGAGAGAGGGGCAAAAGAGGTCAAGCTACAAAGTAGGGATAAAGACACTGGCCCACACAAACTAGCCTCAAGAACATGTGGTATATCCCTGCAGTACCCCAGGAGGGCTGAGAGTAAATTACAGTTCCCTATTTGACAGGCAGAAACCTCAACCCAGCAGACTCCCTCAGCACCCCAGTAAAGCCCCTCTTCCAAAAGTCTGCAAGCTCATTATGTATATCATAGAGCGTTTAAATTCCGCAGTAAACATGCAGTTCCCAATCCTTGTCAGAGATAACACACTGTGAAAAATGTAATTATTTCAAAGAAGAAAGGTACAGTTACATTTATAAAAACCATACATGTGACAAATTTGATGTTTTAGCCACAGACCCACTGTAGCAGGTGTCCGCAAAACCCAGAACACTATTATAGAGAAGAGATTTCAAAGGAGACATTCTGCACCAGTCATTGACATGAACCCGGACTGCTGGTGTGTGCATGCCCCTACATGAGGAAGGCAACACCCTGAGTATTCAGTGCAAACAAGGAGGCAGCTCAGCACCTGCAGAGCGTCCACAAAAGAGAGGAATGTGGATTGAACATGGTATCCCGCGTTCTATTAAGCGCAGGTTATGGGGCCACGCATGGCCCCACTCGCCAGCTGGTTACTCTGTAGATCCCTGGTGAGCAAGCTAATCGCAGTACTACTCCTTGCCAATGTACAAGTGAAGTCATTCAAACAATTGTGGAAACCTTCTGACAAGCCCACAAGAGTATAAAAAGGAGGGTGAGGCAGACAAAGGTGCAGCAGTAAGGTATTGGAAGTGTGAGGTGTAGGACAGCATGTGGCAGAGTGGCTAGGAGGGAAAGGTGAAAGAAATGCAGGAGCATCAAGGAGGGTAGAGAAGAACAACAGTGGAACACCAGGGTGGAGGAGAAGACAAGAGAAGGGAAGAAAAGGGTGGAGCAAGAAGCAGATCAAAGAGTTTTAGAATGCTGTGAGCAGATTAGAGAGAAGCGGGAGAAAAAAAAGGTGCGAAGGGTAAAGGCGAGCAAAGGGGGAGGTGTACAGATGGCCTGGGAAGTCCCCAAAAATAAACAGAGGTTCTGGTGTTAGACCAAGCCAAACACAACCCTGCTTTATTAACATCAAAATAAAGCAGGGACAACATACAAGAATCCAAGTCTCAAAACTCTCAGTTTATCTACAGCAACCGCTTTCAAATTGATCTTTCATCATAATTAGCATTACACTTTACCAAAACCTACGGGGTCAAGGGATTGGTTAATAGGGACAACTACATACACATTCTGTAAGGGTTAAACTTCTGATTCGGTAACGACAATCTGATAGCTCCTCCTGAGATCACTTCTAAATTGATAACAATAAAAAGACATCACTTCTACAATACATTATTGGTTAGTCTAATATGTACTTGGCAGCTTGGCATTGTCGGTTTTGATTGGTTGGCTTTGTACAGATCAACCTTGATTGACTGACAAGTCATCAAGGCATGAGCCAGACAGCAGTAGGGGGAGAGAGGTCCATGGACTGCTTTCCTTTCAATTAAAAAAATATACCATCCCTTTTTCCTAGGCCGTGAGCCAACGCAATTTCTTTGTAGTTGGCCTTGTATGGCGTCTCATGTCTGAGAATATGTGTGAGGAGTCAGACAGGTGTCCTATCTTTGTCTTTTCTAATGAATAGACAGTGTTCTTCAATTATGAGACTGCGTTTGGAATTATTTAATATTTTTACTGCATTTATTCGGATTTTGGCTAATATTAGTGCAAGTGTTATGGCTCCTTTTGCCACTGGGTACACTAGAGTTATTCATTATGCAGTCTTCTTGGATTAATGATTCGCTTGTATCTGACTCACAATGATCGGTTGTATTCTTTCAACCTTTAATTAGACAGGAGTATTCTTCTTACCCTGGGAATCATTATCTTGTACCTTTTATGCAGCTTTTGGACCCTCCCTATGTTCTCAGTAACCTTGGCTTGGGTTGCTAGCTACCATCTGAGCATCTTACATTCTCATGAAGTCTTGAGGCCTTTTATTAACCAGACGTGGCTTCCATTCTGGAAAAGATGGCTGTCCATTACTATTGTGTTTCTATGTTAGTGAGCTATATTCACGTGTCGTTCATGTTGCATTCAGCTTATACATTGCTTATGCTAGTATTCTTAGCGTCTTTATAGATGCCATGTTAGTATTCTTCAGGTATAAATTCTTATTTGACTTAGTGTGCGGTTTCTTCATGGTGATTGTATATTTGCTTCATGTCTAATGCATGCACATGTAATGTCGCAATGTTCGGTTGGTTTTGCTTGTGCTATCTTCAGTTTCGATTGCTCATCACCTGCTACACCTGTCTGGGATGTGAGCAGTACGGTTGCCTTGGTGAGTTACGTTTCTCACATGTGTGATATTGGGTTGGGGGGTGCAGTAGCTATAGATGATGTGTTCATCTTCCTCTCAACAGAGGTGATAAGGAGAAGGTGGCCATGGAGAGAGGCCATCAGGAAAAGGACAGTCAAACCTGACCTTCTGGAAAGACTTCTAACTTGGTGGGGTAGTGAGCAAAGAGATCTCCAACAGCTTTACTAAGGGGTCAGGCCTGATAACCACAGTGCCCAACACAATGCAGCAAGGCATCTTAAACTGTGTGGACACGTCAAGGCAGACAAATCTGATTTGTTTATGCTGTTCATTTCTCAAGTGATCTAAATTATCCCAATCTGTTAGTTTTGTCTTTGCCATCATAAACACCCTGGGACATTCGAACTTTGCTTTGAGTCATCTGGTGATACCTCAGTCGTGACAGGGATATAACCCAGAAACTAGTAGGATTATGTACTTGCCAACAGAATAGAAGAGTTATTGCTATTCAGTTGGGGGGATATAAGCCAGACACTAGAAGAAGCCAGCGATCCAAAGAAAGCCTGAAAGGGAGTGATCAAGCCTGCAGTGGGGTCAGCCTAGTGGCGCAGCCCTTGGCTGGTATGTGAGGATACCTTCGGTCTAACAATCTCCCAGATGGGTGGAATTTCTGCAGTAATAGTCTTGCATTTCCCCTGATGCAAGGGGGGAAAATAGTCTTGCTCGTAGGTCTGTGCTGCAACAACCTTTGAGATCTTTGGAATGACATCTGTGGAAACTTTGAAGAAAGCAGCAGGATGCATAAAGGAGAGCTGGAAGACTCTAACATTAGGTCCTTTAAAAACTGGAGACATTATGACTTGAAACATCGGGAATTCAATTCCAGACTCTAGCTCCTAATATGCAGATTTGGATCACTAGGCACTAAATGGAGACTAGAAAGAGACTGAACTTTAGGGATTTGGACACTTGTTTAGGCAGCCCCGCTTCACAGTGTTACTATCCCAACACATGTGTTCCATAGAGCAGGAACCTTTTTTGTTTAGAGGTTTAGTGACCATGTAAGAACCATATTACAGAAAAATCAATTGTTCTGCAAAATAAACAGAATCAATTTGTCAGATAGCAATAAAACATTAAGCATACAGTATTAACACAATATATAATTAACCTCTCTACATACGGCTGTCATCTCATATAATCTCATAAGTGCCTCTGGCTAATAGCTTGAGAAAATAAGTGCTGGATGGGTGAATGCGGAAGGAGAACCATTACAAAGACTTCTCCAGCAACATATAATATGTATTTATCAATATACCCATAGAAGCTCCTTTTCCAGTTCTTTGTAATTTGATGGTGGGGACCAGTTGCGTGTACATTTTCACATACATGGGTTCGCGCTGCCAAATTGTCCTCATTTGCATGGTGGAGTGCAAAAGGGGAGTAGAAAAGGTTGGCATACATACCTGTACACTGCCCTTTTACCCCCAACCATGTAAATTGAGTGAACGCTGCCTCCATGTACCCATTGCAGGCCGCGTTTACAATGGGTTCCTATGGAGTCCGCTGGCTTTTTTCTGGTGCAAAAAGCTGGCAGACTCCATAGGAATCCCCATCATTTGTGCTCGCCTGAAAATTGATGCAGGTGCAAATGCTGGAGTATTTGTATGTCTGACAATAATGGAGCAGCAGAAACATAAGTTAAAATGCGCCCTTCCTCTCCTCCCTACAAATCAATGGAAAGGAGCTGTGACCGAAATAAAATGCGTAAAAGCCATAAGGCAAGGCTTTTGCACAATTTATTTTGGTTATGGCTCCTTTAAAATGATCTCTATGGACAGCAGTTTCATCCAGAACCATGCAAGCAGTTTCCTCTACTCATAAATGCCTTGTACAAGTTGGATTTCTCTTTAGCAATCTTTAGTGTGACTTTATCTTACTTTACTCATGAAACTGAAGATAATCCAAGACATAGAAGTTCGAGGTTTTCTAACTTCGCGCCTTCATCAAGAAGTTTGTGAAAGGCTTACATTTCTGGTCAAACCTCTTGCCGTTTAGGGTGAGACACATCAATAGCTTTAAAGTCTGTGCATCACACATAATATTCCACCACAAGTGTGGCTGCGGTTTGTCAGAGCATTTGAAAAGCAATCACAAAGCACAAATACAGCAACCGAGTATCTGAAACTATAACCAGCTCTTCATCAGTAGAGGTATCAATTATAATGTGCACAAAAGAGTTTTTCCTTCAGATCGATAAATCACACCCAGTATTTTGCAAATCCACTCCCAAAACTGGTGATCAAAGGAACAGCTGTACAACATATAGTTTAGGTCTGCCATGAGAAAGTTACAATGCCAGAAAACTGGTATTCAATTTGGTATTTAATTTGCTTAGCCTCATTGGGGTGTGAATTTCCCTGTGTATTATACAAATCAACAACTGGGTCATTCTGCCTCCTATCCCTGTGTTTTGCACTGAAACCATATCCTTCCCCAATTCTCTTCTGTGAGCTGTAATTTCAGGTCCTCTGCCCTTGGAGACTTAATTTTACCCTTCAGTATTTTTTTTACTTAACACCCCTTGATTTCTTGTAGATAACTTCTGCTTTAACTTGTTCAGATGATACGATTTGAGGGGTGGCCCCTCTCTTCATGGATACCTTTAAGGGAACTACACACCAGTAAATACAGAATAAGGTCAGCTGGGTCAAGATCAAATTCATACAGCAGCAAGGCAAAAGATGCAGGAGTACCTGCTTCAAAATTGTGGTCCATCAATAAGGTCCCACTATCATACCTCTTCTTCCAAAAAATGGGTTTCTTATCCACCTTAACCTGTCTATTAATACATATAGAACACGTTTCCCTTTTAGATGCAGTGATCAAGGCTGCATATACTCTTTCCACGGCACATCTGGAGTATGTGATAATGGGATAATCTAGGATACGATGCCAGTCATCTAGGATCAAGGGAACTTCCAGGGAGAAAGGACCAACAAAGCCTTCTGCCACCTATAGCCAGGGTAGCTTAGAATTGAATGTGGTAGGCCTAGGAAATGGCAAAACCTACTTAACTATAAATGCTTTGTGATGCAATTTAAATTATGGAAAATTGATGCCTCCTTTCCATTTGTTTAGCTTTAACTTGCAAACCTGGGGATTTTTTGCCCATAGAAATTTAATAAGCTTACATTGAATCATTTTGTAGCAGGAGTCATGAAAACATACGAGGTGCATGCTTAGCAGATATAGGATAACAGATACCAACATCTTCATAGCAGCTTCTAATCTTCCTCACTACATTGAAAGAGATCATGAAGAGGGGGCATTCTCTATGCTTTCCATTATTGCTTAATTATTCAGCTGTATTGTGTGAGGCAAGTCCTTTGCAAAACAGACACCAAGATAATGAAGGCACTCCGGAGACCAAAATGAGCCAAGTTCAGCTACTTTCGCCTGTGCACTACTAAAGCTTAAAAGCATAATTTCAGATGTGTCCTTATTCAGTTTGTAACAAGGACCACTACCCCTGAGAGGTGTCCAATGACATCTGGGAAATGTTCTAAAGAGTAGTTGAGGTCATTCAAATACACCAAGACATCATTGCAGAGAGTTTTACTTTCACAGGTTGCACCTCACTCCCTTTGATATTTCGGTGATACCGAATAGTCTCCAGAAGGGAAACAAGGGACAAAACAAAAAGAAGCAGAGACAAGGGTCATCCCTGCCTGGTACCCCTGGCCAATGGAAATAAAGGAAAATACCGCCATTCACAAAGCACGAGCCTTGGGTTAGGAGTATTATAACCTAGCCATTTTTTTAAAAGCAGGACCAATGCCAGGCCAGAATAAGGACTCTATTGGAAAGGGCTTTCCAAACCTGTCGAAATCATCCTCTGGATCCAAAGCTGGCAATTCCAGGCTCTTGGATGCAGAGGAGGCCACAGCAAGAATGTCTCACACTGATGTCTTTACTTTACCAGCATTCACTTCGTCAGCACGTACTATTTCACATTTACTTCTCTATACATTTACTTTGTCTATATACACTTCACCAGACATTTACTTTGAAATTGGAGGGGCGACTCCCTGCACCCCCTTTTTTCTACCCCATATTCTTCCAACGTGCTATCCCTTGACCACAAACCTAACCTTACGATATCCCTAACCGCATCCATTACCATCTTCACAATGTGAAGATGCAGACAAGGAAAAGGCATGGTAAAGGCATGACTAAGTAAATGTATGACCAAGTAAACGTCTGGAAAACTGAACCCATGACAAGGTAAGAGTATGTGGCGAAGTAAAGTGGGATGCCACCCTCCCTTTAAAAAAGATAATCTGTCCTGGATCTATCCACCTGAGCATGAAGGCATCAAGTTTGGTTTACAATATCTTTGCAAATATTTTTCAATTCGAGTTGATAAGCAAGGTGGGGAAATAAAGTATGGTGCAGAGCGGTTCCCTTCCTGATTTGGGAATCAGTGTCAGCATCCCCTCTGAAAAGGGGACAGAAGAGGATCCAGATATCAGAAACTCTGTAAAGAAGCTTAGTAAACCGGGTGAAAGTGCATCAGAGAAGGTTATAGAAGTCAATGGGATACCTATCAGGGACCCGTTTTTATAAAGGAAATTATACAAGTTTATTAACTATATACACAAATAAAAATAAAAAAAGGAAATTGGATCGGGTGATTTCAGCTAAAGCAACAGGCCTATCCTGAGCCAAAACACCTGTTACGTCCTGCTGTCTATATTTGACTTTATCTAAAAAGCAGCAATGTCAGATAATTCTACAACTGCCTCCAGGGTATAAAGTGTTCGGTATACATTGGAAAATAAATTGCAATTTCTCCTTCCTTAGAGACCTTTAAGACCTTTAGGACCTCCATGTTAATCGTAGTTAAGAAAATCATGAACATCTTCTTCACATTGTGGTTAGAGGCTAACAAAGTGTCTCCTTTATTGTTACATCACTGCATTTGGCTTTGATCCTTATGGGGGTGCTCCGGCTCTGCCCCCTTACACATTTGTTATATTGGCATCTCACCAGGGCCAGCTCAGTGTTAATCATTGGGTGAGGTATTGTAGAACTGCTGTTCCGGAGTCTTTATTTCTGATCATCATCCAATTGGCGCAGCCTGAGAGAGTTTTCTCATTTTGAGAATGAATGTAATGATTAGCCCCTGCAGCATTGCCTTAAATGCATTCCACCTCATAAGGAGAGGTATATAAGGCGTGGTATAGTTAACAAAGAAGTCTTTGTGTACATTCCCAACTAGTTCAATCAAATCTGGATGTTTAAATAGGCACATGTGGCATATGTTCCCTTTGCCCCCCTGCTGCTGTAGGTCAAACATTGACATTACTAGAGTATGGACAAAAATGACCTTGGTTTCAATAAAAGCACCCCTTACGGAAGGTGTCATGGAATTGTTTACAAATATACAATCAATCCATGAGTCTAACACACGTACCCTGGCAAGAAAGTATAGTCTTCATTGTAGGGTTGCAGAATCTGCAAGTGCCCCATAGCCCCACTTCTAAAATAAGATAGCCGACCTCTCCTAGACATGTGTTTACAACCCTACAGGAAGATTTATGATCCAGAGTCATGTCAGTCAGTTAGTTATAATACCCACATAGATTACGGTGATCTCCAATCAGATTCATGCAGCAAATCTTCTTAGATTTCTTTCAATGTCTTTCCGTTTTGGCCCATAAATATTAACCACCTTAATAATCTGTTTTTTCACCTTTCAACTTGCAACAACCCATCCACCTCTTTTGTCTGCCACTTGCTTAATTGTTGGGCCTTTGAAAGGATTCTTTGTGGTCATATCTCTGTGTTCATCTTGGTCCTTGCTTCAGAGGAGAAAACATACCTTAAATATTGTAATTTTAGGGTTTTGCTTTCAACACTGTACAGATTGGTTTCCTGCAAGCATACCACTCCAGCCTTAATCATTTGTTTCCCAGGGTCAGTGGCTCTTTGATTTAGTACTAATTAGTTAAGCTACAATAGCTAAAGTTTTAAAGACCTCTGAACAAGCTGAATTCCAAAATGATTGCCTTCATTATATTGTGTAGTCACAACTATATTTATTTCTGTTCAAAGGCATGATGACCCCTGCGTGTGTTTCAAACACTTGCTCTTCTTTGGGGCGTACATTCCTTGTTTTAGTACTGAAATGTAATAATGGTCAATTTCTGCCTTGTGTTCAACATCCTAGGTTACTGCTTCTAATGAATGGTAATGTAATCTGTCTCTATGTATGGTGGATTCTACGTCGTGCATATACTATTCTTATTTTCCTGATGGGTGACTTGGGTCTTTCCTCAGTTACTTAAGGACTTCTTGAATTCTGTGATTCACTCAGGAATGGGGGGTAAACTATCCAAGAACAATTCTTCTGACCCAGATTCCCCTTCCTCCTCACCTGTCCGTGATTCCTCGGATGAGTCTTCTGAAGATATCTCCCTCCGGCTTCTCCAGGCGTGCTCTGGCTTTTTTGGACGAGTCTTAGGAAGAGCTCCGCCGGAGGCCACCCTGCCTACTAGCAGCCAGCCCAGCAGTGGGGGCCTCCAGGGGGACCGCCTCACGACCAGGGAAAAGCAAAGCTGAAAAACCCTGGGACGATGTTAAACTGCGGTTCTTGAATGCAGTCGACTTTGTGAGACGAAAATGGCATATTCAGTCTTTCCAGAAGGTATTGAAGAGGAAACGCAAATGCGTGTTAACAGATGAGCTGTAGGAACAAAAGGTAAGAGTAAGGGAGAAAATTCCGAGAAGGCTCGGAGTGGAAGAACGCTCCGAAGGAAAGCGGAGCGCAGAGGAGGGGCAGAATGGCGGTCGGTTACCAAAATGAACCGCTAGGAGAAAGTGAGGTAGGAGGTACGGAGAAGGCAAAGCAAGGAAGGCGGGAAGGCAGCGGCAACCACCAGAACAGTGGACGGAGAACAAGCGTGTATACCCAAAGAAGGAGGGTTGCAACGCAGCGTCGCTTAGGCGTGAAGCGTATTTGTACGTGACGTGCCGTAAACAACTAGAGCGCTGCATTAGTTTCCACTCAGCAGCCCTTCTTCCATTTCCACCTTAGTTTCCAGGGACGGCAGATCGTGACAGATTCACTTGAGATTCTGAAGACTTTTACTTCATTGATTGCCCATCTCCTTATATTGAGCAACATCAGTATTGTCTCTTGTTATGGTCAAAAGTATGCCGTTTTAGTGCATAAACGCCAGCTTCCAGGTAAGGAAACCTTTCTTCACTGCATGTTCCAGCCTTAAATCTACCCAAACGTGTTAGAGGTTTCTGCCTCTTAATGGGGCCATTTATCTCTGTATCATTCCATGAAATTACCTTAAAAGAGAAAACCGTTAACCCTGTCTACTAATTTATACATCTTGCATTGAAATTGTTGGGTACTCAAGCCTAGCCGTCAGAGCTAGTAAAACATGGTGAGAGTTCTGAGCATGATGATGGATAACTGTAAGAATTCCTGAAAACATAACATCAATATCATCTGGACTGTCCGCATGTATCTATGAAGGTTGTGGTGAGGAGCAGGGTCAGTACTAACCAGGGAATAAATAGAGAGTGCAACCAAGGGTATCTCAGTGCTCAGGTGACAAACTGAACCCAACACAACCCCTTATCAAAAGCACCTTGCTTGACCCATAGGGCCTCGCCAACTTCGGACCCATCGCTAGCCACCTGTTCATTGAGAAGCTTATTGAGAAAGTAGTTGCAACTCAACTACTTGCCAAAATAGACCAGCTTGGACTCCCCCATGATTACCAGTCCAGCTTCCACCCCAAATGCAGCACTGAGACTGCAGACATCAAGTAGTGGACAATGCGCTGGGTATTGCTGTCACAAGAGACTCGCGCCTCCTAGTCCTCTCAGATCTCTCTGCTGCCTTTGACACAGTAGAATAATTGAATTACTCACCAACAGGATGGGTTTCTCTGAAACAGTCCTAAAATGGCTTGCATCCTCCCTAGCAATCAGACACCAGGGTGCACAGATAGGCTCCTTCAGATCTAACTGATACCCAGCCACGTGTGGGGCCCCTAAAGGTTCCATCCTCTCCCCAATAATCTTCAATCTGTGCATGTAACCATTGGGAACTCTCCTCCTAAATGACCCCAACATAGTCATCCATCAGTATGCTGATGACACTCTCTGTACCTTAAGGTCAGCCCCAAGGGCATTGCTCGCCTTCTGAATGCCTGGTTAACATCCAAACATGAACGTCAACTGCTTACCTTAAACTGAAGCCCACCAAGACCGAATTCACCCTTATCCACCAAAAAACAACGCACGCAACAATGGCTGCGTTAGGGGAATTTCTGGGTAGGCAAAGCCATGCTAAGGGTCTGCGGACTCCCAGCTCACGGAAGGCCCTAACTCCTTCCCTTGTCTCAAAGAAGTCGAGGTCCACACAAGTTGGAAAAGGGTTACTGCGGTTTTATTATAGGCAACAAAACACACAGGGCTCATATGCACGGAGGGAAGTCTTTCATATGTGACGTCACATTCTGCGTCACCCATGAGGTTCTCCCCCCCCCCCCAAAACTAACGCCACTCAGGATAGGCAACTGAGTGGTAGGTCCAGCATAGGATCCTATAGAGAGATGATATTAGTGGATGCAGCTGTGTCAGGTGGTGTACTTGGATCGTCCCTAAAAACTGCTGCTCTGAAAATGTTACATTGGGTAAGCCCTGTGATTGGTTGATAGCCCCCGCCATCTGCCACTAGACCCCAGTGTCCTGATTGGTGAGGCTGCAAGCCCCCAATCCTGGTACAAACTCTGTTCTGAGCCCATGAAACACCTGTTTTTGTAACATTTATACTATGTGTCAGCGAGGTGCAACTATGTGTCTGCGTTATACAATAGTGTGTAGAAGACTAATGCCATGAGAGTGTTCCATTTCTCATCGTACGAGGTAGCTGGAGAGTATAGAGTATTTTGCGAACCGCTGTCTGGCCGTGGGACGACTTCTCGATGCAGCCTCCGAGTCTTGGCTCAATGTCAGTTCAGCCGAGTCACGTGGGTGGAGACCACTCTTGCAGGCTCAATTACTTCGAATTAGCTTGTATTTTGCAGGGAATATTCTTTGCTGCAGCCGGTGTTACCTTGGCCCTGTGTGTGGAATGTCGTTTGCAACATTGTGGCCTTAGCTGCCGCTGCTCCTGTCCTGGCCATTCTGCTTGCACAGCATCTTGCGGCTTGAGGCTTCTCTGAGATGATCATGGCCTACTGTATTTTCCTAAGGCCTACTCTGGCTTCTATTATGTGTTCTCCATAGTGTCCATAGGTTAGTGTGCATCATTGCCGGTCAGGTCCCTCGGGCGTTCCTGTCCTTCCATAGGGTTTGTTGCATGTAAGCATTTAAAAGCACATACACAAGCTCTTCTGGCTTCTTGCGTTGCTGTAGCGAACCTAATGGCAAAATAATACACGTGCCGACAGTATGTATACGTCACTGTCCTCTAACTCATAGGGCTGCATGCATGTGTTCTTCATGTAGATTGTGTGTCCGAGTGTCCCGAATGTGTGAACTGCACGTGTGCTTCCTGTCTAACGTAGCTGTAATGCTCACCTTGTATCCACAGGGACGCCTCTCGACTGGTCTGGGATGCTTCTGGGAACACTGCACCTTCTCCGGGGTTCGTGCTGCCAGGGATCAGTTCTAGAAGACAGGAGGTGTATTTTAGCTACTACTCCTTCCCTCGAGACCTACCTCCCGGTTTTCCCCTTGCGATTCCCCTTGGGACTTCTCTCACCTTGATTTTCATAATGATGCGCTCTCCGTCCTGCCGTGCTGGGCAGGGGCACGTTGTTGTTGGCACCATTCCGCCGAGTTACTTCACTGGCGTTGGCCTGGAGTCCAGACCGGCTGCAACTTCACTTTTCAGGTAAGTCTTTCGTATTAACAATAATGTCTGTATTGGTAGATGCTCCAATAACCTTCTCCGCCTATCTTGCAGGTGCTGGTGGAAACACGCTGATACCGGAGACAGAGCTCGAGAAGGTAAGGATGCGCAGAATGCGGCGCTGAGAGCGTCCTTGAAAGTTGGCTAACCTGTGCTGTTGTTTCTTGCAGGTCGCAGGAGGAATCCTGGAAGAAGTGATTGAACGGAACCAGGCGCCGATGGACGATGTTTGGGTGGCGATGGTCCTCCAGGAGTGCTAGGTCTGTAAGCTTACTTGATGTCTTATTCTCGCCCCTCTTTCCAGGGATGTTGCAGGAGGAAAATGAAGATGTCCGAGAAGACTCCGGTTGGAAGAAGGAGCTAAAGCTGGGCAGGTAAGGATGACTGTGGTTCTTTGTCTTCTCTCGCCCGTGCAGACCAAGATGCTGAGCAGGACCCGGTGAACGTCACGCTGCAAGAGCAGAATAACGCGAAGCGTGTGCCTCGAGTTGGGCGTGGTTTAAATACCCAGCAGGTATCCCAGGTGCCTTTAGGGCGGGCCCCGCCCTGGATGCTAGACTGCTTGTTGCAGTTCCCCATTAGTCCTTGTGGGGGCAGCCATGTTTGTCCATTGCCCATTGACAACCGCACCAGTCCTGTGAGCCTGATGCCAACGGCACCATGACTGGCTCCAAGGGACCCGAGAGGGACAAAATAGGACCCTTTGGGTCCTGTTAACACACTGTGGCGAGGACCAGAGGGCCTGAGTTCCTTGGCCCGCAACTAAGGTTGTGACAGCACTCCCCCCTAAGGCCCCTCTCAAGGTGGTTCTCCTGTCCGGCCCTGGCTTGGAGGGATGCTCTCGATGGAAGCGCCGAAGCAGGCGTGGAGCATGGATGAACTCGCTGGACTCCCATTTCCTGTTCTGTGGTCTGTATCCTTTCCAGTCCACTAAATAATAAGGTTTCGTTCTCACATACTTGGAGTCCAGGCTGTCTTTTACTTCGTATTCAGGTTCCCCATTAATGATTATGGGTCCTGGTGGAGTGGTTATTCGGGTTCCCGGCTTGACAGGTTTCAGAAGAGATACATGGAACACCAGGTGTATCCGCATGTGGGTTGGCAGTGTCAGCTTTACAGCAGCTGGATTAATTATGGATTCAACAGGGTATGGTCCTAAGAACCGTGGGTGAAATGTTTGAGTCCCCTTTCGAGGTATACGCTTAGAGGCTAGCCACACCACACTCCCCACTTGGTAGTCCGGGGCCTTGGTGCGATGCTGGTCCGCGTACCTTTTCTGGCACGTCTTAGCTTGCTGCAGGTGTTTTTGAGCTCTCGAGAAAGCCTGTGAGATGGTTGTGTGGAGGGTTGTGCGGCCGGCATTTCTAGGGTCGTAGGGACGTCTAGCTCAGAAGTGCGCGGATGTCTTCCATATACCGAAAAGAATGGCATTTGCCCAGTGCTGCTATGCAAAGAGTTATTATAGGCGTACTCGGCGATCCATAAAATATCCTTCCAATCTCCTTCCGCCTGGTGAAGCATGCAGCGCAAGTACTGCTCGAGAGTCTGATTCGTTCTCTCCATTTGACCATCTGTTTGGGGGTGATGGCTAATGGACAGTCGGATGTCTATTTGGGCCAATGAGCAACATTTTCTCCAGTAATTGGATACAAATTGGGTACCCCGATCCGATATTAAGACTGATGGGAATCCATGCAGGCGCACTACGTGCTCAAGGAAGATTCTGGCGAGACCGGATGTGTTAGGCAGACCCTTGAACGGAAAGAAGTGGGCCATTTCCACGATCACCAGGATGGTGTTGTAACCTTGATAAGAAGGGAGATCGGTAATAAAGTCTAGTGATATTGTGTGCCATGGGGCTGGCGGGATGTCCAAGGGTTGTAGGAGTCCAGCAGGTTTTTGCTTGGAGGACTTGTTCTGGGCACAGATACCACAAGAAGAAATAAACTCAATTACATATTTTCGCCAAGTTGGCCCGCAGTAACTTCCTTTCACCTTAGCCAAGGTCTTAGCAATTCCTATGAGGAAGTCGTGATACTCCGAGATGACTTGTTCTTGCAGTTCTTTCACCGGCACGAACAGCCGGTTTCTGTAATAAGGCAATTGGTCCTTAACACAATAGTGTTCCCCTCTGGAACCCCATTCTCGTAGTTGCTCCTGAGTTACAACTTGCCGGTCTTCGTATAGGAGCTCGGCCTGAGTCATGGTGGTTGTGATGCCTAGGATTCTGTCCCCTGGGATAATGGCCACGGGATCTGGAGGTACGTGTGCCACCTCCTCAGTGCCAATGCGAGAGAGGGCATCAGCCTTGCCATTCTTAACACAGGGTCGATATGTGATCACGTAATCATACTCCGCAAACAAAAGGGCCCAGCATAGCTGCCGAGATGACTGAGCCTTTGCGTCCTTTAAATATTGGAGATTTCGGTGATCCGTTATCAAGGTGATGGTGGGTATGGCTCCCAATAGGTAGTGTCGCCAAGCCTTGAATGCAGCCTTAATGGCCAGTAACTCTTTGTCCGTGATGGAGTAATTGAGCTCCGGTGGCGAGAACTTCCGTGACCAAAAGGCCACTGGATGCAATTGGCCCATGTGTGAGTCCCTTTGCGATAAAACTGCACCCATTGCCATACTGGACGCATCCGTTTCCACAACATAAAGAAGGTCTGGGCGTGGATGTCGCAAGGTTGGAGCAGTAGTAAACTTCGCCTTGAGTTCCTGGAAGGCCTTCTTCGCTTCTTCTGTCCAACGAAAGGTCTTGTTGCATTTTCTTAATAATGAAGTAATCGGATGTACAATTTGAGAGAACCCGGGAATAAAACGGCGGTAAAAGTTTGCAAAGCCCAACATACTCTGGACTCCCTTGATTGAATTCGGCACTGCCCAGTTGAGGACGGCGTTGACCTTGTGAGCATCCATTCCTATGCTCTTAGGGAAAAGGACTAAGCCCAAGAACTCTACTTTCGTAACATGGAATGAGCAATTCTCCAGCTTGGCGTAGAGGTGGTGTTGTCGGAGCTTGGCCAGGACTGCCCGTACATGCCTAATGTGTTCTTGCTCGGATGTCGAATACACCAAGATGTCATCGATGTACACTTAAGCGCAGACATCAATGAGTTCTCTAAGCACATCATTCATGAAGTATTGGAACGCAGCTGGGGCGTTACACAGGCCGAACGGCATCACTTGATATTCGTATAGGCCGTACTTGGTACGGTGTAAACAAGGGCCGAGTGACCTCTGACGGGCCCATAGAATCAGAGCTCGCCCTCGAATACCTTAAGACACGGTAGCTGCACCTCGAGGAGGTTGGGGTGCAGGATTCAAATACTCCAACACAATTCAATAAGGACCACTCAATGGATCAGCACAGAGACTGTTAAGTTCATAAGGGTTTATTTTATGTCATAGCTGGCACAGAGCACACCAATCCACGGTAGTCAAGTTCCCTCACTCAACTAACTCCCCAGCATTACACAGAGCTCATTTTATAGCAAAATGTGAGGGAGCAATCTGCCCCCACCTTTTTCATGCACAGTCTTAGACAACTTCATCATTAAACATTAGCTCATTGGGCAATTATTATAATTATATATGCTCTAGCATGCATTCCTGGCTCTTCTTCTTCGGTGCACTGTTCAATTATAAGTTGTGCAGCTGGATTCTTCAGATACTGGGTTTCGACTAGGCCCAATTAAATGTCTGGTTTCTGCCCATTAGTCAAGTTTCTGAAGGCATGGTGTCCTCAAACGTCTCAACTTTAAAATGATCTCATCATTACACACTTTGAGAACTACTCAGTTTCTTCTTGTTTTAGCCACATTTTGGTTACATGCATTTTTATTAAAGGCATTTTTGTCAGAACGATTTTCTATCTGTGTACAGAATATCTTATTGTCCATTCTGTGCCTCGCCACCTTTTTACATCATGGTAATGCCATTTTCGACTTTATAAACACAATGCCTTTGAATACTAGTATATTGCAACATTATGACTACCAATTTCACATAATTGCAACAACACATAAGTCCCATCGAATTTCTCTGCTAGGTTTAAGTGGGGGGGGGGGGCTCCACTTCATTCAGCTGTTGATTTAATATATATTTAATTTGGGTCCTTCATTACACTCCCCCGTCTTGAAAGTTCAGTTGTTTGTAAAACAACAACTTTAAACATATTCAATGTCTATTTCTCCTCAATATTTATCTAAACGCATCTTAACACAATCTTATAATTTAGCACATACTAACGTATTGTCATTCTTAAAACAAACATGTGTGTCATCTCCTTCCATGTAAGCCCTACTTCCTGTAAATGTGTGCCTTTAATCTAACAGTATGCCATGGACGATTCACAGCCATTGTGAGACTCAAGAGGTTTGGTCAAGCTTTGAGGTAACCCATTAGCCCCTTGTCTCTTTGTATGCCACACCTTGTCTGCAACTCTCACCCTAACAAAGTACAATCTCTCTCTGATCATCTTCTCCTGCCCATGCATATTGTTTTCACTTTGTCCTTCCCTCTTTTCCACACTCTTTCTTTTTCTGTATCTTCCATTTTAGTTGTCATGAGTTTGGCGTTAGTGGACCGTCTGTGTCCTGTCGCCTTTTCCTTTCCATTGTGCAGTTTTAACAGTCGGTCTCCCAGGTTCTTTTGATGCTTAGACCAGAAGTCCATTGTTTTTCTTTTCACAAGACGTTCACTTTTTCCAGAGTGTTTCTCTTTCAAAGGGGTTCATTGTTCAATAGGTCTACAAGGGGGACGGTTCAGCATGGGGATGCAGGGATGGGGGAGTCTTTTGCAGACATAATTCAACGTTGGGCTTTCAGTGGGTTTCTCTATGACCTCACTCTCTCCTCACGCGGTTCAACGTCAATTTTCCAAGGCGTACAGGTCCCTCGACGTATACCTGTAATATAAAACGGAATGAGTTTCTTTTGTAAAATAAACAGATCTCTGCTATTTAACACATTTCCTACCAACCCATTTCCTTAAAACCTCTTTTCGCATTGATACCTTATACCTTATGTCCTAGAACTTGAGACATTCCCTCTTATTTGACACCCCTGTCTCCTAGACAAGCTACAAAACATTTCCTTTTAAACATTTACCTTTGTGGGTCATTTTCACACCATAACTAAAATACCTAGCTCTGTGTCAGCTGGCTTAGAAAATGATTTTTGTTTTCAATACCATTCAATTCATCACATCCTTCCTGGGACACATTTTCCCTTCCCGGGTGCCACATGCAACCCTAAGGAGACAAAACAATTAAAGAAGGATGTCTTCTTCTTTCCTGGTCTTCTAGGCACGTCCGTAGTAGATGACAGAAACGTCCTTGGGGATCCCCGTTGTCTGTAGAAAGTCAAAATAAAGGCAAAAGTCATTCGGCATTTGCAAGGGGTCAGGTTTTCTTCCCGTCTTTAACCCCCTTCCTCCTTTTCTGCTATCAGAAAATACTCTCTGGATCATTCTCCCCTATTCGTTGGTGTACATAAACAACTATTTCCCCACCACCCCGCAGGGATACTTAGTTTTGGCTGGGTTCTTTGCTCAGCTTAGCTGTATTCTTCCAGGTTAGCAGTACATTCTTGCTGCTTTGCTGCACATACTTTTTCAGTTTAGCAGTAAATTCTTGCTGGTTAGCTGCACATACTTCTTCTGCTTAGCAGCCATTCTTCCTATTTTTTTTTTCTAGTTGGACCATGGTCTATGTTTGTGCTTTGTGTTCATCCTAGGGAGATAAAACAGAGGTGTTTCGCTGCACACCGTCCCTGTCTAACTTGATCTAGCCTACCCCTGTCTTCTAACACTATGGCACCAATTCTTACTACGTGCCTCCACCTTTGATGTTCCCATTAATGTTTGCCTATTCTAATGCTTGTATATCTCTATCATATCAATCCTTTTGACATTATGAACACGAAAAATGATTACTCACCTTCAATTTTACTTCCGTTTTCTGTGGTTGTCTGGAATGGCCATATTGACATCTATCTCTCTACTCTTTCCACACTTGATTATACCTATCTTGGGAAAAACAGCTAACTTTTGAAGACCTTGTGTCTCTTACTACCTTTTTCCTGTTACTCACCTGGGTCCTCTTACCTTTAGTGTTGATCAATTGCGTGTCCATGCCCTTTTGGCGTGAACTAGTACTTACCCTTTTCTTTTTCTCCCTAGTTTAAGGCCATCTAGACAATTTCTTGTGCTTTCACGCAAGAGATCCATAGCTTGTCTGGAAAATAAATCAAAATTGTTACTGGCATTCACAAGTTGTTTTGCTTTACTTCACCATATTTACTAAAATGGCTTGTGCGAGTCTCCTTTGTTTAATTGACCCAATTTTATCAGCCATACTCCTTTTCTTGGTCTTCATGGTCTCCCGATGTTTTTTATTGCCCAACGCTCCTTTTTTTCTGTTAGCCAGGAAACCTCATAAGTGCTATTTGTTTTCCACTTTTTGTTTCTCTTTTGAGTGTATCCCTTATCCTTTTATGAATTTGCCCAATTGTTCCTATTTCTCAATTTTCCCTTTAATCATTTTTTATTCAAGATAACCACTCATTTTCAGTATTTATTTCTTTATTTATTTCTGTGACCCATCCTTTTGCGCTTCCTCGCCTCTTCTCTGACCCTATCTTCTTCCTTTTCTCTTTATCCCTACGTTCATTTTTCCTTTGAACTTCCTCATCCCTTCTTTCACGTACCTTTTGCTTTTCTTCTAACCTTTGCTGTTTCTGTCTGTCACGTTCATAGGCTGCTCTCTGGTTTGCGATCGAGCTGCTTTTCTTGCTCTTCGTGATAAAGCTGTTTCTGCCTTAGCCCATCTTTCCTTCTAATCCTTCCATCCCTTAACTCCTTCTCTTTCTTCTTTCCTCTGTGCCTTCTCTTTAGGCCTCCCATCATCACTTCCTTTCCCATCGATTTTCAATGAGATTTGTCCTTCCATCCATTCGTCCTTTGTAAATGCTATCTCATCCGTTCTGTCTTCACTTTCTTTCCTCTTCTTTCCCTCTCTTCCCTTGTCAAGAGATGCACTTGTCTGTGCCTGATCCTCTCCTTTATTTACGCATCATTGCATCTCCCCTTGTCCCTTGCTAGGGATGTGAGATTCTTGTCCTTAACCTTCCCTTGATTTTTGCTACTACTGTATGAAGGCGACTCATAAGCGGGGTTGCTATAACCTGTGGCTGCTTTTAGCTCTCTTTAATGGGCAAAGTCCCTCAGGCTTACTTCCCTCGGTCCCTGTTTCAGGCGGGGCAGGCGTTGCTGCAGGTGTCTCACCGCCCCTCATTGCATATATTTTGCAACCAAGCTGCTGGAGGCTCTTCCTCCTTTCCCTGCTCTTATATTTTTACAATTTGAGAATAGCATAGCGTTTTTCTACCTTTTTGCTTGTATATGCGGCATGCAAGTAAGTTGCCATGCGTTGTAAGATGGCCTTAGATTAAAACTCAATGTGTGGCCGTGGCATAAACATCTTGTGGGCGGTACCTTTAACCCACTCATCCAATTGGAGCAATGTTTTCCGGGTTTAACTCCGTTTCTATTGATATTTTTATGTGAGTCCAAAACTCACATTACAATGAGCGACCATCAAATGCAGCGTGCTCCAATCCAGTCCCTTCCCGCCAAATTATTTATACCGCCAATTTACTCAAGAACATCAATCTATGTGCGATTCCTTCTCAACTGTAGAATCGCATTAAACCTTTACTTGATTTCAACCAACAAAGAGACACAATTCCTTACATTTGACATACAACAGGATATGTATAACAGACACTTGACAGACTAGACAAACACCAGCTGGACACACACATATACCTACCTTCTAATCAATACCCCGACATGGGGTGTAAACGAACCCCATTAGTGCCGTCTTTAATCGTCACCGTAGCCTAGTTGTCCCCAATTATGTGGGCTCTGGGTTCACGTTTCTTCTGACCACTCTTTAAAGCGCAGGAACAAGACGAATCCTTACGTTTTTGTCTCAGGTGCCCCCCTGGTAACCTTTACATTTTGTCTCAGGTGCCCCCCTGGTAATCCTTACGTTTTCTCTCGGGTGCCCCCCCGGAAATCCTTACGTTTTCTCTCGGGTGCCCCCCCGGAAATCCTTACTTGAACCACTACTGTCCTTCATGATTCTTATTTCATTCTGCTTGCTCTTTTATTTATTTGACATATTTTACTATTTTATGGCTGCCTTTATTTTCCTGGAGGCCATCTGTTTCTACCTCATGTCTGCAAATGTTCATAATTCGTAGCCTGCGCCTGAATTTCAAAAAATATGTAATTATTTCTCCGCCAGGTCATACCACTGGCTATATTCATTATGCTGCAAAAATACTAAAATCTTTCACTTCTCACTCACCCAATCTCATTGGCCTTCTGCCGCGTTCATGCCTTCAGAATTGCTTGTGTTTAACTAATGCATGCCCTAAATAATCATGTTTTCCTTGGTAACCTCAGCACTGTCATCATGCTTCCACGCTTTGTCATTCAAGTCTTTCTTCATTCATCTAATTCCTACGATACTAGAATCTCAACCGCCCGTCTCAAACCAAAAGTTTTTCCTTATTTAATAAAAATGTTCTCCACTCCAGCTGATAAGGCCTCAAAGTTGTAAACTACCACTCTTGGTATGACTCCATGCAGACTGTCCTACCAGTCACGGTGGAGCTCCTAGTAAAAGCCTTTAGGAGCACCCCAAAAAAAACCCTCACTACATGTGTGCTATACCCAAAATTCCCCAAAAGCAGGTCGAAGATGATCCAGTAACCTCCTTTAATTTCAGGGGGCATTCTAAATCAAAAATGATAGAACGTATGAATGGCAATGGACCATTCAGCTACAGGGCAGTGCCTGCTCCTGCCTGCACGTTGATTTAAACCCCATGTAAAATTACTTGCTCATCTCATGAAGTTTATCACTACTTCTTTTAATTCTAACACTAATTCTGTAGCTGTAAAATAACCCTTGCTCATGCCATGCCAGGTTACATGCTACACTCTGTTTGTTGCACTTTATCGTTAGAGTGCCATTGCAGGGACGTCATTTGGGGGTCGCCAGTGGTCGTGGCTGCACCCCCGGAGGTATCCCTTGTTGCCCCGCAGTCCCCTTTGTTACCCTAAAAATGTAAAAATGTTTAAAGCTTTTCCTATAGTGGTATCATCAGAGGTCAAGGGTCATTGAGGTGTCGCTTCCGCTACCTCTATCCTTTTGGTGGGACGACGTCCCTGTGTCATTACTTCCCTTTCAATATCATATATGCTAATGCCTACGGCCCTGTCCTTTCCCCGCCATACTTAAAGAAAACCCTGCTCATTCATTTCTCGTTTCCTTATCAGTGTTAAATTGCATTACTACACTGCCATCTTTGCAGGCATGTTACAAAATCTTTCACAAGCTCTAAAAGTGCAGAGTGCTGCTGTGTGCAACTCTCAGTATTCTTTGAAAGAATACACATGACTTTGCACCAGATGAGCTGCTCACTAGCTATCCATGGAGGAAAGGCTACTTTTTTAAAGTCACAAATGTAAGTCTTACACAGCACTGGTATATTTGACTGATGATGCTGCTAGGGTCAGTTCAGCCCAGTGGCGGCTGGTGACTTTGGAAGTTGGTGAGGGGTACACATCTTGGTGGGAATTTGAGAGCGAGCTAGGCCACCTCACGCCAACCAGTGTGCTGGTGGCTTCTCCTTCTGCAAGGCATTTTGGAAAAATGGCTTCCAAGATGTGCAATTTACAGTCCAAGCCCACAGAAATTTGACAACCAATTCCGGCCTGATTGTGACTCTAAACAGCCTGGAATCCACTGAAATGTCAGCAATGGTTTTTTCCCAGCTCACGGACATCTGTACTGGGCTAATGTGAAGGCATTAACAAAGAATGCATACGAATACAATTTTCTAAAATAAAGCACCTATCAACACCCCCAAAGGCAGTTCACAAAAACTGGGAACACTGTGCCTCTGCCATACAACGCACATACACAATAGACTTAACTAAAAGTCCACATATCAGAAATACAAAGCAATATCCGAGCCAAGGTGTCTTCAAACAAAGAGTATGAAAGCCACGTGTCCAAACAGCACACCATTGAGTGACATGTATGAGGCTGGTGGCATTCACAGATATGCACAGACACAGACCCTGCCCTTTAAAAGGATCTCTGCTAGCCCAGAAAGGGGTTGAGAGTGAGGAGACTGCTAAATTAGACTATGACCTCCATTCTCTAGCTCCTTCAGAGCCACGCGTGCTATAGAAAGCAACATTCATACACTGGCTGCCATATTCCATTTGCCTAAACTGCTGGCAGTCCTGCATGTATGTGCCACTGGGACTGCTGGTGCAATGACCCAGCCAATATTTTCTGTGATGCTCGGCCAGGGCCAGGTTGCCTACCTGCACCAGGTTGCTTGCCACCCCACAATATAAAGGAATAGAAATGGAGCTAATACCTGTTTCATTGTCATCACTGGTTCCCCCATTGGGTGCGCAGGATGGACATACACAGTTTTGAATTCCCCTTTGCCATGCGAGGATAAAAATCCCCATTTAACAATTCAGTTATGCGTGCTCACCCTGCAACCTTAGTGTTAAAAGTCACCACTACTGCTAGCATTCTGTTTCCATACAGCACTTAACAATACATAAACACATACACACGGGTTGCTGCAGGGCCTACCTAGGTCAGAAGCTTTTCTGACATGCAATGCAAGAGGCAAGCATTTCTTAAATCCTGCGCTACCCCCCAGTGCTCTTTGCTCACGGACTCCTTGTTACCCACTGCTGTCCCTATTAACCAAAAGGGCTAATGCCACAGGGCTAAGCTCCCCCGTCTTTTCCCCCAAATCATGGAATTCTTTTCTAGTGAACTTGGTGCAGAACCATGCCTTCTCATTTCTCTCAAAATTCTCAACCCTGCTTTGGTTACCTACCTCTATCAGTTCCCCCAGCAGTGTCTGTACATATCCCCTTTTGCTAAATTAACCACTATGCTGTGTTTTACTTAATATACTCTATCCAGTGTGAGCTTGACCTGCAGCTCATTCATAGTAACTACAATATATATCTTTTTGTCCTGCAACCCCAGGCGATGCTTCATCACGCAGTTCCTAGTGTATGCCTTTTACTGTAATCTGCAGGCCCCTTCCTTTTAATAGCACCACAATGCCTACGGGCTTCTGCATGCTCCATGCTACTAGGAATCGCTCATTCCTTGCCACACGACAGTAGACTCCAGAGACGTTTTATTGGAGGGCTCATGGGGTGGCTGCCCGGGCCCCCCACGATGCTGCCTGGTCTAAAGCAAGATTCCAGTTTTCATTAGGCTTAAATAGCACATGCCAGGAACATTTGATTGCATGCTGCTGCCGCTCCAAACCCATTGCCTGTCGATTTTGACAAGTACATTCTGCCTTGTTCAATTAAAACATGCAATGCCTTTCGTTTTCATTGTGGAATACATAGTTTGGGTAACATGACCTTTGTAGCGTTACTTCCCCTCTGTGGGAATGTTGCTGATCGTGTGCATTAGTCAAAGTCAAAATCCATATTCATCCACAGAGGTTCAGAAGTTGTCTCAGTGTGTTAAGCACTTATCGTAGGGATATGGGTTCATGTGATGGATCAGAAGGGCACACCCCAGTGAGGCTGGCTGAACCGTTTTTAAATCTGAAGTTCACAAATATACCTGCACAATTACTTGGGTTTGCAGCACAAGCGGTGTGATTAGCAGCACTGTTCCTGCACCAGATAGGGGTTAAAATTAGTTTGCTCAGCTGGGCATTCTTAAAACCTAAGCAATCCCTTAACAGATGTGCATAGAATATCTGTCCAAGCGGCAAACAAGTATGCAAATTTGAGACTGTGCAGCAAAAGTGTTCATGCTTGCATCCTGGCTATACCAGCAGATGGCATAGTGATCCTGGTCAAATCATATAGGATCCCTTGCATTACCGTGCTGTTTTCTGCAAAGTTTCACCTACTTGTATGCAGGAACTTCCCTTGATAATAGAGAACTGACGCTAAAAATCATTCCTATGTTGTGCAGCCCCCGTCTGTAATATTTTGGGTTTTAGAATTGTCAGGTTTGGAAATACGGGTTGCGTACTCTTGCAAGTGAGTTTTATAACATTAGATTGTTTTAGTTCATGTTGAGAGCTGGAACAGAAAGTGCTCACGTGCTTGGCATTGCAATATTGGCACAAATCCCAGCTTCACCCCTTAAACGCTGTGTGATCATGGGCATCTCATTTAATCTTTTATACATTTTAAATGCTTGTCTTAAAGGCTGCACGGCCGCATAGTATGTCTCACAGAGAGTAAGGCCTCTAGGCAATACTGAATGTTCCCACACAGATGTCTCTCATAAACTGGGTGCGATGCGCACAGGCTATCAGAAAACTAATGAATTTCTTTGCCAAACTCATTGGCACCACGCAAAGATGTGTTTTTGCCCATGCCTGTTCATACTTATTAGAATGCATCACTCTTTTGGCCCTACGGACCCTTTTTGTCAGTCCCGTATATATATATCTGCCTTTAACATTCACAGCTGGGATGTTTTACCATGGAACTCACTCATTTTGCATGTAAAGCACCTTATTTTCAAAAAACAAAATACTTGCAATGTATAAGACACATTCAAGCATTTCCTAGATCACTGAAATAGCCTAACAATTACATTGGCTGTTAGCCTGTATCTTTTTCCATACAGCTTTGCAAGGCAGGGTCATTTGCCGGGCAGTGTTTTATCTCAAAACTGTCTTTGCACATTCCTTTCTTGACAAATCACTGCTCACTTTCGTCGGCCATAAGGCAAGCATGTTTTTATTTCTCTTGTCGCGCTCTTAACGCACGAGAACAGCACTTCTCTAAATCACTACAACTCAGCCATTTTAATGCAAAAATCTATCATTCTTAGCACGATTTATCAGTTATCTCGCCTGCTATGAGGAAATTAGAAATTTAACTCCATAGCTGCTGGTTTGAAACACAATATGTTTGCTTAAAGTGTACCAGCTTTTTGCACTTTTAACAGGCTTGTCTAACTCTTTTTGGGCGGCAATCACCACAAATTTGTGTGCTTTAAACTATAATATCTGAACACCTATTTTAATCCAATTCTTTGCAATTTCAAAACCTTGGCTTGACGCCAATTTTTCTTCAGCTTAAAATATAATTTTTATACTAGTTCCAATGCTTTTACTACGCACGCAGACAGTTATGCCACGAAGCGAGCCACATGAACTGCCACAACATACAAATTTAGACACATGCATAGCGTGACATGTAACAAGTCAGACACAAACCCCGACCACCTGCATGCATGTGCCTCATTAATATTTTACTCTTGTTATTGGTTTTTAAATGCAGTTAATGGTTTTGGTTTGTTTCCCAAATCTGGACTGCCATTATTCTTTTTCCCGTGTCCCTGTCTCTATCGGCTAGGGCAGTTTTCATTCACCTTTTTTGTTCTCCCGACCCTCTCGCCTGTAGAGATGGGAAGGGATTTGCCGGGTCCCTTCAGGCCCCGACTGCAGTCATTGTCAACGGGGAGCTTCACAGTCTACTCAGCCCAAAATGGCGAAGGACTTGTGATATTGCCAAAGACCTAGAGTTACTTTGTGTCAACGGCCATTAGGTGTCTTATTTTAATTAATAGTTGATGGTCAAGAACCATCCTCCTCGCTACCAAATGTAAACGAGGACTGAGTGACCTCTGACGGGCTGTAACGCTCACCTGATTCCCGCAGAGGCGCCGGTCTTGACTGGGTGAATGCCGTATCTTCAAAGGTGATGTGTAACACACGGTTGGCTCTTTGGGCTGGACCTCTGTGCACTGTATGTCTGACTCGAAGAGTAAGATGTCTGCAGATAGAAAATATGGGATTAATGAACTGGGGTTATTGGGTGCCTCTCTCCTCTTCCCTTTCTCTTCTCCTGTAGAACCCCAAAGGTTAACACCCTCACCTTAGGTAAGTGAACGCCGAGCTCTCCATCTGCCTCGGGGCAGGGTGCCGTAACCAGTTTCTTCACTGGATAAGGGTGCAGGCCTCTTGACCTCAGAGGACTGCTGTCCGTCGTTAACTGCACAAACGGTAAGTTCTGGGCACTTCAAATGTCTTAAAAGTCTTTTGTAATGATAGCTCTTGTTTTGCAGGGTTCCGGCGATGGCGGATGGCGGGCTGATGAGAGTTGAGGATCGAACCCGCGTGAGGAATAGAAGCGCCTGGAAGCACGTAAGTAAGCGCTTGTAGCCTGCTTCACGATGCGCACTAACTGTCCCTTTTATCTTGCAGGTACAAGTTCGGAGCTTTAGAGAAGCTGAAGGGTGCTGGAATACCCACTGGATTCGGCGTGGGAAGGAGTAATGGCACGTGAGTAATAAAGTTGCCCAATGTCTTTAAACGCACCTTCTTTTGTCTTTCAGATGCGGGATGCAGCGCCGAAGGCCTCCGGAGCGTGCGAAGAGCTGGTAAGCTTTTGTCTTTCAGATGCCGGAATGCAGTGCGAAGACCTCCGGAGCATGCGAAGAGTAGGTAAGCCTTTGTCTTTCAGATGCCGGAATGCAGCGCGAGGCGTTGGTGACAGCCGATGGACCAGGTAAGAGATGCGCTGCCACTGAAGACCGTAGTGCTAACCTGTTCTTTCTTTGTCTTTACAGGTGCTGCTGAAGACTGGATTCCAGGATGGTAAGCCTTTGTTCCCTTAGGCCCAGGATCAGAAGACACGATGAGCGTTCTGCTGCAGAGAATGCAGAATACCGCAAAGCAAGATTCATCCATCGGGTGTGGTTTAAATAGCCTCCTGTAGTGCTTAGGTGTCTCCTTCCACAGCCACGCCTAGGTAAGAAAAGAGTTCCTGCTTTCCAGAAGAGTTCCAGTGTTCTGAACCTAGGGAGTGGCTCCTGCCCCACCCAACAGGAAAAGTAGTCCCAAACAGAAGAGGATCAGGGGTTCAACTGGCAGGTAAGTAAGCAGCATGGTCTGCTGCAGGTAAATCCACCCAAGCATTATGAGCCCGGCGCTTCCAGCGCTGGGACTGGGCATCTTTATGAGCCTGGTGCCACTGGCGCCAGGACAGGGTCCAAAAGGTCCCAATTGGGACTGGCTGGCACTCGGAACCGGGGTTATGGGTCTGCTTCCAAGGGAGTCGGGCAAGTCCTGATCTTTTGGAAGCAGAGATCATGACAGCACCCCCCCTCAAGGCCCCTCCCAAACCGGGCTTCTCCGGGGGTTTGGGCTTGTTAGGAAATGTTCGATGAAATCTTTTGATTAGACGAGGCGCGTGGACATATTCTGCAGGTTCCCAGGATCTTTCTTGGGGACCGTAGCCTTTCCAGTCAATCAGGTAAAATAGTTTAGATTTGGAGATCTTGGAATCCAGGATGCTTTTGACTTCAAACTCGAGTTCTCCATCAACTAGAATAGGTTTTGGAGATGTAGTTAGTCGGGTTTGAGGTTGCACTGGTTTTAATAGAGAGACGTGGAAGACCAGATGTATCTTCATGTGAGGGGGCAAGTCCAACTTGACCGCTACTGGATTTACTATGGTAGTGATGGAATAGGGACCAAGGTATCTTGGGTTGAATGTGCGTGGTCCTTTTAGAGGTAGATATTTGGTGGATAACCAGACTTGATCTCCTACTTGATATTGGGGGGCTTCCTTCCGATGCTGGTCTGCTCCTTTCTTGTATTGTTCTTTAGCCCTTTGAAGGTGAGAAACGGCTTCCTTAAAGGCTTGGGTGATTGTAGAATGCAGGTGGTCTACTGCTGGTGTTCCAAGATCTTGGAGTGGATCCAACTCCGAGGTTCGAGGGTGACTACCGTATAAAAGAAAAAACGGGGTCTTCCCAGTTCCCGAGTGGACAGAGTTATTGTAGGCATATTCGGCTATCCAAAGGATATCTTTCCAAGTTTTTTCAGTTTGTTGTAGCATGCAGCGCAAATACTGCTACAGAGTTTGATTGGTCCTCTCGGTTTGTCCGTCGGTTTGAGGGTGGTGGCTGGTCGAAAGTCTCACATCAATTTGAGCCGACCGACAGCAACTTCGCCAAAAATGAGAAATAAATTGACTACCTCGATCCGAAATTAGAACTGAAGGAAAACCGTGCAGTCGGACGATGTTTTCGAGAAATTCTCGGGCCAGAGTTGCTGCTGTTGGTAAGCCTTTGAGTGGAATGAAATGCGCCATCTTGGAGAATAGGTCCACGATTACTAGGATCGTATTGTATCCGGAGCATGGAGGTAGATCGGTGATGAAGTCCAGAGAAAGCGTATGCCAAGGGCGAGGCGGGATGTCAATAGGGCGTAAGAGGCCGGCTGGTTTTTCCTTTTGACTCTTGTTTTGGGCGCATACTCCACAGGACATTATAAAGTCTCTGATATCTTTTTTCCAAGACGGCCACCAGAAGTAGCGCTTGATCTTTTCCGAGGTCTTGGTCATACCGGGATGTCCTTCCATTAAAGAATCGTGATAACAAGAGATTACCTTTTTCTGTAAATCTGTGCTGGGCAGGTATAACCGTTCTTGGAAATATAATAGGTTGTCCTTCACCGTAAAGTCCTTTCCCTGCAGATGCCAATTCTGTATGTCTGCTGGAGTTACCAGTAGCCTGGCTTTATCCTTAACTTCCTCTATGGATTGTGTGGCGATTACACCTAGAATTCTGTGTTCGGGAATGATAGGTACAGGTTTAGGATTGATCAAATGTTCTTCCACTCCCATCCGAGAAAGGGCATCAGCTTTACCGTTTTTTGTACCAGGTCGATAGGTAATTATGAAGTCAAACTCGGCAAAGAATAGTGCCCAACGGAGTTGCCTAGAGGATTGAGCTTTTGCGGTTTTCAAATATTGCAGGTTTCGGTGATCTGTAATCACAGTAACGGTGTGTCGGGCCCCCAGAAGATAATGCCGCCAAGCCTTAAAGGCGGACTTGATAGCTAGAAGTTCCTTATCAGTAATAGTGTAATTGATTTCAGGAGGCGAGAATTTGCGGGACCAAAATGCCACGGGATGCAACTGATTGGTTACTGGGTCCTTTTGTGATAGAACTGCCTCCATGGCAAGGCTCGAAGCATCAGTTTCAACGATGTAGGGGAGTTCTGGGCGAGGATGTTTTAAGATCGGTGCAGAGATAAATCTAGTCTTCAAATTCTGGAAAGCTTGTTCCGCCTCGGTAGACCATTCAAAACGTTTGTTTTTCTTTAACAAGGCGGTGATGGGCTGGACTATTCGAGAGAATTCGGGGATAAACCTGCGGTAAAAGTTAGCGAAGCCTAACATGCTTTGAACACCTTTTACGGAGGATGGCGATGGCCATTTGAGAATTGCATCGACCTTCTTTGAATCCATACGCACTCCGCTAGGTGATAATATGAATCCCAAGAATTCAACTTCAGTCACGTTGAAAACACATTTTTCCAACTTAGCGAAAAGTTTGTGTTGACGTAATCTCTCGAGGACCATTTTCACGTGTTTCCGATGTTCAGTTTCCGATGAAAAATAAACGAGGATGTCGTCAATGTAAACAACAACACACACATCTATGAGCTCTCTGAGGACATCGTTCATAAAATATTGAAAGGCGGCCGGGGCATTGCAAAGTCCGAAGGGCATGACCTGATATTCAAATAGCCCATACTTTGTGCGGAAGGCCGTCTTCCATTCATCGCCCTCTTTTACTCGTACCAAGTGGTAGGCTCCTCTAAGATCCAGCTTTGTATATATGCATGCTTTTCTGACTTGGTCCAGGAGTTCAGGGATCAAAGGTAACGGATATCTATTCTTAACGGTGATCTGGTTCAGGGCGCGATAATCTATACAAGTTCTAAGGTCCCCTTCTTTTTTTGGAACGAAGAACAAAGCTGAGGAAGCAGGGGACTTGGAAGGACGAATAAACCCATTCGCTAGGTATTGATCCAGGTATTGTCGGAGGTGAAGATTCTCAGGCTCGGTGAGGGCATAAATTCTACTACAAGGAGGAGTAGATCCAGGTATCAGGTCTATCTGGCAGTCATAAGACCTATGAGGAGGTAGAGAGTTAGCCTGATCCTTCCGGAAAACATCTTGGAATTCTAGGTATTCAGGAGGTAACTGAGGAGCCTGCGAGGAAATTGCTGCCAGTGCAACACCAGGTCGAGGGTGACAAGTAGAGACACATTCTGGAAACTGAACCGTTCTTGCTCGCCAATCGATCTGAGGATTGTGCTTCTCTAACCAAGGAATTCCTAGAATAATCTGGAACTGAGGGGCCTTGATCACATCGAACACGATCTTCTCATGGTGTCCATCTTGACTTACTAGCGTCACTTCTTGGGTGGTATGCGTTACTGGTCCGGAGGCTATCTCCGTACCATCCACCGTAGTAATGACGTCCTTTACAGCCTTTGGACAAAGAGTCAGATTCATCCTCAAAACCATTTCATGATCCACATAATTGCCGATGGCACCGCTGTCGACGTAAGCTTCAATCGCATGTAATCGATCCGGATGTTCAGGGCTAATGAGGACCATAGGTATCACGAAATGCGAAGTCACGGAACTGGTTTTAACGCTCGGCAAGAGGACCTCTATTCTTGTCGGGCGAGGTCGTTTCCCTGCTCAGAGTTTGTGACCCTGGTAACTGCAGCTCCTACTGCCTTCTTGGCTGGTTTCACCGGACAGTCTCGAAGAAAGTGCCCCGAGTTTCCGCAATAGAGGCATAATTGCAGCTGTTTTCTCCTTTCCCGCTCCTTTTGTGTTAGTGGTCCTTTCAGGCCCCCTATTTGCATGGGTTCCCCGGAGTCTACTCCTTTGGTAGGAGTTGGTGGTTTGGAAAATACTCGAGCATCAAACTTGGAACGATCGGCCTTCCTGTTCTGCAGTCTGTGGTCAATTTGAACGACTAAGTCAATATAGTCCGAACAGTCTTGCGGGGGATTCACTACTTGGGCTAACACATCTTTGAGCTCTCCACGTAGACCTCTATAAAACAGCGTAATCCTTTTGTCCTCAGGCCATCGAGTTTCCACTATCAGTCTGTTGAAAGACGCAATATAAGCCAAAAGGTCTTGATTACCCTGTCGCAATGAAAGGAGCTCATTGTCCAAGGCCTGCCCCTGTGAATGTCTTGCAAACAGTTTTTCCATACTGAGCTGAAAAGCTTGAAAATCATGGAGAACCGGATCATCTTGATTAACTAGAGGGATCGACCAGTCTGCCGCATTGCCACTAAGGTACGAAAGCACGAAAGCTACCTTAGCTTGATCAGTTGGAAAGGCTGCTGGCCGGCATAAGAAGTGCAACCGGCACTGATTAATAAATACTGCAAACCTCTTTGGGTCACCAGAAAATCGTTCGGGCGGAGCCAGAGGTACATTCCCAGGTAGGTTGATCTGCACTGGGTTCGTAGAGGATGTTGAAGGAAGATTTGGCCCCTGATGCGGGTAACAGAGTTTGTCCGGCTTGTGACTGTAGCAATTGTCTAGCGAGATCGTCTGTTCGCTCCTTGGAAATAATCAGTTCCCTTCTTAGAGCATTCGTTTCCTGACGGGCTGCATGCACTTCTGCTCTTAGTTCCCCAAGTAACTGGGCTAGCTGGTCGGTATCCGAGGTTTCCATAGCGCCTGGGTAGGAGTTTTGCGATAGGCTTTGCGTTCTGTAACGCTCACCTGATTCCCGCAGAAGCGCCGGTCTTGACTGGGTGAATGCCGTATCTTCAAAGGTGATGTGTAACACACGGTTGGCTCTTTGGGCTGGACCTCTGTGCACTGTATGTCTGACTCGAAGAGTAAGATGTCTGCAGATAGAAAATATGGGATTAATGAACTGGGGTTATTGGGTGCCTCTCTCCTCTTCCCTTTCTCTTCTCCTGTAGAACCCCAAAGGTTAACCCCCTCACCTTAGGTAAGTGAACGCCAAGCTCTCCATCTGCCTCGGGGCAGGGTGCCGTAACCAGTTTCTTCACTGGATAAGGGTGCAGGCCTCTTGACCTCAGAGGACTGCTGTCCGTCGTTAACTGCACGAACGGTAAGTTCTGGGCACTTCAAATGTCTTAAAAGTCTTTTGTAATGATATCTCTTGTTTTGCAGGGTTCCGGCGATGGCGGATGGCGGGCTGATGAGAGTTGAGGATCGAACCCGCGTGAGGAATAGAAGCGCCTGGAAGCACGTAAGTAAGCGCTTGTAGCCTGCTTCACGATGCGCACTAACTGTCCCTTTTATCTTGCAGGTACAAGTTCGGAGCTTTAGAGAAGCTGAAGGGTGCTGGAATACCCACTGGATTCGGCGTGGGAAGGAGTAATGGCACGTGAGTAATAAAGTTGCCCAATGTCTTTAAACGCACCTTCTTTTGTCTTTCAGATGCGGGATGCAGCGCCGAAGGCCTCCGGAGCGTGCGAAGAGCTGGTAAGCCTTTGTCTTTCAGATGCCGGAATGCAGCGCGAGGCGTTGGTGACAGCCGATGGACCAGGTAAGAGATGCGCTGCCACTGAAGACCGTAGTGCTAACCTGTTCTTTCTTTGTCTTTACAGGTGCTGCTGAAGACTGGATTCCAGGATGGTAAGCCTTTGTTCCCTTAGGCCCAGGATCAGAAGACACGATGAGCGTTCTGCTGCAGAGAATGCAGAATAACGCAAAGCAAGATTCATCCATCGGGTGTGGTTTAAATAGCCTCCTGTAGTGCTTAGGTGTCTCCTTCCACAGCCACGCCTAGGTAAGAAAAGAGTTCCTGCTTTCCAGAAGAGTTCCAGTGTTCTGAACCTAGGGAGTGGCTCCTGCCCCACCCAACAGGAAAAGTAGTCCCAAACAGAGGAGGATCAGGGGTTCAACTGGCAGGTAAGTAAGCAGCATGGTCTGCTGCAGGTAAGTCCACCCAGGCATTATGAGCCCGGCGCTTCCAGCGCTGGGACTGGGCATCTTTATGAGCCTGGTGCCACTGGCGCCAGGACAGGGTCCAAAAGGTCCCAATTGGGACTGGCTGGCACTCGGAACCGGGGTTATGGGTCTGCTTCCAAGGGAGTCGGGCAAGTCCTGATCTTTTGGAAGCAGAGATCATGACACGGGCCCATAGAATCAGAGCTCGCCCTCAAATACCTTAAGACAAGGTAGCTGCACCTCGAGGAGGTTGGGGTGCAGGATTCAAATACTCCAACACAATTCAATAAGGACCACTCAATGGATCAGCACAGAGACTGTTAAATACATAAGGGCTTATTTCATGTCATAGCTGACACAGAGCACATCAATCCACAGTAGTCAGGTTCCCTCACTCAACTAACTCCCCAGCATTGCACAGAGCTCATTTTATAGCAAAATGTGAGGAAGCGATCTGCCCTCACCCTTTTCATGCACAGTCTTAGACAACTTCATCGTTAAACATTAGCTCATTGGGCAATTCATTTTAATTGGACTAAACCTTCAAAATGAAATACGCTCTAGCATGCATTCCTGGCTCTTCTCCGGTGCACTGTTCAATTATAATTTGTGCAGCTGGATTCTTCAGATACAGGGTTTCGACCAGGCCCAATTAAATGTCTGGTTTCTGCCCATTAGTCAAGTTTCTGAAGGCATGGTGTCCTCGAACGTCTCAACTTTAAAATGATCTCATCATTACACACTTTGAGCACTACTCAGTTTCTTCTTGTTTTAGCCACATTTTGGTTACATGCATTTTTATTAAAGGCATTTTTGTCAGAACGATTTTCTATCTGTGTACAGAATATCTTATTGTCCATTCTGTGCCTCGCCACCTTTTTACATCATGGTAATGCTATTTTCAACTTTATAAACACAATGCCTTTGAATACTAGTATATTGCAACATTATGACTACCAATTTCACATGATTGTAACAACATATAAGTCCCTTCGAATTTCTCTGCTTAGGTTTAAGTGGGGGTGCCTCCACTTCATTCAGCTGTTGATTTAATATATATTTAATTTGGGTCCTTCATTACAATGGAATTTCCGTTTTCCACTCGTCCCCTTCTTTAATACGCACTAGATGGTAGGCACCTCTAAGATCCAACTTGGTGTAAATCTGGGCTTCCTTGACCTGGTCTAATAGCTCCGGGATTAACGGCAGAGGATAACGGTTTTTGATGGTGATTTGGTTCAATGCACGATAATCGATGCATGTTGTCAATTCTCCTTCCTTCTTTGGTACGAAGAATAACGGAGCCGCGGCCGATGACTTGGACGGGCGGATGAAATCGTTGGCTAGATATTGTTACAGATATGTTTTCAGGTGTTGGTTTTCAGGTTCAGTGAGTGCGTAAATACGCCCACATGGAATCCGGGCTCCAGGTAGCAGATCGATCTGGCAATCGTAGGGCCTGTGGGGTGGCAAAGTATTCGCTTGCTCCTTTTGGAAAACATCTTGGAAGTCTTGGTAGTGCGTTGGCAGAGTAGCGACCCCTCCAAGGACACTTACAACACCTTCTCGAACAGGATAACTTGCATGCTTCCCCTTTCGTCCTTTTGGGTAGCAAGTGTGCGTTTAGCCGTGGGCGAAAACCAATTTGCAAGCACGCCAGTTGATCTGTGGGTTATGTGCGACTAGCCACGGCATTCCCAAGATTAGCCGGAACTGCAGTGCCTTGATCAGATCAAAGGTGATTATTTCACGGTGACCATCTTCGCACAGGAGGGTGAGTTCTGTGGTACATTCAGACACCGGACCCGAGGCAATCTCTGGGCCATCAACGGTGGTGACAGTCTCAGTGGTTGACTTAGGGCAGAGAGGTAGCCCTAGCTTTGCTGGGAGGTCCTGGTCTATATAATTCCCTGGTCAATATAAGCTTCCAATGAGTGCATGTTAGATGGCTGCTGGTGGGTGATTAAGATCACGGGTAGAGCAAAATGGGAAGTTTGTAGTTGAATCTCCTCGCTCAACAATTGGACCCCTACAATTGGCGGGCTTGGCAGTTTTCTGACTCCCCACCGGGGGTCTCCTTATCTGTAGCTCCGATGGTTCTTCTGGGCGGCTTCACAGGACATTCCTTAAGGAAGTGGTCGGCTTTTCCACAGTAAAGGCACAACTGCAACTCTCTCCTCTTTTCTCGTTTCGGCTTTGGTCAAAGAAGGCCTGACTCCTCCTATTTGCATGGGTTCAGTGGCACCTTCGGATCCTCGCGGGGCTTGAACTTTGGGTTGCACGAATAAGGGACGAGAATCCAGCTTACTACAGTCATTTTTCCTATCTTGCAGTCGCCGATCCAGTTGCACCACCAAGCTAATGAACTCGGCACAATCCCGGGGTGGGTCCACCACTTGAGCCAAAACGTCCTTTAGTTCCCCTCGCAGACCCCGCTGGAACAAGGTAGTCCGTTTGTCCTCTGGCCAATCTGCCTTGACCACCTGTCTATTGAAAGTGGCGATGTACGCCAGCAGGTCCTGGCTTCCTTAATGAAGGGACAAGAGTTTGTTATCTAAAGTCTGTCCATGGTGGCGTCAGGCGAAGAGCTTTTCCAGCTCGCTTTTCCAGCTCCTTTTGAAACCCTCCAAAGTCCTGTAACAGGGGATCATCCCGGCTGATAAACTGCACTGACCAATCTGCTGCACTTCCACTCAGGTAGGATAAAACAAAGGCCACACTCGATTGGTCAGTGGGAAATGCCCCAGGCCTACACAGAAAATGGAGGCGACACTGGTTCATGAAGGTTGCATATCGTCGGGGGTCCCCCGAAAATCGCTTCGGAGGAGCTAATGGTACAGTTCCAGGTAGGTTGATCTGGACCGGGTTGCTCACTGGAGTTGGTGTTGAAGGGCCGATTCCTGGCAACGGTGCTTGTCCGGCTTGTGATTGAAGGAGTTGCCTGCCAAGGTCATCAGTTCTTTCTTTGGCCACAGTTAGTTCTCTCCACAAGGCGTTAGTTTCTTGCCGTGCTGAGTGGACCTCTGCGTGTGATTGCCCCAACAATTGGCCCAACTGGTCTGTTTCTGAAGTTTCCATACCAGGCGCCCGGGTGGATTATTAAGTACGGCTTCGCGTTCTGTAACGCTCACCTTGTATCCACAGGGTCGCCTCTCGACTGGCCTGGGATGCTTCTGGGAACACTGCACCTTCTCCGGGGTTCGTGCTGCCAGGGATCAGTTCTAGAAGACAGGAGGTGGATTTTAGCTACTACTCCTTCCCTCGATACCCACCTCCCGGTGTTCCCCTTGTGATTCCCCTTGTGATTCCCCTTGGGACTTCTCTCACCTTGATTTTCGTAATGATGTGCTCGCCGTCCGGCCGTGCTGGGCAGGGGCGCGTTGTCGTTGGCACCATTGCGCTGAGTTACTTCACTGGCGTGGGCCTGGAGTGCAGACCGGCTGTGACTCCACTTTTCAGGTAAGTCTTTCGTATTAAGAATAATGTCTGTATTGGTAGATGCTCCAATAACCTTCTCCGCCTATCTTGTAGGTGCTGGTGGAAACACGCTGATACCGGAGACAGAGCTCGAGAAGGTAAGGATGCGCAGAATGCGGCGCTGAGAGCGTCCTTGAAAGTTGGCTAACCTGTGCTGTTGTTTCTTGCAGGTCGCGGGAGGAATCCTGGAAGAAGTGATCGAACGGAATCAGGTGCCGATGGACGATGTTTGGGTGGCGATGGTCTTCCAGGAGTGCTGGGTCGGTAAGCTTACTTGATGTCTTATTCTCGCCCCTCTTTCCTGGGATGTTGCAGGAGGAAGATGAAGATGTCCAAGAAGACTCAGGTTGGAAGTAGGAGCTGAAGCTGGGCAGGTAAGGATGACTGTGGTTCTTTGTCTTCTCTCGCCCGTGCAGGCCAAGATGCTGAGCAGGACCCGGTGAACGTCATGCTGCAAGAGCAGAATAACACGAAGCGCGTGCCCGAGTCGGGCGTGGTTTAAATACCCAGCAGGTATCCCAGGTGCCTTCAGGGCTGGCCCCGCCCTGGATGCTAGACTGCTAGTTGCAGTTCCCCATTAGTCCTTGTGGGGGCAGCCATGTTTGTCCATTGCCCATTGACAACCGCACCAGTCCTGTGAGCCTGATGCCAACGGCACCAGTACTGGCTCCAAGGGACCCGGGAGGGGCAAAATAGGACCCTTTGGGTCTTGTTAACACACTGTGGTGAGGACCAGAGGGCCCGAGTTCCTTGGCCCGCAACTATGGTCGTGACAGTAGCTATGTCATTGTGATGTCTAACGACTTGAGGCATGGCTTCTTGGTGCTTTTAATCGATTCTGTCCATGCAATCGTCTCCAACTCTGTCTTGTCTCTCCTCGTCCACTCTAGGTAGGGTTCGTATTACTGAAGGGTTGTATGGTCTACTGGCAGGGTACCTTTCGTGGTATTTATCCATGGTGGGAGCAGTGGGGATTGGTACAACCTCATAGGACCGGTGGCCATGTTGTCATTGGTGCTTCTTTCGGTTGGGGGGGGGGGGTCTGTCAGGACGGAAGGTATTTTCGGATTTTCCCTCTTCAGTTGTACGACATGTGCCTGAAAGAATTCACCCTCAGCTGTCAAACTCAGCCAAATCCCAGTACTTCATTATTGACAGTAGTCTTTCCGTCCAAATGCACATATCCATGAAAGGGCCAACTGTGTGCCTAGAGATCTTCACACTCCGCAACATCAAACCATTTATCCCCTGCATGAATTCTGCATGGTGGTACAAGCCCTCGTGATCACATACATCACCGGGGAAACCTCCCTCCTTACTGGCCTTCCAGCTGCACAAATGGCCACCCTCAAGGCAGCCCACCACTCTGCAGCCTGCCTCAAAACCAGCATCCGCAAATTCAATGTTATCTCTCCAACACTGTGCAAGCTTCACTGGCTCCCCCTCACTGCCAAGATTATATTGAAAACTGCATGTATAATCTGTAAAGCAGTTTCAAACAGAACACCAACATACTGTATGGCTAAACTACACAACTCTGGAGGCTCTTGCGCCTCACGTAGCAAAACTATGAAAAGGTTGCAGTCTAAGCTAACCCATAAAGAGAAGACTCACAAGCAGTCCTTCTCCTGCCATGCCCCCAGCATCTGGAACTCAAACCCTGCAGGGGCTGGAAGTGCAGCCACCATCCTGCAACTCCTCTTACCAGCCAAATTAACCCAGACTTTTGTACAGCTAGTGAAGAATTCACTCCTGCTGTTGGCAAAACAGCTCACACTGCCATTATGTCACAAACCACGTGTGATATTCTGAGTGAACATGCTGGTGCTTCAAGAGATTGTGCAGTTCCTGCCCTGGATGATGGTCCTTTACTGAAGTGACCAAGCCTGATATTTTCTCTGCTTCTGTGGACACACGTGTACTAGACCATGTGCCAGACATTGAGAACAGACCTGAACTGAACCCAGTACCAGTATGAGGTCCACTTTTGACATTGGACAATACCCCAGATCTAACAATCTACCTAAACACAGAAGACTCTGAAGGCCAGCCACCTGAAAGCCTGACCTTGCCTGAGGAATTCCCTAACCAACAGGGAAGATATGAACTTGAACAGAATTCTCCAAGATATGCTGCTAAGCACAGTCATTGGTGTCATGCTGCTTGAAGCCTTTCCTACCAATTACAAAGACTGTACAATTCTTCAAAGGAAACCTGATCTGCATCCCTCTATAATGGTAAAGTTTCTATTATATCTACTGAGACAAGTGGGTGCCCAGTAGAGGCTGCTTCATTAAAGAAGCCTCCCAAGAACCTGATTGTCAGTGAAGATTCATTTGTGAACAAAGATGCACCCCTGTTTACACTATGGAGTGAAATTCCTGTCCTACCTGATTTGCCATCTAATGAAAAAAATCACACCACCTATCAATAATTTTGAACATTCGAAAGACCTGTCTGAAGGAACCGATGGAACTGAAGCCCTAGTTCACCATTCAGTACTGTACCATTGCCAGTCCTAAGGAAATCATCGGCCTTTAGAAAAGATAATAATATGCAGCAGAGCTTCACAGTTCCTTAGTCCATGAACATTCTTCAGAATTTTGTGCCTCTGAAACCGTCTCTATCCAGGATTCAAACATCAAGTTTATAAAAGATGCCAAGGTTTCCTCTGCTAAAGACTCTCACATTGAAGCCTTAAACAGGTTCATGTGCAACTACTACGGTATCAGACCCTTCTGTAGCAAGACAAGTCTTCATTATGGACTATTTACATGGGGCTTGGGGAGGGGCATAGTGTCATGACTGCGCTACTAGAGAGACAATTGGCACACATTGTGGAATATTTGGGACCCATTTACCACCATAATCCTCCCCGGACAATGCCTATTCATATTTTTTTCTTTATTTTCTGTTTGCAGGAATTTGGTACTTTCAAATTTAAATTCACAGGGTACATATCCCATAATGCACCTTGTGGCAGTTCTCATTCCCTGGCTATTCCTATGCAGCAGTTTTAGAACCACAATCCCCAGAAGACTTAGAGATCAGTGCTGCTTTCACTTCCCAGGACCCAGAGAGGGAGGATGCGTATTACCTTTGGGTGTGGTGCTCCAGGTGCTGCTAATGAGCCTGCTTCTGCACAGGGCATGGCATATTTAGGCAGCTGCCTGCAGGCGCACAGAGCTCTTGCACTGTGTTCACTCCCAGCCTTTTGTGCTTTGATCCTTGGAATTCGGCTGTTTCCTGTTGCTTCCAGAGCCTGCTCCTGCTGCAGTGCCCTTTTCTCCCTGCTTTGCAGCCCTGCTACTCTGCCTACACTCCAGGGGTCAAGTCCTAAAAAAAGAAGTGGGGCACTCATTAGTATAGCCAATGGGCAGTGACCTTGCTGGAAGTGACCTCACCGGAAGTGACCTCGCTGGATGTGATCTCACTGGAAGTGACATCCGTGTGCTTGTTAGGAGCTACTGCACACATCGGGCCACAGTAGACTGGATGGAAATGCAGTGTCTTGATGACTGCACTGCAGCTGGGCACACAATACTAGAGCTGAAGAGAGCAGCTGGAGACTGGCAGTGAAAGGGGGTACAGAGTTACAGCAGGCAATTTAGGAGCCAAGCGCAAGGATGAGTGGGGTGGCAGAAGGCCCAGAGAACACAAAGACCGCAAGCTAAGGCTGAAGGCAGACACACGAAAACAACTTGAGGGCGGAGGAAGCAGCAGCTCAGGAATTTGGTGCAGGCATGTGCCAAGGAAATGATCGAATGTGCCATATGAACAAGGATCATGAAAACCAGACGTGGCCTCGCAACGCATTCAGAGTTTCAACTTTGTAAAGTGCTTGGAGACACTCTGGGTTATACTTTAAATAAATAAAGCAATAATAGCAGTGCTAAAGCCATACAAAACCAAATCTGTAAACATCCCTGTGGGGCAACGGGAAGTTCCTGCACCCATTGCTAAAGAGGCGGGGGCAGATGCCCCCCTTTCCCCAGGATACTCAGTGCCTGTGAGTTCCAGCTGTCAGTGCTTCTTCAATGGGGAGCCCCAAAGCCTCTTAGTTGGAGCACTCGGACTCCCATGAACATTTGAGGTAATTTTCCTTCGAGTGGTGCAGTGCTGCCTTCTCAGCACTTCCCCGCGAGTGAGTGCAGCTGTGGTCACGACCCCAGGCTGGAGCGCGTGCACAGGGCAACCTGCCAACAGGTGATGGCCACCACAGGCAGTCCCTGGCAGTGGCAGGCCCTGAGCTGGTGCCGGAGGTCAAAGAGCAAGCAAGATCGGCTGATTGCAGGACCTGGGGACCTCCAGACGACATAACTTCTCTCTGAGAGCTGCTCTCGGTTTACACTGCAGGGCTGAACTCACTCAAGGAAAGGCGGCCAAGAGGAGGAGGGGGGCAAAATCCTGCAGACCCTGTATGGTCACGGGGCTGCCATCCTGCCTGACACAGCGACACCCACTTCTCTTTAGATTATATCTTTTTGTGACAGTAAACATGCTGCTTGCCTTCAGAGCTGGAGACTGTATAGCCAGTGTAATGCCAAGTCACTCACTGCTTGTTGCTTGACGGTCTGTTTCACTTTATTCCACAGCCCTTCAGTTAATTTAGCAAACTCGGACCACAGTCAGCCTAGTTGGGCAGAAAAACAAAAGTGACTATTTCCTATGATCCGTGTGGACAGCCGGGTTGAGCTGCGTCACTTGAGTTATTGTGCGGCCTGTCACAGCCTATACCGAAGTGGGCACTGGGTGAAAATCAATGCCTTAATCAGAAGCAGCTCTGGGCCATTCTGATGCATCACACGCAAACAGACCTCTAATTACATTTAAGGGATACTTATCATATACACAGGGCAGTGTTGGGAGCCGTCAGATGGGATAAGCATAATTCCCCCAGCGGCCCTTGACATGTTCAATACCTGCATGCAGCGTTATACAGCTGATTAAGTTATGACAGCTCCAAAGGCAACAGGGGAGCCGCCTATGCAAGTGTCAGTCATGGGGTACGGACACATCGGTGCAATTGTTGTTTGGCCTCTCACTGGCTCTACCACAGGGGGCACAGGCCGTCCGCGCGACGTTAAGATAGATAATTAACATCCATTTTAATAAGCGCTGCATGCCGCATCCATTGCGGTTCTATGAGCTGCCTGTAACAATGTTATATTCATATATTTAGTGGCAAAACTAGTTTAAAACAAAAGTGAATACTTTTTATTGGATACATACATACGTTACGGTTTAAACAAAGTTAACAAACCTACCTTACTGCAGTATATGCTCCGCCAGGGAATCTCTACCCCTTTCCTTTGTCAAGTTTCAGTATTGTACCTTATGCCATATTGTTAACAGTGTACTGTTCCTGTTTCAGGAGCCAGTCACTCTTCAGCTCCTGCTGGACCCGTACAAGCTTCAGTCTTGTGAGGACTCTTTTCTTGTTTGTACCTTGGGTTCCAGACACGAACACCCACTCCTGATGCTCCTTTCCATCAGCATTCAGAGTGGGCACCTGTAATTGTAACCAGCTCAGAAGGCTAGAGTTTCCCCTGGCCCTGTGGTAAACTGTTCCCCGATTCTACATACACCCCAAGCGGAAACCTAACTTGTTTGTCATACTTGTACTCACTGCCCCTTTCTGTTCATTGCCTTTGTTGCCTGTCTGTAGTCATTGCCTATCCTTTCTTGTCTGCAGGATTCCTTACGCTCCTGCCTCTTGTGTATGTTTCTCCCCTCAGCTTTGTGGGCACGTCTCTACAGTTTGGCAAGGCTGCAGACATTTTATTATATTTTCATGTTCCTAATAATGATAAAGGAGGTTTGGTGAGTTTTGGGACTTGCAGACTTTGAAAGCGGGTCTGCAGACCTCACAGTTGGCTACAAAAAGTGGGTTCATGTTTTCCAAGACAACAGGGAGCCCCCCAAACACCTTGTTGCTGTCTTCCAGACAATGGAAGCGTCAATTTGGTCCATAGCTCGGGGAGGGGGTCTGGTGTGTTCAAGGGTGTTGGCCAAGTGATGTAGCAACAACAGGAATTCCTCTATATATTTGCGCACATAATAAAATCAGTGGTCGAACACCAGTTCAAATAAATCCAACAGAGCCTCGTTGTTAAATATCGTTGTTAAGTACGGAGATCCACATTGGTTTGTAGTTTATTAGTACAATTCCCTCTTTCTTCATTGCTAGGGCATAACCTGTAGCCCCACCAGGACAACTGACTCATTAAAGCAACAACCCCAGACAAAGTACGTTCAATCTTAAGGTTCTGTTCGACTTTCTCAGAGTTCTGTTTCTTAACCAACAAGGTTGAGTCAAAGAGCCATACACCTCACACCGAGAATTGTTTTCGCATGGGAATAGTTACTGCCATCTGTGTGCCTTTTCTCCTCTCCCCGAGTATCCTAGACATCAAGATTATGACAGTCAAGAGATCAGCTAGGTAGTATTGAGGAATCCCTGGTCCAGCCTCTCGCATATTCTTGTAGTCAGTACTAGGTACAGATCATAATTACTTTTGTACACTTTGTCCATCAGAATCCTTTTTCAAAACACATGATATGTCTGCCTCCTTATTTGCCAATCTCTCTGTAAACCTAGAGAACTCAGCTTTGTAGACTTAGGAGAAAGGGATGGTGAATTCTTGTATCATCACCCCTCCTTCCTCTTTATAGCCCGGGAAGATTTCCAAGCACTATAATCATGATGAAAAAACAGCACCTATACTAACTGCAGGTACAGCCTGAAGTGATCCTCAGCTTAGAAGCATCCATCTGAGGTCCAATCAAAGTATAAAAGGCTTGGGGAGTAGGGCGAGTGGCTGAACAGCCTCAAGTCTGCTTATAGGATCACAAACATTAAACTAACCTGCACCCAGACAACAAAGACTATGGTGCCTTCCTTCGGGCAAGGCCAAAGGAGATTATGGAGAACCCTACTCTGAAGAGTTATTTCATGCAGTGCACTATAGAATCTGCATAGATAAATACATAAAAGCACTCCTGAATGTCACCCAAAAGCCTTAGCAATAGAGGACGCACAACCTACAACCAAAACATACCCAAATCACTGTTAGGCTCTATATGCATGTACCGCCCCAACATGCTCACTGATGCCCATTTCATGACCTACCTCCCTAGCCCTCTGTCTCCTCCTTTTCCCCTAGCACCTGTCCCTGCACAACTGTTGCCTTGCTTCAGGGCTCCTTGCTTGCTGATGCCTTCACCATAACCTAAACATGCTTGAATGACCTTCCTAGAGGAGGCATCACATCCACCACTAAGCTAAGGCTACACATTGCCACAAACAGTATGGTGTTCAGACGATCGACGCACCAGCCTTCAAAGTAATCAGGCGGTATCCATTCTTTTGCATCCACTTCTCTCCCTCATCTCGCAGGCCCTCTAGCCCCCTTGATAAACTCTTCTAGTCCCAACAGCCATTATAGGTCCTTATTCAATTGCTGATACAATATCAAACATGCTACCCTCATCAGTAACCATCTCACTTAGAATTCCCTATTGTTATTCCTTTGAAATCACGTGGTTGATGTAATGCCTATCCCATTTAGGGCAACTGATAGGGTCTATGTTAAAAATATATCAAGCCAAATCTGTGTAATTGCTCGGTGCAGGTTGGACATCTGGGATATGTAGAGCCTCTGGGTACTAAGAAAAAAAGGGAACTCTTTCCTACACTGATTTTTGAGAGTCCCTGAAGAAATCGCCTCTGATATTGTCCATCTTGAGTTGGATGTTATGAGTGGATAGTCCTGGGCCTTTAAGCGACTGAGACACTGAAGGGAATAGACCATATGGGGGAGAGAGGTGTGGTCGGGAGAGGAGGGACAAGAGGGGCACTTTTGTATGGAGGAGTGTTAGAGTAAGTAATAAAGAATGTTCCCGCCATCTATTTCTGGCCTGTATTTGTGCACATAGGTGATAACAGGCAAGGAGATTTCCTACGGCATGTGCAGCGTCCATTATTTTCTTTCCATAGCAGAATTGTGGATCCTGACCTGAAAAAGCATGCCTGTAGTGGGACACTGCTGCACTGCGGTGCACTGTTGGCCCCTCTGGGGAATACCCCTGCACGGCCTCACCTGTTCTGCCTGCAACGCGGATGGTGTTCCGAGCATGCACGGATGCACTTCCCGTCACCTGGGACTCCGAGGAGAACAAGCGGTAGAACAAGACAACCGGCTGGAGGATCCGAGCCATGCTGTCTGTTAAGAGAACTGCGTTCCCTGTGCACGTAGACACACCCTCCATTTCATACCCCTGGCACTTCTGCAACCTCTATGACGATTCAGGTGTGGGATCCATCCATGACCGCAGCCACCTGTGACTCCATGGCACATGCACGTGCCATCCAATGATGTGTAAAGGTGAATGCAACAAAGTGCGCACACGCTGGCCCACAATGCTCCGTTATACCTTCATTGGTCACACAGTGCGTTGATCCTGAGCTCAAACACTGAGTCCTGGCCAGTGGGGTATCCACAAATACTGACTTCTGTAAACATTGCTCATATAAGTGTGATTATTCCAAATTGCTGAAAATGCACACACATTATCTCTCCGATTCACCACACACATGCCACAACCTGATACGAACATGGAGGAAGCTGACGTTGGGCTTGCACACGTCCACCACTCCATCTACGAGTGCCCTGCCTGCATTAGTGAGGAAACCACAGCCTTTCCAGCTGCAACCTCACCATGACAAGTTACCACGATGAGTCGAGTGGCTGGAAGATTTCAAAGGCGATAGGAGATGACAAAATGCCAGCGCTGATGGACATCTTCACCAATTTGGCAAGGAAAGAAATCGAGGCAATCATAAAACCGATACCGGATGCTGAAAAGACATCATACGATGCATTCATAGAAGCCCTCAATAAGAAATTGGTGTTCAACCAAATAGAGACTGTAAGAGATATGTAAGAAAATGTAGGAAGAAACCTTCCCTGTTCAGATTAACATGTAGTTGTGGGTTAGTAACACTGTGTGGAATAGTTCTATATCCCAATATTACACGATTTTTGCATTACCTGTATATTGTTTTTTTTAACAAGAAAATTGTTTTACAAATACATTTTGGCCATTGCCCATTTTATGAGTTTTCCTGTAGGAGAGAAAGCAGAAGAGGAGAGAGGAAAGGAATGAAGAGGAGATTAAGGGAGCAATTTGGATATATTTACTGTTAGATAACATGGCGGGTATTGTGTGTACCAAGCAATCATCCCACTATCCAAGTCTCGCAAGTTGAGGTTGTCTTGTATGAAGAGTCTCAGTAAATGTAAGTAATTGCAACCTAGTTGCAGAACTGTTTGTGGCATAAGAAATCCATGTGTGTATCCCAGTTCTAGTTATAATGATGAGCCTCCGTGTACGTGGGCATCCAGGGTAGATAGTGTTAGGGGGCTGAGTGCTCGTGCAGTCTAGTGGTGTCCCGTTTATAACATGCTGATGTGAATCCCAAGTTCCAGTGAGACTGGTGTATCCCCATACGGTTGGGCATTCAGGGCAGTCAGTGATGAAGAGCTGAGTGCTCGTGCAGAAATGGGCCAGCAAGGTGAGCCTATGCAAGTTGGCGTCCCGTTAGTCCCTTTCCCCTGCCCCCCCTTTTATATAAAGAACACCTAGTATAACCCTCCAACCCAATGAGTTGACTGTCATAAACCCAAAGACCCACCAAGGTGTGCTATGATGGGCTGGATGATTTTCAGAAGGCTGGCCAGTAGACGAAGAATTCTTCCCCCTGTTAGAACTTACTGCTGTTCGAATAAAAGACAAACAGAGAGATTGAGCAGGTGGAAGAGGAGACCATCCGAATCACCGTCTGCAGAAAACAAAACAAACCGTCACCAAATTGACTCAAGATGCAAGAAACAGCACAATGTGGATGCCTTGTAGAAGACCCACCGTAAAGATTCTGAAACAGTGCAGGTCAGTCTTGGGTGTAGCTGGTATGTCTCCTGGAGCCAGAATCGGTTCTAAAAGAGATACCAGTAGATCAGAACTAAGTACAAAGGTTATAGAATGAACAGTTAAACAGGACTCTATAGGATAAGGCAGAAGATATACAGAAAGAGTTCTTACCAATTCCTACTGTAAATGGAGACTGAAGCGTTTGTGATTATTCCAATTGTTCCAACAGAAGGATGGAATCCGGTATCCAGGTAAACTATTCCCGACGGCATGAGGACGCCTAAGAGTTCCCCAAGCAGACATATCCTGATGGCACGAGGATGCCTATGGCACTTGCAGCATAGCGTCTCTAGTCCTAGCGCCAAGTGAAACTCTGATGAGGAACCAACAGAAAACACAATCCGAGTCTGGCAATTGCAGGCAGAGACAGTACAGAGGAATTAGGCAAGTGAAATCCAATGAGCAGTCCGGGTCTGGCAATCGTGCGGGAAAAGACAGTACTGAGGGATCAGGCAAATGGAGTCCAGTGAGCAATCGGGGTCTGGCAACCAGTAACTGAGCAGCAGAACGTGGTATAACAAGAAGAAGGGAAGGAAAGGAGAACTGGGAAGGAGCCAAAAGGGGGGGAAGGGACCAAAAGGGGGGGAAAGCTGAGGGGAAGGCTGGGAGACTAACCCAACTAAATATAACGGGAGACTAAGAAGGGAACAGACAAAACAAAGTCCAAAAAACAGGAAGCAAAAGACCCACAAGCGGAGAGTAGAACAAAGGTAGTGAGTCCCAGGAACGCAGACAAAAGTGGCCGACGCGAAGCAAGAACAAGGCGAAGCGGGTTCAAACTTCAATCAGAAACGCTGAGAAAAGGTAGGAGGCGGCTGTAAGTCAATGAACGAGTCACGTGACAGTGTGACTCGTGATTGGAGGACCTCTTCCGGACCTACGGAATGACGTAGCCCGTATCTTCTGTTTCCATGGGGCTCTTCCGGGTACGCGGCGTGTATCTGCAAGTGTTCCTCGTTTCCATGGTAACCTATCTTGCATCAGGAACGGGGAACGCTGCTGAAGCTGTGAATGCGGCGAGCGAAACCTCTGCTTGGCACGAGCCTCATTACGGGAAAGGGCATCAGCACGAGGTAGATTCCTGAGAGTTTCCTCCCCTAAAGGTGCATCCAGTCCCCTGACAGCGTGAAAATGACCCAAGAGCCGTAGGGCATGCACATTCTCCGCAGTTTCCCACGTTCGACCCTCGGGACCATATCCCTGCCAATCAATGAGATAATACCGTTTACCACCCCTTACTCTGGTATCCAATATGACTCGAACCTCATATTCTTCAGCGCCATGGACATCAACTGGGCGTGACAGAAGACGTGTACCGGAGCTAACAGGTTTCAACAAGGAGACGTGAAAAACCAGATGTATCCTCCAACGCGACGGCAGAACCAGCTTCATCGCCACAGGATTGATCACCTGATCGATCACATAAGGACCCACAAAATGCGGAAGCAGGGAACGACGCCCAGGAAGGTTCAGATTTTTCGTCGACAACATACCTGCATTCCGGCCGCGTATTAAGGGGCTACTGACAGATGACGGTCTGCATACAGTTTTGCCAATGCATGAGCATCAATCAATCGATTCCTGATGTTCTCCTGTACACCTAATAAGGCCTTGATGCAGTCTGTAACTGCCGGATGACTGTCAGGTAAAGGGGGGTCCATCGGTAGGGCACGTGGATGCTGGCCGTACAGAGCATGGAACAGGGTCGTACCCCTGGATGTGTGTGTAGAATTATTGCACGCAAATTCTGCAGCGTTTAACACCGACAACCAGTTCTCCTGATATTGCACCAACAGACAACGAAGATACTGTTCCAATGTGGCGTTTAACCGTTCGGTTTGGCCATCAGTCTGCGGATGGTAGGAACTGGAGAAGTGTTCTTGGATGCCAAAAGCAGCAGTAAGGGAGAGCCAGAAATGGGAAGTAAATTGCGAGCCCAGATCGGATACTATAACAGAGGGGAGACCAAAGAAACGAAATACATGTTTCAAGAACAAGTCCCCGAGCACAGGTGCGCGAGGGAGGCCCTGACACGGGACAAAGACTGCCATCTTAGTGAAGTAGTCCACTACTACCCAAATGGTGTAAATTTGTACCGTGGGGAGTTCTACTATAAAATCCATCGATATCATAGCCCAAGGTCGTTGAGGTACAGGCAATGGCCGAAGAAGACCCATGGGTTTGGTAGGCATAAACTTACTTTGCGCACAAATAGCACAGGTTTGGACATATTCCCGTATGTCCTTGCATATTCCAGGCCACCAGCACCAGCGTTATATGAGATCGAGGGTTTTTCTAATGCCTGGGTGAGCTGAATACTTAGCATCATGACACCAGGTCATGGCCAACAAACGTGGGTCCGGCAAAAATAAACGACCCGAATATAGGGTAGTGAATTGATGATATCAAGGTTGTACTCCGTGATTTCTGGAGGATTATGGGAAACCCAAGTCTGGATGCTTGTTTTCATGGAAGGTTGTGGAGTACAGGTACAAATTACTTGGTTAGGAAGCACCACAGTATCTGCTCCCTCCGAGACGGGCTGATAGCCATGCACACGGGAAAGGGCATCAGCCTTGGAATGCAGATGACCAGGTCTGTAGGTTACTGTGAAGTCAAACATGGCAAAAAACTCATGCCATCTTGCATGCCTAGATGTGGAACATTTGACTGATTTCATAGCCAAAAGATTCCTATGGTCAGTAAAAACCTGGACCGGGTGGCAAGCCCCGAGTAAGTGGTGTTGCCATTCCTTGAAGGCATCTCTTATAGCCAGTAGCTCACGCTCTGTGGTGGTATAATTGCGTTCATAAGTGGTGAGTTTTCTAGAAAAGTATGCTACCGGATGTAAGGCACCCGTATTATCACACGATTGTGACAAGATGGCACCAATTGCTATTCCAGATGCATCTGCTTCGATGATAAAAGGCGCCTCTGGGTTAGGATGCTGGAGAACCGGGGCAGAGGTGAAAGCCGCCTTTAGGGCATCAAAAGCGTTCTGAGCCTCTGTAGTCCATATATATTTGTGCTTGCTACTTGTCAATGAGGTGAGCGGAGCTACCATACCCGAAAAGGATCGAATGAAACGTCTATAAAAGTTTGCAAATCCTAAGAAGGATTGCAATGATTTCACGTTATCAGGGACTGGCCAGTTCAAAACCGCCATCACTTTGGCTCTGCTCATGCGTACACCATGACTAGTTAGTTCATATCCCAAGAATTCCACCTCTGATACATGAAACACATATTTGTCCCTTTTGGCATACAAATTGTTTTCCCTTAAGCGTTGCAGCACTGCCTTCACGTGAACAACATGTTGTTGGTAGGACGAGGAATATATGAGTATGTCATCCAGATACACAACCATGTACTGATCGATCATATCCCTGAATATGTCATTCATATAGTTCTGGAATGTCGCTGGGGCATTGCAAAGCCCAAACGGCATGACACAATATTCAAAGAGGCCAAACCGCATCTTAAATGCGGTTTTCCATTCGTCGCCTTCACGTATCCTTATTAAATTGTAGGCACCCCGCAGGTCAAGCTTGGTATAAATGACTGCAGCGCCTAACTGATCGAGTAAAGTATTGATCAGAGGAAGCAGATATTGGTTCCGAATGGTTATGGCGTTTAAAGCCCTGTAGTCTATAGAAGGCCTTAAATCCCCCTCCTTCTTAGGGACGATGAATAAGGGGGAAGCAGCTGGAGAACGTGAGGGCCTGATGAAATCTGACTGAAGAGATTTGTCTATATACTCCTTTAACACCTGGGTTTCTCTTGGTGAAAGAGAATAAATCCGGCCATTGGGTATTACTGCGCCTGGAACCAGATCTATTGGGCAGTCGTATGGTCTATGGGGCGGCAGTTGTTCAGCCATACCTTTATCGAATACGTCACAAAAAGATTCATATTCTACAGGCAGTGTAATAGTAGTCACCGATCCCACCACTGAAATGGTGTCCAGTAAAGGTCTGCTCGGACTAATGGCTCCCTGGTCGATTTCTCCAAAACAATGAGAGCCGCAATAATCCGACACAAAATCGACCTCATGTTTTTGCCAATCGATATCAGGGTTATGCAGGGTTAGCCAAGGCAGCACAAGTATAACTTTGAATTGTGGGGCAGCAATAAGATCAAAAACAATCTTTTCTTTGTGACCACTGTCGGTAACCATGAGTATGTCTACTGTCCGTTCCGTGATTAGACCAGACAACAATGAAGTGCCATCCACCGCATTAACCATTTCAGGCCGATCCTTGGGAACCGTAGGCACACCAGATTCCTGTGCATAGACTATGTCCATATAGTTTCCGGTGGCCCCTGAATCCAGAATAGCAGAAACAGACCATGCTTGGTTCTGAATGTGAGACAACGATACTGACATGGTGAAAGTAGACTGAGAAATACCAATAGTAGGACCCTGGTAAACATGACTCGACAGGGTGGCCCCTATTACTGACGAGTCCGGGAGTTTCCCTGTTTTTTGGTGGGTTTTCTTGGACACGTCCGAATAAAATGGTCAGAAGACCCACAGTAAAAACAAAGGTTATTAGCCTTTCTATTCTCCCGTTCAGCTGGTGAGAGAGGGCCACGTAAAGCCCCGATCTGCATGGGCTCAGCAACCTGACTACTGGTTTCCGCGCGGGGCTGAACCGCAATCATGGGTCTTCTCTCCCCTTTCCTTTCAGCCTTCCTGGCATCAATTTGCAGGACCAAATCTAATAACTCAGAAGTTGGTGGGTACTACTGGAACCGTTGCCAGAATATCCTTTAAATTCTCAGATAACCCTTTATAGAAGACAGAAGTCTTTTTGTCTTCCGGCCAATTGGTTTCTGCTACCAATTGGTTGAACTTAGCCAGGTAATTAAGAAGAGGAGTATCTCCTTGCCTCAGATTCAACAGTTCTAGGTCTGTTGCCTGCGTTTTGTATCGTGTATCAAACACGCGGCCCATGGCATTTATGAGGGCATCACAGTCGTACAGCATGAAACTGTTTTCCTCTAGTAACGGATTAGCCCAAGCTGCAGCCGTTCCTCCCAGATAGGACAACACAAAGGCAGCTTTGTTGGTCGAGTCTGGGAACGAAGCAGGTCTGCACAGGAAATGTAAACGGCATTGGTTAATAAATGTCCGATACGTTTTCGGATCTCCATGAAACCTCTCTAGAGCTGTCAGAGGGAACTGGGCGGACATGAGCACAGGAACGGGGTCTTGACGAGGTGTCTAATATCCCGATCCCGTAACATGGGAGGGAGCTGCTGCACCCGTGTCTATTGAAAGAGACGCATTTTGTAATTCATCAATGCGTTGATGCGTAGCTTGGTGTGCAGCGGTCATCTCAGCCCGCAATTCGTAGACAAGTTGGGCGAGAATATCGAGGGCATCAGATGTCTCCATATTTGGCTTCTGATTCTGTCATAAACCCAAAGACCCACCAAGGTGTGCTATGATGGGCTGGATGATTTTCAGAAGGCTGGCCAGTAGACGAAGAATTCTTCCCCCTGTTAGAAGAGAGATCGAGCAGGTGGAAGAGGAGACCATCCGAATCACCATCTGCAGAAAACGAAACAAACCGTCACCAAATTGACTCAAGATGCAAGAAACAGCACAATGTGGATGCCTTGTAGAAGACCCACCGTAAAGTTTCTGAAAGAGTGCAGGTCAGTCTTGGGTGTAGCTGGTATGTCTCCTGGAGCCAGAATCGGTTCTAAAAGAGATACCAGTAGATCAGAACTAAGTACAAAAAGGTTATAGAATGAACAGCTAAACAGGACTCTATAGGATAAGGCAGAAGATATACAGAAAGAGTTCTTACCAATTCCTACTGTAGATGGAGACTGAAGCGTTCGTGATTATTCCAATTGTTCCAACAGAAGGATGGAATCCGGTATCCAGGGAAACTATTCCAGACGGCATGAGGACGCCTAATAGTTCCCCAAGCAGACCTATCCCAACGGCACGAGGACGCCTATGGCGCTTGCAGCATAGCGTCTCTAGTCCTAGCGCCAAGTGAAACTCTGATGAGGAACCAACAGAAAACACAATCCGAGTCTGGCAATTGCAGGCAGAGACAGTACAGAGGAATTAGCCAAGTGAAATCCAATGAGCAGTCCGGGTCTGGCAATCGTGCGGGAAAAGACAGTACTGAGGGATCAGGCAAATGGAGTCCAGTGAGCAATCCGGGTCTGGCAACCAGTAAGTGAGCAGCAGAACGTGGCATAACAAGAAGAAGGGAAGGAAAGGAGAACTGGGAAGGAACCAAAAGGGGGGAAGGCTGAGGGGAAGGCTGGGAGATTAACCCAACTAAATATAACGGGAGACTAATGAGGGAACAGACGAAACGGAGTCCAAAAAACAGGAAGCAAAAGACCCACAACCAGAGAGTAGAACAAAGGTAGTGAGTCCCAGGAACGTAGACAAAAGTGGCCGGCGCGAAGCAAGAACAAGGCGAAGCAGGTTCAAACTTCAATCAGAAGCGCTGAGGAAAGGTAAGAGGTGGCTATAAGTCAATGAACGAGTCACGTGACAGTGTGACTCGTGATTGGAGGACCTCTTCCGGACCTACGGAATGACGTAGCCCGTATCTTCTGTTTCCATGGGGCTCTTCCGGGTACGCGGCGTGTATCTGCAAGCGTTCCTTGTTTCCATGGTAACTTATATTGCGCCAGGAACGGGGAACGCCGCTGAAGCTGTGAATGCGGCGAGCGAAACCTCTGCTTGGCACGAGCCTTGTTACGGGAAAGGGCATCAGCACGAGGTAGATTCCTGACATTCACATACACCCCCCTGCTCACACATCACACGCCACCATATAATTTGCCTCCATGTAAATTTATTAGGAACTGAAATGTTCAATCTCAACGTTCTCCACCCAAAGCATTCACACTCAATAACCTCTTAATTAAAAGTAACAACCAGCTAGCAGCCGCAATCACCTTCATCACCAATGAAAGAGTCATTAAAGGCAAATTACAACCAGTCATGAACAATGAGATTGTCGAAGGATATTTAACTTCACTCCTGAAACAAGTTCCGAAACAATGACATTTTGTTGTGTTCTAAGAACATGAATGAATCGCTTATGCACATGTACAAAGTAATTTAAACCATCAGGCAACACTCAATATTAGGCCTTCAACTGCTAATATAATGTAAAGCACCACAAGTTTGAGAGTGTAAAATATACAAACATGGCAAATGTTAACTGTGTTTCATTAAATTAATAAACAGTGCTCAGGCATAACTGAACTGCTACAAGTGTACAAAATAGGAGCTAGCATCGACCTGTTGGAGAGAAATATGTAATACAAAATCCTCAAGGCTCACCTTACACACCATATCGAATTAAATTTAAAACATATCAGGCTCACCCCCACGATATCTAAAACAAATACTATAAATAATAGCAATAACAAACAAAAGAGCATGCAAATTGTGATGTACTACTCTTCAAAACTCAAACAGTGTCCATACATTACTAAATTATAGTAAGCTTTGGATACAATAGTCCATCTGAACCTGCTTAAAAGAGATGGTAATTATATATACTTTAATTCAACGACCCTAGAGATAATTTGAATAGCAGAAAATCAGATATACTATTACTTCGATAATAACTTTACAACCTTAGTGCATAATTACCTAGATATGTCTTAAAATGCCAAAAGCGCTAGTCTTTTGGAACAGTCAAAACAGCACTACAACAGCACTACAATTAAAAGTCATTTCAAGGTGCAGCAGATTGAATATAGGCGCCCGTGACCCACCCCAAACCATAGAGCATGCATTCAAGCTCAAAGAAACTGGAGCAATACAGAAAGGATATCTTAGATCCACCTTTCCCTTCAAACTATAAGGTAGCACTGCCCCTATATAAGCCCTTTCCCGTCATGAAAGCTATCTTCAACAACACAATAAAAGAGATCAGCCCTACCTTAAGAGAAAGAAGTTAAAAAGAATATAAGTATGAAAGGCACAATAGTGTCACAAACTCGCTCAAAAAAGACTGATCAGTGAAAGAGATATTTCAAACACCATACGTATCATGGATACTCAATGGGGTATAACAAGAACTTTCCAAGATAGAGACAGCGCGCCACCCATAGATCGTTGGGTTCAACTCATAAGTAGTCAGGAACCAGTACACAGAACTTGTGCGCACCCATCTGCTAAAACGTGCAAACAAATGACCAGCACGCCGACAGTCTTTCTATTAGGGTGACAGTACCTTGTAGGGTGCCGCCTTTTCAATCCTTCCCATTCCGATCAGGCAGCAAGTAGTTTATGGAACTGATGTCTGTCTCTATATCCTTGACAGTGACTTCTGTCATTCAGGTAAAAAATGTTCCGTCGAAGCACATCTCCCTGAACGTAAAGCTACGCACTCCCGACATCTCCAATGCGCCGCGTCTCATGTACACGCTGAAATGAACGTGACCACGTTTGCTGGGCCATTCATTTAAAGATTAAATAAGCATGGGGCCCCAGAGGCGAGATGAAAATGTGTATGCATCACGAGCCGACAACAACAGGAGGCATTCCATGAAAGTAGGTGAATGGCCATGTAAATGTGGCGCCATTAATCAAAGTTGATAAAGATGATAAAGTTGAGAAACACAAATAATATTAAAATTAAAATGGAGAGTAAATATGCACAGTCGGTAGCAGAGGCAATGGGTAGCCAGCATGGTTACAGAGGGCTTGCCAACCCAAATAACTCAAAAGACTTTGTACTATGGCATCTGACCATGAAGCAGGTCCGGAATCTGCTTTCTCCAGCAAAAGTAGGGCCCCACAGGCATCCAGGGTCCATTTCTCCCCTCAGGAAGAAACATCTTAAAAACAGCAACCCTGGTTAAATATGCTTTTATGCACTTCTCCTTTGCAAGAGCTTTTGCTCCATTAAAGGCCTATATTGATGACATGATTGAACTTGCTCATATTCATGAAAAGGGAGATGTCCAGGAAGCTACCATGGAAGCTCCAAAAAAGCAAAATTCCATAGCGGCACTGCAAAGCGTTTTGGATTAAAGCGCTATATAAACACAATAAATACAAATTTCAAAAATACCCTAAAAAGCCACCTGGTTTGCCAACCCAACATCCACCGAATCCTCCTCCGTGCATTACCAAATCACTGCCCAGAATGTGCTACAGATTTGGATTTCCGTTTCTGCATACTGGCGTATGCCCAGCACTAAATCAACAGTGTACCAAATGTGGCATAGAAGGTCATTTCCAGTCTGTCTGTAGGGAGGGCAAACCCTTTACTGTGAGAAGGACGTCACAGACTGACACATGGTGACTACCACCCAACAGGCCTGTAGCTCATGCAGGGTGATCCACGCAATGGAAGACTTTCCGGCCTGGGAAGACCCTGAGCGATATATACCTGCCGACCTCTACACAGATTATATGGATGAATATGTATATGTGATGCATGAAGAGCCTGATATAGAAGCTGTCCCATGTTTATCGCTCGACATGGGGGACATAACATTCTGTTGCATCATAGATACAGGTGCCACAGTTAATATCGGGTGAACAAAAATTCCTTCAAACAGAGGACATACGAGTCCTATCAAAATCAATGGTGAGAATATATCAATGGGGTGCCAGCACTCCACTACCATCTATCGTCCCATTACAGCACATTCTAACACACAGGTGCTGATCGACCACTGACACGATCAATGTATGGAGAAGCCCCAGAAGGGGATGTTGCCTCCTCAGCTACAAAAGAGCAAAATAACAGGGTCTCATGGATGTGCACAATCAGGCCTCTCAAGTAGTTAAGTGCATCCCAAACACAGGTGAAAGTGGCCTAACTGTATCAATAATGTCGACTATGCCCGTCTCCAAAAAAACATTCTCCCTGACATTCCCAAACCTCTTCCTGGCCCAGGAAAGTTAAAAGGGACTGCTGTTAAGCTGCACATCATCAAATCCATCTGCCCTGCATCTCAACATCCGAGGAGAATAGGTTTCCATATCCAGCACAAAGTTTCAGAGGAACTTTGTCAATTGCTACAGAACGACATTATAGAAAAGGCCTCAAGACCCGCACCCTGGATATCTCCCCTGGTGGAAGTGCCCAACGATGGAGGACGCAAATGCCTCTGCATCGACATGCAAGTGCTGCGATCCGAGAGAGACACCATTGGGTGAACATAGAAGACATGATCGTTCATGTGTATAATGCTACACGAGTCTCTAAGCTAGAACTCAATCAAGGGTATCATCCACTGGAGTTGCACCCTGTGCCAATGCAAATAACTTTCTCCACACATGATGGATTTTTCCAATACAAGAGACTGAATTTTGGCATTTTGTCTACTGCAGACATTTTTAAAGAGACGATAAGATGGATCGGCATTCAATGAAAATTAACAGATTTGCACATCATGTGGGTTTTCAGCTCCAAAAGATCCCAGCCCTTTGGCCGCAGGCCAATGAGATGGCGGAGAGATTGATGTTATCAATCAAAAGAATACTCCAGAGAGCGGTGATTGAAAACGTGTCCATTCAGCAAGCACTGTGTAGGATGCGAAGGCACTACAGAAACACACCCCATGACTCCACAGACAAAACACTGGCCGATCTCATGATCGTATATCAACCAAGGAACTGATTACTCAGAAATCGCCCACGTTTAAGAGAAGTACAATTAAGGGATGTAAAGAGCAAACAGCCGACAAGCGAAGACACAGACCACAGACGTGAAGCTAAAGCAAAGGAGTTCCATATAGGAGTACATGTATTAGTAAAACAAAGATAGCGGAAGAAAAGGGACACAAGATTCATGGCTGCACTATTCAAGGTGAGAGGGGTCAAGGGCATGATGGCGACGTGCCAGACAGAGTCGCAAGACTTAACAAGAAAGGCCTCATACTTTACACATCTACTAAGAGTGACAGAAGAAGATAGGACAGAGGAAGGAAGAGAGATAACAGAGGACCACGAGCAATCCTCACGCGAGATTGAGAAAGAACCGGTTCCCAAGGAACAGGGATCTGCAGCAGGAGCTAGACAGCCAAAGAAAATAAAGAGGCCATAATGACAAGTGAGGGCAGGGTGATTTCATGAGTGGATAGCCCTGGGACTTCAAGGGACTGGGACAATGAAGGAAATGGACCATGTGGGATGAGAGAGAGGAGGTGCAAGAGGGGCACTTTTGTATGGAGGTTAGATAAATCAAATAATTTAAAAAAATTCCCTCCATCTGTCCCTGGCCTGTATTCATAGCTCTCAACCATTTGAGTCGCAAAAGCGGGTGAAAACACCCGATTTTGTTTTTGGCGGGTGAGAGGCCCATTGAAATGAATGGGCCTGCAGGAGGCTTGGCGGGTGAGTCCACTCTTTAGAAGGCGGGTGACACCCGCCAGAAGCGTGTGAGTTGAGAGCTATGCCTGTATTTCTGCACATGGGTGCTAACTTTCGAGTATTCAGGATATTGGTGATTTGATTCATACTAAATGATTGCAACTGTGGGCTAGTTGGTCGGCCAATGAGCATACAGCGCATGCATGCAATGTTATATGTGATCTAGTGCACAGTGATATTGGACCCAGAACATACTGACTGGAATGCACAAACAACGAGATCTCTGACCTAGGAAGGTGTACCCCTCCAACCCCCCTTGCCATAGTGTTCATTTTAAGCTTTTCTTGGACTGTTTGCTCTTGCGATCAATCTTGCATCGCAACATTGGTGTATTGTCCTCAGAACATGACGATTTGAGTAAACGGAATAATATGCTTATGCAACTTCCCCTTTCGTAGATCCCCGAAGGCACACGTCACCAAATCGACTACACCTGCACTCGGAGATGCCATTCACTATTCAAGTGAGCAGCCCTCCGCCACCTTACTAGCGCGCTCGGCGCCAGCACCAGGGCTTCCCCTTTAAAGGGGCATCAGTTCTGGGACGCTTTTCAAAGGATACCCTGTGCTTCAATGGCAGCGGGGCCCTATTGGAGTGAAAAGCTCTCAAATAGGGCCGGGCGCCGCCACCATGGGGGGCTGAGTTTCCCGGAGCTGGTGGCACCCTATAGACTCCCGAAACACTCCCTGGTGGTGTTGGGCGATTCTTCTTGGGCTCGAACAGACTAGATACTGGAGGGCGCTCTGGGCACAGCGGTCTCTACATTGCTACTCGCCCCCAAGTGGCACGCCTTTGCAACGAGGCTCCGCCTTCTCCCATTTGCCCACCCCTTGCTTACTGTCATCACTCCCGCCCTCCGCTCCTGCCTCCTTTCCACGTCCAGCTTTCGTTGAAAAGGCTTTGCCGGGTACGGAGCCGCACAAAGTGGGACCGCGCGAGCCACCTGGAGCCCTTCAGCCCAGCACACCCCGGATCTTCCAGACGCCGCGCGGAGGCCATGGCAGCTGAGCTCAAGGGCGCTTCTAACGGGGACGTGGCCAACGGCGACGCGAGCCCCATGTTTCCCGCCTCGCCTCCCCCGCCGCCGGGCTGCGGAACCCGGCTCCGCGCCTTCCTCAAATCCAACGCGCTGGTGCTGCTGACCGTGCTGGGAGTGGTGCTGGGGGTGGCTCTTGGGCTGGGCATCCGCGCCGTGGGGCTCACCACTGCCCAGCAGCTCGCCTTCGGCTTCCCAGGGGAGCTGCTGCTCCGTCTGCTCAAGATGATTATCCTGCCGCTTGTGGTGTGCAGCCTGGTGGCGGGCGCCGCCTCCCTGGACCCTTCGGCGCTCGGTCGGCTCGGCGGCTGGGCCATGCTTTTCTTTCTGGTAACGACCCTGCTTGCCTCTGCCCTGGGGGTCACCATGGCCTTCATCATCCAGCCCGGAGCCGGGGCGAGCGTCAGCAGTCCCTCCCTGGGGCTCAGCGACGAAGGAATCCCCGACTCCAAGGACGTGGGCGACTCCTTCTTGGACTTAGTCAGGTGAGGTTGCTTTGTGCCAGGGAGACTCCGAGGAAGTGGTGGACTTGTATCTTATATCGCGATGATGGGCAGTACCCCGGAGAGGAGACCCTTACTATTCCCGAACCGTGTCATTTGGGAATTGGTTACTGTTTCACCAGCGTGCTGGTGGCTCGTCGCATCTACCGAGCTTTGTAAGGACACCTCACCCATAGACTGCCCAGCCTTCGCTGGAGCGGGTCCAGAAATAGTCAACCTTGCCTCTGCTTCCCGGAGGACGCCCCTGACCCCGAGGCAGTTGGTGCTGCACAGAGCCCCTACTGTGCCTGCCTGTCCTTAAGCTTACTCATGCCTGTGCTGTCATGGGTCTGTCCCCCGGATCCGGCCCCTCCCAGTGTCTGATGCAATGTTGGCAGTAGGTTGAGTGACTGAGGAGAACACATGGCCTCCCTCCGCCAGCACGCCCCGCGGCTCTGACGCAGTATGTCGCGAGAGCTTCCTTGCTTTGTAGTGTTCTGTAGTTATGGACGTAGCTTGGTGTTTTGGACCGAGCACGGCAACCGCCTCCAGCGTATCCACCAGATGCACGGCGTCGATGCTAGTTGCCGAGTCACGCTGAGGGGCGACTTTTGGTTCCCCCCCCCCTCCCGTTTCGTCCTCTGACACGGCACTTTACACAACTATCCTGTCATCTTGCAGCGTCTGTTTTTCACCCGCTGTCATTGTGTCCATACCAGCACGATGCTTTATGTTCCTAACAAAGAGACGTTTGGCACTAGGTCGCCCTACGCCCAGTCCCGTTTTCTCTGCCCCCGCTGTTTATTTTCTGAAAACTGTGCCTTGGTGCCATTTTCTGGAGTGCAAATCAAATGATGGGATATCCATCGTGGTTGCATCAGCCACGTGTGACGTGGGTAAACGGCTATGGTGGCGTAGATACCTGTTGTGATTAACTTTGCATTCATCTGGTGCAAGTGACTAGAATCTTGAGATGGAATGCAGGGCTTAGAATGTTTATCTATGAGTGAGTTCCAGGTTTGTTAGTTGCAAGGATGTAAGCCCTGAGAGAGGATGCCGGTGGGTGTCCTATGTCCCCTTTTACTTACCTGACTCTAAGGACTGTATTTGATGTCCCTGAACTTAAGTAAATAAGTTAACAGTTCACTGGAGTGTCAAAGTCATTTAAGGCCGGACCCTGGATTCTACAATACCTTTCTTCTTTCAACACTTTTTTTTTATAGTGTAGATGGATTTTGGTTTATTTTGCTATTGTTTCTTAATTTGTGTGTTTTGTTTACCCTTCTCACTCAGTGCACACCACTAAGCCGGTCTAGACTCTGGTACTTGGTTGTGTTGGATTGGAACTGGTGTTTGTCCTGCCTATTATACGCTTAGAAGTGCAAGCTTTTAATCCTTGAAATGCAAACGAGTGCCGGATGAGACACCCGGTTTTGTGGCATGGTGCTTGGTAGAGCACAACTTTTGGGGGCTATGTTTGCCTATATGTGAGTGTCCTAGGATCGTAGGAGGAAGGATGCTAACATGGATGTAGTAAGTTAGCCAATGCCACATTAGCAAGTCTTAATATGTAGCGAAATGCCTACGACTCCCACTCGCATTTTTGACACTTTTTTATTACAAAGAAAGGGATGGTTGCATGAAATGGTTTGATGCCCAAAGGCAACCTCTCATTCTTGGGCCCAGCCATGCTGTGGAGTTATCTTTTCCTCCTTCCTTCTCTTAAAAAAGTGGGGGTTGATTAAAGTCCTTGTGAACAGCCACTGGCGTGGCATTCTGCACTGCTACCGAGCTTTATCTCGGCCGCCTGCTTTACACAGCGATAATCTGAGCTGCACTGCGGTATCTTTGCCAATTGCTTTAATGATAAGAGCCACGATAATGGCAACCTGCTTGGAGTAGAGCCCGTCTGTGCCTCTGGCAGCGATGCTGTGACTTGCAGCTCACCACCTGGAGTTGAGGGCCCTCTGGTTGTAGGTATTGCGCGGTCCCGCGTGTAGTGAGAAGATCCACTTGAGCATCTATCCCCCTCACCTACCTGTAGAGTAGATATCCCGAGACAAACTTTCCAAAGGTACTTGGAGAGCCAGGTCCTCCTTAATGGCCACGACACCTGGGATTCCGACTTGATCTGATCGTACAGCTGCTTGCATGGCAAGCTTGAGGTATATGGAACATTCTTGAAGAGGGGTTATTTTCTTTTATTATTGACTTCGGCCAGTAAGACGGAGACCAAACATTAACTCAATGACAGAGGATTTGTAGGGCTTATCCATGCGGGTCCACTGCTTCCAAGAGTGAATGGTTGCCCTGTGCTCTGTCTTAACAAGGGGGGGGGTCCTGGGAGTCCCTCTGCTAGACATTAGTACTGGTTACGAGAGACTTACCCAGAGTCTTTAGCTCACTATCTTTCACAGAGAAGAAATATCCCAAACATATCAGTCTTTGTCCTGCCCTGGGGCAGTCCAGCACGAAATGCTAGGCAATTCTCCTCTGAACAAGAGTACCAACAGAAACCCCAGACACGTGTTTCGGTCAGTCAGACGGAGACCAAACATTAACTCGATGACTCAGAGGATTTGTAGGGCTTATCCATGCAGGTCCACTGCTTCCAAGAGTGAATGGTTGCCCTGTGCTCTGTCTTAAAAGGACGAAATTTAGGTATATCACATAATAACCAATTCCCAGTCGTCAAATATATATATACAGAAACCGGCCTTCGTGAATATTCCCTGGTGTCCATAGGACCGTCCTCGTTTGTTCAGTGTCCACGTGAAAGTCACTAGGTGGGCTGTGGCATTCTAAAGCTGCAACACACGCCTCTGCCCGTGCCTTTCATCCTTCTGCAGGAAGAACAACTCTGTGATGGTCCTTCCATTGCTGCAGATCACCTTCCTAGCGATCCGAGATAGTGACTTGCCAGCACACCCAAAACTTCTGAAATGCATGGTGCATGACTCCAGTGTCCAGTGAACTCTGCCATTGCTTTCAGCAGCTCCCAAAGCGTCATCTTTGAAGAGCAGCTCGATTCTCTAGGCACAGCTCACAGCACAACTCCTCCACTCAGGGGGACAACAAAAAGCGATAATGGGAAGCTTTGGAAGTTGCTGGTCTTTTCGTGAGACCAGAAGTCTGGTTTTAGTTGTAAGGGGCATTGGAGGTGTTAAATGGCAGGCGGTCATGATCTTGCCTTTGCAGTCTCCTTGTATGAGTTTTTAGGCTGGGGGGGAGGGGATGATGTCACCTAGCTCTATCCTTTGTAGCGATTTCTCCGTTTTTATTTTGGGCCACATCTCTGCCAACATTCATCACCTACTCTCTGTTTGGAATGGATGCAATTGAAATCGCTTTGCGGGAATTTCTGGAACAAGCTTGTGCCTGAGCTGCAGCAGAGACGGATTAAAAATAATGGCAGTTCCGCTTCAGGAGTCGCGCGGTTTGGGAGCAGATGGCGCGAGGACTGTTACCGGCGGGACTTTCGGCAGTCCCCTGCCCCCACAGCGGCTGGCTTCTTATCCGGGTTCGGCCTGATATTCTGGTTTCATGCAAAGGGCGCGCCTTATTCGTTCATTCTCGTACGTTACAGCGCACTGGCCGGGGAAGATGTGGGCGAGCCCCACTTGAGGTTTAACCTCTCACCCCTCCGGCTTAATTCTGTGGAAACCTGTTCTGCCACCGTTTCTGCGCCACCTCTGTCGCTCCCAGCTCCCCTCTCGTCTTGAGTAGCGAGGTTGCCCTATGCAGGCTCCATGCCTTCCAGCTTATTCTGCATTTGTGGCAGTTCTCCCCTGTTGTTCTTTCAGCATGCAGTGGTGTGCAAATAAAGTGCCGAGTCATATTTGGACAGGATGGCAGTGCCTGGGGCAAATTTGGCACCCCCAGCCGCCCTCTGGTGTCCCTATCCCGGGTCCCTGGTGGAGTATGAGGGGGGGGGGGGGCTGCCAAATTTGTATTTTCTCTGCTAAATGGAGCGCTGCTGCCAAACCAGCACTGGTGCACTAGTTACGTGTTTAATTCCACACTCCCGTGCTGGAGCGGGGAGTTGATCACTTCAATAGGGTGCTGCTACTAATCCAGCCCCGTGCAGCCTTTGCTGACCCATTTGAATAAATACAGACCATGTGAACAACCCCGAACATAAAGCAATGACAGACTTCATAAAATAATTAAAAAAAGAAAGTAAAAAAGGGCAGCTGTCCCTGTTGTAATAAAAAGCACCCCGCTCTCATGCTGATGCACCAGCAGGAGAGCAGGGCACATTTCACTTCAATAGTTCGCCTGTTGTGCCTTCTCCCTCCATGCCAGCTTGGGGGAGCCCTTGAAAGACTCCCCGGAGCTGGTGTAGCAGGTGGGCTAATATGACACCGCGGGCAACTGCCTGGGTGGCACATGCCTAAAGCCAGCTCTGTATTTGGATGAGCCAAAGGCTTCCGATGGAAGGCAAACAAACCCCTGGTTTTTTGGGGTCAAATTAACAAATGTCTAAAGCAGGGTTAAAAGTACAGTGTTCTCCTTAAGTGAGTATTGTGCTGCGCTTTGCTTCATTCAGAGTTGCTGTAAAACCTCCACAATTTTGCTTTGGCGAGCTTCTAAGACCGTGTTACTAATGGTTCCTTCCCACTTTCCCTTCTCCCCAGGAACATCTTTCCATCCAACTTGGTTTCAGCTGCTTTCCAGTCGGTGAGTGACTTTTTCTGTATATATGCATTCTGTTCATACACCCGTGTGCAATGTTATGATGGCTTTTGTATCGCTGTTGTGGGCTGTTGCATCTTGCTTTTTAATGCTTTCTGAAGAGGCCAGTCCTAAAGTAACTCCTCAACTGTGGGAGGAGTGAATCTGGTAAAATACCTGGCTTCCGAATCTGTGCGGGACTTGCAGTCACAGGTACTAATACCCCATTTGTCCCCCTCCCGCCCCCCATTTGTCCTTCCAGTACAATTGGGTAGTGTGTTGCACCCCTAGTTTGTAACAGGCGTAGATTCACATTTTCACTTTAATGTGCAGGAGTGTAGTTGGGGGCAGGGGGTATTTGCCTGCTTCCCTTAAAATAATATCTTGGTGATTGCTCCACCCTCTGGAGGGCTGCCCCAATTCCTCTGCTGCACCTTACATGTTAACCCCTGCGTGCACCCCCTTTTTACAAAATTCAGTTGCTTTCCCAGTCCCCTATGATTGTGAGCTGTACAATGCCGAGCAGTCGCCCGCCCATTGGTTTTTCCCAGTAGTAGTTTAGAAAATGTCTTGATGCCCTTTCCTTGAATGGTCTGTGTAGCATTAGGGCAATGAGCGTTAATATGTGCGGTTCTGGGCAGACAGTAGAGCAGTGATTGGCCGGTGACGCCATCCTTGGGGATGGAGGGGTTCCTTTTTTGGGGTAATGTTACTATGGCTTGAGCAAGGTTCTGCTGTCCGACGTGGCTGCGAAGGCCTAGGCTTTGTTAAAGTTCTGTTTCTCCTCCCCAGAGCCATCGACCATAAACGAAGGCGGGTGGAGGGAGAAATGTAATCGTATTATTAGAAAGGTGCACATGGTAGTTCTATTTTTTTAACGTGTAATGTGCCACTGCTTGTTTGATGGTGCAATAGAACTTAACCATTGGTTGCATGGGTTAAATTCGTGGCCCACTGCATTCGCTCATTGAAGTTTTACTACTTTTGCCTTGCTTATTCCTCACCCGCCATATTGCCTGTACTCATGCTTTTCCCCCTTTAACTCCACAGTATAGCACCAGTTACAAACTGATTACCATAAAGAAGAACTTTACCAATGAGCTGGGCGACATCAATGAGACGAGTATTGTTGAAAAGGTAAGGATGGATGCGTGTATTTATTAGTTGATAATGGATCCCCTGTGACACACCAGTCTGTCCCCCAAGCATATCTGCTAAAGCATTGGCCTCTCCTCGATCTTGAAATAAATGCAGGGCTTGCTTGAATCTTGCTCACTGCATTTGTTCCCCATCTCGTTTCCTCAAGCCATAGTTGCTAGCAATGGGTTTGGAATTTATAGTATACAACGTATTGGGAGTGGTGCATAGTTCTCACTTGGGGATCAAGGGTTGGTTTGGTGGCCTAACCTAACATGAGAGTGTTAAGACGGATTTCTGAACTCTGACCTGGTGGGCAGATGTTCAGAAGGCCAGCCTAGTTTCTTGGAACAGGGTAACCTTCTGGACAAGCCAGACCAATCAAGGTAGCTTGGCGGCGGTCAAGACTAGGTCTCAGGAGGGGTGAGGGTGACTGAAAGACCTCAATGAGCACACAGAGTAAAGGACACTTACAAATCACTCCCAGTCAGGTGTCGATATAGTAAAAATAATACAAATGCATTTATTTCAAGGTTTTTGAGTTTCAACACTCAAATCACAGTAATACTAATCCTATCTAAATACATATATGCAAGATCATTGGGGTCTAGGGTTAATGCACGAAATGGGTCCACAACCTAACGGGGAGGAAACGGGCAGTGCAAGTAGTCTTTAGACCCTTATGCATCCAACACACTCCTAACTAAGAGGCAGTCCAATCCCTAAGAAGAGAGGAGCCTAGTGCTCAAATGTACATGCAATGCTGGCGCACACAGTAATGCAGATGGGCAAAATGGGGTCTCTTCAAGGGTCTGTAGCAGCTCAGGAAGGTGGGTGAGGTGATGAAGAATAGGCTCCCTCTATTCGAGGAGGGCCTCCGATTGAGGGCAGAGTCGATTCCAAGAGTTGGGAATAGTTTGCTAGTTCGCACTTGTAATGGAAAGGAGAGGGGCCACCAGTTAGGGTTGCGATTACTTACCGAACAACGGCACACTCTGGACCAAACTTCAGCAGTCGATTCCACTTCGGTTGCCGATTTAAGTGCAGCAATTTGGCGGCTCTGAGGCTTTCAGCAACGAAGATACAGCAATGATTCCCAAACGGGACAGTGGCAATTTCTCCGCTCCTGGTGGATGGATCAGGCCAGTTCCACTGCAGGTGCGCTGCATTTGTGCCCCTCTTGCCCCTGAAAAGTTCGTTACAGCGGCGGGTCGACACAGTAACTGCGTATACTCCGGTTCGGGCGCACTCACTTTACTCACCCAGTGTACGAAATTCGGTGTGAGAGTGCCATGAACCACAGAGCTAGCGTCGTACCAACGGCGGCGGTATCAGGGCAAAGAGTCTGTTTAAGCTGGTCAGCACACTGGATGGCCCAGGGACCCTTACCAGAGAGCTTACTTGCATGGTTTGATGAAGGTGCCGAGAATAGTTGGTCCCACTATTCCAGTGGGTCAAAGCGTCTTTGCAGACCTTCTAGGACGACTAGATGCAGAGGGGTCTCACAGGATGACAGGGGGCTCAGGGTGCAAACCTTCCAGCGGGTCACCAGCGGTTCCTCGACTCGGCTTCTTGGATTCAGGATACTTGGGTCCTATCCTTTGTTTAGTGAGAACTCGAGAGATGAACGTGGTATGGGTGTTTGGGGCCTTTTCTTATCCAGAATTTCCTTCGCACCAAAACGAAGAGGACCCAATGGGAGATCTGCTCACATACAGGCATACCATACGTGGACCAATCGCGGACCACAGTGGTCCCAGGCATTCACAGCACTCCAGACTCTCTGGCACCCAGGATGTGTATTGGGAACAGAAGCTCCAGCCCACATACTGAAGGCACACACAAAGGTATGCAGAAGCCTGCGAAAGCTTGGCGTTTCGCATGAGAATGCATGCCCAAAATGGACAAAGAACCTCGTGGCATGGCCATTTTGCAGCCAGGCCACCTGTTCGTGCCAAACACAGTAATCGTGGTTTACCTGGCAGGAAATGGTTACAAATATACAAAATAAGCTGCCACCAGCCCTGTCCAAGGCACTGCCTTCTCCTAAAAAATCCTTCCTGAGTATCTTGGCCCTTTGGAAATGACTAATAGACCCAAGTGCACTGTACTGGAAGGTACACTGTACACTTGTTACATGTTGCAGGAAAGTTGCAACATTGAAAAGCACTAAGGGAAACAAAGTCTCCCAGTACTGACTGTTTTAAGGGCATGTCAGTTTCCCCATAAAAAGTGATCAAAAAGCTAGTGCAGCAGAAGGCTGGGCTCCTCTGGTAAAGTCAGATTTAACATCAGCAAAAAGTTGGTGGGTACACAACTGGAGGGAAAATTACACATAGATGTGAATCTTTCCTAACACTGAGGAACAAAGGAGTAGGCATTTATTGTTCTACATAAGTGTGTGTGCCATAGCCAATACAATATTTGTTTGTTATATGACGCCGAGTTCATGTGCTCGGAAAATACTTAGGTTGAGAAACCAAACACTTGCCGTCTTACTGTGTATTCCTCCAGGTTCCTTTTGGCATGGATGTGGATGGCATGAACATCCTGGGTCTTGTTGTGTTCGCTATTGTCTTTGGGATCGCCCTCCGAAAGCTCGGGGAAGAGGGTGAAATCTTGATAAAGTTCTTCAACTCCTTCAACGAGGCAACCATGGTCCTGGTCTCATGGATCATGTGGTATGTATCATTCAGTAACACTCCAACTCCATTTGGTGGAGGAAAAAATAATTCTGGATGAGTATGTTGTCATACCGGCTTGTTCTGTTCTCAGCCTCTTGCCTTTTCCCCTGCATTCCTTCCCATATGTTAACCCACCTTTCCTTGCTCCCTACAATAGTCAACTTCTCCCAGCACGCGTGCATTCCCTGGCCCTGATGAAAATCCCTCTCTTCACTCCACCTTCCTGCCCTCATGCCCATTTTCGCTTGCCCGCCCCAGTTTTTGCTCGCTTCAGTTCTGCTGTTGTAAGTTTAAAAGCTGAAATCCACTATTAAGGAAGGACAAGTTATTTATTTCCTAAAAGTATTCCATAGCATCTTCTAGAGCAAACAGTGTGGTGACGTAGGAAGGCCCAGTGGAATGTGACGATACAGAAACCAAAGCTGCTGTTCTCTAGCAGGCAGCCGGATGCAGGCTACTGTTGCCATTAAAGCAAGAGGACCATTTTTTTTGTCCCCTTTTTAGTGGCTGTGGCTTTTCAATGACTAATTGCCTCTTTTATTGGGTCTGCCCTTTTGTCACGTCTGCACTAGGTTGACCCGTCTCTTTACTGGGTTAGCTTCCACATGTGTATTGCATTAGCTTCTGCGGTTGGAATTCTTGTTGCATTTAGTATTCTGTGTCTTCTCCACTGGTCAAGATGACATTCACGCCTCTCTTGCCGGCAGGTATGCCCCGTTGGGTATCATGTTCCTGGTTGCTGGGAAGATCGTGGAGATGGAGGATGTTGTGGCTCTCTTCTCCAGCCTTGGCAAATACATTTGCTGTTGCATCGTGGGACACGTCATCCATGGCCTGATCGTCCTGCCGCTCATTTACTTCATCTTCACTCGGAGAAACCCCTACCGCTTCCTCTGGGGCATCTTCACTGCCCTAGCCACGGCTTTCGGCACATCTTCCAGGTAAGCTATCGCCTTCTGCTCTGTTCTGAGAGCATACAAGTTCCTGCAGGGGACCCTTTTTATGTAGAGCATGTTTGTGTTTTCTGCCCTGTTACCATGTACTTTAGAAGACCACTTGTATGGAATAAGTCTTACTACACAGTTGTAGGCTGGGCCACCTCATAGAAGGCAACGCACTCTGGTTTTGTAGCCGTACAACTCAAATTCAGTGCTCTGTTCACGTGAGATTGTTGCGCTGTCCTGTGCTACTCGAAGTCCATCAGTGTATCATGGGTCAGTTGTGTAACTTTCATGTCAAATGGATAAAACAAGGCGGTAGGAAGCTCTATCTAGATTTAATTAAGTTCAAAGAAAGCTGAGGGTGGTATAGGTTGGTGATTTAAGTGTGGGAAGTGTTCTGGTTTGTGCCAAATTTAGGTGGCTCAGACATCACAATCATCTTTTTTTTTTCCGTTCATATTGGTTCTACTGCCCTAGTCTTGGAAGCAAGATGACACGGAGCAACACTGGTTCAATCCCAATAACCTATCATATCAATGAGTGTGTCTCAAGTTATGTTACAAAGCTCCACATCACTGCTCTACAGGCCATAGAGTACTGAGGCTTTTCTGGAAGTTGTTCTATCCTGCCCCCGCTAGGGGCATCCAGGCCATAACATGCAGAGGAAAAGCAATAGTAGTGGGGGAAAGATGAAACTAACAGGAATTCAAGCAGAGGCGAGGTAGGTTAAAAGAAGGGGGCTCTTTGAGATACTGTTGGTGTGGCTTAAGGACCTCCGGCATAAATCTCACATCAGGGGCCTGTCTCGTCTGTGGGAATGTGATGTTGTGGATGCAGGCTGGACTAAGCCAAGCCTGGATTGTGAATCCACATAGCAGACCTTTTAGAGGGTGCATTCAGAGGTGCCTGTGGGAAGCGAGGCGTGTGGTTTTGTGATTGACTCGAGGTGTGCTCCAACCCCTTGAAGCATGGTTACTTTTTGTTGTCTCGGAATGCGTTTCATTTCTCAGACCAAACTAACTCCAGAATATGCTGTGACTGGCAACGCAGATGCAAAGGGTGACCAAGGCAAGAATAGACTGTGATTGTTTAACGTGAATGGAAACATGGAGGGAAGAAGAGGGGGTCGGGGTGGGGACGGGTGTCTGTCGTCCTATTTGCAGAGAAATCTCGTCTCCTTAGTACTATGTAGTGTTATTGCCTGGCACCTTTTTGTGTGGAAATGTTTTAGTGGGCGACATTTAGCTGAAAAAGAAACTTAAGAATACCCATTCAAATCAAGGCCAAGATGGACAGGGTGGTGTAGAGATTTGAACTTAATTGCTACTAATGCAGAGGAAAATAGTACAACTTTTTCCCAAGTGCGTCAGGTAGTGTAACTATTCACAGCAGTGAGGTTTGGAGAATGCAGCTTTAATTGCCTGCCAACATTGCCCAGTTAAAGTGCTTTAGGTCCATCTCACAGCACCGATGACGAGTAGCTCGCAGGGAGTCTGAGGCTGCAAGCCAACAGACTAGACACCAGTGTGTCAAAAGGCCTCTAACTGGAGGACCCTTCGACAATACAAACTGACACTAATGGGCAGTTCGGTGGCAGAGTTTAACAGCATCTTTCCTGTTTTTGTTATGACCATGCCACCCGTGGGTTGTTTGATGGTTGAAAACGGACTTGCATTCTTCCTGCAGTTCAGCAACGCTGCCCCTGATGATGAAGTGCGTCGAGGAGAACAACGGTGTTTCGAAGCACATCAGCCGCTTTATTTTGCCAATTGGTGCCACAGTGAATATGGATGGGGCCGCCCTCTTCCAGTGCGTCGCTGCAGTCTTTATCGCTCAACTCAACAACTATCCGCTCAACTTCATCCAGGTCATCACTATTCTGTGAGTACCATGTCACCCCTTCACACCGTCTGGCCATTGGCTAGTTTTTATTTGACTCATGGTGAGTAAGAAATTGTGTGCTTTTGTGTATGTGCCGAATTGAGGAGGCAAGTGACTTTTTTTTTATGGCTGCCTAGTAGTTTGCAAATGTAACTTTTGCCCCTGAACTGCAGTGATATATTCCAGAGGGGGTTACAAGTGACATGAGATGGACAACTCTCGCCATTTGCTCAGAACTCTTAGGTGAAATGCACCCACTAGTTGAAAGGTACCCGTCTATAATTGTTGTGTATGGCGCCCCCTTTTCAACTGCCAGTGCTGTTCCGTGGGAGGTGTAGAAAGGCAACCAGAGGCACTATATACAACATATAAAAAATAAATAAATACATTTAAAAAAAAAAGACGAGAGGCCTTATTACACGTGTGGCTGTGCGAGTAGAACATGGGCAGGTAAGTGCCCCTAATGGAATTGCTGTGTGTTTATGGCCCACTTCCTTTGAGTTTGGGGGCAAAGTGAAGAAAAATCTCCAGTATTTTCTGGAAATTGTTCACCATTTTCATCTCCAAAATAATTGAGATTTTACCATGGACAGACGAACCAGCAGCAGTACATCCTGGAATCCTATGGGGATCAACCCCGCCTTTCCGTCACTTGCAATCTGGTGGAATGACCGTGTTTTCAAGTGCCTTAAACGCCAAACGAGTATGGCGGTATTTCCTCAGGAAACGCCACTGAACTTGTTATGAACCCATGTGTGTGCAACCAGGCTTTAATTTCAAGGGGTAAGAGGGCTAACCCTTCAAATGTTGGGAGAGCGAGGGGCTAACTTCAGAGACTGGGGGGGAGGGGTGAACGCACTTTGGGGGTGCCTCTAACTTCTTTACAGATTCTATTCTAGTGCAGCTTCAGGATTAAAAGCAGTTCACTCCCTGCTTCATGTCTGAAACCGCGAATGTGAGGACTGCTGCGAGAATGAGCTGACTCCTGTCCCCATACCCTTCCAATCACTCCCCTTAAATGCAAAACACCCCATCACAATTTCAATTGCCTAAAAATGTATGCCTACAAATACAGTTGCTAGTAATGAAACGCTTTACACTAGTAATTGCTGGTACTTTTGTTAACTGTGCAGTCACAGGCACCTCTGTATTGTGTGTCCCCTTCTCTCCTGTCACGGCTCTGTAGGTCAGCCAGGTCAAGTCAAGATAGGTCAACATTTGGGGGTTGGGGGGGGTTGTGGTGGCTGGCTAAAGTCCAATTTGCCCTGTGGCCGTTGCCCCACTGAATGCGGCCAAAATTCCCTCCTCTCAGCCCTACAGATCTCTAATGAGGGAAAAAAAGAGACCTGATAGAAGAAATGCCCCCCCCCTGCTGTGACGTCATACACCAGTAAAATAGCTATATGGTTTGTACGCTTGCTACTAAGATCTGTGTGATATCTGCAGGTTCGAATCCCAGGAAGAATATTTATTTAACCTGATAGCAAATTTGAAAATTACATTTAATCATGTATAAATCACCACTATAATTCACATTTAGATTGCAGATAAAATAACATTAAAACAGTGCAGATGGCCAAACTCATGCCTGCCCTGGACAAATCATTCATTCAACACGCATCCTCCTACACACACGCATGCACAGAAGTGCATGTGTATACTTTTTTTTTTCTTAAACATTCAAATGACGAGACATTTCATGAAGTTTAACAAATGGGAAAAATGTGAAGTTTTTGTTAATAATTGCAATTTGCTTGATGACATCTCGAACAAATTTCAGTTTTCCGATCGGTTTTGATGTGTTGGAATTAACTAATCCACGTCTTCATCAGGGAATCCAAATTGTATACTAAAACAAGGTGTACACAATTTGACATTCATTCAAAACACAGTTCAACCATTCAAATTTTTTTTTTATAAACCATCCAAAACAGACAACTAAAACTAAACTTTGTGTTTTGAAGAAAATAATAAAATACAGATCTCACATTCCTGTATGCACCCATTATTAGTGCAGTGCCCCAGATTTCTACGTGCCTGTATGTTAGTGAAACCAAGAAACCGGTGCCCTATAGTGGAAGGGGGCTAAAACTGGGAACACACCTGGTTGTCCAGCTACTAATTCCCAGACTCACGTTTGCAGACACTGTACTGCAGGTATAATTCCTTTTTTACCTGGAATTGGTGGCCGGACAACCAAGTGTGTTTCCAGTCCACTTACTGTGCACACTTGGGCAGGTGGGGCATTTTTAGATATCACTAATGGTGTATTGTCAGATGGCCACCCCTGGTTTCAGCCACCTTCCACTATAGGGCAGAGGTTTCGTGGTTTCACTAACCTACAGGCACTTGGAAATCGGGGGCACTGCATTAATAATTATGGGTGCACCCAGGCATGTGAGATCTGTATTTCATTATTTTTTTCAAGCACATGCATTAATTAGTTTAGTTTTAGTTTTTTGTAGATTGTTTGTAAAATCTTTTTTTTAATGGTTTAATTGTGTTTTGTATTCATGTCAATTTGTGTACACCTTGTTTAAGTATACAATTTGGATTCCCTGATGAAGACGTGGATTAAATAATTCCAGCACGTCGAAACCGGTCGGAAACTGAAATTTGTTGATGTCCTCAAGCAAATTGCAATTATTAACAAGATCCTTACCAAAACCTGGCGACATTTTTCCATTTGTTGACCTTCATGACATGTCTCTTAGGTCGTCATTTGGATGTTTTTCAAAAAAAACGTATACTAATGCACTACGTATGTACGTATGTATGTGTGTATGAGGATGCGTGTTGAATGAATGATTGATTTGTCCCGTGCAGATATGAATTTGGCCATAGGCACTGTTATTTATCTGCAATCTAAATGTGAATTATAGTGGTGATTTATACATGATTTAACTGTTATTTTCAAATTTTTTTATCAAGTTAAATAAATATTTTTGTTACGCAATACTTGAATAGTCCCCTGGATAATTTTTCAGTATATATGCCTATGGTAATCCTACTTCCATATACAACACATGTCTCTTGTCCAGTTACATATTGGCATTCAACTTCTAATCCCTGTGCTGATCATGTACACAGGGGCCTGCAGGTAATCTAATTCTTGGGATCCGTACTTCTCTAACCGCAGTACTTTTTTAGCATCCTGAGTCAGGCATGGGGTGCCCAAAGTCTACTGGTATACTCAGACCTGTTTTAGAGCACTTTGCTTGCTTTCTATTCGTTCTGAAGACATTTGCTCTTAAAAAAACATGCAAGAGCTCTCGGGCAGTCTGTAGAAACATTTCAACAATCTTTACGCAGGGCTCCGGATTTAGAAACCCGTGGCCCTTGACTGTAGCCTTCTGGGTGACCTGGGGCTTTGTGAGCCGATAACTTCCTGCCTTTAGTGCTTGGATTAATTCCTGCCTTTAGTGCGGCAGGTCTGGCCACCCCAACTTGCTGGTAGAAGCCTTAACATGCTCCAGTTTTTCTTCTGAGGCACTCTACCCCAAAGGCCAGGTCTCAGACCTGATATTAGAGCTGGTCTCCTGCAGCACGAGTATGCAACTCGGAATGCAAGCAGTTAGTGCTTGACTGAGAATCGCTTCTGTAGATTAACCTGTGAAGAGGGTGTGAGCAGTGCTGGAAACGGCGGGCGAATGCGCCGCGGGACGCGGCATGGCAGGCGTCGCCCCTTAGTGGGGGTTGCCGGGCCAGAGACCCCCCCCCCGAGCCTCAGCTTCTTGGCGGCCCACGGGGGGAGGGGTTAACTCACGCCCGCGGGGGGGGTCGAGGGGGAGGGGGCCGCCCCGGAAGTGGCTGGGGTACCTGGGGATAGTTTGGGGGGGGGGAACAGGAAGCCGGGGGGGGGGGAAGACCCTACAAAAGGGTAGGATCGTCGCAGGAACGATCTCTTCCTCCGGTTTCCTGCCCCCCGCCACGTGAGGTACAAGAAGAAGCTTTTTTGAAGCGCCTGCCGTCGTCTGTTCCAGCTGCGGTTGCTGTGTCCGCTTCCAGCAGTTCCTGTGGAGGAGTTCGGGCATCGTTAGTGAAGGTTCCTGCCCCAGTGGTCGGTTCGGGAAACGCGGTAAAGTTGCAGGTGAGTGTGTGGGCACTTGGACAGGTCCGGGTTACGGGTAGTGGTTGTTGTGGGTGGCCTATGCCCCCCCCCCGTCAACGTCTGCTCTCCGCTGTTGCCCTTTCCCCTGTTGGACAGAGCCCAAAGCCTCTGCGGCCTTTTCCTGATTCCCACCCCTGGCTGCTGTACCGGGTCCCGGCTGCGTGTCCCCCTATGCCCCTGCACGCTCTCCGTTTTCCCCCGGCGTCAATGTTGCGGGGCTGCCTTAGTCAGGTGGATGGGTGCTGGGCCTCGGAGTCTAGGCCCCGTACACTGTAAGCATCCAGCGTGGGCGCGGGCACTGGCGATCGTGGGTCACCGCCCAACCATGGGGGGGGAGGCGGAAGAGTTGCTCGAGTGGCGTGACGTGCTTGGGTGGGGCAGCGCGGGGGAGGGGGGCAGTGGCGGAGGAGGCTAATGTCGCTCACCCGCGCGGGTGCGGGGGGCTAGGGGTGGTGTCTCACGCGGGGGCCGGGAGAGGCACGCGCGCTTGGTGTAGGTCCGGCCGGGGCTTATGTTTTGGTACCGCTGTTAGGGGCCTGCAATTTTCCCTCGGATGGGTACGCGGGCGGCGAAGGGCTGCCGCGCGGTTTCGGGAGGGCGGGTCCAGCCGGGGGGGGGGGGGGGGGGGGCGGAGGCGGGGACTCCGAGGCGTGTTTACACGGCATGCCCGGGCTAGGCGGGATGTGGGGTTGGTGGCGGGGTCGGGATCCGGAGCGGGAGGCGAGCGGGGGATGGGCTGGCGGTACACTGCTGCGATCGATGGGAAGGGGAGGGCAACCGCGGGAGCTCCAAACTAATATTCTAACGTTTGTTCTCCTGTACCCCATGAGACTAGCTAGTCGCTCTTGTACTCGTTGTTACGGTGGCTCTTTCTTCCTTGGTTAGCAAATTAATTTTACTTTTAATTAGCACATGTTCTGGTCCCGCGGGGGGTGGGGGCCTGCAAGCTTTCCCTGGGATGGGTGCGCGGGTGGCGAGTGGATGCCGTGCGGTTTCGGGAGGACGGGCGGGGTGGATGCGGGGACTCCAAGGTGTTTTGCACACGGGCATGCCCGGGCTGGGCGGGATGTGTTGTTGCTGCGATCGATGGGAAGGGGGGGAATAGGAGGGTGGGTGGGGGTGACGGGGGGGGAGCGGGGGTTGGGGAAAGAAAAATGGACATTTACTGGGGGAACTCAAGTTGAGGAAGCTCCCTGCAGCAGTTCAGTCTCTGCCCCTGATGACGCTCACAGCCGTTTCCTGACCGCTGTGTCTGAGACACGGCAAGACACGCGCCAGTTTCCTGAACGTTCTGTCTCTGACACATCATTCAAGAGGCTCACGGCAGTCGCGGCAGAGAGTGACCTCAAATTGGGGTGGGTTGGGCCTCGTCTCTACACGGAATGGTGCTCCGGGAAGACCGTTTTTGCCAGAGCACAGCTCCAACTTGTTCTGTTCCAAATCCTCCCCTGGGGAGGTAGATTCAACTGTGTGCCCACCTTTGCGGCATTACTGCCATGTCTGCCTTTCAGATTTCTGAAGGAGCGAGTTGGAACCTTGCTGCAGATCCTTGATAGCAGACAGCACGTCATTAACGGGGAAAGTGCACACAAAGCAATGTTACAGTGTCGTTGCTGGGAGGGGGGCAGGCCCCTCTGAATTCTTGTGGCCCTCCACCTCAGCTGGGTTACTTTCTCTGCACTCTCTGCTGTGTCCGAAAGCACAGCACACACACAGGGCCACAATCAATGCTTCCCCACATCAATGATGAGCTGTTAAGTCACTCTGCAGCCAAGAGCAGCCCCTCCAATCAGAATGTAGGGCACAAAACCACTAATGATGGGTCATCAGTGACTTAATGGTTTAGTGCCTACATTCTGATGAGAGGTGCACAAAAGGGGTGTGGTAGTTGGTGTGCACAAAAGATTCTCTGCAGGAGTGCTTTTGACATCACACAGTGCCCTTTTGTCTGTGCCCCCCCACCCTACTTTTGTATGTGGCCTCCTCTGTTCCCCTCCTAAATGTGATTCCAGGCGACGCCACTGGATATACATTGCCTGGTTTTGGAGGCGTAACTTCGAGATAAGTAACAGTTGCCCGCTCATTGTTGCTCTAACTTCGTAGGCTTCCTCCACAAACTTGAGGGGCTTACATACAGTGTGCCGGGCCTGATGTGCTGTTTACAGTGCAAAGCCGGGTTTACATACAGTGTGCCGGGCCTGATGTGCTGTTTACAGTGCAAAGCCGGGCTTACATACAGTGTGCCGGGCCTGATGTGCTGTTTACAGTGCAAAGCCGGGCTTACATACAGTGTGCCGGGCCTGATGTGCTGTTTACAGTGCAAAGCCGTTTGCCTTGTTTCAAGGACAGCAGTGGATTTTGATCTCGTGGGGAATGCGTCCTAAACTCCTATTGGCATGAAACGAAGGCAGGGGGGAGTTTGAGGTCTGTGGTCGTTTCATTTGTCCCTGTGGGGGGGGTAGAGGGGTGTCTCGGAATTCCGAATTGTAGGGACTCATTGGGTTCTAATTGTGAGCTCCTTTCTGTCTTCCAGCGTCACAGCCACGGCCTCCAGTGTGGGGGCTGCGGGAATCCCTGCTGGAGGTGTCCTCACACTCGCCATCATCCTTGAAGCTGTTGGGCTGCCCACCAATGACATATCCCTCATATTGGCAGTAGATTGGCTTGTGTAAGTATGACCAGCGTGTTTACTGTGTTACCTGCCCATGTTTTTCCTCTTCTCTTTTGAGAGCGAGGAATTGCTATTTTTCATTTTTGGAATTGGGTGGTTTTTGTGGTTGCACTACGAGTGCATTTGTTAGTTTTTTGTTGGACTAGGAAAAAGATCAGGTTAATATTAAACAACTAGGTGGAAGTTATGGGTCATGAACCTGTATGGATATTTCAACTCTATTGGAGGCCTTCTATACATTTATGTATGATTTTTGGTTACAGGGACCGGACCTGCACCGTTCTGAACGTTGAGGGTGATGCCTTTGGAGCGGGGCTTCTACAGGTCTACACGGAGCGAACTGCTGCTAAAGCCGGAGAAGGCGATGAACTCAGAGAAGTCAAGACTGAGGCGCTTGCACCCAGTGGAGTGTTGCACGAAGAGGAAGTATCCCCCCTCATGAAGAAGGAGCTGCAGGTCTCCATCGAAGGTGTGGGGAACCTTGAGAAGGAGTCTGTTATGTAAAGTTGGCGCTACTTCTGAACTTCAAGCAGCTTCAAATCTACAAGCAGCAAAACTTGAAGCATTGTAAATTCCCGGGGCTTCCTGACAGTGGGACAGAACTGACATTCAGAGACATGTCCTGAAGCCCAGAATCTGCTGCGTCTCCTGCTCCTCTGTGGAGCAGAAGCATGGTGGTTTAATACGACCCTGCTAGGAAAATTGTGCTCGGCGGGCTAATAGAGCATCCCCACCCCTGTGGTGTGTGGGTTTTTAATTGTATTTTTTTGATCTGCTTCACATCTTTCACCAGTCTTCAACCCACCCCATTCTCCCTGTGTCAGGGGGAGCTCTGTGCTGCCAGCCACCATGGCACCAACCTTGTGTCTATTGAAGAGGAGGGTAAGGGGGAGAATTCACTTGCCATTATAGGATGGCGCGAGTGGGTACATTTAATTCTAATGATGCAAGCAGTGCCAAAAGGTGGTCACAGAAGTAGTACTTATTCCCATCAGTTGCTTAACTTGGCAATAGAGTCGGAGGAAGGGTGTCCCCCCGTGCCATGTAGAAGGTGTTCCAGTGGTTCGCTCCACTATATTTCCAGGCCCAAATCACTGCGGCGTAGTTTCCATTTTCCTGATTTAAAAAAATAAGTTGACATTTTTATTTAAGCTTTAATTTAAAGTGTGGTTCGAACTTCAATTTATTTTCCTTCTTGGAAACATATTGATCAGTTCCGAGAGAGGAAGTGACTATAAATTATCCAAGTTGTTTCATAAATGTAAGTTTGCTCGTTGACATTGCTGTTTTGTGATGGCTGCCACAAAGCCTGCTTAATGAACCCACTGACCCTCTTCTTATCTCGCATCACACGCAGTGGCTCAACAGGAAATCAACTCATTTAAAAAAAAACGAGTTGGGTGAGCATTCCTCCCCATTCCACAATTTCTGTGACTAGCTCTTTCTGTGACCTACTTCTTCTTCCCCAGTGGTGGGTTTTAGGCTGTTGTAAGAGGGTCATGGGACTGGTTTAGTGTGGGTTGGTGGGACAGGTTTCGGGATGAGTGGAGGTTAGCACAATTAAGACCTTTTTATATTCAATGCTGCCATTAATGGGAGCTTATAGGATGAGAACTTTATTTTCATACAACATATAAAGGAGAGGTTGTTGTTTTGTCTTCGGAATTTAGTTGAATTCTTGTGTGGTGTGTACTCCTGCAATTCTTCTGTGCAAACACGTTTTTGAACAAAACCTCTGTATTTGTTGTAAAAGGTGAAATTGTACTCCCAGTCGTTTGCGTAACCTTCCTTGAGTATGAGGTAGGGACCACACCTGTGCTGGTGTTTGTGTCTTTTTGTGTTTTTCATGATCAGAACTGACAGGATGCTAGACATTGGTATTTGTAGAGTGATGTCTTATGTGTTGGGAACTGGACCAATTTAGACACTCCTCACATGTTCACCATCTACCTCTGCTTTGCTGGATTTATTGTTCTCCAGCATTGTTGTGTGTGGAGTTGGACACATTGTATCGCTAGTTGGATATTTATCATGTATTTATTAGGAGGTTCAGGAAGAGTCGGAAAACGCCAAGAGTTTGCAAGCTGCTTTCAGCGTCATATAGAGCTTTCTGGTGTGGGGATGGGAGCCAAGCACCCTAACCTATATCCATTTCTCCCTAGCAGTATGAGGCTTCATCCCCCCACCCTCCGCCGACCCGGACCCTTTTCAAGTATGCAATTGTAGGTTTATTTTCTGTAGTGGAAATTAGTGTCTGGAACGTGTTGTAGGGATGATGTGGTATTTCTCATGAAAATCATAGTACAAGAGTCACCTGCCTTCATCTGTGTTGTGGGAATCGCTTGCATATATAGCCTCCATATTACCAAAGACCCTTCCATATTTCTGCAAATCTTGGTCATCCGTCAGAGTGCCTGCATGAACTCTGCTCTTTTTTTTTTCTTTTTTTTTTAAATAAAATAATTTTTTTTTTTTTATCACCTCCTCTTCCTTGGTCTGTGTACCCCTCACCAGAGGCGTTGCTAGGGGGGGGGGTGCTGAGGGGTCTTTTGGTTGTAGCCCTGGATAGAAGCTCAGGGGTTACAACCAAAAAGGCTAGCTAGCCCCCAGTACCAACAGTGCCAAAATTAGCATAGCCCCAGATCTTTTCCAGACCTAGCAACACACCTGCCCCTCACCATCACAAAAATCGTAAGCACTCCACAACTGTGTTCCCTGTCCTGAAAGTTCTCTCCCTTTCATAGTCTTAACCTAGTGCCAGTTGCTTACTAGGCACCCCGCCCCAATCCAATCTCTCAATCGTTGAATGGAAGTAATCGTCCCTTCACTGTCTTTCCCCTCCCCCCCACACCCATGAGATGTTGTGTAGGTCATCGGGTCTACTCCCTGCCCCCACTGGCTAGGGCAAGATAATACGGCTTTTCTTTATGCCAAGCAAGGGTCAACCCATCTCGCCACTCTGAGTCTTCAGCCCAGACTGAGTTTAACAGCTGCTAGGTTACAGTTTGTGACCATCTGACGGGCACCCTTTCTTCAGATCATTCCTGCTTTATTCGTTTTGTACCTGGATTGTTTTCTCAACGCGTGTATATATGTGTTTAACATGAAGGCAATAAAGCCAAGAGAAACCTGATATTTGAAAGCACAATAAGGGTGGATAGCTCGGGGGCAACGCGGTTGGCTTCAGCGCAATACCGGTTTGAATCCTCACCCCACGCTTCGAAACCAATCTCTGGTATTAAGCGCCTTGTTAAAGAACACTTTTAATGTGGCATGTTTTGTTGCTCCCCGTCATGCCCGCCAGTCCTGACACTCTTACTTGCATTTTCAGTCGGGCTCTGAAAGTGGGCATCCCATGCACCATTAAGTGAATGCTGTTATGGGTAGTGGCCTGAGAAACGAAAGCCAGATCCTGCCTTTTCAATTATTGTTTAGAAGTACTGTGAGCTAGTTGAGCACGGCAGACCTGGCTCTTCCCTGGCCCTGTCGATGCCCTAGCATTGCAATGTAACCTTGCTGATTTCAAAGAACTGCACATGGTACTGGAATGGCACAGACTGTACCCTGTTCTCAGTATAAAGAGCTTCTGCAAGGAAATAGTCTGCCGAGCAGAACAAAGACCTTCGATTGTCTTTTCCCTCCCTTTAAAAAAAAAAAAAACATTCTGAGTAAAGGACTCCCTCCATGTTCCATTTCAATGGCAGTCTCCTGGCTTGGAAGCAGCTCGTTTGCCTTTGTCCTTTTGGCATCAGAGGAGCTGGCGTGGATTTTGCGAATCAATAGAGCTTTGGTAATTTGTGCTACAGGCGACCTCTAAGCAGAGGGGTTCCACTCTGCTTTGCTTGAAGGCCGTGCTTGTTTTTCAATGTAATTTAAGCTGTACAGTATGACTCCATTTGTAAGATAATAAAGTAGAGTGACTTTTTTTACACACTGCTTCCGTTTGTCTCTGCTTCTCCGTGTTAATGGATACTGCATTGCTATGTAGCTCTTCTAACTCACCTGTGTCCTATTTATGCCCCGTCTATGACTTGGTGACTGAGTGAAGCGGGCTGCAGGGAAGGACTGTTCTTTTACTTTCTTTTTTTATTTTCAGAATTGCATGCGTCTAGAGTAACGCACAGGACGTCTTTATGCACTTAAAACCTGTGTAAAATGGCCCTTTTCCTGAAAACGGATGAATTGATATTCCCTATTGAGGGGGTATCATTGTACTCTGTTAGTGGACACTGACTGGACCTGGGCGCACTATGCTCCCCAGGATAGCTGCCTTTCCAGCATCTATGTGACATTTACCGAGGTGGGGCCGAGTGCTTTACCAGTCTCGCCGTTTTCGTCTGCCACATGGATCAAAATCTGTGGGTGCAAATGTAAGCTGGTTAGCGTGTCATCAAGAGCAACCAAGGAGCTATTTGGAAGTCCACAGGCCAACTCGTGCCAAACCACTACACCTGTGTCCTCACCTACGTGTTCAGGAATATGCAATTTATAAAGCATCATCCGTCCAATGTGATGGACAAGAGGTTTGCATCCCTTATGGAATATTCTCCAGCGGTAGCACCCATTCATTGAGTGATGCCTCAACTCCTGCTAATCAAATGTTTATTTTGGTCCCTTCTGCCATCGGGGATTGCAAGTGCACGTACCATTCATTGACTGGGTAAACCCTGAGGCAATGTGTGGATGGAAAGGGATGAGGAAAATCTGAAGTTGATTTTTTTTTGTTTTGCAAGATACCAGTAGTTAATTGTTCTGCTTGCATGTTAATCTATTCTCGTTTAGTGTAGCTGGTGACTCTACGCGTGGGAGAGTAATATTTGAATGTGCTGCATGCATTTTATGCGTGCAGGTATCCTCTTCAGTGGAGATGCTGGGGGGGGAATAGGAGGGGGCTCTGAGTGATGGGTATTAGTGTGTCTTTACGGTTCTCCGCTATGACTAAAAGGTGAACCTCAGCACTTTTAAATGTTTGGGCACTAATTGTCTTTGGTTAACTGGTAAGAGTGAAATAAGGGTTCCATGTGTTAAAATCGCAGCAAAAATGGCCGTGTACACAAAACATCGCGGCAAAAAGGCCGTGGTTTGACACCGTGGTAAAAACCACGGCCTTTTTTCCGCGATTTTTTTTTTTTTTTTTTTTTTTTTTTTTTTTTTTTTTTTTTTTTTGTGTGTACACGGCCAGTAGTTTGGTAAGATGACGAGGGCCTTGTCCCTAGTTTTGTGGAAACACGCTGAAGACCAGCAATTTCATTTACAAAAGTGAAAACATGGCAGCATCGAGAGGATTTAAAGACTCCAGGAAATGGTCATGGGTAATACAAGTTCTGCCATCATGTTTAGGAATACTTTTAAGACTCCACTACTGGAAGACCCATCCTAAACAGAGGGCAGTCTTAGAAGCATTTTATGGACCTAAAAAAAAGTCAAAAGGCATAACTAAAGCAATGAGTGACACGCTGTAGTCTAAATTCGTCATATTAAGGTGATTCTAATGTCTGCCTCTCAAAAGCCTCTGTCTGCAAGGTAAGGGGTTAATTACAGCTATTAAGCAGCCATACATTGCCCCGAATTACAGTACTTGGCTTGTCGACTTTTCATTTTGCTAGTATTTAACATGAAAACTTGTGACTGGCTCTATGATGACAAAGAAACTAGTTGCAGTAATAGTTTCACAAATGTTTTGATGACGTTTGGCTCGCTCTGAGGCTTGACCCTGTCTTGACTGGCTCATTGTTCAATGCTCTTTCATCTTCCATCCATACGAAACTCCTATACCTAGTATATAGTATCCAGAGCAACAGATACTTTCGCACTGGCGCTCTGAAATGTTTCCCATCAGTGATCCAAGCATTTAATCTTTGTTTACTTTGGGCTGAATTATTAATAAGTGTGCTGTGGGCTTTACTGTTTGTTTCCCAACAGGCGGTGTTGCACACGTTTTACCCACCTCTCCACTTTGCCATACCACTGTGCTTTGGGCCGCGTACCCAGTTTGATATTCATTGTTCCCCATTAGCCCCAGCTGGCTTTTTCCCATTCCATCGGCATAGCCTTGTTCTCTCACTCTGGGTTTGGGCCATACGCTGTTCCCTTCAACTCCTGCAAACATTTAGCGTATCGCCCACTCTCACTGGTTCCTCGGTAGGTAGAAGTGTACTTCTCTGTTGCAGGTTGGTTGGCTAGCACAGTTTCACCCTTCTCTTTGGTTCTACGGTCCTTTAGCATCCAGCTTCCTTCTGGTGATCTCTGTTAAGCGGGGTTGTTTTACTTATCTTCTGCGATGTGGCCATCATCTGTTTTATTCCAGTGGACCGTTGATTGTACACCTCGCTCCATAATTATTTGGTACAAAGAAAACGCGTAATGGCAGCTCGCCTCTGCTCGTTTGCTGATCATGTAGCTCTCTCCCGCCTCCCTCAGTTCAACTTCCTCAACAAAGGTGGATGATGGACTTGCTCTTTCCTAGTGGTGATGCGTTTCAAGGGGCTGCAGGATGCATCACCTGCCACCTGCAGTGTAAAGGATTCCAGAGCGCACCCTTCTGCCATCTCTAGAGTGGCACATTCATTTTTATTGGGCGGATTTATCGACTTCTGTGAAATCTAGAAGTTCCCATGATGACAATGTCTGTGTAACAAATCTGCCTATACAAAACTAAGGTGTCGATTCATGGAATTAATGTGCGCCGAAAATTCCCGTGCAGAGGTGCCAAAACGTGCGATTCGCAGTAAAAGTGCGAAAATCGCAGTGCAAGTGTGAAAATCGCAGGGAAACCAGCGCACATCGATTCATGGAAGGGCGTGCGCGAGAAAAATATCGGATGTGCGCTGAAAAAGTGCGCGGCGCACGCTGGCGCACAGGATATCTAACGGCGTGCGCCACGGCCACAGCGAAATCACACATAGCGCGGCGCACACAACAAAAGTAGGCGGAACACGTGGCGTAACACTCGGAATGGGGAACAACTCGTCAAAATGTGGGCGTCACGGGGGAAGTACAGGAGGCAAGTGCGCGGAACGCCCACACGCTCGCCTACAACACGTATTCATGGAATCCAATAAGGCAAACCAGCGCACAGACCCAAACAAGTCCGCCACAAGAAAGCAGGCGGTAGTGTCCCTGCCCCTGAAATAAATGTGCGCCAAAATGTGTGCCAACAAAAAGCACCTATATACAGCTATGATGAATGTCACATACTGTGGCCCTCTAAGACAAAAGATGTGCAAAGGGGTACGCGACAAACACGGACATCCGCTGTGTGAAAAATAGCGTGTGTGTGCATTCTGTGCTGCGCGGAAAGACACCCAGGCAAATCGCGTGTGGGTATGTGTATTCCGAGGTGCGCGGGAAGTCCCACACGCGATTGGCTGGGTACGTGTATTCCGGTGTGCCGGGAAATTCCACACGCAATTGGCCTGGGTACGTGTATTCCGGGGTGCGCGGGAAGTTCCACATGCTAATTCTGCAGGCTACGTGTATTCCGGGGTGCGTGTGAAGTTCCACACGCTAATTCTGCAGGGTACGTGGATTCCGGGGTGCGCGGGAAGTTCCACACCCTAATCCTGCAGGGTACGTGTATTCCGGGTGCGCGGGAAGTTCCACACGCGATTTCAGCTGTGTACATGTATTTTGGGGGTGCCAGGTAGGACTACACGTGAATTGACCGCGTGGGTCCTCCCAGGTGTTCCCTCTACAACCTCCACGGCCCCTGCAGGCAGCCCACACCACAGGGGCCTACCCTGCACCCCTGCTCATGTCCCGCAGGCAGCCCATCCACCATGGCCATGCCCCCCAGCCAACCCACATGTCACCTTGCACTACTGATCAACGCATGTCCCCCTGCACCCCCACCAGCCAGGGGCACCCTCCACCAGGCCCCCACTCATGTCCTCCTGCACCTCCAGCATCCAGGGGCACCCTCCACCAGGCCCCCACCCCCCAGCAGTCAGGGGCACACTCCACCAGGCCCCCACTCATGTCTCCCTGGACCCCCACCCCCCAGCAGTCAGGGGCACCCTCCACCAGGCCCCCACACATGTCTCCCACCACCCCACCCCCCAGCAGTCAGGGGCAGCCTCCACCAGGCCCCCACTCATGTCCAACTCATGTCCCCCTGCACCCCTACCCACCAGCATCCAGGGGCACCCTCCACTAGGCCCCCACACGTCTCCCACCACCCCCACCCCCCAGCAGTCAGGGGACCCCTCCACCAGGCCCCCACTCATGTCCAACTCATGTCCCCCTGCACCCCCACCCACCAGCATCCAGGGGCACCCTCCACCAGGCCCCCACACATGTCTCCCTGCACCCCCACCCCCCAGCAGTCAGGGGCACCCTCCACCAGGCCCCCACTCATGTCCAACTCATGTCCCCCTGCACCCCCACCCACCAGCATCCAGGGGCTGCCTCCACCAGGCCCCCACACATGTCTCCCGTCACCCCAACCCCCCAGCAGTCAGGGGCACCCTCCACCAGGCCCCCACTCATGTTCCCCTGCACCCCCACCCACCAGCATCCAGGAGCACCCTTCACCAGGCCCCCACACATGTCTCCCTGCACCCCCACCCCCAGCATCCAGGAGCACCCTTCACCAGGCCCCCACACATGTCTCCCTGCACCCCCACCCCCACCCACCAGCATCCAGGGGCACCCTCCACCAGGCCCCCACACATGTCTCCCACCACCCCCACCCGTCAGGGGCACCCTCCACCATGCCCCCACTCATGTCCCCCAGCCAACACGTCATCACAATCCAGATCCCAGGCTCCTATGCCCACCCAAATCCCACCCCACGCCACCCCAGTCCAAACACCCAACCAAGCTTTACATCCATTCAAAATGGAAATACCCATTACATGATAGATAACAAATAAGCAGTATGCGCATGAGTACAAGTCCGTCAGACCCACACAATGGCAACACATGACTGTGAAAACCCACATTCTGACAGGCATGAAACCAATGAGAGAAGTCCACACATTAAAGTAAGAAACAAAAATGTATTACAGTGTGAATGAAATATAAACAAACAATAATGGCAACAAAAATCAAAAAGCAGCATGTCCACAAACATAATAAATAACGAAAATGGGACTCCAAAATAACCGTAAAGAAATTGTGTCCAAAGTCACTGTCCAACAAAGCAAATCCAAAGGGAAAGTAAAGTGAAAATCCATTGCTCCATGGTGAAAAAAATAATAAAAGATGAAGGCCACAAATCCACTGTCAAACTATGTACAAAGAGCAAATCCAGGGTCCATGATCCCAACGATGTAAATGAAACCTACAATAAAACCTACCTAACAACTATATACAAAAAAGTGGGGCATAGTCCAAGCGCCCCAAATTAAAAAAAAGAAATAAAACCTAACACTAATTAACTATGTACAAAGGCGGGGGGCTAGTCCAGCGGCTCACTCCGTGGTGTCCCGGGCCAGGGCATCATCGAACTCCTGTTCGGTGTCCCGGAGGCGGTCCTGTTCCATGGCCCCGAGGGTCCGCAGGGACGCCGACATGTCCTCCAACTCCCTGCGGATTCCCTCGAGGCACTCGGCCCGCCTCAGGGCCCTCCGCATGGAGTTCTCCGCCCTGACCATCGTGAGCCGGGCCTCTTCCGCCCGCTGCCGCTCCGCACCTATCTGCTGGCCCAACCGCTGCCACACGGAAGACCCTTCCCGTCCTGGGTCCTCCTGCCCTCCGGTCGATGCCTGCCTCTCCAATGTAGATTGCCCCGAGCCATGATGCCTCCCATGTTGACTCCGCTGCTGCCTCTGACGCAACTGCCTCTGCCAGCACGACGGCATCCAGGCTGATGGAATCCACCGACGCCGTCGTGCACGTGCCCGTCCCCATCTGCTGGGGTCCATTTGCTGTGGTGTCCACCCCTGCTGGACCTCCGACTCCCGGCTGTGGCAGGGATGGGATCCCCACCAAGCCGGCTGCGTTGGTCAGGGCAGGTCCACAGGGGGCCCTGGTGGCATCTGGGCCGGAAGACTGCATGGAGAGCGACTGGCGTATAGTCTCCACAGAGGAGGAGAGGGCCGCCAGATTGGTCGACACATGTATGAAACCCCCGACCATGGCCGATCCCAACTGGGCCACGTTGGCATGGTGCTCTTCGTGATGACGTGCAAGCTCCTCCCGGGAAGCATGCACGTCATCACGAATGACACCCGTGCGCAACGCGACACCAATCAGGACCTTCTCCATACGGCCACGGGTCCCCTCGTCCGCAGGTGGAGGGGAGTCAGATAACATGGACATCCCCCCTACCTGCGGACGGGCCTGGGATGGGGCATCCCTGCTGGTGCATGGTGGTGCAGTCACAGTGTCAGTGACATGCACAGGCCCCTCCACGGCGACCTGTGCTGCCTCCTGCCCCTGGACTGCACCACTTGCACCAGCAGGGATGCCCCCACCAGGCCCCATGTGCGCCTCAGCAGCGGCCTCCTCCTCTGTGGAAACCACCAACCTGGATGGCTCCACACCGTCTTCTGCTGTTGCAAGCCCCTGTGGGGGCTCACCCACCCCTTCCTCTGCAGCCGTGGGGGCATCCCCGCCGCTTTGCTCCACAGCGCCGTCTCCGCCCTCTTCTTCACTTGCCGCTGTGTAGAGGGAGACATAGAACACAAGCATCAGGGTACTGTACAATGGTCCCCTAGACAGGAAGCAATAGCAGATGAGTGGCACTGTCAAAGATCACTTCCATCATGTCCCTCCACAACACATGGGTCAGTGCAGGCAAAACACACGCAGTAACAGTCATGGCACATGCTATGGACATTTGCATGCATGTCCAAGGGACTCTCCAAACATACAATGTTGTTATGGAACTCACATGCATCATGGGTCATGCCTATCACATGCACACACATCGTTATTTCATCCATCTGGCCTTGTGCACCCCAGACACAGTGAATACAAAGATAACTAGGCAGCATCTGTGAATCTGTACATTGTCACAGACATGTGTCATGCATCCATGGCATTCACAAGTCACAGACACGCAGGTCAGACACACATACATGGATACCATACATGTACATGACATCAGCACCCATCCCTCACCCCCACCCATGTCCAGGAACGGAGACTGGCATGCTCTCATGTGTCCAATCCGCATAGGGCTCCCCATGATGCATTTAAACACATAGGCACCAACCGTGTGGTTCACACATTACTGGTCTCACATGCATGACCATGATGTCCCTGCACACATACATGCGTACATGGCCTATGTCACACATGCAGGCAAGCATCAGACAACCAGCACACTGCAACATGCCCTGTCTCACACAGCAATGCTTGCCCACTTACCGCTCAACTCCAGACGGGTCTGCCTCGCAAGGATCTGGGCGTGGAGTGCTGGGTCTACACGTTCCAGGACCCTCACCTGGATGGTACTCATGCGGCCCCGGCCCCCCCTCCACGAGGCGCCGGGCCTTCAAGAGGGTCCTGGACCTCAAGTCCTCCCAGCGCTTCTTGACTTTCTGGATGTTGCGGGTTGCCACCCCCTCCGCGTTGATGGCAACCACCAAGTCGTTCCAGATCCTGTTCCGTCCTTCCTTGTTGGCGCATGACGATCTGAAGAGGGCATCATACTGCCCCAGGACTTGCTCCACCAAGACACCAACTTCGGTGGCAGTGAAGCTGGTGCCCCTCTGCCTCTCTGGCCGGGGGTTGCCACTGGTGCCAGATGTTGCAGTGCCCGACATGGCAACCCCAGAGGCAGGAGTGGGTGGGCAACTGGGTCCTGGGGCTGGGCTGTGGAGCGATGGTATAGCAGTCGGGAGTCTTCTGTTCCAGCAGGGGTGGACACAGCAACTGGACCCCGGCAGATGTGCAGGCACAAAATGCCAGGGCACGGTGGCAGCAGTCAGGCAGGCAGCAGCAGATGGCTCGTGGGAGGCTGCTCGGGGCTCTGGGGGGGGCAGTAATTCGGCCTTCGGGCAGGAGTGTGGTCTTCCGTGTGCTTACGCGTGGCCAGCTTGATACGGAGTGAATTGGCACGTGAAAATCCTGCACGTCAACGTGAAATTCGAGGAAAGGGCCTTAGCGCGTCAGCACGCATACGTGATTCCATTGGACCAAAGGCCCTCAGCGCGTAAGCGCATCTGTGACGTGACGCGCGCGGGTGTTTCCCCTCATAGCACGTGATGACAGATCACACGTGGAAACACTGCACGTCAGAGTATCATTGCGTGTAATTGGATGAAAGTGCGTGTACACGCAATTGGCCTGGGTACGTGTATTGCAGGGGTTCGTGGGAATTCTCACACGCGATTTGCTTGGGTACGTGTATTACAGGGGTGTGCGGGAATTCTCACACGCGATTTGCTTGGGTATGTGTATTACAGGGGTGCGCTGGAATTCTCACACACGATTTGCTTGGGTACGTGTATTACAGGGGTGTGCGGGAATTCTCACACGCGATTTGCTTGGGTACGTGTATTACAGGGGTGTGCGGGAATTCTCACACGCGATTTGCTTGGGTATGTGTATTACAGGGGTGCGCGGGAATTCTCACACACAATTTGTTTGGGTACGTGTATTACAGGGGTGCGCGGGAAGTTTTACACGCTCGCCAACAACAGGTATCCATGGAATTGAACGGGGCTAAGGCATGCGCACAAAAAAAGTGCTAATCCGGAAACACGTACACCAGCAGGAAGCAGGCGTACGTCGCCCCGTGCAGCATAAAAGTGCGCGCAAACAACAAACGAGCTCAGACGAATATACCGTTCCTAGCAGCAGTGGCCGTGGGTTACCAAAGGAGGAGGAGGAGGAGGATAGTGAGGGCACGAATTTTCACACCCAGAACCAGCCTTTTTGGGATGCCTGATGACCAGGTGTATGGGAGGTACAGGTTTCCACCTCACATAATACTCGACCTGGTGAGTGAGTGGGAGGATGACCTCACATCACCCACCCTGTGCTCCCAAGCACTCAGCCCCCTGGAGAAGGTCCTTAATGTACTGCACTTCTTGGCCACTGGATCATTTCAGCGGACAAATGCCATAGTGGGTGGGGTGTCACAGGCCACACAGTCACGCTGCCTACATCAGGTCTTGAACATCATCACTGCATGCCCATCAGTCCGCAGGCACATATACCTTCTCAGGACACCTGCAGAAAGGCAGGCTGCCGCCCTGGATTTCTATGGTGTGGCACAATTCCCCAAAGTGCTAGGTGCCATTGACTGCACCCATGTGGCACTACGTCCCCCCAGGGCATCTGAGCACATCTATAGGAACCGCAAGCACTGGCATTCCATCAACGTGCAGGTAGTATGTAATGCCAAGGGAATCATCACCTCAGTATATGCCAACTATCCAGGGTCCACCCACGACAGCTTCATTTACCAAATGTCTACCCTAAGCCGGGACCTAGAAGCTGGGCGGCATGGCGATACATGGCTGCTTGGTGAGTATGAATGCCACTGCACATGCATGCATGTCAGATACTGAGTCATGTCACTACCCCACTAATGATACCCATCACCTCCTCTCCAGGGGACAGTGCCTACCCTCTGAGCACCCACATGATGACGCCAATTCGGAACCCCATCACGCCTCCCGAGGTAAGATACAACACAGCCCATATTGCAACCCGGGGCATAGTGGAGTGCACATTCGGAGTGCTCAAGTCACGCTTTCGCTCCCTTGACCTTTCTAGCGGGCAGCTGTTATATGCGCCCCCAGTAGTGTGCAGGATCATAGTGGCAGCATGTGTCCTGCACAATGTTGCAAAACGCCGGGGCCTGGCTGTGGACATGGTGGTGCCCCCACATCCCCAACCACATGCACGCCCGCTGCGCATGGGAGGGGAAAGGGCACTGGGTGAGGCAGCCCGTACGCAGCTGGTGGCTAATTACTTCACATAGAAATCACACCCCTGTGGAGTGCACACAGCCCTGGCACATACCATCTGATAATCAATGCTGACTCAACCTGACAATTATGACGAACAAAGGGACAGTCAACTGTCAGAACCATAGCAGCCTGAGATTGTTCATGTGGAAGTGTCACAATGTGTGCATCCCTACCTACACAAACACCACCAATGCAGTGTCATCAAAAGACACACTTCCATGCAGCAGAAATGAATACCCACTTGCAGAATACTACATGAGAACAGTGCCATGTCACCCAACCCCTCCCCGGCACGGCCACACAACACACCATGGCATGTCATGCAATGTGAGAACAAACAAATTAATCCCCACAACATGCCCCAAGTGTCACCAACTACAGTGTCCCTAATGGAAACTGGCCACACATGAAATGTTCACAGTAATGCAGGACCTACAACACACATTACCAAATACTTACCAAGAATACCAATCACCTACACAACCTCCAACCTACCTTAAACATCACAGTACAGACTTAAAAAATTGGTAGCCTCACTACCTGATAATGCCAGCACTTCGAACACTTCCAAGTATACAGTGTTAGCGCCACACAAAAGTGTAGGTGCACTGCTTACAACATGGTCTCCAGTTCCAAAGTAGACCGCCTTGTGAAGACATGAGAAATGGACCTGCAAATTAGGAGGATGAGATGTATGCAGAGGCACATATCAATACAGCATGCAGTGTACAATACAACAACAATATGCACTAGGAATGTATACACAGTATTGACTACAGACTGCCCACACATCAAATGGGAGTCCAATGTCACCGTGTACATCAATGTCACTTGGGCAAACCCTTTGCAAGCCCATGGAAACGGGAAGCAGGAGGGGTGAGTGTCTCACAAACCCAAGCATCTGACCCAAATTCATGACAAGCCTGCATGTGCCCAGCCACAATACATCGTATGCCCACGGGAGCCACACAAGGCAACACACTGTCCAAAAAATCAAAAGTAAAAAAAAAAAAAAAAAACCAAAATGGCCATTAATGGGCCTGGAAGGGGGGGGGGGGCACCCAGGAGGTCCGAGGACAGGGCACACACCAAAACCCACCTGTGTGGATCTTGCGGAAAAAAACACCTCCATGGGCTCATGGCCTGCACGGCTACCCTATTGTGGGAGAATCGCTGCTGTCGCTCTCCTCACCCTCTGCAGCTGCCTCAGGAGGTGGTGGCACTATGGGAGGCAGCCCACGCAAAGCCCTAGTCTGGTCCTCCATGGCAGCAAGCATGCGGGTCTGGAAGGTCTGGTTCTGGAGGATAATCGTGCGGAGGTCCCCATGCAATAACTCACGGGATGACCGGACCTCCTCACGAGTTGCCTGAATCTCAGCTGAGAGCGTACGTGTGAGACGCTCCAGCTGCTGTTCTGTCCTTGTGTTTGTTGAAGCCTCAAGCTCAACGAGAGTCGTCCTGAGGTGACGGAGTTCCACCCTCAGGGCTTCCCTGTGGCCCTGGGACTCTATGGAAATGGCTTCCCGCAGAGTCTCCAGTGCCGCCCTCCTGTCCCTGTTGGACGCCAACATGTACACCCTGTGTGACTGGCAGATGGAGTCTGTTGCCTGCTGTAGTCGCTCCATCAGCCTTTCTGGGGGGACAATGGAAGTGGCCACCCTATCCATGGCCTGAGCCATCATCTCTGATGATGCTGGCTGTTGGGTTGCCATACCGTATATGGATTGCTCCCATGCGGTATTGCCAGGTGGCGTACGGCCACCACGTCGACGGGCACCACACCTGTCTGGGGCAAGGCGAACTGCGCCTTGCTGTGCCGGCACTGCCTGAGGCTGCAGGACTGCATTCCCCCTCTGATCTGCTGGCCCAGGAACAGGATCAGATGTAGCAGAGTGTGACCCTCCATCCGTAACCACCAAAGGCGTACCTGCCAACACTGACATCCCCATTGAGGGTTCTAACCCTGGTGCAGGTGGGTCGGACAGAACAGAATCCCTCCCAGGAACACTCGCCTGCGACGGCACATAGGTCTCATCATCCGAATCGACACCTGAATACAGCTCGGGGGAGGTGCACCCAGAGACACCCCTTGAGAGCACGACCTGCAGCAGTTGTGGGTTTTCACCCACCACCACACCACGTCCCTCACTGGTGGTCGGTCGGCACTGGGACCCCTCCTGGGTTTGCACCATCTCCACAACCCCAGCAGTATCAAGTGTGTCATCCCCTGAAAAGACATAAAAGAAAAGAAATGGAAACAGGCATTAGCACTATGGCACACAATTAGGGCTGAGAAGCTACAGAAACAGTACTTGATTGACACATGTCCCACATGACTAAAACCCTCCCATGCATGCACCGTCAATGCGTGTGAAGGGGAGGCAGATGGCACACATTGATGACAGCAAGATGGAAGATGAACACATTTGCTGCATGCTGTCTAGCAGTGGCATCACACATTGGCCTGTGATTGGCAGGTCAAATACACATGCCATCACAAAGATGGCATGTACCCTAGCCATAAAGTGAAGAGGGAGAGGAGGGCACCAATTGTTCATTCAGTCTAGTTTGCTCATGAAATTGATTTTTTCATTGAAATGGTTCAAATGTTTAACCTGGAGCTGCCAGTCCAAAATGGTCCTATAGCACAGGGACATGTCTAAACAAATCATATCCAGGAAACAAAGGCAGTCCACTGTACCATAGCCATGTCAGACATGTGACAATAGGACTGAGAAATGCCTAGTAAAAGTGGTGGTATGCAAACAATCTGCCTGAATAAACAGAAAAATAAGGAACAATGTTGTGGCAAGATGACACTTTAAGGGCAACTGGCGTGGTGTTGGACTAGATGTCTAATGTTGGCAGAAGGGATACTGCTATACCCAAATGCTGGTGCGCAGAATGTATTGGATGAGGCACATTGGTGACCCAAACCACTCAGGCACACACACCCTCACCTGGCACCCAAACAGAAGCCCTCACACACACACCATGCACATGGATGACACACACATGCATGTGCACTCACCGGACAATGCCTCGTAATCTGCCAGTTTTCCCATGCCTTGGATCTGTTCCTCCGTGACGTAGGTCCCAGCAACATGCTCATGTGGAGTGAGTTCTATGTCCTCTGCTGGAGACCCACCTCCAGTCACTAGAGTAGCGGCATGACTTGAGGCCAGCTTATTCTTTGCCCTGCGCTTCAGGTCATTCCAGCGCTTGTAGCATTCAGTAGCTGTGCGCCTCATAATTCCAAGGGCACTTATGATGTCCGCGATGGTCTGCCAGTGTGCCAGACGTTGTGCAGGTGTGGTCTTGGATCCTGCAACAATCACCATTTCGCGGTCATGTGCGGACACATACTCTACAAGTGCATTCAGTTCAGCCTCATTGAAGCTGGGCTTCCTTGACGGGCCGGACTGTGTAGCCGTGTCTGGGGCATCAGCCTCTACTGGACGAGCACTCTTCCTCTTCTGCTTGGAAGGTGGTGGGGATCCTGAGTGTCCTACACCGCTCTGGACACTAGGGGCAGGAGCCCTTGTGGACTCTGTACTAGGAGTGTGGGATTGCACACTCAGCATGGGAGTTGGTGCAGGCATTAGCTCAAGTTTGATGGTGTCAGGGGGAATGTCAGCAGGATGGACTAGGACCGACACTGTCCTGGCTGGGTGTGTGAGAGGTGGGGTGGATGGAGCCGCAGCTGCCCCTGCAGCCTCCCTACGCGGGGCAGCAGATGACCTAGCTGCCCCTGATCCACGTGGCCTGATGACACCAATGTGCACCGGCGCACGTGGCCTAGACCTGCTGACCTGGAAGTCAGCCATGGTGTCACCCTGTGCCAGGTCTGGTTCCACAGTGGGCTGGTCCAACAAGGGCTGAGCATGGATGGTGTCAGCCACGTTACCCTCAACTGGGGGGGGCATGGGTGTCCCTGACGGGTCCTCCACACATGGGGGGGCTAGGGGCACCCTGCAAGTCACGGCCACATCCCCTACCGGATCCACCACGGCCACCACTTGGGGCTCGCCCACCTTTGCCACCCTTACGGCTTGTTCGCCTCCCAGCCATGGCACTGATGTTATTGTGCATATGGGAGTCTCTGTGAACTATTGTCCTGGGCAATTGGGGGTCAAAGGGGTTGGGTACCAGATGGTAATCGTACCCTAGTGCTCTAGCAAGGCTGTATGTCACCCCTGGGGAAAGATGACGGATCACGCAACGCACATGCACCCCAAAAAAGGGAAGTAAGATGCACGCAACCCCTCCTAGACCACGTGTGTGGAAAAATAAACCTGCACTACGCTGTGGCACCCAGAAACACAAGAATGAACGTATGCGTGTCACACGCAGCCTAGAATGACCTCTGAAGGGGTATGCGAAACACGGGACAAGCACAGATGTTAAATACGTGCGCGACTCACCGTCTGCCAGGATAAAAAGCGTGAAAAATATGCGCGTGTGCGCGTTGGCAACACACCTGCCAAAAGAAGAATTGTACGCTGTCTGAGGAGACAGGACAACAGTAGAAGGGAACGGTGTTTGAGGAAACAGGCCCAGGAAAAAGAGGAAAAGAGAAAAAGCTGTCAGAGGTAACAGGGAGTACGAACTTGAAATGCCGTGAAGTAAATCGCGTGTGAACCGACAAGAAGTACACATTTCACCCACTCGCTCTCCACGAAAAGCACATACAAGGAAATGGCTTTCTACACGTACCTTTTATACACACGTCACAGACGCGCATACGCGATGAGGCCATTTCCACCAATTACACGCTTTGACACTCGGACGTGTATTTTTTTTTTTTACACGCGCCATTCTCTACGGCCATGCGCGTGACGTCATAGATGCGCCTGGGGCCTTTGGGCCAATGAATTAACGTACGTGTGCTGACACGCTTACGCGCTAAGGGCCTTTCCTCGAATTACACGCAGACATGCTGGATTTTCACGTGCCAAATCACTCCGTATCAAGCTGGCCATGCGTAAGTGCACGGAAGACCACGCTCCTGCCCAGAAGGCTGAATTACTGCCCCCCAGAGCCCTGAGCACGCTCGAACCTGCCATCTGCTGCTGCCTGACTGCCTGCTCCCCACGTGTCCTGCCATTTGCTGCCTGCACATCAGCCAGGGGTGCTGTTGCTGTGACCACCCCTGCTGGAACCGAAGACTCCCGACTGGGATACCATCGCTCCACAGCCCAGCCCCAGGACCCAGTTGCCCACCCACTCCTGCCTCTGGGGTTGCCATGTCGGGCACTGCAACATCTGGCACCAGTGGCAACCCCTGGCCAGAGAGGCAGAGGGGCACCAGCTTCGCTGCCACCGAAGTTGGTGTCCTGGTGGAGCATGTCCTGGGGTAGTATGATGCCCTCTTTGGAAGGTTGCGCGCTGACAAGGAAGGACAGACTCAGATCTGGACGGACATCGTGACTGCCATCAACGCGGAGGGGGTGGCAGTCAGACTATTCCATCATGTGAAGAAGCGCTGGGAGGACTTCAGGTCCAGGACCCTCAAGAAGGCCCAGCGCCTCCTGAAAGCAGCGGATGCTAAGGGGTGCCGGGGCCACTTGTCGGAAGATCAGATGAGGGTCCTGGAACGCATATCCCCAGCGGTCCACGTCCAGGTCCTTGAGAGGCAGACCCGTCTGGAGTCGAGCGGTAAGTGTACATGCATACTGATTGTAAGCTGTGTGTGGTGTGGTGTGGCAGAAGTGTGCAGGTTGCACATGTGGTTTTATGTGGCCAAGTATGGGGGGGGTACAGGGCCGTGAGGCTGACACATGCGAGGGCTCTCATGTGTGACACATGGATGGTGCTTGTGTGTGTAGGCTTGCATGTCAAAGGATGTGGAAGAATGATTGGCAGGTGTGACATGGATGCTGATCTGAACACTGCGACAGTTAGCGGAGGTGTACACATGCATGCAAGTGTGGTGGTGTGTGTGCATGTGTAGTGCACTCCCTCTGTCACATGTGATGTCTGGCTCACCTTTGCCTGCTCATGCTGTTGTATGTGTATTGATGGTGCTGGCTGTTGCGATATGGCTGTGGTATAGTTCATGTGTGCAAGTTGAAATGACATGTGTGTTGGGGATTGTGATGGCATGTCTGAGGTTTGCCAATGCCACTCATGTACAACTGTCATGTGTTTATGAGTCCATTATACAGTGCCCTGATGCCTGTGTTTTATTTCTCCCTGCATGAAGCGTCAACTGATGAAGAGGGCGGAGAAGGTGCTGTGGAGCACAGCGGCAGGGGTCGCACCACCAGCCGGAGACGCAAGGCCCGGCTCCCCTCCCAGGTTGTGATCTCGTCGGGGAGTGAGGAGTCCGGTGCTGCGTCCGAGGCCTCAGCTGCCGAGGGGAGGTCCAGAAGGCGGAGGTTGGAGTTGGACTCCTCGGCAGCAGAAGGGGCAGCTGGGACCACACAGGGCCCAACGGAGGAAGATGGCACGGAGTCATCCAGGTTGGTGGGGGGTTTGGTGGAGGAGGGGGCCGTGCAAGCAACAGAGGCGGGTTCTGGAGGTGGGGATTCCACTGGTGCTAGTGGTGCAGTGCAGGACCAGGGAAAGGTGGCAGCGCAGGCCACCGCAGAGGTGCCTGTGTGCAATCCTGTCCCTGCTCCTGTCACTGCATCATCTTGCACCAGCAGGGATGCCTACCTCCAGACCCGTTCTCAGGGAGGGGATTGGCTTACACCAACTGGCCTTCCTGTCCCTGCGGATGTGGCTATCCTACAACAGGTTCAGCCTGTCCACGGTGGGGTGGCGTTGCGTCAACGGCCCATGCAAGCTGACCTGCAGTCTTTCCATGATGAGACTGCACGTCTTTTCGCATGGCTCGTTGACCGCGTTGACCCACTGGGACAGCTCACCATGGCCGGATTCCTCCGTTTCCTGGACCTTGTTCCGACCCCCTCCTCAACGGAACCCCCTATGCCCCAGTCGTCCTCCATGCCATCTTCCCACCCTTGTATCACCTGGGTGCCCTTTGGAGCTGCCTCTGACCATGCGGCCAGGCTGGTGGACAACAGATCCCTGCCATAGTCGGGAGTCGGACGTCCAGCAGGGGTGGCCACATCAACAACTGCACCCCAGCTGGAGGAGGATGTGCAGGCACCATCGGACAGGGCACATGGACAGCAGCAGCAGCAGCAGGAGGCTGTAGGTGGGAGCCACGATGGCTCGGGGCCTTCGACATCGGAGGGGCAGGCATCGGCCGGAGGGCAGGAGGACCTAGGACGGGAAGTGTCTTCCGTGTGGCAGCTGTTGGGCAACGCCATAGATGCGGAGTGGCAGCGGGCAGAAGAGGCACGGCTCATGATGGTCAGGGCGGAGAACTCCATGCGGAGGGCCCTGAGGCGGGCCGAGTGCCTCGAGGCAATCCGCAGGGAGTTGGAGGAAAACATGTCGTCGTCCCTGCGGACCCTCGGGGCCATGGAACAGGACCGCCTCCGGGACATTGAGCAGGAGTTCGATGATGCCCTGGCCCGCAACATCCAGAAGTGAGCCGTTTGACTAGCCCGCTGCCATTGTATATAGTTAATTAGTGGTAGGTTTTATTTTTATTTTTTTAATTTGGGGCCCTTGGACTATGCCCCACTTTTTTGTATATAGTTATTAGTTAGGTGGGTTTTATTGTAGGTTTCATTTACATAGTTGGGATCATGGACCCTGGATTTGCACTTTGTACATAGTTTGACAGTGAATTTGTGGCCTTCATCTTTTATTATTTTTTCACCATGGAGCAATGGATTTTCACTTTACTTTCCCTTTGGATTTGCTTTGTTGGACGGTGACTTTGGACACAATTTCATTACGGTTATTTTGGATTCCCATTTTCATTATTTATTATTTTGGTGGACATGCAGCATTTTGATTTTTGTTGCCATTATTGTTTCTTTTGATTTCATTCACTTCATTTACACTGTAATACATTTTTGTTTCTTACTTCAATGTGTGGACTGCTCTCATTGGTTTCATGCCTGCCACAATGTGGGTTTTCACAGTCATGTGTTGCCATTGTGTGGGTCTGACGGACTTGTATTCATGCGCATACTGCTTATTTGTTATCTATCATGTAATGGGTATTTCCATTTTGAATGGATGTAAAGCTTGGTTGGGTGTTTGGACTGGGGTGGCGTGGCGTGGGTTTTGGGTGGGCATAGGAGCCTGGGATCTGGATTGCGATGATGTGTTGGCTGGGGGACATGAGTGGGGGCATGGTGGAGGCTGCCCCTGGATGCTGGTGAGTGGGGCTTCAGGGGGACATGAGTGGGGGTCTGGTGGAGGGTGCCCTGCACTGCTGGGGGGTGGGGGTGCTGGGAGACATGAGTGGGGGCCTGGTGGAGGATGCCCTGCACTGCTGGGGGGTGGGGGTGATGGGAGACATGAGTGGGGGCCTGGTGGAGGGTGCCCCTGGATGCTGGGGGGTGGGGGTGGTGGGAGACATGAGTGGGGGCCTGGTGGAGGGTGCCCTGCACTGCTGGGTGGTGGGGGTGATGGGAGACATGAGTGGGGGCCTGGTGGAGGGTGCCCCTGGATGCTGGGGGTACAGGGGCACATGAGTGGGGGCCTGGTTGAGGGTGCCCCTGGATGCTGAGGAATGGGGGTGCTGGGAGACATGAGTGGGGGCCTGGTGGAGGGTGCCCTGCACTGCTGGTGGGTGGGGGTGCTGGGAGACATGAGTTGGACATGAGTGGGGGCCTGGTGGAGGGTGCCCTGCACTGCTGGGGTGTGGGGGTGCAGGGGGACATGAGTGGGGGCCTGGTGGAGGGTGCTCTGCACTGCTGGGGGGTGGGGGTGCTGGGAGACATGAGTTGGACATGATTGGGGGCCTGGTGGAGGGTGCCCCTGGATGCTGGGGGGTGGGGGTGGTGGGAGACATGAGTGGGGGCCTGGTGGAGGGTGCCCTGCACTGCTGGGGGGTGGGAGTGCAGGGGGACATGAGTGGGGGCCTGGTGAAGGGTGCCCTGCACTTCTGGGGGTTGGGGGTGCAGGGGGACATGAGTGGGGTCCTGGTGGAGGATGCCCCTGGATGCTGGGGAGTGGGGGTGCTGGGAGACATGAGTGGGGGCCTGGTGGAGGGTGCCCTGCACTGCTGGGGGGTGGGGGTGGTGGGAGACATGAGTTGGACATGAGTGGGGGCCTGGTGGAGGGTGCCCTGCACTGCTGGGGGGTGGGGGTGGTGGGAGACATGAGTGGGGGCCTGGTGGAGGGTGCCCTGCACTGCTGGGGGGTGGGGGTGCTGGGAGACATGAGTTGGACATGAGTGGGGGCCTGGTGGAGGGTGCCCTTGGATGCTGGGGAGTTGGGGTGCTGGGAGACATGAGTGGGGGCCTGGTGGAGGGTGCCCTGCGCTGCTGGGGGTGGGGGTGCTGGGAGACATGAGTTGGACATGAGTGGGGGCCTGGAGGAGGGTGCCCCTGGATGCTGGGGGGTGGGTTGGTGGGAGACATGAGTGGGGGCCTGTGTTGCCATTGTGTGGGTCTGACGGACTTGTACTCATGCGCATACTGCTTATTTGTCATGTAATGGGTATTTCCAATTTGAATGGATGTAAAGCTTGGTTGGGTGTTTGGACTGGGGTGGCGTGGCGTGGGATTTGGGTGGGCATAGGAGCCTGGGATCTGGATTGCGATGACGTGTTGGCTGGGGGACATGAGCGGGGGCATGGTGGAGGCTGCCCCTGGATGCTGCTGGGTGGGGGTGCAGGGGGACATGAGTGGGGGCCTGGTGGAGGGTGCCCTGCACTGCTGGGGGGTGGGGGTGCTGGGAGACATGAGTGGGGGCCTGGTGGATGGTGCCCTGCACTGCTGGGGCGTGGGGGTGATGGGAGACATGAGTGGGGGCCTGGTGGAGGGTGCCCCTGGATGCTGGGGGGTGGGGGTGGTGGGAGACATGAGTGGGGGCCTGGTGGAGGGTGCCCTGCACTGCTGGGGGGTGGGGGTGCAGGGGGCATGAGTGGGGGCCTGGTGGAGGGTGCCCTGCACTTCAGGGGGGTGGGGGAGCAAGGGGACATGAGTGGGGGCCTGGTGGAGGGTGCCCCTGGGTGCTGGGGGGTGGGGGTGCTGGGAGACATGAGTGGGGGCCTGGTGGAGGGTGCCCTGCACTGTTGGGGGGTGGGGGTGGTGGGAGACATGAGTTGGACATGAGTGGGGGCCTGGTGGAGGGTGCCCTGCACTGCTGGGGGGTGGGGGTGGTGGGAGACATGAGTGGGGGCCTGGTGGAGGGTGCCCTGCACTGCTGGGGGGTGGGGGTGCTGGGAGACATGAGTTGGACATGAGTGGGGGCCTGGTGGAGGGTGCCCCTGGATGCTGGGGGGTGGGGGTGCTGGGAGACATGAGTGGGGGCCTGGTGGAGGGTGCCCTGCACTGCTGGGGGGTGGGGGTGCTGGGAGACATGAGTTGGACATGAGTGGGGGCCTGGTGGAGGGTGCCCCTGGATGCTGGGGGGTGGGTTGGTGGGAGACATGAGTGGGGGCCTGGTGGAGGGTGCCCTGCACTACTGGGGGTGGGGGTGCAGGGGGACATGAGGGGGGGCCTGGTGGAGGGTGCCCTGCACTGCTGGGGGGTGGGGGTGCTGGGAGACATGAGTTGGACATGAGTGGGGGCCTGGTGGAGGGTGCCCTGCACTGCTGGGGGGTGGGGGTGGTAGGACACATGAGTTGGACATGAGTGGGGGCCTGGTGGAAGGTGCCCGGCACTGCTGGGGGGTGGGGGTGCTGGGAGACATGAGTTGGACATGAGTGGGGGCCTGGTGGAGGGTGCTGGGGGTGCAGTGGGACATGCGTTGGTGGGCAGTAGTGCAAGGTGACATGTGGGTTGGCTGGGGGTCATGGGCATGGTGCATGGGCTGCCTGCGGGACATGTGCAGGGTAGTCCCCTGTGGTGTGGGCCGCCTGCAGGGGCTGTGGAGGGAACACCTGGGAGGACCCACACGTGCAATTCATGTGTGGTGCTCCCCGTGCACCCCTGGAATACACGTACCCTGATGGAATTGCGTGTGATACTTCCCGCGCACCCCTGAAATACACGTACCCTGCTCGTTTTGCATGTGATACTTCCCGCGCACCCCTGGAATACACGTACCCTGATGGAATCGCGTGTGATACTTCCCGCGCACCTCTGAAATACACGTACCCTGCTGCTTTTGCATGTGATACTTCCCGCACACCCCTGGAATACACGTACCCTGCTGCTTTTGCGTGCGATACTTCCCGCGCACCCCTGGAATACACGTACCCTGATGCAATCGCGTGTGATACTTCCCGCGCACCCCTGAAATGCACGTACCCTGCTGTTTTTGCGTGTGATACTTCCCGCGCACCCCTGGAATACACGTGCCCTGATGGAATCGCGTGTGTTACTTCCCGCGCACCCCTGATGTACACGCACCCTGCTGCTTTTGCGTGTGATACTTCCCGCGCACCCCTGGAATACATGTACCCTGCTGCTTTTGCGTGTGATACTTCCCGCGCACTGCTGGAATACACGTACCCTGATGGAATCGCGTTTGATACTTCCCGCGCACCCCTGAAATGCACATACCCTGCTGTTTTTGCGTGTGATACTTCCCGCGCACCCCTGGAATACACGTGCCCTGATGGAATCGTGTGTGTTACTTCCCACGCACCCCTGATGTACACGTACCCAGGACAATCGCGTGTGAAACTTCCCGAGAACCACTGAAATACACGTTCCCCGCTTGGCGTTTGCTGTTTGGCAGCCCTGTGAACTGGTCCAGGGTTAGCGCAGCCCTTTGCGATGATTTGGGAATTTTGAAGGCTTTTCCTTTCGCGAGGGCATTCTTGGGGGCGTAACTGGCGCTGCTGCAGGGTCGCTGCGCCACTCTGCGCCATGGCTGGTTTCAGAGGCTAAAATCCATGAATACGCTGTGCGATGAAAAGGATTCTTTCGCACGCGGCTGGCGCAGTGTATCGCACGGGGACACTGTGCGCCAGCCGCGTGCGCCACTTTTGTGCGAATTTCTATGAATTACCCTGTAAAACTGTTCTTGTGGATTTGTGAAAATTTATTAGTAGAAAGCGAGCAACAGGACAAAACAAACCAACGACAGTACAAGACTGCGAACGCAAGTGAACACCCCCCTCTTCACCGTTCTCTAGTACCCAAAGGAACACATGCATTTCAATGGAAGGTTCAGACAGGGCAAGGAATCATATTGAAACAATGTTACTAGCAGGGTACAAAGCCCCGCCATGCAAATCTTTGAGTCCAGCTGCATTCTCACATGCTGAGACATCAGGGAGGACAGCATAAAGTGATACATTAGTGGAGCTGAATATACTCCCTGCAGCTTAACACATAGTCTGAGGCAGGCGAGCACCCGTACAGTATGATGACTGTTAGTTAAAGCTACCTTTCCTAAGAAAGCAGGAGCCTGACACGCTTACATATGCCAAACGCATCAGAAACGAGAGATATGGAGGCAAGCGTAGCTGCACTCTAGCTGAAGAGCCTTCATTGCAAGGACATGTGCAGTAAAGCCTAAAACATCACCTCGCATGGGCAAGAAACAGTTGTTTAAACATGACAGTTTATAGTACCTACTCAATATTATGATGCAGCAGTATGCAAGGAGAGTAAATTACATTTTCAATCCCTGACTTTCCTCACAATGCCCTCCTATGAGACCTTCACTCCAGTCTCGTTCCATACATCTTTGGGGGAACAAACCTCCCATCAGAACATTATTTCTTCAGTAGCATGATAGTAAAGCACTTAGCCAGTTGGAGGGACTTCAGAGCAAGTGGGGCATACTCGATAATGGAGAAACTTCCTAACCATTGTTGGATTGGGCAGAGTTGGGATTATGACTAGTACTATGAGTACAATCTGACTGATAGATTCACCCAGAGGTCCCAATAGACCCTCAATCCAAGACCCAAATGTCCAGGAACCCTCCAGAATGGCATAAAGGAGGCTTGCAGCATGTTGAATGTGGGTGATGATGTCGGTAATATCATTTGCGTAACTGGGTAAGAAAGTGCCGCACTTACTTTTCACGATTGCGCATACATCTGCTTGTGAGGCAAGGACGGTGTCTAAAGCCATACGGTTCTGAAACGCCATGGTTTGGATGCCTGCTGAAAAGTGTCAACACATATCTAAGGACAAGTTACAGTTGTGTCTGCCCTGTCTGGGAATACCTGGGCCATGAGATTTCAGCTGGTGTTCTCAGGATAATAGAGTCAAAGAGGACGCTGTGGCGTTTGCAATATTCTCTGTAACCGTGACAATAGGGTCAAATGGTCTGTTTTTCTTGAACTCAAGGCCTGATATGAGAGATCCTACCCTAGCAACACAATCGTCGCAGGCAGTGCTTCTCATGGTGCGTGGCTGAGCTGCAAAGGGGAGATTATGATGCAGTGCAGGCAGGACATACCCAATGTAACCACTCCATGCCCAATTAATGGACAGCCAGGGATAAGCTTTGTTTCCACAAATGTAATGGGTCCTGGTAATGCATAGCGTACCTGGATTGGGGAAAAGGTTGAAGGCAAATGTAACATTATTGATCACTACTCTGGAATTTGTGGACAAATAATGACATTTGTTAGATCCCAAGAACAGAAGACCCGGATTGGTGTAACATACAAGGCAAGTTGCCGCAGAGGAAAGATGGAGTGCTGCGGGCTTGGTGTGTCCTTGGTCTGGGGTGGGAAAATTCAGAGGACTGGTAAAACCTTAGTGGGAATGAGTATCTCTAAAGGGTCCTGGGCCTTGTGACTGGGTGACCAACTTAAGATCCAAACCGACATCCCCTAAGTGGAAGGGAGTAGATGCAACAGGGAACGTTGAGGATGGGTCATGAGGCAGATGGACACAGATCCAGAAGTCAGTAAGATTAAAAATACAAGCATGAGAGGTCCACGTGTTTTCACTGCGAACCCAGGGATGTGCAGAGGGACCATTGTGTTCATGACAGGTGGTACGGAAAGCAGCAGTCACAGTGAAATTATAATATATCAGTATTCTGAGAACGATAACCAAAATATACCCAGACATGGTGTAAACTAGAGGCCAATCCTCGAATGTTCAGGTTCAAGAATCGAGTTGGAGCACCAGTACAAAGGTTTGTGGCTAGGAGACAACATTCTGCTCAGTTATCAACGTAGGTGATGTGTAGGGCACAAGGCCAGAGCTTTCACTTCAAAGATTAATAGGCTCTGTGAAGTTGCAGTAAGGTAAAAGTTCCAATTGAAATCGGGCACTGAGTGAAACATTATTTTGTCCATAGTTCGTAATCGAACGGTCCAGCTAAAAGTTCCAACTAGAGATACCAGAGCAATGTGCAAGTGAGGGCCATCAAAACAAAGAGAATGACTAGAGAGTCAACAGTGATGGCATCTACTCATTGCCACTGCACTACCGCTTCAGGTGGTTTCGACATCATTGAGGGGACCATCTGGGGTGAGTGCTCTTTACAGTAGCCACAGGTTCTTTGGAGCTCTTCTCTGAGATCGCAAAGCATACCTTTTGGGGGCTGCATTGGAAGATCCACAGGGGTCAGACACTGAAGGTGGTACGCCAGAAGTGAGGTCTGAATTGGGGTTATTTCCTCCCGGGCTTCGACTGACTGATGAAGGAGCCTTAGCAATAGCTTCCGTAGGGAGCTCACCATGTAGATGAGGTCCAGACGCTGTGGATCCTGGTTGAGCATGTCGGTATACTGGGTGTTTGGGGGCTGTGCCCTCATCCTCTGGGATTGGCCTTTCCATTCCAGCAGCAGCGCTGAAAGGGTCTGAAATCGGCAAACGAGCGGCAGTGTCAATGTTGGAGGAGTCGGCAGTGGGTCTGGAGCCAAGCCGAGGAAGATCGGTTGAAGCAGAGGTGGTGTCATCGATTGGGGTGGTGATCATGCGACAATGTGCTGCATAAATCTAGGCCTGGATCTGAGCATATTTAACTGTGTTGTGCATAGTGAGGAGGACCTGAACAGCACCACCTGGGCTGGAGCGCAGATTTCTGTTGAGCGGTCTTCCCCAGGACACAATCTTCTGGCTGTAAAGGGTGACTTGGCACAGTAACTTGTTCAGGCAGGGTTCACAGACCCCAGGACCTAATATTCTGGCTGTAAAGGGTGACATGGCACAGTAACTGGTTCAGGCAGGGTTCACATACCTGAGCGTGGAAAGCTCGAACAGGTTTAATCAACATGCGACAGTATCGGAGTAAAGGATCATCCTTTAAAGGCACATTTTGGATTTGGAGGGCTGCATTTGCCATTCTCATGGTGGGAGGGGGCCTGTGAGAATTCTCCTGTGCAGACAGTTTGTGTTTATGCTGGGGATTATTGTGCATGGCTAACAGCAAGGGGCAAGGCTTGGGGCCGTTTTAACCAAGTCTCTTTACACACTTTACATCCCCATTGCAGCGTTCTACATTTGCGCTATACTGGGGTTGATAAGCGCCATGGAACTGTTGAGCCATTCCTAGAGCTTTGCACACTTCTTTAGTAACCTGACCAGTAAAATGGGTGCCTCGCTCAATGTCTATACTGAGGGGCAATCCAAATCACGATATACGTTCTACCAACATTTTTGCCACTGTAACAGCGTCTGCCTTTCTACATGGGTAAGCCTCTACCCATCTAGAGAATTTGTCCACTATCGCTAAACAATAGGTAAAGTTCATGCAAGTGGGGAGCTGCATGAAGTCTCTCTGCATGTGCGGACAGCTTCATAGGTACCGCTCGCCCAACATTGTGTCAAACACGTAACACCGTTTTCACAATAAGCTTGAGCCATAGAGGCTAAACCAGAGGCCATCCAGTCTGAATTCAATAGGGTAATCTTAGCATTTTCACCTGAATGGGCTAAGTTGTGAGCTTCACAGACCAGGTAGGGGAGGAGTACCTTGGGTGCCACCAGGCGGCCGTCTGGGGAACACCACAGGGAATCTACTCACAGTTTACAATAATATTCGGTCCAGGGCACCTTTTTCGGCTTATGGGGCTTGGAATTGGAGGATTGCTAGGCTGGAAGGGGAGACGATTGATGACCATGGGACTGCAACACAAACATGAAATTCATTAGAAGCCTGGGGACCGTTTAAGGCTGCTGAGCCATCTGCTAGTGTCTTTCCTTGGGCTGTAAATGACAGAGGGATCATTCCCTTTGCATTAACAATAGCCACAGCTGAGGGAAGTAACAATGTATTCAATAAGACTGATACATATTTTCCATTTAATATTGGGGTGCCTGTGGATGTCAAATATAAACGCTGCCTCCAAAGGATTTCAAAGTCGTGGACAAACCTGTGAGCATACCTGGAGTCAGTATAGATGGTGGCTGATCTAGCCAGGGCCCAGGCACAGGCACGGGTGAGAGCCACAAGTTCAGCGACCTGTTCAGATCTGGCCATGGGCAATCAATGTGCTTCCAAGCCGGCATATAGAATAACCAGAAACCAATTACCCAGTTTCTGGGACACAGACACGAGCCATCCATGAACGGAATCCGATTGGGGTTCAACAGGGGCACATCTGATTAATCAGCTCAGGGGTACATACGGTTGTCGACAATAACCTGACAGCAATGCGGTTCCCCGGCCTACCGGGTTGGCAGCAAAGAAGCAGGTTTCAGGACTGAACATTAGTTCAAAGTAACATTAGCAGCAGTAATGAGCAACCTTTCATAACGGATGAGATGGGAATTTGACACATGCTGTGTCTTTCCTTTAAGCAATATCGACAATACAGCATCGGGAATTGCAATCTTGATAGGATGACCTTGCACTAGTGAGTTTGTTTTTCCTATCAATGGAGTGGCAGCAACAACGGCTCCCAGACATGCTGGGAGTCCTGCAGCTACTGGATCGAAAGCTGTGCCGTGGTAGGAGATGGGCCAATGCTTGTCACCGTGTAAATGAGTCAATACACCTTGAGCAAACCCATTGCATTTGCTGCAACACAACACAAAGGGCTTACTATAATCCGGCACTCCTCAATCCAGGGCCGTTGCGAGTGCTTTCTTAATGGTGACAAAGGCATTTTCTGCATCCTGAGACCATGGGAGGGAGGGGCGGGGGTGTGTGGCCTGAATCATGCATGAGGTTTTGAAGGGGTTTACCTATGGATACATGTCCCAGAACCCACTGTCTGAAGTAACTGACCATCCTGAGGAATCCTCTCCTCTGCTTTCTGGTCTGGGGCTTGGGGACTTTCTGGATTGCTGTAATTTGATTTAGGGATAAATATGTTTCGATCAGCTGAAATTTCATGGCACATGTATCACACACAGGGCAGATACAACTGTAGCTTTTTTTCAACACTGCCAGAAGACTGGCTGCATAATACCCCACCGAGGCGTTTGGAATAGCATTCTCCAAACACAGCTGGACTGCTCATTTTGGTGTACTGCAACTCATAGCACAGAGCAGCAAATGTTTGGGCTGCAGCTGTTTCCAGCTGTCTCTGCATCACGAAGCGGCTAATTTTGTAGCCCCAGCAGCAGCACCCTCTAATCTCCAAAGGGCTGCACACCAGCTCCCTGGAATTGAAGGAACAACCTGGAATCCTCCACCTGCATGGGTCCATTATATTAGGACACCAGGCGTCTGAGCTGACACCTTTCATAGCTTTCCCCTCCTCACCCCAGGTCGTCCTGATGGGGCTGGTCCAGAGAAAACTATCTAGGACCATCTTTTTGAGCCGAAACTCGAGTCAACGATGAGAAAGGACACAGGAATATTATAATTGCTAATATAAGTTATGAGGATGAAGGACTAGCTTAATCATGGTGCCAATCAATCCATAAAACGTAGAAATTGAACACAATTCTGTTTTGTCTTTGTTGTGTTCTACCTTGTTCACATTTTGTCTGTATAGATGTTTGATTGTGGTGTTTCTTATTGTGGTTGAAAGCATGGTATGTGTGTGGTATATATGAGATGTGGTTTGTAGAGGAGTAAAACGAGCAGGTGTAGGAGCAACAATTGTGCTCATGTTATGAATAGATTGGTTATTTTATATTTAAAAAAGTGTGATTACATGTTGAGTTGGGACATTTTGGTATACAAAACTACTTTTGATAATAATAATGTAATCCTTTATAAAAGTTTATCATTATTTTGAGTTTGAACCTGATTACAATTGCAACAGGGCACATTGTTTGTGGTTTTGTATGTTTGAATCCTTTTGGTTTCTCACTGTGCCCAAGCCAGATAGAAGCTTTAGCTCTACCTTGTTTTTGCGTGTCCAGGGAGGCTAGTAGCAGGTCGTCTATGTACTGCACTAGCATCAATCCTTCTGGGAACCAAACGAGTCAAGATCTCTCTTGAAAATTTGGGAGAATAGGGTAGGGCTTTCTACTTATCCCATTGGAAGATGAGTAAATTTATACTGCATGGATTTATGGGTAAATGTGAACAGATTCTGGCTTTCAGGGTCTATAGGTATGGAGAAAAATGCTGAACACAGATCCACAACAGTAAAGTACTTGGCTGAGTAGGGAATGCATGACAGGATGGTAGGGTTAGGTACAAGGGGAAAAGCTGGTTGTTCAGCTGCATTAACTGCAAGCAGGTCCTGTATGAAATGATAAACATCTTTACCTGGCTTCTTTGTGGGCAAAATCGGAGTTTTGCAGGGACTGCATTCAGGTACAATAATACCTTGTTGGAGAAGGGATTCTATTATAGGGCGAATGCCTTCTTGATCCTTTTGGGAAATATGGTACTGAGGTACACATACCAGTGGTTTAGCAGGATTTAGAGTATAGACATAGCGTCATTTGCATGGGTTGACCATAACTTGGCCGTGACTTAGACCCACAGTCGCTGTCGCGAGCATGGAGTGTTGGCCTGGTCTCCCGGGTTCAAATGGGTAATTTTCCTGTAATGCTGCCAAGACCTCTGTGACCGGGGATGTCAATGTATACTTCATCAGGGGAACAGTAAATAGAGCAATTTAGCTTACACAATAAATCAAATCCAGGCAAATTCACAGGAGAACAGAGACTCAGCAATAATGCATGTTGGTCAGAAATTTGATCTAGCATGACAATAAGCAGGGTAGACATAGGATGGGGTATTGGCGTACTTCCTATACCTACAGCATTAACAATTTCATCAAATGCATCATTTGTGGAAACTCAGAGGCTTTTAGTGTGGAGTGTGGTGCTCCTGTGTCAACATACATGGCAGCAGAATCAATTGGTATGAGTGGGGCAACAAGTTCAGAGACCCCTTGGCAATCCAACCATTGGTCTGGTGTGATGTCGGTGGAGGCTGGGACCTAGTCATTCGGCTTCACGCGGTTGGCTGACTGCCTTGACTCATACTTGAGGCCGATGTGAACACTTGGCTTTCCAGTGTCCAAACTCTTTGCAGTAATGACACTGATTACTGTACATATTCTTGTAATAATACAAAAATTGTACTCTGGCACTGGATTACACCGTATCAATTTCAAGACTCAATGATTGAGGGAGTGAACATTAATCCTATGTTTATGAGGCCCTCGAGGAGATTGGATATTTAGCAAACATATTTGGAGGTATATTTTATTTAGCGGGAGAACATTAGTCTTCAACTAATTAACCTTGAATCCAGAGAATTTATTATAATCTTCTATGACTTCAACTGATTTGGGGATATAGATACTAAGAAGTGTCATAAAATTAGGAACTGTACGTGCCTTCTCTTAAACTTTATCCCCTAGATAGGGGCATTGTTCAAGATTCTTATGAGCCGGTGGTTGATGTCCCAATAGACATAAAATGGATTTAAAGGGCAACTACATTGAGCACCCTTGGTGAGGATAGAGAAGCTGGAACCTATGCCGCTGACTGAATCTCAGTACAGCGTAAGGAAGATCAGAAATGCAGATCATGAAACTGGCGAATCCCACCCATTTCAGCAGCGACATGAGATATTTCCACTGTTCCTGAGGGATATCGCAGCAGATGGCACATGTATATTCTTGTCACGGTCGATGATATTACACATCAGTCAGGAACTGTCTGATACGAAACTGCCCTTTACAATGCTGACTTGTTTTGAAGCGATGAAAGACGGCAGAAGGCTGGGTCACTCTGTCAGGATCTTAGCAAACAATTTGCATTCACATTTGAAAGTGGAATCACAAAAGTAATTTTTAAACAGTGAAAGGTCCTCGCTGAGTTTTGCAAAGATAGCCATTGAGGCCTCAAGAAAGATGTATATTTTCTTCTGGTCTGAAGCCTAGGAGTCATACAGAATCAGTAATATGGGAGCCAATTGTCTGTAGAAAGTTTGGAAGAACCGGTGTTGAGGCTGCCCGGCACAGGGGCCTTTACACATGGCAGAGAATTAATAGCTTGGATAATTTAATTCATGGCAACGGAATATTGCATAATTTGAAATTTCTCATTTTGTATCTCTGGGGGATGCAGACCTTACTGAAAAGGTAGCTATATTTGCCTGCGTTGAGGACACCCCAGAAGCCTATAGCTGTTGATAGAAGCTAAAGGCCACTATGGTGAGCTGAGAATTGTCTGTAAAGGGTTAGCCTAATGGGGGAATAATAGTCACACTTGAGTGTTCCTGCTGTGCTTTCATGAACCTAAGATTGCACTGGTGCCCAGTGAAGCCGACAAGTCAGCTTAAGGCTCTTTGCCTGGTTCACAAGGCTGTTTATGGAGCCAACCCTGTCTTTTCTAGTAAACCGACTCCCCTAGGTGGCTCCCAGCCATGGTGTACGCCCCGCCACTGACAAACTGTTAAAAGTCCCTTTATTGTGTAGGGTACTCAGTGGGCACAGGACGTCTTCATATCTGGTGGCCAAAATATGGAATTCTATGTCTCTTTCCCTTTGGGCTGCTTCTGATCTTCTTAGTTTTTGTAATGAATTGAAAACAACTGACAACGCTATCATCTCAAGTATTTCTTGCATGGCTTTATGACTTTGGGATTTGGACATTCGCGCAATTGATTTGCTTTGTCCAAATATGGGTCTATAGTGAGAGTAAAATCCCCAGCTACTATCAGATCATCATTTGAGGTTTCCTGAAGAGCTTTCCCAAAAAAGCAAACAGGAGTCAGGTCTGAGATTTTGAGTAGCAGTAACAATGGTATTCTGAAAATTAAAGGTAGCAGTAAACTATCTTCTGTCATCTGCAAGGTGTGGGTTACTTTAACATTCAGACCCTTCTTGATCAGAATAGAGATACCCCCTTTGTATTTTTTGCTGGAGTCGCCATTGCTGTCGTGATGCATTCACACTGTAACGCCCTCAAGTCAAGTCAAATAACTGTCTTGTAACACACCTAAATTACATGTGTCAAGGTTTATCCCCTTTGAATAAGGGTTGTGAGCCCTTGAATGGTCTATGATATAACTTGTAACCCAATGATGTAACTTTGGGGAACCGCATGGCAGACTGTAAGGCAGAAGAAAAAAAACGTTCACTTTGAGTACATATATATAATGAAACATTGGCGGAAAAGGGTAGTAGAACTAGTGTGACATCTCCCTGTAATCCACGATTCGTTTGTCCAATACATTTGGCAGGCCTGTTAGTATTTGTTCTGCTAAGGGTGCGAAACAGTATAAGAGAAGAAATAAATAACAAAAAAGTCAAAGAGAAGGAGCAGGGGACAGGTAGGAGCTGGTGGCTACTGTAAGGAACTTATGATGGCAACAGTAAAGACAGACACAAGTGATCACAGTTCAAGGCTGTTAATTAAACTGTATGCATGTTGGAAAAAATGCCTAATTTGAACCTAACTATGATGGGAGCAAGCGTCGCCCATCATCTGATAAAAAGGCAGTCCTAGTGGCGTTGTGTCAAATAAAAAGGGCCTATACCTATTGCCAAACCTTACAACTAATACAATAATGGTGTGGAGTGGTTTTCAAGAAAAGAAAGAGGTGTTCACAAATAATATGTCAGGATTTAATAGCCTGGTCCTTCCCCACATTTTGAGCACGGGGTAAGGTGGGATCTTGGAGCACACACTTGGGCATTCCCAGCAGCTCTCTTTCCGCTTATCAGGAGCTTTAATGGGCAAGTCTTTTTTACTAAAAAGTTTCTTGCCTTCGAGGGCATGAAGTATTCAAATAACAAACAAAAGTTCCTTCAACAAAACGTAAATTAATTTCCTTGTTTTACTTAGGGTGAGGATTCTTCAGCAGTAGGTCCCCCTTTTCTGGACGCTGACCCATGTTCCTTGTGGTGTTTGTTGATTGCTTTTCACCCCCCACCCTCCACGGATCATCATCTTCCGGGTTTGGATCCTAAAACAATTCCCATCGATATCAAGGCCTTTGGTTGTTGTAGTTTCACTGACTGTGATGAACTGCTTGGCTCTCCTCTTAACTGGAGTCAAAGCCGGTACCACGGAAGCAGGAGTCTCCCTTGCTCCGGCTGATCAGCGTTGATACGCTCCATGTTCCATTGACATTTGTTGCAGCACACTTGGGCTATTGTCCTCGGTCTTACGATTCCCTCCGCAGAGGTTTCAGGGGCCTGCATTGAAAAGGGCAAGGTCGTGTCTCTCCTTTCAGCCTGTCGATATTCAGTGTCTTTCTCCTCCTCTTGAACTGCCGGGGCTGGATAGCTGTCTCGTTGTGCGGTCTGCCTTGCTGGCACTGTGCTCTCTTGGTCCACCTTTTATCCCTGTGGGCCGTCAGGTGTATATGATTCTCATCAATTGCCGTTGTTTGACTGATTGTTGCATTGGAACATGTCAGGTAAACGGCTTTAGTGTTAGTCTGTTGTATAAAAGTGTTTGTTTAGGGAAGGGGGGCAGTGTTTTCGAATGTCCTACGTGGTAGGATGGGGAAGAGGTATTGAAGGATGCGGATACCGTGTCTCACCCGTCGGTGTCTCACACCCACAGGACCCCCCATCCAGGTGATCCTTCCTCACTAGTCCACCCCAAGGAACTGGATCCTATAGCAATGGCCGTGACCTGGCCACCTAGATGACAGATCCCTGGGGTTTAGCCTTGGAGACACCTTCAGGTTTCTCACACTACCTAAAGTCAGATAGTGGAGATGACCCATGGGGATGACCAACCAGTAGCACGCACTGACCATGGACTATATCCCAGGGTATTTACAGCAACCCTATTAATAAAAGTTAAACATTCATGAGCATAACACAGAGACTGCAATGTATCAAATGGAGAAACGAAAAATATTGTGACCAGCACCCATAAAAATATTCAAACAAGAATTGCCAGGTACTGCCGTGGTGGTGGCCATCGATGATAGCAGCTGCTAAATGGTGTGAGCACTTGGGCATATAATAGCAGTGCCTGGAAAATGCCTAATATTTATACAGAAGCCAAAACTGTTGGCTTTGCTAATGCTTGCTTTTAACAGGACTTCATTCAAGCACACACATAGTGCCTATAAATAGAGTGGCTGAAGGCAGACGAGGTTGACATGTTATTACACCTATAGCAGTTCACAGCTGCAATTAAGTCACTAACTCTCAGAAGACTGCTTTAAAAAACATTGGCAGGCAGTTCAAGCACAACCATTGATGGAAAGGCTTGATAAAGCTAGCTCAAAGATATCCCAGCGGATGTGCTTTTGGCAGGAAGTGGGTGGAATGGCCATTGGGATTAGAATGGCCATGGGCAGTCAATGGGTGGGTAAATAGCCAAACAACACCTACACATGTTGTGTCCATCCTCATGCCATTTCTCCCTATCTGTTATATAATGCAATAGTTTTGGTTTATAGGTGGAGCTTTTGCGCCACCTTACCACCTAATAGCCAAAACTAAAAAGGGTACACAATATCTACTTTAAATGTCTATAAATAGTGAACCTTCATGGCCTTGGAGAAATTGAGATAGGGCAGTGATTCCAAGGGGTCAATCATCTGTAGAGAGGCCGTTATTGAATAGAGAGCATGTTGAAGCTCCACCACCCTACCTGACTCAGAATAAACAAAAATATAAGGTGAGGAAGGACACATTTGAGATTGCTCTTTAAACTCCCAAGGAAATGCAGCTGTCATAAGGAATAACTAGGTGCGCTATACAAGTAGGAAACAGATAGTTTCTAGCATAAAGGAAAAACATAGTGTGCTTTTAAATAGGATAGATTAGGTGACAGGAAAGAGTGTATACAGTTGAGGGACTCATTACATAAGTAGGGCAGAAGATTGCAGGTAGACAAAGGTTGCTGCGTAGACATAGGGAGGGATGGCATATGACAGACATGCACCAGGACTCCGTAGAAGAGTAAATGTGTCCTGCAGAGGACAAAACACGACAGGCAGTTGCCATTTTAAACTGCATAAGCACAGCTGAGAATAAGGTTCTGTAGCTTTAAGAAGGCCTCACAGCAAAGCTCGCTATTCAAACAAATACAGTTGACTGAGAAAATCTGCAAGGGCTGTGATTGCTAGTGAAAAAGAATTTAAAGGCCGTAAGAACCGGAGGGGAGGTTTTTCATGAAGGAACAAGATGCACAAGAAATCAGTATCTTTGGCCGCGAGCGTTCAACCATTTAAATAAATTAGTTACACTAACATGGTAGACAGTGTTTGAAGTCCATGAGATGGAAGGAGCTACCCGGGAAATATCCTAGTAGCTGACAGATTTGTGTCCCAGTGATCGGATAAGTGTAACGAACAAAGCACAGATGCGGCTAAAATAAATAAATGATAATAATAATAAATAAATGAAGAAAGAGGAATCTTAAATGTAAGTAAAGTAAAATAACACAAAACAAAGTAATTCATAATGTACCAGCGACGTAATGGCAGCATTAACATGGGCTGTTTTATTTAATTAAGAACAAAGAGTGATCCACTCATTCCTCTACCCCCACCTGCGTCCATATTTATCCACACCCTGTCAGTTCAAGCATAGCTTGTCCACATGCCAACCTATAAACATGTACCCTTGCCCCACTACAGAAGTAGTTTTAGTGCCAGCCGATGAAATTTAAGAATGGTGATGTAGCACATTTAATGGGATGTCTACCTGGTCGGACCTTAGATAGGGGGTTATCCAATCATTATTATGGGACGTATATGAAATATATGTAGTTTAGCAAGGAGATCTAAAGTACGTTACAGATCGACTACCCCTCTCTAGAGGTCCTGTATGTAGCACAGGGTGGAGTGTAAAGCAAGTTTAGCAAGGAGAGCCAATGAAAAGTAGAGATAGGTTTTTGAAACTTGGTGATCAGGATGACATCAGAAGTGACTCATTTGTATTATATAAATTGCTGTTTTCTGTTGAAACGTTGGATAACCTTGAGTGAGAGCTTGTATGTTAGTCTTGTGTTTGCCTCAGCTTTTGCATATAATTAAGAAAGCTGGGGTACCTTGCATTTTTCATACCACTACTGTGTCGTCTCTTTATTGGCAAATACCAGATAAACGGCTGTGCAGTCTTTTGGGCCCTGATTCACCTCTTTTAGCAGAGGATGGTGTTTTCGGGTTTTTTGTGGATTCTTGGGACCCCAGCTGTTTTTCACTGGGGACAGTGGACAGGTCTGGAGTGGTGGTGTTGTGTAACTGAACAAGAGGTCTGGAGGAGCTTGTTTCGGAGTGAATTCCTACCCCAGTCTTCAACCAGCCGCTGGACGCAGAGGAGAAGCAGGCAGACTGGTGGGGACTGCTGATGCCGGCAACACTCAAAGATCTGTGGATGTAAGCATGTTATGTGTGGGGTAACAGTTGGGGACATTTATTATGTAATATTTAGGATATCCCTGGACAAGGGTCTTGGAAGGCTGTGCAGCAGGGCCCTTGAGGGCCCAACCTCCTTTTGGGGGGGGGGGGGTAAAAGAGATAGAGCGCTAAGGAGAGCCCGGGGGAAAGCCGGAAGACAGCTGTATTTTATTGTGTTGTATTGTGCTTAAATTTATTAAATTATAGATTGCTGGCATTGTTGTATTGTGAGATTCTGTAGAGGTGTTTTTCTTGTGTATTGTGAGCGTAGCAGATAGTATTGTCAGGATGAGACTGATGACGGTAAGTATGGTTTAGATTGTGAGCTGTTATTGTTGGGATAACGTAGAGGCAGGATTGACATATTGAGGCATGGCCTCAGACAATGAAAACTGATTTAATGGTGATGTGTATTTGGAGTAGGGAGGGGATGTAAGCAAGGGGAGGGAGTGAGTTTGTTTTTTGACAGAAGTTCATTTTGATTATTGGTTAACTGTTTATTGTTCATATTGGTCATTTGTTTAGTGCCAAGCTTAGCACTGCTTAAAAGTTGTCACCATGTCAGATACCCCAATAATCTGCCTATGTAAAGCATTGCCTAGATATAGTACCAAAATGACTAAGTATCACAATGAGTGGATAATGAGACTGCTAGCAAGATCTATATGCCATGGCCACGAGAGGGCATGCACTTGAAAGATGTACTCCAGCATATGTGCGCATACTGACATGCCGTACACAAGGGCGAGAAGCTTAAGAACAGGCTAGGTAAATTAGGGCTCTGGAAGGCCTTTGAGGAAGAGACAGAGGGGCCTAAGAAACAATGGATGCTTAATGTGCATGCAGGAAAGCACGAGCAGCCCACAGTGCTGCCACCACCTCCTTTCTCTGAGGAGAGTGCTCATGTACAGCCAACAGTCCCGCCTTTGCAAACTGAGGCAAGCGCTTACACAGACCACAGTACCGCCTCCTTATGAGGAGAGTGGCCCAGCCCCCGGACCATCCCAGGAATATACTACAAGCGGCAACTGTGGGATAAAGTAACCCCAGATATGAATCCCCCGATGAGGAAAGTGATGATAGTAGGAGGTGGACGAAAGTAGTAAAAAGAAAGGCACCATTAGTGTCGATGGAGAATGATGCATTGAACAGCTTAGAGGCACAGCTAAGGGATGAGGAAGAGAATAGAGGGGTATATAGCCTAGAAAAGCAGGTAAGAGAAGCTCTAGAGAGTGAGAGGCATGCAGATAGGTGGGCAAAGGGTGAGAAGCGAACCGATAAGTAATGAAGGTACTGGAGAGACAACGATTGACCCAGAGAAGTGGGAAGGAGGAAAAATATTGCTCAAACTGGATAGGAAAGGCAAAGAAAATAATTATGTGAAGGTAGTGTAGTATGAAGAAAAGAAGGAAGTAGCCTGGGAGCAATTTGGGAGAGAGACACAGGAAGAGATAGAGCAAAAAGCACAAAGTGAGAGAGAGAGGGAATGGAGAGAAGACCATGAAAGGCAAAGAGGGAAAATGGGAGTAGGAGAAAGGGATGAGTATGTAAAGAGACTAAATTGGTAGAACAGGAGAACAACAAGAGAAAAGGAAGTGATAGAAAAAAAATGAGGAAGGAGGGGAGCCAAAGGGTGAGCAGAAAAGTGGGGAGATGGAAGTGGCACAATAACCCCAGAAAGCAGGGGCAGAGACATGTTGCCAGAGGAATTGAGTGAAGCATATGTATGGGAGCCTGCTAAGGGAGTGGGTTTTGATCTCTTACTTGAGGATGACAGGAGTGGAGAAAGTGACAGAGCGACAGATTGGGTAGACATTGATTATGAAGAGGGGAGAGAGGAGGCAGCACAAACCCCACCAATGGATACCACAGGACCAGCAGTAGGAGAGAGTGCAGAAATGCTACGGCTAAATTTAAGCCTATATCCACCCCTCACATCAGTACTACCTATAAAAGAAGACTATAGATCACCATATTTCTTAAGAGACTTGCCAGAACTCAAGCCACACCATAGATAACACAGTGAAAAGGAGAACTCGCACAGCATCACCTTCACGAAAGGAAGGAATAACGCAATCCCTGCTGCTCCACAAGGGATTAGGGCAGCCCTACTATACTCCATGAAACCAGACAGACAAAAATAACTTGATGGGTAAGCTGCCATCACTCACAGCAGGGGCCGGCAACTGGATCTAAAAGCTAGAGCGAGAGACAGCTGGGATAGCATTAGCTATAGGTGGCATAAAAATCCTATTTGCATCCATATTGGGAGACCAGGAGAGGATGTGCGGAAACAAGCAGGCTATTCCATAGTGACAAAACAAAATACCACTAAATATGAAGGGTCACCATTCAATAACTGCAGAGCAATGGTATGGAACGCACTGAGGGTGCTATATCCACACCAATCCGACCAGAACGCCATAATGACTAGATAGATGGGGCCTAGTGAGGACCCTGCTGTCTATATGCAAGACATTAGGGAATGTTGGCGTTTGGAAACTAAAGACTGTTGGGATACAAACATACCAGTGTTTTATCATATTTTATGTCGGGGCATTTCCCAAGAAGTACAGAGACAATTAAAAAAGATTGTGGGGATCGAAATAAGACCATGGCAAGACATACAAGTGACTGATGTCCATCACAATAAGGTAAAGCAGAAGAAGGATCAAAAGAAAATAGAAGAAAGGCAGAAGGAAGAGACAACATTGGTGCAGAAAAAATTATTCAAAATGGTGGTATAAGGAGCGGTATTGACAAATGCAGGAGATGCCAGTAATGGACAGGAAGCTGTCATGCCACAGCAGGGCCTGGGCAGACACTTTGCAGGAAGAGGGAAGATTACTCTTCATCCCAGAGGAGGAAGAAGATTCACTCCCCGAAGGAGAGGATTTTGGTTTGGAGCGCCACAAGGAGGGTTTGGTGGTGGACAGCCCCGCTTTGGAAGACCGGGTGGCCCTGGAGCACTATGCTGGACATGTGGGAATGTAGGGCACATTTCATGAGTGTGCAGAAGTAGAGGAGCAATTAAGCAAGGTGCAATGCAATATGGGTAAAAATGGGGGTGGCATATCCAGCACCCATATGGTGCATCACATCAAAATGATGGTTATTATGACTACACACACCAGATCAGACACAAGCACAGCAGGTGCAACCAGTGCACCAACAAGCCACAGATAGCACCACAACAACCACAGCAGACGCTGATGGCACAGCACCCACAGAATGCAGTGCAATAACAACAAGCAGTGACACAGTGAGATACAAACATTTTACCACAGACACATAAACCCTTTTATCTGGGACAGGGCTGAACATGTATCCCCAATAGGACAGCCCACAGAATAGCTTAATGTGCCCTATCCTATCAGTCACTGCAGACCCTAAACGGAAACCGAGGGTGGAGGTATCTATAGGCGACCGGATTATGTGTCAGAGAGGGGAGATTTCCAATGTTGTGAATATTGATGGACACACAAGGCTTTTCTGGGGCAACAAATATGGTTCCTTTCACTGACAGCTTGCCTGTGACAGTAGGAGACCAGTCGGTAGCTATCCCATTTCTGTATTCCTGGAAGACACCTGTTAACATATTGGGAAGAGACCTTATGGCCAAATTCAACATCATTGACAGAGGATGGTGTAATATGCTGTACACCAGGCATACATTTGCAGATAGTGAAGGAATACATATATATGGGCAAAAAGTACAGAGGGGAGTACCAGTAGATCCTGAATTTTTTTTCTATGGGGTACAAGTGATGTTAGCATGGCTTCCCCGCATTAAGGGACGGACAGCTATTGAGACTACCGACAGACCATTTTATTCAGAGCACAGATACCTACAGGTGTGACTGAAGGGAAACTGGTTACAATTGAGCTAGAGAGGGCTGTAGTGAGGGAGGACAGAGTGATTTTACACAGCACCGATGAGGAACGGGTGAGTTGGTGCGCAGTATTAGCACTTGACGCATCACACAGACTGACCCAGCAGACAGATGACGAGTTGTTTGACTATAGTGACTCTGATGATGAGGTATTGTTTGAGATAGGTATACAATGTCAATTGAGAGTAGAGTATACAGAGGTGCCACAACAAATAATGCTAGCTAAAAAAGTACCATCATATATGGAAGAAGATTTGGAAGGGTGCCCAGCACACTATGGACGACCAGTCCATATGATGAGTGGTTGTTAAAAGGGATTGGAGCAGTAAAAATGTAATTGAGGAAGAGTGAAACAGTATCCAACGTCCAAAGAAGCAGATGATGGTATCTATGAAAATGTGTTTTTTTTCGGTATACCCCTTCATGAAGATTTGCGGTATTTAACCGTATTCACCTGTAGAGGAGTAAGCATGGTGCATTGTTGTCTCCCACAGGGGTTCAGTGAATCCCCCAGTGTGTTTAATAGGGTGCTGCAGATGGATTTGCAAAACATACAAACTCCCAGTGCCATTATACAATATTTAGAGGATTTGCTTGTGTGCAGCAACTCTCAGGAACCGTGCAGAAATGACACAGTGCAGCTATTGACATTGTAGAGGTGGTCCCGGATATGGCCTGCACTCCAGTTACCCATTTTGAGATACCAGGAACATACTCGCCAAGAAATGTGACATATGAGGAGCAAATAAACCAACAGAGAGCAGCGCTAGGGCTCTGCCCAGTGCCCATCAGAAGAGCAATACCTGTTGACGTGCCTATAACCAACGGGTGGGCAGCACGGTACCCGTTGAGACAACCGTACCAGCAGTTGACATGAAATGAAGACTACTTACAAACTGTCCCCGAAGAGACCCAAAGGGCCTTAATGGAAGGCGAATGTTGACGACACAAGGGCCTTGACAGGCGTACTAATGAACAAAACGACAAGCAAAGAACGACACGTAAAGACGAAATATAAGGAATAATGGTGTAATGGACTTAAAAGAAGAATCGATGTTGCAACACAAAGAACGTAACCATGTGTTGTGACTTGACTGTCGTGTAGTCAGGAGAGACCTCTGTCAACAAGTGCCGCACAGGGAGGAGCAAAAAGACTCCCTGTGCAACCCTTGAGGCCACAGGTGGGAGATTTTCTTCCTCCGGAACCGCAGACCCTCAGAAACCCCGGACCACTGCAAAGAAAGCACCGGTTAAGTTATGCGCCCAACAACCACCACTAGTCAATACAATAACAAGTTGGAACAGTCTTACCCAGTGGAGTTACTCCGGTATACCTATGGGGTTTTTCCAGGATTCTCCAGAACCCTCCCTATCAGGGAAGTATTGCCAGAAGGTCCAACGTACTTGAGATGGAACGGGCCCACCCGTTGTCAAAGTTCAGAACAAGGACCAGTGATCGTAGTGCCAGGGATGAAGAAGACGAAGTCCAAAAGCAGTCTGTGGTTTGTGGCCGGTAGTTCCAAAAAGACAAAGCCAAGGAGATCCAAAAGCAATTCCGTGAAGCAGTCCAAGATTGGTATCCGGGTATTCAAGAGATCAGGTACGTAGCGCCGAACAGTGTCCAAGGATTTAAACAGCTGTGAAGCGCCGGTTGCACCGACGCGGCCGTTTAAATACTGGCGCTTCGCTCCCCATCTGGACACGTGACCAGCAGCCTCCGGTCACGTGATCTGCTGCCACACGCGTGCGTACCTTCCGGGTTACGTGACCAACAGCCTTGTCTTGGGAACGTGAAGCATTCTTGGAATGCGGAAGTGCGACTGCACGGAGTCGATCCCTCAATCTCCATGGGAGATGCCAGTGAAGCGGGCGCCGTAGCGGGCGGGTTGCAAAACGCTGGGGACCATGTGGTGGCAACCTAAACGAGGAGGATACTGGTAAATCCCGGAGCTGGGCATGAGATCGGGAGGGGTTAGACACCGTAGAGGGGGAACTGGGAAACCTGTTGTGATCCCTGTGAGTCGTGACAGAGCCCCCCCCCCAAAGGCCCATGACCCCGTGGGCAGGCAGGATTGTCCCGATGGAACCGGGCAACCAGACGGGGGGCGTGGACGTCCACGGCAGGAACCCAAGACCGCTCCTCAGGGCTGTAGCCCGACTAGTACACCAGATACTGAAGGGAACCCCTAAAGACCCGGGAACCCAGGATCGCAGAGACCTCATACACGTCAGGGGAAACCAGGGAGACCGGGGCCAGAGGGGGCACGAAGCCGCGTGGGAGCAGGACAGGGCTTGAGAAGGGAGACATGGAAAACAGGGTGAATCCGCCAGGACCTCGGGAGAGCCAGCTGATAAGCTACAGGATTGAGAACCCGGGACACCAGATAAGGACCAACAAACCGAGGCAGGAGTTTCCTACACCCTACCAACCGCAGGTGTCGAGTGGACAGCCAGACGCGCGACCCCACGGCATACGGCGGGGCCAACACCCGCCGCTTATCGGCCTGCGCCTTCATGGATGCCTGGGCCTCGAGGAGATGGGTCGAGGTCTGGGCATGGACGGAGGCCAGGTCCCTGACACAGGCAGCCGCGGCCGGGTTAGCAGTGGAGGACAAATCAGGGATGGGTAGGACACGGGGATGCTGACCGTAGAGTACATAAAAAGGGGAGAAACCAGTGGAAGAGTGGACAGAATTGTTATATGCGAATTCCACGAGATGCACCACTCGCAACCAAGACGCCTGTTGCTGCAGGGTCAAACAACGCAAGTACTGCTCAAGGGTCTGATTAAGCCTCTCGGTTTGACCATCCGTTTCAGGGTGGTAAGCCCACGAGAAGCGTACGTCTATACCGAGCAGTTTGGCCATTGAACACCAAAAGCGAGATGTGAACTGCGAACCCCTAACTGAGATGATGACTGACAGAAGCCCAAAGAGACAAAAGACGTGAACAAAGAAGAGCTTGGCCATGGCAGGGGCAGTGGGTATTCCTTTACAGGGAACAAAGCGGGCCATCTTGGAAAACAAATCAATAACCACCCATAGAGTGTCAAAGCCCTGGACCCGAGGTAGATGCGTCATGAAGTCCATGGCCACGGTGTGCCAGGGCCTGGGGGGAACGGGCAACGGGAGAAGGAGACCCACAGCGCGACCCCTACGATGTTTGCAACGTGCACAGATGGCGCATGTGTTAACGTAGCGCTCTACATCTTTCCTCATGGAAGGCCACCAGCACCATCGTTTGAGTAATGCCAAGGTACGGGATTGACCGGGGTGTCCGTGCACATGGGCATCGTGGGATCATTCGAGCGCCATGTTGCGAGTATCCGTAGTGGGCAGGAACAACCTATCCGATACAAAGGGCAGGCCGTCATGGTACACGGGATCCCATTCGGATAGCCGATCGGGGTGTAAGATAACCCATTTTCGTATAGCATCAAGCAAGGGCAAGGATGGGGTGCATAGACACACTACCTTGCCGCAGTCCAGGAGAGTGTCGGGTAAACAGGTAAGGCCACGCCCCCAGGGGAACGAGACAGGGTGTCAGCCTTTCCGTGAGCTGAGCCAGAACGGTGCTTGATAACGAAATCGAAGGCAACAAAGAACAAGTGCCACCGGACCTGCCTGCTGTTGACACATTTCAGGGAGGCCAGATCTTGCAAGTTTTGATGGTCGGAGTACACAGTGACCTGGTGCTTAGCACCTAATAGATGATGCCTCCAAACACGAAAAGCGTCCATGACTACTAAGAGCTCCTTTTCAGTCACCGTATAGTGGGATTCAGCGTCAGTGAACTTGCGGGAGTGAAAGGCCACAGGGTGAAGTCGGCCAGAGGAGGGGCATATCTGTGACAAAACCGCGCCTAGAGCGAAGGAGGAAGCGTCAGCCTCCACGATGAAAGGCAACTCTGGGTCTGGATGCTGCAGAACGGGTGCGGTGGTAAATGCTGTTTTCAAGGCCTCGAAGGCATGTTGATGTGTGTCCGCCCATGAGAAAGGAGTGCGGGGGCTGGTCAAAGAGGTGAGAGGAGCCACCAGAGAAGAAAACCCCGAAATAAAGTGCCTGTAAAAGTTAGCGAAGCCAAGAAAAGATTGCAGTTCTTTCAGGTTTTTTGGAACAGGCCAATCCAACACGGCCCGTACCTTGGAAGCGTTCATGGCCAGCCCCCCAGGAGTGATAGAGAAACCAAGGAATTCCACAGAGTCAGTATGGAACAGACACTTTTCTGGTTTGGCGAAGAGAGAGTGTGCCTGCAAGCGAGAGAGCACTTCACGTACGTGCTGTACATGTTCACTCAGGTTCCGAGAAAAGATCAGAATGTCGTCTAAATACACCACAACGAACACGTCCAGGATATCGGAGAAAATGTCGTTCATGAACCTCTGGAACGTGGCCGGAGCGTTGCATAAACCGAAGGGCATTACTGTGTATTCATACAACCCGTAGCGAGTGCAAAAGGCGGTCTTCCACTCAGCGCCCGGGCGTACACGAACCAGGTTGTAAGCCCCACGCAGGTCCAATTTGGTGAAGATGGAGGCGTGGGAGAGACAATCGAGCAGGGGCGTGATCAAGGGTATGGGATACCTATTTTTCACTGTGATAGCATTAATCCGTCTGTAATCTACGCATGGACGTAGATCGCCCTCTTTTTTGGGGACAAAAAAAATGGGACTAGCAGCTGCAGAAGTGGAGGGGCGGATATGACCTAAGCGGAGGGCCTTTTGGATATATTCTTTCAAAACCACATCTTCAGCGGGTGAAAGGGAGTAGATCCGACCCGTGGGAATGACGCTGTCGGGTAGCAGATCTATCGGGCAATCATATGGGCGATGAGGCGGGAGTGCTTCTGATGACCCCTGATCGAACACTCCCGTGTAGTCTTGGTACTGGGCCGGTACAGATGTGGAAACCAGGCCAACTGTGTGGTGCCCTCCCGGGGAACCCGAGGCTGTGGCGTCCCTGATGGTCAAGTGAGCAATGGAACCCAGAGCTTGAGCGGGGGTAGCGTCCCCGATGTTGGCGGGAAGGCAGAAATGATGACATAGATCGGACTCGAAGTGTACTAATCCAGCCTTCCAGTCTATGAACGGGTTGTGCTCCTGGAGCCAGGGTATCCCCAATATAAGACCGAACTGGGGCATCGCGATGAGATGGAAGCTCAAGGTTTCGTGTGGATTGACTGGATTGTCACGAGCATCGGGCCGTTTGTTGTTTGATAGGTCCGGATATCAAGGCGGTGCCGTCAACCGCATGTAAAGGTTCGGGTAAGGGTTTGGCCAGGAGCGGTAGGTTGAGGGAATGCGCAAGGGTGATGCCGATGTAGTTACCCGTGGCCCCAGAGTCTATGATGATGGTAACAGGGTGTGAGATTCCGGGCGTGGGCTTGATAACTGCTTGTACATGGATTGGCCTGATGCGACCAAAAGCAGGTGTGGCGTTCGGGGTAAGACCAGAGGTGCTCGACCCAGCCCCCGCGTCTAGGGTCGAGCGGTCCGAAAACCAGAGAACTTGAGTTTGGGTCTGCGTGGACATTCCTTGACATAGTGCCCTGTGAGCCCGCAATAAAAACAGGCGTTGTCTGTCCTTCTACGCTCTCGTTCTGCTGGTGTGATCGGGCTCCGTATGCCCCCTATCTGCATGGGTTCAGGAGTGGTATTGGGGTTAGCTGAGGCACCGGGCAGTGGAGGAAAACCTGCTCGGCTCTTCGTTCTGACCGCCGGGCGTCTACCTGTAAGGCTAAGTCCACTATGTCTTGGAATGCGGTGGGTAGCGAAGGAACAACAGCAAGAGCATCCTTCATGGCGTTGCTCAGGCCCCTGTAGAACACAACAGACCTCTTGTTTTCGGGCCAAGAGGTTTCTGCTACCAACTGATTGAATCTAGTAATATACTCGATCAAGGAGCCCTTCCCTTGCCCCAGGTCCAGGAGTTCTAAATCACAGGACTGTACTTTATAACGAGTGTCGAACACCCTTGACATTTCCGTAATCAAGAGGTCGAAGTCATAAAGGGCAGGGTTGTCCTCCTCCAGGAGGGGATTGGCCCAAGCGGCAGCTGTACCAGCTAAGTGGGAGAGTCTGGAAAAGCCCGGGATCTGCACAGTAAGTGTAGCTTACATTGGTTCAAGAAGGTCCTGAACTTACTGGGGTCCCCATGAAACCTTTCAGGAGCCGCCAAGGGGAAAGGGGACGGTAGTAACACTGGTATGGGACCCTGGGATGGCGGGACAGGAGGAGGCGTGGGCGGTGAAGTCGATGGGATGTCCCCAAATTCAGTATCGGGAGGCAAGGGGTATCTGGTGCTTTGGTTATTGTCCAGGCGCTGGTGTATGGCAGTGGTGGCTGCGGCCATATCAGTACGTAACACGGTTATGGCTTGTACCATAGCAGCCAGGGATTCATCTGCGGCCCCCTGCATGACTACATGACAGGTTGGCTTCACAGTCTGTTGTGACTTGACTGTCGTGTAGTCAGGAGAGACCTCTGTCCACAAGTGCTGCACAGGGAGGAGCAAAAAGACTCCCTGTGCAACCCTTGAGGCCACAGGTGGGAGATTTTCTTCCTCCGGAACCGCAGACCCTCAGAAACCCCGGACCACTGCAAAGAAAGCACCGGTTAAGTTATGCGCCCAACAACCACCACTAGTCAATACAATAACAAGTTGGAACAGTCTTACCCAGTGGAGCGGTGAGGTACTCCGGTATACCTCTGGGGTTTTTCCGGGATTCTCCAGAACCCTCCCTATCAGGGAAGTATTGCCAGAAGGTCCAACGTACTTGAGATGGAACGGGCCCACCCGTTGTCAAAGTTCAGAACAAGGACCAGTGATCGTAGTGCCAGGGATGAAGAAGACGAAGTCCAAAAGCAGTCCGTGGTTCATGAAAAGACAAAGCAAAGGAGATCCAAAAGCAATTCCGTGAAGCAGTCCAAGGTCGGTATCCGGGTATTCAAGAGATCAGGTACGTAGCGCCGAACAGTGTCCAAGGATTTAAACAGCTGTGAAGCGCTGGTTGCACCGACGCGGCCGTTTAAATACTGGCGCTTCGCTCCCCATCTGGACATGTGACCCGCAGCCTCCGGTCACGTGATCTGCTGCCGCACGCGTGCGTACCTTCCGGGTCACGTGACCAACAGCCTTGTCTTGGGAACGTGAAGCATTCTTGGAATGCTGAAGTGCGGCTGCACGGAGTCGATCCCTCAATCTCCATGGGAGACGCCAGTGAAGCGGGCGCCGTAGCGGGCGGGTTGCAAAACACTGGGGACCATGTGGTGGCAACCTAAACAAGGAGGATACTGGTAAATCCCGGAGCTGGGCATGAGATCGGGAGGGGTTAGGCACCGTAGAGGGGGAACTGGGAAACCTGTTGTGATCCCTGTGAGTCGTGACACCATGAAAGAATGATGAAAATATGCAACTGGCTAAATGCCTGTAAATAGACTTTGAACGCAAGAAGCTAAGGAAACTGTACTGCTTGTAATGCTTAGTAGAAGGATAGAGCGGCAAGCGCCAACTATATATCTACCTCAAGAAGCACATTATACAAGTGCGACTCCATTTTAAAAAAAGCAGAATTAAGCCTGGATGGTGGAGGACAAACAGGCCAGGATTCAGATACTAGCTCAAAGCCAGACGAAAGAGCAGAATTGAAACTCAGAAGATGCAGCTCATGCCTAGGAATTCGAGGTCAACTCCAGGAATGGAGGAGAGCGGCAACTTCGAATGAACAAAACTTAAGAGCATTGCAGCCAGCCAGTGAAGGTCGAGATAAAGAGGCCCAGGCAGGTGGCGAGGCTAAAGGAAGAATCAAATACACAAATAGAGGGAAAATGAAGCAGATTCACAGTAAACTAACACGTGACCAGCCAAGCGCGAAGAGGTACCAACGTCTGATGTCACCCAGAACCCGAGGATGCCATAACTTTTCCTGATAAGATGCTACAGTTTCGAGGCCATCCACAGCCAACTAATTGACACATAGCCCTAAGGTACTGATTGAAGGAAGGGATGGAGGGTGAATCTTGGGAAACACTGCATCTGGGTGTCCATTCTGCATGCTGCTAATTAAAGTGGAGATTTATGTCTCGGGGTGTAAACTACCCAATCACAATGGACCAAATAATCTAGGGTCCTATAGCAAGTAGAACCAATGAGACGTCGTACGTTTAGTGACGTTGGTCAAGAGTAATGTAGAGGGATGGGCGTAGACGCCCACCCAATAAGAATTATTCAATCCTCACACTCTGTTACTATATACAGATATAGCACCTATATTTAAGTTGCCTTTTCTAACCAATAGAATTGCATGACAACTTTGGAGTGTTACACATCAATGGTGACGAGAATGTTCTATAACTATGGCTGTTGGAATGAAGAAGGAGAGTGTTTAAAGCGAGACGGGCGATCGCATCACTGTTGATTTCCATTTGTCTCCCTGTTTTTTGTACTTGTCATACAACAGACCTCCCTTTGCCAAACCATCGACTTGTCCTTATTGATTGGTGTTGGAGTAAGATAATCCTGCACCCCATGCTCCTCAAGGTGCAGCTATCTCGTCTTAAGGTGCCTGAGGGTGAGCTCTGATTCCATGGGCCTGCCAGAGGTCGCTCCACCCTCTTGTACACTTGGTAGAGGTGAGGATGGTTATGACCATCAACTATTGAATATTGATTATTGATAAGATACCTATTGACCGGCGACACAAAGTAAATCTTGGTCTTCAGAAGTATCACGAGTCCTTCGCCATTTTGGCCGAGTAGACTGAAGCTTCCCTTGGACAATGATAGTATAAACGTGTCCAAAAAACTGCTGTGGCTTTGAAGGCACCCGTTTTACAAACATAAACCCTTCCATTCCTACGGGCAGTGGAACAGACGAAAGACCAAAAAAGGCAGTAACGCAGGCGGTGATCCCGAGGGTCCAGAGAGGAACGATGCGAGCAGTGAGTGAAACAAAAAAATGATGCTTTGGCAAATGTCTTTAGGAAATAGAACAAGTAAGAGAAAAGGTAATGGAGGGAGGTGGAGAAAAACAAAATAGTCAGAAGTAGATAAGACTGTATATATATATAAGGGGATAATGACTCTATAATAATTGAATAAAATAATGAATACTGGGGTGGACACCCAAGAAGAGAGGGGATACCGGGGTGAACACCCGAGATAAAGAGAGAGGATACCGGGGTAGACACCCGAGAAGAGAGAGGATACACCTCGTTCCTGCGCTTTAATATAGCGTTCCGAAGAATAGTGAACTCATAGTCCCGCATAATAGGGAAAGACTAGGCTACTATGACGATTAAAGACGTCGTAAAAGGAGTTTGTTTAAACTCCATGTCGGGGTATTGATTAGAAGGCAGAGACATCTGTGTCCAACTGGTGTCTGTCTAGTCTGTTTGATGTTTGTCGTACATGTTATATTGATGTGTCACATGTAAGGAAATTTGTCTCTTGTTGTTTGAAATTGATCAAGGGATTTTACGTGATTCTATAGTGGAGAGGGAATCGCACATGAATTGATGTTCTTGAGTAAACTGGTGATATAAAAATTTGGCGAGAAAAGATTGGATTGGAGCTTGCGGTATTGGTGCTCGCTCATATTATAAGGAGTGGTGAAGTTACATGGAAGTATTGTTAGAGACAGGCATAAGCATGGAAGATATTACTCCACTAGCACACTTATGTAAATAACTGCGTAAACATGCACCCAAGCTTAAAAAATACAGTACCGAGTGAGTTAAGGGTACCGCCCACAAGATGTTTATGCCGTGGTCACTGAACAGGTCCTTATCTAAAGCCGTCTTACAACACATGATGACTTATTTGCAGGCCACATATACAGGCAAGAAACTAGAGAAACGCCTAGCTGTTCTAGAACTTTGGAAAATGTTCGAACAGTCGAAGGATGAAGAACCACCTGCTGACTGGATATTAAACGTATGCATGGAGGGGGGTGAGACGCCTACCATGCCACCTGCCCCGCCCGAATTAGAAACCGAGGGAAGTAAGCCTGAGGGACTCTACCCATTAACGGAGCTTAAAGCAGCCACAGGGTACAGCAACCTTGCATATGAGTCACCTACGTACAGTAGTGATGACTATAAAGGGATGGATCAGGAAAATAATCTTACCTCTGCAGTCCAGAGGGACAAGGAGCGACAGGATGATGAGAGGAGGGACCAGGCACAGATTAGTGCATCTCTCGATAAAGAGAGAGAGGGATAGAAGTGGAAAGGAAGTGAAGACAGAACGGATGAGATAGCATTTGCAAAAGACGAATGGCTGGGAGGACAGATATTGTTGAAACTCAATGGTAAAGGAAGTGATGATGTGAGACCGAGAGAGAAGTCTGATGAGGCACAGAAAAAGGGAAAAGGAGAAGGAAAGGGAGATAAGGGACGAGAGAATAAGAAGGAAGGATAGGCTGAGGCGAGAACAGCTATATCAGGAAGAGCAAGGAAAGCAGCTCGATCGCAAACAGAAAGCAGCCTGTGACTAGTACAGATAGAATCAGAAAAGGTTGGAAGAAGAGCAAAGAGTACGTGAAAAAAGAATAAAGAGACGAGAAGATGAGGAAGTTCGAAGAGCAAATGAACGTAGAAATGAAAGGAGAAGGGAAGAAGATAAGGTCAGAGAAGAAGCGAGGAAGCGCAAAGAATTTGATGATGATATTGAACGTAAGCGTAGACAGAGGGCACGCGATCTCGAATATCTGGAGCAGGAAGTTAAAAAACCCAAACCTGTTGCAGAATGGGAAGACATTGAAGAATTTCTTCCTGCGTACGATTCAGTACCAGGCACTAGTGGGGCTAATATTGAGGATGACTTCGACACCAGAAGCATCGGGGAAACGATCGACAAAGTATATGATGAAATGGGGTTAGAACCAATATCCCAAGGGGAAGAGGAGCGCTTGGAAAGCACTCAGCTGTATGACACTGAAGACGTCACCCCAAGTAGTGGAGACTGCCCCTGGATAGGCTAGAAATCAGTAAGAACGACGATGACGCAAGGAGTTGCGTGAATTGGGAACAATCAGTGTTCGACTCCGGAGAGGAGACGGAATGTGAGACCAATGAAGAAGGGAGACGGCTCGAAAAGCGGCTCCCAAGGGACAAAGGGGTACAATGGTCAGATGCTAGCGAGTCCGCACCGATGGCATCAGACTCTGTCGCGCAGTCTGACCAGCATGAAGGAACACCCCATGGTCAGAGGGGGGTGTCGGCACCCGCTATATAGACAGGTTGAGGACATTGCCAGGCAGACGGTGATGCAGGAATGTTACCCCAGCGATAGACAGAAGAGCTAAGGGGAAGGAGAAAGAAGGCTGCGCATTCCAATTTCCGCTGTTAGAAAAGGTGAGAGCAAGACCGCAATATATTCCATGGCCACACATGGATTGAGAGAACTTGAAAAACAAGCTTCCAATGCTGACATCGGGAGCTGGGAAGTGGATACACGAGTTAGAAAAGATGACAGGGGGTGTCACGTTAGCTATAGGGGACATTAAAGGTCTCCTGATTGCCATACTCAGTGAGAGAGCAGACGATGTATGGGCACGGGCTGGGTACCCTGGTGTTACCATAATTAACACTGCCCACGACGGAGCGCCATTCAACAATTGCAGAGCAGCAGTATGGAAAGCGCTATGAGTGCTTTACCCAGACTCCTCCGATATATGGGAGCTATAATGACTCAAAAAATGTAGGCGTCAGAAGATCTGTTGATTTATGTCCAGAATTTCCAAGACGCATGGGTGCTCGAAATGCATGAATCTTGGACGAAGTCTATACCTGTATTTTATCACATATTGTGCCAGGGATTGCCAGAGCCAGTACAAAAACAGCTTAAGAAATTGGTAGGATTTGAGGCTAAACCTTTGGCTGATATACAGTTGACTAGTGCACATTACTGTAGGTTGTTAAAAGAAAAGAATCGGAAAAAGGAGGTGAGGAAGCGAAGCTGGTGCAGAAGAGGTTATCAAAGTATGCTCTTGAAGGAGCCATGCCGACCAGCCCAGCCGAACAGAACGTACAACAGGTGGCTAACCCACAGCAGAACAACCAGGGTTTCATAGGACAATACCCAAGGCGAAGGGGATTTAGAGGAAGAGGATGACAGAGTAATCAGGGAGGTTTCCAGAGTAATCAAGAAGGCTTTCAAAACGTGCAGATGGGCAGTCCAGATATGTCAAATGGACAAATAGCCCAACCACCGCCAGTGTGTTGGCTGTGTGGTTTGACAGGGCATTTGGCACACTCGTGCAGAAGCCAAGGCGAGTGACAAAATGGCCAAGGAATGGGAGCAGGCACAGTGAATCCGCCTGCAATCTCCCAACAGGGCGGTGCACAGAATCACACAGTGCAGCAGCAAGCACCAAGCAGGGTGCTCAGTAGGGGGTTCAACCCCTTAGCATGGGGAATTTGCCAAAAGGGCAATTTCAACAGGCACCACCACAAATGTCTCAGGGCACAAACTCTGCTAGGGGAGGCAACCCCGGTAATGGAGAAAATCCACAAGTGTACAGTAGACCGAACTTATACATGAACTAGGACAGCTCACTGGGAACCCTGATGTGCTCTATCCTATCAGTGACAGCAGACCCTAATAGGAAACCTAGGGTGAATGTCGCCATAGGGGGTAAAGAATATTCCTTCTTAGCTGACACGGGGCAACACGCTCGTGCATACGAGAAGGAGAGTTCTCCTTGTCTGGCGAGGCTATAGATACTCAGAGTTTTACAGGAGCTCACAGTCGAGTTCCCTTCACAGACGCACTCCCAGTATCCATAGGGGAATGCAAAATTAATGTACCTTTGTTGTATTCGTGCCAGACCCCAGTAAACATTTTGGGTCGAGATTGAATGACAAAATTGAATATGACCATCTCGTTTACATAGGAGGGCATAGTATGCTCTACTCCGGGAATGCATTAGTCGAACGTGTGCGATATAATCAGAGCCTAGTCAGGACACAGAGCCATGAGAGCTACACCGCTGGAACCTGAGGTTTCCGCATATGCATACATGTACTTATGGCGGGATTACCAGGCCTTGCAGACAAGGTCAGGAGAACCCCTGACTAATTTCTATTCAGGCCGAGAATACCAATGCATGAAGAGGAGGGACAAATATTTTCCTTGATGATACATGCTGCAGCAGTGCGGGGTAGGATAGCATTATTTGAAGGCTACGATGATGAAGGAAGACAATGGTGTGCGATTATCGCCATTGAAGAAGGGTATCGAGTGACTGACATCACTGATGATGATCTGTTTGAAGAACAACCAGACTCAGAAGAGACAAGGGTGGAAGTGAGTCTCATATTTTGGGTAAAAATGATTAAAAGAGAAGTGCCTCAGAGAATGACGTTGGCACTGGTACGTCCGGAATACTTTGATGACGACATGGCCCAAGTGCCTGTCTCAGTATGGACCACAGGACCATATGACATTGGCCTCCTGAAGGTGGTGGGAGAAGTGAAAATTAAATTAAAACCAGGAGCAATTTTACCGAGAGCGCGACAATATCCCATGTCCAGAGAGGCGGATGAAGGGATCGCGAAGACAATTTCCGCCATGATGGATCAGGGCATCCTAGTGACATCAGAGTCACCCTGTAATACAGTGATTTATCCCGTCAAGAAATGAAAAGGAGGATCTTGGCGTTTAATCCAAGATTTAAGAGAATTACACGACATTGTTGAAGCCAAGTTCCCTCTAGTCCCTAATCCATCTACAATCCTATCTAACATACCCATTGAGGCAAAATATTTCACGGTGATTGACTTGAAAAATTCCTTTTTCTCAATCCCATTGCACCGTGACTCTCAAGATCTGACGTCATTTACATTCAGACAAATGCGTCTGAAAAGAACGAGGTTGCCACAGGGGTACTGTGAGTCCCCGTCCATATTTAACAGAGTCCTACAGATGGACCTAAGCAATATTGCAGTGGATAGTGTCGTCTTGCAGTATGTGGATGACATCCTAATCTGCAGCACCACTGAAGAGCACTGACCATACTGGCTGAGAAAGGATATAAGGTTGATAAGAAAAGCTACAGTATTGTCAACAAGAAGTGCTGTACATAGGCCAACTCATCTCACATGAGGGAAAAAAGGTGACCCCGGAAAGGGCTGAAGCTATCATGAACACGCAAAACCACTCACGATAAAGCAGATGCAGAGCTTTTTAGGCCTATGCAATTATGTTAGAGCATGGGTCTTCGATTACAGCTCGTATACTAAGCCCTTGCTCCAGGCCCTGAAGAAGGCCCAGATGACAAAGGAAAAGATTGAATGGACCGAGGAAATGGAAAAGGGGTTTATGGAACTCAAGAGAGCAATTTGCACGGCTCCAGTTCTCGGGATTCCTAATTACGCAGAGGAATTCTACCTATTCTCACACACAGATGGCAGCGTTATGACGGCAGTACTCGCTCATACAAGCGTTGGGGTATAAGCCCCTGGCGTGTTACAGTGGGAGCCTGGACCCAGTCATGAGATGCCACTTCCCATGCGAACAAATCTTAGCTGCCACAGCGTTCACCATAGAGAAGGCGACAACCATTGTAATGGGATGTTCCATGACGTTATACGTCGAGCACTCATTGTTTGCCATCTTAGAGAAACCAAAGGCTAGGTTGACATCTCAAAGAGCTTCCGCCTATGAAGTGATCATATCTAATCCATCGATCAAAATAGTTTGATGTAAAACAGTGAACCCAGCTACGTTCATAGCTGAGCCAGTCACTGAAGGAGAGACGATACATGATTGTGCAAACTATGAAGAATTTTATGAGAAAATTCCCAGAGTGAAAGAAAATGCCCTGGCGGGAGGTGAGATCGTTTTTATTGATGGTTCTTCAAGAATCGACCAAGAAGACGGACAAAGATATACAGGCGTTGCTGTAATGAAACACATAGCAAGCGGGGAATTTCAAGTACTCGTCAGTGCACAAATACCATCTCATTATTCAGCACATGCTGCAGAATTATTGGCATTGATACTCGCCATTAAGAATCACGCAGACCAGGAAGTCACGGTGTACAGTGACTCTGCCTTTGTGACGTCTACAGTGCACGCAGGCCTAGCACGCTAGAAGAGGAGGGGCTACCTCCGAGCAGACGGCATGCCAGTGCAGCATGCAGCCTTATTGGACAGGCTGATAAAGGCACTACAACTCCCAGTGGGCATAGCGGTTGTGAAATGCGCCACCCACACCAAATGGACAGATTTCGTATCACGCAGAAATCATGCAGCAGACACGGAAGCCAAGCGTATGGCATCCAAAAGTGAGACGATCATGGAAGTAGAAGTGGCGTGCACCCATGAATGAATGATGATAGCACGAGCCACACCAGAAGCCTATAGCAATATGGGGCAGACACAACTAATGGAGCTTCAAGGGGAGGCACCTCAGGACGAAAAGAACCTGTGGAAACGTCGAGGGTGTTCTTTAAGCCCCTCTGACGGCTTGTGGCGGCAAGACAGCACTGGTAAACCAGTAATGCCTGTAGCCCTACTAAAAATAGCATTGGTGCAATTGCATTTCCCATTTCACATGTCAAAAGAGAATCTAGCAGCAACGCTCGCAGAAGACTGGTTTATACCAAATTTAGCAGAGCATGTTGCATTCTTTATGGTGAACTGCATAATCTGCCAGCAATTCACTGCTGGGCACACATTAAAAGTAGTGAGAGAAATCATCCCCCAGCCAAATGGGCCTTTTCAGTACTTACATATCGACTATGTTGACATGATTCAAGTGTGTAAAGGGTACAGGTTCTTAATTGTAGTGGTGTGTCCATTCTCTAGATGGATAGAAGCAAGCAGGTCCCTGTACACACCCAGACTCAACCTGTGCTGAAAAATTCCTGGTGAGGGAAGTGTTCCCTAGATGGGGGTGTGTGTGAGGTGATGAGATCAGACAACGGGGCTCATTTTGTTAACGCAGTCTTTGAGCAGATCAGCTTGCTACTTGGTATAAAGCACAAGTTCTCGTCGGCGTATCATCCGGAAGGTAATGGTATTTGTGAGAGGCTCAACGGCTTGCTAAAGGAAAGGATAGCCAAGTTGAAACTTACTCTAAAGAGGGGATGGTTGCAGTGCCTTCCTCTGGCATTGTATGCTCTTCGGAATCAACCAGGCACTGACCATCATTTTATGCCGCACGAGATAGTCACAGGAAGAAGAATGAGTACCCCCCTTACCCCCTGAAATAGAGCTAGATGTGATGCCCAGTCAACCCGAGAGGTCCTGGGAACCGAGTTAAAAGAGTTCCTGAATTGCATGACATCCAGCCTTACTGTATTTTCAGACCAACTACAGCAACGACGAAAAGGGGGCAGTGCAGCACAAAACACAGCAAGAGACGCTGAAACTGACGCAGTTCAAAATGTACGTGTTCCACTCATCTTCCCTGGAGATGCTGTGTTGGTGAAAAACCACAAGAGAAAAAGGTGGGACGAGTCAAGATTTAATGGCCCCTTCATTGTAGAGGACTGCACTCCTTCAGCTGTCAAACTGCAAGGCAGAAGAGCATGGATCTTTCTCAATGACATTAAGCCCTATATTGGGGAAAGCCCTCAAGCTGCACCCCACCATGAAGAAATTACAGACAACAGGGAAGAACCTCAGCACGTGCAGACAAGATCCATGACGAGGAAGAAGGATGCATGAGCAGCAAAGCAAGACAAAGGAACCCCTTTTGCAAGCTGTGGCTTAAACTGGACATTTCCTCTAGCAAAAAAGGGGATAAGGACATAATGGACACTCTGTGCATCCTAGTTTCAGGGTGAAGAAGAAAATTGTGCATCTAAATCACAACACGTATGTTGACACGAACTTGTAGATCAAATCACACTAAAGCGTTGTTGAGAGAAAAAAAGACTCTAATAGACTGAGATCGAGGACTTTTGCCCTAAGGAGCTAACACAGTATCCTGAAGCAACCAACACTAAGACCTTGTTTTGCAGAATTTATGGTATCTCCCAGCAGAAATCTCACAAGGGATGTGCTCACCTATTTCCAGTTAGTAGCAATAGCATATACGTCACTTGTAGGGAGAGTAACCTTTGTCACAGACTTTATTCAAGATCCTGCCAACAAGAAAGTAATCCGGCAATTGCTTACTGTCATCATGGAAGCCTTTATTGTGTTACCAGAATACAGTGATAAGGACACAAATGCTTCCACTACAGGCGATAGTAGATGAACTCACAAATACGCTTTTCTTCCGCATCATAGAGGAGTGCCCAGCAATTGTCGGGAAAACCACTGATACTCTTACGTTTATTAGAGATCCTATAAACTCTGAACATTTGAGCCAGCTGTGGACTAAACTAAATTACTTAGTTGCAATCCACGCAGCAGGAAAGTGCAATGACTGTTCACGTCAAGGGAAGGGCCTGATCCAGAGCTCATCAAAGCAGGACAAATGTCCTTGTCACCCGAGGACAGCCGACTGGCGCATAACGTCCTGTTTCGCCCAGTCACTGACTTTCCAGAAATGGTGGGGCGACCTATCGAGGTTGACGTCATCACCTTCATCAGCGATCCAGCTAATGTTGCTCATATGGGAAGACTCCTCCATGGAATTATGCTGCAAGTGGAGCTGTCCAACTTTCAGAGAGATTATATGAGGAGATTCCAATGAAACATTCCGCTGAGGGACAGATTGGAGAAACAGAGGCAAAATACTTCATCTTTCACTGAGAGACAGATCGGAGAAGCAGAGGCAAAATACTCCATCTTTCCGCCGTGGGACAGATCGAGGGAGAAGAGACGAGAACTTCACCTTTCATTTTTGATTTTGATAAATTGCCATGTTTTCAATTTTTTGCATTGAACAGGTTCCAGCATGTCCTCTGAAACAGATTCGGGGGGTGGACTGGGAACTCACCTATTTTGAATATGCACAATGAATGTGACTCACCAAAGGTCTTAGTCTAATCTTTTTTCAATAGTCTAGCAAGGGAACTGTATCCCATATCCAGAGACAATCGTCACCCGCAAGATGGGGGACACGTGCGAAGCACGAGACACTTTATGATACAAACTTTCTGATAAAGAATAATGGATTAAGTGAAAAGAATAAAACATTGACATTTGTTATGATTATGATGGGGGTCCAGAACAGTAACCTGGCCCTCCCACAAACAGAGGGGCGCCCCTGCTTCCCTGGAAGGAAATGCTGCCAATTTTCATACCTCACGATTATGTGTATATGTATAGTGATTATCATTGACTTTCTGTCATTAACAATCAGAACTGTATTCTTTATTTGTGCACGAAGCGTTCCAATTTCAGTGCACCGATCGGATAATGTACATATAGGTCCCACAAAAGCACCCAGACCCTATATAGTTATTCCAGTCCCGAGAAAATCTGATGGTAAGGTAAACGAACTAAAATAGAATGTAATTAGCAGTGATACATACACACTTGAGGTAACGAATGAAGAGAAAAGCTGGAGACAGGGTCAGCGCGGAATGAATGAAAACATAGCACTGACCACTACACGCACACACACACACTGAATGCACACGAACCAGGGCAAGTGTCAATGGCCACAGAACCTCAAGCGAAGATGACAGAGAGCACAAGACTGCCTACCGAACAACCAGTCCCTGTAAATAATGAAAGAGACCAAGAAGAATCCAGTGAAAGACCAACTAAAGCAGACATAGAAAAAGCCCTCAAGAAGACAGAAACAGCTACGGGAGAATTCACTGCAAGGACACAAACGTTGATAGATCATTTATTCCCTTTCAGAGCTAGAGCGAAGAAACTACATGAGGAACTGAAAAATAAACCTGCAGAGACTGTACTGACAAGCACACCAGTTCCAACACCCCTAAAAAATCAAAAATTTTGGGCCTGGGTACATCTAAAAGAGCGAAAAAATTTAGATAGCATTTAACAGGAGAAGCTGTTCCTGTGGTGTCTTCAATGGTCTATCTGGGAATCACTCTAAACGATAGCATCCATGACGGGCCAGGAGTCGCTAGGTTGAGAAGCAAAGTTGAGAACTTGGCTTCCCAAGCCCTTCTAATCAAGCAACGCTACTGTTCTTTTTCACTGCGACCCATTATGGACTTTTATAAACTAAAAGTATCCCCTGTCCTGACCTATGTGGCTGAGGCCAACTTTGTTCTTGCACCAGAGGTTTGGCGCCTCTTGGAAAGCCTCTTTTGGAAAAGAGTTTTGAGACTACCTTCATCCCTTCCCACTGAATGTGTGAGAAAAGAACTGGGGTTAACCTCACTTTGCATTGCAATGGTTTGGAAATCTCTAACTCTTTACAGCAAATGCCTGGACCCTCCAGAAAGAAGGGATTCCGGGCTATAAATGAAGCCCTGTCTGGTGGATCGATTCCAGCCTTAAATGCATGGCAGACAACCTGTAAAGGAGGTATTCTGGACACAATTGCTCAAAGCACAGACAGTTTAATGCAACACCCACTCAAGGTAAAGAAAAAACTTCTAGATTGGGATTGGATTGTCACGATGGATAGGCTTAGTGCCCTCCCGTCTATATCTGTGGGAAAGGAAGAACACTATAGCCGAGGTACAGTGCTTCCATACTTAGACAAATTCCCTTCACATTTGGAAAGACAGTTTTTTCTGAGATTCCGCCTAAACCTCCTGCCCACGAGGGAGGTGCTGGGAAGAAGGACTAAAAAGAGAGAAGATCGGATTGTCTCGTGTCGGTGCTGTGGCCAGGAGGGGAAAACTCTGCAGCATTTGGTAATGAGTTGTGCTGCTCTTTCAGTCTACAGAAAAAAATGGCTGGGGAAACACTTTGAGAACTTTGACCTCAAACCTCATCAGGAGAGGTGGTCCATTTTAAGATGGGGAGGAAAGGTATCCTTAACTTTAGCCCTATTGAACTTTGTTAGAGAGATTATTTTGATGTTGGATCTGTATAATTCTCTGATCTTCCTTTCCTCCCGATATAGTTGCTGCACTTTCACTATTCTTTTCTTGTGTTTGAGTTTGTATTTGCATTTAAAGTTTTTCTGGAAACTGATTGATGTAATAAAAATAAAAATAAGAAAAAAAAAACTTTATGATACAAACTTTCTGATAAAGAATAATGGAGTAAGTGAAAAGAATAAAACATTGACATTTGTTATGATTATGATGGGGGTCCAGAACAGTAACCTGGCCCTTCCACAAACAGAGCGGCACCCCCGCTTCCCTGGAAGGAAATGCTGCCAATTATGTGTATATTTATAGTGATTATCATTGTCTTTCTGTCATTAACAATCAGAACTGTATTCTTTTTTGGTGCACGAAGCGTTCCAATTTCAGTGCACCGACCGGATAATGTACACATACGTCCCACAAAAGCACCCAGACCCTATATAGTTATTCCAGTCCCGAGAAAATCTGATGGTAAGGTAAACAAACTAAAATTGAATGTAATTAGCAGTGATACATACACACTTGAGGTAACGAATGAAGAGAAAAGCTGGAGACAGGGTCAGCGCGGAATGAATGAAAACATAGCACTGACCACTACACGCACACACACACACTGAATGCACACGAACCAGGGCAAGTGTCAATGGCCACAGAACCTCAAGCGAAGACGACAGAGAGCACAAGACTGCCTACCGAACAACCAGTCCCTGTAAATAATGAAAGAGACCAAGAAGAATCCAGTGAAAGACCAACTAAAGCAGACATAGCAAAAGCCCTCAAGAAGACAGAAACAGCTACGGGAGAATTCACTGCAAGGACACAAATGTTGATAGATCATTTATTCCCTTTCATAACTAGAGCGAAGAAACTACATGAGGAACTGAAAAATAAACCTGCAGAGACTGTACTGACAAGCACACCAGTTCCAACACAGGGAACAAGTACCAAGCCCACGATGCAGCCTTACGTTGGGCTGATGACAGTTAAAGGCACTTATAGATGGCAGGAAAAGAATGCAAGAGAAGAGGAATAGATTTTCAAAACCTCCACCTATCACATCGATGCAGATAAAGAAACCTGCTCCACTGACCAGCATGCCCGAGAGACCCCCAGCAAGGAAAAGTCACACAAACGCGTTTAGAGATGTATTTATAGCTAACTACAGGAAGACACTAAGAATCAAGGGAAGCCCACATGAAGATAACAATGAACTGAGCGACTACCTGGACAGCACAGCACATCTAGGAAACAACATTTGGTACCAAAACATGAAAGAAGTTGGGAGAAGGAAATCAGAAGGAGACTGCTTCGTTTGTGCACTCCTACCGTACAGTATGGGGAATTCCAAAATCTTCGTGGTGGTAGAAATTGATGTCCCGACAGCACACTGTCTTTCACACGTAGTAATGTGCAACACCAGAGGACAGTGTATGGGGAGAGATGCCTCATTGATATGGGCAACTGAAACGGATTACCCGAAGGAAGATGGATATGTCCAGGACATTAAGACAAGAAATAGAGCCCATACCAGGAATCATATGATCAGGTATGAAAACACTGAAGTTAAAGGAACAGAAATAAGATGGGAAATAAACCCAAGACTGAACGTCCAGGGAATAACCCCAGAAGAAGCTAAAATTTGGAAAAACAGAGGCCAAATGCAGATTTGGGGAACAGTGGTTGGGAAGAAGGAGCGGTGATCTGCCCAGCTTGGATGGTCCTTGGAGCCTGCAAAGAAGCAATAGAAAACACACAAAGACTGTGCAAACCTCTATGGCCGAAGTTGGTAAAGTTACTAACATGGGTCGAAGACAGAGGAGGACCCCTGCAGATAGTGCCACTGGAAAGCCCAAAATTGTGCTTCAGGAACAACGGCACTAGGAAGATGGGAGAGAATGAGAACTGCGGACGAATCTTCGAGGCCCCAGGAATGACACACAGAACTGCAGTGATTATGGATCATTATTGGGCGTGTGGATCCAAAGCATACATCAGACTGCCAAGAGACTGGGGAGGCATATGCACAATAGTGAATGTCCACGTTCCTGCGCTGGTGATCCCAAAAAGTGACCTGAAAATTGACAGTTTCCTGAAAGCAGATGCTCACCTGAGGAAAAGGAGATCAGTGGAGCTGGTATCCTGAATGAAGAGAGAAAATTACTTTTCTGCCAAATCAGAAGAAGCATTCCATGCGATCCCATATGAACAGAAGCTGTTCAGCCTCACCTCATCAGTGTTCACAATAATCATCATGCCAAGATTCTAGGTTGGAGCAAACACTAAGTGGTTGCAAATAACCAGATGGGAATTATTACAGACCATCAACACCACCATAAAAGGATTCAATGCGATTAAAGAAGAACTGAGAGCAATCATATTGATCACTCTCTAGAACAGATATGTACTTGACATGATCACAGCGATGGATGGAGGTGTTTGCGCAAAAATCGGAGAATCATGTTGCACATTACACCTTCGCATGATGAAGAAAATGGAACCTTAACAGAAGCCATAAGTATGCTGACAAACCTACAGAACCTGTCAAGTCAAATGAGGGATGAAAGGGTCTCAACCCTATCTCCCGAACCACAGAAGCCAAATTGATCGACCCTCCCACCGTGGTTGGCACGGGCGTCTGAATGTAAATACACAGATAACCACCTGGCAGCCAATGGGGGGAAGACGGAGTTAGGGAAAGGGTGTGGAATGACAAAGGGAAGGTAAGGAAGAGAAAACATGCATTTCTAACTCAGAACTTAATACTGAAACTTCATAATCCTGCACTCCATGCTTGATACTGCCTATCCTGTTCCACTCCTGAATATACTTATATAGCACCTAGGGTTCTTAATTATACTACACTATACCCATGACTATGTACGTGGTGTATAACACAAAACAAACATGAAGCATTACAAACTGTATGGCACACACACAAGGGAATCTTCCTACATGAATTCAACATGACACATGGCCCGTGGGCTGACATTGAACATGAGCAAACATAAGTGAAAACATAGATCATGACTTGTCTGTAGTTGTATGCCTGAAAGACTTGGCCCCTTCCAATTAGTAAAGATTCCTCTCTTTACTGCGAGTATTGCCTCATACTCCGGGTAGAAACAAAGTTACAAACAACCTGCTGACCCAACGCCAATAGCTCATGAAATTCACTCAGAATTTAGCACTTAAACACCATGCTCGAGGCATTAATGTAAATACTTGAATGTACTTTTCTTAGGGTCCAGGTGACTTGAGAGTACACCCGGACATTAGGACATGCCGCTGTTGGAGCGCCGTAGCCAGAGCCACTGCCACGCATAGTCTAGAGATACAGCTCAAAGCAACAGTATGGAAGGTTCACCGCTGCGGCCGGGGAAAGCTGCCGAGTGACCCGCATTGCCTCCAAGAGTCACTGCCGTAGCCCACAAGGATTAACAGACTCGGGCCTTGCCTGCAGCCCCCGTTCGTCGCCGTGATTGCCTGCTCACCCAGATCGCCATCAATTCGTCCAGAGCCCCATACACGCCATCATAGCTGCCCATGCTTCACAACATCAATTATCAGCACCTGTGCATGGGCGGTCAACGGCTAAATACTCCCCTGATGGGCTCCAGCGGTCTCACAGCGCGAACTCCAGTGACTACAATTCGCCCCTAAGCATGCTGGGAACAGTAGTCTTTACCTCAATTTCTCCTATACTGTCTCCTGGGCTTGCCCCGCACCCTATTCCTGACAGTACCTCCTCTCCCAGGGCTCTTCCCTTGCCCGCCTTTTCCGGATGACGTAAATGAAATTGTTTTATCAATTTTGGTGCATGCACTGAGCTGGCAGGTTCCCACGAACAATCCTCCAGTCCATAACCAGCCCATTGGATTAAATACCACAAGTTCCGTGGTCTGCGTCTGGAATCCAATATCTTCTTGACTTCATAGTCCGTTTGACCTTCTTTGGTGATGGCTGGCAGTCTCTGTACACGTGTTCCTGGAACTGTGGGTTTAAGGAGAGACACATGAAACACAGGATGTATTTTTAACGTATCAGGCAACTTGAGTTTAACAGCCATTGGCGAAATACATGTCACCACTTCATAGGGCCCAATAAATCTGGGGGCAAATTTACGATATCCTGCCAAGGGTAAATTACGTGTAGATAACCATACTTTGTCTCCCACTTGATAATGAGGAGCTGCGCGTCTTCCTTTATCTGCCTGTTTCTTAAAATCCTTCTTTGCTTGTTCTAAATTCACTCTAGCCTTTTGTTTGATAGCCAAAGGAATTCTTTCCTTTCCTTTAATGCTGCAAATGTTTCCACTGGGGGTAACTGTTCTGGCAACATATTCTGTCCTTGTCCATACAAACATTCATAAGGTGACATCCCCAGTGAAGCATGCTCGGTATTATTATACGTAAATCCTGCTAACCACAAAGCCTGTACCCAGGAATCCATACCGTCATGCAAATAACATCGTAAATATAGTTCCAGAGTCTGATTGGCACGCTCAGTCTGTCCATCAGTCTGTGGGTGATAACTTGTAGATAAAGCAGATTCAATACCCAGCATTTGACAAAAGGCACGCCAAAATTTAGATGTAAACTGTGGACCACTATCAGACACAACACTTTGTGGCAATCCATGCAATCGAACAATGTTCTGTAAGAATAGCTCTGCCAATTTCCCTGCCCCTGGGATACCTTGACAAGGCTCAAAATGAGCTTGTTTGGACATATAATCCACTATCACCCAGATTGTGTCATAGTGATTATCAGGAGGCAAGTCAGTTATGAAGTCCATTGAAATGTGTGTCCAAACATTTTCCGGAGTAGGCGCGGCTGCAATATCCTGCCTTTCTCACATGATCAGCCTTACATTGTGTGCATGTTTCACATTTTTGAATATAATCAATGGTATCCTGTCTCAAAGTTGGCCACCAGAAATACCTTGTCAACATTTCCTGTGTCTTTTTCCTCCCCGCATGGCCTGCCAAGGGAGAGCTATGACACCAATGCAAGGCTTTTGTTTGTAAATCTTGAGCAGGTAAATATAATTTTCCTGCATAGTATGGGAGACCATTCTTGATTGTCTCTAAAGGTCCGTTGGTACCCCATGTCACATTCTTTTGTTTCTTCATTTCCTTCTTCACCTAGATCAACAGACTGTTGGTGACTGCACCTACCACTCTTTCCACTGGAAGGATAGTCTTCACCTCGGTAGCCACATTTTATAAATTTTGCTGTCTGGATAATGCGTCAGCCTTCCTGTTCTTCTTCCCTGGCCGAAAAGATACCAGGAAGTCAAATTCATTGAAATATTGTGACCAACGCAACTGTCTGGGGCTTAAAGTATGTGCAGTCTTAAAGTACTGTAGTTTCTTATGGTCAGTTATTACCAACACCTGATGTCTCGCTCCCAGAAGATACTGACACCACTCCAGAAATGCTTCTCGTATGGCCAATAATTCCTTGTATGTAATAAAGTAATTCTGCTCACACCTCGTGAGTTTCCGGGAATATAAAGCCACTGGATGACACCTACCTTGCCCATCCTTTTGAGACAACACCACTCCCACTTCTATATTGCAGGCATCGGTCTCTACTTGAAAAGGTCTTTCTGGATCTGGATGTCTCAAAACAAGAGCAGAGGTAAATGCCTTTTTGAGTGTGCTAAATGCTTGTTCTGCTTCTTGATTCCAACTAAACCCAGAGGATTTTCTTAACAACTTAGTTATGGGTGCAACAATTTGGGAAACATTCAAAATGAATCTTCTGTAAAGGTTGGCAAATCCCAAAAAGGACTGAATGTCCTTGACACATTGAGGCACTGGCCAATCGATGACTGCCTGTACCTTCTTTTGATCCATTACTATACCAGTTGGAGTGAGTATGAATCCCAGAAATTCCACCTTATTAGTGTGGAATTCACATTTTTCCAACTTTACACACAATTCATGCTCCTGTAGTTTTTGTAACACCGCTCGCACATGATCTATGTGTTGTTCTTCTGAAGCAGAATAAATCAAGATATCATCAATATATACAATGACAAATATGTCCAAAAACTCCCTCAACACTTCCTGCATAAAGTACTGAAATGCTGCAGGTGCATTGCACAGCCCAAACGGCATAACTAAGTATTCAAATAATCCATATTTAGTTCTGAAGGCTGTCTTCCACTCATCCCTGTTTTTTACACGAATCAAGTGGTATGCCCCTCTCAAGTCCAGTTTAGTATATATCACTGCTGATTTCACCTGATCCAATAGTACTGAGATTAAAGGCAAGGGACACCTGTTTTTTATGGTTACCTTGTTCAACGCTCTATAGTCAATACAGGTTCTAAGTGTTCCTTCTTTTTTCGGCACAAAAAACAAAGGGGATGACACTGGTGAAGTAGAATGTCTAATGAAACCTTTTTGCAACATATCATCCAAATATTCCTTTAAATGTTGATTTTCCTTTTCGGTTAGTGTATAAATACGACTGCATGGTAACTTGGCCCCAGGTTCTAATTCAATCACACAGTCATAAGATCGATGTGGAGGTAACCTCTCTGCTCCCCTTTTGTCAAATATCTGCACAATCAACATACTGCCTAGGAATGCCAGTCCCCCAGCATCCACCACTTGTGAATCTCCTGCCTGATCCGCCAGAAATAGGGCCGTTCCAACCTCTTCCTTCAAATGTTCTTCACACCCCACCCCCTCAAATGATACCTCTCTCTTGACCCAATCAATACTAGGGTTGTGTAAGATCAACCAAGGCATTCCCAAAATAAGGCCAAATTGAGGTGCTTCTATCAGATCCAACACAATCTCCTCCACATGTCCTGATTCACATCTCATCTGAATTGGTTGGGTTTGCTGATAAATGGGACCAGAAATTAAGGGAGAACCATCCACTGACTGCACTCCTTCCACCTGTGTCTTGTTTCTTAACGGTAATCCCAACTTTCGTGCCAAACCAATGTCAATAAAATTTCCAGTAGCACCTGAATCCACCATGGCTGACACCATTTGTTTTGTGCATGCAAATAATAACGTTACCAACAGATACAAATGAGAATTATTGTTATCCATCGTATTAGCTGCCCAGCTGGGGAACCTACTCAGACTGTGCCTGACAACTGAGTTCCCCCTAAGGCCGGCCCATTTCGCGCCTCCAACTTGCTCCCTTCACTTCTCACAACCTTGTTTGGCATATTAGGGCATGTTTGTATATAATGTCCTGGTTGACCACAGTACAAACATAAGTTATTAACCTTGCGCTGCTCCTTCTCCACCGCTGACAAAGGCCCTCTTACACCACCTATTTGCATGGGCTCTCCATTACTACTTTTTCCTCCCTGGCCCTTATCCAATTTTACAAAAGGTGCCACCTCAGGTCTCTTCCTGTCCCCTTTCCTTTCATTCATACGATGATCTAACCTCAAAGCTAGGTCAATCATAGCAGTGCAGGAACTCGGTTGAGGTTCGACCTGAGCCATCGCACCCTTCAATTCCTCCCTGAGTCCCTGATAAAACAATACCGTCTGTTTATTCTCTGGCCAATCCGTCTCTATTACCAACCGATTGAACTGTGTAACATATGATACTAAATCACGTGTCCCTTGCTTTAATGCTAACAGTTCCTTGTCCTGGGCTAATGAAACTTCTCTTCGATCAAATAGTCGTCCGAATTCTGTCAAAAACATATCCCAATTGTATAACAATGGGTCATCCTTTTGTACTAATGGCATGGCCCACGCCGCCGCATTCCCCGTTAAGTACGAAATCACAAATGCTGTCCTAGCTTGGATGGTTTCAAATGCAGCGGGTTTACACAGAAAATTCAACCTACATTGCATCAAAAATGTCATATACTTCCTAGGATCTCCCGCAAATCTTTCGGGTGCCGCTAATGGAACACTGCTGGGTGCTTGTCCAATAACTGTAGAGGCTCTTCCTGTGGTAGCCCCTGTGGATGGTCCCGCCCCCTCCAAGGGAGTACCCTGAGCCACTAACCCTTTTACTTGAGCCTTAATATTATTAGACTCCTGTCTGGCATGCACTAACTCTGCTTGAATATCTTGCAATGTCTTTAGCACTTCTGCTAAAGAAGGAGGATTCGACTCCATTTGGCTTGGGTGGTTCAAATACCCCTAAATCGGGGGCTGATAATTCTGTCAAGTCAAATGAGGGATGGAAGGGTCTCAACCCCCTCTCCTGAACCACAGAAGCCGAATAGATGGACCCTCCCACCATGGTTGGCACGGGCGTCTGAATGTAAATACACAGATAACAACGTGGCAGCCAATGGGGGAAGACGGAGTTAGGGAAAGAGTGTGGAATGAGAAAGAGAAGGTAGGGAAGAGAAAACATGCATTTCTGACACATAACTTAATACTGAAACTTCATAATCCTGCACTCCATGCTTGATACTGCCTATCCCGTTCCACTCCTGAATATACTTATATAGCACCTAGGGTTCTTAATTATACTATACTATACCCATGACTATGTACGTGTGTGTGTATAACACAAAGCAAACATGAAGCAACACAAACTGTATGGCACACACAAGGGAATCTTCCCTACATGAATTCAACATGACACATGGCCCCGTGGGCTGACATTGAACATGAGCAAACATAACTGAAAACATAGATCATGACTTGTCTGTAGTTGTATGCCTGAAAGACTTGGCCCCTTCCAATTAGTAAAGATTCCTCTCTTTACTGCGAGTATTGCCTCATACTATGGGTAGAAACAAAGTTACCAACAACCTGCTGACCCAACGCCAGTAGCTCATGCAATTCGCTCAGAATTGAGCACTTAAACACCATGCTCGAGGCATTAACGTAAATACTTGAATGTACTTATCTTAGGGTCCGGGTTACCCAAGAGTACACCCGGACATTAGGACATGCCACTGTTGGAGCGCTGTAGCCGGGGCCACTGCCACGCATAGTCTAGAGATACAGCTCAAAGCAGCAGTATGGAAGGTTCACCGCCACGGCCGGGGAAAGCTGCCGAGTGACCCGCGTTGCCTCCAAGAGTCACTGCCATAGCCCGCAAGGATCAACAGACTCGGGCCTTGCCTGCAGCCCCCGTTCGCCGCCGTGATTGCCTGCTCACCCAGATCGCCATCAATTCGTCCAGAGCCGAATACACACCGTCATAGCTGCCCATGCTTCACAACATCAATTATCAGCACCTGTGCACGGGCGGTCAATGGCAAAATACTCCCCAGATGGGCTCCAGCTGTCTCACGGCGCGAACTCCAGTGACTACAATTTGCCCCTAAGCATGATGGGATCAGTAGTCTTTACCTCAATTTCTCCTATACTGTCTCCTGGGCTTGCCCCACACCCTATTCCTGACAGAACCAGATGATCGATGAAACTGAAGAAGTTAATGATGACAGCTGGTTTGGAACTCTATTCTCATGGGTCCCACAATGGATGGCAGACATATTCAAGTTTCTGGGAGCCCTGCTATTGATGATACTACTAGGATTTTGTGTTATCAAGATGATCATCGCACAATGCCAGAAAACTGCGAAGAAAGCCATTGTGATGAAGATCATGATCGATGTCAAACCAGGATGGAAGCCCAGAGACCTGACTGATGAAGAAATAAGAGACTTTTTGAAAGCCAGCGAATTTCCACCAGAAGGAACAAAGTTTGTGTATCCCAGAAAACGAAGAAAGTATGAAGGGAATGGATCTATTGCAGCCCAAATGGACAGTGCCAGCTTATGACCTGGAACAAGGATGAACCTGGAAAACAGCAGGAAGTCTGAAAGGAGTGATAAAAATATGGACTCCAAAGAAACACACGTTCACACCATCATGTACAAACCCAGAAGACGATGAACAAGATACAGATGAACCAAGTAAGACAAATCCGAAGGAGGAAGCAGAAGTGGTCGATGAACCGACCAGAGGGGGGAGTGTAGAGGAGGTCCCGGATATGGCCTGCACTCCAGTCACCCATTTTGAAATACCAGGAACATACTCGCCAAGATATGTGACGTATGAGGAGCAAATAAACCAACAGAGAGCAGCACTAGGGCTCTGCCCAGTGCCCATCAGAAGAGCAATATCTGGTGACGTACCTATAACCAGACAACTGTGGGCAGCATGGTACCCGTTGAGACAACCGTGCAGTTGACACGAAATGAAGACTACTTACAAACTGTCCCCGAAGAGACTTAAAGACGAAATATAAGGAATAATGGTGTAATAGACTTAAAAGAAGAAACGATGTTGAAACACAAAGAACATAACCATGAAAGGATGAAAATATGCAACTGGCTAAATGCCTGTAAATAGGCTTGGAACGCAAGAAGCTAAGGAAACGGTACTGCTTGCAATGCTTAGTAGAAGGATAGAGCGACAAGCACCAACTATATATCTACCTCAAGAAGCACATTATACAAGTGCGACTCCATTTTTATAAAAGCCGAATTAAGCCCTGGATGGTGGAGGACAAACAGGCCAGGATTCAGATACTAGCTCAAATCCAAGCGAAAGAGCAGAATCGAAACTCAGAAGAAGCAGCTCATGCATAGGAATTCAAGGTCAACTCCAGGAAGGGAGGAGGGCAGCAACTTCGAAGAAACGAAACTTAAGAGCATAGCAGCCAGCCAGTGAAGGTCGAGATAAAGAGGCCCAGGCAGGTGGCAAGGCTAAAGGAAGAATAAAATACACAAATAGAGGGACAATGAAGCAGATTCACGGTGAACTAACACGTGACCAACCAAGCTCGAAGAGGCACCAACGTCTGATGTCACCCAGAACCCGAGGATGCCATAACGTTTCCTGATAAGAAGCTACAGTTTCGAGGCCATCCACAGCCAACTAATTGACACATAGCCCTAAGGTACTGATTAATGGAAGGGAGGCAGGGTGAATCTTGGGGCACACCGCATCTGGGTGTCCATTCTGCATGCTGCTAATTAAAGTGGAGATTTATGTCTAGGGGTGTAACCTACCCAATCACAATGGACCAAATAATCTAGGGTCCTATAGCAAGTAGAACCAATGAGATGTCGTACTTTTAGTGACGTTGGTCACGAGTGATGTAGAGGAATGGGCGTAGACGCCCACCCGATAACAATTATCCAATCCTCACACTCTGATACTATATACAGATGTAGCAGCTATACTTAAGTTACCTTTTCCGACCAATAGAATTGCATGACAACTTTGGAGTGTTACACGTCAATGATGACGAGAATGTACTATAACTATGGCTGTTGGAATGAAGATGGAGAGTTGTTGAATCGAGATGGGCGATCGCATCACTGTTGATTTGCATTTGTCTCCCCGTTTTTTGTACTTGTCATTAAACGGACTTCCCTTTGCCAAACCATTGACTTGTCCTTATTGATTGGTGTTGGAATAAGAGAATCCTGCACCCCATCCTCCTCAAGGTGCATCTATCTCATCTTAAGGTGCTTGAGGGTGAGCTCTGATCCCATGGGCCCGTCAGAGGTCGCTACGCCCTCTTGTACAACGTTGCTAGCTGAGAAAGGATAAAAATGGACAAACAGAAAATACAAAATCGTCAGGAAAAAGTACCTTATTTGGGCACAATAATCTCAAAAGAAGGGAGGAGGGTGACACCTGAAAGAGCAGAGGCCATTAGTAATACACCTCGTCCAAATGCAGTGAAGCAGCTGCAACAGTTTTGGAGTTTATGCAATAATTGCATAGTATGGGTGTTTGACTACAGTTCATACATCCGACCACCGTTAGAAGGGCTAAAGTAAGCACATAAAAGTAAGGATCCCATACAACGGACAAGAGAAATGATCAGTGCATTGGATGAACTAAAAAAAGGTCATAAGTACAGCACCAGAATTAGCAATCCCAGTTTACAAAGCAGAATTTTTTATATTCTCCCATTGCAATGGAGTAGTGATGACGGCTGTCCTCACACAAAAGCTTTGATTGGACACAAACCTGTGGCATATTACAGCAGGCTGTTCAACCAGTGATGAAATGACATTATCCATATGAACAAGCTTTAACTGCAGCAGCATTTGCAATTGAGAAATTGTTCTCTGGGACAATGGGCTGCTCAGTAACATTATACGTGGAACACACACTTTTTGCAATACTTGAGAAGCCCAAAAGTACATTGACTACACAGAGGGACTTAGGATATGAGGGCCCCATAGCAAATACATCTATTAAGATTATTAGATGTCATGTATTACATCCAATACATAGAAGACCCTGTGCAGGAAGAGGATCATGTCCATGACTGCACAACATACACAGACTATTGTCATGAGATTCCTCGCACAAAGGAGGTGGCCTTGGAAACAGGAGTAAAAGTGTTTGTTTAGGGTAGTTCAATAATAGACCAGAGTTCAGGGACAAGAATTACAGGAGCAGCCTTAGTAAGAGCAAAGGACAATGGGGAGTTTGAGACCATTGAACGCATAAGGCTACCTGTGCATTTTTCAGCACAAGCAGCAGAATTAGTGGCAATGATTATGGCACTAGAAAGACATGAGTATGAGGAAGTTACTGTGTACTCTGCCTCTGCCTATGTGACGTCCACAGTGCATTCTGAACTGCCATGGTGGACAAGGAGGGGCTTCCTGCATGCTGACGGTACAACCGTGCAGCATGCCGCACTGTTAGAAATTTGAGTTTTGCATTATCTAAACCATCAGAGGTCGCTGTGGTAAAGGCGAAATGTGCTGCATATTTGCCAGACATAATGAAGGTACCAAATTCCATGAAACCACATGCAAAAATGATGACTGAAAGTTACAATATACTGCCAACAGCACAGTTTAAATTATATGGCATTTATAACAAGCCTTTACACTATTGTTTATAGGCGCCACAAGACAAGGGAGTGAAAATATAGGGAGGACAAGACAAATGATCCTACTAGGCCTTTTGTCATTCGGATCATGCAAGTGTGACAGTAGAAGTGCAAGGGGAAGGAGACAGGTAAGTGCGAACAGGGCAGCATGGCTCTGAGTAAGTGTAGCCAGGGCAGCATGGCTCTGAGTAAGTGTAGCCAGGGCAGCATGGCTCTAGGTAAGTGCTGGAGGCAGGGGGGCTGTAAGAGTTACAGTTACAGCCCCCAAGTGCGTGGTAGGCCAGGAGGCAGCGCAAGGAAGACTGGTCGTGGGAGAGCCTGGTGCCCAGTGAGACTCTGAGGGAACCAAGCAACCAGTCAGTGCAGCAGATGGGTAAGTTAGCAAGGGAGCAAGAGAGAGAAGGCAGAGGAGAAAAGGAGGGTCTTGAGCTGCCTCCGGAACTTCAGGTGGTCCAGCTCAATTCTGAGAGCAGCAGGGAGACCGTTTCACAGGGAGACATCTGCAGAGGAGAGAGATCTACCCCCACTCTCTGCCTGGAGAAGCGTCTGACCCTCAGAGAGTTGGAAGTAGCTTAGCAAAGGGCTCTAGAAGGAAGGCATTTCAGAAGAGAGAGTTGAATGTAGTGTGGCCCCCTGCCCTAGAAAGCCTTGTGGATGATGCATAGAGTCTTGAACATGATCCTTGCAGCGACCAGGAGCCAGTGGAGAGATTTCAGGGCTGGAGTGATACGGGACCTGGGCTTAAGGCCAAGGATAAGTCTTGAAGTCCTGTTCTGGATTAGTTATTAGTTACAGTGGGTGAAGAGTAGAGGTAGATTGAGGTGAGAAGGAGAGGTGGAGTCCAAGATGACACCTGTTTTTTTTTTTGTCTTACAGCAAGGCAAGGGTAGAGGGCCCAAGGAGGGTGGCCAGAGTGAGAGAGGGAAAGCGGTAGCAGGGGTCCCAATGAGAAGGATCTCTGTGTTACTGGCATTAAGGCAAAGATCGTTGGAGGCGCACCAATCCTAGATCGCTGATAGACAGTCATGAATGAGCGAGGGAGGCGAAGTGGCTGAGGGAAGCCTGAACGAGAGCTGAATGTGAACACTGAAATTTAGAAGAGAAGGTGGAGATCAGGTGGGCCAAAGGGGCCAGACAGACATTGAAGAGCCAGGGTGAGAGGATAGAGCCCTGGTCCACATCGCTACTCTCAACTCTCGCTCTGCTGTCAAACACTTCTCTGACATCTGCCGTCTCCTGGAAGAGCTTGATTTGGATGTACTCAGTCTCACCAAGCCTTAGTTCACAGCCAGCTTTGTCACAAGTTTTGACACTCTCCTTCCTGATGGCTACAAGATCCTCTCCGAACTCAGAACTAACCATCCCGGTGGGGGTGTAGCCTTGACTTTCCCAGAGTGGATCCCTGCTTCTGTCATTACTATGCAGGACTACTCCCCCTTTCAATGCCTGGTCTGGAGGCTCTCTGTCTATCCTGGCCTCTCTCTCACTGTCACCACTTTCTACTGGCCACCTGGCCAGGTCACCCTCTTCCTCTCTGAGTGGGCTGACCTTTCCTCCTCCCACCTTGCCATTACCTCTCACGTTCTCCTCCTCGGAGACATGAACACCCACCTGGATGCCACCAACCCCTCTTCGGGGCTCTTTCACAACCTCTGCGACTCTCTCTCTATTCTTCCCTCTGGCCTGACTCACTCTGCAGGACACAACCTGGGTGTTCTGATCTCCTCAGACCTCCACCTTTCTAACCCTCTCACCACTCCTTTCTCTTGGAGTGAACACTTCCTGCTCTCCTCCCACCTCTCTCTCTCTCTACTCCTCAGGTCAAGCTATCCCCAGCACTGACATCTACCTTTTGGTCATCCGACCCATGAAGCGTGGGTCAGTGGAGGTTTTCGCCGCTACTTTCTCTCCTCCTCCTACACCTTTGGCTGACTCACACTCTGACACAGCCCTCTCTAAACCTTCATCTCTCTATCTCTAAAACTCTTGACGTCATTGCCCCTGTCATGAAGTTCTGCTTGAAGCCCACTTCCAAGTGCAACTCTTGGCATGATTCCGACCTCGCCACCCTTGAACGCAAATGTAGGGCGGTTGAGAGGAATTGGAGTTCATCACTCGCACCCTCTGACAAATTGACCTGCCGACTGCGCCAAAGGCAGTACAGACTCTCTGTCCTCTCTAAGAAGAGAGCCTATATCCAAGAACGTGTCTCTGCTGCATTTAACAACTCAGACAACATTTTCAAAATCTGCAAGGAGCTGGGCCAATCCTCTTGCGGTCTCTACCTCTCCTGTTCCCTTCCAGGCCCTCCGCACGGCTCTGGCTTCTCATTTCACAACTAAAACCAGGACATCCTACCCTCTCTCTCTCCGTCTACCTCCTCTTCCTCCTCCTCTGCCACCCATGGCCCATCTTTGGCCGCTTCCCCTCCTCCTTTTTCCTCCTTTCCCCTGTTCACCCCTGACGATGTTTCGAGACAAGTCTGATCTATGAAAGTGTCATCAAAGCAGGTTCTCTCCTGCTCATCCACAACCATCAAGGATCACATTGACACCCTGGCTCCAACCTTGGCCGATTTCTGCAATCACTCCTTTGCCACTGGAACCCTTCCCTGCCCCTTAAGCACTCACTTGTGCACCCCCTTCTTAAGAAGCCCTCTGCCGATCCTTCCTCTCTGGTTAACTATCGCTCAATCTCCATCACTCCTTTCCTGGGAAAACTCCTGGAAAAGCTGGCCATCTCCCAGCTTAATCTGCATACTGAATCTGTTGGTTGTCTCCATGACCACCAGTTTGGCATCAGAGATGTCAGAAGCAAGGAAACTGCTCTCTGAAAAACCTGTGAAGACTTGCTCTATAATCTTGACTCTAATCTTCCTTCTGTCCTCAGTCTCCTCAATCTATCCTCTGCTTTTGACATGGTCAACCATGCCATCCTGCTCAATCACCTCTGTGACAGCCTGGGTATCACTGGTCAGGCCCTGTCCTGGCTGACCTCCTTTCTCGCCTGGGTATCACTGGTCAGGCCCTGTCCTGGCTGACCTCCTTTCTCACTGACGACCCTCCCAGGTCCAACTGGGGTCTTTCCTCTCTTCTATATCTCTCTCTACTTGTGGTGCTCCCCACGGGTCTAACTTTCTCCTTGGCTATTCAACCACTACCTGGCACCTCTGGCTCTCTGCATCGCTACATTCTTACATCATACAGTGTTATGCGGATGACACCCAGCTCTCCTTCAGGCTCCCCTCACCCACCTCTGCTACTTCTCTCATAGCAGACTGTCTGGCCGCAATTCAGGAATGGTGTGCTGCCAATGATCTCTGCCTTAATGCCAGTAAGACTGAGATATTCCTCATCCAGACACCTGCTCCCTCCTTTCCTCTCCCTCTGACCGCCCATCCTGGGCCTTCTTCCTGCTCCTTCCTGTGAGGCTAAGAACCTTGGTGTCATCTTCGACTTCACCCTCTCCTTCTCTCCTCACATCTCTGATGTCTCTAAGAAGTCACACTTGAGCTGCACCTCCTCAGAGGTAGCCTGCCTTTTCTCACTTTCGCCCAGAAGCTCACTGTCTCAGGAGCCCTGGTCCTCTCCAGGCTGGACTATTGAAACAGCATCTTCCTAAATCTGCCTGTCTATACTCTTTGACCTTTACACCTCATCCAGAACAGGAATGCAAGACTTGTCCTTGGCCTCAAGCCCAGGGATCATATCTATCCAGCTCTGAAATCTCCGTACTGGCTCCCTGTGGCTGCAAGGATCAAATTCAAGACCCTTTGCATCGTCCACAAGGCTTTCTGGGACCTGGGACCGCACTACCTCCAACTTTCTCTTCCTAAACACCTTTCTTCTTGAGCTCTCCGTTCATCTACCTCCAATTCTCTGAGGGTCCGATGCTTTTCCAAGCAGAGAATGGGGGCACATCTCCTTACTCGGCTGGGGCCTCCCTCTGGAACAGCCTCCCTGCCTCTCTCAACCTTGAGCAGAACCACCTCCGGTTCCAGAAGCAACTCAAAACCTTCCTTTTTGGCTCTGCTTTCTCTCTTCGTCCCCCCTGCTAATGTCCATGATAGCTCTGCACACTGGTTACCTGGCCTGCCCTGAACTCAGGCCCAAGCTCCTGCATGTCCAGTTGCCATTGCACCACCTCCAGGTTCTCTCAGCACTTAAGGGTCTGTATCTGTAACCCAACAGTCCCTTCTCTTTGCACTTAGCCACCCTCCGGCAGAGCCTATTGAGTCACCTGCACTTCTCCTCATCTCCCAACCCCCTTGGCACTATTCCCCTCCTCTCCGTACATGTTTCTTCTGAATGACACAAGACCTAGTAAGATAGTTGTTTGTCCTCCTTCTGTTTCCCCCTCCTTGTCTTATCACGCCTAGAAACATTTGTGTATGGACACTTTATAAATGACTTATCATATCATATATCATGTGGCGAGAGAGGGGGTGGAGAGAAAGGACCTGGGAGGGACAGTCCAGGAGGAAGTAGGTCAGCCACACCAGGGCCTGATCCGTGATGCCAAGTTTCACACAGAGTATGTTGATCAGGGTGGTGTGAATGACCATGTCGAAAGTAGAGGAAAGGTCAAGTAGGAGGAAGATAGAGGGAGAGCTGGAGTCGAGGTTAGAGAGCAGATCTTCACAGGTGTTCAGGAGAGCAGTTTCCATGCTTCTGGTTGCTCTGAAGCCAGAATGATGGTCAATAGAGATACATGGGTGAAGATTACCAGAGGAGCAGGAAATATGTGATTGTGGTGGTGTGCCCTTTCTCCAGATGGATAGAAGCAGGACCATGCACCCACCCAGATGCCATATCTGCTGTGAAATTCCTTGTACGCAAATTGTTCCCCCGATGGGGAGTGTGTGAGGTGCTGAGATCCGATAATGGATCTCATTTCGCAAGTTCGCTATTTGCAAAAATGATATCCCTGCTAGGCATCAGGCACAAGCTCTGTTCCGCCTACCACCCACAAGTGAATGGCATTGTGGAGTGCCTCAATGGCCTCCTGAAGGACCGCATAGCAAGATTGCATGATACGCTGCATGAGGACTGGCTGTACTGCCTTCTGTTGCCTCTTTTTACCCTATGCAATCAGCGAGGGTCAGATCATCACCTAACTCCTCATTAGCTGGTGACATGTCGCAGGATGCATACGCCCAATACCCCACCCACACGTGTGCAGACAGATGCCTAGAGCACTGCGACTGTTTTAGGAAATGAATGACATGACTATTTGATGTCTGTAACTAAATGCCTCTCTTTCATTTCTCGACAGATAAAAACAGGCAGGGGTATCGCAAAAGGCACAGAAGAAGACAAGACAGAATTGAATCCTGCCACAGTTATCCCACCTTTTCAATTATTTCCCGTGGAATTTGTGCTGTGCCGAAAATGTGTAAGTAAGTGGCACCACCCTGTGTTCACAGGTTCCCATGTTTTGACTTACTGTACTCGCACATTAGTGACGCTGCAAGACTGCAAAGTGCGGGTTCACAACAATGAAGTAAAACCACACAAAGGTGCTGCCTCCCTGCCCAGCTACCAGGACCCCCAGGGAGAAGAGAACAATAACAGAGCCAGGGCAAGAGCCCAAGTGCGTGTTGAGCAAGAATGAGACAAAAATAAGGAACTCGAGAATGAAGGAAACATACTTTAGGATGCATCACTTGAGGAACATTGGCACTGAACTATCACTAGAACAGTAACAAAGGAGTTTGATGCCAACACTTTCAAATATATCACCAGTCTAGTATACAGGACTATGTTTTATATTTTATATTTTTGGTACTGTTTTACACTTTAATATTTTTATATTTTTATGGTTTTATTACCGTACCACATAATGGTGGAAGTGGTTTGAAAAATAAATTTTATTATTGTCATTATCATTGGTTGTAAGTGCTTTCAAAAAACAAAAAAAGACAATTTTGTCATGATTAGTATTATTGTTGTTGAAAAAAATATATATATCTATATATACACACATATACAGCTCACTTCACTCGCTATTGCAAGGTAATAAATAACTATTGTAAGGTTTAAAGTAACCTGTAAAAATAGTTAAAAAAATATATATACCCATGTTCCTTATTTGCTCCTGATACTTTGAGCAATACGCTACAGAACACATTTACAAACCATTGGCATTATGGTTATTATGATTCGTCTGTTTTCTTTTTTCTTTTGTTGTTTTTATTTTCTATTTTATACCACACTGCATTTGATCGATGATGAAAGTGTAAATGTGTCCCTATGGCATAACATTAGTGAAGAAGTACAAAAACAAGCACATTTCCAGTTAGAGCAGGAAAGCGTATTTTGCCCAATTGTGGAGAAAGTAAGGGTCAGGAGAAGTATTTCAGACAATGAATATTACATGAAAAGGTACTTTGATTTGAACTTTATGAAACCAAAATAGGTACTAGACACAGAGTGGTCCGGTGCCACGTGGGTGCTCACTCGAAGGTCTCTGTTTGGTACCCTCAGAGCAGGTAAATATTGAATGCTGAAATCGTAGTGGTCCTGCAGTGTGTTAAGTTAAATCCTGTGGACATTCAAAAGTCTTCGATTGCCTACAAACTGAAATTGGTCTGAGCCCGGAGCAGGGCTATCCAGGGCGAACAGCAAAATTCATTGTTGTGGCAAATGTGTACCTGACTGAGGGATGCCTATGAACTGAAATTGGTCTGAGCCCAGAAGAAGGGGATAAATTGTTCAGAAACGGAATCTGACCCCGAAGAGGGGAATCCGGGGTAAACAGTAAAACTCACCCGTGACGATTGTTGTGACAAACGTGAACCCGACTGAGGGATGCCTGCGAATTAAAGTTGGTCTGAACCTGACTGAGGGAGGCAAATTATTAAAGAAGGATCTGAGCCCAGCTGAGGGGGGATCCCGGGCAGAGAGTAAATCGCCCGATTTTAATATTTGTAAAGGAACTTTTTCTTTGTTGTTCCTGGTACATCAGGCCCTCTGAAGCAAGTGACTCTCAATGAAAGAGACTTGGGCACAGAAGGCCCTGATGTTGGTAAAAGGAACTGTGACCTTGTGCCGAAGAAGTACAAGAGTGTGCTGTGCTCGAGTGACCCGCCTTGTCCCATGCTAAAAACATGGGGAAGGGAGGCCAACGGCCTAAACATCCTGACTTATCATTTTGTGAACACTTCCTTCCTTTTGTGAACATTATCCCACACTATTTTGTAGCATAGCGGTATGGATTGATAATAGATTTTCTTAGCATAGGCCCTTTTTATTTGACTAGACTCCACTAGGACTGTATTATTATTATTATTTAATGGTCGTAGCTTGCTCCCATCTTACATTTAGGTTTAGAAATTCTGTTTTTCACATCCCTGATAAAATTTCATAAACACCCTTAAACTGTGATCACTTGTGTCTGTCTTACTTTGATACCATACCTTCCTTACTAGCCCCATACTAAGCCACCTCCCCTACCATGAAAGCTGTGAGGGGAAAAATGCATGAACATGACCTTTAAACGTTCCTTAGAGGTAAGCGATTCAGTACGAAAATCAGTTGTATCACACACCAGGCTTAAAAAGCCACTGGCATTGAAAGCCTAGTCGATTTCACAGGTTAAAATGTAGCAATGCTGCATGTATTGCAGTACTGCAGTTCAAGCGGCAAAGGAAAATAAACATCAGTGTTTGTCTCATTCCCCAAACCCGCACTGGCATCAATGTCGCCAGTCATGATTTCTCCAGTGGAGAGTTCACATACGCGGTACCCAAATGTTGTAAATCACTGTCTCCCAGCATGGGATGTATTTGGTGTTAAGATAGAATTTTTATTTTTGGTTATTCTAGGGCCACTTTTTAGGCCCCCCTCAAGTTTTTGCTTTTTCCCTCTTTTTTTAATCACTGGTCTATTTCTGGTGGTCAGAGGGACTTCTACCGAAGTCCCCCTCCTTTGCAATGCTTTTTCATTGATTTTGAGTATGTGGGCCTGATTTGCTCATAAGGTTCTCAGTCCCAGGGGTGCTTGCTAAGCAACCCATTTGTGTCCTAAGATAATTATATCACCCTACATTATTTTTTAGGAGACGACTGGTGACAGCTGTAATTTAGTTTTTGCTTCATCACGGGTGCAATTCACCTCATTGGTTGCCAAGTTACCTTTTTGATAGTCATTGGGAATGATACGAGTGTATTTCTTTAAGTCCTGCTCTCAGCCATTTTCTATTTGAGGGCTTAATTTGGTCTAGAGAACCACAACATAGGCTTGAAATGGCCGTTTTGCACACATGGCCTTGTTGTGAGCCCACATAGCAACTTCCATATTGGTTTTTCACTGGTTTAGATCAGTATATGTCCCTGGACTGTTCCTCTCAAATTATATGGGGGTGGTCTGGGCCAACTAGATTTGTTGGCCACCTGACCCCTTTGTCCCTAGCTTCTTGTGATTGGTGTGCTACTTTGAATAGCAACATTTAAAGGTAAATCCAGTCCCTGCTCTCTTTTGTTGCTGAATTTTTAGGGGAAGCAGGTTTACTTACCTGCTGGAGGATTTCCTACAGTTTCCCACCATTGTTGCCAATTGAGGACTTCATTTGGCAATACTGGCTCAATGCAGTGTTTTGCGCACATCTCCGATTAGGGATTTCTGCTGCTGAAAATGCATTACAGGCATCCTGAATCCTCCTGTTGACTCCACTTGTGTGTTGAGTCAGGCCTTCTGTGCTGTGACATCTCCAGGTTGTTTTACCACCTCTTCACGCTGTTTACTAAAAGGAACTCCTGGCTGGTAGCTGCTGTTGCCTGGAAAAGTAGTGGGTTCCCACTAGCCCTCCTTGTCTGCTTCCTGGGTTGTACTGGGCCACTCTCAGGGACGTCATTTAGGGGTTGCCAGAGGTCACAACTGCGACCTCTTAGGTTTCCCTTGCGACCTCTGGGGTCTCCCTTGCGACGTCTGGAAAAAAAAAAGAAGAAAAGTATTTTTTGTTGTTTTTGTAGTGCAAGCTCCTGGGCTGTGGCCAGCATCATGTGGCTCTTTACTTCTGGCTTTCTTGTTCAGGCCCCTTAAAAAAAATAAGAAAAATAAGAACAGGAGTGCCACAAGTCTAACACTTTCAGCACTGACCCTAAATAAGAAAGAATAGGAATACCAAATAATGTGTCTTTCTGGAATTCTATACAATAATTAAAGGTTAATTTCAGGCGCACTTCAGGGGGTGAGTCACGGATTTAGTCTGTTCTTAAACGCCTCAACTCAGCCTTTCATCCTTCTGAGGTCGATAAATGAGTACCAACACAGGTTGGGTGATATTGGGTGTATATTTTTTCTATGTAATGCGCTTAAGCGTAAGTGCTATATAACAACACATCTTTACCATTTGGTCATGAACGTCTGCTTGCATTCACAGTAATTTGGTAATATGGGCCTATTCACACTGATCTTAATGATACATATTGCGATCCATTCTTGTATTAAATGTACATCACATTATAATGATATCGTAACCATATATTTTTTATAGTGTACAATACTATGTGATGCCACTTCCTGTTTTGTCAACGGGTGAAAGGTTGTGTTCCTAAGCTTCCCGCGATATCACTTCGGGGTGGGGTCAAATGACATCACTTCCTGTGATGTCATAGGGGTTCAAGGGTTATGTGATGTCACTTCCGCTACCGCTGGCATTTTGGTGAAATGACGTCCCTGGCCACTCTCATCCATTATCCCCCTTCTGGGATTGTCCTCTGCTGGATGGATGCCTCATTTGACCTGTCAAGCTGCCCGAATCTTCTTTGCTGGGCAACCCTGTCTTCCAAGAAACTTCTTTGCCAGTGTTTTCAGTTTTGGCTTTAGAGGCCACATCGTGGGAAGGCTGTTTAGTCGTCTTTTTAGTCATCTGGGTCTGCGTTGTCCCCAGTGGTGGAAGTGCATGAAAAGAAGTAGTGGAATTATGCTCCCTGCTGGCCTGCCCCGCTCCCCAAAAACCCCATTACCCCGCCCCCTTCCACACGCAATTCAAACCCTCAAACAAACACACCTGCTGTTTAAAGGAGTGTACAGTGCAGTGCACTGAAGTGCAAGTTTCAACTTAGTCCGACATTTTTATTTTAAAACTAAACAATTCTGGAACGGTTTCTTTTAAAAATAAAACTTTAGGAACAGTAAAACCTTTTTTTTTTTAAAGTAGAGGAGCACCACTCCCACCCACTTCGACCACTGGTTAGCCCAGGGTTCAAGCCTCTCAGAAGAGGATCCCTTTAAATCTTTAAATTGCACCTAAAAAGAAGCCCTGTACTCACCAGGTTGTTCAGCCTTCTTGAAACCGAAGTTGGCGGAGCAGACGCTGTGATTTTTTACTTCTGAGTCCTGGGGTGGGCGATTATTCTAGATACTCACCCTCAGGGTACCCTCTGGACTGGGATAAAGACTTTTGAGAAGCGAGACTTTACCACATTTCCCATTGATAACATCGGGGGACCTCCTGCTGGGCTTCCTGGTTCTCAAACCGACCTCTGGATCTCTTCACTTGGGTCTATACTGGTCATCCCTGTGGCTGCTTAATGCCGAATCTGCACCCGTGGGGTTAAACTGAGACTTATGTTTATTTTCCCCATACACGTGGCTGGCCTACTGAGTGTCCCGTTACTTCCTATGGAACTTTCTACTCACCATGGAACTCTGCTAAAGTGCCGTTGGTGGTTCTTACCTGCCCCTGGACATGTTTCCTGTACCCATTTGGGGTCCAGGACGTTATGAGACAAGACCTAGATTGTTTGGACTTACCAGACCAGTGATTTATGATGTATTTTCAGTCATGCACTCCACTTCAACTGTGAATGTATTTTTACACTGTCTAATTTTAATAACACTGTACCTATTATTCCATGAAATGAATTGCACTGGTATTTGTTTCTAAAATGTATCTGTTTTTGGAGGCTGTGTTTCAGAATTATTTCCCCCCCTCTAGCACTGCCTTTGAATGGGGTGTGTGCATTTGTACTTTGCAGATACTATGAGATATACTAGGGCAAGACATATTGTGGTTTGTTTGTGTTGGCCCAGGGATATTTTATGACTATTTTTACTCTGTGTTAAAATGTCTGGTTCCTTTTTCTTCCCACCCCTTGTATGTATGTGTTGTGTGTCTAACACCATGCAGTGGACAAACAAAATACAGGAGTTGGGTGTTTCTTTTAGGACTGTAGTTTTTGTGCAGGCACTAGGTATTAATAAATGTATGTTAGAATGGGTGGTTCCTTTTTCTCTCCCCTGCCTCTTGCCACTATATGTTGTGTGTCTGTCTATAGAAAGTAGACCCACCTTTATAAGTATAGGGATGAGGTTTGTCCCAAGATATTACTGTTTTTCTAAAGTATTTTATGATATGTGGGTTATGTGCCCGAGTTCTTATTTGACCTGATAGGGTTTTATATGTGTAACATAATATATGTATTTATTTTTCAATATATAAGTGTGGTGTATTTTCCATGGGTAAGTGTGTGGACTCATTGTATCTTTGTGTCAGCCTTCCCACACTTACTGAGACATAAGCTTGAGTGCTCCGTCACTCTACCCTCCTTTAAGAGAGATTTGGATTTCATTTTGGTTATGTACCTTTTCCCACAGTAAGGTTAGTTGATGTAGAGCCCTCAGAAGGAGGTTGTATAAAAAAGTGACTTAACATTCTGCAGGTTACAATATGTCAGATAGACCAACAAACAGTGGTTTCCTTACCTATTGAAGCACTGCTGACAGGTGAGTAAGCTTTTCCAGTAACTAAAGCACATGCTGTAAACACATGGGAACTGAGGCTGTTTCAGGCAGTACTAGGGTCTCAGACACAGGATAGAAATGATTCCAACATGGTGGCCAACCTAGCTATAGACTCAGGCCAAACCCCAGGGCCCAAACCAGTGCAGGACGTTATCAGGAGGAAATGGCTATATCAGGTGGCACGGGAGGTTATCAGGTGATGGTGGTTACATCAAGAGGTGGAGGAGAGTATCAGGAGGAGGTGGTGACATCAGGTGGAGGAGAGGGGGAGAGAGGACAGATTTGAAGAAGGTAGTGGAGGATATAGCTACTAGACAGTGCCAGGAGGTACGAAAAGGCCAGGTCATGCCCAGGCAGGTGAAGAAAAAAGGTGGAGGTATAAACTTGAGGCAAGGAGAACAGAATAAAGACATTCCGGCTATGAGATACAAGACAGGACAGATGAGGGCCGGGGAGCTGAGGGTTGAGACTCATTTTGCCAACTCACTCCTACAGTGAAGCCTTAACTATATCTACTACTGATTAAGGAGACAAGGAGGATCATAAGGCTTTTAGCAGATGATAACAAGCATTGCCAAGAGCTTGAGGACCCCTGGGAAACCCAAAATGGTTGAGGGTCTTTCTAAAGACTGTTCGGGGCTGGGAATCCCTGGAGAATCCACAGTGCCACTGGGGAGACAGCTGCTATCAGGTTGAGAGCCATGTTTGCTGGTTTGAACTTTGGACAATCCTTTCATACTATTGGGTGCAAATATAAAGTGTTTTTATAACAAGTCATAGGTGATTCATTTGTGCATTCTACAAGGTCTATGTGAAAGCTGTTAAGTTTCAAAAGTCCAGATTTAGATATATGTTGTGGCCTACCCATTTCAGGAAAACCAGTTGCTTTGTGGCCTGCATAATCTCCATTACTTGTGCAAAGTGCAGAAGACACATGATGGTTCCATGTGATTTAGGGTGTGTGGCAGCACATTCATTAGTCAGTATTTTGAATCTCCAAGGATCCTGGATTCAGGACACAGATACGTTGTGGGATAAATTTATTCAGAAAGGCTACCATAACCATACCCTCCTGTCCTTCCGGGACACCTTAAATTCTAATATTTTTGCATCTGAAACATTGCTAAGAGTTTCCAAACTTAACAGGAACACATGGTAGCAGACATCAAGAAAGATGTAGCCAATTCAGCACAACGTGCTGTTATGTGAGTCAAGTAACCATCTTCAAACTCTTACCATTCACAGCAGCAGGAAGATCAGCAGCATTGAAAGACAGCAATGGTGCTTTGCATTAGCATTAAAATGGAGTAAGGTCATGTCTTTTAGCTGTGATGAATCAGTAATGATCCCCCCCAAACCCCGGCCTGGGACCTTCCTCATGTGGCCTGGGAAGGCAGACGCTTTCTGATCCCGACCCTGGGGGTGGTGTTCGGCAGGAGGATCACATGGGGCGGAAACATGTCAGGAGGAAGGGGAAATTCCATTGTTTAACTTTCTCCAAAATCCTAACATTTTGATGTCTTATTGCAAAGCACAAAAAGTTAAGAAAACTAATTTTATTTGGGACGAGTACTGGGACGAGTAAGAGGGATGCAGAGGGACCAAGTTGTACTGGTCAGCTAATTTACCTAAATTACCCACACCTGAGAAAGGGTGGAAGGTTTAAATGGCCCTCTCAGATGCAGGCCGGAGAGAAGCTGAAGAAGTCAGAGAAGCAGAAGTCAAGGAAACAGTATATGCTGTGCGGGCTGTATCTACAGGTGGAGGCGGGATTAACAGTGCAGCAGAAAGTCGGCGTGGTGAAAGACACAGAGCAATCTCCAATGCGGGTCACACAGGAGATTTGCAGGAGCTTGGGAAGCTTTCAGTTGGTGTGGCAGTGGCAGGAGTGAACAACCAGAAACTGTTTGCTGAATCCAAGAGAGTCACAGAAGTCCACCGGCAGCGAGCACCGAGTGAGAGTGACTTATCCGCTGAGTTCCCCACTTGCAAGTGGTACCCGAGCACTCTATTGCTACTCGCGTACGCCAGCTCAGAGAAAGGTGGAAACAAGCTGCCCTTCTGGAAGAAGCTATCCAGAAGGAGATGAGCATCATTTGTAGAGTGAATGTTAGATTCCCTGAAAGCTGCATTTTTGATACCAAGAAAAACTATTGAAGTTGTTGTTGTTCTAAATGTGAAAGTTAACATTGAAACACTTTTTCCTTGTGTTGTGGAAACCTGTTGAGGGGATATACCAGATAGCAGAAGGTGCAAGTACTGAAGAGTGGTAGTAATAGAGAACAACATATTGAGTTGCGACTGTTGAAAAATACTTGTGGAAGCTGACTGAAGAAAAGTTCAACAATATTATGCAGTTAAGAACTGTGGTAAACCATCCTGACTAGATTATTTGTTGCCAGAAATATGAAACAGTTCTTATTCCAAGAGGAGTGAGAGCTTATGACATTTTCAAGGACTTGGTTTACGCAACAGAACTTTGTGAATTTGAGTATTGGAACTTTGTGTTGACACAGATTTCCTTGTGTATCTTCTTTTCTATTATGGAGAAATCCTTTTTTGGATCTAGGGATGGGGAACTTCACCCAGATCAAGACAAAGAGACATTAAATCAGGTCATATGCTATATGATGTTGTTGATTTCAATTGCCATATTTGTTATTTTTGCTTTGATTGTTATATAAGTGTGGGGGTTAGATATCCCTTGGTTAGAGTGTTCCCCTTTAGTTTAACATAAGCAGGGTAATCCTCGTTAGGATAGGGATTGTGAGGCATTTGTGCAAACTATTTTGGTTAATAAAATGGCAAGAGTTGAAAACTCTCTACAAAGTTGTCCGCGTCACATTTCTGACCCCTCATATATGGTGTTCGAAGTGGGATTCGAATTAATTGATACAAATGGGGGAAAAGTGAGTTTGAAAACTTAGCAAAAGGGCCTACACTTTCACTATAGCTACCAAACAATCAATAGGTTTTGATTTATATAGCAGTAGAGGGGAATTAATTCAACCAGGAGAAAAACCTCTGAGCCCTACGAACTCAATACCTATCCCTCCCCAGGATACTTATGTCCGCCCTGCCTCCAGGTCAGGTCTGGCCTGGTGCTATGGCCTCAACATATTGGCAGCAGTGATTGATCCAGACTTTCACGGAGATGTTAAAATTTTGATCCAGAATAATGGTAAAAAGGCCTATCAAATGAAAGCCGGCGAAACCATCACCCAAGGCATTTTAGAGAAAGCAGTGTTTCCAAAACCCAAGGAAGTTAAAAAGAGTAGCCCAACAGCGAGAGGGATTCACGGTTTTGGAGCAGCAGACATTAGACCCATACCGCAAGACTTGGAAGATGAAATCATTCCGGATTTAGCTTTTGCCCAATATAACGACCCCGTATTTGCAGAACCCTTTAATTAAATAACCCGTGGGAAAGAAGGTAGGAAAAAGTATGCTCCCTTTTTTTCTTAAGAATGGGTTATTAATTAAGAGGGGATGTAAATCCCAACTGTACTCCTAGAACTCAAATTGTAATTCTTAGGATTCATAAAAACATTGTATTGGAGATGGCTCATGCTCATGCAACAGGAGGACATTTAGGGACAGTGAAAACACAAGCCCAAATCATAAATAGATGCCATTGGCTGGAATTTATGCTGACAAAGAATTCCATAAATACCTGTGCCCTATGTCAGAAAACTAACAATAGAATGCCCCCTCCTACGCCTTTACAACCATTGCCCGTTATTGATGTTCCCTTTTCTAGAATCGGAATGGATATAGTGGGTCCTTTAGAAACATCAAGACCAGCTAATAAATATGTACTGGTTGTCTTAGACTATGCAACCAGTTACCCTGAAGATTTTCCCCTACGGAATAATACTTCACAACACATTTTGAAACACTTACTTCCCTTTTTCTCCCGGATGGGTTTTCGAAAAGATATTTTGACTGATCAATGGTCTACTTTTATGAGTAAACCTATGGCAGAGGTTAAGAAAATCCTTCAGATGAAAACTGTAAGGCCTTCCATTTATCATCCCCAAAGCGATGGACTAGTTGAAAGATTTAATCAGCCCTTGAAACATATTTTGAAGATACTGGTTAGAGCTGATCCAGGAAGAGTAAAGGGAGTATATCATTACACACATACCCCTGCCGCACCGGTAGTTCAACAGAAACCCTATAGGATTCCAGAAAGTAGGAGACAAATAATGCAGGAAGAGCTAGAGGCTAGGTTGAAAGCTGACATCATTGAACCTTCACAAAGTCCCTGGTCCTCTCCTATCATGTTAGTTGCCAAACCAGACAATTCCTGGAGATTTTGTATTGACTTTAGGGAAGTCAATGAATTATCCCAGTTTAACAGCTATCCAATGCCCCAAATAGACGATCTGATTGACAAACTCAGTGATGCTGTATATCTCTCTACCATTGACCTAACTAAAGGGTATTGGCAAGTACCAGTTAATCCAGGAGACAAGTCTAAAACCGCCTTTTCTACACTCGTTGGATTATTCCAATTTAAAGTCTTACCTTTTGGGCTACATGGTGCCCCTGCTACTTTTCAGATACTTATGGATCAGGTTTTAAGACCCCTTTCATTATTGTAAAGGGCTTATATTGATGACATCATAATCATAATATATAGTAAAACGTGGCCTGAACATATGTCACATTTATACCAGGTCACCAGAGCATTAGAGAAAGCTGGTTTTACGGCCAATCCAAAAAAAGTTAATCTGGCTAGGTCTGCTGTAAAATATCTGGGTTTCTTTGTGGTGAACGGCCTAGTTCAACCTCAGTCTGACAAAGTTATAGCAGTAATGAAGACACACGACCCAAAAAACCAAGAAGGAATTACAAGCTTTTCTAGGCCTTGTGGGTTACTATCGCAGGTTTATACCAAACTTTTCTTCTATCTCTGCTCCCCTTACAGACAAACCTAAAAATGCAGAACCACGGAAATTGAGGTGGGGTTCAGAAGATCAAATTTGTTTTGACCCGTTGAAATGCATATTATGTCAAGATCCAATTCTAAAAGTGGCAGACTTTAATAGACCATTCATTTTGCAAATGACCAGCTCACATATTGGTCTTGGGGCGGTATTATCTCAAAACCATGATGGTGTAGAACACCTTATTCTCTATATTATTAGAACATTATTTTCCTTAGAAAAGATCTATGCAACACTGGAATTAGAATCCCTTGCCATAAAATTGGCTATAACGTACCTGAAGTATTATGTAACGGGTAGAAAATTCCAGTTAATTACTGATCATGCTCCCCTTAAGTGGTTAAGTTCGAGGAAGGATACGAACGCTAGCGTCATGTGCTGGTTTTGACATCAACAGCCATATTGTTTCTCTGTCAAACATCGGAAAGTAAAAGAACAATGTAACGTTGATTTCCTTTCCCGATACCCAAAAGAGGCTGAACAACCCAGTGACATTGGGGGAAGGGTATTTGATGAATCAGTAATGATTCCCTCCTCCCCCAAATCCTAGCCTGCAAACTTCCTCATGTGACATGGGGAAGGCAGACGCTTCCTGATCCCAACCCTGGGAGTGATGTTCTCTGGGAGGATCACTGGGGGGGAGGGGGGCAAACAGGTTAGGAGGAAGGGGAAATTCCATTGTTTAACTTTCCCTGAAACCCTCGCCTTTTGATGGCTTATTGCAAAGCAGAAATAGTTAAGAAAACTAATTTTGTTATTCAGGACTCCAAGTCCCATAATTCCCTCAGTACTGGGATTAGGAAGAGGGATGCAGAGAAACCAAGTTGTAGTGGTCAGTTAATTACCCTAAATGATCCACACCTCAGGAAGGCTGAAAGATTTAAATGGCCCCCTCAGATGCAGGACAAAGAGAAGCTGAAGAAGTCAGAGTAGCAGAAGCAGAGGAAGCAGTGTATGCTGTGCTGGCCATATCTGCAGGTGGAGGTGGGATTAACAGAATGAGAAGACACGGGGAACAATGCAGGTCCTGAGAGGGTTGTTGCCTCTCCTAATCCCCCATTCAAAGGTTGTGCAGCAGAAAGTCGGCGTGGTGATGGCAGCCAACCGATCTCCGATGACTGGGTCGCGCAGCAGATTTGTAAGAGCTTGGGAAGCTCTGAGTTGGTGTGGCGTTGGCAGGATTGAACGACCAGAAACTTTTCGCTAAATCCAGGAGAGCTGCAGAAGCCCACGGCCAGCGAGCACCGAGCCAGAGCGACTTAAACAGTGAGTTCCACATTTGCAAGTGGTACCGGAGCACTCAAGTGCTGCTTGGGTATGCAAGGTCAGCCGTGCTGAATACCAAACCATTCGAAAACCACAAAGGTGGCGTTTAATGAAACAAAGTAGCTGTGATGTGGCTTTTATGAGGTTTTGGAGATCACGACAACCCGTTGAGAAAGCATTATTGAGAATTGAGAATACCAAGCAATGCCAAAATCAAAAAATAGCTAAAGTTGGCCCAATTGAGAACATTAAGCAATTCCAAAGCCAAACGAGAGCTAAAACTGTGCCAAGGGAGATTCCCAAGCATGGCTAAAGGTCAGAGGGGAGATATAAGAACCACAATGGTTGTTGGAAGTGCTATTCTTACGGTGAGAAGAATATTCTTCAGCTAAATTCACATTGCCAAAAGCAAGGTAGCCACAAGGAAAGACTATCCTAGCTACTGTTTAACCTTTGGTGCAGATGTTAGGAAAGATTTCTCTGACTGCAATTGTCCCTCCATATTATGGATCGCCAAATGTTTTGCTTTTGTTTGGCTATCCTAACCTGACTTTTTCCAGTGGAGCACAATCTTCAGCTGCACTACCCTGAACTTTTGCTCATTTGTTATGGAGAAGCTGACACGTCCTTCACACTGTCAGAACTGGTAAACTATGTTTCCCTTTGTCTTTTACTTTGTTGCCATTTCTTTACTGTACTGTGCACTGGGGTCTTTTTGTTTTATGGCCCTAGACACCCTCTAAGGAATTTTTGGTGAGTGTACATGTGTGCCTAGGATGAACTGGTGGCAGTAGTTTGCTTTTGTGGTATTTTGACTACTTTTTAGCAAACCATACCGCGTTTACTGCGGGTGGCTCGTGTCTGTGGCCAGTGCAGAAAATGGCCGTACCATGAAGTCTTTTGTTCTGTCCTTTGGCCATCTTGTCCCTTGGCCTTCCCCCGGGACAGGCTGGTTTGGGACTACCTTATTTGGGCAAAACCGCATATTTTGCTGGCTCCTGCATGTCAGTGTGCTAGTGTCCAGGAAGAGGGCTGGGACTGTCTGGTCCCAAACCACACTACTGGTGCCAGGATGACTGGTGTGCATGGATACATGAGGACAACCGTGGACCATGATTGGATCACGACTGGCGTGCATGCAAGGGAGCAGATCTTCTATTGGTTGTCCAGATTCAATCATGCATCGAACTTTGGATAAGAGAAGGGGCCTTGCATCCATTCCAGGTTGATGTACAGTGGTTCATGCCGAACTACAGAAAGGAGCCAAGTATTCTGTGAGCGAAAGCAGACCTGAGGCCCCATCTGAAACAAGCTGGAAAGCTTGGCACCCTGAGCCTGCTGCTGTCCCGTCTGACCCCTGCTTTGTTTTCAACCTTAGAAAGCCTGTGAAGGTGCGTTGACCCATTGGAGTAGTGGAAACAACTACTCTCAGTGTCTCCTGATTTCCCACCAAAATAGCCTTCTCAGAAGTGTTCCTGGGCAGTCCAGTGAACTGACCAGCTCTGTCCCGGGATATTGCAAAGGAGCACTGTTGTTTCAAGTTGGCACTTGAAACTTTGGGGATCTCTAGCTTGTGGTCCTCGGCACTCTCCCACCAACTTTCGTAAAGCTAGCTCCTCTGGATCATGATTTAGGAGAGTGTGTCATGCTGCAAGCCTTTGTGGTCCCTGCGTCACTGCATTGTGGTGATGGTAGGTGAGGGTGCCTTTTCTGCTGTGCCCTGAGTCCTACTGCACCAGACTTTTTTTCTCCTCCCTTTCTGGGCGGAGTTGTGGATTCTGTTCTGTCACAGACTGGTGTCTCGTTCCAAAGCACCTGAGAGCCGGAATCGAGAAGTTAGTGCAGAAATTATGACCTCTGACAACCTCAAATAAACTGGCAAAGTTTGGTCTGGATTCGAGCTTGGGGCGGCGAGTACTTGCATAACTTACCGGTGGCCCCTGGCTCATCCATTTGTTTTTACGTACACAGGTTCCTTGGGATCCTCTTCTTGGGTGCCATAGTCCGCGCTGCCTGCCCTGTTCCGAAAGTTGGAAACTGCTTTGTTCATAAGGACAGACCCTTCCCTGATTATTGGATTTTCTTCTACCCTCTTCAGGACCCTCACCAAACTGTCCTAGCATCTTGGAAAGGTACTGTCTTTGTTTTACACACGACAGAGCGTTTTTACACACTGCTTGTACATTGAGTACAAGGCTCCCCACTTCGTAGGGCTGGATTGCATAAGTTAGGGTTCCCATCCTGAAGACTGCCTAAATGTTATAATCTGTGTTAACCCTCTTCTGTTGCAGGTTGTGGATGTTTTACTACCTTTATCGCATTGAGGCCAAAGTAGTTGTATATATGTTACATAGTGATATGCTGGTATGGTAACTGTTTCATTATTGGTTTGGTTATTCGTGTTCTTTTATTGGGCCTAAAATAAATGTATATGTATTTTTGATATACACCTGTCTTCCGGGGATAACGTTTCACCAGAAACCTAGGTGTTTTGTTTGGTTCCCTCCATTATTTTAGGATTTCTTACTTGAGTTTGGTAAGGAGGGAAGCTAGACCCACAGGGTATACTTAAACTGAGGGGCTAGAGCCCTCAGGGACCCATTTGTGGAAGCTGGAGGTTCTGAGTCTGGGACTCCCATATAGTGGGTCACCTGGATCGGGACATTGTCCACTTAATCCTTATCCAGGCATTTTCCCTTTAGGTTTTCACTTAAGGTGGAAAGGGAGCCTTCTGAGGAGCTGGAGGGCACTGAAGAGGAGGAGGAGTAAGCATGTCTGTGTCTGCCACTCCCCTCAATCCCTCTTCCTTGATGGCTTTTCTAACAACCTCAAACAAACGGTCTTCCCATATCTTCCCCTGCTTCCTCTTCTTGCGAGATCCGATAGAGGAGGAGGAGGAAGAGGAAGAGGGAGATCTACGCTGTAAATGGTGCTTCTGTTCCAATTGTTTACCTGTATGACAGTTTCAGGCAATAAACAGGCACACATTACAATTACTACCAGGGAGAGGACTGGAACCATTCCACCCTCTACTTGGGGGCTGAAGAAAATACGCCTATTCCTGGGCTTGGCCTGCAGTCCACACGGGTGGCCTAGCAACCTGCGCTAGCAATGGGCTTGCCTAGCCGCATGTGGAGGTTGCCCAGCAACCCCTCCTAGCGCTGGCCCAGTACACCACTTTATATGTTGCCTCCCAAATTTCAGCGGCCACCGGTGGCCAGACGGGATCGTTGCAGTTGTCAGTAGCTCCACCCGGGACCCGCTATGCGGTTCTGGTGATGCTGGGCCTCCGGTTGTGGGACCGTCAGCTCAAACGGTGCCCATTGCTCAGCATGGGCGCTGGGAGTGGCAGATCCTTCCGCCAGCTAAACCGGCATGCCCTCTCTCTGCAGGGCCACCAGAAGCGACCTCCATGGGCAGAGGGATTCCAGCCTAGCATAGGCCATCAGCCACAGGCTCTAGGAAAGTTGTCCTACCTTACCCCCCAGGAAAGCTTATGATGGCAAGACTTCCATCTTGTATCCCCGTCAGAGGCAGGAAATGTTTTGATCTGATGGATGTCAGATAAATGGGCACTGTATGCAGAGCCAGCCCGAGGCATGGGCAGTCTGTGCGGTGGCCGAGGGCCCGTTTGTCAGAAGCTGTCATAGGAGGGCCTACAGGCACCAGTACCTGCCTCAACTATACCAAGAATATTGTTTTATGTGAGGCTGTACGGCTTCCATGTACTAAGCTTGCGTGAGACCAGTGTCGCCTCCCAACCTACTGTGGCTCTCTAGAGACCAACACCCACTCCCAGCAGTCCATCCGTCGCTGCAGGCCCCTTATTGACTACTTAACACTTTCCTTCTTCCAATAGAGCATTTAAAGTGGGGGTGATTTACAAGTGATAGCCCATTTAAGCGACCACTGTTTTGGAGTAGATGTTTGTAACATTTCTGCTTTGAGAAATGCAAATAGGCATTTTTATTCTGAAAACACACACAAAGCACCAGTTAGCTGCCTAAATCTACGCTCTCCTCCAGGTTCATTACAATATATCACACAAACAGTTTTAAATTAGCTACATTATTGTCAGATGTTCATATTTAAAGCACCAAAAATTGTTTAATTTTGGTTGAATGTAATATGTTCATCACATCATATTTGAACCCTGCATTTGTCAAACACTTAAACACACACAGGTTACTTTTTCACACAATACATGCTATACGACTTGAAAATACCAAGGTCATTTTTGTTGCCTTTTGTTGAATTGCATTATGGTATTTGAAGTCTCCAAGTCAAGATGGTGGAGTAATCCCTCAATTGTACACTTTTTGCTTAACTTATTTCTGTCAAGATCTATACATTTGAGTAGATACCTTACTATGGTATGTGTACTTTTCAAGTCATCTTCTTAAAGCAGAGTATTGTTGAAAGCCAGACATGGGGTTGAGGAGGGGAAATGATTAGAAGGCAAGTGAGTCTTGAATATTTGCCTTGAAGACTGGTGCAGTTCCTTTTTCCTGATTGTGCCTATGTGCTGCAATTCAGGGCACAAGTAAAGTATATGATATGATAGGTTATTTATAACGCGCTTAATACACAGCGGTTTCTCAGCATGGACCCGTGAATCAAACCTGTGGTGCTTTTGCTTCCAAGGCGAGCATGTTGCTGCTGAGCTACCCTGCAGAGGATACATGTAGGTGGTCAATCTAACATTTTTCAGACGGGCGGATGCAACCCCCATTGGTGTTTTTGAGGTTGGTAAGCTTGTTCAAGCATTTGGCTACCAGGATTTCACCCAGGTTGTCCTGGTTCCAGTACAGACGCATAGAATTATCAACATATCACATGATCGTATTGGGATCTTGTTTTCCAGGGAATATTTTACTACATATTGCTGGGTTAAAAAGGTGGGCACCTTTTATACTTTGCCAGCCTATTTATTGGAAACTGTCCTCTCTCAAGTTATTTTTCTGTTGTTGATTACGTTATTTGAAAGGAAAATGCTCTTTTGTCTAGTGCACTTTCTTCTAAGGGGACAGGTCAATTGAACTACATTTGCATCTTTCACCTTAAGATATGTTCACTCACTATGCGTTTATTCTTGGGTGCCAGCTTTTGATTTTCCCTAATGGGCCAAAGGTTTCCACACTGAGTGAAGCAAGGGAGCCGTACCCATTCCCATTTCAAAACTCCACATTTTACAGCACAGGTTGCCGAAGGAATAGGAAAGAAGACATGATTAACAGGAAGGTCTAATCGTATAAAATCTCAGCAACAGTCTCTTACCCGCTCAGTTGCCTTTGCAAATTTCAGCTATAAGATCACCTGCTATTCTACACTGGCAATCAGTTTTGGCCTGCTCACTCGCTCCAATCAAGGCTAAGGGGGTACATTAATGGGGCTCCCATCTCATTTTCTAGTGAGCAGCACTTGATAAACGTAGTTATTATTTGATATTATTATTTTTTTGCAGTCAAAATATTCCTTATCTGTAGCTTCTGAAATAAAAGCATATTGCTAATTTGGATAATATTTATTTATTTTGTATTTATTTATTTATTTATACATTTGTAAAGCGCACTAAGCCCATAGGCATCTAGGTGCTAGTATTGCCAAAATACACACACAATACAAATAAAACCAATCGTGAAACTTTTGCAAAAACAGCAGTTAGTACCAGTTAGCAAAACACAATCACCATATTTTTGCAATGCCTTCCACAGATAGGGTTTTCAAACCAAAGTTTCAAAAATACCTTTTGCAAACAGAATTTCTACCAATTACATCTGGGAAGAGATGTGTTCAAGTTCCTGAATTGCAGACTGGTCTCAAATCCCAGCTTCTCCACTTAACCAAAGTGTGTGCTCCCAGCCAAATCCTTTTATCACACTATGCCTAACCTGCCAAAATTAGAAGTCTGTACAAGGTATTCATCTGTCTGCTACTTAAAAAAAAATACCTCACGCCTAAAATTGCCACGTGGTCAGTATTAATATTGACAATTCACATACTGGATGTCACAGTGTATTTACCTACTATCCAACGCATGGCAAAATATTTCTAATTTAACTTCCCATGATACCTCTGCGTACTAAAGACTCATTCTATGATATAACTGATGTCACATTGGAGGCCCACATATCTTTTGCCACCTAGGGCCCCACAAATCCTAAGGCCGGCCATGACTATATGCCCTAAAGGGAGGAGGCGGGGTCAAGAAAGAAAATCAAAAAGTCGAAAGGGTGATCCTAAGGAGAAGTAATGTTACCGCTTTGGTAAGTACAGGGACGAAGGAGAGTGACGTGGAGGTAATGATGTTTTTTCCATTGTATTCAATGAGGCATTGCTCATTGAGTTGTACTAACATTGGTCTGCCAGAGAGCTCTTTGTATAGGTGATCAATGTACTATGAGGCGATGATCATCATACCAATATGTCCAATGAAAACTTCACCCCTAAAACTGAGACACTTTACATTTTGATTTTACAAAGCTGGTTTAAGCTTTTTTTTTTTAAATATACAATTGCAAGGTAATTATTATTTCCAGCTAACATGTTTTGCAATTTTTATTATTTGTACTTTTGATTTTGGCTTCAGCAGCCACTTCACTGTTCGGTAGCCACTGTGACTGCTTCTCTCTTAGTATTCTTCCTTCAGGTCCGGCCCACTCAGCCAGATACACTCTGGATGCCTTCATCTCTGGAGACATCCCTATCTCTAACCCGCTCACCACCCCCTCTTCTCGTCCAATCACTCTCTCCTCTCCACCCGATTGGGGCCCCTTGGCCCTCTGTCCGAGCTGCCTCCTGCACTGCCAGCCCCCTTCGACATCTTTTGACTGATGAAGTGTCAGTCGCTGCTTTTGCTTCCACTTTCATCCTCCCTCAAACCCCTGCTTCTGATGCTCCCTCTGACTCTGTCCTTGCTAACCTCCACCACTCCATCTCCAACGGCCTTGACATCCTTGCCCCTGTAATGAGGATCAGCCTGAAGCCTGTCTTTAAATGCAACGGCTGGTCTGACTCTGATCGAGCTTCTCTGAAACGCAAGTGCAGATTTGCTGAACGGAAGTGGCAGACCTGGGCTTAATTCTCTGACAAACTGGCCTTTATTGCTTCTCTATCCACTCCAAGAAGAGGGCCCACATCTAAACCTGCTTCTCTGGAGCCACTAACAACACAGCTGAACTATTCAAAATCTGCAAGGAACTCGGCAATCCAACTACAGTCTCCACCTCTTCCCTTCCTTCCCAGGCTATCTGCACAGCTTTGGCCTCCCATTTCACATCTAAAACTCAGGACATCCTATCCTCACTTTCCACCAGCCCCACCCCCATATCCACTCCTGCTCCTGCTCTCCTGCCTCCCTTGGCTCCCCTCCCTCCACCCCTGCACTCTACTCCCTGATGAGGTCTGTAAAGTCGTCTGCTCTATGAAAGTCTCATCCAAACAGGCGCTCCCCTGCTCTTCTAGAACCATTAAGGACAGTATCTCTGCCCTCACCCTGGCTCTTGCTGATTTCTGTAACCACTCCTTCGCCACTGGCTCTTTCCTGCTATCCCTGAAGCACTCCCTTGTGCACTTTCTCCTAAAAAAGCCATCTGCTGAACCCTGCGCTTTACAAATACGCTTGTTATGTTAATGCCAGTAAGACAGAGATCCTTCTTTTAGGGACACCTGCGCCCTGTTTCTCTCCTACCCTCTGGCCGCCCTCCTTGGGCCTTCTGCCCTCATCATCCTGTTAGGTGAAAAAACTTATCAAGAAGGCCCACTTCCAGCTCCACCTCCTTAGAGGCATTCTCCCTTTCCTCACCTTCCCCCAGAAGTTCAATGTCTCCAGAGCTCTGGTCCTCGCTAGGTTGGACAACTGCAACAGCTTCTTCCTCCATATCTACCTCTCCTCTCTACACCCCTCTACAGCTAATCCAGAATAGGGCTGCAAGACGTATCCTTGGCCTCAAGCCCAGGGACCGTATCTCTCCAGCTCTAAAATCTCTCCACTGGCTCCCGGTGGCTGCGAGGGTCAAATTCAGGACCCTCTGCATCATCCACAAGGCTTTGTGGGGCCTGGCACCTCGGAATCTCCAACTCTCCCGCAGAATAAAATAAATAAATAAATAATTCCCTGCTAGAGCCCTCCGCGCTCCTCTAACTCCAACTTCAACTCTCTGCTTGTCTAATGCTTCTCCAAGCTGAGAGTCGAGCCAGGTCTCTCTCCTCGGCTGGTACCTCTCTTTGGAACAGCCTGCCCCTCTCGGACTTGAGCCGGACCTCCTTAAATTCCGGAAACATCTCAAAACTGCCACTGAGACTGAGACTGGCGGCCTGGTCCTTTATGAACCTCACATGTTACCAGACCCTTTGACGAGTCAACATCAGCACCCTCCACCCCCTCAGCAGTGCCCTTGTGGGCCCCCAATCTGGTGGCTGTGCATCCCACCCTTGAGATTCCTCTGTTCTAGCACTTAGCCACCTTCCCTGGCCCCCTTCGGCACTTCTCTGCCGTGCTCCCACCAGCACTTGCCTATACCTTTTTCCTCCCTCATCTTCTGCACTTCTCTTCACTGCACGTCCGAATGTCACATGGCAGAGGAGTAGCACCATTGCATATTTACTGTTTCTTGCCATTGTTATTTACTCCCCTGTTCCCTCCCCACTTGTCTTGTAGCGCCTGGAAACACACATCCTCAATTAATAAATAAAATTAATTAATTTAATAGAGCTAGTCGAAAGAGTAATTGTGTGCCAATGAGTAAAACATCACTCTCCTTCTCAATTATTGTGAATAGTTTAATCGTATATATAATACAGTAGTATACTATAATTGCACTATTCGCTTCTTCAATATTCATTGGCAAATGTAGGAAGCGTTGCTACCCACCCCCCTTTTCTGGGTGAGGGCGGGGCCACGAGGAACGAACCAAGAGGGCGGTTTGGAGGCGTGTCGTGCTTTGTAGACTTCAATTGGACGAGAAAGGTGGGCGAGTGAATGCGTCACTGCTAGTAAAGGGAGGTGCGTGTGGAACCGGATATGTCTTAAAGGGACAGCAGCGAATGACATATAAGGAATCCTTTATCGGTGCGAGTCCCAGCCCTGGAAAGTGACGTCACAGAGCGCTGCCCAAATTTGTTCATTTCCATAGAGCTGCTTTTGTAGTTTAGGGACAATGTTTTTTGAAAAGGGAATGTCTAAAATTAGGAAGGTTTCCTTCTCCCACGGTTCTTCTTTTAACCAAAAACCTCGTCCCCGTCTCCGTAATAGGTGTAATAACGAAATGTGTTTCAGAACGAAATGTTTTTTTTAAAAACTTGAATTTACTTACAAATATATTCGGAATTAAATAAAGCCAGGCTTCCAGCACAAAATAGCGACATTTGCGCGTATGTTTATTCAGCCTTAGAAACGTGAAAAGCGCAATGTGGTTGTTGTGGTACGGTACGAGTACGGCGTGGCATACCTGCTCGCTGCCACCAGCCACCAAATGTGATTTAGGCACCTGTCAAGTGTCATTTTTTAAATCAAATCTTGAAGGTTGTTTTGCCACGAAAGCGATTTGTATCACGTATAACTCATAAAAGACGCTCTCATGCAGTGGATACAGGAGCGCACCCTGAGCCCCACAGGCACTTTTATTCCCGGCGTTGCTATACGCAAGACCTTCTTACAAAGTAACACTATATCAGGCGCATTTTTGCACCGAGCATAAGTGTTTCTATGTAGTGGTAGATATTAGATGGTCGGGAGAAGTAAAATAACGTGTGTTCTGTGATGGTAGAAACTTTGAAGCAACATGGCCGACGTCTTAATCTCTATATCCCATATACCATGCACTGGGTGAAATGCGGTCTTGATATGGTGTTGTGTATAAACGGGAAACGCCTAATGTCGGTGTAAACTCACGAGTTCCCCCACCCCACAGGCACGTATAGTGGTGATGCACTGGCAGCTTTGCAAACATGCAGGTTGTGATTTGGCATTGCTGTCCTCACAGCGGCAAAGAATATCTTTGAGAAGAAGATCGAATAAGAGAAAAAAACAAAAGTAATGCCCCCCGTAACGCGTGGCTCAGACAGTTCTTTTAAAAAGTCTATACATGTCAGCAATGTGTAGGGAATATACTCTTCGTTGCTGCTGTCAGCCAGTTACGCAGACGGGACTGTTTTTTTTCTAATGCTCATAATTTGGTGTTCATGTATTATTTACAATTAATGATGTGTTAAATTTGCTTCTTGTACTCGCGCAGAGCTCAATTCGTTATAGAGGGAGTTACTGCTTTTTAGCGTGCGGTCAGGTTTTGTCGGCCCGTTTATATGCTGAGCCCCCGTAGCTGCAGGTTGCGTCTCAGCCCATTTCGGTTCGGCCCTCGTTATCTGGTTTGTCCTCCCTGGACCCCTCTTCCTTACGCGCTGAGTTGCAGCAGCGCAGCTCCGCAATCCCCCTTATTACTGGTGTGCGTGCGTGTGGGCTCATTGTCCCATTTCTGTTTCTCCGTTCACGGACCGAGTAGGTCACGTGTTTCGTACTTAGTAGACAGGTGTTGTTGCATACTTGAAGGTTTTCTCTCTAGCGGGATTTGCAAGCTTAGTTTATTATGGAGGCGGTGCAGGATTCCAGTCCACTTGAGAGCACGTGTCACTATCCCAAATTGAGAATTTAACCAAATTGCATTCTTCTCTGTTAGAGGCTGTCCAGTCCCTTTCTTCAAACATTGCCAAACCCATATCCACAATCGCTGAGGCCCAGTAACATAAGAAAACGGTTCAGTTACACACTGCAATAGCCCCTGATACTGGGGCGCAATTTTGGACTCTGGAGTTCTCAGGACCTGAGGAATCACATATTCTTTGTCTAAAAAGCAGAGACAGACTACAGTCATCAATCCTCTGTTGGCGCTAAAATGATAACAGGTGGTGTGTGTGCCTCAGTACAAAGAAGTGGCTCAAATGAAAAGCAAAGCTTCCATGCCTTAACAAAAGGGGGTATTTAGATCACACAAAAGGAAGCATGAGATTGCTTTTTCTTCTTCATTTGGCAGTGAAGCGGATGGTGAGTCCGATTCCTCTGACCTGGCTTTGATTTTGGAGGGTCAAAACCGACCTACATACGGCTCCGCTGCCGTTATGGCATAGGGATATGTTTCCCCCGTGAATGAAGCATCTGAGGTCTCACAGAATATTTTGGACACTCAAGGTCTGCCTTTATTCGATCCCTCAGAAGTGGCACACTGCAGGTCCTGGGGATGGGCTCCTCTCCCTCATGGGGATAAATGCCTTGATGCCTAGAGAAGGATGAAAAGACTAAGTAAAGGTCAGAGTGTCCGAGGCCTTCTGCCTCACAACAAGTTACGGTGACTCCTGAACTGGACCTCCAGTTATAAACTTTTTGGGCCAAATCGGGCAGAGACCCCAAAAAGGTTCTGGATATACCACTCAAACTATTTCAAGACAAGATGTTAGATATCTCAGGGCCTCTGACAAAAATGTTTGACCTGGTTGAGGTGGCCATGGAACAGTAAAGCCTGGTGGACCGGGTGCCTTTACGTCGGCTGGGCCAAATGGATATATGTTGCCTGGGCAACACTAATTCATCCATAGCTGTGGAGCGTTGAAAGGGAGTTCTATTAGAGTTTGATTTCAAATTGGTGGATCTAGCCTCCAGAGAGCTTGGGTTTGAGTCAGGGACAAATGTGCTTGGGGATAAATTCATTAAAGATAGCTCTAAATATGTTGGACTTTATACATCGTTGTATAAGGCTCAAGCATTTATTAAAAGAGTTTTTATGGGTCGTGTTTTTGGGTGGTCCAGAAAAGGGCAGGGTTGCTTACCCGACCGCCTTAATCAAGGACCCAACAGACAGACACGTTCTTCACACCAACCACAGGATTGTTTCCAGGCGGCAACCTTCTTTCCCCAGTGTGCGAGAGGATGGAAGTTCAGGAAGTCATTCCACAGAGGTTTCCACAAAACGCACACCAAGATTAGCCTTTTGCGTTACTTGGCCCACAATTCTTTCCAGGAACTAATAAGAGGCAGATTGACTGTTTTTTTCCATTCTTGGTGCACCATCACACACGATCCCTGGGTATTGCCGACCAGACAAGGGTTTCACATTCAATTCTACCAAATCCCAATACAGTCAGTTCCTCCTTGTCCAATTATTTTCTCCACAGATAATATACGCTTAGTGCATCTAGAGGTTCAGGACCTTCCCTAGAAATGTGTGATTTGGAAGGTACCCTTACATGCTCTGGTATTCGTCAGCAATATATTTCTGGTAAAAAAAAGCAGAGGGAGTTAGACCTTTCTTCAGTCTCAGAGAGCTCAATGGGTTTCTACAATACAACCATTTCAAGATGGAGGGTATTCATCTTCTCATAGATACTCTGATTCCAGGGGAGTGAATGACGAAATTGGACCTCAAGGATGCGTATCTGACCATGCCTATGCACAGCCAGTATCAAAGGTGCATTGAATTTTTTGGCGACCACAAGAAATTGCAGTTTGTGTCTCTTTCTTTCCTGTTCTCTTCAACCCTGTGGTGTTTCACCAAGGTGATCAAGCCGGTGGTGACAGCTCTGCAAGCTCGGTGGATCCGGGTCTTTATTTATATGCACGACATCCTGTTGATATCCCAATCCAGGGAGATAGCGATTCATCACCTTTAAATCACAGTAGCCGTTCTTCAGGGTCTGGGTTGCGTCATACATTGGGAAAAGTCCCACATTCAACTGTACCAAATAAAAGATTATTTGGATTTCAAAATGAGCACTTTGCAAGAGCCCCCTCTGTTGTCTCTATCCAAGAGCAGGGCCATCAAGAGAGAGATCAAATCGGTCCTCCCAGCTCAGATGATCTCCTTGAGGATGCTAGCGTGGATCGTAGGTCTTTTGTCTGCATTGATCCAGGCAATTTTACTGTTCCTCTCCATTATGATATGATATTTTATTTATAGAGCGCCCATACACAAGTGTTTCAAGGCACGACGAGGCAAAGGGAGGGGAACAAGGGTGGACAAGACAACGATCTTAGTAGGCCCAGTGAAATTGAGATAGTGCAGGAGAGGGGGAAGGGGGAAGTGCAAGGGGCAGGGGAGGACTGGAAAGTGCTGAACACGGGATCAAAACAACTAGTGCGGCAAGCAGGTGGCAAATGCAAGAGTTAGGCACAGACACCGGGTGTCTAATAAGTGCAGGTAAGGAGACTGTAGGGTTGCAGATACAGACCCAAGTGCAAGGGATGCCAAGAGACAGTGCGGATATGCAACTGGGTGGGCAGGGATCTGGGCCCGAATTCAGAGAGTAGCCAGGTGCCCAGTGTAGTAACAGACAGAGATCAGCAGGGGAGAGGAAGAGAGAAGGCAGAAGCCAGAAGCAAAGAGGAAGGTCTTGAGGTGCTTCCGGAACCGAAGATGGTGATCCACAAGTTTCAGAGAGGCAGGGAGGCTGTTCCAGAGGGAGGCCCCAGCCGAAGAAATGGATCTACCACCAACTCGTTGCTTGGAGAAGCGACTGACCCCGAGGGAGTTGGACGCGAGGAGGACAGAGCTTGAGTAGGAAGGTATTTCTGAAGGGAAAGTTGAAGGTATTTCAGACCCAGGCCCCAGAAGGCCTTGTGGACAATGCAGAGGGTCTTGAACTTAATCCTTGCAGCCACAGGGAGCCAATTAAGAGATTTCAGGGCTGGAGAGATACGATCCCTGGGCTTGAGGCCAAGGACAAGTCTCGCAGTCCTGTTCTGGATGAGTTGCAGAGGGCGTAGAGGCAGGCAGATTTAGAAAGCGGCTGTTGCAGTAGTCCAGACTAGAGAGAACCAGGGCTCTAGAGACAGTGAGCTTCTGAAGGAAGGTTAGGAACCGAAGAATACCTCTGAGGAGGTACAGTTGGTAGTTTGATTTCTTAGAGACGTCAGACATGTGAGGAGAAAAGGAGAGTGTGGAGTCGAAGATGACCCAGAGGTTCTTAGCCTCACAGGTGGGAGCAGGAAGAGGGCCAAGGGTGGCCGGCCAGAGAGTGACAGGAAAGGAAGGTGCAGGTGTGCCGATTTGTGGCGGGTCAGAAGAAGGCGATGGACAAGCTGAGGACATTCTAGAATAGCTTTGATATAATTATAAAAATAAAGCCTGTCTTTCCATATTGCTAGAAGGAATATCCTACTTATCTAAAGAAACTAAAGGTCTTGTCAGATGTCAGGAAGTCCAAAGTAAATGTGTCCTTCGTCCAAACTAACTCTACCTGTCCCTACCACCATATATATAAATACATTAAATAGGCCAAGAGACTGTATTTTCCTCCCCCTGGTATTCTCTTCTCTTTTGATAGTCTCTTTATATACAGGTTCTCTTTGGTCCAGATATTTCTTAACGTAATTGCCTTTTATAGTCTCTGTTATTAACTCTTGTAGTTCTTCAAAAATACTCTTGTGGTTTGTGCTTTCTGTGGTACTGTACTTAGAATATCTCTCTTTCAAATAGTTCCTCACACTCTTGCCATCACATATACATTTTCCCCACTCTGTTAATTCAGGCTTTCATAATTTGGGGTTATCGTTATCCTTTATAGGACTTCCTTGTCAAGGATTCTCTCTCTCAGGCTGTCTCCTCTTCTCTTGCCAGTTTTATTTCCTCTCTCTCGTGACATTTTTCTAGGTTGGACTTTCTGCAGTCCTCAACTCTGAAGACATAGGTATTTTCCCTTCCTCCCAGGGTTTTTGTTTCCAGTCTCTGTTATATCCCCACCTGGGTTGGTTAATCCCTCATTTATATGTTTTTCACATTTGTTAACTGGTTTCTTCAATGATATCTTGTCCTCAGGAATGGGACGAGTTTCTCTCTTCATATAGCACCCATCTTCCCCGACCGGGTTGTTATTTTCTTTCTCAGGTTTTTACAGCTCCAATTACACAGTCTTATATTTACACTCTCATCCTTAGGATTGGGATGAGTTTCTTTACATATATAATTGTGCCCCGGTGGCCTCCCACTTCTCCCGGTGCCTCTCATTATGTGGGAAAAGGTGCAGGGCTCGGCTCTCGCTCTGGCAAGGTTTTTCTCTCTTCCCGCACATTGGTTTCCCATTCTCGATTCCTTGCTCGCTTTCTGCCGTACATAGGTACTGGCGATCAGAAGCTGTTTACGCTTCCTGCTACAGAAGTCTGGGTGTCGTTGTTCGGGCGTCCTGCCCATCACTCTGCTAGCAAGGTCACGCCACCACCACATTCATCGTTCCTTTCTTCCTTCTAGTAACACTTTCTTTGCGGCTTTACACACCTGCCCTCTGGTGTCTTGCAGTGCCCTTCTGCGTCTTGTTGAAAGTTGTGGACTCCGCAACCTGCCTTGGCTCCAACTCCACAAGGTGTGATAATGTCAGGGGGCTTCCCCTGCACATAGCACTCTCTTCCTTTCCTTCTGCTCTGACTCGTCCCAGTTAAATATATGTCTCCCGTTAAAGAGACATCTTTTCTTTTTCCATATGGGTTTCTTTTTCCATTGCCTTCAGCCAAACGTAAAGATGCCACACTACTCTTTATAGCAGACTATGTGGTTATGCTAGGTAGTTTAGGGAGTTCCTCACAGGAATGGGAATCATTGTCCCCCAAAGGGGGAGTCTCTCCTGTTAGGTTACACTTGCCTCGGCCCCTATGGAGGTGCTGGCTGAGTGGGCTCACCTCCCTAGCCTCACAGGGGGAAGCACCCCCTCCGGGAGAAGGAACAAATACCTGCAATTCCTCACACTCTTCAGAGGTTGAAGGATCTCCACCTCCAGAATGGGCTTGGATACGCAGAGCAGATTGTACTTCTCTATAGGCGAGGACAGAATTACATTGGTGGTTGAATCAAATGCCGGCATGGAATGGCAAGGCCATTTTTGCAATGACTCCGGATCTAATCATCGAATCAGATGGCTCCTAGGCTCCCTTGTCCATGGGAGGGAAGTGGACTGTCCAGGAGAGGAGACTTCATATCAACTGCCTAGCGCTATGAGCGTGTACCTTTGCACTAAAAAGTCTGGTAAAAGACAGAGTGAATTGTTGCATTCTGTTGAGAATGGGCAACGTATCAGCAGTCCAATATGTCAACAAGACGGGGGTGGGATCCAAGATCTTGCTTGTTAGCAGACATAGCGATAGATTTCTGGCACTTCTGCCTGGACAGACAGATTGTGATTGAAGCGCAATATCTCCAGGGGCTACACAACACAGTAGCAGACTGGAACTCCAGACATCTGAGGGATTCCAGTGACTGGAAACTCCTTTCGTCTGTTTTTCCTCAAATTCAACAAATATTGGGTCCAATGGAAGCAGACCTGCTTGCTTCTCGACTGAATTGCCAGTTACCACATTTCTTCAGCTGGAGACCGGAACCAGAGGCAATAGCTTTGGATGCATTGCAACAGGATTAGTCCAGGACCGGCCCTTCTGGAACTATCCATCGATTTTACCAATGTTCCCAGAGATTCTGTTGAACCCTGACAGGGAGGTCCACGAGTTAGTGCACCTGGGGTCTCATTAGCTGGAAGTGTGGAAGATTTTAGGGGTTCCTGGGATGTCTAGGGATTTTGGGTTTCATCTGCTTCCATCATCAGGGAGTATTGGGCACCCAGAAACTTCAAACGGTTATTGAATGGCTTGGAGAAATGGGATTCGCTGGTATGTGGGGAGAGGCCTGGATCCCTTTATGGCACCTCCAATAGAGAAAGTGATTTTTTTGTCTTTTGTCTGTTTTTTTTTTTTTAACAAGGTAAAGCTTTCCAAACCATCAACCACTACAGGCCAGCCATCTCAGCAGGCCATATATTAATTGATGGGTTACTGGTACTTATATGGTGTTTTCTAAAGGGTGTGAAATTACCGAAGCCTCAGGGTCCCAAATACACAGCCTTGTGTGATGTTAATCTAATCTTTAACTTTCTCTTCACCTGGCCAGATAATTAATTGGTGTCATCAAAAGAATTATTTTCAAAATTGACTATGTTGCGTTGCCTCATCTCCTTAAGAAGGGTTTCTGATGTTAAAGCCTTAGATATCAGTAGATCGTTTACACCATTTGGAGTATGTTTTCATGTTACCAGATGTCCTAAGTGTGGTACTTCCACTATTATGTAACCTGCTTTTCCTAAGCAGGAGAAACATTGTGTGGTAAAATGTTTAAAACAGTATGAAGGAGCAACAGTAGATCTCAGGGTGGCAAACAAATCACGGCTATTCATGTCTTTTAAGAAGCTGTTTGCAGCAGTGCGTTCTCCGACCCTGGTCAGGTATGCCAGATGGGTTATGTGCCTGGCCGGCACTGATGTTTCCATTTTTGGGGCCCATTCCTCCAGAGGAGCCATAGCATCTAAGACTTACCTGGCAGGAGGTTCCCTCCAGGAGATTTTAAAATCGGCTGATTGGTCTAGCAAATCCACTTTATTTCGGTTTCAGCATAACAAGCAGATTATCCACATTGGAGCAACTCCCATCACTGTCGATATACGTGAAATATGTTCAGTCCCCCCCCTCGGCAGCCCCCAACGTGACCACCCCCATGTTTGTGAGGCTCTGGCGGACTGGGGATCCGTCGGGGCTCCGTGGCCCTAGAATGTTCGTCACCAGTCGAGGTTGGAAAGTCAGTGCTGGGAATCGGCTATGGTAATCGAGCACTGGAGCCCAGCAGTCAGTGAAGCAGTGGAGGGCCCCTTCTCTCGCCGCGGTGACTTTCTCAGCCACCTGTATTTCCCAAACTTTTATCCACCAGAGGGGCAATAGGGGGCCCTCCTGTGTTTTCTATTTACGTGCCACTCTGATCTTGGCTGCTCTTAGCAGATGTGTAAGCAATTTAGCGCAGCGTTCTGTTTTAGGATAGCAGTCTGGGCTCGCTACACCCAGGAGGATCACTTCTGGGTCCATCGGCAGCCAGCGCTGGGTAATGTCCTCCATGATTTGTGTGATCTCCTTCCAGAAGGACTGCACCGTTGGGCATCCCCACCACATATGGAAGAAAGACCCCCGTTCGCCACAGTGCCTCCAGCAGCTCGGGTCTATAGATGTGTTGCAATGGTGTAGGCGAACTGGGGAGAAGTACCAGCGGTGGAGAAGCTTTAGGGCACACTCCTTGTTTATGACACATCTAGAGGTCGAGTTGATCCATGTCCATATCTCCACCCACGTCTGGTCCTCGATGGGTTGTCCGAGGTCCGCTTCCCATCTGGCCACGTATGGGGGTCTGACCTTTAACATATCTTCTTGGAGGAGGTGATACAGCTTGGTGATCCACCCCTGTGTGCACCTTCCCACACCCCATGTTCGAGGGGGTGTAGGTCCCGAGTAGCCCCTTCACGAACCGCCGGTTGCGAGGTCCAGTGGCGCAGTTGAGCATATGTAAACCTCTCCCTCTCCGTCATCTGGAAGTGTCACTTGCATTCCTCGAAGCTGAGAGGTGTGTTGCCCTCGTAAAGTTGAGAGAGGGACCAAAGGCTTCCCGCAGTCCATCGCTGAAGTTTGCCGCCTCCATTCCTGGTGAGAAGTCAGGGTTCCAGATGACCGGAGAGAGCGGGCTTAGGCCTTTAGGCAACTTCTTCCTTCGCCGGGCCCATGACCATGCGTCTAGAGTTGCTTTGGTAGTTGATAGCATATGTGGTCCGCGGCTCCGAAGGGCCCCTGGCACATGCAGTATCGAGTTTAGCTGTAGCTGACATTCAGCTTGCTCAATCCGAGTCCCCTTCTGGGGGGGGGACTCTTGTTCAGCCCAGGCGGAGGCCCTCGCCAGTTGGGCTGCCAAGAAATAGTTCATGAAGTTGGGCAGACCTAGGCCACCCCATTTAGCTGCTCATGTCAGGACTTTCATTGGTATTCTAGCCCTGCGCTCGCTCCAAACAAATTTCGCAAGCTTCCTCTGTAGTTGCTCCAAGGCTTGTTTCGGGGGGGGGGAACAGGAGAGTGGAGCACAGGTATAGCAATCTACGGAGGAAGTTCATTTTGCATTCTGTGACCCGTCCCAGCAGGGAGATTTCTTGGCTGTCCCAGCGTTGCAGGTTATTCTCCAGGGGGGGAGATGGCTGTGTATAGCTGTTTAGGGTCCGCTGTGAGGCGTATCCCCAGGTAGGCTGATGAAACGGTGCTCCATGTCAACGGGCAAAGTTCTTGGAGGGTAGCTATGAGTGGAGCATCTAAATGAATGCCCAGTGCCTCCGATTTGGAGTAGTTCACCTGGAATCCCGCCACTTGTTCAAACGCCTCCAGTTCGGTTAGAACGGCGGGTAAAGAGGCCTGACAGTTGGTGATGGAGATCATCACATCGTCGGCATACAAGGAATTCTTGAACTGCTCACCGTTTATGCCCAGCCCAGTAATTTTGTCATTGGATCGTGTCCTTTGGGCGAATGGTTCCATGACCAGGGCAAAGATCAGTGGAGAGAACTGGCAGCCTTGCCTCGTCCCACATGAGAGCGGGAGCGGGGTTGAGGTCTTTTGGTTCAGTCGCAGTGATGTTTTCGGGGATTTATAGTAAACTAATTGCATCCTTTGGAATGTGGGGCCAAACCAGAATGCCTCCAATGTGAGCTGCATAAAGTTCCAGTCCACCCTATCGAAGGCTTTGGTAGCATCCAAGGTTAGGACTGCCAGGCCCCATCGATCTTCAATGAGATTGAGCGTTCGGCGGATGTTGTCCACAGTGCTTCTTCCTCTGATGAATCCCGCTTGGTCTTGATCTATGATAGACGGTAGGACTAGTGCCAGCCTGTTCGCCAGTACTTTTGAGTATGCGTTTGCGTCCACATTAAGAAGTGATATTGGTCTATACGATGAACATTCTTTCAGGTCTTTGCCCGGTTTCAGGAGCATGATTGTGGTGGACTTGAGGGGGCTATAGTACCTGTGTCCTGGAAGGAGTTAAAGAGCTCTGTCATTGGGCGCAGAAGCAGGGGGCGAAAGAGTTTGTAGAACTTGGGTGGGAAGCCATCTGGTCCTGGGGCCCTGGGCTTCAGGGATTTGAGTGTTTCCTCCACCTCTCCGGTCGTGATTAGGACTTCCAGGGTGGTTCTGTCCATTTACGAGAAGTGCGGTAGCCGAGTGCCTGCTATAAATTGTTCCTGAAGAGCTTGTGGGCGAGGGGCAGAGGTCAAAGTGTCGGCTAGATGGGCCGCCGCTACTTGTAGTTTTGACCCTTCCCTATACAGAGTTCTAACCTCCGGGTCCTTCAGGGCGGTGATGTGGTTCCGTCGGCAGGTTCTGGCAGGGATGGGTCAAGGATCGTACGCGTCCGTCCTGACACACACACAATCGTGGGGCTCGCAGGCCCTTTTTACCTTAGTATGACGCGCTACTTGCGTCACTTTAGAAAGTTTAGCAAAAAACCTATTTCCACTCTGGATTGGTTACTCGAGTGGTAGGGTTAGTATAGCATACATATAGAGAACCTTGTTAGTGGTTGAGGGTTAGTCAGGTGATATACTTGGGCTGTCCCTTCAATTTGATACATGAAAATTGTTACATGAAGACCTCTGAGGATTGGTCAATGTTATGGAGTCAGTGATAAGAGCCCCATGTTCTGATTGGTCCGCTCGCGAGCCTCCCAGTCTGGGACTATCGCTGTTCCCAGCTCGCGGTGCACCTGTCATTTGCAACAATGTTTTACTATGGGTAGGTGTAAACAATGTGAGGATTTATTCATATGTTGGGAGGTCGACTACTCCCACTGCTGCAGATGTCCAATGAGTCTTTTAATTGTATCTGCCTGTGTCTTGAAACGTGGGATTCAGGCGTCTCCTTCCTCCTGGGCTTGGCATCCTGTCCATTTTTGGCTTTGTCACGTGAGGTGGGACCGTGTTTGAGGCAAAATTCAGCACAATTAATATTGTTTTTCCCACTGTGTGCCTGGTTTATCTTGCAGGTGCGACCTTGGCGTCGGCTTGCGGCGTGCGAGATTGCAACATCGTGCCCTGGGCTGTGTGCTTTCGCCGGGCTCATTCTGCAGGGTCAGCAACCGAGCTCTTGCTCATTCAATGTTCATGGAAGCTTTTGCTTGCGGCCTACTTGGGCCTGGTGCACAGGTGGAACCGTTTGATGCAGAGCGCTTTAGGTTACGGTATCATATTGCTCTATCCTCAGTATCGTGTCTCCGTTATATTCTTCATTATGGTACATGGTTCTTAGAAGAAGCGTGAGCAAGCCTTTTTAGATAAGTTCATTATGCGTCTTGCGTTTCTGCATTTTGAGAGCCTATGTGGAAAATAATAAAGATGCACGTCCGTGGGTATGTCTGTCGCCTACGTCATAGCACTGAGTATGTTCTTCGTGTGGATTGGTGTGGGAGTGTCCGGTGTGCATGTTTGCACAGGTGTGCTGACTGTTGGCTAGGCCGTCATGGCATCTCTAACGACGTGTAGGTTTAGTCGAGTTGATCCATGCCGCAGGTGTCGGCATGGGCAGGGCGGGCTGCAGGGCAGGTAGGTGGGCACATCCGTATGTTCCTGTACCAGGGTATTTGGTCGTCTGGTAGATAGGCAAACTCCTCTCGTGGCGGGTGTCTAGGCCGTGATCCTCTAGGCCAAGCGCGAGAGGGGAAGGGCGGGAGCCTGTTCTTCCATTCTCCCACTTCAGGCCGAAGGGCTCTCTGACGTTGAACTGTGGAGGCGGCCAGGTCCTGATAAAGCTGTATGGTGGCCCCCTGGTATATAGGGTCACCTTGTGAGCGGCTGGCCATCATAATTTCTTGTTTCGTGGTGAAAAAGTGGACTCTGGTGATCACCTCAGGGGTAGCGGTCGTAGGGGTACTCCTGTGACCTTGCAGTCTGAGTGCGGTCCAGCAGGAGCAGTGACTTATCACAGTCCAGGAGGAGGGTCTGGAAGAGATCCCCGATGTAGGCAGGAAGGGCTTGGTCCGATATTGAGGTGGGGACCCCTCTGATGCGGATGTTGTTCCTGCGGGCCCTATTTTCCAAGTCTTACTGTTTGTGGTGCACACTCTCAGTATTGTCCTCCAGAGACTGGAGTTTCCATTGCAGCTCCGCTATCTGAGCCGAGTGTTCCAAGACTTCTGTGTCCCCAACCCTACGCGGTTGTCCAGGCCTTCTATCTTAGTTGTGACCTCCGACATACAGTTGCAGAACTCCATCTTGATATCAGCTAAGAGGGCCTGGATATCTTCCTTTGTGGCCCATTGACCCTGGGATCTTGTAGGCGATGAAGGCTGGGCCAAGGGGGATCCAGCTGTTTGGATTTATCCTTCAGCTGCAGCAGGTTGGCTATGTCTGCCGACTTTGGGCCCTTGTGCTTAGACATCTTGGTACCTGGGTCGCAGTCCGTTCGGATGGGTGTTTCCAGGTGGCTTCTGCTGAAGGTGGTCCAATGCGGTATGGGAGCCGGTGCAGAGTGGGCCCCCTACCTCCCCTAACTGGACGCACAGGTATCAGCGAAAAAGCTTGGCGTCCCTTGCAGCTGTCTGAATAGTCGGTCAGGACCCTTACCGCCAGATCGCTGTGTTGGTGGCGGGATCCGGGCTGTCTCGAGGGCCGGGCTGAATCAGCCCGGAGAGGAGGGCTAGGGTTGGGAGCCTCGCTGCAGCAAGCTTTCGGTAGTGCGTAGCAGGGGAGAGGACTCGCAATGTTCCTTGCAGGATCCGTGGGAACCGGGGCGAAGGATGCCCTGAGGGGCCGTCACCACAGGCAGGAGCTCCCCACAGCTGGGCCGCCTTGAGCCCCTCCTGGCAAGTGCTGGGGCTGGCGGGCCCGGTGCAGGCAAAGAGGGAGTGCAGGCAAGGAGGAAGTCCGGCCCTGACCGATGTCGGGCCCGCAGTGGTGGGTGGGTGAGCAGAGGTCTCACCGCGGCATCTCGGAGCTCTGGTGGCAACAGGGCAGAGGAGGAGCGTGGGTGCCGATTTAGCTGGGCCCCCGGTCCGCAGGGTCCCTGCAGCCCTCCGGCGCTCCTCCTCCCTCGCCACGGGCAGTCTTCCTTGCTCTCTCCGGCTACAAGATGGTGGGCCGGGTCGGGTGCAGCGGCCGCACCCTAGATGTTGCTACGGCCGTCCGGCGATCGCCTATGCTGTAGTCTTCACTGCCGGGCTGGGTAGGAGGCTCAATGCAGGTGGGCATAAGCCTCTGTGGCTGTCTCCGTCTCCTCAGCTCAGTGCCTCCATGCGGCCTCCATCTTGGGCACCAAGTCCAGGGCCCGGGACGGACCCCACCGGCCAGGCAAGCAGAGGTTCCCCTCTCTGGTTCTCGCTCAGGATCGGGCTGCAGCCTCTCAGGATGTTCCGCCACCTGTCAATCTGTTTCCATGCCGGGAGTTGTGCTAAAAGACGAGCATTTAGTGGCAAAAGACCAGGCGTCACACAGAGCTCTTGGCTAGGCGTCTGCTTCGTTGGAGCCTCAAGCCACGCTCCCCCCGCAAGTCCACTTTTAAGGCATTTTATTTTAAACTGGTTTTGCATGTTTCGCAAACGGTGGTGAAAGCACTTTGAACAAGCTAAATTGCAGTATCTGTCTCATGATTTAAAATGCTGATTTACTTAGCAAGCTGTGTTGGAAAATGGTAATTTTAATAAAGACAACAGATTCCGTCCCCGAATCCGACCCTGCTCTTACGTTGTTGTCCCACCTTAGAATTATACACCTTCTGGTGGTTGGAAGATCCCGCATTATGGCAAAAAAGAGGATGTTCCCTACAAGCTGCTTATAATTATAGACTGTTAATGAGGACCAGATGCACCTGGGCCACGTTACACAGTGCTTTCCTTGTTTTTTCGTCTTATTCATTCAAGTATATTATTTGCTACTGGTACTTCAGTAAAGAGGTTAAACACAAATTCTACGCCGCTTGGTAAGAAAATCACCCTTTGGCTACAATAACAGACAAAAGCATGCATGCATGTTAATGTAACATTAGCCACTAGTGAACGCAGGTGGACGCGAGAGATGATGTGGAAACAATCCATGCACGCTTCAGAAAGGGTTGGGTCCAAGTAATAGCAAATAACTGGTCAAACTGCCATCCAGGTGTGACACCCAGGCTGCAGGCTTTTCCATGTAAAAGAATGTAAACCTGTTTGTAATACCATATGTACACACCAAAGTTCTCAACAGGGCTAAAATTATAGTTACTGGGTAGACGGAATTCCCCTTGACAATTATATACAAAGCTCTCGGCTTTATGCAAATTCTTTTTTAGGCAGTTCTGTCTTGATTCATATTTACTTTTTAATTTGTTTTTCTTTATACACATTCATTCTTTGCTTAGAATACAGCAAGTAGTAGTTTGTATTTGTATTTTCGCATTTGTCAGGCACTAATCCCAAATGTCAAGACAGGCGGTCCTGGGCCTCATTTCAAGTGTGGCGGTCCAGAAATAGGGGTGCCGGTCGCACCGTTCCGGCACCCTTTTCCGGACTGCCTCAGCATGAGTAGCGGTGCCGGAAACACTGTTACCGCAAACAAGAGCGTCGGTCGTATGGGCACATTCTGAGTACCGCCATCATGGAAACACCAGCATAAAAAATCAGGCCGTACCAGTTTCCCAGTACTAGCGACAAAAACATGGAACTCTATTCCCCAGCACTAAGAGAGGAACACTCCTTCCTTGCCTTCCGCTTCAAAGTCAAAGCATGGCTCTTCTCCACAATCCCTTTCAATTAATAAACACTCAATCCTTCAATTTGTAAATATCAGTATAATCGTGTCCATTTTATTTTGTATCCTTTACCGTCCATACTGTTTAATATTGTAAATGATTTTATCACTGTATCAAATTCATGTGTGTAACTAGCCCCACTAAACATGCCTGTAAATGCCTGTATTTTTTGTAACTGTACGTGTATGTGACCACTGCATAAGACTAAGCGCCTAGCTACCTCAGGGTTCAGCACGCTATGTAAGCAAATAAAACAAACAAACAAACAAAACGAAAATGCAGATGCCGCTGTGATCATCGCGCCGAACACACAAGCATTGCAGATCAGGAGTAAAGCAGCCTCAGGCGTACATATTCAGCCCAGCTGCACACCATTAGTCCTGAAAATGCTCAAAAGCACCACACCCCACACCTCCCAACACAACCATGCTGGCAGCTGCAGTAGCAGTCAAGGAGCTGGGGGCCCTGCATGCAGGGCTTCAATATGAGGAGGATTTTGGAGAGGCAGAGGTGGTGGCTGAGGCGCAGGAGGAGAAGGAGAAAAGGAGGAGGATGATGGCCAGGGCCATTAACAATGGCCATCAGGTAGCACCCCACAGGCAGCCACCCATACCCTGCCTAAGGGCCACACCCTGGAACCTGAGTGCAGCACAGATCCACACCCTGTATCAGCTGGACAGGGAGACCATTACACACTTTGTTGATTTGATCCATGATGACATCAGCAGCCTAATCAACATCCGGACTGCAATACCCCCTTGCTCAAGTTGGCATATATGCTGCATTTTGTGGCCACTGGCACCTTTCAGCACACTGTGGCAGAGCTGCACGGGTTATCCCAACCCTGTATCTCCAGGGTGCTATTCCAGGTCCTGCATGAACTCCTGCGGCACGTGTCAGGCCACATATCACTCCCCAGAACACTGGCCCAGGAGAATGCCACCAAAGTTGGGTTCCATGCACTAGCAGGCATGCCCAACGTCATTGGTGCGCTGGACTGCACACATATTGAGCTGGTGGTCAGACATGCAAATGAGGTGGTCTACCACAACTGCAAACTATACCACTCGCTGAATGTGCAGGTTGTGTGCGATGCAGACCTTCTCAATACATGTGCTTGGAAGGGGGTGTTTTGTCCACTGTCAACAGTGCATGGGCGTAATGCAATGTCATGTACACAGATAGCATGCATGAGCAGGAGGGCATGTGGTGCATGGGCAAATGGAGCACACCCCATCATTATTTTTGCACCGATAGACAGGCACAGCACATGCACTACAGGTACCAGAATGCATTTCACCCATGCCACCCACCCCAGCATTTACACACTTTACACACCCCCCACCACCTGTACCACAGCCATGTGAGACTTATGTAAACCCCCCCAAGCACTGTACCCCACAGCACGTAGCTAGATCACATGCTTGTCACAAGTGCACATAACTTTATGCATGTGAAATGAAGCATAACAATGTTTGAACACAGATGAATGAATGGGTGAGATGACCATTGTACGACAGGCAAACAGAACCAGAAGTAGCACAGGTAATGGACAAGATTGAAGCAGGTGTTGCCATATTGTCAATGGGCAAGGTGTGTTTGAAATGGTGAGGGAAATTTGAATGGAAACCACCCCCGTCCCCTTGCATCATGATTAAGGCTTCCCTTGCATGGCATATATTAATTTGCATTTCCATTTGCGTTCATCCACATTTATTTCTGGGAATTTCATTCTGCATTCATCCACATTTCTGTGGCGTCATATAAAAAGATAATTCACAAGCAGTATTAATCTGCTTTAATTGCAAATCAAATATCCATTCATTAAAGCACACATGCAGACATATAGGAAAGAAATCCTAGCTTTATTCATTCCATAGCAACATAAAATAGCTCCTGTGACTCCTGCTGCCTTAAGATATATGCTGTGAGCAAATCTACGACTGTCACTACAATTTTCATACAACTATTGCACTATCCCTGTCGCCAATCTGCACTGAGATTGCCCTGCGATGTATGAGTGACGTCATAAAGAATCAGACAGAGAGACCTGTTTTAGCATTATTTACCATGTACACAAATAAATACTGACTGCAAGCTGGCTGATTTCTGTCTGCACGAATGGGTAAAAATCTGTAAGAAAGGGAAACTGGAAGCCTTAAACATAATGCACCGGATACTAAGGTCATCTGTGTCATTGCCTATGTCTTGTGCCAATCCCATGTGACACAGACCAACATACAGACTTGGCTTCCATGACACTACCACCACAATGACTTTGTCCCCCTTGTGTCCCTCCCATGCAGGTAATGCAGGATAATCCTTGATGCCATGGCTGATGACCCCCGTTAGGCAACCGCAAGACCAGCATGACCATGCCTACAACATACATCCAGACACAGTGCACCATAGAACAAACAATTGGGCTGATGAAGGCAAGGTTCCGCTACCTGAGTAGGTCTGGGGGTGCACTTATGAACATCCCTGTGAAGGTGGGCAAGATAGTCCTGGCCTGTGCTATCTTACATAACATGTGCATCAGGCGCAACATTCCCCTTCACCCCGACACTGTCAGCGAGGATGACATTGCATTGCCCCATCGCAGGGATGCCATGGATGGGCATGATGCACGCTATGAACTGATCTGGTACTACTTTTGAGCACATCACACATGCAGATGGCATAGGCCACCAACCACAATCTACATTGTGCACAAAATAAATCACACAATCACATGAAAAATGAATGTCCAGTCATGATTTCTATGCAACACCCAGTGTATTCAAATGTTTGATTTGAAATAACAGGTAGACCAACACCCCCTCCCAACCATCCCTGCCCACACCCCCTCCCCAATTATCCCTTCCCACAGCCCCTGCCCACACCCCCTCTCCAACTTGTGGTACGTTGTCCATGATGTCGCCACCCAAGACACACCCATGGCACATGTTAGTCCTTGGTCTATTTACGAGCCCGCTTGCCACCTTGGCTGCCCTGGTGTGGTGTGCCTGACATGCGCATTGACTTCTGCCTTGGGCTGCCACAGAGAGAACTGGCATGTGTGGAGCTTGTGGATGGGGTGTGTATAGGATCACTGGCCCGTCGATCCAGGTCCGCCTGCAGGGACATTGCCACTGACTCAGCCATGGCCGACATGATGCCATTGCCCTTGCGCACCCTTCTGGCCATGAGGACAATAGCCAACGTAGCATGTCCAAGGGCACGTGCAGTGCGCTGCCCAGTGTTCTGCACACTTTCACGCATGAACTGGGCCTCAGTGCCATTCCTCAATGCGGCGCAGACGGCCGTCCATGTCCCTGACACTGGCGAATGGTGGGGGTAGGGGGCTTGGGAGGTTCATGGGGCTGAATTCAGGCCGCTCATAGGTGGTATGGTCGGTGATGTCCCCTGCGGTGCCTCCTGCATTGTTTGCAGCCTCATCTGCACTGGAGTCAACATGTGTATGTGGCTGCTGTGGCAGAGGTAGTGTCTGTCCTCCTGCTGTTGGCCATGTAGGCAATGGCACCACCACAGGTGCTGGCCGGGGCGGACGGGGCAGCAGGTGTAGCCACCACAGGTGCTGACAGGGCAGAGGGGGCAGCAGGTGTAGCCACCACAGATGCTGGCAGGGTGGAGGGGGCAGCAGGTGTAGCCACCACAGGTGCTGGCAGGACGGAGAGGGCAGAAGGTGTAGCCAATGCAGGTGCGGCCTGGGTTGGAGTGGCAGTTGTGACCGTCGCAGTGATTGCTGCAGTGTCCTGGGTGGTGGTCCGTGCAGTTATCCGGCATCGGCATCTGGTGCCCTTTGAGGTGCCTGGGTGCACTACATTGCTGCCGGATGAGGTGCCTGAGGGTGGAACAAAGGCATGATGTTAGGGACCATTGTGGGTTCAAGATGCACAGATACATGCAATGTGTAGGTTGTGAGGCATGCCGTAGAGGGGACATGCCGTTGAACATGGCTTGGTGCACACATGCTTCTGTTGTGCGGACTGAGCTACAGGTTGTGGGATGTTGATACATGATATACTGCTGTACTGGGACTACTGGCGTGGTATCCTGGCATTTGCTGGGGATGGTGGTATGGGGCACTGTCGGAGTGTGGGGTGTTGGGATGTCGAGGGGGAGCTGTGGGGCGGGGGGTTGGCTGGGGCAAGGCTGGACCTGATGGATGACCCAGTTGCAGGGCCAGTATGTGTATTGGGGGTGTTTGTCAGGTCTGGCAGGGACTTGGGGTACACGTGGCATTGCCATTGTATTGGAAGGTGGCCATGTGTGAGTGGAGCTGAGGTACGACATTGTTGTGTCTTGGTGCCAGTGGTGGCACACCAGGCACACATGCAGTACACTTGGCAGTACAGAGTGCTCTTGCAGTGTTCATCATGTATTACAGGCATGGGTGATTGTGATGTATGGCCACGACAAAGCACTGGGTGATGGTTCAGGTATGGGTGTGTGTGCCTGTAGGGTGTATTCTCTGGGATGGGGATGTTGCAATTAACATCTCAGTGATGTGGTGGTATGGTGGTGGGGGGCAGTGTGGCCAGGGGGTTGTTCAGTATTTCAGGGCTACGTGCACTCACCGGCCTAGTCGGGTACCCTGGCTTCGGCCTCCGCAGCGCCAACCCCTTCTATGGCCTCAATGTGCAGCACACTGCTGTACTTCTCCTCCCAGGGCATAAGTCTAATTGGCAAGGAGGGTCCACAACCTGTGGCCATGCTATGCCTGCGGTGTGCTGAGAGGAGGTTCCCGACCTTCAGGCGGAGGTCATCCCACCGCTTGTGGCAATCCCTGACTGTGCGTGGGGTTGTACCCACTGCAGAGACCTTCTGTGCCACTTCTTCCCATATGGCCTTTCTGCGCAGTTGTGTCTGACGGTGCTGGTCAGCGGAGAACAACTCCCCTGTGTGCAGGACAATAGTATCAGATAGCATGTTCAGGTCTGCCTCTAAGAAGCGTGGTGTGCGCTGCCGGGTCTCACGTGTGTAAGTAGACATGTTCCACTTTCAATATATTTAGTTAGGAGGGGTGGATGGCAACTGGATGCTGCAGATTGCAAAGGATTGTGTTTTTATGATGGCCGCCGGACTGTTTCCTGTTCCGGCGATCACAGTATTTCCGGTCACAGTAATTCCGGTCACAGTAATTCCGGTGTGCTGTTTCCACTGACGCTGGCTCCGGTGATGCTGGCAACAGCATTGTGATGCCAGATCCGGGGGAACTGGCACCGGTGGCGATGGTGCTGTTGTTTTTTGCCACTTTTCACTGTGTTTCTGAGATGCCAGTGCCAGCATGTCCCGGCATGCCGGAATACGTGTGCTCGACAACCCATGATTGTCTGTCATTTCTGGTGTCATGGGTTGCCAGAAACAGTGGGTCCGGCATCACGCAAACACCAGACTTTGACCGCCACACTTGTAATGAGGCCCCCTGTATCTGAACACAGATTTGTAGATGCATGAAACTGACTACATAACCTTAGAGTGATCAGCAGAACAGAAAAGGTTTGAGTTTTTCTCCAAATGACATTAAGGTGTCTGCCTTACATAGCTCCTCTGGGAGCTTATTCCACGATGTGGGGCCATCGATTGAGAAGCGTCTATCACCCCTCGATGAATAACAGTAGTGAGAAGTTACCAAAAAGTTATCATGGTTTGATCTTAAGCACCTTTCAGGCTAGTACCATTCCAATTTCACAATCAAATAAATGGGAGCCAAGCCGAGCCTGCACTTGAAAACCCAACATAGGATTTTGAATTGTATCCTCTGCTGGATTGGGAGCCAGTGAAGTTCTCAGCGAAACGGAGTGATGGATGTAGCTTTGGGTAGCTGGAAAATGAGGCTTACTGCTGCATTTTGAATCTTTTGCAGCCTTTGTAGTTGATATTTTTGTAAACACACATATAAGGCCTTTCCATAGTCAATATAGGAATTGAGGAGAGTCCCTGTAATTGAGTGACAATTTTCCTTTGGGGGTTAAGGGGAGGACTCTTTTCAGTAACCAAAGACAAAAGAATGCAGCTCTGGAGACTTCACCTTCCCACATTTATTCAAATTTAACATTTACATATGTGTTTGGAAGATGGTTCTCACGCATCAGGCCGACCACCATTCTCACAATTAAACTAGATGCCAGTTCCTGTGATTGCTGCTGACCTGAACCACATCTTTTCAGGAAATCAAACCGCTTGACATAGAAAACGCACCAATTTTTACACTCCCCATAACGTTAGTTTCCACAGCCTTTGTCCCGCTAGGACCTACTGATATCTTGGGGAGTCTAGCAAGAGACCTGCTTCTCCACTCAGTTTCTTAGGAATAACTTCTGTGACGAATCCCAGGATGTCTTCAATGCTTCTGAAGGGGGAGCCCTTCCCATGAGGCCAGGGTGGTGAGGCTGCTACCCAATAGTCCTCCAGGGGGTGGATCTCATGGGTGGAGAAACCCCCTTTGAGATCAGTGACTACCACATAGGGAGAACACGGTATTCCCACCAATCACATGACCCTAAACCCCTTCCCACAGTTATCCCCCTTTTCTTCACCTCACTCCTCTTCAGGCCTACCCTCATACCCTATGTACTTTTCTAAAGCAGTCCAAGGAGAGAGTACTAAGACGAGGAAGATTCCTAGTGAGTTACCACATCAGCACTCAGTACTGAGATGAGGAGGAGTTGCGGAGCATTACTGAATGCATGCCTCTAGATAAGGGTCCTACCAGTCCATTTTATGCATGCACATCTTGTAAATAGGGGAGCTTTATTATTTTCAGGCTTATATTTACACACAGGTTTAGAGCAGAGTGCAGTGCAAAGGTCAGACTACTTGACAGAAACCGGAACGCTTCTTTTGATTTTCATCTACATGGATGTAATTGCAAGCTTCTGAAACTGAATCTTTTTTTTCTCTAAAGCCTTTCAAAAAAGAAACCGCACACTGCGATAAAAGGAATGGTTTCTTTCTGTTCAGCTTCTGCTGTGCTGGGTTCAGCTGAGAGGTCCTGAAAGGTACATCAGAAACCCGACAACCACCGTCTCACTAAATGATGGATAGGAAAGGGATGGACGCGGGTGGATGAAATGAACCGGTGGACACTGTTGTGAGGGCCGCGAGGCCCCTTGATGCGACCCCATTGGTGCTGTGGACATCAGCACCTGGGTTGGAGGCACAGCACCTCTGATTGTTTGCCGGGGATCAACTAGCGTTGTTATGAGGCATGGCAGACCCTTTCAGGCTTGTGCAGCCCCTGGCCACCATGCTGGCAAGAGGGCACCATGGCCTGCAGGCCCTATGTTCACACGGTGTGGGCCTGCAGGCTTGAATTGAGACACAGAATCAGTCGTTCCTTTCTTGGAGTCTGCAGCTGTTCTGGAGCACGTGCATGCAGCTCCTTTTATTAGGCAAGTCACATGGTCACAGACATGTGACATTGACACGAGCCCTGGGAGGGACTCACATTACTAAAAAGGGTGGCACACCACTGACACCTACGGCACAGCACATAAACGTGCTACGGACCCAGGAGCTAGGGAAATGAACAACGGGCTCCTACATGGGAACAAATGGAGCTGCCATGTTGGAATGGAAATGGACGTGTTAGAAATACATCTGCTGTCTAGAGTGCTGCTTATCAGTAAGTGATTCCGCTGGTAGGGGACGCGAGTGAGAAGGGGTGGAATCAACAGGATGCACATGTTCTGTGGGTAACACAGAGGTTTAATTGGTTGTTGGAGCAAATATGTGAGGTGGGAGATAGAGGCAGTCAATATGTGTGTCTGTGTGTGTGTTACATGCATAGATTTAAAGATAATTAGGAGTTTGAGAAGGGACCAGTGCTGCATGGCTAGCCAGCTGGTGACATGGAGGTGATGGGGAGAGGTGGCAAGAGAGCGAGAAAAGTTTATAAAGACGATGAGGATTTTATTTAGGGGAGGCAAAGGAGTAAACAGAAAGGCCAATGGGTTTGCAGCAACAGTAGTCTAGGTGACCTACAACTAGAGTGGAGTTCAGTGTTTTGGTGAAGTGCATTGTCAGAGGGAGGCACATTTTCCAGATACTAAGCATTTTGGGTATTGTGGCAATACAGGTGATAAACTGTTAAAGTTTGAGGCCACTAAAGAGGACCCCAAAGTGGCAAGCCTTAGGGGGATGTGGGTAAAAGTACAGGAGGGAAGGAAATGGATGAGCCTAAGAGGGAAGAGACATCATGGAATTGTTAAGGATTCCAATCGGGCGTCACACACTAGACCAGGACACTTAGTCTGAGCCTGGGATATGGTGCTCAATAGGAATGCTTTTTCTTGAATTTGAACTAATTCAAATTGAGCCAGTAGCCGACTTGTCTCACACCCACTTTTACAAATACCCCAGGTCACAATGGACCATGAACCAGGCCGGTTTGTGAAAATACAATATTTCTTTATTTTTTTTAATTCACAAAAATCACACACATTTTAATATTGGGCAGCAATCACCAGTGGGATGACAATGACAATGGAAATGGAAGCAATGCACTTGGTTGACCTTCTAGTAGACCATATACAAAGCACAAGTGAATAGGAGCACTTTTTGAATTGGGATAGATAACACCCAAGTTAAGGTTTCCCCCTGCAATGTTCCCTCAACCCACAAATAATCGAATTCTGAGTGGATAGAAAGAAGCAGTAGTCAGGAATAAGATGCAGCAAACAGAATGAAAATATGACCTTCCCTCACAAAATAAGAGGCAAAAAACTTTAAAACCCTTTTAAAAGGCCTACAATGACACTCGGATTTTGAAAATTAATTAATTCTATGTGTGTTAAATAATGATATACATGTTTTATCACAGTATTAGGGATGTTATCTCACTATCAACCCTCAGGCAAGGTATTACAACAACATACAGTTCACAAAATAGAGCAGCCGAATTTGCACATGGAAAAGTTGCATTTAGATGTTTTTTCAAGCTTTAAATGTAAAAACGTATTTTTCGTAAAATGAGTGCAAAGCACTGAATTGGAATGCAGTTTTTGGGCAAGGGGATAGATGCACAGCACAGGGACAATATAGAAGTGAAAGGAGGTCTATAGGTGAACAATTGAGAGAGATTTGGAAGGTAGAATGAGGTTCTGTTACGCTCCCCTGGTCTCTGCAGAGGCGTTGGGGTACAGTTGCAGCCCTCCCTGAACTTGAATCACCACCTTCAGGCCTCTCCCTCAGTAGAAAAGCTGTGAGCGGTGGTACGTGGTAGTTCCTTCACTGATCCCTGAAAAGGATTAGTCCAGTCCACCTGCGACTATGCTTCTCCTTATGATTGGTAAGTCTTTCTTGAGCTCTTGTGATACTGTTCGTTCTCATTAATGTCTGTTATGTTGCTCTTATTTATGCCTGCAATAATGTCTCTCTTCTGTTTTCTTCCCTTAGATGGAAATGCGGCCTCAATGCAACTGTGAGAGGCAAGACGTGGCCGGATGGAAGATGGATGCAACCACAATGCTTGACAGCAGGTAAGTGATGGTTTAACGGAAAGCGTGAAGTATGGCGAAGCACAACCTTAAACGGACTGTTTTTCGATCTTTAATCTTGTCTTCTGTTTTTCCTTGCAAGCGCTGCGGTCGACGATGTAGCGTGTCATGCTGCGTTGCCAAGATGAAGATTTCGGTGTTCTGGAAAGTGTAAAGTTGAACACTTGGTTCACCGAAGAGATGTACAGGTAAGAACAGCTTCCCCTAGTTGGTAAGTATGCTGGCAGGAAGCAGGATGTCTAGGAAGCAGGATCTTCAAAAGTAAGTCTGACCTCAGATGACGGTGAGCGCTAAGCTGCTTGCAAGTGCAGAATAAAACGAAGCGTCTGTCTTGAGGATCAGGGCAGTTTACATAGCTGAGATCGTGGGCACACCCATTAGGGCCGGCTTACCAGCCACACCCTGCCACTCCTAGAGAGTGAGCACCTGCGAAGGCAATCCATTAGCAGCCACACCCAAGAATACACTTGGGGCTGCTTAATGGATGGAATGTTCAAGGTTAATGCATACTGCTTAATGGATGGAATGTTCAAGGTTAATGCATCTGAAGTGCTATGCCCATAATAAAAGTATTTTGGTGTTAAATGGATGTTCTTGTTTACTTCTGTTCATGAGCCTGGCGCCAAAGGCACCAGGACAGTGTCCACCCAGGTCTCCTGTGCATGCGACCCCTGCATGCCTGTGGCCCTGACTTCATGACCATGACAGGTTCGTTTTTCGGAAAATAGATCAGTTAAAAAGAGAAAATCGGTTTTAAAATGAAAGGCAAATTTTACTTGAACTGAATTATCTAGACTATGGGCCTCATTATGAGCATGGAGGTAATGAAAAAAGGAAGGCAGAATGGTATTACCGGCATCGATCACGGGTCCGGGCCATTACGAGCTGACAACCCGGCAATACCGCCACCGCCCGCACCGTGCCCCTTCTCACCGGCATGCGCGTGCACACGCGCCCCTTCGTGGCGGAAATACCGGGATACCACTAACAAGAGGACATCACAAGTTACGCAGGCATGCACTTACTGGCATCCCGAAGGCAGTAAATAGGGTCTGCACGATGGCGGCAATACAGGCATCGCGGACCACCCATAAATAGCAACCTGCAGTGTAGCCAACTGCCACAGGTGCACACAATCACCACAGGTGGAGTCAATGGAGCCTGTCCCAGTATTAAAGGAGCACACCCACACACCACACCCCTTCTGACACCAAAATGATCCCACTAGCTGTTGCAATCATGGGGCTGGAAGACATGCCTGTACTGCTACACCAGCAACAACAACCACAACTACAAAAACAACAGGCAGCACAGAGGAGATGCAGGAGAAGAAGGAGGGTGAGACAGGCTCAACAAGTCCCACCAGTGCAGCCAGTGGTATCACATAGGCAGCCACCAATCCCTCGCATCAGAGCCAGTCCATTCAACCTAACCCCTGAGCAGATCCATACCCTGTACCGGTTGGACCGGGACACCATCACCAACATAGTGGACATGATACACGACAACATCGTCAGCCTGATAGAAATCTGCACTGCCATCCCCCCTCTACTGAAGGTAGTGTCTGTGCTCCACTTCCTGGCCACAGGCACCTACCAGCACACAATGGGCTAGCTGCATGGCATATCACAACCTCTCTTTTCACGCATGCTGACCCAAGTGCTGGATGCCCTCCTGAAGCATCCACATATCCCTACCACGGACTGCCCAGGAGCTTGCTGACACTAAAGTTGGCTTCCATGCACTGGCAGGCATGCCCAATTGCGTCGGTGCCCTCGACTGCACCCATGTAGAATTGGTGGTCCCTCATGCCATAGAGGCGGTGTACCGCAATCGCAAGCAATACCATTACATCAATGTGCAGATGGTATGTGACTCCATCAAGATCATCACACATTGTTGTGCCCGATATCCCAGATCCACACATGATGCCATGGGGCTGCGTAACTCATCGCTACCCCGCTACATGGAGCGACATGCTGGACGACGTGCCTGGCTGCTTGGTAAATTGCCTGACAGGCCCATGGCAGTGCAGTGGGGGATGCATAATCCAACTGGGTGAGATTGCGGGGGGATGCATAATCCACCTGGGTGAGATTGGGCGGTGAGTGGACAATGCACATACAGCTAAACACTGTTGCCCTGAACATCCCAACCTGAACATGACACATCAATGCCATACAAAAGACCAATGATGCACAGCAATGACAATATGCCAGACGCACAAGCAGGCCTCCATGGGAATGTCAAGCAATCGATGACAAATCATGATTACACCTGTGACAATGCGGCTAGTGGCAATACATACAGAGTGCCATACATCGCCAATATGGGTGGCAAGACATGGTTCCGCATCCACACCACACCTGCATCAGCATGCAAGTGAACACCCTGCATCATCGGGACAACGCAAACCACACCAGCATACCATAGTACAGTACACATTGTATCAAATAAGCCTGTGTGCAAACATCGAGGGACATGCGCATGTCAACACCAAATAGCTGCAGCCATGGCAGTGATTTCAAATGGTGTCAGGTCAGATATTGACTTACACATACCTCATTGTGCTCCCATGCAGGTGATGGTGTCTATCCCTTGAAGCCATGGCTACTTACCCGTGTATGGAACCCGCAGAACAGGCACAAAAGAAGAGTACAATCGGGTTCATACCCGTACCCATGTTGTGGTAGAGCAGACCTTTGGCCTGTTGAAGGCACAGTTCCGCTCCTCAGCAGGTCTGGTGGAGCACTCCTTTATGGGCCGGAGAAGGTGGGAAAGATCACCATGGTCTGTGTCATGCTGCACAACATGTGTATCCGGAGAAACGTACCACTGCCACCTGACATTGACCTGCATGCACCAGGTGAGGATGATGAGGATGATGATGGCGGAGGACCAGCACCCCTGGCAGTTCGCGTTGGACAAGTCGGCCGTGCTGTGCACCAATCAGTGATTGACGATTTCTTCTGAACCACAGGGATGCAGATAGTTCTGTGTAGTACTACACTGGGCACTGGGATGTTGCGGACATGGACACAGGGTGTGTGGGGAGTTGGGCACTGTGCACGGTCATGAATTGAATAAACACACACAAAATGAACAATGTCCAGTCATGATATGATTTTTGACACAACGGGTGTATTGAAATTTTAACAATATTGTGCTTCATCCCTCCACCTCACACACACCCTCCCCTCCCCCCACCCCCCAAAACCCCAAACCCCCCAAAACCCCCAATACCCCATACCCCCAACACTCCTCACACCCCCCTAAATCCCCCCAAACACCACCAACACCACCTCCCCCCTCACCCATTGTCATCCCACACACAATGTGCCATTCGTGAGTTTAGCAAGATGGCAGTTAGCACATGCAGGGTGGTCCTGCTATTTCCGACCTCTCTTCGGGTCTGAGGGCAGCATGTCCGTGTGGTGTGCGCTGATCCTGGTCATGCGCACAGGACTTGAGGGAGTCGAGCTGGCAGGTGTGCTGGATGGGGTGGAGGTGGATGGCTGTACAACCGCCGGCTCAAGTTGTTGCTGCTGCATATGCTCTAGAATCCTGGCAAGGACCTGTGTAACTGCAGCTAAACTGTCTCTGATGACAAGGGTGTTTGAGTTCATGGCCATTATAGAAGCCACATTTGCTTCCCGTATCTCACGGCAGGTCTGTCCCCCCTCCGCCACATACTGCTGGACCAGTTCAATCATACTGTCCTGGCGGGCCTCAACACTTGTAAGGCAGGCCTACATGTTAGTGGGGTTGTGGAGGTGGATGGTGCAGTGGCAGGGTGGCCCTTTGCTGGACTGCCCTCTGATGTGGTTGACAGATGCAGACTCCCCAGTACAACAGCATGTTCCTGCATGGGGCATGGTGGTGTGCCCTGTGTGGAGTGCAGGGGGGTGGCCTGGGGGCTCGGTGTATGGGGATGGATGTTGTTTTCCATGTCTAGAAATTCCTCAACTTGGCCCTCCACGTTGCTGAGGGGGGCAATGGCTGCTAACTCCCCTATGGAACTTGTGGCAGCTGACTGCGTTCCATCACCCTCTCTGCCTCTGCAGGAGTTGACAACTCCATTGTGGCTGTGTTGTCGACTTGTGTTGTCTCCTTATGTGCTGGCCTGTGTTGCACTCTGGGCGTTGGTGTTGCCCTGGAAGTGGAAGGTCCAGTGCCTTCTTGTCTGGTCCTGGATCCCTTTGAGGATGTACTGGCCTTTGGGGCAGACTCCTGGCCTTCACTTTCTGCATCTGTGCCTGTAGGGGAACAAGAGATGCAGGGCATCAGTGATGGTGGTACGTGCAAGATGCATGATTTGGTGCTGTTCAGTATTTCACATTTCATGCATTGCTTTCTTGTAGATGTGACGCTCAGGGTACTTGCAATGTGGGGGGGCCATATTGTCATACGCCGTGGACTCTCCTTTCTGGACTGATGTGTACTAGGAGGCATACCTTTGTATTGGGGTTTGCGTGATGTGTGACATGTGATTGATCCCTGTGTGTTGGGTGTCTGTTGGTAATGGGATTGGCACGCAGCATGCATTTCATTGTGCCAGGGTTTAGGCCACCATCTGGACATGGATCTGAATATGTGTGTATGATGGGTCATACATTGGCTTGGTTCACTTTCACATTTGTTGTGCTACGCCATGCTTTGGTTCCCTGGGGTTTGTGGGGACACTCACCTCCATCTCCCGATGTCAACACTCCCATCTCCATTTCTCCAAAGCCCTCGCTTGATTCCATGTTGATCATGGTGCTGCACGTCTCCTCCCATCTCATCAATTTGGTGGGTGAGTAGTCCCCGCCGCATGTAGCCATGGCCTCCCTGCGGTTGGCTGCAAGTATGTTGCACACCCGGAGACCTAGATCATCCCACCTTTTTTTGCAGTCCTTCACTGTGCTGGTGGTGGTGCCAACCGCAGTCACCTTCTGTGCCACCTCCTCCCATGTTTGCTTTTTGCACAGTTGTGCTTCGCGTTTGAGGTTATTGGCAAACACCTCATCCGCATGCCCTGCCAGCAGGTCCGCCAGCATATTAAGCTCGTCGTCAGAGAAGCACATCTTGCGCATGCGGGGGGTGGACTTACGGGTAGCCTTGGACATGATGGGTTGACTGGGCCTGCTCTCCACTCTGTACCAGTGCTCTGTTATGAGGATTGCAATGGATTGTGTTTTTAAAGATGGACGCCGGCGCATTTCCCATTCTGGTGCGATGACGTTACTTCCGGGTCTGGTATTACGAACCTGTTATTTGCATGATGGTATTACCAGGTCCGTTATTAAGGGGTTGCTCCTGGGCTGAGGCAGTATCGGTGGGTCCCGTGATGGTGCTATCGGGAGGATTGGGGGGTCTTTAGCGGCATGGCAGTGCAGCCTTTACCGGCATGGGTGTTCGCGCAGGCTTGCACACTCGTAATCAGCCGCTATTAGCGGCGTCAAGGGTACACAGACACGCTAATACTACCATGCCGTTAATGACTGCGTTTTTCCCGTGATTCTCGTAATGAGGCCCAATATGTTTAAAGAAAGCCAGAGTACATTCAAAGATTGATTCGCAACGTCAACCTTTTCCCGCCGTGTTCAGATCCATGTGGGAATTAATTTAACTTATTCCAAATTTGACTAAGGAGTTACCAGATGAGATGGATGAAAGAATGGCGCTAACACTAGAAAACAAGAACAGGGTGCACAGAGAATTAGAACAGTCTAGACAAGTTATCAGGGTATGGATAGGGTTGCTTAGAGAGTGTCACAAAGACAAAAGTCAAGATGGGGTACACTATGTGTTATGGGATGTGGGATACTCACAGTCCACGTGGGAACAGTCATCCGGCTTCTGCACTCCAGGGCTCCAATCACCAGGTAGCGGCAGACTCTACTAGCAGAACAATAGCTGGGCCTGTCTGGTCACCGGATAATCAGGACAGGTCTATAGCAGGGTTGCAGCGGGCATGCAGTTAGGGGGCAAAAAGCCAGTCTGGTTTCAGGATGCTTCCCAAAAGAACCCCATAGCTTTTCCCTTTGGTTATTGGGATTTTTTTTAGCGGGATCTCTGGATTGAGGTCTTGCTGGGATGGTCACCAATGCTTTGGCCTTGCAGTGGGATCTGGTATCAGCTATGCTTTGGCTTTGCACTGGGATCTGGAATCTGGCAAGATGAATGTAGAAGATCAGGAACGCAGGCACAGGAAATTTAGGAAAAAGTCTCCCCAGAGTTCTGTCACTCACCCTTTTTATAGATCATGGTGACATTATAGAATTATATGGTAGGGCAGGCTTAGCTAAGCATGCCTCTAAACAACAGGATTGGTCAGGGGTGATAGTTACTGCCTTCCTATCTGCTGGTTGGGTTTTAAGAGCATGATGTCAGATTTATGATGAGTTTTACAATGCCCAGAACCTGCCACAGTTACTTTAGCTAAAATCAATTTTTGACATAAATGGCGCATTTGTACAATTGCGGCGGCTTAACAAATTACATAAGCAGGTTACATATTTTATGCAGCACAGGCCAGTCCAACTCTGCAGTCTGTAAGACATTGTTTCGCCTTTGTAATAGTTTTTGTTCATTTTTAGTGTGAAACATTCGGCCTAAAATTCTATAACTTTACACGTGTGTATGGATTATCATTAGGCATGTCATTGTTGAATTTTACATTTGCATTATGTACACTTTCCTTGGAATACCCAATTCTCTGCCATTTCCGTTCCCTATATGGCAGTGAAACTTACATCTTAAATTACAACCCACAAAATTACATTAAAACTTTTGCATTCCTGCAAATTTCTGTTGCAAAAATAACTGTCTTCAAAGTTTCAATAAAATAGTCTTTTGAAACAAGTGGGCTGGCCTTTGTCCTCCACTGGACCATTTTTTTCTCTTCAGCCACCCCCAACTGTCACTTCGGCCCAGTGGGGATGCGGGTTTCCCAGTTTTATTAAAGGTTTTATGGCCACTTCCACTTCACAGGTTAGTGTCCCAGAACTTCCATTGTAAGAGGCCTCAGCCCAGACGCAAGTCTGCCAAGGTAGCAATTAGCACTTGTGTGTTTTAGCATCTACTGTGGGAACCTTCTGTTTCTGGCACCCCCCAAGCAGAAACCTTTTTGGGGCTGACTTTCCCCATGAAGCCAAAGCAATTTAATTCCTTATTTTATTTATTTTTGTTGTAAATCAGAATAAAGCCTGTTGAATAAGATCTCTCATATATATTTCACAGCACAAACCCCTTCACATTGCTAGATGATGGCAGAGCTTTATCCAACATATACTTTTAAAGACGTATTTTTCTTCGTTTGCAAAAGTACATTTAAACATTTGGGGCTGCTAGCATTTTCTTTTCAAATTCGTTTTAGGCTTCCCTCTGAATTCCTGCATTGTTGTGTAGCCAGAGTTAGCTTCTTGTATGCAGCAATGGGTTTAAAACACAGATGCACTGAAATTGACATAGGCCCAGAAAGCCAGGGCCTTTTTGATGCATTGATCATTGATATATTGTAGCCCAAAAGTAAAGCGTTTCCCATGTAGCTGAAGTAAAGCTTCTTTTGATTCCTTCAGAACTGAACAACAGCCTGTCATTCAGGGATACTGCTCTTGTCTGCTGGAGCAAAATGTGAATGTGAATGGGCATGGCAGGATCTCATTAATAAAAGTATTGTGATGAGGAATCAGAGGAAAAGGCATCAGAGCGGCATCATTTTTAAATGTAAATATTTCCCTTTTTCAATGGGAACTTTGGGCTTGCAGCAAAGCAGTGCTGCTTTTTCACTCCCCTTCTTTGATGCATGTCAGACCACACTGGCAGGCCTTTTCAGTGTGCCCCCTTGTTCCGTTCTGCCCAATTGTGATTGGCAAGATGGTGCAGCCATCTTTTTGTTGCTGCAAAACGCAGTTTTGGTGTGAGGCAGTGGTGCTCACAGGAGCCAGCGCAGCCATTTTGCTGTTTCTGCTGAAATACAGCCTGGTTGTGGATGGGGGTACTGCTGAGTGGGTAAATATTTCCCACAGAATGGAGGTATATGACTACAGTTTCAGAGGAGTTAAGCATGAACCAGTGAAGAAATATCCACTGACGGATGGCCAAAAGATAAGAGATCCTAGCGGTAAGGTCAGCGGTGAAGAAATGAAAGGAAAATAGAAGACATGCTTCAGACACCCTTGTACATGTCAGACAGGAACTAGGACGCTTTCCCTGTTTCCTGGTTCCTGTCTGCTTGGAGAGCGGGATTCAGAGACTTGGAGTGAACATGGCGCATCGAGTCATGTGGTCCAAAGCTGACTGTTAAACAGGTAAGAAAGCCTTTTTTACATTTCTGTATGTTGTGTAAGTGTGTGTTATGCGTGCGTGCATGTCGGATGTGTATGTATATATGTCTGCATGTGAATGGTGTGTATGTATGTCTGGGTGGTAGTGTATGTGAGATGCAGTGTGTATCAATGTGCTGTGTGGGTGTGTGTGTTGAGAATGCAGTGTGAATGTTCTGGGTACATTTGTGGGAGATTGAATGTCAGAGAAGGTGGATGAGTAAGTGACTAGCGGGTGGATGGGTTTGAATGTGATTTGTGTGCACTGAGCATTGTTATAATTTCCTTAAAGTGACATGGCATGTTTTACTTGCATTTATAGGCAAAGCGAACTTTATGATTGTTATTACATGTTTAGAATGGCATTTTGGTACAGCCAGTCTAGCCATGTCTTACAATGGCATGAAATGTATTACTGGACATCAATGATAAAGGAAGCATGATAAGTGTTATTATGTGTAGGTACATTGGTGCAGCCAGTTTGGACATGTTTTCTTCTTGTGGCATCGCATTTTTAATGGCAAAGCCAACAGGAGTATTTTCTCATTTGAGTTTACTGGCAGAGCCACATTGGAGATTTTTTTTATAGTATTGTTAATGGCATTATGTGCAAAACAAACACAAGTATGTTCTTTTTTGGGAACACTTGCAAATATTGGTGAAAAACAAAAGAGGTAATGCCTGGAAGGTTTGGAATGAATCTTAACCTCTACCATTGCTCTGGCCCACCCTCCAGACCATTGCTCTTCACCTGCCAAGCCATTACAAAAGGGGAAAGACCATACGCAAATCAGGCTTGGTCCCACCCCCAAAGGTGCAGTCCAGCCCGAATTGCTTGGTCACATCCCTTCTGCCAGACACCACAAGCATTCCCAGACACGTTTGGCTGGGCTTCTACCATTGGTGGCAGTACCTGACTGTTTTGCATATGGCTGGACCCCTTTTGCAATGGCGCGGTGTGGAAGGTTTCCCAGAGCAGTGCCAGTGGTTCAGATGTATTCAAAGCCTTCCACCCATCACCTTTTTGGTTATATATTGGTGCAGCAAGCATGGAAATGTATGGGCAGAGGCAGTGTTTGTTTTTAGTTGGTAGAGATGATATGGTGTTTGGTGCATGAGTGTGTATGGGTGATTTGTGTGTGATTGCTTTAGCTTCCTGTTGGGTGATGTGAGGTGTCTGTAGTTCGTGGTGTTCTTTTGTTTTTTTTTATGGGGCAGAGGTGTGTGCACAATTTGTTCAGTGTTGGAGGATGGGTATGCAGAGTATTCGAGAGTTTTTAGTAGGGTTATTGAGAAGTCCTTGCTTTGTTTCTTTGTGTAGCCCTGTTATGGCTCATCAGGTTTCCGTTGTTTGTGCTGTTTCTGCTGTTATTTGTGGCAGTTTCTCTTCGATTAAATTTTCTATTTAGCTCAGCGAGTTAAAGAGCCATGTTTTAATGGTTTCTGAACTTTGTGTAGTCTCTATTGTTTGTATTTACTTTGGGAGTGAACACTTTCCCCCCAAATGTACGCTTTGAGTATTGTTTATGTTCAAGGTGAATTCCGTTGCTGTTTTGGCTTGCCGATTAAAATTTTCTCTGTATCAATTCTGCTCCTTGGCGGAGGAGTGCTCCGGTTGCTATGCAGAGCGCTTTGAAGAAAATGTGTTTTTTGACCGGTAGTCAATGTAGTGTTCTCAGTGCTGGTGCGATGTGCTCTCTCCTGAGACAGGCATGGTGTCAAGAGAGACACAGACTTAGAAAGTAAGATTTCAAAACCTTTATTTAAAGTTTCAGGGTTGGTGTAATACCTAACTAGTCATAACTCTAAAGGGTTGTTTCCCTGCAATGATAATTCTAAGAGTCGTCGATGCCTCGAAGTCCAAATAAAGGTCTGTCTGTATCTAAACCTATGCTTGCCCTCGCTCAATACAGAAATGGGTCTTTTGTCAAAAATGAAAAGTAGTTGTTCAACAGAAAAATAGGAAACCAGGGTTGCTTTCCTGTGGCTTTCTTGCCAGGTATGGTTTTAAGCTCACCAAAAATGAGTTTACTCAAACAGGGTTGCCCTCAAGACCTTCGCCACAGGGTCCTTGAAGTGAATGCCAATACCTTCAGTGTCTTTGAGTTCTTTGGTGTTGCCTTCCCCACGCTTCAACTTTTTCAAGTTTGCAACACCACAAGAGAAATGTATCACAGTTCCTTTTAAAGCTTCTTGGGTTTCCCCTCCCCACGCTTCAGTCCTTTCAACACTATAAAGCAAACCAATAAGTCTCCAACTTGGCAAGGCCTCCTAGAGTTCCCTTCCCCAAGCTCAGGCCCCTTCCGGCTTTCAAACACAAAGTCAGTTTTATCAGGATGCACTTTGATTTCTTAAGTAGGCCTCTCAGGGATCCCTTCTTCAAGCACTGGCCTCTTCCAAATTTTATTACAAAACAAAATATGGAACAATTATTCAGTTGGTCAGGACATGCTTTTCTCTTATTTACAGCTTTTCTTACATACAATCCTCTCATGGGGTAGAATCATAGGCTTTCCCAAAACGCCAGGCTCTTTGCTTTTCCTAAGCACGACCACTTTGATCCTTTGCCCCTCTTTATTTCTTATTCTTGATTTCCTTGATACCTTTTATCTTCAGGTGTTCATTGTTCACACTTGCATTGTCTTTTATTCCTTTCACTTTGTTGGGCAAACTTGCTCTGTTCTTTTCCACTCTATACTTCTTATGTGCCTCCTGCACCTTCCTGCTTTATTGTGCTTCTTGCACCCTTCTCTTTCACTCCCTTCTGTCTTTGGTCATGCACACTTCCGCTTTCTTTCCTTTTTGCCATGCGTCCATGCACCTTTTCCTTACTTTACTTTCATGCTGCTTGCCCTCTTGTGACTTTATTGTGTGCCCTTGCACTTTCCTCTTGCTTTGCTTCTGTCCGCATTAACTTTGCATTCGGCCCGCTTTCCCTTTCTTTCAAATCTATTTGCTTTCTGACTTTTATTTTTACGTGGCTCGGGCACACTCTTTCTCTTCTGTTACTTTCTTTCACTCGCTTTCTCTCTTTCTGATTTCTGTTTCTTAAAACTGTCATTGCTTTCCACTTTGTGCCGTTTTATCAATCGTGCCTTTACCTCCCTTTCCCGCTTCAGCCACCCGCACTCTCCCAAGTTTCTCTGTTTGTCATGCGAAACTCACCGGGTAGCGTAGCGCTGGCAAACGGTCTCTCCGGGATGCTTTGGGTCAAGGCCAGGGTCTCAACACCTGCCCCTGAGTCACCTTTGGGCCCGGCACATGGCCCAAGGGAACGAGCAATTGCACAGGCCCTGCCAGCAGGGTCCCAGCTGCCTCGCTCCGGCAATCAGGAGACACAGCTCCCCAGCCACGCTGCAGCCCTACTTACACACACCGGGCCATCATCGCAGTACACCACTCTCCTCCAGATCCTCCTTCCTGCAGCTCCCAACTTCGTGGCTTCTCTGGTCCAAAATGCCTCTCCAGCTCGCTCATTCACATGTGAGAAGTCATAACCCTTTATAGTGAAATAACCAGGCAAGTGGAGTCAGGTGTAAAGAAAACCAGCTGGAAAAAGCAGCTGAGGGAGTGCTCATTGTTTCATTGGGCTGGCTCCTTAGCACCTCCATAATGGGTGTAGGGGCCACTGTGTGGGTGCCCCCTCGCCATTATGGATGAGCCGCCAGGTTCGGACTGACCTATATGGCAATGCCTGTACCAAAAATACAAAATGCTAACGTGGGCAGGTCAACATGGGCCACCTTTTTGGCTAATGTGGACAGTTACTTCACTATTCAGTTAGTAATATTGACCATTGTTGCTGAATAAATATTCTATAAATATCACAATGTACTTACATTTTATCACAAAGCACCCGCTTGGGTACTATTCAAACAGTCTGTGAATGAATATCCATTTCCAACTGTGGGCCACATTTTAATTGGTGCCTGAGACAGTGGGCCTCATTACGACCCTAACGGTAGCCGTGCCTGTAATACAGGCACGGCTGCCGCCGGAGTCGTTTTTTTCTGGCGCCCTTGAATGGCCAATTACCTGGGTATTACAACCCCGGCGGACCCGATAATTGCCCATTCAAGGGCACCGGAAAAAATGATTCCTCATTCCCATTGAGCCCTATAGGGCTCAATGGGAATGCGGATGCCTGTAGCACCGGCACCATTCATAATGGTGCCGGTGCTACAGGCATGCGGTGCTCGCGGGTGCCGTGCTGCCCACCAGGTCAGACCTGGTGGGCTGACAGGCACCCATGAGCACAGCTCATAGTATGGCAGCACTGAAGCAACGGTGCTGGTAGCGCTACTAGCACCATTGTTACCTTACCGTCATACTCTTAATGAGGCCCAGTGTCATGCTTCAGCCCGACTATGTGAGCCGCCCCTGCCCATTTCTTCCAATCTTAAAAAAAAAAAATATGTATATATATATATATATATTTTTTTTTACATTTCATGCTGGCCTCTCACGGCCCCCCAGGGATGCGGCTGTGGCCCCCCATGGGGCCGCGCCCCACAGTTTGAATACCGCTGAATCTAACCGAAGCCATAAACACAGAGTTTGAAGGCTTTGTAGACTGCAGTGTCTCCTACTAAGTGCTATGAAAGGACAGGAAGCTACAGTGGCCTAGACAAAGTTTGGCATGCGAGGAAAAGCCCACCCTTATTGCCTGTGGGCCCAACTGGATCTATGTGATTACTGCGACGGCCGAAAATGCCGACTTTTTTTTTAACCCTTTACACCACATATATATGCGGGGGGAGACCCCGGCAGCCCTCCCATATTAATATTATATAGCCCCCCATATATATATGTGGTGTAAGGGGGTGGCAAAAAAATTCCGCATTTTCGGCCGTCGCAATTATCAGGTCGATATTTTGGTACGATTCCGCCCAACTTGGCCTTGGTCCACAAATGTGCTGAGTTCAGAGTATGTCCTGACAGTCCATGAGAGTCCCTATTTTCAGATTTGATGTTCGGAATAAAAATAAGACAGATGCATGTATAAAAAATGAATACATACACATGACTTTATCACCCAGGCTCCTGGTTGTGTCTAAGACTTGAAAGTAGTAAAACCTGTTGGACAGTATGTCAAGTTGTCATGTTGCAGCTGTGAAATAATCAACCAGTCTTAGTTTTAAGCTCACGTCATATTGCATGATGACACTTGCAGTCCTTTATATAAACTGTACCAGAATGCAAAATGACATGCTAACTATGACAGAGCAGGATTGGAGAGTCACGTGCCAGTGCAGTTTATGGCACAAGAGTGTGAATGAAATATGTGGTTGCTGGATTGATGGTTCTGTGTTAAAATATCCCGGGAATGATAGTGAATGTAACGTAAACAGTAAAGATGATGTAATTGTAAATTAAGAAAATAAAAATAATTAAACTCAAGATTGTACTTTTTCCTAAAGAAAAATTAAAAAAAATTCTGGAAAAATGTATGTAGTTGTTAAAAATGTTTTTAAATTGATTCACGAGTACCAGTTGAACTCCACCAAAGCAGCACTAGCTAAATCAATCAGTCCATTTTTTGCGCTCACCTGTTTTCAGCGTTGAAAGTATACCTTTGACCTGGAGGCGGGTGGGGGCGGGGGGAAATACCTCAAGCAGCATTCAACTCCTTCTCTGCCCTCCCCATTCTGATGCCAGCCAGGAGTTTCTTCCTTTTTGTTTTGGGATTTTTTTTAATAAGCATTGCAGATGCGGTATGTTTGCTTTCTTCATTTTTATTTAATTTATTTTCAGTAAAAAATATTTGTACCTCTCCTTAATTTTTACAAGTTATTTTTACTGTGTATTTTTACTGTAAACTGGATTGACTGAATTGCTAGCATTCGCAAGTTATACTCTGCAGTTATTCTGCATAGTCAGTCTACTGTTGTGTGACAGAACAGAAAACGCAAAGGCATAAAGATAGCACTGAGAGGAGCCAGGGCGGGGAAACCAATTAACAGTGTTCAACCCCTGCGACTAGATCACAAGGGAACTCTGTGAACCTGCTTGCAAATGTTCGAGTTCTGGCAGTTTATCATCCTAACAATCAATAAAATATCTCTCATTTACAATGCAACGAAGATTGCGTCTAAAATCTCAAACTTTAACCTGGCCAGGGGAGTGAGCAAAAGAAATCATTTAAATAACTATATCTTCCTCACTTTATGGGAACCTCTGCACGAGGCCCATCTGTGTGTGGAGCAATGCACCCTACAGTGACATTCTGGCACCACCACTCCATAACCAATGAGCAGGCTCCAATTAGGAATCCACCACAAAGTCACAAGAAAAGACTACCCATGAAGGGAATCATCACTTTGCGCCTAATCCAAGGACTTTCCTCTCTCTCCCTGTTTCCAATTATCCAAAAATCCTCCTGGCTTCTAACCAATTTGTGGTTTCATGCATAAGGTATTTTATTTATTTATTTATTTACTTACAGGTATATTACAAGGCACCAGCCGTGAGCCCAGATGCGGTGTAGCTCCTCCAGAACGAAGAGAATATGGAGGGGAAGCTGATCCTTAGCTCTAGAAACATTCCGATCTGTTAAGTGCATTGGGTCGGGCAATGTGTGAATGCAGTCTAAACAAACAAGGGAGGGCACGATAAGTGCATATGAAAAAATACAATGGGGGTAATTCCGAGTAGGGCGGTAAGGGTTAACGGTCACTGGTAATGAGACTGGTGCCGTTAAACCCTTACCGCCCTATTCCGAGTTCCCTTTGCGGGTTGGTACTTAACGCCTGCTTTTGCAGGCGTTAAAAAACGAACCCGCAAAGGGACCTTGGAGGTAATTACGGTACCGTAATTTACGGTACCGTAATTACCTCCTTCCCCATTCCCATTGAGCCCTATGGGGGCAAAAATGGGAATGGGGAAGGGCCCATGGTGAATGGGGAATTACCGCCCCGCAAACCTTGGAATGGGGCGGTAATTCCGCCATTCACCATGGCGGAGTTGGAAAAATACCGGCGTCAACCATGGCGCTAATAGCGCCATGGTTAACGCAAGGGTCGTAATGAGGCCCAATAAGTGCAATGCCAAAACAGAGAGCGAGACAAACAGTTAGGGCAAGGTGGGGGATAAGTGCAATGACACAGGTCCAGTGAAGGCCACAGTACAGAGAATCACGTAACAGTACAATAAACAAAGGTAGGAACGATGCACTGACGCTATGCAATGCAGTCCAAGACATGGAAGTCAGAGCCAGGGAGAAGGAATTCCTAAAAAAGGTATGTTTTCAGTTATCTCCTGAAATGCAAGTGGTTCTTCATGGATCGGAAGTCCCCAAGGGAGGTCATTCTAGAAGAGTGCCAAGGGGGGGTCATTTTGGAAGAGTCCCCGTGGAGGCCATTCTAGAAGAAGGCTCCTGCAGAGTCCAGGTCTCTGCCTCCAGGTTTCTTTCTCTTGAAGGTAGCACCAGTAATGGTCTTGGAGCCAGCAGATGTCAGTGCCCTGCGAGGGGTCCACACATGGCCAGTGTTCTACAAATCCCTATGAATGATACACAGTGCTTTGAAACTAATGCAAGCTCTAATGGGCAACCAGTGAAGAGAAAGCAGCAGCGGTATGGTGTGATTATGTGGTTTCAGGTCATGAATTCGCCTGACTGCTTTGTTCTGTGGGACCTGGAGGGTGTGAGTTATTTGGGGAGGTCTAGGAAGGGCATCTCACAATAGTCACGGCGAGAGAGCAGCACATAGTAGTTTAGTTGGATTCTTTGGGGCATATTAGTGGAAGAATATGTAGTGGAACGTAGAAGTGAACGTGAGATTGTTTTAAAGATTTCTTGAATATGACAAGAGAAGGAGAAAAGACTGTCAAAGATGACTATCACTTTTCTTGCTCAGGAGAAGAGGGTCGGAGGAGGGTCCAAGGAAGAAGGCCAAGGAAGAAGGCAGAGAAGAAGGCATAGAAGTGCCGAAACAGATTATGTCTATCTTCAGGTCGTTTAGGCCAAGGCAATAGCTAACCATTCAGACTTAAATGCGGAGCAGGCTGTCAGGGATATGTAGCAGTTCAAATGAGGATCAACAGAGCTTGAACACAATCTGGGTGCCATCTGCATAGGTTTTAAATGTGACAGTAAGACTAATAATATCAGCGAGAGGTTTCAGATATGTATTAAGGAGCCAAGGAGAGGGCATAGAGGTTTGAGGAACTCTGTAGCTGAGGGTGGTTGGTTTGGAAAGAAAGGAAGAAAACCTGTCAGACAGAAAGGAGAACTGCTATGAGGTTGTACCAGAGATGCAAAACGAGGTTGAGGTGAGTGAGAAGAGTAGAATGGGTGACAGCATCCAAGGCTGGCGAGAGGCCCAGAAGCATGAGGATGGTTCATTGACATGCAGGAACTTAATGATTTAAACTATGATAGAGATAGATAGATAGAGATATGATAGAGATAGATGAGCAGCAGCACCCGTGAGATGGATGGGGATGTAGATTAATACTCTAGCATCAGATCAATAATGACAACTCAGTAGTTTGGCAAAGGGTGTCAGTTTAATGACAAGTACAAAAAGAGGGAGTTTGTGAACATCAGCAATCACTCGATCTTCCTTCTCACTTCAACAACTCCAACGAACTTCATAAAAAACAAATCTTTGATACTAAAAACTCGTCATTACTGACGTGTAACGCTTAAAATGTTGCATGCAATTCTATTGGTTATAGGAAGGTAATTTAATATAGGTACTATATCTGTATATGGTAATGAATTGAGGGGTTTGGATAAACAGTGTCAGGTGGGGCATCTAAGCCCTACCTTCACAATGGCTAATGTAGACGTCACTAAAAGTATGACGTCTCATTGGTTCTTCTAACTATAAGACCCTAGATTACTTGGTCCACTACGATTGGGTTGGCATCAACCCCACTCATACTTTTCCACCAGCCTAGCTGCGTGCAGAATAGCCGGCCAGGTGCAGGGAGCTCGTCTGCTCCCCCAGTTTCCCTCCAATTATTGCAACAATCATTCATCACTTCAGTGGTCATGTGTCAATTATTTCTTTGTATTTTGGCCTTGAGACTGCTTCTTGGTCTCGAAAAGTGTAGGCATGTGGGCATGGCACAAGTCCATGCGTAGGTGTGAAAGTTTCATCCCTTCTGCTTGCTTGGTCACGTGATTCCGACACCGTGATATCGTCTTATTCTCCATACAATTTGTGTATTTGATTTAATTTTGCCAGCCATCTGCCTCCTGTGGCTTATTTTGATCTTTCAGAATAGGATACACTGTTCTTCTCTTCATTAATTGTATCCACTGTTGGGCTATTTCAGTTGGTAAGACCTTTGCTTCTTGGCATGACTTGCCTTTGTCTGAGTTTCTCTCTGTCCTGAATTCTCGATTTTCCTGTTACGGAGCTCTCTTCGTGAGACCTTAACTAACCTTTGGTCGGTTCTGCTCTTGTGCATAGTGGAAGTATACTTATATAAAGTTATTTTTCTCGAGGTAGATATGTATAGGTGGCGCCTGCCGCACTCTATTTTACTACTAAGCTTTAGCAAGCCTGATTTTCTGTGCCTTCTTGCGGTTCCATGCATATGTACAAGTGTAAGCTAACTGAATATCTTCATCATGCTCATGGCTTAGGCTTCTAACATTTGACATCCTTATTTTGCTTTAAAACTCAGGATGTCACTCATCCATGGTGTTTTGTCTCTTTTCATCATTCATAAGTCATCATATCTCTATATGTGAATCAGTCTGGGTTCTTGTGACGGCACCATTTGTTTTCCTTTAGGACTTTCATGGCTTCTTCAGGCATTGTGTTTTGACAATCGTCATTTTGTCTCACTTGTCGATATGGTTTCCTCAATGGGTACCTTACTGTTTAAGGTTTCTTATGTGCAGGTACTTCAATAGGTGCTGTCAGTCTGATAGGTACTGGGCAGAGCCCCACTGCGGCTCTCTGCTGGTTTATTTGCTCGTCACACGTCACATATTTCGGCGTGAATGTTCCTGGTACTTCAAAATGAGCAGTAGGAGTGTGAATCGTGCTTGGGACCTCCTCTACACTCCTCCCTCTGGGCGATACATCGACTACTTTCACTTCTTCTTTTGTATCCAACTTTTCTTTATCTTTTGGATCAATTTTTCCTTCATCTCCTGGGTCCATTGTTCTTTCATCTGCTGGGTCCATACATTGAGGTCTGAAGGATTGTCTCTTTGGAGTCCATATTTTTATGACTCCCTTCAAGCTTCCTGCTGTTCTCACGTGTTCGTACTTATTCCATGTCATAGGTACATTGTCCATTTGGACTGCAATAGATCCATCTTCCCACATAGTTTCTGTTTTTCCTTGGCTACTGAAACTTGGTTCGCTCTGGTGCATGAATGCTAGCTTTCACAAAGTTTCTTATTTCTTCATCAGTCAGGTCTTTGGGCTTCCACCCTGGTTCAATATCAATCATGATCTTCATCCCTATGGCCTTTTTTCACAGTTTTCTGTCACTGAGAGATTATTATCGTGATAATACAGAATCCGAGCAATATCATTCACTAGTAGGGCTCCTAGAAACTTGAATGCATCTGCCATCCATTGTGGAACTCATGAAAATTGTGATCCAAACCAGCTGTTGTCGTCCACTTCATCAGCTTCATTGATCATCTGATTCTGTAATTTCGTCAGCATACCTATGTCCTCTGTCAACGTTCCATTTTCTTTGTCGTGGGATGGTATAAATGTGCAACATGATTCTCCGATTTTTGCACAAACTCCTCCATCCATAGCTGTGATCTTGTCAAGGACATACCTGTTCTGTAGAGTCATTAGTCTAATTGCCCTCAGTTCTTCTCTGATCACATTAAATCCTTTTAGGTCGTGTTGATGGTCTGCAGTAACTCGCATCTGGTTATCTGCAACCATTTAGTATTTGTTCCAACCTGAATTTTTGGCATTAAAATTGTCGTGAACATGGAAGAAGTCTGGTTGAACAGTCTATGTTCATATGGGATAGCATCAAAAGCTTCTATGGATTTGGCAGAAAAGTATTTCTCTCACTTCTTTCAGCTCATCAGTTCCATAGATCTCCTTTTCCTCAGGTGAGCATCTGCTTTCGGGAAACTGTCAATATTCAGATCACTTTTTGGGATCACCAGTGCTGGAACGTGGACATTCACTATTGTGCATATACCTCCCCAGTTTCTCGGCAGCCTGCTATACGCTTTGGATCCACACGCCCAATAATGATCCATGATCATTGCAGTACCGTGTACCATTGCTGGAGTATCAAAGATTCGCCACAATTTTGATTCTCTCCCATCTTTTTGTAGCATTATTCCAGAAGCAGAATTTCAAATTCTCCAATGGCACTATCTGTAAGGGTCCTCCTCTGTCTTCGACCCATGTTAATAGTTTAGCAAATTTTGGCCATAATGGCTTGCATTCATTTCTCACTACTATGTTGATAGTGGGCTTGTAGTGACCAAAGCCCATCCATGCTCTGCAGATCACTAATCCTTTTTCCCATCCGTCTAGTGAAAGCACTGTTCCCCAAATTTGCATTTGGCCTCTGTTCTTCCACTTTCGAACTTCTTCTGGCATCTTCACTTGAACGTTTAGTTTGTGATTTGATTCTCTTCTGATCTCTGCTCCTTTAACTCCAGGCTTCTCATATCTGATCACAATATGTTTTGTTTTTCCATTGTTTCTTGTCTTTATGTGTTGGACATAATCGTCTTCATTTAGATCAGTTGCTTCAGTTGCCCATTTCAGTGAGGCATCACTTCCCATTAACTGGCCTCTGGTGGTGCACATTGCTACGTGTGATAGACAGTGTGCTGTCTGGACATCAATCTCCACAGCTACGAAGATCTTTGACTTCCCCATGCTGTAAGGTAGGAGTGCACAAACAAAGCATCCCCCCTCTGAATTTTGTTGTCCAACTTCTTTCATGTTTTGGTACCATATGTTATTTCCCAAGTGTGCTGTGCTGTCTAGGTAGTCGTTTAGTTCACTGTCATCTCCTTGTATGCTTCTCTTTATTCTCAAGGCTTTCATGTAGTTTGCTATCATCACATCCTTAATAGCATCCATGTAGCTCCTTCTTATTGGAGGATTCTCAGGTACCTCAATCCATGGTTCAGGCCTCTTCATCTGTACTAATGGACAAGGCGAAAGTCTGGCAATTCTTACCTTCTCCTCTTGCATCCTTTTTCTTTTGGTTATAAATGTTCATATCCACTCTGCCATTGGTCCAGTATATGGCTGTAGTGTAGAACTTGTGCTTGTCCCCTTCGCTAGAACATATGTGCTTGTCAATGCTGTCGCTGTTGGTTTATTCCCTAACTCCTTTTGTCTCTTTAAAAGTTCAGCTTTTTCCCTTTGTCTTTTCACTTCATTTGTAGTAGAACTTCTCATAGTAAGCAGCTCACACTTTTCCCCTTCTTTGGCCTATGGTTCTGCATTTATTGACACTAGACCTGGTGTATGTGCACTCATCGTTTGTATGCTTGTGGTTGTCAGTAACCTTTTTTCATTCTTACTCTGCCGACCCTGTCTCCGGCTTTTCAATTTTCTTTTTACTGCATGTGTGTCATTGCTAATCACATCCATTTCAAGTTCATTCACTCCTTTGTCAGACATTCTAGGAACTGGAATCACTATAAAGGGTGTGGGTGCTTTTGTGGGTATCATGCGTACATTATTATGTGGGTGCACTGGATTCGGAACACTTTGTACACCTATGAAAAATGCAGTTCGAATCGTCAGTGACAGTAGAACAATGATGAATACAATGCACAGATACATTATGCCTCTGTAGGTTAGGCGGCAGCACTTAGTTCTGGAGCAGTATGATCGCCTCTCCTCTTGAGGGACGACAATGTTACTGTTTAAGTTGCCCATCTCTATCATTTAGGTAAAGAAGACTAATGTTTAATACAGTCTATGCAACAATATCTCTGGATTCTGCTGTTTCTGTTTGTCGGTTGCAGGTACTGGAACAATTGTCCTCCCTTGTCTGGACAATGGATTGTCTATTGTCTCTGGATACAGTTCTCTTTTCTGCATTTGAAAAATGTCAATTAAGGCAATAAGTTCAGCAAGTCCTTTTTTACTGTACGTGTTCAAAATACACAAGGTCCCAGTCTGTTCCTCTTATCTGTTTCTCTTCGGAAGACATGTCGTGTCCTTGATAGTATAAACAAGAGTGAAGTCTCCGGCAATACTTTCCCGATCTGTCCCTCGGCGGAAAGTCTTACAGCTTCCTCCGGAAAGTCTGATGATGATAAGAAAGTTTAACCTGCATCACAATACCATGCAGGAGCATGCTCATCTGTGTAGAGTTTGCTCGGCCTCTGATGAAAGTGAGGACGTCAACACAGGCAGGCCTCCCCACAAGTTCTGGAAATTCCTCAATCAGGCGAAAGAAGACATTGCTCACTAATCTGCTATCTTCTGGTGACAGGAACATTGGTCTTGTCCTTGCTGCACTGTGGGCAGATTTTGTGATTTCAGTGAGCTTCAAGAGCAACCTGAATTATGATTCCGTTCAGAATTATGCTCAAACTTTCTGTGTTTGCAGGATCTCAAAGAAATGTCAAGGCGTTGGTGCATTTCCCAACAAGATCTGGACAGTCTTCAATTAAGTGAAAGAATAGCACGCTGACAAGCCTATTTGCTGCTTCCTCTGCTTGGGACATTTGTCTTGTCCTCCCTCTACTCCAGAAGCAGGAGGAACTGCTCGGTAATCACGATGAGTAGCCTCTTTATTACTTTTTCGTTTTCAGGGTCTTGAAGAAATTCAGTGATGCTAGTGAGCCTTCCCATTAGTGACGGGTACGACCTCAAGACTAGGTCAAAATAGTTCAGAACGTCTTTAGTGATGTCACTGTTGTGGGACATCATAAGTGAGTCCAAATAATGCTTCTGTTTGGAACAAGTCTGGATACTGTATTTTCTTCCCCAGTTTGTGTGTCCTTGATCAGAATGTGGCATATCTTTTCTTATCAAGGTTTCAGCATGCCTCGGTCTGAAGTTCAAAGTTAACAAAATATGTTGTGGCTTATATGTGCAAATATCTTCTTCACCCTGCAACTGGGATGCACATAGTGTCCGTATGTTTATGTCCTTATCCCCTTTTTTGCTCAGAGGGAATGTCCAATTTTAAGCCACAACTTGCACAAGAGTTCCTTATCTTTGTTTTGCTGTTCATGCGTCCTTCTTCCTCGTCATGGATCTCGTCTGCACGTGCTGTGGTTCTTCCCCGTCGTCTGTAGTCTCTACGCATTGGGGTGCGGGCAGGGGGGCTTCTCCGATGTATGGCTTCATGTCACCCAGAAAGAGCCAAGCTCTTCTTCCTTCTCGCTTGACTGCAGGGGGAGTAACATTCTCCACTCTGTGTAGACCATTGAACCTTGGCGCGTCCCACTTCTTTCTCGTGTGGTTTCTCACCAGGACGGTGTCCCCAGGTAAAACTGGTGGTAGACGTAGACTTTGAATTGGGACTGTTGTAGTATCTCCTTCTGTGTTCTGTGCTGCCCCGCACCCCTTTTGCCGTTGCTGCAGCTGTCCTGAAATCACAGTAAGACAAGATGTCATGCAATTCAAGTAATTTTGCATTTCAGACGCTTCGATTTCTCCCATTTGCTGGGCATCACATCTAGCTCTAGCTCGGGGTGTCAATGGAGTGTGCATCCTTCTGCCTGTTGCTATTTCGTGTGGTGTAAGATGATGGTCACAACCAGGCTGGTTTCTGAGTGCATACAGTGCCAGTGGAAGGCTGTGCAGCCATCCCTTCTTTAGAGTAAGCTTCAACTTGGCTATCCTTTACTTTAACAAGCCGTTGAGCTTCTCACACATGCCATTACCTTGCAGGTGATACACTGATGAGAACTTATGCTGTATACCAAGCAGAAAGCTGATTTGCTCAAATACTGCATTAACAAAGTGAGGACCATTGTCCGACCTCATGACTTCAGATACTCCCCACCTGGGAAATACCTCCCTCACCAGAAATTTGGCCGCACAGGTAGAGTCTGGGTGTGTACATGGACCTGCTTCTTTCCATCTAGAGAAAGGACACACCACAACAATTAGGTACCTGTACCCGTTACATATTTCAATCATATCGACATAATTGACATGCAAGTGCTGAAAATGCCCATTAGGCCTTGGGTTGACTCCTCTAATTACTCTTAGTGTATGCCCAGCCACGAACTGTTGGCAGATTATACAGTTCACCATAAAAAATGCAACGTGTTCCGCTAAGCTCGGTATGAACCACTATTAGCGATCGTTGCTGCTAGGTTCTCTTTTGTCATGTGTGCTGGATAATGCAACTGTTCCATTGCTATCTTCAATAGGGCTATAGGAATCACCGGTTTACCAGTGCTGTCTTGTCGCCACAAGCTTTTGGAGGGGTTTAAAGAACACCATCGCCGCTTACAGGGGTTCTTTTCCTCCTTTGGTGCTTTTCCTTGGAGTTCCATTGACTGGGTTTACCCCATGTTACTATACTCTCAGGTTCACTTCGTGCAACAATAATTTTTTCATGTACATCAGTTATTTCCACATTCATTATGGTTTCGCCTTTGGACACCATATGCTTGGCCTCTATGTCTGCTGCTTGATTTCCTTGTGAGATAAAATCTGTCCCCTTCATGTGGACGGCGCATTTGATGACCGCTATGCCCACTGGGAGCTGTAGTGCCTTAATGAGCCTATACAATAGGGCTGCATGCTGCACTGGCATGCCATCCGCTCAGAGGTAGCCCCTCCTTTTCCAGCACGCTAGGCCTGCGTGCACTGTTGATGTCGCATAGGCAGAGTCACTGTACACCATCAATTCCATGTCTGCGTGATTCTCGAGTGCGAGTATGAATGCCAATAACTCTGCCTGGGCTGAATAATGAGATGGTAATTGTGCACTAATGAGTACTCAAAATTTTCCATTTGCTGTGTGCTTCATCACTGCGGCGCCTGTATATCTTTGCTCATCATTTTGATCGATTTTCGAAGAACCGTCAACAAAGACAATTTCTCCTTCTGCCAATGCATTCTCTTTCACTCTGGGAATCTCATCATAGAATTACTCATAATTTGCACAGTCATGGATCGGCTCTCCTTCAGTGACTGGCTCTGCTATGAACATAGCTGGGTTCACTATTTTGCATCAAACTATCTTAATCGATGGATTCGATATGGTCACTTCATAAGCAGAAGCTCTCTGAGATGTCAATGTGCCCTTTGGTTTCTCTAGAATGGCAAATAGTGCGTGCTCGATGAACAACGTCATGGAGCATCCCATCACAATGGTTGTAGCTTTCTCTATGGCAAACGCAGCGGCAGCTAAACTTTGTTTGCAATGGAAATTACCTCTCATCACTGGGTCCAAATTCCCACTGCAGTATGCCAGTGGCTTGCACCCCAATGTGGTTCTCTGTGTGAGTACTGCCGTCATAACGCTGCCATTCGTGTGTGAAAACAGGCTGAATTCCTCTGCATAATTTTGAATTCCTTAAACGGGTGCCGGGCAAATGGCTCTTTTGAGTCTAGTAAAGCCTTCTTGCATGGCCTTAGACCATTACATTTTTTCTTTTGTCACCTTTGCCTTCTTCAGGGCCTGTAACAAGGGCTTAGTGTATGAGCTGTAGTCAAAGACCCATGCCCCGACATAGTTGCAAAAGTCCTAGAAAACTCTGCATCTGTTTTAGCGTGTGTGGCTTGGCAGTGTTCAATATGGCCTCAGCCCTTTCAGGGGTAACCCTTTTCCCCTCATGCGAGATCAGCTTGCCTATGTACAGCACTTCTTGCTGACAATATTGTAACTTTTCTTTGTCAACTTTATATCCTTTTTCAGCCAATATAGCCAATAGCTGAACAGAATTGTGTCTGCACCTCTCCTCTGTCGTGCTGCAAATTAAGATGTCATCCACATATTGCAAGACAACACTCTCGAATGCAACATTACTTAAGTTCATCTGCAGGACTCTATTGAAAATCGAAGGATACCCACAGTACCCCTGGGGTAACCTCGTGCTTTTTAGATGCATCTATCTGAATGTGAATGACATCAAATCTTGTGAGTCTTTGTGCAATGGGATTGAGAAAAATTAATTTTTCAAGTCAATCACCATGAAATATTGTGCCTCAACAGGTATATTACATAGGATTGTGGACGGGTTAGGGACTAGAGGGAACTCAGCCTCAACAATATCATTTATTGTCCTAAAATCCTGGATTAAACGCCAAGACCATCCCTTTGATTTTTAATTGGATAAACTGCGGAGTTGGATAAAGACTCTGATGTCACTATGACTCCATCATAGCAGAAATTGTCTTGAAAATCCCTTCATCTGCTTCCCTAGACATGGGATATTGTCGTGCTTTTGGCAAAATTGCTCCTGGTTTCAATTTAATCCTCACTTCACTGACTCCTTTTAGTAAGCCTACGTCATAGGGGCCTGTGGTCCACACTGAGACAGGCGCCTGGGCCATGTCGTCATCAAAATATTCAAGACGATTCTGTGCCAGCATCATTATCTGGGGAACTTCTCTTTTGATCATCCTCACCCAAAAAATGAGATTTACCTCAATTGTTGTTTCCTCAACATCTGTTGGTTCGTCAAACAGATCGTCATCAGTGACGTCAGTCAATCTGTACCCTTCCTCAATGGCGATTACTGTGCACCATTGTCTGCCTTCATCATCGCAACCATCAATCAGTGTCATTTTCCCTCGCACTATGGCTGTGTGTATTGCCAAGGGAAATACTTGTCCCTTTTCCTTGTGCATAGGTATTTTTTGCCTAAATAGAAATTCATCTGGGGTTCTCATATTTTTATCTGCGTGGCCTGGTAGCCCTGCCTTTAGTATGCGTATCCCATTCACAAATATTTCTGGTTCCAATGGGACAGACCTCATAGCTGTTTGTCCCGCGTATGCTCTAATCATTTCGCATATGTTCAAATAATGCATTCCTGGAGTTGAACATACTATACCTTTCTCCGTGAACGAGATTGTCATGTTTAACTTTGTCATTAAGACTTGTCCCAAGATATTTACTGGGGACTGCCTTGAATATAGCATTGGCACATTCATGTCACATTCTCCTATAGAGACTGGAAGTTCATTTGTAAAAGGAACACAACTTGTTGCTCCAGTGAAGCCCTGAGTATTTATGGCATCGCCGGACAAGGAAAACTTGCCTTCCCGTATACACGAGCGTGTCGAACCTGTGTCAACTAAGAAGGAATATTCTTTATCCCCTATACAGACATTTACCCTTAGTTCCTCATGAGAGTCTGGTGTCACCAATAGGATAGAATACATTAGGTTTCCCAGTGAGCTGTCCTAGTCCATACATAACCATGTCCCATGCAATGTGAATGGACTTCCTCCATCAACAGTGTTGGCTCTCATTCCAGAGTTGAATACCTGTCCTGCACTTGTTGTCTGTGACAGTTGCATAGGCGACTGTTGAGACTGTCCTTGTGAAAACTTATCAAGTTCTGAGGTTGCAAGCTTTGCTGTGCTCCTGGCGCTTGCTGTTGCACCGTGTGATTCTGTGCACCTCAATTTCTTCCTTGCTGTAAAAACACAGGTGGCTTCACCATTCCTCCTCTGATTCCTTGGTCTGTTTGCACCATAACCTGACCTCTGCATGTGCGCACTAGATGCCCTGTCATCCCACACGTCCAACAAATAGGCAGTTTTCTGATTATTTGCCCATGAGACATGTCCTGATTGCCATTTTGTATGTTTTGAAAACCTTCCTGATTACCATGGAAACATCCCTCATTACTCTGCCATCCTCTTCCTCGAAAGCCTCTCCCTCTGGGGTGAAACCCATTACTGCCCTGATTAACTTGCTGTTGATAATTGCCCTGCTGTATGTTCGAGCCGTCTGTGCTAGTTGTCATTGCTAGTTATCATTGCCCCTTCAATGGCATATTCTGACAATTTCTTCTGCAGTAGTTTTGCCTCTTCAGCTTTTCATGCAGTCTCTTTCTTGCTATTCTTTTCTTGCAGAAGTCTGCAATAGTGAGCTATGGTCAATTTTATCACGGACCATGGCTTGGCCTCGATTCCTACCAATTTCTTAAGCTGCTTCTGTACCTAATCTGGCAGCCCTTGGCATAAGATGTGGTAAAACACAGGTATAGATTTCCCCCAAGGTTCCCTCATTTCCAGCACCCATGCGTCTTGGAAATTCTGAATGTAAAGCAAAGCATCTTCTGACTCTTTCATTTTGCGGGTCATTAAAGCTCCCATGTATCGGGGTATAGCAATCATAATGCTTTCCATACCACGGCTCTGCAATTGTTAAATGGAGCTCCATCGTGTGCAGTGTTAACTATATTCACGCCAGGGTAACCTGCACGTGTCCACACATCATCAGCTCGATCACCAAGTATGGTGATTAAAAAACCCTTAAAATCCCCACTAGCCAACGTGTTCCCTCCCGTAATTTTTTCTAGCTCATGTATCCATTTTCCGGCTCTCGATGTTAACATTGGAAGCTTATTTTTCAGATTTTCTCGATCCATGTGTGGCCACGGAATAAACTGTGGCCTCGTTCCTCCTTTTTTGAGCAACGGGAATAGTATTACATGGCACTCCTTTTCCTCTCTCATCATTTTTCTATCCACTGCAGCGGTGATAGTCCTGCATCGCCGTCTACCTGGCAATGTCCTTAGTCGGCCCACGTAGGGTGGTGGAGACACCCCCCTCTGACTGTAAGATACTCCTTTGTGTCAGTCTGACTGCGTGGCTGACTCTGATGCCTTAGGTGCAGACTCGCTAGAATCTGACCATCTTATCCCTTTTCCTCCGGAGAAGCATTTTTCGCTTCTCCTCTCTTCTTCCTTTTCTTCGTATTCCTCTCTCTGTGCATCTGATATTGTCTGCGTCCAAATCGTGTAACTCTTCTCATCTTCCTCGTTCCTATTTAGTGTCAACCTATCTAGGGATAGCTCTCTATTTCTACTACTTCGGGAGGTGTCCTCAGTGTCATACAACTGAGTGCTCTCAAGACACTCGTCCTCTCCTCTCCCTTGGGGTACTTGTTCTAGCCCCATTTCATCTTATATTCTATTGATCGTCTCTCCGATGCTTCTGGTGTCAAAGTCATCTTCGATATTTGCCCTAGACGTGCCTGGTACTGAATCGTACTCAGGAAATAATTCATCTAAGTCTTCCCAATCTACTACTGGATCAGGTTTTTTAACCTCTCTTTCCAGATATTCAAGATGGCGTGCTCTCTGTCTTCGTTTACGTTCTATGTCATCATCAAATTCTCTGCGCTTCCTCGCTTCCTCTCTGACCCTATCTTCTTCCTGTTTCTTTGCATCTCTACGTTCATTTGCCCTTCATATTTCCTCATCCCTTTGTCTTTTTATTCTCTTTTCCTGTATCTTTTATTCTTCTTCTTCTATTCTCTGTTGTTCCTGCCTGTCCTGATAATTAGCTGTTCTTGGCTTATGATCGCGTTTCCTTTCTTGCTCTTTGCGATACAGCTGTTCTCGTCTCTGTCTATCTTTTTTCCTGATCTTTTCATCTCTCAATCCTCTCTCCTTTTCCTTCTGTTTTCTTTGTGAATCGTCTGGCTCTCCCTTTTGTCTCACCTCCTCAATGCCTTTAGCATCAAGTTTCAATAAAATCTGACCTCCCATTCATTTGTTCAGTGTGAATGCAATCTCATCAGTTCTGTCCTCATCTCCTTTCCATCTTTTTCACTCTATCTGTATCTGGAGATGTACTGGCTTGCGCTTGATCCCCTTTTTCTTTCTCACGCCTCTCGCTGTTCCTCAGGACTTTGGAGGTGATATCTCTATCTCTGTCTTTGCCTGGGTTTTCGTCACTACTTTGCGCAGGTGACTTATATGCTGGGTTGCTGTATCCCGTGGCTGCTTTAAGTTCCATTAGCGGGTATAATCCTTTGTCTTTACTGGCTTCACTTTTTGTTTCAGACGGGGCGGGTGACGCGGAACGCATTCCACCCCCTCTGTGCATATGTTAAGTATCTACTCTAACGGCGGCTCTTCCTCCTTATCCTCTTAGGACATCTTCCAAAGCTCTAAACTAGTAAGGCGTTTATCTAACCTTTTCCCAGTATGTGTGGCGTGCAAATATGTCTCCATGTGTTACAGGACTGCTTTAGATAGTGATCCACCCTGGGGCCATGCCATAAACATTTTGTGGGCAGTTCCTTTGACCCATTCTGCACTGTACTTTTTCAGCTTAGGTGCATGTTCAGCACCTTGGTGTAAAGCGCTCTATAAATCAATCAATCAATCAATCAATCAATGTTTCGGCAACTGTTTGCACAAGTGTATTAACGGTGTAATATCTTCCATACTGAAAATTATTTATCTTCTCCTCACACAACACTTTGTTACATTTTATGTTACTTAACCAAAATCAACAATATGAGCGAGCATCAATCGTCGCAAGCTCCAATCCCATTTTTTCACCAAAATGTTTTTTTCTTTTTCACACATCAACCATCAATTCATATTATACAATACCTTAGTTAAACAATTGCGTAATTTTTGTGCTAATTCCTCCAAAAATGTCTTCTTTTTTATGACATCAGAGAGGAAAAAAAAACATAAGACTGATGTGACAGACTAGACAGACTACAGCCGGCTACACAGATATCTTGCCCCTATGGTTTACGCCGACATGGAGTGTAAGCCCATTGCTTTCAAAAATGTCTTTAGCCGTTTTGGTCTCCTATTTCGTCCTATTTTATTCAGGACTTTGAATACAGGCTTCTTCTATCTGCTATATTAAAGCGTAGGTATTTGGGCGTATCCTCTCTCTGCTCAGGTATCCTCCTGGTATCCTCTATGCTCAGGTATCCTCCTGGTATCCTCTATGCTCGGGTATCCTCCCGATATCCTCTATGCATTGCTCGGTCACTTTCGAGTTAATATTACCTTCCCCTTCTATATACATTCTGCTCTTACTCTAGCGTTATTTTTGTCCCACCTCACTCCGTTACCTTCCCTTACTTGTTCTAAGGCTTGCAATTTTTTGCCAAAGCATTTAGTCTTTTTCACTCACCGTTCGCATGTTTTCCTCTCTGGATCCTCGGGATCACCGCCTTCGTCACCGCCTCTCCTGCTTTTCTTCCAGTCGGCTGCTCGTAGAAGTGGGAAGGGGTTAGTGGGAGAAAGCACAGGTTCCTTAATACCTCAACCTGCAGGTTTTACACTTTTTTAATCTAACCACTATCTACGGGGAGCCTCTCGGTTTTACTCAGGCGGATGGCAAAGGACTCGTGATATTGCCGAGGACTTAGAGTTACTTTATGTCGACGGTCAATGGGTGTCTTATCTAATCGATAATCGATAAACCATCCTATCTCTGCTACCAAGCGTGCACTAGGACCCCAACCATAGATCAATAATGACAACTCAATAGTTTGGCAAAGGGAGTCCGTTTAATGACAAGTACAAAAAACAGGGAGTTTGTGAACATCAGCAATTGCTCGATCTTCCTTCTCGCGTCATCAACTCCAACAAACGTCATAAAAAACACATCTTTTATACTAAACACTCATCATTACTGATGGGTAACGCTTAAAATGTTGCATGCAATTCTATTGGTTATAGAAAGGTAACTTTAATATAGGTACTATATCTGTATATGGTAACAAAGTGAGGGGATTGGATAAACAATGTCAGGTGGTGCATCTAAGCCCTTCCTTCACGGCTACTGTAGACATCACTAAAAGTACGACGTCTCATTGGTTCTTCTAACTATAGGACCCTAGATTACTTGGTCCACTATGATTGGGTTGGCATCAACCCCACTCATACTTTTCCACCAGCCTAGCAGCGTGCAGAATAGCCGGCCAGGTGCAGGGAGCTCGTCTGCTCCCCCAGTTTCCCTCCAAATATTGCAACAATCATTCATCACTTCAGTGGTCATGTGTCAATAATTTCTTTGTATTTTGGCCTCGAGACTGCTTCTTGGTCTGGGAAAGTGAATGCATCTGGGCATGGCACAAGTCCATGCGTAGGCGTGAAAGTTTCATCCCTTCTGCTTGCTTGGTCACATGATTCTGACACCATGAAATTGTCTTATTCTCCATGCAATTTGTGTATTTGATTTTATTTTGCCAGCCATCTGCCTCCTGTGGCTTATCTTGACCTTTCAGAATAGGATACTCTGTTCTTCTCTTCATTAATAGTATCCACTGTTGGGCTATTTCAGCTGGTACGACCGTGGCTTCTTGGCATGACTTGCCTTCGTCTGAGTTTCTCTCTGTCCTTAATTCTCAATTTTCCAGTTACGGAGCTCTCTTCGTGAGACCTCAAGTAACCTTTGGTCGGTTCTGCTCTTGTGCATAGTGGAAATATACTTATATAAAGTTATTTTTCTCGAGGTAGATATGTATAGGTGGCGCTTGCCGCACTCTATTTTACTACTAAGCTTTAGCAAGCCTCGTGATTTTCTGAACCTTCTTGCGGTTCCATGCATATGCACATGTGTAAGCTAACTGAATACCTTCATCATGCTCATGGCATAAGCTTCTAACATTTGACATTGTTATTTTGCTTTAAAACTCAGGTCTGGGAAACTTCTTGGTCTGGGAAAGTGAATGCATCTGGGCATGGCACAAGTCCATGCGTAGGCGTGAAAGTTTCATCCCTTCTGCTTGCTTGGTCACATGATTCTGACACCATGAAATTGTCTTATTCTCCATGCAATTTGTGTATTTGATTTTATTTTGCCAGCCATCTGCCTCCTGTGGCTTATCTTGACCTTTCAGAATAGGATACTCTGTTCTTCTCTTCATTAATAGTATCCACTGTTGGGCTATTTCAGCTGGTACGACCGTGGCTTCTTGGCATGACTTGCCTTCGTCTGAGTTTCTCTCTGTCCTTAATTCTCAATTTTCCAGTTACGGAGCTCTCTTCGTGAGACCTCAAGTAACCTTTGGTCGGTTCTGCTCTTGTGCATAGTGGAAATATACTTATATAAAGTTATTTTTCTCGAGGTAGATATGTATAGGTGGCGCTTGCCGCACTCTATTTTACTACTAAGCTTTAGCAAGCCTCGTGATTTTCTGAACCTTCTTGCGGTTCCATGCATATGCACATGTGTAAGCTAACTGAATAACTTCATCATGCTCATGGCATAAGCTTCTAACATTTGACATTGTTATTTTGCTTTAAAACTCAGGATGTCACTAATCCATGGTGTTTCGTCTCTTTTCATCATTCATAAGTCATCATATCTCTGTATGTGAATCAGTCTGGGTTCTTGTGACGTCACCATTCGTCTTCCTTTAGGGCTTTCTTGGCTTCTTCAGGCATTGTGTTTTGACAATCGTCATTTTGTCTCACTTGTCGATATGGTTTCCTCAATGGGTACCTTCTTACTGTCCAAGGATTCTTATGTGCAGGTACTTCAAAAGGTGTTGTCAGTCTGATAGGTACTGGATAGAGCCCCACTACGGCTCTCTGCTGGTTTATTTGCTCATCATACGTCACATATTTCGGCGTGAATGTGCCTGGTACTTCAAAATGAGCGGTAGGAGTGTGAATCGTGGTTTGGGCCTCCTCTACACGGCTGTACAAGACTGGACAGTCCCCACAACCCAAACACCAGATGAGAGCTTTTCTATGGCTCAATGGGTATTACAGGTCACTTGGATGGAGGATTGTGAGAAGGCCTTCAACGACCTTAAGGATACCTTTATCAGGCCCCTGTTATCAGGGAACCCGACTACCAGAGACCTTTTATAGTGCAGATAGATGCCTCTGACTCTGGGATTGGGGGGGTCCTTTTGCAGTTAGATGATAAAAGCAGGGAACATCCTATATGTTTTATTAGTCGGCAGTTTAAGGATAGAAGGACAACTGTGGAAAAGGAATGTTGTTTGATAATGTGGGCCTTCGGAAGCTGAGACCCTACCTCTTTGGGACTAAAGTGCCACTTATTACCTAAATGTCTGCAGTCTCACTTGCTATTTGTATTTGTATTTATGTGGTAGTTTGACAGACATTTCGACCCGAGATGCCCTATTTAGGACACAGATAGCAAAGGCAGTCTTCATGCAGGGTGCCTTCACAAAGATACATTCTATAGTTGAGAGGTAGCCAGTAGGTGACGGGGCAAAACAATAGTACATCGAACAGGGAGACTTTGTAGCAGGGGAACATGAATAATTGCTATCAACATTTAAGCCACAAGGCAGTATTGACAGGTGTAAAATACATCTCTACACGTGTACCACAACCAGGTTGGGCGGGCATTGTGGTCAGATGGGGACCAAGCTTGGAAGGTTTAAGGTTGCGCCATAGTACATGGTGCTTGAGTCTGGTCTTGGACAGTTTCATTTAATGGATTGCTTTGAAGGCTGGGGTGGGGAGAGAGCATTCCAGCGAGGGGTATACCATTGATATGAAGGTTCATGAGGTGGCACAGACTGCTGTGAGTTGAGGAACATAGAGCTCAAGAGGGAGGGTACGAACTAAAGAGATATGTAGCTAAAAGATACTGAGGGCCAAGGTTGTAAAAATATATTCAGTTTGGTGCCTCATAATGTTGCATGGTGGCCTTAGCACATTCACATCACACAACAATTGCCGCAATAACAATGGCTACATTGCCATTTTGTTTTATCCACCATCTTGGCTGAATTATTCAGTTCCTTGTTCATTCTTCATTTTCGCTCTGAACGCGGTACAAGACCGCTGTATGAACCTTCTAACACTTACAGACAGAATGCACATTCTGTGAACGTGTTGTTGCTTACACTGTAGAACCTTGAAGTCCTTGCAGAAGCATAATTAATCTGCAAGTTAGGTGCCCTCCTGTCTTGGCCATGTTTTCTCTGCTGAACTGTTAATTATAATAATGTGCATCTGAAACGTGCTCCTGCAGAGGAAACATATTTCCAAGCTTTGGAGCAGACTGACCTTAGGCTCTAGGAGCAACATAGATAAGCTTTACAGAGAATATTACCTTGTACTAGAGAACACAATTTACCCCCACGCACTGCCTTGCCCTGCTCCCAGACAGTAAATTGTCTGCGGGAAGATGGGGAAATATGTAAGTATAATGTCATGGCCATACCATCTATATGTATAGGTTACGAACCCTATGGTTCCAATCACATGACGGGGCTGGACAAGCATATTGTATTTTATTCTAAAATGTATATATGTCTGATGTTTCTATGACTCGGGGCTCTCTCCCTCCACAGTGTTTGTGTGCATGCATTGTGGGTTGCTGAGACCCCTTTACGTGATTGTAATAAACGTTGTTCTTTCACCTAGTGACTCGCGTATGTCCATTTCTTTGTAGTAAGCCTCATTTTGGTCTTTCAGATGGTGCCCGAACAGGGACCCTCCCGATGATGTCCATTCGTTGTTTGGCGAAGACGAGGCTGTCGGATCAAGATCAGTGAGTACAGGGGGCCCCTGAAAAAGAGACTTGTTTCCTCGTAGACTGCTACGCCTGATCTCCAGCCGATTGCAGCACTTGGAGGCCATCACAGTGAGGGTTCCAGAAATCGAGGCTTGTTTGGAGGAATCACCAGCCACGATTGTCTATTGGACTTGATTGGAAATCAGGTGAGTCTATTTCAGACCGGAAGTATCCTGATGATTTGATTGGTAATAGTATTTACGCGTAAATATTTTGGCCAGGCAAGACTGTGATTTTAGTATGCTGTCATCCTGTTTAGCAATGTTTTGTTGCCGAGGAAGACAATCTAGTAACTTGGAACACAGTCAACCCGTGCCACTGAGGGTCCACTGGCGTATGACATGTGTATTGGATGCAGCCTTGGTGATATTCTGTTTAATGATATTTGGCATTGACAGACCAGACATGCTCCAGACCTTCAGTGGCCAGAGTTGGGTAGTTTTGAGGTGGCCAGAATAGAATATTTGGAGAATTTATTATTACGTAAGAAAGCTAGACCAGCTGCATTGGAAGAAGGAAGCGAATAAGCGACTTAAAAGTAGAGAGAAGCACGCACGTAGATTTATGACGAATGCCGAGAAAGCCTTAATTCATGATCAGCAGAAACAAGTAGAAGCCATTAGGAGTATGGATAGGGCCTTTCAATTAGATGTGAACAAAATATACCCATCACAAGATTTGCATGTATCAGACGAATTATTGAATATGTTACTGATTCAGGAACTGATTCAATTGCACCACCTCCTTATTTAACTCCTCCCCCATCTGCACCCATTCCGATTGTAGCGGCTGCTGCTATGCCCGTCATACCAACTGCGCCAATAGCAGTATTTCCTTCACCGCCTAGCGCACATGATTTACTTTTGCTTTTGTTACCGACTAGTTCCGCTCCACTTCCAGTGCATGATGTAATTGACGCTGATTCGAGAATGGTTACATGTAGTATGATAACTGCAGAGAGAAAAAGGGAATTGCGTGAATGGGCTGAGACATATATAGAAGGGGTGATGAAACGGTTGCTGTAAGTGTGATGTCAGACCATGGGGGTATTCCTTAGCAGAAGATATTGATAGAACAAATGGGGATATACCTGGCTGAAGTATGGAGTGATTTGAATGATTCAGCTATTCCACAAAAATTGCAGGATTTGAATTTTTTGTCTTGTTCAAGGGACACTGCGACGAAAGTACACAAGCATGTCGTGAAATTGTTTATAAATAAGAGGGAACTTGATTGTTTACATAAAGATTAATTGGATAAGGATATGCGACAAACATTGTATGTGCAGAAACGATTTTTGCCTCAGTTGAAACCCATTAGTGAAGAAATTTGTATTTGCACAAGAGACGCGCTTAGATGGATTTCAGATGTTTCAATTTCACCTATTGAAGTGCATGATACATTTAGTCAGTATACACTGGCTATGCAGCGGAAGGTGTCACAAGTGATGGTTGAATATTTACAAGATGAATGTACAAAGAGAAACTTGTGTTGTCCTGCAAATATGGTGGTGATTTATAAGAGGGCATTTTCACCCGACACCGCGTTAACTTCTTTGTCACTCGATCTGGCTATATTACTTAATAAACATTCAGAACTTCCTACTGTACAATTGCTAATGAGAGAGTACCTCCAACACCTGTTCCAAAAGTAGAGATTCCAGCTGTGGGGCAGACATCTGCCTCCACTATTCCAGAGCACTACATTTCACAGTTTGGCCATGTTCTGTTTTTGAGACAAGAAGTGAATACTATCAAACAGTCTATTCCCAACATTAGGAAGAATCCTACAGGGTTCTACAAGGAGATAGAATCAGTTTTGAATTCATCGGTTTTCACCTTGGGTTATATCAACCTATTGTTTCCTGTGATCCTACCTGCAGAATTATGGAAGCAGATTAGAACCGTGGACGATCAAGCAGGAATGGGTGATACTTGGGATGCCTTGGCACAAGCTGATGGGGCTAGGAAAGCAGGCAAGAAACACCCTCAAGTGATATTGATGTTACCGAAACACATAGTGACCAAACTAAAGACGTTGGTGCCTGAGAAAAGGATTATATGGGACAAACTGACAGCATGCATGCAAGGAAAGACTGAGGGTGCAACTGAATTTTTCAACAGGTTTGAACAAGTATTTTCGGACTTTAGTGGGCAAGATATGAGTATGGAGCCAGGGAAAAGACTATTCGTTGATGCATTTGCACAGGGATTGTTGCCTGACATTCAGACTCAGATCAAGACATCCAAGAGTGCATGGTAAGCAAAATCACAATCTGAAGCACTACATATGGCTCAGTATTATAAGAATAGGGTAAATACGGAGAAGGAGAAGGTGGAAAAGAAGAAGGGTGATTTGAAGACTAGAGTCCTTTTGCAGCAGATAGCAAGAGGATCGAGGGGTGGGAATATGCGACCAGGGGGTCAGTTCATGCCACAAATGGGCGCACAAATTGGTCCTGTACACATGAACCAGTGTGTGTATTGTAGACAGGAGGGTAATTGGAGGGCACAGTGTCCGTCTCTCCAACAGCGACCAAATGGTACATATGGTACGATAGGGAGGCGATCAATGGGTCACCCTGGTATAATGGGTCTTGGTAGAAACCAATTCGTGCAGAATCAGCAGATTCAACCACCAGATACGAATGTGAATAGCCAAGCAGGACAGCAACAGAATGCGAGTAGTGGGAATGTTTTTGATAATCCTCACGCTATTTCACTGAAGACTTTACATCTGATGATGTATTGTTCCACAAGGACAGCCCGAAGCAGGTTCTGGAACTGACCCCTATTCCCATAGATCAGAAGGGGCCCTACATTGAGATGAAGGTGGGGAATAGGGAGCATATCTTTTTAGTAGATACCGGTGCACAAAAGTGTTCCATTGACTGTATGCGGGTTCCAGATATTCCACTGTGAGGGCAGAGTAATGTTTCTGTAGGGTTTTCCGGTACACCAGTGGTTAATCCGGTCTCTCGGCCGGTACCGATTGCACAGGGGTCATTTACTGATTCATGTCTGTTTCTGTTGACAATGAATTGTGGCGAAAACTTGTTGGGATTGAATTTGTTTGAGAAACTGAATGTTGTGATTTCTTGTTCTCTGGATGGAGTATATTTGCCGATCCCTCACTCACAAAAAATTCTGCTTCACAATTCTTGTCTATGCCTTTGCCGAGTGAGTTGAGTAGGGTACCCACACATTTATGGGCGGTAAATGATAATGATGTAGGGATCCTTAATGTTGAACCAGTTCGAATAATCCTGAAAACAGGTGTTACACTGCCACGTATTCCACAGTACAAGATCTCAGTAGAGGGAGAACGTGCTTTGAAGAGTATTGTTTCTGATTTGATACACCAAGGTGTGATTGAAGAGATTTCTGGGAGTGTGTATTATAGCCCGATTTGGCCCGTATATAAGAAAGGGGACAATGCTTTACCTTACTGTTTAGTGATTGATTTGCGTGTGATTATCACGATTGTTGCACCACAGTTCCCGATTGTTCCTGATGTTACCACTATTTTGACTATGATTCTGGCTACGGCCACACATTTCAGTGTTATTGATTTGAAAAACGCCTTCTTTAGCATCCCTGTACACACTGATAGTAGGTATTTGTTTGCATTCTCTTTAAGAGGATGCTCTTTCACATTTACACGTGTCCCTCAGGGTTATACTGAGAGCCTGAGCATATACAGTTGGGCATTGAAAGAACAACTTGATATGCTTGAGTTACCGTCCACTTGCATGTTGCTGAACTGCTTATTGCCGCAGACTCTGAGGACGCTTGCAAGGAGGGTACTGTGCTGCTGCTTATTCATATGGCTACACATGGGCACACAGCTTCGTGGAAGAAGTTTCAGTATTATCCACAGGAAGTCGCTTATTTAGGCTATCTCCTGTCGAAGGAGGGTAGGCATCTGACACCTGAACGTATACAAAGCATCTCTGACATGTCTGTTCCAAATACGAAGAAGGAAGTCAGAGCTTTTTATTGGCATGGCTTGGTATTGTAGACAGTGGGTCCCAAATTGTTCGCTTCTGATTAAGCCTATGCTTGTGCTGACAAAGAAGGGTGTTCCTTTGCCTTTGCCATCGGACATAGATTGCCAGAACGCTTTTCATCTGCTCAAAGCTGCGTTGTGCTCAGCGCCAATATTGGACACACCAAATTATGAAAAAAGTTTTGTTCTATATGTGCATGAGAGAGAAGGTTGTGCTTTGGCTGTATTGACACAGGAACATTGGGGAAAGAGCACACTGTGCAGCTATTTTTCCTCCACGTTGGACCCTGTTGAATGCACTTTGCTGAATTGTTTAAGAGCTGTGGCTGCTGCTGCCGCATCGGTAAAACAAAAGGAGTGTATGGTTTTAGGTCATTCTTCAACCATGATGGTACCTCACTCTGTTGATGTTCTACTAAACAGAACACAGACTGAGCATCTCACTTCTGCTCGACTAACGAGATATGAGTTGATTCTATTTGCACCGCACATCCAAATTAAGAGATGCTGTACTTTGGATCCGGCTGAACTTTTGCCGTTCCCGTAAGAGGTAGACTGTACTAATACAACATCCCATGATTGCCTATATGATACAGAAAAAGAGACAAAAGGCAGAATTGATTTGAATGATACACCTTTGAAGTATACAGATGGGGAACTATTTTGCGATGGTTCCTGTTTCCAACTACCCGATGGTACTTCTACTACTGCCTATGCAATTACTACATTAGGCACTTTTGTTGAAAGCAAAAGAATACCGCATAATTAGGCTCATGCTGCGGAGATTGTTGCGTTGACCAGAGCCTGTGAATTTTCCAAAGGGTTTAGCGTAAACATTTACACTGACAGTCAGTACGCGTTTGGAGTGGTTCACAATTTTGGACAATTATGGGCTGAGAGGGGATTTTTAACATCTCACGGCACCAAAATCCAACATGGTATTTTGATAGTACAATTGTTATCAGCAGTAGCGCTTCCTACACAGCTAGCAATAATGAAATGCGCCACGCATCAGCTGGTGACACACGATGTAGGGAGAGGAAATTCTTTTTGCCGATAGAATTGCTAAACAAACTGCTACCGATCCACACTCAGGGATGTATGTTTTAGACTCGACTAGATGGGTTACCGACACCGGTATGATGGAAGAAGGGGTTAACAATGTGAAACAAATTCAGGCAGAAGCAACAGCAGAAGAGATTAAGCAATGGAGTGAGGGTCCGGCTGGGTTAGATGTTGAGGGTTGTTGGGTGGACAATGAGAAACAAAGATGGATGCTTCCCAATGCTTATGTAACTGCAGTAGTTACTATGGCTCATGGGCCAGCGCACATATGTGCAAAGAAAATATGCCAGCATTTAGATCCTGTATAGCACAACGATAATATTCCGAAAATTGCTGAACGTTTGGTTCAGAGCTGTATGACATGTTTACAACACAACACTGGGAGGGAACGCCAACACCAAAGGGTGATTTTGAACCTCCCTCTATGCCATTTGAAGAGATTCATTTTGACTTCATCGAGATGGAGCTTTGCCAAAACTATAAGTATGTGTTAGTTGTAATCTGTGTGTTTAGCAAATGGGTTGAGGCTTTTCCACTGAAAGATAACACTGCTATGACAATGGGTAAAGCCATGCTAAAGGAATATTTTCCTAGGTTTGGCCTGCCGAGAGTCATTTGGTCCGACAACGGATCACATTTTATTGACGCTGTCATTCTGCAAGTTTGTGCGGGATTACAGATTGATAAATGTTTTCAATCAGCGAGACATGCTCAGAGTGCCTGTTTGGTGGAACGCCACAACGGTATTTTGAATAATAAGTTAGCCAAGGTGTATGCACACAGTAACCTGAAATGGCCTGGCGCTTTACTTTCGATGCGGACATCGACAGGACTTTCCCCATATGAAATTGTAATGGGAAGGCCTGCTGATGTATGGAACGCACCGAGACCTAAAAAGGTGGCCGAAATTGAGTATCCATTATTGTCATACTATTGTGACCAGGTGGCTCAAAACTTGCGCTTGATTCACCAACAGGTTTGAGCAGCTTTGCCAGTAAAATACGAGGGTCCAGGCCATCGAATTCGGCCTGGGGACTTCGTGCTGTTGAAATCCTTTGAGAGGAAAATGTGCCTTGCACCTCGTTGGAAGGGGCCTTACCAAGTGGTATTGGCCACGCAGACAGTTGTACGTGTGACTGGCAAACGTCATTGGATCCAGGTGACGCATGTGAAATGAGTGCCATTGCCTTTGCCCCATGACAAGTGTGACGAAAAGGAAATTGATCATCGTGTACCTGCCCTGAGTGATACAAAACCACTTCCTGAGTCTGTGGGACTTGGGGAGACGATTTCTTCTTCATCGACTGACATTGTTTCCTCAGAGATCGACAATTGTTTGTTCATTGGTCACTCTGTACCTGGAGCTTTGAGGTACAATCTTTGTCCACGAAACAGGATTTAGTTCAGGGATTGACATTATGTTTTGTAATAGAATAGGAAAGTGTAGTAGGAATACTGCACCCACAAGAAACCAATGCTGTGCCATTCCCTCGTCATTCCCCTTCAGACAAGATAAGGGGCAGGGAGCGGCAAAGAAGACTACAAGCAAGATTGACCAAGTGGTCAGGTGCCACCCATGGATGAACTTATAGAGCCTATCAGTGAGGCTTCTTAACAGACGCTGAAGGACTATGCCCACGTTTGGGGCTGCTCGTAGAAATGAGGACATGGTACATTTCCAGATTGATGGGCCTGTTTATCAAGGGCCATGACCCCCGAGGACCAAATGGATAATATTTCTAGTGATAACTTGTATTATGGTCACATTGGTACCTATATTATGGTATTTGGAGAATACACATCCACTCAATACTCTATTGCCGACTATAAGTGCATCCACTATGTCTCCCCTACACGTGTATGCACACACTCTTCATCCATGTGACCTCAGCCATGGAGGGGATTATCATAACAACCTCATCATGATGATAATGAATGCCACACATGCTATTCTGAATAAAACCAATTGTTGGGTTTGTTCTCATCGGCCACAGCATGGTGCGAAGGGGTTGGGCTGGTATATTCATCCTCTCCCTCTCTACATTGTGTGTTATGCCTCATTTAGGGCACTGTTCTTTGCATAATGGGACGACAGTTCCACTGGTACGAACATTAATGAATTCGATTGATTAGTTTTGTTGCCTCTAGGATGTTCAGTGTTTGCACACTCAATACTGCCTCTGCTAAGCATTTTGACATATATTCCAGACCATACCAGTTAATGATCTCTTTCAAAATGACTCCAGTGGGGAATAAGGAGGCTGCTCCTCCATCATACACCATTAATCATGACCCTGATTCTGTCCCATTTTGTTTACGAAAAGAAGGTTCCCGACCTATGGGTTCATATGATAAATGCATAAACACTGCTGTTCTGGTGAAAGAGGATATGCCTCTGTATATAAGCGGCTCCATCTATTTCATCTGTGGGAGTGAAGCTTAACCTTGGTTACCTAAAGACTGGGTACATGTTATTTGGGAATACTTTTACCTGCGGTATATATCACTTGTACCGCCAATATATTGAAAACTCGTTCTAGGAGGGATACAGAAGGTGACACTCCCCGCAGTTATTGGGGGCTATTGCTAAGTCCATGGTTCCATTCTGGGGACAGATAATCAACTCTCAAGACATTAGGAAATTGGCTAGGATTCTGGAGAAAACTATCAATGAGACTACTGATATTTTGTTCAACATGACATTGGAACAAAAGTCTATTAGGTTAGTGGCCCTTCAGAATAGGATGGTCTTAGACGTTGTCCTGGCTGAGCGTGGTGGTGTATGCAAAATGGTTGGGTCCGCGTGTCACGTTTACGCACCTGACTCCTCCCCCTACATTTATAAAGCAAGCAAGAGACTGCACATTTTGGTTTCAGAAGTACACATTCCTCAAGGGGACTGGTATCTCAGTACATGGTTCTGGAGCATATTGCGAACCTGGGGTTTGAAGATATTTTGTGTTCTAGCTGTTGTCCTTAGTTTCATGTTATTCTGTTGCTGATGCATCCAATGCTTACCTGCCTTGGGTTCTATGTTAGGTGATTGTTGTGCACTGACTATGGCCAGAATGAAACCTAGTCCACACCTGCCTACATGTCACTAGTGCACTGATCATGCAGGATGTTGCTATAAAAGAGTTTATGACTATCAGTGTCTATGAAAGTGATGATTTGGGGTGTTCTGATGACGGCACTGGATCTTGGTCATCTGATGATGCAATGTATGGATGATGCTCTTCGCTTAGGCCAAAAGGAGGGTTTGTAAAAATATATTCAGTTTGGTGCCTCATAATGTATTCATGTTGGCCTAAGCACATTCAAATCACACCACGATTGCCACAATAACAATGGCTATGTTGTCATTTTGTTTTATCCACCATCTTTGCTGCATTGTTCAGTTCCTTGTTCATTCTACATTTTCACTCTGGACGCGGTAGGAGACCGCTGTATGAACCTTCTGACACTTACAGACAGGAATGCACATTCTGCTGAACCCAGTTGTTGGCTTACACTGTACAACCTTGAAGTCCTTTCAGAAGCATAACTAATCTGCAAGTTAGGTGCCCTCCTGTCTCGGCCATGTTTTCTCTGCTGAACTGTTAATTATAATAATGTGCATCTGAAACATGCTCCTTCAGAGAAACCATATTTCCAAGCTTTGGAGCAGACTGGCCTTAGGCTCTAGGAGCAACATAGATAAACTGCAGAGAGAATGTTACCTTGTAATAGAGAACACAATATGCCCTCACGCACTGCCTTGCCCTACTCCCAGACAGTAAATTGTCTGCAGGAAGATGGGGAAATATGCAAGTATGTTGTCATGGTAATACCATCTACGTGGATAGGTCACGAACCCTATGGTCCCAATCACATGAAGGGGCTGGACAAGCATATTGTATGTTATTCTAAAATGTATATATGTCTGATGTTTCTGTGACTTGAGGCTCTCTCCCTCCACAGTGTTTGTGTGCATGCATCGTGGGGTGCTGAGACCCCTTCACGTGATTGTAATAAACGTTGTTCTTTGACCTCGTGAATGGCGTGTTTCCATTTCTTTGTAGTAAACCTCATTTGGTCTTTCAAGGTGCTGTATTGATTTGGAGACAATGAGTAGAAACTTTAAGAGAGAACGTTTTTGCATTGAGAGTCACTCATTGGGGTGGAAGTTTGGGGTGGGAGAGGACCCGGGTAGAAATGCACAGGGTGCATGTATTAAAATTCAGTGCTTTGTTGAAGGTGCTAAGGAGTAGAGGGGAAGGCCATGGAGTAGGCTAGTTCAGTCATTGAGTTTGCTATTAACCAAGGTAGAGATTAGATTTTTAGTTAACTGGCGAGTGAGGAACGGATGGATTTTCCTAATCTTAAAATTATTAATCCTGGCCACAGTGGCAGTGATGATGTAGCTGAGGTTGAGTTCTTCCCTCTAAAAGAGGTTCCCAGTGTTGCCACCTTTGAGCCAAATGTAATGATGGCGTTGAAGTGCCAAATACGAGCCCAACCTACGTTGCTTCATTAGGTGGGTCTAAGGAGCCGGTGGCCTCCAGCGTTCCATAACCACATAGGAGCCAAAAATATTCGTGTTGTTAAAGCAACTGATATGATATGATATGGCATTTGTAACATGCCTATACACAAGTGTTTCAAGGCATGACGAGTAAAGGAAAGGGGAACAGAGGGAGGACAGAGACAACGATCTTACTAGGCCAAGTGACATTGAGATTGGGCAAGTGCATGGGAGGGGAAAAGTGGCAGGGGAAATAGGAGGGGGCAGTGCTGTACATGGGATCAAAACAATAACAAGAAGCGCAGCCAGCAGGTGACAGGTGCAAAGGTAAGTTCAGACAGCAGGTGTCCAAAAGTGCAGGTAGGTGGACTGTAGGGTTACAAATACAGACCCAAGTGCAAGGGTTGCCTGGAGGTAGTGAGGGTATGCGACTGGGCGGGTAGAGAACTAAGCCCAAAATCAGAGGGTAGCCAGGTGACCAGTGCAGTATCCTCCTAAATCTATGTAGGTGGGGTTAGGGTGATAATGGGTCTCTGATAGGACGTTGAGGATTTGATTATACTTTGCTGACACATAGTTGGACCATTCAACAACGTTTACAACCATGAGCATGAGCATGGGAGATGAAGTTTGGAGTATGTGTGGGATTTTAGGCGAGGGAATGTTTTGTGGAGGGAGAATGTTGGTGGACCTGTGTTGGCTTTTCTGCACAGGTGAACATGCCCGTTTTAGTTGGGGAAACTGCTGCTGACCCTGTACACTTGCCCCTGGAGACCACAGGCTTGATATCGCCTGAGTCATGGAGACACTGCAGTAAGCACTGTGTATTTACAATTCCACTTCCAACTAGACTGTTTTCCTGTGTTTGCCAAGTTGGGATGTTTACTCAACACTGAGAAGCAAACGCCTACATCGGAATTAAACAAGACTCTGCCAACGTCCAGAGGAGTGGCTCGTCATTTCAAATGTGTACCCAGTATTAGTGCAGCTGGACCTTCACACCAAAAGCCATCTGCCGTCTCCCAGGCTCCCACCTCTTGCTATACTAATCTATTTTTATTTTCTTTGCGACATTCTGTGAACAATACTCTTTGCAAACCTTATTTTCTAGTAAATATATGACTTACTGCATGTTAAGAAGTTGCGATTCTTACCTGTCAGCAAGTGCTATTTTCAAAACAGCCCAGCTGTTCCACTCTATGTGTAATTGTCGACTATGTTTTAATCGTGTGCATTTTTGTTCGCTGTGCTTTTAGACGAATGTGCATTTAAATGTGGTCTCCCCTCCAAAACCCTCCTTCCCAACCCCAACGCGCACTGCCAATGCCTCACCTCTAACCTGCCAATGCCCCCACTTATCTACACCCACAAATTAGACCAAAAGCATACTGAGGAAAAGTTCACGAATCAAGTGCACACGAGTAAAACATAGTTGACAATAACACGTATTACGCAACTGTACATTTACAAGCCAGGAGCACATTCCTGAGATCTGACCCACTCTTGGCAGAACACAGATGCATACAATTTCGAATTGGTCCCGGAATGGCTGTCTTTGCTGCTGCCTTCAGGTCAAGGACGATTGTTAGTGTTCCGGGTACTGGTAAAGTACTGTAAACAAAGAGCAGAGGCCCAATGTTTACTCTCGCAGTTTTTAAATGACCTGCATTTGGCGCTTTAATTGTCACAATCCTATACTTTTCTAGTATGTCAGAGCAAAATATACTTTCTCGAATATGGGGTGTTTGGTGAGAGGAAGAGCCCCAACGACATTAGGTCCACATTGGGGAGAGGGTGTGGTAGCTCTTTGATGGCCACCTGCCAATTGACCCAGACAAAGAGCAAGCACCCCATGGATCTTCCCCATTCCGTGCCTTGCCCCTTCATTCACTGGACCGGGGAGGCACCTGGCTCCTGGGGTCACTCTCATGATCATCAGCTGAGCTAGGCAGGGGACTTTGCCATATACCCCTCCTTTTCCTTTGTCTCCCCAACCAGGTATATGCTATGGTAGTCCGCGTTGGTGGACGACGTTGAAGGTGTAAGACTTTAGGGCCAAGAACCACATTGGCTGGTGTCCTTGGCCAGGTGAAAGCGTTGGAAGTGTGAGCTTCTGTCCTCTCAAGTAATGTTTTCAGGTCTCTGTGTCCCATTGGACCAAAAACTAAAACTAAAAAATTCTATTGTGACTTAATTCTTTTTTCTGGGTTTGAACCTCCAGATGATGAATGAAATTGGTTGCTCCACCCCATTCGTCACTTGGGTATAACGCTGCCTTAAGTCCAACCCATTAAGACACTAGTCTTGAGGCCGAGTGGGTCTGTGAATTTAGGCATGATAAGCAAGGGAGTATACATAGGGCGCACATTTTCTCTGGCCAATGGCTTTCTCAGTTGCCTTGGCCCAATGGATCCTGTTGAGCAGGAAGCATTTGAGCTGATCAGTTAGAGGTCCAGCTGTAGTTGAACATTTTTCGGAATGAATCACCTGCAGTCGCAAACGAGCCGCAGAAATGCATGCAGGTCCTCAGGTTGGGAATATATCAGACACTCTTGGCATTGGTTGCTTGGGGTTGCTCTTCTCCTCCTTCCCCCACTTGAAACCCCAGGTACTTTGCAGAGGACAAGGCCAGATGACACTTTGATTGGGTTAACAGTAAGGCATGTCTTCGGAGACAGGGAGTGACCAAGCAGAAGGGCTTCAGGTGAATGTTCTAGGTGTTGCTACAAATAAAATTATCATCAAGATATGATATGATGTGATATTTTATTTGTATCGCGCTCGTACACACGTGTTTCAGAACGCGACGAGGCAAGGGAGGGGAACAAGGGAGAACAAAACAATGATCTTACTAGGCCCAGTGACATTGAGAACGCGCAAGTGCAGGGTAGAAGGAAGGGGAAAAAGTGCAAGGGAGAGGTGGAAAGTGCTGAGCAAGGGATAAAAAAACAACAACTGGTAGTGCAGCCAGCAGGGTGGCTAGTGCGAAAGTGCGAGGTTTAAAGCGCAGACAAGAGGTGTCCGATAAGTGCAGGTAAGGGGACTCTAGGGTTACAGATACAGACCCAAGTGCAAAGGTTGCCAGGAGGCAGTGCTGGTGTGTGGCTGGGTGGGCAGGGACCTAGGCCCGAAATCAGAGGGTAGCCAGGTGCACTGAGCCGAAGCATACAGATCAGCAGGGGAGAGGAAAAGTGAAGGCAGAAGAAAGGGGAAGGTCTTCAGGTGCTTCCGGAACCAGAGATGGTTCTCCTCAAGTTTCAGAGTAGCAGGAAGGCTGTTCCAGAGGGAGGACCCAGCCGAGGAAAGAGATCTACCCCCAACTCGTTGCTTGGAAAAGGGACTGACCACAAGGGAGTTGGATGTGGAGGAGCGAAGAGCTCGAGTGGGAAGGTATTTACGGAGGGAGAGTCAAAGGTTTTTTGGACCCAGGCCCCAGAAAGCCTTGTGGACAATGCAGAGGGTCTTGAATTTAACCTTTGCAGCCACTGGGAGCCAATGAAGCGATTTCAGGGCAGGAGAGATACAATCCCAGGGCTTGAGGCCAAGGACAAGTCTCGCAGTTCTGTTCTGGATGAGTTGCAGAGGGCGGAGAGTGGAGGCAGGCAGATTTAGAAAGAGGCTCTTGCAGTAGTCTAGCCTAGAGAGAACCAAAGATCTAAAGACAGTAAGGTTCTGGGGTAAGGAGAGGAAAGGAAGAATACCTCTGAGGAGGTGCAGTTGGTAGTTTGACTTCTTAGAAATGTCAGAGATGTGAGGAGAAAAGGAGAGTGTGGAGTCGAAGCTGACCCCAAAGTTCTTAGCCTCACAGATGGGTGCAGGAAGAGGGCCAAGGGAGGCCGCCAAGAGAGTAACAGGAAAGGAGGGTGCAGGTGTGCCTATGAGGAGAATCTCCATTTTACTGGCATTAAGGCAGAGATCATTGGCAGCAAAGCACTCCTGGATGGCAGACCGACAGTCAGAGATGAGGGAGGGAGAAGAGGTGGTGGAGGGAAGCCTGAAAACGAGCTGAGTGTCATCCGCAGAGCACTGAAAGTTGGAGCAGAGAGCGAAAATGCAGTGGGCAAGGGGTTCCAGGTATTGGTTTGAACAGCCAGGGAGAGAGGTTAGACCCCTGGGGAACACCACAAGTAGAGAGTGAGATGGAGGAAAGGAAGGATCCAAGTTGGACCTGGGAGGGTTGATCAGAGAGGAAAGAGGTCAGCTAGGCCAGGGCCTGATCGGTGATACCCAGGTTATCACAGAGACGGTTGAGCAGGATGGCATGGTTGACCATGTCAAAGGCAGAAGAGAGATCGAGTAGGATGAGGACAGAAGAGATGTTAGAGTCAAGGTTGGAGAGCAGGTCTTTGCGTATGTTCAGAAGAGCAGTTTCCGTGCTTCTGGTAGCTCTGAAGCCAGACTGATGGTCATGGAGACAACTAACAGAGTCTGTGTGAAGATTAAGCTGGGAGATGGCCAGTTTTGCAAGATTTTGCTCAGGAAAGGAGTGATAGAAATCAGGCGATAGTTAGCCAGGCGAGAGGGGTCGGCTGTGTTTTTTTTTAGAAGAGGGTGTACAAGAGAGTGCTTCGGAGGGGAGGGAAATACTTCAGAGGCAAAGGAATGGTTACAGAAGTCGGCCAGAGTCGGAGCAACGGTGTCAATGTGGTCCTTGATGGTTTTGGAAGAACAGGGAAGAACCTGTTTTGACAAGACTTTCATAGATCGGATGAGGAGGAAATAGAGAGGTGGCTGCCGGGGGCCAGAGGTGTCAGAGAGAGAAGGGGGGGAGGGAGGACGAGAGGGTGGACAGGATGTCCTGGGTTTTTTACATGAAATGAGAGGCCAGGTCCATGAAAAGGGCCTGAGAGGCGACAGGAGAGGTAGAGACTGCAGCAGCGTTGGGCAGCTCCTTGCAGATTTTAAAGAGCTCGGCTGAGTTGTTAGATGCTGCAGAGACGCAGGCTTGGATAAGGGCTCTTTTCTTAGTGCGGACAAGGAGCCGGTATTGCCTTTTGAGCAGGCGGCAGGCCAGTTTGTCAGAGGATACACAAGAAGCCCACCATTTCCTCTCAGCCACCCTACACATGCGAGGGTTTAAGGGTAACTAGTCAGAGTCATAAAAAGAGTTGCACTTGTTTTTGGGCTTTAGGCGGATCCTGATGACAGGGGTAAGAGCATCAAAAGTATCAGAGATAGAGGGGTAGAGCCTGGAAAGGGCTGTGTCAGGATGTGAATCATCTCAAGGTAAAGGAGAGGGAGAGAAAATGGTAGCGAAAGCCTCAAATGACACGCGCTTAATGGGTCGGATAACCAAGAAAGTAGGTGGAAGTATTGGAGTTGGCTTGGCCTGAGTTGTAGCAAGGGAGAGATGGGAGGAAAGGAGAGAGTGATCACTACAGGAGAGATGGAGAAGGGGAGGTCTGAAGAGATCAGATCATCCAGAGTGTGTCCTGCAGAGTGAGTCAGGCCAGAGGGGAGAATAGAAAGAGAGAGAGTGTCTCAGAGGTCGCGAAAGAGTCCAGACGAGGGACAGGAAGCATTCAGGTGGTTCTTAGTCTCCAAGAAGGAGGAGTTAAGTGGTCAAGGCCAGGAGGGAGGAGGAGATGTCTGCCCACTCCAAGAGGAAGGAGGAGATCAGACCAGGTTGCCGATAGATAGTAGCCACGTTAAGAGAGTAGCCAGGAGAGAGAGAGAGACTGCAGACAAGGCCTTCAAAAGAGGAGTAGGCCTGCATAAGAATAACAGAGGCAGGAATCCACTCCGAGAAGATCAGGGCTACATCCCCCCCGGAACGGCTCGTTCTGGGCACGTAGAGGATCTTGTAGCCATCAGGGAGGAGAGTGTCAAAGCTCGTGACAGAGCTGGCTGTCAACCATGTCTCTGTGAGACCGAGGACATTGAGGTCAAGTTGTTCCAGGAGGCGGCAGATGTCAGAGGAGTGTTTGACAGCTGAGCGAGAATTGAAAATGGCAATATGTAGAGGGTTGCCATCCTTGAAGGACTTCCGGGGAGGGGTACAAATCAGAGGTACGCCCTGATGAGGTGTAGAAGCAGCCCGAGGGGGGGCAGAAGAGAAATGAGGAGAGGGCAAGGTAGCCAAGGAGGAGGCAGAGTGGTAGGCAAGGAGGCTGAAGAAGGGAGAGATGGGACAGCGGGAGAAGAAAGGAAATTGATGAGGCATGGGAAGCATCTGTCAAAGAGGAGAAGGTTGGACTGCAGACCTTGGACCATGAAGGTGCCATTAAGGTAGACATTAATGATGACCTTAGAGTGAGGAAGAGAAAGGAGAGAGCACAGAGACGATATGAGGAGTCCAAAGGTCCGGCGAAGGAACGACAAGGAGGATGTCGGTGAGGGTCTGTCTGGAGAAAGCGCTGGAGTAGATATCAGTGTTAGGGAGACCAGGGTTAGAGGCCAAGATATCCCTTTTGAAATTCTTCCTGCCAGACCTAGTGAGAAGAGTAGGATAGTCAGTGGAGAAACAGTTAGAAAACATGGGAGAGACAGATAGTGCCATAGGTGTCGTGGAGGTGGGGGAGAAAGAGAGTAGAGGAGGGAGGGTGGGGGCTAGATATGATGGGGGAAAAAGCAGGAAGGGGTAGCACAGGGTAGTCACTGCGCACAGCTAAATTCAAAACAGCAGAAAATGTTACTAACCGCTAAGTTAAAAACAGCAGCAAATGTTACTAACAGCTAAATTAAAAACAGCGCAAATGTTATTAACAGCTAAGTTCAAAACAGCAGCAAATGTTACTTACAGCTAAGTTCAAAACAGCAGCAAATGTTACTAGTTACTAAGAGCAACACGTGTTACTAACAGCTACGTTAAAAACAGCAGCATATGTTACTAACAGCTAAGTTCAAGACAGCAGCAAGTGTTACTAACAGCTAAGTACAAAACAGCAGCAAATGTTACTAACAGCTAAGTTCAAAACAGCAGCAGATGTTACTAACAGCTAAGTTCAAGACAGCAGCAAATGTTACTACAGCTAAGTACAACACAGCCGCACATGTTACTAACAGCTAGGTTCAAAACAGCAGAAAATGATGTGAATGCAGTCCAGTCACAGGCCATAAGCGTGGGAAAAGGGTGAGATGGGGTGAAGGTGGAAAAAGTCAGGGGTGCGGAATGACGAGATAGGGGTGACTAACCCATGGTTGCAGAGGTGATAGTGTCAAGGTAGTTCAGGGTTCCAGGAAAAATGTTAGAGCACCATCCTCAAGGTGCACAGAAATGGTCCAGGGAGACCTCACGGAACAAACCGGCAGTGGACAGGGAGCAGACAGGGGCCTTAGAAAGTGGGCCTTGAGTGAGGGGCCGACTTAAGCCTGCCGGTCTCGATTGGATGATTTGTAAGCTGGCCTGGCCTATGGGTGAGCTCTTAGCCAGGGCTCAGGTCGAGGATGCAGGTGGCGGCCATCTTCAAACTGCGGCAGTAAGAGCACGCAACAATTGAGGGACAGTGAACCTCAGGGCCAACATGAGGTATTTAGAAAGGGAGCCACTGCGTGCAGCGTGGCAGGAAGGCAGAAAATAACAATGCTTTTTAGGTCGAATTGTGCAAAAAATATTTTTTCTTTTTTAGTATGCTTGGTGGGGTTGAAGAACCCTGCATTTTACTCTCTGTAATATATTGGGTGCGTAATAGAGGCTAAAGTGTAATGCTGTCAACTGTTACCCAAGTGACAAAGGCTATTTTATTTTCGTCCTATGGGGCTAATGGGCAGGGGAGTGTGCAATAGCACCTGAAGCCTTCCAAGTGCCAAATGGGATTACCAAATAAATGATCTCAGGCCCAAATAACCAGACAAACTCAAAGAGTATGGCACAATACTACTTTATTATCAGTTCAATAAAGCAGGGAAACCTGGCAAACAAACATATTGTAGCTCACACACTCTCAACGTATTTCAATTACGCAAAAGGCTTTATACATCAATGTACGTCAGCTATGACGTCATCCTGCGTGGCAAACAGTAAAAACCCACTGGACGGAGGGTTTGGTTAAGGGAACATATATACCTATGGTTCATGTAAGTGTAAGCATCATCATTGCCTGTCCCTTATCTAGTAGGCACGCCTTGACCAACCTCTAACTACGTAAAATACTGGTAATAGCATAAAAACAGCAGCGGATACGCTTCTGCAACAATGTATGGTCCGCCATTACGTATGCCCTCATGAAGGGTTGGCACTCTCCTCCAGCCTTGGACATTCGGCTTGTTAGCAGCACGTAAGCAATGAAACTAGGTGCAAGAGAACAACGTCAGGCAACTGCCTCCTTAGCTAATTAGTCTACCATCTCTCATCAGTTAGGTCCTAAGGCAAGGCTTCTTCTCTATAGTTGACCTTGCTGACTTTTCTCTTTCTCTGAACTTTAAAGGGAGTGACAGTGCATTGCCATCTTCGTTCAGGGTTTTATGAATAGGCCTTGTCTTCTGGTCTTGCACAGCGTTTAAGGAGACCACCATTTTGTCCATTATGTCCTTTTATTTAGTTCTATTTGATTCAATTATATTGAATGCTATTACTCTCCTCGTCCTCTGGATACTTGGTTGCTCCATCTTGCATGTGCTTTCTGCATCTTTGATTGTTCAAGACATGGCAGTCACAATTATTTACTCCTTTATTTAATCTAAGAGAAATAAGTCTTACGCACATGGTTTATCCTCTTTGAATCCTTTCGTATCTCGCAGTTGCATTTTACTGCGGCATTCTTGATTCTGAGCCAAATAAATATTTTTTGTTCTTACACAAATCTGTATTCCAGTGCCTGTCAGCTCTGCAGCCGTCGTCTTTCTCCTCAAGGCTTCTCGCTTACTATTATACGATGCTGACGTTCATTTTCTCAACATGGCTGCTTTACTCGCGTTAGATTTCCTACTTTCGCAAGCGTCAATGTTGTCTTATATACCTTGCGTTTCTGCATATATACATCTACTGCATCTCTTGTTACTTATCTTCTAAGTGTATATAGTTTTCTTCATCTTCGCATATATGTTTACTTCGTCACTTTAGTTACATTTTCATTCTCTATCCATACATCAGGTTTAGTGCACCCATGTATCTTATCTTCTCCATGACGTCACTTCACACCTGTGAGACTTTGCTTATAGTTCTTCTGTGTCCAGTGGTGTCTGCAGACTCATGTTTACCGCATCAGTTTGAGGGTACATTCGATAAGGTTGTCTCAGTGCATAACGTCTCTAATAATTTTGATGTGGTATTGGGATCATACGAGGTGTAATGCTGAGTGTTCTCTTGCTGTTCTTCCAATATGACAGAGGTGAGGGGGTGGATGACGTGTACACCTGCCTCTCTATTTCGCCCCCTCTGGTCAGGTCCTCGACCACCGCCTCAATTTTCTTCACCTTTTCTTCACACTGTGGTTTCTTCGGAATCCATTTCTTTGTCACCCCACTCGGGGCACCTGCATTATTTATGTGTTCATTCACTCTCCAGGTCATGGAGCAGCATTCCCCAGTCAGCGAACAGAACATCCATCATCCCACATAGGTCTTATGGTCCTTAGGATACTGAAACTTTGTTCCTGGGGGTGCCATGGTACTTCCTTTCAAGTGCTCACGGGTGGTGTTTTCAGTTTCTGTGTGCTCATCAGCCACAGCATTTCCATTGATCATTATCTTCATCCCATTAGCTTTCTTCGCTGTCTTCTTACATTGTTCTATGATTATTCTTATAAGACAGAATCCTAGCAACGCTAACACTAGCATTCCTCCTAACATTTTGAAGGTATTTGCCATCCAGGTTATAAATCACAAAAACAGAGATGAAAACCAATCTTCATCTACGGTCTCAACTACTTCTTCCTCCATTTTCATAAGCAGAGTTGACAACATAGTTATTGCTTCTGTCAGGGTTCCATTTTCTCCATCATGGGCAGATATGTATGTACAGCAAGAAGGCCCGATTCTTGTGCAAAGGCCTCCTTCCATTGCTGTAATTAAGTCCAGGATATATCTGTTTTGGAGGGTCGTGAGCCTGATGGCCCTCAATTCTTCTTTAATCGCATTAAATCCTTTTATCATTGTATTCATTGTTTGTAGCAGTTCACATCTGGTGATTTGTAACCACTTGGCATTCGCTGCAGCCTGAATTCCTGGCATGAATATGGCTGTAAATATCACTGCTGTCCTACGGAACAATTTGTGCTCATCTGGAATGTCATAATAAGCCTCTATTGATTTTGCTGAAAAATAGTTCTCTCTCTTCTGTCGGGTGAGGATGAGCGACCTTTTCTTCCTTTGGTGTGCATCCATTTTTAGAAAGTCAGTGATTTGGAGATCACTTTGGGGGATCACCAACGCAGAAACATGTATTATCACTACAGAACATATTCCTCCCCACTTTTCTAGGTAGCTTTATATAAGCTCTGGATCCACAGGCCCAATAGTGATCCGTTAGCACGGCAGTTCCTCCTTTCATTCCTGGCACATCAATTATTTACTTGCATTCTTTACTTTCTCCAACATTGGTCAGACCACTGTCTCTGAAACACTGTGTCACATTCTTCATCAGTAGTATGGATACAGGTCCTGCTTCATCTTCAATCCATGTTAGCAACTTCGAATACTTGGCCCATTCCTTAAGGCATCCATCATTTACTACTTGCACTATCTTTACTGGTGCTGTCATCAATAAGTGTGCACTGCATCACAGTAATCCTTCTTCTCATAATGTACTGGTGGCTATTTGTCCATACGCCAATAGCTGAGGTCTCTCCCAGTATTCTGGCAATCCTGGTGTTTCCCAAGTGTCTGCACCATCTAGTCTCTTTTGTTCAAAGATTCTCTTCTCTCCTCCATTCAGACCACTAAATGAGAACAGAAGCACTCTGCTCTTCCAATCCGGTCTTTTATCATCTTCTGCATTTTTATGTGGGCATCTTCATATGGGAATGTTCTCTTTAACATCCATTGTAGGGTTGCCCACTTCCCTTCAAATTGTTCTCTTGACATGCATGCTGCTAGATGGCTGAGACACTTCAAAGGTATTTCTCTTGCTTTACATGTTCTGGCTGTGCTCATGGCATAAGGGATGAGAGAACATACATAGCAGCTCTCATCTGACGTTCTTCTCCCCACCTCACTCATGTGCTGATACCACATGTTATTTTTTAATTGGGATGAATTATCAAGGTATATATTTATACCCTGGTAATCTTCTCCAACATCCCTCTTGAGTCGGTTAATTTGTTTTGAAACATCAGGGAAAATATCACTTGTGCTTTTGTTGGGGATAGAAACAGTTGTCTCATTGTTGGAAACTTCATCTATATTGTTAAACATCATTTGACAAAATTCTACAGGAATAAGGAAATAAATACTACACATTGTACAAAACGTGGCTACAGAAAATTTTTGCAAAAGAATTCATGAGCCGTAATGCATTCTGTGCATTAATCAGTCTTCTTGTAGCAATGTGCATCTCATGAGTTGGAAGATCCCCATTCTCTTTAAATCAATGTTTGTTCTTGTTATTCTTTATAACAACCACACTTTTTTAAATAAAAGAAATTGTAATAGTATTGCAATGATGATCCTGTGAGTAATAAGGGCTGTCTTTGGATCTCCAAATAAGGTGACAATATTGATGTTTCGTCTCAATAGAACAGGATTGGATTGGAGTATATAAGTGAAAACAGCATACAAGAATGTGTGCAACATTATAGGCAGCATAAAGTGTTGTGAACGTTCTTCTTCTTTTTCTGTCTTCAAAACATTGGGCCTCATTACGAGATTGCCGGTCTGGATACAACGGTACCGGTAAGCATGCCGGTACCGTTGTATCCGGACCGGCAAACTCAGAGTTGGGCTCGTGGGTGCCTTTCATTCTGCCAGGTCTGACCTGGCGGAATGAAAGGCAACCGCAAGCACAGCATGTCGGATGCACCGGCACCGCTATAAACGGTGCCGGTGCATTCGACCTCCCCATTCCCATTGAGCCCTTTGAGGCTTAAATGGGATTGGGGAAGAAATTTTTCTCGCGCCCAGGAATGGGCAAATACCGGGTCCGGCAAGTCCTTAATGACCCTGTAATTGCCCATTTGTGGGCGCTGGAAAAAAATTAATACCGGCGGCAGCCGTGCCTGTATTACAGGCATGGCTACCGCCAGCCTCGTAATGAAGCCCATTGTCTCTTTAACCTAATAGGAATAGTTCTGTGAACACTAAAAAGTGTATTTCTTTCCCTTTAAGCTTTGGAATGATCGAAGGTTCAGTTGGGATGGTTCCCTGGTATGCCAGAGGTCGTCTGGGGGTCCACCTGATATGATATTTTATTTATAGTATGCCTATACACAAGTGTTTCAAGGGCTGACTCCCAAGGGCCCAACACCCTTCCTCAGAATAAATAGAGGATTCAGCTAACGGCAAGTTAGAACTGTGGTTTATTACAAGAAACCAACAGGGATCATACAAGACAATCAGGATTCCCCAGTACTTCTCAATGTTACAAGGCGTGCTTTCCAGTTTTGTCATGATATTACGTCAACACCTGGGCCCTTCCCTGAAAAACTGATCCCCTTTCCTGGTTGGGTACCGAGAGTGGTAACCCCTATAGTAAGCCCCTATAGAGGTTATTTTACTGGTCCTTGCATGTCAGGTGACGGACAAGCCCCATCCCCAGGAAACTATCTATTTCATTGTTACAGAGTAGTGGGTTTACCATTGGCTCTTGCTCCCTGCCATCCACCCCTGTCTCATGGTTGGCTGAAGTCGGTCTCCCCAGGCCTGGGACCGGGCTCGGTTCTCAGCCTTCTGTGCACCTCTTCAAGGTGATGTAAAATTACAATGTGTCTAAATTGTATCTGGTAGTGTACCACCTTTGCCTATGAGAGTGCGCTCCTACGTTGCAACACGTGTTTCACATTTGAGCAGCTGGCATAGGCTTACTTTCCCACAACTGGTGAATGCCCATTGTGTGGTTTGGTTGGATCACGTGTTGTACCACAAAATCAAGCTCTTGGGTCTGTAATTATGAGGATGTATTTGTATTTTGTGCAGCTGGTCCCTTGTCATCTTGAGTTTGGAATGTGACTTGTTTATCTCTGACCTTTGGCCGTGAGTTCAGCTTGCACGTCTTGCAGCCTGAGGCTGCTATCGCTGTCCTTGTCTGTGGCTTGAGGCCTTCTCTAATTTTCCTTAAACTTATAATGTGATTTCTACATTGTTCGTGTTATGCTAGGTTTCCTATATATTAGTCACACGTGGTCCAACCAGGCTCCACATATACTTCTGTAGTCCCATAGGATGTATTGCTATAAGTATCCGCAAACCTGCTCAGGATCTCTTGTTGCTTTGTGTTCTGCGTTACTGCATTTGGCTAATGAGAAAAATAATAAAAGCTTTGACAGTATGTATATGTATCCGTCCTCCATCTATAGGGCTGTGTAAGCATGTTCTTTGTGTGTGCAAATGTGTGTTTGTGTAATGTGGTGCAGGGATGTGAGTGTGCTTCAAGTCTAATGTTGCTATGTTGTGGTGTCTCTGATGACATCAGCACAATGGTTGCTTTGTGTTTAATCGAGACTGTCCATTAGGGTGTTTCCATCCACAATCTCCTTTTCTTCCCCAGTAACTGTAAAGACATGTACTGAATTCGGTCTGTTTGGCTAGTTGAGGGGATACTTTTCGGTGTGCAAGACAGCCATTGGTGCACTTGGTATTCGTCTGAAATAAGATGGGTAACTTCGAGCGTTCCTGGCTCTGCGTCCCGTCATATACCTGGGGATGAGGATGGCCATTCCAGGCACCCTCTATTCAGTCCTCCATCTGGTCGACCTGCGCACCACATCTTCATACACCACAACCTTTATTCTTGGTAGCCACATTTTTGTTAGTCCTCCGAGGTGTCCATAGTAATTTGCATGATCGTCAAAATTCCACTCCTTTTCCATTTTCCTGCATACTTCTTAATGCAAATGGATTATCTAACTTCATTGTCTCATGTGGGAATAGTGGACATTCTCTTATTCGTTTTCTCAGCTTGTCTCTTTCTTCCACTATCTTGTCCTTTTCACCTCCTATATTCACATCCATCCTCACCTTTATCCCTATCGACTTCTCTGTTGTCTTGCAGCATTGACTGATACAGATCTTGATCACACACAGTCCCACTAGTACCAATATTAGTGCTCTCAATAATACGTTCAGTCCATCTGCCAGCCATGACGGCATCCATGACCAAAGGTATGCTATCCAGCTTTGATCTTTTCCAGTTCCTTTGGCTTCTTCTTCCATTTGTGCATGTATCTTTGACAGTTGGGTTACTGCTTGTGTCAGAGTGCCATTCTCTCCGTCATTGGCAGGTACAATTGTGCAACAGAAACTCCAGATTTTTGCACAAACTCCTCCTCCCGTTTGAGAGAAGGTCCAGAACATATCTTTTCTGGAGCACCATCAACCTTACTGCTCGGAGCTTTTCTTTTATTGCAGTGAAGCCATTCACCATAGAGTTTATTGGCAACATCAACTCCCACCTGATCATTTGTAGCCATTTCACATTTGTATATGTCTGAATTGCTGGAACCACTGACGTGAAAAACATTTCAGTTCTGCTAAATAACCTATGTTCTGGTTGTACATCCTCTACAGATTTTTCTGATTTGTCTGAGAAATAGTTGCTTCTTTTCACTGTACTCACTTCCTCTGGCTGTTTCTTTTCTTCCCTTTCTTCTGATCTCACAGACCTTTTCTTTCTTTTGCCAGTGTCCATTTTCAGAAAGTCATCGAGCTTTATATCCTTCACAGTTGGGTGGCAGCTTCTCGTATGCCTTGGATCCGCACGCCCAATAATGATCCATCAGTACTGCAGTGCCTATCTTCATTGCTGGATGTATATCTGTGTATCTACATTCTATGTTCCACTCTTACTGCTCCATCATTCTTGTAGCACAATGCTGGTTTCTTCAGGGGTATTATAGGCATTGGTCCAGCTTCGTTGTCTACCCATGTGAGCAATTCTGCACTTGTCATTTTCTCCTTGTACTGTATTCACTGGTGATTGTACTAGGGTGTGTGCTTTTCTTCCCACTATTCCATCTTTCCACCCTTCTTCTGTAAATACTTGGCCATACACGAGCATCTGCGGTCTTTCCCAGCATCCTGGTTGAATGCCTATTTCTTCCCCCCATCTGCCTCCTTTGGGCAGGACAGTTCCTTCAGTGTTTTTGTTTTTGTGTCGCCTTTCTGTGGGCCATCAGTTATTAATTGTATAGCTTGATCTAACTGCCAGTAATTGTTCATCATGTGAAGTCTTTATGTAACTATCTTCTTAGGGGAATGTTGCTTGAGACATCCATCTCAGTGTTGCCGTTTTCATTTGGAATCTTCCTCGGGTTGTAACCAAGGATAGGTACATGAGGCATTGGGCTCTTGCTGCTGGTATTTCAGTTGTTATGAATGTTCTGGAGGCACTCATGGCATAGGGGATTAGGGAGCCGACATAACAGCTCTCCCTGATGGTTTCCTTACCTATTTTGGTCATATATTTATACCACATCTTATTAGACACTCGAGCAGTGTCAGTGAGATATATATCCACCCCTCATGTCTGTGTCAGAACTGCGCTTACCTCTTCTTACTGTGCTTTCAGTGCTCTCTTGTCCACCTGACATGGTAGTACCACCTGCTGGGATTGGGGTAATGTTAGTAGAGGATACAGTAGTTTCACTAGATATGAGCGATATTCGCCAGAATATGAATGCAAAGACGCCACTCAGGAATAAGAGACATGACAAGATTAGCAAACTTTTTATTACTTTACCCATGTTTACATGTGCTGCTAGATCAGTGTGCAGCTTGAAGATATCAGTTGCCTGCCTGAAATGCGCAACAAATGAGCTTTACTTTGTTAGTGTTAGGTTAGTTTGAAGCCCGGTGGATCATGTAGTCATTCATGGCAAACACTAAGAGCTGTTCCCCCACCTTTCTAATTCTGGGGTCTCTGAGCACTGCAAGAACGGATGTGTTTCCTTGTTCAAGTTGTGGGTAAGGTTGGGCCAAATATGCTAAGAAAATGTGGTAATATATACTGGGAGGACATGCTCGAAATCTGTTGGACCTTCTAATAAAGTGGACAAATTGGCCCAAAAAGGTATCAGGTTGTAAATCATTGGGCAACATGAACAGGTATATAAATCACAGTCAGACTTTCCCGAAGAATGTATGTAGAGAATAAAATAAAAAAGAGACAGTTTATCCTCACTCTGGATGTGTAGAAAGTCCTTGCCCTAACTCTGATGCCCTTGAGCGAGTAACCATTGGGTGTCCTCCACTCAGCAGTGTAAGTTCAGAATTATCTCTTTCTTCTTCTTGCTGATGATCGTTGGCCCTGTCGATCTTTTTGCCAGGTGAGGCCATAGCTTTGTAGGGCGTGAAATCTGACACGTGGTTCCAGACCAGTTTCCTTTCCAATCTAACCACTCTTGTAGTGACCGCCTCAACTGGGTGTGGGCCGGTGAATCTGGGTGCATCCCATCGATGGACGAAGTTCCTTAGGCGGACACGGTCCCCAGGAAGAATGGGTGGTGTCTTTGTTGAGTCCCCTGTGGCATTGGCACTGTCGCTTTCTCTGGACCTACCTCGTTTTGTTGTATATGGCAAAAGATAAAAGAGGCACTAGCAATCAAAGAAGTAATGGTATTGAAAATGCCTTGTCCTAACACCGTCACACTACTCTCTGCGTCTTTTAGCGCTCTGTTGGGAGGAGCCAGGGGGATTTGCATGCGTCATCCTGTCACCACCACATGTGGAGTTAAATGACGGTCGGACCCGGGCTTTTTGCGCAATGCAAACAATGCTAAGGGTAAGCAGTGGAGCCAATTTATATTGGTGCTCTTTTTAGTTTTAGCAATGCTTTCCTTCACAAGGCTGTTGAGGCGTTCGCACATCCCATTTGCTTGTGGGTGATAAGCACAGGTGAATTTGTGTTGAATGCTCAGCAATGTGTTAATGTGTTTGAACATCTCATCGGCGAAGTGAGGGCTGTTGTCAGACCGCAGGACCTCACACACGCCCCATCATGGGACCAGAAATCTCACCGCTCTGAGAGCGTCAGGGTGTGAACAGGGACCTGCCTCAATCCACCAAGGGAATAGGCACACAATTAATAGCATGTAGCGGTATCCTTGGCACACTTGGATCATGTCAACATAGTTGACGTGGAGGTGCTGCAATGGGCCAGCTGGGCGAGGTATGGCTCCTCTCACAACTCTCAATGTATGTCCTGCAGTAAACGGTTTGCACGTCAAGCAGTTACTCAGAAATTCAGCCACATGTTCCACCAAGTTAGGACAGAACCATGTTTCTCCAATATTGGCGGCAATCACCTCCTTTCCTGTATGTGTTGGATAACGTAACTGTGTCAGTGCTGTGTGGCATAACCACTTTCCCTGTGTTATTCTATCGCTATAAGGCCTCTGTGGAAGATACTGTACATCCCCTCGTAGTCCACAGATCCTTCTCTTCCCTGGGTGCAGCTCCCTGCAGCTCCATTATTTGTGTTGTTGGCAATACATTTTACCCTTCCTTTAGTATCATTGTCCTTGTATGTCACAGGCATGTGATGAGGCCTCCATTTCTAGGAGCTCTCCAAAATAAGCGGCGCACTTTGCTTCCATGTCGGCTGCTTCATTTCCCCTTGAGATGGGATCATCCCCTCTGGTGTGTGGTTGGCATTTAACTATTGCTAATCGCTCAGGATACTGTATGACCTCTACTCCCAGATCAATCCTCCCAGGACCAACTTGGGTCCTTCCTCTCCTCTATCTCTATCTCTACCTGTTGTGTTCCCCAGGGGTCTAACCTCTCTCCCTGGCTGTTCAACCAATACCTGGCACTTCTTGCCCACCGCTTTGCCGCTCTCTGCCCCCAACTTTCAGTGCTATGCGGATGACACTCAGCTTATTTCCAGGCTCCCTTCAGCCACCCTTTCTCCTTCTCTCATCTATGACTGTCCGTCTGCTATCCCGGAGTGGTATGCTGCCAATGATCTCTGCCCTAATGCCAGTAAGGCTGAGATTCTCCTCATTGGCACACCCGCTCCCCCCTTTCCTGTCACTCTCTAGCCGGCCTCTGTTGGCCCTCTTCCTTCTCACACCTGTGAGGCTAAAAATCTCAGGGTCATCTTCGACTCCACACTCTCCTTCTCTCCTCACATCTCTGATGTCTCCAAGAAGTCACCCTACCAGCTGCACCTCCTCAGAGGTATTCTTCCTTTCCCCTCCTTCCCCCAGAAGGCCACTGTCTCCAAAGCTTAGTTCTCTCTAGGCTGGACTACTGCAATAGCCTCTTTCTAAATCTGCCAGCCTCTACTCTCCACCCTCTGCCACTCATCCAAAACAGGACTGTAAGACTTGTCCTTGGCCTGAAGACCGGGGATCGTATCTCTCCATGACTGAAATCTCTGCACTGGCTCCCAGGGGCTGCGAGGATTAAGTTTAAAATCCTCTGCATTGTCCACAAGGCCTTCTGGGGCCTCAATATCTTCAACTCTCTCTTCCTAAATATCTTCCTTCTCGAGCTCTTCGCTCATCCGCCTCCAACTCCCTCAGGGTCAGTCGCTTCTCCAAGCTACGAGTTGGTGGTAGATCTCTTTCTTCGGTGGGGGCCTCCCTCTGGAACAGCCTCCCTGCCTGTCTGATAATTGAGGAGAACCATCTCCGGTTCCGGAAGCACCTCAAGACCGCCCTCTTTGCTTCTGCTTTCTCTCCTCCTCTCCCCTGCTGAACTCTTGGCTGAAACTGAAACTGCACTGGTCACCTGACTACCCTCTGTTCTCGGGCCCAGGCCCTCTCCCCGCCAGTTGCACACCTGCACTGCCCCCACAGCAACTCTTGCACTCTGGGGCTGTTCTGTATCCCTACAGCCCCCTACAAGCACTTGACACCTGATGTCTGCACTTACCCCTGCCACCAGCTGGCCACACTTCTTATTTATTGTTCTTATTTATTGTTTTTATTTATTTACTGTTTATCATATGCACTGCACTTCCCCTCCCCTATCCCCCTCGCACTTTGCCCTTCCCCCTCCCCTGCACTTGCGCGATCTCAATGTCACCTGGCCTAGTAAGATCGTTGTCTCTGTCTACCCTCTGTTCCCTTCCCTTGCCTCGTTGTGCCTTGAAACACTTGTGTATAGGCGCGTTATAAATGCCATATGATACCATATCACTAGTCTGCATGTTGTACTGCTGACCCGTCAGCCCGCCTGACGCCCCTCCTCATCCATCGTGACAGTCCTGAGTAAACTGTTGACGTCACGTTCGCGGAATCTGAGTAAATCATCACCTCCTTCTGTCTGCTGGTCTCCAATGCCAATATCAGGACCACTAATTCTGCTGCTTGTGCTGAATAATGTAATTGCAATCGCGCACTAGCTACCACCTCACTTGTTCTGTCCTCTCTCAACCTCACGACTGCAGTTCCAGATTGTCTGGCCCGATCTGTCTGGTCAATTGTCGAAGTCCCGTCAATGTATAGCACGTCTCCCCCCTCAAGTGCGTCCTCCTGTACCTGAAGGGTGTCACTGAATTCTCGTACGTTTTCAGCGCAGTCATGTGTGTAATCACCTTCCCCTAAGATATCAGTGACGAAGGTCGCCGGGTTGACAAGTCTGCACCTCACTACCTTTGGTGATGGGTTTGATAGCAGTACCTCATATCCTGAAGCTCTCTGTGTTGTCAGTGTGCTCTTTGGTTTCTCCAGTATCGTAAAAAGGGCATGCTCCACGTAAAGAGTGGTGCTGCTCCCCATGGTAATACTTGCTGACTTGTCCACTGCAAATGCTGCTGCAGCCAAAGCTTGTTTGCATGAAGAATGTCCTCTCATTACTGGGTCTAGCTTCCCGCTGTAATATGACAATGACTTGTGTCCCAAGCTTGTCTTCCGAGTCAGTGCTGCTGTCATCACTACTCTGTATTTTTTTTGTATTTATTTGCAGAGCCCATAACCCGTAGGTATCTAGGCACTAGTATCATTGTGGAGGGACAAGTTATTTATAACACACTTGTTTTTTTTTTTCCTTTTTCAAGCACGATTCCGGGATGCAAAGCTGTGTTTGCTCAGCGTGGTCTTGCTTCCAAGACCCGCACGTTGTCACAGAGCTATCCTCCAGTCCGTCTGAGTGTGAGAATAAAATAATTCCTTTTTGTAGTATGCGATCACTAGCACTGGAGCTGTGCATATCACTTCCTTCAGCTCATTGAATGCTTCAGTCACTTCTATTTTATTTTTATTTTGATGTAGCTGAATAAATCAACTTTTCAAATTTATAAGACAAATATTACACTTATTACACTTTTCAATTATACTCAAGGTTACATAGTGAAAAATTAATTCAAATAAACAGTTATTAATAAAATCAGGTAGGGAAACTGAGATTTGGACAACAAATCAAAATGCATAAACACCTATGAACTATTTCCAGGCAAAAATCATGGTTATTTTACAGAATTATTTCAGATGGCAAAATGGCTTCAAGAAAATGCACTAGAGCTTTTATCACTGAGAATTTCGTGCCGGAAAATAAAACACTCCATATTTGATTTTCATGCATTTCTTCTTGCAAATTTAACAAGTTGGTGAAAAGTTTGGCTCGTTGTTCATTCAAATTGACACAAGTTACAATAAAATGCTGTAAGGTTTCCCTTGCAAAAGGGGATTCACAGAAACGACAAAAAATCATGTTGTTTGGAATACAGTTACGTCTAACTAGAACTTCCCAGGTAAGCCATAAATTTAGTCTAAGACGGAGAAATTTATTACATATGCTTCCAGACGGACATTTCAGCAGGTATACTGCCGCCTGTCCCAGCCTCTTATTGCCAAAGTTGTGGCTGTTAAAATCTTTATATTTTAAACAGGCTTCATGATTTTGTATCCAGTCCCAACAATAATACTTTGTGTTGGCACGGCCGGGATTTTCAATTAGGAGCTGCAAGGATATGTCAGCCTGTATCAGTGTGTTCAAAACAAGGTTGCGCCATTTCACTGGAAAAACATGATTTGACATGACCAGATAGTGGGCAACCGTGCTCAAGATGTTATCGTTTTCCAAACCCAACAAGCACTTTCGAAAAAAGGAGCACATTCTCCACTTAACTCTACATGCCAAGGAGTTTAGGCCTAATTCAAATCGTAGAATGGGCAAGGGCGAGCAATTCGGGAGATGTTGAAACCCTTTTCCAAAAACATGCCTCAAGCTTATTCCATATTTTATCACACATATATAGCTTTGATTCAACACCATATAACAGTACGGGAATAACTTTTTGCTCGTAGAACAACAAAAGGTGTTTTAGTGTGAATTTCCCATACTTATAAAGGAGGATTCTAGCTTGTGAGAGCAAATTCGACAATTTAGACTGAAGAGAGCTCTCATAAATGTTATCCGTGACCGTGTTCTGAACCACAAGCCCCAAATATTTATATTCCGAAACCACTGCCATACATTCCTTCCGTATAAACCAAGCATAGTTGTTAACTCTACATTTTCTTTGTGACCTACAAACCACAATTTGGGATTTATCCAAATTGACTATAAGATGGGTTTTTTCAACATAGGTTGAAAGGGCTGAAAGTAAGTTCTGAAGTCCCTTGGGGGTTTGTGATATGAGAACTAAGTCGGAAGCGTACAGCAACCAAGCTGTACGCTGACCTCCCAACTAAGGGGCATCAGAAACAATTTGGAGAAACGAATTGCCCATGTCAAAAATGAATAAATTAAACAATATAGAGGCTAAAATGCAACCCTGTTTAAGGCCCAAAAAAGTAGAAAAAAATGCGGACAGGAGACCCTCTAGAGATAGCCTTACACGCATAGAGGTTTCCGTGTGTAAGAGAATCACTAGTGCCAAAAGTGATGATGGACAGCCAAGGAGTCTTAACTTTTGGAATAATAAGTCCTGATTTATGTAATCAAACGCTGTCCTAAAATCAATAAATGCAAAATATAAAGATTGTTTCTGAAAAGCGTACTGTGCTCACAACTCGCATGTTAGTTGTGATGATGTTGAGGAGGGTGCCAAGGCCGCTCACAAATCCAGATTGAAAGGGATCTCTCTTTAGACACTTTTTTGTCCAGTTGTTAAAATCTCTTAAAATTAGACGGCAAAAGATCTTCCCAGGCACGTCTAAAAGAGAGATAGGTCTATAACTAGCGGGATTAGCCCGTTCAACCTTCTTATAAATGGGGATAACGATGGATTGCTTCCAAGACGCCAGTATTTTTTGGGTTAACAAAACATTCTTAAAGATGAGATATAGTATGTCAGCCCAAATATCCGGGAATTGCTTCATTTGTATATTTGACAACCCATCTGGACCCGGTGCTCTGGACTGGCTAGCTTGATTGATGAACATTAGAATGTCATCTTTATCAAAGGGTAAATGGAAGTTAGGTAGAGGCTCAAGCTTATCTGTACTGATAGCGTCCAGAGGTGCAGCATACAAATTGGAGCAATAATTAACCCACTTTTCTTCACTCACATCATTGGTTTGAATAGCCACCTGGTCGTCTGCAGTCGCCTGGTTTATAATTTTCCACGATTCTGCAGAGTTCTTGCTGGCCAGAAGTTTTAGCATATTACTACCATCAGATTGATATAATTTGGCCTGCTTCCCTCTTAACCAATTCCTGTATCTTGCTTTAATAAGAGTCAGGACGATGGCTCGCTTATCACAGGGGAGTTTATAAGCCTCCCTCTTATCTGCCCGAACCAAGGATTTCTTGGTTTTAATTTCGTGATCAAAAATATGCAAGTAAGGTGTTCCTTTTTTGTTTATGAGAGATAGATGATGGTTGAAAAAGCTGCATTAATTCATAATAGACTACCTCAGAACCTTGTTTCAAAGCCAGTTTACACTTGAGCTGGGCGTCATAACATGACCTAAATGCTTCCAAAGACGACTCCGACCAAATTAACCGATTTCTAGCCGTATTTATTGAATAAGAACCCATAAGATAGCATGGGGCCCCTTGAGTCATATCTGGTTTTTTATTTTTTTTTAATTTTTTTATTTGTATATAGCTCAAAGAACCTTTACAAAATTACACAACAACATCTATTTAACAATTTATCAACTCATTACAATATATATAAAAAAATGCCAGATAAAATTAAACTCAAGTTAAAAACAATTTAACAATAAAGTAACAAAATCTCTTTATCAATGACCTTCAGAAAAGCAACCAAAGCAAAAATTAAAGCCTTCTCATTGCCTTTCATAAGTCTGTTCCAGAGTGAAATCATGCAATCTTCATAGTTCACATTGATAAATCTTAAAAAGGACTTTGTCCTTTGATCCCTAAAAAAGGGACATTCTAAGATAAGATGTTTTAATGTTTCGTTCCGTTCTGTACATTCAGGAAACCGACAATTCGAAATGCCCAGCTTGTTTTTACCTGTCACCCAATCCTTTGTTCTTTCAAGAGTATGATATTGATTTAACCTAAAACGCATGTAGTATCTTCTCGTTATGTTACATGGAAACATCCTGAGATAATCACTGCAACCATCTCTTTTATGGGGAAATTGCGCATATTCCTTATATGTACACAGAGTGGCAATTTGATCAATGGTATTACACCAACCATACTGAAATAACTTTTGTTTCACATAATTTGGACGCCTATACAGATCTTCACTATTAACACTCAAATTTATTAGAGTATTCACCATGGTCACATAGTAGCTGTTAATAGATCTAGAAGAGCAGCCCTTTTTGAAATCCAAGAAATTTTGATAAATTGAATTATCATGGCAATTCAAAATTTTAGAGTAGTTTGACAGAGCCCGCCATGTGAACCTGGTAGATAAGGCGATAAGACTCATCTCGTGTCTAATAATGCAGTTAGGAATGGATAAGGACAAGCGCAAAGCTTTTTTTATCATGCTACCCTGTAATAGATCCAATTCTTTCAACATGCTACTGGGACAAATGTCCAATGCATATAAAAGAACTGGTTCCACTTTCAATGTGAGGAAATCAAGGAGCGGAATAATTGAAAATTTACAGAGAGTAGAAAAAATGAACTTCATTTGACTCAGTAAGGGTCTGGATTTTTGCCTGAGATAGGATACCCATGAGTTATAAGTAGTCACATTACTCAGACGATATCCCAAGTAGATGGTCTCTTTTAATTCATGTATAGGGGTATCACCAATACGCCATCTAAATTTATTAAGCTTTTTGCAAGATTGGAAAATCATAACATAGTTCTTACTTGGATTGGGAATAAGATTATGATTATAGGCGAACATTGAGAATATGTCCAATTTGGCTTGGAGGCCAGATGGAGTTAAATCAAAAAAAATCAGGTCATTAGCAAAGGCTAACCAGTGTAGTCGAAGAGAACAGAGCCTTGCTGGATATGTGATGACAGATTCCCAAAGGTCGTCTATGTCTGCAAAGTTACATCCTTGCTTCAGACCAAGATGAAGGGGAATAGACTCGGTTAGAGAACCTCCCCGGGTTAAGCGAATTCTACAAGATGTATTTGTATGGAATTTGGTGATCCAATGTATAAAGAGTTCTGGGATTCCAAACTTCCGCATTTTGTTCCATAAAACTTGTCGCACAACTGAGTCAAATGCGGAAGACATGTCAATAGAGGCAATGTAAACATTGACAAGTTCTTTTCTTTTAATACCAGCAATCAAATGGGCCATGATTGTGGCATTTAAAGTTGTGCCCGTGTGGCGCCTAAATCCAACCTGACATTTTGAATACATTTTGTGAGTGGATAAATATTTTTCTAAGTCATGGATAATTAAAATAGAGAAAACCTTTGCTGCTGCATCAGTCAGAGATATGGGACGGTAATTCTCAGGTAAACTGGAATCACCCTTTTTGTAAAGAGGGATAAGAATAGACATGACCCAGGAATTCGGAATGAGGCCCTTTTGAAGAATACTATCAAATTTGATCTTTAGGATCTGACTCCAAAAAATGGGATCTGATCTGTATACAGAACTAGGTATCCCATCAGGGCCCGGAGCACGGGAATTAGACATTTTTTTAATGGCCCACATAATGTCATATGAGGACCAAGCAAAGTAGTTGACAAGAGAGACAGGAACTATGTCATCTCTTATATTTGCAAAACGGGCAGGTATCATATATTTTTCCTTTACATAGGATATCCATGTTTCTGCTTTTATTTCACACTTATCAGATCTATCTAACACATTACCTTTTTTCAACGCAGTCCAAATGTCTCGTGAATTACGACAACAAATTGCTTTGATCATTTTGCAATTTTGTTCATTGTATTGCTGCAAATGTGCGCCTTTCAATTTAAATTTGTATTCAAGAATGATGCGCTTCTTTTTTAGCATGTAATGCAAAGGAAAAGTTCCCCTTTTCTAATCGTCTGATATCACGATTTTTATATATATTCAACATTTTTATGTTATAGTTGAAACTATGTTTTTGAGTGGAGTCATTGAGAGGAATTTTAGTTCTGTACTGATTAAGGATGTTTTCAATACAATCATTGATTACAGCATTTACATAATTGATGGAATATCAGTTAATAGAATCCCAGTTCAACAGGCTATTAAGATGGTCATGTACCCGTTCTGCTAACTTCTTACATAAGGTTGTATTCCATTTTAGGGAAATATTATCCCTTTTGTTTTCAATGGGAAGAAAAAAGATGTTCGAGTGCCATTGATCGGAATCAAGTGAAGATGTAAGAAAAATGGGGGCATGATCACTATAAATAATGTCCCCAATTTTGACCGGGTCTATTCTAGATAACAGTAAATCGGAGACACAAAAAAAATCAATCACAGAACCATTTATGCCTCTTTTCCAGGTATGTACATTCGAGGACTGACTGAATGTGACAAATGACATACCCCAATTTTCAAAGTATTCACAAAACTTTGCTCCTCTTTTACAACTGTTTGAATTGGACTGTTCACACACAGGATCATTTGTAGGCTGTCCATTACAATGTGAATTAAAATCCCCACCTACAATGGTCTCATATCTAGAGTATATCATTGAGGCTTGGTCAAAACAGCAATCTAAATCATCAAAGATATCTAAGATAGAATATTTCAGAGGATTGCAATACACGTTGATTATTAAAATTACATTTCTTTCACGCTTGTCGAGGCACAAAATTACACCTAGGACATGAACAGAACAATATACCAGGGTTGCCCTACATTCTACAGCATTATTGATTGCGATGGCTAAACCCCCAAAGGGCCTGCCACCCCCACCTTTGGAAGCAAGAGAGCAGTATGAATGGTAATCAGGAATGACCAATGGATCCATTTTCATTGTTTCTTGGAACAAAAAAATAGTTGGTAATTTTGCAAGCGTGGAAAACCAGGTAGAAATATTATTATACCCACATGAGTTCCACGACAGGACAGTAAGAACAGACTTAACCTTAACTTATGATGTAAACAGTTCTTGATTAGCCGTATATATCGTTTTTAGCAATGGTTCTATCCATGCCATTTCATTGTTGATATGACTAATTGTCAAAAGTTGAGATATACAAAATGTATCATTTTTGGTACTGATTGAATGATCACCCTTCATTTTCTGCTCATTTGAGTTGCGGCTCTAGTTAGCATATAAAAATTCATATGCTAGTTTTTCATCGTTAAAGGTGAACAGTGAAAATCCCATTTCTGAAAGTTCCCTTCTAAAGGACCAAATGAGCTTCAGTACGTGTTCAGAGAACACATGACATATCATACGAAAGTTGTTGGTAGGAGCTAATGCGATGTGGTCAATATCACTGGAAGATATAATTCTTAATGATGGAATTACATAGAGAAGATCTAAAAGATATTTTCTATTAATTCGTGCACCACGTAAAAATTCCTGCTTGCCCTCGAGCCCAATCATGTTGGTGTGGTTCTTATTGTTCGCATTGGAACATGGGGGCCTGGCATCATCGATGTTATCATTTGCAAGCAAGATACTTCCTATATGGGTATCATTGGGCTGGTCCTTATGATCAGATGTAAGATCTTTGAGATTGAGAATACTTTTTAGATCATTTGAATTTTTGCTAAACGGACCACCTTCTAGTCCCGCAGATTCAAATTGAATGGCAGTTGAGTCACTGTGCGTATTAGGTTCATTTCCAAAAGATTGTGTAGTTAGAAGCTGGTTGATTATTTCAATTGGGGGAATGCCAGCCGTTAAGGCTATGCGCATTGACTCTTGTATGTTGGAAACAGTTAGACTGCTACTCTGTGATAGTTGTTTGTGTTTTTCATGTACAGCGCAGGCAGAATCACCCATTGCAGACTCAATCTGTACGGAAATCCTACCAATAGTTATGTCATTAGATAATTTGGTAAGCTTACCTCTTCCATTTAGAATAAGTGGTGCATTTTTGGGAATCAATACCTGCGCATTCACTAGATTTCTTTGTAAGGTTTCCGAATAAAGCGGGGAATCCTTTTTGACCATTCCACCATTAGGCTGGTTGGGTACTACATTTTGGTTATTAGTAAGATTGAATGAGGATATTAAGCTGGTCGATGTTTTTTTCCTTCCTGCACTATGAAAATAGTTGGAAAGTATTTTTTGAGTTTTGGGTACAGCCCCTTCAGTCTCGCTCTTATTGGCTAAATCATGTTTTAGATCTCGTTGGGGCACGGTAGCTGCAGGTTCTTTATGTCCTTCGACTGTGATTGTATCGTGAATGACGCCAGGAATTGATGTTGGTTTGACTTCCTTTAGTTTGGTTTCATTTTTGTGATCTGCACCCAGATGTGATTGGCATTCCACTGAAAGTTGTGCCACGTCAATCGCATCTTCGCTGCCACTTTCAGGACTCACAATATTTTTATTTTTTTTAGTGTTTTTTTTTGTTTTTTCATTTGCTGATCTATGTTTTTTTTTCTGCACGTTTAACACAGCGTTTTTGATTTTTGCGGAATCTTCTGGATGCATAACCGATATATTCAGATTCACATTCCATGGAGCCAGTGGAGAGTTTCTGTTCATCAATACATTTAAGTAGGACTGAAGGACTATCAGCGGAATTCACCATTATTTCTAGTGGAGAAGCAGGAATGGATGGATTAAGCATGTTCCTAAGATGAAATAGGGTGGAGTTAATAGTCACTAGTTCACCTCGTATTAAAACAATTTCATTTGATGATTCAGACCCATGGCTTGCTGTGTCATCGGAAAGAGATTCTTTTGTCTGAGTACATTGTTCATGAGTAATCTTAGTCTTGGCACCTGAGGGTGTCATTGTCTTTGAATAAAGACCGTCAACGGCAAGAATAAAGCCCTCCATCCTATTTCTCTTAGAGTCAATCTCATTCATAGTGTATTTAATATCTCTCAGTTCTAAATGGGTGACGTCATGCCCCTTATCTAATAGGTCAAGAATTCTTATTATTACTGGAAAAGTAAAGGGTTCTTGATCTTTAGGGGTAGAGGCATGCTAGAGACACTACCATTGTTCTGGGAGTATGAGATGACAGGATCGGGGCTTAATGGAAGATTAGAATAAGAAGCTGCGCCACCATTACTAATATTTGCCCCAGGTAATGGCAGAGTAGTGTTAGGTGGCGAGTGTGCATCATTTCCAGATGCATTATCTTGTAGTTCCTGATTTCTTGAAACGAGTGGAGTCAACAAACCAATGGATAATCTAATGCGAGAATCCAGGTCGGCCAATGCTCTAATATCAAAATCGCTATTAAGTGAATTGCCTTCTTTGGTCGAGCCTGGAGACTCATTGGTTACTGCGTTGGATATTGCCTCCTGTAAAACAGGATTAATGTTACCAGTATCAACATCACAGTCTAGAGTGGGTATGGAGCCTTTCTCAGTCTCAGTCATGTTACCAATGCCAGCTGGTTGCGCCATACCTGAACATTTGCCACTTCTTAGCCCATTAGCCATCCTTTAAATGTGAATAGAGAAAAATGAAGGACCTAAAACTTAACAATATGCGATTTGCAGTGTGTGTTGTTGAATGAAAAAAAATAAAAAAAATAAAAAAAATATATAATAATAATAAATAAATAAATAAATGACTTTAGGCTACCAACATTATTTCATGAACACAAAAACACATGGACAGACTCTTCATACCTTGGGACTGTTGAAGGTGCACATCATGTACAGTTGGCTAACGTAGTCGAGGGTAACATTGGAGGTAAAAGAACATTAGATTCCTATTTCACACACCCACACGCCCACACGGCCGAACAGCCAAACAGCCTCTACACTTGCAGTCACTTGTGGTGCGCGCGCAGTGCGCATGCACAGCTATTTTGAAACACCAAACACCAATCCCAGAATGAGGGGGGAGGAGCTGCAGGCAGTACCGAGGATTATGGTTGTTGTAGTCCAAGAAAGCACGTTTCGAATGGAAAGTGAAATGGAATGGAAAATGCTTCTTCTTGCAGACGACACGTAGTGATGGCAATACTTCCAGCAGTCAGTCAGACCAGGAGAATAAAGCAGCAGAGGCTACAGCCAAACAGCCTCTCCACTTGCAGTCACTTGCGGTTCTATCTGGTTTAGAAAGCCATGTCGCATTGAGCATGTTGTGATCGCTCACTTCTGTATCAATTACTTGGAAAAATGTTACTCTATTCAACATGCTTGCGTTGACATATATAGTCAATAATTCCTTTGCTAGAGGCTCGGTGCCATGTTGTCTTTGGGGGGATGTCTTTAGAAAAGGAGCCATTTAGCATAAACGGGCTTCTGGACTCTACAAAGCTTGTCCATTTGGTAAGGCGTGTTATTTCGGATTTACGATTTGGTCCCAAGCAATGTAAATTCAAGTCCCCGGCTAGAATAATTGATTCCGAATTGCCATCCAACATTATAAGATCTAAAGCTTTGTTCACAGATTCCAGAAACCTGTCATCAGTAATGCCTACGGTATTCCAATACATATTAATGAGTACACATGAAAAGTTATGTCCAGTTAATCTGGACATTTGTACAAAAGCATTTGGAGAGAACCACGGTTTTGCCTTCAATGTAGAACTCTGTTTAACAGAAATTAGTAAGCCAGAGGCAGGTCGTCCTGAGGTTCCCTTGACTGCAGGAATCAAGAGGGTATCATAATAGCTCCATGATGGGGCGGTGGTAAGCCAAGATTCTTGTATCATAATAAAATCATGGTCTAACAAAGGAATTTCACGATTTTTCAATAAATTATTGTACCCTCTAGAATTCCAACTAATCAGTGAAAAAGTAGTTTCCACTTGAATTCTATGCTAACATTGGCTATCCTTGGAATTATAGTTGCATTTATGAGGGCAATTGCCATAGTTTTGGTTTATAGGTTGTTGTGTGATTTGCTTCGGTATGTCAACCGATGCATTTTCATGCAAGACCGCACTAGCCAAAAGAATAAAGCCAAGGTCAAACAGTTGGGACCTAACTGCCCAAATCGTGTTAACTACAATCCTCGAGTTTATCCAAAGGTTCACAGAGGACCATTTCACCCGGTCAGTGAACTCTACCTGCTCAATATCAATTCAGCCAATATCGTCAAGTCCAGAAATTTTGCTGAATATATCCAGAACTGAGGCTCGATTCAAATAATATTGTCGAGCAGGAGGAGGCCTACATCTAATAGATAGGGAATGCACTGCAGGTCACTTTGCACAAGGAATTGAAGTTTTTTTTTTGACATATTAGAAGAATCTTGATGATTTAAGTTCTTAGTAACAGGCTCACGGCTTTTTGAGGAAGCATCTGTATCAAAGAACTTCAGTAATGTAGATTGAATTAGCTTTTCAATGTCACATGGGGCCGGATTACTAGGTATTGGCATATTTATCTTATTGTGCATTTCTGCCTGTGTTGCAGATTGCGTTAGAAGATTAGTGGCCGGAGCTTGTAACGGAGCTATTTGCGCTTTTTGTACTAAGGAAGGACCACGCTCGTTCGAAATTGCAGCCTCACATGGCGCCAAACTCAGCTTCTTTAAAGCTGGTCTAGTAGCCATGTATTCATCAACAGCTTGTCTTATCTCTTTACGACGATTAGACAAGTTCTCATCTTCTAGAACTACCGGAGGCTTTGAACATAGAGCATTGTCAGTTTGGTTTTTGCTTGTATTCTTAGCGACAGTAGCAACAGCAGAAATCAAATCTTTCAAAGGCCCATAGGACTCAACAGAGGAACTCAGATTTGGCAGAAACTTTGCTTTCTTCGCCTGCAATTGCATCAGGTATTTTTTGGCTATAGCTTTAGAGGCAATTTGGTAGTTGTTGATGGCATTGATACATTTTTAACAAATTATTTGATTTGCGATGAGCGTTTAGCCATAGATTTGGCATTTTTTGATTTTTTAGGAAGGGCACCATTATTGCACCCCAGCTTCGCAGGCATATCAAGTACGTTAGTACATGTGCCACCAAAAAGTGCATAATTAGGTTTTTTTTGTTGATCAACCAAAAATTCATTTGCACTGTTTGCCAAATAAATGATAGGGTTTGATATATAAGGAATATTCTGATAGTTCTGCACAGACGCACTTGGCTGGAAATACGTCTGGCAACTTATTGATCTTTTGGAGGAGGGCAAACTAATAGTGCCCCTCAAGGTCTCAAGTTTACTTGTGATCATATACTGGCCAGAAAGAATCAGATTAAGTTGGTTAGAATGTACATCTGCCTTACTAGTCAATGCTTCAAATAATTTGGCCAGTGACAAAATCGCAGTATTCATTGAGGTCAGAGCAATGCCAGTAAGTACGTTTGGGGTTTCAACCGAGTCCACAACGGTAGTGTGGGTAGCTCCAAGTTTTCGGGGTGTTGGGGCAAAAAAGGACAATTTTTCAACTGAATTAGCAGCACTAATGTTGGTAAACAAAATTGGGGATTTGGATAGATTTTTGGATATGGTGTGAGCAGAAAAATACGTTGCGTTCAAATTTAGATCAATTACAGGCATGTCTCCTTGCAAAGATACATTAGACATTTTGGACTTGGAAATATCATTTTCAGATAATGTAGATGCATCAGGTATTTTAGCTGCTAAAAAAAAACTGGAGCAGTGAACACATTATTCAATAAAAGGCTATCTGTTAAAGATAAACTTTCTTTAGCAAAGGTTACCATTGTGACATTTTCTGACCCATGATTAGTTTGCCCACCAACAGTTCCTACATCCACCGCATGATTTTTGCCAGAAGGGCCATGCTGAACATATTTTGATGACTAATTGCTAAAGCAATTGATTTTTTCATATGGTTGACTGACGCAGCCGGAATTCCGTCATTGGGCAAATCAGTGGATTCCACAGGACTTGCATTACGAACAAAAGGTCGAATATCCATGCCTAATAGCATCTCAGCTTTAGATCTAGTTTTGGATTTCGTAACACCCATGTGAGGGGTAGAACTTAGTCGGGACCTTTTTACTGGACAGGTAGACAGGTTATGAGGCGTATTCTCACCGTTAGTGCAATGCAAAGCTGTAACAGCAGGTATGCCTGATTTTAAAGTGTTAATACCTCGTTTCATATTTTGATTGGGCAAACAGTTGATACACAATTCCTAAAGAAAGAAAGGGGAAATGTACAAATTAACTGCTAACCGGGACAAGTGCGGAAGAGCAGAAAAGTAATGTTTTAGAAAATCTTTCACGGGTGCGCGTGACAGATACTTTCTTTAGCAGAAGAATGAAGTGAGTACAATTAACTCGAAAAGCAGAATGAACTCCTCAATTAAAAGACACAACCACTTAAAGCAATTAATACATATAAAATGCTACTCCTTGAGCCCGTAGTATTTTACCGCGACTTTCTGGCTAACACTGATACACCCACAATATAGCAAATTTCTTAACTGCAAGGAAGTTAAAAAGCTATAAACTACAACATTAAATGTGGCCAGTAAACGACTAGGATCTAAGGTTCTCGTCCCGCAGTCTCCCGCCGTTTGCTGGACCTGATCACAATAATTCTCCCATAAGAAGGCACTATAAAGTGCATGTAATGTTAGTTTATGTGCAAATCGTTATTAACAATGGATATTAAACAAGGCGACAGGCCAGCACAAAGGGAAGAGGACCGCTGATGGTTCCTCTTACTATTGTCTCCGGAGTACATACGCACCCATACGCCAAACAGGCGCACAACAGTCAGCGCCCTTTACCCCGACGGGCTTAACGCCGCAAGGGTGGCTTGCTTGCCATTAAGTAGGTGATCCAAACCACGTGATGGGTCACGTGACAGCCTCCGGGCCGCCTCCTCCAGGAAGCGGAATACACAGCAGCAAGAGCTATCAGGCTCGCAGTGCTGCAGCTGACAAATACATTTCAGCTCAAGTTCACAAGGTTAAAAAGCAAGCGGTTTGCCTTGCACTGTCAACACACGCCGCTCGGGCGGCTTGCTTGCCGTTAAGTAGATGATCCAAACCACGTGATGGGTCATCTGACAACCTCCGGGCCGCCTCCTCCGGGAAGCGGAATACACAGCAGCAAGAGCTATCAGCCTCGCAGTGCTGCAGCTGACAAATACGTTTCAGCTCAAGTTCACAAGGTTAAAAAGCAAGCGGTTTGCCTTGTACTGTCAACACACGCCGCTCGGGCGGCTTGCTTGCCGTTACGTAAGTGATCCAAACCCCGTGATGGGTCACGTGACAAACTCCGGGCCGCCTCATCCAGGAAGCGGAATACACAGCAGCAAGAGCTATCAGGCTCACAGTGCTGCAGCTGACAAATACGTTTCAGCTCAAGTTCACAAGGTTAAAAAGCAAGCGGTTTTCCTTGCACTGTCAACACACGCCGCTCGGGCGGCTTGCTTGCCGTTAAGTAGGTGATCCAAACCACGTGATGGGTCACGTGACAGCCTCCGGGCAGCCTCCTCCAGGAAGCGGAATACACAGCAGCAAGAGCTATCAGGCTCGCAGTGCTGCAGCTGACAAATACGTTTCAGCTCAAGTTCACAAGGTTAAAAAGCAAGCGGTTTGCCTTGCACTGTCAACACACGCCGCTCGGGCGGCTTGCTTGCCATTAAGTAGGTGATCCAAACCACGTGATGGGTCACGTGACAGCCTCCGGGCCGCCTCCTCCAGGAAGCGGAATACACAGCAGCAAGAGCTATCAGGCTCGCAGTGCTGCAGCTGACAAATACATTTCAGCTCAAGTTCACAAGGTTAAAAAGCAAGCGGTTTGCCTTGCACTGTCAACACACGCCGCTCGGGCGGCTTGCTTGCCGTTAAGTAGATGATCCAAACCACGTGATGGGTCATCTGACAACCTCCGGGCCGCCTCCTCCGGGAAGCGGAATACACAGCAGCAAGAGCTATCAGCCTCGCAGTGCTGCAGCTGACAAATACGTTTCAGCTCAAGTTCACAAGGTTAAAAAGCAAGCGGTTTGCCTTGTACTGTCAACACACGCCGCTCGGGCGGCTTGCTTGCCGTTACGTAAGTGATCCAAACCCCGTGATGGGTCACGTGACAAACTCCGGGCCGCCTCATCCAGGAAGCGGAATACACAGCAGCAAGAGCTATCAGGCTCACAGTGCTGCAGCTGACAAATACGTTTCAGCTCAAGTTCACAAGGTTAAAAAGCAAGCGGTTTTCCTTGCACTGTCAACACACGCCGCTCGGGCGGCTTGCTTGCCGTTAAGTAGGTGATCCAAACCACGTGATGGGTCACGTGACAGCCTCCGGGCCGCCTCCTCCAGGAAGCGGAATACACAGCAGCAAGAGCTATCAGGCTCGCAGTGCTGCAGCTGACAAATACATTTCAGCTCAAGTTCACAAGGTTAAAAAGCAAGCGGTTTGCCTTGCACTGTCAACACACGGCGCTCGGGCGGCTTGCTTGCCATTAGGTAGGTGATCCAAACCACGTGATGGGTCACGTGACAGCCTCCGGTCCGCCTCCTCCAGGAAGCAGAATACACAGCAGCAAGAGCTATCAGGCTTGCAGTGCTGCAGCTGACAAATACGTTTCAGCTCAAGTTCACAAGGTTAAAAAGCAAGCGGTTTGCCTTGCACTGTCAACACACGCCGTTCGGGCAGCTTGCTTGCCGTTAAGTAGGTGATCCAAACCACGTGATGGGTCACGTGACAGCCTCAGGGCTGCCTCCTCCAGGAAGCGGAATACACAACAGCAAGAGCTATCAGGCTTGCAGTGCTGCAGCTGACAAATACGTTTCAGCTCAAGTTCACAAGGTTAAAAAGTAAGCGGTTTGCCTTGCACTGTCAACAGTCACTTCTATTAAATTGTTTTGCCTCTCCTTTGTGTTTCTTTCAGTGCACTCAATAGAGGCCTGGTGTAGGTGTTGTAGTCAAAGACCCATGCCCATCAGTAGTTGCATACCCCTAATCATTGTTGCATCTCTCTCACTGTCATGGGTTTTGCTGTCCTGCATATTGCCTCCACCTTTTCTGGTGTCACCTGCCGGCCATTCAGGGAGATCATCTGCCCAATGTATAGCACTTCCTTCTGACAGTTCTGTAATTTGGCTTTGTCCACTGTGTATCCGTTCTGTGCTAACACCATCAGCATGTGTACTGAGTCCTTTCTACACTGTTCTTCTGTTGTGCCGCAAATCAATATGTCGTCTAAATACTGTATGACCGTGCTCTCTGTCTGTATGTTGCCTGGGTCCATCTGGAGGACCCTTTTGAATATGGAGGGTGGCTCACAGTACCCTTGTGGTAGTCTTGTATGTTCCACTTCTGGTTTCTATACAGAAAGGAGGACAAGTATTGTGAGTTTGGGTGTAGTGATATAGAGAAGAAGGGATTCTTCAAGTCTATGACCGTGAAACAGACAGCTTTTGCTGGAATGCTGCATACAATTGTCACTGTGTTAAGAACCAAAGGATACTCTGCTTCTACAATATGATGAAGATGGCACAAATCCTGTACAAACACCATGACCCCCCTTTTGCTTTCTTAACAGGGTACACAGTCGTGTTGCATGGTGATTCCGATGGTACTAGGATGCCTTGCTTCACATGCTGCATTTGTCTCATAGATGCCCTTGTCTCGAGAGTGGGTACTGTTTTACTCGTGATAGAATTTCTCCTGTTTCAGTTTTATCTTCACCCCTCCCACTCCCTTTAAAAGCCCCACATCATAGGGGCTAGTGGTCCATAGATGGTGGGCACCTTGGCCAAATCTTCCTCAGAGGCGGACAGTGGTGCTTTCAGCGCCATCCCCATCTTCTGTGGTACCTCTCTGTAATGGATCTTTACCCAATATGTCACACTCATCACGAACACCATCTCATGGTCTGATCTGTTGTCTCTGAATAGCTCTTCATCAGTCACTGTGGTCAGCCTGTACCCCTGAGCTACTGCTATTACTGCTCACCATGGTCACCCTGTGGCATCTGATGCATGCACTGCTATCCACTCGTCTCCCACTAACACTGCTTCCAGCACTAACGGCACTACTGTCCCTTCTGCCTCATCTAATGGTATCTGTGGTCTAAACACATATTTGTTTGGAATGTGCCACATCTTCCCTTGAATTCCTGAGAGCCATACAATTGCAATCTCAGTTGCGTATTGGAACAGCTCCTCATCCGTGGGCACCTCCCTCTGTACCTTCTTTCCACAATATGCTTGAAATATTTCCCTTACATTGAGAAAGTGTATCCCTTTGTCTGTGAATGAGATGGTCATGTTAGGTCTGCTCATGCTGTCTCTCCCCAGTATGTTCACAGATGTCTGTCGAGAGTAAAGTAAGGGTAAAGATAAATCATGTGCCCCTATAGAAAGGGAAATGTTGTCTGTGAAAAGAACCACTTTCATAGCCCCAGAGAATGCTTGAGCATTCATGGCATCACCTGACAACCTATATGTTCCCTCTTGGATGCAGGACCTAGTCGCCCCTGTGTCTACAAGAAAATAAAATGTTTTGTCACCTATCGCCACCCCTATTCGAGGTCCCTCGCAGTGTTGGGTGTGATTGACAGGATGGAACACATCAAGTCCATCTCTGGGCTGTCCTATTCAGGGTATAAGGACATCCTGGAAAATGGGTTGTTCCCCACCATGGTGACCCCCCCAGGTTCCTAATGGGGGTCGTTGCTATAGTGTCTGTGTGTGCCGTTGTCCAGTTGCTTGGCTGTATGCTGCTCTGTATCTGCTCTACCTGCTGTGTGTTACCTTGAGTCTGGGGCGATTGCAAATACTGCGGTATAGGTGGTTGTATCTGTGGTATCTGTACCGTGGGCTGGTCTGCCTGTGGGTATGTGCTCAATGTCGGTGGTTGTGGTTGTGCTTGGTCCTCTGTGTAATACTCGCCCTGCTCCCCTTGATATGCTGGTTGATATTGCATCCCCCATTCTGTTGCATTCCCCTGTTTCTGCACACTCTTGAAATGTGCCCCATCTGCCCACATGTTATGTTATGTTACTTGGCATTTATATAGGGCTCTATATATCATTGGTATGAACTCAAAGTGCTGGTAGGTTGAACGCCCTCGGGAACTGTAGTTCAGGTCAGTAGAGTGAGAGATAGTGACGTAGGGTGCGTGGGTGCAACGGATATGTGTGCAGCTGATGTAATTGCTGTGTGGGAGCTGCATCCTAGCTTTAGGTGTGGTGCTGGAGATATCAGTTGTATGTGTGCAGTCTAGTGGGTGGACACCTAGACTGGGTTCTGGCTGTGTTAGGCCTGAAGGACGCATATGTGAGCAACTAGGCCGGAATGTGCTCGGTTAGCTGCCTTTTACTAGGGTGATGAGGTGTTCATGGGGTCATATTCGTATGTGAACAGCTAGGCCAAATTAGTCAGGGGTATATCTGTGTTCTAGTTGACTGATGGTGTAAAGTAGAGAGTAGAGAGTAGGCGTAGTGATGTGATATGATGGTTGGCTTTAAAGCACCCAAATCCAGGCACAGGTCGAATATCCATGCCTAATAGCATCTCAGCTTTAGATCTAGTTTTGGATTTCGTAACACCCATGTGAGGGGTAGAACTTAGTCGGGACCTTTTTACTGGACAGGTAGACAGGTTATGAGGCGTATTCTCACCGTTAGTGCAATGCAAAGCTGTAACAGCAGGTATGCCTGATTTTAAAGTGTTAATACCTCGTTTCATATTTGGATTGGGCAAACAGTTGATACACAATTCCTAAAGAAAGAAAGGGGAAATGTACAAATTAACTGCTAACCGGGACAAGTGCGGAAGAGCAGAAAAGTAAGGTTTTAGAAAATCTTTCACGGGTGCGAGTGACAGATACTTTCTTTAGCAGAAGAATGAAGTGAGTACAATTAACTCGAAAAGCAGAATGAACTCCTCAATTAAAAGACACAACCACTTAAAGCAATTAATACATATAAAATGCTACTCCTTGAGCCCGTAGTATTTTACCGCGACTTTCTGGCTAACACTGATACACCCACAATATAGCAAATTTCTTAACTGCAAGGAAGTTAAAAAGCTAAAAACTACAACATTAAATGTGGCCAGTAAACGACTAGGATCTAAGGTTCTCGTCCCGCAGTCTCCCGCCGTTTGCTGGACCTGATCACAATAATTCTCCCATAAGAAGGCACTATAAAGTGCATGTAATGTTAGTTTATGTGCAAATCGTTATTAACAATGGATATTAAACAAGGCGACAGGCCAGCACAAAGGGAAGAGGACCGCTGATGGTTCCTCTTACTATTGTCTCCGGAGTACATACGCACCCATACGCCAAACAGGCGCACAACAGTCAGCGCCCTTTACCCCGACGGGCTTAACGCCGCAAGGGTGGCTTGCTTGCCATTAAGTAGGTGATCCAAACCACATGATGGGTCACGTGACAGCCTCCGGGCAGCCTCCTCCAGGAAGCGGAATACACAGCAGCAAGAGCTATCAGGCTCGCAGTGCTGCAGCTGACAAATACGTTTCAGCTCAAGTTCACAAGGTTAAAAAGCAAGCGGTTTGCCTTGCACTGTCAACACACGCCGCTCGGGCGGCTTGCTTGCCATTAAGTAGGTGATCCAAACCACGTGATGGGTCACGTGACAGCCTCCGGGCCGCCTCCTCCAGGAAGCGGAATACACAGCAGCAAGAGCTATCAGGCTCGCAGTGCTGCAGCTGACAAATACATTTCAGCTCAAGTTCACAAGGTTAAAAAGCAAGCGGTTTGCCTTGCACTGTCAACACACGCCGCTCGGGCGGCTTGCTTGCCGTTAAGTAGATGATCCAAACCACGTGATGGGTCATCTGACAACCTCCGGGCCGCCTCCTCCAGGAAGCGGAATACACAGCAGCAAGAGCTATCAGCCTCGCAGTGCTGCAGCTGACAAATACGTTTCAGCTCAAGTTCACAAGGTTAAAAAGCAAGCGGTTTGCCTTGTACTGTCAACACACGCCGCTCGGGCGGCTTGCTTGCCGTTACGTAAGTGATCCAAACCCCGTGATGGGTCACGTGACAAACTCCGGGCCGCCTCATCCAGGAAGCGGAATACACAGCAGCAAGAGCTATCAGGCTCACAGTGCTGCAGCTGACAAATACGTTTCAGCTCAAGTTCAAAAGGTTAAAAAGCAAGCGGTTTTCCTTGCACTGTCAACACACGCCGCTCGGGCGGCTTGCTTGCCGTTAAGTAGGTGATCCAAACCACGTGATGGGTCACGTGACAGCCTCCGGGCCGCCTCCTCCAGGAAGCGGAATACACAGCAGCAAGAGCTATCAGGCTCGCAGTGCTGCAGCTGACAAATACATTTCAGCTCAAGTTCACAAGGTTAAAAAGCAAGCGGTTTGCCTTGCACTGTCAACACACGGCGCTCGGGCGGCTTGCTTGCCATTAGGTAGGTGATCCAAACCACGTGATGGGTCACGTGACAGCCTCCGGTCCGCCTCCTCCAGGAAGCAGAATACACAGCAGCAAGAGCTATCAGGCTTGCAGTGCTGCAGCTGACAAATACGTTTCAGCTCAAGTTCACAAGGTTAAAAAGCAAGCGGTTTGCCTTGCACTGTCAACACACGCCGTTCGGGCGGCTTGCTTGCCGTTAAGTAGGTGATCCAAACCACGTGATGGGTCACGTGACAGCCTCCGGGCTGCCTCCTCCAGGAAGTGGAATACACAACAGCAAGAGCTATCAGGCTTGCAGTGCTGCAGCTGACAAATACGTTTCAGCTCAAGTTCACAAGGTTAAAAAGTAAGCGGTTTGCCTTGCACTGTCAACAGTCACTTCTATTAAATTGTTTTGCCTCTCCTTTGTGTTTCTTTCAGTGCACTCAATAGAGGCCTGGTGTAGGTGTTGTAGTCAAAGACCCATGCCCATCAGTAGTTGCATACCCCTAATCATTGTTGCATCTCTCTCACTGTCATGGGTTTTGCTGTCCTGCATATTGCCTCCACCTTTTCTGGTGTCACCTGCCGGCCATTCAGGGAGATCATCTGCCCAATGTATAGCACTTCCTTCTGACAGTTCTGTAATTTGGCTTTGTCCACTGTGTATCCATTCTGTGCTAACACCATCAGCATGTGTACTGAGTCCTTTCTACACTGTTCTTCTGTTGTGCCGCAAATCAATATGTCGTCTAAATACTGTATGACCGTGCTCTCTGTCTGTATGTTGCCTGGGTCCATCTGGAGGACCCTTTTGAATATGGAGGGTGGCTCACAGTACCCTTGTGGTAGTCTTGTATGTTCCACTTCTGGTTTCTATACAGAAAGGAGGACAAGTATTGTGAGTTTGGGTGTAGTGATATAGAGAAGAAGGGATTCTTCAAGTCTATGACCGTGAAACAGACAGCTTTTGCTGGAATGCTGCATAAAATTGTCACTGTGTTAAGAACCAAAGGATACTCTGCTTCTACAATATGATGAAGATGGCACAAATCCTGTACAAACACCATGACCCCCCTTTTGCTTTCTTAACAGGGTACACAGTCGTGTTGCATGGTGATTCCGATGGTACTAGGATGCCTTGCTTCACATGCTGCATTTGTCTCATAGATGCCCTTGTCTCGAGAGTGGGTACTGTTTTACTCGTGATAGAATTGCTCCTGTTTCAGTTTTATCTTCACCCCTCCCACTCCCTTTAAAAGCCCCACATCATAGGGGCTAGTGGTCCATAGATGGTGGGCACCTTGGCCAAATCTTCCTCAGAGGCGGACAGTGGTGCTTTCAGCGCCATCCCCATCTTCTGTGGTACCTCTCTGTAATGGATCTTTACCCAATATGTCACACTCATCACGAACACCATCTCATGGTCTGATCTGTTGTCTCTGAATAGCTCTTCATCAGTCACTGTGGTCAGCCTGTACCCCTGAGCTACTGCTATTACTGCTCACCATGGTCACCCTGTGGCATCTGATTCATGCACTGCTATCCACTCGTCTCCCACTAACACTGCTTCCAGCACTAACGGCACTACTGTCCCTTCTGCCTCATCTAATGGTATCTGTGGTCTAAACACATATTTGTTTGGAATGTGCCACATCTTCCCTTGAATTCCTGAGAGCCATACAATTGCAATCTCAGTTGCGTATTGGAACAGCTCCTCATCCGTGGGCACCTCCCTCTGTACCTTCTTTCCACAATATGCTTGAAATATTTCCCTTACATTGAGAAAGTGTATCCCTTTGTCTGTGAATGAGATGGTCATGTTAAGTCTGCTCATGCTGTCTCTCCCCAGTATGTTCACAGATGTCTGTCGAGAGTAAAGTAAGGGTAAAGATAAATCATGTGCCCCTATAGAAAGGGAAATGTTGTCTGTGAAAAGAACCACTTTCATAGCCCCAGAGAATGCTTGAGCATTCATGGCATCACCTGACAACCTATATGTTCCCTCTTGGATGCAGGACCTAGTCGCCCCTGTGTCTACAAGAAAATAAAATGTTTTGTCACCTATCGCCACCCCTATTCGAGGTCCCTCGCAGTGTTGGGTGTGATTGACAGGATGGAACACATCAAGTCCATCTCTGGGCTGTCCTATTCAGGGTATAAGGACATCCTGGAAAATGGGTTGTTCCCCACCATGGTGACCCCCCCAGGTTCCTAATGGGGGTCGTTGCTATAGTGTCTGTGTGTGCCGTTGTCCAGTTGCTTGGCTGTATGCTGCTCTGTATCTGCTCTACCTGCTGTGTGTTACCTTGAGTCTGGGGCGATTGCAAATACTGCGGTATAGGTGGTTGTATCTGTGGTATCTGTACCGTGGGCTGGTCTGCCTGTGGGTATGTGCTCAATGTCGGTGGTTGTGGTTGTGCTTGGTCCTCTGTGTAATACTCGCCCTGCTCCCCTTGATATGCTGGTTGGTATTGCATCCCCCATTCTGTTGCATTCCCCTGTTTCTGCACACTCTTGAAATGTGCCCCATCTGCCCACATGTTATGTTATGTTACTTGGCATTTATATAGGGCTCTATATATCATTGGTATGAACTCAAAGTGCTGGTAGGTTGAACGCCCTCGGGAACTGTAGTTCAGGTCAGTAGAGTGAGAGATAGTGACGTAGGGTGCGTGGGTGCAACGGATATGTGTGCAGCTGATGTAATTGCTGTGTGGGAGCTGCATCCTAGCTTTAGGTGTGGTGCTGGAGATATCAGTTGTATGTGTGCAGTCTAGTGGGTGGACACCTAGACTGGGTTCTGGCTGTGTTAGGCCTGAAGGACGCATATGTGAGCAACTAGGCCGGAATGTGCTCGGTTAGCTGCCTTTTACTAGGGTGATGAGGTGTTCATGGGGTCATATTCGTATGTGAACAGCTAGGCCAAATTAGTCAGGGGTATATCTGTGTTCTAGTTGACTGATGGTGTAAAGTAGAGAGTAGGCGTAGTGATGTGATATGATGGTTGGCTTTAAAGCACCCAAATCCAGGCACATGAACATGATGGCACGGAACAGAGCAACACACGGACACATACAGACAGGGGCTAGAGTTATAGCGACAGGGGGGGGCGGATATATTGCGACAACATGAGGAACAGGAGGGAAGGGTACACAGTGATCCATCGATTCCATCCACTGTATCCATTCCATCCACTTTATCCACTCCATCCGCTCCATCCCCTCCATCCGCTCCATCCACTCTGTGCATTTCATCCATTCCGTCCACTCTGTCCATTCCATCCATTCCATTCACTCCATCCATCCATTCCATCCATCCACTCTATGCATTTCATCCATTCCATCCACTCTATGCATTTCATCCATTCCATCTACTCTATCCATTCCATCCACTCCATCCACTCCATCCATTCCATTCACTCCATCCACTGCATCCATTCCATCCACTCTATGTATTTCATCCATTCCATCCACTCTATCCATTCCATCTACTCCATCTACTCTATCCACTCCATCCACTCCATCCATTCCATCCACTCTAACCATTCTATCCATTCCATCCACTCTGTGCATTCCACTCATTCCGTCCACTCCATCCATTCCATCCACTCCATCCATCCATCCATTCATCCACTCCATCCACTCTATGTATTTCATCCACTCTATGTATTTCATCCACACCATCCACTCCATCCACTCTATTCATTCCATCCACTCTATCCATTCCAACCACTCTATCCATTCCATCCACTCATCCACTCCATCCATTCTATCCATTCCATCCACTCTATGTATTTCATCCACTCTATCCACTCCATCCACTCTATTCATTCCATCCACTCTATCCATTCCATCCACTCTATGTATTTCATCCACTCCATCCACTCTATCCATTCCATCCACTCGATCCCTTCCAACCACTCCATCAGACTCCATCCACTCCGTCCATTCCATCCATTACGTCCATTCCATCCACTCTGTCCATTCCATCCACTCTGTCCACTCCATCCACTCCATCCATTTCAACCATTCGATCTATTCCAACCATTCAAACTGTTCTTTGCACCCCATCCACTCAATCCAACTCATCCATTCCATCCACTCCACCCAGTTCATCCACTCCATCTATTCCATCTACTCCATCCACTTAATTGATTCACATCCATTTCCCCATCCCATCCATTCCATCTATTCTGTCCACTCCGCTCATTCAGTCCGTTCCGCCCACTACATTCTCTGTCAATTCCATGTACATATCTTCCAAGTATTCTGCAATGCATCCACGTCATCCATTCTTTCCACTTGCTCGACATGCATCCATCCACTCCATCCATCCATGACATCTATCCCTTCTATCCATCCGTCTTTTATCTATTGCGTCCATCCATTCCCACAAGCATCCATTCATAGATTCCATCATCCATCCACTCCAGTCACCAATCAACTTCATCCATCAATTCTATTGATTTCTTCTATTCTCTCTAGTTCATGCATCCACGCCATCCGTTCCATCCGCTTGCCCTATGTGTATCGATTCACATCATCCATGTCATCAGTCCCTACTATCCTTCCGTCTTTTATCTATTGTGTCCATCCATTCCGTCCAGTATTCATTCCATCGATCCCATCCATCCATCCATCCATCCATCCATCCATCCATCCATCCATCCACTACATCCGTCCATCAACTCCATCCATCAGATCTATTGATTTTGTCTATTCTCTCTAGTTCGTCTATTCTATTCACACAATATACATACCTTACATACATTCATTTCACATGCGTCTATCTGTTCCATTCATTCCATCCTCTCTATCCGTTCTCTCCGTCCGTTACTGCATACATGCATCAACAGCATTAATTCCATTCCATCCATTCATTTTGTCGGTCTGTTCCTCCATCATTCCAGCCACATATTTCCTTGATCCATTCCCCTTCATCCAGTCCATCGATACTTCCTAACCTGTGGGTGGGAACAGAGGTCATTGGGCACAAGGTAGAGAGTCTCATTGTGTATTTGGTCATTGGGTCATTGGGAGTTCAGACATATCTTTAGGGTTGTTGTTGGTGTAATGGAAAGAGCCATGTTTTTAGTAATTTGCGGAACGTCATATAGTCTTGGGTGTGTCGGATGTGAGGTGGAAGCCAGTTCCACAGTCGGTGCCAATGCTGAGGAAGAGGATCCTCCGATCCTGATGGAGTTGGTGGCTGGGATCACTAAAAGGAGAGCAGAGCTTGATCTTAGGGTGCCCGGTGGCAGGTAAGTCGGTATGCTGGGACTCCAAGATAAAGGGAATTTGCATAGTCAAGTCTCGACATTACAATAGACATAACAGCAGCAAGTATGTTCGGGGAGGAGAGGTAGGGAAAAATGCACCTGAGAATTTTGAGCTGGTAGTGACAGGATTTAGATACGTTGTTGATCTGTCGGGAGAGAGTTAGGTCGAGTCCATAGTGCATCCAAGGTTTTCTACTGAGACGGAGGGGGTGGGTAGTTGGCCCATGGAAGGGGGCCAAGGGAGTGGACAATGGAGAAGCTCAGTGTTGCCGCACACCAGGATTTTGGTTGTAGACGGGTTTAGGAGGAGGTGTCATCCAACGATCGATATCTAGGAAGCAGGCTGCGAGGTCGGGCTGAGAGTTGGAGTTGTGGAGTTTAAGGATGATTTGGGTATTGTCAGCGTAGTTGTAACACAGGATATTGTGTAGGCGGATGATTCCAGGGAGGGTAGACATATAGAGGTTGAATAGGAGAGCTGATAGACTGATAGACTGATAGAAAAGCGCCTTGCGGTACGCCAGTATTAACTGGGCAAGCAGCCAAGTCAAAAGGGGAGATGAGGGTTATGTGTTTCCTGTTGCTGAGGAAGGAGACAATCCATTTGAGAGCGGTTCCACAGATTCCTAGCGAGTGGAGGCGGTCAAGGAGGATTGAATGGTTGATAGTGTTGAAGTCTGCAGTGATCTTAAGATCAGCCCAGATTGAGGTCAGAGTGGTTTTGGTTCCATGTTGTGGTCTGAAGCTTGATTGGGCGGGGTCAAGGAGGTTGTTAGTTTCGACAAAGGCGTTTAGTTGGGAGTATGCAGTTTGGTCAATGAGTTTTGCAAGGAATCTGGTGTTCGAGATGGGACGGTAGCTTTTGGGGCCGAGGGGGTCAAGGGATGGTTTTTTAAGAAGAAGCTTGACATGTGCAATTTTTTTTTTTTTTTTTTTTAAACTTTATTTAACAATTATGGTGGTACACTTAACTTCACAACATGACATTCCATAACTTTACACATTACACTTATCCAATTTCGGGACTCGATTCCAGTTTAAGGCTTCTGCACACTCGGCACATTAACCGTACTCCCCGGGCTGCTTCCAACTGACCCCGATTCACACAGGTATACCCTAAATAGAGCCCATATGTCCTTGGGTTTGCATGGGCTTGGCAAGATCATTACGTATTGTTCCTCACACTCATTTACATAGGTCAATTCTTTAAGAAAGTGGTTTGCGCTCGGGGCGTTTGTACTTTTCCAGTGCTGTAGTATACATTTTTTCGCCACTGCGCATGCTACATTGAATAATCGCCTAACCACTTCTGAGGTCTTGCCAATGTCACCAAACAAATATTTCTGAGGTGCTAGGTCCGCCGGGATCTGTGTGATATCTTCTAGGGTGGAGGCCACTTCGCCCCAGAACTTGTGTATGAGGGGGCAACTCCAATACATGTGGAATGAGTCGGCCTGCTCGCCCCCACATTTCAGGCACCTGTCTGAGCCATCTCGCGTAAATCTTGCTACTTTCTGGGGGGTATAATGTAGCTTGTTTAACACCTTAAATTGGATCTGGCGGAGGCCTGCGTTGATGGAGACTTTTTTGGTTAGAGCACAGTACTTCCCCCATTTTTCGTCTGGGATCGTGAGCCCCAGGTCGGTCTCCCAAGTCGATCTAATCTTATTTGTTGTGGGTGTATGTACCTGCATTACTGCATATAGCCCCGAAACACTAACCCCTCCTCGGGTGGGCAGCCCAGCAAGGCATGGGTGTGTGAGTGGTTCCTCCGGAAACAGAGGCCATCTAGCTTTAAAAGACATTCGCATGCGATGGTATTGTAATATTTTCAGTGGATCCCTCCCCATCCCTACTTTAAATTCCTCCAAAGTTATAAACTTGCCATAAGGGTATATGTCCCGGAGTTTAAATTCCCCTTCTGGATCCCAGTTTGTACGGATACCCGGGTCATAGGACGGTGTTATACCGGGAAGTTCCAGAAGGGTGCTTCTGAGCAATAAGGAGCTGCAATCCCGAGCCTGCGGAAGAGTCTAGACCATGCGTGTACTGTGACACTAACCGGGTGGAATGGGCAGTCATCCTTATACTTCTTATTGAAGATTATGGACCGTATATTGGTGGGGAGAGCAGCGTGCTTTTCGATAACAACATGTGGTGATGTATCTAGCTCATCATACCAGTATTTGATAAATTGGGCCTGCGCCACTAGATAGTATAACTCAAAATCTGGTGCAGCTATTCCTCCTTTGTCATATGGCTCTACCATCTTTTCCCATTTCATTCTGGCTGTGCTCCCCCCCCAGACAAATTCCACCACCAAGGATCGAAGGGTCGCAAAGAACTGTGCCCCCGGCCACAACCGAATATTAGTAAATATATATAGCAGTTTCGGTAGTATTACCATTTTTAATATGGCCACTCGACCAATGAGTGAGATGGGGAGTCGTGTCCATAACTTGAGTTTGATAGATATGTTATTCAATAGCTGGTCGTGATTGTCAGCATAGAGAGAGGTCGCTCCCCCCGACACAACTATTCCTAGATATCTGATCCTGGTGGGAGATCATTGCAGACCATATGTGTTGATCGGACATCTCGTGGCGGGGGTTAAGGGGAATATCTCGGATTTAGACCTGTTGGTTCTATAACCCGAGTATTCAGCAAACTCATGTATCGTTTCGATCGCAGGGCCTAAATGTACATCTGGTTCTCGGATATATAGCAATGTATCATCTGCATATAGGGAAATTGAGTGGGTAAAGCCGGCCATTGTTATGCCCCTTTGTCCCTGGTGCTCCCTAATTGCTGCCGCGGCCGGTTCAATCGCGAGGGCGAACAATATAGGGGAAAAAGGACATCCCTGCCGCGTACCTCTACCCAGCCTAAACCAGTCAGACAGCACGCGGTTGGTCAGTACTCTGGCTCCTGGGTCCGAGTACAACAGACCGACACATCTCAGAAAGTACGGACCTATACCGAATTTCCTTAGTACTTTGAACAGGTAGAGCCATGACACCGAATCAAACGCCTTTTCAGCGTCAAGTGAAACAGCTACTGCCTGGGCTTCCGGTTTTATCTGGGCCATTATACCGAACAGCCTCCTAAGGTTAAGGGCCGTCGATCTAGTAGGGATAAAGCCGCATTGGTCGGGATGTATTAGTGTGGGCATGTGGGGAAGAAGTCTAGTGGCCAGGATTTTAGCAAATATTTTAGCATCACAGTTAAGCAGGGATAGGGGTCGATAAGAAGACATCTCATTGGATGGTCACCTGGGCTTCAACAATACTGTGATTATGGCTTCTCTCATTGATGGTGAAAGGGTGCCCACCTCCACAGCCTCCTCCCATACCGACAGTAACACCGGGGCTAGTTCCTCGCTAAGCTCCTTATATAATTCTGCAACTAGCCCGTCCGAGCCCGGTGCCTTACCGTTGGCCAATGATTTGATCGCATCGGCGATTTCCTCAGTGGTCAAGGGTTGGTCCAATGCCAGCCTGTATTCCATGGGCAGCGTTGGGAGGGTGATGCCGTGGAGGTACGCCTCCACCTCTTCAGGTGATTTCGAGTCGTGATTGGTATAAAGATTTGAGTAGTACCGAGTAAACTCTCTATTAATCCCTTCTTCGCTAGTGACCACTGAACCATCCTCCATCAATATGTTGGAAATCGGTGTGTGTTGCCTCTCGGCTTTCAGTAAGTTGGCGAGGGTGCGCCCTGCTCTGTTGCCCTCCCAGTATCTGCGTGCCCTATGAGGGGTTGACATATACAGTAGTTCTCTGGTAGCTAGTTTGTTAAATTCTAACAAGTTTCGATTGATATCTGAGAGGGTCTCATTGTCATGTTTGTCAGTGTATCTAGCCTCCAGGTTCCCCAGGCATTTCTCCACCTCCTCCAGCTCTATCCGAATTGCCCTTAGCATCCCTGTGGACTTAGAAAGCAGTATACCCCTCACCCAAACCTTAAAGGCCTCCCAAAGGGTATGATGGCTATTCACTGAACCCTTGTTGATGTCGAGGAAATGTCCTACCTCTATATGTAATGACTCCGCTCCCTCCGGGTCAGTAAGGATATCTGATGGCATCCTCCATCTTCTGGCTGGGGGTTTTACGCTTCCTAGTATGATCGTCATCATTACAGGGGAGTGGTCCGAAAATGTGCGGGGAAGTATTTCACAGTTGTCTAGCTGGTGTGAGAGGTCCGAAGAAATCAACCAATAGTCTATTCTGGACTCGGTGTAATGCACTGATGAATAAAATGTGTATTGTCTCCTATGTGAATTGTGGGGAGTGACAAACTTATGGACTGGAAAGGCGCTGGTTGGATTTGATAGTCCAGTACCTGTTTGTAGGCAGTTTACACACAAAATATAGACGATCCAGGTTGTTGATTGGTCAAAAACGAGTTATTTTAAGGTTTTTATTCCTTGTTGTAATCAGCAGCAATGAAAGACATCCTTGTATGTAAATATACTAGTCATAGCATGATGATATGTTACACAGCCGACGCGCGTTTCAACCTTAGTCTTTTTCAAGGCCAATTGAGTTATTTGGTGAGCTTCAAGGTTTAATGGGCTGGTCCTACCCATGTATGGGTGCCAGATGGCTGCATAGCCGTTCTGTGGCCGGGTCGGCAAGTACGTTGCTCACGGTTGTGGAGTCGATGATCACCTCCTGTCTCCTATGTGGATGTATTATTCTCCAAGAGTCGACCAGTGCCATTTGTGACAAAATTTGTGACAACATCTCTGCCGCCCTAGAGGGTGTTCGATGCTTTGTGCTGGAACGATCTAACGTAACATCAAGGATAGTGTTAAAATCCCCCCCCCCACAAAATTTGTTCAAGTCCCGTGTATCCTATCTCATGTACCACATTCACATAGAAATCGGGATCGTCCAAATTCGGCCCATATGTGTTTACCAGCACCACCTCCCTTCCCGCTATACTCCCCCATACTATGACGAATCGTCCCTGGATATCCACTTTGCTTTTTCCGTATCAAAAGCCAACAGAGGGGTGTATAAGGGTCAGCACCCCCCTCGCCTGTGTAGAGTATTCTGTATAGTATCGATTGTGCCCCCAGTTCTTCAAAAAAGCCGTGTTTACTTTGCGGAGTGCATGAGTCTCTTGCAGCATGACCACCTGCGGGCAATGCCTAGTAACGTAGGCCCCCAGCTTTCTAGACTTAGCTTGATTGTTCAGCCCCCTAACGTTCCATGTGAGGAGTCTAAACTTCAGTCCCTTATCTTTTACTCCGGCACGTGCCATAGCTGTGTGTTGATCTTATCATTCTTGTTCCGGTTTTTTCCGGGCGATTGTCATGTGCAGAGTTGTGACCACCACTTTTAACTCGTAACACCCTTCCAACTGGGCTCACCAGATCCCATCCCCCTAAATGCTTCCCATAGATCCCAACAGAACATATTTTATCACAACTTCTTGAATCCCTCCCCACATCATCTACCCCAACCTGACGATGTTGCCCAATAACACTCGGGATTTCCCCGATGGGCATACCCCTGAAATAAACTTGGAACTTTCCTGAGGGTAGCTGCTGTCGCCATCCGGCCACCTTGTCGGGGGCTCACGGCTCGGACCTACATGAAGTTTGTGTCCAGGTCGTTCTCTGTATTGATTCACGTTTCCCCGTGGCATGATTTAGGCGGCACAAGTCCTTCAGTCTGCCGCATCCGGTCCCTCCACTCCCGGCTGGTTCCCAGCGTTTCTATCGTGTGTCCTGTCCCTGGGAGGTAGAGGGATGGAGGCCTCCACGTATGCCATGGCCTCATTGGGGCTTTCAAAGAAATGGGCCCTGCCTCCATGTTGGATTCTGATCTTCGCGGGAAAGATCAGGGCATAAGGCACCCTCCGCATCCGAAGTTGTCTTTTCACCGGCTCATAGGATCTGCGTTGTGCCTGTACCCCAGCAGAAAAGTCGGGGTAAATGTGGATTTTATTGTGTTCGAAGTGTAACGTGCCTTTCTCCCTGGAGAGCCGGAGGATTGCATCTCTGTCTCGATAATTGAGGATGCGTGCTATGATGGTACGAGGCGGTGCCCCAGGCTTCGGTGGTGGTGCCAGGATGCGGTGGGCCCTCTCAACCAGGAAATGTTCCGAAAGAGATTCAGAACCAAGGACGTCTTTCAAAAGGTGTTCCACCTGCCGCTCCATGTCTCCCCTGCCGGAGGTCTCTGCGACCCCAACAATCCGTATGTTGTTTCTGCGGGATCTGGATTCCAGATCCTCGCATTTGCTCTGGGTTTTCCGCAGTTCAACCTGTAGCTGGGCTATATCTCGGCCGTGCTGGGATATTGTATCTTCACTGGCACTGATCCTATTCTCCGTGTCCGTTATTCGTGAGCTCTCCTTCTCCACTCTGGCCTTCAAGGAGCCGATCGTTGCCACTATATCGTCCAGCTTGACGTTTACAGCCATGAACCCGTTCTGGACCAGTGTCGCCAAGCGTTCCAGGGGGTCGTCTTCCTGCCTGTCCGGGGGCTGATGAGATCCACCAGGCGCACCACATGATTGAGAGTTAGCAAAGGAATCCATAGGGCCAACCTTTTTGCCTCCTGCACCCTTTTTTTCAGTGCGGCCCATATAGGATGATGAAGTGGGTCGAATCCTCCCACGTAATATGTCGTTGACTCGGACCCAGACAGTATGGGGGATCTATGTCTCGTGTATCCACCCTTGGTCCGGGTATCTATCCCCTTTCGCTTGTTCTGCCCGTTACAGCCACTCGGGGAATCCAATACACGTGGGTACTCAGCCGGCTGCCTCGCCGACGCACCCGGGCTTACGTTGTGCACCCCACGGGGAGTTAATGGAACCCAGAATAGTCCTCCACGTTGTGCCTACGCAGCGTGGGTCCTGTCGTATTTGTTGAGCCGCGTGTTATGCTTGTAAGGAATGGGGTGGGGCAGGGAGTCCCACTCACTTGTGCCGCCGGCCGGCGGTGATTTCTACCGCGCCTTACCAAGGCGCCCCGCTCGGGTCGGGTCCAGTTCCACAGGAGGGCGGCCGGGTCCGGGGCCACGTACAGCAGCGGGGCTCTCAGCGAGACCGGGTCATCGATGGCTTCCGGGAGGCTCCGTGAGTCTCAGCTCGTCGTCGCGCCCCTCCCCCACTGCGGCCCGCTCCTCCTGCGGCCTCTAGTGAGTCTGCCACGGAGCCGTCGTGCGGCGTCGCTGTCTCTCCCCTTTCGGTGTTTCTTCCGACCAGGATTTCTCGGCAGTGCAACTGCGGTTTTGTCCGATTTTTGGAGGGTGTGCGTAGGAGACCCCCCGCCACAGGATTCTACTCCTCCAAAGTCTGTAGAACGGTTCAGGAAGGATATTTAGCCATAGGATTTTCTGGCCGAGCCGGAGCTCTCCCTTCAGGCGGCCATTTTCTGTGCGCGCAAGCCACGCCCCGTGAATGGACGACATGTGCAATTTTGAATGCATCGGGAAAGATTCCAGAGCTGAGGGAGTAATTTAGGATGGTTCTTGCAAGCTCTCCTGTGCAAGTGGATGAGAACATTTCTTGAAGGACTGAGGCAGGGCAGTGGTCCAGGGGGGAACCAGAGGGTTTGCGAGCAGATATAAGGTTGAGAAATTCTTCTCTGGAGATTGGTTTGAAGGACTCAAAGGTGGGTGGGGAGGGGGTTGCGGCGCTGGACAGGGACCAGGGGGTGATTACTGGATTGGACAGTATTTCGGGCGGGGGGAGGAGGGGCAGTTGTTTGTTAAGTTAAGTCATTCTGTCGAGGGCAGTGGCGTAGGAGTGGAGGGAGAGAGAGTCGCAGAGCAATTGTGATGGGGTAGAATGGGTAGAGGTACAAGCGGGTTTGACCAATTCAGATATGATTCTATGGAGTTCTTTGCTGCAGTTTCCACAGTTGAGAATCCTATTGTTGTAGTGGGCTTTTTTGGCTTTCTGGATTTCTGCCTTGTAGTTGCGACGGTGCAAGGCGAAGGTGGATCTTCTGAGACTGGCCCTCATTACGACCCTTGCGGAAATCGACCGACCGGACCGCCATAGCGTAAATAGCGTTTCCGCCATTGCACGACGGAGCAAAGTGCGGCTCATTCCGACCCATCGGGCACGAGCACCACGCCATGGCGGAAGTGCAAAGTCCGCGATGGCGGAAATGACCCCAAAACGGCCCACACCGCCGCCGTACGGCACCCTAGGTGCAATTCCGCCACCCATCTTAGCGGTCACCGCAATGAGCGGCAACCGGAAAGTACGGTGACCGGAAATATACGGAAACGGAAGTAAAAACATGGTCCCGGAACGGGAAACATCACGCCGTACACCTATAAAAACACTATTTCCACACAACCATTAAAAACACTACCCTGAGACACATCCCAACCCGTCAGCCACCCTAGTGAAACCAAGAACAATGGGAAAAGTAGCGAAGAAAGCGTGCGACCGCAAGCGGCAGGTCCACTTCTCCCGTGAGGAAATCACCGTGCTCACAGAGACCCTCCAGGAGAATGCTGCCGCCGTCTTCTCCACGCAAATGACCAGGAGGCACTTGCAAACAAGAAGGCCATATGGGCCCTGGTGGCACAGCGGGTAAGTGCGGTGGGGACCGCACCCCGCAACCCACAGCAATGCAGAAAGCGATGGGACGACCTGCGGATCCGCATCCGTAGCATACTTTCTGCCAACCGCAACATTGCCACAGCTACCGGTGGGGGATCGGAATCACCCATCAAGTTGACCCCCTGGGAAGAAATCTGTGCCTCCACCATTGGAATGGAGAGTATAGAGGGAGTCGGAGGGATGGAGAAAGGAGTGCAGACAACCGAAGAATCAGGTAGGTGCCCCAAATAAAACAATGCCATAACCACAATGTCCAATCATGTGAAGTACCATGTGTCCACATAGTGCAACAGTAACACACGTCCAGGAGAACGGCCACATGCATAGGCCTGATAGCACACTTTAAAAGTCACATTAAATACATAAATAATTAAAAATCCTAAAAGCACCCTCTACACGTGCAGCAGGCACACCCTAACTGCAGGCTGCAAAACAACTGCACCCTCACTCCACACACAAATGAAACCACCTCCAAGGCCCCAACCCAAATCACCCTCAGGTACCACCCCAATGCATGTGATACATTGCCATTCCAATTTCCACAGACCCATTAATAACGCTCGCCCTCCTTTACTCCACCACAGGGTCCGATTCAAACGACGAGCTCCAGGACACCCCTACCAGCACACCTGCAAAGAGGGCCAAGACCAACGGCCAAAGACCCTCCACCTCAGCTGCACGCATCAAGACACGGCAGCAGCACAAATCGAGTGGCAGCACACAGGAGGGAACTCCAACAGGCACCCCAGCAGCCAGCATGCCCACAACAGCACCACCACAGGTCCCCCCAATGGATGCCACAGTAGGCACTGCTTCTGGTGGCAGCAGCACCATAGGTGACACTGCATTAATGGCAGCATGCTCCGACACAGAAAACGGGGATGTCGAAGTTAGATCCATCCATGACCTGTCTCAATCCCCCTGTCTGTTTCATCCCGTACACCATGAGGATACCACGCAGGGGCACCCACAAGACGACGACTGGCCATCCCCCACAAGCCCTGTGGCAAGGCAACATGAGGTGAGCAGCCCCTCTGTGACACCACCGCAAATGGCCATGGCACAGCAGAGGCAACAGTCCCTCGACCAGGTGATTGTGCAACAGCAGCAACTGGCCACGCTCCTCAAGGACCATGCTGATGAATGTGGGGGTACTAAGGCAGCCATAGAAACATCAACTGAGACACTTAGGGCAGAAATGGAGAGAAGTACAGAGACACTAAGGGCACAAATGGAGAGAAGCACCGAGAGCCTGAGGGGGGAACTGCATGCGACGTCCAAAGACGTATGTGCTGAACTTGCCGCTGTGCGCCGTGTGCTCACTGAGCTCTCACAAACCCTTAGGGACATGCATGGACGTGAGCAGGCAGAGACATCATCCGTTGCAAGTTCCGTCCAGGGCAGCCCCCAACGTAGATCTGGGAGGAACCTGCGCTCCACAGGCAGGGGTGCCCCTGATACCCGGAGAGGGGGCTTGCAATAGCGACTGCCCACTGACAATGAGCATCTTTGGACACTGGTGTTCGGGGGGGAGGTAGGAGGGTGGAGGGGGTGTGTTGGGCTTACTTGGGTGGCGGGTCGATAGGGTGTTTAACATGATATCACATATGCCATGAACAATGCACGATCATACAATGAGATGCGTGGACATTGATCTTTGTGTACGAGGCCATTATAGGCGTACAGTCCATATAGTGCATGTTCCAGACACACACAGTGCCACAAGTCCCGTATCCATGTATCAGCCACCAGGCGTGAGTGCTAGAAGCATGCATCTATGATATGCTGACGAATGTCACGGCCCTCCTGTGCCTCGCAGACTCCTTGAGGTGCTGTCACATCCCCACCCTCATCATGACCATCTTCAGGTGCTTGCAGTTCTGCGTCAGGGGGCATGGGCACATTTCTACGTACGCACATGTTGTGTAGCATGACACATGCCATGACCATCTTTGCAACCTTCTCATGGCGGTACAGGAGTGCCCCGCCAGACCTGCTGAGGCAGCGGAAACGAGTCTTCAGTAGGCCGAATGCCTGTTCAATGACTACACGGGTACGTGAGTGGGCATGGTTGTAGTCCTCCTCATGCTGGTCCCGTGGGTTGCGGACTGGTGTAAGGAGCCATCTCTTCAGTGGATACCCGGCATCACCTGTATGTGGACAATGAAGGTATTTTGAGAAATGCCATTGCTACGTACGCACCCCCCCCCCTTCCTGCCAGGTCATTGCCGCATCACATACCCCACACTATCATGCTTGAAATGAGACTCACCGAGTAGCCAGGATCTGTTCCCTGCGTGTCGCTACATGTAGCGTGGTATAGTAGAGTTCCTCAAGACCATAGAATCATGGGTTGATCCTGGGAATTGGGCACAACAATGTGTAATGATCCTGTTGGAGTCACACACCATTTGTACATTCAGGGAATGAAATTGTTTTTGGTTGCGGTACTGGGCCTCCATGGCATGTGGGACAACCAATTCCACATGGGTGCAGTCGATGGCACCAATGCAACCCGGTATGCCGCCAAGTGCATGGAATCCCACTTTTGCGTTCGTAATTTCCTGCTCCGAGCGTGGTAGAGAGATGTAGTCGTCTGCGTGCAGCAGGAGGGCATCGAGCACTTGCAATAGTGTCCGTGAGAACAGTGGCTGTGAAATGCCATGCAACTGTCCGACTGTGTGCTGGTAGGTCCCTGTGGCCAGGAAGTGGAGTACAGACACCACCTTCAGTAGGGGTGGGATGGCGGTTGGGCTATCTATCATGCTGATAAGGTCAGCCTGTGTCATGTCCACAATGGCGGTTATGGTGTCCCGGTCCAAACGGTAGAGGGTGTGGATCTGCTCATCAGTGAGGTTGAACGGCTGTGCTCGGAGGCGTGGGATAGCGGGCTGCCTGCGTGGTGGTAGTGGCTGTGCTGGCGGCCCTTGCTGGCCCTGCCTTGCCCTCCTCCTCCTCCTCCTCCTGCGTCTCCTCCGTGCGGCCGGTTGTAGTTGGTGTTCGTCTTCTTCTTGAAGTTGGAGTACTTGCAGTGCTATCAGGTCCCCCAGGGCCAACATGGCTAGTCCTGCCGGTAGCATTTCGGAGTGGGTGTGGTTGTGGGAGGGGGTTGGGTGTGCAATTAATGTGTTTCCAGGCTGTATGGCCTCCACCTGTGGTGATTCATTCCACCTGTGCAAGCTGCTCTCCCCTTTGGGCGAGCACGTCCCGCACACAACGCTGCAATTCGACGAATGGCATCTAGCCATTACAATCATGTATTTGTACCCGATGGCAGTGTAGCATTGGTTGATATGTTCATTCTGCTTTGGTCCCATTGTTTCACATACTATCTTTGCAGTCGCGAACAGACTTGTGAAGGGTCAGTGGAACGTAGTACTCGAGTAACGGTGGACCCTCATGCAACACTGCACCGAGGTTCACCGACGGGCGGGGCGTCCCATTTGTGAGTGAAGGCAGTTGCCATTTTCACACACAGCCGCACTAGATGGATTAATTTGTGATTTCAAGCGGCCACAGATGCCTTTTCGACGTGATGTTGCAAATGAGGAATTCGAAGGACGGCGCTTTCGGTTTTCAGCTAGCGGCGAGGAGATGCCCACAGGTCTGACTGCGAATATAACGTTCTATTGTTCAATGTCCTTGGGACAGGGGCCATGGCGAGGATGCAATGATTGATATGAATAGTATGGGATGCGCAATAGCGAAGTGGGCGATAAGGCCGGACGTTCCCAATTACATGTTGCTTCACAACACTGGAATTACGGGCTGGGGGAACAGTGGATTTTGCAGGCTGCATTACGCACAGACTCAATGGAAGTTTCACATGTCATGTGAGTATGGAAGCAGGCGTTTGTGATAGTGTTTTCACCTCGATATAGATAGTTATGATTCGCTAGTGGTTTTTGGTTGGTGATGATCCTTTGGAGTGGGCTAGCATGCATATGGCTGTGGATTTGGTGTGATCATTGAAGTGAGTTATTCAAATGTAGTTCTGATGGCCATTCTATTCTTTTTCATTTCGTTTGGGTGACAGGTATCTCCTCCCCTTTTGCCACTGCCATCTGTATGCCACTCCTGCAGATGGATTTTACTCCCGACACCTGCTGCTTCGTGTTAATCAGTGGAGCAGCATTACGATCTTATGGGACGATCGCCAATGGGCCACATGCCCTTACGCAGTACTAGTGGCTAGGAGCAACATTTCGGCCTTTCAGCTGGACTAGTGCCTCCCTATTGGGACGGCCCTGCGGGTCGAGGCGCTTCCATGTTGCCTTTTCGTACGAGAATGTAGCCCCTGTGTGCCATGAGGGTACAGGGCGTCACACAAGAAGTAGCTGGTCATTTATTGTGGATGCAGGCCACAATGGTGAAATGTATTTTGGAGTTCATGGCCTGATGGCTGTATGGGCTTGGTGAATTTGTTGTGCATTAAATTCCTATTCTGATATGAACCGTGTAGCGTTCTTCTTTGCAGGTGATGTGTCATATTCCTATTTGGGGAGCGATGTATTGTGAGGAGATCTGCATTGGGTTCCAGCTTCGGAGTATAGTTGCGTGGTACTGTGCTGGGCGCGTTTGCCTACGAAGCCCAGTGAGGTCAGGGATGTGGGCTGCCAATGTGACTGTTTTGGTGATGTGATGCTCAGGGGTGGGGGAATGGCTTTTGTGTAACAGATGCCGGTCAGCCAGTTGGATTGGTGGTATGATGTGATTATCAGAATATGGCTGGTCACAGGTGCCTGTGTTTGCGTGCGTTTCTTGGAGGGAGACTGAGGTCATGTCCATTTGTGTGGCTTCTGTATTCGTGCCATCTGTGCCCTGCAGCTTCCATTGGCCCCTCTTGAGATTCATTTGTTCGTTGGCAGGCATGGATGACTTGTACATTTCACTGGTTGCATTGTGTGGCTTCATTGCACCTACGGGGAGTTGTACAATGTGGCCAGGGAGCGGTGTACAGGCACTCAGTAGGGCCGTTTACGGTTGGTTCGCGATGCCGTACTTCTCACCATGGCGGAATGGTACTTTCCGCCGTGCTTGATGGCGTTAGGTGCATGTCCGCTGGGGTCAGAATTCGCGTACCGTTGCGCCATGGTGGTAATTGCGGCTTGGCATGGCGCGCGCGCGCGTACTTGGTGCAGTTAGCGTTGGCGTTCACTGCGGTGTCGCTAATGGCATCGTACTTTGCGGTGACGGGTCATAATCGCACCGAGCGCTATTCGATGGCGGTATTGCATTTCCGCCATCGTTTTTCGATTTCCGCCAGGGTCGTAATGAGGGCCACTGTCTTTTTCCGCTCGCCATTTGCGTTCCAAGGATTTATTTAGTTGTTTGGCCTTCCTCAGTTCAAGAGTAAACCATTTGGGAAATGGTCCAAGGCGTGAGGAGGCAGGGCAAGTGTGGGTGAGCGGAATTAGTGAGTCATTGAGCCATGAGTCGAAGGAGTCAATGGTTAAAGATCCATCAGGTGGGGCGTGTTGTGGGGGGTTTGAGAAGCAGCGCTTCGGCTAGGTCAAGTAAGATCTTTAGTTTTTTCCAGCATTTGCGGTGAAGGGGGGCGGCAGGTTGGGGTGTGGGGGCAGGGGCAGGGGAGAGGATGGGGAATGGGACGACAAAATGGTTGGACCAGTTGAGTGGTAAGGGGGAGGGCTAGATGTAACAGGTCATGGGCGCTGAAGATAGCATCTAGGGTGTGCCCTTTAGAATGAGTTGGACCGTTCATGTGAAGGGACAGGTTGAGCACATTAAGACTGTCTACCAGTGAGTGGCTCATGGGGTTATTGGGGATGTCCAACCAGATATTGAAGTCTCCTACGAGAGTCAGGGAGGGGTGATTTACTTGAATGGTGGCTACAGAGTCACAGAGGTTGGTTGTGAAATGTCTGTCGTAACCAGGGGGTCTGTAAATGATTAGGAAGCTGTGGGAGAAGTTCGGAGGTAGAGAGAGTTTAATAAGGAGGGATTCTCATGATGGAATGCATGACTGAGAATCTATGAGTGAGACGGAGAAGTGAGATTTGGTGGCTGGGAAGAGTAAGCGTGCGGAGGAGGATATGGGAGGGGTGTGGGTAGAGATTAGGGGGCGCAAGCGAGTGGGGGGATGGACATTGGTTGAGGGGACCTTGGGGGGAGAGTCTGGAGGGATTGGGGTAGTCCGGTGTGCAGGGTGAGAAGTCAAGAGAGAGGGGGTGTAAGCAGGGCGAGGGCAAGGGTGAGTGTAGCAGGGATGAGGAGGGAGAGATTGGGTGTATGGGTAGAAATGGTGAGGAGTAGGCAGTCATGGAGGCGGACCAGGATTGTTTTCTACATTTCATGAGTTTCTGTGCAGTGGGGGTGTGAGAGATGGTGGGCGGGTCGGAGGGCAAAGGAGATGCTGCTATTGTTCTTGCTAGGGCGAGACAAGCTGTTTTTAGTGAGGGGAAGGGATATGGTGGGGGGAGGTTGTTGGCAGGTGTTGAGGAGAGGTTTAGGAGGGGGTGAGAGGGCGGGGGGGTTGTGGGTGGCAGGCTGCACAATTATGAGATTGGATATGGAATAGGGGCTCTGAGGTATGGGGGATAAGGGGTAAGGAGGGGTGAGATGATTGCGGATGGGTGGGAGGTCGGGATTGAGGGAGGAGAGGGTTTGGGGTATTTGGCGCACCAGCAGGCTCCCTTGGTTTGGGAGTTGGATTGGGGGCGAGGTGACATGGCGAGGGGTATTAGGAGTTTTCAATAGCGCTCAGAGCGAGGGTGGGGGGTGATGAATTTGGGTTGGAATGGGGGGGCTGGATGGGTTTCAGGGGAGGGAGGTGGTTGGCTCACCAGAGTGTAGCTCTGATTTTTGAGTTTGATATGGGGTGGGGTGTCATCTTGTGTTGTATTGGGGAGTTCTCGGAAGTGGTCAGAGGAAGGGTTGGGAGCGATGAATTTGGGTGGGAAGGGGCGGGGAGCATGGGTTTCTGAGGAGGGAGGTGGTTGGAGTGCCAGAGTGCGGCTCTGATTTTAGGGTTCGTTGTGGGGTGGTGATGGGGGATTGTGCGAGTGGCGGTATGCTGAAGTGAGGTGGATGAGGGGATTTCTACGGGTGTACTCAGGGAAGGATTGGTTGTGGGGCTCGTGAAGGCTGTGGGAGCTAGTGTGTGGGTGGTGAGCCGTGAGGGATGAGTGAGGACGGGAGGGAGGGAGCGCTGGGTTCTAGGAATATGGGCGGGTGTAGGAGGTGGATATTTGCGAGATGGGGTCGCCATCTAGATGTGAATTTTCAGTCCGCTAACTGGATTTGAGATGTGCTAAGAGCATGGAATGCAACATAGAATCTCTTGGCACAATGTCTAGATGTGACAATCTTAAGCAGCAGAGCACAGCACAGTACATTTTTGGCGTACTATCTAGATGTGAGGCAGTCTTAAAAGGTGCAGTACAGCACAGTAATATTTGTGTGCGCTCTCTAGAAGTAACACAGTCAGAAGAGGATGGGTACAACACAGTAAACGGAATGCAACACAGAGTCTCTTGGCACAATGTCTAGATGTGACAGTCTTAAGTGGCAGAGCACAACACAGTACATTTTCGACGTACTATCTAGATGTGAGGTCGCCTTAAGAGGCGGAGTACAGCACAGTTGTAACGCTCACCTGGTATCCACGGGGACGTCACACAGCCTGTTCTGACCTCTTACGACCTCGAACCCTTCCCTGGAGTCTACTCGAATGGAGACTTGGCCTTGTTTTCTTGGAAAGTGTGCTCTCCATCCTGCTTTCAGCGCAGGGGCGTGTTGATTGATGCAGGCTCATTGCTGCCTAGTTACTTCACTGGCAAGAGTCCGACAGGTAAGTATAATGAGTCTTTTGAACAGTTCTCTAACTTTTTTCCTTTCCTTCCTTAGATGATGGCCGGCGTCCGGGGATGGCGACCTGCTGCTGAGATGAGTAGTGCTGAAGGTGAGCGAGAACGCGAGCGCGAGTAAGCGCGGTATGCAGCGCCTCTAGATGTTTCCACACTAACCTGGAGTGTCTTTTCCCTCTTGCAGATGGATGAGAAGTTCCGGAGACAGAGTTCCCCCAGAGCGGCTGGGATTCAGGTAAGTGTTTGAAGCTCGTACAGTCTTTAAAAATAAGCAAAGATTTGCTGAATGCTTACTAATGCCTTTTTTCTGTTCTTTTCCCTTTTCCTTCGGAATCGGCGTGCCGGGATGGGAATGACACTGCCGAAGATGCCCGCAGAAAAGAAGAAGCGATGAATGATGGGCAGAAGCGCCGCAAGGTAAGGGTGTTCCTAACGGTGTTCTTGTTCTTGCAGGAGCTGAGCACAGAAGAAAGATGCAGGCCTACTGGAGACCGATCCGAACACGGTGAGTGTCACGCTGCAGGTGCAGAAAACACAAAGCATGTTTCTCAGCCTGGGCGTGGCTTAAATAGTCTCTGGGTATCCCAGGTGTCTCTGGACTGAACCACACCCAAAAGACTAGACTGCACATGCAGTTCTGGGAACCGAAATATGTGGGGGCATCCATCTTGTCCCCATCAAAGCACTACAAGTCCAATCCCCAATGTTATCCTATGGGAGTGAGTGAGTCTGGTGCCACAAGCGCCAAGTCTGACTCCAAGTGGGTCTTTGGAGGGATGGAGAGGCCCTTGAGGGCCATGTAGGTGATCGTGGCCTGGCTCCAGCCTGATATCTTGGAGGGCTGGGGACATGAGGGGCAGGAATCATGATAACAGTAATCTTTGTGCGCGCTATCTAGAAGTGACACAGTCTTAAGAGGATGGGTACAACACAGTAAACATTCAGGATACTATCTAGATGTGACAATCTTAAGAGGCAGTAATATTTGAATGTACTATCTAGATGTGACAATCCTAAGAGGCTGAGTACAACACAGTAAACTTTTCCTGGAAATCACCCTGGTTGTGATGGAACTGCAGTCCATACCGACATCCTCTGAGTGGCCTCCCTCTTCCTTGAAACCTGTGCTGCATGTTCCCCCACCCCATGAATTCCCGGCCGCGGGCGGCGATGCGTACTGTTGTTGTGGTTCTTCCTGTCCCCCTGCGCTTGTTAGTACTGTCCCTTCCAAGGCATACTTTGATAATTTCTTCTGCACTAATTTTGCTTCCTCTAGTTTCCTTTCCTCTTGCTTTTTCCTTATCTTCTCTTGCAACAATCTACAGTGGTGTACTATCGTTAGCTGTATTTCTGGCCAAGGCTTTGCTTCCGTGCTTGCTAATTTCTTAAGCTGCTTCTGTATCAGTGCTGGCAACCCCTGACAAAATATGTGGTAAAATAAAGCAACTGTTTTGTCCCACAGTAATCACATTTCAAGGTGCCAAAGCTTTTGAATCGCCTGAATATAATGTAAGGGGTCTTCGTCTTCCCCCATCTTGGGAGCTATAATCACACTAAGATCTGACGTGTCTTGGTATTGTGTTCTTAGAGCTTGCCATACGGCAGCTCAGCAGTTTGCAAACGGCGAACCATCATGTGCCGTGTCCTGAATAGACCCCGCCCTTTTCCATACATCATCAGCGGCATGCCGAGGATCCCCACTTGTAATCCCTTTTCGTCTCCCACTGCTAGGCTCAGTCCCGCTGTCATCCTTTCCATTTCATATATCCATTTCCATGTACCCGCGCTTAATGAAGGTAGCCTACATCTCTTTGTCAATGTGCTTCCATGTTATATACTGAGGTCTCCCCCATCCCTTTCCCAGTAGGGGTAGCTGTGTAAACCCCACCTCCCTGTTCGCTCCTCTAGTCAGCCTAATCTGTCTGTCAGTGTCCCTATTGTCCGCACATGGGTCTGCTGTTGCTCCTCTAGTCATTCGCACATCCCTGTCCAACTCCTCCGGGATCCTAGTGTTGGAACATGCTATAACCGTTTCCCCCTCCTTCGTCCTGGGCGGTCCCTAAGTCTCTACATACAACATTGATGACCTAGTATCTTGGATTTTCGCAGCAGTGGGAGTGATCCCCTCTACTAGGTACGGTCCTTCAAAACGGGGCTTATTCCAAGTGAGGACAAAACTCTTACCGAGAACTTTGTCCCCTGGATACAAACTAGGTGGCTTTATGCGTTTGATAGGATTGATCATTTGGCTGTTGTCTTCTTCAATCTTCTTCGACCCTTCCCTCTGATTTTTGATCTGTTGAGAAATAAAAGAAACACTAGCCGTCATATTTGTCAAATAATCATGCATCTCATCCCATAATGTTTTTGCTACACTATGTGCGTCAGTTTCTATTGGAGTGGGAGGAGCAAGGGGTACTCCCATGCGGCGTCCAGTCACCAACTCATGAGTAGTCAATTGGTGATCTGAGCCAGGCTGATTTCTCAGTGCGAATAGGGCAAGGGGTAGGCAATGTAGCCATCCCTTCTTCAAATTAATCTTTATCTTTGCACACCTCTCTTTAAGAAGTCTGTTCAAATGCTCACAAATACCATTCGCCTGTGGGTGATAAGCAGATGAAAACACATGCTTTGTGCCTAATACAAGAGTTATTTGTTCTAACCTTTTATTTGTTTTTATGAAATGTGGCCCTTTAACAGACTGCAGGACTTTGCATACACCCCATCTAAGAAACACCTCACGTATGAGAAATTTGGCAGCACATGTGGCATTGGGATGCATGCATGGACCTGCCTTGATCTATCGGGAAAAAGGACACACTACTACTAACATATATCTATAGCTATTGCATGTTTCCAACATATCTACATACAGATGCTGAAAAGGACCATTGGGACAGGGTATTGCTCCTCTCACTGTTCGTAAGGTATGCTCTGCTGTGAATTTCTGACAGACAATGCAATTCACAATAAAGTATGCAATGTGTTCTAATACATTTTCCAAAAACCAGTCTTCTGTGATCTCTGCAGCAAGATTCTCTTTGGTTGTATTTGCAGGATAGTGAAGCTGATGCAGTGCAACTCTCAATAATGCTAGTGGCATAACTGGCTTTCCAGTACTATCCTTTCTCCATATAGTCTCTGTGGGGGATAAACAACACCCCCTTCTTTTCCATAAATCCTGTTCTTCTTGCGGAGCTCATCCTTGCAGCTCCATTAACTGTACAATAGATAACATATAAAAGCCTTTCTTCATCATCATTTTTCTGACATTTGCTTAACACTTTTTACTTCAAAATTAGAAATATTTGGGAAATATGCTGCTCTTTTTGCTTCAAGTTCTGCGGCTTCGTTATCGGGGAAATCAGGTCTGCCCTCTTAGTTGGGGCTGTGCACTTCACCATGGCGATAGACAATGGGAGCTTTAGTACCTTAATAAGCTTGTCCAATAGCGGCGCATGTTGCACTGGTGTGCCGTCTGCGTGGAGGAAGCCCCTCCTTTTCCTGCGTGACAACCCTGCATGTACAGTTAGCATCAGATAGGCAGAGTCTGAGCACATTTTCACTTCCTCATCCTCATATCTTTGAAGTGCAGCGATAAGTGCCACTAATTCTGCAGCATGTACTGAACAATGTGAAGGCAATCTTGCACTTGTCACTACTTCGAATTCACCATTCTTTTTTAACTTCACTACTGCCAATCCCGTATTTCTTTCTCCTGACATTTGATAAATTTTCAAAGAACCATCAATGAATAGAATTCCCCCCAGAGCATTGCTTTAACGTGGGTAATATCATCATAAAACTCTGTATACTTTGTGCAATCATGTGCATAACCCGTTCTCTACTGGTTCTGCTATGAATGTTGCTGGATTCACTACTCAACAGCTAACAATTTTGATCGCTGGGTTTGAAATGATCACCTCATATCCTCATGCTCTTTGTGTAGTCAATGTGCTTTTAGGTTTCTCCAAAATGGTGAATAGGGAATGCTCTACGTATAACATCATTGTACCCCCATTGTAATACTTGCAGCTTTTTCAGTCCTGAGAGCAGTCGCAGCTAATGCCTGTTCGTAAAGGTAATTCCCTCTCATTACTGGGTCCACTTTATAAACCAATGGTTAATGGTTAATGTCCATGTCCTAATGTTGTCTTCTGCCTAAGGACTGCTGTCATTACCACTCTATTTGAATGTGAAAATAAATAAAACTCTTCTTTGTAGTCTGGAATCCCTAACATTGGGGCTGTACCAATCACACTTTTCAATTCTTCAAATCCTTCCGTAATCTCATCTGTCAACGTTATGTCACATTACGTACTTGTGCTTCTTTAAGTCCTTTCAAAAGTGGTCTAATATATGTACTATAATCAAAAATCCAGGCCCTACAATCATGCATAGGCCTAAAAATGGATGCATTGCCCTCACTGTCATAGGTCCTAGAGTTTTCATGATCGCTTTTGCTCTCTCAGGTGTCACCTTTCTCCCTTCTTGAGAGATTAGCTGTCCTATGTACAGGACCTCTTCCAGGCAACACTGTAGTTTCTCTTTATCCACTGCCAATACTGTCATTAACTGGACTGAATCTTCTCTGCATTTTTCTCCTGTCTCACTGCACACTAATATGTCACCTAGGTACTAACTTATCATACTCTGAAGTTGTATGTTGCCTAGGTCCATCAGAAGGACCCTATTAAAGATCGATGGGGACTCACAGTACCCCTGTGTTAATCTTGTATGTTTCCACCGCTGATTTCTATACAAAAAGGAAGTCAAATCTTGGAAGTCCTCATGAAGGGGAATTGAAAAGAAAGCATTTTTTTAAATCTACTACTGTAGAATATTTAGCTGTAGCTGGAATGTTACATAATATCGGAGCTGGATTCAGAACCAGGGGAAACTCTGCTTCGACATTATTGTTTAGGGGGTGTAGATCCTGAATAAATCTCCATGACCCCCATGTTTCTTTCCTAGGTACATAGCCATGTTACATGTGGAGTCTGATGGTACCAGTATTCCACGCGGTACTAAAGCAGAAATGGTTTCAAATATACCGTCATCTGCTTCTCTGGAAATGGGGTACTGTTTTGCTCATGGTAAAATTGCTCCTGGCCTAAGCTTTATTTTAACTGCGACTGTTCAGCTCAATAGACCCACATCATATGGACTGTTGTTCAATAAGATGCTTGGCACTTTTTCTAAATCTTCCTAAGAAAATTGTGGTTTCTTTCTTACCAATGCTATTCTCTGTGGTATTTCCCTATTCTAAACTTTTATCCAATAAGTGAGCCTTATGAAAAATACTAATTCATCATCTGCATTCTCATCTCTGAACAACTCTTCGTCTGTCAAGTCTGTTAGTCCATATCCTTCATCAAGAGCTATTACTGTTCTCTATGCTCGTCCTTCATCATCCGTCCCATGAACAACCACCCTTTTCTCTCTTTCAACTACTGCCTCTAGTTATATGGGAATAACATGTCCTTCCTCCTCATCCATGGGTATTTCTGGTCTAAACAAAAATTTGTCAGGTATCCTCAACTATTTACTTATCAATCCAGGAAGCTATGTCAACAAAATGTTTACTCCATACAAAAATACTTCTTGGTCTAGCGGAACTCCTCACAATGCTGTTTGGCCCATAATTGCTAGAATATATTCTCTTAAATTCATGTAATGTATACCTGGAGTGGAACATATTATCGACTTCTCAGTAAATTATATTATTAAGTTAAGTTGTCTCATTCAGTTATGTTCTAATATGTCAACTGGTGTCTGTCGAGAATACAATAATGGCAAAGACACGTCATGTTCTCCTAATGAAACTAGTAACTCATCAGTAAAAGGAAGCAAACTCCTAGCCCCAGAGAATCCCTGAGCATTCCTGGTGAAGCCAGAAATTGGATACTTTTCCCCCCAAACACAGGAAGGAGTCACTGCTGTGTCCACAAGAAACAAAAATGTCTTGCCTTCTATTGTTACCCTGACCCTTGGTTCCTCTTGGGGGTCTAGTGTCACTGATATTACTGAACATACCAACTCACTCTGTGGGTTGCCTTATTGTGGGTATAAATTCATCCCAGTACCCGTAAAATAATTTACTCCCACTACTGTCACACTCCCTATGCTGGGTGTAGGTGTTTGTGGGGCTTCTGTATTTGCATTCCATTGTGGTACTGTCTGTTGTGTCGGAGTATGATGTTGGGTCTGTACTTGTTGTTTTTGCATAGGTGCTTTCTGTGGTTGCCCTTGCGGTGACAGTGATTGCTGTGGAATCTGCTGTGTTTGCGGCACACTTGTCTGATACTGTGTGTGATCTTGGGCATAAAACTCTGGTGGTTCTGTAGTATATTGTGGAAAATAGCACATCCCCCCTCTTGGAGCGTGCTAGCTTTGCTGCATGCCCCCTCTACTTCTACACGTGCGGGCCATATGTCCGATTGTCCCACAATTCCAGCATTGCTGTAACTGTCCTCCATTAAATCCCCCTCCCACTTGATGGTTTTGAAATCTGCCTCCTTGTCCTCCTGGTCCATTCCCTCTGGCCAATAATTGTACCTGCCCTGATCTACTGGGTACCCTACATTGATTGGCTGTGTAGGCTGTGACTCTTGTGTAACTACTCCTTCACTGCTCGTCAGTACTGCTCCTTCTATAGCAAATTTACAAAACTTTTTCTGAACTAACTTTGCTTCCTCAAACTTCCTATTCTCGTTTTATCCCTTATTCTTCTCTTGTAACAATCAACAACGATGTACAATAGCCAACTGTATTTCTGGCCATGGCTTTGCTTCCATCCCTACCTGTTTTTTCATCTTCCTTTGCACTGTTTCGGGGAGTCCATGACATAAAATATGGTAAAATAATGCTACTGTTTTATCCCACGGTTCTCTCGTCTCAAGATACCAACGTTCTTGAACCTCCTGAATATAAGCAACAGGATTTTCGTTCTCACCCATTTTGCTTGTCATATTCGCACCCATGTCTGACGTGTCAGGATACTGTACTTTAAGTGCCCTCCATAAGTCTGCTCTACAATTATTAAAGGGTGCCCCATCATGTGTTGTGTTTTGTGCTGTCACACTTGCATATCCCGCTTGTCTCCAAATGTCAGCTCTCTCTGCTAGGATATCTGCTAGTAGGCCTTTTACATCACCCACTGCTTATGTCATTCCGGTTGTCATTCTTTCTAACTCATAAATCCACTTAACCGATTCTGTGGTCAAACTAGGTAGCTTACATTTTAAATTATCTTTATCCATCTGCGGCCACTGTATATAATGTGGTTTTCCTCCCTCTATAATAATGGGAATTGTGTAAATCCTGTGTAAATCCTGTTCTACAATCGTACCTTTGCTTCTTGTCTTTCAGCTGGAGCTAGTTTCGCCCGCTCATCTTCGTCCTGGCAATGACCTTAGTCTGCTTACATAAGGCAGGGACATTTACCCTGCACTATGCAACCGTCCTTGTGGTTGTTCAGGATAGGATATAGGTTCTGGTGTTTTTGATTCTGGTTCTCCTAAATCTGATCACTTTGCCCTTTTTCCTATGCCTGGATCTATCAAAGAGCCACATGCGCCCTCTTCCACGCTCTCTCATTTTCCCCTCCCTTTCTTAGTCTGACATGATTATACTCCAACTGATATGGCTGTTATCCTTTTCCTTGTCATCAAGGTCTAATCTGGTTAGGGACAGCGTTCTATACTTGTCAATCATTACATCATCCAATCCGTCTCTTGTTTCTCTCAGTGAAGATCCTTCGATACTCCCTCTGGTCTCACAGGCATCTTTTTTCCTCATTTGTCCATACGATTCCCCGATCCTTTTCCCTAAGCCTGCTGCCTCATGCTCATCAGCCCATGTCAGTACTCTAGGTATCTTGTGCAGCTCCCTGTAGGACTGTTGCGAGCTTCTCTCTTCTTCCCATTGTTCTCATTCTTCATTTGGTATTACACATCTGTTAACAATGTGATCTATTTTGTCCTCCCTTTGTCCCCTACTCCTTCTCATTTCCTTCTCCTGTTGCTCTTCCCTTCTTCTCATCTCCCTCTTCTCTTCTTCCTCGTTGTCTTCACTGCAACCTTCTTTCTTTCAATCTCTTTGTTTCTATTTACTCAGGATTCTTCTTTTCCTCATCTTTTCTCCCTCTCTCTTTTACCTGCTCTTCATACCTCCTTCTTTCTTCCATTCGTGTACTCTCTTTTCCCTTCTCATCTTTGTATTCCCTTTCTCGTTCCTTTTCTTTCTTCTCTTGCTTTAACTTTGTTGATACCATTTCCATATAATTGGAGTAATATTTGTCCTTCCATCCACTCATTCTGTACAATTGTCACTTCACTGGCTTTATCTTTCGCTCCTTTTTATCTCTTGGTATCTTCTTCTTTCTCTATTAGGTTGCCCCATCTCTCTTTACTTTCCTCGCTTTTACTATTTCTGGACATATATTAGAGTTCTTTAGTCTTACTTTCTTCTGTACTAGCTTTACTTTTATAAGCGGAGGATCCATAAATCGGATTAATATACCCTGCTGCTGCTTTTAACTCTTTTTGAGGATAGAATCCCTGTTTCTCAGTGGTTGCACTGTTGTCCTCAGAAAGAGAAAGAAGAGCCAAGGGCGCTTCACCCTCCCCTTCATGCTGATTAAGCATCCATCTCTTTTTTGGGTGGGTCTTCTCTCTCTCTCTGATACATTTTCCATAGCTCTAAAATAGGTTACCTTTTTGTAACTTCTTCCCTGTGTACACAGCATGTCAGTATGTTATGATGTGTTGTAATAGTGTTCTTGATAGGGAACCTTCTTTAGGCCAAGGCATGACAATGATGTCAGCCGTGCCTCTTACCCATTCAGCATGCTATTTCCTAATCCTATGTGTGTGCCTCGGTAATGTTTTGCACAGGTGTGGAAGAGGAGTGTCCTCCATGATGACAAGTTGTTTTTAACAATCACTACTTACCGGACCTTTTATTCTGCTATTACTTTAATTAATTATATCACAACAATCAATTTGGGCAAGCACCATCAATTGCCACCCATTTCCCAAAAACAATTCTGCAAACAATTTTCAAGCCTACACAATACTATTACTTTTGCTCCTCTGTTACAGTTCTATCAATCTTCACTGTCCTGCTGTTTTGTTATTGACAATCTAAGAATCTTATTTTGCTATATTCTTTCTCAACTGTCAACCTCCTATGATTGGCACCAATTGCTTGTTTTTAGGGTCTGATAAGCAGTCAAATTATTACTATTGTTCTATATTTTCAGTTTACAACCTATTTTATCACAACTACACTAACATATTCATAATCCCAACCAAACATGCACAACAAATCCTATGATTGTCTTTCTTTGCTTTCTCTAGTAAAAGTATCTCAATTTCCGCCGATTTTGCAGTGTGAAATGCATCCATAATATTGGCATAGCCTCAGGAATCCCTTAAAAATTCCCCACTTGTAGTGTGATGCGTTCGCTTCTATCTCCTTGAGATTAGGTCTCAAGGTATCTCTCTCTCTTAAACAAATCCTGTTACCGTTTCCCCACTATATATTTACACATGCATTACAATCCCTCCCCTTTTATTTGGCACTTTCGATGTTCTACTTGCATCCATTGCTCCGTCCTAGCCCTTCGATATTGACTCCTCCCCAATCGACCAGTTCGCCTCAGTCCGCAGGACACCAGTGGGGACTGGACAGGAATTTCTTCAAAGATGCACCTGCAGACCGTCCCACCTTACATGGGTGTTTTCTCTGCTCTCCACAGGAAACTCTGCGATCTTCTGGCTAATGGTGGAAGACGTCAGAAATACAAGAGTCTGGATCTGAACCATCTGCACCGCAACCAAAATGTAAAATAGCACCTGGAGCGTTCCAAGTGCCGAATGGGATTACCAAATAAATTATCTCAGGCCGAAAAAAACGGACAGACTCAAAGAATATGGCAAAATACTACTTTATTATCAGTTCAATAAAGTAATAAAGTAGGGAAACCTAGCGAACTAACAGATTGTAGCTCACACTCTCTCATCGTATTTCAATTATGCAAAAGGCTTTATACCTCGATGTACGCCAGCTATGACGCCATCCTACATGGCAAACAGATAGGTGGAGGGATTGGTTCAGGGAACATATATAGCTGTAGTTCATTTAAGTGTTAGTATCATCATTGACTGCCCCACATCTAGTAGGAACGCATTGACCAACCTCGAACTGTGTAAAATACTGATATTAGCATAACAACAGCAGCGGGTAGGCTTCTGCAACAATGTATGGTCTGCCACTACATAGGGCCACATGATTGGCACTGTCCCCCAGCCTTGGACATTCAGCTCTTTAGCAGCATGTAAGCAATGAAACCCAGGTGCAGGGGAACAATGTCAAACAACTGCCCTCCTTAGCTAATTAGCCTACCATCTCTCATCCGTTAGGCCCTAAACCGAGGTTTCTTCTCTGTAGTGGACCTTTTAGACTGTTCTCTTCCTAAGAACTGTAAAGGCAGGGAAGGTACATTGCTATCTTAATCTGGAGCTTTATGAATAGGCCTTGCCTTATGGTCTTGTACCAAGTGTAAGGAGTCCACGATTTTGTCAATTCTGTCCTTTTAGTGCCATTTGAATTAAATTATATTGGGTAGTATTGCTCTCTTCGGCCTCTGAAGACTTGGTTGCTCCGTCTTGCATGTGCTTTCTGCATCTTTGATTGTTCAAGGCTTGACACTCACAATTATTCACTACTTTACTTAATCTAAGAGAAATATGTCCTAAACACATGGCTTATCCTCTTCGACTCCTTTTCGAGCCTTGCAGGCTTCCTTGATTTTGAGCCAACCAAATATCCTTTGCTCTAACAGAAATCTGTATTCCAGCGCATGTCAGGTGTGCAGCCTTGGTCTTTCTCCTCAAAGCTTCTTGCTTACTATTATACGATGCTGACGTCCATTTTCTCAACATGGCTGCTTTCTCACGTTATATTTCCTACTTTAGCAAGCTTCTATGTTGCCTTATCTACCTCGTGTTCCTGTGGATATACATCTACCGCATCTCTTGTTACTTATCTTCTAAGTGTATATAGTTTTCTTCATTTTCGCGTATATGTTTACTTCGTCACTTTAGTCACATCTTCATTCTCTAGATACCCATACATCAAGTTTAGTGTGCCCACATATCTTCTCTTCTTCATGACGTCACTTCAGACCTGTCAGACTTTGCTTACAGTTTTTCTATGTCCAGTGGTGTCTGCAGACTCATGTCTACAGCATCAGTTTGAGGGTACATTCGATAAGGTTGTCTCAATGCATAACGTCTCTCATACCTTCGATGTGGTATAGGGATGATCTCAGGTGTAATGCTCAGTGTTCTCTTGCTGTTCTTCCAATATGACAGATGTGAGGCAGTGAGCACTATAGATGACGTGTACATATGCCTCTCTAGAGGAGGACTGTCAATGTTGTCCCGTGGAGAAGTACAAGACAGGGGCCCATGGTGAGACAGCCTCAACCCATGGTGGAGTGACTATAAACCACCATTATAATGATATATTTGATATTCAAAAATGCTTTCAAGATGCAACACATAGAAATCAATAGGTTAGTGCTGGTTAACATAGCAATGTATGTTTAATGGAAGCACCATGTGACACATGTGACCACACTAATGTGCCGGTCTAATCCTGTGAAGTTCTGGCAATCTACAGCCCATCAAGTATACAAGTACACTGGCTGCCAAGACGAGAAGCAGCCTCCAGTGCCCCCCTTCCTCCTAGCCATTTTCACTAATACCTTCACTAATATCTTTTCATGACACATGCTACACTATGAAGACCCAAAGTATCAATAACTGTTTCAATGATTTTGGTGACTACTTAAAACCCCCATTAGGGTCACTGCACTTCAAGCTGGGCCACTTTAAACGCAGGGCAAAACATGGAAAGGCCCTGTTGTTAGTTTTTATATTGTACTTAGTTCTCATACAGGTTCCTGTTTTCTGCACTCCCAATATTGCCAGATAAGTGGGCAGAGGTAGAGGGATACAGTGATTTTCCCAGGACAACACACATTTGGTTGTGTGGGAAGATGCGATTGTTACCAGGATCACCTGTTTCTAAATTCTGTATCTCCTGCGATAACTATCTGACACAGAAATACATTTCTAGAATCAGTAAAGCAAATGCCCCTCCCCACACACACTATCTTAAATAAATCAAATGGTGCGTTAAGTAGAAATAACGTACATTACTTGCGATGGGATGCAACATACCTTTCAGTTATATGTTTTGTCTCTTGGAGACTCAGGCACCAGGGAAGCTCCTTCTTCCACCAAACATTGTAGCATTCTTTCAGTTATTTAACTTTTCTGTGGGAGAACTATAGCTCGAAAGCCGCCTCTTACTGCTCACAATTCTATCATCCCAGTGAGGTAAAGGGATTTGACCACCCGGATAACATCATTTGGTGAAGTGGGGATGCAGGGGTTTAATCCCAGCTTTCATTCTTTGCACCGACCATCATTAGTTTTAAACTAGTGTACCTTTCCTGCATAGTTGTATTTGAAGGTTACCTCGTCAGTATTTGATCCCTGCCTGTTCAGAGAGGGGTGTGCGGCTTCCCTCTAGCCTTAAATGCGTCTGTGCAAATGACTGTGACGTGTAGTCTGCTCATTGGATTGTTAAACAGCCATTCCACTAAATGCGCCCACAGTAAGGAGAGTCTCTATTAAATGAGCCTTGTAAATTGTGAAATCGCCTTGAGGCCATTTAAAACACAGTGTAAAACTGTAAGGATTGAGCACAGAGACATTGAGAATCCACTTCACTGAAGATTTTACTGACACAATAAATACCCACAAATTGCTTATTGGAAACTACATGGCCCATTGAGGAGATACTTGTCAAAGCCTGTTTTTCATTCTCAGACTTGTAGTTCTGATTTTTCTTTTATACAGCCAGCACTACAAGTTCCAGAATGCCAAGAAGAAATCACTGCTGGAAATTGGGCATGTTGTCATTATGCTCCAGAGCTTTCCCATTAACCCATCCCTGATAAGCGAATGGTGCAGCCATTGGAATTCGGGCATAAGGACCATACATTGCGCTCGACTATTCCACTCCCTCTGACTTGGGATGTTTGACTGCAATACGACCGCCACAAGCAGAGGATTAAATGCATTTGTAATATCTAAGATTTACTTCCCCACATAACTCATTTCATTTCGTGCAGTTTGGAATAAACTAAAACGGGCACACGCAAAATACTGTTAACAATTAGCCAAAGTAAGCTCAGCATTCAAAATAAATGGATTAGGCCTTGCGAGGTCTGGAATGCCACCTATAGTGCGCGCCCACACGCACACACAGGAAAACACTGGCACACAGAAATAGAAGACTTTCTCACCACTTGCTAAAAAGCATGTAACCAGGTAATGGATAAATGTTCTCTATCGCTTTACTCTGATTGACTACACACAGGCCTTGTGCATGGGCCATGGTACAAATAAATGGAAGTGATAACAATTTTATATTGTGCTTGTTGTCCTGCGATTCAGGGCCAGTGTGAATATTAACTCCAAGGAATTAAAAACATAGTTGTTCCCTCTGGGACTTTATTTAACATCTTAACAACAAACAAACAACACATAAGCCGCACCAACAGCACACAGGGAATGACATTGATCCGATACTCGCACCAAAGCTCAGCGCACAGTGTATACCGAACTGAAGCTGCCAACAGAACACCACTCCTCTCACTATCCTACTCCCTCTTCACCTTACTAACCCACCCCGCCTTCTTGTTTACAGATCCGCCAGAGCGCCTGGGGACCAATTCCATTGGTGACGGTGCGAGGTACAAATACCTTTAACATTAACATGTGACCTGCTGCAGATTTCAGCTCAAGAGCCCAACCCATTGAGCCGATAGATGCAGATGTAGCTTGCTAGTGACCAACCATCTGTTTCCAATTAGGACCTGGGAGGTGCTGCTGGAGGTTTTGCAGAGGGTACTTAAGCGATGCTAATGCACTGATTGTGTTATTTGGTTGGTGTTGGGGGCAGCTCTTGGCTTGATGGGCAAGGGAGGAGGGTAGTGATCACGCATTGAGAGACAGGCCTTAACTAGTAGGGCGCCACTTTCATTGGCTGCCTTTGCAGTGGAGAGCTTCAAGTCCCATTGGATTATACCACTTGCAATCTACAGACAGGCTCCTCCTTTCTCATTCTGGCCTCTGCAGTGCGTCAGCCTTCTTATCCACCTGCCTAAATGCAAGAGGCAGAATCATCTGATGTTTTGCTCATAGAATAAAGCCCACCGTTTCCCCCAAATAATTCCCCAAACAGTGCCAATGCCATTAAGCCACTTGTGGTCTTTATCCCTGTCTAGATACAGGCCAAAGTAGAGTGCAGCAGACTAGAGGAAACCAGCAATGTTGAATGTTACGTCACTGTATTCACGAATCCCTTCAGCTCACCAAAAAGGAGTTATGAGGTTGAATTGCACAACCTCATTAAAGGATAGTTCCGGGACTTTTTTTTATTGTCCCTACGGTTCGGCCATGTGTTTTTAAGCATAAATCGGTAGATCGTAGAAAACTTTCCTATGGACCTTACCCGACTTTTCGTCCATTAACGCACTCGAAATCAGCCGCCATTTTCTGATAATCCTATCATTTCCCCCCATCGCCCTGGCTCACCTGCTTTTGCGGCACTAAATCAAATCCCCCGCCCCTGAGCCTGACATCAGCAGACGCGTACCGCCCATTTCCCAACGCCAAAGCACGTTTCGTGTCAACAATCGCTGCGCCTCAGCTAATGAAGTGTCGCCATGGAAATGGCAGGACGCCTCTTTCCTCAATAAGTATAAACACACCGTTTCACAACACACAGCAGCAGATTTTCGATTCCATTACTCTCTCTGTGTTACTTTGAGTATTCTGTGACTCGTTTCTGTGCTCTGGTCAGCTACCTTCGCCGCTTCTAGGCCTTGTGAACACCTGTACCATCTCTGTAAATTATTTTACTTTCTTTACCACACAATGGCTACAATAATGCCGTATATGTACGAGCCCGAGTACACCGAGGAAGAACTACTGGAAAGGCAAGCACGCGAAAACGATGGGGATTCGGACGGCAGTTGGGAGGACCAGTCAACGGATGAAGAGCCTGGACCATGTCGCATGGACGGCGTCTCCACCTGGAGCACGTGCAATCGGTGCGAGCTAATGCCAACTGAGGAGGAGAACTGCTGCTGCCGTGAAAATTCCGGGTGCTTGGCCTACATTTCGGAAGGCGAGCCAAGTCCGCAATGCATCACCGAGCTGCCAGAGTTCAGGGAAGCCTGCCTCTCACGGATCGTGTTGAGGATGATGATGGTGCTTATGCACGAACTTCGCGGCACTGTTCGTCCGCGTAATCCGAGTAACAAGTAAGTATACTCTGGTTGTGATGTCAGTGATGCCACTACTATTTCATGGTCGTCTCCCACATATAAAATTACATCTACATATCATTCGAATGCATGTAAATTGGTTCCATATTGTGCATTTTTTAGATAGAATTTTTTTCAAGGCAGAATGACATTTTTTACCTGAATCGACAGTGATAAGAAAGTTTTGTCATTTTAATACAGTTTGCATCTTTCATTTTCACAGGTGGTACAGGCTGGTGGCCTATCGTTGCTTCACTTGGTGGCTTCACGGGAGGCTCGGACACCGCGTTCGGAGACTAATACCTGCCTGTGCGGTACTTGCCATTAGACAACATTTACCCAGCGACAGTGGACAATACCGCGGATTTTCCCTGGATGTGCTGCAACCGGAACTTTACAATGTGTAATGTTTATTATTTATGTTCAATTGAAATTAAGATCTAAAATAAAACCCAACATATATTTTAACAATGGTTGTTTTGATTTTTTAAATGAATCTAGTGTGTCTCCATTGAATAGTCTTCCTGTGCCTTGTCTTGTCACACCACATGTCTCCGGCCAGCATCCTCCCTCACGCTGGCCGCCCACCTTCAATCCACATAACCGTTGAACCCATATGCAGCAGACATACATATGTTATTTTGCAGGTTGGCATCAAGCCTCCCGGCCTTGCCTCCTCCCCCAAAAATATTTACCACACCATTTTGTTCAAGCGTTGGCAATAAAAGGAAGGCCGTTGGATTTTATTGATACAAAACATGGTTATAGGTAAATAATCCATATGGTTGATCATAATAAATCATCCTTTTGGGAAACGGGTACAGAGATGACCCCCTCTGGCCCGTGCCGCCTTGCCACCACAGGCCAGCCTGCTGCTGACTAACTGCCTAGGCATCCAGGGTCTCCAGGGTGAACTGCACCCATATATTCTCCTGGGAGGGTGAGGTATTTATAAACTCACATCCCTGCCTTCCATGTACTAGATCCTGCAGCCTGCCTCTTACATGCAGTTAGATGGCCTCTCCTTGGTGAGGCCCTGCGGCAAACGAGTCTTTTCTGCACGACCACCGCCCCAATCCACCCCCCCGCCCTATCAAAGGCAGTTCGCACCGGGGTACTTGTCCTGGCAAGTGGAGCTGTCAGGGAGCGATAAAGGCCAAGAGGTGCCAAAGACCATGTACACTTCAAAGTGGTCTATAGAGCATGGATTGTTGTTCCCATGTCTACCTCCAGACCCCGTGTCTCCTGCCAAGCATCCCCCCTCACGCTGGACGGCCCCCTGCAATCCACATAAGTGTGTCTCCATTCACGAGTCTTCCTGTGTCTTGTCTGCACAACCACCGCCCCAATCCACCCCCCCCGCCCTATCAAAGGCAGTTCGCACCGGGGTACTTGTGCTGGCAAGTGGAGCTGTCAGGGAGCGATAAAGGCCAAGAGGTGCCAAAGACCATGTACACTTCAAAGTGGTCTATAGAGCATGGGTTGTTGTTCCCATGTCTACCTCCAGACCCCGTGTCTCCTGCCAAGCATCCCCCCTCACGCTGGACGGCCCCCTGCAAACTGCATAATGCCACAACATATACACGTCATTCATTCACAAACACACCCCTGTTTCGAATTCTTTATAACCCACTTCATATTCTAATGAGAACTTCTTTGCGCTTTGCTAGTCAACCCGCGAAGGTGCTGGTTATCTGCTCTTCGTCTCTGTGAACTTCCGTGACCACTTCGAGGAAACTCGTCAGTTTGCAACCTTTGAACTGCTCCCTGTTCTACGACAAGAAACTACTCTGATCCCTGCATCTAACTGTTTGTTCGTCAAGGTAAGGCCATGTACCATAATCATTTTGCGTCCAATTTCTTTTCGTTCAAGACAGTACATGCAAGGAACAAGTCACATGTTCTGAGTTTAGTCAAATTATCTTTATATTTTTTGAAGTTATTCAAATACTTATCCGCATGTGAATAACGTGTATAGTTCCAAGAACCAAAACGAACCTTGCATTGAACCTTTTATGTGTCATTTAATTTTTTAACACATTGGTATTCATAGAGAATTGTTGATCTTTACTTTTCAGAACTTTCCACAATGCCTGCCTGTTCCATTGGCGGTTGCCCTTCGAAGACCCATAATAAATCTGAAGGTACTATAATGCATGTTTTCCCTAAGAAATATCCTAAAGGATATCCACCGTCTGAGCTTGAAAGTAGAGTCCTAGAAGTCTTTGCGGACAAGAGGGGTGATCGATACCGCATCTGCAGCAGGCACTTTAGCTCAGACATGTACTCCACATCATTGCTAATAAAGAAGAACACACCGCGAGCGAGGCGAAAATTGCTCTCAACCGCTATTCCCACTCTATTCGTCCACATCCCTCCACTGGTGAGTCAAGTTTACGTATTTATCTCTCGGCCTTGCGGTAGTGTGTAGCATTAGCTAACAATAATTTCCCCATTTATGTATCCACTCAATATGAAGGCGGAAGATTCTCCATCCGTGTCGTTATTGCAGTCATCAGCCACTTCAAGCGCCTATCGGGTAATCTTACTTAGCTATTCTGCCACTGACTTGTTTTGGGCATGTAAATCAATAGTTTTAATTTATCGTGTGATTATTTTACCTAATGGTACACTTTTGTACTCGTCCTCTAGTCTTTGTTTTCAGTTATAATTATTGTTATCCAAAATAATGCAAGTACTGTCTTTCAGGGAGATGCTGAGGAGTCCAACGTATTGACGACAACCGTTGATGTCACTCAGATGCTCAAGGTACGTTTCCGGACAGTTCCATCAATGGAGATCATCAGATCTTGCATTCTTGTAGCGTGATTGTTACACACAATGTTTCTTTCGTTTTTAGCCATTGATATGTCCTTCTGTCGTCGCCCTCCTATGTGTCTTCTTTTTTCAATATTGTGTTCATTACTAATGAAAGTCCTATGTTTCAGGGAGTCGATGGAGCATTAGTCCAAGAAGAAGGGGGAGCATGCAGTTACGGGTCGGCGCAACAGCTTGCAGAAGTGTGCACCGCAGTTACATCGTCCCTTGATGTTCTTATGCATTTCGAGGTATGGATACTGACAGTTCGATCAAGCGAAATCATATGACGTGATTACATCCGCTATACTTCCTTCTTTATTAACGCAAGTACTATGTTTCAGGGAGATGACGGAGCTTCTTCTACAAGAACATCACCCCTAGTAGTTGATGCAGATATCTGGGTGGTGACACATCCAACGATCGAGCAAATCGAATCATATTTAGATATCCATTATTTATTTTAGACAACTGATCATTTGTGCAGGTCTATTTAGATGAGCCGTTGACGCCTGCACAAAGTGTATGTTCTTTTTAACAAAATAGAAAACCATACTAATGCAATTACTGTGTTTCAGGGAGTTACTGAAGCATCATCTTCAATAATATCATCAATGGAAGTCTATGAGGAGCCCGAGGTATGGATCTTGACAGTTCCATCTAACTAGATCAACAATGCGTGAATAATTGTCGTTTGAATGTTCTACACAAAGTGTTCATTCGTGTTTTGCTATTGAGATGTACGTGGGTATTGGTCCCCAAATACATTTTGTGTTTTCAATATTATTATACATACTAATGAAAGTTCTATGTTTCAGGGAGTCGATGGAGCGTCAGTGCGTGATGGATGTGCTTATCATGAAAATATAGTCGTTGCAGCGCAAGAGGAAGTGGAGACATGCACACACGAGTCGGAGCAACAGCGTCCCGATGTTGAACTTCGAGGCAAGAAAGTTTCAAAGAAAAGAAAGCAAAAGAAGGTTAGTGTCCTGGTCACTATATTATGTTGTTTTTCACTGTTAATAGTTCAATACTGTAAGTTGTGTTTAAACTGAACATCCCTTTTCCAATCTGTCCTCTAGTTGCGAGTGGGTGTACGAACTAGATCTACACAGACAGTGAAGCGAACGAGAGATGTTGCTTGTCAAACCTTTTGGCAGGGACTTGAGACTGGAGATGCATCGTGCCAATGGGAAGAATATGAAGTGATTGACAACGGAGCTATACCACCACCAGCCATTGAAAGTGAATGTCCTCCTGGTAGTTCGGATGCAGTCGGAGATCAATTCACAGAATCCACACCCGCAAAAACTAAGACCGCGAGAAAGTTGAAGAAATTGTTTTATTCACCCATCGCCGGAGAAGGAACAGATGTTGCAATGGAAGAGAATGAAGTGGCGACAATGAAACACTATCAATATCACTGAACATAGCGGAAGACGATATCAGAGATTCTACCTTTCATGTGAGTGACATGTCCTCAACGTTACAGGCCGAACCAGCTGGGATGCAGAGTGACAGTATAAGGAAAGAGGCCAAATTCATTGTATTCGATAGTTGTTTGATTGATATTATTATTCGGATGAAATGTGGGCATTCGGTTGGTGGGGAAGTATGTGGGGAGCCATTGATTAATGTGACTCGTGCAATTCGAGGCACTAACCTTAAAATACATGCCACCTGTACAAAATATCAACCTTTCTCATGGTCTGCACAACCCATGCTGGGGCAACTGCCAGCAGGCAATCTACTTTGTGCAGCTGCTGCACTTTTTAGTGGTTCAAGTTTTAAAAAGTTAGAGTCTTTCTTTCAGTTTGTGGGAATCCATTTCATTGCGAAAACTCAGTTCTACAAATACCAAACCGATTATCTATTTTCAGCCATTAGCGAAGCTTGGAGAATGGAAAAAATGTCTATTGATAGTACATTCGCGGGCAAACGGTTCAGGCTAGCCGGTGATGGACAGTGCGACAGCCCAGGATTTTCAGCCAAGTACTGCACCTACCACTTTCAGGACATGGAAAGTAAGAAAATTGTGAGTTCGGTCGTCGTGCAGGTCTCACAAAGTACATCCTCAGTGGCCATGGAGAAAGTTGGCTTTGTAGCATCATTGCAAGAACTACAATCGCGGGGAATGGTGATCGACCTGATAGCCACGGACAGACACGTTTCAATTGCCAAGACAATGAGAGAAGAGTACAAAAATATAAATCACCAATTTGACGTTTGGCATCTTGCAAAAACAATCAATAAAAAAATGTCGGCTGCGGGTAAAAAAAAAGATATGCAAGGTATTTCACAGTGGTCCAAGTCAATCAGCAACCATCTTTGGTGGAGCTCAAAAACATGTGGAGGGTCGTTGGAAATTCTACTGGAAAAATGGCGGTCAGTAATGTTACACTGTAGCAACGTTCACCGCTGGACCACAAACCAACATTTCCACAATTGTGAACATGGCCATTTGTCCACAGAGGAGGCACGGAAGAAGAAGTGGTTGATTCCTTCATCACCCACTCACAAAGCCATTGAAAAGATTGTATTTGATAAAACTATAACAAGAGATTTGAGGGGACTCACGGAATTCTGCCACACAGGAGATTTGGAGGTGTTTCACAATATGTGCCTAAAGTACAGGCCAAAACGATTGCATTTTGGCATGGAGGGCATGATAAATCGGACTCTTCTAGCGGTCTTGGCACATAACCATAATGTTGGCCGTCAACAAAGTAGGACGACCGGAACTTTAGGGACGCTTCGCTACAATAAGGCCTTCACAAAAAGAAGTAAACAATGGGTTATCAAACCAGTGTTTGAGGATATGCAATATGACTTTATTGAGAGACTTATTGTTGATGTCCTAGATAGGCAAATACATGGAGTTGTGAACGAACCTGTGCAGGGGACAACTGCATTGCCACCCAACATTGCCTCTGTTCCATGTCCACCTAAAGCAGAGCTCATTGAGAAATACACATCGCGGTTTAAAAGATTGTAATTTGATTGTCTGTTCTCTCGAGTCTCCTCATGTTGCAGGCCCATTGAATATGTGTATCTATGTAATGTGTAAATAAAAGTGATTGCTCAGTGTACATGCAATGTGTCTCTCCACCGTTGCCCCTCCCTTCACCGTGCAGTGGTGCGAACCACCCGGGTGTCACCTGTGACTTTGCTCTCGAGTCTCCTCATGTCGCAGGCCCATTGGATATGTGTAGCTATGTATTGTGTAAATAAAAGTGATTGCTCGGTGTACATGCAATGTGTCTCTCCAACCTTGTTCATTTGCGCATTGAATTAAACCAAACAGTAATATAAATCATTTTTCAAAATATATAGAATGTCTCCGTATTTATGGTTCTCTGGGGCTGCAAATACACGCACACAAAATGCAAAGATGGAGTGTAAATTTCAAGTCCTGTGAGATGGCCTTACACTGAATGTAGCTAACTAGGAATGTGTGCTCGTTCAAAGTGAAGGTCAGCTGCTTTGATTTTTTGCTCGGGTGCCGGAATGGCCCACGACTCAGTATAAGGTTCTATTGTTATTTGACCTTGACAGGCCGGGACCATCCCGAAAGACTTCTTTTTGGGGGTGTGGTGCAATAACGTAAACGATAATGAATATAATTTCAGAAACGAAAGCCATTTAATGTTCGTTCATTAGAAGAAATAACGTTGGCATAGAAGGAGTGGTATTTCGGGGCTGCCCTACGCACAGACACAATGGAAAATGTAAATATAATGTAAGTAACTCTTTAGATGAGTTTATACCGCAATTTAATTACTATACAGTAGCTTTAAAGACGGGTTAAGTTGGACTTGTTCGTTCTATGTGGCATATTGTTTTGTACCGCGCACTATCTTGAGGAGAACCATCTCCTTTTACGGAAGCACCTCAAAACCTTCCTCTTTGCTTCTGCTTTCTCTCTCCCTCTCCCCTGCTACAACTGGTCCACTCTCTGCGACCTCGGTCCTGGGCCCTTCCACTCTCCACCTGCACTGCCTCCCTGTCAACCCCTGCACTGGGGGACTGTCTCAGTATCCTACAGCCCCCCCTTGACGTATATAATACCCAGTTGCACTGTCCTAGCTATGAAATAATTTCCCGACCTAATATATAAAATGAATAATTTTAATAAAGATCTGATGGTGAGACTAATTTCATTTTTTATGTTTTTAAAACAGGTACATCCTTCATTATTGTATGTGTCACGAGTACCAGACACCGGCGGATGGCTTTTTTAACCCCCATTTGCTTCTCCGCGTGAACAACGTTAGCACCCTGACCATTTTATGGGACGATCGCCAAGTACAAGTATGCCCTTACGCGGTACTAACGGCTAGATGCAACGTACAGACCGTTGTGGTGGCCTAGTGCCTCGTTGTTGGAACAGCGATGCGATTATCAGTGCGACCGAAGAGCTTATTTTATCGTAAACCAACACCCTGTGTACTGCACACGAACATCGCTTGCCTCAAGACGAACTATTTTGGATCGAGAGCAAAGAAAAATGCAAATCGCAGAATATTCTCTAAACATTTGATGTTCAATAAATGTACTTTGCCAAATGGACAATCTTGCCGTTTGCTTTTAAACCACAGTTTCATATTCCGAATTGTGGCGCTGTATTGTGAGATGATCTAAGACCCTGTGTACAGCAAAGGAACATCGCGTGCCTCAAAACGAACTTTTTGGAACGTGAGCAAATAAAAATGCAAATTGCTGAATATTCTCTAAACATTTGATGTCAAATAAATGTACTTTACCAAATTTAAAATCTTGCGGTTTGATTTAAAAGTACAGTTTCATATTCCCAATTGTGGCGCGCTGTGTTGTGAGCTGATCTGTGTTGGTTTCCGGGTTCTGTGTGTAGTCGCGTAGAAGACGCCTGGGCGCGTTTGCCTATGCAGCACAGTCACGTCACGGATAGAGGCGGGGAATATGAATGTTTTGATAAAGTCTGTTTCAGGGGCGGGGGATTTGATTTAGTGCCGCAAAAGCAGGTGAGCCAGGGCGATGGGGGGAAATGATAGGATTATCAGGAAATGGCGGCTGATTTCGAGTGCATTAATGGACGAAAAGTCGGGTAAGGTCCATAGGAAAGTTTTCTACGATCTACCGATTTATGCTTAAAAACACATGGCCGAACCGTAGGGACAATAAAAAAAAAGTCCCGGAACTATCCTTTAACTCCTAATGCTAGTTGTGCTGAAATGACTATTGTTCTGCAGGAGTACAGGGGCGAGGAGAGATTAAAACTACTCAGCTCCAAACTACCCCTAAACCAGCAATGATCCCAATCATAAAGTTAAAACAGCTACAGCCCATCGGGCATAACTCATATGCTTTTTGTGGTAACCGTGCCGAGGGTGCCCTCTGGGTCTGAAGACAGGGGTGCACAGGCGGAGATGTCAGCAGCAAAGTTCCGTTTATTAAAGATGCCTTTTAAAAAATCTAGTGAGTGGTGTTTTAAAACTAAAGAGGACCCTCTAAGGCAGTTCAAACCACTTCAAATGCTCTAAAGGTCCAATGGCGTCCAGAAGGCCCGAGCTCGCGTCGAGAGGATTGTTTCGAGCAGCTTGAAATAGCACACAGAGGGCCTTCCTACCAGGAATATGAGTTCAAACATCTATTTAACAGTCATACTATAGGAAAGCACTTCAAGGAAAGTTAGCACATAGACAATAGTGCAAAAGGAGCTGCTCAGTCCAACCTACACTAAATGAACAGTAATACCCAAGGTTATTAGACAGAATACATACAAATCCGCAAGCGATTAGCGAATAGTCGAGTGCAGGTTAGATTGTATTTTGCCTCAACATCTCCTTTTTGCACTATTGTTACCTGCTAACTTTCCTTGAATTTCCTTGACTAAAAATGTGAAATTATGCCTTTTAAATATTAGGACTAATGCTCAAAATAAAATGTAAAGCTCTGCTTGATTTGTTCCAGACACCACTCATGTACATAATAATTTAGATTTTCTGTACTAGATGCAAATAATACATGAGTTGATTTCATATGTGTAAGGGTGCAGAAGGAGAGAGACAAGACACAGGTGGCATATCTGTTTTTGGTTATAACTTTTATTTATAACAAAATGAAAGAAAAGGGGTTGGGGAAAGGCCTAACTGTCCCTAACAACTAAGAGGGGTTGCCCTGCCTCAACAAAAGAATACTATGGACCCGGTTAGGATGCCGGTCAAACACAAATTTACCCTCTGTGTCTAACCCTATTTTCGTCCCTTACTCTTTCAATTTAACTAAAAGAAAAATGGGTGTCTTTGTAATTCCAGAAGGAGGATTCTCCCGTTCTGGATGCTGACACCACAGCGCAGTTTTTCTGCAAGTGAATGTTCACAGTTCACAAGTTTGGCCAACTCTAAGATAACCCAGTTCCCTGCTGTCCCGTGGTTCCTAGTTCTTTCTAGCAAATGAATGTTTCTCACAATCCTCTGGAGAATTCCTCTTCCCCAGTCCGTAGCACACAAAAATGGATCCTTCCAGTCTCTTGTCAGGTCTGGTTCCCTAATCTGCCAGACCTCCCTGTCGACCTTTCCAATCTTGTATCAAGTCTGGTTTACTCAGCTGCCAGGGTTGATTTACACAACTCTTGCTTTCTCTGATATTTGTGTTTTGGGCTGCAGCCCACTGGTTATCATTCTTCTTGTACTGAGGTGGGTCCTTGACCCTTATGCATTCCACTGGTGAGCTTTGTCCGCTTTCACCTGGGTCCCAGACACTGTACTTTTGGCTTGGCAGGATCCTTCCCCTTCGTTACATAGTCTAAAAAGGGGATTTTACTCGATTTACTAGCTCAGATGGTATTTGGACCCATGGATTGTAGCGACATGCACGTGAATTAACACATGTCAATCTCTAATCATCAAGCATCCAGCTTTGACTTCTAGATTGGCCTTGAGAACGACCCGTAGGTCGAAACACGTGTCGGCTGTATCAATTAAATTGACTCATGTGACACCAGCATTATTTGTCGATTTCATTTGCTTTTGATCCAGTTTTTAGGTCTCAGCGCAAGACAGCACTACCTATGCTATGTTTATTATGAGTGTGTCGGTTTAGGGAGACCGCACATGCTGTTAGTTGCAGTTATTAGACCATCAAACTATAAACAATAGGACCAGCGCACCACGCACTGTTATTTCCTGAATTATTATTCCCTTCGTTACATAGTGTCTACTTGTCAGACCTGGTATACCCCCCTGCCAGACCCACCCAGGTGCACTATCAATGTTTGTATCAGACTGTTTGTTTTTTCTCCTGTTTCCATGTATCCCTCGGGACGTGTTTATTTGCTACACACAGTTCGTATTGTATTGCAGATTCTCCTTCTCACCCCCTTGTGCCCTTTGGGATGTTCTTGTTGGGTTTATAAAGTTCCTATCTATTTGTATGCTTCCTTTTTCATCCCCTTGTAATCTGTGGGGTGTTTTTGTAAAGTTTCTGCAGATTATATTGCACATGATTTCTCTTTTTCAGCCCATTATGCTTTTTGAGATGTTATCATGAGCTTCCTTAACTCCCTGTATGCCCCCGGACTGGTCCGGCCCTTTTCCTACCTTCCGGAACTCTCAGGGCGTCTTCCAGTCTCTTCAGAGGTTGGAACGATGCTTCATCACTCTGTCGTGCTCCGCGTCGTCCTCCTCCTCGTGGTTCCACAGCTGCAGCCCCTCTCTCTCTCTCACATTCGGCTGCCCACATCTCTGTTCCTTGTTGGTTTCCGCTTGTCTGGCTTCCCGTGTCTCTGCCACTGCTCAGGTCTACCTCGCTAAGATCTCTCATGCCCCTGTGGCAGTCTGCATTCCATTGTTCAGTCTTCAGGATCCTTGGCACAGGACCAGCGTCTCGTTCCCTGGTCCTCCGGGGGTGGCTGTTCGACAACCTGTGAATTAGTCCTTCTTCCCTGTTTACCTTCTGCATTGCCTTTGAGCAGCTGAACCGCCTGTGATGGTTCCACAGTGGGCTTTTGCCTCTTTTCTTCATCTTCCTCATTACAGTGATGTTCTGATACAGGCTTGGGTGAGTCTCCCTCCTCCCACGTTTATTAAATATGCCCTCTGCTACACCATAACAAATAGTGGTGTGGGGGATCAGAGGGATTGGAGTGGGGGTCAAGGAAGGTGGGTACACCACTGAGTGGGATGAATACTGCATTCTCCCTGGGCCATTGTCACCAATCACATGAGGGGGACTATCGGGTAGCGGCCTCACCTCCCTGCCCTCATGGAGAGGTGCCTCCCCCACAGAAGATGTGACAATACCCTGGGATTCGTCACATACGATATAACTGTTAAATAGATTTTTGAACTCATATTCCTGGTAGGAAAACCTTCTGTATGCTATTTCTAAATTCCCCTGTTTCTACCATGGTAAGGGGCGCCCTCCTGTACTCGGATCCTGCAGGTTGAGTCAGCATCGAGATATGTGAGTCGATGTGTTCCAGCGGGTTGAATCAACTATGAGATCCAGCAAGAATTGTGCTTCCGGTGGTTGAGTCGACACTCGGGATGGGTGAGTCCATGGCTTCCATTGGGTTGAGTCGGTCGTCGAGACGGGTTGAGATGATTGATTGAAGCTAGTCGAGACTGCGTTTGAGGTGCATGAGAGTCTACGGCTTCCGCTGGGTCAAGTCGGCATTGAGACGTTTTGAAGTCAGATCGAAAAGTATTGAATGGCAAAGGCAGCTCCAGGTGCTTATAGTGGTTTGAAAAGTGACTTGAAGCAGTTGAGCCGGCTTGAGAGCAAGTAAAAATGGGTAATAGTGCTTCTTGACTTCTGAGTGCTTGAGGACCCTGTCGAGGGTCTCCAGGGCAAGGTGGATTCTTGTTCCGCAGTTCCCACTCAGGAAGGTTGTCAGAGAGCACTTGCAGGGGCTGTCACCTCCAGTGAGCAGGCTCCTGGATACCAGTGTTCTCAGCTTGCAGCAGGCCTTGTCGAGTTATCAGATCACCCCAAATGTTCCTCTAGAATGGATGAGGGAAAGCTCTTTCTCCTTTCGTGAAAGTGTTTTACTCCTCTTCCATGTAAGAAGACGTTGGGCAGACTATATCACCAATAATTCTCCAGTTGAAATCCTTCTTCTTCTGTAGTCCAAAAATGATTTCACAAAGTGCATGCTCTAATCCACTTAAATGGGCAATCTGCAACAGCTGATTGGTCCCCTTCTAACCTAAGGCTGTCCAATCCTTGCAGCGGTGTTCACAGTCTTCTGTCGGATTATCTCAGTCTCACAGTGCTTTGCCTGAAGCAAGTCGAAAGGAGGCACAGGCAATGTATGGTGGTGGGACCCTTCTGTGGACTGGTGCTTCTCTCCTGACTACTCCAATTCTGCCCTCTCTCCTGTAGGAACTACATCAAAGAGTCCCTGGTAATTACTATACTTGTGTAAGCTCTCCATTGCCCTAGCAGGGCTCACCTTTTGAAGCAGTGGCTCCCAAGCTAACCCCGAGGGGAGGTTTCCTGTCCTCGGGAGAAGGTGGCAAGCCTTCCCAGCAGGGCACAAGTCGAGGCTACACTCGGGTAGACAGAGTCCTCCCACCTTTTCCGGAGGGCACCTTGAAATGCTAATTTCTGGTGATGCCACATTCAATTGGTATGTCAATGAGTCCCCCGACTTTATTTTTAGTATTTGACCCCTGCATCCCGGAGAGATCAAAAGGTGGTTTCCTGAGCTGGGCCCAAAATGGTTGTTTTGGGTGAAACCCCGTCCTAGACACTGATATGCATAAGGACCTGTTAGTGAAATGTGATACTATTCACCAAGCTTCCAATAATATGACACATGGTTTTGACCTGTATAATTGTAGATTCCCAGTGGCCACCATGTCAAAACTAGACATGGCTAACATTTGGAGTATAATCTGCTACCAGGCTTTAGGAGCACACAATTATAGAATTTGTTATCAGGGCGGTCCATGGTTAAAGGCAGGCACTTACTGCTGTGACTTTGGGTTCCATCAGGCCATTGACAAGAATGTACATATCTCTCTAAAACTGCTATGTTGCCAAATGGCAAGGCAGCTGCTTAAGGGTGAAAGTAGCAAGCTCAGTAGGGCAAAATATTTGCACTATACTTTTCAGCATGGAGCATTATGAAAGTTAGATTTGGTTAGCAAAGACAGATTTACATGCATTATTTTATGCTCAAAATCAAAAAAAGGTCAGACTACTACAGCCTCACAGATGGCATTCTGTCACACTAGTGTGGGGGCGTTTTCCTGCAGCTCTCCAGATGTTTTGGACTATGACTCTCATGATCCCTCACCATTGCCTGTGCTGGCTAGGGTTGATATTAGCATCTGTAGAGCCAATGGTTGCAGACTCCTGCGCTAGCATCATCAGGATTGCAAAACTGCTATATAATCGTGTGCCTTTCAGAAACATATATCTTATTCACAAGGTGTGGTCAGATGCGTGTGTTTTTCTCCTTGAAGTGACTAGTGCCTAGTGCAATGACGCTTCTTTTCCATGGTGTGCCACAGCTGGCAAATAACAAGGGGCCCTTTTTTCATACTGAGTTACAACAATTTACATACCTGTCAGTTGACTTCAGTTTGCTTTTTTTAACATTACAGAACCTAGACTGCCTCCTCATTTTTTATATTCTTATGTATACATTTTTATAATGCGCAACACGCCCTGGGGCTAGAGTGCGCAAAAGAAGGGAAAGAGGAAAATAAGCAGTCCAGAACAGAATCAGGATACGGGAGCAAGATGATAGAGCAGTAGTACAGAATTCTAGATTAGTCCTTAGAGTTGAACAAGAAGGTTTTAATAGCTTTTTAAAACGAAAAAGATCTGGAATATTTCTTGTATCAAGAGGCAGAGAATTCCAGAGGGCAGGAGCAAAAATATTAAAGCTAGTTCACCCAAAATTCTGAAGCTTATGAAGAGGTTGGAATAATTTGTTATGTCCATTTAAGCGAAGAGAGCATACAACGGGGATCCTACGAATCCTATTCATGAGATATACTGGAGCTTGGTTGGTCAAGCATTTTTAGGTTAAAGAAAGCAGATTATGGGAGATCCGATGTGTGACTGGGTGCCAATGCAAGAAGTGGAGAGCCTGGGAAACATGGTCCCTGCAAGCAAGATCACATACTGATCTAACAGCATTGATTTGGGCAATCCGCAGAGTTTTCACGTTGTTTTTAGCAGTGCCAGCAAGGAGGCTATTGCAGTAGTCAATTTTGGAATTAACAAGCGCTGTAGCCAGCGCTGCCACATTAACATCAGATAGATCATGTTTTAACTGCCTGATGAGCTTGGTGGTATAAGCGCATGTGGACTTCATGTTAAGATTGGTGTCTAAGTAGACAGCAAAGGTTTTAACCCAGGGGCTTGTTTTAATGGTACATCCTGCGATGGAGAATTGACCATACCTGGAACCTAAAGGGGACAGACGCTGGCTGGAGCTGGCGAACATCAGCTCTGTTTTACTACCATTTAAGGCCAGTGAGTTAACATTCATCCATCTTTGGATAAGATCATAGACCTGAACAAGAATGTGAGAGTCCCTGTTATAATCACCCGTCAACTCTATGATCACCTGGGTATCGTCAACATAATTGGTGTCTTTAATGCCACGATCATCCAGGAGGTCAAAGAGAGGACGGTATAAAGATTAAATAGAGTTGGCGAAAGACATGCACCTTGCGGAATGCCACGAGATAGCACTTCAAGAGGGGATTGGAAGCCATCCGCTGCCACCCTGGCTAGTCTGGGTCCCAAAAAGGAAGCCAGCCAGGATAGTGCTGGATCCGAACAATTACCAATATTCACCAGTCACTCAAGAAGTAGTGTGTGATCAACAAGACCAAACGCAGCCGAAATATCGAGCAGCATAAGAATGGCTCCCCGACCTGAGTCCACGATTATTATTATGCCATTTATATGGCGCCAACGCCCGAGGGCGTCCAGGCGCCATATAAGGACGCCCTCGGGCGTTGGCGCCATATATGAGGAAAAAGGGGATGAAAGGCCAGGTTAGCTCTGAGGTCGAGCATAGCAGTCTCCGTGCCATGTTTAGCACGGAAACCAGATTGCAACGGACTCAGCAGGTTATTTGTTTCAATGTAATTCCAGAACTGTAAATAAGCAATTCTGTCCAAGATCTTTAGCAAGAAAGATACATTAGTAATGGGGTGATAGATGCTCACCTCCTTAGGATCTAAAGATTCTTTCTTTTAAATCGGGGCCATCCAGACATTTTTAACAGAGGCCGGCACTATTGAATTAAGAAAGGAGGAATTGACAATATGGACAGCCCCAACTCGCCACCTCTACATGACCCACCCTCCAAGCACTGTGCCTATGATTTGCCTCTCTCACTGCAATGCCTGTGAGAGGACAGGTTTGAGATCGTACGCTGGATGAGGGTGAAATTGCCCCAGAAAGCCACAGGCCGCTTGTAGAGATTATGGTTGCTTGTGAACGCGTGGCGGCGCTGTGGCATTCTAGGCAGCGAGGTTCGCGTGACGGCAGCAACAGTTGGAGGCAAGGGGCAGAGGGAGTGGTTGTTCCGGTGGGCTCGCCGGGCGGGCTCGCCGTAATAAACTTAAAAGTTAAATCTTCACTCACCGTGTCAGCGAATCTTTACACCGCTCTTCTCTGTCCCCATGTTACTGCTCCTGTATCTGGAAGGGGCGAGACTAGCTAGGCTTAAGACGTTTTGGTAGGATAAAAACGAATGGTGCACTTTTGGAGAAAATAATGTACTAATCAGAGGCGGATTTAACGGTCGTCAGACAAACAAATGACGACGGGGCCCCTGTGCCAGGCCCCACCCCTTCCACACAGCACAGGGCCCTTTCAGCTATGACGTCACTCCAGTTCAGCTCCCTGGACGTGTTCAATCATTCTGGTCAAACTTCTGTTTAGACATATTTAAAGTGCGGTGATTCGCTGCTGCTTCGGTGCTTCCTTTTATAGAGGAATGCGTATTGTAGTTGCCGCTCAGCAGTTTTATAGACCATTGCCTGTCAGCAGGGTCCTGTTTCTCTGAGGCACTATTATAAATGCAGAGGACAGCAGTGAAGCAATCTGTTAGCGGGCTGATTTGCTCAACGTGTGCGTGTGTGTGTGTGTGTATGTAAAACGTGAAAGGCCCTTTGAAGCGCTTGGATCGGCCGCGAAGCGCTCTTCTGCTCAAAGCCCTTGCTTTAGAGGCGGCTCGGTTTATCCTGTATAATTCCCATTGTTTAGCTACGGTCCTACTGTAATGGGAACAGAAGGAGCTCAGATTGCCCAAGCGCATCCCTTCCCTGAAAGACTTGGGCCCTTTAATGCATGCCCTCGACAAGTGTATTATTTATAAACCCTGTTAACTGCTCTAGTTAAGCAATTTATATGGGCATGTTTACAATTAAACATGCTTTTTTCCTTCGAATAAAATTATCCGCACTTATGAAAATGAAATATTGCCCTAGACACCGTTTTTTCCTACTAAAAAAGCATGTTTTTTAAAATAATTCGTATCTCGGTCTTAAGCGCTTTAAAGGTGTAATATATTAGCGCTCACTTGCTCGTGTAATATTTTAACGCCATGTATATTACACGGTCCCCAAATACAAGGCGGCCTTTGGCCACAGACAGCATCGTCGTGCCCCTTTGAAATTACAGTTTGGAATACTTGTTTAAAATACTTCTAAATTAGCCACTTCAAATTACATTTTGTAGTAGTTATTCACAATGGTTTTAAAATAGCGATTTATTTTCTAAGGGCCGGATTTACAAAACATGTTTTCATTGGGACTTTCCAGTGTTAAAAAACGTGTGTAAATCAGGCCCTACACGTTTCTCTTACAGGGAGCCTTTTTCACGGCCATACTGTATCCCCCATAGAACTGATGCATAATACTCTGACATTAGAACAATTTCTACCCGCTCACACCCGGAATACCGCCAGACCTAATCCCCACAAAGACACATCCAGAAAAAGCTGCAACAGGGTAGCAGAAAGAGCATGTTACTGGACTTATACCGAGCATTGCCGGTTTCCAGTTAGTCAGACCCCTAGGTAACTGTAATAAAGACAACTTCATACAAACATAGCTTTTGTCCCTAAAGTTTGCCATTCTTCACTTGTGACCACAATTAAATCCGCCCACCCAAAGCCCCGCCTCCATGCCCCGCCCACCTAGGGCCCTGTGTCAGGTGCTGCCCACGGGGCCCTTTGCCTTAAATCTGCCACTGGTACTAATCAAGATATGTACAATACACTTCGACATTTGAATGAAGTACTAACAGCACTCCAGGATGTTCATTTTGCAAATGCTCTTTCCCACCCACTTTGCACATTTGTGCAAATAAGATGTCGTTTCTGCATATTTCAATGCGCATCCTGAATTCACAAATGGAATGTGCTTTGAAATGCACGCAAATGAAATACATTTCCTTGAGATTGTTTGGAACATGGGAAAGGCACAAATCATGGCAAGGCCACTTGTGACCCTGTCATGCATTTTTCTTCACGCGTGACAGCGACGGCTTGAACCACTGCTGCTACACTTGCATTTCCACCCCACAAACAGGGATATATGTGCTTTTATTTTTTTGTTTAGCGCCCGTCACTGTGAAATGAGCTCCTAGCACCACAAGCCTGCAATGACACTAATGTATTCTGGTCAGTGCATTTTTGCACTGCTGTACATTTCGCAAGAAATGCACAGGTCACCTTTGTGAATGAGGTGACCTGCGCATTTTCTTAAAGTGGCACAAGTTAAAAAAAAAAGTGCATCCCTTGCGCTTTTATTTAATACTTGTTCCGTCTACGTCTTGGGAGGATAGCTCAGGGGCAACGTGCTCGCCTTGGAAGCAAAACGACATGGAACACCACAGGTTCGATCCCCGGGTCCGCTCTTAGAAGCCTCTCGCTATTAAGCGCGTTATAAATAAGTAACCTATCATCGTGTTCCATGCTTTCATCTTGCAGCTGGTAAAAGTTGTACCAACTGCTTATTAAATGCTCTCTATGACCTTACTTTACCCATGCGTATAGGCTGTAAAGAATAAACGAACACTTGTCTCAATTGAATATGTTTACCTCTGCAGTGAGACTCTGATGCACAGCACTGATCAGCAGCCTGGTGCTCCGGTTGTGCTCGTCAGGGGCCATACATTAGACCACCACACTGGTAGAGAAAGCCTCCGTTCTGCGCCATTAACTGTCACCGCCATTGCCATGCCTGATCTTTCCACTGTCTTTAAGATGGACCCTCTCTTTTTCTAGTGGAGTAACCGGCTGTGCGCCAAGTGCAATGACATTGCATACAGACCCAGTATTCCGGCGAAACTGAGGTGCGGCCTGCTGTGAAAAACCGCCGACACATGAAAGTGACATGGTGCCGCTGGAAACCCACCCCCAACTAGCCCCAGCCAGCCGACACCTCAGGCAGCCCGTGTAAGAGGCTGCACGGTTACACGAGCTGCCGGCAAGCAGCAGGTGTAACTGTGCAGTGCGGGCTGCCCGATGTCCATGTTCTCGAAACAGGAGGAGGTCTGGAAATGATCCGGGCTACGCTAATGTCGGAATTGTTGGGACTGGGGGCTATCTATCCTTTTGGTTGTAGCTCCTGAGATTATATCCTGGGCTACAATCAAAAGACATGGGGCTATAGCCCCCTTAGCCCAACCCTAGCAACGCCTCTGTCACCCAGCATGCTGGCTGATGACTAGTTACTCGGAACAAAAGGAGAGACTGGGCTCTCCAGCCCTCCTCCTGTTTCAAGTACATAGACACCAGCAGCAGGCTGCTGCCCCTTTAACCACGGGCAGCCTTTCATTCAAGGAGCCCGTGGTTAAAGCGGGCTGCTTGAATGAAAGGGCTGTCTGCTGTGTGCGAGCTGGAGCACACTGGTATCACACCTTTTGGTGCGTCCAGCCCCTTCTTTTGTTTAAAAGGAGGGGCTGGGTGCATCAAAGGTAATGATGCCAGTGTTCCCCAGCTGCACCTCTTTTGCCAGCCGTCTCCCCCCACCTCCTGCCCTTAATAGAAGGGGGACTCTAACTAGGGTGCGTGTGCTTACGCCACACCCTCTAACTAGAGCCCCCCCCCCAATTTCCAATCCCACTTAAAGCAATGAGCTAGCCTATAAAATCCACCCCCCAGCCTCACCTTACGTGTTTGTTGTATATTGATGATTTTGCAGTGTAAATGGCATGAAGGTCGGACTAGGCCATAAAATTGTGTCGGGCACAATCGAAAAAGTGGGCCACAGTTGTAAAAGGCTATTCATTCCTTCTGGGACACTGATAGTGGGGGGGGGGGAGGGGGGGTGTTTTGATCAAACGTGATGCAAATTGTTCATTTTAAAGAATATTTATTCAGCAAAGTGAAGTAACTTAAAACTGGCCCACATTGGCCAAAAAACGGGCCCTCTTTGACCCATAAAACGGGCCCACACCAGCATTTTACATTTTTGGTTTGGTGATGGGACTATTGCGCTACGGGCCAGTCCGAGCCTGAATGCCATTCATTCCACAATCTCGATAATCATTGTTGGCCACTTTTTAAAAAAAATCAAATGTCGCCTTTGAAAGGAGTAACCACTTGACAGCCGATTCTACATTCAATAAATTACTATCAGCATGGAAAATAATTGTATTAAGTAACAGTAACAATATTCTTATTGTTACTGTTGTGTTCTTATGGGAGCTTCTAGGTCGGACCGCCACACTCACTGAAGAGAACAAACAGCAGCAGATCACGTGGGTTGGCGCTTTCCTACCCCTGGTTCATTTGTGGTGGGCACACTTCTGATTCGGGCTGTGGAATCATGCTGAGGCCCTGGTTTCCCACTTCGTGAAGAAAGTTCTGTTCAGCGACAGCAACATGCAGGATTCTCCCGCCCAACCAATTTTGTGAGGACAATCCTCCAAATTTGGGGCGAAATCTGTCCCAGAATTGCTTCCACTGGATTCTTTTTCTGCAAAAAAGGAAATGCGCAAGCGTAACAATTTGCGAAGTACCGACGCCGCGCATTCATGACTTCATGTAATGTGCACATTTTCGTTTTCAGAAGGGAAACGTTATGTGGTGAAACATGTGCACAAGTGCAGTTCTGGCATCCGCAGATATGAAACAGCTTAGTGAGAATATGCACATTTCCTGAAATGAAAGCCGGCACCTTACCAGTTGCTCGCTAAATGGAAATCCAACCACGTTGCACGGTCGTTTAGTCAGGTCAGGCGAGGACAGCTGCTGGAAGCCTTCTCAACCCTGCTGCCCACGTTTTCATTGCCTCTGGCGCTCAGGGCAAAGTGAAGGGTGTTGCCTGGAAGGGGGCCTCCCTTCTGCCTGGCCTGCTCTTCTTGCATACATCACCGTGGAGGCCCACGTGTTTGGCGTAGCCACAGTAAAGTGAAAGCATTGTCGCAACATGCTTCCCAGAAGGCTGGCAGGCAGTGGCAGCTGGTTAATTTTTTTATTGGAGGGGCGTACATCTTTTCTCTCAAAAAGCAGTGACCTGGCATAGAGAGTGAGCCTGAACCAACCATGATGGGTTCAGGGGGTACTGCCCGAGACACATTTTTAAATATTGGGCCAAAACCATGCATTATCAGCATACTTTCTCTCAAAATGTGATTAAAAAATAGAGACAGCCATTCGAATGGTATCACTATCACACAAGACAGACTGATTTTATTCACTACTCTAGAAAATCATCAAGCTCAGCACTGCATTTATTTTTGCCTAAATTTGCTCATGACCCGTATCATTATTCTGGCATCACATATTACATTTATTTAAAGCTTCTCTATCTTCAGGAATTTTTCCTGTAAGTTGGAAACAGTTGGTGATTCAACCTATCCTTAAAACATCTTTGTTGGACCCTACAGATATGGGAAACTTTAGGCCAATTTCACAGCCACCCTTTCTATCAAAGCAAGTGGAAAGACACAGTGGTGACTCAGGTTCAAACATTTGTAGAGAACAAAGGAATACCGGAAAAGGCCCAACTGGGTTTTAGACAATGTGGTAGTAGAGAACTAATCACATCCTCTATCTTAGATCTAATGAGGGAGAAAACTGACCAAGGTTATTCCCGTGCTTTGATTGTGCTTGAACTGTCGGCGGCGTTGGACACAGTCGATTATCGAAATGCTATATAACATACTTGACAGTTATGGCTTCTAGGGCATAGTCCTAGAATTGATTCATTCTTTATTAACAGATCGAATACACCAATTTCATCTGGGCCCTTTGTATTTGCAGACCTAAGCGACGAAATGAGGTGTCCCACAGCGGTCTGCACTATCCCCAATACTGTTCATCTTATATCTTTGGCCACTAATGGAGATCTTACAACAATCAAGTGTCACTTTTTTTTAACCACAGAGTCGATACCCAGCTTCTGGATGATCAGAAACAGAGGGGTACCAGCATGTTGAGCAAGATTCGTGACTGGCTCTATAAAAAATTGGATGGATCCTAACTATTTAAAGATCAACGCGGAAACGACTAAGATTTAAATAATTAATGGAAAAACTAATATTTGGATCTCCCTATGCTGATATATTATCTTTGGCACCTGCCCTGACACTAAATCCGAAGTAAAAAATCTAGGCATAATTTTGAATAATACATTATCACTGAAAAGGCAGATATCTTCTGTAATCTTAGCCTGATTTTTTATTATTCGGAAAATAAAAATCATTTTACAGTAGCTGACTTTCTCACATTAGGTACTAATGATAACTTCACTTGTATCCTCCTGTCTAGGTTTCAATAATAGTATCTATCTGGGTGTCCGAAAACTCCAGATCCCATGTCTGCAGAGGGTTCAGAACTTTGCCGCCAGATTGCTATTGAAAATTAAGAATCACAATTACATCGCAGCAGCCTTGTGTTCTCTGCACTGGTTACCAGTACACAAACATATTAAATGGTATGAGTTTGTGTTTCGTTTTCAAAAGCCTCCAACATCACAATTTGATTCCCTAAGCAAGTCAACTGAAACCTTGTGCAGTTGGACTTTCTCTAAGAGCCAAGAAAGATAGACAAGCATTTGTTCCAAAATATCAAAGAGAACGACTAGGGGGTCGCTCTTTCATAATCCAGGCAGCAAAATGCCTCCTCCTTCCCCCACCGTGCATCACAATGAGACTAATCTAATGATGTTTCGGAGGTCTTTAAAAATATTATTATTTAATCAGCCCTAATGCAACAGTATCTGCTGGCATTAACCAATGTCCTCAAACTATAGCGTCAAGATGCCCAATGGGCGATAGCTGCACTCTATAAAACCACATACAATACCTAATACTCAATGCAACAAGTCACCAAATTTACACAGGAGCATTTTCCAACTCCTTTTTATAATGCATTGCCCACAATATATGCCAGTATAAAAAACATTTCCATGCTGGCTGCGCCCATACACATCCATGGAGTCTGCACCAGTATTTGCCAGTATTACCATATAAGAACCTACTCCTGTTGGTTTTATCAGCACAAAATGCCATGCCACAGAAAATAAATATGTCCAGACTGGAACCACCATGTCTGCCACTATCATGTAGGAACACTCATTATTCTGCCTTTACCCTTGATGCCCAGTAAGAAAATGCCATACCACAGTAAATAAATATTTTCAGACTGGATCACCAATGTGGGCCAGCACCACGTAAAGGCACTCATTATGCTTCCTTCACCCTTGATGTCCAGTAATAAATACCATGCCACATTAAAGAAACATGTCCAGACTGGACCCACCAATGCGGTCAAGTACCATGTAGAAACACTCATTTTGTTGCCTTAGATCCTGTTGACCAGTAGAAAATGTAATTCCACAGTAAAACATATGCCCATACTCGACGCACCAATATGGGCCAGTATCACACAGGAACACCGATTATGCTGCCTTCACCCTGGATACCCAGTACAAAAAACATGGCATATTAAATTCACATTTCCAGACTGGACCCACCAATGTAAGCCAGTACCACTTAGGAACACTCGTCATGCTGCCTTCAACCTTGATGCCCAGTGAAAATGCCATATCATAGTGAAGAAATGTTCAGACTGGACCCTCCAATGTGGGCCAGTACCACGTAGGTACATTCAAACCAGGTTTCCCTTTGACAGTTTATCCAGCCCAGAAGCGCTGCCTCAGCGTCCGAATGCTGGCTCGGCTCCTCCATACTAGACGAGATGCCGGTGGGTTGGTGCCCCTGCACATTTTTGGACAAACCGCCTCTGCTAGTGGGCCATCCACTATGTCCCTGATTCAATTGCTTCTAGTTCCAGCCTCACACTGAGACAGAAGATTGTATTGCTTTTGGTTAACATTAACCAGCTCTGCTGGCCAGTGGAACAAGAGCCCTGATACCCCAGGGGGCAGATGCCTCTTTGTCACCTGGCCTGTTCAACCACTGCTAACAGGATTCGCCAATAGTCTTTTTTGATGTGTAAAGTGGAGACTGATTTGGCCTGTCCAATCCATTTGATCCTCTCATCTACTCATATAGATGAGCGTCATATGGTAGACATTGAACGTAGGTATCTCATTAACTTTGCAGAAGTCACTGGAAACATGACTGCTTCTATCAGGCGTGGACACTAGTAGAATCAGGGATGACCTCCGGCTCTGTCATGGTCTGATTGATCTCAAGGTGAAGCATGTACTGGACCACTTCCTCTGTAGTCTTTCTTCCTCTGGTAGGCGATACGGCCAAAGCCAAACAGGCTTTCCAGAGAGGTTCTCTGTTTAATGACGGAAGCCATACACTCTCCCAGGCCATTCTGTCTGAGAAATTCTTCATTTTCTCTTTTGGTATATTGTTTGGAATCAGTTCTGTCAGTCAGGCTCTAAGAGGGTGGCATTGTGGCAAAGGGGAAGGGGACATCAACAAGGGCTCTTCTGGTTTCGGGCAGGCCTTTAGCCATTTCACAAGGTATGCCTGACTGTTCTTTCCTTTCTTTGGTCTCCTTGCCGTACCCAATAGTTATGATCACTGAATACTTGTGTGACTTACATCCCTTGCCACTTTGCTGTGAGTTTGTTCTCTGAACTGGGTATCAGAAAGAGCACCCATTTTGCTGCCTTAAAGCGCCTCACCGGTGCCCAACAGTCACACAGACATGTTTCTTCTCTTGGCTAACCTGCCTCCCTAGGATAAGGATGAAATTACCGTAATGAATGTACCAACCCCACCAAAAGACCTAAAACACATACCAAGAAAAGTTTGAATTACCAAAAGTTCGAACTTTTCGTGATATGTGTTTAGGTCTTTTGGTGGGGTCGGTTTAAACAAAATAAAAACTAAAAAAGGCTGTGGGGTGTCCCCCGCAACAACCCGCTCACTATACTATACAGTATAGTGAGTGGGGGTACAGGCGGCACCCCCTCAGCTCACCCGACCAAAAAAAAAAAAAAAAGGCTGGGGGCTGCAGGGGTGTCCCCCGCAACACCCCGCTCACTACATGGTACAGTATAGTGAGCGGGGGTTGCGGGGACACCCCCGCAGCACACCCGACAGAAAAAGAAGAAATAAAACGGGTGCTGCAGGGGTGTCCCCCGCAACACCCTGCTCACTATACTACACAGTACAGTATAGTGAGCGAGGGTTGCAAGGGAAACCCCTGCAGCTGCCTGAAAAAAAGGACCCTGCAGCGCCGGTTCCTGATTACGGAAGTGAAAGGGATCCGGCGCTGCAGGGACAGCTCATCAGAAGGAAAGGTAAGTAGGGTGGTGGGGGTATGTTGTGGGTGTGGATGGGGGTGTGTTGTGGGTGTGGGTGGGGATGTTTGTTAGTATGGTTTTGGTGTTGATTTGTAATGGATTTTCGCATGGGAAATGTATGAACATTTTATATTGCGTACATTTCCCATGCAAACATTTCCGTTGCAGGTAATTTACCCGCGGACAAATCACACAGATCCGCCTAACTAGATATCTCTTTCCCAACAATACTTCAGGATGAACAGTACATCACAGGTTTTGTGGTGTCAAGGAACTGAGCCAATGATAGATTTTCGGAAAGTAACAATAAACAGAGATAGTTTATTACATTGTAATCCAAAACAGACATTGGCAGTATGTCCCCTTCTAAAGTTCCAGCAGCAACCTAATCCCCCACTCCATAACCCAGATTTGTATAGCAACTTCGTATGCTTGTTTCCTAACATGAGTTAATCTGACTTTGGAATTCTGGGAAGACATGGCCTCCTACTCCAAAGAGAAGCACCTCTGTTGCCCCCTTGTCTGTTTCTACATCATCTATTGCTTCCATCTGATCACGTGATGGGAACCTTCTTGAAATGCCCAGATGCAGCAGTTCCATTGGGGGTTCCCTGCCACCTTCCCTCAATTGTGGAAAACTTTCCACTGGTCCTTGTTTCCAAGTATAGTTGCCTGTTGTTCACGAGCTCCAGGTTCTGCGCTGTTTCCCAATGCAAAGGCTCTATGGCTTTCAGCCTTATAGCAGCCCTTTATCACCTTTAAATGCTGTCAATCGTGTAAACGTACTAGAAACCCTAAAGGTAGTGGTCTCATAATACTGTTCATTAGTACAATGGGACCAATTGCAATCCATTTCTATAAATACATGTCCATGCTGAAAGAGAAGAGTTATACACCAAAGGAATGGAATAGAAGACACATACAATGATCAAATGAAAGTATACTCTTACATTCCCCCCTTGTGTACTTATGTGGAAGTCCTGACTTTAGTAACAATCACTTTATGCCCCGTTTAATTGATTTGATGTTTATTGGAACCAGGCCAAAGCAGACTGGCCTTTATTTATCCCTTAGGCCCCCTACCCCACCACCAGTTGCACACATGCACTGTCTTCCTGGCAATCCCTGCACTTGGGGACTGTTTTCTGTATCCCTAGAGTCCCAGTACCAGCACTTGACACCTGATATCTGCACTTACCCTTGCACTTGCCACCAGCTGGCCATACCTTTACTTATTGTTATTTATTCTACTATCCCATGTACTGCACTGTCCCCTCCCCCATCGCTTCCGCACTTCCCCCTTCCCCCTTGCCATGCACTTGCGCAATCTGAATGACACCTGACCGAGGAGCATCGTTGTCTGTCTTCCCTCTGTTCCTCCCTCCCTTGCCTCGTCGCACCTTGAAACACTTGTGTATAGGCGCGTTATAAATGCCATATCATACCACATCATATCCATTAGCACTGTCAGTATTGTTATCATGGAAATAGAGGAGCTTGTTGTGTGGAATCTCAGGTGGCCTAGCTGAGGAAACATTTACAAACATTTAGAAACGTTTTATTGGCATGGCACCTACAATAGCAAAACACTCTACATGTTGAGATTATGAGAAATATTATCAAAACAGCTCCTAAGGAGAGGAAAGGTTTAGTCTTGATGTCTTCTGTTACTACACATGATCCAGCAGGAGTGCACAGGATGGCACACTGTGATGATGCTTTGAAAGCCTTTTTTCTCAACATTAAGGGTGGTTTCTATAAGATGTATTTGTCTACCTATGAGATCTGCTACACCTAGGGTATGATGTCTAATAGATTGATGAACCGGGGATGTAAGAGGGCTGACCATTTGAAGGGAGTATTATAGACAAGATTTACCAACATTTTCCTTTCTGACGTGACAGCCACTGTATAATGTGGGCTTTAGTACACGTCTTCAAGGTGAAATGTTTATCTTTGGAGAGAATACCTCTAACTCAAACACAGATTTTGTTTGTGCTAAATAATTCTGTACCCTCCAATGAGAATCCCTGACCCAGCCAATCCCAACGTATTCCATCTGTTACTATTACAGTGGGGCATGGCTCCAATTTTCTGATGCATTGCAACTGGTGCGGTTACAAGGGGCCACAACTTTCAAACTGTTCCTGATTTTCCAATAAACTTTTCCCTTCTGTAATGCCATGGTAGGCTGAAAAATGTTGGTCCAGGGCATTACCCAGAGCAATGCCATTGGCTATGGTTAATTGTAAACCTTCCAGCCATTAACCTTCAGTTGTGCAAGTGCACCCTGAGTGGGATGGATGTGGCCAGACTTGGGGCCCAAAGCTGCTGTGCCTGGTGAAGAGGGGGTCCCTGGAATGCCCCTCTTGACCCCTATAAACATGACATCCCGAAGAGTAAGAGATGCAAGATGCCAGTCACTGTTTGGACAGCCCCCAGGAGGGCCGGTGGCAAATAAATATGCAAACAGATATTCTCTCACACAAACATTCAAACCCTATCCAGCTGACGTCATCCTGGACACAGGTGCCCCAACACTGATCATGGACCCAGGTGCCTTGCTGAACCTGATCAACTAATGACAAATATCTAACTGTGCTGACGTCATTAGAGACACCATGACATAGTAACATTAGCCATGAAGCAAACTCGCATCCATGCACAAAGTTACATGGACATATACGCGCACTTCCAAAGAACATGCTTACACAGTTCTGTAGTTAGAGGACAGATACATAAACATACTGTCGAAAGCTTTTATTATTTTCTCACCTTAGCAAATGCAGAAACGCAGAAACACAAGAAAGCAAGAGATGCAGAGCAAGCTTGCAGCAGTTTATTGCAACTAACTGATATAATAATACGGCTTCCATAGGGCAAGTTACGCAAGCTTTTTTAAGCAATGGTAATAGGTGTTGTTTTCTCAGATCACTATATTTCTCACAAAATAACAAGAAGTTCATGATGGATTCCATACTCAAATTACAAAGAGTACAACATCGCGAAGTTTGACCTTTCCAACCGCTTGTAAATTTGCCGTGCCAATTCTAAACTCCAAGGACAGGGTGCGTGCATAAACAGGTGTTATGAGGTCCAAATAGCTTTCAATCCACCGTTCAGTTTTTATAGAAAGATAATTGAGACCTAGCTTTAGTTTTAAGCAATCATTTATAAGTATTTCATAGTTTTCCTGCCTAATGGCAGACTTCACTTTGTCTCTCATATGATTAGATATGGTCTCAGGGCTGTCCCTGACCCACACATTTCAATTGTTTTCTGCATGCTTCGCCCATGGCAGTGACGCCCCATCTGGTGTATTTAGCAAAACTAAAGTTGCCTCTTGAAACCTTATTAGGTCAGGGGACACCCATAATATTATCCAATAAAAACTTGGTTTCCAGACTAACTCGGCACACACCTTCTGCAAGAGTGCATTCGGGAAACTGTTGGGAAGGCACAATAGCAATTTTAAGAATATATTCTCTTTGGTCTCAAGTTGTTGACTATTAGTATATCCCCACAATTCTCCTCCATGCAAGTCAGCGGGCACAGATTGAATCTTATAGATTGTGCCACAACTTCGTTTTTTTTTGTTTGGTACCAACTTACAAAGTTACCATGCGCCTGATTATTGTTCCAATTCGAGAAAGTGTCGCAGGTTGTGTGGAGCAAGAATAAGGGGACACTAGTGACCCCGACCCCTTGAAGTAATAGTTGAATGGACTTCTCCACACTTCAAAAAAGCGCCACACTGGGTATTTGTGAAGGGTTGGTTAATTTATTAGATTGAATTGAAGGTGCCCTTTACAGATGACACGTGTTTCGACACACCAGTGTCTTTTTGAAATCAGGGCTGATAGCAAAATCTCAAGTCAAAAGGTTTCAATTAGGTGAAACACACAGTCATGGGTTAAATCCCCCTCCTGGTTCGCTGAAGTCTGCTGCCGTCTGGATTGTAAAAAGACACTGGTGTGTCGAAACACGTGTCATCGGTAAAGGGTACCTTCAATTCAATCTAATAAATTAACCAAGCCTTCACAAATACCCAGTGTGGCGCTTTTTTGAAGTGCGGAGAAGTCCATTCAACTGAATCTTATAGATGCCTATGGCCGATGTGACCGCTCTCTCAACTTTGGTTAACCGAGAATGTCCTTAATCCTCCACTATTCCTGCCTAGGATAACATGCAATGTATTCATCTGGGTTGACCAAGAACGACCTTCAGAAAATCTTACGCCCAGATAGTCGTAGTAAGTAACTTGTTTCAGCTCAACCCCTTCTATTTTCATGCGACATACATAGGGTTTAGTTTTTACTGGACTAAATACCATTACTTTCTTTTTGGACTTGTTCAATGTCAGACCCAAATGAGAGCAGTTGGCAAAAAACATTTTAAACTGTGCCTGAGGCCCATTGGAGAAGTGGCCAACAATATGGCACTGTCGGCAAAAAGAAATGCCAGGATAATATTGATGCCAAGTTTGGGGGATAAAAATGACCACTTGCACACTAAGCCAATAAAGCCAGAAATGCTTCATTAATAAAGAGGCAAAACAGGAGAGATGCAAGGACGCAGCCTTGGCGTACGCCACTGTCAACCTTGAATTCCTCAGTGCACTCTCCTACTGACCCCCACATTACCACTGCAATATTATTATTAGTTTTTTTTAACCTTTTGTTTATTGGCAGAAAGTGAAGATAGGTATAGTACATCTGCACGGTGATACAAAAAACATTCACAATAGCACAGTTGGGAATTACATCATGAACTGGAGATGCTTCCAGGATGAGGGGGGGTATTGACAGCTTCAAAGGAGGCAAGTAGTCTAGTGTTTATGGCAATGTGCTCGGCCGATCCGGCGGGGGAGTGGGGCTCCAATCAACCTTCTCTCTATTGTTCAGGTACGTGCAGAATTCAGTCCACACATGTTTTGGACGAGATGGCATGGACAAGGATCCGATATACCCCTCCTCACATGTCTGCACCCAGGTGAGGGCCTTCAGCCACATTTCAAAGGTGGGGGGAGAGCGGCGTTTCCAACCTTGCAGAATGCATCTTTTAGCAACAATAGCACATACATTTAAGAATCTGGAAATTATTTTAGCATTTGCACCAGACCATATCCCGAACAGCAGGGCCAGCGGGTCGGGGAACTACTGGGGACCCTATTATTTCTGTGAGCGCATTCGTTACTTCCAGCCAGAATGCACTCAGCGCAGTACAGGACCAAAACATGTGCATATGATCCGCTTCTTCAGAACTGCATTTCGGGCACCTGTGGGTAGGGGAGCGTGTAAAATTCGCCACTCTGAGCAGTGTGTAATAGAGTCTGTTGAGTAGTTTATATTGTATACAGCGGAATCTAGCATTAAGGGAGACTCTGCAGGTGTGCGTGCACATGTTGAACTACATGTCGTCAGTGATTTCTATTTCCATCTCTCTGGCCCAGGCTTCCTGTGGTTTGAGGGGGTGATGAATTTGCCATCAGGTAAAGGTCTGTGAGTGCTCGGTATCCCAGAGCTTCCCAATGTTGGATAAAATGATGATTGTGCGCAGAGGAGAGATCCGGGAATTGGCGTAGGGGTAGCCATTTGTAATATGGGCAATTCCCTTGCACTGGGTTCAAAATCATATTCCATGATCGAATCGTAGTGGCAAGGGGGTCTGCAGGTGCTTCGGTCTGGAACGTATGGTGTAGCAACAGGGTCATAATGTTGGTCCCGTCTCCTGCCAGTTCTTCCAATTTGACGTGTGGAGGTGGGTTTAAGTGTGCATACCAATGTGTGGTATGATGGGCCTGTGCCGCAACCCAGTACAGGGTTAGGTCTGGGGCAGAGAAACCACCTTTATCGTAGGGAGGGGTCATTTGTAGCCACTTTTTGCGGACTGCACCGGAGTGCCAAAGGAACTGGGCACATATAGCGTGGAGTCTCTTAAAATAGTGTTTCCCGGGCCAGATCGGGACGTTAGCAAAGATGTAGAGGAGCTTGGGGACTGCAATCATTTTAACTAGTGACAATCTGCCTGCCAGAGACAGAGGGAGGTTGCGCCATTTAAGCAGCTTAGATTTAATGAGCTGTGCTGTCGCCTCGTAGTTATCAGCCAGTAAGGAGACTTTGGTGAGTGAGACTTGTACCCCTAAGTACCTGATGCCCCCAGGGGACCATCGCAGGGGAAATTCACATGTTGGCTGCTGGGTCGCTGCAGTAAGGGGGAATATCTCAGACTTAGAATAATTGATGGTAAAGCCAGAGTATGTTCCTATTTTAGTTATGTCCCGGATAATCGGGTCAAGATGTGTGGAGGGGTCCCTGATATATAGGAGCACGTCATCGGCATATAATGAGATGATTTCTGGCGTGCCCTTTAGGCGAATGCCTTTGCAAGTATGCTGTCCCTAACGTGATCTGCCATGGGTTTGATGGCAAGCGCAAAAAGGATGGGGAAGAACGGACATCCCTGACAGGTGCCTCTGTGTAATACAAAGGGGGAGGAGACGATGGAGTTCACAAGCACCTTTGCACTTGGGTTAGTGTATAACAATTTTATGTAGGAAAGCATGATCGGACCTATTCCCATTTTTCCCAGCACGGCCCATAGATATTTCCAGGAGACCATGTCAAATGCCTTCTGGGCGTCTAGTGTGACTGCCACTGCGTCCGCCCTTGGGTCAATCCTGGACATTATATTGAATAATTGGCGGATGTTAAGAGCAGTGGAGCGGCCAGGGACGAAACCGCTCTGGTCTGCATGGACCAGATGGGGCATAAATGGGAGAAACCTATTCGCAATTATTTTGGCAAAGATTTTCATGTCTGTGTTGATGAGTGATAGGGGCCTGTAGGATCCACATTCGTCTGGGGGTTTCCCTGGCTTGGGGAGAACAGTGATTAGTGCTTCCCTTAAGGAGGGGGGAAGAGAGGACAAATGACTCCATCCAGACCCCGTGTAGTATGGGTGCTAGGATGGCAACGTGTTCACGGTAAAACTCTGAGGTGAGCCCATCCGGGCCAGGAGCCTTATTCGTTGAAAGGTCAGAGATCACCTGGACTATCTCCTCCAGGGTGAACGGGATATCAAGTTGTTCCCTGGTAGCCTGGGAGATAAGGGTCATGGGGATACGTTCCAGCAGGTCGTCAAGATTTCAAGCGTTGTGTTCGGGTTGGGGGCCGTAGAGCCTTGCGTGAAAACCAGCGAATACGTCCATTATGGCCTGGTCGGACCAAAGGCAGTGTCCCTGTTCGTCTAGGATAGTCTATTCGGGATCTGCCACCCTCCGCATGTACCAGTCTGGCCAGGGTTCTGCCCGGTCTATCACCCTCGCCATACCATTGGGCGACCACTGGGCGAGCAAAATAACGCACCTTGCTCAGGGCGTGGGATTCAAACCTTTCTAGTTCTGTTCTAATTTTGGCCATGGTGGCCGGGGATGGGGCGGAAGCATGTTGTTGTTCAAGAGTTTTGAGTTTCGTTTAGGAGCTGTCTAGGGCTTGCCTTATGGCTTTAAGTACCCCGGCTTCCCTCGAGATGCACATCCCTCTGATATAAACTTTAAATGCTTCCCAGCGGGTTCCCTCAGATGTGTCTTGTCTATTATTATTTTCGAAGAAGGTGTTTTGTTTATGTCCGATAATATCTCACCCTTGAAGACAATGTCAGACAAGGCCTCCGACTTAAAGCACCAGGCTGATCGGGCGGGCGCAGCGTCACCCAGTTGGATCTGCAGCAGCACGGGGGAATGGTCTGAGATCATGCGAGGGAGAATCCTAATCTCTGACACCCTACCAACCCGGTACCCGACAACAAGAACTTGTCTATTCGCGAAGAGCTATCGTACACTGTGGAATAGAAGGTGTAATCTCTGTCTTGGGGATGAAGCGTACGCCACACATCATAGCGATTCATGGAGCTCATATGTGTGAGGAGCCGTTTGGCGGCTCGGGACACTCCTCTACGGGTCGAGGTTGTTCTGTCCATGTCATTATCGAGGATAAGATTCATTTCCCCGCCCCATATAATGGGAACTTCCACATATTTCAATATGATGGCAGCTACCACATCCATAAATTCGGGGGAGTCAGTGTTAGGACCATAAGAGTTCACAAGAAGGCATTCGCTGTTAGCTAGGGTGCAATGAAGGATGACATACCTGCCCTCTGTGTCAATGTGGGATGCATGGAGTTTAAATTTCACCGATTTGTGAATGAGTGTTAGGACTCCTCTCGATTGAGTCGAGAATTGGGTATAAAATCTATTGGGGCCCCAGGATAGTGCGAGATTGGATGATAGGAGTTTCTGAGCATGAGTCTCCTGCAACAGGAGTACCTTAATCCCATGTCTCTGAGCGTATGCTGTGATCCTGCGGGACTTCGTAAAGTTCGTCAACCCCCGAATATTCCATGTCATCATTTTAATAGCCATGCAGACACTTCATGGGACATCCCAGCTGTAAGAAAATAAGGGTCTGTGTCTGTTCACCAAGAGATGTGTAGCTGCAGCGTTGATCCGCCACTCTTCAAACCTAGTCAGTACTTTCATGCCGGTTTTCTTATAACTTCCCACAACAGTACCACCCCCCCACCCTCACCGCCCAGAGGAACTCAGCAGTGTGATACCACCCACCCCCAATACAACCAACCGCGTGCCATTCCTAATTCAGCGACGCTTGACCAACAGCCAAACAGGGGCACAACCTTAAACCTTTCGCCTCAGAAGGCATTGCAGCTGCAGTGGGGGCTACCGCTGCCGATGACCCACAAGGGTTAACACATGTCATGATGGCACATCAAATATTTTTCACGGGTGATGAAACATAGGGTTACAAGGAAGGCAAGTATGTGCTAAGGTCTTGAGACCAGACCATTTCTGGAGTGGTCCGGCGTCTAACTGGTAAGTCAGGGAGGCGAGGTTCAAGACCAGTTGGAAGAAGTATAGCTGAGCAAATGCATAGCAGTGCCAAAAAGGCCTGGGTATCAGTTATCGTTCATAGGTTCCTCTATTTGGTCGGCTAACGGGATCAGCGCTTCAATGAATTTAACTGCTTCATCTGGGACAGTAAAAAAGTATATTTTGTTGCGTTGGGTGAATTTTAGGCGGGCCGGGAAGAGCATTGCATACTCTATTTTCCTCTCTCTCAGCATCATTTTGACACCTCCAAATTGACGATGCTCCATCTGCACTCCCACAGAGAAGTCAGGGAAGATTCTAATTGTTTGCGAGTCAAGCCTAAGTTCCCCTCTCCGTCTGGCCAGGCGGAGGATATGGTCTCTGTCTTTGTAGCTAAGCAGTTTAGCAATTATAGGTCTGGGGAAGTCTCCAGGTTTGGGTCGGGGTGCCAGGGACCGATGCGCTCTTTCCACAGTGAAGAAGGGCGACAGCTCCGGGTTGCCAAGTAGGTCTTTAAGGAGTTGTTCGACCGCTAGTTCCATGCAGCCTTTTAGAGCTGTCTCGGGAACCCCCGCTATGCGTATATTGTTTCTTCGTGACCTCGATTCAAGGTCATCACACTTGGCTTTGACCTGCTTCATATCTCTGACAAGCTCTGCGACAGTGCCCTGTAAGGTGTGAACATTATCTTCGTTGGTGCTTATTCTTTGCTCTACCTCTGTGATTTTTGCACCATGTTGGTCCAGTTTGGCTCTCAGGGAGGCTACGTTAGCGTTGATGTCATCAAGTTTTTCATGGAAGGCTGCAAAGTTTTTGGCCATAGACTCCATCATTACAGTTAAGTCAGGCTGGGGTGGATCTGGCAGGGTATCGCCGTCTTCTTGCCCCATGGAAGAGGACGCCTGGTCTGGCCTGGGCGCGGCCTTGGTGAATTTGGCCATGGTGCCTGCTTTGTTCGCTCCACGTGCCCTGTTTGACATTGCTGTCTCAGATGGGCAGAGTGGCAGTAGACTCAACGCGGGGGTGCAGTAGTGAGGGGGGAAGCTGGCCAGTAGTAGCGGCGTGCAGGCTGAGCGCCTAGTAATGTGGTTACTGCCCCAACCCGCAGACAAAGGCCAGCGCTGGGGTGGCCAGTAGTGGCGTGTGCACAGAGGAGCGGGGTAGGCCACAGGGCGGCAGTGTGAAAGTGGAGTGAGCAGGAGCTTCGTGATCGCCGCAGGTGCAGTTGGCGGGGGTAGCTGGGGAGAGGCCTGACGGGCTCCAGGGCAGCCAGGGCCGTGCACGTTGGTGTTGTGGCACACAAGGATGAGAGCAATGTAAGAGGTGAATGTGGAGTCTTCCTGGGTGTAGTGTTACTTTAGCTTCCAGTCGTGGGCACAGCTAGTGAGGGGCCCTCAAGGGCTCCGGCCTGGCGGCGGATGCCTAGCGGTGTATTGGCCGACCCCGGGGCACTCGCCTCCTCCGTCCGTGGTCAGACGTCCTCCCGGCGACAGCCAGTAGGGGCCCCAACGCCGTCCCAAGGATCGCGGCGGCAGCACGCAGGGGTGCCCCCAGCAGAAGTCAGCTCTCGGCCCGGCGGAGGCGCACTTCAAGCCACAGAGCTCGGCTCCTCGAGGCAACAGACGGCAGGCTCAATGGCAGCACTGGGCAGCTCGGCGCAGTCGGCCGTATCTCGGCAGCGGTCAAGACCCAGGCCACAGCTCTCCCACAACGAGTGCTCCGACGCCATAGGATGTGATTGGAGCGGTTATTTGGGTAATAAATGTTCGGATTCCACCGTTGTCCGTGGATACAGAACTGTGGGGCTCGGAGCTCCGAGGCTAAGCGGCCATCTTGTCGGCTGCTCAACAGCGCCCCCCACCACTGCAATATTTTTACTGTACATGTGCCGGATTGCAATTATCAATTCTACAGGAACACCATGTTTCGTCACAACCTGTCAGAGCTGGTCTTTAGGGAACACATCGAAAGAGGTCTGCAGATCCACAAACACAGCGTAAACCTGCATCCTCTTTAACAATGTATATTTTGGAGGACTAAAGATAGACGAAAACACTGGTATAGAGTGCCTATCCCTTTTCGAGAGCCTGCCTGTAAATGAGAAACAAATACATTCAAGTTCACCCAATCCTGTAGCTGATTTAAAATCACCTTAGCATACACTTTGCCCATTCCATCCAACAATGAGATGGGCCTATAATTACTAGGTATTCCTTTATCACGTTTTTTGTAAATAGGCACAATCTGTGCCTTTTGCCAGGAATCTGGAACTTGGTTTAACTTGGCAATTGAGATAAACAATTGTAATAAAACTGGAGCCCAAACATCTGGTTCGTCTTTCAGCATATCCACAGGAATCCCATCAGGGCTGGGGGTTTGTGGCTTTTAGCACATTTCACTTCTGCCAAAGATATGACAATAGTAGGATGGACAATCACTGGACGTTCCACCAAGTTCACCACTTCAGTCACATCCCCATTAACCTGATCACATTTGTACAGCCCATAGAAGTAGTTCAACCAATCTTCCGGTGGAATGAGGGAGTAAAGCCTATTGTCATTGGTTTCCTTTTTATCCGAAACTAAGGACCAACAGGTCTTGGAATCTCTGGTAATAGCTGCCACCTAGAGTTCTCCCCACTTAACTTTATGGTAGTCTTCTTTTTTATTCAGAATTATTTCCTCATATGAAGTTCTGCAAAAACACAGTTCCTCCTTATTTAATTTACCATCATTAGCAAGACAGTGGAGAAAGGCTCTCTTGGACATCCTGCACTCGTTGTGAAACAACATTCCTTCTCTCACTATTTAATGGTTATATGATGACATGATCTCCCCTTCACCAGTTTTGGCATCACGAATATGTACAATACCATCCAGCGCTGCACCATTGATGGAATGTTTTAGACCTGTCATCGTTATATGCTCCCACTTTACTAAGCCTATCATATAATTTCCAGAGATTACAAGTGGTAAGGTCAATTCCTGCTTAACACCCAGTTTGCCTCCTAATGTTACCACCAACCAGAGGGGTTTGTGGTCTCTATCTCTACAATCTATAATGGTAAACTCCTCTACAAGTTTCCAACCGCAGAGTAAAACCAAGATATAATCGATCCTTGAGGAACAACTGATACCAAAAAACGTCCAACCGCCTGCGCAATCAACCGTGCTCCTTCCATTACACGCCCTCAAATTTAAACCATATACAATTTGAGCTGTCTCCAGGGCATATTTGTGGGCCTGTTTTGGGGGAGTAGTTTCTAACACTGCGAAATCCCACCCTTGATCGGCCTGGTCCCACAATCCCTCCATTTGTCTTAGGGATTCAAATTGAAAGTTGAAATCATCCCCTACTACAATGCACAACTTTTCTGATGGGATAAAGTTCCAAGACGTAATAAGTTCCTGGAGTAATCATATTGTCTCCATAGGATCGCTAATATTGGGCCTATTCTAGAGGTAGATATGAGCAAAGTATGCCCCTTTTTATTTCTAGCAATAACCAGCTGTAGGTCTGGTGTGCTGTGTTGGCTTAATTCAGCTACCCATTCTGAGTCAAAAGCTATCAGCATAATAAGCCCACCCAATGGTATTCCCCTGGGTTCTTTAAGTGCTAAGGTACTGTAAGATTTATATCCCTGGATCTCGATCTTGGATAAAGCCCAGGTTTCCTGGATACAGACAATCTCACATCCGTGAATCAAATTGAGCCATCCTGGATCCATTAAATGCCTCCCAATCCCAGCAACATTCCAAGAGAGGAGGTTTATTTCCCCTGACTTGCCAACGAAAGAGGAAGTCAATTAACCCCCTTCAAGTCAACCTCATGAGGATGCTGCCCAACTCTGGGTCAGACTAGGTAATCTAGTGGTGGTGGGGGCTAGTCTAGGTAGTCTAGTAATGGCAGGGGCCAGGTTAGGCAGTCTAGTGCTGGAGGGGGCCCAACTAGGTAGTCTAGTGGGCCACCACTAGACTACATAACCTGGCACTGCCACCACTAGACTACCTAGTCTGGCCCCCGCCACCACTAGAGTACCTAGTCTGGTTTTCCCCCACCACCACTAGATTGCCTAACATAGCCCCCACCACCACTAGACTACCTAGTTGGGCTCCCTCCACCACTAGACTGCCTAACCTGGCCCTTGCCACGACTAGACTACCGAGACTGACCCCCGCCACCACTAGATCACCTAGTCTGGCCCCAGCCACCAATAGACTGCCTAACCTGGCCAGCGCCACAACTTGACTGCCTAGTTTGACCCTCAACACCACTAGATTACCTAGTCTGGCCCCTGCCACCACTAGACTTCTTAACCTAGCCGCTGCCACCACTAGACTACCTAGTCGGGCCCCTGTCACAACTACATTGCCTAACCTGGCCCCCATCAACACTAGCCTGCCTAACCTTGGCCCTGCCACCAATAGACTACCTAGTCCCGCTCTTGCCACCACTAGACTATCTAGTCTGGCACCCGCCACCACTATATTACCTAGTCTGGCACCCGCCACCACTAGATTTCTTAACCTAGCCCCTGCCACCACTAGACTACGTAGTCGGGACACCACCACCACTAGACTGCCTAACCTGGCCCTTGCCACCAAGAGGCTGCCTAACCTGGCCCCGCCAACACTAGACTGCCTAACCTGGCCCCCTCCACCACTAGACTACCTAATCTGGCCCCTGCCACCACTAGACTACCTAGTCTGGCCCTGCCACCACTAGACTGCCTAACCTGCCCCCTGCCATGACTAGACTACCTAGTCTGGCCCCTGCCACCACTACACTGCCTAACCTGGTGCCTGCCACCACTAGACTACCTAGTCTGGCTCCCGCCACCACTAGGACACCTAACTTGGCCCCCGCCACTACTAGGCTGCCTAACTTGGCTCCCACCATCACTTGGTCACCTAACTTGGCCCCTGCCACCACTTGGTCACCTAAATTGGCCCCCACCACTACCAGATCACCCAACGTGGCCCATGCCACCACTCGGCTGCCCAACTCAATAACCGCCATGTATAGACTGCCCTACTCAGCACCTGCCACCCTCAGGTCACCCAACCTGGTGCCCACTACCTCTTGTAGGGCTAACTCTGCCCCTGCCACCTCTAGGATGCCTATCTGGCAGGCCATCATGGCCCGCCTCCTCCGGGATGCCATTCATGCCGCCCGCCATCCTGAGATCGCGCTTCCAACATCTGGCAGTGTGCAGTACCCAATTTCACATCTTGCTCACCCCCTCCCCTGGCCCCAAAGACACATGCAACAAGTAACCTCCATGCAACTACTGACCCCCCTGGGTCAGCACAGGCCCCGCACCCTACCTCGATCTCTGGCAAAATGATTCCACCACTTGGCATCTTGCACCTTTACCCTTACCATACCTTCTGACTCTTCCCCCCCACACAACTCCCACCCCAGGAGTCGCACAGCCCTCCCCAGCTCTCCTCTGTCACCTGTCCAAACCCCCTCTCACTCAGCAACCTCACCCGATTCCATCCCTATCCAACCCACTGCAACACAAATAACAGACCTCCGGTGCACCTTGATCGAGGCCAGATCACTGACTGCCCATGCTACTGACATCCTGGATCTTATCACCTAGAATAACATTGACATCCTAGCATTCACAGAAACTTGGCTTTCGTCTGCCGCTGGTCATGCGCTATCCATCGCTATCTCCACAGGTTATGCCATATTATGTTTCCCTCAATGAGAAAATTACACAATTACAAGCCAAAATCTCTCCCATGAACCGGAGGCATTGTCTGCCTTCTGTCAGCCTAGCACCTTAGATGACCTCCCCCTCTTCAATTTCCAGCCCATCACTGAATCCGATCTGGCCACTACCAGCAGAGGGCTGAAACACTCCAGGTGTAAAGGTGACATATGACCAGCATTCCTTGAAAAAGGAATGCGCAGAGCCCCTGCTACCCCTCCTCACTACCATCATTAATTCCTCCTTCACATCTTGCAACTTCCCATCTACCCTCATAGAATCCTGGATCACCCCTCTGCTAAAAAAGCCCTCCTTAGACCCAGCGACTCCCACCAACTATCGGCCTATCACCACTTTTCCATCCTGTAAATCATCGACAGAGTTGCATACCTCCAAATTCAAGATTTCTTAGAACCCCATAACATTCTGAGCCCCCGGCAATCCAGCTTCCACCCAAGACATGGAACCGAAACAGCCCTCCTGGACCTCAAGAACCAACTTGACGACACAATTGATTCTGGAAATCTCTCCCTCCTTTTACTCCTGGACCTCTCTGCTGCCTTCGACCTCGTTGACCAACAGAAGCTCTGCCACCATCTCACACTATCTGCTCACTTCTCCCCTGATGCCGCCAAATGTATCTCATCCTTCTTGTCCGACAGAATGTGCAGTGTCTTCGCCAGATATACTGCTGCCCCACACCCTGATCTCTTGCAGCATCGCTCAAGGCTCCTGCGTCTCACCCACCCTCTGCAACGTCTATCCAAACCCTTATTCGATCAACTGGACTCTCTTGGCGTCTCCTAAACTAATTATGCTCATGACACCCAAATCCTCATCCCCCTCTCTGGTGACCACTCCCGGGACTCTCTAAAAGTGAATGCCATCTTCGAAAACGATCCAAGCTGGGATGGCCTTTTATTGCCTCTGCCTAAATTATGAGAAAAGTGAACTACTTCTGATCAGCTCTGCAGCCCGCCTTGCCAAACTTGACAACACAGTCAATCACTTTCTCATTGATGGCCACAGAATCCCTGTTGCTTCCTCTGTAAAAACTCTGGGTGTATACCTTGACACCATACTCAACATGTCTCAGAAAGTCAATCACATTGTCTCTACTTCAGTATACGCCACAAAGCTCATCAATGCAAGTAAACCCTTTTCGCCTAGCCATTGCCCAATCTCTCATCGGATCAAAACTGATTACTGCAATGCACTGCTTTGTGGCACTACCAGAAAAAACTTAAACAAACTTCAGGCAACTCAAAACAATGCCCTCTGCACGGCCCTAAACTTAGGAAAACATGACCATATCTCTGACACCAGAAGATCTGCCCACAGGCTCCTGTAAGGAAGGCATGGTATCAAATAGTGAAGACTGACACAAGTAATCACAGTTCAAGGGTGTTTATTGAACTTCAATAGGTTGGCTGAACGCCTGTCTAAGCTAAATCTAAGGATGGGAGCAAGCAACGACCATCAAATAATAATAACGGAGTCCTAGTCGAGTCTCTGTCATAATAAAAGGGCCTATACTAATAAACCTATTGCCAATCCTTACTTCTAAGTACAAAAGGGTGTGGGACAATTGTGTAAGCAAAAAGAAAAGTGTTCAAGAAATAATATGTTAGAATGGTTGGGCAGTGGGCTCCCTTTCTTACGTTTTCAGCACGGGGCAAGGCGGCACGTTCAAGCTTCGCATACACTCTTGTTTCTCTGCCACAAGGATACAGTTCAAAGTAGGGAATTCTGCCAAAGCCTATTTTCTATAACAGTTTCTTACTGCAGGGGGGCTGATGTAACAAACCAATATCAAAGTTCTATTCTTATCAGGATCTTTACATGCACAAGTTATCTTTTCCAATGTTCATCATGGGTCACCCTCCTTCAGACTTGGACCCCATTCACTTGGCATCCCTCGTTCGGGTTTGGATTTTGGATCTACCTTGCTCGTGCTCAGTTTATGGATCTCCCTCGTTCGGGCTTGGATCTCTTTAATATTGAATTCACACTTGGTCTCCCTTGTTTGGGCTCAGACCATGTAATCTCACTTTCTACTGTTTCCACTTAATATAAAAACTTAAGGCTTTGGAATGTGCGATGGGTTTTGCTTAAACCGTCGCAGGCACCTGTTCGATTCACTTCACATAAGTAACTGTTTGGAAGTGCGGAGCAACCAGAACTGGAACGAGGTAAATAAAGAAGCCAGCGAACACACCAGCACCGGACTGAAAACCAGCAAGGGCGAGGGAAGCGGAGAGGAAGCCGGAGCACAGAAAGTAAACAGAACGCGAAGGGAGTGAGAGAGGAAAGAAAGCGGGGGAAGGTCCCCAGCGAGGAAAAGGAAAACAGGAGAGAGTGAAGCCCAGAGAAGTCAACACTCCAAAGTAGCAACGGAAACAGGGAAAAACAGAGGAAAAATAAGGGAAAAACTAGCGTTAATGGCAACTGGGAAACACAGCTGAGAGAGCAGCTGAACGAAGCGGGTTGCAACGCACTGGGGACAGGGAGGGCGTGGCAAATAAGCCTCCCTGTTCACAGATTCAGAAAGGCTAAGCCACTACCAGCAATGCCGGGAAAGCATGTTGGGCCGCCTCAATGGCGGCCTTCCAGCCGCGATCAGGACCACAGTGTCCACGGAAGGCGACGCATGCCAGTATGCCCCCCGCCAGCACCACACACCCCCGGCTTGCCAGGGTGCGCCCTATGGAATCTCTGAAGCAAAACAGGGGCATTAATGTAAGAGGAGGGCTCCCATGAATCATTCACCCTAGAATACCCCTTCCAATGTACCAAGCATTCCAGGTGACCCCGCCTAAAGCGGGAGTCACATATGTGGGACACTTCAAATTCAGCATCAACCCATGGTGGGGGATGTAGAGGAACCGACTTGCTCGAAGAACCCCGAAGAGCCTCCCGAAGCAAAGAGGAATGAAAAACCGGGTGAACCCGTTGCAAGCATGGGGGCAACTTTAAGCGGAAAGCAACCGGGATTACCCTAGCCACGTTTAGATATGGACCGATGAAGCAGGGGAAAGTTTAGACGGATTGGTCCACTGAGGTAAAAATTTGGTGGAGAGTCATACCCTGGTGCCCACCTTCCACTCCGGCACCGCCAACTGGTGACGATCTTCTTGAGCTTTGCATGCCACTTGACTCTCCATAAGACTGCGTCTGGCAGACCTGTGAGCCTCCCGTATACTAGACAGAACACCTTCAACAGCAGGCAGGTTAGTCTCAGACGGGAGAACGGGAAAAATGGTGCGAGGATGAAACCCACAGGTACAGAAGAACGGAGTGAGACCAGATGCAGCGTGCCGGGTGTTGTTATATGCAAACTCCGCTGTGGGAAGAAGCGACACCCAATTGTCCTGTTCCCGATTGACATAACAGCATAAGTACTGTTCGAGAGTGCCGTTCAATCGCTCAGTCTGCCAATTCGTCTGAGGGTGAAAACCTGAAGACAATGCTCTTTCGATACCTAACTGATGGCACAAGGCAGCCCAGAATTTGGAGACATATTGGCAGCGTCTATCAGAAGTGATCTTGTCCAGGAGTCTGTGGAGACGAAAAACATCTCTGAGAAACACCTCAGCCATTTCAGAGGCAGTGGGCAGTCCGGGAAGAGGAGAGAAATGAGCCATTTTGGACATGGTGTCAATGGTTACCATGATGCAGGTACAAGCGTGAGAAACCGGCAGGACCACAATGAAATGGGTGGAGATATGACTCCACAGACGTAAAGGTACAGCACTCTGTTCGAACAAACCCAATGGCTTAGTCGTGCGGTATTTACAGCTGTTACAAATTCTACAAGACTGGACATACTGCTTGACCTCCGACTGTAGCCCAGGCCAATAGAAATATCTCTTTACCAAGTCCACCATGCCTGAATGCCCTCGATGCCCGGCCGTCTTGTAATCATGACACCACTGAATGACCTGACGCCGAAGGGGAGTTGAAGGTACGTATAACCGATGGTCATGAAACAAAATACCCTCTTTTTCCATTAAGTTCTCCATTGCCTTTCCATGCCCTGACAAAATCGTGGCCTCCTTGACCTGTTGAAGGAAACTGGTAGCCTGGATCAACACCATATTTGTGGGAAAGAGTCTTTCTGGGGGCAGTAGACGTGATCCTTCCAACCTCCCCTTCCGTGACAATGCGTCGGCAAGAAGATTCTGACTTCCAGGAATATATGTGATCCGAAAGTCGTACTGTGCAAAAAAGTGTGCCCATCGGGCTTGGTGGGAATTGACACAGTGCATAGTTTGAAGCACTTGTAGATTTTTCTGGTCTGTGCGAATGGTGAATGGACAACTACTTCCTTGTAACAAGTGCCTCCATTCTTCACATGCCAATTTCAAGGCTAAGAGCTCCCGCTCAATGACTGAATAATTCTGCTGACTTGGGCTAAGCGTTCATGACAAATAAGCAATGGGATGTTCTTCCCTGTCTTGTTCTTGAAGTAAAACGGCTCCCACAGCGGCTGCCGAGGCGTCGGTTTCAAGTATAAATGGTTTGCTTTGGTCTGGATGACGCAAAATGGGAGCCTGACAAAACAGTTCCTTTAATTGCTTGAAATTTCTTTTGACCCTGTCATCCCAGCAGAAGGGCAGGGAGGACTTTTTCAACAGACGAGTAATAGATAACACTACCTCTGAAACAGAAGGTATGAAACGCCTGTAGAAATAAGCCACCCCCAGGAATTTCTGTACTTCTTTTACCGATCTGGGGGAGTGCCAATTTAGAATCGCCTCCACTTTACTCTTATCCATCAGGATACCCTGAGGTGAGAGGATGTATCCTAAATAAGGTACTGAACTGACCCCAAACTGGCATTTCTCCCTTTTCACCAAGAGTTTGTGTTTCTTTAGATGATTTAGGACTTCAGTGAGATGAATCTGGTGTTGGTCAGGATTTTTGGAAAATATTAGACTATCATCCAAGTAGACAATTACTGACACAAACATGAGATCTGAAAATATCCGGTCAATAAACCTCTGAAACACTGCTGGTGCATTGACCAGCCCAAATGGAATTACGTGATACTCAAATAATCCAAATGCAGTACGGAATGCCGTTTTCCATTCATCACCGGACTGGATACGTAAGAGGTGGTAAGCACTGCGTAGGTCCAGTTTTGGGAAGATTATAGCTCCTTGTACCGCCTCTAGAATGTCCGCGATGAGGGGCATGGGATACCGATCCCTGATGGTAACCTTGTTCAATCCGCGATAGTCTATACATGGTCGCAGATCAAGGGAATCTTTTTTCGGAACAAAGAACAAAGGGGCTCCTGCTGGAGATTTCGACGGGCGTATGAGTCCGTTTTGTAAGTTGTCATCCAAATAAGACCTGAGAGCCTTTTTTTCAGATTGAGATAAAGAAAACATTCAACCAAAGGGGACCAGAGCGTTGGGAATGAGATCGATTGAGCAATCCTCTGGCCTGTGTGGGGGTAGTTGCAGGGGGTTCTTTTCTGCAAAAACCATTTCAAAGGATGAGATCTCCATTGGAAGGGAATGTACCTCAATGGTACTGACTGGTGGAACAATATGTGTTTTTGCTTCCATGTAGAGTAGGTTCTTTAAACAAGCCTTTTGACAGAAACCAGAATCAAAATTGATACTATTTGTGGACCAGTTGATCTGCGGGTTGTGCTTGCGTAGCCATGTGATGCCTAAAATGAGAGGAAAGTGCGCAGCAGGAATTATGTCGAACTGGATGGATTCAGAATGTTGTTGTATGGACATCTTCAAAAATTCGGTAGTCTGTGTAATCGGCCCTGAACTAAGTGGACTACCATCCACCCCTTCCATCTTCTGATCTTCTTTCCAGTCAATACGGCGTAGGCCCACCTTGTCCGCCCATATGATATCTACAAAATTACCGGCTTCCCCAAAATCCAATAGGGTCAAGGCATCAATCTTGCGTTGATCAATCATTAGTAGTACTTTAAGCACCATTAGTCGTGAATCTTCCAATGGGTTAGCTGGACCCACAGATAATGACACGTAGGGACTGGCTGTATTCCCTCAGCTTCCCGTCCCTCCTAGGACCGAGGGTTCTCCTTTCCCGATCTTCAGGACGGAATCTCAGAGCAGTTTCGTATATGATGTTGATCTGAACCACAATACGCACATAACCCTAAGTCTCTCCTTCTCTTTCTTTCTTCAGGGGTTAAGGAAGGACGAGTGGTTCCAATTTGCATAGGTTCTTTGGTTCGTGTAGGAGCCAAGGCCGAGGAAGGAGGGAAACTGATAGGGAAAGTTGAATTCCGATTTCTCCGTCTTTCTGTTCTGCGCTCATGAAGTCTGTGCTCAAACTGTAAGGCAGCTGCCAACAATTCGGAAAAAGATGCCAGTCAGGGAGACCTGCCTAACTCATCTTTGATGTCTTCTCGTAGCCCTCTTCTAGAAATAACAAATTGTGCTTGCTCTTGCCAACCAGCCTCTGTGGCCAAACGTTTGAAAGTAGAGATATAATTGAGAACATCGGTCTGGCCTTGGCGCACATCTAACAGATCTTCTACTGCTGCGAAAGTTATTTCAGGCCTTTCGAAATTCTGTTTCAATCGTGCAATAAATGCCTCATAGTCTTGAAGTATTGGATCAGCCCCGGTCACCAGTGGAGTGGCCCAGGCTAAGGCATTTCCAGACATGTTAGAGATCATGAAACCCACCCGGGCATGGCCGCTGGGGAAGGTATTTGGTCGAAAAGTGAAATAGATACTGCAAGCCTCCAAAAATTCTTTTAACTTCTTAGAAGTTCCGTCATTTTTTCCCGATGGCAGTGCCATAGGTGGCAAATCTACCGGTTTGGGTTCTCGGGCAGTAACCAGTTGTTTAAGCACATTATTTTCAGTCCTTAAAGTATGTACCTCCACAGACAGGTTATGTACCTCCACTGACAGGTTTTGGACAGCTGTCACCATTTCTTGCAATTGTTCAGGAGTAGCCATCCTTGTAACTGGGCGTTGCAAACTGTCAGCCTTTGAGGACTGAACCTCCCCCAACTCCGTCCTTCCCTCTTTCCCCTGCTCCTCACCTGATGAATAGTCCAGAATTGAAGATATCTGAGGTCTTCGGGCGCAGTAATTCTTCTTCTTCTTCTTCTTTTATTTGTTTTCTGAGCAATTGTCTTCATGCTGGACTGTAACTCTTTGAAATTGCCTCTATGGCAGCCCCTGGCCTGGTTGGGGTGGGACTGGGCCCGCCACCTCTGTAGGGTCACAGTGTGATGGCAATTTGTCATACGGGGTCAGTATTGTCGTTTGTGGCACACTATTGTCTGCAGGCTTAGAACTCTTGTATATTCTGTCCCAGGGGTTGTTACACATACAGGGAGCAGCTGGGCAAGTCTGACAGCCCCTGACACATGTTGTTTTGCTGGGTCTGTTTTTCTTTTATTGTTGGGTTGTGGGGTGGAAGGGGAAATGGGATGGTGTGTCAGTTGTGGTTTCTGGTGTTGGCATGACCATCTTCGGCAGGCTAATTACATGGGTATCCTCCAACACAGCAGATACAGCCGTGAGGGCAAGGAACAGAAGGGGCAAGTTGTTCGGAGTTCAGGCAGTCTCAACTGAGCTTCCCCACCGTCGCAGGGCTTCTGCTGTGTGGACTTGAGGATCTTCCCAGGCTGTTACAGGAGCTACTTCAAGATGCAACCATCTTGCTGTGTGGCCGACAGTCCCCCCACTCCAAAAGCATCCTACTTAACACTCATCCTCTCTTCCTCTTCTCCCCCAACTTTTGCACAATCGTGGACAATATCATCAGGTTTCATTCGCTCAGCTACAAATGTCGCAGGATTGACAAGTTGACACCGTACGGGATGTATAGATGCATTCAATGGAATAACTCTTTTGGTCATCAAAGTCGACTTGGATTTTTACAAGATTGCAAAGACTGCATGCTCCAATTCCAATGTCACCAGGCAACCCATAGCAATAGTTGAAGACTTTTGAATTGCAAAAGCTGCTGCTCCTAAAGCTTGCTAACAAGGAAACTGTCCCTGCATCACTGGGTCTAGGAGTCTGCTATAGTACGCTAAAGGTTTATGTCCTAGTGATGTTTGCTGGGCCAGGACTGCTGCCATTATCTGCCCGTTCAAGTGAGAAAACATATATATAGTTTCTTGTATTTCTGGGTCGCCAAGACCGGAGCATTGCTGATCACAGCCTTAAGTTCCCTAAAGCATGTCACCATTTCTTCAGACCATTCTATCCCTTCACCTTCTGCGCTTACTTAAGTCCCTGCAGTAAGGGCCTCACATAACTAAAGTAGTCAAAGATCTAAGATCTACAATAGTTACAGAGTCACAATAACCGCTGCATTTGTCTCACTGTGACTGGTTGAGATGTATTTTTGTAACTGCAGCGGCTCTCTCTGGCATTACCTTCCTTCCTGCGGCCGATATCACTTGCCCCAAATATATTACCTCTGTCTGGCCATACTGCAATTTTTCTTTCTCCACTTTGTACCCCTTCTCCGCAATCAAAGCAGGGTGAGGAGCATTATTGAGTCTGCTCGACGCTGCTCTTCTGAAGTACTACAGATTAGTAAATCATCCACGTACTGGATTACTGTACTGGACACATGTAAATTCCCCACATCCATTTGAACCACCTTGTTGGAAACTCTTGCAGATTCCCAGTACCCCTGGGGCAATCTCATGTGCTCTAATCTCTGACGGCGATACATAAACACTGTGAGGTACTGAAAATAGGGGCATAAGGGGACCGAGAATAATGCATTCTTTAAATCAATCACTGCGAAGTGGGTCGACCCAATGGTGATATTACATAGAATGGTAGCAGGATTTGGTACCACCGTGAATCTCACTTCAACAATATTACTGATAGGGCGCAATTTCTGGACCATCCTCCAACTGGACCCCTTCGCTTTCTTCAATGGATAGATGGTGTGTTACATGGGGACACAGAAGTTTGTATTATTCCTTGCTTAAACAACGCCATATTGGCCTCATAAATCCCTTCATCCGCATCTCTAGATATGGGGTACTTCTTAATGCACAGTAATATCACACCAGGTTTCAATTTTCTCTGCACTGCTCCAACACTCTTTAACAGCCCCGCATCATGAGGACTGCTAGTCTATAAATGGTCCTGCACTTTTACCAAATCCTCCAACCAATGTGGCCATATATTCTCTACGATGAGCATGGTCTGTGGTACTTTCCTTTGCTCTATCACTATCTGGCAGGGCACCCCAATCTCAAAAACATCTCTCCTGTGTCTTCAGAGTCTTTGAACAATTGTTCGTCAGACACGTCCCTTAGTGATAAAGTCAGATTGATGCACAAAACTGTGTGCCACTCTCTACCTTCCTCATCAATGCCTGAGAGAACCACCCTGTTGTTCTTCCCTGTAATTCTTGATAACTACTGTTTCTAGAATCGTAACAATTGTAGCATAGGGAGGATAGCTCAGGGGCAACATGCTGGTCTTGAAAGCAAGACGATGTAGAGCAACACATGTTTCTATCCCCGGGTCCACGCTTAGAAACCTCTGGATATTAAACTTGTTATAAATAACCAATTACAATGGTGCCTGGTGTTACCTCCTGCGGCACAGCAGGCCAAAACAAAAACTCACCATGTCTGATATAAAATTCCTGGTACTCTACTCAACAAATCAATTACCCCATAAAGAAACAAAGTCAAAGGTGCGGGTACCCTCCTTCATTGTGCTGTCACTACAGTATGCCTCAAACGTGCTGCTTCTCTTACTGGATACAAACCTGGAGTCAAGCATACTATACCTTCATCCGTGAAAGCAATCGACTGAAGAGATCTCTGCCCAAAGGATTCACCGGGGTATCTGTGCAATACAACGAAGGAGCATATAAATGCTGTGTACCAACCATAGTATGTATATCCTCAGTATAAGGAACCGACAGGCTAGCCCCAGTGAATTCCTGTATGTCCATCGTTTTGCCTGACAAGAGGAACAAGGGGAAACTCACCTTCCTTGATGCAAGATTTAGTAGAATGAAAACGTTTGGTCACCTGCCTGCACACCTATCTGGAGTTCCTCTTCTGGATCAGTGGTAACAGACCGGACTGGACACATCAGAGATCCCTGTGTGCTGGCATAATTTTGATACATATTAGCATCCGGGAACAAGAAAGGATTCCCTTGAAAAAACACTTTCTCCACTTTAATGAGTTACCGTTTCTTGGGGTAAAGGATTCTTCTCCCATGTTTGTACCGGTGCCTGTGCTGAAATGGTCAGTTGAATGACATAGGTCTGTGCAGCCCCAGTCGTTGGGTTCTGTTCAACCCGTGCATACTGTGATTGCACAGAGACTGGGGATTATGGCATGGTTAGGGATTACATTTGCTGAGCTCCTACGTGAAAATACTGTGGCCTGCTCTGGCAATCTCGTGCCACGTGTCCTATCCTTCCGCACGACCAACAATGGATCCCTTAGAACCCTCCATGGTTATTTCCCATTGGCCTGTTAAACCGGGGCCCCAGTCCTCCAAACCTGCCAAATTACCCATTTCCTTGTGAAAATCCTCCCTTACCCCTCAGAAACACTCTCATTTGCTTCGGACCGGGAGAATACCGTCCATCCAACCTTGTGTCATACCCGATTCATTATGTCTCTTTTGTCCCAATTATCCCTGCTATCCCTCTGTGTAACTGGTAATCACCGCTCCTTGCAAACAGATTGTCGCTAGCTTTTTCTGAACAAGGTTGGTCTCTGCCTTTTGTGCCTTTCTATACTCTCATTTTCCTTCTCTTGTCTCCTTTTTAAAAAATGCACAATATTTTCCTGAGTTTCTGACCAACTCTTGGCCTCAGTCCCTACTACTTTATCTAGATTGTGCTGGACTTCCTTGGGAAGTCCCTTCTTTAGCATGTGGTAAAAAATTACCACAAAGCTATCCCATGCTTCTCCCGTCCCTGCCCTTGTCATCTCCTGAATAAACTGGATGTGTGCGGCAGGATCATCATCTATCTTCATTGTTTTGGCCAGAATAGAATTTAATATCGGGCGTATCGGGATACATAACCTGCAGGCCCCCCAATAACTGTGCCCTGTAATCATTAAATGCTGCTCTATTGAGGGTATTGGTATCCAACTGAAATCCTGGATACCCCATTCACCTCCAAAGCTCATCTGACCGTTCCCCCATTAGAGCCGTGAATAAGCTTTTCATATCCCCTATGTCCAACATGCCAGTGTTTCTCTAATGCATCAATCCACTTGCCCGCTCCTGCAGTGAGCGAAGGGAGTGTCTTCATCAAAGTATTCCAGTCCATGTGTGACCCCGGGACATAATATGCCTTTACCTGACCCTTCTGGAGCAACGGAAATTGAGTTACACCAGTGGTGGAAGTGTACAAAAAGAAGTAGTGGAGCTATGTTCCCTGCTGGTCTGCCCCCGCTCTCCACAAGCCCCATCGCTGCGCTTCTTCCACACAAAGTCCAAACCCCCACACAAACACACCTATTATTTAAGGGAATGGTCAGTGCAGTGCACTGAAGTACAAGCTACAACTTCTTTCTACACTTTTATTTTAAAACTAAACCGTTCCGGAACGGTTTCTTTTTAAAATAAAAGTATAGGAACAGTGAAACTTAAAAATAAAAAGTATAGGAGCACCGCTCCCGACCGCTCTCGCCCACTTCGACCTCTGAGTTACACCCACTTTTACTGGGGCTTCCCCCATCTCTCACCTACTACATACTACAGCCATGCGAGTACCATGACGTGCCCGAAAACTCCATGGTGTACTCTCTGTCACTGCTACGGGAGCGGGAGGTGTGGCTGCTACACCCTGCTCTCCCTGCCCAACGTCCGACTCCCAATCACCTTTGCCTCCTACTCATGTTATCACTTCGCCAGATACCTCTACAGGCATGCAAGCATATTCAGCACTGCCGTAGAGTGCCTGTTTCTGTTCTCCATGCTCAAATCCTTACCCATAGCAATAAGTCCATCCTCCAGGTCTACATTGACCTCTTTGATAACTGATTTCTCCAACCTAACAAGAACCTGCCCATGCCTCCACCTTCCTTCCTCTGTCCTTTGCCTGTCTATTAAATTCTTCCCGCTCTTCACTTCTCTGCTGTCATAAGAGCACAACCTCTTCTGCTGCTAGCCTCAGTGCTTCTTTCAATTTTTTCCACTCCTGTGTCTCTACTGCCATTCACAGCCTTTCATCCTCTATTCTAGTGGTAAAAGGCATGATCTCTCCTTTCTCATTCATTCTCAACCCTTCATCTACTCTTCTGGCTGTAGACCCCTCTCTCGTTTCTCCACCTTTAATCTCTCTGCTAACCTGGCAGTCTCAACCTTTCTACAGACCTAACCATTGAAGTAGTTACCCTTCCACTTTCCTCAATTTCCCATGTTCTAGGAATCGTAGCTGATGGAGGCGTTACCTGTGCCTGTCTAGCAACCACTGGAGTGGCCACTGGAGAAAATGGAGGTTCGAACTCAGGATCTGTATACCCATCTGCGGGTGACAAAGGATAGCACCCATATGGGGGTGGTGCAGAAGGAATTGCTGCACCCTCCTTTTTTGGCCATTCCTCTAAGACTTTAACATTAAGTGACTTCCTGCCTTTCTCACACATCCTCCATAACTCTAAGATGTTTAACCACTTCTCTAACTTCAAACTCTTGTGCCTTACAATATCCCCTTATCATAGGTCTGCTCAGTAGGCAAAGAATTGAGCATTTTACCCTTAATTTCCCTCAGCCATTCCCGATGGTACTTTAAAGTCTTCACCTTATAGCCAGGAAGTACCTGACACAAATGATTCAATGGAGTCTCCATACTCTAAACCTAGTCCAACCTTTAACAATATCACTTCAGAATAAATGACTTAACACACAGAAGCAAAACCCGCGGCACACCATTTCAACCCAAAGAACCCCTTTGTTAGGACTTGTCCCAATACATGGTCCTTTTGGCAGGGATGGACGCGAAGACATCCCTCAAGATGGCGCTTCATTAACTGTGCTTTTGACTCTCCTCGCAATGTTAGAGCCTTCACTCAAGATGGCTGCCACTGTCCGTCAGCATGGTGACAGTATGCGCGTTAACCGCTTACTTTAGATAGCAGAGAGGTAAGCTTGTTGCATTGCTTTGCCCTGTTAGGCTAGGTGCTATGCTCCCTTGTTGTTTTCCCTTCCATTGCTCTTGCTCGGGTGCCGGCTATCCCGCCACCCTTCCCTGTTGTACCTCCTCTGGTACTTGGCTTTGCTGGGTGGGGTTCCTTCCTTCTTGATGCCTGGCATGCTTCCTCTTTCTCTGTTCAGATTCTGCCTTGGTTTTGCTTCTCCTTTCTCACTAGCCCTTTTTTCTGTCCTTCCTTACCATTTCTTTTCTCTGGTCTGTTCTCTCTTCACTTCAGTCGCATTGAGTCATCTTCTCCATCCTCTTGCTCTCGTTCTTATCCTCAGGTTCTCTTTCTTTCCTTTTCTGGCACTACGGCCTTCTGCCTTTCTTCATCATCAAATACCTTTCATCAAGGACTATCTACTCATCACAGAATTCAAAGATTTCATCAAAGAAACAGGACTAAACAAACAGAATTGAAGTTTTTTTTTTGCTGCAGTGGCTTTCCCCAATTTCTGGCCTTGGCCTGGTGATTACTCTCCTCCTAGATTCTCGTACGGGGCGAGTGTGTTTACCAAGGCTTCATCCTGAATCATCTTCCTGTGGACTCACGACTCGCCAGCTTCAGACCAGGTCAGTCTGTATTCTCAAAGTTCTCACACCCTTTTTGCGCTTCTGAGTTTGTTAGTCTTACCCCACAATCACTCATGTTGCTCACTTTAGAGAAGTACCACAGCAAGGTTGTGCGGACAAGAAATCCCAATGTCTCAGAAAGCCTGGGCTCCTATATGGCTCGCCAGATGTGGGGGAGGGTCTCTAATCACCTCAACCCAAAGTAGGCCCACCACTTAAGAAGCAAGTGCATATTTTTACGTAAAGCAGGTTTATTGTACAATTGGCCCAGAGGGGATAGACATTTCTATAGAGTCAAACGAACCCGAGTCTACCCGAACCACACAATTAGACACATTATATACATTTTTGCAACAGTTAAAACTACCATATATTTTATTACAAAACACCCCCCACATGTAATTGGTCAAACCTATACAAAAGAAATCCAATCTTTCTCCAATTCCCCCCTTCCCATTGGTTACATATACCTTAACTACCATCTTCAGCTCATGTGTGCCATACACCCCCTTTTAGGATTGGTCCATGGTAGGTCATGATATCATCACACAGTTACACATTCACATACAAACATAATTCATTACAAGTCCCAGCTGGCCTGAGACCTCCTAACCTCAGATGTAATTGCACATGGTTTGCAAGAGTACTTCAAACAATTTGAAGAGGGAAAGAATAAACAGATTCCCTTTGAACTGCCAATAACCATTTTACCCACCTCGACTTGCTGGCATCTTGGGAATACTCTACTCTAAACGACTGCCAATTCAACATGCATGGCCTTCACATACATCCTAAGAAAACAATTGAGACCCATGATGTATCTGTCAACTTTGGCCTCAAGCGTCCTTTCACCACAAGTTTATTGCTGGTCAAAAACAAATGGCAGAGTCCGCCTGAACAGTAAATAACAAGCTCCCATGCACTTAACAGATTACATCTTCCTTCTGCGATACTGCCAAGCAATAAAAACCCCGGCCTGGTCTGCTGGCAGATCCTCTGCTTAATGTCATGGTTTACTCATTACCTTTCATTCAGCCTTCAAAACCCTGCAAAACCAGTTGTTCCCAGTCACTCAGAATTCCCCTTGCAAACCCTGACTGCAGAGTGTAACAAATTTATGAAAAGAGCACATTGCATATAGATTTGTAAATTTCCCAAGTATGTAATATCAGTGCATGCATGTTTTAAAAATGATTGCATCCTCTTCACAGTGGTTTCTTCATGACAAATCCCCTTCCTCGCATGCCCAATATGATGCTCCGTGTTGCTAGCTGCTAGGCACTTCGTGGCACCCCATACCCAGATTGTATTTATATTTCATTGGTGGTTTTGAAATCAATCTTGCTGGGCATGTGCAAATCTTAAATGTATCAATTTAAACACTTAAAGTAACACATATCCCATTCTCATTAACTACACTGGATGCATATAAAATTGCAACATTGCACCAACGTTGTCGCTCCCCCATTCACAAATATGACACACGCAACGCAAACCCCTCTTTCTCATTGGGACCTTTTCTGACCACTCCAACAATATCATTAGCCATGTCTTGTTTGACACTGGCCAAAACCTTTTGGTTTCATATTACTTTTGGTTGTGTTGCTAGTGATTAAATCACTGACCGGGGTTTATGTGTATCAGTGTCTGGATGCTGGGTTTCACCCAAAACAACCATTTTGGACCAGCACAGTAAACTCCTTTTGGATCTCTCTGAGAAGATTTTGCACCTTCTACAGTCGACAGGAGATTCTCCCCAGGGGTTACCGAGGAACCACTGCATGAAAGGCAATATCTCCCAGTATAATAGGCAGCTTACGCCAGGGTGGTAATTTACAGACACTTTGATGTAGACACACAGGAAAATGAGGTGGACGACTGTAGCCCAGGAGAGGTCTTTTCAGGAAGAGAGAGATTGCACCATATTGGGATTTCTTAGAGCTCCCAAACTTTCTGTACCCATTCCCCACTTTTTGCAGACAAAGCACTCTGGGCATGACATCACCAGGCAGAAGACACAGAAACAGCAGCCATGATTGGACCCTTTACAGAACATGAGAAGGTAACCAACCCACTGTAGATGATTGGCTGTTTAAGGGGGTGATAGGATCCCCTCTGTTGAACCATATTTGAAGAAGGATTACAATTTCCCTTCAACTTTGTTGGGGGTAGAGTCTGCTCCAAAGCCCTCTTCTGTAAAGGTGAAGACAAAGACTTCCAAGAAAAGGTCAAGCCTTTTTCCCACCACCATCCTAGAGGAACATTTGGAGTGACCTGCTGGCTGGACAGCGCATACTGCAAGTTGAGACCAGTGGGAAGTGAAGATCAATGATTTACCTTGCCCCTAAAATCCAAATAACTTATTTTGCCCCTAAAATCCCAGGATGGGGTCCCCCAGTAACCAGATATCAACTAACAGCTTTAGACCCTGTTTTCGATGCTCACCACTTTTGATCTGCTGCCTAGCCATCAAGCAGCTGATTTGAACCTTCACCTGCCTGTGCTCTTGCGGTTTTTGAGCCGATCGTTGCTGAAGAGCCACATTGCATCATTGGAACTCTTCGAGTAGACTTGAGCTGACTCGACCCATCAGCTGCCTGTTCTTCAACCAATTAGAATCAATCACCGCGACAGGACCGCACCGCTGTATCGTCCCAAGTGTCTCCATGCTCGTGATCTATTGGGAACAACTGACTGGAAATACCTTGAAACCAACTCGACCCATTGGAAAAAAACCGAAATGCATGGCTCAACACTGTTGAGCCCCCAAAACAAGAATTCAATATTTGTGAAGTGGTCCTGGCCCTCTGGCATGCCTTAAAGGGCCCCAGTGACTTGTAACATCCCACTGTCTATCTTTTTAAAAGACAACTTCAGCAAATTTGACACAGATGCTGAAATGATTGCCTGTGCATTTCTATCTTCATACCCAAAGTACCCCCTTTCAATACAAAGGGCCTCATCAGGAGTCTGATGGTCCAGACGGTAATACTGCCAGGATCCCGCCTGCGCAAATAGCGTCACTGCTATTAGCGCTGGATCACGAGTAGCGCTAGAGCAGTAAGTTCCTATTCCCCAATGGGTCCAACGGTTGGGGGTGCTATTACCCCCAGCGGTAATTGTACCAGCGGTAATAGCACCGAGAATGACTGAAAACAGGTGGTAAGGGGACATTTTTTACCTCCAGCGGAAAGATGGAGGTAAAACTCCCACTTACCGCCCAACTCATGATTGGGTCAACCCTCAAATGTGGCGGTAATAGCGTTACCACCGCATTTAAGGGCTAAGGCCCAAATCATGATGAGGCCTAAAGCCTGCACATTCTGTGTCGTCTCTTACAGGGGTGGGTTGGGTTATAATGTTTTTGTTTAGAGTGTTTGTATTTTTAGATGAATTTAAGTATCTTATTATTATATATCCTTGGTTATACATTCTTTCATTTTGGTACCATAGTCCTATTGTTGTTTGGTCTGCTTCTGTGTTAGTTCACATCCATCCTCAGAAGTATAGCTTGTCCTCAGCTCATGCTACCTTAAAGTGAAGAGGAGGAATATATACCTTGTCAAACTGTGCCTGTTTTATCTTTATGATTGGGATTCGTGCTGGTTTAGTAGTAGTGGGGTGCTGAGCAGGAGCTGTATTCACTTTTCCTCCCTGTACTCCTGAAAGGGGTATCAATATTCAAGCGCGGACACCGCATGCACTATCTTGTGTGTTTAGTTGACAATATTTGCTTTGTATGTAGGTCATAAATGTATGATTTTGTGTTGCACTTGCCACATAACCAACCACCCATCTCTTATGACAATACTGGCCAGTCTATCGTTTATGCAACTGTGCTGGAAGATGGATGAATCGGGGACACTGTCTGGTGTATGTGCCATTGTGTCCTATGTGACATATTTGGCATTTGCTATTACATAGAAATTCCCGAAGGGCTAAGGTGATAGGGGATACCTCAGGAATATTTAAAATATCAACTGCTAGCCTGAAAACCAAATTTCTTGAGAGGTGGTGTTAGGAACAAACAATTATACAGTGGCTTGGAAAAAACACAGGCGACAGAATACAGTCATTTCAACTGCGAGATAGTATTACAATTTGGAACAGAGAAGGATTTTCGAACAATAATAACAATGCACAGTGTAAGATTATAAGATCAGGAAGGAAAATGTCCATTACTGAGTTTTATCTATGCTCCTGCCTCTCAAACACCCAAACACCTTCCTATTGTTGTAATTCTCTTTATCCCCTCTTGCTTAAAGGAAGTAATTATCAATGGGAGCGTGTTGAGTGTTTGTGAGATCAGTTGTCTCAATGAAAAATTTAAAATTGTTCTTAGTTAATTAATGTATCTTTTATAATGCTTAATACCAGAGACCAGTCTCGAAGCCCGGGACCGGGATACGAACCTGTGTTGCATTGGGCTGGTTTGCTTCCAGCATTGCCCCTGAACTCTCCTCTCGGCCCAGATATTGGATATACTTTGTTCACTATGACACCGCCTGCCTCGGCTGACCCTGAAGGGGGAGTTTGCCTGTTGTCAGCAAGGGGTGGGACCAGTAGGCGCAACTGCTTGCATCATCTATGAGACTTGCTCGCTGATTCACAAATGGTATCAAAGCAGCCCTCCTTTATGAGTTCCCAGAAGGTTAGCACACAGGACTGACGGAAATCTCCCCACTTGTGGTGCAGTATAGTGATGAGCCAGTAATGACCCCCCCACTCACCAAGGAGTGAATGTGTGAGTCAATAAACTCTCACAGCCATCCCTGGACCTCATGTATCTGCAAGCTAAATCATCTTGGAACATCTGACCCTCAGGGACAATGGTGTACGACCCCCTGAGACCGGTCATTTGCAATTGAAGCCAACACATGTGCAGATCTGATAGCACAAGGACTGTGAGTTTGTAGGCAAATAGAAGTGAGTCCTACAATGGTTATCAAACCAAAATACTGAATCCCATTACTGCAAAGTAGAAAACCTCAAATGGAAAACAACGAATTTCCCACAAAAAATAGATGGGGAGTTGAGTAGGGGTATTTATTAAAGTGGGGGGTCTCCTGCCCCCTCTCCCCCCTGCATTCAAAATACCTTAAATTAATTGTTTTACATTTGAGGTTATCGACCTTGCAGTAAAAGATACAGTATTTTAAGTAGATACCTACAATGCAGTCCTTTGCTAAAGTTGTAGATGGACAAAGGCTGGGACAGGGCGGCGCAGCTAATGGTTGCCTGCCTCAACCCCGACCATTGGTCTTCCATTACTCTTCCCACTCACAACTCCTAACATTCTAGCCCACATGCAGGGACCATCTGCCCTCCAATGCCGGGGACAGAGTCACATGGAGTGACCCCGGGGAACAGTGCTTTCTGAATATCAGTTCATGACAATACTGTAAGTAGGAGTTCAACAAGTGTGAAATGTCTATTCTATGTATACTAAATAAATAATGCCCTCCCATTCCAGCATACGCTGGGAGAAATGTACCCACCGTAAGGGCAGTGTTTTCTTCTTGGGTTTAGCTGGTACTGTGTTATTGAAGAATAGAATAAAATGTTAATCCCAAGGAAAATCACGAAACCTTCATTAGTCTAACAAACCCATTTATTTGCAAGCTTTCGTGGCCTTCTCCATCACCTCAGGTAGAGATGGAATGAAGCATTTGAACACATTTCAGCCTACATAGCTTAGGCCCTTATTTCCGTATCTGTGCCAGTCTGAGCACCTCATTTGTAGGTTGGTCAGAGAGGCATGCATTCAATGCTTGCATGCATGCATTCCTGCATATCAACAGAGGTATCTTTGAAGCATTGCCACTCTCCAGCAGCTGTTTCCTGGCAAAGCATTACTCACATCAGGGATTGGTGTGTACACTCTCCCCGGTCCCTGCACTGCATCACTACCTGCATGGGGGTTACAAATGTAATGCCTTTTTATCACATTTACTGCAAAAAATACAAGCTTTCAATGCTGTAAACACTACTCGGCTTAGGGCTAAGGGTACGTCTGGGCAATGAAGTGTGTGTGCTTGTGGATGGGGCGTGTCTAGCGTTTGAAGGGTAGCCCGCCCGCCATTACAGCACGTGGGCAGAGCATGAAGGGCAGCAAGGCCAGGACAGGACTTCCACCCCAACACACTAGCTCTTTTTCAGTGGCGTACAGTCCTGCTCCATTTACACGTAATCTATCTGGGTTGGACGTTTCCCACCTGCGTGTTCTCTCACTGCACTCAGACTGTACACGTACGCATGCCCTCCTGCAATGCTACAGAGATTCTCTGGAATGGCGGGGTGTCGTGTCCGGCAGTGACACAGTTAACGGAGCCAAGCCAAGCTCCAACCATCACATGAAGGTCAACCAATAAAGAAGGCAAGTCACCTCTCGCACGCACGCTCGACAGTTAGTGTGATAAAAAAAGGAATAAAGAGCAGTTTACACACACTCCAGCTCTGTGTGGTTATTCTCCCGAATTACTGCTATTCGCCTGTGATTCGTGAATAGACAGTTCGTTCTCTCCTGAAATCATCTGTTGACCCTGTATACACTGAGGGGAAGGAGAGGAAAGGAAGAATACCTCTGAGGAGGTGCAGCTGGTGGAGTGACTTCTGAGAGACGTCAGAGATGTGAGGAGAGAACGAGAGTGTGGAGTCAAAGATGACCCCAAGGTTTATAGCCTTGCAGGTGGGAGCAGGAAGAGGGCCAAGAGAGGCCAGCCAGAGAGCTGCAGGGAAGAAGGGAGTGGGTGTGCCGATGAGTAGAATCTCACTCTTACTGGCATTAAGGCAGAGGTCATTGGCGGCACACCACTCCTGGATGGCAGACAGTCAGAGATGAGGGAATTAGAGGAGGAGGCCGAGGGTAGCCTGAAAATGAGCTGGGTATCAACCGCATATCACTGAAAGTTGGGGCAGAGAGCGGCGATGCGATGGGCAAGGAGTGCCAGGTATTGGTTGAACAGCCAGGAATAGAGGTTAGACCACTGGGGGACACCATAGGTAGAGAAAAAGATATCAGAGAGGAAGGACCCAAGTTGGACCTGGGAGGGTCGGTTGGAGAGGAAAGAAGTCAGCCACGCCAGAGCCTGTCCAGTGATACCCAGGTTGTCACAGAGACAGTTAAGCAGGATGGCATGGTTGACAGTGTCAAAGGAAGAAGATATATCAAGCAAGATGAGGACACATGGGGTGTTGGAGTCAAGGTTGGAGAGCAGGTCTTCACGGATGTTCAGGAGAGCAGTTTCCGTGATTCTGGCAGCCCTGAAGCCAGACTGATGGTCATGAAGACAACCACCATATTCGGTGTGGAGATTAAGATGAGAGATGGCCAATTTCTCCAGGAGCTTGCCCAGGAAGGGAGTGATGGAGATTGGGCGATAGTTAGCTGGGCAGGAGGGGTCAGCAGAGGGTTTCTTAAGAAGAGGGTGCACAAGGGAGTGCTTCAGGGGGGATGGGAAGACTCCGGTGGCGAAGGAGTGATTGCAGAAATTGGCCAGGGCAGGAGCCAGGGAGTCAATGTGGTCCTTGATAGTTTTGGAGAAACAGGGGTGAACCTGTTTCGACGAGATTTTCATAGATCGGACTTGTCGAGAAACCTCGTCTGCAGAGAAAAGGGGAAAGGCAGACAAAGAGGGGGGGGTGGCTGCAGAAGGGCCAGAGGAAGAGCAGGGAGTAGAGGGAGGGAGGCGATAGGAGTAGAGTGAGGACAGGATGTCCTGAGTTTTTTAAATGAAGTGAGAAGCCAGTGCCGTGCAGAGGGCCTGGGAAGGGACAGAAGAGGTAGAGACTGTGGCAGGATTGGCCAGTTCCTTGCAGATTTTAAAGAGTTCAGCCGAGTTGTTAGATACCGCAGAAATGCGAGCTTGGATATGGGCTCTCTTCTTGGTGAGAACAGAGAGCCGGTATTGCCTTTGCAGCAGGCGGCAGACCAGTTTGTCAGAGGATGAACATGAAGCACGCCATTTCCTCTCGGCCACCCTGCACTTGCGTTTTAGGGTGACAAGATCTGAGTCATACCAGGAGTTACACTTGGCTCTGGGCTTCAGGCGGATTCTCATGACAGGGGCAAGGATATCAAGAGTATCAGATATAGCAGAGTGGAGCATGGAGAGGGCTGTGTCAGGGTGAGAGTCAGCCAAAGGGGGAGGAGGGGATGAGAAGCTGGCGGCGAAAGCCTCAACTGACAAGCGCTTCATGGGTCGGGTGACAGAGAAGGTGGGTGGCAAGATGAAGGTGGCGTGGCCTGAGGGGTAGGGTGGGTGAGGTGGGAGGATAGGAGAAAGTGATCACTCCAGGAGAGAGGAGTGGAGAGAGGGACAGACAGGGGAAGGTCAGAGGAGATCAGAGCATCGAGAGTGTACCCTGCAGAATGAGTTGGGCCGGAGGGGAGAATGGTGAGTGAGAGAGAGTCGCAGAGGTCACGAAAGTGTCCGGAGGGGGGACAGGAGGCATCTAGGTGGATGTTGAAGTCTCCAAGAAGGAGGAGTTGAGTGGTCGAGGCCAAGAGTGAGGAGGAGAGGTCCTCCCACTCAGAGAGGAAGGAAGAAATCTGACCAGGTGGCTGATAGATAGTAGCAACAGTAAGGGAATGGCTAGAAGAGAGAGAGCCGGCAGACAAGGCATTCAAAAGAGGAGTAGGTCTGCGTAGGAGTGACAGATGCAGGAATTCACTCAGGGAAGATAAGGGCCACACCCCCACCAGAGCGGTTGGGCCTGGTTAAGGAGAGTATCTTGTAGCCATCAGGTAGGAGCATGTCGAAGCTGGTGACAGAGCTGGTCGTGAACCATGTCTCAGTGAGACCAAGGACATCGAGGTCAAGTTCTTCAAGAAGGTGGCAAATATCAGAGGAATGTTTCACAGCAAAGCGAGAGTTAAGAGTGGCAATGTGGAGAAGGTTGCCATCCTTGAAGGACTTCCGGGGAGGGGTACAGATCAGAGGTACGCCCTGCGGAGGTGTAGAAGGAGCCCGAGAGGGGGCAGAGAGGGAGGGGGAAGGCAAGGTAGCCGAGGAAAGGGGAGAGGGGACCGCAGGAGAAGAAAGGAAGACGATGAGGCACGGGAAGCGTCTATCAAAGAGGTGAAGGTTGGCCTGAGGGCCTTGGACCAAGACGGTCCCATTAGAGTAAACATTAATGATGACCTTAAAGGAGTGGAAGGAGGCCAAGAGGACATTGCAACGGGTGTCACCATTAATGGGAGATGAGGAGAAAGGAGCAAGCACAGAGACCATGTTAATGGTCCATAAGTCAGGTGAGGGCACGACAAAGAGGATGTCGGTGAGAGTTTCTTTGGAGGAGGCACTGGTGTAGGTGTCAACGATAGGGAGGCCTGGGTTGGAGACCAGGATGTCCTTTCTAAACTTTGGTTTTAATATTAGTATAGTGCGTTTTAAACAACACAGGGGATGGCACTGCCGAGTTTAGGAGTCTGAAGGAGGGGTAGGCCGGGAGACTAGTGGGACTAGCAGTGGAGACTGACTGGCGACTGGCGTCCCCTGCGGACACAACAGGAGCCGCAGCCGTGGGAGCTGGGGGGGGAGAAGAAACAACGCGCTCGGAGCGCAGAGCATGCAAAATTAAATAAAAAACACATAATCACTCACTAGAGGTCCTGGGGACCGTGCTGGGGTCTAACTAGCAATCTGGGCTGCCGGCGACTGCTCGCACCCGCTCAGCTCTGCAAAGAGGCGAGCGGGGAGAGCAGCCATCGGGTAGTCCAGAAGGGACACCAGAAGGAACCAATCAGAAGGGGGGTGGGCGGGCAGGTAGACGGGAGGGAGTGGGGACCAGGAAGTGGCTGCAGGTGGAGGGGGGAAACAACGCGCTATTACATACAAATAGTAATATTAATAACAATAATGACATCTGTTTTTGAAATAGTGCTTCATGCTGGATTTCTCACACTTTCTAAGTGCTGTAATAATCGCTTTTTTTGTGACCACAACATTGAACGGTGCTCGAGTTTTTGACCTCAGAAGGATGAAGGGATGAGTATGCCCACCTGGCTTGGTCCATGCCAGGGTTATGGCCGGGTAATTATATCCATGACCAGACTTCCCGGGCTGCCTGCCTTAATTAGCGCCCTCCACCCCCCCGGCCGCCCCGCCAGGAACCAGACACCGGCGTGCTTTTTCCATTAACAACTGCATGACTCGGGCACAAGCTTCATGATCTGATAGAAACATTTATGGACGCGGCCTTTCCAAAGGTGTGAACCTGATCTGGGCGAGGTGTGCCAGGCACAGGGGAGTGGAGGGCCCCAAAATATGGGTGTTTCAGCAACCCAAAAAAGAACTCTTCATTAACATGACATGCTTCTTATCTGCATGAGTTCGTGTTTTGATTTAATTTTATTGAGCCAAGTGCTTAACTTTTAATCGCCTTGGTGCTTCTGAGGTTCACACTCCAGTGTCATAACCCTTTCGGATCGTGATACCACTCAAACCCACGCAACTTTTTAGTTTAAGCTAACTATTGCATACGAGTACAGATAGGGAGAAATGGCAGGACATACAGCTTGTAAGTGTTGTTTGGTTATTTGCCCACCCATTGACTGCCCATGACCATGATAATCCTTATGGCCATTCCCACCCAGTTTCTACCTCTCCCCGCCCAAAACACCTCCCCATGGGAACTTTTTGAGCTCGCTTTAATCAAGCCTTAACATCAAATCTTGCACTCAATGTTCCTGACAGTGTTTTTTTCAAAGTTGTCTTCTGAGATTAATGACATAATAGGAGCTCTAAATTTGCTACTGGCACAATAAAAATATCTTAACCAGGTCTGCCTTCAGCCACTCGATTTATAAGCACTACAACTGTACTGTGAACTGCTCAAACCTGTAACGCTGAGTTTGTTCCAAATGCAACCTTCTAAGCTTCATGCCAACCAACTGCAGTTCATAATGTCAAATGTAATGTAACCGAATAAAACTTTGTACTCCAAAGGTAATTATTGTAATATGTAAATTTGCTCCCGGATACGTATGGGTTTGGAGCGCCATATAAATTACAAAATAAACAAACAAGCAAACTATGCATGTCCTTCATTGATGTCCTGTTAAAAATAAGCATTGGCAAAGCCAACAGTTTTGACTTGTGTTTAAGAACTAGGCATTTGCCAGGCACTGATAATAGATGCCCAGTTGCTCACTTCAATGTGCAGCTGCTGCCATCAATGGTCAGTTAATACCACTACGGCAATGCCTGGCAAGTGGCTCTCACATACCTGCACAAAATCCCACACTGTTAGCATTGCCAATTCTTGTTTTAATCATTGTCACACATTTTCAGGCCACGTTTGAGTTCTTTCAAGAAAGACACTGTAAGGATATCAAAGTTTTAGATTTCTCTTTAAAAAAATGGACAAAACAGGTCAATATTTGTTTTTTGACAATGAAGTCTTATGCAGAAAGTGACGTTTTCTGTATATTGCACAACCAAGCTGTTTACATTACTAAAAGCAATACCGCCCCGATTTTTCCAAACCAGGAGAGGTGAAACAAAAAAGCACTGCTTTCCAGGGCATTGCCTCCACGTCCACTCTTCCTCGTCCCAGTACTTACTTCATGAGGCCCCTGCCTCCGACACAGGACCTTCTTCTATTTCTTTAAATTCCTATAACTCCTCCCCCACATCCACGTCACTCAGTTTAATTTTTCCTGCCTCCGGCAGGTTGGACTTTTTCTTCCCGGTGCGGGGCACTGGGGAGCACCGATTGCTGGCCCCCTGGGGGGGGGACTGCGTGGCTGGGCCCTCGGCTCCCTCAGGTGCGGCGCTGCTCCTGGGCCACCTGCGGGGCTTGGGGTCACAGTTGAGCGGGATTGCCTCGCTCGGTTCTTTGCTGGGCTCCGGACCGCAGCGTGAGCATTGTGTCCCGGGTCCTGCATGGCCCGGGGGAAGGTAAGGAGAGGGGAGGACTGGACTTGATGTTTTTCCCCTCTCCTCCTGTTTTGGCCATCTTGATTCGACAGGCCTTTTCCTCGTGCTCTGTGTACACATCTTTATTGGAAATGATGGCAAGTACTTGGCAGTATGGGCTAGCCTTCCCTTTTGTTGTGTGGCCTCTCTGCTTCTTGTCGTGGGGTGACAGTGGCAGAGAGTCTTTGAAAGTGCGGGGGCTCTGTTCTGTCGCAGGCATGTCACATACCACCCGCTCCTCAGACACACACAGCACAGGATGCACCGGATGTTAGCTGCATTCTCTGGGGGAAGGTAAGGAGAGGGGAGGACTGTGCTTGATATTTTTCCCCTCTCCTGCTGGTATGGCCATCTTGACTCCTTCAACATGCCGTTTCCTCGTGCTTTGTGTACACATCTTTGTTGGAAATGATGGCAAGCACTTGGCAGTATGGGCTAGCCTTCCCTTTTGTTGTGTGGCCTCTCTGCTTCTTGTCGTGGGGTGACAGTGGCAGAGAGTCTTTGAAAGTGCGGGGGCTCTGTTCTGTTGCAGGCATGTCACATACTACCCGCTCCTCAGACACACGCAGCCCATGATGCACCGGATGTTGGCTGCATTCTTTGCGTGCAGCCTGTGAAAACGGCGCAGATTTGGACGTGTCTGCAAGCGGCCTGAAGGGTACCGGCCTGGCATAGTCTACACTTCGGGTTCGAGTCTCTGTGGTGCTGACTCGGCATTTCATCCTTCCTAGACTGACGCATTGGAACGATTTAGAGCTTGGGGCTACCAGCTACTGGATACAGGGCTCAAGCCACCTCTCAGTAATGTGGCGAGTTAGTGGTGTGTTTGGGTCTGTGCTAGCTATGGACGCAGACACCTTGTCCTGTCCTCTTCCTCTGAACTGCACGAGGGAAGGTCAAAGGAGATGATTTTCTTTTCCCTTGTCCGGCATGGAATTATAGAAAATGCATCATGGAAGTAATGGCCATTCAGAGGGTTTCCAGTGTCGCTTCTTTTAGGGCCTGGGTCCTCCGGTGCTGACGTGTTGCTTTCACGCCTCCTCTCAGACTTGTGGGAAGTGATATGGCACATGGTGGCATATGTCTGTGCTTAGAGGGGTTCTCAGAGCCCTTGGTGCCGGTGGAGGGGGATGTCACTTCAGTGGGATTTTCCAGTGTAGGAATACCCCAGGTGGGGGGTTGCCTTTGATGTCTGCTATCCGGGATGGATTGCTTTGCCCTGCTTTGTGACAGTACACTGCCCTTTTGACGCCAGCCTGGTGGCTCCTCTGTCGGCTGGGGGGGCCCTGGTCTGCTGGACTTCTGGGCTGTCCTGTATCTTCCTTTTGATAAGTCGGATCTTTTTGTGGGCTGACAAGCATGCTGTTATATTGTGGCGCAGGCATGCTTCAACGTCCTGTGATTTCCCTCTGGTGCAAGTGCAGTGACTGGCGGTTTTCCCTGGCTCCTCGTCTCTATCTTCTCTGAGGTGTATGGGACCGGTGGGGTTCGGCTTCCTGGGTAATGGGCTCCTTCCGGAGGGGGGTATCAGTTGCAGTTCCTGTCTCCTCCTGTCCAGGTTTGCATGGTTAGGACTTTGGTACCCAGCTCACGGTCCAAGTAGTTGGCCATGGGATCCGTTCTCTCCAAACGATTGTTGTGGGTTACCGTCTTGCCCGTTCCTCTCCCTGTTCAGGGTCAAGTTTTCTACTTGCGGGTGTTCCTGGTCCCTATGCCTTCTAGGATGTGTCAACTGCTTATGGGTCTCAAGACCCTGCACTGCTTGTCCGGACGTCTGGGGAGAGTGTACTCTGGATGTTGTGCAGGGGGGGCACTTGCTGGCTGGTCTGGGCTGGGTTCTCAGAAGGCAGTGTGTCTCGGCTCGCCTGTTGCTGAAGTTACGGGGCACGTGGCGTCTTGCGTTTTTTCGGTTCCTTGAGCCCGTCTTCAGTTATGTCCCCTGGTGTCTTATACTCTCTCCCACTGGTTTCCGACGTCTCGGCTTTCGTAGTTGTGTTTTCGGTGTCCCCAGCGCTGCGAGTCTCCCTGCTGTGGTGGCGGGGGGTTTCAGGTCTACAGGCTGAGGTGTGCATCGTCCATCCTCCTGTGGCCTCTCTTACTACCGACGCCAGCAGAAAGGGTCTACATTGGGGGTCTTCTCAGCTCAAGGGTTGTGAGATCTGGGGAGAGCCGGCGATCATCCAATTGGCAAGAGTTGTGCCATTGTCCAAGCTCTGGTGTACTACAAGGAGTTGCTGGACGGTCGGCGGTTTTGATCCGATCGGACAATATGACGGCCTTGGCATATGTCAACTGCAAAAGGGGTTCCGGCCGTTCCTTGAATGCTCTGGCAGCGCTGATAGGCACCTGGGAGAAATCTCATCTGGTGTCTCTGGTGGCCTCACGTATCAGAAGGGTGGATAATGTTCAAGCGGATCTTCTCAGATGCCGGTTTTCACTCCTCGGCGGAACTGGTCCTGTTGGCCCAGGTCTTTGCGGTGACCTGTGTCAGATTAGGGTCCCCGGTCCTAGACCTGTTTGCATCCCCGGCCTCAGCAGAAGTTCGCCTCTTCTGCTCTCGGTTTCAGGCCGGGGGGATTGGGGAATGGACGCCCTCTCTGTACAGTGGCCTTGGGGTTTTCCTTTATGCCTTTCCGCCTATTCCCCTTCTGCCCCGGGTGGTTTGGCGCATCAGAGTGTCCAGGGTGACTGTGTTGTTGTTAGCTCAGTTCTGGCCCCTGGAGTTGGCTCCCCTCTCTGTTGGAGCTTCGGTTCTAGGAACCTTGGCTGATTCCGAGGTGGCCGTGTCCCCTTCAAGGGGATCTGCGGTTGGAATTCCACTGGATGCAATGGGCAGTGTGGCTATTGCTCAGTCTAGGTTGATATCTCAGGGGTTCTCAGATCCTGTAGTTGAGTACATAATGGATGCTCTTAGACCCTCCACTCAGAAGGTGTTCGGCAGGCATTGGGGCCATTTCCGAGGCTGGTATGGGCGGTCTGGGATCCCTCCCCTGCGTTCTGGCCTCTCTGCTATCCTTCGATTCCTCCAGAAGGGCTTTTGACAGGGGCCTGGAAGTTTTTTTTTCCCAGGCTTTGCTCTCAGTGGGCCTCCATGAAATTGCTTTTGGGGGACTCTGATGGTCACTTGGATGGGGAGGTGTTGGTGGGGAAGTTGCTCCAGGGTTTTTCTTCTTCCCGTCCTTGTGCTGATAAAGGGCTTCCCCCTTGGGATCTCCGTCTTGTATTACGGTTCCTTCAAGGGCCTCCTTTTGAGCCCTTTTACGAGATTGATATCAAACATCTTACACTGAAATCTGCTTTTCTTATTGCCTTCGCTTCTGCCCGTAGGCTTGGGGAGATTGGGGCTCTCTTATGTCACCCTCCTTTCCTGAGGGTGCTGCCAGACTCGGTGCTGCTGAGGTGTGGTCCGAAGTTCCTCCCTTAAATTGTATCTCGGTTTTCATACCTTTCAGCATCTGGTTCTCCCTGACTTCTTTCATGATCCGAGAATGCATGAGGAGGTGGCTTGGCTTAACATTATGTCCGGCGGGACGTGTTGGAGTATTTGGCTAGGTTTGCTTTTTCCCACCAATCTGATAGTCTTCTGATTGCTTGTGGTCCGGCTGGGGCTGGGCAAAATGCATCTGTGGTTTCCATTTTCCGATGGTTCCGGGTTGTGATCCCAGTGCCTATATGGTTTTTGTCCTGCCTGTGCCTGCGCACGATCAGGGGCGGTCCGCCAGGGGTTTGGCGGCTTCCTGGGCCGATGCAAGGAGGGTTTTTCTCTGCAAGAGATTTGTATGGCTGCCGCCTTGGCTGGTCTAGGGATTTGCATCAACCGCTATGGGTTGAGTTTCTCCCACTCGGGGGGTTGGTTCCTTCGTGGTTGGAGTTTTATCTGTGGGGATGTGAATTAAGAGTTATTGTGGGTGTGTTTGCTGCACTGTTTTTAGCTCTGTTTCTCATTGGGACCTTTTCCCCGTTGCTGCTTTGGTATACCTCATGAAGTAAGTACTGGGACGAGGAAGAGTGGACGTGGAGGTAATCCTCTGATTACTTACTGGTAATCTTCATTACTCCTAGTCCTACTCTTCCTCGTCACAGTACTGACGACCCTCCTCACCCTCCCTGCGGGGAAGGTCCCATGCTCTGGCTTGGTAATATGAAACTGAGTGACGTGGATGTGGGGGAGGAGTTATAGGAATTTAAAGAAATAGAAGAAGGTCCTGTGTCGGAGGCAGGGGCCTCATGAAGTAAGTACTGTGACGAGGAAGAGTAGGACTAGGAGTAATGAAGATTACCGGTAAGTAATCAGAGCAGTCCTTGCCATTGTTTATGAAGCAGCTGGTTCGGGTTTCACTCTTAAGTGTCTCTACGTGAGCGCGAAAATTCGAATACCCAAAATGTCTAGCCTCATATTTTTCATGAAATCCCAACGATATTGTAAATGGAGTCAAAGTGAATGTACTATTCTGCGCGTGTCCTGGGCTCTTTAGATGACCATGACGCACAAATGCCACTGGGCCTCAGTACGAGTTTGGTAGTGCAGTACATTCTTGGTGGTCATTTTCGCTGCATTTGTGAATTCCAAGTTTGACCTTGAAGTGGAGAATCTACTGCCAGCAAGTTTTTGGAGGTAAATCCTCCACTTTAATAAATATGAAAAAGTCAAGGATTTACTGCCGGCAGAGAATCCTCAATGAAGTCTTATGGATTTCAAAATGGTGATTAACAGCGCCATGCTGCCGGACCTGTGGCACTAACAATACGCCAGTTTGATCGTATTGCCATAGAATTGCTGTGGGAATATCACTAAACACGGAACGAGGTCCATTGTTTGAGACAGTCTGAGATCCAGAGGTAAAACATTTTGCCAAGTTGTCATAATATTCTACATTCTCCCCCTTCAATAAAAACAGTGCCCTGAATGAATTAACATAACTCAGGGGATAGGAAACCACCCAAATCTGCATCCATTTTGAGTGTTCTTAGGGCCCAAATATTTTACTCAATTTTTCAAAGTGACAAGTCTGTTATTTTTGGCCTGCTTAGGCCAGCACCCTGGTAAACCTGGCAATAGGAAAGTAAACATCCAAGCGAATCCCCTTCCCCATCCCTGCACCTGCGCGATCTGACTTACACAAGGCCTAGTAAGACTGTTATTTTGTCCTCCCGTTTCCTCTTCCTTGTCTTGTTGCGCCTAGAAACACTTGTGTACAGGCACCTTATAAATGCCATATCATGTCATATCCAGCAAGTTGAAACTTCTATGGATCTTGATGCCTCGTAAAACCATATAACCTGAGGTTTATTGCTCAACACATACAATTTTCCCAAATCCCCTCAGACATGTTGACTGTTTCTATGGCTCACATTTTTGCCTCATCTTAATATGTAATATATCCACAGTTTCTGTGCACTCTGGGAAACTTGGCAAGGTAACATCCTTTTCAAAGTGAACTTCTCTGGGCATCCAATTGGGTCTGGCATGCCTCGATTGGACATTGGCCTGAACGTCACTGTGTACGGCACCATGCCAGTCACTGCACGCCCATCACAGAGCAAGCTTGCGTGATAGGATATTGTAAGTACTTTCAGCCCTCCATTTCTGGGGCGGGTTGTATTATTATTTACATCTACCTGCAGAATGTTTGGGGAAGGGGGCTTGATAGCGGCTCTTGGAAACTACACCGGCGATACCCACCTGAGAACCGGTATCAGGTAATAATATCGCCATATATATGGTCGCCATAAATAATATCGCCGGGAAAATGTTGTGGCGATATTATTTGGGTGACCATATATATGGGTACAGGGGCAAAAAAAAAAAGTTTGGGGGTTGCGGGGGTGTCCCCCGCATGTTCCATGCAATAATGTCGCCACAAAAAATGGCCATTTTTCGGTGAGATTTTTGCATGGCGAGATTTTTGGGGCGACATTATTACATGAAACCCCTGAACCTCCCTTACATAAAGCCTGCCCATCACCTTTCTGCTCCCCTCTCTATTCGCATCTCGCTGTCTTTCTTTGTTCATTTAAAACATTTTTGGACAAAAGAGCTTTCATGTGCTGAACTATATTCACAATAAAATTATGAATATGTGAATATGAAAACTTCAAATCTGTGGGAATGTTTGACAAACAAGGAAAGAAGAAAAAGTTTGTACTCATTTCACCCTTTTCCGTTGGTGTTTCCTTCTAATTCTTCTTAAGTACTAGTCTAATGCTCATGCCGGGATCCTGCTCTATTTTCGCATTCTGAGATCCTTCGTCCACGCTGAAATAGACCAAAGACCTTGGGCCTCATCACGACTTTGGCGGTAACCCTTAAATCCGGCGGTCGTGTTATTACCGCCGGATTTAAGGGTCTGCCAAATCAGGACTTCGGCGGATTTCTCCCCAGCCCAATGGGGAATGGGGCATTACCGAATGGGCTCAATGGGGAATGGGGAATTACATTACCGCCAAACTTGTGATCCGGCGCTATTAGCGCCGGGGAGTTCGGCGGTAGGGCTAATACCAAAGTCGTGATCAGGCTCCTTCTCTTCTTTTTAGTTTTCACCTACCTGGCTGCTAGTCAGACATTGCTTTAGTTGTCATGTTTTTTGATTGCTTATCGTAAGTATTTTGCATGTTAAGTCCCTCACTGCTCAACTGCAGGGAATCGCAAGCCAGTCAGAAAAGGATAATGGGATGAGAATCGTCTTTTTGTTCTTTGCATGTTCTACATGCTGGCTCATGGGTGATCCCATCTGTCTTTCACAGCGTTTACCTCAATCATATTCACTATGGCTTTAAAGAACGATCTTCTTCCCTCAGGCTTTAAATTGCATCAACAAGGCTGCACTGGATTTCCTACATAGAGTATCTTCAAGTCTGGTACATTTTGTAGTTGATCAATAGTTTGTCACTGTCCCTTCACTCTTTGGACTTACAATGCTCGTTGGACTGATCACTGGAGTGTATCCTTTGGCATTCTGATGTTATGCATAGTCCATTATGGGCATTCATTGAATGGTCTTTCTAATACGTCTCCTATTCTGCGGTGAATGAATAACCATCTCCTTGCTAAATCGACAAGTTCTGACCCATGACTCTTTGGGCCTCATTATGAGTTTGGTGGTAAACATCTCCAAGCCAAAACAGACTCATTATGACTTTGACTGTAAATTGGCAGCAAATTTGCTCATTTACGGACAAATTAATTTACTGTTACTGCCACTTGGCATTACCACGGGATTACATGTAGTGACATGGCCGTGTAAATTCAGATCTTTGGAGTCCATGGGGATTTTTGGCAGATTTGCAGCAAGCAGTAATTCTACATGCTCAATTTACTGATATTTGCCCATGAGTTGAGGATTTACTTCCAGCACCAAACTGGAAGTAAATCCTTCACTTCAAAGTCAAACTAGGAATTCAGTGGTTCATTAAAAGTGGTGATAATTCTGCTACTGCAGAAAAGGTGGCAGTAACGGAATTACCACCACTTTGCTACAGCACAGTCAAACTTGCAATGAGGCTTCTTTATGTGGCATACATGACTTGGGCCTTGTTGATTCTGTCAATTGTCAGCGCATACCCCAGGTCTGTCTCGAACAGAACAATCAGCAACTGTCTGGGGGCCCAGAGAATGGTCTTCCACCTCTTTCATTCGAATGTTGCTATATTGTTCAAGTTAGTTTCCCATCCAACGATCTCTCTTCCATAGGAAAATATGCTCCCGACCATTGCCTGAATTATTGCTTTTCATCTGGGAAGCAATTTCCCTCTCCATGTTCAAATACATCTTAGATGCTTCTGCACCCTGTCCCTCCAACATGTCAACAATGCAGATACGACTGATCAACTCCATCCTACACTTCAGGAAGGGGCTGGAGACCCTACTCTTCCAAAAACATTTTGCCAATCGCTGATCGCACCATTTAACCATATTTCTCCTCTTCTGCAGTTCCTTCTTCATCTTTACCCCCTACCCATCCTAGCTTCTCTGTTTCCCCTGTACACTGCTTGTGACTCCTTTATAAAGTGTTAGATTACTCCCCAGAGAGGTTTAAACTTTATAAATCACATAGAGGGATACATTGCGGAATATATGTCCCGGTTGTATTAACAATTGAAGCATGGCCGATTGTTGAAAAGACAGCGCAAAATCCACCTTGACTTTTTCAAATTATGTTCTTCTCCTCGATATTTTTATTTATTTATTTATTTATTACATTTGTTACTCGTCCAGACCCTAGGGCATCATGGTGAGGTTACAGACAGCTTATAAACATTTCTTGTACATTGTTACATATCGATGAATGACAATGATAGCGAATCAGAATAGGGGCTATTAATACAGACATTGTAGGATGCTGAGACGTACATATAGATGATAGCAGCATCCTTCAAGGTTGCAGTTGAATCAGTCGAGTGAGTTCTGGTGCTCAGACGTCAGTATTTATTGAACAACCAGGTTTTCAGGGCTTTTTTGAAACCTAATAAGGCACTCTCCTTTTTGATACTGAGTGGTAGTGCATTCCAAAGAGTTGGGGCTAGGACTCTAAAGCTGCTTCCACCAGTTCTCTTATATTTGTGTTTCGGTATTTCCAAGAGCGCCAGATTATTGGACTGAGGGTTCCGCATGAAGTTTTTTCCTTGATACTATTGTTGAGGTAGCTTGGGGCTTTATTCATAATGCATTTTTGTACAACATATAATGTTTTGAAAATAATTCTGGCTTCAATGGGTGGCCAGTGGTTTTCTCGCCTAATATTGGAAATGTGGTTGGATTTCTTTATGCCTAGAGCCGCCCTAAGGGCTTTGTTCTGGATAAGTTGTAGTTTGCTGATATTTACTTTGGAAGTTCCTAGTAGAAGGGCGTTACAGTAATCTAGTTTGTTAGAATCAGTGCTCTGGCCCGAGTGATGCAGTTAGTATGCGTGAGGAACTGGCAACTGAGAGTGATGAGTTTGGCAGTGTAAGCTGGCGAGGAGGCGAGGGCTGATATATGTTTATTCATTGTGAGATTGGCGTCTGTATATACACCAAGAGTTTTGACTTGCTTGAGTACTGGGATCCGGGTCCCATCTATGTTGACATGTGAATAGTTTGGGTGGAGGGTACTTATTCTGTTTTGAGAACCTACGATGAGACCCTCAGTTTTCTCGTCATTGAGGCAGAGACTGTTCAATCCCATCCAGTTTTGAATGATAACATAGACTTTATTAATGGTCTGGGTGTCTTGGGTGTAGGCCCCTGTGATAGGGATGAGGATCTGGATGTCATCTGCAAAGTTTGTGTAGATGACACCCATATCGTCTAGTGCTGAGAATAGGAGTTTGGTGTAGGCATTGTAGAGGGTGGGAGAGAGGCAAGATCCCTGGGGAACTCCTATGGGGACCGGTATAGCATCAGCAGCATAGTTTCCAATGGCGACTTTGGATGTTCGATCTGCTAAAAAGGATTTGATCCAGAGAGTGGCGTTGTTAGAGAAATTAAAGTCTTTTTTTAGAGTTTTGCAAAGTTTGTCATGGTCTACAAGGTCGAATGCTCCAGATAAATCCAGCAACAGTAATGTAGCCATTTTTTCGGTGTCTCTGGTGGTATTTATTTGGCTTTTCAGATCCATAAGCGCCGTTTCAGTACTGTGGTTGGGCCTAAACCCGGATTGTCTAGCCCCTAGTAGATTATTTTGTTCGAGGTGGGTTTGTATTTGATTATAAGCTAATTTGTCGATGATTTTAAGAAGGAAAGGGACGGTAGTTATGGGCTGGTAGTTGGTAGGGGTGAGTGGATCTAGAGTAGGTTTTTTTAATAGTGGAGTGACCCACGCTTCTTTAATGCTAGCTGGGAGTAAGTTAGAGTTGAAGGAGGAATTCATGAAGTTAGTGGTGATAGGGGTGAGGGTGGGGGCACACGTTTTGACAAGATGTGCTGGGAAGTTGTCTCCTTTGCAGTTAGAAACTTTTAGTTTAGCTATTGTATTCAGATCTACTTCTTGGGAAACTGGGGCGAAATTGAACATAGGAGGGTGGTCTCCTATGGGCTTAGTGAATGGGTTCGAGGTAGTATGTTTATCCGCTAGTAAGTTTCTTTTAGAGATGATTTTATTTTGTAGAAGATTGATTTTGGTGGCAACGGCATCTTGAATAGTGGTGCATCATTCTTTACTCGGTTGAACCGGATTGATGACTGGGATAGGGTTTTCCAACTCTTTGAGAATGGAGAATAACTCTTTTGAGTCTGAGGATGCGTTACTAATTCTGGTATTAAACGCATCTGCTTTGTATGCAATGATAGCTGCTTTGTAAATTTTATTAATCGAGTTGAATGCTTCAGCGGCTTCTGACGTGTGTGTTTTATTAAGGTGGTGTTCGAGCAACCTTTTTTTTTGTCTAAGTGAAGCTAAGTCATCGTTAAACCAAAAAGACAATTGTTTGTCCTTGCTTCTAGTTTTAGTGATACTTGGAGCTAAGGTGTCTATTATATTAGTAAGGTATTTATGATAGAAGTCTGCCAAGGCACAGGGGTTCTCATTATTGATACTTTTGTCATTGAGGGCATTTATTAACATTGGGTTATGGTTTTCTGCAGAGCGTTTTGCGGATATTTCTAGTTCCGCTGTGGTGGGTTTGATCGAGTCTGGTTCGTTACATGCAATAGAGAAGTTTACACCATGATGGTCAGACCAGGACAGTGTGTTAATGGAATCTATAGGTATTAAGCGATAGTATCCAATCTAACGTTCTCCCTTTCGCATGGGTGGTTGCGTTCACGAGTTGTGTGAAGGACATGTCTTTCAGTGCACTATGAAGTGCTTCTGCTTTATGATCTTTGGCATCGTTGAATCCAAGATTCAGGTCACCAAGGATTATGCACTTTGTTTTCGGTTTGATGAATGGTGTTAATAATAGGGGTATATCTAATTCAGGCTGTGAATTAGTGTTGGGCGCTCTGTAAATAGTTACTAGGTTAATAGTGGTTTTATGGTAGGTAGCTAGTTTGGCTAGTAGGATTTCATACCCGTCTAGGTTGTCAATCGGGCACGCTCTTATTTTGAACTCAATTTTAGCAATAATGGCTACTCCCCCACCCACTGATTTCGTTCTGTCGGTCCTAATGATAGTGTAATCTGAAGGAATGGCAATGGTGAGTGTAGGTCGGGAAGCTTGGTGGAGCCAGGTTTCAGTCACTATGAGTAAGTCTAGTTGTTGCTCAATAATATAATTATGTATTTAAATGGTATGGGCGGCTATGGAGCGAGCATTAATGAGCGCTGCTTTGAGGAACATGGGGGATGGCTCTTGGATGGAGAGTGTTGAGCATGTGTTAGAAGTCTCAATGGTGATAGTTAGTGGATTAGGTGTGGTAGTCATTTCGTTTAGTTTGGCTTGATAGGCTGGTGGGTGTGCTGTACCTATGGTGGTGGGTTTGGCTGGGGCAGATTTGCTGCAGTGGTTTATACTTTGAGACCTAGGGGTTCTGTTCTTGTTCTGTAACGGGAGCAATGTATGTTGCTTAGTTTTGGTATTACCCCAATTAGTACACAGTAGGGTGATGAAGGTCTGTGAGCTGAGTCTAAAGCGTCTAGATGCCCCTATGACCAGATAAGTCATTTTCTGCTGAGATGATGGTTTTCACTGTCTGGGGATTGGGAATGGTCAGTGGTTTAGGGAAATTACTAGTGTCCGTTTGGATGTTAGTCTTGTGGAAGTGTTTTGGGAAGGGGTTGGTATGTGGTAGGAAGGGAGTGGGGCAGGGAATGGGGTGGTGGCTGGGCCAAGCTGCTCTGAGAAGGCCATTTTTGCGAGTATTGTGCGAGTTGTTGCACACTGATGTTTGCAGGTTTTTGGTCCTGGTCAGTCAGGCTTATTGCTCTGTACAAATTGGGTTGCCCTAATGGGCCTTTCATCTCCTTATTAATTTGGCTGTAACTCTGCATTTATTCCACAGAATTGCTGCTAAATGTGTTTACTGGTACTGCCACTCTGTCCTACCGATTTACCACCAGATTATGATTGGTAGTAAGGCAGTGTTGCACCACATTTTTGGAGTCCATAGGACTTGATGAGGGTTTTTGCAGATTTACCAAGCCTGGTAATTCTGCTGCAGTAAATCCACTGATTGTTGGAGGTAAAGCAGAGGGGATTATCTCCTTGCTCCTGAATCCTTTAGGGCACGCTACTGTGGAATAAAGCACTGTACAAGCCACAAAGTGTGTCATAACATTATGGTAACAGTCAAAGCATAGTAACATGACATACCCTACAAGGATGCCAGACTGTCGCTGAATACAGAAAGACATCTGGATGGTCTCCCTACCATGTTTGTCAAACATCCACCCCTGCCTTTCAGACAGTCTAATGAACACACCTTGCATAGGGAGCTTGGTATATTTCCTCACTGCAGATATGGATATGTACTTCCAGGTAAGGCACCACCGTGTCTCACCATGAACTAAAGTAAAGTCTAGAATGACATGACATGCAACAAATTCTTAATGTTAACCTTTTTGACATCAAGTTTGATAGGACTTTTCAATTTTCCAGTATATGTTGACCATTTCATTCCCTTATCTTCTGTTGCCACCAATATTCAACTGTATACACAGTCTATTCTTCAGGACACCACTCTTGGAGCTAACTTGGCAGTCAGAGAATTAACATTCTGGAGTATGACCAGGGGTACAATGTATAGAGATACCCTGGCAAATAAGCCACCAAACTTCTAGGCTTGTCCAAGAACACACCCAAGCTTCTGTAGCCAACATTACATTGTGTACTAATTTATAATTCTCCAACTCTACCATGGAAACCCAAGCTAATTACAACAACACTGTTAGACATATCTGCCTTCTCCCTTTTGCAAAACACCTAACGGGACTGGCATGCACCCATGCTGCCACAATGCATTCTCCCCTCGCCCCATTGCATCTCTCCCTGCATGTGTTTGTAGCATCTACTTCCTGCTTTTCCCATCCTCTTATCTTCCCCTCGCTCATTTTCTTTAATCCAGCAGACTTAGGTTAGGGTTCCCCAGCAGGGGTACAGTACCACATTCCACAGACATGGTGCTTTGAAACTCCTACACTGGGTACTTAATGCAGTATAAAAGCATAGTAACCTAACATAACAACTTAACATTTACCTCCAGGCATATGCTGGAGGTAAATCCTCCATTTCACCTCCAACCTTGTAATGTAGAGGTACGGTAAAAAAGTGACAGTAATTCTGTTATTGACACTTTTTTGAGTGGTAAGAGAATTACTGCCACTTTTTCTGGACTGCCAAATTCCAAGTGAGGAGGTAAAGGTGAGGGTTTGCCCACAGCAAAATGCTGGAGGTAAATCCCCCACTTTACCTCCAATAATCGGTGGATTTGCCATGTGGAATTACCTCTCATGATAAATCTGACAAAAACCCCCATGTAGTCCTATGGACTCCAAATATGGGAATTTACACTGCCATACCACCACTCATAATCCCATGGCAATGCCACGGGACCAAATGGCATGTACAGTATATCATTTTGGAGATAAATTGGCACATTTATTGCCTAATTACCGCCAAACTCGTACTGAGGCCCATTGACATCTGTTCTTAAACTACGATGTTTGGACACTGAGTGAGGACCTGCATTGGACAATGAACTCCATGAAAAAACACAGGGCAAATGAAGAAGAAAGGTGGTTCTTGAGGAGGTGATTGGTACACCTGCATGTAAGCCCTGGCTTCAGAGAGGTAGTTTAACCTTCTCTCTTGATGGTGGACAGACTGGCTGAAGAAACATTATCATCGATCAGCGATCCTGGAATGACATTATTATCAAGTATCAGGTATGTCATCTTGCAAGGATGGAAAATCTAGAAAAGGCTGCTGTGCCCAGGGATTGGTCGAAAAGGTATCACAGTCATGGATTTGCTACTGACTTCCCAGGAACCTTTAAAGTTGATTATTGGATGCTTAGCTTTGCTGGGCACACCTTATTGGCCCCAGAGGATGTCTGGGGGTGTACAAGTGAGTTGAGGCTTTGCTCAAGATGTTCCATGCTGCCTTCGTCTTTGCTCTATGTGCTGAAACCATCCCAGCATACCCTGTCCAGTTTATTTTCAAAGACTTACAAGCTCTTTTAAAAGTCTTTGAAGATGGTTTGGATTATGGTCCCCTCCTTATGATAATGGAGAAGCAGGTCAAATTAATTTCCATTATTTTCTTAGCTTACATTGAATAAAAAATTCTGCCTTCTTTATCTGCAGTAGAACCAAGATGTACATTTTAATTCAGAATCTGGAATGCTGAGGCCACAGAAAAAGCCATCTGGTTGACAATCACTTTCTTCAGCCAGCCACATTTTTGACTCCTCCTGGAAAAGATTATGAAGCGGGACTGAAAGATTTCCTTGACCTCAAACCTACGCTTCCATCTATTGGGATTTACCCCGAGGAAGAGAACACAGGGTCCTGGTTTGACTTCAGAGGCAGTTCCTTTTCCCTTTTGGTCATCAGCAATCTGTCACTATCTCTCTGGGTAACCCTTCGCTTTGAAACATCGACTTGTGGACGTCAATCACTGTCCTCTCCACACACTTTGATAGATAGTCTGTGATTGTTGTTTTGTACATGCGCTTGGCATTCCTGGCATCCAATGGGTCCATGAAGTCCAACCCCAACCTCTACCATACTCCTTGCAGTATTCCAGTGGGGACGAGAGGTATCTTCCTTACTTTCAACCTTTTGTCACTCTTTACACACTCTTGACATCTTTCCATCATAAGTCTTATATCCTGGCCCATGCATGGCCACCAGTATTCTTCCCCTACTCTGCGTCTCGTCATGTTGCTTCCTAAATGCCCTGCATGAGCCTTGCACAGCATAATTTTACTTAACACCATGGGGGTTATCACTCGGTCACCCCTGAACAGTAAGCCATTCTCTTCAGGTATCTCTTCTGCTACTTTCCAGTATGGTTGTAGGCCCTCTAGAATTTCCCTTTTACCCAGCCACCCTTTTTTGACCCATCTTGTCAACTTCGGCACTGCTTCATCTTTGGCCGACTCATCTAGCCAATGTCGCTCACTTATTTCCATTAACTCTTTGCTCCTTAAATCACTGAATGCCACCTCCACACAACTGTCTTGCAGGAATGGGTTGTCTTTGTTGTTTTGTACAGGCAGACATGACATGCAATCAGCAACAAGTTCTTCCATCCCGCTATGCACAGTATTTCATATGTGTATTCCTGTAGTTTTGCTGCTATATGTGCAGACCATGGGTGGATGTCTTTGTGCCTCCTGGGTTGAGCATGTGCACCAGATAACACTTGGTTCTACATACATAAGTCCTGAAAGGCCCCACTGCCGACGCACACGTGAGCATCACTTTCTCTATAGTTGAATCGTTTTTCTCAGCCTCGGACAATGCCTTGGATGAAAATGCTAAAACTGTCATGACCCTTGCTCCTGGCCCTCACTGGCAAGTCAGCCTTCCAGTTAGGGCCAGGTCAAAGGCCTTAAAACCTCATCCAACACTCTCTTGGAGTCAGTCCTGGCGCCTTTGGAGCCAGGCTCATTACCATCATGAAGACCAACATTAGAATGGAACTATTTACTTGGGACTATTTAACCTGGGGGGGGGCTCAGCCAACATGGAGGCACACACATAGCTCAGTTACAAGGAACTGAGCTATGCGGTCTAGTCTTTTGGGTGTGGCAGGCCTGGGACTACTTTACCTGGACTACTTTGGGTGTGCATGCCTGGGAATATTTTACCTGGACTACTTTACCTGAGACTATTTAAACTGCACCAAAACACCAGAACATGCTTTGCGCTATTCTACTGTGGGCAGCGTTACGCTCACTGTGTCCAGTTCTTTGATGCCAGTTTACCTGAAACCAAGGACCTGCAGAGAGAGAAAGAACACTACGAAACTGACCTGGAACAGTATCCTGTCTTCAATCCATCGCTGACTTCAGTTCCACTCACCTGAAGGTACAAACTCCATCATCTGGCACCGCATGCATCCTGGAATACCATAACCTGAAAAGAGGAGAAAGAAAGACAGCATTAGTAAGCGTTTACTCATGTTTCCTCCCGAATGAAGAAAGCCACACAATTCTTACCTGGGTAGTCATCTCCTTGTCAGTATCATTGCTGGAACATTACGGCGCTCGGCGAGGAACATCGCAACCTGCAAGGCGAGAAAAGACACAGGTTAGCAATATAAAAGGCGAAACAGCGCCGCGCATCGCGCATTACTCACCAGACAGCCTCGCGCACACCGCGCTTTCGCCGAACGGCCCATGCTCATCTTCAAACTGCATGACAACACCAAAATACCTTTCCATACCTAAAAGGAAAGAAGTAAGAGATTATTATTCAAACTAAGAAGAACATAAGAACTGCATATAAAGACTGTAAAGCAGCAAACCTACGGAGTCACATCCGGCCTGGATTCGCACAGGGGGGCTTGCACCAGTGAAGTAACTTGGTCGCTGCTCACCCTCCACATCTACGTGTCCCTGCCACAAGGAGCAGGACGGAGAATCCACCTTTTACAATATTAAGGTAAGGAGAAGGCCCAAGGGGGAGGAAGGTGTTGAGGCCAAGGGAGATGGGAAAACATAAAGACAATCTGGTATTGAATCCAGCTCTCCTATATTGCAGACCCATCTTTAACCAGAGGCCTTACCAAGGGACCGTGAGAGGGTTCGAGAGTGCAAATCATCCAACCAGGGCAGGGTGGCGTCCCGTGGATACCAGGTGAGCGTAACAGAACGCAAAGCCTCAATAATATTATCCACCTGGGCGTCATGGAGACTTCAGAGACTGACCAGTTAGTTCAGTTGTTGGGAAATTACGCGCTTCAGCCAGACAAGAAACCAACACTCTTAGGAGGGATTTGATTGTCACTAAGGATCGTACCGACGAAATAAGTAGACAATTGCTCCAATCACAGGCAGGACAGACCCCATTGCCTGGTAACATTCCGCCAGCACCTGTACCAACTTCTTCCACCAATCCAGTACAAATAACCCTTCCTGGGCAGGGTCGGACTGGGACAAGAAATAGGCCCGGACACCAAAAAAAAAGTGGCCCACCCTTTGCCTCAAAAAAGTGGCCCACCCCTCGCCGCAAAAAAGCCCTCAAACCATCATCCGTGAATCGCGTCAATTCACGACTTTTACAGAAAATGCTACATATTGAGGGTTCATGTGTCTGTTACATTACAACACAACTCATAAAATAACATTACTTTGCATGCAGTTCTGTGGCAGTGTCCGTCCACAGCTCTGAGACGCAGGAGTGGCATGAACCAACCACCCACACTGCGGTTTTGGGACCTGCTGCAAGTCAATGCTTCTACAGGGCTCCGCAACCCCAGCAGGGTAGGAGGGTTAGGGTAGGGTGACAATGGTTGGATAGGAGGGGGGTAGGGAAACCGGAATGAGGTTTAGGGAGAGGTTATGGATAGGTTGGGGATGTTAGGGTAAGGTTTTGATCAGTGCGCATGGTTCCAGCTAGCTGTTACACTCATAGAAACACACGTCTCTGCTTCTGACTCTACACACAAATACAAAATCACTATAGCAGTATACAAAGGCACAGCAACATAATAAACACACATGAGGTAGGGCAGCACTTAGCTTAGCTTAGTTGTCACCAGAGTGTCCCTTGTTGTCTCCTGCGATTTCGTTGTGCCAGGATGTGCGTAGTAGCTGTTCAAATGCTGCAATAAAGTTCTACAATTAGAGCACATATCAAACACTCAGGCATTGCGATGATATGCCCAGGTACTCGCTCACACCATTGTGCACCTGCTACCATCAATGGGCAGTTAATACAGTATACCACTACGACTGTTCCTGGCAAGTGGACCTGCAACCAATACATGGCTAAATACTCGTCAACCGATACGCAAGCAACATAGACATTCCACAGTACATAAACATAATCTCAATTGTTAATTCAATTGACAACGGCTATTCCCCAGGTTGACACCTAATCCCAATCATTGCCTAGACTTTGCTCACCTTGAAGTTGAGGCGGCTGCTGGCATGTAAGCCATTTGCTCTTGTTTCAAAAGCAAAGATTGTTTACGCGATGGATAGACAAACCAGACTCCTGGAATGGTTGGATGGGGGTTCAAACTCGGGCCCCCATCACCCTCAGCTGAAGGGAGAACAGCAACACTAAATCCAAACAAACAGTTGTGGCTTTGCAAGTGGCTGGCATTAAGCAGCGTTAAGCTAAATCGTGTGCTTTTTATACTGTGTGAACAGATGACGCCATGCGAGCCGCCGCCACCCATGGATATTCACAGTTCTCATGTTTATCTGGAGCATAGTGTGGGTGCCTGTGGGCTGCAGGGGTGTCAGTCATAGTGTGTTAGCAGGATCAGAAAAGACGCATACATACTTCCAATTATTCCAAGAAAAAGCATCATATTTTGCGTGCATGCAATATGGCACTGGAAGTTCCGCTTTTGGAAGCCCGAGGTTTCAAGGCACTATACAACCTATCTATTTGCGTCAGGTCGTCCAATGCTGAATAAATATTCTTTATCATTTTAAATTGCACAAATTGCATCACACTTTATCAAAACACTTCCCATTGGTTACTATTCAAACAATGTCACAAAAGGAATTAATAGCCATTTGCAACCGTGGGCCACTTTTTTATTGGTACCCAAGACAATTTTATGGCCCAGTCCGACCATGTGGGTAGAACTCCAGTAGTAGTCGTTACGTTGCTTTCATGGGACAGTGTCATATGTCTGCTAACGCGACTAAATCGAAAGTCATGACTTGGCAAAGGAATTGTAAAAAGTTACTACATGTTATATAGAATCCATTCTTTAAGGTTGTCAGCTTTGCTTATTTAGGAGTAAGCGGCGCTGTGGATAATATGTGGGAAGAGTACGTTCAATGAGCTGCAGGGCTAATGAAGAGGCTAGCCTTGACATTTTAATGGTCTCTGCTAGGTTTGGTGGCAATCCTTTTATTCCAGACTAGCCGGTTATAGTTTGCTATGTAGCAGGAGTATGGGTCCTCACCCAGCTGTACGTCTTGGAAAACTGAAATTACATCTTTAAGACCCTTATTAGGTGCTTTGCCTCTTCAGGTTATATGCCATGAAACTCGCTTAGAGCCGACAATCCCAAAGCCCCATTTAGCCCCTCCATGTTGTCTTTGGTGGATTGGTCAAATGATAAAGTAGTACCTCACCAACTTATCTTGCACAATATGTTAACATGGAAGAGGTTCGTAGGTCATGGGGCTGCCTCTGTCAAATCTGGTCTTGACTACTGAGGTGTGCATCTTTTACGAGAACATTAAATGTATTCGTAACGAACCAGGGAACTTAATTTTTCACGCTTTTCTCCAGCGGCAGGAACATCTATCTGTACCTTGTTGCTGAGAATAATGGATTGATAGCTCAGGGGCAACGCGCTAGTCTTGGAAGCAAGCCATCATCGAGCAGTCTGGGATTGATACCCGGTGACATGCTTAGATGCTGAAATCCACCATCAAGCATGTTATATATATGTATGCTTTCTTAGGGGCATTCATCATTCAAGGAAGTTAACTATGTGTCTTGTGTGTCTGTTTGGCAATAAAGCGGATTGCTCAACTCTGCTTTTGCTAACTTCCGCTTGCTTTGAATCGTGATGCTGGGAGGTTAGATAATGCTTTTGTAGATTTGATGATGTGTCAGTATAATCTAGTATGCACATTTTATTTCACTGCTCCTGGTCTGTGGAACCACGGTAGAAATATATCATTGCACTACTCCAAATGTTAGAAGTCCATCTATTCCGGGTTGCCATCCATTAGAGAATGTTATATCGGGATGCAAAATAATTGTGGCCATTGGAGCATTTTTTTACCAAAAGCATTGAGATCCAGTGAAGGGGCTTTCAGTGTTAGGAGCACCGTGGGCAGCTTCAGGCTTCCTGGAACTATGGCAGTTGCTAACAAAACATAGCTCGTGGGTAGCATGTCAGGGACAATGGTGCCATTGAAATCTTCGAGCCGTTTGGGGTGGTCCCATACATGCCAACCCTCCCGATTTAGGCGACAGGCTCACCCCCCCTCCCTTACAAGGGTTATCATGCACATTATATGTCGTGTTCGCAACAGTTATTTGATGTCACTGAGATACAAACTATTGCCCCGCCCTTCCCCCAACCTGCACTCATTTCTCTGGGAACCATTCCCCTTTTTTGCAAATAAGTTATAACAGCACAAACACGGTTACAGAGTGCATATTACCGTACTGCCTGTTAATAAGCAACAACACCACACAGCAGTCTTTCTAGCAAGATGAGGGTCAAAGGGCTGAGTCTGCTCCCAAACACGCTTAAGCCACGAGTTCACACAGGCACAAGCAGCAGCACTCACACACTCACACGCCCGTTGCCCATCACACACAGACCCTCTTATCTCTCAACCCAGAGCGGCTCATTGGACACTGACACGCGGACATACACCACCACATAAAGACGGGCATGGCCACGGTTTCATTCAAGAGATTGAGTCGACTGCGGTGATGCCCCCGTGTGACGTGTCCACAGCCTTACCTGTTTGTGCAGCACTGCTGCTGTGGCTTCAGGCTTGGCACTGGCGGGCCGGCTGTGGTGGTAGCCTCCACTCGGCTGGTCCTCCTGGCTGGTCCTGTGGGCACTGGGCACTGGCGGCCTCCTGACTTGGTGGGGTGCTGCTGCCGACCGACACAGGCAGTCCTCCTGTGAACAGAACACTGCCACTGGCTGCTGGTGCATCTGCTCTCTCTGGCTCGGACTCCTCTCCTGGACCTGGTGTGCACTAGTGTGTGGCTCAGCTTGGGCCTCCCTGGGCTGGCTCAGTGTGGCTCTCTCTCTGCAAGGGTTAGAGGCCCAATATCTGATTCCGTGGAGAGAGAGACTGTAGTCATCACGAGGTGACGCACGTGTGAGTCTATTGGGGCGGGCTACAAGTGCCTGAAGCCAATTTTCATTGGCCCCGCCCTCGCCCTGTTGTTCCATGGCAGCCCGGGCCCCCCACCCCCAGGCACAAGTTGCATTTCAACTTTGCAAAGAAGTGCAACAATGTGTTGTTACTTCCTGCAAAGTTGAAAGCAACTGTCTGTGTAGTGTGAAATCCGCCCGGCGCCCAGCAGCAAGCTCTCATCCAAGCCCTGAGGCAGGCTGCTGCCTCACGGCCCCCCCCCCCCAGGTTCAGGAGCTGTTACATGATTTTTGCATTGCTTAATTGCGCAACGTGTGGCACATTGCACAATTAAGCAATGCAAAAATCATGTAAAACAGCTCCTGAACCTGGGGGGCCGTGGGGCATTATGTGCGCAATCAGCACCTCAGCCGGGCCGCCCACGGACTGATTCAATCACTGCACAGCGCCGGCCCCTTCAGTGCAGTGGCGGTGGTACGCCCGCCGCCGGTGGCCAGGCCCAGGCAATCATCAAAGCAACGTAACAACACCATTGTTGTTACCTTGCTTGATGAATTATTGCAGCAGTGACTGTCTGACTGACAGTTCCTATGTATCCAATTCCTGAGCTACTCTAGTATGCTGCCGTGCCCAGCCCAACCCCTCCCCCTCTCCTGAGGCGCAGGCGAGCAGCTCCGCTCTGTGCAGGGCCCCTCGCCTGCAGGCACCGCCGCCGCGGATGCGGCACACTGTACACAAAGTGTGTAAGTTCGTAAAACAAATAATTATAAAAAATAAATAAAACTATTACCAAAAAGAAAACCGGCCCAGGGTGCCTGTCTGAAAAACCAGCCCCCAGGGTCCCCAACTTCGTTCGGCCACGGGCCGAAAGACTGAAAGGGCCAGTCCAACCCTGCTCCTGGGGCAGTTCCTTCAGCTCCACCTGAACGATTTACAGGGGACCCCAAGAACTACGCAATGTTCATGAACCACTGTCGTCTTCATTTCCTTTGCAGATCTGGGGCTTTCCTAATGACCAAGCGCGGGTTGCTTTTGTCTTGTCATATCTGAGTGGCAGTGCTGTGGATTGGTCGGTACCATTGGTAAGTCAGGATAACCCGTTGTTACATGACTTTGGGGGTTTCCAGATGGAAATGGAAAAACTCTTCATACCCAAGGCCAAGCATTAGACAACAAACTTTTGTCACTCCGTCAAGGAAGCCAAGACTTGCTTACATATATAGCAACATTTAACAGACTAGTCGTTGAAGCTGGGTGGCCTGAGGAAAAAAGGACCACACTATTTCATGGGGGTCTACGAGGGGAACTAAAGGATGTCCTTGCTCAAGTGGTTAACCCACCTAAAGACTGCGGAGAATTCATCAACCTTGTGGTGCAATTAGATCACAGATTACAAGACCGAAAAGCGGACCAGATAAGGTCAGACACTCGAGCTGGGTATGTCCGGTCAAAGAATAATGTTCCATGTACATTGGAAAACATGGTAGAACCCATGCAAATCAGAGGTGTATGGCCCCCTTTAACTAAAACTGAAAGAGACAAGAGAAGGCAACAGCAATTATGCTTATATTGCGGAAAATCAGGCCACTTCCTCAAAGAATGTCCAGTGAAACGACCAAGGAGAACTGTTGGAGCCACAGAGAAGGAAGTTAATAACAAGGAGTGAGAAAACTACCAAGCACGGCAATCGTAGAGGTCCACTTGTCAAGCGAGAAGGATGAGCCACAGACCTCACACTTTGCATTCCCATTAATTTTGATCAATCACCAACAACCGTCTCGGATGCATGCTGTCGAAGCATACATAGACAGTGGAGCATTTGTGAATTATGTAGACCAACATCTGGCAGCAGAGATGGGGCTTCCCTTATGCTCTAAGTCGACTACTGAAAAAGTTACTACTGTTGATGGGACAGAAATAGCTTCCGGACTAGTAACCCAATGTAAAGCAGCACTAAACCTACTGTGCCAGGATGGACACCAAGAATCTATTGCATTCGATCTCATCAAAGCTCCTCAGTTTCGACTAATCTTAGGGATTCCATGGTTGGTAGCTCACAACCCTCTAATAGATTGGCGTGCCAAGCAGTTGGCCTTTTCCGATGATTGTGCTCGCACCTGTTATTACCAAGAAAAGGGGAAAACAAACTTGTGTACATCTGCTACTCCCAGTACGGCGGCGATTGTACTAGGTGTGACTAGTACTCTACCAAATGAATACCAAGATTTTCAAGACGTGTTCCAGAAAGAACAAGCCAATACTCTACCACCGCACAGGCCCTACGATTGTCAGATCAACCACATACCTGGTGCACAAATTCCTTGTGGTCGAATCTATGCACTTACTGAACCAGAAAACCTCCATTTGAAATCTTATCTTGATCAGTACCTGGCAAATGGATTTATCTGCCCATCTAAATCACCGGCAGCCAGTCCCTTATTCTTCGTACCAAAGAAGGAAGGAGATTTGAAGACTTGCATCGACTATCGTGCATTAAACCAGATCACAGTAAAAAAACGTAATCCACTGCCCCTTATTCCCAAATTATTGGATCAAATCAAAGACGTCCAAATATATACCAAACTGGACCTTAGGGGGGTGTACCATCTTGTTCAAGTGAAGAAAGGAGATGAATTGAAAACCACCTTTCGTACCAAATACGGCTTGTATGAATACCAGCTAATGCCTTTTGGACTTTGCAATGCTCCTGCTGCATTCCAGTACTTTATGAATGATGTTTTGCGGGAATTAATCGACGTTTGCGACATGGTTTACATTGATGACATCTTAGTGTATTCTGCTACAAAAGAAGACCATGTCAGGCATGTCCGCTCTGTCCTTACTAAACTCCGCCAACATAAACTGTACGCTAAACTCGAAAAATGCTCTTTTCATGTCACTGAAGTGGAGTTGCTCGGTTTTATCCTCACAGCAAAAGGTATCAGAATGGATAGGCACAAGGTAGATGCCATTCTTAACTGGCCATCACCAACTTCATTTAAAGGAATCCAGAGTATGTTGGGCTTTGCAAACTTTTACCACCGATTCATCCCAGATTTTTCCCAAATAGTGCATCCAATTACATCACTATTGAGAAAAAACAATAAAAAGTTCCATTGGACCGAAGAAGCAGTTCAAGAACTTAAGAAAAAATTAACTTCTGCTCCAGTTCTACCGCATCCTCGCCCAGACCTCCCTTATATAGTTGAAACAGATGCCTCTAGCATGGCAATGAGAGCTGTTCTCTTACAAAGGGACCCAGGAACTGGCCAGTTACAACCTGTGGCCTTCTGGTCATGAAAATTCACACCTCCCAAACTCAACTATGCTATCACAGACAAAGAACTCTTGGCTATAAAATCAGCTTTCAAGGCATGGCCACACTATCTCCTTGGTGCTAGACATACTGTCACGGTCATAACTGATCATCGAAACCTACAATACCTAAAAACAGCAAAGGCTCAATCATCCCGTCAACTGCGGTGGGCTCTTTTCTTCACTGAATATGACTATGTGATCACCTACCGGCCAGGAGTCCGAAACGGAAAGGCTGACGCCTTGTTCCACATGGGTGTTGATGAAAAGGTATACATAACTCCAGATCCAGTAGCCATCATTCCAGAAGACAAACTCCTGGGTCTTACAACAACATTGACACAGGGTGAACTCCAAAACAAGATCCAACTCTTAATGGATCCCACTTTCTCACAAGAGTGGTGTACTCAAGGAGAACAATACACCATTAAAGACCAGTTACCATATTTTAGGAACCGTCTATACTTGCCAAGTAAAGATTTACAAGAGCAGGTTATTTCGGGTTATCACGACTCCCTGATTGAAGGTCATCCTGGAATTGCCAAAACTCTAGCTAAAGTAAAACGAAACTATTGGTGGCCCACATGGCGTAAAGACGTCATACAATTTATCCAATCTTGCGGTGTGTGTGCACAAAACAAGTCCCAAAAGCAGAAACCAGCTGGTCTTCTCCAACCAATGGAAATTCCTCCCGCACCATGGCACACACTGTCCCTTGATTTCATTGCAGATCTACCTCCCAGTCAAGGATTCAACACCATCTTAGTAGTTGTAGACTTGTTCTCTAAAATGGCACACTTTATTCCTTTTATGGGTCTTCCAAATGCATACAATTTAGCAAACGTATTCCTGGAGGAAATCGTACGGCTGCATGGCTTTCCATCTGTCTTGATCTCAGATCGAGGTAGTCAGTTTGTATCCAACTTCTGGAGGAAATGCTGTTCAATGGCCCAAATTGACATTTGAGTATCCACAAGTCACCATCCTCAAACAGATGGCCAAACAGAAAGAACAAACCAAACCCTCGAGCAATACTTACATTGCATGTTACATCAAGTGGAAAGAAATCGGAAGGACTTGTTATGGATAGCTGAATATGCCTATAATTATTCATTACACACCAGCACTGGACAAACCCCTTTCTACACTATATATGATAGACATCCACGTACTTCAGAATTGAATCTCCCAACCCCTTTGGAAATACCAGCGTTTAAAACCCTACATACGACTATTTGCCAGGCCTTCAAAGAAGCAGCAGAACATTTACTCCAAGCCAAGAACAGACAAAAGAAATTTGCTGACCAACATCGTAGTAAAGCCCCCGACTATCAAATTGGAGACAAGGTCTGGTTAGCATCAAAATATGTGCCCATAAAAGGGACTCAGACTTTTCGTCCCCGATATCTGGGACCTTATTCTATTGAATCCATAATAAATCTAGTGGCAGCTAAATTAGCCCTACGACCCACTATGCAGATTCATCCTGTGTTTCACGTATCACTCCTGAAACCGGTACAACCCAGTACTCGGTTTACAACACCACCAAAACCAGTATTAGTTGACAGAGAACAAGAGTTTGAAGTAAAGGATATCCTAGATTCAAAATACACCAGATCCAAACTATACTACTTAGTGGATTGGAAGGGATATGGCCCTCAAGACAGATCATGGGAACCTAGTGAATACATCCATGCACCTCGCTTAATTAAAAAGTTCCATCAGAATTACCCAGCCAAACCAGGACCAGGCAGAAGTGCCACCCTGCCATGAGAGGGGCCTTGGGGGGGAGTGCTGTCATGACCCTTGCCCCTGGCTCTCACTGGCAAGTCAGCCTTCCAGTTAGGGCCAGGTCAAAGGCCTTAAAATCTCATCCAAGACTCTCTTGGAGTCAGTCCTGGTGCCTTTGGCGCCAGGCTCATAACCATTATGAAGACCAACATTAGAATGGGACTATTTACTTGGGACTATTTAACTTGGGGGGGTTCAGCCAACATGGAGGCACACACATAGCTCACTTACAAGGAACTGAGCTATGCGGTCTAGTCTTTTGGGTGTGGCAGGCCTGGGACTACTTTACCTGGACTACTTTGGGTGTGGCAGGCCGGGACTATTTTACCTGGACTACTTTACCTGAGACTATTTAAACCGGACCCAAACAGCAAAACATGCTTTGCGCTATTCTACTGTGGGCAGCGTAACGCTCACCATGTCCAGTTCTTTGATGCCAGTTTACCTGAAACCAAGGACCTGCAGAGAGAGAAAGAACACTACGAAACTGACCTGGAACAGTATCTTGTCTTCAATCCATCGCTGACTTCAGTTCCACTCACCTGAAGGTACGAACTCCATCATCTGGCACCGCATGCATCCTGGAATACCATAACCTGAAAAGAGGAGAAAGTAAGACAGCATTAATAAGCGTTTACTCACGTTTCCTCCCGAATGAAGAAAGCCACACAATTCTTACCTGGATAGTCATCAACTTGGTCGCTGCTCGCCCCCCACATCTACGCGCCCCTGCCACGAGGAGCAGGACGGAGAATCCACCTTTTACAATATTAAGGTAAGGAGAAGGCCCAAGGGGGAAGGAGGAGTTGAGGCCAAGGAAGGTGGGAAAACATAAAGACAATCTGGTATTGAATCCAGCTCTCCTATATTGCAGACCCATCTTTAACCAGAGGCCTTAGCAAGGGACCGGGAAAGGGTTCGAAAAGTGCAAATCATCCAACCAGGGCTGGATGGCGTCCCCGTGGATACCAGGTGAGCGTAACAACAACTTGCTCAACATCCCCTCTCTTCTGTGTGAGAGTCACTCCCAGCCTGCAGCCACTCGCATTGATGGTGATGTACATCTTCGCCATCAGTTTGAAAAGTCGAAAGGCATGGGGCTTCCACTATGATTTGTTTTACATCTTAGAATGAAGCCTTCTACTCCGTTCTCCACGAGTACTCCACCCCCTTCTTCAGCAGTTCCCTCATGGGCACGGTCATCTCCGAGAATAGTGGTACAAATTTCGCATAGTATTCTGCCAGAGCCAAGAACGACCTCAAATCTTCATTAGATGTCAGTGCTGGTGCCTTGACAATGGCTTGAAGCAGATTTTTTAGGGGGCTAATGCCCTCTCGTGATCTCTTGTACCCCAGATATTCTACCTCCTTTGACTTAATCTTTCACTTCTCATACTGCAACTTCACTCCGGCATCCTGCAGTTAATTCAACACATTTCTCAGTATTATATCCTGGGTCTCTACACCTTCTGCATAAATGGGGATGTCATCATGGGAGTATGACCCATTTCCTATATTTCTTAGTAAAGAGTCCACCATCCTCTGAAACACTGAAGCGGCCCATGATAGGCCGAGCAGCATTCTAGTATAGTCGTATGTGCCGAATGGAGTGATAAACTCTGTAGGCAACCTTGACTCTTTATGCAGACTTATTTGATGATATGCATCACACATGTCCAATTTAGAAAAATACTTCACCTCCTTCATCATCCAGATCAATTCATTGATACTTTTCAGGGGGTAGCTGTCAGTGATTATCTCCAAATTGAGGCTGAGCAGGTCTATGCAGATCCTGATGTCATTGGATTGCTGTTTTTTATCAGAAAGACAGGACTGATGATTCAGCCTTTTTAATCGTGCCCTCTTTTACTATCTTGAGGAGCTTACTCTGTAATGCTGCCCTTGCAGAAGCTGGAACTGGTCTGACTTGTGTTTGACTGGAACTCCACCTTCTATAAAATGAATTTTATGCGTGTAGTTCTTTATTTTTTCCGCACCTTCAGAAAACCATAACAGGAACTGTTCTCTTGAAAGCGATGCTCCCACTGCTCCTATAGAAAGGACTTGATCGACTGCACTGGGATACAGCTTGATTTCGCCTGATCATCCCACCCATGCACTGCCAGTCCCTCCTCTGAGAAATATACTCTTGTTAATGTCTGTCTGCCTTTAAACTCTAAGTTCCCTTTTATGTATCCCAGCAGGTGTACTGTTGGACCTCCAAACACCTTGAGCCGGTGCTTCGTCTTCCTAACTTCCACTTCTTGTTTCCCCACCATTTCTTTTTAGGCGCAAATGGGTGGGCAATATGGTCAGATCTGACTCCGAATCCGCCATCACTCTGGTTTCATTGCCATCCACTTTGATCAGGCAGTGAGGTTTCTCCCTTCTGGCTTTCATGCTGTTCACCATGAGGATTGTGGGTTGATCATCTTCAGATGACTCTGCTTACACCATTTCTCCCTGTGCTTCTATGGAGGTTACTTTCCTTCTTGGCCATTGGCACGCTGTGGCAAAGTGCCCAATTTTCTTGCATTTGGTGCATCCTTTACCGCTGGCCCGACACGCCTTATCATTCGCAAGATGTTGTGTACTCGCACACCTTTGGCATCTCAGAGGTTCTCTCAGTTTGTCTCTTCCTTCTCTGACATCATCCACAGGCCTTCCTCTGTTTCCTCGATACAGAAGGGCGTGCACTTCTGTACTGTGTGAGCATCCCGCCATTTCTTTGCATCTGAGTGCAGTCTTGTCCACAGCTCTGGCAATCTGAATCACTTTGTCCAACTGTAGTTCTTATTCTAGTATGTACTTGTCTTGCACCTACCTGCTGTTGGTGTGCACCACCAGCATATCGCATATCATATTCTCTGTGTTGTGCCCAAACTCACATAATGCTGCCATTTTTTGCAGTCTTGTGATGTAGTCATCTATAGGCTCTGAATTCTCCTGATTCCAGGTGCAAAATCTTATTCTGTTTAGCAAAGTGTTCTCCTTGTTGGAGAATCTCTTGACTATCCTCCTGATAGCTTCCTCAACCTCGACTGGGTCAGGCTTCAGTCTGGCTAATAATCTCTGCCCTTCCACCCCCATTAACTTTCAGCAGCATAGCCTTCTTCCATCCTGAGGTGTAATCTGCCCCTCCCAAGGTGTTCACATACGTAATAAATAATGGATTCCACTGGGGCCATTGAATCAGTGGCCTACCTGAAGTCTGTAAGAATGCTGGGTGGTGTTGCTCCTTGCATGGTCCTTCAAAAGCTGTCAGTGTGGTAACTGGTCATATCCTGTCCTCGTCGCCAAATATGTTGTGGCATGGCAATGAGAGACTGCACTGAGTAGTATAGTATTAAGCTTTTAACAACTAATGACCTATATACAAGTAAAGGCCGTTATCTTCACTGCCTTCTAAAATAAAGTCTCTGAAAGCAGTTTATAGCTCAGCCAGTTCGTATAATTTAATCTTGAAGAGGGGGAGCGCCACACATGTGATTGCTCACCTCTCTGCAAACTCCTCTCTCTTTCTCTCTCTCTCTCTTCCTTAGGTCCCTGGCTGGTGGGGCCTGAAGTCACACGAAAGTACGGCCAGAGCCGCTCTCGCAAGACTAGCACTCCACAAAGTTATTTTGTATGATATTGAGTATTAATCTGGATGTATGCTATTCAAGGAATAAATCCTTGCACGTGAGGAGGTTCGCAAGTGAGTCGGGCTTGAGGTCTGCAAGATAACACTTCTGGCAATTCTGCTGGTAAAGCCGCAACAGAGCGCCCTGTAGTCTGCACAAAGCCACATTTTAGTGCTGCTGACAGACCATGGCTACAAGAGCTTTTCGATAGTAAGGTCCCCTCCATGTTTGATATCTGGCAGCATGACCTTGTTATCTGACACCTGCTTCCTCAGTTGGTGAGTGGGTGGGGCTGCAGGCCGTTTGCTTCTTTGAAGCAAATACAGGTTCAGGGAGCACAAAAACCCCTGGAGATGTTAGGAGCACAAAGATCGAGGCACCAAATCACCAAAATGAAATAAAATACATGATCAAGGTTTTAACAAGTTGGAATATTGTCTTTATTTTTATCCTGCTAAAAGTAAGCTTAATGCCCCACTTGCTTACCCCGAGGACTGCAGATGGTATTTCCACGTCATTTTCAGAATGTTCCTAAGGGAGGCAAGAGTCAGGGATCCACTTGTCTATATCACTACTGCCAGTCAAACCCGGGTGTAGCACACGCTGTCTCTGTGCACAGACAACTGATGACGCAGAGGGTGCATCTCGCAAGCATTACGAGCAAGCAAATGCCAACCCCAACAGGGCGCATATGAAGCCTCAACATACTGCAAAACTCTAAATCTGTCTGTGGTACCAGTACCAGTTGAGATGAAGACTGGGTAGATGGGGGACAATCACCTGCTGAAGCACTCACCCACCTTTAAATCAGGTGTCAAGCCAACCTTCAAAAAGCCTTTCTACGGGTAGTTCACTTCAACCCAACAGCATTAAGTCTAGCCCTCGACCCTTCTAGATCTCTTCCCACGGGCCAGGGGCACTGACTAAGACATAACCCATAACAATTTTTATGGCAGCAAGGACTGTTTAATCACACTATCTGAGGCTGCGTAACACTCTCTACTACTGCGTGAGTGTGATGAAATGACTATTGCTCTGCCGAAGTACAGGGATTAGTATCAATCCCAATCATAAAGGTGAAACTGACACAGCCCGACAGGTATACATGGACCGATGGCAGGCTATACTTTACAGGAGGGGTGTGAGCTGATAAAAGTAGAAACCCCAAAAACTACCAAAATAAAACAAATTCCAATAAAGGTTCTACGAAAATATAGACTTTTAACCAAACAATAAAAAGCAAACAACGAACTAAACAAAATAGCGGAACCCCACCCATTTAAACAAACGCAGAAAATGAAGACAGCTGTAGTATGGCACTCTGAGTTGGTGAGTAAGGGTGTGCAGGAACTTAATTGGCAGAATTCCAATGTTGGAGAATGCATCTTGTAAGAAAAAGGCAGATAAGGGGCACTGAAAGCCACTTCTATCCCAAAAGTGGACCAGGAAGACAGGGCCTCTACACAGTACTTTATTTATGTCTTTGGGACTTGACAGCGTCAAGCTAGGCTTTTTCATGTTGAACCATGAGTGTTGGCCACTTTTGGCTTTACGCTGGTGTCGAGTCGAGGAGTTTTGGTAACGTGTTCATTGATGCAGTGCTGTTCAGTGGCAGCAACAGCTTGCCTGTCCAAGTGTCTGAGGATGTCAGGTGATGTTGGGTTGGCAGCGCTGGAAGACTCAGTGGCCTAGAGTGCAGAGAAGAAGAAACTAGCCTTTGGCTGTAAGCAGAAACATCCGGGTACTGTAGCGGCATTGGCTTGGAGCTCAAAGAAGCTGGAGACCAGCCAGCAGTGTTGAGGTGGGGAGCACTAAAATATTTGGCGGGTCTCAGATGCAGAGACAGCAGAGCTTCGGCATCAAGTGAACTTGGAGATGTGGAGGTGGTTGGGCATTGAGGTCTTCAAAGACTCTGGTGGTTCCTGTGCAGCAGCTTGGACAGCATCCAGGCTGTCCACATCCGTGTAGAGGCGGTTGGGAGATGCAGGGAGAGTCAGTGGTCATTTCCTTAGTTCTGTGGTTGGCAGGAGTCCCAATCTAGGGGCTCCAGGACAAGGCGAGTCCTTCTGCTGCACTCCCACTCCAGGAAGATTGGCTGGCACCTGCAGGTGTCCCTTCACCTCCAGTGACAGGTCCTATGTCCTGTGCAGCCACAGAGGGACCTTGGTCCAACAGCAGTCACCCCCTATCCTGGGGATAGTTGGGAACAAAGATCTCCGCTGCTTTGGATGTCTTCTATTTTCACCTCCAGGGCAGAGGACGTTGGGATAGACTGTATCCCCACCAGAGGTCCAGATGCATTCTTCTTTCCTTTGTTGAAGTCCATAGACAAATCAAAGAATGAGGGATGGCCCTCTCCTTTCAAGGGCAGAATGCCAAGGGGATTGGTCCAAAGCAATCCTGCTGTAAATTGTCCAATCGTCAACAAGTACCCTTTAGCTTATAACATCACAACCAGTGTACTTTATGCTGCAGGAAACGGAGGGGACAGAAAAAGATGGAGAACTAAAACAGAAAGCAAGACGGTGGGCCCCTCACTACACCTACTTTTACACTCTGACTACTCTACCCCTACCCCCTTCCCATGCCTGATGCCTTCAAAGGGATTCTAGTGATCAGCACCCTGGTGGGAGGCTGGCTTTGTTAGGCAGTGCTGCCTATGAAACATGGTTTTCAGAATGTTCCTAAGGGAGGAAAGAGCCAGGGATCCACTTGTCTATATCACTTCTGCCAGTCAAACCCAGGTGTAACACAAGCTGTATCAGTGCACAGACAAGCAATGGTGCAGAGGGTGCATCTCCCAAGGATTAAGAGCAAGCAAATGCCAATGGGGAAGTTGCTGTATACTGAGACAATGGTGCTGTCCTTCCTGCTGGAGAATCAAAGGAGAATCATCCTGATTATTGTTTCAGATGGTTGTAGTGGAGACAGTCAGCCTGTAGACCAATATTCACCACTCCTGTCATAGGTAGGCCCTGCTTGCATAGCTGACACTAGTGTAATATCATATTGCTGTGGCCTTATAATTGTGTGATTCTCCCAGTCACCATGCAAAACCATGCATGGCTTATATCTACATATTTACTTGCCACCAGACTCTCTAGAATACATAATAATTTGAATTTAGATCAGAGGTTCAGGAAGGTGAAATGCAACCTATGCCTGCAGGAACTTTATGTCCTAGCAGCAGTCAGGGATGCACATGTGGCAGTTGAATCTGCTTTGTGTCACTGCAGAGCTGGTGTGTTAAATGTCAGGAGATTGGTTACAGCAAGGCACATGTGTACAGTATAATTCGGGTATGGTGCATTATGAAAGGGGGCTAGTTAGCAGCCCTCCCTTTCAGTGACAGAATTACATGCATTATTTTACCAATACAAATTTAAAAAATCTAAAATGTTCACACCTTGGCTGATGGAATCCTGCTATAAGTAGAAGGTTTCTTCTACTTGCAACACAATTAGTAAAAGTACCCGCTATGCTGACACAGTGTTCTCCTTGTCCAATTTTCACAAATGTGGTGTCAGGTTTCCACATTGTGCTTTTCTACATCAGTTTCCGATATCCTGAAAAAAAAGTATGTGCAATTCCAATGCTGTTTATCTAATTGGGGTTTGAGCAGGATATAGATCTACAGTGCTGAATAAATGTAGTTCTCTCCCTTGCAGTTGCATTGAAACCCCTTGCTCGATAAGAAGAAGCCATCTGGCCTTCTGTTGGGAAGAAGCACAATATTTCTAATATATAATTAGGCTTCCAGAACCGTGCACCATGAGTACAGAAATGTGGATGCTGTCGGTTGTGGGGGTAAGAGATCGGACTAGTGTGACAAAAGCAGGGATATTATCACCTCTCCCCAAGGGGGAGCCATCACCTTTGAGACTAGGGAGTTGGGTCTACTACTCTTAACACCCCCGAAGGCACAGGGTAAGCGAGATCCCACTGGAGGCGACTCCCCCCTAACAGACAGGAAGACCCAAGAGAGGGGTACAAGTCACCATCCCTCCCCCAGACGCTAACACCTTTATGGGGTACATAGGGCATAGGATGCATGATAACCCTGTACCCCCTTTAACAATGGCTGGCTCAGCTTCTGACCCAACGTATGCACAGTTTCCATGGAAGACAATGGCGAGGTGGATAAACCAGCCTCCTCGAGGAGCATAATGCGAAAAGCCAATAAGGTGAGAGCCTCCCTGCCAAGCCCAGGGAGTTTAAAAGCACTGAGGTGCCTACCAGGGGGGTGGCCGGCAGGAGAGAGAGAGCGCTAGGCATGGCACCCCAGCTGGCGGTGTGCACTGAGAGGGTGGATGAACCAAGGGAGAGCTGATGAGTGGGTGGAGCCCCCTGGAGGGGCGGCGAGGATGAAATACCTCGGAAGACCGAGGGAAAGCACCAACCAGAATCTGCTTGCATGTCCCTGACTCGCGCAAGTGAGAGCTGAGAGTAGCCAATGCGGATTTCAGCTGACGAGTCACATATCCACACAGCTCAACACGACCAGGCGCACAGTGGCTCTAGGGTAATGGGAGGTGGGCAGCAAACCGAGAAAGAGAGAGAAAAGACCCTGAATGGGGAGAGAATGAAGAAACCCCACAGTGGTTAGTTTCAGTTAGCAAAACACAATCACAATATTCTAGCCATGCCTTCCACAGATAGTGTTTTTAAACCGAAGTTTCAAAAGACCGTTTGCAAACAGTATTTCTGTCTACTACATCCGAGAAGAGATGTGTTCAAATTCCTGAATTGCAGACTGCTGTCAAATCCGGTCTTTGCCATTTAACCAAAGTGAGTGCTCCCGCAACTTTTATCACACTATGCCTTATCTGCCAAACTAAGAAGTCTGTACAAGGTATTGAACCGTCTGCTACTTCAAAAAATGCTTCGCTCCTGTTATTGCCACATAAGTAAATGTTAATATTGACAATTCATATACTGGACGTCACAGTCCATTTGTTTGCTACCTTACGCATGGCAACATAATTTAACTTTAATGTTAATGTTAAAGGTTATTTGTACAGCGCACTATCACCACCGGAGTGGTCCCCTGGCGCTCTGGTGGCTCTGAAAAAAAAGGGACGGGGGTGGGGGTGAGTTAGTGGAAATAAGCTGGAAAAGTGCAAGAGAGCAGTGATAAGCTGTTGGCGGCCTCAGCCCGGTGGGTCCGTTGACTGGGCTTCGGGTGTTGTACAGTCGGTAGACGTTGTGTGCTTTTGTGCGAGACTATGTTTGGTTTATTTTGTTGTTGCATTGTAGTGAAGTTTGTGCAGATGGTTGTGCTGTAGGCTTGTGGTTGTATTTGGTAAGAGTTTGCGAGGAGTATGCAGAGGGGTGAAATTGTTAGTGGATTGGTTATTTGGCATTGCTGTCAGGAAGTGAGGTGCTGAATTTCTGTATTCTCTCTAGGTGGGCTGCGGGAGGACCTCTGCGTCTCTGTCCTGATCTGGGCCGTCCGATACTTACAGTCCCTTACACAAATGGCATCCACTCACATTCATAACCTTACCCAAGTTCGACCTCGGCCACCTATGTGACACCTGTCTGTATATGGGGCAGGCAGGCGTTTGTGCGTCCCTTCAAATCTGGCCCAGAGAGCATTCCCAATCCAGTCGGTGCGCGGCATTGACTAGCCAAGGCTACGCCATCCATATGTGGCGGGTGGTTGGCATTGATCATTTTATTCAGTTTTTTATGCAGGCTATCGCCCCTAACCCCTTCGAAATGTGGCACATGCCAACGCTTACAATTACGTTAGCAAAATAAAAGAGGTGATGGCTGGAAGGTTTAGAATTAATCTCAACCTCTGACATCGCTCTTGGCAACCCTCCAGACCTTTGTTCTTCACCTGCCAAGCCATTACAAAAGGGGAAAGACCATATGCAAATCAGGGTTGATCCGGCCTGAAAAGGGGCAATCAAGTCTGAACTGCTTGGTCACATCTCTTCTGCACAAGACCACAAGCATCCCCAGGCATATTTCAGCCTTGTTGGGCCTCATCAGGGAGGAATAGCTTGGGTCACTAATCTGAGCAGGAACTGGAACATAATTTAACTTCCCATGATACCTTTGTGTACTAAAGACTAATTCTGTGATATCGCTGATGTCACTATTTATGCAAATTGGGGGGCACACATCTTTTGCCGCCCAGGGCCCTGAAAATCCTAGGGCCGGCTCTGAGATTGGGAGCTGAGGGGATAGGTGTTTCACAATGAGGATATTATTCCCGCACCTGTCAAGCTCTCCTGCCTCCCATCTGGAGCTAGAGGCATGCAGCACAGAAGAGCAGTGCAGAATACAAAATTCCCACTGAGACTTTCTCCTGCTGCTGTAAAGCAGCATAATGTGGTTTAGAACCCACTCCCTCGTCCATTAGCAGCTAAAAAGAAGCTGCTGAGCGGCCATGGCAGGCACAAGGTGTACAACACCCCTGCTCCACGGCGCTTGCTATGCCGCCAGCACTGCTTCATGCTGCCCTTTCCCTCCTCTTGTGTGGTGAAGTGTATATTTGGGTGCCTCTAACTTGCAGGTTGGGTGGGGGGAGGGGCAGGGAAAGCTGCACACCATGCCACACACAGTCTGTCAGGGAAAGACATGAACTGAACCACCAGTGAACGAAACAACATGATGAGCTGAACCATCAATGTAAATTGGTGCACTGTCTTTGCCCATTATGTCATGAAGGGTTGATGGCTACTTCCTGCTGCCATTTTATGGTTCCCTCTTCCAAACTTCCTTAAGTGAGTAGGGTGTGTACACTTTAGCCAACCGTATAAATGGACCTGAACTGAAAGAATCCACAGATCATATCCTGTGCTATATGATTTTTGCATAGCGCCTGCTGATATTGTTATGGCCTCCAAGCGTTGTGTGATGAAAAAAACAATACATTAACGTAAACTACCAATACCTGCGGTGTCATCCTCAGATGCTGATGGATAGGGCATTACCTCTACGTCCCCCTTCCTCGTTCCAGTACTTAAGTGTGAGGTGTCCCACCTCCTCCAGGAAGCCCTTTTCTATTTTTAAACTCCAACAGTTAGTCCCACCCCCTTGCTGAGGAATATCAGCATCACCCACCCGAGAGGCCAGAGCTTTTTTTTCCTTCATTTGGATCTCCTTACCTTCTCTTGCCATGTTTGAGGGGGCTCTGTTATGGCGCCAGTGGCGGGTTCTGATGCTTAGCTCGTCAGGATCCTCCCCTGGCAGCTGCCCTGCGTCCCCTGCTGAGCTCTGGGTCCCGGGTGTGGCGTGCTGCATTTCGGTGGACACAAGGGCCCCGCTGAGCTCTGGCCCCAGTGTCCCTCATCTCCCGTACTCTGGCCGCTGAGCGCCTTCAGGGCATAAGCGTGCCCCTGTTGGATCCGGGACTACAGTAAGGTTGAGTGGGCAGGTCTGGGATTATGGATGGGGTTCCCATGGAGATGGGGAGGCTAGAGCCATCTTCATGGGTTCCCGCTCAGCTCCTGTGCTTTTTGAGGATTATTTGGTCTATCCTTGCTGCGGGTTTAAGCTGTTGTGTTTTTGCTTTCATCCTGCGATAGCGCTGTCAGTTACTATTGGGATGGGGAAGCACTCAGCTAAGAGAAAGCACTTGGTGCCTTCCTCCTCCTCTTCCTCATCGCAGTCCTCCCTGGAGAGGCATGCAAGCATAGGGCTGCATGGTCGGAAAAACAGCTCTTTCAAGTGTTTAAGAGGGCCCTGAAAGAGAAGGCGAGAGTACTTAGAAGAGGGTCCAGGCTCGTTTTACACAATCCAGTCCTTCCTCTTCCTCCTCTCGGACTTCTTCTGTGGACCATAGGCTTCCAGGGATGGGGAGGTGAGGGGGAAATATTTGGATAATGAAGCTGTGGCATCAGTGATTATACAAGTGGCACATTATATGGGTTTTGTATTGTATTGTATTAAAACTTGATAAAGCGCAAACAAGACCGGAAGGTATCAAGGTGCTGAGCAAGCGCGAGACGAGGAACGTTAAAAGGGACTAATATATAAAAGTTTTCAAACATTTGCAAAATGACAGAAAGTGAGGAATGTTCCGAATCTCAGCCAGAAGTTTATTCCATAGAGTAGGGCCAAGTACAGAGAATGAGCGGCCTCCAGCCCGAGTGCGAGAGACTCGGGGGATAAGCAACAAGGAGAGGTTGGACGGACAAAGAGTTCTACCAGGGATGTACGGTATCAGTTTCGATTGTAGGAACTCTGCCCCACGGTTGTGGGTAGCTCGGTGCACCAGACAGAGAGTCTTGAACTGGATACGACTTTTGACAGGGAGCCAGTGAAGTTGATGGAGAAGCTCTCGGGAGTGTGCCAGTCTGGGAGCTTTCAAAGCAAGACAGGCAGCTGAGTTCTGAAGTATCTGCAGACGTTGAAGAAGGAATTCAGGCTGGCTGAGATAGATTCAGTTGCAGTAATCAATGGACCCCATGATAGAGGCTGTGACGACGACTTGAGCTCTAGAGGGAGCCGGCAGGAAAGGGAGAACCTTTAAAAAAAATGTTACGTTTTGCGAAACCGGCTTGACAGGGTGCCGATACTTCGGCTGACCTGGATCCAGAGAACATGATATTTATCCCCAAGCTCTTAACAACAAAGGCAGGTTCAGGGCAGGGACCAAGGCAGGGGGGGCAATAGTCAGAGGTCCAGGAAGAATTAGAGCAGGTGGAGCCAACCAACAGTATCTTGGTTTTGTCATCATTGAGCTTTAACCAATTTGTCGACATCCAGTCAGCGACTGCAGAAAGACAATTCTTTAATCTATATGGGGGAGTCAGTGGAAGGAGCATTAAGAAGGAAGATAATTTGAGTGTCAACGGCATAGGAAAATAAATGAATACTGTGACTAGAAATCAGTTTTGCATGGGCTAGCATATATAAATTAAATAGAAGAGGAGAAGGAGCTGGTCCCTGTGGGACCCCACTGTCAAGAGTGATGGGGGAAGACTTAAATGGGGAGAGAGAGACAGTCTGGGCCCGGTTAGAAAGGAAAGACGACAGCCATTTCAGAGGGGTGCCAGAGATACCAACTTCCTGAAGACATTGCAAAATCCTGTGATGGTCAACGGTATCAAAGGCTGCGGAGAGGTCAAGGAGGATGAGAGCCCCAGCCTCTCTGCGGTCCTGGAGCAGGGCAATGTCATCCAGGAGGGAAATGAGAACAGACTCAGTACCCATGCCGGGGCGAAAACCCACCTGGAAGGGGCAGAACACATGATTGTTTTCAAAGAAAGAGGACAATTGAGATGTGGCAATCGTTTCAAGCAGTTTCATTAATATTGGAAGAAGGGTTATAGGACGGTTTTGCTTACCCAGATACTGCTACAGGCCCTGTGGAGGGGGCACCTCAGGTCCCTCCTCCTCAGTTTAAGAAAGCCCTGTGGACTGACCTGATTTGATTGCTGTCCCCTGGTATTTCTTCAAGCATACCATCTACAGGGTGAAGAGAAGCTTTTACCTCAGTCTGTGGCAGTCAACGATATTCTGCCAAGCCACATGGGTCATTCTTCAATGGTCCCCAAAGGAGGCCATTAAAGATGGGACTGACAGGAAGGCGGAGGGGTCCTTATGGAAGGCCTATGCTGGGCGCATTTTCTTTGTGCTCCTCTACTTATTCATCACATACTGCGGAGACAGCGCTTGCTGGGCTACGGACTGCCCCTAAGGCCTTGCAGGCTCCACATTCAGGCCGTCCGGTCTCAAATGGAATTCTTGTCGGACTTAGCATATGACTGAGTCAAGGCTGCCACCATGACCATGTGTTTCGTGGTTGCTGGACGTCGGTATCTCCATCTTCGGGACTGGCATAAAGATTCCCACCAGAAGGCAGTTGCCATGAAGATCCCTTGTGAAGGTCCTACCCTCTTCGGGCCCTCATTGGAGGAAAAAGGTTTTCCAGGCTGATAAGCATGCAGGGAAGTTGCGAAAGAACCCTGACTTCAAGCCTGCCATGAAGAAGTCGGACAAGTTTAAGCCTCAAGTGCCTCATTATGCGGCTCGTCAGTCTGGTGGGGAGAAGGCCAGGTGTGTCACCTAGGGCAGGCATCTGTCCCCTGGCCAGAAGCAGCCAAAGTCCTGACACCAGACCAGTTGGAGGACGTCTTCAGGAGCTCTGGAAGGTTTGGTCTCGTTTGTCAAAGAACCCCTGGGCCAATCGTGCAGTGGGGTGGGGCTGCCTCCTGGAGTTCAACTCTGCTCCGCTTCTCAGTAGAGGGGTTCAATTATCAGTTCTGTGCCCTCCCCATTGGCTTGAAGTCAGCACACAGACTTTTCACAAAGATTTTGGGGCCTGTGTTGGACATCCTCCATCATCACTAGATCTGGGTTTTTCCATATCTGAATGACTGGCTGGTGTTGGCGCCCTCGTCCTCTCGCCTTCTGGTCCACCTGTATCAGACTTGTCAGCTTCTCCAGGTCATGGTGTTTCTCATCAACTGGAACAAGTTGCACATGCCACTGTCCCTGGATCTCCAGTTCATTGGGGCCCGATTCTGAACTGTGGGAAGCCGGGTTCTGGTGCTGGAGGACAGGCCTGTCAACTTGGTGAGGACTCTTCAGTCTCTGTTGAACAGATCAGATGCTCCTGCAAGGGAGTTTCTCAGGTCCTTAGGACACATGGCATCCTGTGTCTGCCTGGTGCCCTGGGCATGTCTTCATATGTGCCCTCTCCTGGATCATATAGGGAGGCAGACTTCGACCACTGCCTTCAGGTGCTGCCCTCCATGCGGAGGGATTTGCAGTGGTGGTTCAATCTGCAGGTTCTACTGAAAGGATTTCCCCTCTCCCTGCCCTGTCCGATTACTCTTACCATCGATGCCAGCCAGAAGGGGATCAGTCCTGCAAAGGGGTGTGGTAGTCCTGGGAGGCCTCTTGCTCGTTCAACTTCCGGGATATGGTGGCCATGTTTCAGGCTCTCTGGGTCTTTTGGCCTTCTCTGAGGGGGAGGGCTGTGGTGGCAGAACAGACAATACCACGACTGTGTCCTACATCAACAGACAGGGGGGTGGTCGTTCCAGGTAGTTAGGGGCCCCTGGCGAAGTCCCTAGGGTTCTGGGCAGAGCAGCACTTGCTGTCTCTCAAGGCGGTGCACATGTGGGGTGTGCACAACACAAGGGCGGATGCATTGAACAGGGTGTTACAATAAAAATTATAATTGTTTGTTTATAATGTGCTTAATACCCAGATGTTTCTAAGCGCGGACCCAGGGATCAAACCTGTGTTGCTCTATGTCGTCTTGCTTCCAAGGTGAGTGCGCTGCCCCTGAGCTATCCTCCCAGAACATGGACTAGGTGTTGTGGAGGGGACATCCCTTCCATGCACTAGGTGTTGCAGAGGGGCATATTCTGGGATCTCTGCCTGAAGTGGTGGGTCCCGTTGTTGGATCTGTTTGCTTCCCCTCAGTTGGTTCAGGTGGCCCAGTTCGGCACCCGGTTTCCTTGTCTGAGGGTGTGGGGGGTGGATGCGATTTCCTTCCCGTGGCCTTGGGGTCTCCTCTACGTCTTTCCTCCTCTGCCCGTGCTTCCCCAGGTCTTGGTCAAGATTAGGGACTCGACTGTGGTAGTTATTCGAGTCGCGCAGGAGTTGGTTCCCCTTTTTGCTGGACCCGGCAGAAGGTCTGGGTCGGCTTCTGCCATGGGTTCCATCCCCGGTCCTTTCTGCTCAGGGTTCTCCTGGGGGGCTTGGAAGTTGAGAGGGATCGGCTGCAGACCAGGGGGCTCTCTGTAGATGTGGTGACTGGTATCGTTCCACAGTGAAATCGTACTTTAGGATTGTGATGTGTTTCAGGGCTGGTGCACTAGGCATGGTTCCAGTGGGGTTGTCTGCTCTCTTGCAGAGGTGCTTCAGTTCTTGCAGGACAGCTTTTCCCTCAGGCTTTCCGTGTCCTTCTTGCAGGCTCAGTAAACTGCTGTTCGGGCTTTTCATGGGTCCTCTGGTTGGGGGCCGAAGACCGCATTCTGGCTTCTATGCTGTAGAAGGGGTTATTCTAGCGTCGTCCTGTGGTGGTTTTGGGTTTGCCTCCCTGGGATCTCGCTCTGGTTCTCAAGGCTCTTCGGGCTTCCCATTTTCAGCCCCTGGAAGACGTTTCTCCCAAAATTCTCACCACCAAGACTGCCTTTTTTGTCGCTATCACATGGGCTACTTGCCTAGGGGAACTGTGTGTTCTTTGTGTCGGCCTTTGGTGGTCCAGGAGGATGCTCTCATTCTCAGGTGTGACCCCCTTCTTTCTGCTGAAAGTATCTTTCAGGTTTCACCCCTCTCGGGAAGAGGTGCTTCTTGCTTTTTATCCCAATCCGAGCTCTGCCGACGAGTGTGGGTGGAGTCGGTTAGAGGTCCACAGGGCAGTGTTAGTTTACCTGGCTCGTTTCCAGCCTCCACAGAAGGTGGACAATCTCTTTGTCACTTTTGGGGGACCTAAGGTGGGTCTGAAGGCCTCGGTGCTGACCATAAGTCATTGAGTCAGGGAAGCTATTCTTCTGGTTTACCAGTCTGTGGGGGTTACATCTCCCACTGGTGTGCGGCGACGGTCCACTAGCACCACGGCGGCCTCTTAGGTGGCAGTGCAGAACGTCTTGTTTGAGGAGATTTGTCCAGCGGCCACCTGAGCCTCTCCTGATTCCTTTATCCAGAACTATCATTTCAATTTGCACTGTGTTGGTGCTGAGTCTTTTGCTTCCAGTATTCTGGGGGTCGGAGCCTTCTAACTCTCTTGTGTTGTTCTGAAGAAATGTTTCTGACCTTTTGCATCTCATTGACTGGTGTGTCTGGTTCTTGCCCAATCAGCTTGCCCCTTTGGTATACCTTACATGTAAGTACTGGAATGAAGAAGAGGGATGTGGAGGTAATGCAGGTATTGCATACCGGTAATCTTCATTACTCCTGGCCCTACTCTTCCTTGTTACAGTACTGTGGTCCCGCCTCTCCCTCCCAACTCTGCTGAATGGGGCTGTGTTTTTTTTTTACAGAACTGAGGTCGGTCAGGTGGGAGATGCTGATATCCCTCAGAAAGGAGGCAGGACTAACTGTCAGAGTTTAAAAATGGAAAAGAGATTCCTGGAGGAGATGGACCACCTCACACTTAAGTACTGTAACAAGGAAGACTAGGACTAGTAATGAGGATTAGCAGTAAGTAATCCCTGCAGTCCCTCTAAATAGATGAATACATGTTGTTAGAAGGTGTGTAGCAGGAGATATGCATAAGGGAATTAAGTGAAGGTAACAGCAAATACTGCTGCAATTAAATAGGTGAAAAGTGTTGGAATGAAGGTGACGACAGAAAACCAAAGGGAAAATGGAGGAGGCACCCTGATAACTGGGGCAGGGGCCTTCCTCCTTCCACTCTCTCTTCCCTCCCCCCCAGGGGCAGGGGAGAGGGCGGGAAGAGTCCAAAGAAGCGCCAAGCGCGCCAAAAGCCCGCAAAGGGCCAACAATGGAAAGGGGAGGAGCAAGGGCTTCATAAGCAGCGGGCGCCCGGCACAGGAACACTTGCAGCTCTTCCAGCAGCCAGACGCCCACCGACCAGGAGAGGACTGGGTAACCTTATCCTTGGACTTAAAAATGTGAAACACGTGTTGTAACCCCCCACCCCCACTTTTCAAATTCCTCCATCCCCCCAAACTCCATAGTGGGCCCTTGATTGAGGGTCATGGTTTGGCTCTGTCCTCAAGGAAGTCAGAAGGATATAGGGGAGTAGACTCTCTAGAAATAATATAACTCTCAACACACACGTACATATACATACTTGCCAACCCTACCGATTTAGGCGGTAGGATACCGCTTTTTAAGCAGTCCTACCGCCTACCGATTTTTTGACACCAAATACCGATTTTTTTGGAAAAAAATTTTTTTTTTTTTTTTTTTTTGCCCACGCCAGCTCGGGGGAGTCTTTCAAGGGCTCCCCCGAGCTGGCGTACCGGGAGAATGCCCGGCATGCAGGCTTTTAATGTCAAAGGCACCCACGGCGGTGGGCTAAAGTGCCCCTTCGCCGCGGGTGCCTTTGGCAAAAGGCGCCATTAGTCCCCCACCACGCCAGCTTGGGGGAGTCTTTCAAGGACTTCCCCGAGCTGGCGTAGCAGGAGAAGGCGTGGCATGCAGGCTGTTAATGTCAAAGGCACCCACGGCGGTGGGCTAAAAGCGCCCCTCCGCCGCAGGTGCCTTTGGCAAAAGGCGCCATTAGCCCCCCACCACGCCAACTCGGGGGAGTCTTTCAAGGACTTCCCCGAGCTGACGTAGCGGGAGAAGGCACGGCATGCAGGCTGTTAATGTCAAAGGCACCCACGGCGGTGGGCTAAAAGCGCCCCTACGCCGCGGGTGCCTTTGGCAAAAGGCGCCATTAGTCCCCCACCACGCCAGCTTGGGGGAGTCTTTCAAGGACTTCCCCGAGCTGGCGTAGCGGGGGAAGGCGCAGTATGCAGGCTTTTAATGTCAAAGGCACCCACGGCGGTGGGCTAAAAGCTCCCCTCCACCGCGGGTGCCTTTTGGCCAAAACGTGCCATTAGCCCCCCACCATGCCAGCTCGTGGGAGTCTTTCAAGGACTTCCCCGAGCTGGCGTAGCGGGAGAAGGAGCAGCATGCAGGCCTTTGATGTAAAAGGCGCCCACGGCGGTGGGCTAAGGGCGCCCCTCCGCTGCGAGTGCCTTTCACAAAAGGCGCCATTAGCCACCCACCACGTCAACTCCGGTGAGTCTTTCAAGGACTCCCCCGAGCTGGCGTGATGGCAGAAGGCGTGGCAGGCGCCTCATTGTCATTGAATGCACGCACGGCGGCGGGCTCATTCAATGACAATGGGCTGCTGGCGCGCCCTATTCCTATCATTACCTCCTCGCCTGACTATTTTTGAAACTTTAAGATTCCTACAGATTTTTGGTCACAGAATGTTGGCATGTATCCATATATCTGCGTTGTTAACATTGCAGGTTCGAATTCCAACACACACACTGCGTAAGCTCAAGCAGACATTTCTGAAGCATGTGCTCATCTCCCACACAGGAATCTTCCATTCAGCCATTCCTCCACTTGCATAGGTCAGACCTCTTTGGTTACTGCTTCATAGGCGCCTCCCCCACCCTGTGACAAGCCCCCATTGCGCTCCCTAGTACAGTGTGGTATTTTAGGGACTGGTAGGAGCGCCTCCTTTTCTAGCCCGGAAATGGAAAGTCTTTTCCTAGACTTATGACCCCTATTCGTCCTCTCCGCCCTGTTGTTCCGCGAAAACATGGGCAGCATAAGGTGATATTTGGGGGTACTGTCAGAGCTGCGAAACCTTACACCAGTACATCGCTGCATCAAGTTAATAAATGTATGCTTAATGTATGTAACATTAACGTCCTTGTGGTGCTTGCATAACTGTTAAAACACACAGGCGTAGCGCTGTGTAACATGTAAACAATGGAACATGTTTTTGGGCAGGCCCTTAATGCAGACATGCAGGGAACATGATCTTAGAGTAAAACGTCACATCTCCTCTCCCGGATCAAGAATAGTGCGAGAGCAGTCTTGATATAGGCGCGCTGCATCCCCGGGGCAAGGCGAAGCACCAGAGAGGGCGTGGCTGACCCGGTCCCGGAAACATGGACGGTACAGACGTGGAGTGCGCAGTAACTGGCAACCGGAAGCTATTGGCTCTTGCCTGCGTCCTAGAAGCGCCTGTCTAGCTCAACCCAGATTTGTGTGTGACATCAGACCCGTGAAGGAAATTTGAGATTCCCCTAAAATGGCAACTTAATCCTATTTAAAATAAGATGTGTTTATGTTTGCAACCTATGTGAAATTATGTGACATGAGAATTATTCTGAGCCATAGCTCTCAACCATTTGTGTCACAAAGGCGGGTGAAAACACCCGATTTTATTTTTGGCGGGTGAGAGGCCCATTGAAATGAATGGGCATGCAGGAGGCTTGGCGGGTGAGTCAGCTGTTTAGAAGGCGGGTGACACCCGCCAAAAGCGTGTGAGTTGAGAGCTATGTCTGAGCTCAACAAGATGGCATGAAGCGTCAGTGTGGCCTGGGGCCAAGTATAAGCAGGCAGCCACGCCTGAAGCCTGATCCTTAACTAAAGAAAAGCTGCATTTATAAATATGATTAATATCCCAGCTCACATTCCTTCAGGAGTATACGTGGACATCATTGTGCACGGTAACTGTGCACTTAACTGCTTAAGATGACCTTTCTGAGAAACGCAAATTATAAACTTGGATCACAAAATAGATGCAGTTCTTCCAAACCCTTTCATATTTTAAACGGGTGTAAATTCTACTTGTACATAATTTACCAATTCAACTTTTTTCCCAGTGTGGTAGCGGCAAATGTACCAGGTGTGAGTACTCTGCATCATTTTTGACTATGGGGCGCCCATATTTTCTGACGCGAACTTTCGTGATCTGCTGCAGTGAAATGCAGATGGTAGCAGAGGATGGTTTCGATCCATCGACCTCTGGGTTATGGGCCCTGTTGGGAAAGAACTCCGAGGCAGGTTGGAGGGCTACTAGGAGTTCGCAAACTCAGTGAAGGCCCAACACCTTCCGCCAAAAGGAACGTAGACCCAAATAGACAGCAAGTTCAAACTGCGGTTTATTACAGCCAAAACCAACAGGGATCAGTACAAGGATAAGCTCCTTGAACGTCTCGGTGAGCTCCATCTTGAAGGCGGTTTTGATGACATCTTTCATCACATTGATGTCATAACCTGGGCCCATCTCCAGAAAACCTATCGCGGTTCGGAATTGGGTGTTGAGTGGTAGTTCTCCTATTGCAGCCCCTATACATGTTAGTTTACTGGCTCTTCCCAGTCAGGTGTCAGGACTGGCCTGTGCCAAAATTGTTGCCACTAGACAATGTTGCGGAGTGAGGGCCTGATCATTGGTTGTCGCCTGTGGCATGGCTTCTACATGTTTGTCTTATTCTCTAGTCTCCATAGGTTAGTTAGGCATGGTTCTGTCAGGTCCGCTAGGTGCTCCTGCAGCTCCAGAGGTTAATTGCGTGTAAGCATCTACAAGCTTGCTCAGGATCTCTTGCTTCTTGCGGTTTCTGCGTGCTGTGGCCAAGCTAATGACAAAATAATAAAGGCAAAGCAGTATGTACATGTGCGTCCTCTAACCTTTATAACTGTTCTGCAGGTGTTCTTTGTGCACTCGGGTGCGGGTCTTGTGTCCCGATGTGCGGATGGCACGTGTGCTTCCTGTCTAACGCTGATATGTCGTGAGGTTTTTAACAACATGAAGCGTGGCTTCTCGACGCTTTAGTCTAGGCTGTCAATTGAGGTGTCCTTAATGGCATCCAGCGGCTCTTGGTCCGCCTTAGGCAGTGTCTGTAGTGTTCCTGAACTATAGGGTTGACTGAGTGGATACCTTTCAAAATACTTGTCTATCAAAGGATCACTAAGAATCGGTGCAAAATGGTATGGGCGATCGTGACCTCTTTTCGGATCGTCTTCCGGGCTGCGTGTCTAATGGGAGGGGGAGCAGGGGTAGGATTTGACCATTCCTCTTCACCCCCTTTCTCTCTGACCTACGGTTCTCACTCTCCTCCTTCACACCCCGATGCCTCTTCCACCAACACTGCCTTCTCCAGCTTCCAATCCCTACTATATGACTCATTCTCCTCTCACTTCCTTCAGCTTACTTTAACCCCTAAGTCTCAGCATCCTCAACCATGTGTCATCGCATTCATACGTGTTCTCTGCACAGACATTCACCACTGCAGCACAAATGGAGGCATACCCACTCACCTGAGAACCTGCAACTCCATCTCACTGGCCTGAACTCTCTCAAGTCCATTCCTGATAGAGCAAAAAGGGAATTCTACTTAACCCTCATTGACCCCCACTCCAACCATCTTTGCCGGCTACAGGACACCCTAAACTCACTCCTCGCTCCTCCCAAGTCTATGACTATCAACTCCACTCTCACAGCTAATGACCTAGCTGAATACTTTGCTGCAAAAAGTTCAAAGAGTCTTTCTTGATGTTCCTCACACTCCCTCCTCCTATGTTTTAGACTCTGCCTGCTCTACCATCATCCCCTGCCTGTATTGCCCACTTTAGTCACAATAATACTGACAAAGTCCTATTTCTACTGATGAAGGCGAACCCCTCTTGTGCCCCATAAGACCCTCTTGCTCTTCATCTAGTCATGCCTATTGCCCCTTTAGTGGCCTCTCACCTTGCTGAACTTTTCCACCTGTCTTTCAACTCTGCCTGCTTTCCCTCTGTTTTCAAAACAGTCACGGGCTGACCCGAACACACTGGCAAACTTTTGCCCTGTGTCTCTCCTTCCTCACTACTCTAAAGTGCTTGAAAGGGTTGTGTTCAACCGGCTAACCAATTTCTTAGACAACCACTACTTTCGAGACCCGCTACAAGCAGGTTTTCGCTTCTTTCACTCCACAGAAACTGCTCTCATGAATGTGTCCAACTTCATCACCTCTGCCAAGCACTCCAACCTATCCTCGATCTTAAATCTCGTTGACCTGCCAGCTGTCTTTAAACACTGTTGATCACTCTGATCGCCTTAATACTCTGTTTTGTCTTGGGATTCGCGATCAAGCCCTTTCCTGGATTGAATCCTACCTTGCACCTCATCAAATCTCGGTCTCCTGGAGCAACAACACCTCTCAACTCACTCCCCTAACTGTTGGTGTTCAACAAGGCTCTGTTTTGGCTCCGCTCCTCTTTACACTCTACACCTCTGCTCTTGGGGTACGAATCTACTCCTTTGGGTTTCTCGTACCAACTCTTCACATATGGCACCCACATCTTCTTCTCTTATCCTGAACTCTCCTTTGATCTCTCTATCAAAATGCTCAACTGTCTCTCTGCTATTAAATATTGGATGGGTTCGCACTCTCTGATGTTTAACTGTACCAAAACAGAGGTACTCGTCTTCCCTGCCAAAAGCTCTCTCATCTCATCCTCTGCCTATCCAGTTCCCACCTGACACTCTCCCCTAATCTTCCTCAGCTAGAAACCTCAGCATCATCTATGATCCTTCTCACACCTTTTCTAATTTAATCTCCAAAACTGAAACAGCAGCTCACCTCAACCTCCTAAATATTAGGAAAATCAGGCACCTCCTTCCTTTCAACTCTGCCAAGCATCCCTTAACCACGCTTGTCTTCTCTAACCTGGACTACTGTGCCAGCATCCTCTTTGGTCTCCCCAACTATGCTTTCTGTCCTCTCGACAAGCAAATTAACTTTGCTACCAAGACTCTCTTTGTACTCCCTCATTTCACACCGACTTCCTTGTACGGTCACCATGTTGGATGGCTGATGAAGCAAAACAGGGGCCAGATTTAAATTTGCTGTTTCGCAAATCTATCCACGGTGAGGCACCACTGTATCTATCCAACTCTATAACTTCTCTTAATCTCTTCTCTTCCTCCTCGACTACCCTTGTTGCTCCACACCCTCTCTGTGCTTCCTCTCGCTTCCGCTCTTTCACTCTTCTTGCTCCACTTGATTGAAATTCTCTTCCCCCGGACATCTGAGAAACAGTCCACATGGATTTGCTCAAAGCCAAACTAAAAGTCTTCCTCATTGCTTCCAAGTTAACCTACCTCTCATCTGCCTGCTACCTAAAAAGTTTCCCTCGCCTCTAACCTGCTTCTGCCCCTCACTTCCGCTACCTTCACTTTAGCAATTTACCCATCATGGTCAAATTTCGAGCACAGCTGGCCGTACCACCTACCTGCACTTACAAATGTCAAATGTTGGTTGTCCTTAATCTATGTATGTCATTTTATGCATTGTCCGCAGTGATTGTTCCCTTTACTCCCCTCCACAACCTGGTCAGAATGTCCCCAAACTCACCCCATTGTAAGAAGTTCACTGCTCCCTGTCAAATCTGATTTCTTATCTATTGTACGTTCTTTTGTGAACAAAAGAGAATGGTTCCTCCTGTATAAATATAAAATAAATACATTTAATGCAGTCTCTACAAAACTGTTAGTAAATCCTATGACCTACCAAATTTCGACTGAAATTTACGCTATAAAATGCACCACATCAACCTATTATGTTGGGGTTGGGAGCAACCACATCAACCCTCTAGAGTGATTTTTGACTCGCTGACTTCTTTTGCTTCCTCTAATTTGGAGCATAATCTGTATGATGCATCACTTTAAAAACTCCACCAGCCTGAGGGGCATTTGGATCCAAAGGTGAGTTTCCTCTCTGAATATGTGCATGCCCACAGCCTCCGCTTGGGACTTAATTCTGTGGCAAAATACTTAGAGAAAGTAATGCAATGTGTGTGTGTACGTGTTTTGTGTGTCTATGACGTTTATCACGGGAAGAGCTGAAAACCTTCCTTATTCAGACTCAGAGCTACAAGCAGGGGTGCGACTAGCAGTGCGGAGGGCACCCACTATTCAAAGAACCACAGATTCACCTCTGGGTAGAACTATGCCTCCCAGTGTTGGGAGCATCAGGGGACCCTCACCACATTTGTCAGGCGGGGTAGGGGGGAGTTCCACACGTTGTGTTATGCCACAGAGGATCAGCACTTTCATTGGAAATGGCTGCACTGCGTTGTTGCCGCAATGCATGATGCATGTGAATTCCGCTAACAAGTCTACTTTCCATGATCACAGTCATATTGGCAAGCGTCTGTTATTCCAATCTGATCCTTCCTTGATCAAGACAAGATGGAAGGGGTGAGTTGCATCATGCAAGTGTTGTGGTGACGGTGGTTGCAGATCGTTTGAGAGGCTGAGTCTAGAGAAATAGTCCCCTAGTAGTGTCTGGCCACTTGCAAAATGTTCGCTGCTGGATTATGACTCAAAGTACTTGATTCAGTGCGATTATACTGCTATACATGTAACACATCACAAGTCTTTGTTTAAAAAAATAGAAACTTTTGTTTAATCAGGAGACAAGATTAGGAATAACAGAAGTCCAATGCATTTCGGACTGATTGAAATCCTTCATCAGGGACCACATCTGTCGCTTTGCTGGTGATTCAGCTCCCCAATTTGAATCTGGCTTCTATATTTGTCCATAGGGAGCGCAACACAGCATAGTGGCCATTTCTTTGCATAGCTTGAGAAAACTCTCAGGCTCCTGGTTAGTGCTTCCAGTTCATACCATGTGCACCACTGTGACACACAGGATGACACAGACAGGTGGACATGCAGAAAAACACATTGAGAATCGCACTTACGCAAACATATGGAGCCGGGGGCACATACAGCACAGATATGCACACATGTGGGCCTTGACTAATACAGATGCAAGTATAACAAGCATTGGCAATGCCGAAAGCTTTTGCTTTTATGTAGGCATGGGATAGTCATTTGCCAGGCACTGCCGTAATAGTGTAAACTGGCCATTAATGGTAGCAGCAGCAAAATGGTGTGAATACCTGAGCACTTTATAATATTGCCAGACAAATGCCTATCTAATACCTATAAACAGGCCAATACTCTTGGCTTTGCCAAAGCTTGTTATTTTAACAGGTCTTCAGCAGAGGACATGCATACTGCTTATAAATTAAGTGGCTGAAGGTGCTTTTGGTTGAGACATTTTTATTACATCAGCATTGCTTTGTGGTGGGTCGGAAGAAGGAGTCGAACACATTCAGGACATTATGAACACTATTTAATGAAATCATATGGAAACACCTAACCTATTGCTAAAGGGATCAACCTGCCCATCTAAAAACACTGATGGTGTTCATCTGTTGTCAGGAAGTCCCAAAGTAAAAATGCCCTTGGTCCGAACCTAACTCTACCTGACCCTAACGCTATTTTAACCCACTTAAACTTGGCCAAGCGAGGGTCTTTCTTCTCCTGGACTTTTCGCAGTTCCTGATAGTCTCTGTATGGAAATGTCGCACTCTTATACTTGAATTTCTTTATACTTTCTTATTTGGTAACCTCTGGATATCTCCTTCATGAGCTCTTGTAACTCTTGTAAAACACCTTTGAGCTTGGTGTCCTCTTAAAGGTAATGCTTACAGCCTGTTTTGATTCACTTTTATATTACCCCACTCCTGGGTTCTCTCTTTTATACTCTTTCTTCTATTGTCTGGTTCTCTTCATAGTCTTATCTCATATTCCTCAGAACCCATGCGGTGGCTTTGCCTCCGCAAAGCCACCGCACCCAAAGAGTCTTTCTCTCTTTGTTCACAAGACCTTTTCCCTTCTTCCCAGGGTAATTGTCTCCAGTCCCTCTTTATTGTTTTCCCAGGGTTATTTGTTGCCTGCTTCATGAGCCTGTCACATTGGCAATCAGACAACTGTATTCCTAGTATCTTATCTTTATGACTGGGCTAAGTTACACTCTTTATGTACTCTTGTATTCCTTGCATCTCGTCTTTGTGACTGGGACGAGTTGCATTCTTTATGTACTCTTGTATTCCTCCTATCTCGTCTTTATTACTGGGATGAGTTTCACTATTCCCGCTCTTTCCATTCTCCCTGGGACATTCATCTGCATAGGGGAACGTTGCAGGGCTCTTGCACGCACTGTGGTATTCTTCTCTGCTGGAGGTGTCTCGTTCCCGGCTTCCCCTCGGGCTGCTGCTGTTCACGGACGCAGATGATAGGGAGCTTCTCATGCTCGTAACTGTGAAGGTATCAACGTCTTTCAGCAGGCATCTCACCGACTGCGAGGCAATTGTGGTCACGCCACCACCAGCTCCTGGATACTTCTCCCTTCTTGGGCAGCGGTTTCCCCATTGCCGTGCTCACCGGCCTCCCGGCATTTCACTGTGGAGGTCAGCACCGATTTTGAAAGTTGCGGGCTCTACTCAGCCTCTTCAAGGCACGATCACGTCAGGGGGCTTCCCCTGCGTACCATACTCTCTCCTCCTGCTTTCTCCACTTGTCTCAGTGAAATATATGCATTGTCGTAAACAGACATCGTATTTTCCTCTTTCTGATAGATTTACTTTGGCGTTGCCTGCAGCCAAATATAAAGATGTTACATTCTTCTTCTCAGCAGGCAATCCCTCATATGCTGATGTGTTGGGCAATATAGGGAGCTCCTCATAGGAATGAGAGACACTCCTCGTGAGGTCCCACTTGGCCATTGCCCTAGGGAGGGTATGGTGGAGTGGGCTCACCTCTCTAGTCTCAAAGTAGGGGGCTCCCCCTTGGGGAGAAGCAGTGAATACCCTCAATTCATCACAGCATATATTACTCCAATGAAGCCATTAACCCTCAGAAGACTGCTTTGAATTAACACTAACAGTCACTCCAAGCACAAAGTTTGATGTTACTATTATGTTATTGTGATTTATACCATGCACCGCTGCTATTTACATGTTCTGCAGGGACTCTGGTGGATCTCAAAATGAAGGAGGACTTGGAGGGCTTAGTTAGTGGGATTGAGAGCGAAAAAGTGCAAGAGAGCTTTGATGTGCTGTTGGTAGCTTCAGTTTTGAAAAACCGGTCACTGTGTGCTGGTTTGTTTTTAGTTGGTAGACGTTATGTGGTGTTGGGTGTATCCGTGTGTATGTTTGATTTGTGTATAATTGGTTTAGTTTCCTGTTGGGTGTTGGGGAGTGTGTACATTCTGTGGTTGTTTTCGTTTTTTGCTGCTGTAGAGGTATGAGTGTGTTTTGTCCAGTGTTTGAGGGTGAGTATGCAGGATATTGGAGCGTTTTTAGTAAGGTTAGTGGAAGTTCATCTGTGTCCTGTTGTGCCATGGTTATGTTGATCTGTCGAGTTCATACTATTTTATGGTGATTTGTGGTGGAAAGTGAACAGACGAAAACACCACGTCAATAACATTAATCTGCGTAGGGGAATGTTGCAGGGCTCAGCATGCACTCTGGTATTCTTCTCTGCTGTCGGTTCGCTCGTTCTGGTTTTTCGGCAGTGTCTCATTCTCGGCGTCTCCTCGGACTGCCGCAGTTTGCGGATGCAGGTGATAGGGAGTTTCTGGTGCTGGTCACTGTGATGGTCTCAGCATCTTTCAGCGGGCATGTCACCCACTGCGAGGTGATCATGGTCATGCCACCACCAGCTTCTGGATACTTCTCCCTTTTTGGGCAACGGTTTCCCCATTGCCGTGCTCGCATGCCTACTGGCATTTCACTGTGGAGTTCCTCGCCGATTTGAAAGTTGCGGGCTCTACTCAGCCTCTCCAAGGCACGACCACATCAGGGGCTTTCCCTGCGTACCATACTCTCTTCTCAGTGAAAAATATGTATCATCGTAAACAGGCATCGTATTTTCCTCTTTCTGCAGAGAATGGTCAGAGTCTAAGCAGTGACTGTCAAGGAAGCCAGAGAATGGTCAGAGTCTAAGAAGTGATTGTCAAGGAAGCTGTTCCCTTTTCTTCTGGTTAATGTGTATTTAGAACACCGTGTAGGAGGGACACAGTTGTGGACATTGCTGCGCTGAAGGCATGTAATGGGCATGCAGTGTGATAGTGCGTAAGAGGAGGGTCTTGGCCCTATCTTGAGAAGGTGACGGTTGGGCTTGCAGAGCTCTTCGCTCCCGTGCGTCTATAAAATGATGGTGAAGTCATCGGAGCTGTGAAGAGAGTTGGCGATGAGTGGAACGCCTGGGTATTTCAAGAGTTATCGCTACAGTGTGCTCGAGTGAGGCTGTCTTCTGCAGCGCAGTGGATTGAAGAGGGGCCTTTGACAGAGTAGAGAACCTTGAGAGCTGTGGCTATCAACGGCAGGTCAAGGGAAGGAGGGAAATCCTAAAACAAAAAAAAAAGAAAGGGGGACCCTTTTGCGTGTCACGCGCAATATGTACGTGGAATGGAAGACAAGCCTTCAAGTAAGGGACCCTACTGCGTGATCCAGGAAGTAGCGTTACGGCTATCAGAGACGGTGGAGTTTGACTTTTGTAACATTGTACAATGTTGTGGTAACGTCAGAGAAGTGGAGTGGTCATGAGGTTGTGTGACGTTAAATTGATGGTCAAATCCCACTATGTTATGTCCAGGAGAAAGGTAACTGGCAACAAGGTTATGGCAGTCGTATCGCATGAATAAGCAGGCGAATGATCTGGAAGCTGCGGACAGGGTGGACCCTGCAGTCATGAAGGACAATGATTTCTACATGGTGCAGTACAATAGAAGCAGTTGGAGAAATATGAAGCATGGAATCTGTATCCTTTTTCTTCTGAGTATGGGTTTGGTTAAGTATGGCGGGTATATTTGTAAGAGTTTAAACATTGTTGAGAAACTGCTGAGTTAGTGGACTATGGACTTTTAGGGAAACAGTATGGTAAAGGCAGGGAAAATGCTAAATGCCATTTGGTTATTGTTGTGCTGCAGGCATGAGTGTGTATGGAGTACATTATAGGCGTGGTGGACACGTCGGTTGACTAGATTTAACCTTTTGGGTAATTGCAGCTGGTAGGTTGCTCATCGCAACATGGACTTTTAGGTTATTGAAACATTCAGGTTGCAACAAGTGCAACATGGACTTTTAGGTCACTATTAGAACCTTAACAGGTTATGGACTTTTAGGTTTAATGTGGTCTATGTTTCATTCTTCAAGCGTTGGTTTGGTTTATATGACATAGAATTCCATATTAGAATATTGTCCGAAATGTCTATGCATATTTTAACGGTATGTGTACATGGTGTAGTATGGTGATCTCCCATGATTTACTGTATGGTCAGTCTGAATGGCATGTGTGTAATGTCATGGTCAGTACGAATAGTGTGTGTGCCACGCCATCATAACAGTTTGGTCGGTCTGAATGGCATGTGTGTGGTGCCATGGTCAGTATGGGTGGCTTGTGTGTAACGCCAGTATAACAGTTTGGCAGGTCTGAAAGGCATGTGTGTGGTGCCATGGTCAGAACGAATAGTGTGTGTGCCACACTGGTCAATCGATGTGGTTAATCTAAATGGCATGTGTGAGAGATACCAGAGTTAGTGCTGCGGTGTGTGGGTTGTGCCCAGTAAATGAATGGTATGTGAGACACGCTAGGTCGGTTTAAATGGGATGTAGATGCAAACTAGGTTAATAATATGGTCGGTATGGTTGGGCGTGTGTGAGTCATACCTGGTGTAATGCACGGTAGTCTGGTTTGCGCATGAGGGGCGGCATGCATCCACCGAATGATGGATGAATGTGACTTTCCAGTCTCACATGTGTGTGGTGTTGTAAGGGAAGGAGATGTGTTGTGTAGTGGTTGGTTTACATGGTGGAATGTTGTGATGTCATCTGGAGTGTTTGGTTGTGAATGATGGAATGCTTGGTGAAGGTTCCTAGCCCAGGCAGTTAGGAAGCCCCTGCCTGGGTGATGGGTGAGCCAGTGTTCTTGTCATGTAACTTACTTATGTATTGTAACCTAAGAACTGGTATTAAACCTAAGAAGTAACCACGAGATTCCTAAGAGAGTCACTTCATGTCACTTGGTCCCCAGGTCCGGAGGCAAGGAAAGCCGAAGGGGTGAGTACACCGCAGATAGTAGTACAGTTTGACTACACATGTCCTTTTCTCAGTTATTTGATAGTATTAAGGGTTTCCCAAAGAGATCACTGGAGGGGTGGGGTGTGGGGGGGGGGCAGAAACTGGTGCAGTGTAAAGCTAGAAGCCACAGTGAGATAAGACTGCTGACGACATACTGGGGGAAATGACCTCAGAGAGCGATAAGAGGCAGCAAGGGGGAAAGAAAGGGACTACTGGGGGCAGGCACTCTTCTGTATTGAGATTGGAGGGGGAAAAAGAGGGGCAGCTGTGGAAACAGGATGCAAATAGACAGCAGGGGGAACATAGACTGCACGAGAGACGGAAAGAGTCATTTCAAAGAGAGAAACCTCAGTGGAACAACACAGATTGCAGCGGACACCTGCTGACTGCAAGGGAGACACACGGGGGTTGGGGGGCAGGCTTGCTTGAGATTTTCAAACTGAGAGAGTAGCAGAAGAAAGAGGGATCACGTGGGAGCAAAGGGAGCTGGCGGGGAAGATAACCCCATGGGGGCGCATCTCTGCTCAGACACAGCCGAGGCTGAGATTCACGTGGAAGAATGAGACTGCAGAAGAGACAGGCGGCGGCGGAGGTGTGTGAAATCATGGGTCAAGTCCTAAAAATTAAAGTGGGGAGACTCATTAACCAACGCAATGAATGGGAGGTGACATCACCAGAAATTAGCATATCAAGGTGAAATATGCACATTTCATTAAATTGGCTTTGCATAACCACCCAAATTGCATAGGACGAATGGCATTTGCCTTTCATAAAATCAACACACACACAAAACCAAGAGAGGATATTTTCTTCTATTAGTGTTTTTGAAAACGTTGAAAGGTGTGCATGTTTTAAACTCCAAGAACCAATACAAATGCTTTCCCTGGGACTTACTTGCAGTACCGAAATGATACATTCCATCTTTAGTTGTTTCTTATTTTTCATCAGGTTATATAGTGCAGTGGTGAAGTGTAGGGCCTGTAAACCTGACAACTCCAATCCCGAAGTCGGGTTTAATTCATAAATTGAAAGAGGACATTCAATGCTTCCAATTTTAGCTAGCGGGGACTGAGTCCACACTCTGAAAGAAGTGGATGGACTCCGTCCCCCTGTGTGTACCCTCGACTTGAGCCCTGTGTGAAATAACACACGGAGCTGGTTTCCAGGCACTCAGGCGGATATGTAAAAAAGAGGCGTAGGTGAGGTTGGGTTAGTGGGTGAAGAGGGCTTAGGTGGGAGAGGTGGTGTCCTGTTGGCATGGCAGCTTCAGTTTGGGTTTCACCATGCGCTGAGCTTGGGTGTGAACATATAATCACTGAACAACGCACACAGCAGCACAGATGGAAACCTTTTGCGGCATATGTCCAGACACAGATATAAACGGATCGTCACACATGTGAAGATTAATACATGGCAATTAGTTCAGCGATCTCCCGTTGTTTTTTACTCCGTGTACATTACTACAACAATACTACGAAATTATATATATATGTGTGAGTTTGGGGTTTGGGTGGTAGTGAAGGGGATAGGGTTGGGAGGGGGACCCCCATTAAAAAAAATGAAGCAAAAATTCGAAGTAATTTCCACAAAGTGAATTACCACAAAGTAATTTATTTCGTGTAAATGACATGGAGCCTATTCAGTACCATTGATTTGACAGATGGCAACTCTTCCACCTACACATATATTCCCATGCACAATTAAAAAGGTCTTCGCAGAATTCCTCTCACCATCTGTTCGAGATGTGATTCTCAAAGAGCTGAGCAGGAATGCGAGTCAGAATCCACCCCCACCCCTGCTGTAGCTCCTCTCCTAGCGCCTTCCACAAAATATGTTACCTTACCACTACATTAAATCCACAGTTTACAGGAATCTGTCTCCCAACTAACCCCTCGAAAAGGAAGCAGCCTGCTCTTCCCGGCCATTAAACAGCCTGGCCGCTGAAATCAGGGGTGCAACTAGACTAACATTTCAGGAGGTCGAGGGGGTGGCAGGGTAACCCTTCAAATGTTGGGAGAGGAGATATGTTCAGAGACTTTGGATAGGGGAAAACATGCTTGTGGTGGGGTATCTAACGCCTTTACACATTCTAGTATTTTTGTATTTGTATTTTATTTATTTGCCCTGGGGCAGCTGGGCGCATATCTTACAGCTATTACAGCTCTTAAGGCAATCCAGTTACATAAGATAATACAGTTACACAATAAATAGGTTACAACAAAAGTATGCAGGACACAGTAATGAATGCAATCAAGTACAGAAGGCGTAACCGCGGCCGCGGAAGACTACTCTGGTGCAGCTTCAACGTTGCAAGCAGTTAACCCTCTCTTTCGCGTCTGAAACCACCCACCCAAGGAATGACTGCTGTGGGAATGAGCTGTCTCCTGTCCCCTTGCCCTTTCAGACACTCCCCTCTGTCAGGCAAGTGTTTGTTAATACCCCATCAATATTTGAATTGCCTAAAAATGCATGCCTATGATGCAATTGCAAACATTGAAATGCTTTGCATTAGTTATTACAAGGCCTTTGTTAACTGTGCAGCTGCTTGCAGCATTTATTGTCTGCCTCCTGTCTTGTCCTGCCACGGCTCTGTCTGTCACCCAGGTCATGTCAAAATCCCTGTCCCCTTTTTTAGGCCCGGGTGCTGCACATTATTTGGAGGAATCAACACTCCGCCTTTTCTGATCCTCGTTTCCTTGTGAAGAATCCCCTCCAGGGTAGCAGCATCACTGATACTGAAGGCTGGTTCCCTGTCAAAACCTGTGTTTGTTGGCGACAGTGGTTTCATTTTCGACTCTGTGAGAAGAGTTTGGGGATTGTGGGAAACAGCTGGGTAAACCTTGGGCCAAAAAGAGCAGGGATAACGCCATGCCGTTACCAATGCCTGGTGAGCACCTGACCAACGCCTTGCCCTGCCTTGATGGGTCCTGCCCTTTATGGGCAAGATTACCAGGGGGCCACTGAGCATACTACTTGAGCATGGTAGACTGAGGTTTGAGGCATCTCTCAGTCTCCTAACCAACATATTAAGGAAGGTGAAATGGGTGACTGCGGACCTCAAATTTCAAGCTGCCCTTAAACTGAATCTTAACTGCTTGACTCTCATAAGTATTAGCAGGTTAAGGTAATGTCTGATTTTCCACGCCATCCTTTACCTCATCTGCCAACTCGCAGAAGTTTGTTTTTTGTTCCTCAAGAGGTACGATGTATGTACATGAGACAGAGAGAGATAGAGAGAAAGATAGAGAGAGGCAGAGACACACATTGGCCCTCTCTCCAAATGTCCTGTCCTAGGAATGCAGGGTTGCAGCTTGTTTTGCCTTGTAAGGTCTACTCCCACCTACCCCTGATTTACTGACTACCCTGTAAGATCTCTTACCATCTTACACACAACACCCCATAGACGCCCACCACAGGTCTATCGGGCAGCACATCACCAGTAACCAGGCCACGACTAAGCTCTCCTCTGTAGCCCTATCGCACTCTCCCACATCAGTGGCTAACCAGACCCAAAGCACAGAAGTCTGTCAGATCTTGGGCTCTTTCCTATGGATAACATACTCCTGAATTCCTCTGCCAAACCCATAGAAAGCAGATTGGCACTCAGGAACAGAGTAATTCTGACCTGTACCCATCAACACCACAGATTTCACACCTTCTTTTCCCACTGTCCCACTAATAAACCCCAGCATACTTTTTGTTACAGATCAAAGTGCACCGGTACCACCAATAGTGACAGCCGGGCGCTATACAAGAACACTTACATGTGGGATATTATTACCCACTCAGCAGTACTTCCCCACATCACCACGCTGCACTTCAGCAGAACTAGCAAAATGGCTGCGCTGGCTCCTTTGAGCACCAGGGCCTTGCATCAAAACTGCATTGTGCAGTTGCAAAAGGATAACTGCACTGTTTTGCCAAGCACCATTAGGCAAGTTGGATCAGGGAGCACCCCGAGAAAGGCTGCCAGGGTGTGTTCTTGTGTGTACTAAAGAAGCGAAGTGAAAAGCGGCGCTGCTTTGCTGCTAGCCCAAAGTTTCCCAGTGAAAAAGGGAAATATTTTACATTCAAAATGATGCCGCTCTGATACTCTTTTCATCTGCTTTTATCAGTTAGGCCCTGCCATGTCCATCCATATTCAGACTGTGCCCCAGCAGGAGAGAGCATTATTCCTGAATGGCAGGCTGTGTCAGACTAAGTCTGGGAAATCAACAGAAGCTTTACTTTCAGCTGCACGGAAAAACGCTTGACTTTTGGGCTACAAAATGTCAAAAATCACTGCTTCAAAAGAAACCCTAGCTTTAAGGACATATGTCAATTTCAGTGGACCTGTGTCTTAAACAGATTGCTGCATAAGTGAAACTTACTAGGACAAAACAATGTTGGGAAGTCAGAAGGAAGAGAAAACCTTTTGAAATGGTCAGCCCAGCAGACTTCACCGTGGGTTAAAATGCGCTTTTGCAAATAAGGAAAAATGCCGGTTTTAAAAGTATAAAGTTGACAGAAGGCCCTGTCTTGGCCTAGCAATGTAAAGAGGGTTTTGCTGGGAAACATAGATGGGATGTTTTCTATCAATAGGCTTGCTTCTGATTCAGAACAAAATAAAAATAAAATATAGAATTAAATGCAGTGGCTGGACTGTGGAAGCTCCAGAACAGGTTTTTCTGCTGGCTAAACTGAGGCCTTCCCCCAAAAGGACCCACCATACATTTCTGGTACACATGCATGTTAATTGCTACCTTTGAAAACTTTGAATGGACCAAGAGAAAGAAATATCACACGCTCGTCTTTTGTCTGGGCTTCAGCTTGAGACAATAAATCTGGGACACCAGTGAGGGAAGTGGCCATAAAAATTCAATCAAATTGGGAAAACCCCATGGCCACCCTGGGCTGAACTGACAGTTGGTGGTAGCCTGGAAAGACATGACCCTATTTGGAGGACAAAGGCAGCCCCATCTGTCTCAGAATACTATTAAGACTGTTAATTCTGTAACCAGACAGTGCCGAAATGTAAAAGTTGTACAGTTTAAGTGTCATTCTTGTGGCTTTCAAACCAGACTTGGTAGCCTTCATTGCCATATTGTGGACAGAAATGGCAGAGAATTGGACATTCTGAGGAAAGTGTATATGATGCCACTTTGAAATTAAATATTCACAGGCCTTATGACTATATATACACATGTATAAAGTTATAGAATTGTAGGTAAAGTAATTCCATTGAAAAACTGCAAAAAACTATTAGACAGACGAAAAAAAGTCCTACAAACATGAGAACTGGACTGTAGGGGGCACAACTGCGAGGATTTCAACTGTTATGTTTTGGGGCAGCAATATAGCAATTGCCATTTTTATTTGAATAAGGGTGGAGCAATGAACCTACTCAACACCTTGGTTTCGGATCTATGGGGGCGGTAAGAATAATTTGAGAAAAAATAAGTTTTATTCCAAAAAATGAGGACGAGCCTGGGCACAATGTAATATTTGAAAATGCCACCACAGGGGTGGCAACACCCCCACTCAACAAAACATACAGACTCACGATACCAGAACCAGGAACCAAGCCTCACATTCCTAAACACACTCAAAAATGCACACAAAATCCCAGTTACTCACACAGAATTGCACACGTAGAACAGGGACGTCATTTCACCAATATGCGGGGGGTAGCGGAAGTGACATCACACGACCCTTGACCCCCTGATGACATCACAGGAAGTGATGTCATTTGACCCCACCCTGAAGTGATATCGAGGGAAGCGACAGAACACGACCTTTCACCCATTGACAAAACAGGAAGTGGCATTACATAGCATTGTACACTACGAAAAATATGGTTACAATATAACTATAATGTGATGTACTTTTCATACAACAATGGATCGCCATATGTATCGTTTAGATTAGTGTGTATAGGCCCATATTACCAAATTATTGTGAATGCAAGCAGACGTCCATGACCAAATGATAATGATTATACTTAAGCGCTTTATGTAGAAAAAATATACACCCAATATCACCTAACCTCTGTTGGTACTCATTTATCCACCTCAGAAGGATGAAAGGCTGAGTTGAGGTGTTTAAAGGAATGGTTTGGTCAAAAATGTTTATTGGCCCTACGGGTTGGCAATGTGTTTTTAAGCCTAAATCGCTCGAATTTAGAAAAATTTCCTATGGACCTTACCCAAGTTTTCGTCCATTAAACACACGTGAAAACAGGCATCAGGGCGCTGCCATTTTGTGATAATCCTATCACTTGCCCCATCACCCTGGCTGACCTGCTTTTGCGGCACTAAATCATATCCCCCGCCCCTGACCCTGTCATCGCCAGACCATTTCACAATGCCAAAGCACGTCTCGTGTCAACATTCGCTATGCTTCAGATAATTACGTGTCGCCATGGAAATGGCAGGACGCCTCTTTCCTCAATAAGTATAAACAGACCGTTTCACAACACACAGCAGCAGATTTTCGATTCCATTCCTCTCTCTGTGTTACTTTGAGTCTTCTGTGACTCGTTTCTGTGCTCTGGTCAGCTACCTTCGTTGCTTGTAGCCCGTGTGAACAGATACCAGTACCACCGCTATAAATTATTTTAGTTTGTTTAACACACAATGGCTACAATAATGCCCTACATGTACGAGCCCGAGTATACCGAGGAGGATCTACTGGAAAGGGAAACACGCGAAAACGATGGGTCTTCAGACGGCAGTTGGGAGGACAATTCAACAACTGAAGAGCCTGGACCTAGTCGCATGGACGGTGTTTCCACCTGGTGCACATGCAATCGGTGCGAGCTAATGCCAACCGAGGACGAGAACTGCTGCTGTGAAAACTCGGGATGCGTGGCCTACATTTCGGAAGGCGAGCCACGACCGCAATGCATCACCGAGCTGCCAGACTTCAGGGGAGCCTGCCTCACACGGTCCGTGTTGAGGATAATGATGGTCCTTATGCACGAACTTCGCGCAACTGTTCGTCCTCGTAATCCGAGTAATGAGTAAGTATACTCTGCTTGTCATGCCACTCTTATTTCATGGTCTTCTACTATATCCACAATTACATATACATATCATTGTAGCGCATGAAAGTCATTCAATAGTGTGCAGTGTCTAGATAGCATTTGTCCGGGCAGAATGCCATTAGTTACAAGAATTGTCATTGACAACAAACGTTTATTAAACCTATCTTAACCTATCTTGGTCATTTAAAAACAGTTTGTTTCATTCCTTTTCACAGGTGGTACAGGCTGGTGGCCTATCGTTCCTTTACATGGTGGCTTCACAGGAGGCTTGGACACCGCGTTCGAAGAGTAATACCCACCTGTGCCGTTCGTGCCATAAGAGAAACATTCCCAAGTGACAGCGGTCAGTACAGGGGATTTTCTCTCGCTGTGCTGCAACCTGACCTGTACAATGTGTAAAGTCTTGTATTTTTGTGTCATCAAAATAAGATACAAAATAAAACACCACATATATTTTAACAATGGTTGTTTCGATTTTTTAAATGAATCAAGTGTGTCTCCATTCAAGGATGGACGTCAGATATCTGTGCTCCGAATGGGTGAAGGTCAGGTCGCTGTGAAGCAGGGTGGTCACTATCTAAGCTAACATAATATATTCTCAACAATGCATGCACTATATAACACTCGTTCAAAGTCTTTCAGTCGGTTATGTCTCTATAAAAGTCACACATATATCTATACTATCAATCAACATTGGATTATACAGGCCTTAGGTTAAGGGTCTTGACCACTATAATACACTGTTTGAAGTGTGGGTCTGTGCTCACAAGAATCTCCGGTATGTGGCATTTGTTATTGATAGGCAACGATATACTGCAGTAGGGGTCTAATGTTAGTTGGGGATCTGCTAGGTGGGCATCATGGTGTGGTCAGTGGTCTGGCACATGAAGAGAATACCTTGCAGGGACACAGGGTCAGAATGGCAGTAAGTTTCCACTGGCGAGGGTGCGTGGGCAAGGACACGTTTGTGGAGATGAACGAGCTATGTGCTTAGTTCAGGCTGGTTCACATGCAGGACAGTGATCTCAGAGGAAGAGTGATGTGTTACATTTATTAGCTGTTGCAAATACATCTGGAGTTTTCCAGTCAGAGTGGGAACGAGGGTGGGGGCCATGTGCTCTGCGCAGTGAGGCCTGGTCACCAAGATGGAGTGGAAAGGGGGTACAAAAATGGATGCCCTGTGTCCTGCTCAGTGGTCCCATCTACGTGAATGTCAACCAAAGTTAACATCACATAAGAGCAAGGGGCGAACCCACTACTGGAGGCACTTGGTCCGAGTTTCTACTGAGAAGTAAAGGATGAGAGAGGCCTGATGGCCCCTCGCTCCCACACACTTGCCTGCATGCCCACCGGCCCATCCATCCCACCCCCTCTATCAAAGGCGGTTCGCACCCGGGGATGAGCGCTGGCATGGGGGGCTGTCACGGGCGCAAACGGCCAAGGTGCCAAACAGCATGTACACTTCAAAAGGTATCCCACGCCCAGGGGCCATCGCTCACATGGCCTCCTCAGACCCCGTGTCAGCAGGCAGGCCTCCCCTGAGGCAGGCCACCCCCCTGCAATCCACAAAAGTGTGTCTCCATTCAGCAGTCTTCCTGTGCCTTATCTGCACGCCCCAGGCCCATCCATCCCACCCCCCTCTATCAAAGGCGGTTCGCACCCGGGGATGAGCGCTGGCATGGGGGGCTGTCACAGGCGCAAACGGCCAAGGTGCCAAACAGCATGTACACTTCAAAAGGTATCCCACGCCCAGAGGCTATCGCTCTCATGGCCTCCTCAGACCCCGTGTCTCCAGGCAGGCCTCCCCTGAGGCAGGCCGCCCCCCTGCAAATCACCTAATACCACGACATACACACCTCATTCATTCACAAACACACCTCTGTTTCTAATACTTTATAAACCACTTGATATGTCTCATGAGAACATCTTTGTGCTTTGCAAGTCAACTCCTGAACCTTCTACCTGAGAAGCACTGAGATCTATGCTAATCTGCTTGTCGTCGTGCTATCTGTGACCGCTTCGAGCAAACTCGTCAGTGTGCTACCTGTGACCATCTACCTGTTCTCCTGCAATATACTGCTCGGCCTGCTGAATCCAACTGTTTGTTGGTGAAGGTAAGGCCATGTATCCTAGTCATATTTTCGGTCATTTTTACATTTGTATCTATTTGCGATTACAGTACCCAATAGTGCTATGGTCATTGGACTCATTGCTATTGACTTGAGTTTCAATTGTTATGCTATCAATAGATCTATTTATTTTAATCTGTGTCAATTGTCATCGAATTGCATCCTTCGGGGGTCCAGTCTATAATGTAAGCATGTTTCCTTTTCGTGCAAGACAGAACATCCAAGGGACGAGTCACATGTTCAGAGTTTAGTCACATCATTTAAAAAATGCAAATATTAAGCTGCACATGATGGACTGGTATAGTTCCGGCGACCAAAACAAACCTTGCATTGAACATGGTATGGTTCATTTACTTTTTTATGACATTTTTATTCATCAAGGTTTTATAATAATCTTGATATTTACTTTTCAGAATTTTCAACAATGCCTGCCTGTTCGATTAGCGGTTGCCCTTTCGAAGACCCATGCTAAATCTGAAGGCACTACAATGCATGTATTCCCGAAAACTGTTGATCGAATAAGAGAATGGGTCAGACATTGCAGATATCCACTTGATGAGCTGGAAAGTAGAGTCCAACAAGTCTTAGAGGACAAGAGGGGTGATAGATACTGCATCTGCAGCCGGCACTTTTCCTCGAACATGTACGCCACATCTTGGGTAACAAAGAAGAATAAACGGCGAACGACACGAAAATTACTCGCAAACGCTATTCCAACTCTATTCGTCCACATTCCGCCACTGGTGAGTCAAGTGTCCGGATTTATCTTTAGGCCTTTCGGTAGTGTGTAGGTAGCCGAATGGATTAATTGATATTTTAGGTGTTGTGTCCCTTGTAATACTCCCTTGTAATACTTTCGATATTGATATGAGTGTATAGCTTTTTGAATAATGACATTTATCAATAAATTATTTTTCGATTTCATAACCCCCAAAGGCAATCTATAAATGGGCACAGGGAACTGTACATATTGCGCATTTTCAATAGCATTATTCTCAAGTATTCTGTTGGTTTACATGGCAATTTTTTAATATTTGCATTTCATTATCAAACAATAATTTACCTTTACAACTGCTTGACTATCCACTGAATCTGAAGCAAGAACATTCTACATCCGTGATGTGCCCGCAGTTATCAACCACTTCTAGCGCGTATCAGGTAATCATACTTGGCTATTCCGCTACAGACTTGTTTTATGCATGTCAAGTAATAGTTTTTATGTATTGTGTGATTATTTTACCAATTGTTTGGTTAGTGCTTTCCAATTGATATACACCTTAGTTGTCGTCCCCTGGTGTTTGTTTTCAGCTATAATTAGTGTTATCCATACTAATGCAAGTACTGTCTTTCAGGGAGATGCTGAAGCGTCCACCACATTGACAACAGACCTAGATGTTCTTCAGTAGCACGAGGTATGGATACTGACAGCTCCATCGACCGTGATCATCAGGACTGGAACACTTGTCGTTTGATTGTTCTACACCATGTTTCATTTGTGGTTAGCCATTGATATGTACCTGTGCGGTCGACCCCAAGTGTGTGTTGTGTTTTCAATATTGTAATCCTTACTAATGCAAATACTATGTTTCAGGCATTTGTTGAAGCGTCAACCCACGCACTTGATGCGGAGCCTGACATTCAAGTAATTCCATGGGAAGTGGAAGCGGGACCATGCGGATACGAATCGGCGCAACAGCTTTCGGAAGTGCGCACCACATTTACAACATCCATAGATATTCTTCAGTAGCACGAGGCATGGATACTGACAGCTCCATCGAGCGTGATCATATAACGTGATTCCATTTGCTATACTTTCTTCCCTATTAACGCAAGTACTGTGTTTCAGGGAGACGATGGAGCTTCCACTACAATCACAAGATCCCATTTAGATGATGCAGATGTAAAGAAATCTGAGAAATAAGTCGATTAAATCTGATCATATTTAAAGATTCCTTGATTCTTTTAGACAATGCATCATTTGTGGTTATCTCTTTATATGTACCTGTGCCGTCGACCCCAAGTGTGTGTTATGTTTACAATATTGAAAACCATACTAACGCAAGTACTGTGTTTCAGGGAGTTGCTGATGCCTCCTCTCCATGCAGAGCCAGAGGTATGGATACTGACAGTTCCATGGAAGTAGGTCATCAGAGCTCGAATACTTGTCGTTTGATTGTTCTACACAATCTTTAATTCGTGTTGAGGTATTGAGATGTACCTGTGTGTTCGTCCTCAGGTGTGTTTTATGTTATCAATATTGTGTTACATAGTAATGAAAGTACTATGTTTCAGGGTGTCGATGGAGCCTCATTCCGTGCTGTCTATGTGGATACAGAAAATATAGTTGTTGCAGCGCAAGAGGAAGGGAAGAGATGCGGAAACAAATCGGAGCTACAGCGTGCAGATGTTGAAGGTCGAGTCAAGAAAGTTGCAAAGAAAAGAAACAAAAATAAGGTTAGTTACAAACAGTTCATAACTTTAGAATTTCTTTGTGCTGAGGGACTATTTTATGTTTTTTTCCAGTTAATTGTACTATACTTTATCTTATGTTTAAACAGAACATCCCTTTTCCAATCTGTCCTGTAGTTACCCGTGGGTCTACGAACTATACATACACAGACAGTGAAGCGAATGAGAGATCTTGCATGCCAGACCATTTACACTATGGAAGAACTATTAATTCAGACACTGCGTGTTGAGACTAGAGATGCTCATATCCAATGGCCAGAACATGAAATGAATGTGTCCGGAGAATCCAGTAAAGTTGTAATGGACCATTGCTACAGTGCGACTGCACCACCACAAGAAGATGATACTGAATGTATTGAGGATAGCTCGGAAGTAGTCGCAGATCAATTCACACAATCTACACCTGCCAAAAAATTGCCACCAAAAAAGCTGTCGACAATGTTGTGTTCTCCCATCAATGTTGAAGTAACAGATGTTGAAATGACAGAGAATGAACCAGCAGCAGCATTCACTGACGCATCAGAACCTGATATCGGCGATATTTCTTTCAGTTGTGGTGAAATGTCCTCAACGATGCAGTCCGAAACAAGTGTGACACCGGATGACAGTTTAATGAAAGAGGGCAAATACATAGTATTCGACAGTTGTTTGATGGATATTATAAGTATGCTGAAATGTGGGCATTCCGTCAGAGGGAAAGTATGTCGGAGGCCATTGATTCATGTGACTCGTCAAAAACAAGGCAGTAACGTCAAAATACATGCCGCCTGTAGATTAAATCATACGTTCTCATGGTCTGCACAACCGATGCTGGGGAAGCTGCCATTAGGCAATCTACTGTGTGCAGCTGCATCACTTTTTAGCGGGTCCAGTTTTAGAAAGTTAGAGTCTTTCTTTCAGTTTGTGGACTTAATTTCATTTCTAAAACGCAGTACTACAAATACCAACATGATTATCTGTTTCCGGCCATTAGTGATGCTAGGAAAATTGAACAATTGTCTCTAGCAAGTACATTCGAAGGGAAACGATTCAGGCTAGCCGGCGATGGACAGTGCGACAGCCCTGGATTTTCTGCCAAGTACTGCACCTACCACTTTCAGGACATGGATAGTAAGAAAATTGTGAGTTTGGTGGTCGTGCAGGTAACACAATGTACATCCTCAGTGGCCATGGAGAAACTAGGATTTATAAAATCAGTGGAATATCTACAATCGAGGGGAATGCACATCGACCTCATAGCCACGGACAGACACGTTTCAATTGCTAAGACAATGAGAGAGCAGTTCCCACATATTAAACATCAATTTGATGTATGGCATCTTGCTAAATCAGTCAATAAGAAAATCTCAGCTGCAGGGAAAAAGAAAGGTTTGGAAAGTATTTCACAGTGGTCCCAGTCTATCAGCAACCATCTTTGGTGGAGCTCCAAAACTTGTGAAGGGTCACTGGAAATACTACTTGAAAAATGGCGGTCACTGATGCACCGCTGTACCAACGTTCACCGCTGGACAGAAAACCTACATTTCCACCAATGTGAACATGGCCCTTTGTCCCCAGAGGAGGCAAGCAAGAAGAAGTGGTTGATTCCATCTTCACAGACACACAAAGCCAATGAGAAGATTGTTTTCGATAAAACTCTATCAAGAGATTTGAGGGGACTGACAGAATTCTGTCACACAGGAGATTTGGAGGTGTTCCACAATATGTGCCTAAAGTACAGGCCAAAGTGCTTGCATTTCAGCATACAGGGCATGAAACGTAGGACTCTACTTGCGGTCTTGGCCCATAACGAGAATCTCAGCCGTGAACAATCTAGGACTACGGGTAATGTAAGGATGCCTCGCTACACTAAGGTGTTTTCTAAAAGAAGTAAGCAATGGGTCATCAAACCAGTCTATGAGGAAATGGAGTTCGACTTTGTAAAAAGCCTTATTGTTGCTGTACTCGAGAAGCACAGATATGGAATTTTGAATGTTTCTGTGCAGAGCACTGATGCATTGCCACCGAACATTGCCACTGTGCCATGTCCACCCAAAGAAGAGATGGTTGTGAAGTACAAATCCCGGTTTAAATAATTTTAATATGATTGTCTTTTTGTAAATAAATGTTATTGTACAGTGTACATGCAAAGTATGCTAACCCTAACCCCTCCCTTCACCATCCTGGGTGGCGAACAACCTGGGTGTCATGTTTGACTTCTCTCTCTATTCACCTCATATCGCTGACCTTGTCAATATGTGTATGTATATATTTTTGTTGCTGTAACTAAGTTTCGCAAGGCTTGCGTATTGCAAATAATAAAACAAACAATAAATCTCATTTTCAACTCAACTCCTTGGGTACGTTATACTTTCCCTGACCTTCCCTCAAAAAGTCAATGTCTCCATAGTTATGGTTCTCTAGGGCTGCAAAGCTCACGGACAACAAGGACAAAATTGGGGGCCTCAGAACGCGCCAAGCAAGCCGTTGCAGATGAGAGAGAAGCCAGTTCACATTTGCACATTGAGGCCTAGTACATAGATGGATTCGAAATTTCAAGTTCTCACAGATGGCTTTACTACGGGATGTTGCAAAGTAAGAATGTATGCTCCTTTAGAGTGAACTTCAGCGGCTTTGATTTTCAGCTGGCGGCCTGAAGTGGCCCACAACTCACACTGGCAGTATAAGGTTCTATTGTTTTTTGACCTTGAGAGACAGGGACCATGCCGAAAGGACTTCATTTGAAGGAGGGGTGCAATAACGTAAAAGACGATAAGGCAGAAAATTCTGAAACTAGACTGAGTTTCATGTTAGTTCAGTATATGAAAAATCGTTGTCAAGAGCACAGTGGGATTTACGGACTGTATTATGCAGAGACACAATGGAAATTGCAAATATAATGTAAGTAACTCTTTGGACGCTTTTACACCGGAATGAAGAATTAATGAATGGATGAATGAAGAGCAAGTAAAACGTTTGTGGGATCTTCTTTGTGCCGGGCACATGGGCATGCAGGTCCACATTCCACACTCCACACGCATGTAGACAAACAGTTGTTTCTCATTGTGTGTTAACCTCGATTTATTTCGTTAGTTTTCGCATTGATTTTAGAGCCGAACATACTCCATTGCACTATCCTAGAAAGCAAATAGTTTCAGATCGGTCGTAATAAATAAAATGAATAATATTAATAAAGATCGGCTGGCGAGACTGATTATCATTTTTATGTTTTCAAAACAGGTATATCCTACCCTACTGCTACTGCCACCAGTTTCAGACCCCGGCAGATGGTTTCTTCAACCGCCAGCTGCAGCTTATCGTAAACAACTGCACCACTTTGACGATGTTATGGGACGATCGTCAAGGGCCCATATGCCCTTACGCGGTACCAGCGGCTATAAGCAACATATCAACCTTTACGCTGGCCTAGTGCCTAGTTGATGGAACAGCCTTGCGGTTCACTGTGCGACCAAAGTGCTTCTTTTAACGAAAACCTACACCCTGTGTACCATAAAGTAACAGCGCGTGACTCACGATAAAACGGAACAGGATTTGCGGATAGAGAGAAAAGAAAAAAAATGACATTCCAATTTAATATGCCAATTGCTGAATATTCTATAAACATTTAATGTTAAATAAATGTTCTTTACCAAATGTACCGTGTTGCTCTTTGATTTGAAAGTACAGTTTCATATTCCGAATTGTGTCGCGCTGTGTTGTGAGTTGATCTGTGTTGGTTTCCGGGTTCTGTGTGAAGTCGCGTAGACGACGACTGGGCGCCTTTGCCTACACAGCACAGTAACGTCACAGAGAGAGGCGGGGAATATGAATGTTTTGATAATGTCAGGCTCAGGGGTGGGGGGATATGATTTAGTGCTGCAAAAGCAGGTAAGCCAGGGTGATGCGGCAAGTGATAGGATTATCACAAAATGGCGGCGCCCTACTGCCTGTTTTCGCGTGCGTTTAATGGACGAAAACCCGGGTAAGGTCCATAGGAGATTTTTCTAAAATCGAGCGATTTAGGCTTAAAAACACATGGCCGACCCGTAGGGCCAATCAAAATTTTGACCAAACAATTCCTTTAAGAACAGACTAAATCAGTGACTCACCCCCTGAAGTGTGCCTGAAATTAACCTTTAATGAGTCTAGTGATTATTGTATAGAATTACAGAAGGATACATTATTCGGTATTCCTATTCTTTCTTATTTAGGGTCAGTGTTGAAAGTGTTAGACTTGTGGCACTCCTTTTCTTATTTTACTTTTTTAAGGGGCCTGACCAAGAAAGCCAGCCACTCCAGAAGTAAAGAGCAACATGGTGCTGGCCACAGCCCAGGAGCTTGCAACACCAAAAAAAAAAACGTTTTCTTTGTACTTTTTTTTTAGAGGTCACAAGAGAGACCTCAGAGGTTGCAGTTGCGACCTCTGGCGACCCCTAAATGACGTCCCTGACATAGAACAAAATGATACAACCTTAAAATTGTACATCTTCAAAGAATGTTCACATGTTAATGTTAAAGGTATTTATATAGCACACCTTCACCAACAGAGTTGGTCTCCAGGCGCTCAGGCGGATCTGTAAAGAAAGAGGTGGGGGTGGGGGTGGGTTAGTGGGTGAAGAGGGTTTTGGAAAGTGAGAGGTGGTGTCCTGTTGGCACGGCAGCTTCAGTTCGGTTTTCACCATGCACTGAGCCTGGGTGTGAACATATAATCACAGAACAACGCACACAGCAGCACAGATGGAAACCTTTTGCGGCATATGTCCAGACACAGATATAAACGGATCGTCACACATGTGAAGATGAATACATGGCAATTAGTTCAGCGATCTCCCGTTGTTTTTTACTTTGGGCCTCATTACAACGCTGGTATAAGCACCATGGTCCATGCCGGATTCCGCCATGGTGGATGGCGGATTTACCGCCCCATTCCAAGGTTGGCGGGGCGGTAAATCCCCATTCACCATGGTCCCTTCCCCATACCCATTTTTGGCCCATAGGGCTCAATGGGAATGGGGAAGGCGCTAATTACGGCACCGTAAATTACGGTGCTGTAATTAGCATCAAGGTCCCTTAGCGGGTTGGACTTTAACGCCTGCAAAAAGCTGGCGTTAAAGTGTGAATCGGGCGTTAAGGGTTTAACGGCGCCGCAGCCTTTTACGGCGCCGTTAACCCCTTAACGCCAGGGTTGTAATGCGGCCCTTAGTGTACATTACTACAACAATACTACGGAATTATCTATATATGTGTGAGTTTGGGGTTTGGGTGGTAGTGAAGGGGAGAGCGTTGGGAGGGGGTCCCCCATTAAAAAAAATGAAGTAAAAATTCGAAGTAATTTCCACAAATTGAATTACCACAAAGTGATGTATTTTGTGTAAATGACATGGAGCCTGTTCAGTGCCATTGATTTGACAGATGGCAACTCTTCCACCTACACATAGATTCCCATGCACAATTAAAAAGGTCTTCGCAGAATTCCTCTCATCATCTGTTCGAGATGTGATTCCCAAAGAGCCGAGCAGGAATGCGAGTCAGAATCCACCCCCACCCCTGCTGTAGCTCCTCTCCTAGCGCCTTCCACAAAATATGTCACCTTACCACTACATTAAATCCACAGTTTAAAGGAATCCGTCTTCCAACTAACCCCTTGAAGAGGAAGCAGCCAGCGCTTCCCGGCCATTAAACAGCCTGGCCGCTGAAACCAGGGGTGCAACTAGACTAACATTTTGGGATGTCGAGGAGGTGACAGGGTAACCCTCAAAATGTTGGGAGAGGGGATATGTTCAGAGACTTTGGATAGGGGAAAACATGCTTGTGGTGGGGCATCTAACGCCTTTACACATTCTAGTAAGACTACTCTGGTGCAGCTTCAACGTTGCAAGCAGTTAACCCTCTCCTTCGCATCTGAAACCACCCACCTAAGGAATGACTGCTGTGGGAATGAGCTGTCTCCTGTCCCCCTGCCCTTTCAGACACTCCACCCTGTCAGGCAAGTGTTTGTTACTACCCAATCACTATTTCAATTGCCTAAAAATGTATGCATATGAATGCAATTGCAAACGTTGAAATGCTTTGCATTAGTTATTACAAGGCCTTTGTTAACTGTGCAGCTGCTTGCGCATTTATTGTCTGCCTCCTGCCTTGTCCTGCCACGGCTCTGTCGGTCACCCAGATCATGTCAACATCCCGTCCCCTTTTTTAGGCCAGGGTGCTGCACATTATTTGGAGGAATCAACACTCCGCCTTTTCTGATCCTCGTTTCCTTGTGAAGAATCCCCTCCAGGGTGGCAGCATCACTGATACTGAAGGCTGGTGCCCTGTCAAAACCTGTGTGTGTTGGCGACCGTGGTTTCATTTTCGACTCTGTGAGAAGAGTTTGAGGATTGTGGGAGACAGCTGGGTAAACCTTGGGCCAAAAAGAGCAGGGATAAGCCCATGCCTTTACCAATGCCTGGTGAGCACCTGACCAACGCCTTGCCCTGTCTTGATGGGTCCTGCCCTTTATGGGCAAGATTACCAAGGGGCCACTGAGCATACTACTTGAGCATGGTAGAGGTTTGAGGCATCTCTCAGTCTCCTAACCACCATATTAAGGAAGGTGAAATAGGTGACTGCAGACCTCAAACCTCAAGCTGCCCTTAAACTGAATCTTAACTTCTTGACTCCCATAAGTATTAGCAGGTTAAGGTAAAGTCTGAGTTTCCACGCCATCCTTTACCTCATCTGGCAACTCGCAGAAGTTTGTTTTTTGTTCCTCAAGAGGTACGATGTATGTACATGAGACAGAGAGAGATAGAGAGAGCGATAGAGAGAGGCAGAGAGACACATTGGCCCTCTTTCCAAATGTCCTGGCTTAGGAATGCAGGGTTGCAGCTTGTTTTGCCTTGTAAGGCCTACTCCCACCTACCCCTGACTTACTGACTACCCTGTAAGATCTCTTACCATCTTACACACAAACACCCCATAGACGCCCAACACAGGTCTATCGGTTAGCACATCACCAGTAACCGGGCCATGACTAAGCTCTCCTCTTTATCCCTATTGCACTCTCCCACATCAGTGGCTAACCAGACCCAAAGCACAGTAGTCTGTCAGATCTTGGTCTCTTTCCTATGGATAACATACTCCCAAATTTCTCTGCCAAACCCATGGAAAGCAGATCAGGCACTCAGGAACAGAGTAATTCTGACCTGTATCCATCAACACCACAGATTTCACACCTTCTTTTCCCACGGTCCCACTAATAAACCCCAGCACCCTTTTTGTTACATATCAAAGCACAACAGCACCACCAATAGTGACAGCCGGGCGCTATACAAGAACACTTACATGTGGGATATATTTACCCACTCAGCAGTACTTCCCCACATCACCAAGTAGCAATTCAGCAGAACCAGAAAAATGGCTGCGCTGGCTCCTTTGAGCTCGAGGGCCTTACATCAAAACAAGCATTGTGCAGTTACAAAAGGATGGCTGCACTGTTTTGCCAAGCACCATTGGGCAAGTTGGAACAGGGAGCACCACGAGAAAGGCTGCCAGGGTGTGTTCTTGTGTGTACTAAAGAAGCGAAGTGAAAAGCGGCGCTGATTTGCTGCTAGCCCAAAGTTTCCCAGTGAAAAAGGGAAATATTTTACATTTAAAATGATGCCACTCTGATGCTCTTTTCATCTGTTCTACATTACTCTGCTTTTATCAGTTAGGCCCTGCCATGCCCATCTATATTCAGACTGTGCCCCAGCAGGAGAGAACATTATTCCTTAATGGCAGGCTTTGTCAGACCAAGTCTGGGATATCAACAGAAGCTTTACTTTCAGCTGCACGGAAAAAAGCTTGCCTTTTGGGCTACAAAATGTCAAAAATCACTACTTCAAAAGAAACCCTAGCTTTAAGGACATATGTCAATTTCAATGGACGTGTGTCTTAAACAGATTGCTGTATAAGTGAAACTAACTAGGGCAAAACAATGTTGGGAAGTCAGAAGGAAGAAATAAGGAAAAATGCCTGTTTTAAAAGTATAATGTTGACAGAAGGCCCTGTCTTGGCCTAGCAATGTAAAAGGGGTTTTGCTGGGAAACATAGATGGGATGTTTTCTTTCAATAGCCTTGCTTCTGATTTAGAACAAAATAAAAATAAAATATAGAATTAAATGCAGTGGCTGGAATGTGGAAGCTGCAGAACAGGTTTTTCTGCTGACTAAACTGAGGCCTTCCCCCAAAAGGACCCGCCATACATTTCTGGGACATATGCATGTTAATTGCTACCTTTGAAAACTTTGAATGGACCAAGAGAAAGAAATATCACATGCTCGTCAGACTTTTGTCTGGGCTTCAGCTTGAGACAATAGATCTGGGACACCAATGTGTGAAGTTGGGGAAGTGGCCATAAACATTCAATCAAACTGGGAAAACCCTATGGCCACCCTGGGCTGAACTGACAGTTGGTGGTAGCCTGGAAGGACATGACCTTATTTGGAGGACAAAGCTAGCCCCACCTGTCTCAAAATACTATTTGATGAATAATCTATTAAGACTGTTAATTCTGTAACCAGACAGTGCTGAAATGTAAAAGTTGTACAGTTTAAGTGTAATTTTTGTGGCTTTCAAACAAGACGTGGTAGCCTTCACTGGTATATTGTGGACAGAAATGGCATAGAGTTGGACATTCTGAGGAAAATGTATATGATGCCACTTTAAAATTAAAAAATTCACATGCCTTATGACTACATATACACATGTATACAGTTATAGAATTTTAGGTAAAGTAATTTCATTGCAAAACCGCAAAAAAACTATTAGACAGATGAAAAAAAGTCCTACAAACGTGAGAACTGGACTGCAATGTTCTATGTGAAATATGTAATCTGCCTATGTAATTTGTTAAAGTGCCACAACTGTACAAATGTGTAATTTATGTTAAAGACTGATTTTAGCAAACTTAACTGTGGGATGATCCTATGCATTGTACAGCACACATCAAAAATCAGACAACATGCCCCTGAAACCCAACCGACTGACAGCAAGGCAGTAGCAATCACCCCTGACCAATCCAGTTGTTAGAGGCATGCTCAACCTAAACCCGCCTCATCGTATAATCTTATGATGTCACCATGCCTTATAAATAAGAGAGGCTGACAGAGCTCTAGACAGACTCACTTCTGAATTTCCAGCGCCTGCATATCCTGACATTCCAGATCCACCTTTGAAAGACTCCAGACAACTCTACTGCAGGGCCCAAGAATAGCTGATCCTATCCCAGCAAGGCCAAAGCATAGCTGATTTTATTCCAGCAAAGCCATTGATTCAGAAATACCACTAAAATCCCAATAACAAAGGGGAAAAGCTGTGGTACCCTTTTGGGAAGCATCCTGTGACCAGACCGGCTTTTTGCCCACTACCTTTCATTCACGCTGTATCCTTGCCATCATCCAGTGACCAGACTTGCCCAGCTGTTTGCTGTTAAGAGAGCCGCCTTCCTGTGTCCAGAACCCTTTGAGTCCCGAATCTGCTTGGCTGCCCAAATCCCCAAACTCGATTGCTGATTGTGAGTATTTCCCCATACCATAGCCACACATAGTCTACCCCATCTTGATCCTTTGTCTTTGTTCTACTATCTAAGAAATCCTATTCTTTCCTTGGTAACTTGTTTAAGGTTGTTAGAATTCTCTGTGCATCTTGTCATTGATCTCCAAGCGTTGGCGCCACTTTCCTATTCATCTCTGTCTTGCATAGATCATAAATCCTTAGCCATATTTGGAATAATCAAATTAATTCCCACATAAAGCTGAACGCGGGGTGAAAAGGTTGATGTTGCGAATCAATCTTGAATCGTACCGTGTCTTTCTTTAACAATATAGTCTAGATAATTTAGTTTAAGTAAAACTTGCCTTTCCTTTTTAAAAACGATTTTCTCTTTTTAACTGCTCTATTTTCCTAAAATTGAACCTCCTTCCATTTTGAAAATCCCATTCAATTCTCCAGCTATAGTCACTCTTTCACATTCATATTGTCCCTGTGATGTGCATCTATCACCAGCCTAAAAATCGCATTCCAATTCTGTGTTTTTAACCCGTTTAAAAAAAATAAACTTTTTGACATTTAAAGCTGAAAAAGAGAAAAATGCAACTTTTCCATGTGTGATTTGACTGCACTGTGTTCTCAATTTCAACCTGCTTTAACTGTATGCCTTTTGTGATACCTTACCTTATAGTTGCTAGTGAGAAAACATCCCTAAGACTGTGATAAAACATATGTATATAATTATTTAATTACACATATAATTAATTATTTGTTAAAATCTGAGTGTCATTTTAGGCCATTGCCATTTTGTGAGGGAAGGTCGGATTTTGATTCTGTTTGCTGCCTCATATCCCTGACTACCTGCTGGTTCTTTCTATCCACTCAGAATTCGAGTAATTGTGGGTTGAGGGAACATTGCAGGGGGAAATCCTAACTTGGGTGCTATCTTTCCTAATTGAAAAAGTGCTCCTATTCATTTGTGCTTTGGTTATGTTCTTGTAGAAGGTTACCCAAGTGTATTTCAGTGGTTTTCATTGTAATTATCAACCCATTGGTGACTGCTGCCCAATATAAAAATTGTGTGATTTTCTTTGAAATTAAATAAATAAATATTGTATTCCCACCAACTGGCCTGGTTCATGGTCCATTGTGACCTGGGGTATTTGTAAAAGGGGGTGTGAGATGGGTTGGGTATCGGCTAAATTCGAATTTGTATAAAATAAAGAGAAAGTATTCTAATTGAGCGCTACATCCTAGGCTAAGGGTAAGAATCCTCATCCGGTGTGTGACGCCCGGTTAGAATCCTTCACATACATTACCATTGGTACAACATCCCCTCTATGATTTCTCCCCTCCTCCTTATCTTGTTCCAACATCTCACTCCCACCATCCACATCAACTGCCAACCAGACAAACTCAACCTCTTCATCTCTGATCTTGACGTCTTACTTGAAACTTTCCCAGCTGTCTCTGTCTTCACATTGGGGGACCTAAACCACTCTAACATGACTAAGTCCAAACATCTCCAACCTGACTCCACTCTGACTCTGACAAATTACCAGTCCACCTGCATAACCTTCCAACCTGCACATAAGGCAACTCTCTGATCTGATATTCCTATATTCCACCTGAGTCTCCTATACTCCCACAAATGATCCCTCCCCCTCTGAGCACTTACACCTTCACTTCACGCTCTCTATTCCTTCCCCACACTCCCTGATCTATCACCAAACATACATTATGCCCAAATGCATGGTGCCCTACCCCAATCCAGTCAAGAGCTCACTTCAGGCTCTCTCTTCCTGAATTTTATCACTCCATTTAACCCACCTTTACCAAATTCAACTCTGCACTGTCTACCCCTTTCAATGACCACTATGTTAGTCATACTTTTACCCCTCCATGCCCACATCCTCAACCATGGAACTGCTCCACCATCCAGCTGCTGATGACAACAATGCATCGCTGCTTACATCATTGGTACAAATACCAATCCCCCACTCATCTCACTGCCTAGAAGGATGCACAATTGACCTAGTCACAGTTCTTGAAATGGCAAAATGCTCTTATTACAGTAATCTTGTTCCATCCCTCCGTTTGCACCATTGCAAACTATCTTTCCATGACCCTGCAGGCCATGCTTCCCTGCCTAAGAGCCATTCGATTTCCTCCTCTCTCTCCGCCAATGACCTTTCCTCCTTCTTCTCCACTAAAATGACCACATTACAGGCCACCTTGTCCACCCTTCTATTTCTTCTGCACTCACTCTCATTCCCTCCTCCTCCCATCTTCCTAAAATGCTCCTCTCTCTCACCTCTCCTCTCTCCCCTCCCACTGAACCACTAACCACCATTTGCTCTGTCAACCCATCCTGCGCTCTCGTTGATCCCTTTGCACCAAAATTTGTTAAGGAGCTTGCACGTATCATCTCTGCTCACCTCGCCACCTGATTCAATCTATTTCTCTCAACTGGTATGCTTCCATCCTGCTACCATTAAAACTACCACAGTCATTCCCCTCTGAAAAGAAAACAATTGCTAACCCCAGCACCCTCTCATTCTACAGACCTGTCTCCTTCCTTTCTTACCACTCTAAAATGCTTAAGAGGGTTATTTTCAAGTGCATAGTCAACTATTGCGAGGTCATTTCACTTGCCGACCCCATCCAATCTGGGTTCCAGTCCAAACCCTCCAATGCGACTGCACTAATCCATGACACAAATTCTCTTACCACTGCCCACCACTCTCACCCCTCCCCAATTCTTATTCTTCTAGAACATTCAGCTGGCCTTGATACTGTGGATCATCCCTCTTTACTTAAAAATCTTCTTTTCCTTGGGTTCAAGGGCATCATACTCAACTGGGTGTCCTTCTATCGCTCAGACCATTCCGTCTCCATCATATGGGACTCTGGCATCTCCTTCCCAAAACCCCTTCCTGTGCATGTCCCTCAAGGATGTGGCCTGGGCCACTTCTATTCAACCTATATGCTTCGTCCCTTTGCTAACCAATTTGCTGCTTTGGCTTTAATTTTGGCTTTGTCTCGGGAGGAAAGCTCAGGGGCAATGTGCTCGCCTTAGAAGCAAGACGACATGAAGCAATACAGGTTCGATCCCCGTGCCTGCTCTTAGAACCTCTGGTTTTTAAGAGCGTTAAAAATAAAATATCATATCAATCATGTCATATCACCTTTTCACTGATGATACTCAGATATTCGTCTCCTTCCCCTCCTTCACCCCTGCAATCTCCAATCGCGTAATCAACTACCTAACTGCCATCCACCACTGGATAGCTCTAAACTGTCTCATGCCTAACTCTTCCAAGACAGAAGTTATCGATTTTCCTGCCTCAAAAGCCAACTCCATTCTCCCTGCTGCCATCTCTTTCCCCCTGACCTCCTCACCCCTCACCAATGGATAGCAAACTTGGGCTTCTCTTTGGCAGCCACCTGAATCTCTACCAGCTCATTATAGCCGCGGCTATTGCAGCCAGATTCAATCTTCTAATGATTAGAATAATCTTCCCACACCTCACTTATCACTCAACTAAAACGTTTATCTTTACACTTGTGCTCAATCAACTGGACCACTGCTCGGGCCTACTTCTTGGTCTACCCTGTACTGTTTTGCGCCCCTCAACAAAATCTTTAACTTGACAACATTCACACTTTTTTCAACCTGGCCAGATTCTTCCCCACTTCTTTCTTCCGTCACCACACTGGATGGCTCTCCATCCAAAATCGCTCTTTAAATTCCTGCTACTCATGTATACATTCTTCTGTGGTCTTGACCTCACTACCTCACTCAATGCATCTCACTGTACTCTCTTTCTCAAACTCTCTGCTCCTCGACTCTTCACAATCTATCATTTCGCTCGTTTTCTCTCCGTACCCAACACCACTGGAATGCTCTTTCTGCTGTAATCCATCTTTTAAGTGCAAATGTTCAAAATGATGCTCATATTGCACCTGCTAGCAATTGAAGGTCTCCCCTCAAACAAATCCACCCTCCTATCCAAACTAACTGACCAACCAACTTTCCTGCATTCCTCCCTTATCCTACTCAATGTAATTTCTAGATATGTAAATATTGGCCTCGGGCTCTCAATGTTAAAAATGCTGTAATGTTTTCCAGTCCGTTTCCCTGGCGTATGTTCCCTTCTACACCTGGTATACATCACTCAATAATAAAATAATCTTTTATAAAGGCACCATACCCTAACCCTGCCTCTGCTCTCTGTTATTGCTTCCTTTGTAAGCCATTCCTGTTTGAAATGTCACCCTGTTCTTAAATAATTACAAATACAAACAAAATGGAAAAAAGTGTAAACAGGGTGGGGTACAAAAGTAGCCTTACATTTGTGTGCAGTGGTGGCATGCATTGTTTGTGTGTGTATAATGGTTTGTTTCTATCATGCTCTATGCTGTCACCTATGAACTGTGATGTTAAAAAGGTGAAGCGTGGGTGCTGCACCCAAAATAGTGTATTGAGACAGGAAACAACTTCAGTGACATGCTTTTACATGAGAGAGACATCAATGCCACTCTAGAGGTCCAACCGGATAGTGTTTTTATAAGAGAGCACCTCTGTAGTAAACCAAAGCTGAACCACCTTTTCAAATGCATGTCTGTGGGGGCATCTCCAAGAATGTTCTGGGTACCATAGTCTGCCGTGAGGCCATAATATACATAGCGTTCTTAATGGAGTATATTGTCCATGTTCCCTCAAGTGCAAAAGTATTATCACCAGGACACCAACATATTAAGGATAATACAGGACATAAACTCTAACCATTACTCTGCTGCAGAATATATTGGGGGTCATCATGGGTTTGGCGGAGCAGTACAAATGTGGTGCTAATGCTATTACCGCTGCATTAGCGCTCCGCCCATTCCCGAGTTTGGGCAGAAAGTTGGAGATTTAAATCTTGCCACTTTCCACCCGTTTTCGTTGCTTTTCCCGTGGCGCTAAAAATAATGCAGCGCTAATAGCACCCAGAATGCTTACCGACTTACCACTCCTCCTACAACTCGGGATCCAGCGCTGATACCACCGAACCAAGTTGCGGTAATGCAATTTGCACTGGGCGGTATCCCGGCGGATTCACTGCTGGGATACAGGCCCGTCTAGAGCTAAGTCAGGCTAAGCGGAAATGGCGGAGATCTTACGATCCCTGTTCTAGATCTCAATATAAAATCTGTGCAGCCACTTATTCTGCGGCCATCTCGGCCGCGAAGAAGTCATATTTGGCTCAGAAAATTGAGCATGCCCTGTGTAAACCCAGATAACTCTTCTCTGTGGTTAAATCTTTAACATCTACGGCCAGTCTTGTGGCTATGTTGAGTCCAACTCTGGAACTGTGTGACTCTCTGTCTCAGTTCTTTATCACCAAAATTGTGTCCATTCGGGCCAGCATCTCAGCTGTGGCAATGGCATCTGCCCCTATGAGCGAGCCGCCAGCCATCAACAGTTTGGCTTTACCTGCGAGTTGGACTTTTTTTTCCAATATTTGTCGAGTCTGAGATTTCTGCTGCCATTCACCAACTTAAGTCAGTTGGGGTGTATCCCTCAGGAATTGAAAATAGCGCCAGTGATTCCCCTTCTCAAAAAGCCTTCTTTAGACCCTGCACTTCCTGCAAATTTACGTCCTATTTCACTGTTACACTTCTTTATGAAACCTTTGGAATCTCTGATCTCACCACTCTTGTCATCCTTTATGGAGTCATCTGATCTCTCTGACCCCGCTCAGTCGGGCTTTGGGCCGGGGTACAGAAAGTGTTCTGGTGTCGGTACAGGACGATATGGCTAGGCTGGTCAATGCAGAGGGGGTTAGTGCCCTGATCTTACTCGACCTATCAGCAGCGTTTGAAACTGTAGACCACCCAACCCTGCTGGTCTGCCTAGCACAGGTCGGCCTGGTTTACTTCTTTTCTGGCTGAGAGATCCCTAATACTTTCACCCCCACCTTTCCTTTCATGATCCTGCCCCCTTGGTCGGGTGTTTCCTCAGGGCTCCGCCTTGTCTCCTATTCTTTTTAACATCTACATTTGGCCATTGGTATGTCTCATCTGCTCCTTCGGTATCAGGTGCTACTCATATACCAATGACACACAAATTTGGTTAGATCTTGAGCAGGCTGAGATGTCATTGTGCCTACACCAGCGCCTGTCTGTTGTGGGAGATTGGATAAACCACAATTGGCTTAAGTTAAATGGAGTCAAGATGGAGGTGTTGGTGGTGGGTTCTCCCCCTGATCCTGCACTCTGGGTGTCCTCTTTCTGGCTGTCCTCTCTTGGCCTGCTTCCTGTTCCTGTTGTCACAGTTGAGAATCTTGGAGTGGTTATTTCATCAACCCTCTCCATGGATGCGCAGGTGTCTGCTGTATGTAAAGCGGGCCACTTTCATTTGAAAATATTGCGAAAGGTGCTCCCTTGTTCACCCCTGCATCTTAGGCTGCCGGTTTTGTGGCGGCTCTGCTCTTTTGTCGCCTGGATTACTGCAACATGCTTTACTAGGCCCAGCCTAAGGGCCTTGTTCAGCAGCTTCTGTGCTTGCAAAATCTGGGGCACACATCTCTCCAGTTCTGCGCTCCTTGCATTGGTTGCCTGTAGACCAGCGCATTACGTTTAAGGCACTATGCCTGGTCCACGGTGCTCTGCACGATCTAGGAGCATAATATTTGCGGGGTAAATTTGCCTGTTATCTTCCGAATCAGACTTTACAATCTGCTTCTGCCAGCCTGTTATGGGTGCTGTCTTTTCGCTGTTCACGCATTGGAGGCTGGGGCTTCTCTTTGGCTGCGGACCAGCTGTGGAACGACTTGCCGCTCCCGTTAAAGAATCTGTCCAACCATCTAGCGTTCAGAAAGGCCCTGAAGACTTATTTGTTTTAGATGGGGTTAGCTAGCTTGTCCTTCCTCCCTGCTAGCGCCATGATACCTTCGGGTGACCATGCGCTTTACACGTTTTCTTAACATAACAAGGGATTACCCCAGTGCTGCGTATTTATTCAATTTATTTACAGGACTACAAAGGGACAACTTTAAAAGCACAAGTACTCAGTTGAGCGTACACTAAGCAAATAGCTTGACACGTGGTTTGGTACACTACAGCGTGGATCCATATGTAGAGCAAACATTGATTATTCATGTAATGCTCATTATTGGCTGAAATGGCCTTTAGCTTGCTATATGGACTATCACTTGTGACCCATTATCCTCTCTTAATAGAAAAGTAAAATCAATTATATATTACATTTACTGATGTAGAACATTTTTGGTTTCAAGCCTGTTTTGCACATGCAGAAGGTCACTGTTTTAATAACTACATACTGCACGGTAGATATATATAGTTACTTGAACCAATTTGGCATGCTGCCGCTTATTTGTTTAAGCCTACCGCGCCTGACTATATGTGTCCCCAGGTGAGCCACCCAATATTGATTTGTCAAGGTGCCCCCGCACTCAAGTGTTCCCAGTGCATATTTCCTGCTTTAATTTCTATGAAAGGTATGGGAAATGTACAATAAAAAGCATGCCCCCTCCCATGCCATCCGTGAACTTGTAACATCACCCGATGATCACTCACCCATGTTTAAACAGCTTAACCAGCAGGCTCGCTTGTTGCTTTAGTCGGAATGATCCCCCTCTAACAGCCATAGAGGAGCATCCTGCAGTGCAGGCATTCCATCTTAAAGATGCACTCCTTAAAATAGTTGCTTTCCTCTGAATTACCCCCTTCTGGCATCGCCACGCAGGCGCATCTTGCAGTGCAGGCATTGCAAATTAAAGGTGCTCACCTTTAAATAGTTATTTCTTCTGAATTCCCCCCTTTGACAAGTCCTTGGATGAGTGTCTTGCAGTGCAGGCATTCAGAATTAAAAATGCACTTCTTTTACAGGTTGCTTTCCTCTGAACTAACCCTTCAGGGCCATGGATGAGCATCTTATGGTGCAGTCATTCTGAATAAACGATGCACTCCTTTATAAATGGGCTCTCCCCCAAATTAGCCCCTTCTGACAGGATGACTAAGAGCATCTTGCAGTGCAGGGATTCTGAATTAAAGATTCAATCCTTTCAATAGTATAGTTGCTTTCCTCTTAATTACTCTCTTATGGCAGGACCTGGCAAGAACATTTTACAGTAGAGGCATTCTGAACTAAAGATGCCCACCTTTAAATAGTTGCTTTCCTCTCAATGACCACCTTCTGACAGAGTCATGGAAGTGCTACTTAGAGTGAGTCATTCTGAATTAAAGATTTCCTGATTTTTAGTGGAGAAATGTATTTTTAAGATTACACTTTAGCCTTTCCCCTAAAAATGAAATTCTTGGTGCTTGGAGGAAAATAAAGAGGCAGAAAAGAACCTGCACATTCTGCAATGTAGAAATGCTCAAACATTTGGTGGTAGAATTTGACTTTCTTCTTCTATCAGAAGTGTCACTTTTGCTCAATTTGTTTATATGAGGCTTTTTGTTATTCCCAACGGTATTTTTGTGTTGCATTTTGGCAAGTCTCCATATTGCCTTAACTTTAGCAGTCATCAGATATCTACTACAGATTCCTGCTCAGATTAAGTAAAGATTTACTCTATTACTTGCTAGGTTTTAATATTATTTTTAGATGCTAATTATATGCATGTATTGTGTGCTGTTATATATTGCATTTAATGCTTTTTAAGCTGATTGGATACGTTTTGTGAAAGGTTTGTATGACAAGCCAAAGCACAAATTCATTCATTTAAACAACATAAGAAAATAAAGATGTACTCCTCTGAATGACACCCTTCAGACAGAGCTATGGAAGAGCTAAGAGCTTTTTACAGTAAAGTGTTCTAAATTAAACATGCACTCCATTGATCACACATATATTCATAAACCTTATACCGAGACCCCTTGGATAGTCTCCTCTTCATTGCTACCAGCAGGCCCTTCCTCACCTATCGCTGCTGTCGGCTCTCTCCACAGCTAGTAGCAAGCTTCTCCCGTCCCATTCAGATAACAGTGCAAATCTCTGCAGAGCATTCAAAGCAAAGGCAAGCCTCTGAGGAAGTAGAGAAGGTAAGATAGAGACGAGGAATAAGGACTGAGGAAAGCAGGAAAGATGAGGACGAGGCAGAGGAGATGAAAGACCCCAGAAAGGAGAAAAGCGATTGTTCTCCAATAACTCCACCTATTACGCAAATGAAGTTTGAACAAGAAAAATGTGAAAACATTACTAGACACATGCATCTTTATATGTACTTTGAGTGACTGTGAATATTTTAAAAATCTAAGGATGTTGTCTTGAGATAGAGATGCACTATTAACACACCAAGCGTAACAGGAAGTACAGGCTCTGAGAATTTAACCCACATGAGGAGCTCAGACAGGGTACACCTTTTTTATTATACCAGCCCCTGCTGGCAATTTGGTATCATTCTTAACACCATAAAGAATACCATTCTGTCACATTAGGCCTAATTTTAACTCTAAGATGACAGGGTCTGCTGTCTGCTCTTTTAGAAGTAGTTATTGGCATTAAGGTAATAGGATTTGCCATTCACAACACTAGGGACCTTCCCCCTGTCGAGTCTAGGACTGCTGGGTACATGGTAGGGTGGCGTCTGAACACATAAACATATGAATTCCTCAAGAACAGTGCCTTAGCTAAACTTCCCATGAGGCCACCTGCTTCCCAAGAGACAGGAGGCCTTGCCCAGAAGACTGTGTGCCGAAGACAGCAACATGTTACACTAGGATAGTTGCAAAAGTATGTAACAGCTAGAGGGGCTGCAAGGCCTGAGAACAAAGGGGTTGCCAAGATGACTGGTCCCATGGGAGAGAAGCTCACTGTTTCAAGTTTGTTGCTACAGGTGTTTAGTTTCACCTTTTCTGCTGATTGTGCAATTAGGGCGTCTGCAGCGGGATGCGCTCACTACGCCACTGGGATTGCATTAGCCAATGAAATGTAGTAACATACATCGTGTTTAGGTACTCATATAGGTGATAGTGATTGAGGACGAAAGAATTATAATGCACCTTATATTGTGTATTGTATGTTACTTTCGTGGTTTTTGTCTTTAAATACTGTAATCTCATGTAGGCATGTTGAAAGTCTGTCAGTCTTCTTGTTTTACGTGACTGAGCTCCCGGCCGTCTTTACTTTTGCCTTAATTTGAATTAAAACTGTGTTTTCTTGCAACTCACACATTTCCTCATTGTTTCCTGTAAATCACTAAGGGTCTGCAGATGCCAATACATTTGTTGAATCTGAATCATAAATGGGTTTCTCTAATAAAATAAGTCCGGGGCAGGGGCCTCTCAGGGCTTGCGAGCAAAGTGAGAGTTGATTTGCTTGCCTCGCTTGTGATTGCAGTGTTTCTCACAGGCCCTTGTGTAGAATTTCAGCGTCAATTTCAGAAGGAATCCGCATTTACCTGCTGCATTTCTAATTTGAAAACATTAAAAGTTATATCAAGAGCAGGAGATAAAATCCTTTGGCATGCAGGAGAGAATATGTCTCAGGGATAAGAGCAGTGGCGTTCTTAAAGATAACCACATTTGAATAGCTCTGCTTGTTAAGCCGGAGTTTGCCCCAATATGATTTTGCATCCCGGCAGCAGAGTCTGTTTTCAAAGGTCAGAAAAGTCATACAAAACTTAGTAGGGCTTACAAGATAGATACCAGTGAGAAGTACACTTATAAATACGGGCTAGAGGAACAGAAAACAGAAAACGTCGTTTCCATAACAGGAGAAGGGGAGAAAATTAAACTGCAGTGACTGCCTGTCGCCACTTCTCTTGTACACACCGGTGAGGCTGCTCATTTGGCGCCTGGAAAGGCACACTTGAAGTATTTGTTGCCATCAGCAAGAGTGCTTCACAGAGCTCAAGCACTAGTGACTCATCTTGCAGGCTGAGGCAAATGGTTAGCTTTCAGATTAAATTCAAGGGATATAAACCCTGAAGGCAATCCCTGCCAGCCAGCCCTGGAAGCACCGCCTCTGGAAGCACCATCCCAACCAGCCTATGGGGAAAATGCCCCCCTGAACCTTGGTCTGATCGGTTCCTGCTCAGAGGTGGGCTGGAAGAGTGAAGGACCCAACCTTAATTTCCCTAAGCGACCACAACATTACTAAGCTATGTTCCAAGTTCTCTTGAACGCAGGTCCCCCATCCTTTCCATTTCTTTATTTCTTCTGCTACTTCCCTGACTATTCTTTCCAGCCTCAGATCTTTCTTTCTCCCCCTTTCACCTTCCGTGTCATCCCTCTGCCACTCTAGTTCTTCACCTTCTTTGCCCCTTTAAGACCCAAGCATGGTGCCTCCCACAGATTCTGTCCATCCGCATCCTGTTCTTCACTTTTTTGCATCCCTTTAACACCAAAGCTTAGTGCATCCCAGAGATAATGTCCATCATCCTCCTGATATTCTTCCCACATGTGATCTTAACCCTTACTTTTTTCCTGCTCCTGAAGTTCTTCGTCCTTTCTCTGGAGGCCATTGCTTCCACCCACCTGACGGTCTATGTATCTTAAGGCCTAGTTACCCCTTCCCACTACTCTTGGGTAATCACATGTTGGTAGGAATTGTCCTTCTCTCCCAGATGTGCATTACTCCCCCCCGCCCCGGGTTTGTCCCTTCCCAATATCTCCTTAAGTTCTTCTTGTTCTCTCCCTTGATCTTTTAATCTTCCCACTGTTGATGGATACTTCCCTCTAGTTCATTACACTTGGCTTTTTCTCTTGCTTGGGAAGGTACCCATTTCTCCTGGTGCTGTCAAATTGTCTTTAACTCTAGCTTGGATTCTGCCCTTCCATCCCCCTACCAATCTCCTCTCCTCCCTAACAGGGATGTATTTCCCAATACAAATTGCTGTACTGCCATGACCCATCTTCGGTAACCACCTTCCACCGACACCTAATTGCCACTAAGGCCCAACTAGCCTGGCTCAGAACACAATCTCTACCCTTGAAATAACTAAACCCTTCATTCCAGCGCAGGACATCTGGACCGTAGTGCAGGCCCTTGTGGTCTCACACATAAATGGGGGAAATGCTCTCCTGACAGTGCTCCCAGCTGATCAACTGGCTACCCTAAAATCATTCCACCACACTGCAGCACGTCTTATTAGAAGAGCAAGGGATTTTGACTGAATAACCCCCATTCTACATGAGCTACATTGGCTTCCACTCCAAGCCAGTATACTGTTCAGGACTGCATGTATCATTTACAAAGCAGTCACGAGTCGCACACCAGCATACCTGGCGCCTACTATGAGCAGTCAAAAATGTGAGGCGGACAACTTTGTAAAGAGTTTTCAACTTTAGCCATTTTATTAAATAAGAAGGTTGGATAAACGCCTCACTATCCCTAGCCTGACTAGGATTTCCCTGCCTAAAATAAACTAACGTCAACACCCTAAGAAAAGGGTATCTGTCTGTAACATTTGTACATTCAATAAAGCAATAATTAAATTCATGGCAGTTCGATGCAACAACCATATATAACATACAATCAAAATCACAATATGATCAATGTCTCTTCTTATAACCTGGGTGAATTCCCCTTCCCCAGATCTGAGCAAGGTCCTGCTTCACAGTTAAAAAGAAATAAGGAAATCCTGGTTTTGCACAAAGTTCCAACACATTTCCTAAGGATTTGTACTTGATAACAAATAGTTCTGTTGTCTCAATTATGTACCAAAATAATTATTAGGTTCCAACTCCTCCTGGAGATAGCACCATTTTCACCTTGGTCTTCTTCAGGTAAACGATAATAAATGTCTTTGTTAGGATGATTTGTCACAAACTTTGACCAAACCAAACAGTATGTTCCAACGCCTCCTGGAGCAAGAATACAGTTTTACCTTTATATGCTTAACAACAACTGTCTTTGTCAGGATTTTTGCCACAAACTTCCCAACAGGTTTGCACAATTCCTCTTTAAATGCTGCAGTTTCAAATGAGTTGTCTTTGTTAGGACCACAGTTCAGCACTCTTATCAACTATTACCTGACTTACTTCTTGCCAGGACCTCTACAGCACCAGCCTTGTGCCATACGGGTATACTCGCCTGCCCATTCAACATTTCACCAACAAGAATAGAAAGTGCTTCAGCTGTAGCTTCCGACATAGAACAACTTCATAAGATTTCTTTAACATCAAACCTTTAACCTGTTTCGGTCAAACAAGGAATCCCATTAGTGCCATTTAGGACTCCTTTGCAACTATGCTTCTCTCCCTCTGGATAACCTTCTACACAAGGGCAGCCTGTTTACCACCTTTCTTTCCCCTCTACACAAATAACCAAATAGTAACTAGAATGTGGTCTCAATTTACTTCTATCTTCTCTCTCGCCGTGCAATGTTTGTTATTTTGCTGAGTTTGTACATAATGGTGGCTTGGGTACTGCTTGTAAGATTTCAGGTTTCTCAGAGCTTCCCCACTTGGTTTCTGGGCCTCTCACGCTGTCATACGTTTGCTTGCACTGTCACTTTGACTCAACAGGTCTAACTTTCATTGGTTTTGTATAGTTTGGTATTCAAAATCATAGTCACTGCTTCATTTACTCATGCGGGAGTGAAACTGACTACCCTGTAAGATACCTTACCATCTTACACACAAACAACCCATAGACGGCCACCACAGGTCTATGCGTTAGCACATCACCACTAACGAGGCCACGACTAAGCTCTCCTCTTTAGCCCTATTGCACTCTCCCGATCAGTGTCTAACCAGACCCAAAGCGCAGTAGTCTGTCAGATCTTGGGCTCTTTCCTATGGAATATTATCTGCCAAACCCATAGAAAGCATATTGGCACTCAAGAACAGAGTAATTCTAACCTGTACCCATCAACACCACAGATTTCACACCTTCCTTTCCCATGGTCCCACTAATGAACCCCAGCACCCTTTTTGTTACAGAGCAAAGCGCAGCAACACCACCAGTAGTGACAGACTGGCGCTATACAAAACCACTTACATTACCATTGGTACAACTTCCCCTCTCTGATTTTGCTCCTTTCTCCTTATCATGTTCCAACTTCCCACTCCCACCATCCATATCTACTGCCAACCAGACACATTTAACTTCTTCTTCTCTGATCTTGACGTCGTACTTGAAACTTTCCCAGATGTCTCTCCTGTCACATTGTGGCCCCTAACCACTCTTACATGACTAAGGCCAAACAGCTTCAACCTGACTCCACTCTCACTCTGATAAATGACAAGTCAACCTACATAACCTTCCAACCTGCACATAAGGCAACTCTCTGGTATCATATTCCTATCTTCCACCTGGGTCGGCTCTCTTATGCTCCCACAAATGATCCCTCCCCCTCTGAGCACTCTCACCTTCACTTCACTCTCTCTAGTCCTTCACCACATTCTCACCTCCTCCCTGATCTATCACCAAACATACATTATGCCCAAATGCATCCTACCCCAATCCAGTCAAGATCTCACTTCAGGCACTCTCTTCCCGACTTTTATCACTCCATTTAACTCACCTTTACCAAATTCAGCTCTGCACTGTCTACCCCTTTCAATGACCACTATCTTAGTCATACTTTTACCCCTCCCTGCCCGCATCCTCAACCATGGGACTGCCCTACCATCTAGCTGCTGATGACAACAATGCATCGCTGCTTACATCTTTGGCACAAATTCCGATCCCCCGCTTGTCTGACTGCCTACAAGGATGCTCAACTGACCACAGTTCTTGACACGGCCAAATGCTCTTATTGCAATAATCTTCTTCCATCTCTTGTTTCATCTTTACGCTTGCATCATCGCAAACTATCTTTCCATGACCCTGCAGGCCATGCTTTCCCTGCCTAAGAGCCATTAGATATTCTACTCTGTCTCCACCGATGACTTTTCATCCTTCTTCTCGACTAAAATGACCAAATTACAGGCCACCTTGTCCACCCTTCTATTTCTACTGCACTCGCCCTCATTCCCCCCTCCTCCCATCTTCCTCAGACTCTCCTCTGTCTCACCTCCCCTCCGACCCCTCCCACTGAACCTCTAGCCATCCTTTTCTATGTCAACCGATCCTGCACTCTGTTTGACACCTTTGCGCCAAAATTTGTTAAGGAGCTTGCACTTATCATCTCTGCTCACCTCGCCACCTGATTCAATCTATTTCTCTCAACTGATATTTTCCCATCCTGCTACAATCAAAACGCCACAGTCTTTCCACTCTGAAAAGAAATCAATTGCTAACCCCAGCACCCTCTGGTTCTACAGGCCTGTCTCTTTCCTTTCTTGCCACTCTAAATTCCTTAAGAGGGTTATTTTCAAGTTCATAGTCCACTATTGCGAGGTCATTTCACTTGCTGACCCCCTTCAATCTGGATTCCAGTCCAAACCCTCCACTGAGACTGCACTAATCCATGACACACATTCTCTTACCACTGTTCATCACTCTCACCCGTCCCCTATTCTTATTCTTCTAGAATGTTCAGCTGGCTTTGATACTGTGGATCATCCCTCCTTACTGCAAATTCTTCTTCTCCTTGGATTCAAGGGAACCATAATCGGATGGTTGTCCTCTTATCGCTCTGACCATTCCTTCTCCATATTATGGGACTCCAGTATCCCCTTCCCAAAAACCCTTCCCGTGCTTGTCCTTCAAGGATGTGGTCTGTCCCACTTCTATTCAACCTTTATGCTTCCTCCCTTTAAAAACCAATTTGCTGCTTTGGCTTTATCTATCAACTCTTCACGGATGGGACTCAGATATTCTTTTCCTTCCCCTCCTTCACCATTGCAATCTCCAAACACATAACCAACTACCTAACTGCCATCCACCACTGGATAGCCCTACACTGTCTCATGCTTAACTCTTCCAAGATAGAGGTTATCCATTTTCCTGACTCAAAAGCCAACTCCATTCTCCCCGTTGCCATCTCTTTCCCCCCTGACCTCATCACCCCCTCACCAATGGCTAGCAAACTTGGGCTTCTCTTTGGCAGCCACCTGAACCTCTACCAGTTAATTATAGCCGCTGCCATTGCAGCCAGATTCAACCTTCTAAAGATTAGAAAAATCTGCCCGCACCTCACTTACTACTCAACTAAAACGCTTGCACTTGTGCTCAACCAACTGGACTACTGCTGGGCCTACTTCTTGGTCTACCCCTGTACTCTTTTGCACCCCTCAACAAAGGGCCTCATTCCGAGTTTGGCGGCAGCCATGGTGTTATTAGTACCATGGCTGCCTCCAAACTCGGGTCCGGGTCCGTGGTGTCGGAATGAGAACTTACCGGGACATTCCGACCTATGCAGACCAAGTAAGTCCGCATTTCGAAAACCATTCCGAATTCCAATTTGAGCCCCCATGGGGCTCAATGGGAATGGGGAAGGAGCTAATAACGGGCCCGCAAATTGCTCCATGGTCCCTTAACGGGTCCCGCTAAAACAGGCTGGTAAAACCAGCCGGTCCTGGTGGGACCCGCTAACGGACCTCGTAGTAGGGCGGTAGGGGGTTAATGGTACTGGCATCCTTACCGGTGCCGTTAACCTCCTACTGCCAGGGGGAGAATGACCCCCAAAGTCTTCAACTTGACAACATGCATCCTTTTCTCAACCGACCGAGATTCTCCCCCACCTCTATTTACCGTCACCACACTGGATGGCTCTCCATCTAAAATCACACTCTTTAAATTCCTGCTACTCGTCTATAATTTCTTCTGTGGTCTTGACCTCACTACCTCACTCAATGCATCTCACTGTACTCTCTTTCTCAAACTCTCTGCTCCTCAACTCTTCACAATCTATCATTTTGCTCGTTTTCTCTACTTACCCAATGCCACTGAAATGCTCTTTCTCCTGTAATCCATCTTTTAAGTGCAAATGTTCAAAAATATGCTCATATTGCACCTTCTAGCAATTGAAGGTGTCCCCTCAAACAAATCCACCCTCCTATCCAAACTGACCAACCCACTTTCCTGCATTCCTCCCTTATCCTACTCAATGTAATTTCTAGATATGTAAATATTGGGCCAAGACTCTCAATGTTAAATATGTTGTAATGTTTTCCAGTCACTTTCCCTGGCGTATGTTCCCTTCTACACCTGGTATACATCACTCAATAATAAAATAATCTTTTATAAAGGCACCATACCCTAACCCTTCCTCTGCTCTCTGTTATTGCTTACTTTGTAAGCCATTCCTAATTGAAATCACACCCTGTTCTTTAATATATACAAATACAAACGAAATGGAAAAAAGTGTAAACGGAGCAGGGGAAAAAAAGCAGCCTTAGATTGTGTGAAGTGGTGGCATGCATTGTTTGTGTGTGTATAATGGTTTGTTTCTATTATGCTATATGCTGTCACCTATGATCTGTGTTGTTAAAAAGGTGAAGCGTGGGTGCTGCACCCAAAATAGTGTATTGAGACAGGCAACAACTTCAGTGACATGCTTTTACATGAGAGAGACATCAAGGCCATTCTAGTGGTCCAACCGGATGGTGTTTTTTATAAGCTGAACCACCTTTTCAAATGCATGTCTGTGGGGGCATCTCCAAGAATGTTCTGGGTTCCATAGTCAGCTGTGAGGCCCTAATATACAAAGCCTTATTCATGGAGTACATTGTCTATGGTCCCTCAAATGCAAAGCATTATCACCAGGACACAAACATATTAAGGATAATAAAGGACAATGACCCTAACCATTACCATGCTGCAGAATATATTGAGGGTTTGGTGGAGCAGCAAAAATGTGGTGGTATTGTTATTACCACCACATTAGCGCTCCACCCATTCCCGAGTTTGGGCAGAAAGTTGGAGATTTAAATCTTCCTACTTTCCACCCGTTTTCATTGCCATTCCTGTGGCGCTAAAAATAAAGCAGCGCTAATAGCGCCGCCCACTGACTTACCACTCCCGCCACAACTCTGATCCATCGCTGATAGCACCGGACTGAGTGGCGGTAACGCAATTTGCATTGGGCAGTATCCCGGAAGATATATCGCTGGATACGGGCTCGTCTAGAGCTAAGGCAGTCTGTGCGAAAATGGCAGAGATCCTACGGTCCCTGTTCTAGATCTCAATATAAAATCTGTGCGGACGCTTATTCTGCGGCCATCTCGGCCGCAAAGAAGTCATATTTGTCTCAGAAAATTGAGCATGCCCTGTGTAAACCCAGAGAACTCTTCTCTGTGGTAACATCTACGGCCAATCTTGTGGCTATAGTGAGTCCATCTCTGGAACTGTGTGACTCTCTGTCTCAGTTCTTTATCACCAAAATTGTATCCATTAGGGCCAGCATCTCAGCTGTGGTGATGACATCTGCCCCTATGAGGGAGCCGCCAGCCATCAACAGTTTGGCTTTACCTGCAGGTTGGTGTTTTCTTCTGATAGTTGTAGAGTCTGAAATTCCTGCTGCCATTCACCAACTTAAGTCAGCCAGGGTTTATCCCTCAGAAATTGAAGGTAACAACCGTAATTCCCCTTCTCAAAAAGCCTTCTTTAGACCCTGCACCTCCTTCAAATTTTCACCCTTTTCACTCTTACCCTTCTTTATTAAACCTTTGGAATCTCTGATCTCACCACTCTTGTCATCCTTTATGGAGTCATCTGATCTCTTTGACCCCGCTCAGTCTGTCTTTAGACCGGGCCGGGGTACAGAAAGTGTTCTGGTGTCGGTAGAGGACGATATGGCTAGTCTGGTCGATGCAGGGGGGGTTGGTGCCCTGATCTTACTCAACCTATCAGCTGCTTATGACACCGTAAACCACCCTACCCTGCTGGTCCGCCTAGCACAGGTCGGAATTTCTGGCCAAGTATTGGCCTATTTTACCTCTTTTCTGGCTGAGAGATCCCTAATACTTTCACTCCTGCCTTTCCTTTCATGTTCCTGCCCCCTTGGTTGGAGGGTTCCTCAAGGCCCCGCCTTATCTCCTATTCTTTTTAACATCTACATTTGGCCATTGGTATGTCTCATCCACTCCTTCGGGATCAGTGCAACTCATATGCCAATGACACGCAGATCCGGATTTGGTTAGATCTTGAGCAGGCTGAGAAGTCATTGTGCCTACACCAGTGCCTGTCTGCTGTGGGAGATTGGATGAACCACAATTGGCTGAAATTAAATGGAGACAAGACAGAGATGTTGTTGGTGGGTTCTCCCCCTGATCCTGCACTCTGAGTGTCCACTTTCTGGCTGTCCTCTCTTGGCCTGCTTCCTGTTCCTGTTGTCACAGTTGAGAATCTTGGAGTGGTTATTTCATCTACACTCTCCATGGATGTGCAGGTGTCTGCTGTATGTAAAGCAGGCCACTTTCATTTGAAAATATTGTGAAAGGTGTTCCCTTGTTTACCCCTGCATGTTAGGCTGCTGGTTGTTGCGGCTCTGGTCTTGAGTCGCCTGGATAACTGCAACATGCTTTACTTGGCTCAGCCTAAGGGCCTTGTTCAGCAGCTTCAGCGCTTGCAAAATCTGGTTGCGCATGTGGTGACGGGATCCCCGTATGTGGCACACATCTCACCAGTTCCGCTCTCCTTGCATTGGTTACCTGTGGACCAGTGCATTAAGTTTAAGGCACTCTGCATGGTCCACAGTGCTCTGCACCATCTAGGAGCGGAATATTTGTGGCTGTCCAGTCATTTGGTCGAAAATAAAAGATTGAATGACCATTTGGTCGAATACCAATTGGTCGGAAAAAAAAGGTCGAAATTTTGTATTTATTTATTTATATATTTTTTTCGTTTTGGTTGGTAAAAAAAAAAAATAATAAAGAAAAAGGAGGGTTGGGGGGGGAACCCCCCTATAAAAAAATAAATAATAATAAAAAAAATTCGACCATTTTTTTCGACCATTTGGCATTCGATCAAATGTCATTCGATCATTTGGTTTTCGACCAAATGACTGGCAACCATATTTGTGAACTAAATTTGCCCATTATCTTCGGAATCGGACTTTACGATCTGCTTCTGGCAGCCTGTTATGCGTGGCGTCTTTTCGCTGTTCGTGCATTGGAGGCCGGGTCTTCTCTGTGGCTGTGGCCCAGATGTGGAACGACTTGCTGCTCCCTTTAAAGAGTCTGTCCAACCATCTAGCGTTCAGAAAGGCCCTGAAAACTTATTTGTTTTAGATGGGGTTGGCTAGCTTGTCCTTCCTCCCTCCTAGTGCCATGATACCTTCGGGTGACCATGCGCTTTACACGTTTTCTTAACATAACATAACAAAACAAGGGATTACCCCAGTGCTGCTTATTTATTCAATTTGTTTATAGGACTACAAAGGGCCAAATTTAAAAGCTGAAGTACTCAGTTGCGAGTACACTAAGCAAATAGCCGGATACGTGGTTTGGTACACTACAGTGTGGATCCATATGTAGAGCAAACAACATTGATTATTCATGTACACATCATTGGCTGAAATGGCCTTTAGCTTGCTATATGGACTATCACTTGTGACCCTTTATCCTCTCTTAATAGAAAAGTAAAATCAATTATATATTACATTTACTGATGTAGAATTTGTTTTGTTCTAAGCCTGTTTTGAACATGCACAAGGTCACACTTTTAATAACTACAAACTGCACAGTAAATATATATAGTTAATTGAACCAATTTGCCATGCTGACACTTTTTTGTTTGTGCCCCCCTCGCCCCGAGTATGTGTGTCCTCAAGTGAGCCACCCAATATTGATTTGTCAAGGTGCCCCCGCACTCAAGTGTTCCCAGTGCATATTTCCTGCTTTCGTTTCTATGAAAGGTATGGGAAATGTACAATAAAAAGCATGCCCCCTCCCATGCCATCCGTGAACTTGTAACATCACCCGATGATCACTCACCCATGTTTAAACAGCTTAACCAGCAGGCTCGCTTGTTGCTTTAGTCGGAATGATCCCCCTCTAACAGCCATAGAGGAGCATCTTGCAGTGCAGACATTCCGAATTAAAGATGCACTCCTTAAAATAGTTGCTTTCCTCTGAATTACCCCCTTCTGGCAGGGCCACGCAGGAGCATCTTGCAGTGCAGGCATTGCGAATTAAAGATGCACTCCTTTAAATAGTTCTTTCTTCTGAATTACCCCCTTTTCACAAGCCCATGGACGAGCGTCTTGCAGTGCAGGCATTGTGAATTAACGATTCACTTCTTTTACTAGTTGCTTTCCTCTGAACTAACCCTTTCTGACAGGACCATTGATGAGCATTTTATGGTGCAGGCATTCTGAATTAAAGATGCACTTCTTTAAAAATGTGCTCTCATCTGAATGACCCCCTTCTGGCAGGACCACGCAGGAGCATCTTGCAGTGCAGGGATTGCGAATTAAAGGTGCTCTCCTTTAAATAGTTATTTTTTCTGAATTACCCCCTTTTGACAAGTCCTTGGATGAGTGTCTTGCAGTGCAGTCATTCAGAATTAAAAATGCACTTCTTTTACAGGTTGCTTTCCTCTGAACTAACCCTTCAGGGCCATGGATGAGCATCTTATGGTGCAGTCATTCTGAATAAACGATGCACTCCTTTATAAATGGGCTCTCCTCCGAATTAGCCCCTTCTGACAGGATGACTAAGAGCATCTTGCAGTGCAGGGATTCTGAATTAAAGATTCAATCCTTTCAATAGTATAGTTGCTTTCCTCTGAATTACTCTTTTCTGGCAGGACCATGCAAGAACATTTTACAGTAGAGGCATTCTGAACTAAAGATGCTCACTTTTAAATAGTTGCTTTCCTCTCAATGACCACCTTCTGACCGAGTCATGGAAGTGCTACTTACAGTGAGTCATTCTGAATTAAAGATTTCCAGTTTGTTAGTGGAGAAATGTATTTTTAAGATTACACTTTAGCCTTTCCCCTGAAAATGAAATTCTTGGTGCTTGGAGGAAATTAAAGAGGCAGAAAAGAACCTGCACATTCTGCAATGTAGAAATGCTCAAACATTTGGTGGTAGAATTTGACTTTCTTCTTCTATCAGTGTCACTTTTGGTCAATTTATTTGTATGAGGCTTTTTTATACCCAGCGGTATTTTTGTGTTGAATTTTGGCAAGTCTCCATATTGCCTTAACTTTAGTAGTCATCAGATATCTACTACAGATTCCTGCTCAGATTAAGTAAAGATTTACTCTATTACTTGCTAGGTTTTTTACTAAATATATATAATTGAATATTTTAATATTATTTTTAGATGCTAATTATATACATGTATTGTGTGCTGTTATTTATTGCATTTAATGCGTTTTAAGCTGATTGTATATGTATTGTGAAAGGTGTGTATGAGAAGCCAAAGCACAAATTCATTCATTTAAACAACAAAAGAAAATAAAGATGTACTCCTCTGAATGACACCCTTCAGACCGAGCTATGGAAGAGCTAAGAGCTTTTTACAATAAAGTGTTCTAAATTAAAAATGCACTCCATTGAGTACACATATATTCATAGACCTTATACCGAGACCCCTTGGATAGTCTCCTCTTCATTGCTACCAGCAGGCCCTTCCTTACCTATCGCTGCTGTCGGCTCTCTCCATAGCTAGCAGCAAGCTACTCCCGTCCCATTCAGATAACAGTGCAAATCTCTGCAGAGCATTCAAAGCAAAGGCAAGCCTCTGAGGAAGTAGAGAAGGTAAAATAGCGACGAGGAATAAGGATTGAGGAAAGCAGGAAAGATGAGGACGAGGCAGAGGAGATGAAAGACCCCAGAAAGGAGAAAAGAGATTGTTCTCCAATAACTCCACCTATTTCGCAAATGAAGTTTGAACAAGAAAAATGTGAAAACATTACTAGACACATGCATCTGTATATGTACTTTGAGTGACTGTGAATATTTTAAAAATCTAAGGATGTTGTGTAGAGATAGGGATGCACTATTAACACAACAAACGTAACAGGAAGTACAGGCTCTGAGAATTTAACCCACATGAGGAGCTCTGACAGCGTAGGCCTTTTTATTGTACCAGGCTCTGCTGGCAATTTGGTATAATTCTTAACACCATAAAGAATACCGTTCTGTCACATTAGGCTTACTCTAAGATGACTGGGTCTGCTGTCTGCTGTTTTAGAAGTAGTTATTGGCATTAAGGTAATAGGATTTGCCATTCACAACACCAGGCCCCTTTCTGAATATTCTGTCATTTACTAAAATCAAACTGCAGTCCTGCTTCCCTTCAGAGAAAACCATGATGCCAGAACGGTGGTGGAAGGGCAGGACATGCACTAGCTATTGTTGTAAGAATTATACCCTGACAGTTCTTTCGTGAAGCTGTTCCCAAGACATTGAGCCTCCCATAAAGTAATAGTTTCTGTCCTTGGTGCAAAGCAGACACACACAAGAATTACTGAAGGGCATTCTTCCAGTATGAATAAAGACCTTGGGCCTCATTACAAGGTTGGAGGTAGCCTTGCCGGTAAAACCGGCAAGGCTTCCTCCAAACTTGCAAGAAAGACCGGCACACGCGAATGGGAAATTACCGAGGTACTCCGGCCCTGCCAGACCCGATAATTGCCCTTTCACGGGTGCGGGAATCGGGTGATCCTCATTCCCATTTGAGACACATAGGGAATGGGGATGCCTGTAGCACCGGCACCGTTCATAATGGTGCCTGTGCTACAGGCATGCTGTGCTCACGGGTGCTTTTCTTTCCGCCAGGTCAGACCTGGTGGAATGAAAGACACCCGCGAGCACAACTGTGAGTTTGCCGGTCCAGATACAACGGTACCGGAAAACGTACTGGTACCATTGTATCCGGACTGGTAAGCTCGTAATGAGGCCCCTTGTGTAGAAATGATCCCAGAACGCCAGTCCAGGCTGTAGTTCTACTTCCCCCGGTCGAGTCTAGGGCTGCTGGGTACATTGTAGGGTGGCGTCCGAACACATAAACATATGAGAATTAATTCCTCAAGAACAGTGCCTTAGCTAAACTTCCCATGAGGCCACCTGCTTCCCAAGAGACAGGAGGCCTTGCCCAGAAGACTGTGTGCCGAAAGACAGCAACATGTTACACTAGGATAGTTGCAAAAGTATGTAACAGCTAGAGGGGCTGCAAGGCCTGAGAACAAAGGGGTTGCCAAGATGACCGGTCCCATGGGAGAGAAGCTCACTGTTTCAAGTTTGTTGCTACAGGTGTTTAGTTTCACCTTTTCTGCTGATTGTGCAATTAGGGCGTCTGCAGGGGGATGCGCTCACTACGCCACTGGGATTGCATTAGCCAATGAATTGTAGTAACATACATCTTGTTTAGGTACTCATATAGGTGATAGTGATTGAGGACGAAAGAATTATAATGCACCTTATATTGTGTATTGTATGTTACTTTCGTGGTTTTTGTCTTTAAATACTGTAATCTCATGTAGGCATGTTGAAAGTCTGTCAGTCTTCTTGTTTTACGTGACTGAGCTCCCGGCCGTCTTTACTTTTGCCTTAATTTGAATTAAAACTGTGTTTTCTTGCAACTCACACATTTCCTCATTGTTTCCTGTAAATCACTAAGGGTCTGCAGATGCCAACACATTTGTTGAATCTGAATCATAAATGGGTTTCTCTAATAAAAGAAGTCCCGGGCATGGGCCACTCAGGGCTTGCGAGCAAAGTGAGAGTTGATTTGCTTGCCTCGCTTGTGATTGTAGTGTTTCTCACAGGCCCTTGTGTAGAATTTCAGTGTCAAATTCAGAAGGAATCCGCATTTACCTGCTGTATTTCTAATTTGAAAACATTAAAAGTTATATCTAGAGCAGGAGATAAAATCCTTTGGCATGCAGGAGAGAATATGTCTCAGGGATAAGAGCAGTGGCGTTCTTAAAGATAACCACATTTGAATAGCTCTGCTTGTTAAGCCGGAGTTTGCTCCAGTATTATTTTGCATCCCGGCAGCAGAGTCTGTTTTCAAAGGTCAGAAAAGTTATACAAAACTTAGAAGGGCTTACACGATAGATACCAGTGAGAAGTACACTTATAAACACGGGCTAGAGGAACAGAAAACAGAAAACGTTGTTTCCATAACAGGAGAAGGGGAGAAAATTAAATTGCAGTCACTGCCTGTCGCCACTTCTCTTGTACACACCGGTGAGGCTGCTCATTTGGCGCCTGGACAGGCGCACTTGCAATATTTGTTGCCATCAGCAAGAGTGCTTCACAGAGCTCAAGTACTAGTGACTCATCTTGCAGGCTGAGGCAAACGGTTAGCTTTCAGATTAAATACAAGGGATAAAAAACCCTGAAGGCAATCCCTGCCAGCCTGCCCTGGAAGCACCGCCTCTGGAAGCACCATCCCAACCAGCCTATGGGGAAAATGCCCCCCTGTCCCTTGGCCCGGTCGGTCCCTGCTCAGAGGTGTGCTGGAGGAGCACTGAGAGTGTAGGCAACAACCCTAATTTCCCTAAGCGACCTCGACATTGCTAAGCTATGCTCCAAGTTCTCTTGAGTGCAGGTCCCCCATCCTTTCCATCTCTTTATTTCTTCTGCTACTTCCCTTACTATTCTTTCCAGCCTCAGATCTTTCTTTCTCTCCCTTTCACCTTCCGTGTCATCCCTCTGCCACTCTAGTTCTTCACTTTCTTCGCCCCTTTAAGACCCAGGCTTGGTGCCTCCCACAGATTCTGTCCATCATCCTCCTGATATTCTTCCCACATGTGATCTTGAACCTTACTTTTTTCCTGCTCCTGAAGTTCTTTGTCCTTTCTCTGGAGGCCATTGCTTCCACCCACCTGACAGTCTATGTATCTTAAGGACCAGTTACCTCTTCCCACTACTCTTGGTTAATCACCTGTTTGTAGGAATTGTCCTTCTCTCCCAGATGTGCATTACTCCCCCCGCCCCGGTTTGTCACTTCCCAATATCTCCTTATGTTCTTCTTGTTCTCTCTCTTGATCTTTTAATCTTCCCACTGTTGATGGATACTTCCCTCTAGTTCATTACTCTTGGCTTTTTCTCTTGCTTGGGAAGGTACCCATTGCTCCTGGTGCTGTCAAATTGTCTTTAACTCTAGCTTGGATTCTGCCCTTCCATCCCCTACCAATCCCCTCTCCTCCCTATCAGGGATGTATTTCCCAGTACCTCTTGCTGTGCTGCCATGACCCATCTTTGGTAACCACTTTCCACCGCCACCTGACACCCTCTAAGCACCATAATCACCTGTCTTTCCAGAAATACATCGCCACGAATTCCCAAATAGCCTGGCTCAGAACACAGTCTCTACCCTTGGAATAACTAAACCCTTCATTCCAGCGCAGGACTTCTGGACCGTAGTGCAGGCCCTTGTGGTCTCACACATAAATGGGGGAAATGGTCTCCTGACAGTGCTCCCAGCTGATCAACTGGCTACCCTAAAATCATTCCACCACACTGCAGCACGTCTTATTAGAAGAGCAAGGGATTTTGACAGAATAATGCCCATTCTACATGAGCTACATTGGCTTCCACTCCAAGCCAGTATACTGTTCAGGACTGCATGTATCATTTCCAAAGCAGTCACGAGTCGCACACCAGCATACCTGGCACCTACTATGAGCGGTCAAAAATGTGAGGCGGACAACTTTGTAAAGAGTTTTCAACTTTAGCCATTTTATTAAATAACAAGGTTGGATAAACGCCTCACTATCCCTACCCTGACTAGGATTTCCCTACCTAAAATAAACTAAAAGTAACACCCTAAGAAAAGGGTATCTGTCTCTAACATTTGTACATTCAATAAAGCAATAATTAAATCCATGGCAGTTCGATGCAACAACTGAATATAACCAGGGCTTTAAGAGGGCCGGGGCCTGCCGGGGCTGGGCCCCGGCAGGCTCCGAAATTTCATTTTGAGGCGGGGCCCTGCCGGGGCCCATTAATCTCCCCTGGCAGCCCCGGCCACAACACAAAAAAGGCATTTTTTTCTACAGCTTGAAGCTCTCGCTCGTGTGCGGGAGCTTCAGGCTTCAGAAAAAATGCCTTTCAGCCATAATGGTGGCGCCGCACCTGCGAGGCATCCCTTTTAATCAAGTGATGCACGTGGGCCGGCGCCACCATTATGGAGAAAATGTGAGGCCGCTGGAAGCGGAGGCCTGCTTTCTAAATACTGAAGCTCCCGCGGATTTGCGTTTCAGTCTTTAGGAAAAAGGCCTCTGCTTCCAGTGGCCTCATCCTTTCAGCCTTAATGGTGATGCTGCCCCTCCCCAGCTGGCGAGGGGCAGCACCACCATTAAGGCTGAGTAGGCGAGGCGCTGTCCCCTGCCAGGCAAGCCTGTACAAAATAAATGCAGAGATCAGCACCCTCTACCCAATACGGGAGAGGGTACTAATCTCTACAAAAGGCTGCCTGGCAGGGGTGCCAGTAGCCCATTGAGCTGGGGCTCGTCAAGGGGGCGTGGCCTAACGGGCCATCAAGACCCCCGTTGTTAGGCCACGCCCCCTCGATGAGCCCCGGCTCGATTTGTAGTGCCACTTAAGGCACTGTATATAACATACAATCAAATTCACAATATGATCAATGTCTCTTCTTATAACCTGGGCGAATTCCACTTCCCCATATCTGAGCAAGGTCCTGCTTCACAGTTAAAAAGAAATAAGGAAATCCTGGTTTTGCACAAAGTTCCAACATATTTCCTAAGGATTTGAACTTGATAACAAATAGTTCTGCTGTCTCAATAATGTATCAAAATAATTATTAGGTTCCAACTCCTCCTGGAGATAGAACCATTTTCACCTTGGTCTTCTTCAGGTAAACGACAATAAATGTCTTTGTTAGGATGATTTGTCACAAACTTTCACCAAACAAAATAGTATGTTCCAACGCCTCCTGGAGCAAGAATAAAGTTTTACCTTTATATGCTCAACAACAACTGTCTTTGTCAGGATGTTTTGCCACAAACTTTCATTTCTGCAGAATTGTAACTCCTTCCCAACAGGTTTGCACAATTCCTCTTTAAATGCTGCAGTTTCACATGAGTTGTCTTTGTTAGGACCACAGTTCAGCACTCTTATCAACTATTACCTGACTTACTTCCTTGCCAGGACCTCTACAGCACCAGCCTCTTGCCATACGGGTATACTCGCCTGCCCATTCAATATTTCACCAACAAGAATAGAAAGTGCTTCAGCTGTAACTTCCGACATAGAACAACAACTTCATAAGGTTTCTTTCACATCAAACTTTTAACCTGTTTCGGTCAAACAAGGAATCCCATTAGTGCCATTTAGGACTCCTTTGCAACTGTGCTTCTCTCCCTCTGGATAGCCTTCTCCACAAGGGCAGCCTGTTTGCCACCTTTCTTTCCCCTCTACACAAGTAACCAAATAGCAACTAGAATGTGGTCTCAATTTACTTCTATTTTCTCTCTCGCCGTGCAATGTTTGTTATATTGCCGAGTTCATATACAATGGTGGCTTGGGTACTGCTTGTAAGCTTTCAGGTTTCTCAAAGCTTCCCCACTTGGTTTCTGGGCCTCCCACACTCTCACACGTTTGCTTGGACTGCCACTTTGACTCACAGGTCTAACTTTCGTTGGTTTTGTATAGTTTGGTATTGAAAATCATAGTCACTGCTTCTTTTACTCATGCAGGAGTGAAACTGCCTCCCGTGAACACGCAGACAGAGTTGGAGCGCGCCGAGTCACTTGCGAGCTGTGCACTCACTGGGTTTGTTGCTCGCTCACGCCTAATACGGTGTTCACAGGTATTCTGTGCTTGTAGCTCCTCGTGATTAGGGGGACAGCCTCCTCTGGTCCACCTCCGCTCACGCCACTGGGAAATGGAGCTTCCTTTGCTCTGGAGAGGGTCAGGTTCAACCCAGCCACCTTGAAACTCTAAAGAGGGCACACTTCCTTTGCTACTGCTGCTTTGCGGTGCGCAACCTCTGCACAACACATTTTCTCTGGGAAAGCATCTTTTCCTTAAGCTTCTTGCTGTGCCACCTCTGCAACAGGGAATATTTGAGGCAAAGACCCTCTCACAAATCGCCATCGATTCAGGCATTAGAGTGGTGCCGGCGTCTTCTCTCACCTCCAGCTTCAATTTATGCTGCATATACGGCCCACGCTGCTTCCTCCACTTCTGCTGTTCCTTTCTGATTGCCTGCACCCAAGGGGGCTTTTTAAGCCTCTCAATCTTCCTCAGGTGTAGGCCATCTACACTAATTAGTTGACCAATCTCACAGCAGTGTTCCTCTGCATCCCTCCTCCTCGTCCCAGTACTAAGGGAATTATGGGGACTTGAAGTCCCTACCAAAAAAAATAGTTTTTCTCACTCTTTCTGCTTTGTAAAAGCCATTAAAAGACTAGAAGACTAGGGTTTCAGGGGACATTAAACAGTGGAATTTCCCCTTCCTTCTGACCTATTCCCCCAGGTGATCCTCTCGCAGAATACCACCCCCAGGGTCAGGATCAGGAAGCATCTGCCTTCCCCTGGCCACATGAGGAAGGTTGCAGGCTAAGGTTTTGGGGGAATCACTACTGATTCATCACACTAAGCGCTACATATCTGGTGGCACAGCCCCCCCCCCACAGCAAATTGACCAACCTGGCTTGAATCACAACTCTTCTGCAGAGAGAGGACCGCAAACAATTCTTCTCTTGTCATGCACCCATCCTCTGGAATGTAATGCCAGTGTTGGCTCGGAATGCCCCCAAAATTCTCTAATTTTGCAAATCTCTCAAAACATGGCTCTTGCAACAACACCTGACCAAGGACTAATTCCAATGGATGCATATAGCGAGGCACAGACTTCACAGTAATGCGCTACTGTTAAAAGATGGCAGCCCAAATGCCAGCTACCCACAATCTGTGCAGTGCTTTGCTGCTCTCGAGCTAGGTCTGTGTTTTAAACAATACAAATGAAAAATAAAATAATACTAATAGATGCCCACAGGACCCGGTACATGACTTCATCATAGGTGTCATGGGACCAATTACTACGGTATGACTGGGACATTGGTACAACTGCATTTGTGGAGTCTGGATGAACTATTAGGAATCTGGACTTTTAGCATTTATAAAGCATATATTGCTGTTAGAAGCCTCACATTCTTGCCTAGTTTTTACCTACACTTCAAAAAGGATTTGTTTCCATAATTGTCTTTTCGTTGTACAGGACTGACAGTATTTGAACTTGAGAAAGAAAGCATTTTACATTTTAGCAACTTGTACAGAGACAGCTTGTCCACCCTTCAATTTGAGTATATATTTCAGGCATACAGAAAGCATTGTTTAGAGGTTTATAGCACTTAGCTGCCTTTACAGCTGATCATGGCGCTGAGATAGTCTGGTGCAAGTGGAGGCAATGCATTTGAAATAAATCCCACTAGGCAGAGGTAGCCAATGCAGTGATGCTGCAGTGTGTGATACATTGTCAGAATGTCTATTGCCTGAATATCATTCAAAGTTTGGAATTTTGTGTTCGATGGAGATTCAGTAGGAGTTTCCCTGGCAAGCCTGAGTAAAGGGAATTGCAGTATTTCAATCAAGATATCTGCCATCACTTCTACCAATGCTCTGTATTATTAAGTAGTGTGTATGTTTCCTTATTATACAGCCCTGATCATTGGCAGTTCTTACATTCCTGGAATCTCTGCATTTAGTCGTATGATCCGTTTTTTCGCCTTACCCTATGGACAGGTGATTATACTATGTTGGTCAACACCCCACACAACCAAACAGCCAAACAGTGTCATGCCTGTCTTGATGGCGTGAATATGCAGGGGGGTTGGAACATCTTTTCTCCGATGACCTTCAGGATCTCAATTAAAAGCCCAAATTATATTTTAGCAAATCTTGTGTATCATCAACCTATGATTGAATAGTCATCTTTGTTAGAATAATGTGTACCTTAAAGCATGGTATACAGTACATATGAATGAGATCAGCAGTTTTGCTTGAACTCCCCAAGCAATGGACATGATTTCCAGGTTCCTAACACGAATTGCAGTAATGTGAGAAACAGTCCATTTGGGGACAGAACTACACACTGAAGTTATGCCGCAAAGCCCAATCCAGTTATTTGGCTCCGTAATGGCCCAATGCTTCAATAAGAAATGCCAAAGAGGATCAAGTTTCATTCCTCACAACCAACCCATAGGACACCATACGCAGGAGACTCTGCACGTTGCAAGACCACCTGGCCATTATGAAATCACTTAAAGCCTCGCTGTTCTCTTGACCACAACAGACAAACTACCCTGGATACATGCCTTCCAAAGACTGGACCTTATGGGGTTGTTACAATGTGCACTAACAATCATGGAATCGGCACTACAAGAACCACCCAAGTGCAATGTCTCAAACAGGAGAGCTGTGAAGAAGTTCCCAGCCTAACTTTGGGGATTGTCGGGCTTCTGGTCGAATTGCCCTGAGAAAGTACATGGGGGATCCCAAGACAAACCCCACTGAATCTCTGGTCAAAGGCAGAGGCCAGACACAGTGAACATCTTATCCTATAAACCAAAGTTCTGTTGGAAACCCCTCAGAAGAGCTGATGCAAGCAACTCCAGACCTTAGCTAATCGGTGCAAAAAAAGATCCATGTCCCTTTAGGGGAAAGTATTTTCATACACACGTAGACACTCTTGTTCAGAGTACCCCCAGGTGGAAGAAAGACCATGGTATGTAGGCCCAGAAACTCAGCATGGCCGAGACGCTGCTAGAGAGAGAGGATAACTGGAGAAGGAGTTTGCTGGAGAAGGAGCTGTGGAGAGGACCCCCAGAGAAAGAAGGAGAATCCAGAGGCCAGTCAAAGTGAAGACTGGAGGACAATGGGGAGTCGATTTAGAAGAGAGAGTGCATGGGTCGCCAGGGTTTTTTGAGGAGGGGGTGCAGGAGTCACCCAAGGTTTTGGAGATTGACTTGCAAGGGTGATCCAGCTATTTAGAGTTCGGGTTCCAATGGTCCCAAAGAAATGCAGAGGTTGAGGTCGCACTGAGGTGTAGAAGTTGGGGTGAGGGGTCACTCAGAGATATGGCAAGTAGGCTGCAAGGGTCACCCATATATTTAGATGTTGTGATGGAGGGATCACCCTGAGATTTGGAACTTTGTATGCAAAGAAAATTTTACATAAAGGGATGGGTAAGGTAAAGATTGCTGTACCCAAAGGGGTGAAGAAGGTATGAGGGAGAAGGATCTAGGGAGTGGATACAGTAGTGCCTAAAGGGCTGAAGAAGGTAACGCATGCTGTACACAAAGAAGGTGGGGGACAGAGAGACAGGGATAGCACAGATAGACCCAAAGGGGTCAAGATAGTAACAGAGGGGGAATCATGGAGAGAAAAAAAAGCATAGTGCCAAAAGGGATGAAGAAGGAGCTAGCGCAAAATATCTGGAAAGTATAGACAGTTTGAATTTGTATTTATTTGAAGAACAGGGAAGACAATTTCTATCAATAATGTGTATTTATTTGAAGCAAATCATTGTCAATTTCGTCTTACAGTAACCCATTTGAAGATGGCACAGGCATTCCCTGGAAGAGTGCCTGTACAATGGCAAAACAAATAGACAATGGAACGTACACACTGTTGTGACCAAAGGGGTGAAGAAGGTGGTGAAAAGTAGAAACTTGTAGAGAAGGCAAGTTGTGCCCAAAGAGGTGTAGGGCGGGCATGACCCAGAAGGGGAAAAGGACAAGGTGAGGAAAGATAGGAGATTTGAAGGGGAATCCCATGAATGGGAGAAAGAGATGCAGAAGGAGTTGGAGAGTGAACCTCAAGTTGAGGGAGAGTGGAAGATATTGTGAGAACAAAAGGACAAGAGACCAGCTAGCCATCCCAGGAGGGATCCAGTGCACCGACTTGGCCAAGAAAACCCCAGAAGTTTAGAGGAGGTACAAGACACTCCTGCTTCGCTGACGGTGAGGGAGGTCACAAGAGAAGTTAAGAAGGTGGAGAGAGGCTAAGCCCCCAAATGCCAGAATGATGAAAGGAGAATAGGGCCACAAGACCAGAGAAGGCTACCCGATGACTCTAGGAAAGCCAACATTTTGTCGCTCTGAGTATTTACCTAGACTTTGTTGGTGTGGTTAGCTATGTATGGGGTACAGAGCCAGAAAGTCTGCAACTAATAGTTGCCACAGGAACCTGGACTATTTGAATTATTAGGAAATGCATAGACAATTCTGTGCCTCCAAGAAAGGGAGTCAGGGGAATTGGAACCAGTTTTTATTCTTGCATGGAGTGGAAGGCTTCCCCTCTTTATTAGTCTGTCTAATCACAGGGAGGATACCCATACGTGTATGTTCCACTCTGCCTTTGGTTATTCTGATACATTCATGTACACATATACTTTACTAAAAAACACAAAAGAAGACTACTTTGTGGCTTGGTCTCATTTCTGATCATTGTCTTCTTTGTGATAGTACACCGTTGAAATACATTAAACCCAAAACTATTACCTTAAAACAAACTGATGCCAAAAAAAAGTGAACTGTGCTGTTTCTTGTAAGTTTGAGACAGATGGCTAACATATAGAGCGTATAAAAGACCAATAGAGACTCTTTCAAGTTTAGGGGAGAGTGGTGCCAGAAAAATGCAACATTTGAGTTACGATTTCTGCCTCTCACCACCAGACAAGGATGCACCTGTGGGATGCAGGTAATCACCTGTGCACCTGAGACATATTGAGGACATTTCACCAAAAGACTATGTTTAAATAACTTTAAGTATAATCTACATTAATGGAGAATTGTGTCTGCTGACATGGAAATGCCCATCCAAAAACACTAAAGCCAAAATTGGGAAGATTTGAATAAGCAAGGGAATACACCCAGCGTACAATTTGGAAATATTTATGTCAAACAATGCCCGAGCCAATGTCTTCACCTGTGATTTTCTAAACTAGCTTGTTATTTCCTTTGAAATGGAGCACAATTAATTGATAGTGGATTTGTCGGGAGCCGATGACTATGTCATGCATAGCTTCTGCCCCTCCCGCAATCAATACCGCAAAGGGGAGAGATGTTATCCACTGAGACAACCATACCACCTTTATCCTCTGCAGGTACAGCAGGACGTGGAGCTAATTTGAGCTGAAGATGACAAAAGCATTCTATCTAACGTTGTAGCAGTAACAGCTCATGCATTAGACACAAAGCAAACATGTACTCCACATGAAGAACACGTGCAATAGGTAATATATGCACTTAGACATGAAGAATATTAACATAGTATCCACAAACATGAAGAACACTAACATGACAAATGTATAAGGTGAATGCAACATGAATGGCACGTGAATATAGCTCTGTAACAGAGAAACAGACTGTTATTGGTCAGCCATATTCTTAAAAATGGAAGCCACAACAGGGTTTTGAATGAGCAAAGGCTGCATGTCCTCAGGAAAACTCAAAAAGCTGAATCTACAGAAATACATATCCGTGTAGAGCTCAGACAGTAGCTGGCAACTAATGCAAATGTTAGAGTGAAATAAGGGAGGAGTAGAAAGACAGAACTAAGGCACTAGATAGCAATTCCCAAGACGCAAGCAGTACACTCCCAGATTAATTACATTTTTATAAGAGTACCACTAGTCTTTATTACCCAGGTGCAGTGATACAGTAAGCCAAAAGACTTCATGAAGAATAACTCAAGAGTGTCCCTGGTGGCAACAGAAAACACAACAAACATGTTAATATTAGCTAAAACCTCAATACATTTGAGGTAATTCAATTTCATACACAGTCTTTAAGAGCGTGACCCATAATTGGAGAACACTGACTATTCATTAGAAGCCAAGATAGATAAGACATCTGCACTGCTCCCTAACTGCACACATAGACATGAGGTGCCACACAAGGCCAAATACAAAGGGTGTTGCCCAGTCTCATTGCCTGAGAATGAGGGATGGTAACTTTTAATTGAAGAAAGAACAGTCCATGGGTATCTCTCCCCCTACTCTACATCTGGCTCATATCTTTATGACCTGTCAAGTGTCCAAAGGTTGGTTAAAAGAGAACCAAACTATCAAAATCCCTAGTGTTGTGACGTCCGTTCAGTAGGATGACAACCAACCACCTGCTGTAGAGATGATATGTTTTTCACCTTTATCAATATGGGGGTGGTTCCAGATGGAGACATCAGATACTTGTAACCCAATGAAATGTTTAACGCCTATGGAATCTATATGTAGCCAAACCCACTAACCTATCCCCGATCCCTGTAAATTATGTAAAGTGATATTATGTTATGACACATTTGTAGTACCTAAACTAATATTCTTTATTATCATGTTGAGAGTAACAGAATTTGAAAGATTGTATGCTGTCCCGGCTTTGTTTTTATGATAATAAAGCTGGATTTTGTTGTGCACTTTGTTTACTCCATCATTGTGTGTGGTTTGGACTGACTCTAATTCTTCTGGGTATATTTGGGATTTTGAGGCCACTTTAAGAGATTGTATCCTGCAATGTGTTTCTTTTAAATCATCTGTAAAAATTATACAATTATGAATGAAGAAAAGAAAGTAAGACATTTTCCACTGATTTGGATAACACTGTATTCAATTCAGTGAACAATGTTGTGATGATCCTTCAGTTGGTGCCACTCCTCTGCAGGAGGGAGCCCCTTTCCATGAGGCCAGGGAGGTGAAGCAGCTAACATTTAGTCCCCCTGGGGGTGGTATAATCCCAGAGTATCTCATGGGGAGCGACTCCCCCGTAGGGATAAGGACAACCATCTTGTGTACAGTCCTTATGAGACCATCACACCGCCACATACTCTAGCCTCCCCACCTCTTCTAACCTCTTTGTAGAAGACAGTAGACAAATGTACTTTTATAAAGCAGAGTACCTCAGGGTTCTTGAAAATACTGAGATGAAGAAGAACAACAGGAACCTAGGTAATCCAAGTGCGAGTTGGCCCTGCAGAGGAAAAAAGATGAAACTTGTGAAAGAGACGAAGGACTTAAACAATGGACCCAGACACTGCTGGCAACATTGTATATAAATCGACAATGGAGCTGATTCTGAGCGCGAGATAAAAGTCGTGTGAAAATACAACATTCTCCCCTCCAGTTTCCAGCACCACCATTCTGAAGTGTGTAGAAGTATTGGGCGGTAGATGTCATACTTTCCAGCAGCAAAATCTGCAAAAATCACACGTTGTGGGGGAAACGTGTGCTCTGGTGGCATTGTGAGCATTTCTTTAAAGACTGGCATTTTTCTAATTTAAGAAAGTTATCTTAAAATGTCATTAAACTAGAAAAGTGGTGCTTCAGTCTAAGAAATGCTATATTTAAAAAGTGGAAAAGTGTGCAGTAGAGTTTAACGGCACCTCAGAGGTGTTGCATTTTAAACTTATTTTATTGATGTGCTAAACCAGTGCTGCTAGGAGGTAAATCCCCTCCATGTGGCTGCCCTGCATTCCTGGTGGTTGCTACGGCTGTTGTCAAGCCGTAAATCAGGTTCTTGCAAAAGCAAATGCTTTCATATCCCTGCACCACATTATTTTCCTGTCAGAATATGGTGCAGTTAAGAAATGTATTGTTCCAGCTTGGAACAATACATTTATTTTTTTTATTATTTTTCTTTATTTACTTGTGTATAATCACAGTGAGTGATTTTTACAAGGATGCGTCTTTTGAAGTGAGGACAGCTTAAAATTTATAGAGCCTGAGTCAAGGCGTGTCGAGTGCAATAGCTATCTCAAAGTTTGTCTATGGCGCTGTCGGGGGGGAAATTCTGCCGGGGTCGGCCGGGCCGTCCGCAGACCTCCGGGCAGGGAGGCCCCAACTCCTCCCGTATATCCCAGATGAGATAGAGTATGTGAATATGTCTGTTGCTGTTGTTGTGTTATTTGTTGTTGTTGTTCATTTCCCTGTTGCAACGTCTGTTGTTGCTGTAGGCCCTGCTGTTCTTGTGAGGGCCTTGGTTGTCCCTGTTCACTCCATGATGGTGTTCCTGGTCTAACTCTACACGTGCGTGACATGTGCCCTAATAGTCCACAACTCCAACACACCGGTGGTTCCCTACTCTGCCATGGAAAGCTCCCTGTGTTGTCCTGGTATACTGGTTGCCCTTTGGGGTAGGAATTTCTAAGTCCTCCCACCTGCTGTTGGGTGTTATATCCGTATTCTCTCCCTCTCATAAATCCTCCTCTCCCCCTGTTATAATTATAATACCCAGCTCCTTGCATTGGGTGTCCTCCTCCCATGTTGGTTGTGTATGGTTGCAGTGGCGGCGCCTGTTGTGTTACAGTCTGTAAAGGTGGTATTTGGGCGGAATCTTGTGCAGCCACTACTTGTGTGGGGCTTTGGGTCATTGTTGTGGGCGTAGTTATTAGTGCCCCTTCCATTGTGTGTTTAGTAAGTTTTTTCTGTACTAGTTTAGCCTCTTCCGTTTTCCTGTCCTCTTCCTTTTGTTTCATTTTTTCTTGCCATGTCCTGCAATGATGCACTATAGTCAGTTGTATTTCTGGCCATGGTTTTGCTTCCATTCCCACTACTTTCTTTAGTTGTTTCTGAACTCCTTCTGGGAGCCCTTGTACTAGTATATGATAGAATATTGCTGGTGTTTTATCCCATTGCTCTCTAGTTTCCATGCGCCACTTCTCTTGGATCTCCTGGATATAATCAACAGGATCTTCATTCTCACGCATCTTGCGGGAGGTAATTGCTCCTATGTCTGATGTGTCTGGGTACTGTACCCTCAGTGCCTGCCATAGTGCATGTCTGCAGTTTGCGAATGGTGCCCCATCATGCGATGTGTTTGTTATTGTTACCCCATGGAATCCCGCTCTCTTCCAAATGTCATCCGCTCTATCCCCTAATATTGATATTAAAAGGCCCTTTACATCTCCTACTGCCAGTTTCTGTCCTGCGGTGTGTTTTTCCATTTCATATATCCACTTACCCGCACCTCCACTTAATGATGGGAGCCTGCATTTTATATTTTCTTTATCTGTAGCTTCCAAGGGACATACTGTGGTCTAACCCCTCCTCTCTCCAAAAGTGGCATTAAGTTGTGTCTCGTTTCACCCTTTATGTTCCATAATATCGAGTCCTCACACCCTTCCTCCTCTTCCCTTTCTTCTACATCTTCAATTGCGTCCTTATTACCCCTGCTCGTAACTCTTTCTTCTCCATCTTTTCCCCTTCTTCCATCATTTCCTGTATTTAATGTGGGCATGTGTATTCGTCTGTCCTGCCTGCGACTAGGGAGGTCTCTAAGCCGACATGCATAGGGTGTCAGTTCGTCTGTGAAGGGCGCGAGTTTTATTTTGCGTAACGAGCGTGAGGTGGTTGAGCATGTAGGGTGCGATGGGGGAGGGCATGATGGGGATGGGGATGGTGCGGCCCCATGTGTCTGTCTTTCCGCTAGTCCTTGCTCTCCCTCCTCACTTCTCTCCAGCTCATCCTTTCTCCTACTGATCCATGGTGAGTCTATGTTGGTTCGGGTGAGGTATAGTTTATCTAAGCTTTCCCTTTCACTTTTTCTTCCTTCCCTCTCCACTCCTTCTTCTTCCTCACTACAAAAGTCAGTCATGAACGGCACCCCCCACTCGGTCTTTTTCCCCTTTATTGTTACTGTTTGTAAGTCTATTAGGTCCAGTTCTCCTTTTTCTCCTTTATCAACTGCTCCCCCTTGTGCTGATGTTGTCGCTACTTCTGTGTTTCTATATACATCCCCCCATCTTTCACTCTCCCTACTCCTATCTTCTCTTTCTCCTTCATTTCTCTCCTCCATCTCCCTACTATTGTCCTCCCTTTTCCTTTTTAATTCCTCCATCACTTCACTGCTCATCTGTTCCAATATTCTTTCATCCTCTTTCTTCCTTTCCCATTTCACCCTTTCTCTTTCTACTATACTCTCTATCACCCTCCCTTCTTCATATTTCTTAGTTGTTTCTGATAGTAACCTCCTCTTCCACATTGCCATTTCTTTTTCTTTTTCTTCTTCTTCCCTTTTCTTCTCTCGCAGCACTACTCTAGATACCCTTTCTGCTGCTGCTTTTACCCTTTCAGCTTCTCTCCTTTGCTCCTCATTCCGTTCCATTATTTTTTCCAATTCGTTCTTACCTTCTTTCCTTTTCCTCGCTCTCTCTCTCTCCTCCCTCTCGAGCTGTTTGATCAATTCATTCTGCTCATCCCTTAGCTTTGCTAGTCGTTCCTCCAAAATCTCTTCCTTTTGTCGTAATAGCTCTTCCCCCCTCATTTCACTCTCCCTGGCATTATCCTCGTCTGTTTTCTTTACTACCTCCTTCTCTTCTCCAGTTAATGAACCTCGTAATTTTAATAATATCTGTGCAGCTACCCACTCATCATTTCCTATTTCCACAGTCTGCTCTTCTCCAGTCCTCTCCTCCCCTGCTGGCATCTTCCTATGAGCCACATATGGTGGAGGGCTGTATGCCGGGTTCGAGTATCCCTCAGCCGCCCTTAACTGTCCTCTTTCTATTTCTCCTAATTCTCTTAAAGGGTACAACCCCCCTCCCTCTGTTTTCACTCCCTGTGTTATGGGTATCTCGTTGCTCGGTTCCTTTTTTATGTCATCTGATTTATTATTCTTTTCTCCTCCCTCTTCTCCGTTCCCCGTGTTCTTTGGGTCTTCACTCCCCTTTTTCCCATCCTCTCCTTTCTCCTTAATCTCTTTCTCTTCCGGTGTTTCCCCCATAGTGAACATTCCATTTGGTCCTGGTCGGGACCCTTGGAACATCCTCCATAAGTTAAACACCTCCACATGGTTTGCCAACTTCTTCCCCTTGTATGTATTGTGCAGATGGTTTAGCAGTGAATGTTGGGCATATGGATCGAAGCTACCATTAGGCGGCCACGGTGTTAGCATTTTGTTATCCGTCCCCTGGGTCCATTCTATGCTATACTTAATCAGTTTCTCCCTATGGGGTGGCAGTGTTGTGCATATGTGTTGTAGTGGCGTAGTGAGGGTGTTCCCCCACCCTCCCGATCCTGTCCCGTATGACATAGTAGCGCTCCACTTGTTACCCTTCCCCTATCTGGTAGCAGTTTATCTCACTAGCAGTTTACAATATACAACCTTATATCGTTTACCTGGCCCCGTAAGTTTGGGGACTTACGATAATCCGCTAAGGAAAATTATAAAAAATATGGTATTTTACATTTGTATATTTTCTTCTGTCTTTCTTTCTTTATATAACACCCTTACGGCCCCCTGCGGCCGAGGCGCACGTAGCCCCCTGCGGCTGCGTACCCCTTATGACGCTCTTATACAGTCGTCCTATTTTCACATGCTCCTCCCCCTTTTACACTTGCCGTGGCCGGCGTTCTCCGTGCGCAGCCACGTCCCCCTTTTTCCTTTCCCCGATCAACTCATTTACCGTTTATCTCCGTTTCCACTCCCTTACCATATTTCTCTTCCCCACCACTCTCAAAACGAAGATGCCTTGTGCTCGCGATATCCTATGAAAGCCCTACTGGTGACGTCACCGATCTCTTCGAGCTACTGGTAAGTTCTTCATATATTCTTTAAGTTCAAAATACACTTGCAATCTACCCCCGTTAACCCTACAGCTGTCTTCCTGTCACTCCTGGAACAAGGTAATCAAAACAATAATATAATCGGACTGCGCACACTGCGTCGCCTCGCGTGTGATACGCCCCTCAACAGGAGGGCTTAACCAGCCAATTATCTTCCGTATTGGGCAACTAACTAGCTACCGCCTACAGGGAAACGTCATCTACCTATCGAGTTTCTTGCTCGAACAATAGGGATCCTCATCTACTCATTGATCAATAAATGCCAAATCGTAGGAAACCACACACACCCACCCTTACACTTAGTCGCTACCTAGGCCAATCAGTGTCTACGAGCGGCCGCACGTGATGTTTTCGTGCTCCGCCCCCCTCTCTCGCGTGACGTAGCCGACTGCTCTCGCACTCGTTCCACTACCATTCATTCCATTGCCAATACTAAATTGTCAAACCTTCACCGCGCACCTGTGCAACACCTCCCACCTCCCTTATTTAATTCCTCCCCCCTCCCTCACAATTTCGCATTGCTTGTTGTGCGTGTCATGCTCACCAAGTTCTCTTGATGCGGGGCCGCTCGACTGCGTGCACCCCTCCAAGTGGCTCGTCACCTCCCCTCGTCTGGACCACGTCTGGACACTCGCCAACCGCGGGCGGGATACTTCTCAACCGGCTCCCGAGGGCCAATATCCGGATTGCGCTGTCCGGTCTTCTCGCAGCTACGCGATGGTCCTGTAGTCCTCAGAAGGGGGCAACGGCAGAGGGGGCCGCGCCGCCGGGCCTCCTCGCAGCGGGAGTGCCTGGAAAAAGTAAAAATAAAAAGGCGGATCTTAAACAGATCTCAGCAGTGCCTCCAACTTGTCGGGGGGGAAATTCTGCCGGGGTCGGCCGGGCCGTCCGCAGACCTCCGGGCAGGGAGGCCCCAACTCCTCCCGTATATCCCAGATGAGATAGAGTATGAGACACACGCAAGAAGCAAGGTGACTCTGCTGTTTATTAGACAAAAACGGCAGGGATGGGTCCAGGAGCGTACGCGTCCGTCCTGACACACACCCAATCGTAGGGCTCGCAGGCCCTTTTTACCTTAGTATGACGCGCTACTTGCGTCACCTTGGAAAGTTAGCAAAAAACCTATCGCCACTCTTAATTGGTTGCTCGAGGGTTAGTATAGCATACGTATAGAGAACAATATTAGTGGACAAGGGTTAGTCAGGTGATATATCTGGGTTGTCCCTACAATTAGATACATGAGAATTGTTACATGAAGACCCCTGATGATTGGTTAATGTTAATGGCGTCAGTGATAGGAGCCCCATGTTCTGATTGGTGCGCCCGCGAGCTTCCCAGCCTGGGACCATCGCTGTTCCCAGCTCTCGGTGTACCTGTCATTTGCAACAATGTTTCACTATGGGTACGTGCAGATAATGTGAGGACTTATTCAAAGCTGGAAGACCGACTACTCCCAATGTCGCAGATGTCCATTGAGCCTTTTAATTGTATCTGCCTATGTCTTGTAACGAGGGATCCAGACGCCTTCTTCCTCCTGGGCTTGGCATCCTGTCAGGTTCGGCTTGGTCACGTGAGGTGGGACCGTGTTTGAGGCAGAATTCTGCACAATTAATATTGTTTTTCCACTGTGTGCCTGGTTTAATTTGCAGGTGTGACTTTAACGTTGGTGTGCGGCGTGCGAGGTTGCAACATCGTGCCCTTGATGGTTTGCTCTCGGAATGTGGGTTTGCAACATTGCGACCTTGGCTGTTTGCTTTCGCCGGGCTCATTCTGCAGGATCAGCAACCTGACTCTTGTTCTTTTAACGTCCATGGAAGCTCTTGCTTGCGGCTTACTTAGGCCTGGTGTATAAGTGGAACCGTTTGGTGCACAGGCGCTTTAGGTTACAGTACCATATTGTCTTATGACCAGTATCGTGTCTTCATTATATTTCTCATTGTAGCACCTGGTTTTAGGAGAAGCGTAAGCAAGCTCTTTTAGATGAGTTCATGATGCGTCTTGCATTTCTGCATTTTGAAAGCCTATGTGGAAAATAATAAAGATGCACGTCCGTGAGTATGTCTGTCGCCTACGTCATAGCACTGAGTATATTCTTCGTGTAGATTGGTGCGGGAGTGTCCAGTGTGTATATTTGTACAGGTGTGCTGACCGTTGGCTAGGTCGTCATGGCATCTCTAACGACGTGTAGGTTTTAGTCTAGTTGATCCGCGCCGCAGGTGTCGGCATGGCCAGTGCGGGCTGCTGGGCAGGCAGATGGACACATCCGTATGTTCTGTACCAGGGTATTTGGTCGTCTGGTAGATGGGCAAACTCTTCTCGTGGCGGGTGTCTGGGTCGTGACCCTTTAGGCCAAGCGCGAGAGGTGAAGGACGGGAGCCTGGTCTTCCATTCTCCCACTTCAGCGTGGTCATCAGTTGCTGGGTGCCTGGGCACTGAAGTTCAATGGCCAGAGAGACGTCTAGGTAGCAGCGTTAATTTTGATGAAGGCAGCTTCCATTATTTTGGCTGTGACGGCAGCCCAGCGGGATTTTTCGCCAGATATCAAACGGTACCACCATGTTTGCTCATCGATCAGTACCGAGTCAAGCCATAGGGGAGTGAGAAAAGCTGTACGAACTTGAGTTAAAGCGGGGCAGTTTAGGAGAAGGTGGCGAATGGTCTCAGTAGAGTCCGGAAGTTTGCACAGTCTGCACGTGGTGACGGTGGACAGCCTTCTCATCACTAAGATTTCTCGAGTGTGGAGCAAGTTTAAGCGTGCTCTTAGAAATGTAGAGCGTAGCTTTTTATCCGGGAATCTCAGACAGTACGCCATGGGGAGTTTCAATTTATTGTAAGTTGGTGGAAGATGGTTTAGGAACTTGGTTGATACCGCTTTGTCGATAGTGTTGATCCAGTCTTGCGATTTCAGTTTTTCACTGACTCTTTGCGGGTTCGTGATCAGGTCGTTTAGTGTACATTGCAGGTCCTCCAGTTTGCTTTTTTGGAGGTGTATCCATTTTTGAACAGCCTTACAGTTCGTTGATTCGAGTTCCTGTCCAATGATGTTGAGAATTGGCAAGCCGTGTTTGATAAGAGTCTTCCTGAAGAAGGCAAGTGAGGACCCGCTGACGGTGGCACTTAATGATAGAAGGCCCAGGTCTCTTCTGATGGCTTCGATTGGAATGGTGGTGGGTAGGCCTAGGAGGGATTTCCAGATGTAGCCCTCCAGTGTCCTCCATAGTTTGGACGGTACAGTGAACATGGCGTCCATGCCGTAAGTCAGGGCCGGAACCATTTTTCCTTTATATAAATTAATGGCCGGCGCTAGCGAAAATTTGCCATACTTTCTATCAATCGCTTTTAGTTGGGAAGTCAGTTGTTTGGTTTTGGCCCACAGACGTTGTTTTATTTTAAGTTCCTGCGAAGTCCCGTCAATGATCACTCCTAGATATTTGAAGTGGGGGACCACTTCGATATTGGTTTTACACACTGACCAAGATCAGGTTTTTTTCTGGAAGCGGCCCGATCTAGAGAGGATCATGATTTTCGTTTTTGTCTGATTGATCTGGAGGTTGTTGGTGTTCATATAGACTGCCAGGTTATCCAGCTGCCGCTGGAGGCCGATCGGGGTTTGGTCAAACAAAATCAAGTCGTCAGCTTAGAGAAGACGGGAGAGGGTGCAATTGCCAAACTTCGGCGGAAAGCTTCGGACCTGGGCTTCCGAGTCTTTGTAGTCCCCCAAAAAAGCCACGAAGAGCACTGGGGCTAGGGGGCAGCCTTGCTTTACTCCTCTGTGTGCTTGGATTTCTTTGGACAGTGCTCCTTGTCTGTTCAGCCGGACGTTGAGTGTAGTGTTGGTGTGAAGGGCTATTATTGGTTGTAGGACATCGTTCGGGCAATTCCAATTTTCCAGCTTTCTCCACAGTCTTGACCTCTCGACTTTGTCGAAGGCCTGTGAGAGGTCGATAAACGCCACGTAGACTGTGGGGGACCCTTGTTTTATTTTGGCTTTCAAGATGGTAAGTATGAGGATGTTCAGTGCAGTACCACCATTTTTCTTGAAGCCTAGTTGGAATGGGTCACTGCAGGGGGCCGATTTCGCCCATCGGTTGAAGTGGTCCAAGAGAAGAGTCGCAAAAAGTTTGCCCATGATGTCCAGTAGGGCGATTGGACGATAGTTTGCGGGCGCTTCCCTGCTTCCTTGTTTGAAAATTGGAATGATGGTTGCTTTGCACCACGATGATGGAATCTTTCTGGTGGTTCTGCAATGCTCAAACAGAATGCAGATAAAGGTGGCCCATTCAGTGAGATGTTTCTTTAAGTCTAAATTCGTCAGGCCGTCTGGGGCTCTTGATGCTTTTAGTTTTTGAATAGCTGCACTTATGTCTGCTGGGGCTGACAAGTCAATCCAAGGGGCAGCAGTGGTATTGAAAGACGTATTTGTTGCAGGGATCGGACTGGCGAAGAGGTCAGTGAAAAAAGTGACCCAGACTTGTTCCGGGACTGAGTTAATCATGCTTGAGGCTGTGATTCCTTGAGAGGCGTTTATCAGGGACCAGAAGTCCGCTGTTTTCTTTGTCGTTAAGACTCTCATCATTGATTCAGCGTCATGTTGGTATAAAATGGCTCGGTGCGCTCTGATCCATGATTTATAGATTTTGTTTTCATCTTTCCAGCAGTCCCATGCAGCAATGGTGTTGTCAGCCTTAGCGCGTCTTCTGAGCTGTCTCAATGCTTTTTTTTTCAACGCTATTTGTTTGTCATACTGGTGACTGTAGGCTTTTGGGGTCGCCAGACCAGGTGTCGCGTGGTGCTTGTACTTGAGAAGCATAGGGAGGTAGTTTGGCCTTGGTGGTGGATCAAGAACCAGTTCCGACTCAATTTCCGAGACGTACTGTTGAGTGATCAGTCTGATGTTGGCCGATGTCAAACGAAGGCGCGTTTGTTGGGAATTCGTTTCGACCGATGCAGGGTAGCGAGATGGAATGCAGCCGGTAGAGGGCCATGATACAGTTAACATATTGTGGTCGCTTGGTAGAGTTTTGACTACATGAAAATCTTGGATTACTGCACACAGTGCTGGAGAGGCGAAGATGTAGTCTAGAGTAGCTGAAGACCAGCCTCTCTCCCAGGTCTGTAGGTGGGACTGCCCTTCCAGAATCCAGGAGGCATTGTGCAGGTTCCTGGATGTCATAAGGGTCATCCAAGCTTGACCCCTGAGCTCCGCTGCTGTGGTGACGGTGGGATTTAAGGGGATGTTTTTTGCGGTTGTGTGCATTTCGCGTTGAGGTCCCCGCAGATAAGTAGAAAAGGAGTGTTCCATTCAGTAAGAATCTCGTCGATTGCCTCAGCCATAGTTTGACAGAAGAGTAGTGTCGATGACCTTTGAGGATTCCAATAAGTAGTGATCAAACCGAGTGGTAGTGCTGAAGACTGCTTTGCATGTTGTTTCGGGAATTCAGGCGCAGGGTTCCATTCAATTAAAACCGCCAACACCTCGTAGGATCTTGCCGTTGTTTTGATGAGTTTTAAGTTTTGATCTGACCGAATTCCAATCAGAAGGCCTGCTGAGGGGCGGCCTAGGAGACCTTTGACAGCTGGCGAGATCACAATGTCGTATCCGTCCATTGACGGTTTTTCCTGGAGCCATGTTTCCTGGAGACAAAATATGTCAAATTGACCCAGGTCGACGGTATTGTGATCAGTTAGATGGGTGTGTCCTCTAGTGTTCCAAGAGGCCAACAATAAGGACTTTTGATGAAATTGAGTGTCGGCTTCTTTTGGTAGTTGCTATCTAAGGTGATTTGAGGATAGGGCACCCTTTATCCATTCCCATGGGCCGGATGGAGTTGTCGAGTTTTTGATGGCGATCGGCGGGGATGATTTGGATTGCGCCCGGGATCTATAGTTGAGCGGGTCTCTTCGCGGGGACTGATCACTCCAGCTTTGCTTTCTTTGATCCAGACGGGATCTGTGGATTTGAGAATGGGGCGGGCAATTCTTAGATGTTTCTTGTCTGCCATTGCTAGGATGGTGAATTTTCAGTGATGTTCGATTCAGATCAGAATAGTCACGTGCTGGGCGTGGTGGGCGGGCAGGAGAGTCTGGGTGCGTTTTCGGAGTCCTGGATGGAGCTGTAAAGTAAGATTTCAGTTCATTTCTTCGATCGGCATGTCGTTGAGATGGGCTGTGGTCGCTGATTCTTCCTTTTTTAGGATATGTTTCCCTGATGGGGTTCTTGAGATCCAGAGTTGTTAGTTCAGAAAGCAGCAAGCCTTGTGCTTTTAAGTCTTCACCGGCTTGGCGACATATGTCTTGTATTGCGGAGGAGTAGATGTGAAGGTAGGCTTTAGCCTTGTTATCTCTGTGGTAAGGCTCGACCCACTTAAAATCTGCCGAATTTAGGTTCTTTAGGGAGGGTAGAGACAATGTTATCTTTAGCACAGTTCTTCTGTTCAAGATGACATATTTGTCTTTGCTGGAAATTTGCTCTATTTTGAAAAGACGGGTGGGGTTGTCCCTCGTGTGGTCAGCGTGTTTTTCTGTTTGGTGTCGGACTGTGCGTGCCCCTGGCGTAGGAGAGCTCGTTGATCTGGTTCTTGGTCTTGATCTCCTTTGTAGGCCAGGTGCAGGTCTTGGAGGGTCGTTATTGCGAAGGCCCTGGGTGGACTTGTGAGGACTCAGGGCCACCGATGACTGGAGTAGAGGGTCCGCTGTAGGTTTGAAGTTGAAGGTAGAGGGAGATGTTGGTGGGGGATTGCCTTTAGAGGGACCTTTCTCAGGCGATACTTGAGCGTTATGAGGCGACACAGACAGTATGAGACTTGAGTTTAGGCATTCTTCTGTTGAGATGGGGGACTTGGTCAGGTCCGTCACGGAGCCCGCTCGAATGGGACCCTGGGCTGCAGTTCCGAGAGCGGTGTAATGGTTAGGCGTCAGTACCCCAGATTCAAGCTTGCGTTGGGTTGATTGGCGAGCTGAGTTGGGTGGTTGATCATTCGTAGCTAGTTTTAGAACTTTCTTGCATGTAGTCATGTTTACACTTGGCGATGGTTGTCGCTTATTTGCGAATATTGTGGCAAATTCGTTAAGGTGTTTGAGCTGGGAGGTCTGAGTTGACTTGTGCGTAGATGTGTCTGATGAAGAACCTTTTTTGGAAAAAGAGGGAGCCGAGGCCGTGGCCGACGCAAAGACTGTCTCCTGTCTTGCTGTGAGCGGAAGGTCATACTTCAGGTCGATGGCTGTTATATATCCTTCTAAGAAGGTAAGCTTTGACTGTATGTTCGCTAAAATGGCCGTGTTGTCCTTTGAGACGTCACTTAGCGTTTCATAAAGTTTGCAGAATGGGGCCATAGCGATGGTTATGGCTGACATGATTGTGGTCAGGTCCTTTCTATTGTTAGGGGACTCTTTGTGGGGAGGTGAGGGGAAGTCCCATCTTCTTCCACTCTTCAGTGGCGTATCTCTTGGTCCTAGAGATGAAGGGTTCTCCAATGAATGCCTGCGCGTGGGGTTGGAGCCTCCTTTGTCAAGCGAGGTGGGAGGCCTTGGTGCTGCTACTCTCGTTTGGGAATTGAGATCGTCCCAACATGAGGACTGGGATGCGGGGACTTGCTGGTTTGCCGCGAGCATGGAAGGAGTTAAGTGGGTCTTTACCCGCGGATGGGGGGGCATTTCTCTTTGTGACCCCGCTATTGGTTGCAGTAGGTCGAGAATGTCCGAAAGACACTGATGTGGCGGTCGAGTGGTGTTAATTGGATCAGCAGTTGAGGAGACCACCCGCTCGGGGGTGGGTGGTGGTGGGGACTTCGCCTGAGAGTCTGAAGGTGAAGTTGGAATGTTGTTAGGCGGGCGAACAGAGCCCGATTGGGGCGGGGCTGGCGCGTCCGGTGAGAGTCCGAGGAGGGGAGTGATCAGTGGCGGAGCTTGCCCGACTGAGGGTAGTTGAGTCCCGATAGCACCTGTAGTTTTCCTGAATTTAGGCGCTGGGGGGGTCTCGTCAAGAGCTTCCAGGATTTCCGCGTCTGAAAGTTCGGACTCATTGGATAGTTTTCTTTTGCCTTGTGTCTTAAAAAAGTTCATCAATGCAGTTGACAAAAGCGGGGTGGAGAGGGCAAGTTTTACATAGCCCTTCTTTCTTTGGCCTTGTTGTGGGGTGACCTTTTTAATCTGACTGTTAGTTTTTGGAAGGATAGCCGCTGGGTTTTGCTGTTTTTTTGTAGAGACAGCCACTTTGGTGTTTGTGGCTGCTGCAGCCGTGGGCTTAAGTGCCAGTTTGCCTTTTTTCCTGTATATTGGTCTTTTTTTGTTTTGGTTAGAGGAAAGTTTGCAACTGAAATTATCCGATGTAGCAGAGGAGTTGTCGGAATCCGAATCACGACTCTCCTCTTGCAGGGGATTCGTAGGCGAAGGTTGGTTATGGATATCTGAGGGTGTGACAGCACATGCCCTGTTTTCCGGGGTTCCATTTAAGTCTGAGGGAGGCACTGTGGCCTCTTCCATCAAAGGCGACGCGGGTGAGCTGAGTGTCGGGTAGAGGGTGGCCTCGTCAGTTGCACCGGGTGTAGAGAGGATCCGTGAATGAGCTGCACCGACCGGGCCGGGTCTGCCCAGTTGGTCCTCCAGAGCCGGGTGAATCAGGGCCATGGTGGTCTGGTGGGCCGGGCTCTTCTGCCAGTTGCGGTGTTGTTCCAGGTCGAGTAGATTGGTGTTAGGCTTGGCGGAGCTCAAGGCCTCTGGAGAAAGCGGGGCCGGTGCAAATCCGCCCATTCCTACTTGGGTGTTGGACGCATCAGAGGTGGCCGCCGGCTCAGGGGTGATAGCCGGGGACGTGGGAAGATAAGCGTCGTGCGCGGCTGCCGTCGCCGATGTGGCCACCCTCAGACCCCCTGGCAGGGGCCCTCCGGCTCCCGCACAGGATGGGTCACTCGCCGAAGAGCTGAGGGGGCGGCCATCACCGGGTGATGCTGCCGGACCTTGTCGTTGGCCTGGGAGAAGTCTGTGGCTTTTAACTGAGAAGACCTTGTAGTTGAGAGATGCGGGCTGACTCGAGGTAAGTGGGGTCCTTTCCGTGTGGCTCCTTAGTAGACGCTGATCCAGATCTTCCTCCATCTCAGGTGGAGGATGGATAGGGGACGGGGGAGGAAGAGGGAGGAATGAGGGGAAGGCGAAGGACCCGGAGGGAAGGGTGGGAGCGGGGCACGGCGGAGCAGGATAGGGAGACAAAGGTAGAGGAACGGAGGGTTAGGAAGGGACAGAGAAGGCAAGAACAGGCGGCGACCGAGGTAGAGTTTTGGAGCGTCGCCGCCAGATAATAGGGATCAGACGGCTTGGGACGGCCAGGGAGGGCTCAAAGTTCACTTTTAGTCCCCAATTTGTTTCAGTTCTCAGTTCAGTTCAGAAAGGCAATACAGAGAGGCAGAAAAGCAGAAATGCAGGTCGAAGAGGGGTGCCGCTGGGCAATGAGCGCCTACCTCTGTATCCTTGGAATTCCCTTGGTGCGGCGGTCAGCCAGTCAGCCAGTCAGCCCCCATCTCCCAGAGCGGACTGGAGAAGACTGGAACTCTGCCCGGAACTCCGCGCGCGCTCCGCGCGGAAGTAGGGTTTTTATAGAAAGTTGGGCTTGTTTTCCCTGAAAGCAGAAGCCGAAGCAGAAGAAACTCCAAACACGTCCTCACGCGATGCGAGCAGGAGCAGACTGGAACTCTGCCCGGAACTCCGCGCGCGCTCCGCGCGGAAGTAGGGTTTTTATAGAAAGTTGGGCTTGTTTTCCCTGAAAGCAGAAGCCGAAGCAGAAGAAACTCCAAACACGTCCTCACGCGATGCGAGCAGGAGCAGACTGGAACTCTGTCCGGAACTCTATTTTTACACAGACCTCTGAATCAGGCCCAATGAATTAAACACTATGGCTCGGGCAGCTGTGGAAGACTGCAGGTGTTCTGCGCACTGAGCGTCGGAGATACAAACCTGCGTCGCTGATCCGGAGGGAGAGAGCTCCAAAGACTCAGGCTGTCCGCCACTGTCTGATGATCGGAAGGTCTGCAGGAGCAGTCTGCTGCCTAGCAGTGTCGAGAGGAGGTCGGAATGCGGATGGCAACCTGGAATGGCGTTGCACAGCCAGTTGGAAAGCAAGATACCGGAGAAGCGAGGAAGTTCCAGTGACGGGATAAAACCCCCAACAAGGACAAGGCTAGCCTGGGAGACCCAGAGCGGATGCAGGGTAGTTTACCCAGAGGGCGCATGCAGTAGTCCATAGGCCCCTTGGCAACCATAACACTTGGGTGGCACAGCCAGGGCAGAAAGCCTACAAGCATTCTCCTCCTCATTGCAGTGGTGAACGAAGTCTGTTGACCACCAGGGAAGTGTCCAGGACCCGAAGTACCATAAAGAGAACTTTGGAAGGGAGAATCCCTCACTATAGTGGCAGGGATAAACCCACTAACACAGAAACCAGGGTCTGGGACCCGAAGCAAGAAACTAATACGAGTCATCTTCCTGTGGTAGTATTTGGCAGAGAAGTTAACCAAGCGGGCCAGTTCAAAGAAGAAGAGAAACCATGGTCTGGGACCTGAAGCAAGAAAGTAATACGAGTCATCTTTCTCGTGGCAGTACTTTGCAGGTATGTGGACCAAGTGGGCCAGATCAAAGAAGAAGAGAAGCAAGAAAGTGATACAAGCTATCTTGCTCATGGAGGTACTTGGCAAGGAAGTGAACCAAGTGGGCCAGATCAAAGAAGAAGAGAAGCCATAGATATTTACCCTTTCAACACTCAGAGTTGGGTGTTGAAGATGTGAAGAAGCCTAACGAAAAGAAAACCTGGGGAAGGGAGTCATTTACCCTGGTTGTAAGGAACTGATAACAAGATACTAGTAGAAAGGACTCATTCTCCTGGTAACCCAGACCAGCAGTAACGTCCAAAAGGGTATGGGGAAGGGAGTCATTCCCCCAGACTATATGAGACTGGACATCAGGAGAAGGCAGACATTCTCCTTGGCAACCAAGAAAGTATTGTTTGGAACTTTGCTAACAGGGGAAGGGAGCCATTACCCCAGACAATGTGTGAGACACAAGACCGTTCTGACATACGGGAAATGTTTCAACAAACCAGGAACCATAACCCAGGGTAAGGAGTCATTCTCCTGGGACCAGAACAGTACTGCCTTATTCTTTAGTTTCTAGTGTAAGGGAGAGAAGTAAGGTTTTCTTGACACAGGACTGTGGACATGTTTTAGTTGACAAGACATCCTGGCAGACACTGTATCTTTAGTTGAGGCAGGGAAACCCCTCTTAGGACTAAAGATAGATAGGGTTTCTCTTGCTTTATTGTTTAAATGAAAGTCTTTAGCCCCAAGCATGCCACCTTTTGTGACCCCTACAATGTACTAAATTTAGGTTGACCTGCTTTTTAACTCAGAGCAAAAGCTCTCCAACCTTTGGATGTTTTGAGAGGAGGATGCTAGAAATACACCTTTAAATTCCAAGAATATACAATCTATGGGCTTCACACTTACCAGATGGTTGGAAGCTATGCAATATTATGACCAGCTTCAAAGGCAAAAGAATGCATTTGTTGGCAAACTATTGACCCTGATCCCCATAAAATACAACATGTGCATTTGGCTAGAACAAGGAGAACAAAAGAAGTGTATCAACTGAGTCACATTTATTATTAACCAAGGCGTTATACAGCTGTTCTCATGTTCTGAGCATGAGGCTTCAATGGGGAATGAGAGGGCACGTTTAGGCGTGTATATGTCTCTTGATTTTAAAGCTGCACATATATATCATTGACTTTACATGCAGAAAGAGAATATTATTCATACTGTTTCAACGGCAAAGCCTAGAAACATGAAATTAAGTGTGTTTAAGTGTGTTTTAAAGACTGAGCTGCATTGCTAGACCACATCGAACCAACTCGACCCTCTGGATTCTGAATCGATTGAGAGCACCTGACTCAACTCATTAGAAATCTCTTAACATTCTGAGCCTCCCAAGAAATTGACAGAGGTATTTATGGTGGTCCTGTCTCCCTGGTACTAAGGGTCTTGGTGACAATTTAAGGTTCCAGTCCTCATTAAGACATATACTTAAAACTTTAAAATTGCACCTTAGTGCATCCGACACTGGCTGCCAAATGGACGCAGGGCCACCTTTAAACTCCTTTGTATTACCCACCGAGCAGTTCACAAATCATGCCCCAAATTTCTACAAGACAAGATCCCACCCTACATCCCGACTCACACCCTTAGGTCAAGCACCGCCCTCCTCTTTCCAATTCGAATAGGATCGCAGAGTCAGCCCGGCACCAAATGTGTGGACACAGCAAAGACTACATGGCGTTCTGGAAGGCACTCAAAACCTGGCTCTTTGCCTAAGCACCCAGACTGACACCTGGCAAGCTATCCCGCTGACTGCAAACCCTAGCATAGACCATCAGGCCAAATGATCTCCAACTCCAAAACCTAGGGCCTCTGCCCAGACTTGAATCCCAAATCGTAGTGGCAACCTGACAGAATTTCTGCACCTGACAGAAAGTATTCACCACCCTATACGAGGACCTCGGCATGCGCTAAGGTCTAATGCTAGCTATCGCCATTAATCAGGTGCGAATATGCCAGACCCGTAACCCAAGCCCCAACACTGTTGACCTTGATCAAGGCCATACAATTATGCACCGCGCAATCAGAAGGCACCTGCTCGCTAACGCTACCCACCTGGAAATCCTAGAGCATACCTAGGTATCGGGGGGTCAACCAATACTTAAGCTGCTAATCACTCCCACCATTGAATGTATATAACAGAACTACCTTCCGGTAATCTATATAGCAGTACTAGAAACCCATGCATTAATTCAGCACTTATGAACCTGATCACTGATCTGCAATTATGCATTATGCTATCAAACCAGGATCTACCCTCACTTGCTACACTTGAAATTTGGATTTCGAGAGGCGCAGGGCCTCTGCCACTGCTGGAGCAGTGCTACCTCCACTCCAGGTGAGGCTAGGGATGCACTCCCTTTATGCCCAGACCGCCGCACCTTATTGGACACTTTCTGTCACAAGTAGATTCGAAATCTGCTATGTCCCCAATAAGTCGATGCAAGCTGCACTGAGACAGCGCTTTTCATAAATCTGCAATTGCACTGTGAATTTGTGATTAGCCTACTGTATTACCCACTGTGAATTTGTGCTCTCAGCCTACTGATTTGCCCATCGCTCTAGCCCACTGTGAATTTGTATGTTCAGTCTGTTGATTTGCCCATTGCTTTGGCCCACTGTGAATTTGTGATGAGCCTACTGTATTACCCACTGTGAATTTGTGCTCTCAGCCTACTGATTTGCCCATTGTTCTAGTCCACTGTGAATTGGTGCGCTCAGTCTGTTGATTTGCCCATTGCTTTAGCCCACTGTGAATTTGTGATTAGCCTATTTTATTACCCACTGTGAATTTGTGCTCTCAGCCTACTGATTGCCCACTGCTCTAGCCCACTGTGAATTTGTGCTTTCAGCCTATTGATTTGCCCACTACTCTAGCCCACTGTGAATTTGTGCTCTCAGGCCATTGAATTGCCTACTGCCCTAGCCTACTGTGAACTTGTGCTCTCAGGCCATTGAATTGCCCAATTCTTTAGCCTACTGTGAACCTGTGCTTTCAGCCTATTGATTTGCCCACTGCTCTAGCCTACTGTGAACCTGTGCTCTCAGGCCATTGAATTGTCCATTGCTTTAGCCTACTGTGAACTTGTGCTCTCAGCCTATTGATCTGTACTTCATAGTACACTGCGAAATATCATTAACCATAGCAGAATGCATGCCAGCACACTCTGCTGACACACATCCCCTTGCTACTGCTACAAGTAATACTGGTAACCATGGACCAAATTAAATGTACACCCTGCCCTACTCTACATAGAAACAGCAGGCTTCGTGCTAGACTCTCCTCCTTCTACGAACCTAAGCTACCCAGCAACACTCACTTAAACCGCAGTACCAACCCTAAAAACCCTACCAGGAACATAATGCAAGCATACCCACAAATACCTGCTATTACCATAATGAAAGAACCCACTCCGGTAATTTCAAACACCAAAAGCTTACCTAAAGCAACTACAATAGCAGGTGCACTGATCAATGCTAGATCAGTCATGGCCCATGCCACCGAAATAGCCAATATCCTAACTTCGGATAACCTTGACCTTCCAGCAGTCACAGAAACCTGGCTACATGATGCAGCAGGTCCAGCGCTCTCCCTAGCGATACCTAAAGAGTACCAACTATTAAGATGGACCGCCCCAATGCCAGAGGAGGTGGCTTAGCCTGTCAGCGAAACTGCCCATATCCCCATGTCGCACACTATCTCATAAATAGGCCATCAGGGCCCTTAGGCTCATTCGAAGAGGACTTACCTAGCCTCCTAGCGAGCAACACCAAAAAGCCATCCCAGATAATGATCCTTGGTGACTTCAATTTAGGGCTTAATGACCCGGATGACAAACAAGCGCAAGCAATAGCCACTATGCTTGACGAACATGGGCTCACCCAGAAAGTTCTCACCCCTACTCACGACAAAGGGAGAATATTAGACTTGGTCGCCACCTCTAACTGCCCCACTATGATCAGCAAAATTACACCCCAACCTTGGACTGACCACTTCCTCATTGACTTCAGCTTAGCACTCAACAAGGTTGCCAATAATGAAAAAACTATGGTACAATCTGTCCCTACCAGATCTAGGAAAAACATCACACCTGACAACATTCTACCCCTTCTCCTTTCAACTATTAATGCCTTGCCAAGCAACTCTGACCCTGCTACAATGGTGGATTTATACAATGACACTGTGGCCAAAGCCATAGACACCATTGCCCCACTCAAGAACTGTAAAAGTAAACAACAAACCCACCTCAACACCTGGTTCACCCCCCACCTAAAAGAACTGAGAATGGAAAAAAAGGAAGTTAGAAACTATATGGCAACATTTCCCTACGGTTGAAAATAAACTAAAACTCAAAAGAAACGTTGTGCTACCAACTATAAAAAAGCAATCATCCAAACTAAAAAAGAAGTTTATAATGAAAGAATGTCCAAAGCATGTTCCAACACAAAGGAACTATTTGTGATCCTGTGAGAACTAGAATCTCCCATACCTCCACCGGATAACGTACCCAAAGACAAGCAATGGTGTACTAACATCCAAAATGCCCTTGCAAACAAAATAAAAACATAACAATCTAAAATTGCCCAAATAATCAAGGACGCAGCTAGAGACCTAGTTCCCTTTGTCACTAAACTCATCAACGCCTCCTTTTCATCTAACACCGTCCCAAGCACTTTATAAGAATCCTGGGTTCTACCCCTGCTTAAAAAACAAACCCTACATCCCCACTAACTATAGGCCCATCACAACAGTCCCATTCCTCCTGAATATAATTGACAGAGTGGCATATCTCCAAATCCAAAAATACATTGAGACCAACAAACTTTTAGGCACTCGACAATCTGGGTTCAGACCCCAGCACGGCACAGAGACTGTACTTATAGATCTGAAAGCACAAATTGACGAGCTCAATGACAAAGGAAACACAGCTATACTACTCCTCCTTGACCTGTCGGTGGCATTCGATTTAGTGGACCACGCAGTACTTTGCAAACACCTAGCTTCAGCCGCCCAGTTCTCAAGTGAAGCCATAGCCTGGGTCCAATCCTTTCTCGACAATAGAAGCATACAAGTCTTCTATACCCTTGACTTAGCAGACCCTATCCAAACAACATGTCGAGTTCCCCAGGGCTCATGTGTCTCACCAACTATGTACAATATCTTTACTAAGTCTTTATTTAACAAATTGGACAGACTGGGTGTCACCTACACAAATTATGCAGACGACACCAAGATCCTCATTCCCCTCTCAGGCAATTTCTCAGCTGATACAGCTTTATTAAACAGGATTTACATCCTCATTCAGGCATGGATGGCAACCCATGGCTTCTGCCTGACCGACGAAAAAACAGAGATCCTTATCCTAGGCTCGCACAACAACCTAAAAAAAATTTGATTATATCTACAGCGCCTTCAATATCGACGGCAATATAATCTCAGTCACCAAAGAAGTGAAGACCCTTGGCTTCTATCTGGCTTCCACGTTATCCCTAAGAAAACAAGTTAACTCCCTGGCCTCATCCACCGCCTATACTGGCAAACTTATTAAAGCATGCAGACCCTTCCTTTCACTAGCAAGTTGCATTATTCTAGCTAACGCCCTCATCCTATCAAAATTGGATTACTGCAACGCACTGTATGCAGGAGCAAATAAATACATCATCAATAAACTACAAACCCTGCAAAATAATGCGCTCAGAACGGCCCTGAACCTCCCTACCAGAGAGCACATCTTGAATGTGAGGAGAAATTACAACTGGCTAAAGATTAGCGATAGGATCCTCCTTAAAATCGTTACATTAACCTTCAAATGCCTAAACAATGCAGCCCCTCCATACCTTAGGGAGAGAATAATAAGAAAAACCTCTGTACGGCCAAGCAGGACAGCCAACTCCTTTTGCCTCCAAATACCCAGATTCCACCTAAACAAAACAGGAGGCAGTAGCTTCCCTGTACAAGCAGCTCAGCACTGGAACGCATTAGCAGTTGAGCTAAGAAGGGACCAGCGTACAACAGCTTTAGACACAATACCCGCACCTGGCTACGAAGCAGCGACCTTTAGACCCATGATGCCTCCCTTATGCCCTGTCCTCCTCCTACCTAGTAATTCCTGTTACTGTGTAACTGTGCCTATTATGATCCCATGCACCTGTTCATACCTACATGTAAACGACTGTACATAATGTATATACTGTATATAATGTATGTAACTGAGCTAACTGTAACTTGCAAACTGTAACCATGCTTTAAGTATTCTTGATATGCTGTGTGCCCAGCTACCTAAGGGTTTTGGGCGCCCTATAAATAATAAACAAACAAACAAAGCTAATCCTACACATCTGGAAATCCCTACGAAGAACTATAGCAAGGAATGCTCTAGCACTTATTCGTTGCTAATCCTAACTATCTGGGTATGTCCAAGTAGTACTACCTATCGGGGATCCGATTTAACAAACTGCCGACCGAGGATAGTGCTAGCAGCTATGCAGTAAGAACATACATTTTGGGACTGATCTCCCTGTCACCAACCATCAGTCTACACTAAACAATTTGACCCATCAAGATACAGGCAGGTTCCACGCCCTTGACAGGAACTGGAAACTGAACAGAAACAAGGTCCCCCTGGAAAACCAACACAGACACTCAAGCACCCCACTATGCTATCTCTTGACTCTGCACCAACAAACAATTAGAATGCAGCTACACCCCTCGAATTATTCGGCCTAATTGCACACATACGTACACACCTCCAGTCTTTAGAACGCAGCTATACCTAGCTGCACACATGACGTGACCCTCATGCACCAGCGCGCCATATTGCAGATACCATAGTCCATTGGTCTCTTTGCACACATTCAACTGCCCTTACACAGCCACCGCACCACATCTAGTGCTAGTATGCAGCTACACATCACCTATTGCACACTGGCTGAACACATACTTAGTGCTCCCAAGCACGTTGTACTACACTACTCTCTCCACTGACCTGGACTGTGGTCCTTGAAGGTATTCAACCAACAGCGCTTTGGAATCATAACAATGGTAAAAGGCGCTATACACATGCCAAGTGACATAACATACCTGCTGTATTCCAGTTTGGAACAATGTCCGGCAAACATAATGTACAATGTAAAATAAAGAAACATGTGCTAAAATCTTGGTTTGGATATCCGATTCACTGGCTTCAGCCAGCTCAGCTGCTTTTCAATCCTTTCTTTCCTATCGACCTCAATGGGTCTTTTGCCACACCCTGTGAACTTACGCATGACGTGCTGTAGCTGTGCAGGCCGCTGGCCACAATTGCCTACCACTGCCCTGCTTTCTTGGAGGTCTTGGATTGCAGGCAGGCACAACAACAGACACTATTTGCAGATCTGTGCATATTCCAAAGTTCCTTTCTTCAAAGAGACCACAGAGGACACCAGTCACACCACAACTTTACTTTAAAGAAAATAAAAGGTATAGAAATGGCTTAGCTTGTCCTGGCTTGTCCAGGCTCATTTGAAAACATGTTCATAAAAAAATAGAGCAAAACAGGCATTTCTGCTTCTTATATAAAATCCACCTACCAGTGATTTGTATATGAGAAACTGCACATTTCCTGCACTCGACATTACTCAACAATGATTCGCCTGTGCATTAAGGAAACTCTTTTAGCACTTAAACCTTTCTTATCTCAGAATTGCTGCCAAGCTTTGCTCTAAAGTGTACTTACAAAGTCAAGCTATATGTACTTTCTGTGTCACTTATGCAAGCTGATTGCCTTTAAAAAGCATGTTTTAGTGAAATCGAGTAGATTAGGCCATTGCAGCTACGAAGGAACACATGCCACATCACCACCCAGTAGCCATCTCTGGAGGGTCCCCTCCAGTTCAGACCAACTGAGAAATGCATTATGATTATGCAAATTAGCTGAAAAGCAGGCATTTCTTCTGCAGAAAACTGTGTGTCTCTTATGGGGCACCGCTATTTTATACCCATCATTATGAAACTATGAGAGACAGCTCCCAAATATGCAGAAAACTATTGCCTGCATCCTTGAGAGCTATCTTTCATGGAGTGATAAGGCTATTTATTAAAGCATTTTATTACTGCAAGGACATTCTCATTCTGAATTTAGGGTAGCTGGTGAATATGTGAAAGCACTATTTAGATCACTTATTAAAAAAAAATCCTTACAAAATGTCCTACCCACTCCCACTAATAAATTACATTGCTTATGGAAAGCATGTCCAATTTGCCCAACAAATAGATTAAAATCAGACCAAGAAAACATTCCAAAAAAGTGCACTTTAATTAGGGGAATTAACACAGCGTATGCCAAAATAATAAACTAGGGCGGGTTTATGAAATACCATCTCAAGGCTTTGGGTTTCTGTGCTTTCCGATTTATCCCAGAATTTGTGTCCCAGTCAATCAGGCCTGAGGGTTTCCCCATCCTTCTTCTCTCCGGGTGTCTCAGGCATAAGGGTTTCCAGCAACTGTCCAGCCTCTGGCTTAAGGGGTTTCCTGTACCCTTTTACGTTCTGACAGTCCCTGGCTTAAGGGATTTCCGGCATGCTTCTCCTTTCTACCAGTCTCGTGCTTATGGGATTCCTGCACCCTACTACTCCGTGCCAGAATCGACTGCAGCACTTGATCCTGTCACTGATTTTCAGCTAGCCTCGTAAAAGCCAGGGTGTTGGCATCAGACCTTGCACAATTCAGAGGACCTTCACCAGGTGTGTTAGGAAGGGCCAAGTAGCCTGGCCAAGTCGCATTCTTCCCAGTATCCACACTGGGCATTCTAATTTCCAAACCTCTGACCGTCTCCCCTCTGAGACACATCTCTTCTCTGGTTCTGGCTCTCCTCGTCACTAAGCCATGCATTTGTTCCTTCTCTCAGATAGGCCTAGGCCTAATCCCTTCAGTTTAGGATATTCCTCTTACCCCTTTCTGTGAGCCCTTCTTGCCTTCTCAAACTATTTTGAGTGATCTCTCTTTTTGTTCCTCCTGATCGTCTCCCACTCCTTATCTTACTACACTAGCTTTTGCTGTCGTTCACCACCCCTTGCCCCTTATCTCCTTTCATCACCTCCTGATGCTGACTGACCTCCTCCTTATCTTTTCTCACCACCTCCTCCAGATGCTCACCACCTCCACTCCTCCTCATGCTCACTGCCCTCCTCCTTATCTTCTCTCACCAGCTCCTCCAGATGCTCACCACCTCCACTCCTCCCCATGCTCACTGCCCTCCTCCTTGTCTTCTCTCACCACCTCCTCCAGATGCTCACCACCTCCACTCCTCCTCATGCTCACTGCCCTCCTCCTTATCTTCTCTCACCACCTCCTCCAGATGCTCACCACCTCCACTCCTCCTCATGCTCACTGCCCTCCTCCTTATCTTCTCTCACCACCTCCTCCAGATGCTCACCACCTCCACTCCTCCTCATGCTCACTGCCCTCCTCCTTATCTTCTCTCACCAGCTCCTCAGATGCTCACCACCTCCACTCCTCCTCATGCTCACTGCCCTCCTCCTTATCTTCTCTCACCACCTCCTCCAGATGCTCACCACCTCCACTCCTCCTCATGCTCACTGCCCTCCTCCTTATCTTCTCTCACGACCTCCTCTAGATGCTCACCACCTCCACTCCTCCTCATGCTCACTGCCCTCCTCCTTATCTTCTCTCACCACCTCCTCCAGATGCTCACCACCTCCACTCCTCCTCATGCTCACTGCCCTCCTCCTTATCTTCTCTAACCACCTCCTCCAGATGCTCACCACCTCCACTCCTCCTCATGCTCACTGACCTCCTCCTTATCTTCTCTCACCACCTCCTCCAGATGCTCACCATTCTCCTCCTTAACTCTTCCATCTGCCTAGTCCTCCCGATATTTACCAATTTGTTCCTTGGTTTGGCGGTTCGCGTGAAGCAGAGACAGTCAGCCCTGACCTTGTGGTCTGCGCACTTCACAAACTCACTCTGTGAGCCATGCTAGAAAGGGACAAGGATCTGAAGGAACTGCCAAAGGACCTCCAGAGCCTGAGCAGGCTCTGGAACGAGATAGCTATCTTACATGCTGAATGCTTCTTGTGCCCTCCTGAGAGATTCTGATTACTAAACTTCTTAAAAGGATAACGCCCACCTGATGGTGCTCTCTAGATACAAGTGGGAATGATTGGCGTTAGGGTCAGATGGCTGCTCAACAGTGGGAGCAGAGCTCTCTTGGGCCACTGGGTATTTTGGTTATATCCTAAGAGTGAAGTGTAGCTGCTGATGACTTCCTGAGAGTCCCCTGTCTTATGAAGGAGGCCAGGCAAGAGGCGTGACCAGTGGCCGTCCCTATACTACAATGGGACATTCATCCTCTAGCTTGGAGAGTTACCCGGTCGCCTTCCTTAACCCTCTCGATGAGCCCATAATCATTCAGGGGGCTTTGTCACAGCAACTGACAATTTCTCTTATAATTATGCATTTCTACTTAGTTTAACGTGCCAAACTGCATTTTAAATGTGGCAATTTCTACAGTCTTCCCAGCAGCAGGTACAGCCCGGCTGGAGGGAAGACACATAATCCTTTCACAGCTGAGCTGGGCTAAGGGGGCTAATACATGTGTGATATGAAATTGCTGTGGCTGGGATAATTATGAGAGATGCAAGACACCATGCATCAATCTCAGGTATGGTTTACATTTACAGTTTAGCGTGCCACCAGGACAGCATTCTCATAGTTATGTAGTTTTTGGAACAGGGGTGGCATACCTTCAATGCAGCCCCTGTGCTGCAGAGACTTGGCTGCCACTGCAGCTGTCAGATGGACACCTGTGACCCCTGAACCTACTCTGTGCTACTGGAGAGCGGGCGCTGCAGATCAAGATACTGAAACATCAGGGTGCCCAGGTGTATGCCATGCTTTTCGCATGGAGTTTATGAGTGGGGATGATAGCAGATTACCCTTTCAGAGATGGAATTACCATCATCATTTTATTACTTATTACACATTTTAAAAAGCCACAGCTTCTACACCGTTGTCAGGTGGCAATTCCTCATAAGTATACCTTCTCATTGCAGACAGTTGGCAGATGCCATCAGTGCCCTCACGATGTGTCAGAGGGGCTGGACCCAGAGGTTCTCCTTCAAGTAAAAAACTGCACAGATAGTCTAATTGTAAGGAATTATCCAATCAAGAGTTGGTAGGTGACAACACAAAGACTGAAAACAAAAACACAACACGCACTTATCAGACCACTGGCTAGAATCAGCCTGGTGAGGCCAGATGTATTGGAACATGGTGTAGAGCAGGATAACTGGATGGCTGAAGGAGACTGGGATTAAGAGAGGCTACAGGGGACCAAGACTGCTGAAGACTGGTGGCATCCTGGAATGCCGGGGCCGAAGGAGGTCAGGATTACCCAATGGTGGGGGAGACCAAGACTGCTGGACAGTGGAGGAGCCGATGGTTGGTTGAGAATGCAAAGCTTAGTGGAAGAAAGGAGAAAGCAACATAAACTGGAGAGAGGGAAAGTGAAGCGACCAGAGGCGCTGTGCAAAGTAACGGAGCACATTGGAAAGCCACAACAACCTGCAATGCTGCCTGGTACCGTGTCAATGCTACCTTGCTCTTTTGTAAGGATGCTTCCAGCTTTCACCTGGAACCAAAAGTTCACATGAGGCCATCTTGTAAAAGGAAACTGCAGCCTGTACATGCTGTGCCTGCCAAGTTGGAACAAGAATGGACAAAGTTGCCTGTGCCACCCACTGCATGTCAGAACGTTCAGGCCGGGGTCCAGCCTGGATGCTCCCTTAATGATGGCCAAACCAGATAACGCCATTGCGAAACCCGCACACCACTGACACACAAATCGCAGCAGAGGACCAACTGCCTTATAGCCAACTCCGAGATCATTATCTAAGTCCGAGACAACAGTGATCTTTTGTCTCATTATAATATGAAATACTTAAGGAGGCAATAAGCTTGATTTATAATGAAAGAAAGACACACGACATTAAAGACACATTGTACCAAACTTCATAGGGTCCTTGGCAAAAGAGAGGGGCCATCCTAGAATTATTTTTCTTGTATTGTGATATCCTCAGACTCCTCAGAAGAATCCTTTGATTGCTTGTGAGAGGAAAAAGGCTCGCCTACGTGAGGTACTTAGCCCAGCAGCCGGCAGAAAGAAGACAATCTTGAAATACTGAACAGATTAACATTTGCACTCTGACAATGCAAGCTGATCTTTGAAAGTAATACATCTGACAACAAACTGACCCCAAATCCCACGTGCAGCAGAGGTTTGTTGTATTACGCAGTCATGACAAGAGGAAATGAGGCAAACTCTCCAACTCTGGATCACTTGTTAATATATTCAAGAGACCAGTATATCTAATACTGCAGAGGTATTTTAGCCTGACAACACTCCTAGAAACTGCTGACTTTAGTTAGTAGGCATTTATTCGAAAATAACTCTCATTCATTCACTCACCCACCCATTCACTCACTTGCTCACTCACTGACTTACTTACCTACTCACTTACCTGTTTACTGACTCACTCATTAATCCGCTCATTCACTTGCTTGCTCACTCCCTCACCTCCTCACTTGCTCAATCTCTCACAATGCTTTTCTAATTCTGGTTGGGCTTCTTTCAGACGTTCATGTACCTCCCATGCAAGTGTACATTTACTTGTCGAAAGATATTGCGAGTCCGTCTATGGCTGATAAGTTAATAGCAACTTCAGCAAAGATAGTGAGGGTCATAAGGAGTCGAAGAATTGTCCTAGTGTTGCAAAATTGCAAAATGAACTCGCATGCCCCCAATAAAGCAGTGCATTGGAGCTGCTGTCACTTGTTTGTCATCTCACTTCTACCTCCATCTTTAAGAAGGCAAGATGGCTCCAAAGCGCATGGCTTGCTGGACTGGATCAACAGCCACCTCTCTGGTTAACAAGACTTGCTCGCCCATCTGTTTACATTGAAGTTACATATAGTTGAGACAGGGTTTCCTTTGCATTTTTAAATGTATTTTCTGGACTTGGGCAGTGTTTGCCCCCGCAGTTTACTATTAAGAAACAAAGGATTTCATATCTGAAAGTTGCACAGAAAATGTTGAACTCTATGGTGTTATGTTATGCTATTTTTGATAGTTTTATCAAGAGCGCAGTCACCTTGCGGTATCTCAACGCTTTTTAAACTTTAAACCCGTACTAAACCCATGAAGTTGCTGTGCTTAAGTGGGGAGTTATTAGTGATTGAAGAGGTAGGTCTTCAGATTTTTCCTGAATGGTAAGAGGTTGGGCTCTTTGAGTAGCTCAGCGGGTAAGGTGTTCCATAGTCTAATTGCCTGGACCAGGAAGGTGCACCCGCCCGATTTATCCTTCCTGTATACAGGTAAGTTAGTCTTCTGACAGGTCTTTGTCTGGAGGATCGTGTTGATGGGTAAGTATTAATTGTGAAGGACAACTGAGTCAGTAACGGATGTTTGAGGCATTTGAAGACAATACACATGCTCTTAAAGACGATGAAGTTCCTTACTGGCACCCAGTGCAGCGATTGCAGTGCTGGACGAATGTGTTAAAGTCTCTTACATTTCAATAAGAATCTAGAAGCAGTGTTCTCTACTTGCTGCATTCTGGATATCATGTAGCCTGGTATTGCTAAGTAGTTAGCATTGCTAAAATCGAGGCAAGAGATCACCAGGGAGTGCGTGACCAGAACCTGTTGGGGATGGGGGGGTGCAGGTAGCGGAGAGGTTCAACATATATTAGCAAGATCTTGTTACTTCTGAGATCTGAGTGTTCAATGTGAGCTTATTATGCAATATAATGTCCAGGCTCTTCATTTCAGAGTTAGGCACAGGACAGTGCTCACATGCGTCCGCCCAATAAGAAGGAGTCCCATTGTTAATGTTTTCCTCAACGACCAGTATTTCTTTGCCTGATGTGGCATCATTATTCTCCTTCAGATCTACCAAGATTTGGGTGTCATCATCATAGCAAAAAAAGTCACATCCGCTTTCTGGCGAACCTTCATCAGTGGTCGAAGATACAGATTGAAGAGAAGGGGGGATAAAGCAGAACCTACTAGGATCTGTTGTGATCCACCAGACAGGAAGGATTCAATCCATTTACACACTGAACCCTGGATTCCTAATTTATTTAGCCTGTCTGTCATTAAACATTGGTCTACAGTATCAAATGCAGCTGACAGGTCCAACAAGGTTAGGGCTCCAGTTTCATTCTTACCAGCCTTATTTCATAGGTGATCAAGGACTGATATGGACACTAATTCCGTACTACTTATTGGTCTGAAACCCATTTGGGCCCTTTCCAACAGATTGGCCGATTCAACAAAGTTCAGTATGTTTCAAGTTGCTTGAAAAAGAAAGGGGAGTTGGGAAATTGGTCTAGAATTAGACAAGTCCGAGAGGTCAGGTGAAGGTTTTTTCAGTGAAGGTTTCACAACCAATCGTTTCCATATTGTTGGTACGATCCCAGAGGAGAGGGAGGTATCAAAAATAATACGAATATTATCCGCAAGAATTTGGCATATATCCCTTGCAATGTTAGGGGGAACAAGGTCCAGCGGTGATCCCAATCCTTTCGCCGTTGTCAAAAGATGGATGATTTCTGGGGAGTTAAGATGATTTTTTTTTTTTGTTCATTTGTAATGAGCCTATACACATGTGTGTCTCAATGCGCAACAAGGGGTGTGGACACGGGGGAACGATCCTACTAGGCCTTCTACATTCTGATCGTGCAAGTGCAGGTATTTATAATGTGCTTAAAGGGATAGTTCACTCAAAAATGTTATTGTCTCAAAAGATGGCCATAATGAAATATATATATATATTTTTAAATTTCAAGTTTATTGACTTTTTGCAAGAACAAAAAGAAAGCACAGTGCGGCTAAATGCCAAAAAACATAAGCACAACATTAAAGGACCACTATGGGAATGGCTTCCCGTATTACCCCCCCCCCGCGTGTGTCTCACACTCTGACCCCCCAAGAACAGGTTAACTCCACCCTCTGACCCCGAGCAAATCTGAAATTTTAAGGTCCATCTCGTCATCAGCATATGAAGACCTGGTTCTCCTCTAGCCTCCTTTACCAAAGACTGTCTTCCCCCTTACACACAGGTTGAAACCGTACCCGTCCCCTTATTCTCCACATCCTCCTCAATCCCCATCCGGGCCCCCTTTTTCCTGATGTTTGATCACCCTGGCATGTATCTGGATCGGAACTCAGCCCACTCAGATACAAGATCCCCCCTCTCTCATGTATCGCAGCAGTGATCCTTTCCATCACATATATATTCCTGCCCACATTTATCCACTCACTCTTACCCGAGAGCAATAGCCGTTTCCAGTGCATGGCTAAGCATGCCCTCCCAGCTAAAAGCAGACAATGAGGCAAATGCGGGAGGTTAACATAGTACCCCTCATCGTCTTCCAAACCAAACAGCACCATTAACAGCGACTTATCTGTGGAGACCACGTCAAGCTCCTTGGTCCACCTGAGGACCTCATCCCAGTAAATTGGAACCCTCTCACAGTCCCACCACATGTGCCAGTAACCAGCCCGCTTACCGCATTCATGCCAGCAAAGGGTGATAACATTCAAAAGCATCTTGGAAAGGCGGACCGGGTCGTACTGTCATCTGTGCAGCAATTGTACCGCATGGAGTTTGTATTGGCATGCAATGGAGACCCTGAATGTCCTATCACACAGAGACACTGAAGCTATAAATTCAGTGTTTTCTCTCATGCAGAATTGGATGGTTGAAAATGGTTTAGGCCTCAATGACACCAAAACCGAGCTGATGATCACAGGCATGAATGTCCAATTTATAAAGCTCAGTCCAAAATGTCCTGCTTTTCAATTTGCTGGTTGCACGATTGACACACTTCCCAGGGTCAAACCATTGGGTGTCATCCTGGATCAGGAGCTTAATATGAATGCGCATTTGAGCAGTCTTGTCTCATTGTCTTCATATTATCTCAAACTACTAGTGCAGTTGAGACCTTTTTTGAGCCATGATAATCAGGCCACGATTTCTAGGACTATAGTGGGTGCCAAACTAGACTATTGTTCAAGTCCCCTTGTATGGCAGTAGTAAAGGAGAGATAGCCCAATTACAGACCGTGCAGAATAATGCGGTGCAGGCAGTTGTGGGTCTTCACAGGAGAGATCACATCTCTGAGGCTAGGAATGCACTGCATTGGCTTCCAGGTTTGCTCTAGAATGCACTTTCACTTACTATCTGTTACACACAGGTGCTGATATGGCACAGGTACTGTGCACCTATCTAATAGACTCTGCTGGCAACCTGCTTTGAGGGTGTTTAGATTTAATAACTCTTCTCTTTTGTCTGTGCCGAGAGCCAGATTGACTCTGGTTTCTCAACTGTCTTTTCCACATGCTGCCACAAAATGCAGGAATGCCCTTCTACCTGACCTGAGGGCATGTTGCTCTTTTCATTGCTTTAAGTGTGGCCTAAAAACTGCTCTGTTTTGCTGATTTCTCTCTAGCATCTGTTGCTTTCTTCTGGCCCTCTGTCTGGATGTGTACGATTTTCTGTCTCTGTTTTCGAGCTCCCATGCCTGCAGGCCTGTCCATATTGCTATACAAATAAATACATCCATACACATTTTATGGGTGGTCACTGTAAATCACTTGCAGAGATGACACAAATACATGCGCCCACACACTCATGCACAGACGCACGCGCGGAAACACTCTGATCCATCCCAAAGTACACATACATACATAAATGCACAGGTACAGACTTACTCAATTAGTCTTGTGCACACACACACACACACACTGCATTACATTCTATCACACACACCTACATACATACATATGCATAACACAATCACAAAACACACACCCACACACCAGGGACGGACTGCCGCATGGAATTGTCTTGGCATCAATGAAAAAGTAGCCCACAGTTGCAAATGGCAATTTATTCCTTTTGTGACATACTGAGTAGTACCCAAGGGGGTGGTTTTGATAGAAATGTGATGCAAATTGCACATTTAATAAAATGTGTATTCATTACACTGGTCAAAAGTACTAGCCGCATAGTGAAGTAACTTAATGAACTGTCAGACATGTGCCAAAAAAGTGGCCCACTTTGACAAAAAAACTGGCCCACGCTAGCATTTTGCATTTTTGGTTTGGACATTGCCCTATTGCCCTATAGCCCAGTGCGTGCCTGCCACACCCTCTCTTACCTTATGTCTTCTCTTCAGGCAGTGGAGTAACTTTGCTAAAAATGTTGGGGGGGACAGGGATGGGGTGGTGGGAGGGTGGATGGTGGCTGTGAGGGATCGTTTCGGCCAAATCGTTTGAAAAAATGTGGTCGAATGGTAGATTTAACTGAATTCGGTGAACACCATTAGGTCGAAGCCGAAGATACCGAACATGAAGAGCTGGGGTTACGGGGGTGTCTCCCGCTCCCCATGTTTGGTATTTTTGGCTTCGGCGGTTGCGGGGGTGTCCCCTGCTTCTTCAGCATTGGTGGCAGAGGACCCAACAAAAAAAAAGAAGAAAAAGGGTCCCTGCGGCGTCAGATCTAACCCGCGTTAGATGGATGGAGCTGACGCTGCAGGGTACAGGAGAGGCGGCGGATGGAGAAAAGGTAAGGTGGGGAGGTTTATGACTGAGGGATAGAACTATACTACTACACCACAAGAGTCCATTGCCAACGCTCTGTTATAACTTTCATAATAAGACTGGTGGCGTGTCTTTAAAATTCAATTGGGCCCCCACACACCTTCAGCCAGCCTACCATGCACCCATTGACACAACATAACATTCACAAACTTAATTCCAATAGAACATGCAAACAATGCATTATTTATCATTCATTCAGACACAAAAGTCAACACACATATGCTTGTATACAGTCTCACTCACACACAAATGCACCCAGCACCTCCATTGACATACACTGTGTGCACACAACATTTATATGTACATATACAAAAACACATGGAAACAGTGGCGCAACGTCCATTGAGCAGACCAGACTTTATCACCCCCTAACCCCCGAAATGGGCTAAGTTGACTTGACCTAGCTGAACTATAAAGCCATGGCCGAAAGGAACAGATTCACTGGAATGTCAGCAATTCCCTTGATTTTTCCTTTCATTCAAAGGCAGGAGCCATCCGTTAATGCACTGCAGTGGGTGACCAAGTATACCTGGTATCAATTTCTAAATGCCATATATCTCCAAACTTGGGTTCTGCACAGCACCTTATATGCGTACGTGCTGATAGATTTTTTCTACAAGATTCTGACAGATTGAAATTAAGGTATGTTTTCCTGTGTTCAAATTGCTCCAAGCAGTGGACTGCCGAGCGGGAGAGGCAGGGGGGGGAAGCTGCCCCCATGGCTCTTTTAAGAGCCAGACGGGAACATTTGTCATTGGGACACCTCTCCCAGAAGGCACCTCAAAGAGGGTGCCCAACAGCAAAGGTGTCCCGCTGGCAGGGCAGTGTGTGCTGAGCTATTCCTGCCCAGCATGCTCATTGTCCTGTCAGCAAACACCTTGCCTGTTCCGAATAGTAGAGGTGTCCCGCTGCCAGGACAATGTCCCATGGAGCTCCGAGCAGCAGAGGGTCCTCACGATGCTCTGTATGAACAGAGCATTACACTGTGAGCCATTAGGCACTGATGGGAGGGAGGGTGTGACTATTAGCAGGGACTTTTGTCCCTTTGGAAATGGGAATGGGAGGGAGTGATCAGAAGTGAGAAGGATGCATAATGTTGCCTGCTTTATGAAATAATGACTATGGGCCTCATTACAACTCAGGCGTTAAGGGTTAACGCCGTTGTTAACCCTTAACGCCTGATTCCAATTTTAACGGCTGCTTTTAGCAGGCGTTAAAATCCATGGCTCTAAACCGCCTTGGTGCTAATTACGGCACCGTAATTTACGGTGCCGTAATTAGCGCCTTCCCCACTCCCATTATGCCCTATGGGGCAAAAATGGGAATGGGGAAGGGTAAATGGGAAATGGGGATTTACCGCCCCACTCACCTTGGAATGGGGCGGTAAATCCGCCATCCACCATGGTGTAAACATAGTTTACACCATGGTGGTAAAGTTGGTGTACTTACCGCCTGGGTCGTAATGACCCCATATGGCTTTAAAACCCAAAGGGGATTTTGTCTTCTCACTTTAATCTACATGATCCTATTTTGACATTGTATGCAGAATAGGGAGAATAAAACTAAAGCCATGCTCCCATTGCTCAACATATTTCTATGACAAGGTATATAGTGTATGGTTAGGTTACTATGAAAGGCTAGTTTATTTTGTAATGTGGTTTGCTTCCAAGGCATTGCTATAAATAATGAAAGCACATGAAATGTAAAGCAAAAACTTAATAAATATCTATATCAACTAAACCTGGAAAGATGTGCACAGTCGCTTAAATTGTCCACATCCCAGTTTCACCATTTAACTAAGTGTATGATCCTGAGCAAATCATTTAATCACATTGGCCCTCATTACGACCCTGGCGGAGTGGGTTACGCCAGCGGTATTCGTGGCGGACCCGTCCGCCCTACTACGAGTTCCCGTAGCGCCATGGAGCCTTTCTCCGCCTGGTTTTTCCGGGCGGAGAAATCCATGGCGCTACGGGACCTTGTTGTTAATTACGCCACCGTACTTTACGGTGGCGTAATTAACGCCTTCCCCACTCCCATTATACCCTATGGGGCAAAAATGGGAATGGGGAAGGGTAAAATGGGGATTGGGGATTTACCGGCCCGCCAAGGTCGGAATGGGGCGGAAAATCCGCCAACCCCCATGGTGGTATCGGCAGCTTTCCGCCGTGCTCCAAGGTGCATTTTGCACCGCGATTTCCGCCAGGGTCGTAATGAGGGCCATTGTGCCTTATCTGCAGCTCTGCAAGTGACTCTGATTCACTTCAAAGCTTATGTTAATGTATTATGGTATAATGATGGAAAGCCTGATGACTATAGAGATGCTCCACATATAACAATAGTGCAATTTAGGTATTTTTCACCACAAAGTTATTTGTCACTTTGCTAATTTATGGCAACTTATTCTAAAGTCACTTCCATGGTGCCTCCAAGTATCAAGGACTGATGATGCGCCTTGCAATGTCCTATTCTGTGAAGTCACTTCTGTTGGTGCAATCCATATAATTATTAGGAAGTCTGCATGTATTTTGCCTCAGAGGGCTTGGACAGAGCTCTAATAGATGAGTTTTCTGCATCTGGAATGATTCTGCAGTTTTATTTTTGTTGTTGTGTGTTAAAATGCCATCTTCCACTAATCTTACCAAAAAAGTAGATTGGGGCTGTGGTGGGCGCCAATGAGACCATATGGAATTCCACACATTGCATTTCGTTGCTCACTCCCCCTCCCTCTATCCCCCCCCCCCACACTCCTGCAACACCCAGTTCAGCACCCTGGCTGCTGACTTTGGGTCAGGCCAGCCAGTGTGAGGGACTGAGCCATGCAGGGCATCCCGGCCCTGGATGTGTCGCAGGGCGGCTGCCAGGCATCTCAGCATCATTTAATGAGACCGCGCAAGCCTGGCTGGGCACCCCAGCTAGGCTCGTGCTGTCCAATTACATAATTTATGATTGTGGCCCCCCTGCCCTCCCTCCAAAAGATGGGGGGGGGGCAAAAAGGCATCACACAGAAGTTGGGGGGGACAAAACTCCCTGTCCCCCTTTAATTACGCCCATGTCTTCAGGGGCCATGAAGTACACTGGTCCAACTCAGGCACGTAGCACTGGTGCACCCTGAGAGGACTTGAATCCCAGGGGCGTGCCATAGCCGCGCGTTCAGCAATGCCAACGTGATTGCCACAGCAACCCACACACAGTCTAAAACAATATATATATCATCAGGTCTGGCGCTCAGTCAGTGCTCTGACTGAGCGCCAGCCCTGATGATATTTTGTTTTAAACTTGTGAGTGGTGCACTCATCGTTTTTGTTGAAATATCTGGGCTGGCGCTCAGTCAGTGACTCTATAAATTCAAAATGGGAGGCAATGGATTAACCTCTTTCTGAACTAAGAATCAGTAAGGAGTATGTCAGAAGATACGAAAAGGGAGACTATGCTTTGCTTTATCCCTGAATAAAGAGTCACTAAGGAGACACTCTTTTGAGGCACCAGCCCTTGTTAGTTATATGAAGGGCAGTCGCCATCTGGTTTGTTAGGTCCCTATGAAGCCCTTTTATGTTGTTGAAAATGGGTATGTTTCGCCTAAACTAGCGATAGGGAAGATATTATTCATCCTTTGGGAAAACCAATGTATTTGTGTTGTGTTTGCTCATATCACCTTCTAGCTGACCATTGGTCATTACTGATGGTCTGTCATTAGACCATGCATGTAGTGTACGGTCCAACGTGAGCATTATTATATTTAGTATGATATCTAACATTGTTAATAAGTTACATGTTTATACAGATATGGTGCTCTATAAGTCATTAAGGGCTTGATCACGAGTTGGGCGGTAGCCCTTAAATGCGTTGGTAACAATGTTACGGCTGCATTTAAGGGTCCACCCAATCTCGAGTCTGGCGTGTTTACCCCCTGCCCAGATCTGGGGGTAAACGGGGGGGGGGGAAATTCCCATTTTCGGTGCAATTACTGTCAGCGTTATTACTGCACGGTAATTGCGCCGAAAATCCCCAATTGGGATCCAATGGGGTATGGGGACTAACAGTTAACACCCAACTCGTTATGCAGCAGACGGGTGGCGCTAACGCTAATAAAGTTGGGTGGTGGGATGCCGCCCAACTCGTGATGAGGCGCTAAGTACCTTTGAGCTTTATATTCTTGTACCTTTGTATTTATGTACTGTTTGTATTTCTGGAGTCTTGTATTTTTCTATTATTTTCTGTTTCATAGGTGTGTTTTTTATTTATTTATTAAGGGAACGAAAGGCAAATATAATAGCAATGAAGAGAAAGAAAGTGGCAGTCCTATTAGTCCTTGTGAGCATTCAGAACGTGCAAGTGCAGGTTACTTTGTCCGCATCTTTTTTTATCCTGGAGGCCTCAGCGACTGTCTTTAATAATGTGTATTAAACACACCTATTGTGATTTATTTGAGTTTTTTCTGGGTCGCTGTGGCTTGCTCATTTTGATGTTTGAATTGTGATCAAATGTTTTTGCGCTTTATAGACCCTACTTTGTTATTACGAGACACCATTCTCTGTTGTTCAGTTTAGCCTTGATTGAGCGCCAGCCCTGCGAGATGAATGTGTGATGCACCAGGAGCCAGTTAGGAACCCCTTGATTCCCTCTGGTTCCACCCCTGATTACATCAATGTTTTAAAATAAAATATTTTATGACATTGCCCCTAAGGACTGGGTTGTGAAAGGGAATGAGGAGATCATGTTATTCGACATATCATCTTTAGAAACTTGAAGGGCCAGTGCGGGCATGCTCAATGTCAGAGGCAGGCACTTAACCAATGAGCTATCCACTAAGACTCTAGCCTGGCAAAGAGATTCTTAAACTCAAATAAATAGAAAAGAATAAATATAACTTCTTTGAATACAACGGTTATTTATGTTTAAGCAGAAAAATGATTCCAGGTAACATGCCAAAATCAAATACCATCAAACATTGGGTAATTGATTTTTGTGATAATAGAACAACTTGGTTTGCTAAGAGACACACTAAAGACAGGGTTAATAACTATCAGAAAGTCAGTAATTTCTGATAAATGCTATCGACCTGGCCTTGTTGTAAACTTCTATTAACAGAGAACATTCTGCCATGAAACCCTCTCTGCGTGCGACAGACAAGCTGTGAACCTTGTCATGGAAAATGTGAACCATTCAGTTCTTCATAAATCTCGCCCGATCATGGAAAGTTTCTAAGGCACTGAAACTGGGCCATATCTTTGAAAAGTGTGTGTCCTTCCAATTACAGTATTCTACCCAGAGGTCTCGTTTCCTTATGGTCTTAGTCCCATGTGCCATACTTACACTGGTTGAGCGCAGCACAGGCATTACTCCTTATTGTGGTGACACAGCATGCCTATCAAACATTCTTCTGACATCTGACCCCTCCTTGAAGACTTTGATATTGACTTCCTCGCTCTCACCGAGACGTGGTTCAATGCCAGCTCAGTCGCTGCCTTTGACCCCCTTCACCCTGATGGCTACAAGATCATCTCAAATCCTCATCCCATCCGCACTGGCGGTGGTCTAGCCTTGATATTCCTTGAGTGGATCCCTTCTTCCCTCATACCCACCCAGCCCTACTCCTCCTTTGAAAGCCTGGTCTACAAGCTTGGAATCTCTTCCACTTCCTCTTTGAACATTGCTACTATCTACAGGCCCCAGGGCCCTATCTCCTCTTTTCTTTCAGATTGGTGCTGATTTCTTCTCTTTGCTCCTGACCTCCACCTCCAATCTCCTCCTTCTTGGTGACTTCAACTTCCACTTAGACTCCCCAACCACAGTCTCCACTCTCTTCCGTGACCTCTGCACCTCTGTCTCCCCCTCTATTCTCTGGCCCTGCCCACTCAGCTGGACACACTCTCACTGCCTTCATCCATTCTAATCTCCTGCTCTCTACCACACTCTCTACCCCACTATGCTGGTCTGACCACACTCTCCTTTCCTCCCACCCGCCCACCTCCCCCAGCTTTGCCAGCCTCCTGTGCAGACATCCGTCCAATGAAGCAAGTGTCTGTTGCTCGTTTCGCTTCCACCTTCACCCCCTCTATCTTCTGACTCAACTATTGACTCTGCTATCAATAATCTAGCTCTCACTATCACTTACACTCTCGATACACTTGCCCCTGTCATGAGGATCGGCCTGAAACCTGCCTCCAAGCATAACACTTGGTATGACTCTGATTTAGCATCCCTGAAACGCAAGTGGAGAACCGCTGATCGGAAGTGGTAGACCTCAAGTTCATCCTCTGATAAACTGGCCTGTCACGTTCTCCAAAGGCAATATAATCTCTCCATTTGCTCCAAGAAGAAGGCTCACATCCAGGCCCGCATCTCTGGAGCTTTTAACAACATGGCTAAACTCTTTAAAGTCTGCAAGGAACTAACCAATCCATCTGCAGTCTCTACCTCACCTCTTCCTTCCCAGGCCCTCTGCACTGCACTGGGCACCCACTTCACTGCTAAAACTCAGGACATCCTGAGTTCTCTTTCATCCTCCTCTTCCCCCTCCCCTCCCCCATCTCCCTACTACCCTTGGCCTCTACTCCTTCTTTATCCACTCTTTCCCCCTTTTCTCCTATCATACCTGACAAGGTCACTAGAGTTGTCCGCTCTATGAAGGTCTCTTCCAAACAGATCTCCCCCTGTTCTTCCAAAACTGTTAAGGACAATATCGGCTCCTTGCCCCTGCACTCATGGATTTCTGCAATCGCTCTCTTGCTACTGGGTCTTTCCCCTCTTCCCTCAAACACTTTCCTGTGTGCCCCGTCCTGAAAAAGCCTTTCGGCTGACCCCTCATCCTTGGCTAACTACCGCCCCATTTCTCTCACTCACTTCCTTGGAAAACTTCTGGAAAGGTTGGTCTTCCCCAAACTGACCCAAAATACTGAGCTTGTTGGTTGCCTGCACAACCATCAATCTGGATTTCTGAGAATTCAGAGGCACAGAAACTGCTCTCTTGAACACCCGTGAAGAATTGCTTGCATCTCTTGACTCCAACATTCTACCCAATCTCTCCTCTGCTTTTGACACGGTTAACCACTAAATCCTCATAAAATGTCTCCAATGGGCTCTCCCCCTTTCCTTCCTCTGAGACCAGAAACCTTGGCGTTATCTTCGACTCCTTTCTCTCTTTCATTCCTCACATCCTGGACCTTTCCAAGAAGGCCAATTTCCAACTCTACCTCCTCAGGGGCACCCTCTCTTTCCTCCTTTTCCCCCAGAAGCTCAATGTCACCAGAGCTCTGGTACTCTCCAGGCTGGACTACTGCAACAGCCTCTTCCTTATTCTACCATCTTCTTCTATCTGCCCCCTCCAGCTAATCCAGAATAGGGCTGCAAGACTTATCCTTGGCCTTAAGACCAGGGACCATACCTCTCCAGCCCTAAAATGTCTCCACTGGCTCCCAGTTGCTGCAAGGATCACATTTAAATCCCTCTGCATCATGCATAAAGCTGTCTGTGGCCCGGGACGATGCTATCTGCAACTTGCTCTCACCAAATGCTCTCCTTCCAGATCCCTCCGATCCCTCCGATCCTCCGGCTCCAACTCCCTTATTGACAAGCGCTTCTCTAAGCAGAGAGCGGGCGGCCGTTCCTTCTCTACAGCTGGCTCCCTACTCTGGAACGGCCTCCCCTTTTCTCTCTGCCTTGAGCCGGATCTCCTCAAGTTATGCAAACACCTCAAGACTTTCCTCTTTTCCTCCTCCTTCCCTCTCTCCCTCCCGCGTTAAACCCCCACAGTAGCTGTGATTGGTGGCCTGGGCCCCTATTTGTCCTTCAGCGTCACAGGCCGGCACTTACTAAATGGGCTGGTGACCCCTCCTCCATCTAGTGGTCACTGCCTGGCACTTATGTATTGCCTTCTCAACCAGCTCTTGCACTTACCTGATTCCTTGCAACTATCTCCCTGGCACTTCACCACTCTGTGGATCCTCCAGCACTTACCCCCTTGCCCTGTCCCTTCTCTCTCTCTGCCCTTAAATGATCCAAATGTTCACAAGGCCTAGTAGGACTGCTTCTTTCTGTATTTTGCATATTCCATTGTCTTGCTGTTCTCCCTTGTTCCCTTCCCTTGCACTGTGGGTGTTTTGAAACACAATTTTCTTGATGTATTTGCTCCTTACAAATGCCCAATAAAATAAATTAATAAAATACATAAAATACATAAATAAAATGTCTGCTCTTGTTTGATTTGCTTCAGGTATGGGAACCAAATTGTTTATCAATGTTTTAAACTTGTAGAAAATACCTTTAAAATGTTAAGTGCTTGGGTCTTCCTCCAGAGGCATAGCCAGGATTGTCTAGCAAATGGGGCCTGATGCTAATGTAGTTGGGCCCACTGCACTGACAAAAATATCTGTAAATACCCACACAGCGCTGCTGAGTGGGCATTTACAGATTTTGGGTGGGCCTTGCCCCTCAGGCCCTACCCTGCCTACGCCTCTGTCTTCCTCCTGATCCCTCCTTTCTGGCGCCAACATCTGCACCTCTGTGTCCTACTTTTATCCGCGCTTCAGCAGTCCACGTTAACAGCATGACCATCTCTTCTAGTGTGGGGCACACTGCTCGCGTCACCACATAAGCCTTTTCTCTCATTTCGCATACATTTGTGCTTGCGTCGATGTCAGCCATGGCAAGTGGGCATACCGGAGATCCCTTGGTTGCTTTCTCAACATCAGCCATTACCAGTGGGAGGTATGTGCGGATCATGAGGGTGGTTTAGAGAGGTTGTTTCTTTAACCCCTTAAGTTCTAAAGGTGAGCATGTATGCCCTATTTATATAGGAATATGTAATAGCCAAGCCAGCGCTATTCCATTCTTGTCTAGGTGATAATCACTTTAAAGAGGACAGTTTTCAGTGTTCTCTTGAATGTGTACAGGCTGTCTTGGACCCTTCCACTTAGTCTTGCCCGTGCGTTGGATGGTTACTGCTATGCTTCTTCCAGTTCAAATGAGCTGAACTTTTTGTCTTTTTGTTACTGTTGTTAGGGGGCATTTCTGCTAGTATTAAGGTCCTTTGTCGCATACGGTGTGTAGGTTTTTTAAATGATTTTTGTTTGATTCAATCACTTCATATTGTTTTGATTACCTAGAATTCACTAAAAGAATACAACATTTATACATAAATGGAAATGACATTTTCTAAAAATAAGTAAAGTCCAGAAGCATACCTCTAAACATACATGCTTTAGGCGGGTGTCACCCGCCATGGAATCAGTTCTCACCCGCCAAGCTTCTAACAAGCTTCGATTAGCAGCATAGCTGTAAAGCTGAATTCACCCTTATATGCAGAAACACCCTTTTCAAATGTTGCATCTCTCTTTCTTGCACACGTGATCTGCTGTACATGTGATGCCATTCATGATGCCAAAAGTGATGTCATATGTGATTTTATCAGTGATGTAATTTGGGATGTCATCAGTGTGCTTAGGGACCGCACAATGGGGGCTTCATAGTTAAGGAGGCACAACTTCAGCACCTTCCAAATTACAGGGGTTTGTGGCGTTAAATCAGCACCTTAAAGGTTTTTCACTGAAATTCAAGGGTTTTGTTATGCTATACCTCCCACCACCTGTAATTCTGTCTCTTTTTCTGATAACCTACCTGATGTCATACCATTTGTTATCAATATCTGTTCTTGAGCTACAAAACATCAGGTTTATCAAGTATTTCAACTTTCTTTGTGTCCATAAGGGATTAGTAATGGTGTACTGTGGTAAGGAAGAGTGAAGTGGGGTTAGTAAGGGACTGTGGTGGGAATAAGCTAGGCAAACACAGTACTCCTTTTAAGGACTAACCATAAATATGAACTAATAATATTCACATTGAGAATTACAAAAGTACTGGTACGAGGAAGGGGGACATGCTGGTATGAGATCTAGATTCATGAACAATACCTATGTCTTTGACTATTGAGATCGAGAATCAACAAAAAAGGGAAGATATGAAGACACTATGCAAATCGATAAGTCGTAATGCTATGAATTATTCAATCGATACTGAGATGAAAAACAGTACATTGAACAATGCAGATCGAGACCCACGAGCCAAGAGCACTAAATGCAAAAACCTTTGAGGCAATTGAGGTTGCCTGGAGCATGGTGAAATTGGCAATATTTTATTTTTATTTTTACATGAATGTTAATTAAAAAAAATATATATATAAAACAAGTTGTCTACTTTCTACCTATCTTTCCTACATCCTCTCCCTCTCCCATCCCCTCCTTACCTTCACAATGATTCTTTGCAGAACCACCATGAAAGTTCAAAGAAAGATCTAAGTTGGAGGATGTGGGTTAAATATGAAACCCCACGGCAATGGGCTAACCCTACTGGTAACCGCCCGCCGCCCAAGTTAAAGGCCCAAATGAAACAAGGGTCCCTTAATGCAGGCAGTGGTACCCTTACTGGCAGTCTCGGCTTGCTGTCACGGATTATATCACAAGGTCAAATTAGTTTTTTTATTGAACACCCTAAGTGCCGTGCAGGTGCTAAGGGTGTTAAATTGAAAATAAAAACACAATTACTTTGCGGCACACTTAAGAGCCACACCCTACTTCCTCAAATTCATTTCTCTTTTGATGACTGTGACATCCTCATCAGGAAAATGGACTTCAGAGAGTTTGGCATGGCACAAGGCCACACCACAATGTCATATGAACACCCTTAGTACCATGCATTTGCCAAGGGTATTTAATTTATAAAAAAAAAACATTTACCTTGCAGCGCATTTCGGCACCGCACCCTACTTCATCAAATCCATTTTCTCTGTGGATGGCCATTGCATCATCAACAGAGAAACAGACTTCTGAAAGTATGGCACGGCACAGTGCCACACCGCAAGGTCATTTCTTTTTTATTGAACACCCTTAGAATCATGCTGGTGCCAAGGGTGGCTAATTGGAACAAAAAGCAAACTTACCTTGTGGTACACCTCAGCAACATGCCCTAGTGCCTGAGATCTATTTTCTCAGTTGATGACTGTGACATAATTAACAGATAAACGGTGTTCAGAAAGTATGGCACGGCACAACGACACACAGCAAGGTCATTTAAAGAAAATTAGAACCCTTTGCCAGTGGTCGAAGTGTATGGAAAGAAGTAGTGGAACTATGTTCCCTGCTGGCCTGCATCGCTCCCCACAAACCCCATCACCATGCACCCTCCCACGCACAGTGCAAACCCCTAAACACATGCACCTGCCGTTTAGGGGAACGTTCGGTGCAGTGCACTGAAATTGCAAGTTTCAACTTCTCCCTCTACTTTTATTTTAAAACGAAACTGTTCTGGAACGGTTTCTTTTTAAAATAAAAGTATAGGAACAGTAAAACTTAATTAAGAGAAGTAGAGGAGCACCGCTCCTGACCACTCCCGCCCACTTCGACCACTGCCCTTTGCACCATGCCTAGAATACAGCCCACGTTCCAAGCATCCTGATTGGTTAGCGCCAACTTCCACCAATGTAATGAAACACAGTGGGCCTCATTACACGGAAGGCGGTAATCCAGGGTGCTATTAGCACCCTGGACCATGCCGGTAAATTACCGGCACCGCCTTGGCGGAAAGGGGATTTACCGCCCCATTCCAAGGTTGGAGGGGCGGTAAATCCCCTTTCCGCCATTGCCCTTCCCCATTCCCATTTCAGCCCCATAGGGCTCTATGGGAATGGGGAAGGCGCTAATTACGGCACCGCAATTTTGCGGTGCCGTAATTAGCTCCGAGGTCCCTTAGCGGGTTGGTACTTAACGCCTGCAAGAAGCAGGCGTTAGTTCCTCCAACCCGCAAAGGGACCTCGTAGTACGGCGGTAAGGGTTAACGGTCACCGTTGCCATTAACGGTGACCGTTAACCCTTACCGCCGTCCGTGTAATGAGGCCTGTCTACATCACTGCCCAATCCTTCTCACCTCTTTTTTCTATAAATGTAAACATAAGTTAACACAACACCATCAACTCCTAATATACAATTGTACAATCTGAATCGAGAATCACACTTCTCAAATCCATACTGATACATCTTTTACTTTTGGAACATAAATGTCACCTTTTTTACATTGTATACGTTTCATTAGTCACATCTTACGAATCGGGAAATCATGCAAAACAGTGTACATTTATATCTCTACCCACTACCTCTTTCTCGAAACTAACACTACTCTACCTCCTACATACCCCTGAGACTCACCCTTCAAACAAATCAAACATTAAACAATCCTAAAAGCAACTTTTCAAACTCCTGTGGCAATCACGACTTCAAGAACCGCCCGTACAGAACATTGGCTCAAGAAGCACCTTTTTATACTGTATACGCTTCGTTAGTTATGTATAACAAATCAAGTAATCATGTAAAATAGTGCAGATTTATCTCCCTGCCCACAAACTCTTTCCAAAACTGACAATACTATCTACCTCCTTTGTACCCATCTCATCCTCCCTTCAAACAAATCAAATGTTAAATAAACGTTAAACCAAAATGCAGCTTGTATACAAATCCCAACTTTGAGAACCGCACCGAAGAGAACAATCATTACGTGGAAACCTCACTCAATCAAAACAAAACACAATGAAACCACGGCGCCTCCATTAATGTGTCTCAATGGCGCACTTTATAGTCACTAAACAAAGTTAAATAAAACAGTTCTCAATCTCAATACACAGAGTCAAGACTTACTACAACCCCCTACACATTTTAATTACATTTTTTTGAAAGTATTAAAATTTACTTGAAATACTCATCTTCCCCTAACTAGCAACCATACTGATTAGCACATCGCCATGTAGAATAGTTTACAAGTATTTACTCTTTCATTTCCCTGTTTGCGTCATTTCTCAATCTCTGCCAAATGCTCCAAAAAAAACATGCTATCCCCAAACCCCAAACCTTCACCAAACATCCTTCCTCACCCTACCAACATGCTGCCTGCCCCAAAAACTCCATAATGAACACACTTTTATTACATTAGGGCACTTTTAAATGCTGATTCAGAACTTGACTCTAGAATCGCGTGATCTGCCTTTCAAAACTGAAAAAGCTTTGCAACAGCAATGCAGCATGGGAGATAGAACTAACTCTTTGGCTACAGAGGCACCCTGCTCTGCGCCAAATAAAAAAAAAATACTGCACGGATCTGTGCCAAAACAAGAAAGGATTTTCTACGAGTGCTTCGTGCCCAACTTGTTTCTTTTTTGGCGTAAATACATCAAGCGGTTAGGGCTGTGCGCATGATCAAAAATTTGACATTTTCCCTTTGGGAAAATGAATGGAAAAGTTACAAAAAACACCCGTTCTATGACCCTTTATATCTGTTGAACCGTAGCAGGGATTTGCATGAAACTTTCCATACTGGGGTGGGGGGGATGGAAATGTCAAATGCTGTGCTGATCCGTCCTACGGCTCAAAGTTTATTGAGCATAGAAGCTTGGCTTTTCCTATGGATGATAGGTTTCACCTTAACTATAGGGCAGCTATCGCCACACTATTATATATATATATATATATATATATATATATATATATATATATATATATATATATATATATATATATATATATATATATATTTCCATAGGAAACCCGAACTTTGAATAATTGAATGCTAATAACTTTTTCCTTGCATGACAGATTTGGCTGATATTTTACAAATACTCTGGGGACGAAGTTAAGAGGTCGAACATTAAGCTGGTCATGACTTCCCAGATGTGCTGAATTCCAAGGGTTTTGTTGCCTTAAATCTGTGCAACTTAACTGCACCTTAACTAAGGATTTTTGTTGAATATATATATATATATACATACAGTACTTCATGCTAGCAGATTCTTCCACTTGTTTGCAATGGCCTAATTAGTGTTATTGCTACTGAATTTAATGGCAGTCAATTAACTGCAGAGCTGAAATGGCTGTGCTGGGATTGAGACCTGTATCTGAAGATTGCTGCACACAGCTGTCAGTACCACTAACCTCTGTTGGCTGCTGCATAGGGTAAGTTGTATTAACCTAGTCAGGACATTACAAGAGGCCTGAGACAGACACAGGGTTACTGTTGAGGGTTGGTCGGGACCCCCCAGCGCCTTCCGCAAGCCCCAGACCCCGAAGGACTCACTCAGAGACCTCCTCTCGGTTCGGGCTTCCCAGTCGCTCTGACGCGGCCGGGAACGCCCCGTTTATTTATGTTGCGCGCGGTGGTGTGCAACGTCACGCCGCCGCGTGCGCGCCCAGTCATCGGGCAGCGCCACACTCCTCCTTTTTCCAGGAGAGCAATAACAATACCAGTACTAGACACTGCAAACCAAATCAACATGAATACTTAACGTTTCACGAAACCCCATGTTCAAAACACCCCTTTATTGACATCCACCCGGGTCCCCTTACTTAACAGTTCTCATCATTAGGACAAACAGCCAGGTGACCCAACACGTAATCGCTGAGGTGAGCAGGTTTCCCTCACCCAGCCCTCTGAGGGTACCTCCTGCTCACCTATGGCACGGGTGATCTGTCCACGGGCATGCCCCGGGCCGGGGACTCAGGCAGACAGGGTGTTTCCCCTTCGTCCTCAGGGATCTCTCCTGGGTCTGGATAAGGAGGTGGATCAGTTCTTGGATTTCGCAGTTTCTTGAAGAAACTCACATTGCGAGTTACCGCAGACCGTTCATCCGATGCAGTCACCATGGATCCCCGGACTGCGACGACATCCAGCGGTTCTGGCTCATACGGTAGGGAGAGCTTTCCATGGGGATGCCTATTCCGAATGAGGACCTCATCGCCTGGCTCCAGCCGCTGCGGGCGAAGCCCTCTCCGAACGTTCTCTTGCTCGATCCTCAGCCGCCGGTCCATCTCGACCTGTTGGTCATTAATCACCCCAGGTTCTTTCTCTCCTACCTCCGGTAGCAAACCCTGAGGACACCGCTTGAAAAATGCCTCAGCCGGGGCCACTCCAGTGGATGCATGTGGCGTGGTGTGGTACACCCTCAGAAACTGGTACAGGGCTCTCTGGAGTGCCTGCCCCTGAGCAATTCTAAAGGTCTTACTTAGAGTCCTCATGAGCCGTTCTGCTTCGCCATTGGCCCGGGGCCAGAGGGGCATGATCTTCCTGTGCACCACCCCATAGCTCTCCATCAGCTCCGAGAAGCATTCGCTCCATCAGCTCCGAGAAGCATTCGCTCTGGAAGGGCGCCCCGTTGTCCGAGCACAGCATGCGTGGGAAACCATGGGCCGCTAACACCTTTTCCACAGCCACCACGATGTGCTCAAACGCCACAGAGTCCACAAACTCCACCTCGGGGTACCTAGAGTACTCGTCGACCAGAACTAGGAACTGGGTGCTCATGGTGGTGGACCCAAAGTATGCATGAACAATTTCCCAAGGGCGCGTCCGCCTAGGCATTTTCTCTATTGCAGGTTCACGCTGCAGGGGAGATGCCGCCTGGCACCAAACACAGGACACCATGAAGCCATCCACCTTGCGTTCCAGCTCAGGGAACCACACCTTCAGCCGTAGGCGTGCCTTGGTCTTGGCGGCGCCCTGATGACGACGGTGTGCCAGGGCGATCACCTCGTCCACCTTCGACTGGGGCACCACAATCCGATCTCCGCGGAGCAGAAGGCCAGATGTTGCGAACGATAACTCCTCCCGGACTTTCCATAATTGCTCAAGCCCGGTCCTGGCCTCCTGAGTGCGCCCCGCCAGAGCCTCGAGCACCGACTTCCAGGAGCCCTGTTGCATCGAGTGTCTTAGGATTTGGAAGCACTCATCTTGCGCTGCAGCTGCCTCCAGCTCCTGGAGAGGCATGACATTCGGCGTGGCTGCCTCCACCACCACCCGGACATGTTCTTCTGCTTCTTCTGCACAGGCGTCCTGGTCTTCCCTTGCGGACGCCCCAGGGTGTCTGGAGAGATAGTCTTCAGCGTTGTTCGCCCCTGGCCGGTATACCAAGGTGACTCCATATTCCAAAAGGGCGAGCATCCACCTCTCAATGCGTCCCGGTGGCTTGGACGACGACCCTGCTAGGATGGGAAGCAGCGGCTTGTGGTCTGTCACCACCGTCACCGGGCGTCCAAGGACATAGAGCCGGAAGTGCCGGCATCCCCACAGTACTGCCAGCGCCTCGCGTTCGATCTGCGAATACCGCTGCTCCGCATCGGACAGGGCCTTGCTGGCATACGCCACCGAGCGGACACCCCCACTAACGTCAATCTGTGTTACCACAGTGCCCAGGCCGAACGGGCTGGCGTCGATGATGATCTCTGATGGTAAAGCCGGATCGGACAACGACATGGTGTCTTCAGCTGCCAGGGCACCCTTTATGTCATCAAAAGCCACCTGTTCCAGCGGGCCCCAGTTCCAGATGACATCCTTCCTGGTCAGTGCCCTGAGCGGTTCCGATCTGGAGGCCAGATTTTTTATGAAACGTCCACAGTATGTAACCATGCCCAGGAAACTTCGCACCTCAGACACGGACTCCGGAGGCTGCGCCTTCTTTATGTCCTGCACCTTCCGGGGATCAGGAGACACCCCCCCTCCTTGAATACAAAACCAAAGAATTCTATCGATGGTCGGAGAAATTCACACTTCTCTTTGTGGAGGGTGTGTCCCAAGGATTGTAGTCTTCGGAACGTCTTCGCCAACTGCCTCAGATGGTCTACCTCCGTTCTTGCAAACACCAGGATGTCATCGCTTATGTTCAAAACGCCCTGTAGATCAGCCAGGGCGCCCCGAATAATGTTCTGGAACACCTCCGCCGCCGAGGACATACCAAAACTCAGTCTCTCATAGCGGTATAGTCCTCGGTGTGTCATGAAGGTGGTAATGTACCTCGACTCGGGGTGGAGGACAACCTGGTGATAGCCCGCTCGGAGGTCCAGTTTCGAAAAGAAACGAGCGTCCTGTACCTCCGCAATGATGTAATCGATAGTCGGGGTGAGGTGTCTCTCTCTCTCTTAATGGCCTTGTTCGGGAGCCTCATGTCGATGCAGATTCTAACAGCATCAGTTACTACTTGGAAGTAAGGTGGTGGGGAGAGATTGGAGAATGGGTGCTTCTAAGGCCCATGAGTAGTGGTCAGGAGGAGGGCATGTCGTCTATCATTGTGAATCTGTTGACCAGGATTTTTGACTGTGAATCATTCAGACACAGATAGTTCTGTGTCATCCAGTGGTACACACATTTTGTGATTCTATTGCTCTCTTCCTTATCTTTGTCCAGGTGGAGCAGTAAATATCTTCAGCATACACTTGGAACAGCAGCTGACTTTTCCAGAGAATTTACACTAGAGGCAGCATGCAAATGTTGAATGACAGCATCCAGAGAGACATCCACATTTGTATTCAATTATAATGTGAAAGTGCCTTAGCGATTCCTATGTGTTCACTACTGTTCGGCCGGAGAAGCAAAATCAACTTGCTGGTTAGAGACCAGGTCCATGAGGAGATCTTCCACACCACAACATCAGCCATGGTGGTCTGTGCATAAAAGAGGAACCTAAATCAGAATGTTGCTTCTGCAAGGTGTTGGGTGCCTGAGCAAACATTCCTGTTGGCATGTGAACCCACCTTTCACGATCTTGCCTGAGAGTGAGAGGTTGGAGATCAGGAGGGAGTTTATAACTTTAAGCTCCATGGTTGGTTCATTTAAGTGCAGAGATGTGTGGTTTAATGTGTCGGTAGTTGTGACCCATGGGAGAGAGAGGTGTTTTATCTTTCCCTATTGTCTGAGCCTTCTGCCTCAATGCTCTCTCTTTTAGGTGCTCTTGGGTATAGGCGAGTTAGAGCATTTGATGCATAGGCTCTCAGAGTGGGTTTCTATATTTGAGTGGAACTCATTGGATTATAGGAGCTCAACAATGTTTATGAGGGTATGGTGATGGGTAACTGCGCTGGGTTGTTCCAGGTGATGAAATTCATGTTCACAGTCTTGGAAATTAACAATGTATGGGGATATGCAGCATGGACCTGTGATCTCACTGTAGACTGAACAGTTTACTTGTTTGTTTGATGGCTTGACTGATACGCTTGCTGCAATAAGCCGTGTTGGCCCTTTGAACAGGGCTGCGGCAGTCTCTCATGTGCTATGTGCATAGGAATTTGTCTTCGAAGCTTTAGTTTTTCTCTAGTTCTGGCTGTTTGATTCTGATTGATGCTACCATGTGTAGGACGTTGATGATTATGGCGTCTGCAGGAGAAGCTCTGGCTCAGCTATGGTTGGAGAGAGGATTGTATCACAGAGTTGGAATTTTGAGAGTTCAATTGAGAAACTTTCTGCAGTTGTCTGAAAAAAGATAGGAGGGGGTTTCCCGGTTCTATGTAGGTGTAAGTTGGCTACTTTATTGACTTTGTTTACCATGATCAAGGTGTGGTCAATTTGTGTCTGCGGTTGGACTTCTGTGTTGGAGGTATCCAAGCTGAGGGCAAAACCCAGGTCTACAGTGTGACCCACTCTATGGGTGGGAGATGTTAAGGTGGCTGAACTAGGAGGAGAATAGGTAGTTGATATCCTGGCAATACCCTGACTTGTTTGTAGCTATTTTTGTCTACTCAGAGTTTGAAGTGATCAGTCATCAGCATGTGCTTGAGGTAACACAGCCAGGTTGATAATCTCCTTTCAGGACAACAAACAATGGGTTTGCGTTGAATGAGCAATGTGTGGTCATAAGCAAGAAAATGTGGAACTTGGGATCAGCCATGAAACGGCTTCCCAAATGGATCATCGCACCCCCCATGACACTTCCAGTAATTCTCTCAACTACAAATGATAGAAGTGTTTCTGTCAGCCCCAAATCATGGCAACCTTCCTCTGTCCCGATGTGTTGGAAAGTGATGCTCCTTCCGGGTGTTTCCCTGGAGTCCATGTCTGTACAGCTGAGATTTCTGTCTGTTTACATTTGAGGAGTTGTTATGTGGATGTAGAGTACAGCTGTGACAAAGCAGAGGATGGGTGTTGGCTGGCTATTGCTGTGAAATAGATCATTAGAGCATGAACATTTTCCAAGGATTTATTTAGTAGCATTTAACCTTGAACTGTTGCATTCAGGATGGTGAATGGTCAGGGCAGGTGCGACTGGGTTATCTGTCCGTCTGTCATAAGGCTTCATATGGTATGTTAGATCTGCATCAATTGCTCTAGGCAACAAAATATGAACATACATATTGTAAGGGTGCAGAAGTAAGGCTTGTACACAATGGTGGTATGTTTTTGGATATAGATGTTTCTTAATAATAAAAGGGTTGGAAAAATGCCCCTCTATACCTAAGAGGGGTTTCCCTGCCTCAAAGAAAATTTGTGAGATTGAGCCTCATTCCTAGGTCGGCGGTAACCCGCCGGTGCCATCAGCGGGTTGCCGCTGACCCAGAAACACTGAATCTGCTGCCTGACTTCCTTGTACCACCGGGACATTACAAGTCACGGCGGCATGGGGAGTCAGGCGGCAGATTCGGTAACTCCACATTCCCATGGAGTCCCATAGGAGTGGGGAGATGGAAGCACTGGCACTGTTGCTAACAGTGCCGGTGCCCCTGTGAGAAGTCTGCCTGCAGGGGCTGTTGCACCTGGCAGGTCTGACCCTGCTGGGCACTATGGCCCCTGCAGGCAGACTTGTAGTGTGGCGTTCCGGAAACAATAGTTCCAGTAAGCTTACCAGCACCTTTGTTTGCGGACTGCCACACTGGAATGAGGCCCATTGTTAGGAAGTCCAAAACTAAAATGTCTGTCAGTGTTATGTCCAAAAACCTACTTCTTAAAGTATAAAGTGTTTGTGGTATTTTCAAGCAACAGAAAAGTTCCCAGTCTCACTGGTAATAAAGTGATCCAAAATAATGTTCCAAAATAACTCCAAAGACTACGGTTGTGCTATTTTCCCCTAGACTTATTCTTCTTTTGATTGGCTAGATAGCTCACAAGAAACTGTTGGTTGACTTCACAGTTCCTGTATCCTACCAGCTTGGTATGTCCTGCTACCAAGCGTAGTATTACTTTTTCTATCTCATGAGAAACTGTTGCTTGACTTCAGAGTTCCTGTATCCTGCCAGCTTGATATGCTCCGTTACCAAGCGTAGTTTTCCTTCTTCTTATTAGTCCTGGGGTTCAGGACCCTCTTACCCTTATCTTATCCTTAACCCCTCATGTGGGTGCGGGTCCCAGACTCACAATACTTTACACAGCCTGGTTTGCTTCCCTACCAAGCAAGTGTTTTCCCTTTTAATGTCTCTTTTCTTTTTCCAGTGTGCCAGACCCTATTGACTTTAAACTTTGGCTTTGCATATTGGTCCCAGACTCACAAGGTTGTGTTGTATACACTTGGTTCACTCTCCTGCCAAGTATATAACTCTCTCTTATTTACTTCAGGGTCCCAGACCCTTTCTCTCGTTTGGGTCCCAGACCCTCTTTTGCTTGGGTGTGTGCCCAATACTCGCACCTTTGCATTGTAAGCGCGTGGTTCACTCTCTTGCCCAGTATACAACTGTCTCTCCTTTGTTTCAGGGTCCCAGATCCTCTCTCACCAACTACTTAACTCACCCGATGCTTCCCTGGATCTCTTACAGCTCCCGGGCAACATGCATACATGTTTGCTTCCTTCTTGGCGGTACAATGGTTCCCGGGCAGCTGCACTGTTTCTGGAGGCTTCAGTACCGTTTGGGCATACAACCGCGTCTGCAGCATCCCTGCATTCTGAGACTTCTCTCTGATTGCACGTTTTGTCTCCTCTGTGCTTCGCCTTGCGTCTGGGTAAGTCTCTCACTATTCCTCTTTGTTTCTCTCTGGCGCATTCACTCGAGCCGGAACCTGACACTGGCTTCGTTTGGAGCTCACACATTGGCTGATTTATTCATAACCAATCCCTGGGCTCAGACAACTAGACTGCTCAATCGGCTCCACGCAAATAAGCTTTGTACTTCTAGCAATATTCTTCATCACAGAATCAACATTAAAGCTGCATGAATAATACTTTGGACTACTTGGTTTCTCATTGTTGTCCTGTAGGTTAGTTTGGCTAACTTTACAACAATATATATTAGCCATATCCAGGGAGGGTGCAGAAGGATTTTGAAAAGGCGTTGGAAATGGTTAAGTGGGGAGATATTGTGCCCAATTCCACAAGGGGATTCCCCTCCCCTCAGTGCACCACCCCAGGAGGACTTTTGTACTCTGGATGCATCACCCTGACCCCATGGGAAAGGTCTCCCCTAGGCAATAAAGGGACAATATCCTCAGATTCGTCACAATATCTACAATAATCCTGCATCCCCATCATATTCAGGGCATTAGCTAGAGCTTTTAAGCTTTTGACCTGAATCTTTGCAAGTACAACCACAGTTACAAGACAAGCCTTAGAGAAGTAGCACTCTATCCGGGCATGGCTTTCAGTTTGAGTATAAGGGGCAGCGCGATCAACGTGACCAATGATCTCATCATGGGTGATATCTTCACCACTTGTGCTCCTCAAATTCAGTCTGGCTATAAATTGTGACCATTATAGACATAAGGGCTCTAGTATCTCACAGCAGACGGGAGATATTTGGGGGAATTTCTAAAAGCTATTGAGGCAAGCACTGTGAATGCATTCTTTTCAACACATATCTTTTGAAAATGTTTGCTTTTCTCAGGCCTTTGTTTCTTGGCCTCTGTACTGGATCTGCAACTGTTAAAACCATTTTGCTTTTCTTAAGGGATTAAAAGTGTTCTATTTCTGGTGATCTCTTTTTACTCTTAGCTATCTTGCCCCTTTTGTGGGGAAAGATAGCTAGTCAGACCCCAAGAAAGTCAACAATGTCCAGTCTGCCCTTGCTCCCACAAATCCTTCTGATGCCATAATCATCTTGTGAATCGTTATGTAATGTAGGCATTGCATACATAGTCTGGCCTGTGCAGTGTGTTATGCTTACTGAGCCTGTGCATTGTGTTATACCTTCCTAGCCTGTGCAGTGTGTTGAACATACCTTGCCTGTGCATTGTGTTATTCCTACCTAGCCTGTGCATTGTGTTATACCTACCTAGCCTGTGCAGTGTGTTATGCTTACCTAGCCTGTGTATGGTGTTATACCTACCTACCGTGTGCATTATGTTATTCTTAACTAGTCTGTGCATTGTGTTATACCTACCTAGCCTGTGCATTGTGTTACACCTACCTAGCCTGTGCATTGTGTTATACCTACCTAGCCTGTGCATTGTGTTACCCCTACCTAGCCTGTGCATTGTGTTACCCCTACCTAGCCTGTGCAGTGTGTTATACCTACCTTGCCTGTGCATTGTGTTACGCTTACCTACCCTGTGCTTTGTGTTACACACCTAGGTCATTAGGACCTCATAGTCAACATTCTGTATCATGATATGCCTTAGGTCGCCAGGACCAAGTATCTAGCCTCTGCATTTGCTGTGCTGATACGTCATTAGAACCCGCACTGAGACTGCACATTGTGTTATGCATCTAGGTCATTAGGAACCCATCATTTCAGTTCACTTCTTCTTGTTGTGCCGCCAGGTCCTAGAACGCCTCCCCTCGCACACTAGTGGGGTCACTAGGGCTCCACACCCCTGTATTCCTAGCTGAACCTTTCAGGACACCATCTCCCTGCCCTCATGGCTGCCCTCCACAGAGTCACCCTCACTATGGCCTCAATTCCCCCGCTATACCAATCTATCATGCCTACCAACTTCCTCCCTCCACTCCAGTCTGGTAAAAACAACACTCCCGCAGATGACACTTACCCCAGGGATTTCGCCAACAACTTACTCAGCCCTGCAGAATGGATCCAACGCTTTGCCACACCACCTACTCCACTAATAACGTGCCCCGTGAACACCAGTAACACGAGACTAGGATCTCACTTCCTTAACCATAAGGTGACCGCAAGGACGTCCTCTCAACTCCCATCCTCTAAACCAAAAAGTGCTTGGCGACGACTCGCTCAGCAGCAACTACAAAGAGACTTAATCATCCGACACCCACTACCCCTACCAGTGATATTTCACCTACTGCTGTTACAGGCACAGGAGGACCACTATCTGCAGCAACGCCTCCTACCATCAAAGGAGCACTGATCAATGCACAGTCCTTAGTTGCCCATGCACTCAATATTGCAGACCTCATCTCTGCAAACCACCTGAACTTTCTCGCCATCACAGAAACCTGGCTCGACCAGGCGGCAGGCCCTGCACTTTCCCTTGCCCTCCCAGAGGGTTACACTATTATCAGAGCGGACAGAAACTCAGGCAGAGGAGGGGTAGTTTCCTTTATAGCAAAAACCCACCTGGGCCTCAGAGCCACCTCCCATACCAGCCTACCAACTGCTGAACTCTTATCAGTTAAAATCCTGCTAACAGCTACTCCAAACTTAGCTTATGCACCTCATCTACTGCCCACCAGGTCCCATCTCCTCCTTCGAGGAAGGCATCACAGACCTTCTATCATCTAATGCTAAATTAGGCTCTCAAATCCTCTTACTTGGAGACCTTAACTTAGGGCTCCAGGATCCCAACGATACCAACGCCCTAGCCTTGGAAAATTCCACCTCCCAGCTTGGCTTTAAGCACCGAATCACGGAGCCTACGCATATCAAGGGTCGAACATTGGATTGGTTGTCAGACCTCAACTGCTCCACTAAAATACTTACAGAGTGAACCCATAGCCTGGTCAGACCACCAGTACATATCCTTTGCCATCCAGGGGATAAAACCCCCAAAGCCTATTATGTCCCCCCCCAACTTTCTCTAGGAATTCTCTGAACATAACACTGCCTAATTTACATCCTTTAATCAATAACATCCTGGACGCAACCAACTATAAGAACCTAGACTTGAATAAACTAGTTGACCTTTATAACAATACCTTAGGGTCAGCCCTAAACATCATTGCACCACTCAAACTACAAAAGGCCAAACCGATTGCCCGCCTCAACAAATGGTTCACACCAGAACTAAAAATCTTGAGGAATGCAAAAAGAATAGTTGAAACTATATGGGGAAAATCGCCGACCATTCACAACAAGGCATTGTTCACCACAGCGGCTGCCTCCTACAAATCTGCCATCCTCACCACCAAAAAAAAAACCTACAATAATAGAATCCTTAATGCCAAATCAAGGACTAAGGAGCTTTTCAGCATCCTAAGGGAATTGGAATCCCCAGCCCCGCCAACACAGGACTTTATAAAGGATGCAGCCTGGTGTGCCAAAATCCAACAAGCCTTAGCTGATAAAATAGCCTCACTTCAAATCAAAATAGAAGCCAAAAAGAACAGCCTCACAAGTAGCTCCTCTACAAAGCACTCTCCTGAGCAACAAGCCCTTCAGTGCCCGGCATTTGCATTTTCCCCAGTCACTCCTAAAGAAGTGGAAGACATCATCAGAGGCCTAAAACCCTCAAGATGTCAAGGAGATATCTGCCCGGCCCCCATCATTAAGGAAGGTGCCATAGAGTTGTCCTCCTTCATCGCCACAGTGATAAATTCTTCATTCGATGCCAGCCTAGTCCCTAACAACCTCAAAGAGGCTTGGGTCATGACACTCTTAAAAAAAACAACTTAGACCCTAACATACCAACAAACTATAGGCCTATCACAACCATCCCCTTCCTCTTAAAAATTCTGGACAGAGTTGCATACCTGCAAATCCAGAAACATTTGGAGGACAATAACCTACTTGGCCTCTGACAATCTGGATTTCGGCCCAGACATCGCACAGAGACAGCCCTCCTAGACCTGAAAATACAGATGGACGAGGTTAAAGACAAAGGTAACCTGGCTGTCCTACTGTTGTTAGACCTCTCGAATGCATTTGATCTGGTCGATCACTAGATCCTCACTGAACATCTGGCCACAGCAGCTGCCTTCTCCACCAACGCATCCAACTGGATCAAATCCTTCTTATCCAATCAAACTACCAGAGTTTTCTCACCCTCAGCAGTCCCAATATCTATCCACTGCGGGGTGCCTCAGTGCTCATGCGTCTCACCAACATGGGTGTCATCTAGACGAATTACGCAGATGACACTCAGGTTCTCATCACGCTTACATGCTGCTATGAAGAGGACTCTAAGTTAATCAACGAAATCCACTTGGAAATCCAGGCCTGGATGGCTGCCCACAGCCTCTGCCTCAATGACGAAAAGACGGAGCTCCTGATTGTCGGCACTCAGGCACGCCTAAACAAGCTAGACCCGCGGTACATGTCCTTTAATATTGATGGGAATCAGATCAAAGTTGCCAAGGAAATAAAAACCTTAGGAGTTTATCTTGATTCTACCTTGTCCTTAAAGAAACATTTTAGCTCCATTGCGTCATCTACAGCCTACACCAACAAGCTGATCAATGCCTGTAAATCATACTTGTCCCCCACCAGTTGCACTACGCTAGCCAGAGCCCGGGCGTTATCAAAGATCGATTATTGCAACACGCTTTTCCTAAGGTCCTCTGAACGAAATCTTAACAGGCTACAGGTCCTTCAAAACAACTCCTTGAGATCAGCATTAAACATTCCTAGGTCTAGCCACATCTGAGTCTCAGACAAAAGACCAACTGGCTCCCGGTGCGCAATAGAATAACATTACGCACTCTGGCAATCACCCACAAATGCCTGTCAAATTCTTCCCCTAAGTACTTATCATACAAGTTCTCCAAACACCAACCAGCCCGACCCACCAGATCTTTCCACTCTCACTGCCTCACAGTACCAAGGTTCAACCTAAAAACTGCAGGAGGAGCTAGCTTCCCAGTTCAAGTCGCTAAATGCTGGAACTCCTTGCCGCCTACCATCAGAATGGAACCCTCCTTCTGTGCTTTCAGAACCAGAGTAAAGAGCTAGCTCACTGATAAGCCTCTCCGCTGAAGCCACAGTCCACACTCCAACCTCAGATGCTTCCATCTGACCTTTACTTGTATTTTTCAGTGTACTGATTCCTATGCTCTTATATGTATTTATTGTCTACTAGACCTATCTGTAACCTTTGGTCAACCCCCCTGTTGCTATCCTACGTATGTATGCCTGTAACATTCTCAAGTTTTCCAGCGCCCAGTTACCTCAGGGTTAGGTGTGCAATACAAATAATAAACAAATACAAATATAAACAATCTCAGAACCACTTCACAACTGCGCGAAGAAACACTTGCCGTGCATGTGGACTGCATTTGAGGAACATAATTTTCAATCAACCAAATCAGTGCCTATAGAAGACGGCATTTTTTGATCCCTCATCACCCACAGAAATTGTGGTAGACATGAGCCCATATGAGCCCATATGGCCCGGGGCCAGCACGTGTTCAACTAATACCCACCAGCATTAGACGTGAAATTACTAAACAGCCCAGCACTCTGGGCAGCACTTCAGTATGGATATTATTAGGGTATTTATTGAGTGCAGAGCTAGCTTCAGGAAGCAATGGAGTGCTTTACAATCATAGGAGGAAGAACACGGTGAGGGAAGCAGAGGGCCAAGGGAGTGGGGAGCTAACAACAGGGGAGGGGCGAGCACAGGCAATTAGAGAAGGGCTTTAAGTAATCTGTTGAATCATGCACACAGCCTTGGTTGAACCGGCTAATCTTGGCCAATGATCAAGTTTCCAGTCACAGCCTTTGGCTCTGTCAGTCATACTCCACCCCTTGCCCTTAAACGCACATACATTTTCCATGCTTATGGGTTGGTTAAGACTGCGGTCACATGCCCTCACATCCACGTGGGGTGCATCACGCGCTGCTCGCCTGAAAAGCGTTCCTCAAAGTGAATGCATGTCTAAAGCCACCCTACGGGGGCTCATAGATCAAGGGAGAAGATAAAGGTGCCTGGGAGGCGGGAGATTAAACAGCAAGGGTGTCACGTGCTGGGTGGCCCGGGGAGCTTGCTCATGAAATCACCACAGATCACAGAGCCAGCGCACCTCGTCCCTATCCACACCATTCTTGACTAGATCAAACCGAGAAAGTATTGTGCTGTGAATGAAGCAGTGGTTGCCATGGAGAGCTGCGCGTTTCTTGCATCCGCCCTCCTGCCACGTCATGCCAACTCTATACACAAAGCTCACACATCCAGACTTCACACCAAGTCTTAGATTCCTTTAAAGGTCTGATACTATTTTAAGACATTTTCTGTGAAAGAGGAAAAACACCCAATAATATCATGTAGTGCACTGAATGTAGTTCTTAAATTAGAAAAAATAAATATTCATTTAAATTGTGAGTGAAGAATTTAAATGCACAGCTGCTTATGTTTTTCTTGCATTGCATGTGCTTTTTCTGTTTCCTGTTTCCTCTGGTTATTCGAAACCTCGTGCATTCCTGGCCGACAACTCAATTTGCATGCACAGTCCAACACTGCCCATTTCTTTTGTGTGGTGCTTGCCTAGTCTTTTCTTTATAATGGCACATCCAAGACTACGAGTCCCAGAATACAAAATAATGTACAGGATTGGACAAGTACCAGGTGAATGGAATGGGCCATTCAGCATATATATATTGGTGGTATCAACTATTAACATAGCTTGCTGAATAGGGTGACACATAAGATGCTGTATGCAAATCTAAAAGTGGAACTCGGGCTAAATTCTCAATTTAGGTGGAGAGCATTTCAAGTGAAATACATAAATCACAACATATTCAATTTGCTTTAATGTCTGTATTTTGCGTTTAAGCACTGGCTTAGGTAAACAATATGTACCAATAGCATAACATAGTGCCGCATTACAAGCATGGCAGTGCAGTAAAAAAAGTGCCATTAATAGAATTACCACCATTTTTTCCTGGATCACCAGACTACGAGTTTGGAGGCAAAGTGGAGGAAATACCTACACTTTACTCCAGAAATGGCACAATTTACCACTGGCGGAATGAACCACCTGGTAAATGCGCCACATCCCCAATGGAGTCCTATGGATGCCATGAACAGAGTCTAACTATGCCATTCCTACACTCATAGTCTGGCAGATTTATTTCCAGACCTGGTGGTGGAAAAGGTAAATCAGCTCGGCAGTGTGTCCATGCAAAATGCCACCTAACTCGTAATGAGGCTCCTTGGGGTTTCCATTCCCAAAATCGCCAGGCTCCACCCGTCCAGATCTGTCATCATGCCTCTCAGATATTGACCACTGGATGACGACCAACCACCTCATCCTCAACCCTGGGAAACAAAAATCCTAGTCTGTGGGAAAACCAACCTTCCTATCGCCTGGCCTTACTCTCTAGGCCCCCCCACCGGCAACCTCCACTTCAGTGAAAAACCTCGGATGCATACTGGACACAAATCTATCCCTCCCCCAACATAACAACTCTGTATCCAGAACCTGCTTCTTTCACTTATGCATCCTCAGGCCCATCTTCCCTTATCTCACCTATCCACACCAAATCTCTGCCATCCTCACAATCATCCTCTCCCGCTTAGAGTATGCAAACAGTCTTTATCTAGGCACACTGGCGCTCCAACATAGGAAATTCCAAAGAATCCAAAACGCTGCAGCTCGCCTGCTCATGGGCCTCCCTCCTAGAGAACACATCAGCCCCACACTGAGAGTTCTTCACTGGCTCCCTATTGGTCGACAAGCTACCTTTTATGCCATTTGCATTACTCACCGTGCCATCCACAACACCGACCCTGAATTCCTCCAAGATAAGCTTACACGCTACCAACCCCCCTGGACACTCAATCCGGTGCAGCTTCTCTTCTTGGTTGTTTTTTCATAGAAATATAACTGCATGTTGGCTTTGTTTGATATTCACCATTCTGCCACCATTAATGTACATTTTTGTACAGCACGTTGGCCATAAATCCAAATAAATACCTAAATAAATAAATATAATATCATGTAGGTTGTTTTCAGGTGATTACTCTCCTCTTCCAAAACACTGCAGGACCAGTCCAATCAAGATATTTTTTCTGATGCTTTCAAGGTTTTCCCCCTGAATATCTTCTATGTTCTTTCAAAGGAAGTCTATCGTCTGATGCATTGTATACCTAATACTTTGAATTTTATTTTCCATGATGTCTCTGTTCTTACAGTTCTTTGCATGCCATTGTGGGTAATGTCTATCGTTTCTGATTCATTGCAAGCTCTCATCAGGAAAACCTGCTTTCCTATGACAATTATGCTCTTAGAATGCTTTGTGGGCTGTCTATCTAGGCATTGCAGTCCTACCTGGGAACCTAATCATCTTTCCATGATGCTCTTCTAGCAATTAATGGAGACTGCTTCCCAGGACACACTACTGATACTGTGCCTTCCAAATGCCACAAATGCTTGTATTTTCTATTAAACACAGTGACTGCCCTCTCACACAAAAGAGCCTTGTCCCCCCCTGAATATCCTCCGGTTCCTCCCAGGGGGCTGGCACCACAATTTGAAGACCACTGGTCTATAGAAACTCTATTGGGATTGCCCTGATCACACAAACAAGACACATTCTTCAGGAAAGACTTTCTGTGACCAAGATATGCAAGTTCTCAACATATAAGACTAATCTCCTCACACCATTCAGAAATCCACCATTGCTCCTGCGGAAAGTCACCAGCTGTGACCTCAACACTCAGTCCGGTTTGCATTGCAATGTCATGAGCCTCTTGGTGTCTCTTCCGAATATCCGGTCAGGGGTTCATATGCAGGGAAGCCAAGGGCAAGCTTGAAATCTAAAATGTAGGCCATATTATGTCCAGCCTCATAATAATATACACATCACTCTTTCGACATAAAACCCTTCATCAGCTGATCATCAGAATTCACTGTAGAATTCAGGAGCAAATAGAAAGCCTATATCTTCAGATTTAGAAGGAGGGAAAGAAGTGTAGGTTAGGGTTAGGGTTAGGACCTTCGTAGGTTGAGCACTACAAGCATTGTGCAATATATATGTTATGTTGTATATGCTGTTTTCTTTTTGGAATAGGTATAGTGTTTCTCTGTGGTTAGTGTATATGGTTGGGGCATATAAACGCAGAGTATAGAAATGAAAATTACACATATGTATCTTTGGGGATGACTTGAATCAGGAGGGAAACTGGGGCAGAGATAGAATATAATCAATATAAAGGGGTAATACTGGATACTATGGTGGATGTGTACCACCCGAATCAAATAGCATGTAGTATAATTACATGCACAAAGCGCAGAAGGAGACGTCAAATGAGAACTGGTATGTATGCTCTTTGATACCTCATGCGATGGGCACACTGTGAGGAGCTGGGAATGAAACTCAGACATAAGTTAGTCATGAGTTTTGGTTATACAAATTTGATTAAAACAAAAGTGGTTGGGAAAAGGCCTCTCTGACCCTGCTGTAAGGATTCTCACTACTTAAACCATCAGTCTATGTCAGAATGTCAAAAGAAAGCTATCTTTCTGTCCAAAGCTTCTACTCTGGCCCCCACACTATAAATCAACCAAAATTTTTTTGATGACTTTAAAAAAAGTGTTCATACAGAAAATATAAGTAGTTCCAACTCAGAATGTTCTTCACGGATAAAGAATCCTTGTTCCAGAGGGTGACTCCCTTCCCCTGGATTCCACTTTATCATAAACAAGTCTTTATATGACAACTCCTTGTGTTTTGTTGGGCCCACAGTGGCACTGTTACTCACACACAGTTCTATAGTTCCATTCACTTCAAGGTTCTGTGGCCAGACTCTTTCTCCTGTTTTTCTGGCCTTTATAGTCCTAATATCCTTGTTTAGGAATTCTTGGTTTCACACATTTGCAAATCGCCCGGTATAATCTCCTGCCAGGCTTGCTGTATCTTTGCCCTTGTGGCTCCCTGGTATACTCTCCTGCCAGGACTTTTTATGCACTTGTCTTGCCTGGTATACTCTCCTGCCTGGACTACTTATTCTTCATACATTTGAAATTGCAAGTTATACTTTTATGCCAGTACTTCTTGTAGTCACCCACTTCCACAATTGTATGTCCACTTCGTTGAACAACATATTCTCTCGATATACCATTTACTTATGTGCTTCCATGTATTTTCATTCCATGCATTTATATACTGGTAAGGCCTTTGGGTTCAGGTCACTTTCCCTTTTTATAAATAGCCTCTCTGTTTTCTTTTGTTCTTTACTCTGTTTTACTATTATTTGCATTTGGTGTGCCTGCCGGTATGCCCCAGTGTCCGCACTATCCTTGAGTTGACTCACTGGCTGTTTTTGGCATTCTATGGCTTTTGCTTGGTCGCTTGGTGATGGTACTCTTCCTGTTGACACTTTGCGAATGCTTACCCGGCATCTTTCAGTTTCCCATGGCTTTCCTTTAGAACGCCGGTTTCGCATTGGGCTCTCACAGGTGAGGGTCTGCTTTTGGCGGTCGGTGAATGCCCAGCTGTCTATTCTTCTCTCCTGGCATCCCTACAACACCTCGCCTTCTTGCAGCGTTCCCCTTCTTCTCCTGCCTTTAGCCATGCGGCTCTGCCACACCTGTTCTGGACCTAAAATCTCACAGAGAGGCGGACCATTCTCTCTCCAACAACACCAGCTTCTGATGCTGGGCTGCTGTAGTTTGAATTTCCCGGGCATAGGTGGTTTCGGTAAAAGCTAGAACGCTAGTTGGGCTGAAAGCCTCTTTCGCTTTGCACTTCCTCTCTTCCTCATCCCAGTACTCAGAGGATTATGGGACAAGGAGTCCGTAATTGGTGTTTGATAAAAAAGAGTTTGGATAATCACTTTCAACATGCCTGGATGGTAATGAAGTTCTGGGTGCTGAATAGATAGAATTGATAAAGGCATTCTCATTACTTCCACATGGCAGAACAAAGTTGGGAGTTTGGTTTGTATTCTTTGGTGAATAATCTGTTCTGTTCTTCCATAGGGAGGAGTAGGGGTATGGCAATGGGCCATGAGGGTATTGGGTATGAGAGGATAATCTTCCAGCGCAAATAGAGGATGTCTTATCCAATGAAGCCATGCTATCTCTTCGGAGGTTGTCTCCTCCCATGTGATCCTCCCTCATATAGCCGCCCCTAGGGTCAGGATCAGGTAGTGGCTGCAGTCCCATGGCCACATGAGAGGAGGTCACCACTGAGGTATCAGGGATGACTCCATTGAATTCATCACATACCCTTCCCCTAATGCTGCTGGTTCTTTCAGCACCTATTGGAAACCAAGAAAGGAAGTCCACATTGCCCTGTTCTCTTCCTTTCCGGTGTTCAACTGAAAAACAATCGGGCTGCAAATCTAGGAACCAACACATTATTCGTGCATTGGTGTCTTTACGGAGACTGATACATGTCAATGGAGCGCGATCTGTGATCAACCTGAACTTTCTACCAGTGAGAGAGTGTTTGAGGTAGGTTATAGCCCACTTTATTGCTAAGGCCTCTAACTCAATCCTGGCATATTTATTTTCCCTGGGAAACAGTTTCCTACTAATATACAGGATAGGATGTTCAATACCATTGTGATCTTGTGAAATAACTCTCCCCAAGCCAAAGTGTGAAGCATCCGTCTGTAGAAATAATTCCTTGTTGAAATCTGCCACTTTCAACACAGGTTCACTACATGCTTGAGGTTATTAAAACACAGTTGGTCTTTCTCTTTCCATTTTACCTTTTTAGGTTTCTGCATTTTTGAGTTTATCAGTAAGGCAAGATGTAATAGATGAGTAACTGGGAATAAATGGTCTGTAATACCCTGCTAAACACCAAAAAGCTCTCAGATATTTTTTAGTTTTGGATATTGAGGTTTCCTCAACAGCTTTTACTTTTCTGGTCTGGGGTTGAACTAGCTCATTGCCAACTAAGAATCTAAGATACTTAACTGCTGGTTCTGCCAAGTGACATTTCTTTGGATTCACTGTGAGCCCGGCTTTTTTCAATGCTCTGGTAACTAGGTACAGATGTTGTAAATGTTCTTCCCACAATGTAATGTGGATAATTATATCATCAATATATGCCCTGCAAAAAGATGCATACGGCCGGATGACTTGGTCCATTAACCTTTAAAAGGTGGCTGGGCCTGTGTAGTATAAAGGGCAACACCTTGAACTGAAAAGCTCAATGCGAGTAGAAAATGTTAAAGAGAAGCAAAGAGGGGCTTAGTACTTACCACCATACATTCAAACAAGAAAAAACAAATTTGTAATTTAAACAAACTCTACTTTCTTTAGAATCAGTAGGCAGCATCGGTTTTAGACACAGTAACTGCATTGGTTAGTAATGGAAATGACGCATGACGCAAGACTTTGTCGTCTGATGTCATGGTCAAATCATTGTTCATGATTTGGCATATAGCTGCAAAATGATTATCGCTCAGTAAGACTTTCAGTAAGTAATTGGATATATATCGCTATGAGTAATTGATGGAATTTTGTTGGTAAAGGAGATGACAACATGATATGGTTAAGACGCATAGTAACAGCCGTGTTTACTAATGGAAATGACGCAAAAGAGGCATGACGTAAGACCCCTTTATATTTCAGATCCAAACAAGATGGTTCCCTTGCGCCATGCAGAACGCCACTTTCAGTTGCCACGCAACGGCCCAGAGGCTTACTCAAGCTTGACAGATGTAAGTAGTGATGCAATATACTTGTTCTGTGTGAACAGAATTCTCCAATGTATCAAATATGAACCTAGCAGGATATCTATGTTAAGTGGTATACTTACCAATGAAGGTAGAGTGACTAAGAATGTTATCATAATCAAATGTTTAGAATGAGTGCTAGTGGTGTAATACATCAGTAATTGAAAGCAGGTGTTATGATATTGGATAGTGGAAAAAAATCACTGATATTAGATTGCACTAAATATTGTTTTTAGGATCTGTGTTGCTGGGAACTAATCCCTTTGAATAGCATTGAATATATTATTTTGAGTGGAAAGCACGCTTGGAAGTTGGCACAGAGCTATTGGGTAAGAACTTTGATATTAAGCTTATTTGGATAATATGCAATCTGAGAATAATAAAGTTCTAACAATCTGGGTCAGTACAAATAATACGCGATTTTCAAATCTGTATAGGTTACACGAATTTGACACTCATGTCAAGGACTAGAATAAGAAATTGTGGTAAATTTATTGAGAATGGCAAGGAGTGATGTAAGTAAGATACTCTATTATTGGAGTGCAGTAGCATAGAAGTTGAGTTGTATATAAAAAAGCGTTGGTGGAATTACGCTTTAAGATTAGGTATGCCTAATGTTGTTTGACAGAAATGGAGGTGATCGTTTGACTAAGAGCAATTTCAATGGTAATATTCTCTTTTTAATTTTTGAAAATCTGGTTCTTTAATTGTATAATTATTAATCAAAATCACATATTATGAATAAGGAGATTATTAGAGGCCCACCAATAAATATAGGCCTTTGTTAACACATTGAATAGCATGTTGGTGGTGAACATAAGAATACACTATTGTATAGGAATAAAAGTGTATGTACCATGATTAATAAATGAATCAATGTGATAAATCCATAAGTAGTGTACAATCAAACTAACTGAGTTGTAAAGTGTAATGAATTGTCATTGTGAGCATTTTTTATTTTCTTCTTTTCTTTTCCTTTCCTTTCAGCTTTTATTTGACCCATCGCTGGCCTGGCTTCTGGTCTGTACTATTTTAATATTGATTGTTGCTTTTACACAATATGAATTAGATATATATGTCAAAATGTATTTTTTTGGATGGTGATATAGTATCCCTGAAAAAGACCTATGGTGAAAAGCAAATAACATGGTTCATTACGCAATTGTGGTTGAAAAAATAAAAAAGTGATTTTGTGAGAGGATTACTATATATCTGGTGTCTGGTGCATTGGGAAGATACATATATTTGAATCGCGTAGAAAATGTTGTTTTCTCCTTATCCTCTGGATTAACAGGAATTTGCCAGTATCCTTTTGTCAGATCAATCGTGAAGAGGAAAACTGCGGTCTCAAACTGATCAATCAGATCTTCTATCCTTGGCATTAGGTAACTGGCGAATTGGGAGACTGGATTCACCTTTCTAAAGTCAACACAGAATCTCCACAATTGATCTGGTTTGGTCACGAGTACCATCAGAAGAGGACCAAGGACTTTGAGATGGCTTGATGATATCAGCTCTCAACATATTTTCTACTTCTTCTATAAATATATCTTTTCTAGATTCGGGTATCCAGTGGGGTTTTAGGTGGACTACCTTTCCTGCGGGTGTATGGATATAATGAAATAGCCCTTTAAACCTGTCGGGGCTCTGTTCTAAAGACATCAGGGAATTAACATATCTTCTTTCTGGCGTTGAGGCCAGTTGGAAGGAATCAGAGTATTCTTACTTGATTCATCAGATAACAAACTGGTTAGCACTACCGTGGTATTTTTAATGGTATTTTCCCTACACTCCTTGAGGGGATTTATGTGATATTTCGGTCAGGTTGTGATACTCGATAATCAAATGGCCCTGTTTGTTCTATAATTTCACACGGGCCATGCTGTTTGGACAATATCTTATTCTCAGATGAAAGAAGGAGAACAAGAACCTTTTGTCCAATGGAAAAGGATTTTGGTAGGGCCTTTTTTATCCTGGTATCCTTTCTGGTGTTCTTGGGCTTTAACCGTGTGAGTTTGAACTATGCTTCTGACTGTGGCCATATGTTCTTTTAATCTTGAGCTGTTTGGGAGAGGGGTTATACAGCTTTTTCCCCATTCCTCCCAAGTCTCCCGCAGCATGTCAAGGACACATGGCTCTCTGGCATATGGGACTTCAAATGGGGAAAATCCTGTCGAGGATTGTGGGGTATTTCAGATGAAAATAAGGGCCCAAAGGGTCATAACATCCCAATGTTTACTGTCACCTTCATCTAAATCTTTAAGATGGGATTTAGGCTTTTGTTGAACCATTCCACTAAACCATCAGTTTGAAGGTGGTAAATGAAGTCCTAATTGTTTTCATGTGTAACATCTCCTTTACCTCAGACATTAGTTTGCTCATAAAAGTAGACCCCTGGTCAGTTAAGATCTCCTTTGTGAACCCAATCCGGTAAAGCAATGGGATCAAATGCTTGAGAATCTGTTGAGTTGTGTTATTGCGTCAAGGAAATGCCTCAGGGTAACAGGTAGCATGATCCAGTATTATCAGTATGTATCTGTTTCCTAGTTTTGATGGTTCAATGGACCCCATTATATTCATACCTATACATGAAAAAGGTAGTTCAATGATTGGTAATGACTGTAAGAGAGCTCGAGGGGGCATCTGGAAAAGAGTCTTTTAACATATGGAACAAGTAAAAACATTTTTCACATTGGAATGGATCCCAGGCCAATATAAATTGGTGAAGAAACATTTCTATTCTTCCAAGGGGGAGGTGTGGCAGGAGTGAATAAGAAATGTGGCAGGACATGGGGAATTTATGTGTCAAAATTGACCTGGATCGAGTTAAGTGAGAACCCCTGCAAAAGTGCAGAGGCCAGGGGAGTACTTGTTCTGCTTTCGTGGAAATTGTACTATACCTGTAGGAACGAACATTTTCATCCCTGACCTGACCGAGGGCACAGCAGTGTGAATGGATGACTACTGGCTGTCTGGACAATATGCATGCCTACACCTCCTGCCACCATGGAGGGGCATATGTTCACTGACCACCTTGCACTCAGCAGTTCTGGTAGTTCCTGATGCCCATTTGACTGTTAGAAATGTACCGCCCACAGAACCAACTAAGCCCCCATCCAACAAGCGTGCCCATTGATTACTAAGGCTTTGTCATCAGAAAAGATTGAATTATCGGTCTAAAGACTTCTCTGATAAATTAAAGATGATCCCAGATCATTGCAAATTATTTACTAAGACTGAGAGGTTTTTCACCTCCCTCCTGGTGCCAGGTATCGAGACTGCAGCCAATGCCAAGTGGCTGAAGATCACCAGGTGGGAGATGCTTCAGTTGGTGAACCAAACTGAGCAGGTTCTTCATTCGATAAATACTGAATAACGGACAATAAGGCTCATGACCCTCCAGAACAGATATGTTGTGGATTTGCTCACAGCTATGGAGGGGAGGCATGTGCAAGAAAATTGGTCTGTCTTTCTGCAGATATATCACCCCAAATGATGCAGACAATGGGTCCCTTTATAATTTAAGGATTGCCCTGGAAAAAGAAGCAGAAGTAAATGCCAATGAATGGTTTTATTTGATGTTCTCATGGTCCCCGTTGTGGTTAGAAATAGCCGTAAAGTTGTTGGTTCCCATCGTCGTTTTTCTGCTCTTACTTTTTTGTTTGTGTTAGAGATGTTGTACGAAGACCCTGCCGAAGAGTGCAATGAGGATGGTGTCTATAACAGCTGGTAGATCTCCTCCTCTGACAAAACACAAGTACACTCAGACTGATGGAAGGGATAGGGTTGTAAAACTAATGATAGTGGTGAAGAAAGAGCAGTCTGTTGAACCCCCAGGCACCTTGACCACACCCCCAACAGACCCAGATAATTACATAGAGTACTGGGTTGATTTAGCAGGAGAAAGAAGGTTTTGCTTTATGACAGGTACCCAGGAAGAACATGCCAGATGGGGGGAGTATGTGTGTAGGGCATGGGTACCCAAGGAAAATTGCTATAGAAGGAAGGAGGCAGCAGGATTAGTTAACGGAGTATCATCTAAAGGGGGGAATGTTGGGATGCTCGTACAGCGTCTCAGCCAGGCAAGAAGGTTCAGGCTGAGAAAAACCTATTAGAACATAACACCATGTGAGCAGGGCAGGTTTTGCGCAGCAGGAGGAGCATGTATGGTTTTTAGTTAGGTTTGACACATATTAGATACTCACATATAGCAATACAGAAAGTGCAACAGATGTGTAAATGTTACAGTTGCAGAGGTTATAGATAGGGCAATATTATATGCTGTAAGGAAGGCATGGTATCAAAGTAAGACAGACACAAGTGACCACAGTTCAAGGGTGTTTATTGAACCTTATCAAGGGTGTGATAAACGCCTATGCAAACCTAAATCTAAGATGGGAGCAAGCTACGACCTTCAAAATAATAATAATGCACTCCTAGTGGAGTCTCGTCAAAATGAATGGGCCTATACTAAAAAACCTATTGCCAATCCTTACCGCTAATTTACAAATAGTGCGGGGAAATGTTCATGAAAAAGAAAGAAGTGTTCACAAAATGATAAATCAGGATATTCAGGACATGGGGCTCCCTTCCCCATGTTTTCAGCACGGGGTCAGGCGGTTCACTCGAGCATAGCACCCGCTTGGGTTATTCGGCATGAGGACACAAATCTATAACAAAAATCAGGGCCTTCTATGCCCAAGTCTCCTGAGTTATCCAAAAGCTCTTGATCTCGAGGGCCTGATGTCTCAAGCAATCAAAAGAGTTCCTTTTCAAGTTTTCAAGTAGGGCGATTCACTCTTTACCCTGGATCCCCCTCAGCCAGGCACGGATCCCCTTTTTACCATTAGTCTTCCTCAGTCGGGCTCGGACCAATTACAGTTCTTATTTGCTATCGAAGACTTTCGAATGTGCAGAGGGTTTGGTTTGAACTGTTGCAGGACCACTTCGATTTCACAGTTCAATTTTACACTTATCGGAAAACAGGGGTTCCCTTCCCCTAGCTTTCTCTCGACATCCCTCCGTCGGGTTCACACTTACCTTTGTAATCACAGTTCACAATGTTACACTCATAGCCGGATACCTTTACAGAGACCTTTGAATGTGCACCCAGTTGGCACCGGACCACTCTCTCTATAGTATCTACTTTGGTTTCAAAAGTTCAATCAGATGCGCCTCATCTTTCTTCATACGATGTTGCTGCTTGCAACCTTGGCCGTACCACAGTCTGGTCTGCTATCATTACCTCCGACTCACCGGCTTTGCTGACATTACTGGCGCTGCTTTGTTGTCAGAGCCAAGGACAGTACCATGGCGGCAATCGCTCCTCCCCACCTCGGCTACCGATGTGGGCGAGCCCTGGGTACCTTCGACACACAATGCATCTTCCTTCAGTTTTAATTCCCGGTCTTATGTTTGTTATCCTCGAGGGTTCATAAACGTATCGGTTTTCTTCCTCTCAAAAAGCCAAGGGCACCTCCCTCCTTGCAGCCCTTTCTGGTCTCGCCGTCTTTCTCCTTGTATTAAACTGCCACCTCGGAATTGCTGCTCCCCTGTGTGTTTTGCCTTGCTCAGAGTGTGCCTTCGTGCTCCGCCTTTTATCTGTTTGGGGAAATGTGAGGAAGTCAGGTGTGTGTAATTATCAGTAATTGGCTCATTCTGCCTGACCCTTATGTTGAGAGATGTCAGGTATACGGCTCTGGTGTTAGTCCATTGTTGTTCATGGTGAACTGTCCATGAGAACGTGTTCATGTTGGGAATGGGGGGTTGAGTTCCTAAGTATCCTACCTGGTAGGAAGGGGAAAAGGTGTTACAAGGAAGGGGATATCGCATCTCAATTTACGGTGTCCCACTTCCACTCCCCAAATACCCCTCATTGAGGTGATCCTCCCTGCCTGGTCCACCCCCAGGAACTGGATCCAAAAGCGATGGCCATGTCCTGGCCACCTCGATGACAGATCCCCGGGGACTGATGGGTGAGACACCTTCAAGTTTCTTACAAAGCCCTTTGTTAAGTTGTTGTATCTGAAGTTATGTTTTGTAGTGAGGTGTGCGGTGTGAGAAACCTGAGGGTATCATTACACCTACTCCCCTTGGATCCTCTTCTCAGGTGGCCAGGGAAAGGCCATCACTTTTGGATCCTGACCCTGGGGGTGGAGATGCAAGGGAGGATCACGTGGGTGAGGGTCTTTTGGGATTGGGGAGAGGATATCCCCAGGGAAGACATGGTATCCCCCTTTTCATTGTCATAACCAATCTTCTTCCCCCCTCCTTTATAGGCTGTCAGTCACTTCCCCTCATTTATACCACTATAGTACTGGGACGAGGAAGAAGCGACTACGGGTAGTACACAATCTGACTTCTCCGACTTCGCTAAGTAACTTCTTCTTGACTACCAATTTATGACTACCAATTTTGAACCCGTACTCTGTATATTTTCCTCACCTAGTCTGTATATATTTGCCTCACCTAGTCTGTATAATTCACTGTATCTATTGTATTTTCTGTATTTACTGTAACTAAGCTGAAAGTTTACTTGTACCTTAGGTGTGAAAGGCGCCCAGATACATCTGGGTTAGGTACAGCATACACACATTAAATAAACAAATAAACAAAAAAACAATATAACATGTAATTTCCCCACTCTGGTACTGAGACGAGGAAGAGGCCTGCAGACTGTTGTAAGTGTCAGGTATGTCCAGAGTACTTCACTAACAATGATCAGTAATTGAGCTTGAGGATTCACACCTGCAACCAGTCAAATGGTTGCAGGTGTATAAAAGTTGGGGCTGACATACAGAGAGGAGAGACTAGCAGGAGAGAAGCGGCCCGAGTGTTGCAGGCCTGAAGGTAGAGAAATCCTGTGGAGGATGCCGCCGGAGGGGGGGCTGCTGGGCAGCTGGGAAGCCAGAAAGAACCCAGATGAAACTATGGCACTGAGGAACAGGGGGAAGAGAAAATGCCACAGTGGTGGGAGCTTCCCTGGTCGGGTGCCTGCAGCAGAAGCTGTGGGGCACGGAAGAAATCGGACTGCTGCAAGCTACCAGCAGCATCCGCAGGAAGCGAGCAGAGCCCCCGGCAACTCACAGAAAGAAGATTGAAATGCAAGCGTGGTTATAGCAATACAACAAAGACGGATATGCGGAGCAGAAGAAGAGACAATCAGTCACCCAGATGAGCCACCAGGGACCGATCTGTGAACAAGTGGGAAACCTCAAACCGGGGCGCTCCTGGGCAAAAGTCGTTCCTGAACTTAAGAAATGAGATGTACAAGATAATGTGAACCCAAAGTGAAGGGTTGTAATGATTGAAATGAACAAGATGAACTGTGAATAAAAGGATAAGAATTATGAACTATCTAAACCGAACTAAAGCAATGTTTTGATAAGCCTGTGAATGGAAGGCAAGCTCGCGGCAAGCACACGTGATATATACTGAAAAGAATTAATCTTGTGAAATACAATGAAAAGCAAGTAATTAATATTACGGAAGAGTGTGAAAGCAATGTGGTGAAGGAACGAGAGCACCACAGAGTGAACTGTATACAAGAACCCATTGTGGCAAAGTCAAGAGACTGGCAAAGAGGAAAAAACATTGGGGCAAAGCAAAAAGGCTGGCAAAGAGAAAGCCATGTGAGTCAGAACACAGGTGCAGTGACAGGAGAACCTGTGTGCGCATGAAAGCCTAGGATTGCTGGTTGCTTGACCTGTAATGGGTGGACTGTGTGGTCTGACAACTGCACCTAGTCCGGGGATACCCTATCTGTGAAAGTCAAGGAAACATACAGAAAGTCAATCCAAGTGCAGAAAAGATATTGCTGAAGTGAAGCAGAAGAAAGCAATCTGTATGAATTGTCAAGAAACCAGAAGGAATGTAAAGTTGACCTGGAACTGGTTGTGAATCTTAAGAAACTGAAACTCAATGTAAGTTGGCAAGCTGGACAAGCTAAAGTCTTGGGGAAGGGAAACCTAAGACATTATGAGCTTTATTGTTGCCTTGAGGAAGAGAACCTTGAGGCCCCTTTTTGGAACTGTGTTGTCTTCTTGGGAAAGGGAACTCCGAGATTTTGTGGAACTTTCTTGAACTTGGGGAAGGGGAGCTGGAAAGTAAGCCAAGAGCTTGAAGAAGCTCAGAACTTTATTCGGAACACTATATCTTTTATTGCTGACATCCCTACACATTGTTTATCTTTAGTTGTGAGGGCAAGTATAGGTTTTGGACACTGACAGGCTTTTAAGTTGAATTTACCGACTCGGACCATCCTTAGTTGCTTTAGGTCGGGAAATTCCACCTTAGCATAGGGCAAGTTAGGCCTTCAACCATCCTGACATTTAAGTTAATTAACCATTTGTGTTTGAACTTTGAATCTGTTGTCTGTGTCTTGCGTCATGATGCCTTCACAGTGGAAACAGTGAAACAGGTAGTAGATGGAGTCAGAAAGTTACTGTGGTAGAAGTGAGGTCAGCGTGTTAACATGGCAGAACTGTCTCCATTTTGGATGTTAAGGCCTATTACACAATCAACAGAACAGAAAGCAGGCCTTGATGTGGAGCTATGGCTCAATTTAGCTCAGCTCTGAAAACAAATCCCCTTTCCCGTTCTCCAGGAGAGAAGACGAGGTCAGAGGCACCCACAGTGCACAGATAAACGCTTATTGTATCCAGCTGCAGGGACTGGATATGGTGGGAATTAAATGTTTACTCTGGGAAGAGCAGGCAGGGATGCGCACTTTGAAGGACAAATTCATGAGAATAGGGTATAAGGTTTTGTGAAGCCAATAGCCAAGGTACAATTTAGTGCGCTACTGCCCCCACCCAAGAGTGGTCATCCCATTTGAATTACAGGTAGATGCACAACTGAAGTAAATAAATCCCTGAAAATCAGACACAGGAGTGGTGCCCCTGCCACCTCATAACTGGGCACCTGGGGTTTGAAAGAGATAAGGGGGCAGTCGTGTCTGGAAGATTCTGTGATTTGGGATAGGAGGAGCAGAGGTGATGCCAATACATTCAGTACAAAGTTGGAGGTGCGGCTTGTGTGTGCCACAGCGTCTGGTATAATGAGAATGCCTATTGTCTTATCAAAATAGAGTTGGCCTCACCAGTTAATTTGAATGCATCTGGATCGGAGGGGTGCACATCACGTGACATCACGATGTGTCAATATGTCCGAACAACCAATCCCGTACCTGGATTTAATAGTGATGATGTAGTGGGCCACGTTGTAATGGAATTTACAACACGGCACACTACAGACCAGGACTCTTTTGACAGGCAAGGGATGTGCGCACCATAAAACCGTTTTTAACTTTATTTATTTCGGATTCTGCTTTGAGAAGGCACCCAACCCGTCTCACACCACCCTTAACAAACAGCCAGTGTCGCAATGGACCATGAACCAGGCAGGTGTGTAATAATTAAATATTTATTTATTTTTAAATTCAAATGCAAAATCAAACAATTCAAATGTAGGGCAGCAATCACCAGTGTGGTGATAATATACATAAAAATGTTCTACTACAATTAATTTAACTTTCTGACATCAGATACATCAATGTAAATATGAATGGAAGCAAGATCACTTTTTGTTACACTCATGGAGGGTACTTCTGTCATGCACTCCCCCTGCAACACTCCCCCAAACACCTGCTGACTAAATTCTGTTTGGATTGAAGGGAGTAGCAAGGAGTCAGTAACATGATGGAAAAATCGATTTTCAAATTCGACCTAGCATCCCAGAATGGGAGGCCAAAACGAAAATGAAAACCTTGAAAAAGGAGTAGAATGGCACACTCAGAACTCACTGGATACTTAAAGGTCAGTTTATTTTAGCGGTAGAAGAAATAGGACGGGAATTCGTGTGGCTGTACCAAAGAGGCAAGGGAGTGGGGAAGCTACTGGTCAAAAAGCTAAAGCAACATGAACACGGGTGAGAAAATCGATTGAGGAAGGAGAAAAAAGTGCAGCAAAAATCACATGTGGCAGAATTGCAATTTGCTTTTCTACACAGACTTTAAACAAGCAAACAACTATGAAAATAGGCTAACAGTCAAAATCGGAAATCGGTTCTTATGATGGGGAACAAAGGCACATTGCAGATAGGATAATGAAGTGAAAGGATGACTCTTATGGGGTGGCAGTATGGGTTTCTCTATAGGAAATGAAAATTGGATTTGTTATGGAAAGCAATTACATGGGCAAAATCGTTTTGATAATACAATGACAGGTTCTACTGTGACTATATTTTAATGGCTATATTATTAAAGAAAGACACTGCACTCAAGGGTATTCATTTGCAATTTTAACCAACTCGTGCTGCGTTCCTCTTTATAGGGGAATTCATTACTTTATCTCAAAAATGGTACTAAGGACTTACACAGGCAACTGAAATGATTTTAAAAGAATTACACTAACACATAGAGACTAACACAGATTCTTCTAAGGACAGGATAAACAGAGGATGCTGACAATTAGGGAACTTACTAGGGTCCTTATGGGATTTTTATAGGATTTGGACAGAATGCAAAGTAACAGAGAGAGGTATGAAGTTTTTGGCTATTGGGGAGGGTGATACTTACAAAATGCACTTGAGTTGGGTAATTTGGACCGCTAACCGGGTCTCTGGACAGCGAGGCAAGGATCTGGTCACTGGGCAGCGGCTGGGCTCTCCTTTAGGGAACAGCTGGGCAACAGGGGTCTGGTCACTGTGAACAGTGGGGCATCAGCTGGGCAAAGGGTCTGGTTGCTGGATTCTCCCAAAGGGATCAGCAGCCTTTCCTCCTTTCTCCCTGAATTATTGGGATACATAAGGTTCAGGATAGGTAGTTCTGGATAGGAGGTTCTGGATAGGTGGTTCTGGATAGGAGGTTCTGGATAGGTGGGTCTGGATAGGAGGTTCTGGATCTGGGTCAGCTGCCTTTGGTCCTGGTTTTGGAGTCTTGGAATCTTGTAGGGTGAATTTTTGAATGTTGAATCTCCCTATGCCTCCCTCTTATATAGGCAGAATGACATCAGCGAATGTTTACAATGTGGGCGGAAGTAATCTGGACATACCTCTTGAGTAAGATAGGCCAGGCTATGAATGTTGTCACCTCTCTCCAAGCTGAAGGATGAAGGAAGTGACCCCCCCCCTTAGGTGTATGCATTTTATAGCTCCTTTTGTCCCACAACCCTAATTTATCACAAAAAAGAGTTCTGGAATACAACTTTATATCTATAATAATCACCATCAAAAAAATCAGAGAGGCAGGTCCCATATTTCACAAGGAATATGCCGGTTCAAACACCAATTCTGTGCACTGCTGCTTCACCCTTTAGCCACCATTTCGCGCTTTTGAGGAGAAATAAAACACCTAAAATTCTACAAATGGTTCCATATATGCATACTATCATTTGGCATATTTCATCAAGTTTCATATCTGCGCCATTTATGATTCACACCGAAATACAATTTTTCTGTTATTCCAGTTCACCATGGGCTACAAAGACACCTCGATTCTCATTCTGTGTGTCTAAAAATCCCATAGAAACTGTCAAAATATCACATTACTACTTGTTCAGGGTATTGAAATAAATGTCTTAAAGTAAAAAGTTCTTTAAAGTCTTTGGAGGGCATTTGTCCCTGTATGGGCGGTCCATCAAATCTCCACAGCCAATCTGCCCCCTCTGTGCCAGACTGAACAACAGGGTTACCATGGTGCCCTTTGATCCTAGGCAGTTGAAGCTGAGGAGGGGTGTCAAAGGAATTCATACTTCTTTGTGACAGGGCTAATTCCCCTGGGTCCTTTGTCCCTTGCTGCAGAAATGCCAGCCAGTCAGACGGGGTCGTGAATTTCCACACCTTGGTCCTTTCATATTTGTGGAGTGGCTTCCTTTCCCATGGGGGCTGGTACCTTTGAAGTGCCTGCCTTGCCAAACTGGTTGTGATGTTTGCAAACATTATTTTTCTTTTTCTCTCTTTCTTTCACAGAAACCAAGTCTTTTTGTAAATAAATATATTATACATTTAAACCAAAACCCATCCCCACACATACACTACCATTTCTGTGCAAGTAATGGTATTCTTTCACATTTAGTTTTCAAAGTGTCATTTCACTGGTTTGCAAAAGCAGGTTTACACGTGTTTCTTTTTAGCTCATGTTCATTTCACAAAACACGGTTTCTTGGGCATTCATTTTCTGAAAGTCTTGAGCAGATCAGGTCAATTTCTGAGCACAGAAATATGCTTTCAAATAGTTTTCTTAGTAATTGACACACGGCAAGGGGAAGCATCTTTTCTTCAAAGTTCCTTGCGTGTGTTCGTTTGTTGCAAAATGAACTCTGCACTGTGCAGATTTGAAGCAGAATCTCTTCTCCTCATGGACTTGATTTGATGAAAACAATGCTGTTCTACAGGGTTAGTCTGACTACATGGCATTCAAATACAATACACAGGCAGGTCTGTGATGAATGGAACACATTTTGTGCTGTTTAAAACCAAAAGAGACGCCAGTGCGATGTCTTCTGGAATGCAGGTCATTTTTCGGGTGCAGCCTTGAAATTGTTCACTGACAGAAAGGAAATGGAGGGCCCTTCTGCTTTTAGGTTATGTTCTCAAAATTCATGTGGAGAACAGCAAATGCAGCCATTCCTGGGGTGGCTGTGCTTAACAATCACCCCATATGTGCTCAGCAGACACAGCACAGCCATTTTTTTGGTAACTCCTGAAATGCAGTTTTGTGATGCAGAGGATTTCTGTTGGGGCTGGTAAATGCACCCCACAACATATCTAGGGGAATGGATTTAGATAAGGTGTGGCCAATCAGTCCAGGGACTATATGGGGGTATTAGCATGTTCTCTAGGCGGTGAGGGTGGTGGGATAACATTTCAACCTATGTATTCAGATTTTGCAGTTTACCTCTATATAACCTGTAACATTTTGGGAAGTGATGAGGTCTGTGTCAGTTCGGTTCTACGGGACCATCTGAGATATTTTTACATGTAATAAACCTTGTTTTCCCTTACAAAGAGGTGCAGTGATTATTTGGCCTTGTGGATTATTTTTGCCGTTTGGGTTTTGGGTTTCCTTCCTCTTTACATTGATGATGATGTTGATGATTCTCTTATACATTTTTTTAAATTCCTGATGCAGATGTGGGCCATTGACATTGACACTAAAACGTTAAACCATGTCCAAGATAACCACAGCCAACAAGGGCAGAGAGAACTGGACACTTCACTTATATATGCTGATGGTGAAATAATGTTTTGCTCAGCATGCAATGTAGCTGTGGATCACATTAAAAAGCGCACTGTTAATATGCGTGTATGGTCACAGATCCGCACAAAGTGATGTTATGATGATGCCGAGCCCCATTCTTCTCAAAGTATACCTAGCTTGTTTATATGTGCAGTGCCAGAGACAAGTCATAATCAGCAGCTAGTTCAATGTGTGCACTGCTCTGAACATCCTGCTGAGCAGATGTGGCTGTGCAGGTTCCTGTATGTCAAAGTGTGAAATGGTGGTTCCATCCCAGGGAGCCACCAGTTTCAGGAGAGGTATTTTCCCGAGAGATAAATGAAAGTCAAAGAGAACCTCAAGGAGAAACGTCAAAACCAAAAGATTTTTTTCATATTTGATGATAACCCTGCTGTGCAATGGTGGTGTATTCTCAGTGTGCTGTTTGGAGTGGTCATGATTAAGGATAGAAGTAAATAGGTACATAACTACCTTGCTGACTGAATTCCTGGCACAATGCATTCATCCCACAGTTGCACAAGCACTTGTGAGGGTTTTTACAGATTCCGATGAGTTCCAGCGTCTTCTGTACTTTAACGCTGATAATGCAGCATACACGATCAAGGCTTACAACACAGTGGAAAATATTCGAGACATTGGCCTCATTACGATATTGGCAGTAGCCGCCGGTATCACTTGTTTTCCGGCACCCGCGAATAGGCAATTACCGGGTCATTACTGCCTTGCCGGACCTGGTAATTGCCCATTCACGGGCCCCGGAAAAAATGCTCCCCATTCCCATTTGAGCCCAATAGGGCTCAATGGGAATGGGGAGGTTGGTGTACCGCAGAAGTAGTTTGTCGGTCCAGTAACAACAGTACCGGTAGCTTACTGGTACCTTTGGTACTATACCGGCAAACCTATAATGAGGCCCATCAACTTCTAAGCTACCATCTCCCTTGTTCGCCTATAATAAATCTACAACTATAGGCAACTGTGTTAATAGCAGCAGGATAAAAATCAAGAAACCACCAATCGAAAGCATGACCAACTGAGGGGGCCTTGACGCCATAACTGGACGTCATCCATGCGGACACTGCATAGTATGCAAATTGACAAGAAAATCAAAAGAAGTAGAAATTGGAACGTACAAGACCTGGAAACAAAGAAACATTTCCAATTGTAATTCAGATCATGCAATATACATGATAACATGTCCTTGCGACCTGATCTACATAGGAAAGACAAACAGGAAAGTAAAAACCTGCATCATCGAACACAAGAGCTGCATTAAAAGTAAAATACTACTTGCACCAATGTTCAAATACTTTATTGGAAAAAATCACGGCTGTGAAGAGTTCAAATGGATTGTCCTTATGATAGTAAAAGGGGTGAACCAGGGGGGCATTAAAAACAGAATATTGTTTGAAAGAGAACAGGAACTTATTTTCATGACTCAAAGCGATAGAAAAGGTCTGAATGAAGCAATTGAGTGGCACAAGATTCACACTTCCTAATCCATGTCACTACACTAGAATACGATAGCCAAATATATTCGTACCCCAGAGAGATATTCGGTTGAATATGAATAGATGATTACACAATTTGCCTTAGTATTCCATCATAAAGATTAGCAAAGTCCATGTGTGAAGAGAGTTATCCTGTTGCTACATAAGCAACTACACATAGAGATTTATCTGCACCCTTCTAGAAATGTAACACTCTACAGAAACCATGAACGTAAGTAAACACACAGGTGTTCTGGCAACATCCAGCTGACATTTCATCTTAATGCCCCCCTAACATGAACACAATTAGCCCAGGTAACAGCTTCCCATAAACCACAGGCCTGAACCAAGGGACTATCTTCGATTTGCATAAACTATCTACACTATTTGGGATTTGATAGTTATGTTCAATACTGTCATAAGTTTCCGTGAGAGATTTAGCCTCACAATAAAATTTTGACCATTATGAATTTTATTCCTTTACTGTATGTGTGAAGTACTCCTCAACGTGCAGATTTCTCTACACACCGGAAGACACATGGCGGGATTAAGAATCGCCTCTAGCAACCTAGTGATCAGTGTTTTTGGTACCTCGCAATGAAAACCGAGTCTAATCAAAATAAACAATGGACTAAAACTACATTATACTTCCAATATGTTAACTGGCACTTTCTGGCCTTTTTTGGAAGTTACTGAGCATAGTTATAACTAAAGACAGACTAGAACATTGAAGCTTACTCACTATCACCACTTCGTGAAACAGGACGGAAGTTACACTATCATGCAATAATGCTGCTCATACACGGAACAAGGTAAGCATCTTTATAAACTCGATATTCTAGCTACCGACTACAGTTTGTTGGCATTTGAGATATAAATACTAGATATTGCTTTCACAACAAACAGAGAACTGTATTAAGGTAGACTGCTAATGTAGACTATTCCCGTCCATCATCTGACAGTATCTTTTTTGGTTACGGAGACAATTCCAGCTTGGGTAGATAAAACTACAGAACAATTGCAGCACTAGAAGAGACATTTACTTCTCTACTAAACGTGCATCGACCACATGAGGATACGACTCAACAGATTAGTAATCCACAGGTAAGCCGTTCTATCGAGCTATCCGACTAGCATACAGAAACACAGCTTTCAAAACTGTTGCGATGCAATAGAGAGTATAAGTCCTCTCACATAGCATTACTCTAGGTATACACCTGACCCTTAAAGTAGTGTAAATATATATCTTCTCCTTTACCAGGTACCTTTAGGACCATCTAAGGACTAATTATATACCCACCTATCAAATTTGGGATCAAGCAGGCTCTAGCCTAACAGATTCACCTACTACATCTATATAAGACCTGATAACTTTCAGGTAAGCACATTTCTGCTAAATAAAATGGTAGAGAGAGCACATGGTTTGGATTTGTTATTGGAAAAAGCAGTCCTAACTGAAACCTTCTATGTATATTTACAGATTTAACACGGATGGGAACTAAGATTAATTATGTGGAGAAACAGGTAAATTTGTTATTGCCTGTATCTAGTTGAAACAGTATTACACTGTTACTAGGGAATCTAGCATTGATAGCTTGCCCTATTTTTATGTTTTCAACAGTTCCACCAACTACAAATTGGAAAAGCCTTCACAAAGGGAAGATCGAGTTTTTATCTCCTACATGGTCAATGTGACCAATCTCCTGAAGAATGCCTCTTATCTATCTAGAGAACAGAAACATGTTGAGTCTCATTTTCTAGTAGTTGCATAACTAGAACTTCATTAGAACAAAAATTGAAATTGTTATTAGTGGAATGAAGATATATACTCACATGCTGTTCTATAATTGACTATGTTTATTGACCACTCAGATTCCTACCGCTAAGGAAAAACGGTCACAAGACTATTGTTTTATAATATTTTTTTTAACTTGGGCGCACTTTACATCTTAGTATTGTTTTTTATCTATTAAGCTTTAATAAAACTTGATACATTTTTTTTAATTTGTATGATTCTTTGGTCAAACTGTTGTTGAACCAACTACCTCATTTAATTTGTTTACAACACAGTACTATAAAAATCTTTAACCAAACTTCATTCACAACACCCACTTGTCCTTGTCGGGGAGTCTTTGATAAACCGTTTGTCAAGCTAAATGTCTTTCTGATGTACTTCTTTGGGATATTCTACATGGCTCCCAGAAGAAAGTGGAGATACCTTCAGCATCTCACCGAGACCCAATGCAACCTGAGATGTGCCTGACCATCACAGTACCCATTGCACTTCCTGTTTGCTGCTGTTCTCTACTACTGTAAACATTTCAAGGCACATACAGGCATGAATTATGGAGTCTGAGATGCACCTCACCAAATCACCCCTTGATTCCTTGGAGACCCTTCAGAGGATACTCAGTGGCAAGAGGCAAAAATTGCATTAAAGTCCAGCTGGAGATGATGGCAGACACGTGTCAGAATAGCCTGTACCTAACAGAAATCCGCCAGAGTCAGAACCCTGTGGGCAAAAAGGACTGCGACTATTTGGAACACATCCAGATGAACTTTACTAACAAGTCTGTGTTAACTTTGGAGTCACTGCCAACTTTTCGCGACTCAGGTGAAGGAACTCTTAAGCCGAAAAACATCTCAGCCGCAAATCAATTCTGCTTACAATTAGTCAAGTAGAAAGGTGATGGTCAGTCTGGTATAAACCTCCTTATATAGATATGCCTGCTCAATCTAGTGAAGCACAGAATCCTAACAATAATGACTAATCTGCCATCCATGGTTAAGCAAGGTTACTGATCAGGAGTTCCAATTATGTTTCCAAGCTGCAAGTCCTAAAACAGTTCAGGTGTTTGTCTCAGGAACAGTTGACTCTGACTCTTTCTGGCATGCAGTGGCTGACTGTCTACTTGTGCTGTTGGAAGTGGTCAGGGTGTAAAAGGACTTAAAAATAATGTCTTCTGATGCAGAAAGAAGTACCAGCATGTATAAAATAAATGTGCCTGTCAGGTGACGATTACTTGCTGAGAAAATAATCTGTGCACTTGTGGTCATGCACTACATCCAGCAGCAATGATATATTGGGCTAACTTCTGGTTTGTTTGACAACATGCCATGAAGCTACCAAGACTCACAACTTGATGGCGAGGCCCATCTAGAATGTTAATTAAAACAAGACCCTTGCCAATGTTGTAAAAGTATTCCATTTTATTTCAAACATTCTGGTTTAAATGTACAGGTATCTATACTGTTCTGTATTGTGTGGCCTGGAAACAAAGCAGCATAATTATTTTCACTATTAAAAAACCCGCAAAAGTGCTGCAAAAATGCAATAGTGTGCCACAAAATATTCTTCTTTGTGCAGAAAATGTTTACATTTAATGATGCAATGTCCTAGAGAGTGTGAGCCATTTCAGCACTCTATGGATGAAGTGTTTTGTGAAAATGTGGGTATTTTTGCAATGATATATATCATTTACAATTTGGGATATCCCTAAAATGAGCTTGAGCACAAAAGGTTCTCTTTCAAGGTCCTTCAAAAACCTCACGAATGGCACCTCTGTGCCGATTTAGAGAAGTGTTTGTTTCACGTGCTATGAGTGGAGCTTTCAGGATTCAATATGACTCCTGGGGGTGTTTAGATGGAATGCAAAAATGCCCCAGCAATACTAGACTGACAAGTGCTCAGAGTGGTTAAACAAGAGCAAGCCTTTTCAGGTTTTGCAAACTTCTACCAGCGCCCAGTGCTGGAAATGGAAAACATTTATTGGGGGAACCATCACTTCTTAGGAGGGCTGAGGCTTTGGGAAGGAGCGGTTGGAGTCAAGGGACGTGCCGCACACCGCCACCAGTTTATGCAACATAGTATCTCTATATAGAACTCAATCCTGGCGATTTGCATAAAAGCAAAGAGCATTATGGGGATAACATAATGTCCACAATGTTTAATGTTAAACATGTCTTATAGTGATTCATTAAGAAAACCTTTTGAGCGAATAATTGACTATTCTGTTTTGCTAGGTCACAATATTGACCCTAATAAAGGGATGTCTGTAAAATGCAGGACATACATATCTGTCTGAACAGCTGCAAAGCTGCACGTGAGGCTTCTGCAGTTTCTGTATGCAGGCTCCAGTACTGTGTGTTCTGAACGCTTGTTGAAGAATGGCTTGTGCAGCAAGAGCAACCTGCGCTACAAGGATGAGCAGACTGCTTTCAGAAGACTCAGCATGAACGCCAAGTCTTCTAAAAGCAGCCTGCTCAGTCATGTCTGGGACTCCCTAGGTCTGGAGAACAGAGCGGGACTCTGTCGAGACATTTTTGACGGAGCGCTGCTCCGTCTTGTCCCGGTCTATTTCCTGCACTGCCAGCGCCCATCACCAGTCTGCTGCGTAAAGTAAAACCTTCCATTGGTCACATGAGGCGGATTTGTCTCTCCAAACCATGAAAAGAACACTCACACCAGCCCCCGTTCTAAGACACCCAGAGGTTTCAATACCCTTTGTGCTAGAAACAGATGTCACTGAACAGGTGGTTTGGGCCCTCTTTTCAAAAATGTATCCAGACACTAATGTGTTTTATCCCGCATCCTGCTACTGAAAGAATTTATGATGATTCACTAGGTGTTGCCGCTTCTCCCCAGGGGGAGACCTTTCCTATGAGGCTAGGGAGGTGAGGCTGCTGTCCAATAATCCCCCTTAGGGTGGTTTTACACAGGAGGACCTCATGGGGATGGAATCCCCTCCTGGGGATAAGGATGACCACCTGGGTAGAATTAGGCACAACATATCCAACCTTACCCTCCCAAGTCCTTTGCCAGATTTTGACCAGCCGCCACTTTCTAGCACCTCCATTTGCTACTGTGACATTACACCATTGACTGACTCCATTACAGAGACGAAAAAGATCCTTTAAAGCATGAACCATGGCGGCCCTGAGTACGAACAGGAGAGGTATAGACTTTCGTGGAGGTGAGGTCTTAAAGAGCGAATATAAGCCAACGAGGGACACAGAGACAGAGAGCAGCCTACCAGTGCTAGTGGCAGTCCACCCCGGGGAGTTCAAGGTGGAAGCAGCAAAACCAGGGTAGAGGCTGAGAGCAGTCCGCTCCCGATGTCGAGAGGTAGACACAGGGAACCCTTGGCCCGGTGGCATGGAGGAAGCCTGAGGCGTGACTGGAGGCTGGAAGATGGAGGCACGACCTCATGGAGGTGGATATGTGTGGTCCTGTAACGGCACTTACACCATCCTTCCAGAACCTGGGAAGAAGCTATGGGGGGCGAGAGAGCCTGGAACTGGAGATGCCTTTGCATCCCAGAGAGAAGGCAGAAAACCCCTGGAGATGGAGATGGTAACAGGAGTGACATGGGGCCCGGTGGTGGCATAAAGGTGCAGGAAGTAAACACCCCATCTGGAAGCAAAGTCACAAAGCATCTCCTTCGTGGCAGTACTTGGATAGAGAGACGGCCAGGTGGCCTGGGAAGAAGGAGAGAGAATCAAGGGCCTGGGACCCAAACCACAATAAAGAGTGCAAGGTTATGAGTAATCTTCCTCGTGGCAGTACTTGGCGGGGAAGTGAATCAAGTGGCCCAAACCAAAGAAGAAGAGAACTAGGGTTGAACACCCAAACCAAGATTGTGATGCAAGTCATATTTCTCATGGCAGTACTTGGCAGCAGGGAAGTGAATCAAGTGGGCCAAACCAAAGAAGACAAACCCGGTCTGAGACACAAACCAAGAGAGTAATACCAGTCATCTTCCACGTGGAAGTACTTAACAGGGAAGTGAACCAAGTGGGCCCAAAGAAGAGAACTGAGGGTTGTGGCCCTCCAAACGGCCGAACCAAAAACACAAAATGCTGGTGTGGGCTAGTTTTTTGGGTCAAAGTGGGCCAGTTTGATGAGTGTCTTCACTATGTGGCTAATAGTTTTGACCAGTGTTGCTAAATAAATATTTTTGAAAATGCACAATTTGCATCACATTTTATCAAAAAACTCCCGGTTGGGTACCATTCAAACAGTGTCACAAAAGGAATGAATAGCCATTTTCAACTGTGGACCACTTTTTCATTGGTGCCCGAGACATTTTTATGCCCCTGTCCGACTCTGCCTCCAAACACTTAGAGGTGGGTGTTATAGATGTGAAACCTAGTGAAGATAAGACATGGGGAAGGGAGCCATTCCCCCTGGCTGTAAGAGGCTGTTTTATGATTACCAAGACAAGGGAGTCATTCTCCTGGCAAAGTGGACCGGGGGGAAGGTGGAACAGGCCTGGGGATGGGAGTCATTCCCCTGGGCTAATTTGAGACTGAGGGCGAACACCAGGAGAAGGGAGGCATTCTCTTGGTCTATCGAGAAAGCATTGTTTGGAACTTTGTGGCCTGGAGAAGGGAGTCCTTCCTTGGGGCAATTTGAGACTGACTATGAGAATGGAGGCATTCTCCTGGCCCACAAAGTAAATATTGTTTGGAACTTTGTGACCTGGGGAAGGAAGTCATTCCCCCAGGCTATCTGAGAATGAGCACCAGGAGAAGGGAGGCATTCCCTTTCCCTTTACTCTACGATGGTAGCTTGTTTATAAACAGTTGCATTGTCACCAAATACACCGCAGAAGTTATTTCATTGAGTTTGTGGAAACGTGGGGAACTCTGCCACTTCTCAGATACAATGTTACCAATCGATGACTTCCTGAACAACTAGAATTCATGGCAGGAAACAAAGTTACAGACGCATTCTTCCCGGCAAGAGATTCTCATGCAAGGGAGACAATGTTTCCATTTCAGCACACACACAACGTGAAAACAGAAATGAAGTATTCACCAAACATGTCCCCATTTCCCAAATCACACATTGAAAGCACAGGAGACCCACTTAAACATGGGGAGAATCAGAGAGTGTTAGGGGAGCACACCTAACATCTAAGATGACAGCTAGGCCAGATGTAGGCTAGGTGCCACTCCTTAAGGCCAAAGTAGCTGCAGGTTCATTCACGGACCACAACCAATCCCAGTCCTCACAATTACAATCCACAGGTAGAGACCTTCACTGAAAGTCCCACCCAGGGGGAGGAAGGAATACAGTGGAAAAGCATCCGGTCTTGGTTGCTCAGTGTGGGTTACAGGATCATGGGGCTTGCGTATGTAGAAGTCTGGTGACTGTATAGCAGTGATAGAAGCAGATGCTGGAGAGATGAAGCAGACTGGTGAGGTGACATCAGTGGCGAGCATATGGAGATGGAGAGAGCTAGAAGGGTGAATGAGGAGGCAGTGACATCACAGCGAAAGAGTAGGCAGGCGGTGGCGGTGAGAGATTCAGAGGGGAAGGAGGAGGTAGTAACAGCTAAGAGAGAGAGGGGGAGAGAGAGAGAGGGACCGAGAGAGAGAAAAAAGGAGGAGTTGAGAGACAAGAGGCGATAGAAGAGATGGTAACATCGAAAGGGGGTACATGCATGAGGAGTTGATGATATCAGGAAAAGGGAGTGGAATTTAAGAAATGGTAGCGAGAATCTCAGTGCAGGAGGAGGTATCGAAACCCGAAGGAAAAGGGGAGGTGATAACATTACAGACCAAATGTGATAACATCTGGGGGTGAGAAGGATCTGGAGGGGGTTGATTAAAAAAGATAAAGTGGTGGAGGTGGCAGTGAAGGTGGTTATGGAGGTTTTTGGTAATGTAGCATCCGGGTAAAAAGGTGACACCCTAGAGTAGAGAAAGTCTAGAGGAGGGGGAGGGTTACAACTAGCAACAGCTGGCAGAGAGACCAGAGCAGACCAAGAGATAACATAACGAGAGGTGGAGGAAGAAAGAAGAACAAAAAGCTTTGAGGGGAAGATAGTGATATTAGTGAACCATCACTTAGAGCAGGTTCGGCCCCAGACAGGACCAAATGGAGGGAGGAGGAATGCAGCAGGGTCTGGGAAACTATTGTGACATTAGCGAGAAGAGGAAAGCAAAGGTAGGAGGAAAGGCAAGCAAGGCCACACCTCAGAAACACCTCTCTAGCTCTCCCTGCCAACTAATAACACTGACCTACCTGCATATATGGGTTTACGCCCAAGTGGGTTGTGGGGTATGGCACCCCAGAACGCTTTCTTCTAGATCAAACAAAGAAGAAGGGTTAAAGTCTCCCTAAATGCCACAACACTTAGTGATGTGGCACCCCTCATGAACTGAAGGAGCTGGGATCATTGAGCCATATGCCGGAAACCCACAAGCAACGGATGAGGCAATGGACAAGGGAATGGTCTCTGAGGGAAAAGGACCCAATCTAGAGAAAATAATGCTTACCTTTATGTTGTTTAGAAAGATTGCATTTTGATTTATGTTTGCCCTATTTGTGATGCATCCCCTAATAAAAGATAGTTAATTACAACATATGGTCTTGTCATCTTTCTTGGTTCCAGGTGTAACCTTGTGATAGAACCATGAAGTGAGTTGGGTCCTAATAACCCGAGACTGTGGATACTAGATTAGAGGAAATTCTGATCGGGAGAGAAAGTTGTAGAGGAACAGATGGACGAGTTTTCCCTAGCTCCCGTCCCCTCACCACCGTCATATTGGAACAGCAGGAGAAGAGCTGTACATGGGACCCCATGCATTTTCCCTACACCGCATTGAGTGGACGAGAGATGATATGCATTCAGACAACCATACAGAACACACCCTAGCACTGAAAGAGTGGAAGTATGTCGTATACAAGGATGTCAGCATGCACCATTGGACATTATGATTATAGAGCGTTAAGTGAAATCTGAAGAGGGTAGAGTGATGTCATAAAGAGCATATATGAAAACATACCGAAATGATATGAAAATCTTTAAGAGTGACAATGTAACTGAAGCAACAAGAGAATCATGTACTTAAGGATACAGTCATCTTAAGAAGTAAGACGTTCCCCTGCCTGGCTCTGGGGACTGCCAGTGGGGACACTCATGGAGCAGGGTGCCCCCCCCCCCGTGGCAATGGATGAAAGGCCTGGAGGAATCCCCTGGGAACCATCACTTGATGCCTAGTGCATTGCAGGAGACAGTCACACAACTACCTTGTATGCAACCTCTCTCATCTAAGAAGACCCAAAGTGCTTAGATTTAAAAACTAACCTCTCACAAGCACCACAGACAATTTCGTTTATATGGAACTAGTAACATTTATGCTGCTACTGTTTCCATTCAATCACTGGTCAGAGAAGCCAGTTTCCAAGTCTCTTTTGGAGTTCGGGAAAGCCACTCTTCATTCAATGTTGTAGGTTTTCAGGTATCTGACTGCAAGTTTCTCTACTTGTAAGTTCCCGGAGGGCTACGTTGGACAAAAAGCTGAACAACCATGGTTTTCAGACATTCGATTTCACCTCTGGAAAGACACAATTCTCAACGCACTTTTTTATGCAGCTGAGTGTGGAACTATAACACAGAGATTTTAACGCAAATCAACAATCTGCGCTTATTCAGCTCCCCATATGCTGCCCAAAAGACACATGATCAGCGAAACAAAGAGAAGGGTCCGTTACAGGCACAACCAAAGAAGGACTGGGAGGGAAGGGAAGGGTCCTTTACAGGCAACACCAAAGAAGAACTGGGAGGGAACAGTGCAATGAAAGGTGGCCGGCAGACTAAAGGAAGCCTTAGTTTGGCGCCCTAGTTCCAAAATGGGACCATATACACTCAGGGGCAGTGGCCAATCTCAACCTGGACCCAAATACCAGACACAGGCATACCCACTAACCCAGAGCCCAACCCAGGGTTAGTACCATAAAACCAGAGGATCCTGTCTGCCTGTGTGAAATGTTGGGGAAGGTTTTGGCAGCTGGCAAGAGAGTGTTGGAGAGCTATGTTGGAGAGCAATATGAGGAGTGTTAAGGAAGTGCTGGGGGTGAGTGGGGGAGAAAACAGAGAACAAGGTGGGTACAACAGAGGAGGAGTTGGTAACAAGAGGTGGAGGTGGTAACAAAAGAGGAGGATGTTGTAGTAACAGAGGAGGAGGTGTATTAACAGAGGAGAGTGTGGTAACAGCAGAGAAGGAGACAATGGAAGAAATGACAACATTGTGAAGAAGGATCAAGAAAACACCGGAGACAGAAAGGACAGGAAGGCACAAGGAGGCCTGGTTGGCTTGAGGCAGTCTGTGGAGGCAGGAGGAGGAATGAGATCTATGCATGGAGGCAGAAGAGGAATGCTCAGGGAAACTGGTGGGTAAGTATTAGGGAAGGATGGAGCCTCGCCCTGAGTTAAGGGGAGGTGCTATCTAACAGAGGAGGTAACGCCGAAGTCTACCTCCAACCGACAGACACGCTACCACTATATCATCAGCTGGTCGACGAGATGATCCAACTGACTGAGTTTTGGCTTTTGTGGAATGAGGACAGAAGAAAGGATTCAGAAGATGGTGCTGAGTTCAAAGTAGTGGCGATTCCGGCTGTGGTTGTGCGAAAACGCCAACGGCAGTGGGATAGTTCTCAAAGAGCAGACTTAGAAAGAAATCCATGTCTACAGCCTGAGAGCAGAGGAACTATCCCACTGCCGTTGGCGTTTTCGCACAACCACAGCCGGAATCGCCACTACTTTGAACTCAGCACCATCTTGAGTAACACAGTGTGGAGTGTCCTTTTCCAATTCCATCGTGACACGAAAACAAAAAAAGATACGGTGAATGAACTCACACTGTACGCTTGGCATCCGTCAAGGAGCCAGATGAAAATACTCATAAAGTCACCTACAACGTCTCAAAGAAATAGAGTTAAACACAGACAACAAACCAATGGGAAAGTATTAAGTACAAAAAATACTAGATATTTACGTCCTGAAGACGGCCATTAACACCAATAGAACCAACGGCACCGAGAGAGTGCACCATATGAGTCAGAAAGGCAGAAACATATGTCGACTTGCCAATAGGAACCCTGTACATCTTTGTTTCCTATCTCTCACTGTAACAATTTAATATAGGGTATTTGGTGTGTATAAAGTAACCCCTTTTGCCCTACATCGACGTGGCCAAACAAAATAGAGTGGTTAGTAAATGAAATATAGGATCACACGAATGATCAACGGCTCCTGTTAAACCTATGAGGTACACATTATTGTTGGTAGGATCAAATATGCCTGATCCCTCTTTTTGATTATATATGTCTATATTTACAGTATTACATACTGGTTTTTCCCATTTTTTCCTTTCTCTATGTATTTTGTCATCATAAAAGGTTTGGTGTGAAGACACCAGTTAGAGTGTAAGTGATTAGCACAGTTTTTGGTTTTTACATATATAGGCCCTTGCGAGCCTTTTTTACTCTGGGCATAAAATGCTCCAACAATAAAAATGAATTTTTCAATGAATATTGCGTGTGGTATAAGTAATCTTAAAATTGCACGAGATTAGCTTGGATTTAACCCTGTGTTTCTCAGGGACTTAAGGTAGGGGCAGTCGACCTATTATCCTTTGCTTTTGCTTAAGAGCAACAGAGCAATGTACAAGAGTTAAAGAAACAAGAGGGCAGTTTGCAGTTAGAAGCAGTGGTAGAACTGGGGACCAAATTATCTAAGCCGCACCTAGGACTTCCCTGAAAAGTACACTACATTGGAGAAAGTTCAGAAGCACAGATAAGCCAGTTTCGACGTGACAGGCCATTGGGCAAGATTTTGCCAGATCCGCAAGCTGACAAAATTTCCCTTGCCAGATCTCGCGTCTGCCTCAGTTGCTGGCCGTGTCTCTCCTTTTGTTCTTCCATAGGAGGCACCAACTCCCTCAGGCAGCCCTTTATCTCAGCAGAGCTGCGTGGTTAAAAGTCTACCTGTGGGGTTGGCGCTTTGATTTATAAACAAAAGGAGATGCGGGGATACAGCTATCATATGTATTGGTGCTCCCACCTCTCCTTTCTCGAGTGAATGGGCTTCCTGAGTGGATTGACATGTATAGTGCTAGTTGGGGAGAGCCCGCCAGAGCCCTATCAAGAAACACATCAGCTTGGAGAGGGGTGAGAGTGGCAGATTGGTACCAGTGTGCCACACTTTTCTAGTTGTGCCCTCCCCCCACCCCCATGCAGCACGCTCCACTTTCTGTGCATCACAGAGCACTAATAGTGCCCTTATAATTGCATGTACCACCCACTTGGAGCAGTGAGGCACTCCTTATCTGGACTTTCCATCCCCCTCTGCTGTAGCAGCTACGTGATGCTTTGTATCCTGAATTCTCTCCAGAGCCCACCCCACCTCCTGCAACACGTGATTGTGCGGCACACCATGTGTTGTTGAACAGCACGGTAGAGTTAGAGTCCTCTGGCGGCCCTAGGGGTGCAACAACACAGGACTTTGCTTTAACGAGGAAGCCACTGTCCCTGAGAGCGAATCTGAGTGCTCGGTTTGGTGATATAATCTGTATATAAATATTCATTATTCTAGCACGTGCAAATTACCATCGTCAGAGACACGTTAGAACAGAGCCATCTGTTGTTGCAGTGTGAGAGAGGACTCTTAGATACAACAAGCGCCGACTTGAAAGTGAAGCTGATGGCTTGCCGCGTGATCTTGGTGATTTTTAATGCATTTAGAGAATGAGCTCAGTGCTGGCATTTGGCCCTGATTGCCAGGTCCGGGATGTATCCCCGGATATCTGATTCAGGGAAACCCATTTGCACCCTTACTTATTTAGTGCAATTGGGTTGCTTTAAACGGCATCCCGCTGCCGAAGCCAGGGCTTGAACCTGATCAGGAAGTCTGTCAAATCACGTGTTAAGAAAGTTTGTTCTCGGCAGGAAATCAGGAATGTTCAAGTATAGCTTTTAGGTTTGAAAGGTGTGCACCTTTTATACTTTGCCTGCAATATTATAGGCAATGCTCCTGGCTTGGGTTAGATTCTAGGTGTTCATGATTAACCTTCTGCGAGGCAAATATTGCTGTGGGGCTGGGAGTGTGGGGTGTTAAGATGGATTTCTGAACTCTGACCTGGAGGGGCAGAGGTTCAGAAGGCCAACCTAGTTTCTTGGAACAGGGTAACCTCTGGACAAGCCAGAACAATCAGGGTAGCTATGGCAGGCGGTCAAGACTAAGTCTCATGAGTGGTGAGGGTGACTGAAAGACCTCAATGAGTACACAAAGCAAGGACACTTACAAATTACTCCAGACAGGTGTTATATTAAAAATATAGACACATTTATTACAAGGCCTTTGTAACATAGACCATAGCAAAGAGTCACAATAATACTGAAGTAAACCAACACATCACAATCAACACGACATATATATATATATACAAGACCAGAGGGGTCTAACGGATTAAGAAGCACGAAATATGTAGACCACCTAGATGGGGAGGAAAACAGGCAGTGCAAGTAATCTTTAGACCCAGTTCCACATCAAGAATACACCTAACTAAGAGGCAGTCCAAGCCCTACGAAGAGAGGAGCCTTATGCGAAATAGTACATGCACACGCGTGTGCCACTGGACAACATAGGGTCTCTTCAAGGGTCACTAGCAGCTCAGGAAGGTGGATGCGGTCGATGAAGAACAAGTCCCCACTATTCAAGCAGGACCTCCACTTGCGGGCAGAGGCAGGTTTAGAGTGCGGGATAGAGTCGCTATTTCGCAACAGCGGTAGAAAAGAAATGGGCTCCTGCGATAGGGGCCACCGGTTGGGGTATGGACTACTCACAGTTCCTTGACGCAGGCAGACCCAGACTTCGCCAGTTCAGTCCACTTCGCTGGCAGGTTCGAATGCAACAATCAGGACGTCTCGACACTGTGTAGTTTCCGCTGTAGCAGGCTTCAGGGTCAAGAGGGTCACAAGTGCAGTGAACTTGCATAGGTCGTTGCCACAGCAGGGCAACACGGTAACCTCGTTTACTCCGGTCCGGGCGCACTCATCTCACTTCAGACCTGGGAATGCCAAGTGTACGAAATTCGATGTGAGGGTGCCATGGACACAGAGCAAGCAGTATACCAAGTTTCGAGGGCTTCCCCGAAACCGCGGCGATGACAGAGCAAACGTCCTGCGTAAGCTGTTTAGCCCACTGGTTGGCCCAGGGACACTTCCGAAGAGGCTTACTTGCAGGGTTTGATGAAGGTGCCGAGAATAGTTGGTCCCACTATTCCAATGGGTCGAAGCACCTTTGCAGACCTTCTAGGACGATCAGATGCAGAGGGGTCTCGCAGGACGACAGCGGGCTCAGGGTGCCAAACCTTCTAGCGGGTCACCAGCGGTTCCTCGACTTGGCTTCTTGTTGCGGATACTTGGCTCCTTATCCTTTGTTCGTGTGAACTCAGGAGATTGACATGGCAGTGGTGTTTTCGGCCTCCTCTTATCCAAAGTTCCCTTCACGCCAAAACGGAGAGGACCCAATGGGAGATCTGCTCACAAACACTCACTCCATACGTGGACCAATCACAGACCACGGTGGTCCTAGGCATTCAGGACACTCCAGGCTCTCTGGCACCCAGGATATGTATGGGGAACAGACATCCCAGTCCACATACTGAAGGCACACACACAAGGCATGCAGAAGCCTGCGAAAGCTTTGGGTTTTGCAGGAAAGTGCATGACCAAATAAGGACTGACCTGGGTCAGCTCGACCTGGGGAAGGTGAAGGGGAAAGATGGCCAAAGGACAGGACAAAGAACCTCGTGGCATGGCCATTTTGGAGCCAGGCCACCTATTCGTGCCAAATGCGGTAAGCGCGGACAACATGTCAAAAATGGGTTCAAAACATAAGCAAAATGATAGCTGCCACCAGTCCTGTCCGTGACACACCTGCACAGTTCATAATAAGTCCAGCAAGAGTTTCTAGGGCCTTTGGAATGACTAGAGACCCAAGGGTGCAGTAAAGTAAGTTACATTGCACTTTTGTTACATGTTGCACAAAACCTGCAACATGAGAAAAGGACTAAGGGAAACAAAGTCTCCCATTACTGACTGTCTTAAGAGCATGTCAGTTTCCCCATAAGAAGTGAGCGAAAGCCCAGAGGAGTGCGGCTGAGGGCTGTGCTTCTCTGGCAAAGGTTAGATCAGGGTGTAAAACAGCAGCAAGAAGTTTGGGGGTTGACACATGGAGGGAAAATTACATTCAAATATGAAATCTTTCCTAACACTCGCCCCTCCCAGACTAAGGACAGGGGGAACTAATCCACCCCTAGATGAGTTTCTTGTTCAGGTCGGTTAAACATTCTGGACAACCCACCAGCATTGCTATGTTGGACACCTGGCCCATGCTTAATAGTGAAGTCAAAGCCTTGCAGACTTATGGACCACCTATGCAACTTTGGATTCTCTCCCTTCATGTTCATTAGCCACTTTAAGGGCTTATGGTCAGTTTGCACTGTGAAGTGGGTCCCATAACGGTAGGGCCTCAGCTTCCATAGGGCCCACACAACAGAGATACATTCTTTCTCCACTGTGGACCATCTGAGCTCTCTGTCCTTAAACTGGCCACTAATGGAGCCAATAGGGTGTTCCTTACCCTTCTCATCTACTTGTGATAGTACAGCTCCTATCCCAGTGTCAGAGGCATCTGTCTGCACAATAAAAGGTCTTTGGTAATCAGGGACCCTGAGCACAGGGGCCAGGCACAAGGAGTCTTTTAAGCCATTGAAGGCCTTCTCACACTCTTCAGCCCAAGTTACCTTCTTGGGTTTCTTTGGAGTAGTGAGAGCAGTCAGAGGGGCAGCTATGGTGCCATAGTCTGCCATGAAATTTCTGTAGTACCCAGTGAGTCCTAAGAAGGCTCTCACTTGGGTCTGTGGAGTGGGGGTAGGCCAGTCTTGTACTGCTTGTACTTTACTGGGTAGAGGCTGTATCCTCCCTCCACCTACTTCATGTCCATGGTAAACCACTGAGCCTTGTCCAATCTGGCATTTACTGGCCTTTATGGTCAAGTGGGCCTTCTGAAGAGCCTGTAACACAATCTCAAGGTGTTTCACATGGTCTTCCCAGGTGGAACTGAAAACTGCTATATCATCCACATATGTAAAACAGCAATTCGTGCAACACATTCAACACATGGTTGAGCCATAGTTGAGCCATTCTGGCCAGAGCTTTAATACTCTCCAGAATTGACTACTGTAACGCCCTTTACAGTGGGGCCAATAAAACCACTATTCGGAAGCTCCAGATATTACAAAATAATGCCTTAAGAGCAGCCCTAGGCACTAACAAAAGAACTCATATTTCATCCCTCAGACGCCAACATAAATGGCTATCTGCAAATAACATTCAGCTTAAAACTCTGTCCTTGACGCACAAAGCCCTTAACAATGCTGCCCCTAGCTACCTGGCAGACAAATTCCAAAGAAGAATCTCTACCAGGCCAACCAGAGTGGGCAACACCAATTGCCTGACTATACCCAGATTTAGACTTACCACCATCGGTGGTAATAGTTTCCCTGTAAAGGCAGCGAAACTATGGAACACCATTCCCCAAAACCTGCGGAGGGGCCAACCCTTCCTACACTTTAAGAAAAATGTTACCAAATACATCATCCAGATCGACCCATAGTCTCCCACTTTGCCGGCCACTTACCGACTATCCCTACACAATGGCATGCCACTGTGTATTATGAGTGGAATGGTCCATATTCCGATCACTATCCACTGCTGAAATTCACAGTCACTGTTTGCCTATACTCTACTTGTCGAGTTTGCGAGCTCCACTTAGCGAACTACCTTTCAAACTGTATACTTGTACATTATATATTATTGTAAATACATAGTCGCCTATTTTGTACCTTGAATTGTGATCTGTATTTCTGCAACGTCCTTATATGTATATACTGCTATATATTGTATTCTTATGTAAGCCTCGCATTTGCTTATTGTTGTTGCGCCCTATTACCTCCGGTTCTGGTGCGCGTAATCAAGTGAATAAACATACAAACAAACAAACAAACAAACAAACACGCCTCTGGAATGTGGCGGGTGTATTCTTCAACCCAAAAGGCATTACCCTGAACTGCTAAATGCCCTCTGGAGTTGAGAAAGCTGTATTCTCCTTGGCCTGCCAATAGCCTGCAGTGAGGTCAAACGTGCTGAGGTTCTTGGAAGCGCCCAAGGTATCCACTAGCTCATCTGTTCTGGGCAACGGGCGTGCATCTGTCTTGGTGACAGCATTCAGAGCCCTGTAATCCACACAGAACCTCAATTCAGACGTACCTGCTTTTAGAACCAAAACCACAGGGCTGGACCAAGGACTACTAGAGGGTTCAATCACCCCAAGATCCAACAATTTGTTGACCTCTGTCTTAATGTAAGACCGTACTTTGTCTGACATTCTGTATCCCCTAACTTTGGTATGTACACTGTCTCCTGTGTCTATGTTATGTTTGCACCAAGGTGAGAAACCAGGGGACTGTGAAAACAGGGGGGAAAATTGCTGTCATGATTCCTGCCCCTCATGTCCTGAGCCCTCCAAGATATCTGGCTGGAGCCAGGCCATAATCACTTACATGGCCCTCAAGGGCCTCTCCATCCCTCCAAAGACCCACTTGGAGTAAGAGTTGGCGCTTGTGGCACCAGACTCACTCACTCCCATAGGATAACATTGGGGATTGGACTTGCAGTGCATTGATGGGGACAAGATGGATGCCCCCACATATGTCGGTTCCCAGAACTGCATGTGCAGTCTAGTCTTTTGGGTGTGGTTCAGCCCAGAGACACCTGGGATACCCAGAGACTATTTAAGCCTTGCCCAGGCTGAGAAACATGCTTTGCGTTTTCTGCACCTGCAGCGTGACATTCACCGTGTTCAGATCGGTCTCCAGTAGGCCTGCATCTTTCTTCTGCGCTCAGCTCCTGTAGGAACAAGAACACCATTAGGAACAGCCTTACTTTTCAGCACTTCTGCCCATCATTCATTGCTCCTTCTGTTCTGCAGGCATCTTCGGCGGTGTCTTTCCCATCCCGGCACGCCACTTCCTAAGGAAAAGGGAAAAGGACAGAAAAGGGCATTAGTAAGCTTTCTGCAAATCTTCGCTTATTTTTAAATACTGTTCGAGCTTCAAACGCTTACCTGAATCCCAGCCGCTCTAGGGAAACTTTGTCTCCGGAACTTCTCATCCATCTGCAAGAGGGAAAAGACACTCCAGGTTAGCGTGGAAACATCTAGAGGCGCTGCATACCGCGCTTACTCACCGCATTTGTTCTTCATAATCGGCATCCACGCTGAAAATGTTGCAGCACCTAAAAGACCCAGAAAAAGAACTCAGTTCAATATAAATACGAAAGGGGTGTATCGCAAATCGCATTCTCACTCACCTTCAGCACGCCGCCATCCCCGGATGCCGACCATCTTCTAAGGAAGGAAAGGAACAAAGTTAGAGAACTGTTCAGAAGACTCATTATACTTACCTGTCAGACTCTTGTCAGTGAAGTAACTAGGCAGCAACGAGCCCGCATCAATCAACGCGCCCCTGCGCTGAAAGCAGGACGGAGAGCACACTATCCAAGAAAACAAGGTGAGCTGTGGATCAAAGGGAAGGGTTGGACCCCGGTAAAGAAGGGGTCCAAGCACACAGAGACAATAGGGAGTTAAACTCTACCAATCCTGTGTTTCAGGACCAGTCTTCAGTCGAGTAGCCTCCAGGGAAGCGTTCAAGGTCGTAAGAAGTCAGAACAGGCTGAGTGACGTCCCCATGGATACCAGGTGAGCGTTACAGAAGGCAAAGCCTCACATCAAAATTCACCTGGGCGTCATGGAAACGTCAGAAACCGACCAGTTAGCCCACATGTTGGGGCAGCTACGTTCTGAAGTACATGCAGCCAGACAGGAGACCAACACCCTGAGGAGAGAGCTGATTGTAGCCAAAGAACACACTGATGATTTAAGCCTGCAACTTCTCCAGTCACAAGCAGGGCATGCACCATTGCCAGGAAGCGTGCCCTCGATGCCAGCGCCATCAGCCAATCCCATTCAGATAACCCTTCCTGGGGCAGTTCCCTTGGCCCCGCCTGAACGATTTACGGGGGATCCCAAGAGGTTTGCAACGTTCATGAACCAGTGCCGCCTGCACTTTCTTTGTAGGCCAGGGGCCTTTCCGAATGACCAATCACGGGTCGCTTTTGTGCTATCCTACCTGAGTGGTAGCGCCACGGACTGGTCTGTACCCTTTGTGGCCCAAGACGATCCTTTGCTGCATGACTTCAGGGGCTTTCGGCAGGAGATGGAAAAGCTGTTCGCCCGTCGTACTCATGGGCAGGCATTAGACAACGAACTTCTGTCCCTACGCCAAGGGAATCAAGACCTATTAACATACATAGCCACGTTCAATAGACTCGTAGTTGAAGCAGAATGGCCAGTGGAGAAGAGAACCACATTACTTCATGAGGGGTTGCGGGGGGAGCTCAAGGATGTTCTCGCACAAGTAGTGAACCCCCCGAAAGACTGCTCAGAATTCATTGACCTTGTTGTTCAACTGGATCATAGGTTGCAGGACTGAAGAGCAGATTGAACCAGACCGGACCCTTGCCCTATGTATGTTCGTTCAAAGGACAATACTGCCCGAACAACGGAAGGTTCAGTAGAACCAATGCAAATCAGAGGGGTCAGATCCCCCTTGACTAAAGTGGAAAGGGATAAAAGGTGACAGGAGCAGTTATGTCTGTACTGTGGAAGGTCAGGTCATTTCCTTAAAGAGTGCCCTGTGAAGCCACCGAGGAGGACGGTAGAGGCCACGGACAAGGAAGATACCATCAAGGAATCAGAAAACTCCCCAGCCCGGCAAGTGTAGGGGTCCACTTGTCGAGCGAAGAAAGTGAACTACAGACCTCCCATTTTGCACTATCTGTGGTCTTGATCAATCACCAACAACCATCTCGGGTGCACGCAGTAAGAGCGTACATAGACAGTGGAGCCTTTGGGAATTACATCGACAAGGATCTTGCGGCAAAAATGGGGCTTCCGTTACGCCCTAAATCAACCACCGACACTGTTACCACTGTCGACGGCACGGAAATAGCTTCTGGTCCAGTATCCCAATTCACTGCAGCTTTAACCCTTCTGTGCCAGATGGACACCAAGAATCTATCATTTTCGACCTCATTAAGGCACCACAGTTCAGTTGATTTTAGGAATGCCATGGTTGGTAGCTCACAATCCTCGAATCGATTGGTGAGCAAAAGAATTGGCCTTTCCCGAGACTTGCACCCACACATGTTATCGCCAAGAGAAACAACCAATAGACACCAGAACCTCCACGCTTGCGACTGTGGCAATCGGCACCCTACCAAGTGAATACCAGGACTTTCAAGATGTCTTTCAGAAAGAACAGGCTAATACCCTGCCACCGCATAGACCATACAATTGCCAAATCGCCCTGATACACGGTGCACAAATCCCTTGTGGGCGAATTTATGCACTCACGGAACCAGAAAACCAGAACCTGAAGGCATATCTTGACCAATACCTGGCCAACGGGTTCATCCGTCCCTCAAAGTCTCCAGCAGCCAGTCCTCTATTCTTCGTACCGAAAAAGGAGGGGGACTTGAGAACGTGCATCGACTATCGCGCACTGAACCAGATTACTGAAAGAAAACTGATACCCCCTGCCACTGATCCCTGAATTGCTTGATCAAGTCAAAGATGCCCATATCTACACAAAACTAGACCTGAGGGGGGCATATCACCTTGTTTGCGTAAAACAGGGGGACGAATGGAAAACCGCTTTTCGCACCAAATACGGCTTGTACGAATATCAAGTAATGCCCTTTGGCCTTTGCAACGTGCCTGCTGCATTTCAATACTTCATGAATGTTGTCCTACGGGAATTGATTGATGTCTGTGCTCTAGTGTACATTGACAATATCCCAGTATATTCCACATCAAAGCAGGACCACGTTAAACACGTCCGATCCATATTGGAGAAACTCCATCAACACCAGCTCTAAGCCAAGCTCGAAAAGTGCTCATTCCACGTCTCCGAGGTGGAATTCCTAGGCTTTATTCTCAGCCCGAATGGAATCTGAATGGATGTACACAAGGTAGATGCTATCCTGAACTGGCCATCCCCAAATTCATTCAAGGGGGTTCAAAGTATGCTGGGTTTTGCAAAGTTCTACCACCGGTTCATCCCAGGATTTCCGCAAATTGTGCATCCCATCACGTCATTACTAAGGAAAAGCAACAAAAAGTTCCAGTGGACAACAGAAGCCGAGGAGGCTTTCCAGGAACTCAAAGCAAGATTCACATCTGCCCCAATCTTACGCCACCCTCGCCCTGATCTCCCATATCTGGTGGAAACGGACGCCTCAAGCATGGTTGGTATACACGCATTTCGCCGAACGAAATTTCATTGTGGGACATTTCATAGGCAAAACACTCATCGGCAAAAACCCTTTTTTTTGTAAAAAATGTTTGGGGGGTGTTTTGTAAGGGTTGGGGTATAATTATTAAAGTAGAGGGGTTCTGGGGGGAACCCACCCATAAATAATTAAAAAAAAAAAAACAGGGTTTTTGGCGATGAGTGTTCTGGCGATGAAATGTCCCACAATGAAATTTAGTTCGGCGAAATAACGTAGAACCGCATGGTTATGGGAGCCATCCTCTCACAAAAGGACCCCGAAAGGGGCCAGTTACACCCTGTTGCATTCTCGTCGCGTAAATTCACACCCCCTGAACTCAATTACGCTATCACAGACAAAGAACTCCTGGCCATTAAGTCAGCCTTTAAGGCATGGCGGCACTACCTCTTGGGTGCCAGACATACAATCACCGTAATAACTGACCACCGGAATCTCCAGTACCTAAAAACGGCAAAGGCCCAATCCTCACAACAACTACGTTGGGCTCTTTTTTTTGCTGAATATGAATACGTGATTACATTTCGACCAGGTGTGAAAAACGGGAAGGTCGATGCCCTTTCCCGTATGGGGGTAGGAGAGCAAGGCTATCAGACCCCTGACCCAATATCAATCATCCCGAGTGACAAACTCCTAGGAATCACAGCAACCATAACTCAGAAAGAATTGCATGAAGAAATCCAAAACCTGATGAGTCCGGAGCAATTACAAGTGTGGAGTGCGCAAGGAGAACATTAAATGATAAAAGATCAGCTGCCCTACTTCAGTAATCGTTTATTCTTACCAAACCAAGAATTACGAGAACAAGTCATGTCTGTTTATCATGATTCCTTGATCGAGGGCCACCCCGGAATCGCTAAAACCCTAGCCAAGGTAAAACGAAATTATTGGTGGCCCACGTGGCGTAAAGACATTATCCAATTCATCCTATCTTGTGGAGCGTGTGCTCAAAACAAGTAATCCAAGCAGAAACCGGCTGGGCTATTACAACCATTGGAAATTCCACTAGCACCCTGGCACACGTTGTCCCTCGATTTTATTCCTGATTTACCACCCAGTCAAGGGTTTAACACTATTCTTGTGGTCGTGGACCTATTTTCAAAAATGCCACATTTCATTCCTCTTAAGGGGCCTCCAAATCCTTCCACTCTGGCAAAGGTATTTCTTGAAGGCATTGTACGGCTCCATGGGATTCCTTCAGTTTTAGTGTCAGACCGAGGTACTCAGTTCGTATCTAACTTCTGGAGAAAATGCTGCTCTATGGCCCAGATCGACATCCGCCTATCCACCAGTCACCATCCCCAAACGGATGGTCAAACTGAGAGGACAAATCAGACGCTCGAGCAGTATCTGCGTTGCATGTTACACCAAGCTGAAGGAAGCTGGTTCTTCCTATCATGGATAGCTGAATATGCTTATAATAATTCCCTACACACCAGCACTGGGCAGACACCCTTTTATACCATGTATGGCAGGCACCCACGTACTTCTCAGTTGGATGTTCCTACAACCCTGGAAATGCCAGCAGTCAAAACCTTGCACACAACCATTTCTCAAACCTTTAAAAGGGCAGCTGAACACCTACTTCAAGCTAAGAATCGCCAAAAGAAGTTTGCTGATGAACACCGAGCAAAGGCCCCCAACTACCAAGTGGGAGACAAAGGGCCTCATCACGACTTGGGCGGTATTAGCCCTACCACCGAACTCCCCGGTGCTAATAGCGCCGGATCACGAGTTCGGCGGTAAAGTTATTCCCCATTCCCCATTGAGCCCATTCGGGAATGCCCCATTCCCCTGGGCTCAATGGGGAAAATTTGCACTCTTACCGCTGGCGGATTTCCCGCCGGCGGTAATAGCACAAATTTTCAGCGGATTTCCTCCCAGCTCAGAGCTGGGGCGAAATCCGCAGAAGTCCTGATTTGGCAGACCCTTAAATCCGGCGGTAATAGCGCTACTGCCGGATTTAAGGGTTACCGCCAAAGTCGTGATGAGGCCCATAGTCTGGCTGGCGTCTAAACACATGTCCATTAAAGGAATCCGAACTTTCCATCCAAGAATCCTGGGTCCATTCACTGTTACCTCGGTGATAAATCCTATGGCGGTCAGACTAGCTTTGCCGTCAAACATGCAGATTCCACGTGTCTCTCCTTAAACCTGTTCAACCTGGGACCCGGGTAGCAACGCCACCGCAGCCAGTAGTAGTCGCCGGGGAGACAGAATTCGAAGTCAAGGACATCCTAGATTCAAAGTACGTCAGATCCAAATTATACTACTTAGTAGACTGGAAGGGGTATGATCCACAAGACAGGACATGGGAGCCTTGTGACTACATCCATGCACCTCGCTTGCTTAGAAGATTTAATCAAAACCATCCAACCAAACCAGGACCAGACAGAAGAGCCACCTTGAGAGGGGCCTTGAGGGGGGAGTGCTGTCATGATTCCTGCCCCTCATGTCCCCAGCCCTCCAAGATGTCAGGCTGGAGCCAGCCACGATCACTTACATGGCCCTCAAGGGCCTCTCCATCCTTCCAAAGACCCACTTGGAGTCAGACTTGGCGCTTGTGGCACCAGACTCACTCACTCCCATAGGATAACATTGGGGATTGGACTTGCAGTGCATTGATGGGGACAAGATGGATACCCCTGCATATTTCGTTTCCCAGAACTGCATGTTCAGTCTAGTCTTTTGGGTGTGGTTCAGCCCAGAGACACCTGGGATACCCAGAGACTATTTAAGCCACGTCAAGGCTGAGAAACATGCTTTTTGTTTTCTGCACCTGCAGCGTGACACTCACCGTGTTTGGAACGGTCTCCAGTAGGCCTGCATCTTTCTTCTGCGCTCAGCTCCTGCAAGAAAAAGAACACCATTAGGAACAGCCTTACCTTGCAGCACTTCTGCCCATCATTCATCGCTCCTTCTGTTCTGCGGGCATCTTTGGCGGTGTCTTTCCCATCCCGGCATGCCGCTTCCTAAGGAAAAGGGAAAAGAACAGAAAAAAGCATTAGTAAGCTTTCTGCAAATCTTCGCTTATTTGTAAATACTGTTCGAGCTTCAAACGTGTACCTGAATCCCACCCGCTCTAGGGGAACTCTGTCTCCCGAACTTCTCATCCATCTGCAAGAGGGGAAAGACACTCCAAGTTAGTGTGGAAACATCTAAAGGCGCTGCATGCCGTGCTTACTCACTGCATTTGTTCTTCATAACCGGCATCCACGTTTAAAACATCGCAGCACCTAAAAGACACAGAAAAAGAACTCAGTTCAATACAAATACGAAAGGGGTGCATCGCGCATCGTGCTCTCACTCACCTTCAGCCCTACTCATCTCAGCAGCACGCCGCCATGCCTGGACGCCGGCCATCATCTAAGGAAGGAAAGGAACGAAGTTAGAGAACTGTTCAAAAGACTCATTAAACTTACCTGTCAGACTCTTGCCAGTGAAGTAACTAAGCAGCAACGTGCCCGCATCAATAAACGCGTCCCTGCGCTGAAAGCAGGACGGAGAGCACACTATCCAAGAAAACAAGGTGAGCTGTGGAGCAAAGGGAAGGGTTGGACCCCGGGAAAGAAGGGGTTCAAGCACACAGAGACAATAGGGAGTTAAACTCTACCAATCTTGTGTTTCAGGCCCAGTCTCCAGTCGAATAGCCTCCAGGGAAGGGTTCAAGGTCGTAAGAGGTCAGAACAGGCTGAGTGGCGTCCCTGTGGATACAAGGTGAGCGTTACAATTGCCTAAGCAAACTTTTCACCTCGGCCTGCTGATCAGAAGTCAGGTGAGGGGCCACTCAGACACCCTCAATGGAGTTATCTGAAGGACTGCTTTGGAATAGATCAGGAAGAGGTTCAGACTCCTCTTCCTCAACATCTGAAGCCAATAGCAGTGCTTCGATTTCAACTCTTGGGATGAAAGCCCTCAGCCTATTTACATGGAAAACTTTTGGAGCCTGTCCAGGCCTTCCAAGGTCCACTAAATAGTGGACCTCACCCAGTGACTCCACCACTGTGTAAGGGCCGGACCATTTATCCTGTAAAGCCCTAGGCCTTAAGGGATTCATGATCAGGACTTTCTGACCAGGTGTAAAGTTAATAAGGGAAGCTTTCTGGTCATACCAATGTTTCACCAGAGCTTGTCCTGCCTTCGACTTGTCACTAGCCAGACCCATCAGGAGTACCATACTTTTTCTGAGCCTCAACACATAGTCTACTACGTTGGTAGTAATGGGGGGAGTGGGCATCTCCCATCCCTCCTTGACTATGGCAAAGGGTCCCCGCACAGGGTGACCAAACAGAAGTTCAAAGGGGCTGAAGCCAACTCCCTCTTGTGGTACCTCTCTGTAGGCAAACAGTAAGCATGGTAAAAGAAGATCCCATTTTCTTCTTTGAGGTTCTTCCAGAGCACCAATCATACTTTTCAAGGTCCTGTTAAACCGTTCCACCAGATCATTGGTCTGGGGGTGGTATGCGGAAGAAAACATATAGGTGACCCCACATTCCTTCCACATAGCCTGCATATACTTTGACATAAAGTTGCTGCCTCTGTCAGACACAACTTCTTTAGGGAAGCCAACCCTAGTAAAGATGCCAAGTAAAGCTTTTGCAACTGACTTGGCAGTCACAGTTTTCAATGGGATGGCCTCAGGATACCTGGTGGCATGGTCGACCAGCACCAGGATAAACCTATTGCCTGAGGATGTTTGGGGGTCAAGGGGACCAACAATGTCGATCCCTACCCTCTAAAATGGTACCCCCACAACTGGGAGTGGTACCAATGGAGCTTAGATTGTTGAACCACTCTTACCAGATAACTGGCAGGAGGTGCAACTCCTGCAGTGGCCTTCTACTAGCCCCATCTTGGGCTAGTAGAAGTGCATGGATAACCTTTGCTTGGTCCTCTTAATACCAAGGTGACCAGCAAGGGGCACTTCATGCGCCAGCTGAAGGAGAAAGGGTCTTACAGGAAGGGGCACCACCACCCTCCTATCGTCTCCTTCTGTAGACTCTGTAGCTATGCTCCTCCTGCTTGACCTATCAGCGGCCTTTGACCTGGTGGATCATGCAGTATTATGCAACCACTTAGCGTCAGCCGCCCATTTCTCAAGTGAAGCTATAGCATGGGTACAATCCTTCCTAGCTAACCGGACGATGAGAGTATTCTTCCCTGTAGCGGCAGCGGACCCAATCCAGATCACTTGTGGTGTCCCACAAGGCTCATGTGTCTCCCCGACAATGTATAATATCTTTACTAAGCCTCTCTTCGAGAAACTTGACAGATTAGGGGTAACTTACACTAATTATGCGGACGATACGCAGATCCTCATACCACTATCAAGCAACTTTGTCAAAGACACAGCTTTAGTAAACAAAATTTACCTCCTCATTCAGGCATGGATGGCCTCCCACGACCTCTGCCTAAATGACGACAAAACTGAGTTATTGATCCTGGGCTCCGACTCCAACTTAAAAAAATGAGTCCCAACTATCGCAATTTCAACATAGATGGTAACACAATTAAGGTGGCTACTGAGGTAAAAACTCTAGGCTTCTACCTCGATTCTACCCTATCCCTAAACAAACAAGTTAACACCCTGGCATCCTCCACAGCGTACACCTGTAAATTAATCAGGACCTGTAGACCTTACCTCTCTAAAACCAACTGCATCTTGCTAGCCAACGCATTAGTAATGTCCAAGCTGGACTATTGCAACGCCCTCTATGCAGGTGCCAACAAATCCATTATAAATAAAATGCAAATCCTTCAAAATAACGCTCTCAGAGCAGCCCTTGACATACCCCGTAGAGCACACATTTCCAACATCAGAAAAGACCACCACTGGCTTAAAATCAGCAACAGAATCCTGCTCAAGACACTGTCGCTCACCCACAAAGGGCTCAACCACGCAGCACCCCCCTCCTATTTCGGCTAGACTTACCAGAAAAACCTTTAGCCACCACACTAGGGCTACCAACCACTTCTTGCTCGAAACACCTAGATTTAGACGATCTAAAGCGGGTGGAGCAAGCTTCCCTGTCAGAGTTGCCCAGGCCTGGAACGCACTACCCACTGCACTGAGAGCTAGCCTACCCTACTCTAACTTCCGATGGAAGGTAAAAAACTGGCTCTGGTCCAACGACAATTAACTCACGCGGCACCCTACAGCTATGATACCCTTGTACCCTAGTCTAAGACAATGGTGATGCTGCTTTCTCCCTTCTTACCTTGTACATTCTTGTAATACTGTAATATGCTAGCTCTTCACTCCAACTGCTTGTACTGACTTGTATGTATTGTATTGGTTTGATTTTTATCCTATGTATGTAACCTAAGTTTAAGTAACCTTGTACCTGCTGCGCCCGGCTACCCTCGGGTTTGGTGCGCATTATCAAATAATAAACTAAACTAAACTAAACTATACAGGAACCCACCTTCCCAATAAATCCGGTGCTTCCCAGGAGGTTCACCCTCAAGCTGGGAGCAGGCCTGTCTCCTTAGGCCTTCCAAAGATGGGCACTCACGTTGGCCTTAACTGAATTCTTACCTGTCAGGACCACCTTCTACTAACAAATCGTTTAGTTCAGGATGGTCATTAGGGTCAAATACTTCAGGCATCACCACCTGCTCGTCAGGTCCGGGTGATTGACCAACTACCTCCACCTGGTCTTCAAAACAAAATTGAATCCAAAAGATTACAACTTTCAAACAGTAACGCCTTCATACCTAGCACATCCACCCCTACCAGCAATACTTCCGGCTTTACATTCAAACCGGTTACTATACCCGAAACTCAAAAAATCATAGCATCCCTTAAACCTTAAATCTAATTGTAAAGGGGACAGCTGCCCCGCACAGATTATCAAAGACGCGGTGCGAGACTTCGCCCCCTTCATCTCCAAACTAGTAAACCTATCCTTCTTAACCAATTCTGTACCTAACAACCTAAAACAGTCTTGGGTTCTCCCTCTCCTAAAAAAACAATCTCTCGATCTGGCCATTCCCACCAATTACAGGCCCATCACCACGGTCCCCTTCCTGCTAATAATCCTCGACAGAGTTGCCTATCTGCAAATCCAGGATTGCTTGGAGTCCAATCAACAGCTGGGCCTCCGTCAATCTGGCTTTCGCCCTTAATATGGAACGGTAACTGCCCTTGTTGACCTTAAAAGCCAGATTGATGACCTCAAGGACAAAAACAAAGCAGCTATCCTACTCCTCCTAGACCTTTCAGCAGCCTTCGACTTGGTTGACCACAAAATACTCTGCAACCACCTCTCTTCTGCTGCCCACTTCTCCCCCTCTGCTGTCATATGGATACAATCCTTCCTAGCCAACAGAACCATGAGGGTTTTTTCATCCGTGGCCGCAGCAGACCCCATCACCATCACCTGTGGTGTCCCACAAGGGTCCTGCGTCTCCCCTACCCTCTATAACATCTTTACGAAACCCCTCTTTGATAAACTGGACCATCTGGGTGTCACCTACACCAACTACGCAGATGACACCCAGATACTCCTCACCATCTCTGGCAACTACAACACTGACGCCACCAGGATTAACGAAATCTTCGCCATCATTCAGGCATGGATGGCCACACACAGCCTCTGCCTGAATGATGAGAAGACTGAGCTCCTCCTAGTCGGGTCCCCTAATAATCCACAGAAACTCAGCCCTGATTATTCAAACTTCACCATAGATGGCAACATCATCCCAGTTGTGAAAAATGTGAAAACGTTAGGCTTCTACCTTGACGCCAATACCAACCTCGCCAAACAAGTTAATATGACTGCCTCAGCCACCGCATACACGGGAAAACTAATCAGGGCCTGTAGACCTTTTCTCTCTACAAACAGCTGCCTCATTCTGGCGAGGGCCCTCATATAATCAAAGCTTGACTACTGTAATAGCCTTTACCTTGGTGCCAACCAAGCTATAATCAAGAAACTTCAGATCCTCCAAAATAATGCACTGAGAACAGCACTAAATATTCCCAGGACAGAGCACATCTCCCACACAAGAATATCTTGCAAATGGTTATCCATTCAGCAAAAAATTGACCTAAAAACCCTCTGCCTCACCTACAAAGCCTTAAACCACCTAGCCCCCCAGTACCTGACCAACAAACTCACTCTTAAACCCAATACAAGAGTCACCAGATCATCCAATACTCTCAGCCTCATCGTGCCCAGATTCACCGCCAAAAGAGCGGGAGGCTCGAGCTTCACTGTCCTCGCCCCTCAACTTTGGAACACCCTGCCACTGAATATTAAACGGGCCAAATCCTTCCAATTGTTCAGAAAACTAGCCATCAGCTGGCTTCTGGAGAGGGTAATCCTCAGATAGACTAAGCTCAGTACTAATTGTATATATTGTACATACTCTGAAATGTTTCCTACTATCTGCCTGTACATACCATATATGGCATATCTCCGCCACTATTGTATAACTGTTTGTATTCTGCAACCTTGTAACTCATCCTTAAGTGCCAATTTACCCCTGGGTCTGGAGCGCTATACTAAATAAAATAAACAAACAAACAAACAAACACCTCCGTGGTAGGTGAGTTAGGGGGAATGTTTTCTTTCCCTCTTTTTACTTTTTTGACTCTTTTAGCCTTGGGTTTCCCCTTTGGCTGGGGCAGGGCATTGGTCTTGGCCACTGCTGCCCTAGTTTGAGACCTTGTGCAGGGTCTTTCAGAAGTGTCTCCCGCAAGCCCTAAAGCTCAGAGATCATTGCCCAACAAGACCTTTCCTGGGACACTCCTCTGAATGCTCACTGGAATCCTGACTGCTGTACCATTGATAGTAAGATTTACAGGTATTACTGAGAGCATGAGAGGTGGGCCGTCAGCCAACTTAGTGGGCATCAGAGTAGCTCTGGCAACTTCCTCTGGGTCTACCAAGGTAGAATCCACTACAGTTCGACTGCACCCACTATCCCTAAGAGCTGGAGTATCTACTCCATTGATCAGCACACTGTCCTTAAAGTAGTGCTTGGTGTTATCTGGAATCCTAGCATAAGCCTCTGAGACTTTAGGATCCCAGGAACCCAGGGAAACTAAAACTACCTCAGCTTCTATCCCACTGGGGAAGGAGTCTGAGGAGAAGGATGCTCTGGTAATCTCTTCTTCCTCGTAGGAGGAGAAGGCCAGATTAGCAGAGTGGACCCCCAAGGTTTTGACCTTACATCTGGGATCCTCCTTCACGTGGTCAGTCGCTCCACAAGCAAAACAAGATCCATTGGGTCTGTTCACATACGGAGGCTTACTATAACCAGAGTTCTGTTTCGGAGGCTGACCTCCAATACCCTGTGAGTTCTCTTGTGTCTTACCCTTATTTTTCTTTTTGTGGCCCTTTTGGGAAGAAGATTTGTCAGTTTCCCCACCCTCCTTATCTTTGGACTTTTTCCCTCCCTCCTGCTTACCAGGATAAGTCTTGTCCTTATGGGACACTCGATGTGACACCCATAAGTCTGCTGCAATGGCCAGCTACGTAGGATCTATCTCCTTTGAATCAGCCAAATGCTGCTTAAGCTCAGTGGAAGAAGACGCAAAAATATGTTCCAGTAGGACAAGACTTATCATACCTTCAAAGGTAGAAACCTTATAACCTTCGACCCAGCCAGTCAAGTTTTTTAAGGATTCAGTTACATAAGATACCCAAGTACCACCTTCTTTTTTCTTATACTCTCTGAATCTTTTTAAGTATTGGGCAGGAGTCTTTCCAAACTTTAAGATGAGAGTTTGCTTCAACATTGCAAAATCTGCTCTCTCAGCTTTCGACATTTCCACAATGGCACTGCAGCCAGAATGGGGTAGTCTGCTAAGTAACCAGGCAATTTTATCAGCATTGTCAACTTGTTGAACTTCACATGCATACTCAAATGTATTCAGCAAGTCCATAATGTCATTATTTTCCTCATACACACTAAGCAGATCTTTTGGAAACCTTGGATGAGAAGAGGCCCCAGACCCATGTCCAGGACCCTTTGATCCATTGGCAACTTGAAGCTTGGCCAGTTCCAACTGGTGATCCCTGTCTTTTTGTTTTTCTGCCTGCTCTATCTTTAGTTTGGCCATGTTGAACTCAAGCTCATTCTGCCTAAACAGCAGCTCTTGTTTCTTGAATTCAAGTATGGCCTCCCCATCACCACTGGCAGAGGAAACATACGACATTACATCCTCTATGTCCTCATGGTCACTGTGGATCAGTGCAGCGGTAGAACCATCAGTTCTACCAGTGAGAGCAGCCCCACCTCCTTCTGCACTGTCCTCGGAAGATATAGCTCTAAGCTGAGCTTCTTGCCAGTCCATGATTCTCTGGATCATTTCTACTTTTGTGCCTTGAGAGGAAATACCTCTCTCAGCACACATCTTTCTTAATGTGTCAGATTTCGAAGCATTTAAAGTTAACAAGGTACTTGTTTCCATACTGTTAGATAGGACTATGGCCTTTTAAAAGTTATACTATGACAATTCACTATGTGTCCTGGTAGGAATAACTCGAAATGCCTTCGATCGTGCACAACACTGGATTCCTTCAGTCCTATCCCACCGCTGTACACCAATTTGTTAAGATGGATTTCTGAACTCTGACCTGGAGGGGCAGAGGTTCAGAAGGCCAACCTAGTTTCTTGAAACAGGGTAACCTCAGGACAAGCCACAATAACCAGGGTAGCTATGGCAGGCGGTCAAGACTAAGTCTCAAGAGGGGTGAGGGTGACTGAAAGACCTCAATGAGCACACAAAGCAAGGACACTTACAAATTACTCCAGACAGGTGTTATATTAAAATTATAGACACATTTATTACAAGGCATTTGTAACATAGACCATAGCAAAGAGTCACAATAATACTGAAGTAAACCAACACATCACAATCAACACGATATATATACAAGACCGGAGGGGTCTAAAAGATTAAGAAGCACGAAATATGTAGACCACCAAGATGGGGAGGAAAACAGGCAGTGCAAGTAATCTTTAGACCCAGTTCCACATCAGGAATACACCTAACTAAGAGGCAGTCCAAGCCCTACGAAGAGAGGAGTCTTATGCTCAATAGTACATGCACACGCTTGTGCCACTGGACAAATAGGGTCTCTTCAAGGGTCACTAGCAGCTCAGGAAGGTGGATGCGGTCGATGAAGAACAAGTCCCCTCTATTGAAGCAGGACCTCCACTTGCGGGCAGAGGCAGGTTGAGAGTGTGGGATAGAATCGCTATTTCATAACAGCAGTAGAAAAGAAATGGGTCCTGCGCTAGGAGCCACCGGTTGGGGTATGGACTACTCATCGGTCCGCGACGCAGACAGACCCAGACTTCGCCAGTTCAGTCCACTTCGCTGGCAGGTTCGAATGCGACAATCAGGATGTCTCGACACTGTGTAGTTTCCGCTGTAGCAGGCTTCAGGGTCAAGAGGGCCACAAGTGCAGCAAACTTGCACAGGACGTTGCCACAGCAGGGCAATACGGTAACCTCGTTTACTCCGGTCCGGGTGCACTCGTCTCACTTCAGACCCGGGAATGCCAAGTGTACGAAATTTGGTGTGAGGGTGCCGTGGACACAGAGCAAGCAGTATACCAAGTTTCGAGGGCTTCCTTGAAACCGTGGCGATGACAGAGCAAACGTCCTGTGTAAGCTGGTCAGCCCACTGGTTGGCCCAGGGACACTTCCAAAGAGGCTTACTTGCAGGGTTTGATGAAGGTGCAGAGAATAGTTGGTCCCACTATTCCAATGGGTCGAAGCGCCTTCGCAGACCTTCTAGGACGATCAGATGCAGAGGGGTCTCGCAGGACGACAGCGGGCTCAGGGTGCCAAACCTTCCAGCCGGTAACCAGCGGTTCCTCGACTCGGCTTCTTGTTGCAGGATACTTAGCTCCTTATCCTTTGTTCGTGCGAACTCAGGAGATCGACATGGTAGTGGTGTATTCGGCCTCCTCTTATCCAAAGTTCCCTTCGTGCCAAAACGGAGAGGACCCAATGGGAAATCTGCTCACAAACATTCACTCCATACGTGGACCAATCACAGACCACGGGGGTCCCAGACATTCAGGACACTTCAGACTCTCTGGCACCCAGGATGTGTATTGGGAACAGACTATCCCAGCCCACATCCTGGAGGCACACACAAGGCATGCAGAAGCCAGCGAAAGCTTTGGGTTTCACAGGAAAGTGCATGGCCAAATAAGGACTGACCTGGGTCGGCTCGACCTGGGGAAGGTGAAGGGGCAAGATGGCCAAAGGACAGGACAAAGAACCTTGTGGCATGGCCATTTTGGAGCCAGGCCACCTATTTGTGCCAAACGCAGTAAGCACGGATAAGATGGCAAAAAAGGGTTCAAAACATAAGAAAAATGATAGCTGCCACCAGTCCTGTCCGTGACACACCTGCACAGTTCATAATAAGTCCAACAAGAGTTTTTAGGCCCTTTGGAATGGCTAGAGACCCAAGGGTGCGGTAAAGTAAGTTACATTGCACTCTTGTTACATGTTGCACAAAAGCTGCAACATGAGGAAAGGACTAAGGGAAACAAAGTCTCCCAGTACTGACTGTTTTAAGGGCATGTCAATTTCCCCATAAGAAGTGAGAGAAAGCCCAGAGGAGTGCGGCTGAGGGCTGCGCTTCTCTGGCAAAGGTTAGATCAGGGTGTAAAACAGCAGCAAAACGTTTGGGGGTTGACACATGGAGGGAAAATTACATTAAAATATGAAATCTTTCCTAACAAGGGGCAAGAACAATCCCCCTCTGACCGAACGCCACCCCACTCCTACACTCGCCCCGACCAACCCCCCCCTGCCCTGGTGGGATCGCACAGTAAAAAATAAAACCTGTAATTTTCCAGAACTGAATGACCCGACAAACCGTGCCAGGTCATTCATCAATCGTTGAGGATGCAGAGATCTCTGAGCCCTCACCACAAGCTTCCTTTTGATCACAAATGAGAAGCTACAGATGAGGATTATTTTGAATATCAGAAGAAATTAATCTCACAGCGATGCTTTAATTGTTTTTAGAACATGCAGTGAGATACATACCAAAACGATGTCTTCTGCTGTGTCCGCAGGTCACTTGTGTATAGACGCGTTATAAATGCCATATCAAATCATATCCAAGGATTTCAGGGCAGACAGGGCAAAGGGCCTCAGCTGCAGGAGTGCCTAGTGAGATCGAAGCAGACTCTTTTTACCGGGAAGGTGTGAGGAAGGGATAGTGACCAATTTTTCAGGTTTTTAAATGTCAGGAAAATCAACAGGGCTTAAGTCCTAAAAAATTATGGGGGCTTATGAATGTGCGTACAGGAACATACCTTAAATGAACATTTAATTCAGTTGGCCTTTCCCAGTAGAAGAGAGTGTGCAAGACAAATGAGCATTGGCCTTTCAAAAAATCTATAACCAGCACCCACAAACTAACATGAGAGAAGAGATATTGGTATGAATATGTGGGGACTAAAAGGTGCACAACTTTTACATTCTGCCAGGAATGTCCATTCCATGAAATAAAGTGATGGGATGAAAGTCAAATGTCCTACAAGAACAGCTGGTGCAACCTCAAAGTGCAGTGCACCGTGGAGAGTTAATGAATTGTCCCAAAACACAGTTAATTTGGATAGTGGTGGAAACGACCCGTTAACGCACATAGCCCTACTCAAGACGAACAAAAAAAGCACCACTATAACAAAGACATCCACACAAATGGAATGTCACCAGAACAGTTAACCACCACAAACAAGAGTACTTTAAGTAGGAGGAGGATTCTAATAAGGGGGCATGGCTATGTGCAGGTCAGGAGTCTGCAATTGCTTGACAGTGGGAGCCAAGCAGGGGAGATGGGGTGCACTGTTATCATTACCTTAGGTGTATCCCTCTCCATTTGTGTCTTAATAACTGGCTCTGACCCTGGCCGGTAGGTTTCCTGCTGGGCATGGAACCAGTAATTAAGGAACTAAAGCGGAGGAGGCCCCAAAAGGCAGGATAGCAGCGTGGCATGTCTCTCCTTTTGCTTCTTTTAATAGATGCCAACCCCCTCAGGCAACCCTTTATATCCACAAAGCCGTGTGGGTAAAGTACTGCCTGTGGGGTCGGTGCCTTTGATTAAGAAACAAAAGGAATGGCGGGGCACAGTTACCATACATTTTGGTGCTCTTGTCTCTTCTTTTTTCTGATCAGAAGTGCCGACCCCGCATTCAGACCTTTAGACATGCGGCTCTGTGGAGTGAAAGGGCTGCCTGAGGGGCATGGAATGCGTAGAGCTAGTCGGGGGGAGTCCGCCTGAGCCACGGTTCAGGAACATTTTTTAGAGACTGCTAAGACTGTGCCCTGGCCCACTTAAAGCCATGACAAACAAGGACACATCCTTCCGCAAATTGAGATCTTGAGTAATTCATATTCTTCCAGTGCCCCAGATAGGATTTTGGCGTGAGAGTATTTTACTTCCAATTTTAGAATTAGAGTGTAAATCCAATTTCAAAAGAGTAAAAATGAGTTTCCTCTGTCACAAGAGAGTAAAACGTGTCTGAAACTATCCAATTGTGCGTAAAATTAAAACATTAGTGACAAAGAACTTGTGGATGTGTACCACCTAGCTTCATCGTCATGATATTTGGACACTAAAAATCTGTTAAGAACCACTACAGATGCCAGCTAGGAACATCATCAACCAAATGTGTCACTCTACCAGCATCACTTCTCTTAATCCTGGACCTACTGTTGCTGCCTGACACTACCTGCTTGACAGCCGCTCAATGTTTTTGCTACATCTCTCCCTCCCTTTGCTGCTTAGTTCTGCTGACTCTGACTTTCTGATGCTCTGCCTCTCACCCTTAAGTGTTGCTATGCCATGTTTTGTGGTCTGTTGCTCTGTCACTCTGCCTTACTTTACTTTACTTTACTTTATAGCATTTGTATGGCGCACCATAAACCCATAGGTGTGAGGGCGCAGACAAAAGACATAGAAGAAAGGGGAGATAGAGAGGCTGAACGATCTAATGGAAAAAGTAACTGAAAACCAGGGGCAACTATTTGAAGAGGAAGGTTTTAAGGCCCTTCTTGAATGTATTCAGGGATGATGAATTTCTCAGTTGGTCAGGCAGAGTGTTCCAAAGTGCCGGTGCAGCAGAGGCAAAAGCACCACAATCTGCCTTTTTGCCTTTGACTCTGGGCTGCTGGAGCAGGTTCCGGTTGTTGGACCGAAGGTTTCTGGCAGAAGATTTTATTCCAATGTACCTTTGCAGGTAGGAGGGCATCTTGCCCTGAAGGCATTTAAAAGTGATGACCATAAGTCTGAAGGAGATTCTTGATTCCACGGGCAGCCAGTGTAGTGCTCGACGTGCCTCCGAGACATGTACCCTGTATACAAGACCGGATACCACTCTAACAGCTCTGTTCTGAAACACCTGAAGGTGTTTGATGATTTTTTTACTGGAGCCTGCTAATAGGCTACAACCGTAGTCTAGTTTGGAGCCTATAATGGCTCGGGCGATGGTCTCCGCATTGGATTGGGAGATGAATAGACGCATGTGGGATAACAATTTAATATAATAGTTGGCGGAAGAGACGGTACTGGCCACATAAGAATTCATCTTGAGTGATTGATCCAATACCACGCCTAGGATTTTAACCTTGGGAAGAGTGGAAATTATAGCATCTCCCAGCTGGAAATGTTTGTAAGTTGAGTCTAATTTGGCTATGATGCTATCAGATCCTACAACCATGAGTTCTGTCTTGCTGCGATTGAGTGCAAAATTATTCAACATTATCCATTGTTCTATCATGGCCATCTCTACATCTCTACATTCTAGTATTGTTGTTTCCCTCCTATATCTTGCTGTATCGGTTGATATAATACATCTTGTTCTCTTATGTCATTACTCTGGGTATATCTGGGTTTTTTCATTTTCTCTGTTGTGGTTGCTACTCCTTTTGATTATCTTTCTTGCACTGCCTCTTATGTTATTGGGCTGCCTTTGTCTAGTCTATTTCCAGTTCTCCCCATCTGCTGTTGATCTGTGTTTTCTTATTGTACCATCTCCAATTGTCTCTTTTGCTCTGCTTCTATCCATCACACCTATTGTGTGTGTGTCCTATTATATACCTACATTACCCTTCTCACTTTCTTTGTTGCTCCCTCATGTAGCTTATTGGTCTCTTTCTTCCTGTTGCTCGCATTCCTGTTTTGGATTTCTAGTATGCTCTCTGTTCTCTTGCCTTCAGCCCACTTTGTTCTCCTGTATTGCTTTGGTTCAGAGTTGCTCTTCCTCTCTTGTTTTTTTTTCTGTTTCTATTTTGACATATCACTAATCAATATTCGAAAAGCTAAAAATGCCCTTTCCATTTACAAATCTAGTGCAGCTTTACCATTGGGTGCTGCTTTTAGATGTGTACAAACTTTCTGTTGGCCATTAGGCTGGGAATTATAGAGTTATAGGTTTGTCTCACCAGATGCAGCACTGTATGTCATTGCAAGTATAAGAGCCCAGATGAGATGGGTGTGTTCTGAGCCATTACAAGTAAAGCAGCCCTCATGGAAAGTGCATGTTCTACTTCTAAGCCATTACAGGTACAGCAGCACGGATGAGATGTGTGTTCTGAGCCATCACAGGTATAGCATTCCTGATACAATGTGTGTGTTCTGAATCACTGAACATTTAGTAGTCCTTTTGATAAGTCTAAAGCTAAGTCAGCTCTGTTTACAAATGAATGTTACCTGCACCTTAAATACATACGTCTGATGCAAACACATTAACTCACCAATCAGCAGGATTTGAACTAACAGGTTACCCAATGATCTCTGCAGCAAGGATATTGACCCACTGTGCTACCTTTCCCAACAGGCTGTTGACTCTGAAATGCACACAGGGTTAGGGCACTGGCAGTTCCATGGGAGTTGTACGTGACATAAATGGCTTGCCAAAAGCTCTAAGCCTGTTTGGACTATCCTACATAAGTGGGAAGATTCATAATGCGGCTTTTAAATGTGCTAGATTTTTGGGAGTGGTACTCAGTAATTAGAAACGCGAAAGGAGGAAGACCGAGTAAGAGGGATTGAAGTACATGACAGCAATGTCATCTTCTAACATTGCCTGCCAATGTGTATCATCACACCAGCTCAGGAGGATGGTAGGAAGAGCTCCGACACTGTTTTTGCTCAGTACATTACCTCAATGCAGAAAATGCCAACACTTGGTGCTGTGTCATTACAGCAGCTCTATTAAGAAATGCAGCTACTGTCCCAAAACATAGCAGTCCTGCTAAGGAATGTGGGCATGATGCAATCAGCCCTGCTGTGAATTATTGGCATTGTGCCATGACATGCAAATAGCAGCTCTGTTAATAGATTAGGCTTCTTTGCCTGAATATGCAGCAGTCCTTTTGAGAGGTACTAGTAAAATGTGTGCCACTGAAAATATACTGCTTCCACCTGTATCCATTATACCTGCTTGCAGTTGGTGGTCAGAAAGGAAGTTAAAGTAAAGTTCAGACCACGTTGTCTGCTATTCCTTGCTCATGTAAGACAACAAACTATGTACAGTGCCCGTTCATGCATGCAAACATATGCAATCTTAAGACTAAAAAAACACATCTTCATATAGAACACCAAAAGATCATCAAGAACCCCAATCCATTAAATTCAATTGATGTGCTTCTATGATGAAAAGAAAGCAAAGTATGAAATACCCATGCTGCTGCAACTAAGCTGCCTCTAACATAGGCAAATGAAGCAGAAATGCAGCCCTTGTTTGACAATTTTAATTTTACACGATAATACATGTCTTAAAGCAATGTGAAAAGCATGCTCGTCATTCAAAATGCTTTAATAATACTGTAACCTACAAAATGCAAGCAGTCTAACAAAGTGAGCAACACACAAATTCCCCTCTACATTACCCGGAAAGTATTATGGAGTATTAGGAACATTAATAGATGAGATTATTGAAAAAATAAACAGACCAGGACTTTCAAGGAACTGTGTGGATTGCTAAAGTAAAGAGTAGATTTGCAAGCTTCTGCTGGCCAGGTACCAGTGAACTCCATCAGGTATGGGGGTGCTGCCATAAATTGCTGACTAAGTGGTACACAAGGAAGAATTAAAAGCATTGTATTGACCAGATTTGTGTGCGTAATAAGGCCTTATGTGCACATTATCTGTAGGACTGGACACTCCCACTCAAAATATGACGCCTCACTCTCAAAAACTAAAGAGCATCACTGAAGGAAGAGATGGAACAAGTAACTTACCTCTAACTATTGTTCTACAGCATGAGTCTGGCATGGATTCACATGCTCATGAATATTCTCCCTCGTCAAGCCAGGAATCCTCAGTAAAAGTAAAAACAGTTTCACTTTCACTTACAAACTGTCTTTCTCCTATAGACCAATCACTGAGCTCTGGGTCCTGCTGCCCCCAGCCAATGACTGCCCTCTCCCTAAGACCCTCCTCTTGCAGCCATCTTTAGATTTGGTAGCACATAAAGTGCAGTATGACCAAGAAGAGCCGCAGAGGGGGGGTGAATCCATGCCTGACCCATGCTGGAGAACAATAGTTACAGGTAAGTAACTTGTTCCTTCTCCAGCATGGGGTCTGGCATGGATTCACATGCTCATGAATAAAGAATACATATCACTATAGCATTATACAACCACAGGAGGTGGCAAGGCTCAACAGAATCAAATACTCTTACCTCTGGAACAGGCTCACCTTCAATCAAACAGGTTGCGTAGCACTGCTTGGCTGACACTGGACTCCTCTTTGGAATCCCTGTCGACGCAGTAGAATCTTGTAAAGGTGTGCATGGACCTCCACGTAGCAGCCCTGCAGATGATTAGCAGGGGGACACCAGACAGGAACGCCGTTGTTGCAGCGATTGCTTTGGTGGAATGGGCTCTCGAATGGCCGTGCAGCGGTCGGTTTACAACCGGTGACAGTGTGTGATGCAGCCGGAGAGCCACCGAGAGATGGAAGCCTTGGACAAGGCCTTTCTATGGTTCACAGGACCAAAGTTCACGAATAGTTGAGATGTCTTCCAGAAACTCTTCATGCGTGCCACATAGAACTTAAGCGCACAAGCCACATCTAGCGAGTGCAAAGTCCTCTTACCTGGCGACAAAGATTTTGGAAAAAACAAAGGCAACACCAAAGGCTTGTTGAGGTAGGTGGAAAGGAATGAGGAACATCTCTTGGGCGACAGCCCCATGCCACAATTCCTGTGCCTCTCTGGAGAGTGCCGGGGAACTGGTTTCCCCTTGTTTCCTGATGCAGAACATCATGGTGGTATTGTTCATGAAGAACCTCACCACCTTACCCTTGAGGGGTGGAAGGAACGACTTGAGGGCCCAGAACACTGCCCGCAGCTCCAGGACATTGATGTGAAGATCCTTCACCTCCGGTAGCCACAGGCCTTTGGCATGGAGACGTCTGGTTGAGCTCCCCATCCCTCCAGGGAAGCGTCCGTAGTAACCGTCTCCTGGTATGGGGGCGCTCTGGAAATCTTTGCCCCCGGCGATGTTGGTTTCGCACGCCCACCACCTTATCACTCGACGAACTCCTCGTCGAGAACAATCTTATCTGCAACGCTTCCGGACACCTGAATCCACCTAGCGTCCAGGAATTCCTGAAGTGGTCTCATCCGCAACCTGCAAAGTCGGATCAGGTAAATGCACAACAACATCATGCCGAGCAGCGACTTGATGGTCCGCACTGAGGCGGTCTTCAGTGCCAACAGCTGTTAAACCTTGCCCAGCATGTCTGCTATCCTTCCTTCTGAGGGGGCCGCCAGGCAGGAGTCTGTGCTGAGCCTGGCCCCAAGGAATAGCGCGTTCTGCGATGGTATCAAGCAAGAAGTATCCTTCCTCCAGTTGGCTGAGCACGTGCTGCAATGTTAACATCCTGAATTCTTGGGACTTGAGGTATTTGTTGAGGCGCCCCAGGTCTAGAATGGGCCTCCAGCCCTTGGTCTTCTTCTTTACCAAGAAGTATCTGGAGTAGACTTCGGAGCCCCGGAGTTGCTTTGGAGCCAGCTCTATCACCCCCTTTTTGAGCATAGCCTGTACTTCCTGCAGGAGCTGAGGGATGTGCTACTGCCGCCAGGCCACCGGTGGTATCCGCAGACACTTCTGCTGGAACTCTAGAGTGTGTCCGTTGGCGAGAGCATCCAGCACCCATCGGTCAGTGGAGATCTTTTCCCACTCCCTGACGAAGCCCACCAGCCGGCCTCCCATTGGGACGCAAGGCTGGGGGTCCGACGTCCTGGCCGGTTCATTCTTCCTTTTGGGGCCTGTGTTTTGCCTTGGGATCGACAATGACGTCAGCCACCTCCAAAAGCCTTGGAACTGCCCCTGTAGGTCTCCTGGATCATGGAATGGGAGGGCTGGTGGTACAAAGATGATCCCCTGCAGAAACCCTTCGATGACCTGCCGGATTTCCCTCCAGAGGCACGAAAAGTAGGACAATGTTGCTGAAGTGTGCCAAGGGCATGGGCCATCTCTGTGTTGGTCTAAATGCCTTGCAACCATTCGTCAACGGCTTTCCCAAAGAGCTTGTCTCTGTTGAAGGGCATGTCCAGAACCCTCGTCTGGACTTCCTGCCGAAAGCTGGTTGTCACAGCTTCAGTCTTCAGGCTCAGGAGTGGCACGAACCAACCATCCTTCCACAGTCTGGGTGCTTGCAAGATGAATCTTATACAAGCCACCAAGACCCCAGCGGGTAAAGAGGGTTAGGAACTCAATGGTTGGATGTGTTCAGGTACTTAGGGTAACCGGTAAGAGGGTTAGGAAAGGGGGATGTAGACAGGCAAGGGGACGTAGGATAATACAATAGAACATATTCATTACACTCGCAAGTAATACATTCCACTACAAACTTAAGAGCTAGAAAGAGACTTGGTGAGTGCTGGCCTCCTGCCTGCGCACTCTCTGGTCCGGTATCTGGAGCATATTACAGCTGTAAAGAGAGTAGGAGTTACTAATCTGTGTGTTTCTTCACACACGTAGGAATTAACAACTGCTGAGCATGCAAATGGTTAATCACATCCCTCTGCGTGCCCTAAAGCAGTGCGGTACACTCCAGGTTAATGCGCTTGCAATTGTCTGAGATTGAGCTAAGCACATGTGGATTAGAGGCCGCATGTGCGTCGTATCTACTCTATTCGAGAGGTTGGGGCCCTCTGGGCAGTCTTGCCCCTTGTGGGCTATGATTTGTGCTGTCTGTCGCACGTGACGTATTGCGGCTTGTCAAGCCGCACTGTACTGAATGCGTCTGCCATGTAAGCCTCTCCACGTAGCTAATTAGTATGCAAATACATGCACTGCTCTCGCGCTCATGCCATGCCAAACGGGTTATGCGCGCGGTTCGTCCTGGCAGGTGCTCTGGTGCTGGGGGATTATCAAGTAGACTTAGCTTCTTAGGAGAAGGGGGACATTAGGACTTTGGGCCGTGCCCCCCTGCATGTGCCCCAGGGTGCCTTCTGTGGGTTTGTTGGTCTTCTCTTGCTTAATTGCAGCATTGCGCGCTCTCCCCCGTGCTGCCTGTATCCCCCAATGCGGGCGTTACTTATTTGTTTTAGGCGAGGGGTATGGGTGGAAGATTTAAGGGGCGTGGCCCCCTGTGCTGATCCCCGTGCACGGAGCTACCCGGAACACGTCCTCTCCAGTCGAGCGTCCAAGCACAAGCCCCGTGCTGTGGATGTTCTTTCCCGCACACGTGTGAGTGCGTCACCCCATGTGGGCTTATTCAAGTAGTTCTTGGCCCAGGGATGTCTGGGTAGTGTAGTCCACAGGGCTGCTTTCCTGCAAGAAGGGCACAAAAGCCTCCTATAAGGGTGGATTCGAATCCTTTTGCTTCTTGCCTGTTTTTTACTTGTTGCCATTGGGCCATGGTCCCTAACAGGATCCATTACAGATAGCCCTAAATCTTGCCCCATGACAGTACTCCCCCCCACACAGAAGCATCCAGGTTTGGGTTTGTTTGGGTAGTTTCGATGGAACGTCTTGACTAATCTGGAGGCGTGAACGTTGTGTGCAGGTTCCCAGAACCGGTCCTCCGGACCGTACCCCACTCAGTCTATGAGATAATGAAGCCCATCCTTTCGTTGTTGTGAGTTCAGGATTGCTCATTCCTCATATTCAGGATGCCCCTTAACCCGAATGGGCAGTGGCTTTTCAGTACGAATGGAAGGTTTGGCTGGTTTTATCAAGGAAACATGGAAGGTGGGGTGGATTTTCATTTGACTGGGTAGATTCAGCCTCAATGCCACCGGATTGATCCCTGCGGATCTGGGGAATGGACCTAGGAATCGGGGTTGGAGCTTACAGGGAACTATCATCTTAAAATTACATGTTGAGAGCCAAACCGAATCTCCTTGTTTGTACTGGGGGCCCTCTCGATGCTTCTTATCAGCGTACAATTTGTAGATACTTTTAGCTATTTCCAGGTTCTGTTGTATGTGGGACCAGACTTGTTGTGCATGAGCATGTTGTCTTACCAACATGGGCAGGTTGACCTGAGGTGAGCTAGTGGCTGTGGGCAAAACCCTTGGATGATAACCGTATACCCCGAAAAATGGTGTATACCTTGTAGAACTATGTACAGTGTTGTTATAGGTGACTTCCACCCGCCAGACATATTGAACCCAAGGTGCCTCATCACCGGTAGTGCAACAACGCAGGTATTGCTCTAATCCCTTGTTTACCTTTTCAGTCTGTCCGTCGGTCTCTGGATGATACACCGAGGATAGGCTCACTTCCATGCCTACCAACCGACAAAAGGCTTGCCAAAAGTGAGTCATAAACGGCGGACCATGATCTGTAATGACCTGCATGGGTAGTCCATGTAGTCGCACTATGTTTTGTAGAAATAGTTCTGCCAATTCCCCAGCAGTGGGAACTCCCTTGCAAGGAATAAAATCACTCATTTTGGTTAGTGAATCAACTACTACCAGAATGGACGTATAATTTTGGATGGGTAGTCGATCCATGATTAGGTCCATGGTAACAGTGTGACACGGTGTCAGTGGAGTGGACAATGGTTGCAGTAACCACGCAGGCTTCTGATGACTAGCCTTCTGTCTCCCACATATGTCACACTCAGACACATAAACTCACACATCACGGTGGAGAGTAGGCCACCAATAATGACGCGCTACGTTTTGTTGAGTTTTGGCTACACCTGGGTGACCTGCGGTTGAAGCAACATGACACCATTGTAAGATTTCCTTTCTGAGCGTTGTTGTGGGTAAGTATAAAGCCTTGCCATAATACGGGAGACCACCCATGAGAGAATGTTGTGAGCCTCTAGACCACCAATCTTGTAACGCTTGAGACGACATAGCTTTTAGAACATCCTCGAAGATGTTGGGTCTGCCTACCACGCCTATTATACGTGTGGTTGGTACAATTGGACGCAGCTTAGTTGTTACTTTGGCATCTGTTTCAGGGTTATGTGATAAAATATCAGCTTTTTTATTATCTGACCATGGGCGGTAGGTGATGAGGAAATCGAAATAGGAAAAAAACAGCGCCCTTCGTAGCTGTCGGGGACTCAGGGTCTTAGCAGTTTTAATGAACTGCATATTTCGATGGTCGGTTATCACTGTTATGGTGTGATGGGTTGCCAGGAGGTAGTGCCGCCATTCATCGAAAGCTGCCTTTACTGCCAACAGCTCCCGATCGGCTATGGTGTAGTGGGTTTCAGCCGCCAGTAGCTTCCTGGAATAGTAAACTACTGGATGCAACAGTCCAGTCTGAGGATCTTGCTGCAAGAGTACCACTCCAAGAGCATAACTAGAGGCATCCGTCTCTAATATGAATGGCTGAGCTAGGTCTTGGTGCTTTAAAACAGGTGCCGAAGTAAAGGCCTGTTTTAATTGCTGAAAACCCTGTTCTACAGCCACGTTCCATTGGTAGGTTTTTCCTTTTCGGAGTAACTTGGTGATAGGTGTCACTAACTCAGAGAAGCCTTTGATGAAGCGCCGATAAAAGTTTGCAAACCCCAAAAAGGCTTGTACCTCTTTAACGGACGTGGGGGCTGGCCAATCTAAAACTGCCTGCACTTTACGCTGGTCCATTTGCACTCCAGAGGGTGTCAAAAAGTATCCTAAGGATCCCACTGTAGAACGATGAAATTGGCATTTCTAAATTTTGGCAAATAGGCGGTGTTCCCGTAATCATTGAAGCATGGCCCTAACGTGTTTCACATGGTCATGCATGTTCTGAGAATAGATCAAGATGTCATCTATGTAAACTATTGCAAACACGTCCAGGTATCCACGCAGTACCTCATCGAGGAAGTGCTGGAAGGCAGCTGGAGCATTTCACAGACCGAAGGGCATCACATGGTACTCATACAGGCCGAATTTGGTTCTGAACGCCGTTTTCCATTAATCACCAGCCCGTACTCACACCAGGTGATATTCTCCTCGTAGGTCCAGTTTCGTATAAACCGTCGCACTGCGTACCTGATCCAACAGTACCAGGATTAACGGTAATGGATACCGATTTTTGATTGTGATGCAATTAACACCACAGTAATCAATGCACGATCTTAAGTCGTCAGTCTTCTTTGGTATAAAAAAGAGAGGCGACGAGACTAGGGAATTAGAGGGTCTAATAAAACCATTCTGCAGATTGGTGTCTATGTAGTTTTTCAAGTGTGTTGTTTCAGCTTCAGTAAGAGCATAAACACGACTGCACGGCAGCACTGCACCTGGTTCTAGATCAATTCGACAATCAAATGGTCTGTGGGGTGGCAGTGTTTCTGCAGCTTGTTTGCTGAACACATCTGTATATTCATGGTATTCAGAAGGCAGGGTGCTTAAATCAATACCCTATGTAGCTGTCACACATAAACTAATTGCCGGATTGTGCTGAGGCTGTTGACTGTGGCCGGAGACCTACAATGTGCCAGACAATCTCGAGAAGTTAGGGACACCTGCCCTGTAGGCCAGACCACTTGAGGGTTATGTTTACAAAACCATAGGAGGCCCAAGTTGACACAGAACTGAGATGCTGCTATCAAATCAAACTGAATATTTTCTAAATGGGTTTGTTGACAACGCAACGTAACCACTGCGTACTATTTGTAACAGGTCTGGAACATAATTCAGTACCATTGTTTGCGCCCACTACTTCTGGGGTATCTTGTGGACACAAAGGTATTCCCAGCTTGCAAGCATAGGCAATATCGATGAAGTTACCCATGGCCCCTGTATCCAAGAGGAGTGTCACAGGAACCTCTCGGCCAAGGAACCCTAAAGCCTCTGATAAGGTGACATGTGGGGCAAAATTAACGAACCCAACAACTCGGGTAACTTCCGCTACCTGGCTCGACTGTCCTACCCCTACAACTGCCGAGCCGGGGCGTTTCCCTGTGACTTTGGCTTCATAGGGCACTCTTTCACAAAGTGTCCAGTGGTACCACAATATAGGCAGAGCCCCTCCTTACGTCGGCGCTCCTTCTCATCTTTAGTAAGCGGACCCCTAGTAGAACCAATTTGCATGGGCTCATCTCCGGCCGCCTTATCAGACGAGCCAGCAGGGCATGAACCACGTGACTGATCAAGTCTCGCTAGGGGCCATGCATCGCCACGTCTTTTGTCCCCACGGCGCTCTGCTTGACGATTATCTAAACGTAAGGCCAGGTACATCATTGCTGGACAGTCCTGTGGCTGAGGATCCACTTGGGCTATGAGACTTTAAGCTCATCCCTCAGGCTCTGATAGAACAGTGACATTTGCTTTTCGCAGGGCCAGTCTGCTTCTGCCACTAACCAGTTAAACTGAGTGATGTATGTTATCAGTTCTTTGTTCCCTTGATGCAAGCTTAGAAGCTCGTGATCCTTGCACATGGCCGCCTCCCTACGATTAAAGATCTTTTCAAACTCAGCCTGAAATTCCTCCCAATTGTACAGGACCCCATCATCCCTTTGCACTAGAGGGTTTGCCCAGGCCGTCGCATCACCAGTTAGATATGAGATAACAAAGGCTGTTCTAGCCTGGGTAACCGCTGATGATTCGGTCAGGAAATGGAGTTTACACTGGGTGAGGAAGGTTTGGAACTTTTGAGGATCCCCTGAGTACCTTTCAGGCAGGGCTAGGGGCACCACAGGTTCCGCTGTGACATGAACCTGAACTGGGGTGAGGGCAGAAGGACCACCAGAAAGAGGCGACGCTTGCGCAGTCAAACTACGTACTTGAGTGGCCAACACTGCATAATCCTGCCTAGTTGCAGCAAGCTCAGCCTTGCTGGCCCGTACAACTCAGGGGCCTGGTACACTTGGGCTTGTGCTTTTGTCACAGCTACAGTCTTCAGGCTCAGGTGTGGCATGAACCAATCATCCCCTCCGCAGTCTGGGTGCTTGTAAAATGAATCTTATACAAGCCACCGAGACCCCAGTGGGGAAAGAGGGTTAGGAACTCGATGGTTGGATGGGTTCTGGTACTTGGGGTAACCGGTAAGAGGGTTAGGAAAGGGGAGGTGGACAGGTAAGGGGGCATAGGATAACACAATAGAACATATTCATTACACTCGCAAGTAATATATTCCACTAAAAACTTAAGAGCTAGAAAGAGACTTCTCGGGGTGAGTGCTGGCCTCCTGCCTGCGCACTCTCTGGTCCGGTATCTGGAGTGTATTACCGCTGTAAAGAGAGCAGGAGTTACTAATCTGTGTGTTTCTTCACACACGTAGGAATTAACAACTGCTGAGCATGCAAATGGTTAATCACACCCCTCTGCGTGCCCTAAAGCAGTGCGGTACACTCCAGGTTAATGCACTTGCAATTGTCTGATATTGAGCCAAGCACATGCAGATTTGAGGCCGCACATGGCTCTGCGCCGTATCTACTCTATTCGCGAGGTTGGGGCCCTATGGGCGGTCTTGCCCCTTGTGGGCTATGATTTGTGCTGTCTGTCGCATGTGACGAGTTGCGGTTTGTCAATCCACACTGTACTGAATGCGTCTGCCATGTAAGCCTCTCCACGTGGCTAATTAGTATGCAAATACATGCACTGCTCACTCACTAATGCCATGCCAAACGGGTTATGCGCGCAGTTCGTCCTGGCAGGTGCTCTGGTGCTGGGGGATTATCAAGTAGACTTAGCTTCTTAGGAGCAGGGGGACGTTAGGACTTTGGGTGGTGCCCCTCTGCGTGTGCCCCAGGCTGCCTTCTGTGGATTTGTTGGTCTTCTCTTGCTGCGTTGCAGCATTGCGTGCTCTCCCCCGTGCTGCCTGTATCCCCCAATGCGGGTGTTACTTATCTGTTTTAGGCGAGGGGCGTGGGTGGAAGATTTCAGGGAGTGGCCCCTCGTGCTAACCCCCGTGCACGGAGCTCCCCGGAACACGTACTCTCCAGTTGAGCATCTAAGCACAAGCCCTGTGCTGTGGATAGTCTTGTGTGCATGCACGTACGTGCATGCCCCGCCCCACGTGGGCTTGTTCAAGTAGTTCTTTGCCCAGGGATGTCTGGGTAGTGTAGTCCCCAGGGCTGCTTTCCTGCAAGAAGGTCACAAAAGCCTCCTATAAGGGTGGATTCGAATCCTTTTGCTTCTTGCCTGTTTACTTGTTGCCATTGGGCCATGGTCCATTACAGATAGCCCTAACTCTTGCCCCATGACACTAGTGGCTTTCAACCAGCCACAATGACGGAGGCAGAGACCGTTCCCCATCTGTCAGAACCCCGTGTCCGGAATGTCCAAGGCCATGGAGATGTCATGGTCTGATGTCACCATACCCATGGCATCCAACTTCTTCCCTCAATGTCCAGGGGGCCGGAGGCTGAAGATGAGGGGTTAGAAACTTCTGCCTCGCAGCCGCTGAGAACACTGAGTCTTGGGAGGGCTGCGACCATAGGCACTTGGGTGCGAACTCTGGCACCCTGTACTTCTTTTCCAGCCTGTCCCTCTTTGCTGGGTCTGAGGCCGGGTTTCTCATCAGCGCCAGGCCCTCAACCGAAACGTTGTCCAAGAGAGGCACCGCCAGAATGGTCTTCCTCTTGGCCTCCCGTTGTTGGTAAAGGAAACCTTCCTTCTTGGTCTCTCTTCTGGCATCAGCTGGAAGAGCTCAGATGCGCGGGCGACCATGGCATGGAATGACCCCGCTTTGTCTGGGGGAGAATCCCTCAGCAGCGGAGAAATGCCACCGTCGTCATCTGTGTCGGTAGTCACTGTGTCCATCCTCGTATCCCTAGAAGGGGGCATGTGCGGCCGTTGATGAGGTGGCATAGGGTGCAGATTTCTCTTCTTCACTGGCCGCAGGCCCAGTGCCTCTGGGGCCGGTGCCAGGGGTGCCGTTGGCATCCTCTTCTGGGTCTCTGACACCAGTGTGTGGAGAGTTGAAAGGATATTCAGCGATACGTCCCTGGCAGGTGTCGGGGGGTGGGCTTGCTGGGCCCAGTGCTGAAGTCATTGTCGTCGTCGTCATTCCCGCCGTCATCATCCCCCTCTGCATTTCCGCCATCATCGTCCTCCTCAGCGTTTCCACCATCGTCGTCATTCCCCACGTCCTCCAGGACTGTGTAAATGGACACCAGGTGCTCCTCGTCCAAGGAAGAAATATCTGTGCCCTTGAGCACGGTTGAGGCCTCCACTCCCCATCTTTTTTTGCATCCTGAGGGGGTCAGTCTCGGGCTTAGGGATGACATCCTCTTCTCTGGGGTTTTCTCCACCGGCTGAGCCGAGGCCTCCCTCCTCGGGGGGAGGGCCACTCTGGGCACCGTCGGAGTCCCCTGGACTGGGTCAGACCATTTTGCCTTCGAGAGGGTGGCCGCCACCAGCTCGATCTTCGAGGGTGACTTTGCCTGGACACCTTTCCCTGCGCCTTGGTCTTCTCTGGCTTCTCCCGCAGCTTCTCTGGGTTAGCTGATTTGCTCTGCGAGGAAGAGCTGGAGCGATGACTGGAATGGAGGCAGATGGTGAAGATGAGCGCGCTCTGCCTGCCACGGGACCTGCTTGCGCGTCTACCCCAACGGAAACGGACTTGCAGTGCTTGGCCTTGTCTTGGGCCCCCATGGATGGAGCGCCCTCAAAGGACTTAGAAGCCTGCTCCTTGGACCGGCCGGTCCTGGGTGAGGCATGACCCTGCTTGCTGCACGGAGTAGAGGCCTTGGTATTGAGCCGCGCCACCAACCTACTGTGATGATCCTTGACGGTGCGCTTGTAGAATTGAAGGCCGATATTTTACAATCCGCTACCCTGTGGTCTGGATGGAGACAGTAGAGGCACTGGGAGTGTTTGTCCTCCACAAACACGGTCCTCAATCCGCAGCTGGAGCAGAGCTTGAAGAGGGAGCCTCCCTCCTTCTTCTCTTCTGACATGGTCCGGAGAGCGGTGTAGGCACGATGGCCTTCTGGAATCTTCGATGAAACGCTCGATGAGTCTTGCCCTTGAGGGGCGTTGAAAGACACCAACAAATGGATCCCCGCTTGCCGGTCAAAGGAACAAAAGAGCACAAGGGCTCTATTTGACAAAAATTTGAACTTTTTATTGAAAAAGAATGAAAACTTACAAAAGCTCTCCGAGCAAAACACGAGGGCTCCCAACACTTCAACGTGCGGTAAAAATCTGAAGATGGCTGCCAGAGGAGGGGCTTAGGGAGAGGGCAGTCATTGGCTGGGGGCAGTATGACCCAGAGCTCAGTGTTTGGTTTATAGGAGACAGATAGTTTGTAAGTGAAAGTGAAACTGTTTTTTCTTTTACCGAGGATTCCCGACCTGACGACAGAGAATACTCATGAGCATGTGAATCCATGCCAGACCCCACGCCGGAGAACAAGAGAATTCAATTGTTTAGAGTACATAGGGAGAAACACTATAAACTATATTAACAATACAAAGATGTTATACTGTTTGCTTAAGCGCATACAGTCTTTGCATTGTCCCCTCTGAGCTACAATATGCCTGTGCGCAGTGTTTTATGGGGCACACTCTCCTGCGGGAAGTGGATTATGGTGCGTGAAAGACAGATTGAAGAGCACGGGAGAAAGGCAGCAGCGGGAAGACAACCTTTGCTGTGCAGTTCAGTGACTGAGCCTTCCACACTGCTCCCGGGTTTTCCTTAGCTTTAATGCATCTTTTATACCAGGCTACATTGGGAAGTTTATGTTTATATGCTACTTGAGGATAAACCTGTTTAATTTCACCACAATGCGTGTTCCTGGTTCTTGAAGCCTGTGTGTATGCATGCAAGAGGTTGCCAGAGCCTCTGTTCATCCACTTTCCTCGGGAGGAACCAATAATTATGACAGGAAGCTCTTGGGTTTCTATTTCTTTGAAGAATTTACTTCCTTTCAGGGGCGCAACAAGACCAAAAATTCTGGGCCGCTAAAGGGTCAAATGGTGGGATTGTGGCTCCCTTCTGAGAGTTAGTGTGGACATGGCAAATTAGCTTGTATGGTGCCCCATTCCAGTTGTCCCAAAGGAATATTTTTGGGTACTAGTGCCAAATTAGCACCCAATGGTGCAATTGAATGCCCGTTGGCCAGTGACATTGCCGACAAATATGATAGGTTTTAAATACAAAATGCACATTTTGGTGGAAACTGCCAGCATGGGGTTTCTGTGGTTGTGATGTGGTGCATGTCAGTTGGTAGGTTATGATGCATGTACAGCTATTTGTACCGTACACCCATGTAAGACTGAGTTAGCGCAACGCTTCCAGTTTCTTTGAGGTATCAGTGCGCAGTCATAAGGGAGGTCCCAGGAAACGGACTAGATATTGTGAGCCCTGAATTTGAGCCAGGGAATGGTGTCACCAGATATAGCATCCCCTAGACTAACAACACATCTTGACACACAACTCCAGCAGCAAAACAACATAGGTTACACAATAAAACATACACCAACCAAAGACAAATGTCTTTACTAAATGTCCCTATCCACCACACTAACCCACCACATGTACACTAACACAATTCTCCCCACTCCTTAAACACCACTCTGACAGATGCCACAGTCAACCACACAGTTTACGTCAGCAACCTGGAGTGCAAATAAACCACTGGTCTAGACAAGATACAAAATAGTCACACTGCAGACAGCCTTATCTTTTCAGATCTACACACATCAACATTCCAACAAAGCATCCTTACCTGCCCAGTAAATGTGTCCTAGTGTGAAGCTTACAGATTCCACAGCTCCAAGAAACCATGCGAAAGGGAGGTGTGCTATGCAAGACTTACTAACATAGCATTACCGGCAACAGCAAAGATTTTCGCTCACTCTCATTTGGGGAAATACTCTGAATGGCACTGGCAACTTAGGTAACTGGCAGCAACAGGGCAGGAAATGAATGTCAGTCTGCTATGCTACAACTTCTGTCTGGCTATTTCTGCCTGTAAGCCTGTAAAATGATGTGATATGTGAACTGAGGGAGGGTCTGCAACAATAATGCAATTGTAGGTGGGGTCCTGAGACCATGAATGGAGGAGCACAGCGAGGCATCATTTAGTACATAAAATCATGAAATCTGCCCTAAGGCAGTCTTTCTTTTTTAATAATGTGAGCATAATTACTTCTAGGCACTCCACTTTCTGCAGTTAAGTCACATTGAGATTACAAACTTTGTTTAAGCAGTTATGCCGGGATTTAACCCCATCTTTACAATTGGCACTTGACCACACTTGATCGCATACCAACTGACCTCTAATTTGTACAAAATAGTTACAATTTAGCTCCCAGAAACTACATTAATACTGTTTTATAGTGTTTCCTACACAAATCCCATAGTACAGCAACCCAACAATATGTCAATACTTATAGAATCATGGTAAACCAGAAGAACATCATTGAAAATTACAAGCCCAGGAATGCAAAATAATGATAGCCAGAAAAATCTCCAGTCTGTATGCAATCACCAGGGGTCAAATCATATGTCACCACCCCATCCCCACTTCCCACCAGTTCCCGCTCCCCACCGACCCATACCCACCCTTACACCCATAATACAAACCCCACACCATGGTCCTGTCTTTCCTCCATTCCACCCTCCCCAACACAGCGTTTTACAATTGTACTATCAACACTGAAAGAAACAATGAACAAATGCATCTCAAACCACCACCATTCATTTCAGTCATTGTGCCCCACAGTATACAGCTTTATGCACCCTCCTCTCTCCAATCACCTACCATCCTCACCTCTTGAGGGACATCCTAATGACTATAGCCACCACCCCACCCCCTATGCCCCTATTACTTGCAGACAATTATGGTGCACCTACCAGGGTGCAAAAGGAAAAAGCCTAAAACACAGGTAACCCCAAGTCTTTTCGCACAGCAGAATTTCAGGAATTTGGCTCATGTGCACACCATACAGATTTGGCCCAAGGGTGTCCAAGCCACCAAGGAAAACTGGGAACCCCATGCATTTCTGGTACCGTTTTCACCGGGACACCTGTGGGAATGAGGGACAGTAGACCATATGTTGTTGGCGGTGTGTTTCCATGGGTAACCAGTGAAATGTACAGAAATTGTGTTTGTTTTTATTCCACATTTTGGAATTAGCCGGGATTGTGGGTAATACATTCTGGGGCGATTCACGCAAGTCAGACGTCTGTGGATTCCCACGGGTGTCCTCTTTTCAGAAATGCAAGGGGTTCCCTGTTTTCCTTGGTGGCTTCGACACCCTAGGTCCAAATCTGTCAGTTGGCCGCATGAGCAAAGTTTCTGCAAATCTGCTGTGCCGAAAGGCTTGGGGTTACCCTTGTTTTAGGCTTTTCCATTTGCGGTCAGGTAGGTGCACCCACACATGTGAGGTACTGTTTCAACGGGACACCTGTGGGAACGTGGGAATGTAAGCCATGTGGTGTTGGCAGCGTTTTTCGGTGAGTGAGAAGCGTGTAATGTGCAAAAATTGTGGATTTTTTGCCACCTTTCAGAATTTGCCGGTGGTTCTGGGTAATACATTCTGGGCCGATTTGCACAAGTCAGTCCTCTGTGGATTCCCACAGGAGTCCTCTTTTCAGAAATGCATGGGGTTCCCAGTTTTCCTTGCTGGCTTCGACACCCTAGGCCCAAATCTGTAGGTTGTCTCCCCAAACCCTCTGGGGGTTACAAGTGGTTTAGCCTTTTTCCTTTTGCGCCCAGATAGGTGCACCCACACATGTGAGGTACTGTTTTCATCGGGACACCTGTGGAAACGCGGGAAGGTAGGACATTTGGTGTTGGCAGCGTGTTTTGGTGGTTGGCCAGAGTGAAATGTCAGAAAATTGTGTGTTTTTGCCAATTTTTGGACTTTGCTGGAGATAGTGGGTAATACATTGTTGGGTGAGTCGCGCAAGTCAGACCTCTGTGGATTCCCAAGGGTGTCTTCTTTTTGGAAATGCATGGGATTCTCTTTTTTCCTTGGTGGCTTCGACCCCCTAGGTCCAAATCTGTATGGTTGCAATATAAGGAAAGAACTCCGTACCAAGTGCGCACCCATCATTGCCCCAGGACCTCCCCAATACCTGTTCCCACCGATACGACTTTCACTGCAGCCACAGTCCCTGCTACCACAGTAACCATCCACCCCCACATTACAATGGCTATCTACAAAAGTAATATATGTACTACTCACATAAGTCAGCGAAAGTTTTCCAGTAGCCACAACTGCAAAGGAAACAAAAAATAATTACATTCAGTACTTAGCCTACCAATAATACATCCAAACTGTCTGCCAGCTATCTGCAAACATTTTGATTCCTTCCAGATACATGGCACAACCCAGTCATCTACCACCATGGAAGGCTGGACTGCACACTGATAGGAAATGGGAATAAGACTAATGGTTGTATGGCAACCCCAGCACAAAGGCAACCTTGTACAGATGGCTTAGTGGCAAACTGCCCTCCCAGGAGAACAGCACTGTTCAGCTGGTCTGTGGGGCAATTGGTGAGCTGCCCCTGCAAGTGTGTCCCTGGCCACCCCAATACTTCCCCAGAACACCCACTCCCGTTAACACCACCAACACTACAGGCCCAGTTTCCACCCACTTCAGTAGCAATCCGCCCGCATAATGTACAATGTTGAAATAACCAAAAATCCATACTTACATAACAAAGGAGAAGCTTGAACTGCACAGGACCTGTAAAGGGAAAATACACACATAAATTATCTGTGTCAGCCCAGGCAAAAACCAAACCACCCAGGCAGGCCCCCCCATTGGATGGGGCAGTATTCTTGGGCACCCTGGGGGCAGATTGGTACACTAATGTGCCCATCTGTGCCAAGGGAAGTTGGGTAAACAAAGAAAGAAATTGTGTCTGAGTGGTAGCGACATCGGTGGTGTTCTGCTGCACCTGCTCCTCCACCGTACTCACTCGGTCTGTCAAGTTCTGTGCATCTTGTTGGATGAGGCCCATATCCACCATGACGGTGTCCAGCTTGTTCTCCAGGGACGTCTTCAGTGCCGCTATAGCTTCCAGTATCGGGCCCTCTCTGTTACCTCCCACCTGTAGTGTCCCACTCGTCAAGGCCATGTTTGCTTCTGGTGGGGTAGGTTTCCTTTTGTCTGACTTTTTGGCGAAAGGAGTCAATGCTAGTTTGTTTGCTTCTGCCTCCTTTTCATCTGCTTGGCATCCTTCTGTTTCCAGTGTTGGGTGTCTTATTCTTTCGCTGATCCTCCCAAGTTGGCCTTTTGGACTCTGCTTCTGTGTCTCTGATCGTCCTGGTTTACCGCTGTGTCAGGGTGTTGTTACCCTCTTTCCATTAGGTACGTTGGCTCCCTCTCACGCTCCAGCTCTAGTTCATGCATATCACCTTGTGTGCTTAGGTGTTATTCCAGAGAGGTGCAGACCCCCTTCTTTGTTCTTGAGACTCTTCGGCGCGAGCACGCTGTGGTCATGAGCAGACTGTCCTCCTGCCTGTATGTGTTACCACTGGGGCCGTCTGGTTGCTGTTGTCCTTTCTCACCGCCCTGATGATTTTGTGCAGTTCTATCCATATCTTGTGCACCCACAGAAATCTTACTGCAGGGGGAGGTGTCCTTCTCCATTGCGGCACAAGTGTGCAAAGCCCCTCTCCCTTCCCCATATGTTGTTTTTGCCCTCTGGTTAATCTTGCATTGCCTTGTCCTCGAAGCAGCCCGGGAGGGGGGCCAGGAACCTTGTCATTCCCCCCGGCGAACCCCAGTACTGGGCCCACTTTGACGTTTCTTTCCCAGCGTGTTTCGCTTACTCCTAATCTGCTGTGCTACTGGGCCTCTGGAGGCACCAGCTCCAGCTGCACTCTCCTTGCTCCGCTTCCCACTGTGGTGCTCCCTGAGTGGGCTGTGTTCTCCCACGTTACACTGCCCCCCTTTTTTTTTTGTCCGTTTCTCTGTTCTCTGTCCTCGCAGCTCCTGGCGACACTCTCTTCTCCCCCGCTATATGGCGCAGGTCTGCTTGATGTCCACTTGTCCCTGTGCCTCAGGATATGTCACTCCCACCCCCCAGTGTGGCCCTCGGATCTCTTGGGCCCGCCGGTTTTTTTCTAGGCCCAAGGTGCACAATCTGTGCCTCTGAGGTAGAGTATAAATATATCTTGATGTACCCAGTCGGGATTATATATGGGGGCACCTGTGGTCTTGTGCCCCCCCCCTGCTAGGCTGGAGCTTGTGTCTCTCACCTTCACCTCTCGTTGTTCTGTCTTCCCCTCTTTGGGAGCCTCCGATGCTCTGGGCCAGTGCTCTGGGCCTCTTCCGACTCGTTCCTTCAGCTGCGGCGCCATCTCAGCCTCTGGTGCTATGTTGCCTTCTAGGAGTGCAATTGCCGGCCCCGGGCGCTCACCCTCCAGGTGGCGAACGGGCCGGGATCCCATGCGGTCACACTATAGCTTCAGCCGGGGGCGTCAGCTCTCAGTGTATTGTCTTGGGCAGCCTGAGGCTGGTCCAACTCTTGGGGTGGTCCCTCTGGTGCTTCCACAAGGGTGTTGGACGAAGGGGGGCCCCAGCACGCTCGCCGCCCCTTGGGTGTTCTAGGACCCTGAGGTCCACCAATCAGGCTTCGGCCTCCTGCTTGCTGTCGCGGCCTGGCCGCCGCTGGGCAATCTGCTGGGCTCCGATCCAACAGACTGCATCCGCTCCGTTGAGCAATGTCCTCCTCTTCTGTCGTATACTCTCAGCTGATACTGTGCACCGCCCGTGCAGCCTGGTTTGCTTGGGCGCTCTACGGGTGACCGGAGTCCCCGTTACACTCTCTGGCTCAGCTTCGTAGGACGAGGACCTCCTATTAGAGCTGCTGTCCTGTTGCCATCTCTCACTCTCAGCTACTTCGTTCTAGGCCACCCACGCCACCTCACGCACGCTGGTGCCTCTGGAAGGCTCCTCTCCAGCCCGGATCTGCCATTTTGGAGCATGGTCGTGGATCTCTGCCGTCCTTTTTTGTCATGTGCCGTCCGACTCTGATTCTGGTTTCAAACAAGAGTCGACCCTGGTAGGCTCTATACCTTCATGAGCCCGTAAACTGTTTTCTAGCCGTGGATTCTGCGTTTCTCGCCAGTTGCACCTTATCTGTTATCAGGATCTCACAGAGCTCTGAGAGCTTGCAGCCTAACACAAATGGCTGCCAAGCCACGCCCCAGAGGAGTACAGTCATGTAGATAGTTGGGATGAGGGCGAGGGATAGATAAGGTGCTCAGGAAGACATGAAAAGGAAAAGGTGGAGGAGCTATGTGTACAATTGGACCAAATTTACCATGGCACTCAACTGTATTCTATGGGGTGCAGCGCCAAAAAGCGAGATAGCTGGAGCAGAGGTGTTCACTGCACCAGGGGTATGTCTGGAATGAACTCACTGCACAGTGAGCTGGGGCATGTTGAAGCCATGGCAAAGAAAATACAGGCGGCAAAGCCCTTCTTCTTACTTCCCTAGTGCCCTAACAACATTTGGCATGGGTTGGATGACAGAAATCCGAATTTGCCAATTTGCTGGTGCCATCAGTATACAGTATCATTGCCTCTGTAAAACGTCCATGATCTGCACATCCATCCCATGTGCTCTTCCCGGCAATGCAAGGAATGTAAAGGTCTCTTTCTAGAATAACTCATACAATAAACAATTAGTTAATGATGATAATGTCTGATTTATTCAATATACTTCAGAACCTCTGGTCAAATACACTTGCTTGGCTTTCTTGTGGCATGTAAGAGGATAGAAGCTATGCAAATGGCACTGTCAAAAGTAACAAGCATTGCCATAATTAATCTGAAAAATCCAACCAGACTGTCATGGGGCCATAATGTAACTTGTATGAAGTACATTTTTCTCTGAAGCAAAAAGTCACCATGCAGCATATTTATTTTAGAAAAAAAAGTTTGCCTCATTTTATTCTTAAAACCATGACATGGGAATGGTATGTGAGCATCTATGAAGGTGCCCCATAGGTGGTGTGAGAAACCCATCTATTCCTGCTTCTGTGTTCGCATTCTGTGTTAAATATAAATAAAGCACTACCAGTCCCAGAATGCAAAGCCAAGCCCAGGACGGAATGAGCCAATGCATCCAACGTGGAAGAATTCGAGAACCGTACACTCTCGGAGTGTATGCATTTACCGCTTTCAGTGTTTGCATGTTTACAATAGCGTACGCGAACTTTGTAGAAAACAGCACATTCCATCTTCATTTGTGTATTCATAAATAAATTCCCTTTCACACACACCAATGTGAATAAATCTCTACTCAGAAGCACTGCCCTTGAAAAATAAATCTTCCACATCCATTTCCAAAAGGGCTCCTTCAAGAGGTAATGATCCCATATACCAAGGCAGTTCTAAACCATCAGCTGAGCCCTGGCAGCGTTGATACTCTAGTTTCAGCCGGCTCGGTTTAATGGTCACACCGCCTAGTCTTCCTCTTTGCACTGAAGCTCCCCTGCCCTCATCTCCACTGCATGCCTTTACCCTTGACCCGCCTCCACAGCAAGCGTATATTGGTATTCTTATTCTACAAGTGGGCAAAGGTGAAAAGAAGCCAAAGTTAAGGCAGCCTAAACCCCTAGAAAACCTGTGAAGAAGTCAACTTTTTTCCCCACACAACAGGGTTTTCTGTAGTCCATATGGGCTGGAAATAGCCCAATCGGGCAACCCCGACTTTTTGGCAGAGCACAGAGGCTTCTTATTATGCAATTTCCATTTTCTTTGTTTTGCCATCTGCAAGAAAACATGTTTTACACTTTTGGCAATATCAAACGAGTTGACTACCAGTTCCATAATGGAATCTATGTGACCACTGCCCCGCCCGTAACTGCGCAGACGAATGGCAATTACGGTGTGGCGCAGTGATCAGATAGATCACTTTGCCCGCGTCCCACGGCCCGCACTCCCCTACCTGACCCCCTACCCAAAGTACCTTTACGGCAGCACACTTCTGTGTATGCCTGAAGTCAGGGCTGTTGCTAGGTCTGGAAAAGATCCGGGGCTACGCTCATGTCGGGACTGTCATGAGCTTCTATCCGGGGCTACAACCAATATACCCGGGGCTACTGCCAGGGGCGTTGCTAGGGGGGGCTACGGGGGCTATAGCCCCTGATCTTTTGGTTGTAGCCCCGGATAGAATCTCAGGAGCTACAGCCAAAAGACTAACTAGCCCCCAGTCCCAACAGTTCTGACATCAGCTTAGCCCCGGGTCTTTTCCAGACCTAGCAACTCCCCTGGCTACTGCCATCTCAGCCCCCTCTGGCAATGCCTCTGCCGCATACTCCCCGCTATACCTGCGGCGTCAGTTATGATATGGCATTTATAACGGGCCTATGCACAAGTAATCGCACTTACGTGGGTCGGAGCTGACGCCTCATGGTGCTTTTTTAAAAAAAATTTACTTTCTTGTCCCCCGCTTACCACAATGGTACCCCTGACTCCGTTACTGCGCCCAAGGAGAACGGGGAACACCCCTGCTCTGCTTGGGCGCAGTAATGGGAGTCGGTAAAAAGAAATGCACCAAAGTCGCTGTAACTGCTATTCTACACATTTTTCTACTGTAGCTCATTACAATTGTTTTTTCTTGCTTCAGTAGCTGCTATGCCTCAGCAAACAGTTTCTCATACAGCGTAGGTCATGGCACGCTGCTCATATCAGCTGTACCACACTCTTGCCCCCGTCCACTTATCACTGGTGCCTCGGTCGCTTCTATGTAGTAGCACAGGGTCCTTTACATTATGAATGGCCCTCTTTTCTGCTCTTGACTTTATGGCGCAGGGTTTATTTTGTAATTTGGGTACTCAGCAGTGTTTACCAAACTCAAATATAAGGTTACAGTAGTGAAACTACTTCCCAAATTGGCTGAGCAGGTTGCTACACAGCTAATGGGTTTAAGGGGGGTGGTGGGGAGAAAGAGGCATGGCTAAACTAACAGAGCTCAGTATTCACTTAGTTGCAGCAGCAGTGCTAACAGCAGACAGCTTTCACATTGCTAATAATAGCAATGGAGGGTGAAGGAGAAAATGAATAATAGCAATGGAGGGTGAAGGAGAGAATGAATAATAGCAATGGTATGTGAAGGAGAGAATGAATAATAGCAATGGAGGGTGAAGGAGAGAATGAATAATAGCAATGGAGGGTGAAGGAGAGAATGAATAATAGCAATGGAGGGTGAAGGAGAGAATGAATAATAGCAATGGAGGGTGAAGGAGAGAATGAATAATAGCAATGGAGGGTGAAGGAGAGAATGAATAATAGCAATGGAGGGTGAAGGAGAGAATGAATAATAGCAATGGAGGGTGAAGGAGAGAATGAATAATAGCAAAAGAGGTATTAGGAGCAAGAGGTGAATCCCAAAACTTGCTTTCTACTCAAACGAGATTGTGAGGGCTATTTCTGCTACAGTGTCCCATATCCTAGCCCCATTCATTACGACATAAAACAATCCTAACACGTGACATGAACTTACTTCTGATAAGGAGTGTTCATCAAGGAACGGTTACAAATCAAGAAAGAGGTGACCAGTGCAGTGTCTTGACTGCTAAACCCTTCCCCTCCAGGGCAACTTGCTGCAGTTGTTCAATCCATTAGAGACCAGTGTCCTTCAAAGACCCTCTGGCCGTGAGGGGTTGTGTGTGCTGGCCAAAAGAGCAAGGAAACCTCCAGCCCCAGCTGCATCACTGGTCAAGCCCGAAGATGGTTCTCCCCAATCTGTTGTGGTGCTCTAGAGGAAGCATCAGTGGAGGATCAAAACCAAACCTCAGAAGATATGGACACCCCTGGAGCCAGTGGTGTTCAGGATATCATGGGTGTGGAAATGTTCAACCCTTAGTCGATAAGGCGCCCCAGAATGCAAACCTCTCCCCAGCCCAGCACATCCAGGAGTACATGAATTCAAACCTAGGCCTTCCCTGCCAGGAAATTGGACGGCCACGCGCACCATAGATTCTAAGTTCAGCTTGGTCCTCACTAAATACGGGAAGGATCCAACAAAAGGGCTGGGTAGAGAATGGCAAGCTTTCCAAGACTAGCCATGTCAAAGATTGCTAACATCATGGACATAGAAAGATGGCGCAACCATCGACTCAGAAATACTGAGAGTTTATACCCTAATATCCCTGTGACTCCTGGGTAATGCAAATGACTATATGAGGCATTTGCATTACGCAGAACAGTGCAACGGTATACCGCTAAAACGTAACCCCAAGCTAGGAAATATGGCATATATTAAGCCTGGCAAACAGAAGTCTTCTATTTGTGCGGTAGTATTTAATGCCAGAAAACAGCTGTGTCACCACCTTCTCTTCTTTGGACAAGGCACAAGAAAATCGGAAGAACTTTTTTCACGCAAACAAGGTTTGCAGCAGGACTGTTCATGGTAGGAACCGTACTGGTGGACAACTCTAGTGGTTTCCAGGTTCTAATGCGAAACCAACAAGTGGGGAGTGCAAACCTCAGTAAGTGATTCCCGACAGGTGTACTTTCCACAGAAGAGGAGTTTCTGGGAGGAGGTTGCAATCTATCGATACAATGGTAAGTCAATCTCTCTTCTTTGCCACGAGATTTGGGGGACACATTCAGGAATTTCTAGGCAAGTGGGTACAAATAAAAATGGATGCTTGGGTCTTTTAAACCGTGCAGAATTTTTCGGAAGATTATGCTTCCAAGCAGAGCCGGCCTTAGGCCAGGGCGGGCCGGGCGGCCGCCCGGTGCGCCCTGCCATTATACCTCCACCACGTCAGCTCGGGGGAGTCTTTCAAGCTCTCCCCGAGCTGGCGTGGTGGAAGAAGTCGCAGCAGGCGCCCTATTGAAATTAAATCTGCTCTGGTCTCGGGAGCAGAGCGCATTTAAGAACAATACGCCGCCTGCCGTGCCTATTGACACATTTGGCACACCCCCTGACGCATGGCTAGGGGTGCACGGGGGAGGGGTGCCAAATTTGTGATTTGCTGCCTGGAGCGCTGCAGCTTCTAAGGCCGGCCCTGCTCCCAGATCCTTCCAATGCAAGCATCTGAGAAGGATTCAGTTTTCCTCGTTAAGTACAGAGGTTACAGTAAGAGATATTAAGGTTCTTCCACAGAAGGGTGCTGTAGAGAATGCTATCCTTTCACCCTCAGGATATTTGAGGATTTATTCATTATAAGGAAAAAGAAAAGTCACTAGCGCCACTCAGTGATATATCTGAGGAAGCTGAACATCTTTCTGGTTTATCTGCATTTCAAAATGGAGGGTCTGTATCTTCTCCAAGATGTGCTGCATGTCCAGGAAATTGATTGCAGCGTTTGAAGTTGAAGGAGGCCTAATTGCCAGTTCCCATCCATCTTCTTCACAGATGCCCCCTTCAGTTCACATGGGGTAACACATTATTAACTTCACCACATTGCCTCTCGATCTCTGAATCAAACACCTGGTCTGTCCAGACATGGTAACCCTTCACAGTTAGCAGATAAGACCCCTGATTTATCTTCTCATTGCACATTCAAGAGATGTAGTCAGAAAAAACATCTGCAGGCCTCTCTTCTTCTACAGGAACTGGGATTAATCATAAATTAGGAACAATCTGACATGTCTCCAGTCCAACATATAGGTTATCTGGAATTTTACGTTGATGCCTTGAATTGCTCCTCATTCCTTCCCCATCCCAAGATCAATTTTTAAAACTGCCCCAATCTACTATTAGAATCAAATGCCAGCCAAGCAGGTTTGGTAGCCAGATGCGGAGTGACCTGGGCTGGATAGCCGTGGGGAAATGGGTGGTGCAAGGGAATATACATCTTTTAGTGCTGCTTGCAGACTCCCTTGTCACAAGAATATTACTGATTCAAGCAAGTTTGCAGGCTTGGCCAAAACATTCTGGCAATGCTGTTGCTACATGCAGAGTTTCTGGCCAGATCTAACAATACAGTCACATTGGTGCTAAAAAATATCTCAGAGACACAAGGAACTGGCAACATTTTCCCCAGCATTTCACACTCTATCCTCCTACTCGGGACAAGTAAGGTCAGACCTGTTTGGCTCCAGGCTGAAAACACACAAACCACATTGTTTAGTTACAGTCCAGACCCAGAGACAACAGATGCCTTCTTTCAAATTTGTCTTCTAGAGTTGCAGTATGCTTTCCCTTCTTTTTCCTTAATTCCAAAGGTTCTTCTTCAGACCAGAAATCAAAAGCAAAAGTAGCATTGCTAACGGCTCTTGAGCCATCTCAGGCTTGGCTGCTTCCTGTGCAATGGAGCTGAGTGCTGACACACCTGTGTACTCCTGCAGTTACCCATCTTCTTTCCAGCCCCAAGGGTCTCTTTCACCTTTGATTCTGTTGGAAGATCTCAGACTGGTTGCTTGAAAGAATTCTGGGCTTTCTGAGCACCTGAGGGAATTTCAAATGTGGCTTTATCTTTCATACAGGAAGCACAGGTTCCTGGGACAAGAACGTCATGTATTTGGCTTCTAGAGTTGCAGTACGCTTTCAGGTATGCTGGTGATCATCTGAACACCCACCTCCCATTACACCCTCTGAGGTGGAGGTAGGTAACTCCTTTGGGGATTTGGCCTTACTCATGCCCACAAAACAACTAATGTTTATAAATCAGCAAACCTCAGCTGAACATGATGGGGTTTATGGTCTGTCTATCAGCCAGCATACTCTGGTGTGCAGAGTATTGAAAGGTACGCACTTCAGGCACACTCCTACAATTAGGCACTCAGTGCTCTGGGATGTGAAGGTGTACTTTTACTTTTCAGGAATTGGCCTGATAATCAGGATATCTCCCACCAGGCATTTTTCTCCAAACCGGTCACACTTTTACATTGGATATCATAAAATGGGTATCGGACGTAAGGGCTCCCTTTTACCTTTGAATGGCCATTTTGCAATTTCCAAGAGGATTTAGAAGACTAGAAGTTTTGCGGAGTACCCTGCTTTCCAGGAAGCGTCTTCCTTGTAAGATATTGCAAAGCATATAAACAAATGACCAAATATATCAACGGCTCCTTTTTGTAACTGTTTATTTTCCTACGTAAGCTCAGTAAACCAGTCGTTTCCCCCGCTCTAGCCAGAGAGGTACGTAGGGTTATGACAATCGTGGATTGATACGTCTGTTGAGTTCCAGCTGCCGGAGGAAATACGGTATTGAAAGCCTACTGGGCTGGGGCTCACTTGAAGGATATCCTCAGATCTGCAGGCTGGTATACTGAGTCAGTGTTTATCATGTTTTATTATAAACCTATCTCTAATGCACGGGCAGTGACTTTTTCCCCGCTTTTAACAGAGTAATATGAACTTTCCGAGGCCTGTCCATAAAAGTAGGATGTTGCTAGTTATAAGATGAAAAAGCAAAATTGTATCAAAGCCATGTAGGCGACTGTCATCCTTCCTCTTATTTACCTAATTGATTAATATTGTGGTTTGGCTGACGTACAGCCAGTGGTGGTCCTCCGTTCTGCGGAATGACAAGGGGGATACCGGCAAGTCATAGGAAATGCTAGACTGAGGGACTGCCTTTGCACAAGAAAAGCGGACATGGTGGCGGGCAGCATATACTAAAATGAGAAAGGAATTAAGATGGCGGCACCAAGGACACACATTGCACAACGTATTATGGGACTAGTAATCTACTCGATTGAAAGTGTCCAAAGCATTACAAACTATATTTGTTCTTGATGTAGGCAAAATAAAGAAAAGACTAACTGCAAAATCCTCGCCTCCATGCCTTTATCACAGCCTTGGACATTTGGTTTACACAGGTGTTGAAAGAGGGAGTGGGACTAGAGTCAGTGTTATGAATGGAGTGATATGACTTTTCATCCAATCAGTGACGTGGTCATATACATACGGAGCAAAAACTCGATTGGATAAAGGGTGTGAATGAAGGAACCAACCAACTAAAGTGATGTGGATGACTCCGATAGCACACACTAAATAATATTAATATGCCAGACAAAGTGAACAATCAGGCTTGAATGCTGGCACTTAATTTAATGACATTTCTTTTTATTATATTATTACCAATCAATAAGAGACAACAGGTTTCATACATGCTCAGTAGTTGGATATCATACATCTACACAGTCAGGGGATATGGGGTAAATTATAAGCTACACAGTGCGCACGCCGTGCACATCACAGTTTAAATGAGATTGCCAGCCATTTTACACATCTGACGGTGTCGCTTCGTATCACTTAGCAAGATAATTGCGCAGTTTCCCCCAGCAGTCACGAGGGCATGCAGCGGGGCAGATTGCGCTTTCCTGTTCAGTTGCAGCACCGTAGGGTTCTCATCCAGGCACCAATCGTCGACGTTCTGTCACTCATCTATGATTTTTCAATCAGTGCTTTTGATAGTAGACATGCTATACCCATGAACTTAGTGTCCTTTTTGTTCAGTCTGCTGTGACAGCCCCATAGGCACACCTCCAGCGATTCAATAATGTCTGGGTGCAGTATTTCCAGGCGCCTCGTGCGTCAGGCTTTCCAGAACTCTCGAATGGAGGTGACATACCCAGGACATACGTAAAAAGTCTCCTACCAGTTATAAGGCCACACATCCTTGCAAGGCGACAGCCCCCGGACCCTCCACAGATGGACTCTGATGCGGGTATTCCTGGTCTGGTCTCAGCCTGCACTCTGCGGCGCATGCGCGGGGACTGCCTCATGTATTCCCCATGACAGACTTGCATCACTCCGTCGCCGGAGTAACGTGAACAGGTCACTACATTCCTCCTTTTTCATAACAACATAATATGCACACCAAGCTTATTATCACTCTAAACACATAACAGCAATGCAGTTAACTTCAACAATACACCACACCAGTCTCTGGTTTCTTCCGGTGCAACATTGACAGCATGTTAATCGTCCACCACATAGTCCTTCAGACGTGACGGACAGCACCGGGACTCCCGTAGGGGATATCTCCTATCTATGCGCCCTTGGGATTCTTTCTATATCCCTGGGACAGGATCTGTCGGCTCTGACGGGCTACATGCTTGATCAGTATTTTGGTCAGTTTCACTCCATACGGGGCTTAGGACGAATGGATTTCTGCCACTGAGCCTCTTGAAAATGCTCAAGTTCCTGGTCACCGTCGTCTTTCCATCGGATGCAGTCCCCATGGACCCTTTGACTCTTACCACATCCAACGGCTCGGCGTTAAAGGGCAGTGAAATCTTGCCTTCTGGGTGCCGGTCGCTGACCAGCACCTCATCGCCCAGGGATATGGCTGGTGGGTGCAGTTTCCTCCTAATGTTCGCCCTCTCGTTGCGCATTCTTCGCTCTTCGGCCACCTGCTCTTCATCAGTCACCACCAGTTCTCTATCCTCACTGCCCAGCAAGAACCCACATGGGCATCTTCTGAATAGCGCTTCTGCCAGGGCAACTTCTGTGGAGCAGTGTAGAGTGGCCTTTTATTGCCTCAGGAATTGATAGAGCGCTCAATGCAGTGACTGCCGCTGGCCATGGGCGATCCTGAACACTTTGTTCAGCGTCCGCATGAAACGCTGTGCTTCCCCATTCGTTCTGGGCCAAAACAGAGATATCTTCCTGTGCTTCACTCTGCACTCCTTTAGAAAGTACGAAAAAAACTCCCCTTGAAACGGCAGGCCTTTATCGGTGCACACTTCTTCCCGGAACCTGTGAGATGCAAAAACCTTCTCCACCACCGGTATGATGTTCTCAATGATGTCCATCTCCACTATGTGTTCTATATCCTTGTCCACCTGGTCCTTAAGATGAAATGGGACCCTTCTTTGCTTAAGGGTCACCGGGCGGATAAATTCATAAATATCCAGTTTCACTGGATCCCCTGTCAGTTTTCCGTTGCCCACAAACACCTCTTCAAACTTTCGTAGAAACTTGTGAATGTCCTCCACATAGACCCCACATGTGATGCTGACAATCTTGAGGGCCTTCAGCCACGGCACAGCCCAGCAGAGTGTCCTTGCTGACATCAGTGATGAAAAATCTCACCTTGATGGTGTTTGGTGCATGACCCACTATCGAGACAAACGCCCCTTTTAGCAGCAGTGGCTGTTTACTACCAAACGTGAAGATTCTCACTTTTGCCCGGGCCAGAGCCGGCAGGCCTGGCAGCCCCTCATAATGTTCCAAGGCCATCACATTCACAGATGCCCCTGTATCTATCAGTACCAGGATATCACACCCATCCACAGACACTGCACATCTCAGCTGCCTCTTTTTCTTGCCTTTGGGGTGACTGAGACTGGAGATGAAGAACACATCTTCTTCATCATCATCTGGGTCAGGATCATGGTTCGGCTGGTCCTCATCTTGATCCACCTGGGCCAACCTCAGTAATCGTCTCTGAACAGACATGCCCATCTTGGCAGGGCCTCTTGGTGTAACAACTGGCTCTGGGGATTTGCACATTCAATGATCGACTGCCCCACATCTCCCACACACACTCGTCCTTTTGCAGGGCATTCAACCTCGTGCAGGAGGTCGTATCCGCACGGCGTGCACTGAGCCGGTGTTTCACGTACCCTGTCTCTTCTAGAGCCCATTCCGCGCAGACCGCTCCTGGTGCCTTGCTGGCACCCTATAGCGCAGACATCCTCCAGCTTCACCATCTTCATGTCCTCGACCATTTTAGAAGCCCTCGTGTCCGTCAGCTCATACGATGACCCCAATTCCAGAATCCACACCTGGGTGAGCCCCGTTTCCCTCAGGATCTGTCGCTGCAACTTTCCTGAGGCACACCCCTGAATCAACTGATTGCGCACAATCTCCTCCTCACTGATCCAAGCGCACGTGGCTGCTAGTTGCCTGCTGTGGAATGAGTCCAGTGACTCGTCGTCCTTCTGTTTGGTCACGCACATTACGAACCTCCTGCAATCTAAGTTCACCAACGGGATAAAATGGTCCCTCAGAGAGTCCTTGGCCTCCCCATAGAAGTCATCCGCAGGTCGCAAAGTCTCAAAAAGCTTCAACACTGCTGGTCTCGCAGCATACAGAAGGTTCGACATCTATGTCTGGTCATTCACCTCCCCAACTGCTGTGAAGTATATCTGCAGGTGCTTCAATCACAAGTTCCACCTGGGGCCCAGAGCCACTGGCGCCCCAGATACATCAAATTCTGGCATGGGAGCCAGTGCCCCTTGCAGACGATGTACATGGACCACCTCTGGAGCCCCTGCGGCTGCCACCTGGTCATCTGCCATGCTGGCACAGCACCCCACTTGGCAGCATTACACCGTGCGCACAGGCACCCCCCAGTAAACAGAGGGTCACAACCCTGCATGACCGCCTAAGGGATCCGTGCAGGAGTGTCTCCAAAGACCAAGCAGCTGGTACCAAGCTCCCAAAAATTCAGGCTGGGGAGACAAAGAAAAAAACCTCACAAAACTACTCTTGCAGAACAGGAGAAAAGAGAAAAGAGAAGAAAAAAAATGCTCTCTTTTTTTGTGTTGAAATTGTGCACTCTCAATTGCTCCAACAATTGTCCTGGAGGCGCACGTGCACTAGGGAAGCAGCAACCTCCTTCTTGCCGGCAGGGTGTGTCTCACCTTCTCCTCGTGTACTGATACAGCTGCCAAGCAGATTGATCGTTCCCTGATACCTCAGTCAGCTTAGTTGATCCAGCACGTGGGTCCGGGAAAACAACCTCATTGTTGCCATCGCTATTGCATTGCGATAGCCTCCGGGCCCATCACAGATGGACGCTCATGTGGGTATTCTATCCGGGCTACGCCTGCACACTGCGGGACAGCCTCATTTATTCCCCCGATAGAGTTGTGTCACTCCATCGCGGGCATAACGTGACGTCACTACACTACCCTTGCGTGGCAAATTGGACATTCTCCGCTTTTCCACACGTTAAATAAAGTCATTTGTTTCGGCATGCAGTGATATGGTTGTAAATATTTAAACTGGTTTAGTTTGTGGGAGTACCTCCCTGAAAATTTGCGAACATACCTTGTTGCGTACTGTTTGTTTGACAACTGCAGACCAAGAGAGGTCTCCCATGTCCGCCTGGCAGACAGCGGCTGTTTTCAGGTGGTTAACGCTGGTGTGTAGAGTGATGGGCTATTTGCGGGCAAGGAACGAAAGGAATCGTCATGATTCTCAGGGAGGATTGCAGGCTTTTGTACCAGAGTGCATAGGGCTATTCTCGCACCCACGCCCACTCTCCCTGTTCCCTCAGACCCTTGTATGGGATAAAAGTACCCTCAGTAAAAACATCCTCAAGTTTAACCAATCCTAGACGTGCAAAACCTTTCTGGATGGTGGTCTCAAAGGTTATGGGAATCCCCCGTAAGAATATCTGGGAGGAGATACATGGGTCATGAGAGGAGGTACTTGTGTAATATTTTGCATGCCCAGATGGTCGTGTCAATGGTGCCTATGTCAGCCATGAAGCCTCTTGGATCTTCTATTCTAGCGTTGATTAGCGAGTTAGGGTATCTTAAGGCTCTCTCTTTTTTGACATGGGGGGGGCGTAGGCACTGTAGAGTACCAGTGGCAGGTGTTCGAGACCTGTGCTACAAGATAGTACAACTTCAGGTTGGGTACCTCAAGACCACCCCTGTCCATAGTGTGTATCTCCCATCTCACACTTGGTTATTTGGCGCCCCGTACTAGTTTGGTGAGTAATCGCTGGAGTTCCAAAACAAAGAGGATGGTATCTTGACTGGTATATTACCAAAGAGGCACAGCCAGGTGGGCTGCACAACCATGCGGGTGATTGATATTCTCCCTAGCATTGAGATGGGCAGCGTGGACCACTAGAGGAGCTTTTGCTCCAGCTGGTTGAGTAAGGTAGTTTGGTTGTGCTTTATCAGCCTGTCTGGCGTGTGCACTACGTGGACACCTAGGCAGTGTACCGTGTTGGGTCTCCAGAGGAGTTGATCCATGTGTGTGTGGTGCATGTGGTGAGGGGGAACATTTCAGATTTTGCAGGACTGATACTCAGACCGGAAAGTTCTCAGAAGAAGGCAACCTCTTCTAATAGTGCACTTTGACAGTTGGCTCTTTAAATTCCTTTCCTCTACCTCTTGAATTTCACCCGCTTCATATTGATTGCTTTCCTGACGAAATTAACGGATGCACTGTGTACAGGTGTTGAAAAAAAAATGAACTAGTTTTTATGTTAAACCTTAGAAAACAGGTGCTGGTAGTACTCAACTAGAAGGCTTATTCTGAGCCCTCTCACAGAGCCGTATGGCAGAGCCTGAGAGTTGTTATGTCTGCCCGGTCTGGACCCCCTGAGCCATTCTCAACAGTAAAGTAGCTTAGGTGGTCACTCCATGCATGTGGGAAACACTGAGTTACTGAGCCTCCGGTGTGAGTACGGTAGTACCCAAATCGTTTAAAAACGATCGCATGGCAAATCTGTCCGAATTCAGCCAATATCATCACTACCAAACATGGGGAGCGGGGGTTGCGGGTGTGTCCCCCGCTCCCCATGTTTGGTAGTGATGGTCTTTGGGGGTAGCGGTGGTGTCCCCCGCTTCCGGAGGTGTGGAGGCGGGGATGGAGAAAAGAAAAAGAAAGTGGACCCTGCAGCATCAGATCCGACCCACGTAGGAGGGACGGCTCCGATGCCGCAGGATCAGAAACAAAGCCGACGTCAAAAGGTAATTAGGGGGTGGGTTGGGGGGTGTTTTGGGGGCAATGGGGGGGTTTAAATTTTACCCAATTTGACCCAATTTGGCTGGAGGATGATGGGCCAGGGTGTGGCATGGGGACGTTAACATTTTCATCCTCATGGTACCACAATCCCAAGACAGGGACCATTCACAGGAGACCTGATAGCTCACTGTGCCCTTTGGCAAGTGCTGCTACCTTAGAAGGAGACATAATGGAACCTAGGATCAGGGAAGGTAGGAGCCCCCACTTTCTCCAGGGTCCCTGCGCACCTGCTCAGTGGACTTGAACAGATATACACGTGGGAAGTATAGAGCATCTGAGAGAAGGTCAATCAAGGTCTCCCTGAAGCCAAGCATTTTCTATTCCACTCAAACTGGGGAATCTGCAGCTACTTCCCCTTTGACGGATGCAAGGAAGGGCAGTCGCACAGAGCCACGAGTGCATGTACCATGGCTCTGCTCACCCTTGTGCAGGAATCCCTCCTAAATCTGCAGAGAGAAAGATAGAGGGACATGAAGTAGGAACATAGACATGACAGTCAGCCACTCATCCACCAAACAAGGCCTCTATTCTCATACAGCTAAGTACAAATGGACCACGGGAGTCCCAGCCCACAGGGCAGAGTTAGGCATGAGAACCAGAGGGCGTACTGTCTAAGAGATGGGACTAGCCAACCTCAAGTCACACAGCAGAACTGAAAGCCATTCTCTGGAGTGGGGCCATCAACCAATGCCTACACCAGTGGCCTGAAGACTCTCCCACCCTGAGTTTCCATAACCCAGAGGCAGGCTGGAATGCAGGGCCAGGGTTGTGTTAGACAGAGAAAGGCACACATAGAAACACCTAGGAAGAGGCACGATCCAATCGTAAAACATCCCGTGTGGCAGAGCCTGACAACCAACTCCCATTCCAGCTAACATAACACACTTGAATCCCCTTTCATCAAAGGGAGGCTGGACGGCAGGGGCATAGCATTATAAAAACACAAAGCCACAACCTGTCAGTGTGGTTCTTCAGAGTAAAAACCTGAGACTGGTGGACAAGAGCTTATTTGAAGATGGAGCAGAAACCATGGAACTGCTCAGGTCTCAGAGAAATGGAGGAGAGGTCCTGGTGGCTAGGAATCATAGAACCCTTGAGTTTGAGGAGAGACCCAGGAGATCATACCAAGAAGTCCAGAGAGCTGGATCAAGAGGCAAGGAGGGTGATAGTAGCAGCCAAAAGGGGTGATATTCACAATGTAGAGGAGGGTAGTGCCCAGAATAGTGAAGCGGGTGTCCAGAGGGGTGAAGAGGATGAGGGTGACAGTAGTGCAGAGGAGGATGGTGGGCAGATGAACAAAACAGGTGTTCAGAGGGGTGAAGCACGTGAGGGTGTTAATAGAGTCGAGGAAAGTGGTGCTCAGAGAAGTGAAGCAGATGCCCAAATGGGTTAAGAACTTAAAGGTGATAGCAGTGTGGTAGAGGGCCATGCTAAAAGGAGTAAAAAGGGTGGCCGGTGGCGGGGTAAAATAGTGAGCATAATAATGGTTTTGACAAAAGTAGTGCTCACAGGAGTGAAGAAGGTGAGGACATAACAGCAGTACCTACAGGGTTGAAGAAAGTGAGGACAGAAATCATTGTGAAGAAGGTGTAGAAGAGAAACAAGACTAGCAGTACAAAGACCAGAGGTGGCTACAAGAAAAGGAATCCCTAGATAAGAGAGACAGAAAGTTAATTGAGATACTGATAGAAGAATGGGAGAGACTGAGAGACAATGGCTGAGAGAGAGAAGTGATGAGGAGGAGGAATAGCCAAACAAGAAAGAACTGAATGAGGCCAGCCACTGTGAGGAGGAAGCCTGAGAACTGGAGCAGCAGAAGAAGATTGAGGAGAGTAGGAGAGATTACAGATCAATGGGGATCAAGGTCAGCATGACAAACCAACTTGTGGACTTCAGAGTCGTTGGCAGCCCTCTTAGCTTGCCCAGCTCCTTTGGTCCACACCCTGGACTCTGGTGGTTAGCTCAACATAGTTCCAGGCCTCCCCATTTCATGACGCCAGGCCCCTACATTTCTGCAGTGGTTAAGGAACTTGCATGGACAGTGGGAAACCTGACAAAGAAGAACATACCATGTGTGACGAATCAATTTCCGGTGCACCAGTGGTCCAGGTATGAATATCAGTTCATAAGCCATCAATCAGCCCTACACCTCTAGTACACCATAAGGGATCCTAACAGATTGGAAACACAAGCACATTATAAACCTCCTTGTCCAATTTTGGTAACATGAATGGAACGAGAGGCTTATCTCCAAATGTTCATGGATATTTGCAACACAGCGAAAATACAATTATTACCCAATGATAAAAGGGACTGTCCAGTCAAGGTTGTATACAAATATCTACTTTTTTATTATCACAATAGACAGTTCTAGCCACACTACGAAATCGAACTCACCCTGTAAAGGAATGCAGAGGACAGACAGTTTCAAAGAAGGAAAAGGGATGCACTCTGCATACTCATAGGAGAGTAGTCAGTATAGTTAAAAACAACAATAGATCAAGGGACTTGGCTTCAGCATTAAGGGAGGAATGGGTCTTAAAACATCTCCTGGGGCCTTTCCGGGATGGACCAGGGGGACAGAACCACAATGTACCTTGTGCTATAGGTGCTCTTGGTGCTCGACAAGGTCGAGTCAGCTTCAGTGCTCTATGCAGGCTTCTGTGATAGAGTTCAAGATGGCGTAAGCTGTGGGTATCAGGTGGCGTGACGGTGCAGTGAGCAAAGCTGGATGAACAACTTCAGACTGGCCTACACGGCGGCTTGGGGTTAGGAATCGTTGGGTCTGTGCTGATCGGCAGTTCTGAAGCACTGGTCGAGACATCTTGGAATTCTTTAAGCGACGACGGCTTGACAACTGTCAGCGTTGCAATCGGTTGCAGCTCGAGTAACTCGACTGGCTCGAAAAATGTCCTTTAAGGTGGACATTGGTAGATGCTCGTCGAGGCACTTCTCCCAGCTTCTTCAATGGGCTTGTGTCGTCTTTTAAGGCGGATGGCCCAAAGCTGAGGAGTATGTTGCAGACAGTTGCCTTGTCCTTGGTTTCGGGTTCAGAGACCTTCTGGCCCTTCCTACCTAGGAAACCTGCTGCAGAGACTAGCAGAGCACGCTGTGTGCTGGCTGGGTACCGGTTCTGGAATGGCTAGAGGGGCCTCTGGATTCGGTATCTCCCCCTGTTCCCTGAGAGATGTTTAGGGGAGGGATCTTGCTTCCCTCTTTGGAGGTTCTGACCTTCTTTCACTGGCAGAAGATGTAAGGCAGATTATACCTTCAGCCAGGGTCCAATGATAAGTTCTTCTTGCTACTTCTTGCAAGGTCTTCAGATGATCTTCCGAAAGAGGAGTTCAGCCCTCTTTTAAAGCCAAATGGACCACATGGATTGGTGTAGTTTAAGCATACCTCAATGAACCAGTCCTGGGTCCCCCCAACAATCTACTGTATGCATGAGGTCATAACCAGAGTGCTTTGCAACAGAAAAGGTAAAGGGGTGAAAACATGCAATACTAAGTCCCACCCATCTTCCTGTTTGTTTTATATAATTTATTTATTGGTTATTTGTAATGTGCACTAAGCAGCAAAATTGTGTTTCAAGGCGTATCAAGACAAGCAAGGGGGATGAAGAGCAAGTATAAAACAAAAACAAAATGCTCTTGAAACATTCGAAACGTGCAAGTGCTATAGAAAGAGTGGAAGAGGAAGAAGGGTTAAAAAACAGCAAAACGTGTTCCTACTAGGCCGTGAGGTGATTGGGATCATTCAAGTGCTGAGACATGAAAAAGGGGAGAGGGGGAGGAAGGGAAGTGCAGGAGGGGAGAGGGGTGAGAAGTACAAGCAAAACAAGTAAAACAAAAAGTGCAGGTAAAAGTAGGTAAATTGCATTGTGGAAAAACCGGACATGCAATTGTTGCAAGCAGGTATAAAAGCTACATTCTGGACAAAGCCTCGCCTCATGGCATGATGGGCTACATCAGGCAAGCAGACAAGCTATTATGACTAAGCAGGTGTGAGTGAATGCAGCTTGGAAAAGCCTGGCCTCGTGGACTGAGGGGCTACATCAGGGGAACAGAAATGGAATGGGAACACAGTCAGATGGAGCAGTAATTCAGTACATAGGTGAAATAAGCACAGGCATTCGAAATGCCAATCCAGTGGTTGCAGGAAGGTAAATGCTAACCACAGCACAGGGGACGAGCAATGACAAACCCATGCATACAAAACAGGCAAATATAAAACATAGCACAGGCTTCGAATGTCAATCCTGTGATTGTAGGAAGGTAAATGCATAGCCCAGGGACTGAGAAAGGTCAATCCAATGGTCGCAGGTAAGTAAATAAGCAAAGCACAGCAACTGCTTCGAATGTCACACCAGTGGTTGTAGGTTGGTAAATGCAAAGCACAGCACAGGGCCCGGGAATCACAAACCAGTGGTAATAGGTAGGTAAACACAGCACGGGACTACTAAAATAGGTAAAGTGTGAAACACAGCAATGCAATCAAAATGTCAATCTCGAGGTTGTAGGTAAGATAAAAGGCAGAACAAGCACAGGGATGAGTGAGACAATTAAGTGGTTGAAGTATGTAAAAATGAAAAAATGAAAATACAGCAGAGGCTGCGTAAGACAAGAAATGGAGAGACTCCCTGTGGGCAGATGCGAAGTGAAAAGAGAACGTTGGAAAAAGAAGCAGTTGTGGCAGTGTTTCAACGGCACGGTGAGAGGGTGACAACGAGTGACATGGGCAGGCCAGAGAGTGAGGACAACATAAACTGGGAAGGTGGAGTAGGACAAGTGGCAAGGACAACGGTTGGGTCAAGGACAGAAACATGTGTGAACGGGAGCGCAACGACCCCAGAAAGCCCATGGGAGCCATGGCTGCACCCGTAGGCAGTGAAGTCAGAAAAGAGGAAGGGAGACACCAGAGAACGGCAAGGGGGCACCCGGTGGCAATGAAAAAAGAAGGGAGAAACCAGAGAGGGGCAAGGCGGCACCTGGAGGCAATGAAGAAAGAAGAGAGGTGGGGAAAAGGTGGGGAGAAACCAGCAGGGGCGAAGTGGCACCTGGAGGAAATGAAGAAAGGCGTGAGGTAGGGAAAAGGTAGGGAGAAACCAGAGAAGGGAGAGGAGGCACCCAGAGGCAATGAAGAAAGAGGAGATATAGGAAAAAGGTAGGGAGAAACCATAGAGGGGCGAGGAGGTATCCGGAGGCAATGAAGAAAGAAGAGAGGTAGGGAAAAGGTAGGGAGAAACCAAAGAGGGGTGAGGAGGCACCCGGGGGCAATGAAGAAAGAAGAGAGGTAGGGAAAGGTAGGGAGATACCAGAGAGGGGCACAAGGCACTCAGAGATAATGAAGAAATAAAAGAGGTACTGAAAAGCTAGGGAGAAACCAGCCGGGGCAAGGAGGCACCCGGGGGCAATGAAGACAGAAGAGAGGAAGGGAGAAAGAGAGAGGGGTGAGGAAGCACTCAGATACAATACCGTAATTGGGTGGAGGCGGCAAGCTGGCCAAGGGGCACGTCTGAAGGGGGAAAAAGAGGAGGTAGGGGAGACTGAATGAGGTGGACATCCAAGCATCCTGCCAAGTGCAGCAGGGGGAGAGAAAGTAGGTGCGCAGGCGGGCCTAGTACAAGGAAGTGCAGACAGGGAAAGAGGGGGAAGGCATCCTTACCATAGGAAGAGGAGACAACAGGTACTGCGCCACAGGTGGAATGGGCACCACATGAAGTAAAGGTGGGGACAGAGGTCACAGGGTAGCAAGTTAAGGAGAGAAAGGCAGTGATTTTGTGAGGCGGTCAGACAGGGTTTGCATCGACCCTTAGAGGTGGCCGTTGGAGGGGGCCAGCGTTGCCTGCTGGCTCCTGGCCTCAGAGTAGATGTTGAAGCCCTGCCCAATCCGCAACCAGCAGAGGAAGGATTATGTCCATGCAGCCTGGTGGTCATTGCAGTGACCATCTTAATGAGTGCACACCACTCTGGTAGAATTATAAGGAGCCCAGCATGAGCCTTTCGGTTGTAGCAAGATTTATTTCTCTGAGGTAACATATCGAAGTGGGCCCAGACAAGGTTTGCATAGACCCATAGAGGTGGCCCTTTGAAGGGAGACAGCTTCGACTGTTGTGGATCAAAGGGTCTCTCTGATTAATGGAGCTTTCTGTGGTTCCTCTTTAAAGCAGAAGTTCTCCCTTGAAGCTGTGGTGAGACCAGACTCTCTGGCTTCTGCAAATCACATTCTCATACCTTATGAATGGGGTCTCCCTGTGGAGAGGACTACTGTAAACAGGTAGTCCCAGACATGACAGTTCACTGTGAATTGATACTGAGGGTGGAAGGTGCTTTCAGCTTGACGCATATGAAAGGTTGTTGGGTTTCCTGTCTCCTTTGTTAGCCTCTGGAGCCAGGCCTCATGTGGGCCTGCTTGAATTACCCTATGAATGGTATGTGAATTGCTGCCACCAGCTGCACGGCCCAACCAAAGGACAGATGCAAATCCATGGATCCTTTGTTAGTTAATCAGGCTGGCATGCCCCTTCTGGAGATGCATTGTTTACTACCCCTGTCATATCCCAACTAAATATGACAGGGGGGACTGCACCTGTAGACTGTGTCCACCCAGAGTACATGGGTCTATGGGCATGTCATGCTGTGAGCATAGGAAAATGTGTGCAAATTAGCCCCACATATTGTCCAGATGTTGATCTACCAACATTCAATTTTATTACATTTTTTTTAAAAAACGCACAGGCGAGCCAACACCCACCGTGCAGATAGTTGAATTCCTCAAATGCCCCCCACCCTCAAAATGTGAACAACCACCCTATGGAGGGTCTGTTTTGTCATTCAGGTAAAAGTACTGGCTGAGTCCATCTGCTTTTCCATGGTGGGAGCCTGGCTTGTGCTGGGTGTCCATATCTAATCCCTGTAGGAATATGTCCCAACGCAAAAGCTTACGGTTCTCACCTTGCATGGCCCTTAACCATCAAAGAGGCCGGTGGTCTGTTTCTATAGTAAAGTGAGACCCAAAGATGTAGGGTTTCAGCTTCTTTACTGCCAACATAACCGTGTAAACCTCTTCTTCAACGATGGGCCAGTTCCTTTCCCTTTTTTTAATCACCTGCTAATGTAGGAGACAGATTGCTCTACCCCTTGAGAGTTCAGCTGCGCTAACACTGCTCCAAACCCAAAATCTCAGACGTCTGTCTGGATAATGAACTTCTGACTATAGTCTGGTAATTTCAGAACTGGGGCCCTGCACAATCCATCCTTTAAATCCTGAAAGGTTTGACAGGCAGCGTTTCAAGTTAACATCTTTGGCATTTTCTTGGAAGTTACAAAATTCAGGTTCATGACAACAGTCTCATACCCTTTAGTGAGCAACCGGTACTACCAGGTGAGATCTAGAAAGGCTCTCACCTATGTCTGTGTGGTTGGGATGCCCCAATCCTTCACAGCCTGTACCTTCGATTCGAGAGGTTGTTTCTTACCTCCACCGACCAGGTGGCCTAGGTAAATCACTGTGCACTGTGCTATCTGGCACTTTGTGGCCTTGATAGTCAGGCCTGCATTCTGCAGCACCTGAAGCACTTGTTTCAGGTGGGATAAGGAATCTTCCCAGGTGTAGCTGAACACAGCAATGTCATCTAAATAGGCGACACTGAAGTTTTCCAGTCCAGAGAAAACCTGGTTAACCATCGACTGAAAATTGGCTGGGGTATTCTTCAATCCAAAGGGCATCACATAGAACTGATAATGTCCTTTTGGGGTTGAGAATGCTGATCTCTCTCTCGCTCCATCTGTCAAGCCAACCTGCCAGTACCCTGTCATGTGGTCAAAGGTACTCATGTACTTGGCAGCGCCGAGCTTGTCAATAAGCTCATGTGCCCGAGGTATGGGATGAGCATATGTCTTCATGACAGAATTGAGTCCTTTGTAGTCCACACAAAAGCAGACTTCAGTCTTCCTACCACTGGTCTTGTTTAGGAACCAGTACCACTAGCCTAGTCCAGGGACTCTGGGATGTCTCTATCACTCCTAGAGACAACATCTTGGAAACATCCTCCTTGATGGTGTCCTGACCTTATCGGACATCCTGTGAATCCTCCTCTTCACTGGCTCACTGGCTCCAGTGTTCACATCATGGGTGCACCAATCTCCATTACTTGGAGTCAGTGAAAACAGACCGGCAAACTGTCCCAGTAAACGGTGACAGTCTGTCAGTTGCTGTTCTGACAGATCCGTTGCAAGGTTGACACCTTCAACTGACCCATCTGTGGCTCTAGTGTGCCGGAGGTCTGGGAGAGATTGGTCTCTTCCTCAGTCTCTCCATCTGTCACTTACGCCATGACCAAGCTATCCCGGCTATAATGGGGATATTAGCTGGTTGACGTGAAAGACCGTGTACATCTGTTTAGGTCCTTTTGCGTCAATGAGATAATTGACCTCACTGACATTTTCCAGCAGACAGTAAGGCCCAGTCCACTTGTCCTGAAGGGCACTGGGTTTGACAAGCTCCATAATCCACACCCACTGGCCTGGAGAATAGACTGTCACTGTGGCCTTCCGGTCGTGCCACTGCTTCATTAGCTCCTGACTCGTCTTTAGGTTTTTCGTCAACTGTTATGTACTTTGCCATTCTAGACCGTACTTTGCCATTCTAGACCAAAGACCAAGGACATAATCCACCACATCTCAAGTAGGTGATGAGGGGTTTCCCTCCCATCCCTCTTTCAATAGACTGAGGGTACCTCATACAGGCTGTCTAAACAGAAGCTAAACCCTACTCAGTTCTGTGGCACCTCCCTGTAGGAGAACAGTACGCATATGAGAATATCAACATTTTTCTCTAGGTGCTCTTCCAAGCCACCTATCATGCCTTTCAGGGTCTTGTTGAACCTCTCAACAAGACTGTTTATTTGTGGGTAGAAGGAGGTAGAGAACCGGTAGGTGACTCCACACTCTTCCCACACAGCCTTCATATATGCTGATATGAAGTTTGATCCCCTGTCAGAAATGACTTCCTTGGGGAATCTAACACGGGAGAATACCCCAATCAGAGCCTTTCTAACCACGGGGGCTTTGATGCTACTCAGAGGGATAGCTTCAGGGTACCTTTTGGTTTGGTCTACCACCACCATGATGTCTCTTTTCCCTGAGCTGGTTTCAGGATCTGAAGTACCCACAATGTACATGCCTATTCTCTTGAAAGGCAGCCCAACCATGGCTAGTGGAATTAAGGGGGCCTTTTTGGCACCACCTGACTTGCCAGAACCCCGACAAGTCGGGCAGGACCAGAAAGATTTCTTAATTTTAGCGCCGACCTGCAGCAAGTATAAGTGCGCAGACAACCAATACGATTTCTTAGTCAACCCAAATGACCGGCTAAAGGACTCTGGTTAGCCAAATCCAAAAGGAACTTGCTGTGGCATTGGGAAATCACCAAACTTCTGGTGCCCTACCCTCAGAGTCTTCAGGCTCACTGTAAAGGGGTCCATCCTTCCAGTTGACTTTGAACAGTCCAGGGTCCTCACCCTTAGCCTGCTCCTCCACCTGCTTCTGCAGGCCTGCCAGAGTGGGATACTCTTTCTGGGCTTTAAAGAAGTCAGTCTGATCTTGCCCCCAGATGATGCGTATGCAGCTTGGGCAGTCTCTTCAGATCTGCGCTCACCTGGTCCTCCACCTTAGGTTCCTGCATTGCACCAGGCAACTCTGAATTCACTGAGTCTCTTGCTACCAAAGTAGGGTCATCTCCCACAAGAGTAGATGTCTCAGCAGTCTGCCGAACTGGACCCGGGAATACCGGCCACGCCAGTCCCTCCAACAAGCCCTCCGGAATCACTCCAGGCCCTAAGGCTCTGAGAGTGTTCAATCTAGCGACTTCTTTGGTCCTTGATCTGGTAGCCGCTGCAACTATCTCAGGGTCAGGAAGATCATTACCCAGCAGACATGGGACAGGGATGGAGTCTGTCACCGATACACAGCGCTGGATCATTTCACCTCACCAGTTGAACTCTACCATCACCATGGGGCACATACTCTTTCCGTCAAACCAACTGATGATACAAACAGGTCCATCAATATACTGGCCTGACTGTACCCATTTCCAGGTGACAGCAGTGAGGCTAGCAATGGTGTCTCAGACCGCAGTCGTCTTGTATCCATTGATATACACATGTTCTAAATAGAGTTGAGTATTATTGGGAGCTAGGATCTCGTCTGGAGACCCGGTACCGTTCCCACTCAGTTTAACCAATCCAAATTTGGCCACTCCTTGACAAAGTGGGAAGTCCTCCTCTACGAGGCCCACACTAATGATGGCCTCTTCCATGAGTCCAACATTTACTATGGCTTGCTTGGGTAAGCCCTTGCAAACAGGATCCCCTTTCCTATGGCCCAGCTCCCTACACACCGAAACAACCTTTCTGTGGTGAGAACCCAGGTGTCCCAATGTTAGGGGTGCCTGCGCTCTTCTTTTTGGTATGTACGTCTGAACTAATATTTTGGGATTTTCTTTCAGTCTTTTGGGGACCTGACTTCGAAGAGGAATGTGTTGGACCTTTGTCCTTCCCATCCCTGTTAACTTTTCTTTCCGAAGATTTCTATTCTGGTTTAGGTGTGCCCGCCTAAGCCTTTTTCTGCACTCGACTACTTACAAACCTGTCGACAGCTTTTGTAAGCTCCCTAGGGTCTATAATAGTCTTGTCCACAAGATGCTGTTGTAGGTCAACCTCACATTTCTTCAATACATGCTCACATGCAATAGAATTGTACATCCCTTTAAATGTGTCAACTTTGTTACCAGACACCCACCCACTCAGATATTTTAACGACAAGTGTGCTTCAAATGTTTGCCCACTTTTCTTTCCAAGCTCTCTGAAGCTCTTGAGATACTGTTCTGGGGTTTTACAGATCTTCCTGAGGAGGGCCGCCTTCATGCTCTCATAAAACGGACCTTTCCTCAGAAGTTAACTGAAGAATTGCATCAGTTCCTGGTGTCAGTAAGTGAGCATCAGGGCTACACCCCCAGTGCCTCGTTCACCTCCTGTAGCTGAAAAGCAAGCTTGAGCACTTCAAACCAGTCAAAGGATCTTTGCCTGCACTATGTCTTTGGAGATGTGGTGCTGGGGCTTATCCGGCACCCTGGTTTGAGCCACTACCACTGCTTTCACCAGAGGTGGATCTGTTGGCCTTCTTCTCTTCAAGAGTATTATATATCCATGCTAGTATACTGAGCCAGCCCTGCCTGCAGTATGGAATGTGGAGGATAGAATGTTAGTGGAGGTTCCTGGAATGTGGAAGGCTGAGGGTGGTGACACTTGAAGATGGACCAGAAGAAGGGATACTGCAGTCATGCTATCTGTGCTCTTATAATATAATAAATACTTCAAATCCAATTTAAGGAGTTGTTTTCTTCATAATAGTGGCAACGAGCTGCTACTGCATCATGATTGCAGGGAAGGCAGTGGCAGAGCTGACCTGCATTTTGTATATAGGCGCTGTAGACATACAGCTGTGTGATCATCTTGTGATGAGACAGCCCAGATTGATGGAGAGATCGCACCTCAGCAGTAGCTGTCCTGCTCATTGTGAGGGGGAAGGCTAGAGGTGCCCTGGATTACAGCCGATGTCCAGATGAGCAAGAGGAGAGACCCCTGCCTGCCGATGCTTGTAGCAGTAAGCCGGCGGAAGTAGGGTGCAGGAGGAGACTGGACATTTTTGACGGAGTTGATAAGGGAGAGAAGGGGCGGAGATGTGGTTGCAGGCATGAGTGAAAGCTTGTGAATATTTATCCTCAATCGATCGGCTGAAGCGAAGGCTGTCACTAGAGGAAAGCACCACACCACGCGAACAGAGGTGCATTGAAGTTGCTGTAGCAACCCAAATACTCGCTTGCTGTGGCTTGAGCAGAGACGAATAGGCAGCGCGTAGGAGCGCACTTCTCTAGCAGGCTGGGCAACAATCATTAGCCAGCATGCAGGAGTACACCACACAGCCTCATCTTAGTCGTCCCAGTGGGAGACAGCCTGCAGTAAACCACGTTTTCTTTTTTTAAAGGAAAGAAAGTTAACAAAAGATTATATATATATATGGTACAAGACATCATAGGAAGTGTGTGAACTGCAACAAGAGGTGCAATGTTTAAACAAAGTTAAGAAAGGGAAGAGACTAAAGAATATGCTGCTAAAGGCAACGTAGAAAGAGTGTGAACTGCAATAAGAGGCGCAAAGAGACATTTACAGAAATCATCAGGCATTAAATCAAGTTGCAAAATGGCAGACATTCCAGGCCCTGCCCTCTTCCTCCCTCAAGCAGCTAGGGAACCAGCAATAAGATGGAAGGACTGGAAGGAAGACTTCCTGAAATTCATGTTAGCAATAGATGGCACGAATTATGCGCTAGCGCGAAAGACGCGCTCATGTATCATTGCTTGGGGCATGGAGGCCAACAGACCCTCAAAATGTTGCCAGAACCCACAAGTGAGATGGCACAGTGATGAATGCATTCGAAAAGATGCTTGCAAAGTTGGACAAGCATTATAAATCAAGGAAAATATGGCTAGATATAGATTTGTAACTAAAGAGCAGAAAAGGTGTGAAAATATCGAGGAGTTTCTGACAGTGTTGAGGAAGTTGGCAGTTAAGTGCTAATTCAAGCCATGTTGTCAGGAGGAGTGCCTGAAAGACCAATTAATGATTATGTGCTCTGAGGATAAAGTGCGTGCGGCGCTAAGGAGGGAAAAGAGCCCAAATTTGGATAGAGTAATAGAAATTGCCAAACAGGTGGAACATACCAATTCATGAATTAAGGAGTTGTGCAAGGATAGCACAAAGAAAGCAGAGGAATAGTCAGAGACCAGTCTTGTGCAGACAACAGAGACACGTCCTTTACTGAAATGTTGTTTACGGGTCCAGAGATCACAGACACAAACTGAAGGAGTAAGGGTGCCACAGAGGCGGACTGGAGAAACGGAGGAAGCGGAAGAGGCAATGTGACCAACAGGAGGGATTGGGGTGGAAATAGGCAAACCGACCGACAAGTGAAACGCTGCTATAGATGTGGTAGCACAGATCACTTAGCCACGGAAAAGGAATGTACTACAACGTTTGTGGATTGTAAATTGTGTGGAAAAGATGGGTGAGCTGCTGTAGGTTGAGGAGTGCATGCTTAGGGGAAATTAATGAAAATGTGGGTAACTAAGTTGAAGTATTTGAAGGGCTTGAATTATACAAGAGGTCAACACGGTGAGTGAGGTGAAGGTAAAAAGCCCAAAGCCATCGTAGAGGTAAATGGTGTGAGTGTTGAGATGCTTGTTGACAGTGGCGCAGATTACACTTTAATTATTAGGAAGAGTTGAGGAGGAGAACTCTCTAGGTGTGTGTTGAGGGAGGCAAGCATTATTGCATATGCGTATGGAGAAAACCCTATTGGGATAATTGGGGAACTTAATGGCAATCCTGTGTTTAGAGGGAAAAGCACATGTAACAAGGTTTTGTGAAAAGTGTTGTAGGCAATTTGTTGTCATGGAGTTGCCAAGCTGCTCTTGGTATAAGGTTGGATCTCAATGCCACTGAACAAGTTCAAGTTGGAGGGAGCAATGAGGTATCTGTGATTACCATGCTCAGTGAGGAAGACGTAGCCAAGTGGGCTCCAAAGGTTTTTAGGGATAGTGTAGGGTGTCTTCAAGGATTTTTACACAGGATTGTCTTCAAGGATTTTTACACAGGATTGCATTTAAGAAAGAGGCGACACCCGCTGTGTCAAAACTTAGATCAGAGCCCATAGCATACAGGAAGGACGTTGAGGTAGAACTAGAGTGCATGGTGAGGGAAGGGTATCATTGAAAAGACAGAGACTTTGGAATGCGTGAGCACCATTGTAGTGGTGAAGAAGGCAAATTGATCTATTAGACTATGCTTTGATCTAAGAGTGGTGGATGTGGTCACAGAAAGGTTTCCCCTACCAAAAACTGTTGAGTTAATTTCGGATTTGGCAGGCTCAAGGGTTTACTCCTTGTTATATCACAGATTGGCATATCATCAAGTATGGATGCATCCCAAGTCCCATGATATACTCAGGTTCAGTATGCATGTGGGATTATTTAGATGTGTTTGAATGACCTTTGGCCTAATTTCGGCGGCTAGTGTATTTCAGAGAATTATGCACAACATATTTGGGGACTTGAGTGGAGTAAAGTACTATCAAGATAATGTATCTGTGTCCGGTAGGTGCAGAGAAGAGCATGACACTCGCTTGAGAGAGGTTTTGAAAAGACGTGAAGTGTCAGGACTGACACTGGCATTGAAAAAATGCAAGTTTGGAAAGTCATCTGTTGATTATCTAGAATATAATTTGTCAGAGGGAGTGACCCCACAATTAAAGCCATTGTGGAGATAACCGCTCCGAAGGATAGAGCTGAACTCTTATCTTTTCTATGGATGATAGAGTATTATGCCAAGTTTGTTGGAGGTCTGATCAACAAGACAGTGGCAATGAGACAGCTCACCAGAAAGGGGGTGCAGTTTGACTGGTCAGAAAGGTGTAAAGCAGAATATGTGCAAGTGAAAAATGACATTACTCATGCGCCAGTTCTTTGGGGGTTCAAGGGCTGCGCCAATACAATAGTTTTCACAGATTCATTTGTTTTGGGGGCTGTACTCACCCAGGAAGATGGCTCAAGAATATGTACCATAGCATATGCCTCTAGAGCACCCAAGGAGGTTGAAATGCAGTATTCTGTGACTGAGCAGAAGGCGCTCAGGTTTTACTTGTATGGCAGATCATTTGTGATAGGGACTGATCACAAACCCCTGGTGGCAAATTTCAACAGGAAGGGGCTTGATGGGGTTTCAAGGAGGATTTCAATGTGGGTTATCAGGCTGCAAAGGCTGGATATCACTGTTGAGCATGTGCAAGGCAAGACTATAGGGCCTCATCACGAGTCTGGCGGTAACCCTTAAATGTGACAGTAGCGCTATTACCGCCACATTTAAGGGTCCGCCAGATCATGGGCTTGGCGGATTTGCCCCAACTCTGAGCTGGGGTCAAATCTGCCGCAAATTTGGCAATTTTCAGTGCAATTACCGCCGGCAGGAAATTCGCCAGCAGTAATAGCACGAAAATTCCCCATTGGGTCCAATGGGGAATGAGAAATTCCCAAATGGGCCCAGTGGGGAATGGGAACCAACCGTTCCGCCAAACCCGTGATCCAGCGCTAATAGCACCGGGGGGTCTGGCAGTAGTGCTAATAGTCCCAGCGCTAATAGCGCCGGGGTTACCACCCAACTCGTGATGAGGCTCATATATGTGGTGGCAATGCCCTCTCAAGACATCCCATGGTGGAAGAAGATGAACAGTGATTGAAGGTGGTGGATGAAGCTGTCTTAGGACATTTATGTAGTTGAGGAAAGTCTGCAAGAGAGTGAGTGGTTAAAGGAATGTCAGGAGGATGAGGTTTATCAACAGGTAAAATGTTGGATGAAAAATAAGTGGAATATGGGAATTCAGGCCACAAGTCATCCCCTAAAAGATTACAAAAGAGTGATGGAGGAACTCAGTTCTGAATGGGAATTTGTTTGACGTGGTCAGAGGTTACTTGTTCAGAGCGGTATGATGAAGAAGGTAGTGGAGTTGGGTGACAAATCCAACATGGGAATTTGCAGGACAAAGTCCCTGATCAGGTTGGATTTCTGGTGGTCGCACATGGATGACTTTATTGAAGCGCGAGTCAAAGGATGTGTACAGTGTAGCGATTGTGACAAAGCTTTAGTGACAAGGGTTCCACTTGTGGTGGTTCCACAGGTGCCCAAAGTGCCTTGGGAGTCCATTGCTGTGGATTTACTGGGACCTTTACATTTTAGAGGTACTAGAGATAGCTATGTCATAGTTAACATGAATTTGCTTTCTAAATAGCCAGAATTGGGTGTAATTAAGGACATCACATCCAGGGATGTGATTACGTTTCTGGAAAATGTGTTTTGGAGAGAAGGTTGGTCCACTTACATGGTTAGTGACAATGCACCTCAATTTGTGTCTAATGAATTTCAAAGGTAGCTGGGAGAGAATGGAGTGATGCAGAAGAAAACAGCATATATCATCCACAAAGAAATGGGTGTGTGGAACCTTTCAATAGGACTGTCATGGATGGAATTTGATTGTTGGTTTGGAGTGGAGGTGATTGGCAAAAGGAGATGATTTTGAGGGTCTTCCAGTAAAGATTCACTTCCCATCGTGCAAGTGGAGTGTCTCCTTTTGTAAACCTGAGTGGTTGAAAACCCAATACTTTGCTTATGCCAGGATGGATGTCTCATTCAAGGATGGTGAAGTTAGATGTGAAAAGGGTTCTTGAGAGGATGAATGAATGTGGGGAGTCGTCCAAGAGTTGGTATGATGCCAATTATGGGGGCACATTTAGAGAGGCATGTGTGGGCAATGTAGTCAAAATAAAGAGTCCCAGGAGGGTCAGAAACGGTGATTCTAGGTTTTATGAACCGAAGTATGCTGTAATGGTTTATGGGAATGCTGTGAAGGTAGAAGGGGGAGATGTCTGGAACAAGGGGAGAGTTTTGAGAGTTGATAAGGTGTGAGCTGGTACAACACTCGATGGGGTCGCACACACATGTTATTTCCAGGACTATGATGTTTCTCTTAACCTTAAACTGTTATTCATGTTCGCCAAATCACATTTATGATTCTTCTAATCCTTTCATACAGTTTCCCAATGCTGCTCCATTTGCCCCGTCCATTCCTTCCCTCCCCCTTTCCCTTACTCCTGTTATTAATTTGTGTGTTCAAAGGGAAGGAAATGTTTTATATATCCATGCTAGTATACTGAGCCAGCCCTGCCTGCAGTATGAAATGTGGAGGATAGAATGTTAGTGGAGGTTCCTATAATGTGGAAGACTGAGGGTGGTGACAGTTTAAAATGAGCTGGAAGAAGGGATGCTGCAGTCATGTTATCTGTTCTCTTATTATATAATAAATACTTCAAATACAATTTAAGGAGTTGTTACCTTGATAATAGAGAGCCAGCTTGTGCGGCTCTATGATGACCTTGTCCCGCTGTTGTTGCTCCTCCAGCGCTAGTCTCCTCTCCTTCAACAGGAGCTTTCTAGCCACTACCTCGTTTACAGCCAGAACATTTACTGTGCCACTTAGAGACTCTGCTGAGGCCTGGCACCTGCAGGATTTCACACTAGCCCCTGGCCTCACTGCTACTCTTGCTACCTGCAGGCTTGGTTGGCGAGAAACACTGCTCATGCAGTCATCCTCGTCTCTTCCACTACCCCTCTCGGAATGTCTTCTTCAGTACACAAGGCCTAGCATGTCCCATGGGTTCTTCTCCCCAGCCGCTCCTGCTTCTACCCAACCTTGGAGGCTGGTCAGCAACTCAGGTTTATTAACCATCGTTTTGTCGGGATGCCCCCTCTCTTGACATAGGACATGCAGGACATCCTTGGCCATGGCTTTCACATTCTCTATGTCAACATCCATGATTATTACAAATACCTAGCAATGTTCTAAACACTGTCTGCTACAGTACTTTTATTGCTGGTTGACTAAGCCGTGCACAAGCTTCCAACTAGATCTGACTATCTGCCACCAATGTGATAAATCAGCTTCTGGGGCACCAGTGGTCCAGGGTTGAATATTGGTTTCTAAACCATCAATCAGCCCCACACCTGTAGTCCACCAGAAGGGATCCAAACAGATTGGAAAGACAAGCAAATTATAAACCCCTTTGTCCAATTTTGGTAATGTGGGCGGAACAGCAGGCTTATCTCTGAACGGTCGTGGATCGTTGGTTACTTGCAACACAGCGAAATATAATAATTGCCCAATGATAAAAGGGACTGTCCAGTCAAGGCTGTATACAAATATCTACTTTATTATTATCACAACAGACAGTTCTAGCAACACTACACAATCCAACCCATCCTGTAAAGGAATGCAGAGGACAGACAGTTTGAAAGAAGGAAAAGGTATGCACTATGGATACTGACAGGAGGGTAGTCGTATGGTTAATAACTACAATAGTTCAAGATTACTTGCCTTCAAGCACCAAGGGAGCAATGAGTCTTAAAATGTCTCTAGGGACGTATAGGATGAACCAGCAGGACAGAATCACAATATACCTTGTGTAGTAGGTGTTCTTGGTGGTCGACAGGGTCGAGTCGGCTTCAGGGTACTTTGCAGCTTCTGTGACAGAGTTCAAGATGGTAGTCAGCTGTTGATATTAGGCGGCAAGACGGTTCGGCGAGTGAAGCTGGACAAACGGCTGCAGGCTGGCCTACACAGTGGCTCGGGGTCAGGAATCGTATCAGTGCTGATCAGCGTTTCTGAAGCACTGGTCGAGACATCTCAGAAGTCTTTAAGCAACTGTGGCTTGACAACAGTCAGCATTGCAGTCGCTTGACTGGCTTGAAAATATCCTTTAAGGTGGACATCGGTAGATGCTCATCAACGCATTTCTCCCAGCTGCTTCAATGGGCTTATGCCGTCCTTTAAGGCAGACTGCACAAAGCTCAGGAGTGTGTTGAAGGCAGCTGCATTGTCTTTGGTTTCAGGTTTAGAGACCTTCTGGCACTTCCTACCTTGGAAGCTTGTTGCAGAGCCTAGAAGGGCATGGTATGTGCTGGCTGGGTACTGGTTCTGGAGCGGCTAGAGGGTCCTATAGACTCAGTGCTACTCCTTGCAAAGTCTTCAGATGCTCAGCCCTCTTTTAAAGCCATATGAAACACAGGGATAGGTGTAGTTCAGGCCTACCTTAATGAACCAATCTTCGGTCCCCACCAACAATCTTCTGTATGTATGAGGTCATAAAATGCTTTGCACTCTGGTTTTGACTCTGAAAAGGTAAAGGGGTGAAAACATGTAATAGTAAGTTCCACCCATCTTCCGGTCTGTTGTGGATCAAAGGGTCTCTCTGGTTGATGGAGCTCTCTGTGGTTCCTGATTAGAGTGGCAGGTCTCCCTTGAAGCTGCGGCAAGACCACACTCTGGCGCCTGCAAACCACATTCTCATAACGTATGATTGGGGTCCCCCTGCAGGGAGGACTACTGTAAACAGGAAGTCCCAGACATGACAGTTTACTGTCAATTGATACTGAGGGCAGGAGCTGGCTGCAGGTTGACACAGTTGCATATGAAAGGTTGTTGGGGTTTCCTGTCTCCTTTGTTAGCCTCTCCACCCAGCCCCCACTGGGCCTGTTTGAATTACCCTATGAATGGTATGCAAATTGCTGCCACCAGATGCAGAGCCCAACAAAAAGACAGTGTGAATCCATGGGGCCTTTGTTAGTTAATCAGGCTGCCCATGGCAATGGAAGGTTTGTTCCTCCCCTTTCTGGAGATGCATTGTGTACTCCTGTCATATCCCATCTAAATATGAAAGGAGAGACTTCACCTGTAGGCTGTGTCCATGGGTCTATGCTTATGTTGTGCGGTGAGCATATGACAATGTGTGCGGATTAGCCCCACACATTTTCATGAGGTTGATCTACCATCATTCAATTTAATTTAACAATTTCCCAAAAAAGCTCAGGTGAGTGAACCCCCATCAAGAGGATGGTTTTATTCCTCACACCATGGCCTCACAAGACCAAGTTCCAACAGAGGCAGAGAATACATGGGAAGTTTTCCCCATAAATCGGGTACATTGGAGGACAGGCCCAGACAAGGGGAACCCTAAAACATTTTTGCTTGAAGGAACTCTGCCAGTTAGAGTTGTTTTTGAACCGTTGTTGCCATAAAGATTTTTGTTTTGCAATCAAACCTATAAGAATATGACCAAGAAAAGTTGTATCCATTATTTGAATATCAGTGCATTGCATCATCTCAGGTTAAATTGGATTTATACACACACATGTTTTCTTGATCCCAGGAAACGCGGATCCTGGCACCAAAGCACAAGCTGAGATTCATCACAAGATTTCCTGATTCCACAACTTCTCACCACAGCACAGGGTTTTATGACAGCCTTGGGCCCTGATCTGCCAGGGACCTTAGTACGATAATTGGTATGGTGATCTTTTCTTAGACCAATAATACAAAGTAGCAGAATGAACTACGACAGATGATGTCAGCAACTGCTACAATGCTAGTGTGCTGGGTAGGTGCAGAGATCAAGCACCATTGCCCTCTCAGAGAAGGAAAGATGAGAGGACATGTTGGGCTAGCGCTATGGGCTATACTGAGTTGCATACCCCGCCTCATCTCCTCCTAGAGACTATGGTGATTTGTATAATGGATACCACTTTTGTTGCTCAGCTCAAATACATATAGTTTTCACTGCAAAACAAAAACCTTTATGCCAACAATTCTTCCAAAATAATTGGTATAAATATGTTCCTCTTCCAAGTGATCAATTTGTCACGATCTGAGGTCCACGATGATTATAGTACCTCCGTCCCCAAGTACCAATCAGAGAAGAGCAATTAACTTGCTGACCGATTATTGAGGCCACAGGTGGTTGGCAGGAACAGGAAACACCGGGTCCCGGATGACTGTAAGGGAGAGAGAAGGGTTCACAAGTAGGTACAAGGAAACTAGTATAGGCACCAAATGGTAGACAGAAAGAACACCTACCCTAGGGATATCCGGTAACAGCTTGAAACCTAAATGTTCCTCTTGAAGTGGAGAGCAAGGTAGGAGGGTCCTCAGGGATGGGAAGTACCACCTGGGAGGTAATACTGGGTGAATTAGGAAACAAGGCAGTCCAGTAGCAATCCAGAGGTCTTGAACAGATCAAATGAGGCAGTCCGTAATAACCAAATCCAGAGGGCAAAACCAAAGGCAGTCCAAGAAGCAATCCAAGGGTCTTGTTCAGTTCCAGTATACAGAGTTCCAAGGGACAAATCCAATAAGAGGGTCCAGAAGCAAAACAAGGTCAAGAATCCATGTAATCCAAAAAAACAGACGTACGAGGAGCACAGAAACGTTACTCGCCGAAGGAACAGCTGAGAAGCACTGACTGAGAGGGCTGGAACTCTCTTATAGGGTTCCTCCGAGTCACGTGACTTCCCTCCTAGTCACATGACCGGTCGCGTGACCGCTAATCGGCACACATGACCTTCTCCTGCGAGGCGCCGTGCCCAATGAGCTCCTATGATGAATGAGAGAGCTTCTGCGTGCCTGCAGACGCCAGGGTAAACCCCAGCGTGATCAGGGAAGCAGGCGCCAAGTACGCCACAGCAATTGCCGTGCTCTCGGAGGCCGGGCGGGCACAGGAGCGGATGTGATATGTGCCGCCGCCGAGAAACCGCCACAGCAGGTGATTGGGAGGAGTTCCGGGGTCCAGGCTGTTGCGAGGAATGCATGACAGAGTCCCCCACAAGGGCACACGTCCTCGTGGGCTGAGAGGGTAGTCTTTATGAAAACGAGAGACTAACTGTGGTGGATGGACCTGACTGGCGGGTTCCCATGATCTTTCTTCTGGACCATAACCCAGCCAATCATCTAGGTAGTAGAGGCGTCCCCGAATGACACGAAAACCAAGAATACTGCTAACCTCGTATTCTTCGGAGGTGCCTTTCAACAGTGGAGAAGGGGGCAAAACAATGCGCATCGTGTCTGGACATGATTTGAGGAGTGAAGTGTGAAAAACCGGGTGAATACGCCAGGAGACGGGTAGTGAAAGCCTATAGGCCACAGCGTTGATGACTCTAGTCACCCTATATGGACCAACAAAATGGGGCAAGAGTTTGCGACAGCCTGGTATCGGGAGATGCCTAGTGGAGAGCCATACTTTATCCCCTACAGCATATGTGGGGGCTGCTGTACGGTTCTTATCGGCCGTACTACACATTAAACCCTGTGTTTCTCGCAGGTGTTTTAAGGTCTGTGTCTGTATGTCCCTTAAATTCCCTATGCAAGAGGAAACAGAGGGTGTTAGTGTGGGAGTCAACTCTGGGAAGGGAAGGATGCGAGGGTGTTGGCCATATAGAGAATAAAAAGGTGAATAACCTGTTGATGAGTGCGGTGCATTATTGTAGGCAAACTCGGCTAAATGGAGCACTTGGTACCAGGACTGCTGATGTTGCAAGGAAAGACACTGTAGGTATTGTTCCATTGTCTGGTTGATGCGTTCTGTCTGCCCATCCGTCTCGGGATGATATGAGGACGAGAAACGCGTGTCAACCCCTACCAGTTTGGTAAGAGATTGCCAAAACCGTGAGGTGAACTGAGAACCTTGGTCAGATATTACAATGGAAGGTAGTCCAAAGTGACAAAAGATGTGGCTAAAAAACAGATCAGCTAGAGCAGGAGCAGTGGGTATACCGGTGCAGGGAACAAAAGGAGCCATTTTCATGAAGGATCGACCACCACCCATACTGTATCGAAACCTTTTACTCAAGGCATGTCTGTGACAAAATCCATGGTGATAGTGTGCCAGGGCATTAACGGGAGAGGTAAAGGTTGTAACAATCCTAAGGGACGACCCTTTCAGTTTTTACATTGGGCACACACCGAACAAGAAGCCACATAAGCTATTGTATCTTTGTGCATGGAGGGCCACCAAGACCATCGTTGAAGCAGGGCTACAGTACGTTTTTGGCCGGGATGGGCGTTTATGACTGCATCATGAGACCACTCCAACGCTAATGTACGTGTGTCTGTTGTAGGTAAGTAAAGTTTCCCTTGTATGAATGGTAAGCCTTCATGTAACTCAATCTCCCAGTCTTGTAGTTGTTCTGGATGTGTGGTAACCCATTGACGAATAAGGGACAATAAATCCAAGGTATACATAGACAGACAATGTGTTTCTTTTCCAAGAGTGTCTCAGGAAAGATCGGAAGGGAATCGCCCCCAGGCATACGGGAAAGAGCATCTGCTTTACCATGTGCAGTGCCTGGACGATGTTTAATAACAAAGTTGTAAGCTGAGAAAAACAAATGCCAACGGACCTGTCGACTATTGGTGCTCTTAAATGAGGCCAGGCCTTGAAGGTTACGGTGGTCAGCATAAACAGTGACTTGATGTTTAGCCCCAAGCAGATGATGTTGCCATACTTGAAAGGCATCTTTAACAGACTCTTTCTGGGTGACTGTATTTGTGACTTTCGGCTGGAGTGAATTTCCGTGAGTGGAAGGCGACCGGATGTAACAAACCCGTGGTTGGACAAGGTTGGGACAAAACAGCACCTGAGGCATACGATGAAGCGTCTGCTTCAAGGACATAAGGGAGTTCTGGATTTGGGTGCTGTAGAATGGGGGCAGTGGTGAATGCCGTTTTAAGTGTCGTGAATGCGTTCTGGTGCAAAGAGGTCCATAAAAATGGATTACGAGGACTTGTGAGTTGAGTTAGTGTTGCAGAAATGGCCGAAAAACCCACAATGAAACGCCTATAAAAATTGGCGAATTGTATTTGTATTTGTTTTATTTATAACGCGCAGACCATCAGGCCCGGAGGCATCAGGGCGCAATTTGTACAAAGATACAATAATGCATATATACAGACATAAAAATTACATTGAGGAATATTAACAGTATTTCTATCTACATACATTACAGTAATTATAATGCTGTTAGGCTTAACAGTAGATATACCCATAGGGTGTACAGAAAATAGTAACGGAGGTGGGCGGGCCAGAGTATGTAAGACAAGGGCACAGAGCATGTCTTAGTGCTGGTCAAAAAGCCAAGATTTGGTTTTGGCCTTGAAAGTGTTGAATGAGTCTTCAGCTCTGATTGTAGCGGGGAGGGAGTTCCATAGCTTAGAGGCTAGGACAGGGAAGCTAGTGCCCCCCGCTTTTTGAAGTTTAAACCTAGGGATCGATAGACAGTGGGTCTGGGCAGTTCTTAGAGGTCGGGAGGTCGTGTGGCGAGACAGCCGACTGCAGAGGTAGATAGGTGCCTTGTTAGCCAAGCATTTATGCGTGAGGGCAAGTGTTTTAGTGAGATTCTCTGCTTGACAGGTAGCCACTTTAGGTTGGTTCTGGATTCTGAGATGTGATGGTTGCAGGGGATGTTTAGGGCAGCTCGAATGGCGTTGTTCTAGGTTGTTTGGAGTTTATTCAGGTTCTCTTGGCTAGTACCTAAGTAGAGAGCACTACAATAATCAATTTTGGCCATAATGAGAGTTCTAGCAAGTGTGACACTGTTAGGGGTGGTAAGGAACGGTCTGCAAGCTGCAATGAGTTTGCACGTGTATGCAGAGGCCGATCTGACTGCATTTATTTGTCGAGATAAGGATAGGGTGGCGTCAAGGTAAAAACCTAACATTTTGGTATCTTTCGAGACTCGTATGGTATTACCGTCTATGATAAATGACTGATAGGACGGCTCTAGTTTGCTCAGGTGTTGTGAGGTGCCTAGGATGAGGCGCTCCGTCTTGTCGTCGTTTAGGCATAACTGGTGTTGGGCCATCCAGGCTTGGATGACCAGGTAGACGTCGTTAAGGGCCTTGGTGTCAGCTAAATAATCACCTGTGATGGGAATGAGTATCTGGGTGTCATCCGCATGGTTAATGTAGGAGACACCCAGATAGTCAAGCACATCAAAGAGTGGTTTCGTGAAAACGTTATAAAGTGTAGGTGAGACGCAAGATCCCTGAGGTACGCCGCAGTGAATTGGGGAGGGGTCCGTGGCTGCGGATGGGGCAAAGACCCTCATGGATCTATTGCTCAAAAAAGATTTGATCCAGGCCGCAGCAGAGGACGAGAAGTTGGCAGCAGAGTGGAGGTGCCTGCATAAGATCTGGTGGTTGACCAAATCAAATGCGGCAGGGAGGTCGAGGAGTAGCAGCATTGCTAGTTTACCCTTGTCCTTCAATACCTCAATTTGGGTTTTTAGGTCTATTAAAGCAGTTTCCGTCCCGTGCCTGGGACGAAATCCGGATTGTCGTAGACCTAGCAGATTGTTAGATTCCAGGTAATCTTGGATCTGAAGGTATGCTGCGCGTCTAAAATCTTAAGCAAAAACGGTACCATGGTGATAGGTCGGAAGTTAGTAGGTATGCTTGGGTCTAGGGATGGTTTTTTGAGCAGTGGGATCACCCAAGCATCCTTAAGGTTGTCTGGGACAATACCTGTTTTAAAGGAGGAGTTGATGAAGGCAGTAATGAATGGGGCCAAATCATGTGCAGAGTCCCTAATGATGGGAGCTAGGCAAGGGTCACCTTGGCAGTTGGATGGTTTAATTCTCAGGATGATATTTTCTACCTCGGTAACGGTGAGCGGTGAGAAGGCAAATGGTTTGGTATTAGCAGTGTCTAGAGGGAGGGACCTAGCAGGGGAGAGTGAGCGGTTGTCGAGCTTCAAACTGTCCTGCTTGTCTTTAATTTTAGATTGTAGCGTAGAAATTTTATTCAGTAAGGCTGCTTGAATGTTAGCACACCATTTACTATCTTTTGTGGAAGTGTCTGGGTGGGAGACTGGGGTTTCTAGCTCTTTTAGGATTCTGAAGAGTTCCTTTGTGTTGCTCCGGAGTCTATGACCAGGTGCACCTGGTGTTTGATATTATCAGCAGAAAACAAAAAAGCAGAGAGAAACAAAGACCGTGTGGTATCTGACAAAGATGGGAGCATGTGGTGTTGTACAGGCAGGCTCGTCCGTGCCCCCTGATCTAGAGACGAGCCTTCGGAAACCACTCTTAGGTCAAGAGAGTTTTTATGGATGAAGGCCACGCCACCGCCTCTGGATTGGGCAGTGGTACGGTCACATCGCATGATGCTGTAGTCAGGCGGTAAAGCCAAGGATAGTGAGGGGCCAGATGCGGCATGTAGCCAAGTTTCAGATATAGCGATGAAGTCAAGGTCAGAGGTGGTGATGAGGTCAGCAATGTCTAATGCGTGTGCTGTGAGAGATCTAGCATTAATTAAAGGATTGTACCTCTTTTACCATTTGCGGGACGGGCCAGTCGATAACTGCTCGAACCTTGGCTGTGTTCATGGCTAGGCCTCCTGGGGTGATGTAGAAACCCAAGAAATCCACCTCATGGACATGGAACAGACACTTTTCGGGCTTGGCATAGAGATAATGAGTAGGTAACCGATTTAGGAACTCCCGAACATGTGTTCGTCTTCTTGTTGTGTGTGTGAATAAACCAATATGTCATCCATGTAAACCACTACATAGATGTCGTTGATATCGTGGAAAATCTCATTCATGAACCTTTGAAAGGTAGCTGGTCCCCATTCTGGGCACCCGGACACGGACCTGATTTTGGCAGCAGCCATGCCGCCAATAGCGGCATGGCTACCGCCGAAGTCGTAATGAGGCCGGTGATTGCTTGGACAAGGGCAGCCACCGGGTCCCCGTCAGAGGTATCCATAATCCCGTGCAGGGAGGCTTCTCAGTCTGTCACGATCTGAGGTCCACGATGATTATAGTACCTCCGTCCCCAAGTACCAGTCAGAGAAGAGCAATTAACTCGCTGACCGATTATTGAGGCCACAGGTGGTTGGCAGGAACAAGAAACACCGGGTCCTGGATGACTGTAAGGGGGAGAGAAGGGTTAGCAAGTAGGTACAAGGAAACTACTATACGCACCAAATGGTAGACAGAAAGAACACCTACCCTAGGGATATCTGGTGACAGCTTGAAACCTAAATGTTCCTCTTGAAGTGGAGAGCAAGGTAGGAGGGTCCTCAGGGATGGGAAGTACCACCTGGGAGGTAATACTGGGTGAGTTAGGAAACAGGGCAGTCCAGTAGCAATCCAGAGGTCTTGAACAGATCAAATGAGGCAGTCCGTAATAACCAAATCCAGAGGGCAAAACCAAAGACAGTCCAAGAAGCAATCCAAGGGTCTTGTTCAGTTCCAGTATACGGAGTTCCAAGGGACAAATCCAATAAGAGGGTCCAGAAGCAAAACAAGGTCAAGAATCCATGAAATCCATAAAAACAGAAGTACGAGGAGCACATAAACGTTACTCGCCGAAGGAACAGCTGAGAAGCACTGACTGAGAGGGCTGGAACTCTCTTATAGGGTTCCTCCGAGTGACGTGACTTCCCCTCTAGTCACGTGACTGGTCATGTGACCGCTAATCGGCTCACATGACCTTCTCCTAAGAGGCGCCATGCCCAATGAGCTCCTATGATGAATGAGAGAGCTTCTGCGTGCCTGCAGACGCCAGGGTAAACACCAGCGTGATCGGGGAAGCAGGCGCCAAGGACGCCGCGGCATGCGGCGTGCTCTCAGAGGCCGGGCGGGCACAGGAGCGGATGTGATCACGATCCGCGCCGCCACCGAGAAACCGCCACAGCAGGTGATTGGGAGGAGTTCCAGGGTCCAGGCTGTTGCGAGGAATGCATGACACAATTGATAAGATTTGTAACTATAAAACTCGCAAACATGTGTTTCACACTATCGTGCTTCCTCAGGACCTACTATTATTTGAAATGGCACATATTTACATTCAACAAGAAATTGTATCTCACTGAGATACAAATGTTTATAAAGTGGTGTTCTGCTTAATTTATGCTTAGTTCAAAATGGCATGGACGCGCGGTGCATTCTGGGAGCGCTCAGAGCCATGTTGGATAGTTACTTCACTCCGCAGTGAAAGGCTGCACACATTTTGCTGAAGTGTTAGATTCACAGTGCTGAGACAAACATGCTTTTTCAAACTTGGTATGCAGTCAAGGCCATTTCTGCTGGGAAAAGCTAATGTTGTTATGACTTGCTGCTGTTCTCCGTGGAGCATGTTTTTAGAGCAGGGAGGCCCTGCGTTGCTTGGGGGGAGCTCTCGATTGACCCAGCTGGCAACCGACGGCTGTTCCTCAACTGCGCAGGTGCAATTCCAGAAGGTTCGAGAATTAACTCCTTTTTTTGGAGTTCCTATATATGCGGAAACCCAGAGGGGTCAGGAGAGACTTCAGCCAGAGAAGGACGCTCCATCTGGCCTTCCTGTGAGCTGTAGCACTCCCTTCCTGGCTGCCCCCCAGAGTCTTCCAGCTGCTTCTGGACGAGATGAGGACAAGAATTACGCTCACGGTGATGTATTTCTTTTGACTTCTTTACTTCTTCTGCGATCTATGTCCATGTTAGTTTTATTAGTTATTTCTAAGTACTTGTAATCGTTGAATAAATAGCCGTAAAGAGCTGATTATCTTCTAAAGAGTGCGTGGCTGTGAGTTATTGTGTCTGTCTGTTTTTGGGTTGAAGTATTTGCTCTATAATTGCATTGGTGATTTATGGTAGTTCGGTGCACTTTTCAGAGGAGAACAATACATTATGGCGCTGTGAGAAGGGTTATTTGTGATGAAGTGTTCCAAATATTCCAGCATCTGTTTGAACGTAGATAGGCTTCGGTTATCTTGCAAGCGAAAGTAAGTCGGCAGTGAGTGTTGAACTGTGTTAAGCTGTTTTTCTTCCCTTGATGGTGTGTGCGTGCTTGTGGGAGTGATTGCAGAGAAAAGAAAAAAAATAGATATAAAGAAGTTTTGTACCATTTTGCAGTAATGAATAGTTTGTTCAGGAAAAAGAGTGTTCCAGCTGGCGGTGAATGCTCTGATGGTGTCATTCCAGGCTGGACTAAGAGTCCATATGATAAGTTGGCTCAGGCATGGGCTTGTGGTGCCAGGCTAAGTGAGACTTGGGATCAAGGATTGGGGGATGCCGAGCCGGCTGATGTAATTGCATGCTTGCAACAAGTTTCAGTAGAATGTGGTAAAGAATGTGTGGCATTAGGTAGGTGAGGTTGGGTTCTTTTGCATGCTTATAGCAAAATACATCAGAGGCAAATGGATATGAAAAATGAGGTTTTGAGATTAGAGCGAGAGCTAGCTGAAGAACGGCAGACTGCGTTAATGCAGCAGATTCAAATGAAACTGTTTAAAGATAACGCCGACACATATCAGGTGGTGGCCGAGAGGGCAGCAGTCAGAGTAGCTTGTTATAAATATAGGAAAAGACGGGAAGGGGTCAACAAAAGAAAGGTGGCAACTGTAATTGCTACCGCTGGCGCCGACTGGGATCCAGACAAATGGGATGGGGATATTTTTGATTCAACCAGTCTAGAAAGTAGTTCTGCAGAAGAGTCTGACCCCAAACCAGAGGTGAAACAGAAAACAGTGGTGGCGAAGCCTGTTAGAAGGCGGCGAGCCGCACCACACCCGCAGAATCCTGGTGGTGGTATGGTGGATTTAACCACGCTGGAGGATTACACACAACAGGAGGTTGGGGAAATTATTACCCGTATGAGGCAAAAATCAGGGGAAGCTTTATTGACATGGATGGTGAGATTGCTAGATGGGGGTGCTGCAGGGTTGTTGGTAGATTCTACTGATTCATTGCGTTTTTTACCCCTGTCAATTGACACCAATGTACAGGAGGTCTTAAGAGCAGGACCGCCCCTGATGCAAATGGTCAAGATACGCAGGTGTCTTTGTTGCACCTGATAGCCCAAGCATGTAACGTAAATACCCCATTACCCCAGACTGGCCTAGTGAAGAAACGAAGTGGTATACATTGAGAGAAGCAATTCAAAAAGTCAGAGAGCATGCCATGAAAGAGGCGATTCACATAGATGCTCCTGATCACATGGGAGCTGTGCCGCTCTCAGTTTCAACTCGAAACATGGTGATTAGAACTGCCCCACCCGCATACAAAAGTATCATTATGACTTTGCTCGTAGGCATGATGGGCAAGGCTACTGATGAGGTAGCAGATGCCATTAGGCAACTTGCAGATTTGGGGGAGTGGGACAAGAGCGATAACAAGCCATGAGAGAGAGAGAGGGGCGTAGTGAGAGAAGAACCGAAGGCAGGCGGCAAGATAGCAGAGACTCCCGAGTGTCCCGAAAAGACATGTTTTTGGCTTTGTTAAAAGATGGTGTGCCACATGAAGAAATTGATGGCATTGAAACCAGAGTAATGTATGAATTATACAAAAAACGAGGACTTGCAGCAAAAGAGCGTTATAAACAGGTTAAGAAACAAGTAGTCACCACGCCAAAGGGGGATGCCTCACCTTCTGCTCCTCCTGCAGAAGAACAAGATGAAGGGTCTATGGGGACACCTTCCCCGTACCAACCGACATACGCTGATTTGAGAAAGTTGGTGAGTGCAATGCTAGAGGCGGAGTCAAGTCACACTCATTCGAGGGTTGACTAGGGCTACGGCCAAGCTCCGGCAGCGTCTGCCCGCATAAAAGTGGATAGGTGGCCTCATGTTGATGTTAAGATTTTTTGGGGGCCAGGAAATACACAAGGGGTGCGAGCATTGATAGGCACCGCAGCGGAGGCCTCTTTGATTCATGGTAATCCGACACGATTTAAAGGCAAACAGTTCACGATCACAGGTTTAGGGGGAAAGGAGACCCCTGCAGTGCAAATGCGAGTGGAGATGAAAATAGGCAGTTTAAAGAGGCATAAGTACCAAGTGTTGATTGTCCCGATACCTGAGTATAAAATTGGTTTTGACATTTGGGAAGGGCTAACCTTGGGACTTGGCGGTAAAACGTACCAGTTTGGGGTGAGTGCATTGATTTGTACACCCATTACTGTAGGCAAATTGAAGATGCCCCCAGTGCAAGTGCCAATAGCAACCAAGCAGGTAGCAATGAAACAATACCACATTCCTGGGGGGCACAAGGAAATTTCAGACACCATCAAAGAGTGCGTGGAGGCGGGTGTATAACGCCCTGTTACCATATCATGGAACAATCCGCTCAGGCCCATTAAAAATGCGGATGGGTTGTGGCGGATGACGGTGGATTACAGGGAGTTGAATACACATACTCCTCCCTTAGTGCCCGCAGTCCCAGATGCCATTACTTTGATTGAGAATGTCCAAAAGTTCAAGGGGACTTGGTATGCAGTGATAGATTTAGCAAACGCATTTTTCTCCGTGCCAATTGCTGATGAGTGTCAAGAGCAGTTTGCATATACGTGGGGTGGACGTCCGTACACTTTCACGAGACTACCAATGGGGTACATGCACAGTCCGACTATCTGTCACCGGCTGGTGGCAGCACACTTAGACAAGATACCGTGTAAACCTGACATACAAATCTCTCATTACATTGATGACATTTTGATTCAGGGCAAGGATGAGCACAGTGTGCAGAGTCAGTTAGATGTCATTATAGAAGGATTGAAAAAGGAAGGGTGGGAGGTTAATCCGAGTAAAATTCAAGGTCCAGCTGAAACAGTGATATTTTTAGGGATTCAGTGGCATCATGGGCATCGAGAAATGGTACCTAAAGCTCGACAGAAAATACTTGAATTCACCACTCGAACGAACAAAAAGCAAGCTCAGCAGTTTATAGGACTGTTTGGGTTTTGGAGACAGCACATTCCGCATTTAGGGCAGATATTGGCCCCCCTCTAAAAGGTGACACGAAAGAAATATGAGTTTCAGTGGGGGGAAGAGCAGCAGAGAGCCTTTGAGATGGCGAAAGACACCGTGCAGCAGGTGCTTGATTTATGAACCTTGAAGGAAGGCGAAGTGGAATTAAATGTGTCTGTGCAGGACATTTATGCTAACTGGAGTGTGTGGCAGAAAAAAGACAGGAAACGTGTGCCATTAGGGTTTTGGAGTCGTAAGTTGCCCGATGCTGGTAACTCATATACTCCGTTTGAGAAACAATTGCTGGCATGTTATTGCGCTCTTGTTGATACTGAGCAAATGACGGTGGGCCATGATGTATTGATGAGGCCAGAAATACCGATCATGCAATGGGTACTGAGCTCTCCTAAAACACATAGAATAGGACATGCTCAAGAAGCCGGCATAATTAAATGGAAATGGTACATTCAAGACAGAGCCAAATCAGGAAAGGGTGTAGTGGCAAAATTACATGAGCTAGTAGCCAACATACCGCCCTCAGATTACATACCACCGGAAGTGCCTGAAAAACGTGAGTCTCCCGCGAAATGGGGAGTACCTTACAGCGATTTGACCGTGGAACAAACAGAGCATGCTTGGTTCACGGATGGTTCAGCCCGATATGTGGGAACTGAGTGGTACTGGAAAGCAGTGTCGTACAATCCCAAAACCAAAAAGATGTTGGCAACGACAGGGAAAGGAAAGAGCAGTCAGTTTGCAGAACTTTACGCAGTTTACCAAGCATTGAAACAAGAGACCCCTGGTCAATGTTATGTGTACACAGATTCATGGTCAGTGGCGAATGGATTGGCAGTGTGGTTGCCAACTTGGCAAAAGAATGGATGTAAGATTCATTCAAAAGAGTTGTGGGGAAAAGAACTGTGGCAAGATATTGCAGAAATGTTGTTACAAAGTGAAGTCACTGTATACCATGTGGACGCGCATTGTGCCACAGATTCATTAGAACGTTGGTTTAATTCTGTTGCAGATGAACACACCAAGATTGCCGCAGTGGAAGCAGAGGCTCGGGAGGATGATATGGAGGGTTTGGCCAAATGGGCCCATCAGAAATGTGGGCACCTTGGAGAAAAGGCTACTATCATGTGGGCTCAAGCTCGAGGCATCAGTCTTCCTTTAGAATTAGTGAAAACCATTATTTTGCAGTGTCCCGTGTGCCAACACCAATTGCGTAGACCTATACCTCAAATTGTTCGAGGCACATTGAGAAGAGGAAAATTACCAGGTCAAATTTGGCAGATTGATTACATCGGTCCTATGCCAATCAGCAGAGGTTGTCAGTATGCATGCACTATTGTAGATACATACTTGGGATATTTGATGGTTTTGCCGTGCAAACGTGCAACCCAATTGAACACCATCAGATTGTTAGATCAGATCATATTACATTATGGAGTGCCTTTGCAGATTCAAAGTGACAATGGGTCACATTTCAAAGGCAAATTAGTCCAGGAATTTTGTCAGGAAAAGAGCATTGAGTGGGTATATCATATACCCTACCACTCACCTGCAGCAGGGCTAATTGAACAAATGAATGGGTTACTGAAAGAACAGTTGCGCAAATCTGGAGACGGCAGTTTAGCAGGCTGGCGTGATCGTTTGTTTGATGCGGTGCAAGTTTTGAACAATAGGCCTGTGTATGAACATGAAACTCCTTTGATGCGATTAATGACTCCTATTTTGCAGGTTCAACCCAATTCAGTCAGAGAAACACTATTGTACTGGGAAATTACACCAGGTTCTTTAGCTCCCTATCAAGCAACTCCAGAGTCAGCAGGGGTAGACTTGCATTCTAATGAAGAAATCAGATTAGACCCAAGAGGAATAGTTGTAATTGAAACAGGGATTGGAGTACAGATTCCAGAGCATATGGGATGGATTGCCCCTAGATCTGGCCTAGCATTGAAGGGAGTTAAAGTGTTGGGAGGGGTAATTGATGCTGATTACCAAGGCGAGATTAAAGTCATCCTAATGAATAGTGGGGAACAATTGTTATCAATCCACAAGGGTGATCGAGTGGCCCAATTGATAGTCATTCCTATTAAGTTGTCCTTGATTAAGAAAGGGGAGCCTCCTACAGTGTTAACTACCTGTGGGGATCGCGGTTTTGGCTCTTCAGACAGCATGGTACCAGGTGCAAAGGTGTGGGTAGAACAGCCAAGTGGTCCACCAGTGCCAGCAGATGTCATTGCATCAGGCAAAGATCAAGTGGTTTTAGTAATGGAGCCTGGTAGAAGGAAATGGCAATATGTACCCGCAGACAAATGTTACCTAAGAGAGTGATGTGCAACACTGATATCTCTTTTCTGGGTTTGCTTTGTAGATCCTGGGTCTGGTTGGTGTGACTGTGGCACTAAATGGACTCCATTTGGACGGGTTAGAAAGTCTTCTGTCACCAGCAAAAAATGTCACATCTGTGCCAGTGATCAAGGGGATACTGATAGTGATGAATAATGTTGTCCCTAAGCAACCCTATGCCAGTGCCGACAAGCCTGCCAGACCGAAGATATGGATCCGTGAATTGCGACAAACACATCAGGAGCAAGTGGAAACCACCTTGATGCCCGTTGTGCAGGAGCCCTTTGTAGGACGGAGAAAACACTCTCCTATGATTACTCAAGAAGAAAATATATGGGTCTATCTGGCACAGCACGAACTGAATATATCACACTTTTGTTTATCTGATGTGCACAATGCTGAAGCTTTATTGACTACATGTTTAGTAGCGGGGCCGATGCCTGTTCCGGTTTTAAAGCATATTTTCGGCATCACACATAATGATTCTTTAGTTCAAGACTCAGACATTAGACAATCTTTTTCAGTCTACGAGTATTGCCGCTTCTGCCAAGAAACCGACAAGAAGTGGAGAAATTTGACACGTGTGATCACGTACAATGTAAGCCAAGGTGATGTATGTTATATTATGACGTGCAAAGCACAAGAAATTGGTAAATGCAGACAAATAGAGTTGACTGATCAATACAATCATACCACATTCGAGAGGAGACTGTGTTCACGAATGTCACGCAAATGCACCAGTGTAAATAACACTATGTCTTGCAATCATACAGTGATAACTGCTAGTCATTTGAATCATGTGAAACTTCCAACAGGATGGCTCTTTTCATGTGGTAACGTTACATATACTTATATTCCAGCTAACATTTCTGGAGGTCCATGTGCTTTGACTCAATTAGGACTAAATGTTTCCTTTACACTCAGCGATAACTCGAGGTAAAAGGTCAACCTTTGAATCTATGGGACTATATTCTGACTGTGATTCACATGTACATTTGCTATCAGAAACTGCGGTTTTAGCATTAACCATTTCATTAGTAGGTGTTTGGGGTTTAGCTGCTGGAGGTTACAAATCTTTGATGAAATTAGCGTGTTTAGTAGTTAAAAGTCTTAATCATACTTCGCAGGCTTTAGAAGAATTACTCCTTGATAGTCAAGATATTAGAAAAGCAACTTTACAGAACAGAGCTGCTGTTGATTACTTATTGCTGAAACACAATTTAGGGTGTAATGCCTTTGAAGGTATGTGTTGCTTCAATTTGAGTGACCACTAACGATCCATTGAAAGTCATATTCGAGGTTTGAGGGATCTAATTTCTCAAGTGTGTCAAGATCAAAACAGAAACTGGTGGGATTGGTTATTTTCATGGATACCTGATATTGGGGGTACACTACGTTATATTTTTGCTTGCATTTTTATTATCTTGTCTATTATAATTGCTTGTTGTTGTTGTCTTCAATGTATTCCCAATTTAGCTTTAACATTTTGTAGGTTTCAGAGACCAGTTCCAGTGCCACTTGGCTACGGAAGATAAATATCCAAAGGGTGGAGATGTTCTGCTTAATTTATGCTTAGTTCAAAATGACGCGGACGCGCAGTGCATTCTGGGAGCGCTCGGAGCCATGTTGGATATTTACTTCACTCCGCAGTGAAATGCTGCACACATTTTGCTGATGTGTTAGTTCATGGTGCTGAGACAAACATGCTTTTTCAAACTTGGTATGCAGTCAAGGCCATTTCTGCTGGGAAAAGCTAATGTTGTTATGACTTGCTGCTGTTCTCCGTGGAGCATGTTTTTAGAGCAGGGAGGCCCTGCATTCCTTGGGGGGAGCTCTCGATTGACCCAGCTGGCAACCGACGGCTGTTCCTCAACTGCGCAGGTGCAATGCCAGAAGGTTCGAGAATTAACTCCTTTTTGTGGAGTTCCTATATATGCGGAAACCCAGAGGGGTCAGGTGCGACTTCAGCCAGAGAAGGACGCTCCGTCTGGCCTTCCTGTGAGCTGTAGCACTCTCTTCCTGGCTGCCCCCCGGAGTCTTCCAGCCGCTTCTGGATGAGATGAGGACAAGAATTACGCTCACGGTGATGTATTTCTTTTGACTTCTTTACTTCTTCTGCGATCTATGTCCATGTTAGTTTTATGAGTTATTTCTATGTACTTGTAATCTTTAAATAAATAGCCGTAAAGAGCTGATTATCTTCTAAAGAGTGCGTGGCTGTGAGTTATTGTGTCTGTCTGTTTTTGGGTTGAAGTATTTGCTCTATAATTGCATTGGTGATTTATGGTAGCTCCGTGCACTTTTCAGAGAAGAGCAATACAAGTGGTAAGCAAGCTAGTCTTAATACTGAGTACCCCATTGAGTTTTATTTGCAATCTGCAGCTATCGGGTAATATCTGATGCCCATTTTTCAACTATTTTAAATCTTCAATGTTACTACCGTGTTCACCTTTGTTGTAATCGGATAACCCCTGTTTAAGAAAGGATTCTGACCAACCTTTGCTAAGGAATTTGTGAACACGCAGGCACAAGATTGCATAGAGACTTCGGCAGGAACTTCGGTAGAGTTTTGATTATTACGTTTTGGCCCGTTCAACTTGTCATAGGTAAACCGGCAATGCCCTAAGGTTAAACATCTTCATTCCTGCATAAAATACAATTCTGATGGCAAAGCGAATCCCTTCTTGTGCCAATTATTTCTCTATTGATGTATCATTTGACTACAAATTGTATGCCATTGTTTCTGATGACTCATATGTGCATCTGCTTAATCTTTCTGAGCTTCATTCTGTTTCCTGAGGTACCCTGAAACCCTATGGGTGGAGGCACCAAGTCCAATCATAGGGACATTTGAAAGGAACTGCTAGAGTGAATGTGATGCTCAGGTGCACACCCTCAGTGAGTGGACCTAGAATAAGGGGTGGCAATTTGTTGCTCCCCAGATGTTTTGCACTACGACTCACATGATCCCTCACCATTGACTTTGCTGCCTACTTCTGATGGGAGATGCAGTCCAAAGCGTTTGGTGAGCGAAAGGTTGCAGACCACTGGTAGAAAAACTCAGAAAATGATCCTTTGGCCTTGGTGGAGCCTATTGGCTGAGGGTATACATGTCATTGCCATTATTCTATTGTCTTCTATTTCATTGCCAAGGCTCAGGTTACATATGGGCATTATAAGTGGAATATAAGAGGTGAACATATAGGTCGTACTATTGCAATGATTGACTTCTTTAGAGAATGTCTAAATTTAAAATATTAAGATCTGATGTTAACCCTTGACATTCTTCTTTTTGTTATTCTACAACTCCTCAAAGAAGTATGGAGTGTTGGGCTTTGTTAAAGGGGGAGCTATGAACAGAAATATTGCCGGAAAATATTACCTTGACCCTAAGATCAACCATGAGACCTAACTAGTGGACTTGAAGCTGAGTTTATGCCCTGAGGGTCTTTCTTCTCTCTCTTTTTTCTGTGTCTTTCTTTATTTTCCTATTCTGGGAGGAGTGGAGGAAGTGTCTTAAATCTGTTTTGTAAAAAGTCTTGTGATTAACTAATATGCAAAACAAAAAACAAAAAATTACAAATGTTAGTATTGTTAAACTACATAGTCTAGTGTAAAGGTGTTTCATCCCCCAAAGATATTTCATGTTCATCTTTGTAATGGGTGACACCAAACCGATCACCTTACTATTACATCGCATTAAATCATATTTTATGAGAATGAGCAATGCAATTTAAATGACTCTAGTTTGCTCATTATTGTTGGCTCTTGAGGAGTTTTGCCAGCGCAAATGTAAGAGGAGGATATAGTTCATAAACAGTGCACAACTGCATGATGAAAGTTTGCTCTATTATCTCATGTGATGATATTGGGTCTTACAGAGTGGAGATTCCGCCATTTGCATGGCCTCTTAGTGCACTGGGACCTGCAAGAGGGGTATGTGGGATTTGCAGTGGGAGGAGAGCAAGGCTACTCTTGCTGGGGTGTTGATTTAAGCAGATGGGAGAAACCGTGCTCTACAACGTGAATGCATTTTAGAATTTAAAAAAGGCCTTTGTGATGCATGTTTTGCTTTATGCCCAGTAGTGTCTGGATGCATCAGTCTGTCCAGGATAAGAGTAATTTTTGGGAGGCAGTTGCAGCAAGGTATGAGTAGAGATACTTGCTATTCTTCCAGTATGGAGCAGCGTAAGACAGATGTGGTGACGAGATGCGAGAGTTCCCCGAAGGGTGCTTGTGTAAAAGATAAGTATGGGTCTGTAGGGGTAGCAGACTAATAGTCTCACCGGAGCCAATACAGGGCTTACATAAGGGGCCATCAATGTGGTCACTGATGGGTTGTGCCATAAAGGCTATGCCTGCCTTTGGGTTCATGCGTCCTGAGAGTCACTCTGGCTCCCTGCTGGCAGCTTCGAACTGCCCTGCATCACTGAGGTCTGCGTTTTGCATCCGACTGTCATGAAAGCAGGCCCAGAAAAAAAGACTGGAAGACGTCACCCATGTGCATCCTTCCGTTCACCATCTTGTGACTACATGTGGTGGTTGTCGTTGCAGTCAACAACTTCTAGTGTGGCTACCACAATGTCCACTTGAACAGGATGGCCAGTTCACCAGTCCCTCTAACGCCCCACTCCTAGGCCCCCACGCCGCAAGGGGCTGGGCTGTTTACCTCTTTCACATCTCTCCTTTGGCTGTCTTAGTCAGAGAGTCTTTCTTGGAGTAGACAGGCTTTCTCCTGCAGTGGAGGAAATGAAACACTAATCTCAAACACAAAGGCTGAAGGCAGCCAGCACAAACAAAACATCGAACCAAGAAGGCTATTATTTCCTAACAATCGCAGGCTAAGAATCCCCAGAGGCCTTAGATAACTGAGGTACAAGGAAGTGAAATCATATATACAAAACAGTTAATTGGAGTCTTTAACAGGTGCTGTGTTGGGAAGGAAAGTCCACGAATTTAATTAAGAAGGGGGCTCACAACAGCATCCATGTTCATTCAATGTAAGAGTAAAAATAGTTCTTCTTCTTTATGTATGTATGCATGCATGTATGTATACATCATAGTCCCTCCTTGGCTAATCAAGTCATGAGTTTGTGTTTGAAGAACGCTTCATATAAAGAGAATGAGGACTTGTGTTATTTTCTGTAACATCGACTTCACAGTGCTAATGTAGCCAAGGTAATGATACAGCACTGTACGCTGTACAGGGAGGCATACCTACCAGCTGCAGGAATTATGGGAACAGGAGGGGGCATCCCATGCACGAGACAGGGTATCATTGACAGATGTAATAAAGGTGCCTAGAGAACACATGGAGCCCGAGAAGCCGTACCTCCTGAGCGGTGGGCACATCTGCACTGGAGCAGAAGGGTGTGTAGAAGGTGGCGAACCCTGTTAGTCAGAGTTGAGCATAGTGCAGGCGATTGTATAATTGCGTCATTTGGGGATGAGGGTGTCATTTTTAATTAACTGTTTGAAACAGTGTTTGAATGAGTGGTCACGGTGAAGCGCTATAGAATAGTACATGTCAGAGTGGCCATAGTGATTAATAAAAAAATATTTTCCTGTTTATATTAATTTTATTTATAAAATACAAATAACAAAGTCAATCCATAAAAGATACAAGTACATGAATAGAACAATAGATCAATTTAAAGGAAGCAAAACATACCCACCCTAGGGGCACTTATAAAACAATTCAAAATCCCTGCCCCCCCCAGCCACCCACCAAGAAATTGTTGCTGAGTAGGGTTTGTACATTTTGTGGCCAAGACCGAAGTGGAAGGGTCGACATCAAAGGTACTGGGTGTACAATATTGTGCTTAGCATAGTAGTGGTGAACGCCAGCCTGCAGGAAGGGAGTGGCCTGGCGCTTGTATACACTAATATAGGCAAAGGTGAGCCTGTGACGAGGGCCAGTGATATACTAACACAGAGTAGGCGGGCGGGCTTGTGGAGAGGGCCGGCATGCATAGTGGATATTCATGCATAGGCCTGTGGAGAGGCCCAGAGAGAGTGTGGTTAGGGAGTAAGGTGAAAGAGAGGTAATTATATGTGTTGGAAAGGTAAGTGTAGGGATGGGAAAGAAACAAGAAAGGGGAAGGTGGATCAGTAGGATACAACAGGGGAGAGGAAAGAGAGGGTTGGACAATGGCTTTTCTGGATAGTTCCTTTAACCACATGTGTGATAAGTTGCCCCAATATGGCAATACAATAGTGAAATATAATTTTCAATGGGCTCGGGACACTGCAGGACAGTGTTTCCACACATAGGCAGGGGAGGGAAAGTTGGATAGAAAATAATAGAACACATGTTCTCACATCTACTAACAAAGTACAAAGGCACTAAATTAAAGAGTAGACAAAATATATAGGGGCTATAGGAAGAGAAAAAGACATTAAAAAAGACGATGTGACAGAACTACCCAGTGCCCCGCCTCCACCGTACAGAGCAAACCCAGCACTCAGACCTGCAGCCGGGTATACGAACCCACAGCGGATGTCCCCAGAACGAGAGGAGGGGCAGAAAAGTGAAAAAGAAAAGCAGGGAAGCACGAAGGGGAGACACACATAACAGGGGCAAGAAGAAGTATCTATCGGACATAGAAAAAAAAACACACAACAACAGGGGAACGCCTTGTTCAATGAAGCAGAGAGAGTGATCGAGAAGGAGGTACGAAGAAAGGCAAAATAGATGGGAGACACTGGGACGGACATGGGTGGACTTCAGGGAAGATTACATTTAAACTGGACAACGAGAAGTGTGTCAGCGGGGAGGAGGAGACAGAAATGTGGGATGAAGACAGTATTGTGTCAGAAGAAGTAGAGGAGGAACAGGAGATAAGCGAAGGGGAGGATGAATAGTGGACACCGGACAAAGGAAGGAGAAGGGTGTGAAAGCAAAGGCAGAGGGGAGACAAGGGGGAGCCAAGTAGGAACTGGTCAACTATCCTTCTCAAGCGAAAGAAGAAAGTGAAGATAGGATTGGCAAAGGCAACAAGGGGGAACCAGAGACAAAGCCCTGGGCAATGCAGATGCTGTTGCTACAGAAAGGGAGAGGAGACACACACTACATTCCGTGGCAGAAAATGGACATAGATAACCTCATTTGTAGTTTGCCCTCCCCCATAGCAGGGGCTAGCAAATGTCCCTTTGGGCAGCAAGCGCAGGCATATCAAATAGCACAGCAGCAGGGCTCTTTCCTGCAGCAAGCGCAGCCACAGCAGACACTGCCTGCGCAAACACAAACAAAGGAGGGACCATCACAGCCCCCACAGGCACAGCCATCAACATTAGCAGGGCAGGTTGGGGGCTGTGGATCACCCACAGCAACCATACTGGCACAAGGAGAGACAGTGATACAGGGACTGAATGTGCTACCCCACTACACTGGGGTCAGTGTTTTGGGAGGGAACCCCTTCCCCATTCCTGCTGAACCTAATACCCCAATAGGGAAAGCCCACAGGGAGTGCCTGTGTGTCCAGTCCTAGCAGTAACTGAAGACCCCAAAGCAGAACCCGAGGCAGCAGGCCAAGACAGTTCTCTTTCCTGATAGACAGGGGGGCCACCAAGTCATGTATAAAGGAGGCAGAAAAACCCATCAGAGTCTAGGGGCATCCATATTTCTTCTTAGCGGTGACTGATATTGTCACATGTGCGGTTCTCATAAGTAAACACATAGCGTCCTACTCACCCCCATGTCTCAACTCTAGGGATAGCGAGTAGGTAGTTGGATTTAATCCTTCACGGGTGTCTATAACCTTGTTAAAACCCTGTGAAGAAACAGAGAAAAACTCTAAATTTTCTGTTCTTTTATTTGCATGAGGCAACTTCAACTCAACTCTTATTCCAATTCAAAAAAACCTTTAAAATGTAAAATGTCAAAACTTATAGTGTCCACTTGTCTCTGCGCCGAAATGTATCTTGATGGCAAATATTTTCCTTAATTGTCCTCAGACATCAACAAGCCACCTCTGACTCTGGACCCTATAGGGACAGAACCATTCTGATGTACCCACTACCTTCAGAATTTTAGTTTTACAAAATGGGTGAGTAGGACGCTATGTGTTTACTTATGAGAACCACACATGTGACAATATCAGTCTCTGCTAAGAAGAAATATGGATGACACTAGACCCTGATGGGTTTTTCTGTATGTTTTTTAGATTTAAGAATGGCTCATGCAATTCCATGAAGGGCAGAACAGTTATACCTTGCCCTACGTTCTGAAGAAGGTCTTGAAAAAAGAGAGACAGTGATTTCTGTTATATTTGGACTGAAACACGTGTCGACAACTATATGAACAATCAGGCAAGATACGACACCTAAAAATAAGGACTGGGTCATAAACATTTGCAAAATGTATGGAAACATTGGTGTAGAACTAGAACATGACTACACAATGTGTAATATGCCAAATTGGTTTTATGTAAGAATATATGAATGAGAAAATGTGGGATTGAGAATTGATGTCTGAGATATGAAAGATATGCTGATGGAATGAGACAATTGTTTTAATGAATACAAACAGTAATATGTTGATGTGATTATTGATTAAAATGTGTAATTATTGAATGACTTGTGTCATCCTGATCTACTGGTCCATGTTAGGCAGAAACCTGTGCAGTTCCCTCTGGGACCACTGCAAAAAGTTTAAGACTACAGGAGCTAGCAGTAAACCCAATTGGTAGCAGTCTGCACCACCCAGATTTACCTAGTAGCTGTGGCTGAGCAGTCAGACATCTCTCAAGATGAGTTAGGCAGTATGTGGAGTATACAAGATAGGGCAATTTACACAGTAGAACAAGCAGACACGGATCCGAGCTTGGGTGTAAAGATATATAATTATTTATTTAAAAACACATCTATGAAAAACACACTGGCACTAATATGACAAACAACTTCAATCACAGTTACTATAAGTATATATCAATCCCATAACAATTTTTCGACAAGTCTAGGTTCAAAGGCACCACTTTTTTGCAGACAGAGGTGAATGCTTAACCTAGATGGCACTCTAGTATTCGTTAGAAAGGGAGAGAAAAAGGCAGGGTATGAAACCAACTCAGTACCAACACTTTTACGAAGCAAATGCAAGGCGAGTAAGGCAGGGTCTACTGTAGATCACAAAGTTCAGAGGCCAGTTCCACTCGGAGAGAGGCAAGGCTGTATGTCCCAAAAATATCACAGTAGAAATGCACTTCAAGTCTTTGTAGCAAAATATCACAGAAAGGTTGGACCAGTTTTAGAACAAAAATTAAGAAGGTCTAGAGGCGACCCAGTGGAAAGATAAGGATTTAAGACACCTCACGCTAACTGTCACAAGGGAAGCCAGGTGGACACAGTACCTTGAGAGTGAAGAGACAGCTCCGGCGGGGGCAGTTGTTCCTGGTGGTGGATGCAAGTCGGGGCTTTGCCAGAAGAAGAGATGATCTCGTCGTAGAGGAAAGTTGAAGATCGTTGCACCACCAGGGAAGAGACCAGCTGCGGAGTGCTCAGTCACAAGGCACCACCTTTTGGTCGCGGTACAGTGGTTAGTGGCTATCCGGTTGCCGGGGTGCTCAGCACGGGCAATTCGACCACTAGACATCCTGGATGCGAAGAAAAAGCAAGAGACTGGTTGTTCCCACCAGTCAAAGGGAAGAAGACTCTCCAGCAGGGAGATCTCCTCTGTCGTTGGGAAGTGGTGAGTCGGTTCAGCAGGGCTCCACCGGAGGTGTCGTCGTTGCAGGTCGGCTCAGCTTTATCCTCGTTGGATTCTTAGGTCCTGTGGCGACTTCTGAAGTTCCAGTCCCAAAAGCCCTGCTTTTATGCAGAAAACCCCCATTCATTCAGCCTAGCTGTCAATCAAACATGCTAAGTGGTGAGCGGGGCGGCTCACCACTTGGGCCAATCACACCAGAGTGCGACTTGAGTTGGCAAGGCAATTCAGTCCAGGGTGCCTAAACCCCCTCCGATACCCCCTGTGGTACCCAGACTGAATGGAACCACTTTGGAGGGCTTCTGTGGGGAAGCCCGCCAAAAGTGGAACAAAGGGCTCAACCTTTGGTTCGGAGTTACAGAGGCGAACACATACCCCATTTAAAAAACCGAGTTCTGGCAGAAAATACCAACCAGTGAATTTATATTAATTTAATAAACCGACGGTATGACCGAGGCTACATAGAAAAAGCATTAGCCTCGACCAATGGGAAAATCCCATAGGAATATATTCGTGGTCGAATATAAAAAGTAGTATCCACTGCCACCAGACAAAACTCGACGAGGGGGGACGGGACAGTGCCCCCTCAAACAACCGACCCAGGGGTAATCGAATTGCCCCTACCAGTACGTCCACAATAGGATGGTTTGTACTGGTTCTGTTAGTAAATTTAGGTCTAGTAAAGCCAATGGTGACTTTCCATGCCCTGCGAGACAGTAGTCAGTCCCAGGGTATGGAGTCTACGGTGGGGGTCACCTAGGACACCCCAGTGTTACGGCACGGAGGGTGCTGTGTAACACACATAGCAAAACATATGAGACCTTACGGAGTAAAAGACCCCATAACCCATAGAACACATTAACATTCAAAGAAATACCACAAATCATGTCCAAGAGTGGGAGAAAAAGAGTCTTACTCTTGGCAGGATGTAAAAAAACAAACTCCAGAAATCCAGCAAAGCTGCTGGGGGACTCACTAGGTTAGGAAATTCAGCCTAAACAGAGAATTTTCCCTAACAGTCCACCTCTCACTTTAATATTATGTATCTTACCTGAAGGACCAGGGATTTGATTGTAGGTACACCCCTTTATTTATAAATTCTTTCCAGTGGAAAGCCATTACTTTCTAGAAACCTTCAGATTAAGAAGCGTAAGGCCAGGAAACCAGAATGAAGAATCCTGCTTTGTGTGTCGGAGATATCCAATGGCCTCCTGCATAGCTGACAGAGTCAGGGAGAAGCTGAAGCCACCGTGGTACCGTCCTTGCCTCCAAGATAAAAAAAAACATCAACACAGCCAGTGAGTTGGTGAGACCGATACAAGACCGGTCGGTGTTGAAGTCAAGGTTGCAAGCGTCAATATTGTATAAAGAACGAGAAGATTACAGATTGGTAACATGTGTGATTAAAGATTGCGAGGAAAGCCTAAAGGCTATTGAATGTTTGAACTGTAGCAAAGAATATATTTGTGACGGAGTGATCCGGCACCATGAGTGTGCTCAATCGAAAGTCTCTGTGAGGTATTAAGTCAAGAAGTGGCAGAAGCGAAAGTAATAGACAAAGATTGAGATCGGCAGTGAATCGAAGTGGTCCTGCGACGGTTGAAGAAAAACCCATCGCACAATCAAACGTCTTTGGTTTTTGATACAAGGGGGTCTGAGCCCTAACGAGGGGGATCTGTGGTCCGAGCCCGAACCAGGGAGACCAATTGTTAACATTGTGCTAAAGGTGTCTGATCCTGAACGAGGGAGACCCGCGGTCCGAGCCCAAACAAGGGAGACCAATTGCAAACCTGTGAATGTGAAAATCCTGATACGATAGGAACTTTGTTGTTTGCTTGTCACGTCAGGCCCTCTGCATTAAGAGACTGCCATTGGGAGAGAGACTTTGGCAGAAGGCTCCGATAGCTGTGTTTTGAACTGTTTCCTTGTGGACAAGAAGCCAGAATGTGTGTGAAGCTCAAACATGCCACCTTGCCCGTGCTGAAAACCTGGGGAAGGTAAGCCCACTGCTCAACTATCCTGACATTATTTCTTGAACTTTTCTTTTGCCAACATTGTTGTTTTTTAAAAGTATGGAATGGCAATCGATTTATTAGTATAGGCCATTTTATTTTGACTCCACTAGGACTCTCTTCACACTGATTTGGTATGGATGTAAAATAGCATAAGAAAACTAGTAATGCCCAGAAATTGTTGGCTACAGTATTGGAACAATTACATTTTCCCGCCCATGTATCCAAAGAACACATAGCAGCAGACATAAATGAGGGGTGTTTTGTGCCTATATGCAAGAAAGACGTACCTCCTATAGGTACATGCTTGTCATCGTCTGTCCTTTTTCACATTGGCTTGAGGCGGGACCCTGTGCTCATAATGACGCAAAGTCGGCAACTATACTTTTGGTGCAGGATGTGTTTTCAGGATGGGGAGTATGTGATGAACTAAAGTCGGAGAATGGTAAGATTTTCCAAACTACCTCTTTAAGGTGACTTTTGGGAATACAGCACTGCCTTTGTACAGTGTACTGGCTGCAAGCGAACAGGATGGTGGAGCATTTAAATGGCTTGCTTAAAGAACGCTTAGCAAAGCTAACCATAATTTTGTGCAAAAATTGGCTTTATTGCCTCCCCTTTGCACTTTTTGCACTACGCAATACGCCTGGCACGGATCATCATTTGACTCTGCATGTAATTGTTACTGGCAGGAGAATGCATGCACCACTCTCCCCTGCAAATACAATTTCAGATGCTAACACAGCAGCACAGGTTTTAGGGGAAGAATTGCAAGTGTATCTGACTGAACTCACCCTCGATCCTGGTGATAAAGTGTTTGTCTGGAACTGACACGCGGAAGTGAAGTGGCAACAACCACGATTTATGGGTCCTCACAAAGTGGTAATTGCGACACCTACAGCAGTGAAGATTAATAAAGAAAAGCATGGATACACACTTCGGACAGAGACAACAGCTGTGTTGCCTCAGGAGAGAAAGAGAGTGGAACAACTTGATGGAAAGTATTCAGCAACTCTCACAAACACATTTTCAACTATACGATTTTACAGAAGGCTGGTAGAAGATGAGATAATTGGGCGTATGAACATTGGGGCGAATGGGAGAAGATGTGCCACTGATGGGGATAGGATTGTTTAGTATTTTTCTGCTTTGTCTCTTTCTCTTCTGGTTTCTATTACATAAAGAGTATGGTGGCATGCCTAAAGGAAATGAAAAAAACATGTGCAAGCAAAGTATATTCAGCGCAGAAAGGTTTTATGACACAATTAGGGGGTGGCAGGACACGGTATCCGGGAATCTCTGGTATGATGAGATGATTCGTGTGGTGGGACGAGAGAGGGCTAACGGCAGTTGCTATGTGTGCTAAAAAAATTCTTACCAAGAAGTAATAGCAGGGGAGGAGGGATGCCTAATACACCTGTCTCTATGTAAAACCTGGGGCTTGTTTCTGGAGTAAACAGTAAAGGTTAATTGGATAGTTGAAGGGGAAGAAGTGTTCGCTAATAATCATATACAGTTAGGGAGTATGCTCAAAGGAGAAGCCACAAAGCATATGATTCTAGAATATGTCAAGAAGTGGCACGGAGGGGAGAGCAGTTGCTAATGGCCCACAGTAGGGTGTACTGCATAATTTCTACAAGCCATGATATGCCATGGTGCCACACCAGACCCCTGATGAGAATACAGTGTTCGGTGCTTCATGATGAAAAATGGGAACGGATGATGGAAAATAAATGACAGTTGTCGGGCAGTGTGGAATGCGCATATACATGCTTTGACCTGGATAGATGAGAGTCATCAACATGTCCATATAAAGCCTCTTACACAATTTTCTTTGTGTTTCAGAGCAGCGGGGAGAGTGATAGTGGGGGTAAAAACTTGCTACGAGATGATGATGAGCATCCTGGCACTGCAGAAGTGGACGGCGGCGGTGATGGATCATTGGTGGGCCTGTGGCTCGAAAGCATATGCCCAATTGCCTCCAGATTGGAGAGGGGTGTGTGCCCATGTCACACTCCACAAGTTTGCTTTGGTCATGCCTCTAGCAGGTTTTTTACCATTTGACGACCTCTCGGCAAAGAAAGAAGGTAAAATAGCAAAAGGCACAGGGAGGACCGAAGAGAAAGATGACCCGAAGGAAGAACAGCAGCAACTACATGTTGGAAGAATCCTCACAAAGCTTGGACGCCATTTCACATCACTTCAGGCTATTCAACAAAGCATCTATCTTTCTTACCTCCCTGCTGCTTCCTGGAGTGCAAGCAGCACTAATGCCAAGTGGTAGCAGATCACCAAGTACAAGGTGCCACAGCTGGCAAATGCACCTGAGAAAGGATTGAATGCAGTGAGGGAGGAAACCCGTGCTCTACACTTGGTAGCACTTCAAAACTGCTATGTTCTGGACATGATGACAGCCATAGATGGTGCGATGCCGCCAACGAGATGCTCATGGAGGCTGTTGAGGAGATACGCACCCTACACAAAAGAAGGACCAATGAGACACACAATACAAAATCAGACAGTTGGCTGAACTCATTGTTTGCCTGGGTACCTGATCGGCTGGCCGTAATATTCAAAATACCTGTGCCCATGCTTGTCTTGATTCTCGTCGCCTTCTGTGCACGACAGATGATTCTAATAAACTCTAATTGTAGCAGGAAAAAGGTGCAACATATAAATCCTGTTATTGATGGGGGGGAAAAGGTGAGCAATCAGGAGGCCAAGCACCCTAGGAATGAATCATGCAAAAGATGGTTTTTGGAGTGCCACCACCGAATGCAGAAGATTGTGATGGCTTTTGGGTGGCATGTTCACTAGATGGGCGGGACTGCATGGTAATGGATCCGACCTTGGTGGAGTATGCAGAAGAGGGAGGGGACATGGATAGGGTAACAAGGCTACGTTGACCAAAACAATGAGCAAAGAAATGGTTGGCAAAAGAGAGTTGATCGATAGAAGAGGGCAATGTAGCAAAGGTGCTGATGCAGCACTATAACTATCAGCTGCAGGAATAATGGGAACAGAAGGGGGCATCAAAGGCATGGGACAGGATATCATTGATGGTTGTAATAAAGGTGCCTAGAGCACACAGATAGCCCGAGAAGCCGTGGGACATGCGTAGGATGGGAGTGCCTAAGTGGAGACATGTGGGACCAGGGCACAAGATAAATATGGGGGCATAGCACATGGGGTGTTGCCACGCAGTCTGTGTCAGGTGAAAACCACAGGTAAGTAGATGACATGGGGATTTAACACAGAAAGGCCCAACGTGGCAGGACACATAGAAAACGTGCACGAACATGCTGCTAAAGCAGTAGGATGCTGGCATGGCGATGCAGGTTGGCTGATCCCAGGAGACAGCAGTCACTGGGAATAGAACCAGCTGGTACATGCAGGTTTGGTGAGCCAGGCTCACGGGCACTCACTGAGACCATGAGGCATTAACTTCACAAGAATATGTCCATGGAGGCACAGTCGCAGCACGATCAGTGGTTTCAAATTGCTCTTTGGCAGGTGGGCCTGGGACGAAGGATGTGGGATGATCCGAAAAGAGCCAATCAGAGGGTAAGTTTTGGTGTTCCCGAAAGGTAACAAGTATACTGTATCCTCGATGATGCTCACGAGGCCCCTCATTGGTCGGATGCCGTGTGAATGTCTCCCTTCCCACCAGCTTTGGATGTATGGTGTTTTTTTCCATGGGTGCTGACCAATTCCAGATAAATAAAGTTCTAGAGGTCAGCATGATAACGCATTACACGTTATGATTAACTTATGGGGTGGAACAGGAAGGAATGTGGTGCCACAGGGGAGGTGATGAACAAGGAGGGAGACAGGACTACTTGCTCCAATCATCTTCAACTAACAAATGTCTAACTATAGGGGGAATTACGTGGTCCCATCAATCAGCTTAGTAGGATGTTCAATGACTTGAAACATCAATGGTAATTATTTCCCACTATGCAAATAAAGTATTCATGGATTTAAAGATTTGACCACAGTGGGTGGATTTGTCAGCTCTCATCCTTCAGTTCTGTTCCACTGTGCTGTTTGATTTGTGCTTGCTCAGCAGCAATAATAAACAGCGTTACTTCTTGGCTTGCCTGGTGTAGGTTCCTTTATGGATTACCTTTGGTACAGTATTGACTTTGTGCTCGTGGAGGACCCCTGATGAACATATATGCTATTTGTGAATGAGTAAAGTCATGAGCTTATTGCATATGGTGTAAAGAACAAATACTCATCCGAACGAAGGGGAGGTCAACGACAATCGCTCTCAGATATTGGATGCCATTGCCTCACTGAGAACCCACATTGACTCCAAGATTGATGAGTTCAAAATAGACATACAACTCATCCGCCAAGATGCCCGCAACTTGACGGAGAGGGTAACGACCGTTGAGCATTCCACGACGGAGCTGTCCGGGGCCACCACAACTCTGAAGTCCGAAGTCTCCGATCTAAAGAGGAGGGTCGCCTTCCTGGAGGAAAGGGCGGAGGAAGCCGAAGGACGGGCCAGACGGGGGAACATCAGGATCCTGGGTATCCCGGAGGGAACAGAGGGCCTAAACACCACATCCTATGTCGAAACCCTTCTGCTACAAGAGATCGGGGCCGGTAAACTAACCCAAGGCTTTGCGGTTGAAAGGGCACATAGATCCCTCCAGAGACGTCCTCCCCCCGGCTCGCATCCACGGCCAATAATAGCCAAAATATTGAATTTTCAAGATAGAGAAACCATCCTACGGCACTCCAGGGAAGCAGGTCCCATTGAAAGGGGGGACTCAAAAATTACTATTTACCCCGACTACACCCAGAAAGTGCAGAGGGAAAGGAACTCATTCGTCCCGATCAAGGCGAAGCTTCGCCAATTGGACATTAAATACAGGCTGCTGTACCCCGCGCGCCTGAGAGTTGTTTATAATGGGCGAGCGATATTTCTCGAAAACCCGGAGGCGGCCAATATGTGGCTGGAAGATAATAACCTAGCCGATGGCAAGGATCCTCCTCGGAACGATGATTAAGTCCCGAGTCTCCTCGCACCACCAGTAACCGGACCTCAGCAGGTAATCCAAACAACAGTTTAATTTACGGAAGCGGCCCTCGCACGGCCCTGCCGCCTCGCACCAACCCTACCCCCAGCAGAAAATCCAATTGGGCCAGTTCACCGCCCGACCCAGCTCACGCCCGATTCCCGGATGGGTTCAGACGGCTCGAGAGCGCCTGAGCACCGCGACAGTGTTGTAGTCGCTGGGCGCACCAGATTGTGTTATGTTATTAGTTTAGTTGGTTTTGCAGTCTACGAATCATCAATGTTGGTAAAGTACAAGATGGTGGCAAGTTACGACACAAGACTTCATGAACCAGGGGCCCCCCGCCCGCAGAACGCCACGGGTGGTTCGTTGTGCCACCGGGCCAGCGGGCCAGACCTCCAAGACGAATTCAGAACACCGATCCGATGGCGTCGCAACTTGTTGTGATGACATGGAATGTGAGGGGAATGGCTTCATACCTCAGAAGGAACCGCGTACAGTCCTACCTCAGGAGGAAGAAGGTCTCGATTGCGCTATTACAAGAGACCCACCTTACAGCGGACTCCATGTCTAAGTTAACAGATCGATGGGATGGGACCACGAGGGGGTCTCCTTACTCCAAATATGCGAGAGGAGTACTGATATGGGTGAACCCGAATGTGCCTTTCCAGCTAGAAGGCTGGGATTCTGACAAGGAAGGGAGATATACATCAATGTGGGGCACCATAGAACAAACCCCAGTGTGCTTCATTAACACATACTTTCCGCAGCACGGAATCCCGTCATACTTAAGCACGTTGAGTGCTAGACTGGCACAACACCGAGGCAGGACCTTCGTGTGGGGGGGAGACTTCAACTGCGTCATGGACTTGAGCAAGGACAGATCGCGCCCTCCTCCTCAGCCAAGCAATCCCGCATCCACCTCCTTGACGGAAACACTCGACCAGCTCAACCTGGTAGACATCTGGAGAGTGCAACATCCAGAGGCCAGAATTTACTCACACTACTCAGCTCCACATGGCGTCCACACAAGGATCGACTACTTGTTTGTTGATAAGGAACAATCTCCACTGGCCACATCCACTGAATATTTGGGGAGATCGATCTCCGACCACTCCCCGCTCGCCATGCATTGGCGGCTGCGTGGACCCAAACCTCCAATTCCCATGTGGAGGATGCCTACAGCAGCGTTGGATGATCCGGAGTTCAGAGAGGACCTTGCTGAGAAGCTAGAGGAATATGTCGAAATCAATAAGGGATCGGTGGCTACCTGGTCCACACTGTGGGAGGCCATGAAGGTGGTTACCAGGGGAGAAATCATTTCAAGAGCGGGCGGAACCCGCAGACAACTACAGTCCTCTCTTGAGGCCCAGGAATTAGAGATCGCAAGACTAGAGTCCGCCCCTGACATTTCCCCAGAGTCCGAGAAGGTCCTTAAAACAGCCCGTATAAAATGTCAGGAATCATGGGTCAGACTGGAGAAATTTGACTTCGCAACACATACCGCCAGATCCCACAGCGAGTCTGACAAACCCGGCAGATTGCTTGCCTGGCTCTGCAAGCGGGAACACCCTAAACACCTGCCAACAGAGATAAAGGACGAAAAAGGAGTAACACACAAGACGCAGATGGAGATCAACGAGACTTTTGCTAAGTTCTACTCCAAATTGTATGCCCACGAGTCCCAGGTGCCCGCCGCAGAATTAATCGAAACATTGGAGGAGATAGGCCTCCCTCAAATCTCCAGCGAGCAGAGGGAGGAACTGGACTCGGAAATCACTTCCGAAGATGTGACAGCGGCCATCAGATCGCTCGCTAATGGCAAAACCCCCGGCAGTGATGGTCTCCCGCCCGAATTCTACAAGACCTACGAACCCATTCTCACCCCCATCCTGCATGAAGTTTATCAAGAAGCCTACACAAATGGCATCCTGCCCAACACCATGAAAGAGACCATAATTATTCCAATGCTCAAGCCGCACAAGTCACCCACCGATTGTGATTCTTATCGACCTTTGGCCATGCTGAATTACGACAGCAAGATCCTCACTTCTATATTAGCCAACAGACTCGCCAGAGTGGTAGGATCCATAATTCACGAAGATCAAAATGGATTCGTCCCAGGACGCAACACCACTGCCAACCTCAGGAGACTACAACACATCATGGCCGAAACCCACGACCGAGAGGAGGACCTGGCGATACTGTCACTTGATGCCATCAAGGCCTTCGACTCTATCTATTGGGAGTGGCTTGTGGAGGTTTTGAGGGGCTTCGGCTTTGGTGCGGGCTTCATCAGATGGATCCAGGTACTTTACAATTCGCCAATGGCAAGGGTTAAAACAGGCAGAATTGTCTCGGGATCCTGGGCAATACAAAGGGGCACGAGACAGGGGTGCCCACTCTCGCCCATGCTGTATATATTGGGCCTAGAACCAATAGCCATATACTTTCGTCAACAGTTTTTTGATGCGGGCATTAAGGTGGGCAACGTTTACAACATAATTTCACTATACGCGGATGATGTACTTCTCTACTTGAGGAACCCTGAGCTCAACGCACCCACAACGCTAGAAGTTCTCGACAATTATGCAAAGTACTCAGGGATACGATTCAGCAGACACAAATCAACTGCATTCCCCCTAGCTAGCCTGAGGGGCATTGCAGTAGACGACCTCCCGCCTATCGGAATACAGTGGCAACCTGACAAGTTCCGGTACCTGGGTATCAATGTGGGTCACACCCCGCTACTCACACATGAACATAACACTATAGCAGCAGTCACCGGCCTTCGGCGCTCAATCAAATTTTGGTCCAAACTGCCACTGTCAATGGTGGGTAGAGCGGCGATTGCCAAAATGATAATCCTTCCTCGATTCCTGTACTTCTTTGCCAATATTTGCCACTACGTTCGCCCGCCTTTCTTCAGGACACTAGAGGCCATCATCAAGGACTTCTTGTGGGGTCCGCGCAGACACAAGCTCACACTGGCCACGCTGTCTCTCCCACATAAGGAAGGCGGAATAAAACTCCCAGACCTTCACCTTTACTACTTGGCGGCCCAGCTCAGTCACATTACGAAGTGGCTGTCTGATGACACATCGGCCGAACTGGAACTACTCAGGCAATCTTCTGCAAACTTAATCCCCAAAGAAACTCTATGGTTTCCCCCTCGGCTACCTCCCGAAACTCCGCTGATTGTCAAGCTGGGCAGGCAGATATGGGCCAGGGCCTGTCACATAAGGCAAGTGAAACATCCGTACTCACCGGATAACCCCATAATGGTGGATGTGTGCAAGTCGGAGGCGGAACTTCCCACTCCCAGGAGATGGGAGGAAGCAGGCATATATACATGGGGAGACATGTTGGGGAATTCAGGGACTTCGAGTCGCTACAGAACATTGAAGGACTATCCAAGGGCCAGTTCCTCTGGTACCACAGGATCAAACAGATCGCTAAGAAGCAGTGGAACAGCTGGCCGGAAGAGCCCACCCCAGACCCACTGCTACAGGAAATGCACGACCTCTCAGATGGATGGAGACCAGTTTCCAGACTTTACAACAGACTCATAGACAAGCCTAACCCCAAAGGTCAGGCACTGAAGGCGAAATGGGAGGCAGATCTTGAATCACCACTTACTGACAAGGAATGGGAGAGAGCACTGATCTACCCCAAGAAAGTGTCCCGGAATTCCAGATTCGGACAAATACAACCTTTACCGGACATATATGACTCCCCACAGGATTGCCTCATTCAACCCGAAAATACCCCCCACGTGCCCATGGTGCGGAAATGACAAGGCAGACATGATCCACATGTTCTGGTCCTGCATCAAAGTGAAATCACTCTGGTTCAAAGCCAAACAATCCTGCGCAGAAGCTGGCATGGTAAGATACGACTGGACGCCCGGAGAGTGCCTACTAGGTATATATCCTAGACCGGGCAAATTTAAACACTTGGTGAAACTAATGGACGTCTCATGCATTTTGGTCAAGAGAACAATAGCGATGGCCTGGAAGACTCCAGCGGGCCCCAGCCATGCTCGGTGGCTGAGCGAACTGGCGAGATGGACGACTGCTGAAACCAGGGCCTGGCAAGACGGGATCACAACCAGCGGAGAAGCCACAAGTGGAACCCTGGACTCCTGGAAAGCCCTCCTGAGTGACATGCGCTTCAAGGCAGACTATAAGCCTCCCTGAGGGACTGTAGCGTACTACAACACCCGATTTTTCATACTGATACAGAGATGGAATTACCCGAATTTGTTCCCCTCGCTTCCTGTAACATCGGAACTATAATTTTTACTTGCCACCAAACATCTCATAATTAACGCTACATGTAGACTGCTGTTGTTTTGGTTGTTCTCACGTTACTTTTTTTTTGTTGTATCGTTTCTTTATTATCACACTTGTAAGTTTGTAATGTTTCTCACTTTCTCGAAAAAACCAATAAAATACTTTACAAAAAAAAAAAATGGTGTAAAGAACACAATGACTTGTTCAAATGCTTTTACACTAGGCCAAATTACCAACATAGCAGCATCAGAGCATCAAGGCGTGTCCGTGGAGTGGGGTACCCAGACCCAAGTAAGATGGAGGAAAGAAAATGATTGAGGGTAAGCTGAGATTATCGGAAAGTGGAAAATAAATACTACAAACACAAACACAGTGCTAGGGAACAACAAACCATGCCCAGATAGCAGTTTGAATGGTGAATGTTTATGAATATAATGATTACGTTAAAGATGATTAGTATTGTAATGCTTGTACATGTATTATCTTTAGAGATGGCTGATGTTTTCTGAGTAGAGTTTAATCACATTTTATTGTGTGAGGGGGGTGAGAGGAGGATTTTTCCCTCTCTCCAATCCGTTGTAATCGTTTTAGCTTCATGAATGCAGGATTTCCTAAAAAGTGTATGACATTTCTTTTGTAATTTTTAGTTTGGTTATTCAGAATGCCAAAAGTGTAAACGTGATTGAAATGTTCACATAATCTATTGAATCAATATACATTAGTACCAGCAAATATATTAATATTATCCCCCAAGGTCATAAAGCGGGCAGTCGCTGTATGCAGAAACCTCGCTTTGGAATTGAATTTGGCACATTTGGACTTGCAGTTTCCTTCCTCTGTCACCTTTTATTTTGTCCTAAGGCACTGCATATGGATGGCCAACCTGGCACTAGATCAGGGCAGAACATTACTTTGATTCTGATTTGCACGTGTGTGTGGCTCCATTTCCATGACTCGGAATGATCATGCACTGCAGCACTGTTCTTCTGCATGGACAACGTGTGAGCCAGCACAGCAACACATGTTGGCGTGAGACAGAGCGAGAAGCAGCCTGTGAACATTGAATTGGATATGGTCTGTGGTCAAAGAGGCATGCAATTCCACCTGGGCCTCGCATCCTTAAAAGGCAGAAATACATTTGACGTCTTTAGTCACCTGATACACAGTCTTAATCAAGGTATGCATGACGCCATATAGTATAATATTCAAAAGGCCACAAACAACACAACTCTTAGCAGTAACCTACAATCACCCTCCCCCACCACCCCCCAAATGAAATGCTGCACATCCACAACTGGTAGAACACCCAGAACAATGCATCAGTCAGGGTTAGCTTTGCAGTGGTCCTGTTCATCAATACACTGACACCTCAGGGGGTTGGGGGGGGGCACATCAAATGGAGCGCCCCTGGGGCTAAATGATGCAAGAGCACTCGTCAATAAGACATCGAGAGCCCCTCATCTCTCTTTCCAGGAGCTACAACCAAGAGTCCCGTGCGTTGGATCGGGGTTGATGGAGAGGGTCCAAAATAATACTTCCTTCTATTGGGACTGCAATGCTTTGGTGCACCTGAAGTGGATGATGATTTGTTATTTATACAGCGCTTTCATCTAAGTCCTTTACAGAGAAAAGTTACATACATTTATTATGGCACAACCGAAGTTGGTACTCATTGTTCGACCTCAGAAGGATGAAAGGCTGAGATTCAAACCTGCAAATCGTACACAGATCGCTGCAGTGAGTGTTCAACCCGTTAAGCTATTTTAGCAGTAATGCTTACGATCCTCTTATTTTGGCAGTTTTACAAGGCAGGCTTACTAGGGTCTGAATGTGGCCCTTTCGCCTCTTTCCTAAAACAATAGAATTTGAGTACCCCTGGTAATCCTAATTGCCAGTAATCTTGTTATCCTTTCCCAGAGGACCCATGGTTAAAGGAATGGTTCGCCCAAAAATGTTTATTGCAAAAAAAGATGGGCAATAATTAAAAAAAATAGATTGCCACTTTTTTTTTTAAGTCCCTATGTAAAATTTTGAGCAATTGAAGCTCAACATTTACAAAAACAAGCACATGGGGGCATCCATTTTGGGAAATGGATGCCCGCCTGTGCTCGCTTTTGCTTTTGCAGCACTAATGAAGGAAAAACCATCCAGCTGTAGTAAACAAAAGCTACCACTGAGTGGCTTTTCCTTCATTGGTGCCGGGACTTGGAGGACGCAAACCGGAGACTACAGGCAGAAAAGCTGCAGCTGCATCTCGGTAAGTGCTATTTATTTTTTAAAAAATAAGCACTAGCTGTGGGTTTTTTTCTAAGTTTTCCGGGCTGGAGGAGCCCGGAAAACCTAGAAATAAAACCGAAGCTTTAAAAACGTTGTATTTATGTTTGCGGTAGCTTTTGAAGCTACCGCAAACATAAATACAACGTTATTCTGTTTGAAAATGCTGCGTTTTTTCTTTCTAAGTTTCTCAGGCTCCTCCGGCTCTGGGGAGCACCGGAGACCCAAAGTGAAAGCCAAGGCAGGCAGAAACACAACGCGGTTGTGTTTCCATGCCGTGATGTTTCTGCCTTAAGCTGTTTTCCCATTTGGGGCTCTCGGGCTCCCCGCGGGGAGCCCGAGAGCCTCAAATGGGAAACCATCTTTAGGGCCAACGGGGAGCATGAGAGCCCCAAATGGGAAAACATCTTTAGGCAGAAACACTGCGGCATGGAATCACAACCGCGTTGTGTTTCTCCCTGCCTTGGCTTTCACTTTGGGTCTCCGGTGCTCCCCTGGGGGAGCACCGGAGACCCAAAGTGATAGCCACAGCAGGCAGAAACACAACACGGTTGTTTTTCAAAAATGCTGCGGTTTTTCTTTCTAAGTTTCTCAGGCTCCTCCGAGCCGGAGGAGCCTGAGAAACTTAGAAAGAAAAACCGCAGGGTTTTATAACATTGTATTTACTACAGCAAACATGAATACAATGTTTTTAAAGCTTCGGTTTTATTTCTAAGTTTTCCGGGCTCCTCCAGCCCGGAAAACTTAGAAAAAAACCTGCAGCTAGTGTTTATTTTTTTAAAAATAAATAGCACTTACCGAGATGCAGCTGCAGCTCTTCTGCCTGTAGTCTCGGGTCTGCGTCCTCCGAGTCCCGGCACCAATGAAGGAAAAGCCACCGAGTGGTAGCTTTGGTTTACTACAGCTGGCTGGCTTTTCCTTCATTAGTGCCGCAAAAGCAAAAGCAAGCACAGGCGGGCATCCATTAAACAAAATGGATGCCCCCATGTGCTTGCTTTTGTAAATTTTGAGCTTCAATTGCTCAAAACTTTACATAGGGACTTAAAAAAAGGGGCCAATCTATTTTTTTTATTATTGCCCATCTTTTTTTGCAATAAACATTTTTGGCCGAACCATTCCTTTAAGTTGGATGTGATTTCCACAGGCTCTGGGCAAAATCTGGAGACTTAGAATTACAGTGAATATTGTGGAGTTCTTTCTCGCCCTCATAAATCTCCAGCACAGGGCCAGCTGTCTTGGTGCTGTCTGGAAATGTATAATAATCACTTTCTCACAAGTCAAAGTTCACTGCAAACAGCCCCAACTACCATGTTTTGTTTGATTTGTAAAAAGCCCAATATATTGAGATTTATGAATTCCCCATGTATTTGTATCAATGTCCAGTCCTCTTCCTTGCATGCACATTTAAACCCTTCCCCGCCTCTTAGTTTCCAAGTACTTTAAAGCACCCCATGTGTGAATCGTGTTTATGTTACATCTGGTGGCTTTAACATTTTATATTTCTGCGTTGCTAGGGGGGTGGAGCCACCGGCCTTTTGGCCTAGGTCCTTTTGAGGCTTAAATTGTAAATGGCCGTGCAGAGGCATTTTTTAGAACTGTTGCACTCACAGACCTTGTAGATTTTCTGTAGTCTGATAACAGGCTGGTGTTTGATTACTCTCTGTGTGAACATGCTGTAACTGAGTTACCAGTGTGTTCCAAGCATTGCACCAGGTGGGACCATCTGTTTAGCAAAGTGGACTGGTCACTACAGCACATGTATTTGCCAGACACTTAATTTGCCTTGACGATGACTATGTAGTCCAAAATGCATTGGCATATTGGCATAATGGCAATGGCCACTAACACAGTTTGCTTTATCACAATACAGTTTGGTCCATTTTGAAAACAAGTCTCGATGTAAACGTTTTTTCATCAGTCTGAAAACAATTGAGAGTTCATTAAAAGCATAACACACATTTTTCTAGCTAGTTGTGGTATGCATTTAAATGCCCCAAACAGAAGTCCCTTCTACATGAACAGCATGATTTTAAACACTGAACCAAAAACGGCTTGCCCTGTGTGTTTTTTTCAAGTAAAATTGAAGAGCCATGTGGAAAAGGGGCCTACCTGTCATTACCAAAGGAACACAACATTTTAATTCCCAAAAGAAGGAGGAATCAAAGAATCAAAGATCCCTTTCCCATGGAAAACATGATTTTTAAACAGTGACACAAAGCAGTTTAAATGGGAACATATACCACTGCTAAAGGGAAAATGTCAAGGGAAAACACATGGTGCGTATTGGCAAAAAGTAATGTATATCATGTTTCAAATCGAAAATACCAGTGACATTTGAAAAGCCACTTTGTTTTCATGGGAAAATGTCAGCCCAAGGCAAAACTGATTTTGCTGGCTGTGGGCAAAGTACACAAGATCATCTCCCACTGCCAGTCTCGATGTTACATCCCCCATCTAATTACCAACTGCAATAAAGTGTCCTGCTAAAGATGTAGAAAACCAGTGTCACCCAAACTGGCTGGCTCTGAAGGTATTGAGTGTAGGACACGTTCCTCTTGGCTGGAGCATGACCAATATGTGTGAAAATGGGGGCAACAACTTTAAAGAGCAAGCCTCAAACACAAAGAGACTGATTCAAATAAACTCTGAGTACAGGCTGACCCAGTGAAGACAAATGGCCTGAAGGCAGGAGAATGGCCATTTGTCCCACATGGAGATTCACAATCAATGTAAAAGGACTATTATCATTTAGTGTCACAAGTCTCTCCCCTTCTCACCTATCTTTCCTTACTTGCGACCTCCTTTGATGACTTCTTTCACACGGTCCGGGATTTGTAGAGACTCGTGTGCTGGTCGTCTGGTTCCAGCGTGGGAATAGCGGTCCTACTCCAAGAGGCGGTCAGATGTCCAATAACAGGAACCAGGAAGGAGATGAAGTCTGAGCTCGGAGGCACGGAATGCCGTGACTCGAGCGCAGAAGAGGATTCCGGAAGAATCGAAGGTAGGTTCGAGGAAGGGAAAAAGGAGGAAGTAGATTCAAGGAATCGGAAAACAGGACTAGGAAGGAAGTTCCGAGTTAACTTCGGCAACACACGTCAGACTGCTCCGAGCGGTAGCGTTGAGACGTGCAGAGTTGCGGGGGTGTGTCTGCTTTGTATAATGTTGAATGTAGCGCGTAAAGACTGGAAAGCTGTGTTCCGCACCAAACGGCCATGTTGGAAGGATCACGGAATTCAGTCCTCTATGGGTCAGGGACCACGAAGTCCAGAATGGGTGCAGGCGGCGGTTCATGACAGTATGCCTCCTCCGAAACCCAGCTCCTCTGGGTTTGCCTGGATGGATGAGATGGAATCTTCATATCATTCGGGGCATTCATGTTTGACACTGGTTCCCAGGTGCGCTCACTGGGAGGATATCCTTTCCACTCAACCAAATACTGTAGTAGACCACATGGGTACCTCGAGTCACAAATTCTGGAGAACTCATATTCTAGTTGATCATTGATAATCACTGGGGTGGATCTTGGAGCAGTTCGGGAGGGATGAACATATGGTTTTAACAAAGAAGTGTGGAAGACTGGATGAATCCTTTTCCATGACTCTGATAGTTGGAGTTGAAAGGCCACTGGGTTAACAATTTCCGTTATAGAAAAAAAAGGGTCCGTAATACCAGGGAGCCAATTTATTTGGTCATAGGTGCAGAGGAAGGAGTTTTGAGGATAACCAGACCTTATCGCCAATTGAAGAGGAAGGCCCAGGCCTTCTTTTGGAGTCTGCATATTGTTTCACGTCTCTTCGTGCTTTTTCTAGGTGTTACTTTGCTTCTTTGTGCACATTGATTAGTGTTTCAATCCAGGAATCGACCGCCGGAACTGGGGTAGGATGTGGGAGAACGGATGGTAGGACTAAAGGATGGAATCCTTGACTACAGAAGAAAGGACTGGTCTTGATAGCAGAATGATCCGAATTGTTGTATGCAAACTCGGCCATGGGTATTAAGAGTGACCAATCATCCTGGACTTTCTTGGCAAAACAACGTAGATACTGTTCTAGGGTTTGGTTTACTCATTCGGTAGCACCATTCGTCTGTGGGTGATAACCCAAAGACAATGCACATTGAATTCCCAATATATGACATAGCTGGTTCCAGAACTGGGATATGTACTGGGGTCCTCTGTCGGGAATGATTTTGGAAGGTAATCCATGAAGCCGGAATATGTGTTCTAAAACAATCCCAGCGAGTTCAGAAGAGGATGGTAGTTTGTATAGAGACGCAAAATGAGCCATATGTGTGAACAAATCAATGTAACCATTATCTTTGTGTAGCCTCTGGAAGAAGGTAGTTCTACAATAAAGTCCATGTCACTGATTTCCCAGGGTCTTGTTGGTAGTGCTGGTTGGTGCAGGAGACCTGCTGGTCTTTTATTGTCACATTTGTTCTGATTATAGACTGCACAAGTCTGGACATGGATCTTGATGTCGTCCTTCATCCTTGGCCACCAAAACTGTCTTTGTATAAGATGGAGGGTGTTGGTTATGCCACAGTGTCCTGAATGAAGAGTATCATGGCATAGGTTTAAGATCTTTTGTCTCAGTCCAGGAGTAGGGATGACCAGTCGATTGTCCTTGAAAAGATATCCATCTTTTTATTTGAGATTCCACCGATTGTTCTTCTTAAACTCCTTCCAGGGTTCAGAGGACTGAGTTTGGGCTCGAATATCCTCCAGGAGAGTGATTGCTTGAGCAACAAATATTGAGTTGGGAAACATCTTAGGAAAGGTCCGGTCCTCAAGCGTTTCGTAATCAGGACGTCTGGAGAAGGCATCGGCAATAATGTTATGTGTACGGGCTTAGCGACTGTTTCGACATTCCAGGGATTGTAGGACTTGAAGATTCGATGATCCGTGCAGACTTGTACCGGATGTTTGGCTCCCAGAGGGAGATGACGCCATTCAGTGAAGGCTTGATGAATGGCTAACAATTCCTTCTCCAGGATGGAATAATGAGTTTCACTGGGAGTCAAGGTGCGGGAGAAATAGTCGATTAGGTGTTCTAACTTGTCGCCAAGTTCCTGTTTCAGGACTGCCCCAATGGCGTAGTTGGAGGCATCAGTTTCAACAAGAAAAGGTCGGTCAGTGTCGGGTTGAGCTAGGATGGGAGCTTGTGTGAACTCCGACTTCAACCAGTGAAATGCCGAATCTTGGGCTGAGGTCCACTGAAAGGGAGTATCTTTCTTTAATAGTGTGACAATGGGATGCACAATCTCATAGAACGCGTGTATACATTTCCTGTAGAAATTAGCAAGCCCCAGGAAGGATTGGATTTGTTTTACAGTGGTTGGAACAGGCCAAGATAGAATGGAGTCAACCTTGGAAGAATCGATCCCTATCCCCTTTGGGCTAAGAACAAATCCGAGATAGTGAACAGTTGATACATGGAAAAGACATTTCTCGGGTTTGGCCAGGAGCTTGTGTTCTCGTAAACGTTGTAATACTGCCCTTACGTGCTCTTCATGTTCCAGATGGTCCTTGGAGTAGATCAGTATGTTGTCTAGGTAAACAATGACGAAGAGGAACAACATATCAGAAAAGACCCGATCCATGAAATGTTGGAAGATTGCAGGGGCATTAGCAAGTCCAAAGGGCATGACCAAGTATTCAAAATGGCCAAAGGGCGTTCTAAAGGCTGTTTTCCATTTATCACCTTCTTTTATACGAATAAGATGATAGGCACCCCTGAGATCAAGTTTTGTGAAGATGACTGCGCCTCTCACTGCTTCCAGGATATCCGAGATGAGAGGCAATGTGTAACAATCCTTGAGGGTGCATTGGTTAAGGCCCCAGTAATCCAAACACGGCCTGAGCTCCTTGGAATCCTTCTTAGGAATGAAGAAAAGGGAAGCGCCCGCTGGGGATTTGGATAGTCTAATAGTTCCATTTTCCAGGTTGGTGTCCAGGTATTCCCAGAGGGTCCTTTTTTCTAGTTCTGACTAAATAAACATTCTTCCGAACGGAATCACGGCTGAAGGTTCAGTGTCAATGGCACAATCCTCTGGTCTGTGGGGTGGCAGAGCTTGAACAATTGCTGTTGAGAATATATCTGCATATGCCTGGTAGGGCTTAAAGGTGAAATGCACCAAACATGAGTCAAGGAAGGCACAATGGTTCTTTGAAGAGCCATCATATTTGTCCACAACTCCTCCCAATAAGACACTTTCTTTAGTAGCAGATTCACGAGACAAGACTAGCTACTTTAAAGCAGCGTTCTCTGCCTTAAAGTTCTGGACTTCAGAGGTTAATTCCTGCATAACTCGCATGAGGTCTTGAGCCGCGACTTCCATCTCTGTATTTGTATCGTTTTTTAGGCGTCTCAATCTGTCACAAGTCTCTCCCCTTCTCACCTGTCTTTCCTTACTTGCGACCTTCTTTGATGACTTCTTTCACACGGTCTGGGATTTGTAGAGACTCGTGTGCTGGTCGCCTGGTTCCAGCGTGGGAATAGCGGTTCTACTCCAAGAGGCGGTCTGATGTCCAATACCAGTAACTAGGAAGGAAATGAAGCCCAAGCTCGGAGGTACGGAACGCCGTGACTCGAGCGCAGAAGATGATTCTGGAAGAATCAAAGGTAAGTTCGAGGAAGGGAAAAAGGAGGAAGTAGATTCAAGGAATCGGGGAAAACAGGACTAGGAAGGAAGTTCCGAACGAACTCCGGCAACACACGTCAGACTGCTCCGAGCGGTAGCGTTGAGACGCGCAGAGCCGCAGAGGTGTGTCTGCTTTGTAGAATTTTGAACATAGCGCATAAAGACTGGCAAGCTGCGTTCTGCACCAAACGGCCATGTTGGAAGGATCATGGAATTCAGTCCTCTATGGGTCAGGGACCATGAAGTCCAGATGGGCGCAGGTGGTGGTTCGTGACATTTAGGCCTTTTTCTCAGCAACCATAAGTCATACTGATTTCATTGATGTACCATTTTTTATGTAATTTCCAGGAGATTGTAGTGATGTGAAATTCCCCACCTGAAGCTCATGGAACTTTAATGGCCAATTAAACTAGGTTTCTGGCTGATATGAAAATGTTCCAAATGTGAGATTTGGTGAACGGGTGGAGAATAAAATTAGGGAAATGGGTAATAACTTACATATTCATAACTGTTATGCTTTTTATGGAAATGGCAGGAAAGTGCCACACAGCCCTGCCACATGGTACAGACCTGGTGGTCAGCTTATCTAATTCCCCATGATTAGCTGAATCAGAGAATATGTATACTATGGCAGTTTTTAGTAAAATAATGAAGTTGTGATGCATAACTAGTTTTTGCCAAACATTTGAAAGGAGAACAAATGGCGATTGCAAATGTGAATTTCCATATGTTGCTCCTGACCCCTAAACCAATCCTAACTTGGAGGATGGGTTTGGGAGGAGAGACAAGGGTAACTGTCCAATCCTAACTGCGGGAACTATTACAGGGTTCTTCACCAAGATAAAAGTGGTGGTGTCATTGCTGCTATCTGAGGGGGACTGCACTAGGAGGAGGGAACAGAGAGACACAGACAGACAGACACAGACAGAGCTGGTGAAAGTTCACATCAGGAGAGCTGCTGAAATTTACCATCTGACATCTGTAAGGATTGCTGAAAGTGAATCTGGATGAAGCTGTCTCTTTCTAGGAAGGCCTCAAAGCTGACTGGTCCTATGGTGGAGAGCAGGAGGCCATCTTTGAAAGCCTGAGATGCAGCTGGCTTCCCTGAACTTTAAAAAGTGGCTTTCTATGTAAGTATAACCGAGCCCTGGGAAACCAAAAGGTGGGGGAGTCTGCTTGACTTAAATCCTTTCCCTTTATAGTGGGCTGGGGCAAAACTGTGTAGATCCTTAGCCTATTTAACTAACAATATTAATTTAATTAATTGCCCATTTGGCAGAACACTATGGGGTGAATTTTGTAAAAAATTTGAAATTAACAAAACTCACTTCCCAGTGTGCGCTGAAAACTATAGCCTATAGTTCAATTGGGTAATCCTTTTTGTCCTGCTGACCCTGACTTCTTTAAGGAAGGTGGGTATCTTTGTTCTTAAATCAGTCCAACCTTTTTATCCAGCTTCCCCAGCACAATCCTTTTAGTGGAGGGGGTCTGAAATCCCAAATTCCCCAAATCATTCCAATTTTTCTGTCCGACTTCCCCAACACAGACCAAAGTAGGGGTGTGGGGGGTCTGAAAACAAACCGCTAAATCTCCATGTGTTTATTTTAAACCAAAATTGTGGGCAAAATCATAATTTCCATATGTATTTGTACCAATCTTTAAATCCTACTGCTGACCTTTTAAGCCCGCAGGAAAATCAAAATCACACAGCAGCACATGATTATTGTTTTGGTTATTGATCAGTTTAATTATTTCTTGAAGTGAAATTTGTAGAAGGCGAAGAATTGTGATTGTGTTCTTTTCAACTCACTTTTGTGATTTATTTTTCCAGAGAGAAGTGGATTGTGTTGTGTCACGAATAAAGCGGTGCTTGACAATTACATGCACATTTCTATTACTTTTAATTTAAATAAATACCAATATATTTCCCGTACACGGCCTGGTTCTTGGCTCATTGTGAAGTCAGGGGGAGAGATACAAAGGGCATGAAATGTGTCTGAAGTAGGGCTGAATAAAATAATTAGTTAAACAGTTTGTTGCGTCACACTTTAAGTGGGGAAGGAAATCTCTTTGTTGAGGGAGGCTACTCAATAAACTGTTACACAGTAAGATAGACTGAGGGAGTGCAGCCCTCATCATCGGCTTCTCAGCCTAGGTCCTTCTGATGCTTAAATTGTAAATGCCTGTGCGGAGGCATTTTTGAGAGGGGGGTGCACCCCAAAATTTGATTAACAACAGAATGTTACAAGAACAATCTTACCAAAGAATTCTAAGTTTAAGTGGTGTCCACTCACCCATGATACAGGATAGTGAATGTTCTCAACCCTGGCAAAGGCCTACGATGCCATAGCCGCTCCAGAGGAATGTCCAGTTGATATAAAAACATCTGTACGCACCTACGTCATGACCCATCCAGCAAATGTTTGAGAAGACATTTTTCCAAAGGATTTCCAGAAATAAATTAACAAATGACCTGCTGATATTCTCAAGTCCCTGATACAAGCTTCATATTAATGAAAGCATCAGAAAACACATACAATAGCGCATTCAGTAAATCTTGGAAATACAATAATCCTGGAGCCCTTCTTGATTTTCCAAAAAACAAAGAAAGAATTCCTTACATGAGTCAAGTTTGTACCAGATACACCAAGTTCTCTAACATCTGCCACCCCCCTGAAAGAAATCAAGCTTCTCAACATTAACATTTTAACAGCAAGAGCCTGTAGGGACACATCTTTTTGAGCCATCTATTCTTTGAATAATGACAGGTGTCTAAGCCCACAGACAGAGGATGTTCGCCCAAAGGAAAAGAATCCACCAATGTGTGATGAGTAGAAATGGTAAACCTACGCATGTTAACAGTATGATAACAACTGTAAATCACCAAAAACAGCAATACAGTTTACCACATGAATTAAACCATGCTGAAAGGGATCAATGTTCCTCTGTCCACATCAGTGAGAATTGTACGCCTTGATAGTGCTGAGAAGCAAGGATTCATCCCGCAGAGTCTAACAAAAGGCCCTCAGGGGTCCATCTGCGCTGGATGTTCTCGAAGCCATTAAATGCAGAAAGCTTGCCAGTATAATAGGCTGAGGAATGACCTGGCTATTAAAAAGAAATGAAGCCCCTGAATAATGGCAGTAGAATAGAGGGGGGTCCTGGACATTGGCAGGGCTAGGAGATGCCATACGTGTGATGGCCAGACACGAGGGACCAATATAATTTTATCCCCATGAACTGTGTGTGGAAAAGTGTTCTCTCTATCATGGAGAAAAGAGGAAATACATAGTGAATCCCTCCTGCCCATATGTCTGTGGCCCTTGCCCCTGGCTCTGATGTCCAAATGAAGAAAGCTGGTTACTGTGTGTTCAGACAGGATGCTAGCTGATCCGCCTGAAAAACACCCAAACGCTCCAGTGGGATCAGAAAAAAGTATTCTGTGTTACTTCCAATATATAGTCTGCCCCTTCAGAGAAGCGCCAACAAGCCATCAAGTTCTCAAGCCTAGGAAACATTTTGCCTCAAACTATATGTGGTTAAAAAAAAAGGCAAAATACCAAAATATATGTGCTTGGACCAAAATGGACTTGGATCTGGTCCCTCTCAGTTTGTTGATCTAAATGCTCGCTAAATGGTTGTCCATTGGAAGAAATATGTCACAATGGGAGTTATGTTTTGAGATACTGCTGACCGTAAGGGATCAAGCAGACAATCAAGATGGGACCCCAACCAGCACCCCGACCACAAAGTTTTCTGTCAGATTCCAACTAAAGAACTGGGGTGGAAACACAAAATGCCCTGCCATTCCGTGTGTCCATCTGTTGGATCCATGGAAATAATTCTTCCCTTGATTCAAAGGAAAACAGGCCCCAATTTGCACATCCTATACTTTTTTAGGGGCCCCAATGTTTCCAGTGTTTAGCCTTTGAAGAGTCCTATAATGGAGGGGACCTGGAAATATTACCTGGATGGAAGATAAAAGAAGGTCTATGATTCTTGCCAATCCCCTCGGTGAAATAACGGAAGGCAAAGGGCTATGTCCATTACCATCTTGATGAACCCCAACTTCGTGCCAGGCAGTTGAAAAGATGAGGACTATGCGCTCCAGAAACTGAGTGGTTTGAGATGGGAGAAAAACAAATATCTCCCCGTTTCTCACAAACTTCAGGGATTGACACATGACCATGTAAATTGGGACAAATTAGAATTCTGCCACATATATCAATTGGCACATTCCACCTTGCCCGCAGAAAGGCCACCACTGAGGCGATATGTCCCGAGGTGGCAGGCCCACCCTGTAGGTAACGGCCTGCTGCCCAAGTTAAGGGCCCGAGCGCAGCACTGCGCGGCATCGGGCGGCGAGACAAGGTAAGTTTTGTTTCTTTAAAAAAAAAAAGATTGCACCCTACTAGGAAGCTACACGGGTGCTAAGATGAAGGGGGAGCGGGGATGGGAAGCGCCTGACACCAATGAAACTGCTCGGAATGCGGGCTTTCCTTCGTGAATACAGCCCGCGTTCTGAGAATTTTCATTGGTGGAAGGCGCCTCACAGGGTGCTAATGGTTGTAACAGCTTCATGAAGCACCAGAGGGCTGAAGATAGACCAAATGGTACAAAGGAAAATCAGTAAATCGCCCCTTCCCAAATGAACTGGAGGAAGGGTCTTGTGAAGACAGAAGATACCCGGATCCTGCTAGAGCAAACCAGTGTGCGGAGCACACGTTCAACAGGTTCCGCTATTCTGACTGTGCATGCAGTATATTCCTATGCGGGCATGTGTACCAACTGCATGGCATTCATGTTATCAGCACTCAGCAGGGCATGTGAGGAAAGCAGAACATTGTGCAACATGAAGTCCCAGTCTCTGCGAGCATTAGATAAAGTGCAGGAGCGCCCATTGCCAGCCTCTTGATTACATTGCCAGCTGTGGGAGGATAAGGGGCGATGTCCTCTTAGCGGGTTGTGTTTAAGTTTCAAGTTAGTATCTTACTGAGCTGTGAACAACTAAAGGACGTTCCGTAAAACCCAGGCCTCTTGCACAAAGCAAGCTCTGGGCGGCTGAAGCATGACAAAGGTGAAGTAAATTATACTGGGCTGAGCAGTCAGCTGACCTAAGCCCACTGTCCTCCATTCATTGTTAACAATGGCTTTGTTTTTCACACTCCCTATTCTCTCACCGGTCGCAGCTTGTTTTAAGTGTTCAAGACTGGTAATTAGCACTGACCCGGAGACATATGCCTTTCAAAGATTCACTTGGGTTTTCAAATTGCTTCCTGCAATGTATATTGAATCGCAAAGTACCTCTTTTCTAATAACGTGGAATGCTGAATAGACCATGATATTTGCTTGTTAAATGAAGAAAAATTAGTTCTATTTTGCGGTTCTATAAAATCCAATCACATCACGCAAAGGAGCACGTTGCAAGCCTGTGTCAGACAATAACTAAAAGCAGCTGATTTATCAGACAGGATTTTCTGAGCTAGGTCTTTATATATTAAAAGTAGAATAGGCCACAGGGCAGTTTACAGCAATCTAAAGTTGTTCCAAATAAGGTGAGAAATAATTAGACAATTCTGACTTTTAGGCTCTCTTCATACTGCATTCTGGGAGGTGTAGCTCTGCATTAATTAAGTGAACAAACTACTGTTCACATTACAAGTACTGTAAAGCAATGCCATCTGACAAGTGTTAAAAGAAGCTATGGCTGACCATACACCCTTAAGCTTTTCTGGGAGCTGTTTCATGGTCACCTGCTTCTTTCTAGTGATGTTCAGCGAGAAGTGTTGGCATCGGTTTGTTGGCATTTCTACCCTTTGTGGGCCTTTGAGTTTTAATGCTCAGCAGTTCTGCTGTGCTACTTCACATGCAGATTACTGATGTGCAGCAAACATGGGTATATGAAGGTGTCCCTCGCATTTATGGTGGTACATGGGAGTGTGGAACATTCGTGAAGCTGGTGTTGCGGACACTCCTAATGGACATTTTTCGTAGTGTGCTAGAACTGCCTGTTGTGATAATAATAAAGTAGATATTTGTATACAACTTGACGAGAGTTCCTTTTATCATTGATTAATAATTCTATTTTTGCTGAGTTGCAACTAACCAACGATCCAAAACCTTTTGAAGATAAGCCTGCTGTTCCGTCCACGTAACCAAAATTGGACAGGGAGGTTTCATTATTTCCTTCTGTTTCCAATCTGTTTGGATCCCTTCTGGTGTACTACAGGTGAGGGGGCTGATTGATGGTTTAGAAACCGACAGTCATCCCTGGACCACTGGTGCCCCGGAAGTTGATTCATCAGAGGTTCACTGTGGGAACTGCAGGAACTGCCTGCTACTGCTAGCGCTTGGCTTCACCATGGTAATGAGCATTTTCACATAGCGGGGAGATCCCCATTGGACACCCCCACCTCCTTTGGTCCGTACAATAACACAATGAAATGAATACACAGACAACTTTTAAAGTTTGGAAAACACAAGGTCACAGGTTTATTAGGAGCAAGACAACGTGGGACGGTCCCAGCCACATTACAAAACAGTCAGATACGGGTGAACCCTGTTACCTCTTTAGCCACTGGCCAAACTGACAAACCGCTGGTTACTCCCAGTTACACTGGTACACCAGTGGAACACTCGGGCACTGACCAGGAGATTGTTGGCCTATCGCCCCGATACTCCGCCTGTAACAAAAAACAATAGGAATTAGACACAAATCAAACAACACACTAAACTTAACTTCAATAATCTTACTATGTGCACCTTAAAAAATTACATTGATGATTCGACAGCTTCATCTTGGTCCTACTCTTACTACCGGTCTGTACGTATTAACTGCATATCCAAGTTCTTGCCAACCTTCCACATGTGTGCCCATGATTCTATTTTGGCGTGGGTGGGTGGGGATTCACACAAGGCGGGAGCTGCTGGGCAAGAGACTGATGGCCAGCAGCTCCCGCCCTTATAAGTGTACCCGGGAGACCAGACCGGAAGCCAGGTCCCCGGGGACGCCTCTTCCGCCTCGCTGAGGGGGGGAGGAAGAGGAGAGGCATGACCAGCAACCGGAAGGGGGTGGCCAGAGCGGACAGGCCGCTATGTAGGCTGTCCCTCTAGCGCCCCCTGCGGGGGCCGGTCAGCCTCTCACTGCTCGCTCTGCTGTGTTGCTCTTTGTTCTCTGCTGCTCACAGACCCACTGGACAAACTGGAGACTGCAGGAACTGCTCACTACCGCTAGCGCTAATTCAGTACAAAAAGCGGGGCCTGGAAGAGAGTGAAAGAGAAGTTTCACGAAGAAAGCGATTCCTGCACGCACTACAAAGACTACTAACGTTTTCTCTGGATAAGGCGCAGCACCTGAGCACTGGTTAGAAGATTCCAGACTGAGAACCGTGCAGGGGGCCAACACCCCAATCATTCTTCAAGTAAGTGAAATAGGGATGCTTTGTGAGGTAACATTCGGGGTCTTTTCTTTTTAGCTTCAGAACATGCAATACATGACTTCATCGAGAAGGGTACTGTGGGAAAGATTTCTTGGCTTGCAATATATCTCAAGTGTCAGTCTGAAAAAGCATCGGCCGCAGTGCCGCAATCGCAGTTATGATTGCTTCTCAATAAAGGTTTACTGGATTTGCACTGTATGCCACCGATGACACTGCATCTCCATTTGTACTGACGAGGCAGTTCCCCCAGCCAAGACCAGGGCGTAGCAAAGCAAGGAACGCGTTTGGCACATTTCTGTTCATGGCATTGAAACGTTTACCTTCTGTGACAGGAATGTGTTCATCGTGACATGGCACAATGATACCAAATGGTATTTGGCATTGCTGCTCCAAGTCTGCTAAGAGTGATGTACACTCCCAGTCCGCAAAGGCTGTAATACACATAACATGATTTCACATTACACATTTTATACGCTGGCATGTGAGAGCCCAAGCAGTGCAGAAGTCCATTTCCGGTTTAGTTAAGTCTGTGAAACAAATCACTTCTCCAAGCGCCCCGTTGGGGGAAGGGGTTCCAAGTGCTTGTGATTGCTCCTAGCCAATACCGTCTGCCTTCCTGGGTCAGGGGAATCACTGACTGTCCAAAACGAAGCCTGAGTACGTCTTTTATGTCCATGCTTCGAAGCATAAGCATGAGGGTTCCAGAGAATGTCTTGTCCTTAATCTAATGGCTCAGTGGGTGTCAACATGCAGCTCCTAAAGAAAGGACAGACTGGCTGCCTGACATGACAGGGTGCTAACACCGTGTAAAAACAAGCATTGGCAAAGCCAACAGTTTTGGCCTTTGTGTAGACGTTGGGTTAGGCCTTTTCCAGGCACTGTCATAAAGGTACTACCTGGCCATAAGATGGCAACAGCTGGAAATGGTTTGAGTAACTGGACCTATGATGTCAGTGCCAGTCACATTTCTATCTAAGACCTATACACATGCCAAAACTGTTGGATTTGCACATGCTTGTTTTTAACAGGACTTCACTGCCAGAAACAGATGTGACATTGCTCATAAGTCAAGTGGTGGAAGGTATGCTTGTTTAAGACATTCCTTTTACACCAACAGCTCATTTGCAGCTCCAAATAAACCATTAACTCTCAGAAGACTGCTTAGAAGCAACTCTGACAGGCCTATACATACCAAAGTGTGATGATATGCAGTGATAGAGCTAACACAAAACACATCACAGGAGGATTTATTTGATGTGGGAAGTGGTACAAGGACTACCATGGCCATGGAAGGTCAGTGAGTGAGCAGAACGTCAATCAACACCCACAAGATGTGCACATCTTCCCGCATCCCATCTCACTCCCATCTCACTCCTATCTGTACCTCCAGTGCAACAGTTTCATCTTCTAAGTGGTGCTAAAGGAACTAAATAGCAAACTAAAGGGGGAGATTCTGGCTGGTCTCAGGATTCTCTTCAGTTTGAGCCATAGCTTGCAGACCACAACAGTGAACCATGGGGTCATACCTTTACCATGCTTATCCATTCAGGCAAGCAAGGAGACTTTCAAATGGAACATTATCCGCAACAAACTCAATAGATTTAAATGTATTGCTCTCAAAAGGTTGAAATGGTGAGTACGACCACAGGGATTTAGACCCCATAACATGATGGTTGCATGCAGTGTCTAGGTATTGCTAAACATTTGCAAGCAGTGCACCCTACGCCATCTTTAGAGAACGTTGGGAAACTGTGGCGTTAGCGGGAAGTAGAGGAAGGCTTTGAAATGCATGGATATGCATCTACAGGGCCGAGTGCGCTGCCGCAAAGGGGCATATCAGGTGGCTATGGTGATGGGAGTTGCGCCACTTCCCGGACTCCATGGTGCGTGGGGGGGGTTGAACGGTGTGCAGCACATGTACAATGATACACAGTAGATGAATAAATGCAGGGGAGAATCCGTGACTTCTCCTGCAACAATATTGGAGACAATATTGGCAGGGCAGTTGGAGGGCAGTGACATGGCCTGGCGTGGTTGTTCCTAAGCTAGTGAGCCTGACACGTACTGGGCTCTGGTTTTTGTGAGAAGAAGACACCCGATGGGTATTCCCGGGGATGCACGGGGAACCAGACTTATAGGCAGCGCTGCTGCCTAGGTGTGGAGACAGACTCGTTATAGGGCTAAAGTCGAGGGTACATGTGGGTGGACAGAGTCCCCACTTTTTTCAGAGGGCACCTTGATATGCTATTTGCTGGTGACGCCAAGTTCAATTGGTATGCTAATGAGTCCCCCCACTTTTTTTTTACAACTTCATCCCTGCCGTATCACTCAACAACCTTCTACGTTTGGCAGGAAGTAGGGGGTTGTCCCCCGTGTAAGGAGGTCTGGCGACAGAAAGTTGGTTGAGGAGAACGACTGCGTGGTTGATACTACGGAGAGGCCCCTCAACAAGTGTCCAACGAGAGACTCGGCTTCTGATGATCAATATCTCTCTCTCCCACTAACAAGAAAAGTAGGAATGATTCACAAAGTAGTATGCGTTTGGTAACAAATGGTGTACAGTGAGCTTCGGGGAGTTAAAGCCCCTGGAGTGTCGAATGATAGGGCCACTGAGGATCTGGTGGGGACCAAGGAGGAGAGATCCTGGGAGCAAGGACTGGAAGGACAATGCGTGCATGCGGGGTCACCCATTATTTTTGACACATGGGAGATTGGGCAGTTATTTTGTTACCTACGTACAGTGGGCAGATTTCTTTTCATTTTTAGCACTTCGTAGTCCGGCTAATGGCATTATACCGTAGACGACCACGTGCATGTACATGCACATGTCTGCATCCCCTCTGTGCTAAGTAGAGGAACTGGAAAATGAGGGCCTAAGCATTCCTAGATGCTGTCTAAGGTAGAGCAAAGCACAAGTAATATGTCGAAATAACCCCAAGGGGACTGGATCTCGCTTCACTCGGGTCCTTAACTTGGGCGGCGTGCCATTACCATCGGAGGTCAGCCCGCCCATGTGGGTCATATCATCATTAGCACCTGTGTCGTTTCCTACATAGGTGTTTAATAAAAAAAAAAAAAAGAAACTTGCCTTGTTGTGATGCGCCGCACCGATCAGTAGTTTCCGAAATCTGATTTATGTGGTGATGACCAAGATGTCATCAACAAGGAAATGGACTTCGGCGACTATGGCATGGCGCTGCGCAGCACTGCAAGGTAAGTTTCTTTTTTTTATGCAACACTCTTATCACTTGTGTAGGAACTACATCAGTGAAACGAGGAAAGGGGGAGCAGGGAAGGCAAGGAGAAGCAGGGATGGCAAAGGGGCACTGGCCAGCAACACTCAGATCGCAGGTTTATACCAGAGAATACAGCCTGCATTCCGAGCTTCCTGACTGTCCAGTGCCTCCTTCCAGGAAGAGGGCAGACAGTTTCAAAGAAGGAAAAGGCATGTACTCTGGGTACTGACAGGAGGGTAGCCAGTATAGTAAATAATCACAATAGTTCAAGGATACTTGGTTTTAACACAAAGGGAGTAATGGGTCGTAAAAGGTAATCTGCATTGCAATGCTGGCTTTTGCTAAATGTCCATATCTAATCCCTGGAGGGATATGGCCCAACGCAAAAGCTTAGGGTTCTTCCCTTGCATGGCCATTAACCATCGAAGAGGCCGGTGGTCTGTCTGGATCGTAAAGTGGGACCCAATGATGTAGGGTTTCAGCTTCTTTACGGCTCACACGACCGCATAAGCCTCCTTTTCAACTACGGCCTAGTTCCTTTCCCATCTACTTTTTCTCCTAGGCCATAAACAACCAGGTTCTTCTAGGCGAGTGCCATAGGTATATTGAGTATTGGCACCCACCATCATTTACCTATTACAGTTTCCCCACTTGCCTGTCTGGGACACACATCGTAGTGTTATCTGATTCCGTTTGTCATTCCCACCATCCATCAACATATCTCTGATAGAGCCAACCTCTGTTCCCAATCTCCTTAGGCCTTCTTCATATTCTTTCTTTGACAATCCTGCTCTAGAGCTTCTATAAAATAGTGCTGGATCATTTCTGCTTGTCCCAATTGTCACACTCTTCTAACTCATGGCTGCCCATCCTGAGTAACTTGTGGTTTACTTTGATATGGCCTAAATGGAGTCTGTTTAAAGTTGCTATGTGTTTTCTGCATAAGGGCTTCTGACCCCTATTCTGAATTCTAGATGGGAAAGCTGGAAGGAAATATGGGCACTTTTAAATTAGGGTAGGTTTTCAATCATGACTACCCTGGGAGCAAAGGTGCTGGACCAGGCTTCCTGGATGTTCATGAGGGGTGCTAAGACGTTTATCAGAATGGATACAGTAGTGTGTCAGGCATGATTCCTCTTAGGCTCAGGCTGAGCATTTAGGAGAGTTAATCTGCATAATTCAGCCTTTGACTATCCTTCATGGCCTCGGCTGCCGTTATCATGCCCTGTTTATACGGGGCAGCATGTGAGTGTTAGGTCAAAATAGGGGCGTAGTGTCTGGTTACGAGATTACACTTTCTGCTCTACCATGCGCTCCTGTGTTTTTTTGTGTGTTTAGGGGAGTGCTACCTGTCAACGTTTGGCTGCTTCAAGGTGCTTGAACATTGGACACTAAAGCAAAACAACATAATGAATATCACATAATCTAACCTTAAATAACATGAGATTGTTTTAATGGAAACCGGCATCATGTCCCCCTACAAAAAAAGAGCTAATAAGTACATAAAAATACAACTGAAAAACAAACAAAACTCAAGCAGATTGCAGATAACTTGTATTTAGCTTTGAGAACAAAACAAATAGATACCAGCAGAAAAAACATGACATGGTATGTTACTACACCTTATACACATGACATGGTATAATATAACACCTAACACAGTGTAGAATACCAATTCTAAGCAAGCGTAGCATTTCAAAGCAGGGCAGGGGATAGACAATTTAGCAGAGTGCAGATGCATAGCCAAGTGTGCCATAGCTAAGCACCCCAAACAAATAATAATGCAACCCAGCAAAAACAACAACGCTATTCCGATGCAGGAACCATTTCTAGATTTGAAATCTGCTGCTGCACTCGGGGTTGGCTGCTTTCAAGATGCTAATGGAATGCTCTTTTGTGTGTCAAGGCTCAGGGCTCAAAGGTAAGGGGACTCTACTCATCACACCCTTTCTTCATTCTGCCCTAGAGCAAATTACTTTGTCCTTTCATTAAGAGGTCCTATTGCTCCTTTCATTATGGCGTGTTGTGGCTCCTGGCTGCAGGAAGGAACCTTTGGGTCCTCTCTAGCAAGTGGGTAATGGCTCATTCTTTCGTTAAACTGGTGGCTTCCGAGATTCTTTTTTCTCATTTTTTATTTTCTCATTTGTTTTGTGTTGTATAGAGCACTAACATACTGCCTTGCATTTGCTTCCTAGTGCTTTGAGCCACATCAGCCTATTGCAAGTCCTAGGAAAGAAAATAAATACGTTAATAAAACTGCATCAAAGAGTTTTTAGTGCCCCAGAGAGGGAGTGATCTTAAAAGACCCCTCTCAAAAGACCAGCTACTTGCATGGCCTTGAGGAGGAACCTTTTAAAAACAGAATGAGATGCGATTCAATGCAGTGAAGTGAAATGTGATATGTGATGTAAGACATCTTTTCTACTTGGCCAAGAGTTATGTTATGTTAATATACTTTTAAACTGCACCAAATCACCTCTGTAGTAGTCCCGGGGACCCTAGGCGTGTCCATGAAGTGGCTTACTGCCCCCCTGCCAGGGGCATCCCGATATTATTCTGATGAAAGAATGTTAATGAGCGAGAAAAAGATAAGGGGATGGGAAAGTGGTAAATAGATGCTGCGAACACACAGAGGGAAGGATGCAGTGGGGAAGAATGCTCTGTGGCACATGTCAGTCCTATTAGGTGGGCCGTGGTTCTGCAAAAGCAAGCAGGCAGATATGCCGTAAAGTTTTGTGATAATTAGGTTGTGCATCCAAGGCAGATTTGAAGAATTGTAAGTTAGTACACAATGTAATGTTGGATGCATGAGCAGCTAGAGACTGTGCTCTGGAAAACCTGGAGGTTTGGTGCCTTATTTTCCCACGCATCTCTACACTTTGTACCCCAGGTCAAAATCCAGAATGTTAATTCTATGACTTGCAAACCTGAGCCAAGAGTGGCGTAGTCGAGAATAGACTGTGTATAAAGGTGAATGCTGTCGGCCACAGTAGGTAAGGGGGTGTGGCCAAACTAAAAAAGGCCTGGCACTTTGATGTCAAGATATTACAAAATGTTTCAATTCCTTTAGGAACACAGAGTTCTGTGGCGATATAATTCAAAACCCTTTCTATTTTTGGTTTATTGTACAAAATATTCTCTTACACATGATCAAACATTGGCCAAGGATGGGCTGTAAAATCAAAACGAGGTTTAGGTTTTGTTGTATTAAACCTGCTGAACCGTGATTCCACAATTGGGATTGCTCTATCATAAAAAAAGAAACAACTATAATTGCCCTTTCGGTTGGAATAGCTCACCTATTTCTCAACAGAGAGTGTTATTTTGCATAGGAAATAAACAAGTCCAAGTGCTGTATTATAATCTCTCTTTGAAATCCGTCAAGTGTGGAAGTAAAACCACGACTGTTACCTGCCTGAGAAGTAATGATGCAGGTAACCTGGAGTGGAATGGCCATTCCTTTGGCTAACCCAGGAAATAGTCACATTGATTTCTGTTGACGTAGTTCACTACCACGGTTAGAATTTTCCCACTGCCGTTTTACAGTTACATTTCACAATTTTGGGTCACTTAAAATGTATCCCTTCAGATGATAACCTGATTTGTTGAAATATTAATTAATTAAGGTGGTAGCTAAACATCTTGAAATTGAATGATGATTTATAAGGAATTGTAAAACTCATGTGTGTTTGTGTAGTTATGAAACTAGAATTTTAAAATTATTGTTTGCAGTATGTAATTGTTTTTATTATATTGTATTTAACGAAATTGTATTTTTTTTAATTCTGAATGGTTTTGTATCAGGTTTGTAATAATCAATGTACAATAAAGAAAAGAAAATGCTACCCTGCAGGGTCTCATTTTTGGAAATGGTTCCTTTGGGTGTCTCCAGAGCAGTGGTCTTCAAACATTTTTGGCCGGGGCCCCCCGGAGCAAAATTTGGGCAGGTCGGGACCTCCCTGAAATGCCAAATGGACAGTATGTATTGCGCTCCGACACCTGCTCCCATCACAGTCGCTGGGCTCCCTCATCCCACTCCTACCCAGTCCCTGGTCTCTCCCCACCCCATCACACATCCTGGGCTCTCCCCACTCTGCTCCTACCACTATCTCATGGTTCCCGCCCATTGTGCTCCCACCATAGTCCCTGGGTTCCCCCCATCCCGTTCCCAACACAGTCTGAGGACAAGTGGCGGCTGGTGATTTTTTTAAGTGGAGGGGCATAACTATTTCCCCCAAAAATGCCATAGCGACTGAGCATAGTGAGGGAGCCCAAACCAATAAAGGGGAGTTGGGGGGGTTTCCCCCTGTTAATTTTTGTTAAATAATGGGTTAAAATGTTACATTGTAGAGCATACTTTTAACGAAAAAAATGGATAAATAGCCAAACAGTTTGCAATTGGTGCTGGGGGGTCCGGGGGGCAGGCATGACATTTTTTACTGGAAATCTATGATAGATGTCCAGTAAAAAGATACCATCCCTGTCCCCTGGGCCCCACTGGCCCTAATACAATCAACATGATTATGTGTGTATGCAAGGCGCTGCACATTCATACAGCAATCATTCCATCATTCACACGAGCATCCATCACCATACACTCACTCATAACATAAGCATACACGCATCCATGTACATGTTTAAATAAAAACAATACGTACCTTCTGCATTGGCCTGAGTGTGGGTGCTGAAACGCCCTGCTCCAGGCTGCTCTGTCCGTATGTGCGAGGATGTGCAGGAGCTCCCCCTCGGACATACAGACATGCAGTGCCCCAGCCAGCATTTCCAATGAGCTATGCAATACTGGTGAAGCAAAACGCCCCAGCACTTGCATGGCTCAGTGAGCATGTGCGGCTGGGGAACTAAACTGAACTGCCAAAGGGAAACAGTGTTTCCCTTTGACAGTTCAGCCAGCCCAGGAGCACTCCATCAGCTGGAAAACGCAGCTGAGGGAGTGCTCACTGTTTCACTGGGCTGGCTCCTTAGCTCCTACATAATGGGTGAGGGGCCACTGGGTGGGCATCCCCTCGCCATTATGGAAGAGCAGCCAGGCTCTGACTGGCCTGTAGGGCAATGCCTGTACCAAAAAGTTAAAATGCTAGTGTGGTCCAGTCAAAATGGGCCACCATTTTGGCCAATGTTGACCAGTTTGATGAGTTACTTAACTATGCAGTTAGAATTTTGACCATTGTTGCTGAATATATCACAATTTACTTACATTTTAACACAAAGCACCTCTTGGGTACTATTGAAACAGTGGGCCTCATTAAAACCCTGGCGGTAGCTGCGCCGGTAAAACCTGCACGGCTACCGCCAGAGTTGCATCCGGGTCCGCCACCCGCGAATGGGCAATTACCGGGTCATGCCGAGTTAGGCAGACCTGATAATTGCCCTTTCGCGGGTGCTGGTACCGGTAGATCCCCATTCCCATATGAGCCCCATAGGGCTCAATGGGCATGGGGAGCTCGGATGCACCGGCACCGTTAGCAATGGTGCCGGTGCATCCGACGAGCTGTGCTCACGGGTGCCGCACAACCTGCCAGGTCAGACCTGGCGGGCTGTCAGGCACCCGCGAGCACAAATTGTACTATGGCGGTACGGTAGCAATCGTGCCGGTAGCTTATCAGCACCGTTGTTACCATACCGCCATAGTTGTAATGAGGCCGAGTCTGTGACTAAAGGAATGAATATCCATTTACAACTGCGGGCCACTTTTTCATTGTTGCCTTAGACAGTTTCATGCTTCAGCCCGACCATGTGAGCCACCCCTACCCATTTCTTCCAATCTAAAAAAAAAAAAAAAAAAAACTTTTTTACATTTTTTTTTTATATTTCATGCTGAGCTCTCAGGGCCCCCCAGGGATGCACCCGCAGACCCCTGGGGGGTTGCAACCCACAGTTTGAATACCGCTGCTCTAGAGGGAAGTGAATCATTGCTCTGATGAGAGATGGCCTGTGTCATGCAGTGGATAGTGCACACATTATTAGTTTGTGTGCCCATCTGCTGCATGCCATGGTCTTGTCTCTCAGAAGCCTAAGCCCTAGACTTCTAATCCTTGTTAGGGTTGCGTAACAAGGAGGCAAGCTTGCAGCCTTGGGCCAGAACAATGAAAGCATGCCTGCAGCATTGTGCCGCTTTGTGCCGTGAAATGTTTTATCACACTGCCCGTGCCATAACAGAATGTGGGCAGCAGGAAAGATATGAGCTGCAGCATTGTTGCTCTTCCTCGGCTCTCTACTCCAACCACACCAGTATTGAAGCGAAGGTGACCATGGAAGAAGAGAGCAGTGCTGCTGTGCATGTCTTCCATCCACCAGCATTGAAGAGGAGGTAGCCATGAGGGAAAGGGGAAGAAGTCAGGTGGCTACATAAGAGAAATACCTTGGAAGTTGGGCAAAAACTATTGACTTTGTCAATGCTTGCTTCCATTACCTGCTTTATATCATCTGATAAAGAGGCTGTTGTTAACAGTTGATTATCATGCATGCCTTCATACAAGAAGATACAGTTCTCACAACAGCACAAGTATTGAACAGATAAGCTCTTTGCTTTGTGACTAGTCACACCCAGGAAACTTGGTGCAGAGGACAAGGCCCATTTGCCCTATTGACACAGTGGCTTTTGCATAGACTCCATTGTGGGGTGAAATATAGCCCCTGAACGCCAGAAATAAAGAGGCCAGAGTCATTTGTAAATGCCCATTGACGTATAAGAACAGCACAGAAATGGTGATGTCAGACATGAGGCCTATTGAACTTGAACCAAAACATAGGCCCAAATCTGAAAGGAAAGAAAGTGGGCTTGAATTTCAGAAGTGCGGAGATATGAGCAATGCATTACAGCGATGAAAAGAAAGACATTACACCTGGATATTAGGCCCAGGTGGCTTATAAAATGTTATGTAAAATGCATTGTGTGTGAGTTTAAAAGCCGTTGCTTGCAGGATTTTTACATGCAGCCGGTCATTTCTCCTAAAAGATTAAACTTAACCTCCAAGACCTTTCCTCTGCTGTCTTGGAGAGGGAGGACTGGCTGTCAACCATCATTAGGGCCATTACCTAAAAATATAGAAAGAAATACACTGCTTAGATTTAAACCACGGTGAAAACAGATAAGGCCATGCCTGATTTTTCCGCAGAAGTGACCTTGAGGTCACAATTCCCATAAAATGTCCATAAGAGTTGCAATCAGGGCCATCACAGGCCTTGAAGTGGGAGGCGAACATAAACATGAGCCAGGCTCTGGCTGATCACATGCTCAAGGAAAAATTAAATTGAATATGAATAAAGAAAAGACTGTAATTAAGTTAATGGAAACATACCTAATATTGCATAGAAAGGGCAGTATAGATGCCACAATGGTCATTCCACACTTTTATTAAAGGTGACAGTAACCCCTTTGAACCATGCTAAACGATGTTTGTGTGATAAACATAACTAAAGGTTTTAATGAAAATTTGATTGGGGCCTTCCCTTGATTCCGAGAGATTTGAAAGGTGGTGTGAGGGTGAAGGAAACAATTAACATGAGAACTATGAAGTGGCATATTTTTCACTGATACGGCTCCTGAGTAAATGAAGAAAAACGGTTTCACTGAAAAGGAATGGCCTACTGCATCATCTGATTTGCCTTAAAATGTAGTTCTTAAAAATATATTCATATATGTAAAGATTTGAAAAATTGGGGTACTTGCCATGTTGAGAGATTTTTAGAGTTTGAACATGCCAAGCCCACCTGTCAGGTGGGAGGTGGGTAGAGAAAACCAACTAATCCCTTTCACAGGAATCGTTACAAGTTGTGATGTCATTTGCCCTATAAGTAGACCACTTTGCATTAGAACTGGGTTTTTTCACTTATTCTGGGAGGCAACCTGCTGCTGAACTCTTGCGTGAAACATCCAAGCAGATAGGCTCCAAATCTTGCATTGGAGACAGGAACCAGGAGACATAGAAGCTGACTCGGACCCTTGGAGGATTCAGAGGAGACTATCCTTGACTGACACCCTTGCTGTCCCAGGGGTGCCCTGAGGTTCCCTGATGCTCATTACAAGGCCTCTCCTGTAAGTAAAGCTATCCCTAAAGCCATAGATTGTGTAGGCCATGCATTTTCAAGCATTGTTTTAGTTATTTCCCCATAGCAAAATATCCTGGTTGTCTGTTTAGATACTTAGCATATTTAATTAAAGTAAATCAATTAATTCCCCTTTAGAAATCACGGGATGTGTTTTGTTGCCACTCAAAACTAACAAGCTCTTCCCAGTGTACTTTGAGCCGGTATAGACATAAAGATCTGCAAAAATACTTAAAGGATAGTTCCGGGACTTTTTTTTTATTGTCCCTACGGGTCGGCCATGTGTTTGTAAGCATAAATCGGTAGATCGTAGGAAACTTTCCTATGGACCTTACCCGACTTTTCGCCCATTATCGCACTCGAAATCAGCCTCCATTTTGTGATAATCCTATCATTTCGCCGCATCGACCTGGCTCACCTGCCTTTGCGGCACTAAATCAAATCCCCCGCCCCTGAGCCTGACATCAGCAGACGCGTACTGCCCATTTCAAGCACGTCTCGTGTCAACAATCGCTGCGCCTCAGCTATTGACGTGTTGCCATGGAAATAGCAGGACGCCTCTTTCCCCAATAAGTATAAACAGACCGTTTCACAACATACAGCAGCAGATTTTCGATTCCATTACTCTCTCTGTGTTACTTTGAGTATTCTGTGACTCGTTTCAGTGCTCTGGTCAGCTACCTTCGCCGCTTGTAGCCAGTGTGAACACCTGTACCATCTCTGTAAATTATTTTACTATCTTTACCGCACAATGGCCACAATAATGCCGTATATGTACGAGCCCGAGTACACCGAGGAGGAACTACTGGAAAGGCAAGCACGCGAAAACGATGGGGATTCGGACGGCAGTTGGGAGGACCAGTCAACGGATGAAGAGCCTGGACCATGTCGCATGGACGGCGTCTCCACCTGGTGCACGTGCAATCGGTGCGAGCTAATGCCAACTGAGGAGGAGAACTGCTGCTGCCGTGAAAATTCCGGGTGCTTGGCCTACATTTCGGAAAGCGAGCAAAGTCTGCAGGAAGGCGAGCAAAGTCCGCAATGCATCACCGAGCTGCCAGAGTTCAGGGAAGCCTGCCTCTCACGGACAGTGTTGAGGATGATGATGGTGCTTATGCACGAACTTCGTGGCACTGTTCGTCCGCGTAATCCGAGTAACGAGTAAGTATACTCTGTTTGTGATGTCAGTGATGCCACCACTATTTCATGGTCGTCTCCCACATATAAAATTACATTTACATATCATTCGAACGCATGTAAATTGGTTCCATATAGTGCATTTTCTAGATATAATTTTTTTCTAAGAAAAATGACATGTGTTACCTGAATCGACATTGATAAGAAAGTTTGGTCAGTTTAATACAGTTTGCATCTTTTTTTTTCACAGGTGGTACAGGCTGGTGGCCTATCGTTGCTTCACTTGGTGGCTTCACGGGAGGCTCGGACACCGCGTTCGGAGAGTAATACCTGCCTGTGCGGTACTTGCCATTAGACAACATTTCCCCAGTGACAGTGGACAATACCGCGGATTTTCCCCCGATGTGCTGCAACCTCAACTTTACAGTGTGTAATGTTTATTATTTATGTTTAATTAAAATCTAAAATAAAGCCCAACATATATTTTAACAATGGTTGTTTTGATTTTTTAAATGAATCTAGTGTGTCTCCGTTGAATAGCCTTCCAGTGCCTTGTCTTGTCACACCACATGTCTCCGGCCAGCATCCTCCCTCACGCTGGCCGCACACCTTCAATCCACATAACCGTTGAACCCATATATGCAGCAGTCATACATATATTATTTTGTGGGTTGGCATCAAGCGTTGGCAATAAAAAGCTGTTGGATTTTATTGATATAAAACATGGTTATAGGTAAATAATAAATATGGTTGATCATAATAAATCCTCTTTTTGGGCACCGGGTACAGAGATGACCCCCATATATTCTCCTGGGAGGGTGAGGTATTTATAAACTCACCCCCCTGCCTTCCATGTAGTAGATCCTGCAGCCATCCTCTTACATTCAGTTAGATGGCCTCTCCTTGGTGAGGCCCTGCGGCAAACGGGTCTTGTCTGCACGACCACCGCCCCGATCCACCCCCCCGCCCTATCAAAGGCAGTTCGCACAAGGGTACTTGCGCTGCTGGCAAGTGGAGCTGTCAGGGAGCGATAAAGGCCAAGAGGTGCCAAAGACCATGTACACTTCAAAGTGGTCTATAGAGCATGGGTTGTTGTTCCCATGTCTACCTCCAGACCCCGTGTCTCCTGCCAAGCATCCCCCCTCACGCTGGACGGCCCCCTGCAATCCACATAAGTGTGTCTCCATTCACGAGTCTTCCTGTGCCTTGTCTGCACGACCACCGCCCCAATCCACCCCCCGCCCTATCAAAGGCAGTTCGCACCGGGGTACTTGTGCTGGCAAGTGGAGCTGTCAGGGAGCGATAAAGGCCAAGAGGTGCCAAAGACCATGTACACTTCAAAGTGGTCTATAGAGCATGGGTTGTTGTTCCCATGTCTACCTCCAGACCCCGTGTCTCCTGCCAAGCATCCCCCCTCACGCTGGACGGCCCCCTGCAGACCGCATAATGCCACGACATATACACGTCATTCATTCACAAACACACCCCTGTTTCGAATTCTTTATAACCCACTTCATATTTCTAATGAGAACTTCTTTGCGCTTTGCTAGTCAACCCGTGAAGGTGCTGGTTATCTGCTCTTCGTCTCTGTGAACTTCCGTGACCACTTTGAGCAAACTCGTCAGTTTGCAACCTGTGAACTGCTCCCTGTTCTACGACAAGAAACTACTCTGATCCCTGCATCCAACTGTTTGTTCGTCAAGGTAAGTCCATGTACCATAATCATTTTGCGCCCAATTTTTTAATTTATATCTATTTGCTAGTAGTCATCAAATTGCATCCATGTTTTCTTTTCGTTCACGACAGTACATGCAAGGAACTAGTCACATGTTCTGAGTTTAGTCAAATTACTTTTTCTATTTTTTGAAAGTTATTGAAATACTTATCCGCATGTGAATAACGTGTATAGTTCCAAGAACCAAAACGGACCTTGCATTGAACCTTTTATGTGTCATTTAATGTTTTAACACATTGGTATTCATAGAGAATTGTTGATCTTTACTTTTCAGAACTTTCCATAATGCCTGCCTGTTCCATTGGCGGTTGCCCTTCGAAGACCCATAACAAATCTGAAGGTACTATAATGCATGTTTTCCCTAAGACAATAGATCAGATAAGAGAATGGGTCCGATATTGCGGATATCCAGCCTCTGAGATAGAAAGTAGAGTCCTAGAAGTCTTTGCGGACAAGAGGGGTGATCGATACCGCATCTGCAGCAGGCACTTTAGCCCAGACATGTACTCCACATCATTGCTAATAAAGAAGAAAACACCGCGAGCGAGGCGAAAATTGCTCTCAACCGCTATTCCCACTCTATTCGTCCACATCCCTCCACTGGTGAGTCAAGTTTACGTATTTATCTCTCGGCATTGCGGTAGTGTGTAGCATTAGCTAACAATAATTTCCCCATTTATGTATCCACTCAATATGAAGGCGGAAGATTCTCCATCCGTGTCCTTATTGCAGTCATCAGCCACTTCAAGCGCCTATCGGGTAATCTTACTTAGCTATTCTGACACTGACTTGTTTTAGGCATGTAAATCAATAGTTTTAATTGATCGTGTAATTATTTTACCTAATGGTACACCACAGTACTCGTCCTCTAGTCTTTGTTTTCAGTTATAATTATTGTTATCCAAAATAATGCAAGTACTGTCTTTCAGGGAGATGCTGAGGAGTCCAATGCATTGACGACAACCGTAGATGTCACTCAGATGCTCGAGGTACGTTTCCGGACAGTTCCATCGATGGAGATCATCAGATCTTGCATTCTTGTAGCGTGATTGTTACACACAATGTTTCTTTCGTTTTTAGCCATTGGTATGTCCTTCTGTCGTCTTCTTTTTTCAATATTGTGTTCATTACTAATGAAAGTCCTATGTTTCAGGGAGTCGATGGAGCATTAGTCCAAGAAGAAGGGGGAGCATGCAGTTACGGGTCGGCGCAACAGCTTGCAGAAGTGTGCACCGCAGTTACAGCGTCCCTTGATGTTCTTATGCATTTCGAGGTATGGATACTGACAGATCAATCATGCGAGATCAAATGACGTGATTACATCCGCTATACTTCCTTCTTTATTAACGCAAGTACTATGTTTCAGGGAGCTGACGGAGCTTCTTCAACAAGAACATCACCCCTAGTAGTTGATGCAGATCTCTGGGTGGTGACACTTCCAACGATGGAGCAAATCGAATCATATTTAGATATCCATTATTTATTTTAGACAACTGATCATTTGTGCAGGTCTATTTAGATGAGCCGTTGACGCCTGCAGAAAGTTTATGTTCTTTTAAACAAAATAGAAAACCATACTAATGCAATTACTGTGTTTCAGGGAGTTGCTGAAGCGTCATCTTCAATAATATCATCAATGGAAGTCTATGCGGAGCCCGAGGTATGGATCTTGACAGTTCAATCTAACTAGATCAACAATGCGTGAACTATTGTCGTTTGAATGTTCTACACAATGCGTTCATTCGTGTTTTGCTATTGAGATGTACGTATGGGTATTGGTCCCCAAGTACATTTTGTGTTTTCAATATTATTATACATACTAATGAAAGTTCTATGTTTCAGGGAGTCGATGGAGCCTCAGTGAGTGATGGATGTGCTTATCATGAAAATATAGTCGTTGCAGCGCGAGAGGAAGTGGAGACATGCACACACGAGTCGGAGCAACAGCGTCCAGATGTTGAAGTTCGAGGCAAGAAAGTTTCAAAGAAAAGAAAGCAAAAGAAGGTTAGTGTCCTGTTCACTATATTATGTTGTCTTTCACTGTCAATAGTTCAATACTGTAAGTTGTGTTTAAACTGAACATCCCTTTTCTAATCTGTCCTCTAGTTGCGAGTGGGTGTAAGAACTAGATCTACACAGACAGTGAAGCGAACGAGAGATGTTGCTTGTCAAACCTTTTGGCAGGGACTTGAGACTGGAGATGCATCGTGCCAATGGGAAGAATATGAAGTGATTGACAACGGAGCTATACCACCACCAGCCATTGATAGTGAATGTCCTCCTGGTAGTTCGGATGCAGTCGGAGATCAATTCACAGAATCCACACCCGCAAAAAATAAGAGCGCGCGAAAGTTGAAGACATTGTTTTTTTCTCCCATCTCCGGACAAGGAACAGATGTTGCAATGGAAGAGAATGAAGTGGACGACAATGAAACACCATCAATATCACTCAGCATAGCGGAAGACGATATCAGAGATTGTACCTTTCATGCGAGTGACATGTCCTCAACGTTACAGGCCGAACCAGCTGGGATGCAGAGTGACAGTATAAGGAAAGAGGCCAAATTCATTGTATTCGATAGCTGTTTGATGGATATTATTATGATGATGAAATGTGGGCATTGGGTTGGTGGGGAAGTATGTGGGGAGCCATTGATTAATGTGACTCGTGCAATTCGAGGCACTAACCTTAAAATACATGCCACCTGTACACAATATCATCCGTTCGCATGGTCTGCACAACCCATGCTGGGGCAACTGCCAGCAGGCAATCTACTTTGTGCAGCGGCCGCACTTTTTAGTGGTTCAAGTTTTAAAAAGTTACAGTATTTCTTTCAGTTTGTGGGAATCCATTTCATTGCGAAAACTCAGTTCTACAAATACCAAACCGATTATCTATTTCCAGCCATCAGCGAAGCTTGGAGAATGGAAAAAATGTCAATGGAAAGTACATTCGCGGGCAAACGCTTCAGGCTAGCCGGTGATGGACAGTGCGACAGCCCAGGATTTTCAGCCAAGTACTGCACCTACCACTTTCAGGACATGGAAAGTAAGAAAATTGTGAGTTCGGTGGTCGTGCAGGTGTCACAAAGTACATCCTCAGTGGCCATGGAGAAAGTTGGCTTTGTAGCATCATTGCAAGAACTACAATCGCGGGGAATGGTGATCGACCTGATAGCCACGGACAGACACGTTTCAATTGCCAAGACAATGAGAGAAGAGTACAAAAATATAAATCACCAATTTGACGTATGGCATCTTGCAAAAACAATCAATAAAAAATTGTCGGCTGCAGGAAAAAAAAAAGATATGCAAGGTATTTCACAGTGGTCCAAGTCAATCAGCAACCATCTTTGGTGGAGCTCAAAAACATGTGAAGGGTCGTTGGAAATTCTACTGGAAAAATGGCGGTCAGTAATGTTGCACTGTAGCAACGTACATCGATGGTCGACAAATGAACATTTCCACAAATGTGAACATGGCCATTTGTCCACAGAGGAGGCACGGAAGAAGAAGTGGTTGATTCCTTCATCACCCACTCACAAGGCCATTGAAAAGATTGTATTTGATAAAACTATAACAAGAGATTTGAGGGGACTCACGGAATTCTGCCACACAGGAGATTTGGAGGTGTTCAACAATATGTGCCTAAAGTACAAGCCCAAAAGATTGCATTTTGGCATGGAAGGCATGATAAATCGGACTCTTCTAGCGGTCTTGGCACATAACCATAATGTTGGCCGTCAACAAAGTAGGACGACCGGAACTTTAGGGACGCTTCGCTACAATAAGGCCTTCACTAAAAGAAGTAAACAATGGGTGATCAAACCAGTGTTTGAGGATATGCAATATGAGTTTATTGAGAGACTTATCGTAGATGTCCTCGATAGGCACATACATGGAGTGGTGAACGAACCTATGCAGGGGACAACTGCATTGCCACCCAACATTGCCTCTGTTCCATGTCCACCTAAAGCAGAGCTCATTGAGAAATACACATCACGGTTTAAATTATTGTAATTTGATTGTCTGTTCTCTCGAGTCTCCTCATGTTGCAGGCCCAAACTAGAAATGTGTGCTCGCTCAAAGTGAAGGTCAGCTGCTTTGATGTTTTGCTCGGGTGGCGGAACGGCCCACGACCCAGTATAAGGTTCTATTGTGATTTGACCTTGACAGGCCGGGACCATCCCGAAAGACTAAGAAAAGATAATGAATAAAATTTCAGAAACGAAACGATGAGCCACGTTCATTAGAAGAAGTAACGTCGGCAAAGAAGGAGTGGTGTTTCGGGTCTGACCTACACAGAGACACAATGGAAAATGCAAATATAATGTAAGTAACTTTTGATGAGTTTATACCGCAATTTCATTACTATACAGTGGCTTTAAAGACGGGTTCAGTTGTACTTGTTCGTTCTATGTGGCATATTGTTTTCTACCGCGCACTATCTTGAGGAGAAACATCTGCTTTTACTGAAGTACCTCAAAACCTTCCTCTTTGCTTCTGCTTTCTCTCTCCCTCTCCCCTGCTACAACTGGTCCACTGTCTGCGACCTCGGTCCTGGGCCCTTCCACTCTCCACCTGCACTGCCTCCCTGTCAACCCCTGCACTGGGGGACTGTCTCAGTATCCTACAGCCCCCCCCTTCCCAGCACTTGTTCTGCACTTACCTTGCACTTGCCACCAGCTGGCCCTATTTATTTATTATTTTATGCTACTTACCTTGTACTCCACTCCCCCCCCATCCATGCCTCGCCACGCCTTTAAACACTTGTGTACACCCAGTAGCGCTGTCCTCGCTATGAAATGAATAATTTTAATAAGGATCTGATGGTGAGACTAATTTCATTTTTTATGTTTTTAGGTACATCATTCACTACTGTCTGTGTCACGAGTACCAGACACCGGCGGACGGCTTCTACAGCCGCCAGTTGCTTCTCCGCGTGAACAACGTTACCACCCTGACCATTTTATGGGACGATCGCCAAGTACAAGTATGCCCTTACGCGGTACTAACGGTTAGATGCAACATACCTACCGTTGTGGTGGCCTAGTGCCTCGTTGTTGGAACAGCCATGCGATTATCAGTGCGACCGAAGAGCTTATTTTTATCGTAAACCAACACCCTGTGTACTGCACACGAACATCGCTTCCCTCAAGACGAACTAATTTGGATCGAGAGCAAAGAAAAATGCAAATCGCTGAATATTCTCTAAACATTTGATGTCCAATAAACGTACTTTGCCAAATGTACAATCTTGCCGTTTGCTTTTAAACCACGGTTTCACATTCCGAATTGTGGCGCTGTATTGTGAGATGCTCTAAGACCCTGTGTACAGCAAAGGACCATCGCGTTCCTCAATACGAACTTTTTGGAACATGAGCAAATAAAAATGCAAATCGCTGAATATTCTCTAAACATTTGATGTCAAATAAATGTACTTTACCACATTTACAATCTTGCGGTTTGATTTCAAAGTACAGTTTCATATTCCGAATTGTGGTGCGCTGTATTGTGAGCTGATCTGTGTTGATTTCCGGGGTCTGTGTGGAGTCGCGTAGAAGACGCCTGGGCGCATTTGCTTACGCAGCTCAGTCACGTCACGGATAGAGGCGGGGAATATGAATGTTTTGATAAAGTCTGTTTCAGGGGCGGGGGATTTGATTTAGTGCCGCAAAGGCAGGTGAGCCAGGTCGATGCGGCGAAATGATAGGATTATCACAAAATGGAGGCTGATTTCGAGTGCGATAATGGGCGAAAAGTCGGGTAAGGTCCATAGGAAAGTTTGCTACGATCTACCGATTTATGCTTACAAACACATGGCCGACCCGTAGGGACAATAAAAAAAAGTCCCGGAACTATCCTTTAATTCCAGAAACCTGTTTCCACGTGAGTGGGCAGGGTGCAAAACGAAATTCCCCATTGATCCCCTTCATTTTAAATCGGAAGTGTAAAGCCTAGTATTTCCTTTGGGTGTGTTAAAAAAAACAAAAATGCTCCTTTGTTCCCATTGTGTCCCGACCAAAACCACAAAGCCATTCCTGTTCTTTTTTAGGTGTGGCAAAACGATGTTCCCATTGTGTTCTCAGTCTCTGCCACTGACTTTAAATTCAGAAGGGCCAAGTCTGATGGATGTTTGGAGGGTGGGGGTTGCTCTGAGAAAATGTATTATAACCAAATCAGCAATCACTGGGTGTCTTGAATTGTTCTTTTTCTGTATCGGTGAGTGATTTGAAAAACAAATTGCAGGAAATTGTGACTGCATAACTCAGTATTATCTCTGTGTTGGTGCCTTTACGGAGGTCATTTTTGTTCTTATGTTGCCACAGCACTGGTGGCTGAAGTTAGTCTGTTTGTCAAATTTGCTTTAAGTAAATGAATACATCTATATTCTTACTACACACCGGCCTGGTTCCTAGTCCATTGTGGTGCCGGGTATTTGTTGGGGTTGGGTGCGAGAAAGGTTGGAGGCCTTACCAAATAGGACTTGAATCAAAATCATAGTGATTTGTTGTGTGCCACATTCATTGGGGGGGAAAAGAACTCCCTGAGTTGAGTGTGACCACGCAATAAACCGCAACACCTTGGCAGAGTTTCCTGTTGCCAAACGGTCCCACATGAAGTGGGAAATACTCTTTAAAAAGGTTCACCCGGGCCACAAGGTACGCATCCTTCATATTAGGAAATGTGTAAGGTGCCCCAAACATAAAGGAACACTCACTACAAAAGTAAAATCAAAGGGGGCGGGGGTGCATACCACAGACTTTCATGACATTTTTCTGGTGCTGACTTCAGGCACAAACATTGAGGTAAGTATTGCCCCCTGTTACATCACTTGCACACTGAGCTGAGTCATCACAGGAAGGCTCAGCCGGGGGATTTCACTGGCGCCTGTAGGCAAGTACCACTCACTAAGGGAATTATACACTTATTTGTCTAGTTCGTGCTATATAACCACTGTAAATAAATAAATGCCAATGACCACTTGAATGTGACAGTGCCCAGTCTCTATCCAATTGAGAGTGGTCAGTTGGTATTGCTATAAAGATTACTGCACAGATGCAGCCTAGCTTCACACCCTGGATTTTTCATGTTCAAATGGAATCTAGGGCAGTCAACTTTCTGCATCTGAATTAGAAGAGGCGTTTTGACGCATAGGTATCTCGTCAGGAACGCCTACTGTTGCACAAACTATTGGGGTGTGCATGGTGGCAGATTAGTATTAGCAGTTGAGTGCTTCATTTCAGTTCATTTAATTTAATGGGCTGGGAACGCTACATGCCTATGGTATCAAAGCGCTCAAATAAGACATAGGGAGAGGAACACAAACCAAGCTGTTTCCGGGTAAGGAGAAACTTTGAGAGCATTAACATTCATGCCGGGCTACTCCAGTGTGTATGCCCTGGGCCAGCAATTGAACTTGACCTTTCCCAGACGTGTATGGATATACATCCTTAGTAGTGTGCCATTCTTCCCTGCTTCTGTATGTTTCTGACATTGTGTTTTGCTGAACGGTGACCATCTTATGTGTGCCTTAGTTCTAATTTGTTGCAACTGCTGTTAATTTAATCGCAAGAGTCCCAGGTACCAGAGACAAGGCTTTTTATTAAGTGTGTGCCTCTTTTGTGTTCAGCATTTTGAATGCTTTTTCATGCAATAGTGTAAACTTAATTGCTATCCTTCCATCATGGCATGAACTGTATTGGTGTATTTGAGGATGCATTTGGAACATGGCAGTCAAAATATACTGGCTTTGCCAATGCTTGTATGAATCATTCCCTTGTTTCATATTGACGTATGAGATTATCTGACGTTATGTCTACTTATTTGATAATAGTGTTTTGATAAGACACACAGAGGATGTTACAGAAAGCAGGGCAGTTCGGCCAGCAGGTGCCTTGAGCAGAACTATTTTAACAGTGGGCCATGAACCAGGTGGAGGTAGATGATGAGATGAGCCTATGACAGGGTCGCAAACTGACAGCCCAGAGAAGTGTGTAGGTCTGTACGTGTGTGTGTGCATGTGTGCCCCTTCAAGGTTGAGGAGATGGCGTTTTTGGATGTCAGCTGGTACAGAGTCTCATTGGGGAGCAGCAAAGAGGAAAATGGAGCAGTAGGGAGAGGGAGAGCAAGGTAGGAGAGATATATACAGGTTGAGAAGAGTACACGAGGGAATGGTGCATGGGTGGGAAAATGGCCTGAGGTAAAAGTAGCTTGATTGGGAATGGGGAGCGAGTGCGTGAATGTCTTTGAAGACCACGTTAATTTGGAGAGGGGTGTACCTACTGAGCCAAGCAACCTGGAGGCCATAGGGGAGATGGGAGGGCACCTTAGGAGGCTTTGTGGAGGGCGGTGCAGGTGGTGAAATGGGGAATTGTTTCAGGTGGGGTACAGGTGTATGGAGGGACTCCCAGCAGGATCCTCGAATAGTAGTCGGGCTGGTTGAATAATAGAGTTGCCCTGGTGAACAATACATGCCTGTTCAAAGCTTTTTTTCAACATGGCCTATTGCTAACACAATTCCGTATTAACACTAGGGAAAACTTTGCCCCGTTTTGAAAAATGCATTCAAAGTGCATGTCTCTTTCACTAGCGCAATTTTTGTCCTAGTACTTGACCGTGAAAAATGGCACAACTGCTTTCGAATATGGCCCAATGTCTTTTGAACGAGGGCAAACGTTGCCCTTGTGCTATTACGATGCAATTTTGCACTTGCACCGGTGCAAAGTTTCTGTAATTTGGCCCCAGAAACCCAGACAACGATGCATGTTGCACCCCCCCACACCCCCAGGCAATGGGCTTTCTGTTTCACTCACTCTTCCAGGGTGTGCAATGCAGACAGGCTGCTTCCATTCTCTCACACGTCTGTTTATGGGTGCAGAGATATTGTGGCAGATGCCCGACGCTCTCCGAGTGGCGGGGGAGGTTTTGGCCTGGTTCTGCTTTTGTAACTAATTGTTCTGGGCGAGCACCTCTGCAACAGACAGTGCATTGTTGTGAGAAAATTAAAGACGATACACAATTAAGGATTTTGCGGAAAGGAGGTTGGTATAAAGATCATTTTCCTGGCATGGGGCACAGGGAATGCTCAGAGTGATGCCAGCAGGCCAATTGCCCTAGGATCGCCTTGTGAAGAAGAAGAAGGTCAGGTCTGAGCCTGGGGGAGGGATCTCACTGGTGAACCGTCTGGGGAACCATCTCCAAATGTATTTGATTGTATTGGGCTATTAAAGGGCTCTACCACCGCAGGTCTGCAGAGCAAAGGGAAGTGGGAGTGAGATCTGATATTTTGCAGGTTTAGGAAACATTCAGCAAAACAAAAAGATGATGGCTGGAAGGTTTTGAATTAATCATAACCCTGGGCACAGCTCTGGGCACTCTCCAGACAATCGTTTTTCAGCCTGCCAAGCCATTACAGATGGGGAAAACCATATGCAAATCAGGCTTAGTCCTACCCCAAAAGGGGCAGTCCAGCCCGAACATTCTGACCAGTTTAGTGTGAGTGGGAAAAAGGTGGCGGGAAGAGCTTAGCGAATTGAACAAGCGCTTAAAACATGGGGGCCTAATGTTGATGGAAAGCGTAGAAGCATTGAGCAAGACTTCTATGCTTTCCTTTGATGTTACCCCCCATTCTCAATCATTTGTATGGCGGAGAGGAGGGGCGGAATGCAACTTGCGTTTCCGCTACTCCCCTCCTCTCCACCATATAAATACTCCAGCATTTGCGCAGGCATGCATTTTCATGCCAGCGCAAATGCTGGAGATCCGTATAAAGTCTGCCTGCTTTATGCACCAGCATAAAACAGGGGCACCCGTTCCATTATACACGCTCATGCACAATTACAATTAAACCCTCCCCGACATGCTCTCATCTCGGAGAGGGTTTAATTTCAATTGGGAACGCTACTTACCATACGCGCATGGTAAGCAGTGTTCCCAGTTGAAATGAAACCCCCCGAGACATGTTTGTATGTCGGGAATGGTTTTATTGAACTTGTGAGTGCCCCCTGCCATCCGAGCATGGCAAGCAGTCAAAAGGACTGGCTGGTCCCCTTTTGCAATGGCGCAGATGGGCTAAAAAATGGTGGTGTGGAAGGTTGCCCAGAGCAATTGCCAGTGGTTTAGATTCATTCGAAACCTTCCACCCATCACTTTTGTGGTCAGTTTGTTTCTCCTTGTGAGAGAGGATATGCCAAGACGTGGGTCCCTTGCTCGCTGCGCCACAGGGAACCAGGCTGCACCTCACTGAGGAGGTCCAACAAGGCCGAAACATGTCTGTGGTTGCTTGGTTTTCTGTTCAGAGGGGACCTGGCCTAGCAGTTCGGGCTGGACTGCTACCTTCGGTGGCGGCAACTGCTGACTGATTTGCACATGGCTGGTCCCCTTTTGCAATGGCGCAGACGGGCTAAAAAACGGTGGTGTGGAAGGTTGCCCAGAGCAATTGCCAGTGGTTTAGATTCATTCGAAACCTCCCACCCATCACTTTTGTGGTCAGTTTGTTTCTCCTTGTGAGAGAGGGTGTACCCAGACGTGGGTCCCTTGCTCGCTGCGCCACAGGAAACCAGGCTGCACCTCACTGAGGAGGTCCGACAAGGCCGAAACATGTCTGGGGTTGCTTGGTTTTCTGTGCAGAGGGGACCTGGCCTAGCAGTTCGGGCTGGGCTGCTACCTTCGGTGGCGGCAGCTGCTTAGTGATTTGCACATGGCTGGTCCCCTTTTGCAATGGCGCAGATGGGCTAAAAAACAGTGGTGTGGAAGGTTGCCCAGAGCAATTGCCAGTGGTTTAGATTAATTCGAAACCTTCCACCCATCACTTTTGTGGTCAGTTTGTTTCTCCTTGTGAGAGAGGGTATGCCAAGACGTGGGTCCCTTGCTCGCTGCGCCACAGGGAACCAGGCTGCACCTCACTGAGGAGGTCCAACAAGGCTGAAACATGTCTGGGGTTGCTTGGTTTCCTGTGCAGAGGGGACCTGGCCTAGCAGTTCGGGCTGGGCTGCTACGGCGGCAGCTGCTGACTGATTTGCACATGGCTGGTCCCCTTTTGCAATGGCGCAGACGGGCTAAAAAACGGTGGTGTGGAAGGTTGCCCAGAGCAATTGCCAGTGGTTTAGATTCATTCGAAACCTTCCACCCATCAATTTTGTGGTCAGTTTGTTTCTCCTGGTGAGAGAGGGTATGCCCAGACGTGGGTCCCTTACTCGCTGCGCCACAGGGAACCAGGCTGCACCTCACTGAGGAGGTCCAACAAGGCCGAAACATGTCTGGGTTGCTTGGTTTTCTGTGCAGAGGGGCCCTGGCCTAGCAGTTCGAGCTGGGCTGCTACCTTCGGTGGCGGCAGCTGCTGACTGATTTACACATGGCTGGTCCCCTTTTGCAATAGCGCAGACGGGCTAAAAAACGGTGGTGTGGAAGGTTGCCCAGAGCAATTGCCAGTGGTTTAGATTCATTCGAAACCTTCCATCCATCACTTTTGTGGTCAGTGTGTTTCTCCTTGTGAGAGAGGGTATTCCCAGACGTGGGTCCCTTGCTCGCTGCGCCACAGGGAACCAGGCTGCACCTCACTGAGGAGGTCCAACAAGGCCGAAACATGTCTGGGGTTGCTAGGTTTTCTGTGCAGAGGGGACCTGGCCTAGCAGTTCGGGCTGGGCTGCTACCTTCGGTGGCAGCAGCTGCTGACTGATTTGCACATGGCTGGTCCCCTTTTGCAATGGCGCAGACGGGCTAAAAAACGGTGGTGTGGAAGGTTGCCCAGAGCAATTGCCAGTGGTTTTGATTCATTGGACACCTTCCACCCATCACTTTTGTGGTCAGTTTGTTTCTCCTTGTGAGAGAGGCTATGCCCAGATGTGGGTCCCTTGCTCGCTGCGCCACAGGGAACCAGGCTGCACCTCACTGAGGAGGTCCAACAAGGCCGAAACATGTCTGGGGTTGCTTGGTTTTCTGTGCAGAGGGGACCTGGCCTAGCAGTACGGGCTGGGCTGCTACCTTCGGTGGCGGCAGCTGCTGACTGATTTGCACATGGCTGGTCCCCTTTTGCAATGGCGCAGACGGGCTAAAAAACGGTGGTGTGGAAGGTTGCCCAGAGCAATTGCCAGTGGTTTAGATTCATTCAAAACCTTCCATCCATCACTTTTGTGGTCAGTTTGTCTCTCCTTGTGAGAGAGGGTATGCCCAGTCGTGGGTCCCTTGCTCGCTGTGCCACAAGGAATCAGGCTGCACCTCACTGAGGAGGTCCAACAAGGCCGAAACATGTCTGGGGTTGCTTGGTTTTCTGTGCAGAGGGGACCTGGCCTAGCAGTTCAGGCTGGGCTGCTACCTTCGGTGGCTGCAGCTGCTGACTGATTTGCACATGGCTGGTCCCCTTTTGCAATGGCGCAGGCGGGCTAAAAAACGGTGGTGTGGAAGGTTGCCCAGAGCAATTGCCAGTGGTTTAGATTCATTCGAAACCTTCCACCCATCACTTTTGTGGTAACAAACAAAAGCTCTGCAGAGTGCAAATGTGAAGGGCAATAGGCAGCGTACACGCTTTTAGGCTGCCTTTTGCACATTGCATTTGCACACCTCTCTGCAAATGACACAAAATTGGCAGTGGGGAGCTCCTTGCCGTTAAATTATTCATTTGTAGAAAATGATCCCCTGGGATGGGGGGACGCGCATACTGGATAAAACAAATGCATAACACAAAAGAATAGACAATCCTTGCAGAGGATACAAGTGCACAAGGTTAGGTCAAAGTAATCATTGAAGCCCATGGGTGCACACCACCGGCATAAGACAACAAGGAAGGACCAGTCTGGGCCAGAATGCAAGTTCACAAAGCTCACAAGTCGAATGGCTGATGCTGGTTTGGACCACATGATATTCTGAAGAGGGAGGTGTTCAGCCTTTCGCTGAAGTGGAAGTGCTTCTCCAAGTCTCTGATGGCAACCAGCAAGCTGTTCCATATGTAGCGTCCCGTGTTCCCAGACTTCTTCCTCCCCCTTTCGTTTTCCTTAAGGCTGCAACAACTACTGCTTTCACACCTGAGGATCTCAAGTGCCTAGAAGGGAGGTATCTGATTAAATTATTACAGCAACGAGAGATATTTTGGATTGAGAAATTGGATACCATGGGTCTCATTACGACCCAGGCGGTAAGGGGTTAACGGCACCGTAAAAGGTGGAAGCGCCGTTAACCCCTTACCGCCTAATTACGAGGTCCCTTTGCGGGTCTCCACCTTAACGGCTGGGTTTACCAGCCGTTAAGGAAGGAACCCGCAAAGGGACTTTCGAGGTAATTACGGTACCGCAATTTGCGATACCGTAATTACCGCCTTCCCCATTCCCATTGAGCCCTATGGGGCAAAAATGGGAATGGGGAAGGGCCAATGGTGAATAGGGAATTACCGCCCCACCAACCTTGGAATGAGGCAGTAATTCCGCCATCCACCATGGCGCAATCGGTAAAATACCGGCGTCAACCATTGCGCTAATAGCGCCATGGTTAATGCCTGGGTCATAATGACCCCCCATGTATCCCCGTGGAATGAACATTGACAGGGATTTGAACTGTTATCTATAAGGATCTGAATTGTTATCTATGAGTGTCTAACATCACATTATGTGTAATGACGGGATTCTAAATTGTCTAAATGAGTCATATTGGGAAGGTGATTAATAGATTATATATGGGTATTGATTGGCCCCAGTATTCACCGTAATTTTCTCCTTGTAAGCATCATTGTTGTAAAAGTATGTATACATTACACATGTGGCAGTTGCCTGAAGAATATTATGCTAAGAGCTATGTATTGACCAAGTTCCCTGAAACATGTATATGTGGATGTAATATCCAGATTCCTTCACCTATGTGAATATACACACAATAACCCATATGATTTCTAAAGTGTCGAAGAGTGCCTATAACTTAGCATCTAGTTATATTGAAGCCCAATACTTGAGAAGGAATTGTTTGGTATACAGCATGTCTTAAAAATCAGTACTTTATACTCTAAAGCTTGGTCCCAGATGACCGGACATGGCGTGTAGTTACATGAGCGCCACTCCAAAATGACACCCGTGTTTGAAACACCACTGAAATAGTAGAAGGTATGCATAGTTGTATTAGGTTCCAGGTTGCCATACAACAGAACCCGTGACAAAAGAGAGGAGCCGCGGAGCTTTGTGCTTACAGAGCTTCAGCAATGTAGAGAAGGTAAATCGTTTCTATACCTTAATACATCACGTAAATTAGATCATGCACACATAGAGACAGTGAATGACATTTCATTCAATGTTGTACACAGGGAACTAGTCGGAACTACGGAATTCAACGAGCCTGGTCACAGAGACACTGCAGCCGGCAGAACGCCGCAGTTAGACACAACGAACAAGCATGCAGGTAGGAAGGAACTCCGTGACAGAATGTCTTGTACAGATGAAATATAGCCGATCAAGAGTCACTTAATGGTAAAATACATATATTGTACGTTCCTAGGACAGCCTCCTCATAATTTAGAAGGAAGATTGGAATCCACTTGTAACTCAGGATCGACCCTGCCAGTGAATCCACTACTACTGGGCGAGGGTAAGCATCCTTTTTTAGCAGAATGGCATGTGTAGTTAGTCTTAATTTTGCGTGCACGGGGGGACCCAGTGCTATTTTAAGCGCTTGGTCCACCTGTGCCACGGATTTAACACCTGAAGTTACACTGTAGAAATCGATATATATATCTTTCAGTGACCAGTACGAACTTCATTAATTGAGGCATCCTGACTGAACTCCAAGACCAATATAAAGGTTAGTGTCTCCCGGCACCTTTTTATGATTCAGCACACAATTGAATGGTATCATATTGAAGAGTATTGATTTAGTTTTTCATTATTCATTGCGGGAGATATAAAGGAACATTACCCAATATTTAAACCTGAAGAAGGGCGGGACGCGCCCGAAATGCGTAGTTAAAGAGAGGACTATAGTTAGAATAATGGTCATCAACACCTAATGACTGATTCCTACTAAAATATTGGGACTTTCTGTGAATGGAATTGCAAAGTATTGTTACTGTTGAATGTGAAGATAACACAAATGATTTCTTTTGTGAAGAAATTACTCTTGTCAGAGAAATTGAGATTATGTTTTCAGAAAAGATTTGTGTATGATGATGGAAGAATACACTGACATTCATTTGAAAGAATTTCTTTTTTAACTTCATTATCGTGTGGTTGAATTATTGAAATGGCCTTTATGGTTCAAATGAATAAGTGCAATTTATTTGCTTTCTGCTGTGCCCCAGTTTATTCACCATGACATTTGCGGTGAATCTCCCAGATTTCCTATGTTGTTTTATTTTTCTGCCAGAGCTAAAGTGGACCTGCTTTCCCTTCAGGGCTAGAGCCTGAAGAATAGAGATGTTCCCACATGTACATGGTGAGCTCATAGGCAGAGAATAATTCTCATTGCAAAATGCCTTTGTGTACTTGCTTCTGGGTGAACCAAAACATTCTACCCTTTGGCATCGGAACAAGAGAAGCTTACGTCCTAATAAGAGTCTCATAACTTTGGTTGTGCAAAGAAAGATTTGACACAGTGTTAGTCCAGTTTCAAAATGACACAAGATGCAGGTTTTCATACCGTTCATACCTTTTATTGAACTATTTCATTGATAAAAGAAAGCCTCACTAAACGCTGTGCCCAAAACGAGGGAAACAAGGAACATTTTAAAGTACATTGGCTGAAGGAACAGTATGCCTGGATGTGGGCCTGGAATTGCTGTCTTATCTAAAAGGCCATCAGAACTCCTGGGAGTAGGGAACATACAAAGGTTTGGGAATAGTACAATTCTAAAAGTTGTACTTAACAAAAAAGTCATTTTCAGATGTAACAGTTAAGTTAGGGCCCAGCAGTCTTAAGGTGGCCACCCACAGGTTTCCTAAAACTATTGATGTTATTTTAAAAGGAGAATTGAAATGTGAGGTTTGAAAACACATGATGAGGAAACAGGGTCATTATTGCATTTTCCTAGCGCATGGTTTAGAAATGTGTTTTGTAGCCTCCATGTAGTGCTAGGACATTGTAGGTTTTCTGACAAACTATGCCCTCAAGGTTTAACTGGTGCAGTCTATAGTGCAACCTGAAGCTTCACAATGGTTTCCTTGCTTGCACACAGTGTGGCAAATGCAAAATACATTAGCCATTTTTTAATGGTGCAGTGTCTGCTGTTATCTCAGCATGCCTCATGCTCGGTAATGGGTGCCACCCATTTGAGCTTAGACATTCAAGATTTCCATCCTTGCTGCCCTGTGGGCCTCCCACATAAGGGTCCTGAACAATAGTGTCTGGCAGCTGTTTGTGAGAAATTGTACTGGAAGGGTGACTTCTGACTTTGTTGGTGTGATTGCATTGCAGGGCCTGGGCTTAGAGATGGCCATGGTGTTGAAAGAAAAAAACAATGGGCCTCATTCTGAGTAGGGCGGTAAGGGTTAATGGTCACCGATAACGAGACCGTTAAACCCTTACCACCCTACTACGAGTTCCCTTTGCGAATCCTTCCTAAACGCCTGCTTTTAGCGGGCATTAAGGACGCGACCCGCAAAGGGACTTTAGTGCTAATAATGGTACCGTAATTTACAGTACCATTATTAGCGCCTTCCCCATTCCCATTGAGCCCTAACGGGGCTCAAATGGGATTGGGGAAGGGCCCTGGTGAATGGGGAATTACCAGTCCCTCCAACCTTGGAATGGACCCGTAATTACTCCATTCACCAGGGCGGATTCGGAATGATTTTGGAGGCAGCCATGCCGCAAATAGCGGCTTGGTTACCTCCAAAGTCGGAATGAGGCCCAATATGTTCAGACCGATCCCCTTTATGTAAAGCATCTTCAGGTACTTCAGCTTCCACGTCCTTTTGTATGTGGTATTTGAGATGTCACCTTTTGGAACCAGCACCGATAGATCCTGCAAAGAAGGTCCTTCCTGTGCGGAATGTGGATCGACTGGTGTTTCTGTTTTGTGGTTTTAGGTGGTGTATTTATGTAGGTTCATCCTTTCATGCAGCTCCTTGCAGGTCTCACCCACATAGTTCCCTTGCATGCACTTGTTGCATTGGAAGAGGTATACACCATTGAGTGATCTGCAGTTGTAGTCCCTTGTAGCTGTATTGTTCGGGTCTGTGGGGTTGTTAGGCAGAGCCAGTGCACATGTGTTGACATGTTTTGCATCCACTGATGTTGCAGGGTATGTTCCAGGTCTTCTTTGTTCCTGATCTAGTGGAAATGTACTCCTGGTCAGAGACTGTTTTAGGTTTTTCAGTTGCAACTTTGGTTGCACATTTTCAGGTACTGTGCATTCCGTGCTTCATGGCTCAGATGCCCTTACATGCAGTGCTGGTCATTGGGCCGGCTCTCGGCGGATCCGAGAACCGGCACCAGATGTGTAGCCGGATCTTGGGATCCGGCTAGAGTCAGCCGCCCAAGCCCATGAACCGCGCTGGAAAAAAGAAAGAAGAAAAAAAAAAGCGTCCGCGACGGCAGCATTGCCATTTACCGCGGCTTTGGCACGGATGTGTAATGCACAATGCTCACTACATGCACAACTGATCAACTGAAAGGAATCAGTTGTACATGTAGCGAGCATTGTGCTTTACACGCCAGAGCCGCGTAAAAGACAATACTGCCCTCGCGGGCGTTTTTTTTTTGGCACAACAAAATGAGCCAGGGCTCATCAAGGGGGCCTGGCCTAACTGCAGGCGTCCTGCTGGCCCATTAGGCCACGCCCTCCTGAAGAGCCCCGGCTCAATGGGCTACTGGCACCCCTGTCAGGCAGCCTTTTGTAGTGATCAACACCCTGATCTCTGCATTTATTTTCTATTGGGTTGCCTGGCAGGGGACAGCGCCTCGCCTATTCAGCCTTAATGGTGGCGCTTCCCCTCGGCAGCTGGGGAGGGGCAGCGTCGCCATTAAGGCTGAAGGGGTGAGGCTGCTGGAAGCTGAGGCCGTTTTCCTGGAGACTGAAACTCACAGAGTTTCAGTCTTCAGGAAAACGGCCTCAGCTTCCAGCGCCCTCACGTTTCTCTCCACAATGGTGGCACCGGCCCACGGGCATCTCCTGCTTAAAGGTATGCCTCGCAGGTGCGGTGCCACCATTATGGCTGAAAGGCATTTTTTTCTGGAGTCTGAAGCTTTCGCACACGAGCGAGAGCTTCAGGCTTTGGAAAAAAATCCTTTTCTTGTAGTGGCCGGGGCTGGCAGGGGAGATTAGTGGGCCCCACAGGCCCCGCCTCAGATTGAAATTTCAGAGCCTGCCGGGGCAGAGCCCCGGCAGGCCTCGTCCCACTTAAAGCCCTGGCCGGTGGTAAAAGGCAATGTTGCCTTTGTGGGCACTTTTTTTTTTAAGTATTTATCTGATCGGATGGCCACTACCAACCCCGCCCCCTCTAGACCACGCCCCCTCTTCCCACAACTCCTCCCCCACCCGCACTTATGGGATCCCCCACCACATTTTTTCCATTTCCACCACTGCTTACATGTATGGGGTCCCCTGGGTCACAGAGCCTCTCACGCATATAAGGAACCATGCCCAGAGGTTCCATGAGAAAATATAATTGTATAAAAACAGCTTTGTCAATTAGGCTGATCTTTTTGCCCCAACGTGTTTTTGGTTTGACCTTATTGAGGTCGACCTTATAGACAAAGGCTACTATTTATCCACGTGGTGGAAATCTATTATTTGGAAAAGCAGAGGGAGTTTAATGACCACAGAATTGGACACATTTCTGTAGACTGTGAGCAGTTTTGCTTCAGAAACAAAAAACATTCTCAACTGGCTACAATGCAGAAGAGAGAGGGAATAGGTCCAACAGCGACAGCCATGATTATTTTTATTGGTGTAAGGATACTTATTACCCGCAGACCTAGCTTTGCGAAGTAAAAAAGCACTTTACACATCCTAAGGGGAAGTACACGGCGAGAGAGGTAGAGCTCAGGGGAGCTAATAGCAGTAAGTGGGAGAGCAGGCAATTTGACAACAACTGCTCTACAAGCAACTAGCGGAGTAAAGAAGGGGGATGTCATTGCATTGCAGATGCCTGCTATGCACATGTTGGATTTGTGGTTAGATTCACTTCATGCATTCAGCCAAGGGTCCGGTAACTGATGAGTTCCTGCACGCATGTTGTGACTCCCAGATCCAACTCCACCACATGGGATTGAAGTGGAGTAGAAGCAGCCAGCTGGCCACCAAGAGAAAGTTGGGCTACTTTATGCTCCCATTCTATCAGACGTAGAATGGGCCAGTGAGGGGAGAGGTTTCACCTGACCCAGAAAGGACAAAACCATGTCCTGCACCATGAAAATAACACAACCTGTGATGAGTGGTGGCATTTCACGTTTCAGATCCAGTGCTGCAGAGATTCTGGAACATCGAAGCAATTACTTGGTGCATGGCGGTTTCGCAATGCAGCAGGTGCAGAGATTTTAGAATTCAGAGGGACTCGGTATTACTCACCGGACACACAGGTTGAGTGAATTGATGACTGTTCTTCCTTTCAGCAGATTCCCGGCTACCCCGAAGTGCAGGTTGTAGATACTCACATCCTGCAAGGCCGTTAATGCTGATACCGTAGACTGTCTCATTGCTGACGACGCAGCTAGGTGAATGTCTGACCAATCAGTACAGAAGATGGCACCGAGCCAGGATGGTGCTGCTTGAAAAGTGTGTCAAGATTTGACATGTCACAGGTTGTCCAAGATGAGATGTGATGTATTTCTTAATCACACACCTAGCAGGCAAGCAATGAGGTTCTCAATGAAAAGCCAGGGCCTACAGTGAACCAGTTCTGATGAGGGGTGAGAGGGCAAAGGAGTATCAGCAGATGAGAGCAGAGGAGGGACTGGAACAGGGTATAGCAATCAGTGTGCCATGAAGAACAGCCATCTTGGACACAGAGACGATTCAGCAGATTGGCCTAGCAGGAAATCCACTGCCAGCCAGAGGTCCGTACATTAAGGTACTTTATTTTGATTAAGAGACTGAAACATTGGGGGCGGGGTGGTCGAGGTGGTAGGGGGTGTTCTAAAATGTGGTAATCGCTTGGAGGAGACTGTCAATGATTGCACGGTTTGCCCTGTCCATGGATAATGGATATTTGCCAATTTGCAAGAGGTAGTGCAGAAAAAGACTTAAAACAGGCAAAACACCTTTAAACTTTTTTCTACTGCTAAATATAAATATAAATGCTGCCTGCTGTTTCCACAAGGCAGATAGTATTTACAATTGACTCCTACAGAACCTGCCTGATTTTAGAAAACTGGCGTAGTCCAGGCACGTCCAATTGTTTTACACCAGCATGAAAATGTCACAGCAGAACCCTGACACCTAGGCCCACTCACCGTGCACTCCCTCCACCCTGCTTGAGATTTAGTGATCTGCACCCCACTGTCTAATCCCCTGGTTACGTGCGGATCCCTAGCTGCCAATTGTTCACCCTCGCCCACCTGTTAGCTCCCCGCTCCTTTTGTCTCTGCTACCCTCAGTGTGTTCTTCCCCCGATGACTGCAAAGCGCTTCATTGCTTCCCGGAGCTAGGTCCACCCTCAATAAATACCTTAATAATAATAACAATAATAAAAGAAATTACCACCCTGTTCCTTACCCCAGTGTGCCTGTAACATGCCCTAAAATCACTTGATGCGTAAATAAAGCTGTTGATCCTGGCATAATCTTTATTTATGCTCCAGGGCACTTGAAAATGAGCCCTTTTGTGTACAGGATTCCTATCACTTAACTTCCAAAATGAAATTGATGGGAATGGTCATTTAAGATACACTGTTAGTCCATCACACATCCAACTATTGAAGTTTCTATTTTCTGCATCCTGGAATGCACCAAGCCTTTTCTCCCCCCTATAATGTATTGGTCCATTTCTCAACAGTTCTTATCCATATTAAGACAATTTTCCCATTAATAACTTATCACTTTTTCATTTCTTTTTTATTAAACCTCCACACTTTCTTAAATGTAAGTCCACTTACCTTTTTTCTGAGATGTTTTGCACTTGGCTTCCCATTGCCAAGGGAAGGATTTGCCTTGGGCACAATTGGGATGATCTTCTTCAGGTTGATCTAGATCTCCCGCTTCTTGGAGTACAGGACTCAGCACAGTGGACATTTACAGGGTAATTCATAGAATTTCGCAGAAAAGTGTCGCAAGCGGCTGGCGCAGAGTGTCCGCGTGCGATTGTCTGCGCCAGGCACGTGCGCTAAAACCGATTTCCGCGCACAGCGTATTCATGGATTTTAGGCTCCCAAACCAGCCGTGGCGCAGAGTATCGCAGCGACCCTGCAGCAGCGCCAGTAACGCCCCCAAGAACGCCCTTGCGCAAGGAAAAGCCATCAAAATCGCTAAATCATCGCAAAGGGCTGCGCTAACCCTGGACCAGTTTACAGGGCTGCCAAACAAGGACCGCAAAGCGGGCAACGTGCATATCAGGGGTACGCGTGAAGTTATACACGCGATTAGCCAGGCTGCCAGGGTACGTGTATTTCAGGGGTGCGCGGGAAGTTCAACACGCGATTGTCCAGGGAAGGTGTATTACAGGGGTACGCGGTAAGTTCAACACGCGATTGTCCAGGGAACGTGTATTACAGGGGTACGCGGGAAGTCTTACATGCGATTAGCCAGGGCACGTGTAATACAGGGGTACGCGTGAAGTTATACACGCGATTAGCCAGGGTACGTGTATTACAGGGGTACGTGGGAATTATCACACGCGATTTGGCTGGGTACGTGTATTACAGGGGTACACGGGAAGTTCTACACGCGAATCGGCTGGGTACGTGTATTACAGGGGTGCGCGGGAATGATCACACGCGATTTGGCCTGGTACGTGTATTACAGGGGTGCGTGGTAATGATCAGATGCGATTTGGCTTGGTACGTGTATTACAGGGGTGCGTGGGAAGTTCTACACGCAATTGGCCAGGGTACGTGTATTACAGGGGTACGTGGGAATTATCACACGCGATTTGGCTGGGTACGTGTATTACAGGGGTACACGGGAAGTTCTACACGCGAATTGGCTGGGTACGTGTATTACAGGGGTGCGCGGGAATGATCACACGCGATTTGGCTTGGTACGTGTATTACAGGGGTGCGTGGTAATGATCAGACGCGATTTGGCTTGGTACGTGTATTACAGGGGTGCGTGGGAAGTTCTACACGCGATTGGCCAGGGTACGTGTATTACAGGGGTACGTGGGAATTATCACACGCGATTTGGCTGGGTACGTGTATTACAGGGGTACACGGGAAGTTCTACACGCGATTCGGCTGGGTACGTGTATTACAGGGGTGCGCGGGAATTCTCACATGCGATTTGGCCAGGTACGTGTATTACAGGGTTGTGCGTGAATTATCACACGCAATTAGGCTGGGTGGGTCCTCACAGGTGTTCCCTGTACACCCTCCACGGCCTCAGCAGGCAGCCCACAAAACAGGGGACTACCCTGCACACCTGCTCATGTCCCCCTGCACCCCCAGCCCCCAGCAGTGCAGGGTCACCCTCCACCAGGCCCCCACTCATGTCTCCCACCACCCCCACCCCCCAGCAGTGCAGGGTCACCCTCCACCAGGCCCCCACTCATGTCTCCCACCACCCCCACCCCCCTGCCACCATGGGCAGCCCCCACCAGGCCCCCACTCATGTCTCCCACCACCCCCACCCCCCAGCAGTGCAGGGTCACCCTCCACCAGGCACCCACTCATGTCTCCCACCACCCCCACCCCCCTGCCACCATGGGCAGCCCCCACCAGGCCCCCACTCATGTCTCCCACCACCCCCACGCCCCAGCAGTGCAGGGTCACCCTCCACCAGGCCCCCACTCATGTCTCCCACCACCCCCACCCCCCAGCAGTGCAGGGTCACCCTCCACCAGGCCCCCACTCATGTCTCCCACCACCCCCACCCCCCAGCAGTGCAGGGGCACCCTCCACCAGGCACCCACTCATGTCTCCCACCACCCCCACCCCCCTGCCACCATGGGCAGCCCCCACCAGGCCCCAACTCATGTCTCCCACCACCCCCACCCCCCAGCAGTGCAGGGTCACCCTCCACCAGGCCCCCACTCATGTCTCCCCCCACCCCCACCCCCCAGCAGTGCAGGGTCAACCTCCACCAGGCCCCCACTCATGTCCCCCTGCACCCCCACCCCCCAGCAGTGCAGGGTCACCCTCCACCAGGCCCCCACTCATGTCTCCCACCACCCACACCCCCCAGCAGTGCAGGGGCACCCTCCACCAGGCCCCCACTCATGTCTCCCACCACCCCCACCCCCCAGCAGTGCAGGGTCACCCTCCACCAGGCCCCCACTCATGTCTCCCACCACCCCCACCCCCCAGCAGTGCAGGGTCACCCTCCACCAGGCCCCCACTCATGTCCCCCTGCACCCCCACCCCCCAGCAGTGCAGGGTCACCCTCCACCAGGCCCCCACTCATGTCTCCCACCACCCACACCCCCCAGCAGTGCAGGGGCACCCTCCACCAGGCCCCCACTCATGTCTCCCACCACCCCCACCCCCCAGCAGTGCAGGGTCACCCTCCACCAGGCCCCCACTCATGTCCCCCTGCACCCCCACCCCCCAGCAGTGCAGGGTCACCCTCCACCAGGCCCCCACTCATGTCTCCCACCACCCCCACCCCCCTGCCACCATGGGCAGCCCCCACCAGGCCCCCACTCATGTCTCCCACCACCCCCACCCCCCTGCCACCATGTGCAGCCCCCACCAGGTCCTCACAATCCCCAATCATGTGCGTAATGGTCAGCCTCCACAGCCAAAAAGCCCTACCAAGTAACCCATTCACCCACATGGAAATGAAAACACATGTTACACCCCCAATGTTCATGAAGCAAATGAACCCATGTCCGTCACACACATATTTTCCAATTGAATGGGAAAACACACAACATGACATGCATGAAACCAATGAGATGAAACCACACAGTGAACAATGGAAAAAAAATGTATTGGACAAAAATACGAATGGTAAAGAAAGAAAAATAACTACAATGTAAATGTGAAAAAATAAGCTGCATGTCCGCATAAAAACACAAAAGTAGAAAATCAAATCCATAAAATTTTGTCCAAAGTGAAATGTAAAAACCCTCCATGCAACAAAGAACTATGTACAAAAATAACAAGGGTCCATCATCACAACTGAACTAAGGAAACCTTCTAAAAAACCTACCTAAATATCAACTATATACAAAAAGTGGAGCAGTGTCCGTCAACTCCAAATCATAAGAAAAAACAAAGGAAACCTAAAACTAAAGAACTATATACAAAGGCGGCGGGCAAGTCCAGCGGCTCACTCCGTGGTGTTCCGGGCCAGGGCATCATCGAACTCCTGTTCGATGTCCCGGAGGCGGTCCAGTTCCATGGCCCCGAGGGTCCGCAGGGACGACGCCGTGTCCTCCTCCAACCCCCTGCGGATTGCCTCGAGGCACTCGGCCCGCCTCAGGGCCCTCCGCATGGAGTTCTCCGCCCTGACCATTGTGAGCCGCGCCTCTTCCGCCCACCGCCGCTCCGCACCTATGGCGTGGCCCAACCGCTGCCACACGGAAGACACTCTCTGTCCTGGGTCCTCCTGCCCTCCGGCCGATGCCTGCCCCTCCGATGTCGAAGGCCCCGAGCCTTCATGTCTCCCACCATGTTGCTGCTGCTGCTCTGCCTCTGCCCGTGCACTGCCTCCTGCTGCCTGCACATCCTCCGCCGGCTGGGGTGCAGTTGTTGATGTGGCCACCCCTGCTGGACGTCCGACTCCCGACTGTGGCAGGGATGCCTCCTCCACCAGCCTGGCCGCACTGTCAGAGGCAGCTCCACAGGGCACCCAGGTGACTGATGGGTGGGAAGATGGCACAGAGGACGACTGGCGCGTAGGGGGTCCAGTTGAGGAGGGGGTCGGAACAAGCCCCATCAGACGGAGGAATCCGGTCTGGGTGACCTGTCCCAGCAGGCTGACGTGGTCAACGAGCCATTCGAGATGACGTGCAGTCTCTCCATGAAAAGACTGCAGGTCACCTCGCATGGCCCGTTGACGCAACGCCACACCAGCCAGGACAGGCTCAACCCGGACCTGGATAGCCACGTCCGCAGGCAGAGGAAGGCTAGTTGACGTCAGCTCATCCCCTGCCTGGAAACGGGTCTGGACGTAGGCATCCCTGCTGGTGCAAGATGATGCAGGGACAGGATCGGGGACAGGATTGCACACAGGCACCTCCGCGGCGGCCTGTGCTGCCTCCTGTCCCTGGTCCTGGACTGCACCACTAGCACCAGTGGGATCCCCACCTCCAGACCCCGTCTCTGGTGCTTGCACGGCCTCCTCCTCTACCAGACCCCCCACCAACCTGGATGACTCTGTGCCATCTTCCCCTGTTGGGCCCTGTGGGGTCCCAGCTGCCCCTTCTGCTGCCGAGGAGTCCAACTCCAACCTCCGCCTCTTGGACCTCCCCCCGGCAGCTGCGGCCTGGGACGCGGCACCGGACTCCTCACTCCCCGACGAGATGACAACACGGGAGGGGAGCCGGGCCTTGCGTCTCCGGCTGGCGGTCGGATCCCCGCCGCTGTGCTCCACAGCACCTTCTCCGCCCTCTTCATCAGTTGACGCTGCAGACAGGGAGAAACAAAACACAGGCATCAGGGCACTGTACAATGGACACATACACACATGACAGTTGCACATGAGTGGCATTGGCAAACCTCAGACATGTCATCACAATCCCCAACACACATGTCATTGCAACTCGCACACATGAGCCATACCACAGCCATATCGCAACTGCCACCACCATCCATACACATACAACAGCATGAGCAGCCAAAGGTGACCCAGACATCACATGCAACACAGGAAGTGCACCACACATGTACACACACCACCACACTTGCATGCATGTCTACACCTCTGCCAAGTGTCGCACTGTTCAGACGGGCATCCATGTCACATCTGCCAATCAGGCTTACACATACCGCAGTCACATGCATCCATGTTGCATCACTGTTGCACCCTTGTCAAATACACACACATGCACATGTACACAGTGCTCATACATGCAGCCCAAAACAACATACATGCGTGACATCACGGACATGTCTACTTACATACACATACATACAAACATGTGTGCACGCACAACTGCATTTGCCATGCAAGCCTACACACACAAGCACCATCCATGTCTCACACATTACAGCCCTCGCATGTGTCAGCCCCATGGCCATGTACACCCCCACCCATACTCGACCCCATACAAACAGATGTGCAACCTGCACAATACCGAATAACCACCACACGCACTGCACACAATCAGGATGCATGTACACTCACCGCTCGACTCCAGACGGGTCTGCTTCTCCAGGACCTGGACGTGGAGCGCTGGGGATATGCGTTCCAGGACCCCCATCTGTTCTTCCGACAAGTGGCCCCGGCGCCCCTTGGCATCCGCTGCCTTCAAGAGGCGCCGGGCCTTGTTCAGGGTCCTGGACCTGAAGTCCTCCCAGCGCTTCCTGACATGTTGTAAGTCCCGGACTGCCACCCCCTCCGCGTGGATGGCAGTCACGATGTCAGTCCAGATCCGAGTCCGTCCTTCCTTGTCGGCGCGGGAACTTCCGAAGAGGGCATCATACTGCCCCAGGACTTGCTCCACCAGGACACCAACTTCGGTGGCACTGAAGCTGGTGCCCCTCTGCCTCTCTGGCCGGGGGTTGTCAGTGGTCACAGATGGTGTTTGCCCCGACATGACAACCTCAGAGGCAGGAGTGGGTGGGCAACTGGATCCTGGGGCTGGGCTGTGGAGCGATGGAATTCCAGTCGGGAGTCTTCGGTTCCAGCAGGGGTGGTCACAGCAACAGCACCCCTGGCTGATGTGCAGGCAGCAAATGGCAGTGCACGTGGGCAGCAGGCAGTCAGGCAGCAGCAGATGGTAGGTGGGAGCGTGCTCGGGGATCTGGGGGGCAGTAGTTCGGCCTTCTGGGCAGGAGCGTGGTCTTCCGTGTGCTTACGCGTGGCCAGCTTGGTACGGAGTGATTTGGCACGTGAAAATCCTGCACGTCAGCGTGAAAATCGAGGAAAGGCCCTTAGCGCGTAAGCGCGTCAGCACGCATACGCGATTCTATTGGACCAAAGGCCCTCAGCGCGTAAGCGCGTCTGTGACGTGACTCGCACGGTTGTTTCCCACACAGCACGTGATGACAGAGCACACGTGGAAAGACTGCACGTCAGAGTCTCATCGCGTGTGATTGGTGGAAATGGCCCTACACGCAGAAGTGACAAAGCGTGTAATTGGTGGAAATGGCCCTAGCGCGTACACGCCGCGTAAGTGACGCTGGACGTGTGGGCCTGTATAAAAGGTACGCGTAGAACACCACTTCCTTGTACGTGCTTTTCGTGGAGAGCGAGTGGGTGAATTCTGTACTTCTTGTCGTTTCACACGCGATTTACTTCACGGCGTTTCAAGTTCGTATTCCCTGTTACCTCTGACAGCTTTTTCTCTTCTTTCGCTTTTACTGGTTTACCTGGGCCTGTTCCCTCAAACAGTGTTCCCTTCTACTGTTGTCCTGTCTCCTCAGACAGCGTACAAATCTTCTTTTGGCGGGGGTGTTGCCAACCAAACGTGCTCCTTTTACACGCTCGTTTACCAGGCAGACGGTGAGTCACGCACGTATCTAACATCTGTGCTTGTCCCGTGTGTAGCCTACCCCTTCAGAGGTCATTCTAGGCTGCGTGTGACACGCATACGTTCATTCTTGTGTTTCTGGGTGCCACAGCGTAGTGCAGGTTTTTCTTTCTGCACACGTGGTCTAGGAGGGGTTGCGTGCACGTCATCTCCCTTTTTTGGGCCTCCTGTGCGTTGCGTGACCCGTCATCTTTCCCCAGGGGTTACATTCAGCCTTGCTAGAGCACTAGGGTACAATTACCATCTGGTACCCAACCCCTTTGACCCCCAATTGCCCAGGACAATAGTCTACATCCACTCCCATACGCACATTAACATCAGTGCCATGGCTGGGAGGCGAGGATTCCGTAAGGGTGGCAAAGGTGGAAGAGCCACAAGTGGTGGCCGTGGTGGATCCGGTAGGGGACGTGGTCGTAACTTGCAGGGTGAGCCTGTCCCCCCATGTGTGGAGGACCAGTCACGGGCACCCATAATCCCCCTCCTCCCCCCTCCCATTGAGGCTGATGTGGCTGACACCATCCATGCTCAGCCCTTGTTGGACCAGCCCATTGTGGCACCAGACCTGGCTGACTCCATGGCTGACTTCCAGGTCAGCAGGGCTACGACACGTGCGCTGGTGCACGTTGATGCCATCATGCCACGTGGATCTGGGGCAGCAAGGTCATCTGCTGCACCAAGGAGGCAGGGCGGAGAGGCTGCAGGGGCAGCTGCGGCTCCATCCACCCCAGCCCTCACACACCCAGCCAGGACAGTGTCGGTCCTAGTCCATGCTGCTGACATTCCCCCTGACACCATCACACTAGAGCCAATGCCTGCACCAACTCCCATGCTGAGTGTGCAATCCCACACTCCTGAAACAGAGTCCACCAGGGCTCCTGCCCCTAGTGTCCAGAGAGGCGCAGGACACTCAGGATCACCACCACCTTCCAAGCGGAAGAGGAAGAGTGCTCGTCCGGCACAGGCTGATGCCCCAGACACGGCTACACAGTCCGGCCCGTCCAGGAAGCCCAGCTTCACGGATGACGAACTGAATGCACTTGTCGAGTATGTGTCCGGACATGACAACGAGATGGTCATTGTTGCAGGATCCAAGACCACACCTGCACAACGCTAGGCACACTGGCAGACCGTTGCGGACATCGTAAGTGCCCTTGGAATCGTGAGGCGCACAGCCAATGATTGCTATAAGCGCTGGAATGACCTAAAGCGCAGGGCAAAGAGTAAGCTGGCCTCAAGTCATGCAGCAACTCTAGTGACTGGAGGTGGGTCTCCAGTAGTAGACATGGAACTCACTCCACATGAGTCAGTCGCTGGGACCTACGTCACGGAGGAACAGATCCAAGGCGTGGGAGATCTGGCTGATTACGAGGCATTGTCCGGTGAGTGCACATGCATGTGTGTGTCATACATGTGCATGGTGTGTGTGTGAGGGCTTCTGTTTGTGTGCCAGGTGAGAGTGTGTGCGCCTGAGTCGTATGGGTCAGCCATGTGCTTCATGCAATACTCCCTGCGCAGCTGCATTTGGCCATAGCAGTATCCCTTCTGCCAACAGTAGACATCTAGCCCAACTGCACGCCAGTTGCCCTTGAAGTGTCACCTTGCCACAACATATTTGCTTATTTTTCACTGTTCATTCAGTCAGTTTGTTTGCATTCCACCACTTTCACTAGGCATGTCGCTGTCCACTAGTCACATGTCTGACATGGGTATGGTAAAGTGGAGTGACTTTGTTACCTGGATATCATTTGTACACACATGTCCCTGTGCAATTGGACCATTTCAGACTGGCAGCTCCAGGTGAAAAATCTGACCTGTTAGAATTAGAAAAGCAATTACATGCGGGAACTGGACTGAATGAATAGGTGCTGCCCTCCTCTCCATCTTCACTCAATAGCAATGGTACATGCCATCTGTGTGATGGCATGTGTGTTTCACCTGGCAATCACAGGCCAATGTGTGATGCCACTGCCAGGCAGCATGCAGAAAATGTGTTCATCTTCCATCTTGGTGTCATCAGTGTGTGCCATTTGCCTGCACTTCATACGCAGTGAGGGTGCATGCATGGGAGGGTATTAGTCATGTGGGACATGTGTCAATCAAGTACTGGTTCTCTTGCTTCTCAGCCCTCATTGTGTGCCATGGTGCTAATGCCTGTTTCCATTTCTTTGTTTTCATGTCTTTGCAGGGGAAGACGCACCTGATACTGCTGGGGTTGTGGAGATGGTGCTGACCCAGGAGGGGTCCGAGGGCCGACCAACCACCAGTGAGGGACGTGGTGTGGTGGTGGGGGAGAACCCACAAGTGCTGCAGGTCGTGCTCTCAAGGGGTGTCTCTGGCTGCACCTCCCCCGAGCTGTACTCAGGTGTTGATTCGGATGAGACCTACGTGCCATCGCAGGTGAGTGTTCCAGGGAGGGATTCTGTTCTGTCTCACCCACCTGCACCAGGGTCAGAACCCTCCATGGGGATGTCAGTGTTGGCAGCTACGCCTTCGGTGGTTACGGATGCAGGGTCACACTCTGCGACATCTGATCCTGTTCCTGGGCCAGCAGATCAGAGGGGGAATGCAGTCCTGCAGCCTCAGGCAGTGCCGGCACAGCAAGGCGCAGTTCGCCTTGCCCCAGACAGGTGTGGTGCCCGCCGACGTGGTGGCCGTACGCCACCCGGCAATACCGCATGGGAGCAATCCATTTACGGTATGGCAACCCAACAGGCTGCATCATCCGAGATGATGGCTCAGGCCATGGATAGGGTGGCCACTTCCATTGTCCCCCCAGAAAGGCTGATGGAGCGACTAGAGCAGGCAACCGACTCCATCTGCCAGTCACACAGGGAGGACATGTTGGGGTCCAACAGGGACAGGCGGGCGGCACTGGCGACTCTGCAGGAGGCCATCTCCATTGAGTCCCAGGGCCACAGGGAAGCCCTGAGGCAGGAGCTCCTTCACCTCAGGACGACTCTTGTTGAGCTTGAGGCTTCAACACACCAAAGGACAGAACAGCAGCTGGAGCGTCTCACCCGTACGCTCTCAGCTGAGATGCAGGCAACGAGGGCGGAGGTCCGGGCATCCCGTGAGTTGTTGCATGGGGACCTCCGCACACTCATCCTCCAGAACCAGACCTACCACACCCGCATGCTTGCAGCCATGGAGGAGCAGACTAGGGCCTTGCGTGGGCTGCCTCCCATAGTGCAACCACCTCCGGATGCAGCTGCACAAGGTGATAATAGCGACAGCAGTGATACTCCCACAATAGGGTAGCCGTGTGGGCCATGAGCCCATGGAGGTGTTTTATCTTCCCAGGATCCACGCAGGTGGGTTCTGGTGTGCATCCTGTCCTCGGACCTCCTGGGTGGCCTCCCCAACCCCCCCGGGCCCATCAATGGCCATTTTTGATTGTTTCTTATTTTTATTTTTATTTTGATTTCTTTTATTCCCAATTTTTTTGGGACAATCTGTTGGCTTCCGTGGTTCCTGTGGGCATACGCTGCATTGTGGCTGGGCACATGCAGGCTTGTAATGTATTTGGTTCAGATGCTTGGGTTTGAGTCACACACACCCCTCCTGCTTCCCGTTTCCATGGGCTTGCAAAGGGTGTGCCCAAGTGACAGTGAATTACACAGTGACGTTGGACTCGCATGAGCTGTGTGGGCAGTCTGTAGTCAATACTGTGTATACATTCCTAGTGCATATTGCTGTTGTGTTGTACACTGCATGTTGCATTGATGTGTAACTCTTCTTCTGTGTCTACCTCCCAATTTGCAGGTCCCTTCCTCATGTCCACACAAGGACCTCTAGTCTGGAGATGGGGTCCATGTTGGCAGCAGTGCACCTACAACTCTACATGGCGACAACAGTGCACAGTTGGTAGTGGTGGGAGTGCAGGCATTTCCAGGTGGTGAGACTACTAATATGTAACATTTGTGATGTCATGTTAATGGTAGTACGTGCTCAAGTATGTTGTTGGTCCGGCATTGCTGTGAGCATTTCAGGTGTTGCAGGTTTCTAATAGGGACACTGTACATAGTGAGACTGATGTCATGTTGTGGGGATTACTTTGTTTACCTGCAATTAGCATGACATGGCACGGTGTGTCGTGTGGCGGTGCTGGGGTTGGGTTGGCTGACATGGCACTGTCCTCTTGTTGCATTTTGCAAGTGGGTATTCATTTTAGCTGCTTCAATGTGTAACTTCACAAAACTGCATTGGTGGTGTCTGTGTGGGTAGGGATGCACACATTGTGACACTTCCAGGTGAACAATCTCAGGCTGACATGGTATTCCCAGTTCATTCTCCAGACATTCAGGATCAGTGTCAGGTTGAGTCATCATTGATTGTCAGATGGAATGTGCCAGGGCAGTGTGCACTCCACAGGGGTGTGATTTCTATGTGAAGTAATTAGCCAGTAGCTGTGTACGGGCTGCCTCCCCCCGTGCCCTTTCCCCTCCCATGCGCAGCGGCTGTGCATGTGGTTGGGGATGTGGGGCCACCACCATGTCCACGGCCAGGCCCCGGCGTGTTGCAACGTTGTGCAGGACACATGCTGCCACTATGATCCTGCACACTACTGGGGGAGCGTATAACAGCTGCCCGCCAGAACGGTCAAGGGAGCGAAAGCGTGACTTTAGCACTCCGAATGTGCGCTCCACTATGCCCCTGGTTGTAATGTGGGCTGTGTTATATCTTACCTGGGGTGGCGTGGTGGGGTTCCGAATTGGCGTCATCATGTGTGGGCTGAGAGGGTAGGCACTGTCCCCTGTGGAGGTGGTGATTGGTATCATTGGTGGGGTTGTGACCTTGCTCAGTATCCAACATGCATGCATGTGCAGTGGCATACATACTCACCAAGCAGCCATGTATCGCCATGCCGCCCAGCTTCTAGGTCCCGGCTTAGGGTGGACATTCGGTAAATGAAGCTGTCGTGGGTGGAGCCGGGATAGTTGGCATATACTGAGGTGATGATTCCCTTGGCATTACATGCTACCTGCACGTTGATGGAATGCCAGTGCTTGCGGTTCCTATAGATGTGATCAGATGCCCTGGGGGGACGTAGAGCCACATGGGTGCAGTCGATGGCACCTAGCACTTTGGGGAATCGTGCCACAGCGTAAAAATCCAGGGCGGCAGCATGCCTTTCTGCAGGTGTTCTGGGCAGGTATATGTGCCTGCGGACTGATGGGCGTGCAGTCATGATGTTCAAGACCTGGTGTAGGCAGCGTGACTGGGTGGCCTGTGACACCCCACCCACTATGGCACTTGTCCGCTGAAATGATCCAGTGGCTAAGAAGTGCAGTACATTGAGGACCTTCTCCAGGGGGCTGAGTGCTTGGGAGCACAGGGTGGGTGATGTGAGGTCATCCTCCCACTCACTCACCAGGTCCAGTATAATGTGTGGTGGAAACCTGTACCTCCCATACACCTGGTCATCAGGCATCCCGAAAAGGCTGGTTCTGGGTGTGAATATTCTGGCCCTGGCTATCCTCCTCCTCCTCCTTTGGTAGCCCACTGCCACTGCTGCTAGGAACGGTATGTTCATCCTGGCGTCTGAGCTTGTTATTGTTAAAGTCCGCAAATTTATGCTTTGCGCGTGTTCTAGGCGAGCGTGTGACCCGCGCACCCCTGGAATCCAGTTCCCAGTCCAATAGCGTGTGGAAATTCACACGCACCACGGGATACAGCGTGTGACCCGCGCACCCCTGGAATCCAGTTCCCAGTCCAATAGCGTGTGGAAATTCACACGCACCACGGGATACAGGTTCGCTGACGTACTTGCGTGTGTAAGTGCCCGCGCACCCATTAAATACACGTACATAGGCCAATCGCGTGTACGCGCACTTTTGTCCAATTACACGCGATGACACTCTGACGTGCAGTATTTCCACGTGTGCCCCGTCATCACGTGCTGAGTGGGGAACACCCGTGCGGGTCACGTCACAGACGCGCTTACGCGCTGAGGGACTCTGGTCCAATAGAATCGCGTATGCGTGCTGACGCGCTTATGCGCTAAGAGCCTTTCCTCGGATTTCACGCTGACGTGCAGGATTTTCACGTGCCAAATCACTCCGTATCAAGCTGGCCACGCGTAAACACACGGAAGACCACGCTCCTGCCCAGAAGGCCGAGTTACTGTCCCCCAGTGCCCCGAGCAGCCTCCCACGTGCCATCTGCTGCTGCCTGCCTGCCTGCCTGCCTGCTGCCACCGTGCCCTGCCATTTGGTGCCTGCACATCAGCCATCTGCAGGGGTCCAGTTGCTGTGTCCACCCCTGCTGGAACTGAAGACATCCGACTGGGATTACATCGCTCCACAGCCCAGCCCCAGGACCCAGTTGCCCACCAACACCTGCCTCTGGGGTTGCCATGTCGGGCACTTCCACATCTGGCACCAGTGGCAACCCCAGGCCAGAGGGGCAGAGGGGCACCAGCTTCACTGCGCCCGAAGTTGGTGTCCTGATGGAGCATGTCCTGGGGCAGTATGATGCCCTCTTTGGATCATCCCGCGCCAGCAAGGAAGGACGGCAGAGGATCTGGGCCGACTGTGTGGTTGCCATCAACGCGGAGGGGGTGGCAACCCGCGACGTCCTGAAGATCAAGAAGCGCTGGGAGGACTTGAGGTCCAGGACCCTTGTGAAGGCCCGGCGCCTCGTGGAGGGGGGCCGGGGCCACATGAGTTCCATCCAGATGAGGGTCCTGGAACGCGTACGCCCAGCGCTCCACGCCCAGATCCTTGAGAGGGAGGCCCGTCTGGAGTTGAGCGGTAAGTGTCCAAGCATTACTGTGTGAGACAGGGCATGTTGCGGTGTGCTGGTTCTATGATACTTGCCTGTATGTGTGCCATAGGCCATGTATGCATGTATGTGTGCAGGGACATCATGGTAATGCATGTGCGACCAGTGATGTGTGACCCACATGGTTGTTGCATGTGTTCAAATGCCGCATGGGGAGCCCTATGCAGATTTTGAACATGAGAGCATGCCAGTCTCTGTACCTGGACATGGGTGGGGGTGAGGGATGGGTGATGATGCCAGGTACATATATGGTAGCCATGTCTGTGTGCCTGACCTGCGTGTCTGTGACTTGTGCATGCCATGGATGCATGACACATGTGTGTGACAATGCACAGATTCAGTGAAGCAGCCAAATTACCCTTGTATCCGCTGTGTTTGGTGTGTTTGGGGCCAGATGGATGTGACTGAGGTGAAGTGTGTGCATGTGATAGGCATGAGCCATGATGCATGTGAGTTACATATCATTGAATGTTTCAAGAGTCCATTGGACATGCATGGAAATGTCCATGGCATGCACCATGCCTGTTACTGTGTGTGTTTTGCCTGGACTGACCCATGTGTTGTGGAGGGACATGATGGAAGTGTACTTTGACAGTGGTGCTCATCTGCTATTGCTTCCTGTCTAGGGGACCATTGTACAGTGCCCTGATGCTTGTGTTCTTTGTCTCCCTCTACGCAGCGGCTAGTGAAGAAGAGGGCGGAGACGGCGCTGTGGAGCAAGGCGGCGGGGATGCCCCCACGGCTGCAGCGGAAGGGGTGGGTGAGCCCCCACAGGGGCCTGCTACGGTGGGAGACGGTGAGGAGCCATCCAGGTTGGTGGTTTGCACAGAGGAGGAGGAGGCCGCCACTGGGGCACACATGGGGCCTGGTGGGGGCATCCCTGCTGGTGCAAGTGGTGCAGTCCAGGGCCAGGGGCAGGAGGCAGCACAGGTCACCGTGGAGGGGCCTGTGCATGTCGCTGTCCCTGACCCTGTGAGTGCACCACCATGCACCAGCAGGGATGCCCCGTCCCAGGCCCGTCCGCAGGTAGAGGGGATGTCCATGTCACCTGACTCCCCTCCACCTGCGGACGTGGGAACCCCTGGCCGTGCGGAGAAGGTCCTGATTGGGGTCGCGATGCGCACGGCTGTGATTCGTGATGCCGTGCGTGCTTCCCGGGAGGAGCACGCACGTCATCACGAAGTGTACCGTGCCGACGTGGCCCAATTGGGATCGGCCATGTTCGGGGGTTTCCTGCATGTGTTGGCCAATGTGGCGGCCCTCTCCTCCTCTGTGCAGGCTATCCACCAGTCGTTCTCCTTGCCGTCTTCCAGCCCAGATGCCACCAGGGCCCCCTGTGAACCTGCCCCGACCAATGCAGCCAGCTTGGTGGGGATCCCATCCCTGCCACAGTTGGGAGTCGGAGGTCCAGCAGGGGTGGACAACACAGCAACTGGACCCCAGCAGGTGGAAGATGTGACAGCATCATCAGGCAGGGCACGTGCACGACGGCGTCGGTGGTTTCCATCAGCCTGGATGCCGTCGTGCTGGCAGAGGCAGTGGCGTCGGAGGCAGCAGCAGGCTCGACGTGGGAGGCATCATGGCTCGGGGCCTTCAAGATCAGAGGGGCAGGCATCGGCCGGAGGGCAGGGCAACCCTGGGATGGTGGTGTCTTCCGTGTGGGAGCAGTTGGTCCAGCGGATAGGTGCGGAGCGGCAGCGGGCGGAAGAGGAGCGGCTCACCATGGTCAGGGCGGAGTTCTCCATGCGTCGGGCGTTGAGGCGGGCTGAGTGCCTCGAGGAAGCTCGCAGGGAGTTTGAGCTGGACATGGGGTTATCCCTGCGAGACCTCGGGGCCAGGACAGAGTCCCGCCTCCAGGACATCGACATGGAGTTCGATGATGCCCTGGCCAGCAACATCACCGAGTGAGCTGCAGGACTTGCCCGCTGCCTTTCTATATAGTTATTTAGTTATTTAGTGTTAGGTTTCCTTTATTAATTTTATTATTTTTTGGACCGCTCGGACAATGGCCACTTTTTTGTATATATTATTTTCATTAGGTAGTAGTAGGTTTCATTTATGGTGTTGGGCTCATGGACCCTGGAATTTTCGTGTATATAGTTTGCTTTTTGAAGATATTTTTTTTTTATTAATTATTGTGTTCACCATGAGGACATGGTTTTTCATTATTTTACTTCCACATGATTTTTTTTTGGACAACATTTGTTTTTGGATTACTTTGTTTATTTTATTTTTACATTTGTTCTCGGACATGGACCATTTATTTTGTTATCGCCATTGTTGTATGTTTTATTTTTTTACTTATTTTTCATCTTTAATACATGTTCTTTTTAACTTTCACTTGTGGTATTTTCTCATTGGTTTCATACATGTCATGATATGGGTTTTGACATTGACTTGCACCCATTGTGTATGTGTGTGTGACGGACATGTGTTCATTTACAGACTTGCCATTGGGGTTGTATCATGTAATTGCATTCACTATGTGGGTGGATGCAATCCTTGCCTGGGTGTTTGTGCTGGGTATGCTGCCCATTACTGCCATGATTGAGTATCGTCAGGACCTGGGGGCAGGGGGACATGAGTGGGGCCTGGTGGAGGGTGCCCCTGCACTGCTGGGGTGTGGGGGTGATGGGAGACATGAGTGGGGGCCTGGTGGAGGGTGACCCTGGTGGCTGGGGGGTGGGGGTGGTGGGTGACATGAGTGGGGGCCTGGTGGAGGCTGCCCCTGCACTGCTGGGGTGTGGGGGTGGTGGGAGACATGAGTGGGGGCCTGGTGGAGGGTGCCCCTGGTCGCTGGGGGGTGGGGGTGGTGGGTGACATGAGTGGGGGCCTGGTGGAGGCTGCCCCTGCACTGCTGGGGTGAGGGGGTGGTGGGAGACATTAGTGGGGGCCTGGTGGAGGCTGCCCCTGCACTGCTGGGGTGTGGGGGTGGTGGGAGACATGAGTGGGGGCCTGGTGGAGGGTGCCCCTGCACTGCTGAGGTGTGGGGGTGGTGGTAGACATGAGTGGGGCCTGGTGGAGGGTGCCCCTGCACTGCTGGGGTGTGGGGGTGGTGGGAGACATGAGTGGGGGCCTGGTGGAGGGTGACCCTGGTGGCTGGGGGGTGGGGGTGGTAGGTGACATGAGTGGGGGCCTGGTGGAGGCTGCCCCTGCACTGCTGGGGTGTGGGGGTGGTGGGAGACATGAGTGGGGGCCTGGTGGAGGGTGCCCCTGGTCGCTGGGGGGTGGGGGTGGTGGGTGACATGAGTGGGGGCCTGGTGGAGGCTACCCCTGCACTGCTGGGGTGAGGGGGTGGTGGGAGACATTAGTGGGGGCCTGGTGGAGGCTGCCCCTGCACTGCTGGGGTGTGGGGGTGGTGGGAGACATGAGTGGGGGCCTGGTGGAGGGTGCCCCTGCACTGCTGGGGTGTGGGGGTGGTGGTAGACATGAGTGGGGCCTGGTGGAGGGGGCCCCTGCACTGCTGGGGTGTGGGGGTGGTGGGAGACATGAGTGGGGGCCTGGTGGAGGGTGACCCTGGTGGCTGGGGGGTGGGGGTGGTGGGTGACATGAGTGGGGGCCTGGTGGAGGGTGCCCCTGGTGGCTGGGGGGTGGGGGTGATAGGGGACATGAGTGGGGGCCTGGTGGAGGGTGACCCTAGTGGCTGGGGGGTGGGGGTGGTGGGAGACATGAGTTGGACATGGGTGGGGGCCTACTGGCAGGTGCCCCACAGTGCTGGGGGGTGGGGGTGGTGGGGGACATGAGTTGGACATGGGTGGGGGCCTGCTGGCAGGTGCCCCACAGTGCTGGGGGGTGGGGGTGCAAGGGGACATGTGTTGGTGTTCATTAGTTCAAGGAGACATGTGCCTTTGCTGGAGGGCATGCCCATGTTGGGTGGGCTGCCTGCGGGACATTACCAGGGATGCAGGGTAGTCCCCTGTGGTGTGGGCTGCCTGCAGGGGCCGTGGAGGGTGTACAGGGTACACCTGGGAGGACCCACACTGTCAAATCACATGTGGGACTCCCCGGCACCCCTGAAATACACGTACCGTGCAGTAATCGCGTGTAAAACTTCCCGCGCACCCCTGAAATACACGCGCCCAGGCTATTCGCGTGTAACACTTCCCGCGCACCCCTGAAATACACGCGCCCAGGCTATTCGCGTGTGGAACTTCCCGCGCACCTCTGAAATACACGCGCCCAGGCTATTCGCGTGTGGAACTTCCCGCGCACCCCTGAAATACACGCACCCAGCCTATTCGCGTGTGGAACTCCCCGCGCACCCCTGAAATACACGCGCCCAGGCTATTTGCGTGTGGAACTTCCCGCGCACCCTTGAAATGCACGCACCTAGGCTATTCGCGTGTGGAACTTCCCGCGCACCCCTCAAATTCACGCGCCTAGGCTATTCGCGTGTGGAACTTCCCGCGCACCCCTCAAATTCATGCGCCCAGGCTATTCACGTGTGGAACTTCCCGCGCACCCCTGAAATACACGTAGCACGCTCCCCCAGGCCCGCTCGCGTGAGGAACTTCACGCGAACCCCTGTAATACACGTAGCCCGCTCCCCCAGGCCCGATCGCATGTGAAACTTCACGCGAACCCCTGAAATACACGTAGCACGCTCCCCCAGGCCCGATCGCGTGAGGAACTTCACGCGAACCCCTGTAATACACGTAGCCCGCTCCCCCAGGCCCGATCGCGTGAGGAACTTCACGCGAACCCCTGTAATACACGTAGCCCGCTCCCCCAGGCCCGATCGCGTGAGGAACTTCACGCGAACCCCTGAAATACACGTAGCCCGCTCCCCCAGGCCCGATCGCGTGAATAACTTCACGCGAACCCCTGAGATGCACGTACCCTGCAAATCGCGTGTGACACTTCCCGCGCACCCCGGTATACATGCACACGTATTTTTTGTCAGCAGGTGTCCGTGTTTGTGGGTACCCCTTTGCACGTCATTTTTCCTGGAGGGCCACAGTATGGGACATTCATCATGGCAGTATATAGGTGCTATTTGTTGGCGCACCTTTTGGCGCACATTTCTTACAGCCGCAGAGACGCTACCGCCTCCTTTCTTGTGGCGGTCGTGTTTGTGCCTGTGCCCTGGTTTGAGCGTGCGCTTTTTTCCCCTATTCTATTCCATGAATACGTGTTGTAGGCGAGCGTGTGGGCGTTCCGCGCACTTGTGCCCTGTACTTCCCCCGTGACGCCCACGTTTTGGCAAGTTGTTCCCCATTCCGAGTGTTACGCCCGTGTTCCGCCTACTTTTGTTGCGTGCGCCGCGCTATGTGCGAATTTCGCTGTGGCCTGTGCGATTTTCGCTGTGACCTGGCGCACGCTGTTAGATGGCCTGTGCGCCAACGTGCGCCAACGTGCGCCGCGCACTTTTTTATCGCACATCCGCTGGTTTTCTCGCGCACGGCCTTCCAAGAATCGACGTGCGCTGCTTTTCGTGCGATTTTCGCACTTGCACTGCGATTTTCGCTATTCCACTGCGATTCGCACGTTTTTGCCCACTTGCGCCGCGCTAATTATTCCATGAATCGGCCTCTTAATCTTCCACTCCTCCTGTGGAGCACAGAAACCCTCTCAGTGGCAAATAGATGAGCTGCAGTGAAGAAGAGAGGAAATATTTGCTACATTACTCTCATAGGCCAAACCAAGCTAGGAAGAGCTAAAACAGGACCAAGGGTACTTTCTGCTTCATTGAATACAAATGTTTTCATTGGGCTGTAGCCAGAAAAAGGGCATCTTATACAACACACTAGAGAGTCCAAAGAAGGGCTAGCAGTCCGTCCAAACATCCCAGATCCTCCCCTTTGTTGATGGGCTCTAAACCATTAATCTATAACAATAACTAGTGATAATAGCCCTGTGTAAGAACCGGGAACAGGGTGCCCAGAGAGCATGATCAAGTCAAGGGCCCAAGGAGCCAAGTGCTCTCAGTCTAGTAGGGCAAGTGTGTCAATTTAGCACGCTGCAAAAGGTACCCCTGAACGGCTAAGAACAACCCAATGGGATCCTGTCTGGCATATGTTCTTTCTTCACCTATCAGGATGCACACATCCACCCATACCACATTTCATGCATAACATATGGTTATCCAATCTCCGAGCTTTCTGGGAAATAGATAGGCACCCGCCCCCATTAAAGAAACCCCTGTTCCCAATGATTCAAAGGGATTGCCCATTATATAATCCTTAGCTCTTGCATTTTGTATCAGGCAAGTTCCATTGATCATTGCATCGCAAGACGGATTTGATCACAACATACTAAAACACGTGTGCTATAAGTCCGCGCCTTTCCTCACTCACTCAGACACGTGTAATTGTCCTTGGCATAAAATAATTATGTGATGGCACCATCTTCAAATATGGATTATAAACCCTCCCTTACACCACCTGTCACATTCTGTGTTTCTAAATGTGGGAGAAGGGTTGGGATTTCCATGAATGGGAGTGAATGGTCTGGAGAAGGAGGTCAGACCCCTGTTTGCCCCATACGGTATCCCAACTCACCAGAGTGGTCTTAATGGAGGACAGATCTTACATGGCCAAAGGCCTGTTTCCGGTGTGAAGCTATAAGATGTGCCTTAGTGTATGCTCTGCTCCCTCATCCTCCAAGAGTTTCTAGTGCTTCGTGGATCTCGGATCAACCCATTCACATATCATTCACATTTAAGAAGCCTGAACATACTTGATAACATTTGAACAAGCCATTCCTCCTCCCGAATAGGGGTTGTACATTGTCGCCTTTGCCAACCTAGGGAAGTTCCCCACCAATTGAAGCCTGAAGAACCCTATCCGAGACCTGCGCAGGGAGCGTATGCAACAGGTATAGTAAACGAGGAAGCAGAGTCAACTTGACAGAGATTATTTTTCCAGTCCATGAAACTGCCAGGGTCCGCCATGAACTGGAATCCACACACATGCACTAGATATTTCTGGGTGATGTTGTATCCTGAGTACATGAAGGATTTGGGAGCCCACTGGAATGGGGTGTTATTAAGCCACCTGTCCATTTGATAAAGTAAGACTCAGAGCTAGGGTTTTGTTTGAATTGATTTTAAATCCAGAGCCTTCATGGAAGCCACTCGGAATCTCAACAAGTCGATGGATCAAATTCAGAGGGTCTGTTAGTGTTAGCATAACATTGCCTGAAAAGAGAGATAACTTAAGTGTCCGCCTCCATATCCTTTCCTCTGAATAGCATCATTTGACAAATTCGACAGGTTACGGGTCCAACCACCAAAGCGAGTAGGAGGGAGACAATGGAAATGTCTGTCTGCTCCCTCTCATTAAGGTGAACAGTACCAGTTACCTCTCATCCTGCATATGGACCTGCAAATATGGCCCTTATGCTACCCTTTCCCATCCCAATTTTTGCCATAATGCACCAAAGGAGGGACCACGCGACACAGATGATTGCTTTCTCCGTGTTGCGTGACAGTAACCCCACTGGAGTCTTGGCCGTATGCAAAATGTCAAGCAGGTTAATTGTGTGTCCAAAGTTATCTTCTTCTCTCCGTTTAAGGAAATCCACCCAGTCCTTCACCATCAATGCGGGAAGAATGGACACCAGTCTGGAAGTGAGGAACTGTATGTATCATTTTTTATCTGATTTAAGAGGCCATCAGGCTCTAAGGGGCACATAATTCACCCTCCCTTCCTTTGGTATAACCTCCTCTTTAGAATCCCCCACTGTTTTCGAGGCCCTGCCAACCCTCTTAACGTGATTGAACAACTCAGTTATCATAACCAGGAGACATCCCTGGAATTGCTGAAAGAAGGTGGGTGGAAGCAATAGGGTGTTGTGGTTTTATGAAGCTTTAGTAAGCCTATTTCCTTCAATACAACCTCTTCAGTTATAGAACCACCAGTGTAACCCTCTATTTCTGGAATAGGGAAACCATTTGGAGACGTTCTGTGGAGCACCACCATCGCGCAATTCAGCCGGTCAAGTGGCACAGCGAGTAGAGCGCTTGCTTTGACATCTGTGCAGAGCCTGTTAACACAGGTTCGAATCCCGGCAGGGCCAAACTCAGCCTTTCATCCTTCTGAGGTCGATAAATGAGCACCACACACCATGGGTAATAATAAGCAGCCCTCAGATACCTGAGGGTTCGTAGCGCTATATAAATGCCTAATTGTTATTATAGGAATACAAATGTGCACCTAAATCTCTGAAAAGTATAGCTTTCCTCGTTTCCCCAAGTTCAGTTATATTAAATATGTTCCTGACACCACTTATATGCTTCGTCTTTTCCTTGGCCATCAGTTTTGAAGCTCAGAGTTGACTGGGTTTGATACCCAGCTCACAGTAAGTGCTTCACTTTCAACAAAGAAAGCCCTGCTTTATTCATCTGGGAAATATTCCGTTGATTTCTAACTGTCTGTAAACTCAGAATGCCTTTTTGGAGGCTTTGCCTCAGTGCTCTGCTTCCAGAGCCTCAATATCCCCCACCAATTTATCAATGCGAGTTTTTCTCAGTCGCTTGAGTGTTGCAGCTTTCTCTACGCGGGAGCCTCACAATGTCACCTCAAGGGCGTCACACATTGCACCTAGTCCATAATGGTCAAATTATTAAACAACCGAAATTTCCATTATTCATTTCTTAATATGTTTCTTTAACAGTTAGTTAGAGGAGTGATGGATTCAAGTTTGGGACTCTCATCCCTTCATATGAAGTTAATGTCACGTTATAGTGGGGAATGATCAGACAGTGTGATTGCACACATTGTAGTACTTGCCCTCCTCCCAAGGACCTGCCCTCTGCCATAATGTGATCTGCGTCAGGGTATGTACTATGGATGTGAGAGTAATGACAGCAATCTTTGTCACTTTGGTGTTTTACATGGCAAAAATCATGTTAGGTTCGCCTTTCCGAGAGCTTGACGTTTTCCATAAGATGTCCGGTCATGGCCTTTCCCGCCACCCCTGACCATGATCATGTCCAGTACCATGGTAAAGTTCCCAGTCATTAGCCTTCCTTTAGTACATTCCAAACGTTTGAGGAGAACGCCCTTAATGTTAGTATTCAGGGCTATATTAGGGGCATAAACAGTTGCAATCATCACTTTGTGCCCCTCCAAGTAACCACAAAGTAACAAATAGAATCCCTCTTTGTCACCTAGCTTTTGCAATACCATAAAACTAAAATCACAAGCAACCAAAATCCGAACTTCCAAATTTTCTTTTATCAATGGACACAAAAAGAATGCTGTGTAAAGTATTTAGATATCTGTACTTGACAGTGTATTTAACAGCGAACTCCATGCCACACACCACTTTACCCAACCTAGAACCGAAACCATCTACCATGGCTGGTACCAATAGCTGAGTTGTTAGCCTGAAGGAGAAAATACACCCCCCTGTTGTACGGCACTCATAACCTGACAACAGCTTTGTAACTAATTAACTAACTGATGTAAGTGCCAATGTCCAAGCAGAGTGCAATCAATGAGTTTCAATGGCAGTAGAATTCTCCACAGGGAACCACAATATACAAATCACGCAGAATTATTGAGATAATTACAGAAAGCAACTGAAGAAAGTACTGTGAATATGCAGGACCCTGCAACAAGAGCTATTTGACTCCACACATACGTGAGACATTTCGAGTTTGAAACCTCGGATGCTGAGGATGCTGACTTCTACTTGTCATTGTGAAAATATCTAGTTTATTGCATCATTTGTAAATATCAGAGACTATATATTTGAAGCACAAAAAGAGAGCTCAGAACATGAATAAGAGAGCATTTGGCCAAAATTGGAAGTCAAGACCCGAAGTTTCTCATTGCCCACCATTGGCAAATAGTGCACCAAATGGAAAATAAGTCCAAAATTAGATTTATTGGACTCTAAAGAATTGTTCTTGGTAGAAGAGTTGGTGACAAAGACGAAGCACTTAGGTAAGCCGAAGCGAGGCTTATATGCAAATTGAACAGAACTGTAACAGGTCTTATTTATTTATTTATTTATTTATTTGTTTATTACATTTATAAGGAACACAGGCAGCCCAAGGGCATTGTGGTTCTGTTACTTGTAAGGGAACTTAGTTACAGGTACAGGTATAGGTTGTGCCTTGGGTTACAGTAAGGCAGGATCCTGTGTCAAGCGATAAGGAGAATCATACAACAGGGTACATCATACATCATAGTACATCATATATGTTAGTGATTAAAGTTTAAACATGAGAGGTTGGTTAGGTGAACAAGGTAGTTTTCATGGCTTTGCGGGAAGCAGTCAGTGAAGGTTCAGCTCACAGAGAGGTGGGGAGGGTGTTCCAATGTAGTGCGGCAAGGTAGGGGAAGCTGGCGCCACCTGCTCTAGCTCTCTTTACCCTGGGCACGGAGAGCATATTGGCATAGGGTGTCCTGGTGGGTCTTGTGGACGCGACTGGGTGGATTCTCTGGGATAGGTACGCTGGGGCTGAGAGATGGACACATTTGTGGGTGATGCTTAGCGCCTTGAATAGAATCCTTTCCTGTATGGGGAGCCAATGGGATGCTTTCCTGACAGCGGTGATGTGCTCCCTCTTGGCAATGCCTTGTGCAGCGCGCAGGGCGCTATTCTGAATTGCTTGCAGCTTCTCGAGGTTTTTGTTGGAGGTCCCTAGGAAGAGAACATTACAGTAGTCTAGCCGGGAACCAGTTATGGCTCTAGCTATGTTGGTGCAGGTGTCTTTTGACAGAAAAGGCCTAATTGCGTTTAGGAGTTTTGCATGGTAATCCGCAGAGGAGGCGATTGCGTTTACTTGTCTGGTCATAGATAGGTTGGAATCTAGATAGACGCTTAGTGTTTTTACCGTGTCGAGTACTGGAATTCTGATTCAGTCAATGGTAAAGTGGCTAAACTGGGAGTCAAGTTTCTTGAGGGTGTCGGGGGATCCTACGAGAAGGAGCTCAGTTTTGTCAGAGTTAAGGCAAAGGCCGTTGATAGCCATCCATATTTGGATTGTGTTGTATATGTTGTTAAGAGTTGCACAGTCAGTGTCATAGTTACCTGTTAGTGTGAGGAGGATCTGAGTGTCGTCAGCATAGTTGGTGTAGGAGATGCCCATGGCGTCAAGGATAAGGAAGAGGGGGCGGGTAAAGATGTTATATAAGGTCGGGGAGAGGCAGGAGCCTTGGGGGACACCACATAGCATGATGGTGGGTGATGCAGTGGCTAGGTCAGAGAAGACCTGCATGGTTCTGCCTTGGAGGAAGGAGGTGATCCAAGTGGTAGCTTCTTGGAAAAAGTTGGCTGTGGAGGTGAGGTGATGGCAGAGGATGTCGTGATCTACAAGATCGAAAGTTGCAGAGAGATCGAGGAGAAGGAGCAGGACAGGTTTGCCTTGGTCTCTAGCGTCATCCATTTGGTTTTTGAGGTTGAGTAGGGCGGTCTCTGTCCCGTGCCTAGACCGAAAGCCGGATTGTCTCAGTCCTAAGAGGTTATGCTCTTCGAGGAAGTGCTGGACCTGCAGGTAGGCTGCCTTGTCTAGAATCTTGAGGAGGAATGGGACTGTGGTAATGGGGTGGTAGTTGTTGGGGGAGGTAGGATCAAGTGTAGGTTTTTTTATGAGAGGTCGGACCCATGCTTCCTTGAGGCATGAGGGGACTCTCCCTGTGGTGAAGGAAGCATTGACGAAGGCTGTTACGAAAGGAGCAAGGGTGTCTGAGCAGTCTTTGATGATGGAAGCGGGGCAGGGGTCCCCTTTGCAATTGGAGGGTTTGATGTTTTTCATGATGTTGATCATGCCTTTTTCCTGAATGGTTTTGAAAGAGATAATGAGATGATATCTTTCCTCTAAATATGATACCAGAATTGATGCTAAGTAAGATGAAATAATGAAGCTGACAGCGTCGACTGTATAAATATAGTCTGTTTCAATTACAAAACAAAATGCAATTCTTATAGCCACCATTGACCCAAAACACACTTTATTGTTAGTATGTTTTGTAGATCATAACAGGTAGGCCTGTATATGGCTATTTGTGTTTTGCTTACTGTTTTCTGTTCAAATGACTATTTTGGGACTGTGGAGTTCGCCTCAGACACGGCGAACTGATAACACGGTTTGATAGATAATTGGTTCACTTCTTTGAACTAGAACTCCACAAGTAATTTTTGTGAAACAATCACTCCATACAAGGAACTTATAAATGTGCACTGAACTATGCAATCATTGCATATTGTGCTCATAGGAATGATTTATGGATTTACTAAACAGACACCCACTGAACATTAAACTCCCCTATTTTGTAGCCGGGGGAATATGCACAGTCATTATGCATTATTGGCATCAATGCTATATGTTTGCACTATTGTGGTGTACTTCAGTTTTAAAAGATATGGGCCCTCATCACGACCCTGGTGATAAGTACCGGTCATTACCGGCATGGCGCAATTACTGTGTCCGTGCTGGCAATAGACTGCTAAAAGCGGCCCATTACAAGTTTGCGGGCACAAGCTTTGTGCCATGCCGGTAATGAACTCACCGCCATGCCGCAAAAGCCCGAAAAATCCCCCTTTCCGGCATCGTCTGCAGTGAAAATAGCACCTCTGGCATCTTAGCCATTGGCATTAGCGGTCACCGCTAATAGCGGTCACCTCAAATAGTGGCAACCGCTATTAGCGGTGACCGTAAATAAGCGGAACAGGAAGTAGCGTCATCGCACAGGAACGGGAAAGAGCACGGCGGCCATCTTTAAAAACACAATCCATTGCCATCCACCACAACCAGGAGCCATCTGATCCCCAGAACTCCCACACACCTCAACCACTACCTGTTTGAATTTAGGATGCCAAAAGCTGTCAAAAAAACTGGAGATGGGCTGCGCCAGGAGCACTTCTCCGGAGAGGAGCTCACCATGTTGGCAGAGACACTGCAGGAGCATGCAGATGTGGTGTTTGCAAATGACATGTCCCGACCAGCGCTGCAGCGTAAAAAGCAGATTTGGGCATTGGTCGCCCAGAGAGTCAGTGCTGTCGCCACCACACCCCGCACACCAAAACAATGCCGTAAGCGATGGGATGACCTACGTCTACGTGTGCGAAGTATACTGTCAGCCAACCGAAACCTTGGGATGGCGACAGGTGGAGGTGCGGGGTCGCCCATAAAACTCCAACCATGGGAGGAGATATGTGCCTCCACCATAGGCACCGAGACAATGGAGGGAGTCGGGGACATGGAGAGAGGAGCCCCGTCATCAGCCGATGCAGGTAGGTGTCTCTAATCAAACAATGCCAATACCACCACGATGATGTCCACCTGAACTGACAGTGCAATGATGTATATCAGGGTCCACAGAAACATAAGCACAAGACTTCCTACAGGCAGTACAGAGCATCACCTTGTCCACATGCATGATGCACCCCATATGTGTTGCAACCCAAGGGTGAGGCAACCTGTATGTCACTCCCACCAATGTGACTCATCTACCAATCCATATCAATGCAGCCACCCCAATGCATGCTCAATGCCCGTAGACCCATCACTAACCCTCTCCCTCCTTTGGTCCCCCAGAGGCACACATTCTGACAGTGGTGATGAGGACACCGGTGCCACACCACGGAAGAAGGCCAGGGCCGAGGAGGGACAACACCGCCCCTCCACTTCAAGGGGCATAGGCCAACCGGCACGACATCGGAAGGCCAAGACCACACCACAGGCCACAGCACCAATGTGCTCTACGTCCCCTACTGTGGGGCCCACAACAGCCACCATCACCCAAGTGTCGGCGGCAGAAGGGACTGCATCGCCTGCAAGCAGCACAGTTGGCATAACAGCTGCCACAGCAGCAATCTCTGATGATGATGAAGGGGATCTGCTGTCATGATCTCTGCTTCCAAAAGGTCAGGGTTTTCCCAACTCCCTTGGAAGCAGATCCATAACCCAGGTTCCGAGTGCCAACCAGCCCCAATTGGGACCTTTTGGACCGAGTCCTGGCGCCAGTGGCACCAGGCTCATAAATATGCCCAGTCCCAGCGCTGGAAGCGCCAGGCTCATAATGCTTGGGTGGACTTACCTGCAGCAGACCATGCTGCTTACTTGCCTGCCAGTTGAGCCTCTGATCCTCTTCTGTTTGGAACTACTTTTCCTGTTGGGTGGGGCTGGAGCCACTCCCTAGATTCAGAACACTGGAACTCTTCTGGAAAGCAGGAACTCTTTTCTTACCAGGAACTCTTTTCTTACCTAGGCGTGGCTGTGGAAGGAGACACCTAAGCACTACAGGAGGCTATTTAAACCACACCCGGTGGATGAATCTTGCTTTGCGTTATTCTGCACCCTCTGCAGCAGAACGCTCATCGTGTCTTCTGCATCCGGTCCTGGGCCTAAGGAAAAAGGCTTACCATCCTGAATCCAGTCTTCAGCAACACCTATAAAGACAAGAAAGAACAGGTTAGCATTCCGGCATCTGAAAGGCAAAGGCTTACCTACTCTTCGTGCGCTCCGGAGGTCTTCACACTGCATTCCGGCATCTGAAAGACAAAAGCTTACCAACTCTTCGCACGCTCCGGAGGCCTTCGGCGCTGCATCCCGCATCTGAAAGACAAAACAAGGTGCGTTTAAAGACATTGGGGAACTTTATATACTCACGTGCCATTACTCCTTTCCACATCTAACCCAGTGGGTATTCCGGCACCCTGCAGCCGCTCCGAACTTGTACCTGCAAAATAAAAAGACAGTTAGAGCGCATCGTGAAGCAGGCAACAAGCGCTTACTTACGTGCTTCCAGGCGCTTCTATTTATCACACGGGCTCCATCTTCCACTCACTTCAGCCCGTCATCCGCCATCGCTGGAACCCTGCAAAACAAGAGACATCATTACTAAAGACTTTTAAGACATTTGAATTACTCGAAAACTTACCGTTCGTGCAGTAAACGACGGACAGCAGTCCTCTGAAGTCAAGAGGCCTGCGCTACCTATCCAGTGAAGAAACTGGCTACAGCACCCTGCCCCGAGGCAGATGGAGAGCTCGGCATTCACTTACCTAAGGTGAGAGTGTTAACCTTTGGGGGTCTACAGGAGAGGAGAAGAGGAAAGAGATAGGGACACCCATATAACCCCAGTTCATTAACCCCATATTTTCTATCTGCAGACATCTTACTCTTCACGTCAGGCATACAGTGCACAGAGGTCCAGCCCAAAGAGCCAACCGGGTGCTACACATCACCTTTGAAGATACGGTAGTCGCCCAGTCAAGACCGGCGCCTCTGCGAGAATCAGGTGAGCGTTACAGAACGCAAAGCCTACCGCAAAACTCTCGCCCAGGCGCTATGGAAACCTCGGATACTGACCACCTAGCCCGGTTACTTGGGGAACTAAGGGCAGAAGTGCATGCAGCTCGTCAGGAAACGAATGCTCTAAGAAGGGAACTCATTATTTCCAAGGAGAGAACAGACAGTCTTGCTAGACAATTGCTACAGTCACAAGCCGGACAGACCCCGTTACCCGCATCAGGGGCAAATCTTCCTTCAACATCCTCTATGAATCCAGTGCAGATCAACCAACCTGGGAATGTACCTCTGGCTCCGCCCGAACGATTTTCTGGTGACCCGAAGAGGTTTGCAGTATTTATCAATCAGTGCCGGTTGCACTTCTTATGCCGACCAGCAGCCTTTCCAACTGATCAAGCTAAAGTAGCCTTTGTACTTTCGTACCTTAGTGGCAATGCGGCAGACTGGTCGATCCCTCTAGTTAATCAAGATGATCCGGTTCTCCATGATTTTCAAGCCTTTCAGCTTAGTATGGAAAAACTGTTCGCAAGACATTCACAGGGGCAGGCCTTGGACAATGAGCTTCTTTCGTTGCGACAGGGTAATCAAGACCTTTTGGCTTATATTGCATCTTTCAATAGACTAATAGTGGAAACTCAATGGCCTGAGGACAAAAGGATTACGCTGTTTTATAGAGGTCTAGGTGGAGAGCTCAAAGACTTTTTAGCCCAAGTAGTGAATCCCCCACAAGACTGTTCGGATTATATAGACTTGGTCGTTCAAATAGATCACAGACTGCAGAACAGGAAGGCCGATCGTTCCAAGTTTAATGCTCGAGTATTTTCCAAACCGCCAACTCCTTCCAAAGGAGTAGACTCCGGGGAACCCATGCAAATAGGGGGTCTGAAAGGTCCTCTAACACAAAGGGAGCGGGAAAGGAGAAAACAGTTGCAATTATGCCTATATTGCGGAAACTCAGGGCACTTTCTTCGAGACTGTCCGGTGAAACCTGCCAAGAAGGCAGTAGGAGCTGCAGTTACCAAAGTTACAAACTCTGAGCAGGGAAACGACCTCGCCCGACAGGAATAGAGGTCCTCTTGCCGAGCGTGAAAACCAGTTCCGTGACCTCGCATTTCGTGATACCTATGGTCCTCATTAGCCCTGATAATCCGGATCGATTACATGCAATTGAAGCTTACGTCGACAGCGGTGCCATCGGCAATTATGTGGATCATGAAATGGTTTTGAGGATGAATCTAACTCTTTGTCCCAAGGCTGTAAAGGACGTCATTACTACGGTGGATGGTACGGAGATAGCCTCCGGGCCAGTAACGCATACCACTCAAGAGGTGACGCTAGTAAGTCAAGATGGACACCATGAGAAGATCGTGTTCGATGTGATCAAGGCCCCTCAGTTTCAGATTATTCTAGGAATACCTTGGTTAGAGAAACACAATCCTCTGATCGATTGGCGAGCAAGAACGGTCCAGTTTCCAGAATGTGTCTCTACTTGTCACCCTCCACCTGGTGTTGCACTGGCAGCAATTTCTTCAGAGACTCCCCAGTTACCTCCCGAATACCTAGAATACCAAGATGTTTTCCGGAAGGAGCAGGCTAACTCTCTACCTCCTCATAGGTCTTATGACTGCCAGATAGACCTGATACCTGGATCTACTCCTCCTTGTAGTAGAAGTTATGCCCTCACCGAGCCTGAGAACCTTCACCTTCGACAATACCTGGATCAATACCTGGCAAATGGGTTTATTCGTCCTTCCAAGTCTCCTGCTTCTTCAGCTTTGTTCTTCGTTCCAAAAAAGGAAGGAGACCTTAGAACTTGTATCGATTATCGCTCCCTGAACCAGATCACCGTTAAGAATAGATATCCGTTACCTTTGATCCCTGAACTCCTGGACCAAGTCAGAAAAGCATGCATATATACAAAGCTGGATCTTAGAGGAGCTTACCACTTGGTACGAGTAAAAGAGGGCGATGAATGGAAGACGGCCTTCCGCACCAAGTATGGGCTATTTGAATATCAGGTCATGCCCTTCGGACTTTGCAATGCCCCGGCCGCCTTTCAATATTTTATGAACGATGTCCTCAGAGAGCTCATAGATGTGTGTGTTGTTGTTTACATTGACGACATTCTCGTTTATTCTTCATCGGAATCTGAACATCGGAAACACGTGAAAATGGTCCTCGAAAGATTGCGTCAACACAAAGTTTTCGCTAAGTTGGAAAAATGTGTTTTCAACGTGACTGAAGTTAAATTCTTGGGATTCATATTATCACCTGGCAGAGTGCGTATGGATTCAAAGAAGGTCGATGCAGTTCTCAAATGGCCATCACCATCCTCCGTAAAAGGTGTGCAAAGCATGTTAGGCTTCGCTAACTTTTACCGCAGGTTTATCCCCGAATTCTCTCGAATAGTCCAGCCCATCACTGCCTTGTTAAAGAAAAACAAACGTTTTGAATGGTCAACCGAGGCGGAACAAGCTTTCCAGGATTTGAAGACTAAATTTATCTCTGCACCAGTCTTAAAACACCCTCGCCCCGAACTCCCCTACATCGTGGAAACTGATGCTTCAAGCCTTGCCATGGGGGCAGTTCTATCACAAAAGGACCCGGTAACCAATCAGTTGCATCCCGTGGCATTTTGGTCCCGCAAATTCTCGCCTCCTGAAATCAATTACACGATTACTGACAAGGAACTTCTGGCTATCAAGTCTGCCTTTAAGGCTTGGCGGCATTATCTGCTGGGGGCCCGGCACACCGTTACTGTGATTACGGATCACCGAAACCTGCAATATTTGAAAACCGCAAAAGCCCAATCCTCTAGACAACTCCGTTGGGCATTATTCTTTGCCGAGTTTGACTTCATAATTACCTATCGACCTGGTACAAAGAACGGTAAAGCTGATGCCCTTTCTCGGATGGGAGTGGAAGAACACTTGATCAACCCTAAACCTGTGCCAATCATTCCCGAACAAAGAATTCTGGGTGTAATCGCCACAGAATCCATAGAGGAAGTTAAGGATAAAGCCAGGCAACTTGTAACTCCAGCAGACATACAGAATTGGCATCTGCAGGGAAAGGACTTTGCAGTAAAGGACAACTTATTGTATTTCCAAGAACGATTATACCTACCCAGCACAGATTTACAGAAAAAAGTAATCTCTTGTTATCACGACTCTTTAATGGAAGGTCATCCCGGTATGGCCAAGACCTCAGAAAAGATCAAGCGCTACTTCTGGTGGCCGTCTTGGAAAAAAGATATCAGAGACTTTATAATGTCCTGTGGGGTATGCGCCCAAAACAAGAGTCAAAAGGAAAGACCAGCAGGCCTCTTACGCCCTATTGACATCCCACCTCGCCCTTGGCATACGCTTTCTATGGACTTCATCACCGATCTACCTCCATGCTCCGGATACAATACGATTCTAGTAATCGTGGACTTATTCTCCAAGATGGCGCATTTCATTCCGCTCAAAGGCTTGCCAACAGCAGCAACTCTGGCCCGAGAATTTCTCGAAAACATCGTCCGACTGCACGGTTTTCCCTCGGTTCTAATTTCGGATCGAGGTAGTCAATTTATTTCTCATTTTTGGCGAAGTTGCTGTCGGTCGGCTCAAATTGATGTGAGACTATCGACCAGTCACCACCCTCAGACCGACGGACAAACCGAGAGGACCAATCAAACTCTGGAACAGTATTTACGCTGCATGCTGCAACAAACTGAAAAAACTTGGAAAGATATCCTTTGGATAGCCGAATATGCCTACAATAACTCTGTCCATTCGGGAACTGGGAAAACCCCGTTTTTTCTTTTGTACGGCAGTCAACCTCGAACCTCGGAGTTGGATCCCCTCCAAGATTTTGAAACACCAGCAGTAGACTACCTGCATTCTACAATCACCCAAGCCTTTAAGGAAGCTGTTTCTCACCTTCAAAGGGCTAAAGAACAATACAAGAAAGGAGCAGATCAACATCGGAAGGAAGCCCCTCACTATCAAGTAGGGGATCAAGTCTGGTTATCCACCAAATATCTATCTCTAAAAGGGCCACGCACATTCAACCCAAGATACCTTGGTCCCTATTCCATCACTACCATAGTAAACCCAGTAGCGGTCAAGTTGGACTTGCCCCCGCACATGAAGATACATCCGGTCTTCCACGTCTCTCTATTAAAACCCGTGCAACCTCAAACCCGACTAACCAAATCTCCAAAACCTATCCTAGTTGATGGAGAACTCGAGTTTGAAGTCAAAAGCATTCTGGACTCCAAGATCTCCAAATCTAAACTATTCTACCTAATTGACTGGAAAGGCTACGGCCCCCAAGAGAGATCCTGGGAACCTGCTGAATATGTCCACGCTCCTCGCCTAATCAAAAGATTTCACCGAACATTTCCTGACAAGCCAAAACCCCCGGAGAAGCCCGGTTTGGGAGGGGCCTTGAGGGGGGGTACTGTCATGATCTCTGCTTCCAAAAGGTCAGGGTTTTCCCAACTCCCTTGGAAGCAGATCCATAACCCAGGTTCCGAGTGCCAACCAGCCCCAATTGGGACCTTTTGGACCGAGTCCTGGCGCCAGTGGCACCAGGCTCATAAATATGCCCAGTCCCAGCGCTGGAAGCGCCAGGCTCATAATGCTTGGGTGGACTTACCTGCAGCAGACCATGCTGCTTACTTGCCTGCCAGTTGAGCCTCTGATCCTCTTCTGTTTGGAACTACTTTTCCTGTTGGGTGGGGCTGGAGCCACTCCCTAGATTCAGAACACTGGAACTCTTCTGGAAAGCAGGAACTCTTTTCTTACCAGGAACTCTTTTCTTACCTAGGCGTGGCTGTGGAAGGAGACACCTAAGCACTACAGGAGGCTATTTAAACCACACCCGGTGGATGAATCTTGCTTTGCGTTATTCTGCACCCTCTGCAGCAGAACGCTCATCGTGTCTTCTGCATCCGGTCCTGGGCATAAGGAAAAAGGCTTACCATCCTGAATCCAGTCTTCAGCAACACCTATAAAGACAAGAAAGAACAGGTTAGCATTCTGGCATCTGAAAGGCAAAGGCTTACCTACTCTTCGTGCGCTCCGGAGGTCTTCACACTGCATTCCGGCATCTGAAAGACAAAAGCTTACCAACTCTTCGCACGCTCCGGAGGCCTTCGGCGCTGCATCCCGCATCTGAAAGACAAAACAAGGTGCGTTTAAAGACATTGGGGAACTTTATACTCACGTGCCATTACTCCTTTCCACATCTAACCCAGTGGGTATTCCGGCACCCTGCAGCCGCTCCGAACTTGTACCTGCAAAATAAAAAGACAGTTAGAGCGCATCGTGAAGCAGGCAACAAGCGCTTACTTACGTGCTTCCAGGCGCTTCTATTTATCACACGGGCTCCATCTTCCACTCACTTCAGCCCGTCATCCGCCATCGCTGGAACCCTGCAAAACAAGAGACATCATTACTAAAGACTTTAAAGACATTTGAATTACTCGAAAACTTACCGTTCGTGCAGTAAACGACGGATAGCAGTCCTCTGAAGTCAAGAGGCCTGCGCTACCTATCCAGTGAAGAAACTGGCTACAGCACCCTGCCCCGAGGCAGATGGAGAGCTCGGCATTCACTTACCTAAGGTGAGAGCGTTAACCTTTGGGGGTCTACAGGAGAGGAGAAGAGGAAAGAGATAGGGACACCCATATAACCCCAGTTCATTAACCCCATATTTTCTATCTGCAGACATCTTACTCTTCACGTCAGGCATACAGTGCACAGAGGTCCAGCCCAAAGAGCCAACCGGGTGCTACACATCACCTTTGAAGATACGGTAGTCGCCCAGTCAAGACCGGCGCCTCTGCGAGAATCAGGTGAGCGTTACATCTGCTGCATGTTGCAACTCCCCCCACTGTCCCCCTGCATTCCCCACTCCCGTCCCCATGCAGCCTGCCCGACACCAGCATGCACGGGCTGTCTCCGGATAACTCATGGCCAGCAACTCCCAGCCCCACCCCAACTGTACCCGAGGAACATAGTATTTCGGGAACCCCTCAAACATCTACCGCAGCCCCAAACACCCAAGAGAGGATCCAGGACATTCAAAGGCGCCAGCAGCAGCTCACTGGCCCCTTGACGTTGCACATAACTGAATGAGGGAGTGTAAGGGACGACATCCGGGAATGTGCTGCATCCTTGAAGTCAGCAATAGAGTCATCCTCAAAGGACATATTTGCAGAACTCGCCACAGTGCGGCACGTACTGTCTGAGATGGTGGCAGCAATGCGGGACATGCGTCCACCACAGTTATCCGAGCAACCAAGTACATCTTCAGCTGCTAGTTCTACCAGGAACAGCCCTGTGCGCAGGTCTGGCAGGAACCTGCGCCGATCAGACAGGGGGGCACCTGGTGCTGGAAGAGGGGATGCCAGTAGGCACAGCCTTGCATACTGGTGCCATGTGGTCCACTGGTGCACAGTACTGCACACCATGTGTGGGGGAGTTGAGGGGGGAGAGGGTGTGTGGGGGAGTTGAGGGGGGAGGGGGGAGAGGGTGTGTGGGGGAGTTGAGGGGGCAGGGGGGAGAGGGTGTGTGGGGGAGTTGAGGGTGAGGGGGGAGAGGGTGTGTGGGGGAGTTGAGGGGGGAGAGGGTGTGTGTGGGGTGGAGGGCGTGTTCACTTAGTTATGCTTCTTCAATACACATTTTGGTTACTCATAATTCACTTGTGTGGACATTGCTTATTGCATACGTGTGCTTTATTGGTTAACAGTCTACAGTGTCCATGTCCCTGACACACCCAGTGCTCGAGAGCCATCTCCATGTAACACCCCCGTCCATGTGTGCTAGAAACATTGGTTGATCAGAGTCTGACGCATGTCACGTCCCTCCTGTGCATTGCTGCCTCCCTGAGGTGCTGCCCCATCCCCACCCTCCTCATCCTCTTCGTCAGGTGGTTGCAGTTCAGCGTCAGGGGGCAGGGGCACATTCCGTCTGATGCACATATTGTGTAGCATGACACATGCCATAACGATCTTTGCCACCTTCTCATGGTGGTACAGGAGTGCCCCACCAGACCTGCTGAGGCAGCGAAACCGTGCCTTCAAGAGGCCAAATGTCTGCTCAATCACCACACGGGTTCGTGTATGGGCACGATTATAGTCCTCCTCGTGCCTATTCTGTGGGTTCCGGACTGGGGTAAGGAGCCACCTCTTCAAGGGATAGCCTGCATCACCTGTATGTGGGCAACAATGTATGTGTAAGTCATCACATCATATGGGACCTCATTAAGTGACACCATGGCATGCATTTATTTCTTCAATTCAACCCCATTTCCATGCATGAATGGAGACACACAATGTGACTGCTATGTGTGTATTCCTCTTATGGACTGGTGTGCATGCCGTCGATTAGTGGGCGCAGGGGGGTCCAGTTCCTTGTGAGTGCTCATGCACTGTGTTAGTCCACTGCGGCTGTTTCTGTGATCTGGCAGATGTCCAGTAATTTGTATGCTTTCATCCTGGCACCGTTGATGTCAGCCTCATGATGATCTCACTACGCACAACAAATGCTGTCATGCAATTCAGTTGGGCCTCTGTGTCAGTGTAGTGGTGTATTGATGTATTTGACCCTCATGTGACTCCTTTGTATGCAGTAATAGGGGACTGTCCTTTCAGTTGATGGTGTTTGGTGCTGTGTATTGGCTATAGTCATTGCTTGTAGCTGCATTGTGTTGAGGGGGATTTGGTCTGATTTGGTACAGTGCACATGCAGATGGCTGTGGAATGGTTGTGACACCGCTTCATTTACATGGTAGGGCTGCTTACATCTTGCATTATGTGGTCAAGCGTCAAGTCCAATCTGGGCTGCTTTGGGGCATGAGCATGCTCCATTCCCTCTGACACTCGCAGCCAAGTGAAGTATGCATCTCTCCCCCGCCATCTCAGCCAGGTGAAGTATGCATCCCCCCCCCCCATCTCAGCCAGGTGAAGTATGCATCTCCCCCCCCAACTCAGCCAGATGAAGTATGAATCTCCCCCCCCCCCCAATCTCAGCCAGGTGAAGTATGCATCTCTCCCCCTCCCATCTCAGTCAGGTGAAGTATGCATATATACCTCAATCATCTACCCACATCACATTTCCATGGGAATAACATGCGACTCACCAAGAAGCCAGGATCTCTGCCCTGCATGTCGCTCCATGTAGCGTGATATCGTGGAGTTGCGCAGGACCATTGAATCATGGGTTGATCTGGGGAATCGGGCACAACAATGTGTGATGATCCTGTTCGAGTCACATACCATTTGCAGGTTGATTGAGTGATATAGTTTACGGTTGCGGTACGCTTGCTCCATGGCATGTGGGAGCACCAATTCCACATGTGTGCAGTCGATGGCACCAATGCAACCAAGGATGCCGGCCAGTGAATGGAAACCTACTTTGGTGTTTGAGATCTCCTGGGCAGACCGTGGTAAGGAAATGTGGTCGTCTGTGTGCTTGAGGAGGGCATCAAGCACTTGGTTCAGCATACGTGAGAATAATGGTTGTGAAATGCCATGCATGTGCCCCACTGTGTGCTGGTAGGTGCCTGTGGCCAGGAAGTCGAGCACAGACACTACCTTCAGTAGGGGTGGGATGGCGGTGCGTGTTTCAATCAGGCTGACAATGTCGTCATGTACAATGTCCACAATGGTGGTGATGGTGTCCCGGTCCAGACGGTACAGGGTGTGGATCTGCTCAGCGGTTAGGTTGAATGGACTGGCTCTGATGCGTGGGATTGGGGGTTGCCTGCGTGGTGCCACTGGCTGCACTGGTGGGGCATGCTGGCCCTGCCTTGCCCTCCTTCTCCTTCTGCGTCTCCTCTGTGCTGCCTGTTGTTGTTGTTGTAGCACTTCCACTGCAATCAGGTCCTCCAGCCCCAGCATTGCTAGTAGTATTGGAATCATTGTGGAGTGTGACTGGGTGTGGGAAGGGGTGGGGTGTGCTCCTTTTGTGCTTGCCCAGTCTGTTTTGCCTCCACCTGTGCTGATTGTGTGCACCAGTGGCAGTTGGGAACACTGCACATGGCCGTTTACGGGTGGTCCGCGATGCCGGTATTTGCACCATGGCAGTAAGGTACTTTACGGCCTTCACTAGGGCGTTAATTGCATGTCCGCATCAGTCGTGATGTTCCCCTGTTTGCGCCATGGCGCTATTTCCGGCATCAGGGGTCGCGTGCCCGCGCTCATGTCGCTATTTGCAGCACCGTAAAGTACAGTGCCACTAATAGTGGGTTGTCCTTTCCTAATCGTGTGGAGTGGTAAGTGATGCCGGTAATCCTTTACCGGCATCGTTATTCGCTTACCGCCCGGGTCGTAATGAGGGCCATGGATTGTATCGCATTTAGCTTAAAGCAAAGCATGTAACACATGCCCCAAGGATGGCGCTGACATTTCTAGTACGGAATAACAGATCCCAAAAACATGGCAGCTTAATCTTAGCAGGGAAATAGAAAAAGGACACATGCCCTAGTGTTACCATGGTAACCCAAAAACAACATCAACTCAATGGCGCGGACCTCTCGCGTCCTAACGAAAAGCCAATGACAGGAAAAGAATGCAGAGTAATGGTAAGAGGCTGTTATTAATATTAGGATCGGAAACCTATTCTAGTTGTAATCGCCATTATGACACCCATTTGTATAGTATTGAGATACTAAATGTGCAATATTAGGCACGGTCGTGCAATGAAGCGCACCCTGTTCAGGGTGAGCCCACAGCAATATGAAAAGCATGCGTTTTCTAATACGCATGTCAACTTAAGTATTTGGACAAGTGAAATCGTTCACTTTGATTGTGAGAATCGGCGACATATAAGCAGGGCAAGTCACAATATTGACAAATATGCGCTTTACACTTCCAAGAGGATAAGCGTAATTTAACGATCCTTAATGGATATTAAGGCTAAACTAGGCTACTATATGCCTGACAATGCACGTATCTTTCACAGGGATCTAACCCATGAAATTGACACTTTCAATTGACGATCAGAAGAAGACAAATGGTAAGAATGGCATTATTTTGCACCTTGCAATGGACAAGATGAACGTTATTATATGTACCACGGTGAGCACTAAAGTACTGTAGTAAAGTACTTCGAATCACGAGTGACTGGAATATGTGCCAGATAAATTAGCAATATACTAATCTAAATCATTCTAATAAGAGTCTTACTACTCATGCTACCAAATAATGATCATGAGTCTGGTAGTTTACTGGACTAAGCCACAATTAAAATGGAGTGTAAGTTTGATCAGAATATGGTGTTTACAAGCTTTGTAAAACAATTGCAATTTACATTTTTCATATTTTTCTTATTTTGTTTTTTCCAACCTCCTAACAATCCTCCCCTACACTAAGCCATAATTTTCTGTGACACAATTGTATTTGCATTATGTCTTATTGAACCTTGTGGAATGTGCATATATATTAATTATGCTTTGACATACTGTATCTACACAGAGTTTTCTTTTGTGAATTTATAAAATGCTGCATGCCCTGATTTGAAAAAGACGAATGCCGAAACAAGTGTCATCATTAAGGGCACACTGTGATGACTTTTTACATGAAATATTGGTTATATAAACCTACCTGGCGCTTGTCTCTACGAGTATTTGTGCTTTTCACCTTGGCATTGCTCTGCTTGAAGCCGCCACCCTTCCACAAGGACCCCTTGCCTCCGTCTGCCGTGGAATATTCCCAGCAAATTTGTAGATACCTCCATCTGACCACCCTCAATATTTTTCCCTATACTTTAAGGTGCGATTAAATCCAAATGTGTATGTCCACCTGTTCCTGATCTTTTCTTGCCTCTGTTTTTCAGTGACTTTACGTCATTTTCTGCAGGGTAATCATGAAGATGTCTACAAAGATACGAGGTGTTTGACCTTGAAATGGGATTGTAGAATGGCACCCAATAGGTTCTTTAAGGCATCTTGTGCACTTGCGCGATCTGAATGACACCTGGCCTAGTAGGATTGTTGTCTGTCTTCCCTCTGTTCCCCCTCCCTTGCCTCATCGCGCCTCGAAACACTTGTCTATAGGCGTGTTATAAATGCCATATCATATCATATCATCTTTTATTGGTCCCGAAGGAACGCATCTTCATTATGATACCGACCTGTGGGTCATCAATATGGGTGCAATTTATCATAATGCCAGTTGCGTGAATTTCAGGGACGTTCTGCAGGAACTTCACTAGCACCCATGTAAGGAGGCCAACACCCTCAGTCGCCTTGATCATGGTACTCCTTCATTTCTCTGCCTTGTGGATCTCTTAGCAGCTTTCAACGTGATTGAAAAATACCACCAAGGATTTACTTTGAGACTTGTCATAAAATACCGGTATCTAGCAGAGAGGTGGACCTTGCAAGGAATTTCCAGCAGACCCAAAGCCTTGTACATGATTTCTGATCAAAGGAGACCTGAAGCATCCCAAAAAGCCAAGTGGCACGAGATAACCAGAATTATTCAACAAAGGCAGTGGTGCCTACAAGAACCCAGCGCGGCAGTATGAGTGCAGGCAAACTGGTTGCCGCAATGTGGATAGCAGCGTTTCAACACTACGCCTTGTACAAATGTTGCAAAAAGAGAAGCATCAGTAAGTAGGTCAAAGAAACCTCATCGACATGTGATACCCAATCAGCAACAGACTGCGGGACGCAGTGTGCGGATTACCTGGAATATTTTCAAACACAGGAACAAAAGACATGAACAAAGCATCTTAACAAATACATAACATACAGTGTTGTAACCTAACAAAATATCAGATAGGTGACATAAAATCAGTTTGCATAACACTTATTGGATGAGATTTTGTACAAGATCTGCAGTGGAAATGTCCACAACATTACAATAACTTGATTTGCTTGTCTGGCCTTTTTCCACAAAGCTCATGATTATTAATCATGCCATACACATTTTACTTAGAAGTTTTCCCTCGAGTGTTGTCCGCTAAAGAAACATTGGGTCCACTCAATAGAATTGGATTATGTTTCTTCGTTTTGGATTTCTCTCATCTTTGATTTGTTTAGGGTTGTTTTGGAAGTTCAATTGCATGATTTTGCTGAATAATCTGAGACAAATCATGTTATGCACTTTGGGTATTGTCAAGAAGCATTTGATGTGGGAATGATCAAAGTTCTAAGAACAATTGCACACAAAGGGAAGAACCTCCATTAAAAAACAAATGTTTACCAACATTAAGATAGAAAAGACAGGCATTCTTTACCTAAAAAAAAGGTAAGAATAGCTACCCCAAGGATGTGGTGATGTGGTGATGTGTTGCCTAACTGGAAAGACCACAACAGGCAGACACAGCCGTAGGGAGTTTAACTCGGTCCATCCTCTCAACTTAGAAATGCATACATTATTTTTCTTTCTTCCAGTTCTGCCACCTACACCAGTGAAACACTTCTGTGAGCAGTGTGAACGTGGAATGCAAAACCTGTGAACTGTTGCCTACAAAAATCCAAACGCCAATTACCATGTTAATGTTAAAGGTATTTGTACCGCGCACCGTCACCAAGCAAGTGCTGAAAAAAGACAAGCATTCCAAGTGGTGGAGAACTCACTTAACTTGTTTAATTGAGAGTACCCTACATATGGATGTTTCGTATCTAGAAAATTACCTTTATTTCAACATATTCATTGCCAGGGACGGTCTAGCTGTTTTAGTGAGACTTCTAATCCCAAGTACAAGTCTACAGGTTTCAGCTGTTACAAATCTTAGCAGCGCTCAGCAGGACTATACAGTTAGATACTAGTTGTCCAGTACTGACATTTTTAACCAATTCCTAAACATTACGCTTTATGGAGATACGAATCATACTATTACTAATTTACTTTTGCATTTGTTGTTACCAAAGGCGTACCACCACCCTGTTAGGTTGGGAATCCGTAATTATAGTCGAGGAAAAAAATTAATGCACGATTTGACCAAATTTCGACCAAGTCTCCCATTCGTTTGCATTTCAGTAAACAAGGGCCGCGGGGGCTGCAGGGGTGTCCCCCGCTCCTTCTTCACCGTAATGTGAGCGGGTGTTTGCGTGGGTGTCCCCTGCTCCCGTCTCAATAAAGATTTTTTTTGAAAAAGGGAAAAAAAGAAAAGTGGACCCTGCAGCGCTGGTGCCCATGCACGCAAGTGAAGGAAACCGGTGTCGCAGAGGAATGCTGGAGGTGGCAGCACAGAAGGAGGTGTGCTGCCCACAGGTAAATAAGGGGTTAGGTGGCAAAGGCGATAGTCCAAAATGTTCAGGGCAGAGAAAACCGAAAGTTATTTTTGATAAAATAACTTTTGGTGTTTTCTGCTTCGAACATTTTGGATTCGTTTATACCTTGGTAATCCTTTCACTGTTAGGTAGTTGCCTGCTTCAAATATGGAGCTGTGTTACCGTTGCTAACACAGATGAGTGTTCAGCTGGTCAACAAAATTTCACTCATGCATCCAGGAGATGGGTCAGTGAACTGGGCAAGTTTCCAAAAAACGAATATAAGAAAATAATTGCACTATATTTTAATGTATCTATTTAAAGCGCCAACCTAACTGGGAAGCACACCAATACTGTATATTGGGGACACACCCAGGGGGTCACAGGCGGGCTGCAGGGGTAGCAGATATTTCTGGGATGGGTAGGGAGAGCAGAGGAGTTTGGGCATGCTGGAGGGGTAGAAGAGAAGTAGAAATAAGAGGAACATTTGTGGCTCATTTGTAGATGAACATGATGTGTGCTTGAAGAGGTCGCCAGTGCAATTCCTTAAGGATGTTTGTGATGTGGATGATTTTTCTTAGTCTTGTGATGAGGCACGCATCAGCATGCAGGTATGTTTTCTGAGTCACCACCGTGGAATCTTGGACTCCTTCGATAAGGGTGCTGTCACCATCCAAGTATAAGATTGCTGGGGGCGGGGATTGGAGAACTGTTCTAAAATTTGGGGCAATTGGGAAGAGCATGACTTTGCAGAGGAGATGGAGCAGGTGCAATGCTTTTTGGGTCTTCTTGGCGATGTGTGTTCTGAATGAGAGGTTGCAGTCCATGGTAAAGACGAGAGATGTGCATTGGCTGAGAGGGGGGTGTGAATCTGTTGAGCTCAATTTCCATGACCTAATTCTGGAGTTGAGCATGCTTTGGAGGGTTTCCTATGGCATATGGTTCACCTTCCTCCCAATGTTGGGTTGTCTGCTGGTCACCAGCAATTGACTATGGGTAGACCCATCAAGTCAACTAAATCTCATGGCAAGGATATAGCAAAATATTCTACAAATATACCTGTATTCCTGCAGGGAGTCAGTGGAATTTTCTCAGTAGTTTCCCAATCTGGAAAGAAAAGTTATGCTGGTGAGATCATAGAAACTTCCAACCTTCTTGGTCAGTGAGTTGGATCGAGGACCAAGGAACTTTGCCAATTGAGAAATAACTACTGCACCTTTGAGTATGCTAACAAAGCTAAACTAGTGCAGATGGTACTAAGGCTGCAAAGGGTCATAGGTTGTGACAGCCAGGTCAGGGATGGTAGTACTAATGGTGGCAAATAAGGGACCATAGCATGCAATGTACAGGAGGGTTCACTTCTGACTTAGAAGTTAGGTTTAGGGGATTTCTTTCACTGTTATAATGGTGTGTCCATTTGGTGGAGTGAGGTGAAGCTTATGTGGTTGGGGATGAGGACTTTGAGTTCTAATGGAACATGAGAGAGTTTATGGAAAAATCGGTTTGACAATAGCTTCGGGATTGTATAATGAGACCCGCGGGAGCATAGTCTGTTTGCAGCAGCAGTGGGTAAGATACTGGTATGGAGATGGAACGAAAACTGAACCTAATTCCCGAGGTGCAGCGCAATATAGGAGGAGCATAGGGGATAGGTCACACTAGAGACACTTATGATTCAAGTAAGTAAGCAAAATATTTATTAAGCACACACACTCATCACCAGGAAGTCAATATCAAGGCTCTAGAGCAAAAAAAGACAGTTTGCATAAGTACACAAACAATAAAAAAAAACATGCTGATGTTACAGTACAAGACAAACTCACGACTGGAAGACATAAACACAATGCTATATCCCGGCTGTATCGCTACCAATTTAGCTGGAATTTTAGTTAAGGTTTAATAGACACCAGAGGCTAAAAAGTATTGTTTGATTGTATATTAAAAGGCCATCAGTGATGAGCCGTGTTTAACATAGGCTGGCAAATTGTTTCATAAACCAGATCCTATGGAGCCCAGCATCATACCTCCATAGTGGATTGTGTCACACTTACCCACTACCAAGGAGTAATTATTACTACTCAATGGGTGTTGGGGGCATCTAGCAAGTATTCAAGCAATGAATTTAGTTCATAATCGATACCAGCGATTTCATTCGGTAACTAGAAGAATGGCATGACTGGAGAATAAGCACTATAATAGCCATAGCGGGCATGCTGAGACTGCACACATATGTTCCACTCCAGACAAGAGTAGAAACTCTGCAAAAACAAATAACCCTACATCCCTGAGCCGCAGTAAATGGTTTACTGTTTTCACAATTCTTAATTTTAAGACCCAATGAAGGTCAGCGTTTTGCTTAAGTGATGTTTAGTCAATTCCAACAGAGGTTTCTCATAAACTATCCTCGCAGCAGCTCTCAACATAGTGAAAGCAAAACACAGACTTGAAATACTACAGCAAAAGCTTCAATCCAGCTGCCCTTCTCACATTCTCTCTGTTATGGCACACAGCCATGGAAGTCATTCAATTCCAAGAATCATTAACAGCGATTTGTAGCTGCTGCAGTTAGATCACAAAATTAGTTACACTGCCAAGTGCAAAACACTGTATTCAACCTTCAGAAATTCAACAGTCTTTGTCAATCCTTAAAAAAGGCACTTTGCCTTGTGTGAGTTGTTCTTTTTGTAATAATTGAATCAACGGATACTACATTATACATCTAAGGTTAGGTCAAAAGAAAATGCTCATAAGAATTGTATCCCATGCCTAAGCAATCACATTCTATACAACCTGAAATGGTCCTACATGAAACTTACACTGGTCAGACTTCTCAGACCCTTGACTTGAAATGGAATCTGAGATCTGGAACAGCACCATCATACCAAGTCTGGCAAGACGCTTCATGCAATAAAGAGACAGTATCAGTCAGTTGCAGTGTGAAGCTGTAGAACAATCATCCCAGAGGAAGAGGCTGGATTATTCAAAGGACTTAGCACAATAACCACATCATATCACTCTTAAACTTCTCCCTCTCTGCTAGCACCTTTCAAGCATGCTTCAGGGTAACCAGAGCCCTGCCACCCCCAAGAAACCTTTTGCGGACCCCTTACTGCTCTACTACTTAAACTTCCTGGAGCATATAGTCTCCAAGAAGGTCAATAACTGTCTGTATACTAATGTTCCCTGTGACGCTCTTTAATCTTAATTCCAAAGCCTCCATTCCACTGAAAGGGTGTTGACCGCCACCTCCCCACCCGCACATTGCTGACTTTCTATCTTCTGCTGTCCACTCCAAACACTCCTTCATCCTCATTCTCCAAGAACTATCTACGGCCTTCAAATAGTATTATTATTATAGCGCTTTAAAGAGGTATACAACAATACAGTACATAACAGTGCACTTTCCAGAGGTAACACCAGAACAGATATATAGCGAGGGGTGGGGCACAGAGGAGGGGTGTAGCTGTACCGGGTGGTGGGGAGAAGAGGGGCAGGCAGCGTCTAGCGAGTCAGGTGACACGAGGGGTATTGTGATGACCTACTTGTTGAGGAAGAGACATTCCTTGAAGAGGTGAGTCTTGAGTTACTTTCTGAATTGGAGGAGCGTGGGGCGGAGTCTGATGCGGACAGGGAGGAGGTTCCATACTCTTGGGGTGTTCGCAGAGAATACTTGTTTTCTGGTCCTTTCCTTGTTGCAGCATCAGATTTCAAGTCTGCACATGTCCTGGCTTCTGGTGGTGCGCTGTCTGCCAGAGATGCTGAGTTTCTCTGCATGGTAGCTGGGTGACTTGAGGACGACTGCCTTACAGATGATGCAGCAGGACTTGAAGGTGATTTGTGTGTGCAGTGGGAGCCAGTGAAGGTCTGTGCAGTAGCACCATTGAGCGTTTCTTATGCGCAGAATGGGATTACCATAAGAAATTATCTCAGACCCAAATAACCAGATAGACTCAAAGAATATGTCAAAATACTACTTTATCATCAGCTCAATAAAGTAGGGAAACCTGGCGAACATCAAATCGTAGTCCACACACTCTCAATCATATTGCAATTACACAAAGGCTTTATACCTCGATGTGCACCAGCTATGATGTCATTCTACGTGGCAAATAATAAAACCTATCTGGTGGAGGGATTGGTTAAGTGAACATATATACCTATATATTGTTTAGGTGTTAACAACATTATTGACTGCCTCTTATCTGGCAGGCATACCTTGAACCTCCCTCTAACTACGTATTATACAGATTGTAGTAGCATAACAACAGCGGTTTGGCAGCTGCAATAATGTATGCTCCCCATTGCATGGGCCCTCTGATTGGTTGGCATTCTCTCCGAACCTTGGACATTCGGTTTGTTAGCAGCACGTAAGCAAAATGAAACCCAGGTGCAGAGAACAACGTCAGACTACTGCCTAATTAGTCTACCATCTCTCATGGTTTCGGGAGGATAGCCTAGGGGCAACGTGCCCGCCTTGGAATCAAGACGACGGGGAGCAACACAGGTTCAATCCCCGGTTCTGCGGTTAGAAACCTCTGGGTATTAAGCGCGTTATAAATAACGTATCATATCATATCATCAGCCAAGGCTTCTTCTTTATACTAGACCTTGATGAATGTTCTCTTCTCTATGAACTTTAAGGGGAGTTAAGGTACAGCGTTATCTTCATCTGGTGTAAAGAGACCATGATTTTGTTCATCTCGTCTTTCTATTTAGTGCTATTTGATTCAATTATCCTGGGTGTCATGGCTCTCTTTGGCCTCTGGAGACTTGGTTGCTCCATCTTAAATATGATTTCTGCATCTTTTGTTGTTCGATACTTGGCATTCACAAATGTTTGCTCATTTACGTAATCCAAGAGAAATATGTCCTGCGTATGTTACTTATCCCTGTTGACTTACTTGTACTCTGCAATTGCTTCTTGCTGTGGCATCCTTGATCTTTGGGCCACAGCTATTCTTTGTTCATGCACAAATTCACTACCATCATCTGTCAGCTCTTCAGCCCTGGTCTCTCTCCTTCAAGCTTTTCATGTACTATTTATTATTCAGAGCCAACGTCCATCTTTTCAACATGGCCTCTTTACCTGCGTTATATTGTCTACTGCAACAAGCTTCCATGTGACTCATCTACCTTGCGTTTCTGCGTATATACATTTACTACACATCTGGTTACTTATCTTCTGTGTATATGTGGTTTGTTCTCACTTGTATGTAGGCTTACTCTTGTTTCTTTAGTTACATCTTCATTCTTTAAGTAGCCTCATATCGTTTCAGTTTGTCATCGTGTCTTCTCCTTATGACATCACTTTGCATCTATCAGATTTTATTTACAGCTCTTCTATGTTCAGTGGTGTCTCTCGACTTCATCTTTTGTACATAATTGTCATCCCTTTGGGATGCCGCTTTATTCACCCATACTAATGATGCTGTCTTGCCTTAGAAATTGTCCTCTGGTTAGGCAAAGTGCAAGGTGCGTTGGACAGTGTGCCTTTTTTACTTGTACTTCTGTAGCTATTCATATTTTAGATGCTCGCAAAGCATAAGGAATAAGGGAACATACATAACAGCTTTCATCTGATAATCTTCTCCCCACTTTCTTCCTGTGTTGATGCCACATGTATTCTTTACATGGGCCTAATTATCAAGATATGAATGTATATCTTCATCATCTTCCCCAGCATCCCTTTTAAGTAGGGCAATTTGTTTGGAATTATCAGGAAAAATATCACTCGTGCTTTCGTTGGGGGATAAGAATAGATTTCTCAGTGTCAGACAATTAAAAGGTATTCTAAAACAATATATCACGAAATGTGAAGAGCATAAGAAAATAAAGACAACACATAAGGCAAATGATAGGACTTTTTTTAGGATTTCCCAAAAACACAACAATGTCCACGTTTCGTCGCAATACAGCTCGATATGTTTATGAGTATGCATACTAAAACAGCATGCAGAAATGTGTGCAACATTTCAGGCAGCATAATGTGTGCTGTGCAATCTTTGTGTCTTATTTTCAATGTAATGGGCCTCATCACGACTTGGGCAGTAACGGTAACGCTATTAGCGCGGGCGGTATTAGCCCTACCACCGAACTCCCCGGCGCTAATAGCGCCGGATCACGAGTTCGGCGGTAATGTCAATCCCCATTGAGCCCATTCGGGAATGCCCCATTCCCCATTGGGCTCAATGGGGAAATTTCACGCTAATACCTCTGGCGGATTTCCCGCCGGCGGTAATAGCGCAAATTCTCAGTGGATTTCCCCCCAGCTCAGAGCTGGGGAGAAATCCGCTGAAGTCCTGGTTTGGCGGACCCTTAAATCTGGTGGTAATAGCGCTACCGCCGGATTTAAGGCTTACCGCCGAAGTCGTGATGAGGCCCATAGTCTGTTTTTCGTTCAACTGAAAATGCTCTGGAACTGCAGCAAGTCCATTTGTTTCCTATTAAACTTAGGAAATGTCAATATGTTCCAGAATGTTTTTAATCCACTGGTTCTCTAGTTTTGCCCTTGGTAGCTGATCTGGTCTGCATGCAGCACTTCATCTCTTGCTTCACTGTCAGAGGTTGCTTTCCTTTGGAGGGCTTTACGTTGTTCAAATGTAGCCAGACTCTTCACCCTTGAAGTTTCACAGTAGTAGGAGTGACCCCCTCTACGAGGTACGGTCTCTCAAATTGGGGCTTGTTCCAAGTACAAGCAAAACTCTTTTCTAGTACCTGGTCCTTGAGTACAAACTAGGCTGCTTAAGCAAATCAATTAAATCAGTTGTTTGGCCATCTTCATCAATATTCTTCGACCCTTCCGTCGGATTTATGATATGTTGAGAAATAAATGAAACACTAGCGGTCATATTTGTTAAATAACCATGCATCCCATCTCCTAATGTTTTCACTATGCTATGGGCATCAGCTTTTATTTCAGTGTGAGGAGCAAGTGGTACTCTCATACAGCGTCCAGTCACCAACTCATGAGGAGTTAGGTGGTGATCTGAGCCAGGCTGATTTCTCAGAGCGAATAAAGCAATGGGTAGGCAATGTAGTCATCCCTTCTTCAGAGTAATTTTGATCTTTGCTATCCTTTCTTTGAGAAGTCTATTTAGCCCCTCACAGATACCATTCACCTGTGGGTGATCGGCGGAGGAAAACCTTTGTTTTATTCGTAATAGAAGAACTATCTGTTCAAACAATTAATTTACAAAATGACGCTTATTATTAGACCGCAGGACTTTGTACACACCCCATCTAGGAAACACCTCATGCACGAGAAACCTGGTAGCGCATGTGGCATCGGGGTACGTCCATGGACCTGCCTCGATCCATATGGAAAAGGGACATACTACCATTAGCATGCACCCATAAACATTGCATCTAACATTTCCACAACATCTATATGTAGATGCTGAAATGGACCATTGGGTCTAGGGATTGCTCCTCACACTGTTTGCAAGGTGTGTCCTGCTGTACATTTCTGGCACACAATGCAATTTATAATAAACTTTGCAATATGTTCTAACAAATTTGGTGTGAATCAGTCTTCCGCGATCATTGTGGCAAGACTGTCTCTGGTGGGGTGCGCGTGGTAGTGATGCTGCTCCAGTGCCACCTTCAATAATGCTAGAGGCATAACTGTCTTTCCAGTGCTGTCCAATCTCCATAAAGCCTTGGTGTGGATAAAGAACACCCCTGTATCTTTCATAAATCCCTGCTATTCCTGTGGAGCTCGACCTTGCAGCTGAATTACCTGTACAATGGATAACATATTTAAACCTTTCTGCATAAGCATGCATTGCATGACACCTGCTTAATAACCTCTAGTTCAAAATCGGAAATATTTGAAAAATATGCTTCACTTTTGGTCTCTACATCTGCTACTTCATTAATGCGAGAAAGTATAACTGCCCCTTTAGTATGGGCTGCGTATCTCACCACGGTGATGGCCAATGGAAGCTCTAGTACTTTAATGAGCTTGCCCAATAGGGATACATGTTGCACTGGAGTGTCGTCTGCATGGAGGAAACCCCTCCTTTTCCAACGTGACAGCCCTGCATGTACGGTTGTCATCATGCAGGCAAAGTCAGAAAACACTGTTGCTTCCTCATCTGCAAATCTCTGAAGCGCGGTGATGAGCGCCACTAATTCTGCAGCGTGCACTGAACAATGTGAAGGCAATCTCACAGTATGCCTTTCACCAGTCGTTTGGTCATAATTTGAAGAACCATCATTAAATAGAATTTCCCCTCCTCCAAGAGCATTTTCTCTAACATGGGGAATGTACATAGTGCTCCTTTACTACTGGTTCTGCTATAAATGTTGCTGGATTCACTATTCTACATCTAACAATTTTGATTGCTGGATTTGAAATAATCACTTTGTATCCAGACTCTTTTTCGGTAGTCAATGTACTTTTAGGTTTCTCCAAAATGGCAAATAGGGAATGCTCGACAAATAATGTTATTGGGCATCCCATTGTAATACTGGTAGCTATTTCAATCACGAAAACAGCAGCAGTTAGCGCTTGATCACAAGGATTATGTCCTTTCATTACTGGGTCTAGAATCACACTATAATAGGCTAATGGTTTGTGTCCACGTCCTAATGTCGTCTTCTGTGTAAGTACTGCTGTCATCACTTCTTCATTTAAATGCGAGAATAAGTAAAACTCTTCATTATAGTCTGATATTCCTAACACAGGGGCTCTGCAAATCTCCCTTTTCAACTCTTTGAATCCTTCTATCATGTCACCTTTCCATATTAACATACTTTTGCCTATCTGTGCTTCCTTGAGTCCTTTTAAAAGTGATCGTGTATATGTACTATAATCAAAAACCCAGACCCTACAATAATAACATAGGCCTAAGAACTGTTGCATTTCTTTTACTGTCTCAGGTTTTAAAGCTTTCATGATTGCATCTTCTCTTTCAGGTGTCACTTTTCTCCCCTCTTTAGACATGAGCTGTCCTATGTACAGGACCTCTTCCTGACAATATTGTATTTTTGCTTTGTCTGCTTTGTATCCTTTTTCTGCTAGTATTTCCATTAGTCAAACTGAATATTCCGTGCATCTTTCCTCTGTCTCACTGCACACTAATGTATCATCTATTTACTGTATTATTGTGCTTTCCAGTTGTATGTTACCCAGGTCCATCTGAAGGACTCTATTAAAATCTGATGGGGACTAACAGTACAGCTGAGGCAGTCTTACATGTTTTAGGTGCTGATTTCTATACGAAAATGAAGTCAAAGCCTGTGAGTCTTCATGAAGGGGAATTGAAAAGAAACATTCTTTAAATCTATTACTGCGAAATATTTGGCTTTATCTGGGATGTTACATAATATTTTAGCAGGGCTTGGAACCAAAGGAAACTCTGCTTCAACAATATTGTTTAAGGGGCGGAGTTCCTGAATAAATCTCCACGACCCCCCAGTTGAGTTCTTCAGTGGGTACACAGCTGTGTTACATGGGGACTCTGACGGAAGCAATATTCCCTGCTTTATTAAAGCGGAAATGGTCTCAAGTATGCCTTCATCTACTTCTCTGGACATTGGGTACTGTTTTTCACATGGCAACATTGCTCCTGGTTTAAGCTTAAGTTTAACTGCTCCACTCAATAGACCCGTGTCATATGGACTAATATTGTGAGACTTATGAAAAATACTAATTCATCGTCCGAATATTCATCTCTGAACAGGTCTTTGTCTGTCAAATCTGTCAATCTGTATCCTTCCTTAAGGGCTATTATGATTCTCCATGCTCTTCCCTCATCATCTGTCCCATGAATAACCACCCTTTCTCGATGTACTTCTGCTGCCTCTAACTCTTAAGGAATGACCTGTCTTTCCTCATCATCCATAGGTATTTCTAGTCTAAAACAAAAATTCATCAGGTATTACAATATTTCCCCTGTCAGTCCAGGAAGCCATGTCAACAAAATATTTACCCCATACACAAATATTTCTGGATCTAAAGGGACCCGTTTTTAATGCCTTTTGGCCTGTAAAAGCTAGTACAAACTCTCTCACATTGAGTTGAACACACTATCCCTTTGTCAGTAAAACATATGGTCATTTTTAATTTTGTCATTAAGTCACACACTAATATGTTGACTGGTGGCTGCAGAGAATATAATAGTGGCATTGACACATCATGTTCACCTATAGAAAGTGGTAATTCATCAGTAAATGGAACCAAACTTGTGGCCCAGAGAATCACTGCGCATTCATGGTGACCCCAGACATTGGGTATTTTCCCTCTCAAACACAGGAACGAGTTGCTCATGTATCCACGAGGAATGAAAATATTTTGCCTCCTATCGTTACCCTGACCCTTGGTTCCTCTTGTGGGTCTGGTGTCACAGATAGTACTGAACACATCAAGTCGCGCTGTGGGCTTCCCTGTAACCGTAAAATAATTCCCTCCCACTACTGTCACACTTCCTATCACTGGTGTGGTACTTGTGGGGCTTCTGTCACTTGTTGCACAGGTGTGTACTGTGGTTGCTGTGTCTATACTTGTTGTCCCTGCATGGGTGCCTGCCCTTGTGGGGACTGTGTTTGCTGTGGGATCTGCTGCGCTTGTTGTGTTTGTGGCACGCCTGTCTGATATTGCGTGTGATCTTGGGCATAATATTCCTGTGGTTCTGTATTGTACTATGGAGAATAGCCCATCCGTCCTCTTGGAGCTTGCCAGTTTTGTTGCATGCCGCCTCCTCTACTTCTACATGTTCAGGCTATTTGTACTGTTCTCCCATAATTCCAACATTGCTGTGGTTGTCCCCCATGAAATCCTCCTCCCCCTTGAGGGTTTTGAAATCCACCTCATCCTCTAGATCCATTTCCTCTACATCATGGCCAAAAGTTGTACCCATTCTGATCTATAGAGCGCACTACATTGCTTTGCTGTGCTGACTGTACTTCTTGTGTGCCCACGCCTTCACCACTTGTCAATGCTACTCATTCTATAGCAAACCTAGACAATTTCTTCTGGACTAAATTTGCTTCCTCCTGCTTTCTTTTCTCAGCTTTCATCTTATTTTTGTCTTGCAATAATCAACAATAATGTACAATAGTCAACTGTATTTCGGGCCATGGCTTTGTTTCCATCCCTACCTGTTTCTTCATCTGCCTTTGCACTGGCTCAGGCAGACCCTAATATAAAATATGATAAAATCGTGCCACTTGTTTATCGTACGGTTCTCTCGTCTCGAGATGCCAACTTTCCTGAACCTATTGAATAAAAGCAACAGTATCTTTGTCCTCTCCCATTTCCCTTGTCATAACTGCACCCATGTCTGATGTGTCAAGATACTGGCCCTCATTACAACTCAGGCGTTAAGGGTTAACGCCACCGTTAGCCCTTAACGCCTGATTCCCACCTTAACGCCTGCTTTTTGCAGGCGTTAAGTTCCATGGTGCTAAGGCACCTTGGTGCTAATTACGGCACCGTAATTTACGGTGCCGTAATTAGCGCCTTCCCCACTCCCATTATGCCCTATGGGGCAAAAATGGGAATGGGGAAGGGAAATTGGGAAATGGGGATTTACCGCCCCACTCACCTTGTAATGGGGCGGTAAATCCTTGGTACAAAATTACGTACACTTTGTTTCTTCCATGTGGGGCTAGTTTTTCCAGTTCTTCTTCTTCGTGGCAGTGACCTTAACCTGCTTTCAAAAAGCAGGGATATATCCCCTGCACTACGTGACCATGCTGGTGGTCGTTCAGAATATGATATAGGTTCTGGTGTTTTTTCTTTCAGGTCTTCTAAATCTGTCCATTTTACCCCTCTCTCTATATTTGGATCTATTGAAAAACCGCATGCATCTTCTCTTCACGCTTTCTCATTCTCCTGCCTCTCTTTGTCTGACATCATTATACCCCAACTGCTAAGGCTATTATCCCTTTCCTCATCATTGAGATCTAGGGCCTCATTACACGGTAGGCGGAGGACCAAGGTGCTATTAGCACGATGTTCATCTTTTACCTGTGCTATTGGCACCTTGGTCCATGCCGGTAAAATACCGGCAGCTCCTTGGTGGAAAGGGGAATTACCGGCCTATTCCAAGGTTGGCGGGGCGGTAATACCCCCTTCCCCCATTGCCCTTCCCAATTCCCATTTTTGCCCCATAGGGCTCTATGGGAATGGGGAAAGCGCTAATTACGGTGCCGCAAATTGAGGTACCGTAATTAGCACCCTTGTCCCTTTGCGGGTTGGTTTTTAACGCCTGCTAAATAGCAGGCGTTACAGTACCTACCCGCAAAGGGACCTCGCAGTAATGCGGTAAATGTTAACGGTCACCAGTACCATTACCAGTGACCGTTAACCCTTACCGCCTTCCGTGTAATGAGGCCCCTAGTCTACTTAGGGACAGTGTTCTATGCTCGTCTAACAATGCATTGTTTGATCTCATTCCTGTTTCCTTCAGTGGAGATCCTGCGATGCTCCCCATAGCCTCATAAGCACCTTTCTCTCTCATTTTTCTATATAGATCCCCAATCCTTTTCCCAATGCCTTCGGCCTAATGCTCACCGCCCCATGTTTGCATTCTCGGTATCGCTTGCAGTTCCTGCGGGGCTGCTGTGATCCTCTCTCTTCTTCCATTGCTCTTGTGCTTCAATAGGTATCATACTTCTTTTAAAAATATGATCTATTTCATCCTCTTTATGTCCCCTACTCCTTCTTCCCTACTTCTCAACCCTCTTTTCTCTTCTTCCTCATGCCTTCTTTGCAAACTACATTCTTTGGGCTTCTATTTCTTCACGTTTCTTCACTTCTATTCTCTCTTTCTCTTTTTTCTTTTCTTCATACCTTCTTCATTCTTCTTTTCATTTCCTCTCTCTTTCGTTCTCTTTGTTGTATGCCCTTTCTCGTTTCTTTTCCTTCTTTTCTCTTTCCTCTCTTCTCTCTCTTTAAGATCATCAATGCCCTTTCTGTTTAATTGAAGTAGTATCTGTCCTCCCATCCACTCGTTTTGTACTATTGTCATTACACTTGCGTTGTCTTTCTTTCTTTTTTGTCTCCTGACTTTCTCTGCTATTTCTATCTGCATGTTCTTTCTCTCATCGTGGACTTTATGTTTGTCGCGTGTGGACATATATTTACATTATTTATTCTTACTTTCCTCTGTGCTCCTATTATAAGCGGGAGGTGCGTATGTTGGATTAACATACCCTGCCACTTCTTTTAATCCCTTTAGAGGATAGATTCCCTGTTTGTCTTCCGTTGTGCTTTCATTTTTATGAGTAGAAAGAGGAGCTGAGGGTGTTACGTCCTCCTCTTAATGCTGATTGAGCATCCACTCCTACCCAGGCAGGTCTTCTCTCTCACTCTGATTCATCTTCCATAGTTCTAAAACAGCTAACCTTTTCTGTAGCTTCTTCCCTGTATATGTAGCATGCAAGTATGTTGTCATGTGTCGTAGTACTTTTTTTTGATAATGAGCCTTCTTGAGGCCATGACATGAGTGTTTTATTAGTCTTGCCTTTTGCCCACTCAGCATGGTACTTTCTAATCTTATGTCTGTGTCTTGGTAATGTCCTGCATAGATGTAAAAGGGGAGTGTCCCCTATAATGACAAGTTGGTTTTAACTGTCATACTTACCATTTTTATTTCCGCTTATTATTTATTTAGTCACACTTCAACAATCACTTTAGGCCAGCACCATCAATCGCTGCCCTTTTCCAAAAAACAATTTCTCCAAACAATTTCCAAACATATACAACAAAATACATTGTATATCTTCATTTACAATTTTTATCAATTCATACTATCCTGTAATTATTTTTGATAATTTCAGAATCTTATTTTATTCTATTTTTCCTCAAATGCTACCCTTCTAGGTTTCATTGGCGCCAATCGCTTGCTTTTCTAGGGTCTAATAACTTTGTCAAATTCTATTGCGATCGTTTTTATAGTTTTTGAAGCTTTTAACCTATTTTATCACCACTAATACAAAACGTGTCATAGATATTTTTTACACTGATATATTTTTCAAACCCCCAAACACGTGTGCACACTTTTTATATGATCATCTTGTCTTATTCTCCTGAAAGAGTTATCTCATCTCTATTTTACTCCATTTTGGAGTGTGTCACGCACCGTTCTTTGGCTGTAGCTGCAGGAATCCCTTAAATAATACTCTGTTCTGGAGTTTTGTGCATTCCCTTCTCCCTCCTTGAGCACAGGTATTGAGGTATCCTCCTTTTCCCTAATAAATCCCATTGTGTTCCCCCTCTATATGTTTCTACATGTAATACAGTCCCTCCCCTTTTATTTCCCCCTTTTCAATGCTTCTACTTACATCCGTTAATCAGTTCAAGCCCTTCGGTATCAACTCTTCCCCAATTGACCACTTCGCATTCAGTCCACAGGGCTCCTGCGGGGACAGGACAGGAATTTATTCAAAGGGGCACCTCCAACCGTATCAGGTCACACGTGTTGTACTACCGCTCTCCACATGAAACACAACGGTCTTCCGGATAATGGTGGAAGAAGCTGAGCATCCGAGGGTGTGGATCTGAAAAATTCACAATGCTACCAAAATTTGCAGAATGGGATTGCCATAATAAATTATCTGTAACCCAAATAACTGGACAGACTCAAAGAATATGGCAAAATGCTACTTTATTATCAGTTCAATAAAGTAGGGAAATCTGGCGAACATCAATTTGTACTCCACACACTCTCAATCATATTTAAATTACACAAAGGCTTTATACCTCGATGTGCGTTACCTATGATGTCATTCTAAGTGGCAATTAATAAAACCTATCCGGTGGAGAAATTGGTTAATGTAACATACATACCTATACATCATTTAGGTGTTAATAACATCATTGGCTGCCCCTTATCTGGAAGGCATACCTTGAAACTTCCTCTAACTATGTATAATACAGATTGTAGCAGCATAACAACAGCGGCTTGGCCCATGCAACTATGTATGCTCACCATTACATGGGCCGTCTGATTGGTTGGCATTCACTCCCAACCTTGGAAATTAGGTTAGTTAGCAGCACGTAAGTAAAACAAAACCCAGGTGCAGAGAACAACGTCAGACTACTGCCCACTTGCCCAATTAGTCTACCATCTCTCATCAGCCAAGCCTTCAACCAAGGTTTCTGCTTTGTACTTGACCTCGATGAATGTTCTCTTCCCTTTGAACTTTAAGGGGAGTTAAGGTACATCGTTATCTTCATCTCAAACTTACGAATAGGCCTTGTTTTCTGGTTTTGCCCCACGTGTGAAGAGACCATGACTTTGTTCATCTCGCCTTTCTATTTAGTACTATTTGATTCAATTATCTGGGTGTCATTACTCTCTTCGGCCTCTGGAGACCTGGTTGCTCCGTCTCACATATGCTTTCTGCATCCTTTATTGTTCAATGCTTGGCATTCACACATGTTTGCTCATTTACTTGATCTAAGAGAAATATGTTGTGTGTATATTGCTTATCCTTGTTGACTCCCTTTACTCTGCAATTGCTTCTTGCTGTGGCACCCTTGATCTTTGGTCAACAGCTATTCCTTGTTCACACACAAATTCACTTCGATTGTCTGTCAGCTCTGATGCCCAGATCTCTCCTTCAAGCTTTTTGCTTGCTATTATTCAGAGCCGATGTTCATCTTTTCAACATTGCCACTTTACCTGTGCTATATTTTCTACTGCAGCAAGCTTCTATGTGACTCATCTACCTTGTGTTTCTACGCATATACATTTACTACACATATGGTTACTTATCTTTTGTGTTTATATTGGTTCTTCTTACTTGTATGTAGGCTTACTCTTATTTCTTTAGTTACATTTTCATTCTTTAAGTATCCTCATATCGTTTCAGTGCGTCATTATGTCTTCTCCTTATGACATCAATTTGCATCTATCAAATTGTCTTTGCAGCTCTGGGATTTTCAGTGGTGTCTGCAAATCTCCTGCTAACACTTCAGTTCGAGGATACATTTGGTACGGTTGTCTGAGTGCATAACGCCTCTCATACACCCAGTGTGGTATTGGAATGAAACCTGGTGTCATGCACAGTGTCTTCTTGTCCTTCATCCAATATGTCGGAGATGAGGGGGCAGGTTATGTCAATGATGATGTATGCTCCTCTACAGGTCGATGAGGGCTGGGGTGATCTGGTCGTATCTGCGTAGACCCTTGATTAGGTGTGAGGCTGCATGTAGGACACTTCTCAGGGGCACAAGGGATGACAATGGTGGGCCTTCGAAGAGTGCATGGCCCCCATCCAGGTGGGATCGGACCAGTGCTTGTACGGTGGATTTAAAGCTGTCCGGAAAGAGGAAGGGCTTAACTTTTTGCAGGGGGGAGAGCTGATAGCAAACTGTCTGACTTTTCTCCACTATGGGTGTCTTGAAGGAGAGGTGTTTGTCGATGTGGACCCCGAGGGACTTGGCGGAGGTGGTGAGTTCAGTTGTGAAACCCTCAGTTCATGGTTGATAGCCAGGTCTGTATGTCTCTGTGTTCGATGTTGTTGGTGAGGAGTAGGAATTTGGTCTTGGAGGGGTTGAGTTTCAAATATAAACTGGACATCCAAGACTGGATCAGCGAGAGGCAGATTTTGAGCCTATGGATGTCCTTGATGGAGGCAATCTTGAGGTAAAGCTGTGTGTTGTCGGTGCATTGGTGGATGTACATGTTGCATGTGGCTGGTAGGTCTCCCAGCAGCTCCATATATAGATTGAAGATCACTGGGGAGAGGATGGAACCCTGTGGGACTCCACAGGTGACAGGTAGCATTGACGATCTAAAGGAATCCATCTGAACAAACTACTACCGGTTGGTGAGGTAGGACTTGTACCAGCATAGGAAACGGTCTCCGATCCCCAAGTGGTGATGTAGGGGGTCCGTAAGTTCTGGTGGCCTACTGTGTCACAAGCAGCTGAGAGGTGGAGTAGTACCAGGAGGCATAGTTGGCCGTCTTCAAGGATGTTGAGGGCATCGTCGACCACCTGTGTGGTTGCTGTCTTCATGCTGCATTTGGGTCTGAACCTGGATTGGTAAGTTTGGAGGAGATTGTTGGTGTCGATGTGTTGCTGCAGTTGTGTGGCTACCACTTTCTCTATGTTTTCACCTAGGAAGGGAATATGGGTGATGGGCCGATAGTTACCTAGGTTTTCAGGATCCAGAGTATTTTTTTTAGATAGAGGGAGGATTTGTCCTGTCTTTAGGGTTGATGGGAAGGTGCTCTGAGTTAGGGAGCTACATGTAGGGAAGGAGAGCTTCTGCAGGGAGGGTCTTGAGGATGGATGCTGGGAGGATATCGTCTGTATACAATGGGGCTTTGAGGGCAGCTAGGGTTTCTTTTTTTTTTTTAAACTTTTATTTTTTGGCGGCAAAGGTTACATGGTACAACATCAAGGTAATAAGTAGAAGTGAGAAACATTAAGTGGAGCAATGCATAAGCTGTTATACATAATCACAGTAATGTCAAACAGTGATCACACAATACACATATGAATATAGGTTTATGTTGTAGTGTTGGACACTGAGGGGGTGGGGGTTGAGCCTGAGCCGGGTGTGTCTTCACTACGACTGTTAAGGTACGGATTGAATTCTACCCAGATGTTCTTGGGTCGCGAAGTGACGGGGAGCATGGATATAAATTCCTCCTCACAGTTCCGTGACCAAGTAAGCATATGGAGCCATTTCTGGTGGGCCGGGGGGGAGGGGACTTTTCTAGTTTTGAAGTATACATTTTTTGGCTATCATGCACCCAATATTAAGAAATTTAGCCAGGCGTCTGGTGTCATCCGTTTTCCAGGCTCCAAAGAGGACTGCTAAAGGGTCAGGGTCAATCACTGTGTCAGTAATAGCCGTGAGGGTTACTAGAATGCTTTCCCAGAACCCCAGAAATTTGTCACAAGACCAGAACATGTGTAAATGGTCAGCTCCCGTAGCTCCGCAGCAGGGGCAGAGTAGTGGCGTGGCCCGGGTGAACCTCGAAGTCCTGTGTGGAGTGTAGTAAAGTCTATTTAAAAGTTTGTACTGCATGGCACGAAAGCAGAAATTGAGGTAGACTTTCTTAGTGTGTAGGCACATATCTCCCCAAACCCTGTCCGATATTTCTAGATCTAGTTCGCCAGCCCATTCATCACGTGCCCCAAGAGTGGGAGTAGGGGTAGCCTCCTGTAGGATCTTGTAAAGTGATGAGACTACTCCATGGGCACCTCCAGAATTGGCAATATATGCAATGGCTAAGTTGTCTGGGGGCTCATCGGGGAATGTGGGCCTTTTGGTGCGAAACGCAGCTCGCAGTCTGTACTACTGGAGGGTCTCCAAAGCGGACCCGGTGTGCCCCGGTTTCCAAGTTTGGGGGTCGATGAACCTGCCCTCGGGGTAGAAGTCCGTCAGTGCTTGGTAGCCCAGCGTCCCCCAGTGTCGGGCCAATGCCGCATCATGAGTGGGTTCTAAGCCGGGGAATGCCCACACAGGAAGCCACTTGTAGTACGGAGAGGCTTCAGATGTCTGAAACAGCAAGCGAGCCCAGGCTTGAAGGGACGTGCTGATTGGATCAATGGGAGAGTCAGGTATGTAGTGCCGATGTAGTATGAGGGACATTAGGTTGACACTAGCAGCTGCCAGTCGTTCCAGTTTGATATGGGGACGCACCGGAGTGCCAGGGTACCAGTGAGTGGCATGTTGGGCCTGGGCCGCGGACCAATAAAGTGACAGGTCTGGAGCCGGTAGTCCCCCTTGTCTATATGGGAGTGCCATGTCCGTCCATTTTTTGCGTACTGCGCCAGAGTGCCAGAGAAACTGTGCACATAGTGCGTGCAGTCTAGTAAAGTATTGCCTCCCGGGCCATACGGGGACGTTGCTAAACGTGTATAGAAGTTTGGGGAGTAGGATCATTTTAAAGAGGGAGAGCCGTCCAGCAATGGATAGTGGGAGGGCACGCCACCGTAGGAGTTTAGTCTCAGCTATTTGTGATATCGCGGAGTAGTTATCGGCGATGAGGGTGGATTTGTCTAGTGAAATTTGCACACCCAGGTATCTAACACCATTCGGTGACCAGCGGAGGGGGTATTCAGTGGTGGGCTGCTGGGTGGAAGCAGTGAGCGGGAACATCTCTGATTTGGAATAGTTAATAGTGAAACCGGAGTGGGTGCCAATGCGAGTGATGTCCCTTAGTATGGGGTCAAGGTGTGTTGCAGGGTCTCTGATGTACAGCAAAACATCATCCGCATAGAGAGAAATAATTTCGGGACTGTCTTTCAGTCTTATTCCCTTGCGGGCGTGGTGGGCACGGACATAGTCTGCCATCGGCTCTATTACTAGGGCAAATAGAATAGGGGAGAAGGGGCATCCCTGTCGGGTGCCCCTGAAGAGTGTGAAGAGGTCAGAAGTCAGTGTGTTAGTTCTAACCCGCGCCACAGGAGAGGTGTACAACAATTTGATGAACCTAATCATGTTTGGGCCTATGCCCATGGTCTCCAGCACTAGCCATGTGTATTTCCAGGAGACCATTTCGAAGGCCTTCTGGGCATCAATCGTGACCGCCACAGCTTGTACATTTTGATCAATGCGGGACATCACGTTGAACAATCTCCTGATATTGTGAGAGGTGGATCTTCCAGGTACAAAGCCGGCCTGGTCTTCATGAACTAAATACGTCATAATGGGCAGGAATCGGTTAGCTATAATTTTTGCGAAAATCTTTGTGTCAAGATTCATAAGGGAAAGGGGTCTATAGGAGCCACATTCATTGTCAGGTTTGCCAGGCTTGAGCAGCACAGTAATGGCTGATTCACGCATGGAGAGGGGGAGTATAGAGGCTCAGAGCGACTCGTCCCAGACCTCAAGCAGCCTGGGGGCGATTATGCCGACGTACTCTTGGTAGAAATCGGCGGTTAGGCCGTCAGGTCCTGGGCCCTTGCCTTTGGGTAAGTCAGAGATGGCTGTTACAATTTCATCTAGTGTGATTGGGGAGTCCAGTTTGTCACGAGTAGCGGAGGAGATCTCTGTGGTGGGGATTTGGTTGAGGAGCTCACGCATATGTTGTTCTGTGTTTTCAGCAGGTTGAGAGTAGAGGGATCTGTAGAACTCGGCGAACGTGTCTAGGATTTGTTGGTCAGCCCATTGTGCGTTGCCATGTTTATCTTTAATAGAGGTGATCTGCGTCCTGCCAGATTCCCATTTTAATAGCGTCGCTAATGTTTTCCCAGGCCTGTCTCCCTCTCCATACTTCCTGGCTGCCTGCGGGCGGGTAAAGTATTGTGTTTCACTGACGGCTAGCTTGTTGTATGCCTGGAGTTCATCGGAGATCTGAGCAAGTATGGCGGGGTCCGCCCCAGTGGCACATTGTAGTTCCAATTGCTTCAATTTAGTTTCAGATCGACCCAATGCGGCTCTTATTGATTTCAACACCCCAGCCTCCCGGGAGATAGACATACCCCTGATATACACTTTGAAGGTGTCCCACCTAACTGCAGCCGAGGTGTCCGAGAGAGTGTTGTGTTAAAAGAAGGACTGAATGTCCGCAAGTATTTCAGCCCTAAATACAACATCCCTAAGGGCCTCAGACTTGAAACGCCAGGTGGTGAACATCGGGACAGGTATCCCCAGCCTTGCCGAGAGTGTAATCGTGGCGTGATCAGACAGTGTGCGAGGTAAAATCTGGGCTTCCACCACCCCACCCATGACTCCTTTTGATACCAGAAATAGGTCTATTCTAGAGGAGCTATCGTGGACTGATGAGTAGTAGGTGTAGTCTCTCCGTTGGGGGTATAGCTTCCTCCAAGCGTCGCAGATGTCAAGTGTCATAATGTGGGCTTGCAGTCTGCGTGCAGCACCGGACAAGGAACGAGGAGCAGTTCCGGTTCTGTCCAGGACCGTGTCAAGTATAAGATTAAAATCCCCACCCCACAGGATAGGTACGGCCACATATCCCAGTAGTATGGTGGTGATATTGTCGAAAAATTTGGGGGAATCCACATTGGGGCAGTAGGTATTGACCAGTAGATATTCTTTGTTAGCCAGAGTGCAGTGCAGTATTACATACCGTCCCTCGGGGTCGGTGTAGCTTTTGTGCAGTGTAAACTTAATGGACTTGTGGATCAACGTTAGAACACCCCTGGATTGAGTGGAGTAGGAGGTGAAGAATCTCGCCGGTCCCCATGCAGGGGCCATAGTTCTTGGTATGGGGCCTTTGGAGTGCGTCTCCTGTAGGAGCAGTAACTTGCAGTTGTGTCTGTTAGCGTAAGCTATGATTTTACGGGCCTTGGTGTGATTGCTTAGACCACGGACATTCCAGGACATTATGACGGAAGACATTGCAGCAGTAGATGTCCTATCATACTGCACACATTTTTAGTGGACATCCCAGACCCAACAGTGGTGTTTGCCCCAACATTTGAAGTCGAACAAACATTCATGGACCCTTAATGCTCGCACCATGCAACCTCGTGTGCCTTTTTTAGATAACCCTCCATCCCCACCCACCACCCTCACCACTAACCCAACTTTAGTGGTGTAGACGCCAACCCACCCTACCTGTGCACCGCAGGATCGACCCCAACCTGATCCAGCTAGTGCAGGAGCCCAACAGGGGCTAACCCATAACAAAAGTATAAAAAACAGTGCAATCCCAATGGGGTGCGCTATTGCCGTGCAATAGCACGCTTAGAGCCCAAGGGATCCGTGAGAAAACAAGCAGTGTTTGCGGTATAGAAGTGCATGTCGCTGCATCTATCAGTGGCCGTGCCGGGCCCGGGTGTGGATCAGAGGAACGTTACGCTCAACAACATTAGGAAGTCAACATGGTCAAGGTGAGTAGTTCAACACTATGGTAATTTGACAGTGCGTTCCTAAGAGATTAGGTGTTGTGAGCATAGTCAGGGCTACATTGGAAATGTGAATAGAACAATCAGATACTAGTGTAGCCATCTGGACGGCTGGCCATAGGACGATCAGAGGGAGCAAGCCTCGGATGGAGTTCAGTCATTCTGCATCATATCCTCAGCGGGTGGATGAGGGGGAATGTGTGCCTCTGTGAATTTCACCGCCTCCGCAGGCACCGTGAAGAAGTAAAGTTTGTTGTTAAATGTGAACTTTAGACGTGCAGGGAATAGGATGGCATAGGGAATGTTTCTATCCCTGAGCAGTTTCTTGACTCCAAGGAATTGGCGACGTTCCTGCTGGACTCCAGTCGAGAAGTCAGGGAAAATTCGGATCACCTTTGAGTCCATTCTGAGGTCGCCCTTCTCACGTGCGAGACGGAGGATCTGGTCGCGATCTTTAAAGCTCAGGATTTTTGCAATGATGGGTCTTGGAAAGTCTCCAGGACTGGGACGCGGGGCCAGTGCCCTGTGAGCCCTCTCGATCGTGAAGAAGGGGGACATATCCGGGTTGCCCAATAGGTCCTTCAAGAGGTTCTCGACAGCCAGTTCGAGTCGGCCTTTCAGTGCGTTTTCCGGGACCCCAATAATACGTATGTTATTCCTCCTCGATCTGGATTCGAGGTCATCGCACTTAGCCTTCACTGATTTCATGTCCGTGACAAGGGTGGCCACTGTACTCTGCAGTGTGGCTATAGTGTCCTCGCTGGCACCAATTCTATTTTCGGCCTCAGTGATTCGAGTCCCCCGTTGGTCCAACTTTGCTTTAAGAGATGCCACATTTGCATTGATGTCGTCCAGCTTTTCATGAAATGCAGCGAAGTTTCTGGCCATAGTTTCCATCATGACCGTCAGGTCCGCCCGAGGCCCCTCCACAGGGAGCGGTGTGTCGGTCTGGTCGGATGAAGAATGGACCGATTCAGATCTCGGTGTGGCTTTTGCAAATTTATCCATAGCTCCAGTCTTGCTGGTATTCCTGGATCTGTTGGACATTATGTGGTACGAGGACTTAGACACTATGTATGACCTGGGGCTATGCAGAGTAAAAGTTAAATGGAGGAGACTGCTGAGGGCGTGGCAGTAACTCACAGGATCGTCCGGAGCATATTATCAGGGCCGGCAGTGTCAGGGGAGATGCCCATGTAGTGTGCCTCAATAGGTAACAGGAGAACGGGCCGGTGTCGCTAGGCCCCAGGGGCGTGTAGCACAGGTGAGGGCGAGTGGGCCGCAAGTGGAGCGGAGATTACAGGGACGCCCGCCCGCACGCGGCAGCCACCCCGACTCCTCACCTCAAGCCTGTGATAAATCCAGTTGGCAGGGTCCCCAGCGATTCCACTCGTGTCACATGCGTCTGGCGGCACAGCAGTGCACCGCGACGTTTCCTCGTCTCAGGCCCCGCGGGAAGCTGTCTTCGGGGGCCCCGCGGAGACACAGGAAGGGAGCCAGGCACCGACACCAGAGCGCCGAGCGGCGGACGGCCACAGGAGATCTCAGGCGGTGAATTTCGATGCGGGATCCACCCACGTGTAGCAGGGCAGTGAAGGCGGCCCCGGCGCTCTAGAACAGCCCCAGCCCCCGGGCAACGGCAGGCCAGCGACTGAGCAAGGGAGGCGGCAGGAGAATCACGTGAGCCGCAGGGCCGCAGGCCGCGGCGGGCCCCGACCTCGGCAGCAGCACAGCGGGCCAGTCGGCCCAGTACGGGGGGCAGCGCCGTCGGTCAAACCCGGGCTCGGAGGGTCCGAATCGGGTCAGAATTTCACAGGTAGGTAGCTCCAGATGTCTGGAAGGCAGGAGTCGGGTTTGAAGATGGGGCAAGATGTCAAACCGCAGATGGAAACAGATATAAAGCGGCAGCGCACGGAGCTAGAGAGCTAAGCAGCCATTTACTCGGCTGCTCAACAGCGCCCCCAGCTAGGGTTTCTACCAGGTCCTCTGTCGAGAGTGTCTTGAATGTTGTCCAGGGTGTGGCGATTTCTTGAGGAGGGACGTGAGGCGACTCTGGGTTTGTCTGCTGGGTTTAGGCTGGGAGTGCTTGACTGGGGTGGTGTGCAGGATGTTGAAAGCCACGGCTAGCTGGTCAGGCCAGTCAACCGGGAGAGGAGAGCTGTAGTGGAGGGAAGACAGTACAGTGATGATTAGGTCGACGATGTTACCTTTCTAGTGTGTTGGGTCATTCGTCTGCTTGTGAGGCTGAGGGTGTCGAGAAGACAGAGGAGAGCTTCCTTCATTGGTTTGGTGGCTTTGTTGCCTGGGAGGCTGAATTCGCCTAGGAAGATGTTGTTGGTGTGCGTGAGGGACTTGGTGGTGACCAGATGGGTGAAGTCTCAGGTAAAGGCAATGCTGGGTTTGGGTGGTCTGTAGATGAGATGGAAGGTGAATGTATCTGGTGGGGAGACCGCAAAGTGGCAGGAGAGGAATTCAAAGAAGCCATGTTATTGACGTCAAGTCTGATGCAGAGCCACAAAGTCTTGTGCATGACTGCAAGGCCTCCACCTGTCTTGTTCAGTCAGTCTGTGTGTTGGATGCTGTAGCCATCAGGGACAAGGATATCTAGGATGTATGTGGAGGTGGGTGCCAATAAGGTTTCAGTGATGAATATCGTGTCACGGTTGTGTGTGGTGATGAGGTCGGCGATGCCTGTTGCATGGTAGCCAAGCGGGCTTTGGTGAGCATCGTCTGTGTTGTGGCTGGTGAGGGGGTGCTGATGGACTTGGACTTCAACACAGGTGACCACCCTTCTCCTTGGCTTACACTCTCTAACCTCGGATTCCAGGGTTCAGTTCCAACCTCTCTGTCAATTCCTTCACTATTTTCTGGAACATGGTACCTCTGATCCCATCCCTCCCACAGTTGGTGACCCACACATCTCTGTCCTAAACCCTCTGCTTTTCACAGTCTACACCTCCTTTATTGGCAAATGTATATCTTTATTTGGGTTCTCCTACCACCTTTTTTGCAGATGATACTCATAATTTGAAAGTCTCCAACTGCTTCTCCTCCATTCGCTACTGGATGGCTGTGCACTGTCATATGATCAAATCTTCCAAAACTATAGTCATTTGGATAACAGCCTCTCACATCGCTCTACTCCTGCCCTCCCTTTTTCCTTTCCCCAACCTTTCCCAGCCCCCAAGGCTTGCAACCATGGAGTCCTCTTCAACAGTGATCTGGTTCCTATTTTTAGGTTCCTTTTTTGTTCTCTCCAGGGGCGCGCTGAAAAAGGACTTTAATGATGTCAAGCTAATGATCAAGCAGGTCTTAAAGTTTTTTGCTCAGTGTCTTTGGGGGTCATCACAAGTTGGCGTAACTGTAAAAATGCAGCGGTAATGCTCTGCCCAACTATGAGGCGGATGGAAAATTGGATATTTACCACTTTCTGCCCATTTTCAGCACTATTGGTGCTGCAGTAATAGCACCAATAATGGCCCATTGGGTACAATGGACCCAATATGAATGGGTACTTACCACCCCACCACAACTTGGGATCCGGCGCTAATAGCGCCGGACCAAGTTGCGGTAACGCTATTTGCATTGGCTGGTATCCCGGGCAGATTTACCACTGGGATACCGCCCACTTGTGATGAGGCCCCTTGTTTCTTTTAATCAGCATATTCAGCATTTATTTTATTAGGCTGCAGAAGACACAAGGGTGGAATGGAGAGTGAGAATAGCCCTGCTCTTTGTCAAGTCACAACTCACTGAGAGGGAACAATTAGCATTTCAAATCCTCCTTTTGGCGTCTCAATCTGTGTGCCCCCTCCAAAGTAAATGCATTCACAAAATGACCCTCTTTTTCATTCAGAAAAATGTTGGCAAGTCGGTGATGTCTGCTTGGTTGACAGGAAAACAACATATTCCCCTTTTTTGTGAGGTTGAACAGTTAATTCACATTATGAAGAAGACCAACACGTACGCCTCTGTCATACAGTGAGTAGATTCCTTCTGTGATGTGTCTTGTATGTTTTGAAAGCAGCACAAAATAAAAGGCAGTATACACAAATGCTAAACTCACGTATTACTCACTTTACCTCTTACTCACTACTGGAGGCGTTCCTACCCCTTTGAAATGAACAGTCTTGTCTGAACTGTTAAATAAATCCACTTCGTCAGACCTATAGCACCTGGAGAAAGTGTTTACTTCACAACTTCGCAGGGGGAATCCTAGATGCCAGACAGTCTGGTTTTTGACCCCGGCATCGGACAGAGAGCATGCTGTCTAGGTGTGGGACCAGTGCTTTAAATGGGCAGATACTTGCCGGTCCTGCTCTTCTGTTATTTGGAAGACATAGTGCTGACACTTCTCAGCAGGAAGCCAATACATTTAATGGATGAGTAAAAGAACTCCTCAACAGTAAGCCTGTATTCTGGGATACTGAGTGCCTGCACTTTTGTGTTTCCATTTCCAGCACTGTGAGGGACAATGTACAGAGAACCACTGACGAGGGCCAGCTATTATTGGTAGTGATGTTGCATCTATCAGTGGCCTTTGGCACTGTAAATCATGAACCTTGACTATGCCCTCTTGTTACTGTGGCCAGTGTGTCAGGTTCAGTCGGGCCCTGCTTACTATCATTTCTCAAAAACAGAGAACAGAGAGGTACAAATGTTGTCTCTAGTTCTATTTTATTTTTTATTTGCATTTGGTTGAGAAAATTCAACCTTCACAAAATATTCATGAATACAACATTACATAACACATTTTACATGTTTGTTTACAACATTTTCAATACTTACCAAATGAAAATATACCATTAAAAGAAAGAAGAAAAAAAATCAGAAAAATCAATATCAAGAAACAACATCTGCAAAATCTTCACGACAACCATAAAAAAAAAGCGGTTTGCTAAATACAAATTACCACATGAAACCAATGTAAACCTAAAATTCGTAAGCACTTCTAACTATTCTTCTGTTCTTCCAGATTTAAAGCTCTCAAAAAACAAATCGCTGCTAGTGAAAGAGAAATGGATTCGCCCTCCAAGCATCTCTGCCACATATACTCACTCTGCACAAACGACAGTGAACGCGTGAATCTCTTAAATATCGATGTACGAATATTCAACAAATTTGGACAATACATTATACGATGCTTTAGAGTTTCCAAATCCTTCAGAATTTGACAAAAACTGCAATGCTCCACGCCCATCAGACTTGGATTATGCCGCCTGATGATTTCACCCGTTAAATATAGGTTCCATCGAAAACGAGTAAATTCCAGCCTTGCTATTGAACATGGAAAAGGTTTAAGTTGAAACGCTAGGGTTCCCAGTAGTTTGTATTCAGAGCGCAAATGTCTCATTGACTTAAATCCGTGGCAAGCATCTGTGGTATTCATCCAATCCCCGTCTTGCAGGGCACTTTTTTTCCCCCACCTGGATTAAGATGCAGATCTTCTATAGATCAACCTATTTCTCTCAAGACCAATCTGTAGTACCCGACAAATGCGTTCAGTTTGGGGTCCTGTACCCTACATACACCTGCAGCAAGATTGGTATATGGAGAATTCCAAGGGGATTTAACATTTTATACAAGAACTGCAGATATTTCCATTCAGCTTGGAAAGCCAGTGAGTTAATTCCCAGCTCAAAAATAATGGCAGCAGGCTCAAAGATAATGGCAGCAGTAGGTACCACAGTTGCTACATTTAACAATCTGCTCCAGATATAACTTTCTATTTTTTTCAGGGAATCCACTGTCCAAGGTTGTATCACTTCAATCCTGTAGATGATTCTGGGCACCACTTTGCCCTCATAGAATTTTAGCAGGGTGGTTAGTGACTTTCTGCAGTACTCTGTTTTGATCTTAAGAATCTGTAAGGCCATAAGTGTGGCTTTATGCATTAAACAGTCAAAATGATTACTCCTGCATTCTTTCCCTATTTTGGGAAACCCCAACTTTACAATGCTCTCAACTGCCTCCAAAGCTTCTGAATTTAGGTACCAAGAAGAGATCTTCCCATTTTGTCGCTTGGCTGTCGTTAATATCTTAGTCTTAGAGAAGTACATTTTTAGGGAATTTATGACTGCATGTTCTGAAAATGCCATAATTAATCTCTGCAGACCTTTAGGGAACACATCAAAAAGCAGAAAATCGTCGGCATATGGCAGGTAGGATATATGAGTGGAATCTATCTTTGAAGAGGCCAATGATTTCCCGCTAAGATGATCTTCTACATCTGACATGTATAGATTGAAGAGGCAGTGGGCAAGAATGCACCCCTGCCTCAAACCTGTATGGGTTTCAATGGCCCTTGAAAGGGTTCCCTGTTGATCAAGTTTCACTTCAACCTTGGTCTGTTCATGTAGGCCCCCTATGAGTTTGAGCAGATTCAGGAGATTGCCCCAACCGAATACTGTATTCCATAATGTATTCCTATTTACCAGGTAGAAAGAAGAACTTAGATCTATGGATGCCGTATAGACCTTTTTGTATGTACCATTCCAGACCTTCTCCTGAAAGCATTTCAGGGCAAAGTCATTCAGACTAGTGGCCTGCATTCTCCTGAATCTGGTTTGTTCTTTCCGGATTCTCCCAATCACTGCTGCCCATTCTTCTAGTTGTTGTAAAAGTATACTTGCAAAATTCTTGCTGTCAGCATCCAATTAAGGTATTGGATGGTAACAGCAGGGGTCTGATATTAGGCCCTTCATTTTGTAAATCGGCAGAATGTATGATGTCCACCATGAGTGTGGGAAGTTAGCCCTATCAATAATGTCATTGAAGACTGCATTTAATAAAGAAGACCAAAGTCCCGGTTTATCTTTGAACAAAAGATTTGATAGTTTATTCTGACCAGGCACCGTTGAGCTACTAGCTTTCACAATTATTTACTCCACTGATGGAAGGGCATTTTTGAGTAAACTATCCGAGCCTTCCATATGCAACTGATTTTGAATGGGGGGAAGAACACTGTTCTCAATGAAGAATAGAGAATCGTAATGTCTGACCAAAACAGCCTCTTCAAACGCATTTGACTGTAAGACGGCTTGACTACCTTCCTTTGAGTTCATAACCATCCAAAAATTACTGCCATTGTTGTATCTAAGCAGTTTTAACATAAATTCAGTGTCATTCTGCTTTATCCTGATCTGATGTTGTTTATACCAGTTTTTACGTTGTTGTTTAATGTGCCTGATTTCGTTATCATGCGCCTTCGCCGAACAGTTGTTTTTCCGTATCATTTTAATTTGTTGCCTCACAATGCACTTATCGGTTGCTATTTATTCATTGTATACATGGGTATATTTAGAAGATCTGGTCCCCTGTTTTCTGCTGCTGTCCAACATACATTTCTGGCTGTCCACCAGGAATCTCTCGAAATGAACTACAGAGAAAGTAGAAATTTTCCATTAATAAGTTGTTCTATTGAATGTTTCTACTAAGGAATCACTATATTTCATGGTTGTCCCTTTATTCCATTTTATACGATTTCCCCCAGCATTAATGACTAGATTATTTGGCCCACAAGGGGCTTCCAATGACAGACAGACTAAACTCCACCTTAACCTTCAGTAAACAGTGATGACTCCATTTGTTAACTATATCTAACTCCGTAGAACATGCAAATAGATTTAAATCCACAGAGATGTAATCTATGACTGAACTACTGTTGCCATGTATGCTTCCCTGACAAATCCCCATTGATTTTGCTGTTCAATTTATGTATACCAAGGGCATGCATAGACTCCCACCATATTGAACCTTTTCTCTCCTTTACAGTTCGCAGAATACTCTAACTCATATGTTCATCAAAATTTCAATTATTATCCGCCTCCTCTGGTAATGATGAATTTATGTCACCTGCAATGTAAACATAACCTCCAATGTTTTTACCCTTCCAATTAAGTACATAATCACAGATAACCACAAGAAATGTACATAGCTCGGCCACCCCAATATGCCAATATGCTTTATATATATCTTATGTATTATCTGTCCAGAAATAGACATTTCTATGAGGTGAGCTTACATTAATTTGGGGGTTCCTAAAGCCCTCCTTAATGTCCGACACACACTAGTATTTAGACAGATGCTCCATTCATTTTCCAGCTTACTGCATGGAGAACTAGACGAAGGAAGCAATTTCTCTGTATGACATGACCATTTGCCAATGAATGGCTCAGAGAAGATTACACAACTAGGTAATTATATTTTAAATTCCATGTTTTGGCAACCCCGTGGCACACTGCACGAGGGTCCAGCTTTTTGTTGCATCTTAAATCTAAGAACTAAATTGAGTTCTCAAACACCATGTTTGGTGTGTTCACCGGTGCACATTCGAGATTAGGGGACCTGTCTGTCTTCCTGTGCCCACTTAAAGAGAACCCTACCACTGTCTCCTAGAGGTAACTCCATTAGTATTGACTAAAGTTTCTCCTCCTTTTTCAAGACTTTTAGCACTAATGGCTATCTTGTTCTCTCTTTTTCTGGTATTCTGCAGTGTGAAAATCGGATTGTTGAAAGAGACACTAGCTCTGAGTTAAGATCACACATGGGATATCTAATGACGGACCCTTAAACTAAGTGTGACTTTATCTACCAGCTCCGGAGGAATGTTCACCAATTTTATTGGACCAATGAACTGAAACATGTCGAGCAATAGCCACTGTTAAATTGCAATGACCAATGTATAAAGCTTTGGTACTACAGTGAGAAATTAAGCTCCATGTGATCTGATATTAGTTTACAGACTTGCCTACCCCACCTTGGTTTATTTAAACCAGCTAGTCCTCACTTAGTTAGTATGAGAGTCACTAAAGCACTGTACATGCTGTTTGCACTTTAATTGTATAACCTTGAATTGTCTAATTCGGATTGTCTCTGTGTTTGTGTGTATATATTCTAGTGTGTTAGATATTTTTAACTACATTGTGTTTTCTTTAATATGATATGATATGATATGGCATTTGTAATGCGCCTATACACAAGTGTTTTAAGGCGCGACGAGGCAGGGAGGGGAGACAAAGGGAAGACAAACAGCAATCTTACTAGGCCAGGTGTCATTCAGATCACGCAAGTGCATGGGAAGAGGGGAAGTGAAAGTGCAAGGGGAAAGGGAGAGGAGAAAGTGCAGTACAGGGGTAGTAGAATAACAAGATAAATAATAAGGGCCAGCTGGTGGCAAGTGCAAGGTAAGTGCAGACAAGTGCTGGGAAGGGGGGGCTGTAGGGATACAGAGACAGTCCCGCAGTGCAGGGGTTGCCAGGGAGGCAGTGCAAGGGGAGAGTGGCTGGGTCAGGGACCGAGATCGGTGAGAGTGGCCCAGTTGCAGTTTCAATGAAGTTTCAGTCATGAATTAGCAGGCGAGAAGGGAGAGAAAGCAGAAGCAAAGAGGAAGGTTTTGAGGTGCTTCCGGAACCGGAGATGGTTCTTATCAAGTTTCAGGGAGGCAGGAAGGCTGTTCCAGAGGGAGGCCCCTGCTGTGGAGAGAGATCTACCCCCAACTCGTTGCTTGGAGAAGTGGCTGACCCTGATGGAGTTGGAGGCGGATGAGCGAAGAGCTCGAGAAGGAAGGTATTTAGGAAGAGAGAGTTGAAGGTATATTGGCCCCAGGTCACAGAAGGCCTTGTGGACAATGCAGAGGGTTTTAAACTCAATCCTCGTAGCCACTGGGAGCCAGTGCAGAGATTTCAGTCCTGGAGAGATACAGTCCCTGGGCTTGAGGCCAAGGACAAGTCTCGCAGTCCTGTTCTGGATGAGTTGCAGAGTGCAGAGAGTAGAGGCAGGCAGATTTAGATAGAGGCCGTTACAGTAGTCCATCTTAGAGAGAACCAGGGCTCTGGAGACAGTGAGCTTCTGGGGGAAGTTGAGGAAAGGAAGAATACCTCTGAGGAGGTGGAGCTGGTAGTGTGACTTCTTAGAGACGTCAGATATGTGACGAGAGAAGGAGAGTGTAGAGTCGAAGATGACCCCAAGGTTTTTTGCCTTGCAGGTAGGAGAAGGAAGAGGGCCAAGAGAGGCCAGCCAGAGAGCTGCAGGGAAGGAGGGAGTGGATGTGCCGATGAGTAGAATCTCAGTCTTACTGGCATTAAGGCAGAGGTCATTGGCGGCACACCATTCCTGGATGGCAGACAGACAGTTAGAGATGAGGGAAGGAGAGGAGGAGGCCGAGGGTAGCCTGAAAATGAGCTATGTATCATCCGCATAGCACTGAAAGTTGGGGAAGAGAGCGGCGATGTGGTGGGCAAGGAGTGCCAGGTATTGGTTGAACAGCCAGGTAGAGAGGTTAGATCCCTGGGGGACACCACAGGTAGAGAAAAAGATGTCAGAGAGGAAGGACCCCAGTTGGACCTGGGAGGGTCGATTGGAGAGGAAAGAGGTCAGCCACGCCAGAGCATGACCAGTGATACCCAGGTTATCACGGAGACGGTTGAGCAGGATGGGATGGTTGACAGTATCAAAGGCAGAAGAGAGATCGAGCAAAATGAGAACACACAGAGTATTAGAGTCAAGGTTGGAGAGTAGGTCTTCACGGATGTTTAGGAGAGCAGTTTCTGTGCTACTGGCAGCTCTGAAGCCAGACTGATGGTCAAGAAGACAACCAACAGATTAAGCATGGAGATTAAGCTGGGAGATGACCAGTTTCTCCAGGAGCTTGCCCAGGAAGGGAGTGATGGAGATTGGGTGATAGCTTGATTCAAGTTTTTCTTTATTCTAACATCTGAATATTCATTGTATCATTTCTACCCCCATGCTTTGGGACTATACACAATGTTTTTCCCTTGGTTGTTCACATTGCAGATACTGGGCCTCATTACACGGACGGCGGTAACCATGGCCCTATTAGTGCCATGGTTGCCGCCGGTATTTTACCGAGTCCGCATTGGTGAATGGGGGAATTACCGCCCCATTCCAAGGTTGGCGGGGCGGTAATTCCCCATTCACCAAGGCCCTTCCCCATTACCATTTGAGCCCCCATAGGGGTCAATGGGAATGGAGAAGGAGCAAATAACGCAACCGTTATTAGCGGCACCGTTATTTGCCCTGAAGTCCCTCAGCGGGTCCCTTCCTTAACGTGTGGTCTGGCCACACATTAAGGACGGGACCCGCTGAGGGACCTCGTAGTATGGCGCTAAGGGATTACTGGCACCGGTGCCCTTACCAGTGCCAGTAATCCCTTAGCGCCATCCTTGTAATGAGGCCCACTGAGTTCTTTCTGACCTCATTTGTGTTTAATGGTAAGATGTATTCTAAAATGTCCAGCCATTATCTTTTGGTTTTGTTTTGGACATAATACTATCCGATCCCCCCAGATTGTTTGGCCCAGATGTCTCATATGCTCCCAAAGTAAAAAACTCTGGGAGCCATTGTGGAAGATGCTGGGGCCTGAAGACACAGATAAATGCGGTGGCAGAAAGTGTGTTTTTTAGAATTTGCCAACGTTGGCAACTCCTTCCATTTAGCCCTAAGGATTCCCATCAAGTTGTGGTCAGAGAATTGGTAAACTCTAAACTGAACAGTACTAACACACTCTAAATGGGGCTCCCATGTCCAATAGCTTCAAGGTGCCCAGAATGCAGCAGTTTGTGTGGTCTTTGAGTTACACTGCAGAGACCGGCTATCAGACTTATGGTGTCCCGTGCACTGGGTCTAAGATAGCGACTGAATTAATGTAAAGATCCTGTGCTTGACTTTTAGATGTGCATGCCCTAGCACTGGGATATTTGGGCAATCCGATCACTCTGTCTATATCCCTCCATTACGCTTTGCTCTTTTCTCCAGGCCCTGCTGGCTATTCCCAAAAGGAGGTGTTCCACTCAAGTAGGGAGCTGCTTTTTGGTGCAAGCCCCTTGGTCGTGAAATACACTACCACCTACAAGATGTGATGGTGTTTCAGAGAGCATTCAAAACTCTACCCTTTAGTTAATGTGATTGTTTCATCTTTGGATCTTCATCCAGCAACTGCACCTTTTTCAGGTTCTCTGCACCTGAGGACTATTGAGTTTGCGGTGTGCAAAATATAAGAAATAGACATAGAAATGTGAGAAATGAAATAATAAACCTGTTCTGGAATTCAGGCACACGTTGTACTGCATTCTGTCACTAGTAGGCCTATGATTATGAAGTGAAAAAAATCACAAATAACATACAGGTATGAAAAATGACATACGAAAAGGAAAAATTGGATTTACAGAACCTGATGTAATTTTGAGAAATTAACGAGTAACTGAAATAGTTCTGTTGAGCGAAACAGTGTGCAATAGTTTACCTGCATTACTAGTTTTGGTAGGCGTTAGAATTTTTGAAATGTTGTGTATGTGTGTGTCTTCCCCTGTCTACGTCCAGAACATCCTTGAAGGTGCGATCGTTGCTTGTGATATACACTGGTTTCTTTGTTTTCTACTGCTCCCTATATTGCTTTAAATATTGACTGGTTTTATTAAAACCAATAAATAAAATATGTTTAAAAAATATTTTGAAAAGGTTGACAGGAAGGCCCACTTTGCCCTTTTTTCCAGACATTTATTCAGGCTTTTAACCCCCACTAGTCCTCAATCTCGTGGCTCTTTCCTTGCTTGTAAAACCGGGTGCAAGACCATGGGACGGCTGCTAAATCTGCCAACAACGCAAAGGGATGAGCCCACAGAAAGGAACAGCCCGACCCATTGATGTGCTGCCTGTGTGACCCATTGTTCTAGGTTGACCAGATTTTCAAGATGAAATACGGGGATGATCAACAACATAAAAGAAGGACTACCCACTGAAGAACCTTGCACCCCCCGCCTTCGTCCCCCGCACCCCTGCGGTCACCCACCACACTCCACTCTCACCTTCCACGCCTTAACTCCACCCAATCCCACAGTATTTTCACCGTTTTCACTGTGGATGTCATTTTAATAAAAAAGGAGCTTTTGCTCTTTGATATTAAGGGCCTTGCTCCCCGGTGGTGGCACTTAAACTATTGCGTGGTGCGCATCCTCGTTCCGGAAAACAAGGACAAGGTTGCTTTTTGAAGTGAAAAACACAGAGGTTTGCCTATGTGAAATCCTGATAAAGAGTTGTTTTTTACTTTTGCATATTTCTTTAACGTTTTATCTTTTATTACTGGGCTGGGGCAGACACAAGTGTGAAATGGAGAATGCTAATGGACCCCTTTCCTGACAAGTTACTGGGAAGGAGACTTTAGCATTCCAAAATTCTGAGTATACACCAGAGGAAATGCCTGCACCACATAAGCCTGATTTTTTTTCCAGCTAGTCTGTGAGGTGTCTAAGTTGACATGAAAACAGTGAGGTAAGAATGCACACACACGTGCACATTTTATTCAGAAGATGCAGGTGTGAAACAGTTCTGTGATGTGAAGACAAGTACGGCAATACACAGATGCCTGGTTGCAAAGTTTCAAGCATCAGGGTGTTATAATTATTTTACGGACTCTAATTTTGGGAATAACGGGTGTTTAAAGTGAATGTTGGAAAGAAGGAAAGGGGGTGTTTTTAAAAAAATGGAGACGAGCGTGGGTACAAATTTAAGCTGAGAGTGCCACCCTTGCTCGTACCCTTTTCCCAACTGTCTCTGTGGCAATGAGTTAATGCCTGTGGATGTTCACTGAAAGGTTGGGGGGTCTGCCCCATTCTGCGAAGTGCAAATTCTGTAAATATTAGGATGTTAATTTAGTTCCAATTGCTGCACAGCAAGGTGTCACCCTGCCTTTCCCCAAAAAACGAGACTATCATCCACTTTCCTCAAAACAGGAATGGGGTGTTTAAATTTTTAAAAATCTTGGGACAGAGGTCCAAGTTCTTGGACAGTGCTGTTAAAATCTGGACCCTACATGGTTCCCCTGGGGCAGCAGGGTGGGAGAGAGCAGGCCATGCTATGTCCGACACAAGGATAAGCAGTGAAAGGAATCAGAGATAGGAGGCCTGTAGGCCTGCTCCTAAGGCCAATCTTTCCCTAACAAAACAAAGACATCATGAGGGCAGGATGGTGGCACACTGCTTTTTAAAGCTCTCCTTGGTTTCGGATATGGGGTGCGGGTCAAAGAGAATGCCAGCAACAAAGCAAGAGGGTGCTTTCAAAAAGGAGGACGAGCATGGGTACGACTTCAGATGAAGAGTTCCCCCACTACCACCAGGGATGCCCCCTTGGCAGAAGTGACAGAGCACAATGGAGAAAGATGACTTGTTAGTTTACTTATTCATTACTGTACTTCCTCTAATTGGCTTGGGGAAGTAGGCAACAGCGCCACCCACTGAAGTATCTGCAAGGAGATTGATGGTGGCAACGGGGTGAAGGCTTCACCTTACACATCCCCCCTGAGCATGGCACAGTATAAAACCCTCGGGCACAATGCCCAGTGATCATTAACCTGGACACATAAAATAATGTTCCTCTCCCATCAGCTTCCCCTTGCTCTCCAAGAAGGAACATGTTCTGGAGGCGTGTCTCGTTATGGAGCGCGCAGAACACGTTTGGAAATAATTTACCAGGAATTTGTGCTCCGTCATGGGACATTTCACGTCTTTGTTAACGCCGCGACCGAAACAACAGAAGCCTTAGTCATGGCCTTGAGGCGGTGCTGCTTGAAGCAGTCTTATTGGCTATGCACACAGCACTCCTCTCTTCCGTGTTTACAATGGTGACTCTTCCTTAAAGGAATCAACCACAATATCTCAACGCAAACTGACCTTTAAAACTGAAGGTCAGATAACATCACAGGCAGCTCACGACGACGAACTTTGCAGCTTAGAAGATGAGAGGGATATACTCATCACAATTACAAATAACCTGAGAAATATGCAACTCGGCTCATTTTATACAAGGAATACGCATAACATCATTCAAATATCTCCCGTCCCCCTCACACCCCGCTTACGCAAATGAGCATCAGTGCCTGCTGACTTACCCCGCACATGCACTCTGTCATACCACTGAAAGCATTACAAACTTGTGGCTTTGGCAGATGTGTTCATTAAAAGCAGGGACAGCTCTTGTAAGCATACACGTGATGCAGCTATAAGTTTACCTGTGTGGGCCCGCGCCATATACGTACAGGCCTAGAGCCAGGGTCCCAATAAACGAAAGGAGATATTTGGCACGTTCCTGTGATCGAGCCGCAGTTTTCGACTATCATCACTGGATTGCAAAAAAACGGATGCAACTGTTGGCCGATTAACAGCCTCATCTTTGGGGAGGTATGTAATCCGTCATAAAAAGCCCACGAGCTCCTGCTTCTGCGTGGAGGGCTCTTTCCAGAGGATTCCAATGTTTCGCTCCCACATGATGTAGTGGAATGCACGGGAACTCATCTTTATCCCATGTTCCTGAACTATCACTGGATCATGCAGGGAATCCACTTACGAGGCCTCTGTCATGAAAAACATGGCCGCCCTTACAGCGGGTCTGTACCTGCGTCCTCTTAGCACATACTGAAATTCCAGCATGGATCATATGGATCCCTGACCTCCCTGTGAATGTGAAACTTTTTGGAGATATCGGGCCTCATTACACGTTGTGCGGTAACCATGGCGCTATTAGCGCCTTGGTTGCTGCCAGTATTTTAACGTGTCCGCCTTGGTGGATGGTGGAATTACCGGCCTACTCCAAGGTGAGCGGGGCCGGTAATTCCCCATTCACCAAGGCCCTTCCCCATTCCCATTTTTGCCCCCATAGGGCATAATGGGAATGGGGAAGGTGGTAATTACGGTACCGCAAATTGCGGTACCGTAATTATCACCGAGGTCCCTTTGCGGCACCCTGCTTTAACGGCTGGTAAAACCAGCCGTTAAGGTCGGGTCCTGCAAAGGGAACTCGTAGTAAGGCGGTAAGGGTTTACCGGTAACGGTGCCCTTACCGGTACCGGTAAACCCTTACTGCTTACCGTGTAATGAGGCCTATCGACTATTATCTATCTTAAATTCGTTCTAGCCAAGTGGGCAAGTCTAGATCTAAAGGACCCTGACACGCAATCCCACCACACAAATTTGGTGACAAGAAACAAGCTGTTTTTGTCAAATCTGGTACTTGCTTTATTATTTGCAGTACAGTAATGCAGTGGAGGTCCCCAGAATTATGCAAGGGAAGTCACCACATTGTTACCTATTCACCAAAACGAGAATGCTGTGCCTGCAGAATCTCAACAATATTATTCAATCACATGCAGCTTATGTACAGAGATGTAATTGACATGCCTGCTTAAATCTCAACAATAATATACCATCAGAGGCAGCTTATCTACAAAAATGAAATTGATCAGCATGCTTAAATCTGCTCAACATCCAATACAAACACATATCCACCTTTATAGTACAATCTATATATAACTTGAATTCTACATAAATATAGAATATTCTAATTGTAATTCTGCCCCTCACCGGACATTACATTAAAATGATTCTTGGTTTCACACTTATGTTATTACACTACACATCATTTTACATTTGTGCATATTATACAGGACTTTTACTCTGCCAATGTTACCAACCAGTGCTGTTATCAGGGAACTCTTCTATGCCCCTCTTTCCCATTTGATTATGGTGCTTATGTCTGCTGGTGTGTGTATGCCATTTGAAATAAGCTCCTAGTAATTTACACCAACCCCCTGCAGTTATTTAGGGTAAGTGATGCAGCGTCACCAATTTGGAATGCACTCAGTTTCAGATCACCCAACCCGGTCTAGGCGAATCGTTCTCAGATTGTATTGAATAAATGTAATTACCTCGCTACTTTCACTTCACAAATGAGTTCACCTGTGCAATTTCAGAATAAGGGGTTGCCTGGGGTGTTGCATTCAGTTTTATTTTTATGGAAATAGAAATAACTGCTCTAAACTACCGTCCATCTATAAATATCTTTTTGAATGTAAATGATGGGATAAAGGGTTAAAGATTTCTAATTTGTAAACCAAATGATCTAATAAAAATAAAAAAAAATAAAAATATCTTTTTACCTATCTACGGCCTCCACAGGCAGACAATTATCAAGAACTCTGTGCTAGGCTATGACACTTCATGATTGATTCATAGTCTGAATTTTCAACTATGCCTGTGGAAACACGTGGATTCAATTTAATTGGACTTCATTTACAAAAACAACACTGTGCTTAAATTGCACAGAAGGGCTATCCAGTTTACACTGCACAATCAGTATGAAAATGTAATAGGTTTTACTGAAATGAAATCTCAATTACAATGAAGTTCATTTGACCTTAAAATGCCCCAATGCCTATTCGAAACTAGCATCCCGTTTTGCTCAAAGTCCACCCACTCTGGGGATCTTGCATGGAAAGGAATGAAGGGCAATTCAGATTTAAATTGGGGATTTATATATGTACTCACTTTAAAGGGTGCTTCCAATTTTGTAAATCAGCCTGGACCCTCTTAGATTGGAATCCCTCAATAAGTAGGGCCCCCAAGTTGATTTTCACAGATTCTCATATGGACTGGGACCATTCCTTGACAATAGGAATCATCCTTTCTGCAGCCTCGATGAAATCCCAGGGCTTCAGTTGGTGACCCTCATCAATCCATCCATAATCCTAATAATCTGTCTGCAGCCTATGTTATAATCACAATATTTTAACCCCAAGTCATTATGATGCTGCATATTTTCATTGGTCAAATCATTTCCATGGCTTATTCAACACTCCCAAAATACACAGCTCAAATCTTGTATTGCTTGGTTATGATTTCAATACTTGTGACCTGAACAATGTTGGGGCCAATGTGCTCTTAATTCTCCTGGATGCAAAATCAGTTTCGCCCTCATAATTTAAGACAGAAATATGACACATTGATTAAATATGGATTTCTATAATATCCCACCCAAGCCACAAGCTTAGACATATGACAAAAACTGGTGGAATATATATTTATGGAGTTATTTATTTATTTAGTATTTATTATACATACAGACAAACTCTGACCCTGTATAAATACGTCCGCCCAACATCACAATACATAAATACCATTAGCAATATCATACAATACATTTTACAAAAACCAACACATTAAATTACCAGGAAAATCCCTTCCGATAAAACCTCTAAAATCTTAATTATTGCACTGTACAGTTTCACTATATAAAAAATACAATTAAGATTATTTCTTTCAGAAAAGCTCTCCCATACATTTCTGGGGCACATGACAGATTAGGATCATATTTCTTACACATTTATGTTAGAATGACATGTAAACCTGTTCACCACATCAACAAATGTTCAATTAACTCTATACAGATATCCGCACACAATCTACATAACCGTTCTGGATGAGGAATATTCAAGCAGGCCCCCACAATTTCTAATGATCTAGCCACATTGAATTTGATCTTTAAATAGTTTCCCAAGGAGTAATAGGCAGACAATGCTCTAATATATCATGGGACGCCCTTCTGATTTAACACACTCTGTATCAAAGAGCCACTGTTTACTCTAGTGCTTATTTTTACTATGTCAAACTCCTTTCCATAGTTTCTCAATAGCTTTTAAAGGCCCCTTTCAATACCGAATGGGTTACTTTTCCAACGGGTAGCTCTATCTTCGACATCCACACTGTAAATGTCTCATATATAGATCAGATGCACCCAAATCGTTACATTTCGTGTCTATTTGAAAAGCTATTAAACCATTGTTTTGTGATCAGTCCTTCAATGCCACATAACACATGATCGTCTTATACATTAAGGAATTGGACATGCCAATGGGGCCACATTCCAAACGTACATAGCCCACTGTTATAGATTAAGGCAGTCTAAAAAACATTTTTAAAATGTTCCCCTCTAAAATCTCTATTTTCTTTAAATGTTTATCCACCCATTTGTTCATAGCGTAGTGTATAACTGGTGCGATCCTGGATTTGTATAGTAACATATTTGTAATGTTTAGACCCTGTTACATTTTCATCTATTAATAAATCTAAATATTTAGACACAGATACTTGTTCCAAATTGACATGCTCATGCATAGCAATTGTTGATCATCTCATGGACTGGACACCCACACCATACATCCATCTAGTAAACAGCAGGAATTTAATTCTCAGTGTTTTGAATTTCCAAAGAGGAACAGATCTCAATATATAGTAATTTTTACCTCACAGAATTATCCGGTCTGTAAATTGTATTGGCTGTAACCGCCTATTGGGCTCTTTCTTAGTTATTCAGATATTTAACTGTAAAATGGAATATGCTTGTGTCAGAAGATATTTTTATGGAATGGATATGATTCTTGTTTTAATTGTGCCAAAATAGGTGATTGTCGATGAGCAATCTAGAAAGATTTTGTAAAGTTAATGAGATTAATATTATAATTCTACCTTGATATGTCTGATGTCATATTTACCTATCAGCTTCAGACTCTCCCACAGAATTGTTTAGGGATAGGTGATTTTAAATTACATTGAATCCTTCGTTCAGATAATTTGGCACCTTGAGTCCTTGAATCCAGGATACACTATACACTATTTCATATTGGCCCCTGAAAAACATACGTAAGAAAAGCTATAATTGCCCACCATGTATTAATGAGACTCTTAACAGCACTAGGTGCTGCATATTCTTACCTGCCATTGCAAGATGAGATTGTTTCAAGTCGTCAGTGACATTCCATGTGTTAGGAGGCCGCCGCCATCTTGAAACAACTTATTTGTACTGTTAGCATCACGGCCAGGAGGACGTGATGAAGTCACGTGCCGGTGATGCTATGATGACGTGATGATGTCACGTGTCGGTGATGCTATTGTTTACTATCAGACCTCGAATGCAGAGTGTGCTTACATCGCATTCTTTCCTGTGTATAGGACACATAACCTGCACCTCGCATGAGTACTGTTAGGGATATTATGATGTATTGTTCCCTCATCAATCTGGAGTCTGGAGAATATTGTGGTGTCCAATTAACATATATTGACAGTGTATTCACAGAAAAGTTGGCCCGTCCTTAGCCTATGTAGGTTGACTGCATTAAATAATAATAGAGACAATTTTCTTTAAACCTTCATACAAATTGCTCTTATATTAATATGGGTGTGGAACAGCTTAGTCAACATAGGTGTACATTAATCCAGTGCATTCACGGAATCGTGTGAGATATATTTAATATTGGGCATTAGGCAATGGTAAGTATTGTATCCTTTTTCTTAATGTCTTTTTCTTAATGTCTTAATGCAGAAAGGGCAGTTGCTAAAGTGAGTTGCTGTCTCGCTGGTTTCTCTGCTCCTGTGTTGCTTTGTTTTCCTGGACGTGTGCCAACATCCAGCCCCAGGTCCGTGATTGGAACGGTACAACCATTCAGGTTTTCGTTTGAAAATAACGGCCAAGAACTGCCAAGAACTGCTAAAAACTGCCATTTACTGCAGTCATATACACGGATTGGTGATTTTTTTTCTTTTCTTTTCCCTTTTTCTTTTTAGCGCTTGCTCCTCCCTCTCTCCCAGAATTCTACTTACTCACTGCGCGTGCGCATCCGCGCGCGCACATCTGCAGAAAGTGCAGTTGCTAAAGTGAGTTGCTGTCTCGCTGTCACATGTGAGAGCGGGAGGTGGAGGTAGCGCGATTATTTTACTTTTCTTTTTCGTTTTATTTCTAAAGTCGTTTATTTATTCTCGTTTATATTCTTATTCTTGAATCACAAACTTATTAATTTGAATTGTAATTATGTCCACCAATGCATACACACTAAAGACCGGTATGCCTCCATCTACTGTCCAAGACACTGAGCCCAATGTTACATTGCCTACACACATTATCCGGGAGGCGGATTCTAATGCTGCGCTGTCCACGTGTGTTCTTCCTGTGGAAGAGTTTAATACTACCTTGTCCACGTGCTCCGCCGTTACGGCTGAGTCGAATGCTGCATTACTTCTTAAAAAAAAATGTTCTTGAACTAATTCCTAAATCACGTATGTCCAAAAAAAATTACTACGCTCCTTGCCTTTAACAACAGACATCCGATCCTTTTGTATAACGGAACCTAAACAGTTTGTGCTGTCTGAAAGTGTTATAACTCAAAAAGTCTCTGTCTCAGCTGTGAAAGCCTTATCCATGAATGCCATTTCAGATAGCACGCGGCCAGTTCCAGTAGTAACTTGTGATACTCAAGAGAGTGATATTAACTTATCTAGAAAGATTCCCGCCCCAGTTGCAAAAGACTTCCCTGGGATCACTATATTAGATAAAATCTTGACAGTCGCAGTGGTGAATGGTGAATTGTTAGAGGTCGGTACTCTATCGCGAATGAATGAAATATCTGATTCAGTTCTGGAATCGGCTGTCTCCTCGGGGGAAGTTGTTTTCACGCAGGGCTCCCAGGGGAATAAGTCTGCCCAGGTTGAACCGGTTTGTCCAAATGATCCGATGTTAATATGTTCGGTTCAAGCACAACATGAATTGCGTAAGGCGTATGACCTACTCACAGTTGTTGGCGATGTCGATGATGACGCTATCAAATTCATGAACACTTCTAATAACCCATGCCATGATAAAGAGGATATCTTGTATATATGTTCAAACACTGGCGATCTGATTCAATTACAAGAAGATTCGGGCGCCTTTTGCTCAATACCGCCTGATGCTATCAAGCCGGTAGATCAATCTATTGAAAATAACGACCCACCCCATGACCTTTCCAAGTCACCTATCTTGTTTGACAAGTCTGATGTACAATCCCTAAATAATTCTCTTTCCTTTATTGCCCCTATGCCACGCCGTTCAAAATTTGCTGAACTGGCAGGAGATCGCCAATTTTTTATTCAAGATTCAAACTCCCAGCGTTTTTCCTTTCCAGAGGCCCCGGCACTTAACAACACTCTCAGTGCTTACAATGGCTCGTTTATATGAAGTGTTAGACAAAAAAATAACGAATCATTCTGATACTTTGTCGCAAGTGCTGAAGGACTGTATAACAACGAAAGGTCTGTGTGAAACACACAATCAGTCAATGAGGTCCCTTGTATCATTAATAACACCAAAGCCCTTAATGGTAACATCCTTTACCAATCTGGACAACGATGAAATACTCCAGAAGGCTAAAGCCCTCCATGATCAGCAGTTGACTAATGCAACCATCGCAGATCCATTGCCCAGGGTGGAGCCCACTAAGTCCTTAGCCATGGAATTAGTGGCTGCTCCCAGTCCAATTAACCAATGGAGCCCAAGTAGCTATGGAGCCAGTAGCAGCTCCAACCGCGGTGCCACCACTCCAACAACCATCAGCACCTAGCGATGTTGACTCGAATCTGGCTCATAATCCATTTACCTTGTTTACAAAATCTTGTGCGCCTATTTTGGTGAATAAACCACCTAAAGAAGGGACAAGAAAAATCAGTGCTGCTAAGATATCCCAATTTAGCACTCAAAAATCTAAGACACAGAGATTTATTAAATTATTGACAAATCCGACTAGACCGAAACCTTCGGTTACCATCCCTGTTGCAAGTAAACCGGTCCGCGATGGTTGCCAAGTCATGTTTCTAAATAATATAGTCACAAATTACCAGCCGCTGGAGACCGATTGGCTCATATAGAACCCAATCCAACAGATACTGTGACTATCTCAAACATGCAGCTGTTGAGAAAAGAGATAAAAAGCTTGATTTCACAATATATGAGTGAGAATAAAATCCCACCCCCCCCCAAACGATGAAATGCAAACTCAAAAGGCAATCCCTCCTGTTTCTATTACTTGCCAGGAAGAGATTGCCTAGTCACAAATTGGGAAGAGTCTTACAAACTACCCAGTGAATGCAAGTAATATAGTGAAATTCATCTCAACAGAGATCACATTAGTCCCAAACTTGCAGCAATTGAGAGATGAAATAAAAAACTCAATTGCGCAATATATGGGTGTCTCCCAATTACCAGCACCATCAAATCCCAAATAATTGTTTCAAATGATACCCAGCTCACATTTCACACCTTTATGGAATGGCCCTCGTCACGTAAATCAGAAAACAAGCAATATTCCAATTCTATGAGTGTAAATAACCCCACGAAAACCTTTGGTAACATGTCAAGAAGTGTGGGGAATGGGCCGTTGTGGAACAAATCGATGCAATTTAAAAATTGTCATCGATTTGTAATTAGATGCAGAGACCATCCCTATGGTCAGTACGATCTCAATCAGGCAAGCATATTGAACATCTGTAGAGACGTACTAAGTATGGTGGGGCTAGCTTCAACAGATATAGATCTAGTGGAATTTATTCATGATCAAAGACTCACGGAGACCAGGATCCTTGTAAAATCAGGGGTGGTTGCTAACATTACATGGGAAGCCAGATCAGCTCTGTTTAACCTGGGTTTCCTCTTGACTCAAGATGCTGTGGTAAACTCCCCTGCTAACATTCAACAAGAGTTGCCTATCATAAGAACGTATAATTCATCAAATCATACTCAGAATGCCTCTTACAATAATGGCACAACAACCCCCTGGTTTAATGGGACTCGTCATAAAGGACTGTAACAATTCTTGCCACAAGTTAGGGTGTGTCTGGTTTCCTGGAACACAAGGGGTCACAGGCACTTAATCAACTCTAAAGAGAATGAGCTGGGTGCTTGTGACATCATTGTGCTACAAGAAACATGGTTGCTGGATGCCCCGATATGGGATGCTTTTGATATATTCATGGAGCCTGCAGTAAGTAATCTGAGAGGTCACCCCATGGCGGGCCTGCTAATAGCTATTAAGAAATCCATGAATTTTAAGAGCAGTACCTATATTCCAACCATGCCATATATACAAAAACTTAAACTGTCATCATAACTATATATTGGAGTCAAGCCAATTTACCGGCAAAAGATTTCTTTGAACACATATGTTCTTCATTAGATGAAATATCTCTTGATTCATCTGTCAATCACACTCTAATCATGGGAGACCTGAATCTCCACTTAATAGCAATGGAGAAAATTCAGGCCACAGCAGATGAATTACAACGGGAACAACTGATGGCAAGTAGAAACTATGTGATGTTAAATGGTGCTCTAAAGGGCGATACCCCCCGGCAAAAACCTGGCACAGAGGTTTGTTGGAATCGAATTTGGATTATATTTATAGTGACTTTAAATTCCTTGACAAAGCGTCTTCACTAGTGGTCAAAGCTTCTAATCACAGTGATCATAAACAGCTGCATTTATCGTGGTCATTGCCTATAAATAATTCTAAGAGGTCGAAGAATACTAACCTTGCACAGATTACATCTCACAACTCAAGGTCCCGTATAGTATGACCAGAGTTTAAATTACTCAAATTTGAACAATCATTAATAACTGAAAACCGAAATAACCCACTAGAAGGTGGATGCTACATTGCCTCAATGCAAAGATTTGCCCAGAAAAAGCTATGTCATGGTCAAGGTCCTCATAGGCACTTACATGCGTTTGACCTTGAGCTGAAACATAGGAAAGCTGATCTAAAAAAAAATCTGAAAAATGTGAAACATCTTCCCTTAGTTGTCAGAAGTATCCAGAAGAAAGCTTTAAAAGCTGATTATGAAAAATGGATAAGGGATCGTAATCACATCAGATACCAAAAAGATGGGGAATTGATGATGGCTCAGATCCAATTAAAGTCAACACGGGGAATCTGGGCTCTCTTGAATGAAGCTGTTGGTAATACACAAGACTCTGCTCAGACAAATTTTATATCTGAGCAGACCTGGAGGGAGTATTTTGGTTCTGTGTATAGAACTCCTCTTCCAGGATGTGATATTCATTTTGAAGAGTCACAGCTTGATCATACCTTCTTTTTCGACAGAGATGACATACATTTTTGTATATCCAAGTTGAGCAGATCAAGAGCGGCGGGTCCGGATGGTCTCCATAATTGTAATGTCTCCTATTCGAAAGAGCACAGGCATTTTCTGCTCCTCTGCTTATTAAACATATATCTGTAATAATTAAAATCACAAATTGCCAATTTGTCTATGTCAATATTACCTACTGGTTGGAAGATAGGAACTTGTACCATGAATCAGTGATGTCAGGTAAAAAAATATTAGAATTCCATCAAATTACTATATTCCTCATTGCATACATATTCTCAATTGTTAGAGACAGATATTTTTGTAAGATATACCTCATATACACTTTATCATAATGAGCTGAAACATTTCAAGGAATATCATCCTCTGTTGCTCTTTCCTGCTTATTTATACTATTAACTAACATGTCTATTTTCCTACAACCAGGGAACCATATCTGAAATACCCCATTATCCACAGAATGGGCTGTATACCAAAGCAAATATGTTTGGCTTCTTCCTGTCTCAGGATCAGCTCCTGATCTTGTAGGATATGTCTGATTCCAACGAATTTGATTCCATCTTTGTAGTTCATCGGATGTTTGAGAGCCCGGTAATCTCTTATCCATAGTGATTGACATTTCATGTGCTCTCTAATTCAAAATCTCAATTCCCGAATTGTTGATACTACATATAGTTTATTGAACACACAAATGATCATATAGATTACATATTTTGTCCTGAAATTGATGAGATCTCGAATTGGTAATTCATGTTCATAATTAGATACAAAAACATCCCATTGTTTAATGGATGTTCGGACAGCTCATGCACTTTTAAAAAACCCTCACTCTATGACACTTGTCTGTATTGTGGGATTTTGATTGTGCACTACAACTAGGACGAAGTTTTGTTTTCAGAATCAGGGCTTTGATAGATACAAAATCGGTCCTTCCTTAAATATTGTTTTTCAAGTCTTCCTCAAGTAGTAAAATGTGCCAATGCTAAAATGCAGACAGAACTAAGAGCTATTGAAAGTATATTTTTTGTCATTTCATTCTTTTTCACCTATTAGCCCCTGTTTGGTACAGAAATTCCTCAGACAGAGGGCACAAACATCCAAATCAAACTCGAACACAGCACTCCACTTAAAGCGCTTATTGCAGACAAATACATACTGCACAACTGCCACTCTGCACTTGCGCACACACACACACACACACACACAAACACGAAATCAACAAACTCCCCAAATGTATCCTTTATTTCAGAGACGTGGCTGAAACCCCACCATACACCTATTATCCCTGATATGCTTCCCAACCAAACACTATTTCATTCACCACAAAGACTGCCCACACAAACAAGGGGAAGGCATTGTCATCATTTATAAAGATTTACTCACACTTAGTATCCCCACACACCCATACTCTTCATCATCTGAAGCACTCTCTCTCACTTGCTCCCCTCCATCACACCTACACCCCACCTTTCTCCACCCCATTTACTGCCCCCAACACACAATCATAACTTCCCCACTGACTGGGCTGACTTCACAACTAACAGCTACAGCTCCCCGTGCATCAATATCTAGCCTGGAAATGTCAGCCCTGGTAGTTCCCATCCAGAAAACAACTCCATACTAAACACCATTCTCCCTTCACTCACCTTGTATGACCTCATACAACTCATCACCTACACCACATACATAGCTGGCAACACCCTGGACCATTTGACTTCAAGCAACAATCATGTCTCTGTGGAAAATCGAATGTGGGTGCTGTGGTCTGACCACTTTGCAATCTCCTTCACGCTCACTCTTCTACACAACATCCCCCTACCTACCTGCCACAAATTCCCTGCATCCCCGCAGACAAACCAAACATATTAAAGACAGAGCCTTAGCTCCACTCATACTGCCCTCCAACATCCCCACACACACACCCCTCCATTCTCCTTGTCAATTAGAACACCACCAGCACACAAACACTTGACAAATTTGCTCCCTTCAAATAAAAAAACTCTGCAACTACCACCATAAACCATGGTACAACAGTTCCCTCTTCTCTATCAAGAAGGAAGCCAGACAACTAGAAGGAGCCTAGCTAAGAACCCATACCATGCCACCAGGACACCCCTTCCACACTGCAGCAACAAATACAATATAGCCAAAAGCATTGCCAAAGCCACACACTACCTGCAAGAACTACAATCCGCGACCAATTGTACAAAGAAAATATTCAACATCATCAAATTCCTCTCCAAACCACCAACCACACCTTCCATACCCCCACCCGCATCAATATGCAACTCACAAATGGACTACTTCATCTCGGAAATACACATCAGGCAAGGTCTTCCCTCTGCTCTCCTGCTCTATCTCCACAATCCTATACATTCCACCACATGGGACACCTTCCACCTCATAGACACAGACACCCTCATCTTCCTTGCTGCCAAAACAAAACCTGCACACTTCCTAGATGACGCATATCCATCTCAAGCTGCATCCAATTGTATCACCAACCTCGCTCCACACTGGCTCAACATCATCAACTCATTGCTCTCACGTAGTATTATCCCCCTCTGCACTCAAAACTGTACAAATCTCACCCCGCCTTAAAAGCCCATCCCTCAACCCTAGGCTTCCTGACAAATGCCACCCATTACTATCCTGCTTTGCCACTACCCAACTGCAACACCACGTCACCACAAACAACCTCCTCTACCCCTTCCAATCTAGCTTTTGACCGGGACACAGCACAGAGACTGCTGCACTTCACTTGATGACCTCCACAACATCACTGACAAATGGCACACAGCATAACTTATAATCCTCAACCTCTCTGTTGCCTTCAACACCATCAACCTCACCATTCTACTCAATATCCTATCCCACAGGATGATACTCTCAAGAACCACCCTAGACTAGTTAATCTCTTTCTTCACTGACAAGATGCACTTTGTCTCAATGTCTCCTTACCAAAAGACTCCACCGCAGCCAAGTGTGGGGATCCACAAGGCTCCTCCATGTCTCCACTCCTCTTCAACCTATATATAGATTCCCTTGTACACACAGTCAATTTCCACCAAATCGCACGTGACATGCAAATATATATTTCCAAATCTCATCCCCTTCACAATTCCACACCCACAAAAGCTATCTCTCCACCATCACTAGCTGGATGGTCACACCCTTCCTCAAGCTCATCCCTTTCAAAACAGAATACGTCCTTATCTGGCCCCCAGCTGCCCAGGCACAAACAAGACCTCACCACCCTGGAATAAAGAAATCACCATGCACAACTCACACATCCCTTCCCCATTGACCCCCACCTTTCCTTCACACACCACATAGCTGCTGTCACCATAACATGCAATCTACAACTACATCTCCTACACAAGATCCGACATTGCTTCCCCCTGATGACATCTGCACCGTAGTCCAAGCACTATGTTGTAAAGTGGCTTACAGGAGACATCAGCTAGATTTCCATATAAGTATCCATAATATGCTTCTTCATAGGTTACAGGTGACAGAAAGAACAGAAGAGCTGGAACCACTGGTCCCCAGTACCCAGGCTACATATTCCCAACTGACAATGCTGAAGCACTCAGGGTGCCATCATTTCATCTCTCTTAATGTTCTGATCGTCAGTGCAGTGGCATCACACTTTAACTTAACTAAATATCTACACAAAACACTGGTTATGTCCAGGTTACACTACCGCAGTGCTCTACCACTAAACTCCCCAAAGCCACACTTGCCCACTGCAAGCCATACAAACCAAAGCAGCCAGACTAATCCTCCACCTACCCAAGTATTCACACATCACACCAGCTCTCGCCCAGCTCCACTCGCTCGCAGTACCTCAGAGAACTGCCTTCAAAGGACTCTGCATTGTATTCAAAGCCACCCACCACAAAACCCCATCTTACCTCAAACTCACTCAAACCCATCCCCACACAAAGACCAGACAAGCCAGACAGAATCTTCTACTCATTCCTCTCTGCAAACTAACATTCACACAGAAACAAGCATTTACCAAATGGGCACCCAGAGCATGGACTACCCCACCTCTTCAAATCTGCACTGCACCCTCTATCGCCACTTTCAGAAAGAGCCTGAAAAGCTACCTTTTTCCACACACATAATCCTACCCTACTACCCTGCTATCAGTTGTCTATCCTAGCCTTCCTATCCTATCCTGAAAACATTCTGTAACTTCTGTTTCACCTCCCACCTTATTTCCACCTTTGGGATATGTAAGGTGCTCCGAGACCCTCTGGGTAAGGCCAGTGTTGAACAAAAAATAAAATAAACTTAAATAAATAGGTAATACATTAATTTGAATAAGTTCAAAGTGTCATTATGGCTTTATACAACAAATCGGACAGTAGTTGAATAAATACACAATGGGCCTCATTACGAGGTTGGAGGTAGCCTTGCCGGTTTTACCTCCAAACTCGCATCCGGGTCCGGCACCTGCGAATGGGCAATTACTGGGCTATTCCAGCCCAGCCAGACCCGGTAATTGCCCTTTCGCGGGTGTCGGGCCCAGTACATCATCATTCCCATTTGCTACCATCATGTTCTGCTCGCGGGTGCCGGATGGTGGCTGCAAGGGCACCCGCCAGCAGAACTCCTAGTTTGGCGGTACGGTAGCAATGGTGCCGGTACCGATACCGGTGCCATCGTTGCCTTACCGCCATACTTGTAATGAGGCCCAATGTATTTCGAAGTGTTTTTGAAACAGTTAAACTATAGGTGCTTTACTCCATATGTCGAAAGTGTGCACCTTTTGAAAACATGCTAATGTTCTTGTAATGCATTACCTGTCTGGCTTGGCAGGAACGTTGTGAATCCTCGCCACCTCTTTCGGACTACTCACTCCGGTAGATATCACAGAGAGCAGCCCGCCGGAGGTAATGTGGTGGGTACTAGAAGCGACCCGCAGCTATCCTTCAGTTGGTGCAGAGCCTGTCACCAGGTGGTGCAAATCACTCTATGAAAGAGAAAAGGTATTTTGGTGTGACCACCTCTCTCTCTCCCCCTCCACCCCAACTCTCTGTGAATCCCTTGTACGAAGGCCAAGAGAGCTCGGGTGCTTGGCAATTTAAAGCAACTGACTACACACCTTGTCTGAAGAGACCAGCTTCTTCAGGCATCTCCCTTTCTTTTGACAGCTGTTCCTCCCAGTTACTGCACAGGGTAGTTTGTTTTAATTCCTGCTATCTTACAATGTTGTTCTTCTTTTCCTTGGTATCTGATAATGTCTTTCACCCCTTGTTATTGTCTTTCTTTCCTTGTTGGTCCTCATTCTAAGTTTGCCGGTCCGGAAACAAGGGTGCCGGTAAGCTCACTGGCACCGTTGCTTCCGGACTGGCAAATTACATGTTTGCCTGCCGTGGCCGCTGTGCCCGACAAGTCTGACCATGCTAGGCGCAGCGGTCACGGTAAGCACACCCTTCACGGAAGAACCGGTATCGTTAGCAACGGTGCCAGTGTTTCCGTGTATCCACTCCCATAGAGTCCCGTAGTGCTCTCTGGGCATGGGGACTTACAATTTACTGGTGCCTGACCTCCCGGGCCACCTGACTTGTATTGAGCCGGTGGCACTGGGAAGTCAGGCACTGGTAAATTAATACAGGTTCATCGACAACCCACGGGTAGCACCGGCAGGGTTACCGCCAGACCCGTAATGAGGCCCAATGTCTTGCTTTCCTTGCAGGCCAAACAAGCCTTGTGAGGAACGCACCATGCGGGATCAAATGATCACGCAATGAAAAAATCAGGTAAGTGTTGTGTGGGTGGGGTCAGAATTCAGTGGCATGGTTGATAACAATGTCCTTGTTCTCCTTTATAGGTGGAGAAGAACGGAGTTTAGGACATGCCGCAATGGTGGAGCGGAATAAAATGAAGAACAAACCACAGAGTTGCAAGCAAGTAAGTGCTGTGTAAGTTTCTTATTTGATTCCTCTTTTCCTGCGCAGGTACCAATAAAGACCCAGGTGCAGGCACGGCTCTGGATTTATGCCGTGGATTCTGGAGCAGGCACTGCTAGGACCAGGTGAGTGTGTTCGCTCACCAGAATGTTAAGCAGGGGTGCCCCGTTGGGCGAGCTTAAATAACCTTGGTCCCAAAATGACCCTCATGTTTACACATCATCAAACATGATCCCAGTGCATGCTGGGTGAACTAGTTCCAGCCTTCTGGCTGTCCAGTGTCCAACCAATTTGGTTCATGTGGCTACCCTGGCCCTTGACATCCCCCGAGATGGCTGTGAACATGGGTCAGAGGGGTTTGGGGCATTACAGTCCTTTTCATCTTACAGGCTTCTTTGCCTAATGCTTTGTATATTGTTTCATACAAAGATTTATGCAATACAGGCCATTCATTGCATTGCTTAGCCAAAGGGCGAATTTGGGGCTTTCGCACTAATGATTCAAGGGGCATTCTGAATATTCGGCTGTTGCAGTTAAGGTCGACTACAACCCCATCCTTTTTGGGCTTGCTGCACAAATGTTCCTGGTGAGTGCTTGAAATCTCAAACAATTTGTGGGGTATTTCCAAGTCTTTCATTTTTTCCTGGCATAGTATTTTTCCATACAATTGAATCACATGCAACACATTTGAAAGAAGCAGCACGATTTCCAGGCTCTCTAGCTTTACATTTTGGCTGTCTTCGTTTGCCTTTAATTTTCCCAGCAAAATGTAGAAACCCAAACAGCAATAATACAACAGTCCACAATTACGGAATGTCCAATCAAGGCTCTATAAAAATATGTGTACTTTAATTAATAATAATAATAATAATAATAATAATAATAATAGTTATTAGTTAATAGTTATTATTAATTACCATTAATAATAATGGTAATTAAACATCAAACCAATGTACAACTATTAAAAAACACTATCAATAGCACAACCTTGTAAAGGAAGACAGAGAAATGTAAAATGTAAATCATGTAATAATATGAAGCTATTTAGATACTTAGGGGGGTGGAAAAAGGCAATAAAATACCACAATGTTCAAAACGATAGGCTTCTTGGTGAAAAGGTTGCAAAAGCGGGTTTAGGCAGTCTCTAAGTTTCCAACAAATGGTTCAGGGGGACTAGAGTTTTCTAACAGTACCTTAATAATTTCGTGGCAGTTCGACGTTGTCGAACGAGTCTTCTTATCGTTATTCGAGGGGTTGGAATCAGGCTTGTATGCAATGAGTGGCGGGGACCCAGATGGGGAGCAGGCATTCAATTGGGTTCAAAGACAGGTATATTGTGGATAGATGTGGTATTCTAATGAAGCAGGCGAATAGGGCCACTAGGGTCGGTTCGCTATTCGATCACGGATTGAAGAGAAAGATACAGGCGACTTGAGGTGCTTGGTCGAGACACAGCAGTCCAAAGATATTCTTGCAGCAGTGAGCGTCTGGGTTGAGCTGAGGCAACAATGCACTCAGCTGGCACAGGGCAGTGGTGCACTGGTTCAATAATCAGCAACAGTGGTTTGAAGGTCAAGAGAGGTGCCAAAAACAGCACTGGCAGGTCTTGCTGGTTAGAAGGTGTCGACTGTCGTTCAAAGATGGCTTGAAGCTGTTTGATGGTGAAATACAGGGATCCTAGCTGTTCTGGCTCTCAGGATGCTGAGAGTCCCAATCCAGTGGCTCATGGACAAGATATGCTTCTTATTCTCAATCTCCCACCATGGGGGATGCTGGAGAGCACCTTACGGGATCATTCACCTACATTGAGGTCCTGGGTACTGGTGTAACTGGCAGGAGCAAGTCATATCCAATGTGCCTTGAGAGGTTAGGGAGCAGAGCTTGCCTCTGCCTTGGAACACTCAATCTTCACCTCACTTGCAGAGGGCTCTGGAAAAGTCAACCCCCCTCCCCATAACATGTCCAAAATTAAATCTTCTTGCAGTCCAGGAGTGAATCAAAGAAGGAGTGGGAGTTGCCCTTTCATAGAAAAAAGTCCACAGGGATTGGACTTTAAGGAGTCCAATCCCTGTCCTTCTGACAAGTGATCTTTGGCTGGTTGCATCATAACTAAACTGAGTTGTGTTAAAAGAAGTGGAGGAGACAGGATGGACAGAGGGGTACAGTGAAATACACGATAGTGGAATCCTTTGCCAACTGTGCTGTGATCCCTTTGACTATACTAACCTTGCACCCTTCTCACACCCATAGCATCAACAGCCCTCTGCTATACAACACCCTGGTGTTAGACTCGCTCCTTTGTTTATGGTATGCTATTTGATTCTTTTTTCCCAGCATAGCTCCTCCTGAGGGGCTGTCTTGAAGGACAAAAGTGCTACCCAACCTCACAAAGGATCACAAGAGAGGCAGAGGGCCGCATTATGAGTTTGGAGGTAGCCATGGTGCTATTAGTGCCATGGCTGCCTCCAAAATCGGTCTGGGTCAGGGTTCCTTGAATGAGGAATTACCGGGCCATTCCAACCTTGGAGGACCCGGTAATTCCTCATTCAAAATACCCATCTCCATTCCCATTCGAGTCCCCATAGGGCTCAATGGGAATGGGGAGGGAGCTAATAATGGGCCCATTAATAACGGGCCCGTTATTAGCTCCCTGGTCCTTTAGTGGCTCCCGCTAAGGGACCTCAGAGGTCCTTTAGTGGCTCCCGCTAAGGGACCTCAGAATGCGGCGGTAAGGGGTTAACGGCACCGGCATCCTTATCTGCACAGTTAAACCCTTACCGCTGCACTCGGAATGAGGCCCATAGTCTTTTATTTGCTTGTCCTGGTGGCCGAGACAATCTGGAAGCCTAGCGTGCACACAACCCTTCCACAATTGACCTGGACTCACAGTGTTGACATGTGTATGATTCAAATCAGATGTGGAATTAATAATTATGTGATTTACCAGCCACCATACCCCAAACTTGGGTTTGGCTTATGTTTAAAGAATTCATCATAATTATTTACGTTTTGGAACAGAGGGGCAGATTTTAAATGAAGACTCTGCACTGTAGCGATGTGGCTGCCACGGCAGCTGTCAAAAGGATACGTGTGATCGCCGAACATGTCTCTGCCACTGGAGAGCAGGTGCTGCAGATCAGGAGACTGATGCATCCGGGCTCATGTTTCACTATGATTTTGACTGGTTCCTAATGAAAGGGGATCTGGTTAGCAGATCACCCTTTCTGAAATGGAATTACCCACATCATTTTATTAATGAATAAAAATAAAAACGCTGTGGATTCTACACCCATGCCAGATGTCAATTCCTCACAGAGGGCACAATGATACCCATTTTATCAACTGTGTAAATATTAAGAAAACATAAAGGACAATCCCAGAATGTAAGTATATGCATGCAGAGGATCCTTAAAGATCTCCAAAAATCTACATACATTTTAAGCTTGCCCTGTGGGATGAGCCCTGTTAAAGTCAATAACTCGAAAAAAGAATGTCGAAAAAAGTCAAATTTCTTTTTTATTATGTTTTTTTATACGAAATGGGGGGGTTCCCCCAAACCCCCCTTTTTTTTAACCTTTATTTTGACATGCGGAACCCAAAAAAAAAATATAAATTAAAAAAAAGATTTGATTATTTTTTTTTCTACCTTAATTTTTCGAATTATTTGTAATTCGACATTATTTATTCGATCAAATGACTGCACACCAATGCTGACCCTTAATATAATCAAAGAACTGCGAGCGATTGCCCCTTTTTTTCATCCAATTCCTTCACTCACTCATTTTGTAGACATATGCTGCAACAAAGCTCTCAATCCCTGTTATTTTGTCCTGCCATTATTAGCATGTGATTCTTCATTTCTGTAGAGTTCATAAATACAGGGCTAGATGTTCCAGAATGCAATTTGATGTTAGCCCAAAAGCAGGGGAGGCTCGTCCATAATGGCCTATGGGACACAGACTCGCCCAACATTCTGGACGGGCTAAACCAGCCCATCCAAAATACTGATCGCCTTCTCAGTTGATTGCTGCAGTTGAGGGAGCACTCCTGGGCTGACTTTAACTGTCAAAGGGAAATGCCTGTTGGGGAACCCAAACTGTCAAAGGGAAACAGCATTTCCTTTTGACAATACAGGCTCTCCAGCATTCATGCCCAATGAGGCACGCAAGGCCGGGGGGTGTTTTACTTCCCCAGCCTTGCATGGCCCATTGGGAAAATAGGCTGTGGAACTGCTTATCTCATTGTAAGTAAGGGGCCCTCCTGCACATCCCCATATATTCAAAAGGCTTGAGGCATTGTGCTTGGAGTGCTCCGGAACCTCTGCACATGTGCAGGAACCAGGAAGTTCTCTGTGCTTCCTGTTCTTGCTGGACGGGAGGCAGAGGGCTTTCGTGTGAGGCAGCATGAGGATCAGGGTGCAGACTGGGGCTGAAGGTAAGAATAAATAAAAGTATGAAGGTGTGTGTGTATTGATACATTTGTGAATGAGCACGAGTTTGGTGTCTGGGTGCTTGTGTGACTGGGCACGTGAATGCTGTGTAAATGTGTGTGTGAAGGAGTGAGTGAATGCTGTGTGTGAATATGTGTGTGTGCTTGTGTTTGTGTAGTCCATGGGCCACTGATTTGTGGGTAAGGGAGTACATTTTGACTTGGCATCAATGATAAACAAAACATGATACATAATCTTATGTGTGTGACTAAACAGGCCTACTTTAGTGCAGCCAGTCTGGACATGTATTACTGTTGCATCACATTTTGTACTGGGCAACAATGATAAAGCAAATATGATAAGTATTATTTCCTGGCTAGACTGGCCTACTTTGGTGCAGCCAGTCAGCCCATAAGTTCTTACTGTGGCATGGTATTTTTTTATTGAGTATCAATGATAAAAGGAAGCAGAATAAGAGGCCGATTCATGGAATTAATGTGTGCTGAAAATTCCCACGCAAGCGGGCGAAACTGTGCGAATCGCAGTGCAAGTGCGAAAATCGCAGTGAAAGTCCGAAAATCGCAGCGAAACCCGCGCTCATCGATTCATGGAAGTCCGTGCGCGAGTAAAATCTGGGATGTGCGCTGAAAATCTGCATGGCGCACAGGTCATCTAATGGCGTGCGCTACGTCCACAGCAAAAGCGCACATAGCGCAGCGCACATAAAAAAAGTAGGCGTAACACGGGGCGTGACACGCGGAATGGGGAACAACTCATGAAAATGTGGGCGTCACGGGGGAAGTACAGGAGGCAAGTGGGCGGAACGCCCACACGCTCGCCTACAACACATATTCATGGAATCGAATAGGGAAAAACAGCGCACGGGCAAAGACGCGCACAGGCCTAAACACGTCCGCCACACGAAGGCAGGCGGTAGCGTCCCTGCGCATGAAAAAAATGTGTGCCAAAATGTGCGCTAACAAAAAGCACGTATATACAGCTCTGATGAATGTCCCATACTGTGGCCCTCGAGGACAAATGACGTGCAAAGGGGTACGTGACAAACACCGACAGCCGCTGTGTCAAAAATAGCGTGTGCGTGTATTTCGGGGGTGCGCAGGAAGTTTCACACGCGATTGGCCTTGGGCGAGCGGGGACGTGTAAATCTGGAGTTTGCGTGAAGTTTCACACGCGATTGGCATGTGTACGTGTAAATCTGGGGTTCACGGGAAGTCTCACACGCGATATCAGCAGGGTACGTGTATTTCGGGGGTGACGTGGAGTCCTACATGTCAATTGGCAGTGTGGCTCCTCCAAGGTGTTCGCTCTACACCCTCCACGGCCCCTGCAGGCAGCCCACACCACAGGGGACTACCCTGCACCCCTGGTCATGTCCCGCAGGCAGCCCATCCACCATGGGCATGCCCCCCAGGCAAGCCACATGTCAGCTTGCACTACTGCTCACCAACACATGACCCCCTCCACCCCCACCCCCGAGCAGTGAGGGGCATCTGCCAGCAGGCCCCCACTCATTTCTCCCAGCACCCCCACCCCCCAGCAGTGCAGGGCACCTGCCAGCAGGCCCCCACTCATGTCCCCTAGCACCCCGACCCCCCAGCAGTGCAGGGCACCAGTCAGCAGGCCCCCCACTCATGTCCCCCAGCACCCCCACCCCCCAGCACTGAGGGGCACCTGCCAGCAGGCCCCCACTCATGTCCCAATCATGTCCCCTTGCACCCCCACGCCGCAGCAGTGCAGGGCACCTGCCAGCAGGCCCCCACTCATGTCCCCTTGCACCCCCACCCCCCAGCACTGAGGGGCACCTGCCAGCAGGCCCCCACTCATGACCCACTCATGTCCCCCAGCACCCCCACCCCCCAGTAGTGCAGGGCACCTGCCAGCAGGCCCCACTCATGTCCCACTCATGTCCCCTTGCACCCCCACCCCCCAGCAGTGCAGGGCACCTGCCAGCAGGCTCCCACTCATGTCCCCTTGCACCCCCACCCCCCAGCACAGAGGGGCACCTGCCAGCAGGCCTCCACTCATGTCCCACTCATGTCCCCCAGCACCCCCACCCCCGACCAGTGCAGGGTACCTGCCAGCAGGCCCCCACTCATGTTCCCCAGCACCCCCACCCCCCAGCACTGAGTGGCACCTGCCAGCAGGCCCCCACTCATATCCCACAGCACCTCCAACCCCCAGCAGTGCAGGGCACCTGCCAGCAGGCCCCCACTCATGTCCCACTCATGTCCCCTTGCACCCCCACTCCCCAGCACTGAGGGGCACCTGCCAGCAGGCCCCCACTCATGTCCCCCAGCACCCCCACCCCCCAGCAGTGCAGGTCACCTGCCAGCAGGCCCCCACTCATGTCCCCCAGCACACCCACCCCCCAGCAGTGAGGGGCACCTGCCAGCAGGCCCCCACTCATGGCCCCCAGCACCCCCACCCCCCAGCAGTGCAGGGCACCTGCCAGCAGGCCCCCACTCATGTCCCCTTGCACCCCCACCCCCCAGCAGTGAGGGGCACCTGCCAGCAGGCCCCCACTCATGTCCCCTTGCACCCCCAACCCCCAGCAGTGCAGGGCACCTGCCAGCAGGCCCCCACGCATGTCCCCCAGCACCCCCACCGCCCAGCAGTGAGGGGCACCTGCCAGCAGGCCCCCACTCATGTCCCCTTGGACCCCCACCCTCCAGCAGTACAGGGCACCTGCCAGCAGGCCCCCACTCATGTCCCCCAGCACCCCCACCCCCCAGCACTGAGGAGCACCTGCCAGCAGTCCCCTACTCATGTCCCACTCATGTCCCCTTGCACCCCCACCCCCCAGCAGTGCAGGGCACCTGCCAGCAGGCCCCCACTCATGTCCCCTTGCACCCCCACCCCCAGCACTGAGGGGCACCTGCCAGCAGGCCCCCACTCATGTCACACTCATGTCCCCCAGCACCCCCACCCCCAGCAGTGAAGGGCACCTGCCAGAAGGCCCCCACCCATGTCCCACTCATGTCCCCTTGCACCCCCACCCCCCAGCACTGAGGGGCACCTGCCAGCAGGCCCCCACTCATGTACCCCAGCACCCCCACCCCCCAGCAGTGCAGGGCACCTGCCAGCAGACCCCCACTCATGTCCCCTTGCCCCCCACGCCCCAGCACTGAGGGGCACCTGCCAGCAGGCCCCACTCATGTCCCACTCATGTCCCCCAGCACCCCACCCTCCAGCACTGAGGGGCACCTGCCAGCAGGCCCCCACTCATGTCCCACTCATGTCCCCTTGCACCCCCACCCACTAGCACTGAGGGGCACCTGCCAGCAGGCCCCCACTCATGTACCCCAGCACCCCCACCCCCCAGCAGTGCAGGGCACCTGCCAGCAGGCCCACACTCATGTCCCCCAGCACCCCCACCCCCCAGCAGTTCAGGGCACCTGCCAGCAGGCCCCCACTCATGTCCCCCAGCACCCCCACCCCCCAGCAGTGAGGGGCACCTGCCAGCAGGCCCCCACTCATGTCCCCCAGCACCCCCACCCCCCAGCAGTACAGGGCACCTGCCAGCAGGCCCCCACTCATGTCCCCCAGCACCCCCACCCCCAGCAGTACAGGGCACCTGCCAGCAGGCCCCCACTCATGTCCCCCAGCACCCCAACCCCCAGCACTGAGGGGCACCTGCCAGCAGGCCCCCACTCATGTCACCTGGCACCCCCACCCCCCAGCAGTGCAGGGCACCTGCCAGCAGGCCTCCAGTCATGTCCCCCAGTACCCCCACCCCCAGCAGTGAGGGGCACCTGCCAGCAGGCCCCCACTCATGTCCCACTCATGTCCCCTTGCACCCCCACCCCCCAGCAGTGCAGGGCACCTGCCAGCAGGCCCCCACTCATGTCCCCCAGCACCCCCACCCCCAGCACTGAGGGGCACCTGCCAGCAGGCCCCCACTCATGTCCCACTCATGTCCCCTTGCACCCCCACCCCCCAGCAGTGCAGGGCACCTGCCAGCAGGCCCCCACTCATGTCCCCTTACACCCCGACACCCCAGCACTGAGGGGTACCTGCCAGCAGGCCCCCACTCATGTCCCACTCATGTCCCCCAGCACCCCACCCCCCAGCAGTGCAGGGCACCTGCCAGCAGGCCCCCACTCATGTCCCACTCATGTCCCCTTGCACCCCCACCCCCCAGCAGTGAGGGGCACCTGCCAGCAGGCCCCCACTCATGTACCCCAGCACCCCCACCCCCCAGCAGTGCAGGGCACCTGCCAGCAGGCCCCCACTCATGTCCCCCAGCACCCCCACCCCCCAGCAGTGAGGGGCACCTGCCAGCAGGCCCCCACTCATGTCCCCCAGCACCCCCACCCCCCAGCAGTGCAGGGCACCTGCCAGCAGGCCCCCACCCATGTCCCCCAGCACCCCCACCCCCCCAGCAGTGAAATGGCGATCTCATGACACAAAACAAAAGTCAACTATGTACATCAACACACGTCCGCCACACGAAGGCAGGAGGTAGCGTCCCTGCGCATTAAAAAAATGTGCGCTAACAAACAGCACGTATGTACAGCTCTGATGAATGTCCCATACTGTGGCCCTCTAGGACAAATGACGTGCAAAGGTGTACGCAACAAACACGGACAACCGCTGTGTCGAAAATCGCAGTGAAAGTGCGAAAATCGCAGCGAAACCCGCGCTCATCGATTCATGGAAGTCCGTGCGCAAGTAAAATCTGGGATGTGCGCTGAAAATCTGCGTGGCGCACAGGTCATCTAACGGCGTGCGCTACGGCCACAGCAAAAGCGCACATAGCGCGGTGCACATAACAAAAGTAGGCGTAACACGGGGCGTGACACGCGGAATGGGGAACAACTCATGAAAATGTGGGCGTCACGGGGGAAGTACAGGAGGCAAGTGCGCAGAACGCCCACACACTCTCCTACAACACGTATTCATGGAATCGAATAGGGAAAAACAGCGCACGGGCAAAGACGCGCACAGGCCTAAACACATCCGCCACACGAAGGCAGGCGGTAGCGTCCCTGCGCATGAAAAAAATGTGCGCCAAAATGTGCGCTAACAAAAAGCACGTATATACAGCTCTGATGAATGTCCCATACTGTGGCCCTCGAGGACAAATGATGTGCAAAGGGGTACGCGACAAACACCGACAGCCGCTGTGTCAAAAATAGCGTGTGCGTGTATTTCGGGGGTGCGCGGGAAGTTTCACACGCGATTGGGCCTGGGCAAGCGGGGTACGTGTATTTCAGGGGCTCGCAGGAAGTTTTGCACGCGATTGGGCCTGGGCGAGCGGGGTACGGGTATTACTGGGGTGGGCGGGGAAGTTCAGGAGGCAAGTGTGCGGAACGGCCACACGCTCACCTACAAGACATATCAAGCGTGCACCCAAAAAAGACGCGCCAATCCGGAAAGACGTATGCCAGCAGGAAGCAAGGGTACGTCGACCCGCGCAGCATGAAAGTACGCGCAAACAACAAACAAGCTCAGACGCCAGGATGAATATACCGTTTCTAGCAGCAGTGGCCGTGGGATACCGCAGGAGGAGGAGGAGGATAGTCAGGGCCAGAATTTATACACCCAGAACAAGCCTTTTTGGGATGCCTGATGACCAGGTGTATGGGAGGAACAGGTTTCCACCTCACATAATACTCGACCTGGTCAGTGAGTGGGAGGATGACCTCACATCACCCACCCTGTGCTCCCAAGCACTCAGCCCCCTGCAGAAGGTCCTTAATGTACTGCACTTCTTGGCCACTGGATCATTTCAACGGACAACTAGTATAGTGTGGGAGGTGTCACAGGCCACCCAGTCACGCTGCCTACACCAGGTGTTGGCCATCATGACTGCACGCCCATCAGTCTGCAGGCACATATACCTGCTCAGGGCACCTGCAGAAAGGCAGGCTGTCGTCCAGGATTTTTATGGGGCGGCACACTTCCCCAAAGTGCTAGGTGCCATTGATTGCACCCATGTGGCTCTACGTCCCCCCAGGGCATCAGAGCACATCTACAGAAACCGCAAGCACTGGCATTCCATCAACGTCCAGGTAGTATGTGATGCCAAGGGAATCATCACCTCAGTATATGCCAACTATTCAGGGTCCACCCACGACAGTTTCATTTACAGAATGTCAACCCTAAACCGGGACCTAGAAGCTGGGCGGCATGGCGATACATGGCTGCTCGGTGAGTATAAATGCCACAGCACATGCATGCATGTCAGATACGGAGCAATGTCACAACCCCACTAATGATACCCATCACCACCTCCCCAGGGGACAGTGCCTACCCTCTGAGCACCCACATGATGACGCCAATTTGGAACCCCACCACGCCACCCGAGGTAAGATACAACACAGCCCATATTGCAACCCGGGGCATAGTGGAGTGCACATTCGGAGTGCTCAAGTCACGCTTTCGCTCCCTTGACCATTCTGGCGGGCAGCTGTTATACGCTGCCCCAGTAGTGTGCAGGATCATAGTGGCAGCATGTGTCCTGCACAACGTTGCAACACGCCGGGGCCTGCCGGTGGACATGGTGGTGCCCCCAAATCCCCAACCACAAGCACGGCCGCTACGCATGGGAGGGGAAAGAGCACGGGGTGATGCAGCCCGTACACAGCTGGTGGATAATTACTTCACCTAAAATCACACCCCTGTGGAGTGCACACAGCCCTGGCCCATGCCAGCTGACAATCAATGATGATGACATAAGGGACAGTCAACTGTCACAACCATACCAGCCTGAGAATGGTCACCTGGAAGTGTTACATTGTGTGCCCTACCGACACAAACACCACCAATGCTGTGTCATCAAAAGACACACTTCTATGCTGCAAAAATCATTACCCCCTTGCAAAATACAACATGACAACAGTGCCATGTCACCCAACCCCTCCCCAGCACCGCCACCCAACACACCATGGCATGTCATGCTATGTGAGAGCAAACAAAGCAATCCCCAAAACATCACACAAGTGTCAAAGTACAGTGTCCACAATGGAAACCGCCCACACACAATAGGCTCCCAGTAATGTAGAACTAATAACACACATGACCAAATACTTACCAACAATTCAATGCAGCTACACAACCTCAAACATAGCATAAACATGACAGGACTAAGTTAAAGTAGTGGTAGTCTTACAACCTGATCATGCCAGCACATCGGCCACTTCTAACTGTACAGTGCTGCTGCCACGCAAATATCCAAGTGCACTGCTTACAACATGAACTCCATCTCCAAAGTAGACGGCCTTGTGAAGACATGAGGAATTAACCTGCAAATTAGGTGAAAGACATGGATGCACAGCACATATCAATTCACCATGCAGTGTACAATTCAACAACAATATTCACTAGGAATGTCGTTAGGGAGAATTCTCTGTTTAGGCTGAATTTCCTAACCTAGTGAGTCCCCCAGCAGCTTTGCTGGATTTCTGGAGTTTGTTTTTTCCATCCTGCCAAGAGTGAGACTCTTTTTCTCCCACTCTTGGACATGAATGTGTGTAATTCCTATGAATGTCAATGTGTTCTATGGGCTATGGGGTCTTTTACTCCATTGGGTCTCATATGTTTTGCTATGTGTGTTACAACGCACCCTCCGTGCCGTAGCACTGGGGCGTTCTAGCGGGCCTCCATCATAGACTCCATACCCGGGGACTGACTACTGTCTCCCCGGGCATGTAAAGTCACCATTGGCTTTACTAGACCTAAATTTACTAACAGAACTAGTACACACCATCCTATTGTGGACGTACTAGTAGGGGTAATTCGATTACTCCTAGGTCTGTTATTCGAGGGGGCACTGTCCCGTCCCCCCTCGTCGAGTTTTGGCTGGTGGCAGTGGAAACTACTTGTTATATTCGACCCCGAATATAACCCTATGGGATTCTTCCCATTGTTGGAGATTGATACTTTTCCTCGTTAATCTCTAACATACCACCTATTTACTTACCTTAAATAAGTCTATTGGATGGTATTTTCTGCCAGAACTCGGTTTTTAAAATGGCGTCTGTGTTCGTCTCTGTGACTCCTAAACCAAAGGTTGAGCCCTTTGTTCCACTTTTGGCGGGCTTCTGTACAGAGACCCTCCAAAGTGGTGCCATTCTGTCTGGGTTACCACAGAGGTGTGGGAGGGGGTTTAGGCACCCTGGACCGAGTTCCCTTGCCAACTCCGGTCGCACTCTAGTGTGATTGGCCCAAGTGGTGAGCCACCCCGCTCACCACTTAGCGTATTTTGATTGACAGCTAAACTGAATGAATGGGGGTTGTCTGCATAAAAGCAGGGCTTTTGGGACTGGATCTTCAGAAGTCGCCACAGGACCTAAGAATCCGACGAGGGTAAAGCTGAGCCGACCTGCAACGACGACACCTCCGGTGGAGCCCTGCGGAACCGACTCACCACTTCCCGACGACAGAGGAGATCTCCCTGCCGGAGAGTCTCTTCCCCTGACTGGTGGGAACAACCAGTCCCCTTTGCTTTTTCTTCGCTCCAGGACACAGTGGTCGAATTGCCCGTGCAGAGCACCTCGGCAACTGGATAGCCACTACCCCTGTACCGCGACCAAAAGGTGGTGCCTTGTGACGGAGCACTCCGCGGCTGGTCTCTTCCCTGGTGGTGCACCGGACTTCACTTTTCTTCGACGACGAGATCCTCTCTACTCTTGGCAAAGACCCGACGTGCATCCACCACCAGGAACAACTGCCCCCGCCGGAGCTGTCTCTCCACAAACAAGGTACTGTGTCCGCCTGGCTTCCCTTTCTGCCGGATCGAGTGAGGTGTCTTAATCCTCGCCTTTCCATTGGGTCGCCTCCAAGCTTTCTTTAACGTGTTGTTCTAAACTGGTCCAATCTTTCCATAACAATTTGCGATAAAGACTCAAAGCGCATTTCCACTGAGACACTTTTTGGGACATATCGCCTTGCCTCTCTCCGAGTGGGCCTGGCCTCTGAACTTTGTGATCTGCAGTAGACCATGCCTTACTTGCCTTGCATTTGTCCGTAAAGTATTGGTACCGAGTTGACTTCATAACCTGCCTTATTTTTCTCTCCCGACCTAACGAATACTAGAGTGCCATCTAGGTTAAAGCATACACCTCTGTCTGCAAAGAAGTGATGCCGTTGGACCTAGACTTGTCGAACTATTGTTAGGGGTATTGATCTTTTTCTTCGTATAGTAATTGTGATTGAAATCGTTTGCCGTATTGAGTGCCAGAGTGTTTTCTATAGATGTGTTCTTATAAATAAATACCTTTCTATCTGTACACCGAAGCCTTGTTCCGTGTTTGCTTGTTCTACTGTGTAGATTGCCCTATTTTGTATACTCCACATACTGCCTAACTCTTCTCGAGGGAAGTCAGACTGCTCAGCCACAGCTACCAAGTGAATCTGTGTGGGACTGCTACCAAGTGGGTTTACTGCCAAACACCTGTAGTCCTAAATCTTTTGCAGTGGTCCCAGAGGGAACTGCACAGGTTTCCGCCTAACACTGGTGGCAGTGCTGGGATTTGTATCAAGTATACAGTTTAGAGTGCTTTTCGACACTTTAGGATAACTAACCACAAGTTTAGCACTAAAAAGCAAACTTTCAAAAACATGTCTACTATGGAAGCTTACAGTCAAGAATCCTTGTCAGGTGAAAATAGTGCGAGTTTACAAGCTCTCTGTAGGCAAGAGAATCTTTCTGTAAGAGGCAAGAAGTTAGAACTGATAGCGAGATTGCTGGAAAACCAAAGTCTGGGTACTGGTTCAGAGGAACCAACTTCTCCAGCAGATGTAGATAACGGTGATGGTGTTGATCTAAATCGTAATCCTGACGATAGTGATGAAGAGGCTGAAGAGGAAGGAGAGGCTAAGGGAACTGTCTCCCCTGCTCCTCTACCTGCCTTACCAGCTGTACCTACTGGGCCTATAACAGGTCCCACACTAAGTCCTCAAGTCCTTGAACTAGAAAAAATGAAAATAGACTTGGAATTCAGAAGGATTACTTCTCAAACCGAACAGAAACACCAAGAAATGCAACAAATTCTTAGGCTCCGAGAAATGGAGCTCAAGCATGAGTTAGAAATGAAAAAGTTGTCTGTCGAAACTGCTTCTGTCTCTGGCTCTTCTAGAAGCTCCAGTCCCAAAAGACCCCAGATGCCGAAGGAATTAATGGGTATGTATGAACCGAGATTGGATGTATTGGATTGGTTAAAACTGTTTGAGTACAATCATGGGCTCCAGGACATCACCGGGAATGATTTACTTCCCTGGTTGTTCTCTAGGCTCCCCCCTGTTGCGACTGATGTGGCAATGGAGTTGGGGGAGGCGGATAAGACGGATTACGAAAGTATGAAACTAGCTTTGATAGCTAGATTCGGGAAGACCCCTTCCCAGTATCTTAAGAGGTTTAGAACCCTCAAAAAGCATGATGGTACCCCTTGGGCTACCTGGGTGAGTGAAGGGTTGAAAAACTTGGGATGGATTAAGGGTTACAACGTAAACACTTATGAGGGTATGAAGAATCTTTTTATGTTGGAGTCGATTTATGATGCCTGTTCTCCCGAGCTCAGACAGCACTTGGCTGATTCGAAGGAATTGGATTCCCGGAAGTTGGCTAAGGCTGCTGACTTATGGGTTACTCATAAGGATTCTGGGGCAACTCAGAAAAAGGATGAGGGAAAACAGCCTAAAAAAGACTCAAAAGAGAATTCGAATAACTCAAATTCCAAAGAGGGCCCCAAACAAAACTAGAAGGGTAAGCCACAAGGAAAACCGCAGCAGAATAGTGTGTCTTCTGGTGCCAAACCGGAAGGAGGCCAGAACAAGCCACCATTCCAAAAAGCATTTGGTAAATGCTTTGTTTGTGGCTCGACTGACCACGTGAAAGGAGATCCCAGATGTAAGGGTAAACCTTCAGGGGTCCAGCTTGTCTCCTTAGCCTTCGCTCCAGAGGAGGAAGTCCAAATGGCAAGTGGAAACTTTCTACTGCTAGCTGATGAACCCATTGGAGTCTCAGCCAGCGTTTCTTTAGTATCTCTGGGGTTGTGGGAACAACAGAATTTAGACATCTATAATTCTATCCCCGATAATACTAAAGAGTATTATAAGGACAGTGTCCAGGTGAATGGTCAGGAGACTCCTGCCATTAGGGACACTGGGGCCAGCATAACTGTGGTGGATAAATCGTTTTTTCAGGCTGAGGATGTTGCTAAGGCACCCAAACGCCTCACCAAGTTAGCTGGAGGGCCTGTGCAGATGCTTCCCCAATTGCCAGTTCTCATCCAGTGTAATGACATGACTGTGAAGATACCTGTCAGCATACAGAGTGAGGTACCAGGACGCGTACTGTTGGGTAACGATTTGAAAACTCTCAGAGTTGTATCGCATACTCCCAGACCTCCTAGTAAATGGTTACAGGATCTAACCGGACCTGCAAGAGAGAGGACCATGCGCGGTACTCTCCAGGAGATGATGAAGAAAGAAATCACTCCTGCTCCACTGGAATTGTCGGCCGCTATCTCGAAGAAACCCGGAGCAAAAGGGAAACCTAAGACTTCTACCGCGAAACCAGCAGCCAGCATTCCAGTGCAGCCAACAAGGACTTCCCCGCGGTTGTCCAAAGTTACACCCGTAACTCCACCTCCAGCTGAGGCTGAGAGGGAGGTACAACCCTGTGTGGTAGAATTAGACTCTGACGAAGAGCTAGTGGAAGGCCAGGAACTCATTGGAGATCTGTATCCTGTTAACCATCCTGAGCTGTAGTCTTTACTGGCAGAAGGTGGACCCAGCATGGCATACTTCAGTAAGGGACAGAGAGAATGTCCAACTCTGGAAGGTCTTCGCCACCAGGCCGAGGCTCAGGCTGAAGGGCAAGAGCCTGGGAAATACAGGTTGCACTGGGAAGATGGCCTCTTCTACAGTGAACCGACCGAGTCTGCACCTGGAGACTACAAGCGGCTTGTAGTACCCCAAGAGAACAGACCACAGTTCTTGCAGTTAGCCCACGAGATTCCTTTGGCTGGTCACTTGAGTTTCAAGAAGACTAAGGAAAGGCTATCTCTCTACTTCTATTGGCCAAAAATGGGGGCCGAAGTAGAAAAACACTGCAGGAGCTGTCATACCTGCCAGACCTCTGGTAAGGTTGGCTCCCAGAATGTGGCACCTTTAGTGCCTCTCCCAGTTATGGGAGTCCCGTTTGAGAGAGTAGGGATTGACATTGTTGGTCCCCTTGATCCTCCAACCTCCTCAGGCAACAGGTTTATACTTGTAGTAGACCATGCTACTAGGTATCCTGAGGCAATTCCTATGAGGACTGTTACAGCTCCGGCTGTGGCTAAGGCCCTCCTTGGTATTTTTACCAGGGTCGGGTTTCGTAAGGAAGTAATCTCTGACAGGGGGTCAAACTTTATGTCCTACTACATGAAAGCCATGTGGAAAACCTGTGGAGTTACTTACAAGTTCTCAACAGCTTACCACCCACAAACCAATGGGTTGGTAGAACGGTTCAACCGAACCATGAAGAGCATGATAGGTGCTTTAGAGGAACCCCTTAAGCGTAAGTGGGACCTTCTACTGCCGTGCCTTCTCTTTGCTTACAGAGAAGTCCCTCAGGAGGGAGTAGGTTATTCTCCCTTCGAACTTCTCTATGGTCATCCCGTCAGAGGTCCATTGGCCTTGATTAAGGAGGGGTTGGAGAGTGCTCCTTCCCCCAAGCCAGTCAGAGTGACTGACTACGTGATAGGTCTCCGGAGGAGAATGTCGCACATGATGACAGAAGCAAGCGATAATTTGAAAGCTGGACAAGCATTGGTCAAGCACTGGCATGATCAAAAGGCTAACATGGTTGAGTTCGCTCAAGACCAGCTCGTTCTCGTTATGATCCCAAAAAGGCAGAGGGCCTTGCTATACAAATGGATGGGACCCTTCAGAGTTGTGGGTAAACTCGGAGAGATCAACTATCTGGTGGACTTGGGCAATCCCAAGGAGGCTCCGACAGTCTTCCACACCAACCGACTCAAAGTGTGTGTCTCACGACCTGATGTAGGAGCATTGCTTCTAGCATCATCCAAGGAAGAAGAAGAGAGTGAAGCTCTTCCGGATCTCCTCAGAGGCTTACCTTTGGATGAAAAAATTGAAGGAGTAAATCTCTCTTCCAATCTGACACCCGAGCAACAAGAAGAGTGCAAATCCATGTTGAATCAGTTTGCCTCTCTGTTCTCACTTTCACCAGGCTTGACCCCTTGAGGCCAGCACGACATACTCACTGGTGACTGTCTGCCAGTCAAAAGTAGAGGATACCGAATGTCAGAAAACGTACGAACCCACATCAAAGGTGAGGTCAGCAAGATGCTTGATCTCGGGGTAATATAGCCCTCTACTAGTGCATGGTCTAGCCCAGTTGTGTTAGTACCAAAGGCCGGATCTAAAGAGATTAGATTCTGCGTGGATTATAGAGCTCTTAATGCAGTCACCAAGACTGATGCCCACCCTTTGCCAAGAACAGATGAGTTGGTGGATAAACTTGGAGCCGCCAAGTTTCTCAGCACATTTGACTTGACGTCAGGCTATTGGCAAATAGCCCTGACAGACCATGCCAAGGAGAAAACGGCATTTTCTACCCCCGTTGGCTTATACCAGTTTAAGGTAATGCCTTTCGGATTGAAGAATGCACCTGCTACGTTTCAACGGATGGTAAATCAGGTTCTGAACGGGATGGAGGACTTCTGCATGGCATACTTGGATGACATAGCAGTGTTCAGCAATTCCTGGGAAGAACATGTAACCCACCTGAGAGATGTTTTGCAGGCTCTTGGACGAGCCAATCTGACCATAAAGGCGAGTAAATGCCAAATTGGACAGAGTAAGGTAGTCTATCTTGGACATGAGGTAGGAGGTGGAGAAATAAGGCCTTTGCTCAGTAAGATTGACGCTGTGCAAAATTGGACAACACCTACTACTCAAACCCAAGTGAGAGCCTTCCTAGGCCTCACTGGGTTTTACAGGAATTTCATCGAGAACTATGGGACCATAGCTTCTCCACTGAATGTCATCTCCTCGCCCAAATTTCCTAAAAAGGTTAGATGGAACGAGGAGTGCAATCAGGCTTTTGAAAACCTGAAAAAGGCTCTTTGCCAAGCCCCAGTACTCAGAGCTCCTGATTACCACCAAAACGTCATTGTGCAGACAGATGCTTCAAATGTAGGAATAGGTGCCGTACTCAGTCAACTGGATGGGAAAGGTAGGGAGCACCCCGTTTGCTTCATCAGCCGCAAGCTGAAGTATCCTGAAACAAGGTGGGCAACAATCGAAAGAGAGTGCTTTGTTATCGTGTGGGCTCTGAAGAAGTTTAGGCCGTACTTGTATGGTTCTACTTTTGTCATTCAGACTGACCACCAACCCTTGAGATGGTTAATGCAAATGAAAGGGGAAAACCCGAAACTATTGAGATGGTCGATCTGCCTGCAAGGGTTTGATTTCACCATTGAGCACAGGTCAGGGTGTCACCACCAAAATGCTGATGGTCTCTCTAGGATGTATGTCATCGACTAGAGGTATGAGATTCATCCAGGAGTGGATTAAATCCTCCTGTCCCTTAGTCTGGGGGGGGCGAGTGTTAGGGAGAATTCTCTGTTTAGGCTGAATTTCCTAACCTAGTGAGTCCCCCAGCAGCTTTGCTGGATTTCTGGAGTTTGTTTTTTCCATCCTGCCAAGAGTGAGACTCTTTTTCTCCCACTCTTGGACATGAATGTGTGTAATTCCTTTGAATGTCAATGTGTTCTATGGGCTATGGGGTCTTTTACTCCATAGGATCTCATATGTTTTGCTATGTGTGTTACAACGCACCCTCTGTGCCATAGCACTGGGGCGTCCTAGCGGACCTCCATCATAGACTCCATACCCGGGGACTGACTTCTGTCTCCCCGGGCATGTAAAGTCATCATTTGCTTTACTAGACCTAAATTTACTAACAGAAGTAGTACACACCATCCTATTGTGGACGTACTAGTAGGGGTAATTCGATAACTCCTAGGTCTGTTATTCGAGGGGGCACTGTCCCGTCCCCCCTCGTCGAGTTTTGGCTGGTGGCAGTGGAAACTACTTGTTATATTCAACCCCGAATATAACCCTATGGGATTCTTCCCATTGTTGGAGATTGATACTTTTCCTCGTTAATCTCTAACATACCACCTATTTACTTATCTTAAATACGTCTATTGGATGGTATTTTCTGCCAGAACTCGGTTTTTAAAATGGCGTCTGTGTTCGTCTCTGTGACTCCTAAACCAAAGGTTGAGCCCTTTGTTCCATTTTTGGCGGGCTTCTGTACAGAGACCCTCCAAAGTGGTGCCATTCTGTCTGGGTTACCACAGGGGTGTGGGAGGGGGTTTAGGCACCCTGGACCGAGTTGCCTTGCCAACTCCGGTCGCACTCTAGTGTGATTGGCCCAAGTGGTGAGCCACCCCGCTCACCACTTAGCGTGTTTTGATTGACAGCTAAGCTGAATGAATGGGGGTTGTCTGCATAAAAGCAGGGCTTTTGGGACTGGATCTTCAGAAGTCGCCACAGGACCTAAGAATCCGACGAGGGTAAAGCTGAGCCGACCTGCAATGACGACACCTCCGGTGGAGCCCTGCGGAACCGACTCACCACTTCCCGACGACAGAGGAGATCTCCCTGCCGGAGAGTCTCTTCCCCTGACTGGTGGGAACAACCAGTCCCCTTTGCTTTTTCTTCGCTCCAGGACGCAGTGGTCGAATTGCCCGTGCAGAGCACCTCGGCAACCGGATAGCCACTACCCCTGTACCGCGACCAAAAGGTGGTGCCTTGTGACGGAACACTCCGCGGCTGGTCTCTTCCCTGGTGGTGCACCGGACTTCACTTTTCTTCGACGACGAGATCCTGTCTACTCTTGGCAAAGACCCGACGTGCATCCACCACCAGGAACAACTGCCCCCGCCGGAGCTGTCTCTCCACAAATAAGGTACTGTGTCCGCCTGGCTTCCCTTTCTGCCGGATCGAGTGAAGTGTCTTAATCCTCGCCTTTCCATTGGGTCGCCTCCAAGCTTTCTTTAACGTGTTGTTCTGAACTGGTCCAATCTTTCCATAACAATTTGCGATAAAGACTCGAAGCGCATTTCCACTGAGACACTTTTTGGGACATATCGCCTTGCCTCTCTCCGAGTGGGCCTGGCCTCTGAACTTTGTGATCTGCAGTAGACCCTGCCTTACTTGCCTTGCATTTGTCCGTAAAGTATTGGTACCGAGTTGACTTCATAACCTGCCTTATTTTTCTCTTCCGACCTAACGAATACTAGAGTGCCATCTAGGTTAAAGCATACACCTCTGTCTGCAAATAAGTGATGCCATTAAACCTAGACTTGTCGAACTATTGTTAGGGGGATTGATCTTTTTCTTCGTATAGTAATTGTGATTGAAATCGTTTGCCGTATTGAGTGCCAGAGTGTTTTCTATAGATGTGTTCTTATAAATAAATACCTTTCTATCTGTACACCGAAGCCTTGTTCCGTGTTTGCTTGTTCTACTGTGTAGATTGCCCTATTTTGTATACTCCACATACTGCCTAACTCTTCTTGAGGGAAGTCTGACTGCTCAGCCACAGCTACCAAGTGAATCTGTGTGGTACAGACTGCTACCAAGTGGGTTTACTGCCAAACACCTGTAGTCCTAAATCTTTTGCAGTGGTCGCAGAGGGAACTGCACAGGTTTCCGCCTAGCAAATGTATACACAGTATTGACTACAGACTGCCCACACAGCTCATGGGAGTCCTTCGTCACCGTGTAAGTCAATGGCCCTCATTACGACCCTGGCAGAAATCGTGGTGCAAAATGCACCATGGAGCACGGCGGAAAGCTGCCGATAGCGCCATGGGGGTTGGCGGATTTACCGCCCCATTCCGACCTTGGCGGGGCGGTAAATCCCCATTCCCCATTTTACCCTTCCCCATTCCCATTTTTGCCCCATAGGGTATAATGGGAGTGGGGAAGGCGTTAATTACGCCACCGTAAAATACGGTGGCGTAATTAACAACAAGGTCCCGTAGCGCCATGGATTTCTCCGCCCGGAAAAACCAGGCGGAAAGCGCTCCATGGCGCTACGGGAACTCGTAGTAGGGCGGACGGGTCCGCCGCGAATACCGCTGGCGTAGACCCACTCCGCCAGGGTCGTAATGAGGCCCAATGTCACTTGGGCACACCCTTTGCAAGCCCATGGAAACGGGAAGCAGGAGGGGTGGTGTCTCACGAACCCAAGCATCTAACCCAAACTCAGGACAAGCCTGCATGTGCCCAGCCGGAATACAGTGGATGCCCACTGGAGCCACACAAGGCAACACACTGTAAAAAATAAAATTAAAAAAAATCAATAATCAAAAATGGCCATGTGGGGGCCACGGGAGGGAGGCCACCCAGGAGGTCCGAAGACTGGGTTCGCACCAACACCCACCTGTGTGGATGCTGGGAAAAAAACACCTCCATGGGCTCATGGCCTGCACGGCTATGCCAATGTGGGAGAACTGCTGCTGTCGCTATCATCACCCTCTGCTGCTGCCACAGGAGGTGGTGCTGCCACAGGAGGTGGTGGTGCAATGGGAGGCAGCCCACGCAAAGCCCTGGTATGGTCCTCCATGGCAGCAAGCATGCGGGTGTGGAAGGTCTCGTTTTGGAGGTTTATAGTGCGGAGATCCCCATGCAGCACCTGACGTGATGCACGGATCTCCTCCTGAGTTGCCTGCATCTCAGCTGAGAGCGAATGTGTGAGCCGCTCCAGCTGCTGTTCTGTCCTCAAGTTAGTGGAAGCCTCAAGGTCAACAAGAGTCTCTCTGAGGTGATGGAGTTCTACCCTCAGGGCTTCCCTGTGGCCCTGGGACTCTATTGATATGGATTGGCGTAGAGTCTCCAGTGCCGCCCGTCTGTCCCTGTTGGACACCAACATGTCCTCCCTGTGTGATTGGAAAATGGAGTCTGTTGCCTGCTGTAGTAGCTCCATCTGCCTGTCAGGGGGGACAATGGAAGTGGCCACCCTCTCCATTGCTTGAGCCATCATCTCAACCGATGCTGCCTGTTGGGTTGCCATACCGTAAATGGATTGTTCCCATGCGGTATTGCCTGGTGGCGTACAGCCACTGCATCGGCGGGCACCACACCTGTTTGGAGCAAGGCGATCTGCGCCTTGCTGTGCCGGCACTGCCTGAGGCTGCAGGACTGCATTCCCCCTCTGATCTGCTGGCCCAGGAACGGGATCAGATGTTGTGGAGTGTGACCCTGCATCTGTAACCACCAAAGGAGGACTTACCAACACTTACATCTCCATAGAGGGCTCTACCCCTGGCACAGGTGGGTTGGACAGAACAGAATCCCTGCCAAAAACACTTACCTGCGACGCCACATAGGTCTCATCATCCGAATCAACACCTGAATAGAGGTCTGGGGAGGTGCACCCAGAGGCACCCCTCGATAGAATGTTCTGCAGCAAGATTGGGTTCTCACCCACCACCACACCACGTCCCCCACTGGTGCCCGGTCGTGCCTGAGATTCCTCCTGGGTCTGCACCATCTCCTCAACCTCAACAGCATCAAGTGCGTCATCCCCTGCAAAAACATGAAAGACAAAAAATGGAAACATGCATTAGCACCATAGCACACAAATAGGCCTGACAAGCTACAGAACCACTACATGATTTACATGATTTACACGATTTACACATGTCCCACATGACTATAACCCTCCCATGCATGCACTGTCACTGAGTTTGAAGGGGACCCAAAAGGCAGACACTGATGACACCTACATGGAAGAGCAACACATTTGCTGCATGCTGGGTAGCACTGCCATCACGCATTGGCCTGTGAGTGGCATGTCCAATACACATACATGCCACATGCCATCACACAGATGGCATGTACCATAGCCATAGTACATTCCACAAGTACATCCATATGTCAGTGAATGAATACTGTCAGCCATCCATGTGAGATGCACATGATGAGATGAAAAATGCTTCATAGTGTGACAAAATAGGCATGTGCCACACACTGCAACACATCCAGTGTCCAGAAATACAGTGATTGCAGGCCGATGTATACATCAATGGTTTGTCATTTCAACATGACAGGAAACAACTATCATGTTCCACATTCAAACAGGCCCCAAAAATTCATGTGATCAGGCCAATACTCAATTAGCCTGAATGGTCAAATCATTCATCTAACAAGGTAACACATGTGGTCCAATGTGGGGTTCATCAATGACAGTAGCATGTCACAAATGTGACAATAGGGCTGAGGAATGTGTAGCCAAAGTGGGAGAATTGAAACAATCAGCCTGAACGAACACTGAAAAATACAAACAATGTTGTTGCAAGATGCCACTTCAAGGGCAACTGCCGTCATGTTGAGCCAAATTACTAACGTGGGCAGAAGGGATACTGTCACACCCAAATCCCAGGCTGTTGAATGTTTTGGATCAAGCACATGGGTGACCCATACCACTCAGGCACACACACCCTCACCTGGCACTCAATCAGAACCCGTCACCCAAACAACATACACATGCATTACACACACATGCATGGGCACTGACCGGACAATGCTTCATAATCAGGTAGTCCTCCCACACCTTGGATCTGTTCCTCTGTGACGAAGGCCCCAGCAACAGACTCATGTTCAGTGAGTTTGTTGTCCTCTTGTGGAGACCCACCGCCAGTCACCAGAGTAGCGGCATGATTTGAGGCCAGCTTCTTCTTTGCTCTGCGTTTCAGGTCATTCCACCGCTTGTAGCAATCATCAGCTGAGCGCCTCACAAATCCAAGGGCACTTATGTGGTCGGGGATGGTCTGCCAGTGTGCCTTACGTTGACCAGGTGTGGTCTTGCACCCTGCAGTCACCAACATTTCGTGGCTATGTGCCGACACATAGTGCACAAGTGCATCAAGTTCCGCGTCATTAAAGCAAGGCTTCCTTGACGTGCCGGAGTGTGTAGCCGTGTCTGGGGTCTCAGCCTGTCATGCCAGAGCACCCTTCTTCCTCTTCTTTAAAGGTGGAGCAGAGCCAGAGTGGCTTACGCTGCTCTGGTCAGTAGGGGCAGAATCACCGGTGGACCGGGTAGTAGGAGTGTGTGAATGCACAATGACCATAGTTCTTGATGCAGACATTGGTTGCTGGGTAATGTTGGCAGGGGGAACGTCAGTTTGATGGACTGGGACTGACACTGTCCTGGCTGGGAGAGTCAGAGCTGGGGCGGATGGAGTTGCAGCTGCCCCTGCAGCCTCCCCACCCTGCATGCTTGGGGCAGCAGATGACATAGCTGCCCCAGATCCACGTGGATTGGTGACAACAACTTGCACTGCCACACGTGGCCTAGACTTGCTGACCTGGAAGTCTGCCAGGGAGTCATCCTGTGCCAGGTCAGGTGCCACAATGGGCTGGTCCAACAGGGGCTGAGCTTGGATGATGTCAGCCACGTTTCCATCAACCATGGGGGGGGCATGGGTGTCCCTGATTGTTCCTTCACACGCCGGGGCATAGGGGCACCCTGCAAATCCCAGCCATGTCCCCTACCGCGCCCAACACGCCCACCACGCCCACCTTTTGAGGGTCGGCCACCTTTGCCTCCCTTACCTCTTGGTCGCCTCCCAGCCATGGCACTGATGTTGTTGTGCGTATGGGAGTTGCAGTAAACTATTGTCTTGGGCAATTGGAGGTCAAAGGGGTAGGATACCAGATGGAATACGTACCCTAGTGCTCTAACAAGGCTGTCTGTGACCCTTGGGGGAAGATGACGGGTCACGCAAAGCACAGGTAGCCCAAAATCAAAAATAAACGTGCACGCAACCCCTCGTAGACCACGTGCGTGAAAAATGAACTCGCCCTACGCTGTGGCACCCAGAAACACAAAAATAAGCGTACGCATAATACACGCAGCCTACAATGACCTCTGAAGGGGAACGCGACACACGGGGCAAGCACAGTTACTAAGTAAGTGCGGAACTCACCGTCTGCCTGGAAAAAGAACTTGAAAAATATGCGCGTGTGCGCGTTGGCAACACCCCCGCCAAAAGAAGAATTGTACGCTGTCTGAGGAGACAGGACAAAAGGAGAAGTGAACTCTGTTTCAGGAAACAGGCCCAACAAAAAATCAGAAAAGAGCTGTAAGAGGTAACAGGGAGTACGAACTAGAAACGCTGTGAAGTAATCGCGTGTGAGCCGACAAGAAGTACAGATTTCACCCACTCGCTCTCCACGAAAAGCACGTACAAGGAAATGGCGTCCTACATGCAGCTTTTAAACCGGCCCACACGTACACGTCAGATGCGCGTGTACGCGGGCGCTTTCCTCCAATTACACGCAATGACACTCGGACGGATAGTTTTTCCACGTGTGCTCTGTCATCACGTGCTATGAGGGAAACGCCCGTGCGCGGAATGTAACTTACGCACCTACCCGCTAATGGCCTTTGGTCCAATGGAATCGTGTGCGTGCGCTGACTTGCTTACGCGCTAAGGCACTTTCCTCGAATTACACGCTGACGTGCAAGATTTTCACGTGCTGAATCACTCCGTATCAAGCTGGCCACGCAAAAACACACGGAAGACCATGCTCCTGCCCTGAAGGCCATTTTCCTTCCCCCCAGAGCCCCGAGCACGCTCCCACCTGCCATCTGCTGCTGCCTGACTGCCTGCTGCCCACGTGCCCTGCTATTTGGTGCCTGCACATCAGCCATCTGCAGGGGTCCAGTTGCTGTGTCCACCCCTGCTGGAACTGAAGACTCCCGACTGGGATACCATCGCTCCACAGCCCAGCCCCAGGACCCAGTTGCCCACCCACGCCTGCCTCGGTGGTCGCCATGTCGGGGCAAACACCATCTGAGACCACTGGCGACCCCCAGCCAAAGGGGCAGAGGGCCACCAGCTTCAGTCAGAAGGAAGTTGGTGTCCTGGTGGAGCATGTCCTGGGGCAGTATGATGCCCTCTTTGGAACATCACACGCCAACAAGGAAGGACGGGATAGGATCTGGGACGACTTTGTGGTTGCCACCAACGCGGAGGGGGTGGCAACCCGCAACATCAAGCAAGTCAAGAAGCGTTGGGAGGACTTGAGGTCCAGGACCCTCAACAAGGCCCGGCGCCTCGTGGAGGGGGGCCGGGGCAGCATGAGTACCATCCAGATGAGAGTCCTGGAACGCGTAGGCCCAGCGCTCCACGCCCAGATCCTTCGGAGGCAGACCCGTCTGGAGTTGAGCGGTAAGTGGCCAAGCATTGCTGTGTGAGACAGGGCATGTTGCAGGGTGCTGGTTGTCTGATACTTGCCTTTATGTGTGACATAGGCCAAGGAAGGACGGACCAGGATCTGGACGGACATCGTGACTGCCATCAACGCGGAGGGGGTGGCAGTCCGAAAATTCCAACATGTCAAGAAGCGCTGGGAGGACTTCAGGTCCAGGACCCTCAACAAGGCCCGGCGCCTCTTGAAGGCAGCGGATGCTAAGGGGCGCCTGGGCCACCTGTATGAACATCAAATGAGGGTCCTGGAACGCATATCCCCAGCGCTCCACGTCCAGGTGCTTGAGAGGCAGACCCGTCAGGAGTCGAGCGGTAAGTGTACATGCATACTGATTGTAAGCTGTGCGTGTGGTGGTGTGCCAGTAGTGTGCAGGTTGCACATGTGGTTTTGTAGGGCCATGTATGGATGTGTATATACAGGGCCGTGAGGCTAACACATGCGAGTCCTCTCATGTGTGAGACACATGGATGGTGCATGTGTGTGTAAGCTTGCATGCCAAATGCAGATGTGTGAGCACACATGCTTGAATGACTGTGTATGTAAGTTGGCATGGTTGTGGTGTCACACATGGATGTCGGTTCCAGCTGCATGTATCTGCACCGTGTACATGTGTGTGTATTTCACAAGGGTGCAACAGTGATGTAACATGGATGCTTGGGACACTGATATGTAGAAGACTGATTGCCAGATGTGACATGGATGCCGATCTCATCACTGCGACAGTTGGTGGAGGTGTACAGATGCATGTAAGTGTGGTGGCGTGTGTGCATGTCTAGTGCACTTCCTGTGTTTCATGTGATATCTGGCTCACCTTTGGCTGCTCATGCTGTTGTATGTGTATGAATGGTGCTGGCTGTTGCCAGATGGCTGTGGAATTGCTCGTGTGTGTGAGTTGACATGCCACGTGTGTTGGGGATTGTGATGCCATGTCTAAAGTTTGACACTGCCACTCATGTGGAACTGTCATGTGTGTATCAGTCCATTGTACAGTGCCCTGATGCCAATCTCCTATCTCTCCCTGTCTGCAGCATCAACTGATGAAGAGGGGGCGGAGAGGGTGCTGTGGAGCCCAGCGGCAGGGATCGCACCGCCAGCTGGAGATGCAAGGCCCGGCTCCCCTCCCAGGTTGTGATCTCGTCGGGGAGTGAGGAGTCCGGTGCCGCGTCCCAGGCCGCAGCTGCCGAGGGTAGGTCCAAGAGGCGGAGGTCGGAGTTGGACTCCTCGGCAGCAGGAGGGGCAGCTGAGACCCCACAGGGGTCCGACGGAGGAAGATGGCATGGAGTCATCCAGGTTGTTGGGGGGTTTGGTGGAGGAGAACGCCATGCAAGGGACAGAGACGGGGTCTGGAGGTCGGGATTCCACTGGTGCTAGTGGTGCAGTGCAGGGGCAGGGACAGGAGGCAGCTTTTGGATTGATTTTTATTCTGGTTTTACACATCTTCTTTTTCATATTTTGGACATGCCGCTTTTTATTTATTATTTACATGATTGTGTGATTTCATTTAATTCCCTTGCTTTTGTGTCTAATACACTTTTATTTGATACTTCATTGTGTGGTATGCTTTCCTTGGTTTCCTGCATGTCACGATGCATGTTTTCTCATTCACTTGCACCCATTGTGTGTGTGTGATGGAGATGTATTGATGTGCATACTTGCCATTTGGGATGTTTCATGTGAGGGGGATTTCAATGTGGGGTGTATGTAATACTTGGTTGTGTGTTTCGACTGGGGTGGCGTGGCGTGGGATTTGGGTGGCCATTAGGCCCATGGTTGTGGATCGTGATGACATGTTGTGGGGGACATGCGTGGGGGCCTGCTGGCATGTGCCCCGCACTGCTGGGGGGTGGGGGTGCAAGGGGACATGAGTGGGACATGAGTGGGGGCCTGCTGGCAGGTGCCCCACACTGCTGGGGGGTGGGGGTGCAAGGGGACATGAGTGGGGGCCTGCTGGCAGGTGCCCCACACTGCTGGGGGGTGGGGGTGCAAGGGGACATGAGTGGGACATGAGTGGGGGCCTGCTGGCAGGTGCCCCACACTGCTGGGGGGCATGGGTGCAAGGGGACATGAGTGGGGCCTGCTGGCAGGTGCCCCACACTGCAGGTGGGTGGGGGTGCAAGGGGACATGAGTAGGACATGAGTGGGGGCGTGCTGGCAGGTGCCCTGCACTGCTGGGGGGTGGGGGTGCAGAGGGACATGAGTGGGACATGAGTGGGGCCTGCTGGCGGGTGCCCAGCACTGCTGGGCTTTGGGGGTGCAAGGGGACATGAGTGGGACATGAGTGGGGGCCTGCTGGCAGGTGCCCCGCACTGCTGGGGGGTGAGGGTGCCAGGGGACATGAGTGGGACATGAGTGGGGGCCTGCTGGCAGGTGCCCCGCACTGCTGGGGGGGTGGAGGTGAAGGGGGACATGAGTGGGATATGAGTGGGGGCCTGCTGGCAGATGCCCTGCACTGCTGGGGGGTGGGGGTGCAAGGGGACAGGTGGCTTGGCTGGGGTGCATGCCCATGGTGGATGGGCTGCCTGCGGGCCATGACCAGGGGTGCGGGTAGTCCCCTGTGGTGTGGTCTGTCTGCAGGGGCCATGGGGGTGTAGAGGGAACACCTGGGAGGACCAACACTGCCAATTCACATGTAGGACTCCCCACGCACCCCCAAAATTCACGTACCCCGCTCTGACAGCAAAATCGCGTGTGAAACTTCCCGCGAACCCCAGTAATACACAAACCCCACTCGCACAGGGCCTATCGCGTGTGAAACTTCATGTGAACCCCAGGAATATTGGCCCTGTGCGAGCAAGCGGGGTACTGTAACGCTCACCTGATTCTCGCAGAGGCGCCGGTCTTGACTGGGCGACTACCGTATCTTCAAAGGTGATGTGTAGCACCCGGTTGGCTCTTTGGGCTGGACCTCTGTGCACTGTATGCCTGACGTGTAGAGTAAGATGTCTGCAGATAGAAAATATGGGGTTAATGAACTGGGATTATTGGGGTGTCCCTATCTCTTTCCACTTCTCCTCTCCTGTAGACCCCCAAAGGTTAACGCTCTCACCTTAGGTAAGTGAATGCCGAGCTCTCCATCTGCCTCGGGGCAGGGTGCTGTAACCAGTTTCTTCACTGGATAGGTAGCGCAGGCCTCTTGACTTCAGAGGACTGCTGTCCGTCGTTTACTGCACGAACGGTAAGTTTCGAGTCATTCAAATGTCTTTAAAGTCTTTAGTAATGATGTCTCTTGTTTTGCAGGGTTCCGGCGATGGCGGATGACGGGCTGAAGTGAGTTGAAGATGGAGCCCGTGTGATGAATAGAAGCGCCTGGAAGCACGTAAGTAAGCGCTTGTTGCCTGCTTCACTATGCGCTCTAACTGTCTTTTTATTTTGCAGGTACGAGTTCGGAGCGGCTGCAGGGAGCCGGAATACCCACTGGATTAGATGTGGAAAGGAGTAATGGCACGTGAGTATTAAAGTTCCCCAATGTCTTTAAACGCACCTTGTTTTGTCTTTCAGATGCGGGATGCAGCGCCGAAGGCCTCCGGAGCGTGCGAAGAGTTGGTAAACTTTTGTCTTTCAGATGCCGGAATGCAGTGTGAAGACCTCCGGAGCGCACGAAGAGTAGGTAAGCCTTTGCCTTTCAGATGCCGGAATGCTAACCTGTTCTTTCTTGTCTTTATAGGTGTTGCTGAAGACTGGATTCAGGATGGTAAGCCTTTGCCTTTCAGATGCCGGAATGCTAACCTGTTCTTTCTTGTCTTTATAGGTGTTGCTGAAGACTGGATTCAGGATGGTAAGCCTTTTTCCTTAGGCCCAGGACCGGATGCAGAAGACACGATGAGCGTTCTGCTGCAGAGGTTGCAGAATAACGCAAAGCAAGATTCATCCACCGGGTGTGGTTTAAATAGCCTCCTGTAGTGCTTAGGTGTCTCCTTCCACAGCCACGCCTAAGTAAGAAAAGAGTTCCTGGTAAGAAAAGAGTTCCTGCCTTCCAGAAGAGTTCCAATGTTCTGAATCTAGGGAGTGGCTCCAGCCCCACCCAACAGGAAAAGTAGTTCCAAACAGAAGAGGATCAGAGGCTCAACTGGCAGGCAAGTAAGCAGCATGGTCTGCTGAAGGTAAGTCCACCCAAGCATTATGAGCCCGGCGCTTCCAGCGCTGGGACTGGGCATATTTATGAGCCTGGTGCCACTGGCGCCAGGACTGGGTCCAAAAGGTCCCAATTGGGACTGGTTGGCACTCGGAACCTGGGTTATGGATCTGCTTCCAAGGGAGTTGGGAAAACCCTGACCTTTTGGAAGCAGAGATCATGACAGTACCCCCCCTCAAGGCCCCTCCCAAACCGGGCTTCTCCGGGGGTTTTGGCTTGTCAGGAAATGTTCGGTGAAATCTTTTGATTAGGCGAGGAGCGTGGACATATTCAGCAGGTTCCCAGGATCTCTCTTGGGGGCCGTAGCCTTTCCAGTCAATTAGGTAGAATAGTTTAGATTTGGAGATCTTGGAGTCCAGAATGCTTTTGACTTCAAACTCGAGTTATCCATCCACTAGGATAGGTTTTGGAGATTTGGTTAGTCGGGTTTGAGGTTGCACTGGTTTTAATAGAGAGACGTGGAAGACCGGATGTATCTTCATGTGCGGGGGCAAGTCCAACTTGACCGCTACTGGGTTTACTATGGTAGTGATGGAATAGGGACCAAGGTATCTTGGGTTGAATGTGCGTGGCCCTTTTAGAGATAGATATTTGGTGGATAACCAGACTTGATCCCCTACTTGATAGTGAGGGGCTTCCTTCCGATGTTGATCTGCTCCTTTCTTGTATTGTTCTTTAGCCCTTTGAAGGTGAGAAACAGCTTCCTTAAAGGCTTGGGTGATTGTAGAATGCAGGTAGTCTACTGCTGGTGTTTCAAGATCTTGGAGGGGATCCAACTCCGAGGTTCGAGGGTGACTGCCGTACAAAAGAAAAAACGGGGTTTTCCCAGTTCCCGAATGGACAGAGTTATTGTAGGCATACTCGGCTATCCAAAGGATATCTTTCCAAGTTTTTTCAGTTTGTTGCAGCATGCAGCGTAAATACTGTTCCAGAGTTTGATTGGTCCTCTCGGTTTGTCCGTCGGTCTGAGGGTGGTGACTGGTCGATAGTCTCACATCAATTTGAGCCGACCGACAGCAACTTCGCCAAAAATGAGAAATAAATTGACTACCTCGATCCGAAATTAGAACCGAAGGAAAACCGTGCAGTCGGACGATGTTTTCGAGAAATTCTCTGGCCAGAGTTGCTGCTGTTGGCAAGCCTTTGAGCGGAATGAAATGCGCCATCTTGGAGAATAAGTCCACGATTACTAGAATCGTATTGTATCCGGAGCATGGAGGTAGATCGGTGATGAAGTCCATAGAAAGCGTATGCCAAGGGCGAGGTGGGATGTCAATAGGGCGTAAGAGGCCTGCTGGTCTTTCCTTTTGACTCTTGTTTTGGGCGCATACTCCACAGGACATTATAAAGTCTCTGATATCTTTTTTCCAAGACGGCCACCAGAAGTAGCGCTTGATCTTTTCTGAGGTCTTGGCTATACCGGGATGACCTTCCATTAAAGAGTCGTGATAACAAGAGATTACTTTTTTCTGTAAATCTGTGCTGGGTAGGTATAATCGTTCTTGGAAATACAATAAGTTGTCCTTTACTGCAAAGTCCTTTCCCTGCAGATGCCAATTCTGTATGTCTGCTGGAGTTACAAGTTGCCTGGCTTTATCCTTAACTTCCTCTATGGATTCTGTGGCGATTACACCCAGAATTCTTTGTTCGGGAATGATTGGTACAGGTTTAGGGTTGACCAAGTGTTCTTCCACTCCCATCCGAGAAAGGGCATCGGCTTTACCGTTCTTTGTACCAGGTCGATAGGTAATTATGAAGTCAAACTCGGCAAAGAATAATGCCCAACGGAGTTGTCTAGAGGATTGGGCTTTTGCGGTCTTCAAATATTGCAGGTTTCGGTGATCCGTAATCACAGTAACGATGTGTCGGGCCCCCAGCAGATAATGCCGCCAAGCCTTAAAGGCAGACTTGATAGCCAGAAGTTCCTTGTCAGTAATCGTGTAATTGATTTCAGGAGGCGAGAATTTGCGGGACCAAAATGCCACGGGATGCAACTGATTGGTTACCGGGTCCTTTTGTGATAGAACTGCCCCCATGGCAAGGCTTGAAGCATCAGTTTCCACGATGTAGGGGAGTTCGGGGCGAGGGTGTTTTAAGATTGGTGCAGAGATAAATTTAGTCTTCAAATCCTGGAAAGCTTGTTCCGCCTCGGTAGACCATTCAAAACGTTTGTTTTTCTTTAACAAGGCAGTGATGGGCTGGACTATTCGAGAGAATTTGGGGATAAACCTGCGGTAAAAGTTAGCGAAGCCTAACATGCTTTGCACACCTTTTACGGAGGATGGTGATGGCCATTTGAGAACTGCATCGACCTTCTTTGAATCCATACGCACTCCGCCAGGTGATAATATGAATCCCAAGAATTCAACTTCAGTCACGTTGAAAACACATTTTTCCAACTTAGCGAAAAGTTTGTGTTGACGCAATCTTTCGAGGACCATTTTCACGTGTTTCCGATGTTCAGATTCCGATGAAGAATAAACGAGGATGTCGTCAATGTAAACAACAACACATACATCTATGAGCTCTCTGAGGACATCGTTCATAAAATATTGAAAGGCGGCCGGGGCATTGCAAAGTCCGAAGGGCATGACCTGATATTCAAATAGCCCATACTTGGTGCGGAAGGCCGTCTTCCATTCATCGCCCTCTTTTACTCGTACCAAGTGGTAAGCTCCTCTAAGATCCAGCTTTGTATATATGCATGCTTTTCTGACTTGGTCCAGGAGTTCAGGGATCAAAGGTAACGGATATCTATTCTTAACGGTGATCTGGTTCAGGGCGCGATAATCGATACAAGTTCTAAGGTCTCCTTCCTTTTCTGGAACGAAGAACAAAGCTGAAGAAGCAGGGGACTTGGAAGGACGAATAAACCCATTTGCCAGGTATTGATCCAGGTATTGTCGAAGGTGAAGGTTCTCAGGCTCGGTGAGGGCATAAATTCTACTACAAGGAGGAGTAGATCCAGGTATCAGGTCTATCTGGCAGTCATAAGACCTATGAGGAGGTAGAGAGTTAGCCTGATCCTTCCGGAAAACATCTTGGTATTCTAGGTATTCGGGAGGTAACTGGGGAGTCTCTGAAGAAATTGCGGCCAGTGCAACACCAGGTGGAGGGTGACAAGTAGAGACACATTCTGGAAACTGGACCGTTCTTGCTCGCCAATCGATCAGAGGATTGTGTTTCTCTAACCAAGGTATTCCTAGAATAATCTGAAACTGAGGGGCCTTGATCACATCGAACACGATCTTCTCATGGTGTCCATCTTGACTTACTAGCGTCACCTCTTGAGTGGTATGCGTTACTGGCCCGGAGGCTATATCCGTACCATCCACCGTAGTAATGACGTCCTTTACAGCCTTGGGACAAAGAGTTAGATTCATCCTCAAAACCATTTCATGATCCACATAATTGCCGATGGCACCGCTGTCGACGTAAGCTTCAATTGCATGTAATCGATCCGGATTATCAGGGCTAATGAGGACCATAGGTATCACGAAATGCGAGGTCACGGAACTGGTTTTCACGCTCGGCAAGAGGACCTCTATTCTTGTCGGGCGAGGTCGTTTCCCTGCTCAGAGTTTGTAACTTTGGTAACTGCAGCTCCTACTGCCTTCTTGGCAGGTTTCACTGGACAGTCTCGAAGAAAGTGCCCTGAGTTTCCGCAATATAGGCATAATTGCAACTGTTTCCTCCTTTCCCGCTCCCTTTGTGTTAGAGGACCTTTCAGACCCCCTATTTGCATGGGTTCCCCGGAGTCTACTCCTTTGGAAGGAGTTGGCGGTTTGGAAAATACTCGAGCATCAAACTTGGAACGATCGGCCTTCCTGTTCTGCAGCCTGTGATCTATTTGAACGACCAACTCTATATAATCCGAACAGTCTTGTGGGGGATTCACTACTTGGGCTAAAACGTCTTTGAGCTCTCCACGTAGACCTCTATAAAACAGCGTAATCCTTTTGTCCTCAGGCCATTGAGTTTCCACTATTAGTCTATTGAAAGATGCAATATAAGCCAAAAGGTCTTGATTACCCTGTCGCAACGAAAGAAGCTCATTGTCCAAGGCCTGCCCCTGTGAATGTCTTGCGAACAGTTTTTCCATACTAAGCTGAAAGGCTTGAAAATCATGGAGAACCGGATCATCTTGATTAACTAGAGGGATCGACCAGTCTGCCGCATTGCCACTAAGGTACGAAAGTACAAAAGCTACTTTTGCTTGATCAGTTGGAAAGGCTGCTGGCCGGCATAAGAAGTGCAACCGGCACTGATTGATGAATACTGCAAACCTCTTTGGGTCACCAGAAAATCGTTCGGGCGGAGCCAGAGGTACATTCCCAGGTAGGTTGATCTGCACTGGATTCATAGAGGATGTTGAAGGAAGATTTGCCCCTGATGCGGGTAACGGGGTCTGTCCGGCTTGTGACTGTAGCACTTGTCTAGCAAGATTGTCTGTTCTCTCCTTGGAAATAATTAGTTCCTTTCTTAGAGCATTCGTTTCCTGACGAGCTGCATGCACTTCTGCCCTTAGTTCCCCAAGTAACCGGGCTAGGGGGTCAGTATCCGAGGTTTCCATAGCGCCTGGGCGAGAGTTTTGCGGTAGGCTTTGCGTTCTGTAACGCTCACCTGATTCTCGCAGAGGCGCCGGTCTTGACTGGGCGACTACCGTATCTTCAAAGGTGATGTGTAGCACCCGGTTGGCTCTTTGGGCTGGACCTCTGTGCACTGTATGCCTGACGTGTAGAGTAAGATGTCTGCAGATAGAAAATATGGGGTTAATGAACTGGGATTATTGGGGTGTCCCTATCTCTTTCCACTTCTCCTCTCCTGTAGACCCCCAAAGGTTAACGCTCTCACCTTAGGTAAGTGAATGCCGAGCTCTCCATCTGCCTCGGGGCAGGGTGCTGTAACCAGTTTCTTCACTGGATAGGTAGCGCAGGCCTCTTGACTTCAGAGGACTGCTGTCCGTCGTTTACTGCACGAACGGTAAGTTTCGAGTCATTCAAATGTCTTTAAAGTCTTTAGTAATGATGTCTCTTGTTTTGCAGGGTTCTGGCGATGGCGGATGACGGGCTGAAGTGAGTTGAAGATGGAGCCCGTGTGATGAATAGAAGCGCCTGGAAGCACGTAAGTAAGCGCTTGTTGCCTGCTTCACTATGCGCTCTAACTGTCTTTTTATTTTGCAGGTACGAGTTCGGAGCGGCTGCAGGGAGCCGGAATACCCACTGGATTAGATGTGGAAAGGAGTAATGGCACGTGAGTATTAAAGTTCCCCAATGTCTTTAAACGCACCTTGTTTTGTCTTTCAGATGCGGGATGCAGCGCCGAAGGCCTCCGGAGCGTGCGAAGAGTTGGTAAACTTTTGTCTTTCAGATGCCGGAATGCAGTGTGAAGACCTCCGGAGCGCACGAAGAGTAGGTAAGCCTTTGCCTTTCAGATGCCGGAATGCTAACCTGTTCTTTCTTGTCTTTATAGGTGTTGCTGAAGACTGGATTCAGGATGGTAAGCCTTTGCCTTTCAGATGCCGGAATGCTAACCTGTTCTTTCTTGTCTTTATAGGTGTTGCTGAAGACTGGATTCAGGATGGTAAGCCTTTTTCCTTAGGCCCAGGACCGGATGCAGAAGACACGATGAGCGTTCTGCTGCAGAGGTTGCAGAATAACGCAAAGCAAGATTCATCCACCGGGTGTGGTTTAAATAGCCTCCTGTAGTGCTTAGGTGTCTCCTTCCACAGCCACGCCTAAGTAAGAAAAGAGTTCCTGGTAAGAAAAGAGTTCCTGCCTTCCAGAAGAGTTCCAATGTTCTGAATCTAGGGAGTGGCTCCAGCCCCACCCAACAGGAAAAGTAGTTCCAAACAGAAGAGGATCAGAGGCTCAACTGGCAGGCAAGTAAGCAGCATGGTCTGCTGAAGGTAAGTCCACCCAAGCATTATGAGCCCGGCGCTTCCAGCGCTGGGACTGGGCATATTTATGAGCCTGGTGCCACTGGCGCCAGGACTGGGTCCAAAAGGTCCCAATTGGGACTGGTTGGCACTTGGAACCTGGGTTATGGATCTGCTTCCAAGGGAGTTGGGAAAACCCTGACCTTTTGGAAGCAGAGATCATGACAGGTACGTGTAGTTCTGGGGTACAGCGTGAAGTTCTACACGCAAAAGGGCCCTATTAAGCAGACTACGTGTATTCCTGGGGTTTGCGGGAAGTTTCACCCGCGATTTTAGCAGGGTATGTGTATTCGTGGGGTTCGCGGGAAGTTTCACCCGCGATTTCAGCAGGGTACGTGTATTACGTGGTTCGCGTGAAGTTTCACCCGCGATTTCAGCAGGGTACGTGTATTACGGGGTTCGCGTGAAGTTTCACACGCAAAAGGGCCCTGTTTGTGCGGAGTACGTGTATTTCAGGGGTGCGCGGAAAGTTTTACACACGAAAGGGCAACGCCCGTGCACAATACGTCACAGATGCGCTTAAGCGCTAAGGGCCTTTGGTCCAATGATATCGCATACGTGTGCTGATGCGCTTACGCGCTAGGGGCCTTTCCTCAAATTACACGCTGACGAGCAAGATTTTCACGTGCCAAATCACTCCGTATCAAGCTGGCCACGCGTACACACATGGAAGACCACACGCCTGCCCTGAAGGCCATTTTCGTGCCCCCAAGAGCTCCGAGCATGCTCCCACCAGCCATCTGCTGCTGCCTGCCTGCCTGTTGCCCACGTGCCCTGCTATTTGGTGCCTGCACGTCAGCCATCTGCAGGGGTCCAGTTGCTGTGTCCACCCCTGCTGGAACAGAAGTCTCCCGACTGGGATTCCATCTCTCCACAGCCAGCCCCAGGACCCAGTTGCCCACCCACTCCTGCCTCTGCGTTGCCATGTCGGGCACATCTCCATCTGGCACCACTCGCAACCCCCAGCCAGAGAGGCAGAGGGCCACCAGCTTCACTGCCACATAAGCTGGTGTCCTGGTGGAGCATGTCCTGGGGCATTATGATGCCCTCTTCGGAACAAGACGCGCCAACAAGGAAGGACAGGATAGGATCTGGGATGATGCAGTGGTTGCCATCAACGCGGAGGGGGTGGCAACCCGCAACTACCAACATGTCAAGAAGCGCTGGGAGGACTTCAGGTCCAGGACCCTCATAAAGGCCCGGCGCCTCGCAGTGGGGGGCCAGGTCAGCCTGAGCAACATCTAGATGAGGGTCCTGGAACGCATAGGCCCAGCGCTCCACGCCCAGATCCTTCGGAGGCAGACCTGTCTGGAGTTGAGCGGTAAGTGGCCAAGCATTGCTGTGTGAGACAGGGCATGTTGCAGTGTGCTAGTCTGATACTTGCCTGTATGTGTGAAAAGGCCATGTATGGATGTGTGTGTGCAGGTTGTGAGACCAGTTATGTGTGAACCAGATGGTAGGTGCATGTGTTTTAATGAAACATGGGGACCTCTATGCAGAATGCACACCTGAAAGCATGGCAGTCTCTGTTCCTGTACATGGAGGGGGGGTGAGGAATGGATGCTGATGTCATGTACATGTATGGTGCACGTGAGTGTGTGTGTGTGTGTGTGTGCGCCAGAGAAGTCTGTGTTTGACTTTGAAACGCCATGGATGCATGTGACTTTGAAGGCAACATCTTGGTTTACAGGGGCCCTTGTACATGGGTGTTGATGTTGATTGCAGGCGCCGGGAGTGTTTCTGCATGTGTTTTGCATGCATTGACCCATGTGTTGTGGAAGGACAGGATGGAAGTGACATTTGACAATGCCACTCACGTGTTATTGCTTCATGTCTAGGGTATTTTGTGCTGTGCCCTGATGCTTGTGTTCTATGTCTCCCTCTACGCAGCGTCAAGTGAAGAAGAGGGCGGAGACGGCGCTGTGGAGCCAAGCGGCAGGGATGCCTCCACCGGGCGGCGACGCAAGGCCCAGCCACCCTCCCAGGAATTACCATCATCCGGGAGCGAGGGGGCTGGTGCCGCGTCTGCCACAACGATTGTGGCGGAAGGGCCGGGTGAGCCCCCACAGGGGCTTCCAATGGCGGAAGACGGTGCAGAGACATCCAGGTTGGTGGTCTCCACAGAGGAGGAGGAGCCCGCTACTGAGCCGCACATGGGGCCTGGTGGGGGTAGTACCACTGGTGCAAGTGGTGCAGTCCAGGACCAGGGTCAGGAGGCAGCACAGGTCACCGCGGAGGGGCCTGTGCATGTCGCTGTCCTTGACCCTGTGACTGCACCATCATGCACCAGCAGGGAGGCCCTGTCCCAGGCCCGTCCGCAGGTAGGGGAGAGTGCCATGTCACCTGCCTCTCCACTACCTGCGGGCAAGGGGTCCCGCGACCGTATGGGATCCGTCCTGGTGGGTGTTGCGTTGCGCACACGTGACATTCGTGATGATGTGCGTTGTTCCTGGGACGGAGAACGCACAACATCACGAAGAGCAGCGTCGTGACATGGCACTGCTGGGAGGGGCCCTGGTCGGTGGGTTCCTACATGTGACGCGCACTCTAGCAGACCTCACCTCCTCTGTGGAGGCTATGCGCCGGTCGTTCTCCACATCGTCTTCCGGCCCAGATTCCAGCAGGGCCCCCTGTGTACCTGGCCTGACCAACACAGCCAGCTTGGTGGAGATCCCATCCCTGCCACAGTCGGGAGTTGGCGGTCCAGCAGTGGTGGACACCACAACTGGAGACCAGCAGATGGAGGATGTGCAGGCACCATCGGACAGGGCACATGGACAGCAGCAGGAGCAGGCTGTAGGTGGGAGCAATGATGGCTCGGGGCCATCAACATTGGAGGGGCAGGCATCGGCCATAGGGCAGGAGGACCCAGGAATGGGAGTATCTTCCGTGTTGCTGCGGTTGGGCCAGCAGATAGGTGCGGAGTGGCAGCGGGCGGAAGAGGCGCGGCTCACGATGGTCAAGGCGGAGAACTCCATGGGTCGGGCGTTGAGGCGGGCAGAGTGTTTCGAGGCAACTCGCAGGGAGTTGGAACAGGCCATGAGTGCCTCCCTGCGAGACCTCGGGGCCAGGGCAGAGGCCCGCCTCCGGGACATCGACATGGAGTCCAATGATGCCCTGGCCCGGGACACCACAGAGTGAGCCGCTGGACTTGCCCGCCGCCATTGTATATAGTTAGATAGTGTTAGGTTACCTTTTGTTTTTTCTTTATTTTGGTTGCGCTTGGACAATGCACCACGTTTCTGTATATAGTTTTTTATTAGGTAGTATTTTTGATAGGTTTCATTTCTTCAGTTGGGCTCATGGACCCTGGATTGTTCATCTGTATATAGTTCACCATTGGATTCTTCTCTTTTTTTTTATTTCACCATGGAGCAATGGTTTTCACTTTTCTTTTTTCCCTTGGATTTGCTTTGTTGGACTGTGACTTTGGACACCATTTCCTTTGGATTTCTTTGGATTATGATTTCTTGTTTTTCAGTTTTTAAGGGACATGCAGCTTTTCTTTGTTTATTGCCATTGTCGTTTGTTTGATTTTCATTACATTCATGTTGTGTTTAATACATTTTTTTATTCATACTTTGATGTGTGGTATTATCTCATTGGTTTCATGCATGTCATGATATGGGTTTTCACATTCACTTGCAACCATTGTGTGTGTTTGACGGACATGTGTTCATTTACATACTTGCCATTGGGGTTGTATCATGTAATTGCCTTTTCTTTGTGGGTGGATGCAATACTTGGTTGGGTCTTTGGGCTGGGGAGGCTGGCCATAAGGGCCATGATTGAGGATCGTCATGACCTGGGGGCAGGGGGACATGAGTGGGACATAAGTGGGGGCCTGCTGGCAGGTGCCACGCACTGCTGGGGGGTGTGGGTGCAAGGGGACATGAGTGGGACATGAGTGGGGGCCTGCTGGCATGCGCCCCACACTGCTGGGGGTGGGGGTGCAAGTGGACATGAGTGGGGGCCTGCTGGCAGGTGGCCCACACTGCACACTGCTGGGGGGTGGGGGTGCAAGGAGACATGAGTGGGACATGAGTGGGGGCCTACTGGCAGGTGCCCCGCACTGCTGGGGGGTGGGGGTGCAAGGGGACATGAGTGGGACATGAGTGGGGGCCTGCTGGCAGGTGCCCTGCACTGCTGGGGGGTGGGGGGTGCAAGGGGACATGAGTGGGGGCCTGCTGGCAGGTGCCCCGCACTGCTGGGGGGTGGGAGTGCAAGGGGACATGAGTGGGGGCCTGCTGGCAGGTGCCCTGCACCGTTGGGGGGTGGGGGTGCAAGGGGACATGAGTGGGACATGAGTGGGGGCCTGCTGGCAAGTGCCCCACACTGCTGGGGGGGTGGGGGTGCTGGGGGACGTGTGTGGGGCCTGCTGGCAGGTACCCCTGACTGCTGGGGGGTGGGGGTGCAGGGGGACATGAGTGTGACATGTGTGGGTGCCTACAGGCAGGTGCCCCTGACTGCTGGGGGGTGGGGGTGCTGGGGGACATGTGTGGGGGCCTGCTGGCAGGTGCCCCTGACTGCTTGGGGGTGGGGGTGCTGGGGGACATGTGTGGGGGCCTGCTGGCAGGTGTCCTGCACTGCTGGGGGGTGGGGGTGCAGGGGGGCATGTGTGGGACATGTTTGGGGGCCTGCTGGCAGGTGCCCCTGACTGCTGGGGGGTGGGCATGCTGGGGGACATGTGTGGGGGCCTGCTGGCAGGTGCCCCTGACTGCTGGGGTGTGGGGGTGCTGGGGGACATGTGTGGGGGCCTGCTGGCAGGTGCCCCTGACTGCTGGGGGGTGAGGGTGCAGGGGGACATGTGTGGGACATGAGTGGGGGTCTGCTGGCAGGTGCCCTGCACTGCTGGGGGTTGGGGGTGCTGAGAGACATGAGTTGGTGATCATATTGCAACGTGACATGTGGCTTGGCTGGGGGGCATGCCCATGGTGGATGGGCTACCTGCGGGACATGACCAGGGGTGCAGGGTAGTCCCCTGTCGTGTGGGCTGCCTGCAGGGGCCATGGAGGGGGTAGAGGGGACACCTGGGAGGACCCACACTGCCAATTCACGTGTAGGACTCCCTGCGCACCCCTGAAATACACATACCCAGGCCAATCGCGTGTGAAACTTCCCGCGCACCCCTAAAATACACGTACCCAGGCCAATCGCATGTGAAACTTCCCGCGCACCCCTGAAATACACGTACCCAGGCCAATCGCGTGTGAAACTTCCCACGCACCCCTGAAATGCACGTACCCAGGCCAATCGCGTGTGAAACTTCCCGCACACCCCTGAAATACACGTACCCAGGCCAATCGGGTGTGAAACTTCCCGCGCACCCCCGAAATACATGTACGAAGCCCAATCGCGTGTGAAACTTCCCGCGCACTACTGAAATACACATATCCAGGCCAATCGCGTGTGAAACTTCCCGCGCACCCATGAAATACACGTACCCAGGCCAATCGCGTGTGAAACTTCCCGCGCACCCCTGAAATACACATACCCAGGCCAATCGCGTGTGAAACTTTCCACACACCCCTGAAATACACGTACCCAGGCCAATCGCGTGTGCAACTTCCCACGCACCCTTGAAATACACGTACCCAGGCCAATCGCATGTGAAACTTCCCGCGCACCCCCGTAATACACATACCCCACTCGCACAGGCCCTTTCGCGTGTGAAAGTTCCCGCCAACCCCATAATACACGTACCCTGCTGAAATCGCGTGTGAAATTTCCCACAAACCCCAGTAATACACGTACCCCACTCACACAGGCCCTTTCGCGTGTGAAACTTCACGCGCATCCCAGTAATACACATTCCCCGCTTGGCGTTTGCTGTTTGGCAGCCCTGTAAACTGGTCCAGGGTTAGCGCAGCCCTTTGCGCTGAATTGGGAATTTTGATGGCTTTTCCTTGCGCGAGGGCGTTCTTGGGGGCGTAACTGGCGCTGCTGCAGGGTCGCCGAGCCACTCTGCGCCACGGCTGGTTTTGGAGGCTAAAATCCATGAATACGCTGTGCGCGGAAATCAATTTTAGCGCACGCGACTGGCGCAGACATTCGCACGCGCACACTGTGCGCCAGCCGCGTGTGCCACTTTTGTGCGAAATTCTATGAATTACCCCGAAAATGTTTTTTCATGGACAAGCTAGCCTACTTTGGTGCAGCCATCCTGGCCATGTATTATTACTGTTTGTTATTTTTTACTTGGCAACAATGATAAAGCAAGTATAAGTATTATTTTGTGGCTTACTTTGTTGAAGCCAATCTAAGCATATATTCTTAAATTGGCATGGTGTCATTTATGGGGAATCAAGGGTAAAGACAACATGATGAGTGCTATTACATGGCTCAGCTGGCCTACTTTGGTGCAGCCAGTATGGCTATATTTTCTTTCTGTGGCCTAGTTTTCTTCCTGGGCATCATGGGTAAAACAAAAATGATGAGTATTATTACATTCAAGACTGGCTTTCTTTGGTACAGCCAGTCTGAGAATTTTTTCTTACTGTGGCACAACATTTCTTTACTGGGCATCAATGATGAAGCAGACAAGATAAGAATTATTGCATAGCTAGACCAGCTTACTTTGGTGCGACCAATCTGGCCATGTATTCTTACTGTGGCTTGACATTTTATCCAGGGTATCACTAGTAAAGCAAACATGATAAGTGCATGTTTTAATTGACATACGTTGGTCTTAAGTGTAAATCCAACATTATGAGTGTCCTTAAGTGACCATAATGGCCTACTTTGGTGCAGCCAATTTGGACATGTTTTCATATTGCAGCATTGTATTTTTACTGGCAAAACCAACTTGAGCATGTTCTTATGTTGGGATACTGGCATACACTGGCAGAGCCAGCAAGGGCATGTTTTCTTATAGTATCATTAATGGCATTATACACAAAGGAAACATGAGTATGTTCTTATATGGGAATACTAGCATATATTAGTGCAGCCAGCATGAAATTGTATGTGCAGAGCAAGCATGAAAATGTTTTTTACGCTGGCATATATCTTAGGAAGATGCATCTTGAAAATGCTTTGGAAAGTGCTTGTGTGTATTGTTGGTGACTTGCAGCTATTGGATCTTTTCACTCTGTAATAAAGCCACAGACTATACACAATATTATCTTGCCTTTTTGTTACAGGTTCATTATTCTTCAATACATCTTTTTATTCTTTAAACATATTAAGAAAACTACAAAAACAAATACCTTTTCCTGCATTCAATCCCCTACAACTTTGTCCTATCCAGGGACAGCAATGAGACATCAGTGAAAACAGTTTATACATGTAAAGTAGAGTTATACTGCTTCGCACGCTCCCATATAGCAGGTTTCTGAAGCAGGCTGTATTAAATCAGTTACCCCCTCCCATCTGCCCCAGATTTCCAAGGCTTTGGCTGGACAACCCCGTGCGGCATAAATTCGTCGTTCCACTGCTGCACACACGTCCATATCCACCATCCACTGGGCCAGGGTCGGACTCTCAGGTGAGCCCCATCTCTGTGCTATATTGCATTTTATAAGACCAATCGTTGTAGATAGAAACTGTTTTTCCCAGCGGGTAGTGGAGTCCTCCCCCAGGTACCCAGTAACAACAGCTTGGGGTCCAATGGTATTGTTCTCCCCCGAACCTATGACAGTCATTTACAGCATTTCCGCCAGAAGGGCTGAACCCGAGGACATTTCCATAAAAATGTATAAAGGTGCCCTCCTCCCCCCGGCATCGCAAACAGTTTAGGTTTGGGGCATGGTTCCATCTATAGAGCGCAACCCCGGGGTAGTACACTCTGTGAAAGATCTTTAATTGAATTAGGCAAAGCCTAGAGCTGATCGCAATGTCCTGAGGATGCATAAGGGCCAGAATCCAGTCCTCCGGGTCAACACTACCCACTGCAATTTTAGGTTGGCCACATGTTCATTATTCTTAAAGCCTGTTTGTCTCCTTCCTCATTCACACCTCTTCCTGGCCACTATCTCTACTGTTGAATTGATAAAATGATTGAGTGACATTCAAGAATAAAGTTGTACCCTGAAACATGTCATGATTTACAATGAATGATGAGTTGACCCATTGTTAATAACATTTATGTGATATTTGGAAATTTGAGTTTCCAATTGTTCTAATCATTTTGACAGGCCTTTCACTGTGAATTGAAAGTGCGGGTGACTAACCAGCATATCGTTGATCAATATCTTAGACCTCTCTACTGTCTTGCCATTCTTCACCTTTCATCCTCTTTTTTTGTCTCCCTTCCTCCTTCTCTCTCTTCCTCCCCCACCTGCCCCTCTTCTCTGACTTCCTCCTTCACTCTCTCTCTCTTGTGTTTTCTCACATTCACCTTTGCAATCCCTCATGTTCATCTCTTTCACTACCCTTCTGTCTCTCACTTACATTTTTCTTCTTCCTTCCTTTCGACCTACAACACTTGTTTGTCTCTCTTGCCTTTCCCTCTAATTCCTTTTCTACTCTCTTGCTTATTTAGTCTCTTCTCTATCTCTGCCACCATTTCTTCTCTCGGTTCTCTCTTGTTCTTTCCTTTTTACCCCACCAATTGTGTCCCTTTTGGCTCTTCAAGTTCTGTTCTGTGTCTTGATGTCTCAAAGCTCAGAGATGGCTAGGGCATAGTCTCCAGCACGTCTATTGTTCTTTTAAATCCCCAAGAGTACCATATTGAACTTGCCCGGCAGAATGAAAGAATATATTGAGGAAAGCTAAGAACATATGTTACCACTCACTCCTCACACATTTTAATTCCCCCAGTGGTGCAATCAACACCAGCTATGGGTGTACTACTCTATCATTTTACACACTTTTAACCAGCCTGCCCAATACTCACCTCCAAGGAACCAAACAATATATCCTCTTCAAGGCTCTGCCCCAGTGCTAAGTTTCTGTGGTTTCTTATGATGAAAATCTAATTTCAAGGGTAGAAGCTGAAACTTGCCTTGCTGGTCATCACATTATCTCCTCTGGTCCATGATCTTCCCAGTCCACCAGGTACGGAAACCCACCTCTTACTAGCCTTGAATCTAAAATTCCCTAAACCTCAAACTCTTTTTACCCCCCCCACCTCCCCCCCCCCAGCACTTTCTCCTTTTCCCCTTACCTCTGCACTTGCGCGATCTGAATGACACCTGGCCTAGTAGGATCGTTTGTCTGTCTTCCCCTTGTTGCCCTCCCTCCCTGCCTCGTCGCGCCTTGAAACACTTGTGTATAGGCGCGTTACAAATACCATATCATATCATATCATACCCACCTGTCACTATGGCGTGTGGTGCCTTGGCAAAATTGTCTTTAGAATAGTGGTGTGAAAATCTGTATTCACCTTGAGACTCAACGGCAACTTTAACTTAAATATCACAGGCGTAAACCTTTTTTCACCTCAAAAGAATCTACACATTTTAAACTGAATTGTGTCTTTCTTTTCATGGACAAGTACTTAGTCTAAAGCCAAATCTTGTCACGCTTGATGAAAAAGTGCCTTACCCTATGCTTTTTAGTTACAGAAAGCTTATACAGCTCCTTGCTAGAATCCAAGGCCAGCGTGGCTTTTTTAATAATCTCCTTTAAAATGTGAAAACAGCCTACCTTCCCAGATTAGCCACTAAAACCAGTTTATTCTCACTCAATAAATGTGGATGGTATCCCAACTTGCAGAGCAAAAATGCAACATATAACTGGAATATCTGTTAGTGTTGTAGTAGAACTCTGCCAGCCAGATTAGATTACCTAGCTCTCTATGGCTTAAGATAACACTGGATGCACTCCTTGGTTTACTGATTTGATTTACATTATTTATAATGTGCATACCCCAGGAGGACCAGGCAAAAATGCATCTATGTGCCCATGTAAAAGCTGATTTAATTGATTCTTCATCACACTAACTCAGAGTCTGTCATAGTGAGTGGGTGATATTACACAAAAATATAGGTTTTTAACTGTTTCCTCAAGACAGTCAGAGGTTCAATACTTCAAAGGTCTAATGGGAGAGAATTCCAGGCTCGAGGGCCAAAGGAAGAGAACCGCCTCTCGCCCCATGTATTTGTTCTCACTAATGGAACCTGCAAATGTTGCTGGTCTTTTGAACGCTGATATCGTTGTGGACACTACAGCTGAATGTTTGTATTCAGGTAGGCAATACATTTGAATACCAGACAGAGCACCTGAGCACCTTAAACAAAACTGCTAGAATGGGAGCCAGTGAAAATTCATTCGGTATTGAGAAATTGCTGTTCTTCTGGGTGGTGAAAAATTAGCCTGGTGGCAGAGTTTTGGGCAACCTGCAGTTTTTTAATTTGAAATGTTTGAGCTCCCATACAAAGGGCATTGCAATAGTCCAGCCTATCATTGATAAGTATGCCTACTACCATTGCATGTCCTTATCAACAATGATTGGGATAACACGTTTTAGAAGTCTCAGTTGGTAGTATACTGATTGGACCGTTTGACAAACCTGAGAATTGCAATCCATACTTGACTGCCAGATGCAACCCAAGTTCTTCACTGCATCCGAGTATCTGGCGGAAGCACCAAATAGTGAGGGGAAAGGTGCTTTGGACCATGTTTCTTATCAATCTCTTACGGCCGAACACAATGACCTCCGTCTTTGTTGGATTCAGCTGGAGCTTGTTCTCCAGCATCCAGCTTTTGATTTTATTGACACAGGACAAGACTAGATCTATTGCTTCACGTAGTTGCTTGAGTCGCACATAGATTTGGTTGTCATCTGCATATTAGTGGTACGACAAACCAAATTCAGAGCAAATATTCAGCAGTGTCCAAATGTAAATATTGAACAGCAATGGTGAGAGTGAGGACCCTTGAGGTACCCCGCATTCCACGGGTTTAGAGTTGGAAACTTAAGCTCCCATTTTCACCTGCCGGGTGCGGTCGGTCAGAAATGACATAAACCATTTTAGAGCCTCCTCTGAAACCTATGCCACTGAAGACAGCCTTGCGAAGAGATTCTCAAAGTTGGCTGTGTCGAAGGCCGTCTACAGGTCCAGCATGACAAGCATGCTGACATCCCCTTCGTCAGCAGCCCCCAGCAAGTCATCCCAGACTGTCACAAGAGCAGTCTCAGTGCCATGGCCTGGTCTGAAACCCAACAAAAACACATAGGGCTTAACTGTTAACCATGTTGGTTAGTATTGCATTCCTGCCATTAAAAATACACTGTTCTAACACAATAAAACGGAACTTAGAGAAGTATTTTCAAAGTGGTAATACTCATATCTAATACACAAAACACATTCAGACTGTCCCTGCTAAGAAGAACACCCTGACCCTATCGGGCGAAGCTCTCCCTAGGAGGCGGTGGTGCGCTGCCTATGTAATTGGTATAGAGAAAGGACTCTCCCTCGTCAGCAGATATACACGTATACCTATTGTATTTAGTAAAAGGACCAAAAGCAAGTGTAAATTGAGACAGTGAACATTAGATCTTATCTCATCTGTGTGTTGCTAGAGGCTCTTGCTACCTGGAATTTCTGTGCTTATTTAATCACCAACTGGGTCGTGGCCTTTCACACATCAGACCTTGTTCTGGAATGTTTAAAACAAAAAACCCTCAACATAAGGCAAAGCCTAGTGGCTCAGAGCTTAACTAGTACATAAGGTAAGTGTGGCGTGTTCGAACTCTATTAATTGAACATCGCCGTGCTCATGAGGGAACTCATGAACATTATGCTCGACCGGTTTCAGTGACCACTGTGGTTCGGGTTATCTTTTTCAGGACTTAAATTTCTTCTATGATGGGCTTCCCTCCACCTGTGGACCGCAAGTTACGGTCCAGATGGCACCTTCGTTCCCCAATCTTGAACGTGATGTCTTGTTCAGTAAGGGGATTGCAGAGCGAAATTGCAGAGCGAAATTGCAAAGCGACGCGCAAGTCTCTGCCTTTTGCAGATGAAAAATCTGTCTCAATAGAGGTGTGGTGCTTCGTAATACGATGCTGTTGTCACCATAAACTACACACTTTTATGGCTCTGAATGGAGAATGTGGCTCCGTTCAGTCTGAGATACTTGTGCTCTGCCATAATGTGCCAGTAATGATTGCTTGTTATCGCTGTTAGTTTCAGACGGTGTGAGTCTCCTAGGGAGAGCTTCGCCCGATAGGGTCAGGGTGTTCATCTTAGTAGGGACAGTCTGATTGTGTTTTGTGTATTAGATATGAGTATTACCTCTTTGAAAATACTGGTCTGAAACCCGAATGGAAGCAGTAGAGAATCCCACGTTTGTCCACATAGTTCTGCAATTGGCTCATCACAATTTTCTCCAGAATCTTAGCAGGCCTTAACAGGCAGGCTGTTGGACGGTATTTGGAAAGAACTTTATGGTACAATGTTGATTGTTTGAGCAGTGGTGTAAGAAATGATTTCTTTAACTCTTGGGGAACGCAGCCCTGAGATAGTGAGGCATTAACCATACTGTGTATCGATACGCTAAGTGCAGTGGCATGCTGCTTGGCCAGATAGGCTGGAATCGGATCATATCCTAAGTTTGTAGGTTTAAATTTGCCTAGAAGACCAATGATTTCATCGGTTCCATCAGGTGAAAAGGTGAATTTCGGGGATGGCCCAGGCAAATGTAAAAAGTCCGTTGTATCTGAGCCAGCCTTGATGTCAACAGGACAGACATTCATGCTTTTTCTGATGATGTTAATCTTTTCTTGAAAAAATAAATAATCTCATTAGCCATAGTAAATGATGCTGGCAAACTGGAGTTAACACTGTTGGGGATAGAATTTTTTTTAGTAGCATGAAACAATGCCTTGGGTCTATTTTCAGCTAATACTATTTGTTTTTGCAAGGCTGAGGATTTGGCGAGCATGATCTCTCGTTTATAAATCTCCAGGGCAGATTTTACTGCCAGCGGTTAGTTTTATCTCTAGATTCCAGCCAAATGTTTTCCTTTTTCCTATATTGTCGTTTCAGGCTATTCACATTTTTATTATACCACTGGTTGTTTTTCCTTCTGTTTTTCTTAATGATTTTTTCCTGCAAAAGGTCAGTACTAGAGACACAATCAAGATCCCTTTCGCGACAGCGCAATTGCTCCTTAATGAGGGTGTTTTGTAGCCGAGATCGAGAAAGATTGGATAGTTGGAAGCTTACCATAAAGTGATCTGACCAGCTCACAGAAGTTATGGCAAGTTGTCCTACGTTCGAACCTCGATAGATCACAGGGTGCTGACAAAGCCACCCCTGTATGTGTAGGTAGGTTTGAAAGAAGATGAAGATCATGGATCTGTAGAACATCTAATAGATGTTTAGAGTCAACGTTTTCCGGATCATTGCACTAGATATTTAAGTCGCCCAGAATAATCAGATTTCCATACTGAAGGGCCTCTAGCCCCAAGTAGGCATCTAGGGATCTATACACAAGGTGGCTGAATCAGGGGATCTATAACAGAGTAGTACACAGTGAGCTTCATTGGGGGATGGATGATAAGTACGAGCTAGAATCTGGGATATAGCGTCCCAGCCATGGGAATGAAAATTGGTAACTTCTAATGAGGATTTAGTCAAGATGGCCACCACGCCCCCTCTTTGATTAACTCTGTTATGACATTTGATGTGATAAGAGTCTGGTCCTAACAAATGGAAATGGATTGTACAGTTGTCTGTAAACCAGCATTCCGTTATCAAAAGTATGTCAAGTTCCAGAGAAGATATGATTTCATTTAAAGCGAGTGTGTTCTTGACTGCTGAGCGGGTATTAATGAGTGCAATCTTCAGTGGGGCTATCGTGGTGCAGATATGTTCCTGAGGTTTGTCTATACAAATTCTGTGCAATCTAATCTTATTCAAGGCACAAAGCGTCAGCACACCAAAGGTAGTTTCCCCAAAGGATATTAGAGCATCCACCGAATAAATGATCCTCATAATACTGTACACGGTAAGAAGTACTTACACAGGAAGGTGTCCGATAGGGTTTTGCCTGAAAAGGGAGGTCTGCCTTGTAGGGTGCCAGGTGCAGAGTGACTACGCACAACGCCACATCCGCCATGGACCGACACAGACCGGCTGGTCTCTGTCATGCCTGTTTGCAAATAAAAGATTGCAAGAAATACAACTCTCTTGTGAGTTGAGTTCAGTGATAGAACAGATAGGAGCGTTCGCTGAGGGTGATACTGAAGTAGCAGGGAGTGTGCTGCTTGTATCTGGTCACGTCCCAACAATTGAAAGCACACATTTAGCTGGCTATTTAAAATCAAATCTAGCTGTTTGTTTTAAAATCAAGTCAAAAATCAAACATAAATAATTTTTAAAAATTTAAAAGTTCTTGAAGTAACAATTATTTAAAAACAATACAGATACAACTAATTTAGGCACAATAGATTTGCTATAAATAAAGAACGAGCAGCGTAGGTCTAGTGCAATACAATAGAGTGTGGTCTGTTTGCCCATTAGATTGATGATGCTGACAAGACAAAAACTGGACCTGCATATCCAAACATTTGCACAAGGCTTGCAGAGCTTTGAAACAAACTGGGTTCTTCTGTCTGCGATCAGACATTCTGGGACACCATGCAGCTCCATCACATTTTGCAGAATTGATTTTTAGAGTAAATCCTTACCATCGAAACTGCACAATGGCCATCATCTTCTGGTAAATCAGTAATAAATCCAAAGACTCCAAGGGCTAGGCCCCAGGAGTCGTAGGTAGAGGTCTCTGATGCTGCACTTTCTCTCAAGCAAAAACATCATGTGTCATCACATATTCATTATATTCATTATTATCTTGATGCATTGATTTCCATGAGAAGTTACTTTGCAAAAGGTTTAAAGTCTTTTGAATTGCCTCCAACTGGAAGTCTTCACATGGTAGATACAGTTTAGTGTCTACATAAGGGAATGCATCTTGAATCTTTCTCTGAGGGTCATTCCCACTCCTGCATTTTATATAGCTCCGTTGCTTTTCGAATTTGTTGTTGACACTTCTTTTCAACTTTGACCTCAAAATGTTCAGTTTACAGGATCAGACCTGGTTCTTCTCCATTGGATTACTAGTGTTTGTGTATTTTGCTGTTTTGTGAACATTGTATTATATACTTGTCTGCATTGTGTGCATTTCTCTTCTTCCCCTCCAGGTCCCCTAGGATTACCAGTTTTGAGTATTCTGTATTGTATTTGCAGTCTTACACCCTTGAGTACTATTGTAGTGTACATTTGTTGCTTGCACTGTTTTCTCCACTCACTCCTTTAGGTCCACCCAATGTTCCAGTGTTCTTGTACTGTAGAGGACTTGCTTGTTGCCCCCTCAATTGTGTGTCCCTCTTGTGCCTCCCTCCTTGTTTGCCCCTCTTATGCCTCCCTCCTTGTTTTTCCCTAACGTGTGACTGCCCGATCCCATCCTGCCTGGGCTGCCCCCCACCCCTTACTCTCTGCCCCTACCATCTGTGGTGCTCCCTGTCTCCCCTATCTTCTCTAACTGCTATTCTATCGACTATCCTATCCGCTCACTATATCTGGTATGAAGAAGCTCAAAAGGGACATCCTGGTCTCCAACCCAGGCCTCCCTATCGCTGATACCTACACCAGTGCTTCCTCCAGACAAACCCTCACTGACATCCTCTTTGTCGTTCCCTCTCCAGGCCTGTGGACCCCCCACATGGTCTCTGTTCACTCTCCTTTTTCCTCCTCTCCCATTAATGGTGTCACCTGGTGGGAGGCCCTCCTGGCCCCCTTTCACTCATCCAAGACATCATTAACGTCTACTTAAATGGCACCGTCTTGGTCCAGGGCCCTCAGATCAATCTCCTCCTTTTCGATAGATGCTTCGCACATCGTATCCATTTCTTTCCTTCTCCTGCTACTCCTACCTACTCCTCTATGGCTCCTCTGCCACCTTCCTCCACCGCCACCTCCCTGGCACCATCCTCTGCTTCTCTGGCTGGTCTGTTTCCTTCTTCCATCATCACCTCTCTGCCACCCTGCACTATTTCTCTGGCCGTTCTGCCCTTTCCTTCCTCTGCCACCTTTTTGGCACCCTCTTCTTCCTCTCTGACAACCTTAACATCTCTTCCTTCCTCCTCTGCCCACTCCTGGGCACCTCTAACACTTCCGCAGGGTATACCTCATGCCTGTACCCCTCCACGGAAGTCTTGCAAAAGTAGCAGTCTGCTCGACGTGCTACTCTTAACTCTCGCTCTGCTGTGTAACACTCATCGGACATCTGCCATCTCCTCGAAGAGCTTTATCTGGATGTACTCGGCCTCACCAAGTCTTGGTTCAAGGCCAGCTCTGTCATGAGTTTTGACACTCTCCTCCATGATGACTACAAGATCCTCTCGTGACTGTCTTCCCGCAATTCAGGAATGGTGTGCCTCCAACGATTTCTGCCTTAATGCCAGTAAGACTGTGATCCTCCTCAATGGGACACCTGCTCCCACCTTCCCTCTCTCCCTCTGGCCGCCCACCCCGAGTCCTCTACCTGCACCTTCCTCTGAGGCTAAGAACATTGGTGTCATCTTCAACTCCACCTTCTATTTCTCTCCTCACATCTCTGACGTCTCTAAGAAGTCACACTATCAGCTGCACCTCCTCAGAGGTATTCTTCCTTTTCTCACTTTCCCCCAGGGGCTCACTGTTTCCAGAGCCCTGGTTCTCTCTAGGCTGGACTACTACAACAGCCTCTTTCCAAATCTGCCTGCCTCTACTCTTCGCCCTTTACAATTGTTGTATCGTGCTTGCTGAGAATACAGGTTCTAGGAAATGCATGAGAGAATGTTGGTGTGTCTTAGAGAACGTGTGGGTGTGAGTGTAGGAATGCTGTTGTGAAGGTTCCAGAGTGTGTCAGTTGGAGAGGCCACGTCTGGGTGATGGGACTGAGTGGTTCATACTTACCATCTTAAAGGGATTTTGTGTAACATGGAATAAAGCCTACTTAAGGAACCTACCCAAGAAAAAGAACCTGCCTGACAAAAGTGAAGATTAAGGTGACCAGTCTGCTGCAGGGGGTGCAGAGAGGAAGGAAAGGAACAACTGCCCCCCACACCAGTAAGTCCCATCACCCAGGACCAAGAAAAGGCAGAGCTGCATCCCAGGATATTCCTGATACAAGAAAGAGGGAGAGCTTGGCAACCGCAGAGCAAGGAATAGGGGGAGCTGTACCCCAGCATCACAAAGGGACATGAAAAGGGGGAGCTGCAGCCCTATGATACCCCAAAGATAAGAAAGAGGGAGACCTATAGTACAGCAGGAAGAAGCTGGGGGTGCAAAGGAAAGGGCAACTGGTCAGAGTTAAGGGGTGAGAAAAAGGTGGATCCCATGGACTGCAGGGAAGTGTGCTCTGTGCTAGTTTGGCAGTACTTCATGTGAATTCGCCTTGTGCTAGTTTGGCAGTGCTTCGTGTGAACTCACGTAATAAATGCATAATGACCATTCTAAGCAACTTACTGATGGCTGACCAGGATCTGAGGATGGGTGGTGCCGTGAGAGTTTAGCAGTAGTTTCGAGTTGGAGCTGGCCATTGTGCTGGTTGCCCCGCAGGAACTCCGGCACCACCAGTGGCAATGAAGAGAGTGATGATGTCATAGTATGGTGTGGGGTATGGCGAGGTTAGAATCCCGCCATTGCCTGCGCTGATCTGATGGATTAGTGGGGATCTGCGCCTATCCTGCAGTCAAGGGCCAGTGCAGAGTAAAGCACCCTAATTTGCGGACTTCCTGGCAAGGTGTTGTTCCCAGTATGAGGCTTGGAACGTGGAACTGCAGGTACAGCAACACGCCTGAGGTTTTGGCTTGACGTGCTGTTCGTTCATGGTGTGCGTCATTCCAGGCTGAAAAATTGGAGTGTGTACAAGATGCTCAGAGAATTAATGAGGACCGTTTATGTTCTCGCGGGTACGAGTTGTGCATGTTATGTGAGGAATGGTGGAACTACTGTGTAAGCAACAGCAGCATGTCCATCGGTTTTGGAAAAGCATGGGAAAGAAGAAGAAGTATGGTGGAATTGCTGGTGCTAGGTTTCCCAGCATCAAGTCTACACCTCAACATGCTGCGAGCAGAGCTGTTTTGAATCGGAGGTGAGCGGGAACATCCTACGGGGAAGAAAAGAAGATATGAGGGACAGATACTTTGTGATACGTGCCTGCTGCTCCACAAGGGATAGATCATTGCTGTGCCGTGCGGTTAACAGAAGGGAAGACGAGCTGTGGTCAATGCGTCACATATATCCTTTTTGTGGTATTCGTTGCGGGTGGTTGTGCAATGCAGTTTACTGATCTGCTCACTGATATGGGGACGTACCTTTTGGTATTGCGTGTGCAGTTCATTTGTACATGGGCTTTCAGAAGTTAGGAATTCTGGTATTAGACAAGTTGCGCTACTTTTGAGGACATTTTAGCTTTATGGTTGCTGCCCGCAACATGGATTTTTAGGTACTGGTGCAATGTAGAGGAGCAGCTAAGTACCCCCACCTCACCCAATTCACCCACATTGACTATATGTTGGGAGCCAGAGTGAGACACGTGCAGTACCAGTAAGAATACCATTATCAAAGAGAATCCTGGAAGCAATGTTCCCATTGAGAAAACCATACCTGCATACGAGACAATATGATGGCCATTTGAATGAAATCCCGGAAGAAGCAGAGCAGATGAATGGCCAAGATGAATGCTGACGTCATGCAGAATCAAGCCGACGTGCATAGAAGAGATGCAGAGACAAGAGAATGAAGATATTCTACCAAGGCATCAAGAAAGAATCAAGGATAAGTGGCATCTTGTGATCAAGGTGAAGAAGCTCATGCCACAAAAATGATGAAGATATCAAGTTGTTTTACACGTGTACAGATGCAGAGAAATGAGTAGACAAAGTATTTTTAAGGCTAGCTAAGTAGTGAATAAATGGTGGCATGCGCCAACATCAACACACATGTATAAAGAGTAAAGGATGGATGTTTCCACTGCGTGTTATAGCACAATTGGACTGAAAAAAAGAAGGCCTCATTTTCGGTGTGTCGCAGTAAGCAAATAAATTAATTAAAAGTAAATCTTAGAAAGGCGAGGTTGGATAACCCATGAACCCAAGCCAAGAAAGTCAAGGGGCCTCATTACGAGTCAGCCAGTCCAGAAAGAACGGTGGTGGTAAATCCGCCACCACCGTTCTTTCCGGACCGGCACATTATGAGTCCTGCAGTCGGGAGGTGTCACTCTCGCCAGGTCTGACCTGGCGGGTTTAACACCACCCGCCTGCAGGCGGACATGGGAACACCGGCACCATTACAGCATGGTGCCGGTGTTTCCACTTCCCCATTTCCATGGAGTCCTTTAGGACTCCATGGGAATGGGGATTTACCGAATTCCGCCTCCGGAATTACCGGGTCACCGGGGTTGTAATGCCCCAGTGATTCAGCAATCACGGAGGCGGAATGGTAATACGAGTCCCGCGGTAACCTGCTGGAATTTCCGGCACGGTTACCGCCGAACTCGTAATGAGGCCCAAGGTCTTATTAGGCTGGAAAGAGCAGGCATTGGATAAAAAATCATGTGAAAGTACAAGCTCCTGTTCTAAAGGCATGAACAAAACAAGGAAGATGTCAGAGGTCTATTAGAAAATAGTATTTTAATACACAAGAAGCTAAAAATCATGGTCTACAGTTAGGTGGACAGATGAAGTTGGACGGACGAGATGGCCACACCTATGCATGAGGGAAGAGCATGCCTTCACTCCCCTGAATTCTCCAGAGCTAAGAACACTCTTAAGGACAAGTTCAAAGTCTGAAATGTGAGCAGACCAGTGAGGTGATGGTAGATGAATATGCTGATTGGTGGGAAGCTCTGTTTTAGACAAGCTCACCAGCACCTGGAAGTCCAATCTGCGTGCTGCTAGACGTAGGTGGAAAAGTATTGGCGAATGTTAGAGTGCCAGCCAATTGGGTTCTATAGTTGTGTAGTCAATGGGACGTTGTGTATTTAGTGACGTTCATAGTGCCCATTTGAAGGGAGGGCTTAGTTGCCCCACCTGATGTTAGGAATCCTATCACTTTCACTCACTGTTCCATACTAGCATAGAGTGTATATTTAGATAGTTCCTTAAACCCAATCACTTTCCTCAATAGGTTTTTGCATTTTGCTACGTAGAATGATGTTAGTAATATGCTGATTGAACGTCTCCTATGATGATTTTTTGCTATATAAGATAAACATTTTTTAAATGCATTGAGAGAGATTTGCTTTACGACGTCGGATGATGTCCATTGTGCTCCCTGTTTTAGATAATTGATATTAAAACAGTTATCCTTTGCCAACTACCTGAGTCGTTTCGATTATTAATGTATGAATAAACTCTGCATCCCCATCCATCTCAAGGGTATTGCTACTCATCTTAAAGGGCTGGGAATCACCCAGTTCAACAACATGAACTTTTAGGTTGCTGAGTGCTACATGGACTTTCAGGTTTCAAGTCCCACAGTGTCTGCTATTGTAAGCCTAATGTAAGCAGGTGTGTATGAAGAAGGGAGATGTGTTGTATTGTGCTTGGTGTGAATGCAGGTGCTAGGGAATGTATGAGAGAATGTTGGTGTGTCTGAGAGAATCTTTGGTTGTGAGTGTAGGAATGTTGTCATGAAGGTTCCAGAGTATATCAGTTGGAGACGCCCAGCCTGGGTGATGGGATTCAGTGGTTCATACTTACCATCTTAAAGGGACTTTGTGTAACATGGAATAAAGACTACTTTTAGAACCTACCCAAGATGACTAAGGAGCTTTGATTATTACAACAATTAATCCAGAACAGTACTGCAAGACTTGTCCTTGGCCCCAAGCCCAGTGATCGTATCTCTCGAGCCCTGAAATATCTTCACTGGCTCCCAGTGGCTGCAAGGATCAAGTTCAAGACCCTCTGCATCGTCCACAAAGCTTTCTGGGGCCGGGGACCACACTACATCCAACTTTCTCTTCCTAAGAATCTTCCTCTGCTCATCCACCTCCAACTCTATGAGGTCAGATGCTTCTCCAGGCAGAGGGTTGGGGGTAGATCCCTGTCCTCGCCTGGAGCCTCCCACTGGAACAACCTGCCTGCCTCTCTCAAACTTGAGCAGGACCACCTAAGGTTCTGGAAGCAACCCTCCATTTCGCTTCTGCTTTCTCTCTCCCTCCCTCTTGCTGATGCCCCGGTCTGCTGCACTACCTGGTTGCCTGGCCACCTACTGAACATAGGGCAACAGCCTCCTGCATGACCAGTTGCCCTTGCACTGCCTCTATGTCTCCCAACCCCTTAGGGACTGTATCTGCAGCCCTACAGTCTCCTGACGCCCTGCACTTATGAGCCACCTCCCTGGCAGCACTGATGCGTTCCAATTGCACCCTCCCCTCCCCTCTCCCCCTGGTACTTCTCCTACTCCATCCCCCATGCACTTGTGCGATCTCAATGGCGCATTGTCTAGTAAGATCGTTGTTTTGCCCTCCTTCTGTCACCCTTTCCTTGTCTTGTCGCACCTATTAACACTTGTGTACAGGCGCGTTATAAATGACATCATATCATATCATTCCCATTTTCACTTCCTAGTGACTGTCTAGACAAGGCATTGGCTTTTCCATTTTGCGTTATTTGTCTAAATGTTATGGTGAAACTGTAGTGTGTGAAAACCAATGGCCATCTCAATTGCAGAGAAGTCAATGCCTCATCAGATTGGAAAAAGGTGTCATTTCTGATGGTCTGTAAACCCTGTGACTGTGTAAAACAGCCACCACTCTTTATAGACTGCCTTGATTGTCAATATTTCATTATCAAAGTTGGTATAACAAACTCCCGGTAGAGTAGGCTTAATTGAATAAAAAGATGCAATTGTCCTGTCTTGGGATGCCGCTGTGACAACACTGCTACTAAAGCCACATTTGAAGGATATTCTTCCACAAAAACAGTAGTAGTACTTCTGAATGTAGTAAAACTGGGCCCCTGGTAAACCTCCCCTTTAAACGTTCAAAAGCTTCATGTGCCACTAGTATCCATGCAAAATTGAATTCCTTCCAAACAACCGTTTAATGTGCGACAACACTTGATCGATCTCCTTTAAGCCACGGAAGCTCTGCACCCCTTTCATTGCTTCCCCCACCGACCATTCCTTAACTGCCTTCACCTTTTACACATCCATCTGAAGCCCTTAGAGTGATAAGAAAACCCCAAAGATTCCACTTTGAAATTGTCGAATTGACACGTCTCAAGCTTTGCGTTGGAAGTTATTCTCCCATAGATTTTGCAGAATAGCCTTCACAATATCCCAGTGTTGGACCAGGTTTTGAGAAACAATGAACATGTTGACAATGCACATTGCTACAAACACATACAAGAAATATCGTAAAACTCATTTGGTAATACATTGAAAGGCACTGGCACATTGAATAGACCAACTGGCATTACCTGATATTCATATAACTCAAACTTGGTGCAGAAGGCTGTCTTCCAGTCCTCTCCAGCCTGTACCCTAATGAAATGGCAAGCCCCTCTAAGGTCGAATTTGCTGACTGCCTTGGACCCTTGGATCCTGTCCATCATTGTGTGACTATAGGTAAGGGATACCTGTACTTGTTGTCTTGTTAATTGGGCTATAGTCAATGCAGGTTCAGAGCTCCATCCACTTTCTTGGTTACACAAAAGAGGGCAGAAGAGGTTGGTGATTGTGAGCGGTGAAAATGAAATTTGCTACATTTTCCTCAGTGTATTTCTTAAGATGTTGGTTCTCCTGTTGAGTAGGATGTAAAATCGTTTAGACATTATAGGAGTGCCAAGTCCAAATTCTACCTTACAGCCTCAAACTCCTGATAACAATTAGACAGATGTCCCTCTGGTGCTGCAATAATGTGTTTCTGCCCCAACCCATATTTAAAACTTTCCAACTGCAATTCTATTCTCTTGCCACGTATGCACACACCAAGAAACATACCTTTGTTTTCCTCTTAGGATGGTACTTCTGGTAGCAGTGAACACCAACCAGAGCACACGCAGATCCTACCGTGAATGACAACACGGGAAGGCGAGGCACGTGCTCCAGCAAGGTGCCAGAAAGGGGATATAAAAAACAATTCAGGGGAAAAACCCTGCTGAATGGTATGAAGTGTCCAAGGACCTTGATGGATTTCTAGGCGGTTCAGTTACTGTGGAATGATGATCAAGGAAGGAAGTTGCAAGGATGATGCAGCAAAGGGGGAACGTGGTCCAGGAAGAGCGCAAGACGTGAAGCTAAATAAAGCAAATAGAATAGCAAGAGACGAAGGAGGAGAGTCCAAGGGAAACTGGAACAAGAGGAAATAAACAGGACAAGGGGCGTCAAATGTTTGACTTACTAGTCATTGCAATGCACTGTTTCGGAGTCTTCATCTGTATTGACTTTCTTCTTCGGATCTACATGAAGCACACTGATGACCATGTGATGATACGATTGACACGGTGTGTGTAAAGGAAGACGGCCATCTTGCGATGGGATCGTGATAATGTGTACCAGAGTATGCATTTTCCAGCGTTGCCATAGGGACCAATGCCCAGGATGACGGTGTATGACATCTCTTCTAAATCCATTTCTACTTCTCTTTGCAAGAAATAACCCACAAAGTATATAGACTGGAATTCAACTCTTCTATTCTCCCAATGAATCAATTGATTAAGTAATGTCAACTGGGGAATAACCAAAATCAGCTTCAACTGGGCACATCTATCATTTCAAAGCGTATATTCTTTCTGTGTCCTCCCACTATTGTGATAATGACCACAACTGTCCCATGCGCGATGGTCCAGCCGAAAGTTGAGTTCTGTAAATTGCCCTGGCTTACTCTACCTGTTGTTTCTTCATCACAGGGACCCCTTATTGAGGGGGCATGGCCCATTCCAAACATTGGTAATAACCCTGGATTCTAGCACCACCCCCACAGTCTTTTCACATTACCCATCACAGTTTAAGGCTACATTCAACATGATATGGGATGTCGCTGCCTGTAGGGTAATTGCCAAGTGCTGGGTCTTGCCCTTTTATTCGCCTGAAGGGCTTCACAGAGGTCTAGGTCTCTGAAGAAAGTTGCTTAATAAGTGACTTACTTTGTCACAGTAGATAGGCAAATTTAGTTTGTGTCTCATTTCTATCTGCTGCTTGGTGAGTGGAGGCCTCACCAAACCCTTTGTTCTAGTCTCCTGTTTATCACCTCCTTTCTAACTCTTTCACCCTCAGCTCCTCATGCCTTTTCTCATCCTCTGTTAACCCCAAAAGTCTTCCTTCTCTCATTCGTTTGTGCTGTTACATGAAAATGTAATTTGAGAACCAGTTCTATCACATCTTTGCAAGCATTGGGCCCATCAAGGATGGTTGCCAAGGTATCTTGAAGGTCAACTCTAATTCCTTGACAAAATATAGATGTCTTCGTGGCTTGGTCACTCACATTCCAAAGTCAGTACTTTAAACAGTGATATTAAGCTTACTAATTCCAATTCCCCATATTAAATCGAATAGCTTGTTCTCCACAGCTTGAGTAACCGACCTACAATCAAACAACTTTATAAATTACAGTTTAAATTGTGCATAGTTAAATAAGACTGGGTCATGCTAAGTCACCAAAGGGTGCAACCAAGCTACAGCATTCCCAGTTAGATATGGGGAAACCAAGGCCACCTTAGCAATGGTAGTTGGAAATCACTGTGGATCGAACATACAGTGTAGCCCACACTGGCCCATGAATTGATTAAACCTTTTCAAATCCCCATTGTACCTCTTTGTGGGGGCTAACAGGAAGGGTGGGGCATTTCTCAATAGTTGACTAGACACCCTGTTTTAGCTACATCCCCTCAATTGTTACTAAATCCCTAGAATAGGCCATCTCCCGTTGCTCTACTGGTGAGACTTCAGGCCGTTCAGGTACCTTTGGGAAAGGGGTTAGAAGCACCCTCATCTGTCTGTTCTTGTGCTCCCCTGTCCATTGCCTCCTCAACCCCAATATATGCCGTTCTTCTCTCTCTACCCATTCCTTCAATTTCCTTTATGTTCTATTTATCTCTCCCTACCCAGCAGGCCCTCTTCTCTCTCTCTCTCTCTCTCTCTCTCGCTCTCACTCTTTCTACCCCTCTTAGGCTTTTTCTTCTCTTACCTTCCCGCTCGTTTTGTCTGTTGTCATTTGTACAGCATTCCCTGTATTCTCGTCATCTCAATCCATTCAATGCAATTTCACCTTTCCCTTTCCGGTGTGTTGACTCCTCCAGCCCTTCTATTTTCGATCTACACTATTAGGTGCAGGGAGAGGGCACGAACAGTTCCCCTGTCTACCAGAGAATTCCACTGATATCTGACGAGCACAACGTAGCATGAAACTCTCTTCTATATTGTTTATTTTCCTCAAACAGTGTCCCACCTCCTAAGCCTGAGTCATTTTGACATTGGGCTTGCACAGGGCCTCGGGATGATCGGTTAGAGTGACAATTCATGCAAAGCCCAGGGCGGCCCAGCCCCAATTTGATGATCACTTCATGAAATGACGGATGAGTGTGGAGAGCGGATGAGTGTAGAAAGCGGATGAGTGCAGAAAGCGGAAGAATGTAGAGAGCAGATGCGTATGGAGAGCGGATGAGTATGAGAGCGGATGAATGTCGAGGGCAGATAAGTGTCGAGAGCGGATGAGTGTCGAAAGCTGATGAGTGTCGAGAGCGGATGAGTGTCGAGAGCGGATGAGTGTCGAGAGCGGATGAGTGTCGAGAGCGGATGAGTGTCGAGAGCAGATGAGTGTCGAGAGCGGGTGAGTGTCGAGAGCGGGTGAGTGTCGAGAGCGGGTGAGTGTCGAGAGCGGATGAATGTCGAGAACAGATAAATGAGGAGGGCGGATGAGTGCGGAGGATGAGAGAGCTGAATAGGAGACCGAATGAATATAGATGAGTGTAGATGAGCGGGGAGGAGGAGCGCTGCCGGGAGACGAGTGTGGAGCGCGGATGAGTGTGGAGGTTAGCTGAGAGTAATGAGCGGACGAATATGAAGAGCAAATGAATGTGGAAGACAGATGAATGTGGAGAGCACATGAGTGAGTGTAGAGAGAGGTTGAGTGTAGAGAGAGGTTGAGTGCAGAGAGGCGAGGAGCGTGGAGAGCTGAAGAGTGTCCAGATCAGAGGACCGTGCAGAGCGGAGGCGCGTGGAGAGCGAATGAGCGTGGAGAGCGAATGAGCGTGGAGAGCGAAAGAGCGTAGAGAGCGAAAGAGCGTAGAGAGCAAAGGAGCGTGGAGAGCGAAGGAGCGTGGAGAGCGAATGAGCGTGGGAGCGGCCGAATGTGGAGTGCGGCTCAGTGTGGAAAGCGGCTGAGTGTGGAAAGCGGCTGAATGTGGAAAGCGGCTGAGAGTGGAGAGCGGCTGAGAGTGGAGAGCAGCTGAGAGTGGAGAGCGGCTGAGAGTGGAGAGCGGCTGAGTGTGCGGAGAGCGGCTGAATGTGCGGAGAGCAGATTAGTGCGGTGAGCGGCCGGGTGTGCGGAGAGCGGCCGAGTGTACGGAGAGCGAACGAGGGTGTGGAGAGCGAACGAGGGTGTGGAGAGCGAACGAGGGTGTGGAGAGCGAACGAGGCTACGGAGAGCGGATGAGTGTGTGGAGAGCGAACAAACGTGTGGAGAGCAAACGAACATGTGGAGAGTGAACGGATGTGTGGAGAGCGAACAAATGTATGGAACGAATGAACGCATGGAACAAATGAGTTATGGGTGAATAGTGCATAGAGCGGATGTGAAGATAGAACGGACCTGACCGCTCAGAATTGCGCGACGTGCTTATTTTGTTTTGGAATGCAAAGAATCTTTGAAAGAGCATACTGCATATCACACCCCACGCTTACTCTCTCCTTACACCACCATTCAACTAGAACACAGAGATACTATGACACCATTCGGTATAACTGTTCTCATATCAACATCTGCCGCTCACCCCCCATCACTCTAAGTAAACATGGCTGGTCTCACACCCCCAGCCAGGCGTATCTCCTCAGGCCTAACGCCGCCACACTCGGTCTGGATAATTCCAGCCAGACCAAACACATATCCCTGATCTCTCAACCACCACACCTACCGCTAAGAAGCAGCTACCACATGAATTCTGCACCAGCTGCACACATACCGGTGCGCACACGCACCTTTGGACTCTCTCTAATCTTTCCACTGACCCGAACTTCGGTTCCCAAGGGCGTTCAACCTACCAGCGCCTTCAGACCATACCAATGGTATATAAGGCGCTATACAAATGCAAAATAACAATAACAATAACAATAACAACAACGGGAACAGGCCTTACAACATAGCATTAATTACCGACAGGCATTGTAGCAGGTACTCTGTAACCATTACGGTTAGTGGGGAACAGGTAATAGTGCTGAAAAGATGGGGCTAGGGGTGGAACTGGGCTGGGTTGTAAGAGTGTACTCGTCAAGAAGAATACTGGGCTGAGTGGGTCGGAGAGTGTGTATCTTACTCGGTGTATAGAAGGTGCTCCCTGATTTCTTTTCCGAATTGCATGAGGAAGAGGCTGAGTCTGAGGGTGACAGGTATGAGATTCCACAGTTTTGAGGTGTAGACCAAGAATGTCTATTTCCGTGTTCTTCCTTTTTTTGCATTGTCGCTGCTCTAGTCTGCTCAGGTCCTGACTTCTGATGATGCCCGGATGATCACCAGAGACAGTGGCTTTGTCTGCCAGGTAGGAAGGAACATGCATGCTGACAGCTATGTATATAATGCCACTGCCTTGGAGGGCGCCGCACTGCTTTATTGAGTGAATGCTTGATGAGTGTGGGTTTTACCAAGTCGGATTTGCAGAGATATTTGATGAGGTGGGCAGAGGAGTGGAGGAAGCTCCTCGTCAGTGCTCGTGGTGGTGGGTAGGGTGGTGAGTGGCCATTTCTTCCCTCCAGTTGCGATGTGACCAGGGGCTGTCTGGTGGAATGAAGTTGGCGTCTGGTAGGAAGTGCTTGGTTTTCCTCACAATGTGTGTTTTGAAGGAAAGATGGCTGCCTATTCCGATTCCCATAGACAATGCACAGGGCCCGGGACGCTCGGAGAAGCCCTTGAGGTTTGCAGTGGACAGCAAGGTATGAATACCTTGTTCAATCCATTTCTTGCCCATTAGCAATGCAGGTCACAGAGGAATTCTGAATTTAGCACACTTGGAGACTGAAAATAATCAAATAGACAGAGCAAGTAATGGAGTGATCTTCCCTTTGGAAAGGATGTTTTGTTTGTTGCATCCACAGGGTCGGAGCACCCAGAACTCCAGTATTCACAAAGAAACAGGTCAGAACATCATCAAGTCTGTAATTCACAGGCGATTCCCGTGAAGCGTGTTTGTGCATGACCGTTACGTGTGTTTTGAAGGTTTAACATTATCATTCACGTTTCAAATCGTTATTGAAATTCTACTCGTGCTGCTTGTATTCTATATAATAGTTTTGATAAGTTCATTAATAGGACTGGCCTATAGGGAACTTGTGCGATAACCTATTTTATTTCCAAATATTCTCATAGGAAAAGGGTTGGGGTTGCTGAAAATGTGCGATATGGGGCCACTTAAAACATTTATTCTAGGGCCTCTTTTGGTTCCCAGTCCACCCCTGTTCACCAGATCCAAACTTTAATACATCAATACAATCTGATAGTTTGGCCAGTGGTTGTAGACAAAGGAAGGCTTGCCCAGTGTTCAAAGGCACCCTCTTACAGAGCTGACTTAGGGTATCACTCGACCGCAATCAAAAGAGGGCTCAATAAGTGGTTACAAAAATGCAGTGTCCACTGTCGAAGATTGGCCTTGCGGTCCTACTGGCTCAGCAACTTTTCAAACAATGAAAATGTGCAGATGCAGTGAATGTAACAAGCCACCTTCTATGATCGTCATTTGCAGTCAGTGCAATATACCATCTGCCCTGACTTAGGAGGGACTAAGGTGCAAGCCTTGCTCTGAGTCCTTTCCATGGGGGTCTGTTTACCTTGGTCAAGTAGGTGCTGGGTCGTCATGCTGTGTGTCTTGCTGTGGCGTTTCAAACAAGTTAGGAGCTTATGAAGAGAAAGGCAGGAAGCAGGGGTCAGCACGTGTGAAGTGGCAGAATGCAGAAGTGTACAAGACACACAAGAACAATCATTCTGTGTCGACCCGGATGCAAACTTGTATAGCTGAAACATGAGAGTAACAAGTCAACAAATACAGTGGTCACCAGAGTGACCTGAAGGCGAGGACTCAGAATGCAAGAGCAAAACCACAAGTCACCAGTGGCTATCAGTCCACACAAGACAATAGGACACTCATTAAGCCCTTCTGCAATGAAGTAGCCCATCTCCCATATCAATGAACTGTGAAAGAAACAGTGACACCACATTTTGGTTGATTCATGTATGGTCAACATGTTAAACAACTGTGCCAACCACCTATGCACATTTCTAAACTGCATAATGCAGGTGCACTGTTTCTGTACAGATCTCCCATCAGCAGGTCCCTAAATCAACCCACACAAAGATCTTGAAACATCAAATAAACACTGGAAGCGAGTATTACAGTTTGGGTGAAGCTGCTCTCGAAAATGAGCATGTTGGGGTGCATAGTTTGTTGTCTGGTCTAAGAGGGTGTAATGTGTTGTAAAGTAAAAGCATTGGGTCCATCCTGAGCACACATCTGTGGATCTATTGGTCTATAATGATATTTGTGGGTGATCGTAATCTTCAAATAGAACCCTTGATAGATTTAAAGGGGGCCTGGGATGATTTTGGTGAGGCATGGGGCATTCCTCCTGTAGTTCCCCTCATAATGGGGAGACCCCACACCATGGCCCTTTGCTTTGCCTCCAGGTTGTTAAACTCGAGCTAAGGGCTTGTAATGGTCGGATCGCCCCAAAGACCAGCCACCAAAACATACATTTAGAGGTCCTTACGAAACCTCTCACATAGATTCAATGTTTCTCTCAGCTGAGCTATGGGGGAAAGCCCTTCGTTTTGAAGTCACAAATATTCAGGGTAACAACCATAGGCCTCTGACATTGAAGCTAAATTAGCAGAGTGGAAAGGGGGAGATTTCTCTAGATACCCATAGCCTCCCTGGGCATCTATAGGGAGTATCCAAGCAAGCAGTAAATTGGTCAGATTGTGAAATTAGAGAAGTGAAACCACACATTTATGAAACAATTGTTCCTATACTCGAAGCAATTGCCACTATGGAAACGAGGGATAGTGAGATTTTCTCGTCCTTTAAAGAACTTGTCATGATCATACAGTCCTTTTTCTGAAAACCAGCGAAAAAGGTAAAAAAACACACAATCAAATCCCAGCTATGGTTCAACGGCCATTGCAGATTGGCAAAATCTGACATATTGTGCTGTTTAAAAAATCATCATGGGCCAGACAAAACCAAGCTGAGAGCTCTTAGGGCATCCTATAAAGCTTTATAAAGCTTTATTAAAAGGAAAAAAGAGGTATTACCCAAATTGACCTTTTACAATTGACCTTTTGCACAAATGACCTAATTATAGTGGTCCCAATTGAACTTCTGCACAATTGACCTTTATATTATTTTAGTTATTTTATATATGTATTGGGTTGGTTTTGGATTATAAAAAATATAAGGGGATTGGGTGGGGGGTTGCAGGGGATTTTGGGTTGGGTGGGGGGTTGCAGGTGGTTTCCTCCTGCATATATGTCCTAATTTACCTTCTAAATTAGGTCAATGCTCCCGAGGTAAATTCTCCCAAGGCCAATTGTGAAAAGGTCAATTAGTATACAACCAAAAAAGAAGAGTTTTTCCGCTCGGAATGGGAAAGGATGCAGGTAGAAGTACAAGCAGGGGATGCACGCACATTCTGGAAAATTGTGAGCAGTTCAAAAGAAGGGCAGGGGGGGTCAAGACTGATATAAGCCCAAATACTTAGTTGACCCACTTTAGGGCTCTGTATGGCAGGTGAGACAAAACAACTGTGACGGGGAGAGAAAGTTGCAATGAGGATACAATCCCTCTCCTCTTGGAGTCGGAGGATGTAAGAAAGGTGATATCCTCACAGAAGTGGGGGAATGCTCCCGGAACAGATTTTCTGCCCATTCCTATGTGCAAAGATGAAATAGGAGTATGGCTACCACTTCTAACACTCCTCTTTAATACCTGCCTCCGTCTGAACAGAGATCCCTCTCGTGGTTAAATGCAATAATAATTCTGATATCTAAGAAGGGGGGAGGGAGCATCCAGCAAACTTTAGACCCATCTCCCTTTTAGATGTGGTGGGTAAAACCTTTGCCAAATCAATCCATGCACATCTACAAGATTGGGTCATTCAAAGTAAAGCCATAGACCACCTACAGGTGGGGTTCTCACCAAAAATAAGTGCAGTGGACCTTGTTTTTCGTCTGCAGTTGATCACGTCGAAGTATGCAGCCTTGAGAAAGATGAAGATCTATGCGGTCTTCGTCGATCTCAAGACTGCTTTCGATGCTGTATCCAGACCAAAACTCTGGGAAATCTTGGTTAGAAGAGGGATTCCCCAGCGGCAGTTGCAGATTATAATTCACCTGTACATGAACAGCACAGCCTCAGTAAACAGAGGTGTTAGTCTGGGATGTACCCTAGCCCCACGGTTATTCCTGTTATATATAGACATGTTAGGGCAAAGTGCTTAGACCCCCACCCAACCTGGGTTGGGAGATCTGCCCGATTTTACTTTTTGCAGATGATGATCCGGGAGGATAGCTCAGCGGCAGCGTGCGCGACTTGGAAGCAAGACGACACGAAGCAGCAACAGGTTCGATCCCCGGGTCCGCGCTTAGAAACCTCCGGGTGTTTAAGCGCGTTATAAATACGTAACTAAGACAAAAAAAACACAATTACGCAACTAAGAAAAACAAACAATTCCTGTAACAGCGCCTCGATGCCTGCGGGCTGTGTGAGCGCTTTATAAATGTAAATAAATAAAATAAATAAATAAATTATCTACCTCACTAAAGGGTCTCCTAGCCACCTTGGGGGCCTTGGCAGAGACATGCTCAGAATTGTCTATGAAGATCAACATGGAAAAGACTAAATTGTTGATACTCTGCCCAAGATTTACTTCATATAAAAAACACAGGATGGACCTAAACAACATCCCCCTGGAACAGGTACAACAATATGATTATCTAGGGGTGCGGTTCAATGATCAAGGGAACGTGCCCCTTCAGACAGCAAAATCCTGTCTGTCACTTGAAAAATATGGAGGGGGAAATGTAAGGTTCTTTTATTCACATAGCCAAGGACCAATTTCATCAGTGGTTATCAGTGGTCACTGAAATCTGAAATCTGGGGACACACAGCCATTAATAATTTGGGTAGGGTAGATAGAACGTTCTTGAAAAAGATATTAAGTCTGCACAGATCATGTCCAAGTATATCCGTCTACCTAGAAATGGGCCTCAGACTATTTGAGAGCTAGATTATCTTTAAACAGGTACAGTATTAGTTAAGATTGTGGTCTGTAGCTGAGTTATCTGTATACCAGGAAGCCATTTCGCACCTCATGGAGATCGAGGGAGGTAGATCGCTGCCCTGGCTCCAGCATGTAAAAAGTCTTTTGATGAAGCTGGAGATGGGAAATCTATGGCTCAACCCCAGGGGGTAACCCACAATGATGTAGGGAAGGCCAAAAAGAGGGCATAGAACATAATAGACATTGAGTTGGCCAATGATTGCACAAAACCTGCGATGGGTACCTTTTGCTTGTCAAGTAAGCTAAAGAAGTGCTATGAGAATTATCTGGACTATGTTGGAGCCCCGTTGGTTTGCACCATATATATTAAATTTAGGTTTAACCAACTGCTCCTGGCTTCCCAATCAAAAAAGTGGGTCTCGAATGGGAATGAAATGTGCCCAGCCTGTGGGCTTGATAGAGAAACTTTAAACCACTTCTTGTTCTTCTGCGAGTCTTACTAGGTGGCACGTTGTACGTTTTTAAAAACAATCTGTAACACATATGGCACATGGCACATAAGGCAAGCGGTCCAACTTTTTGAAACATGTGTTGAACCCAAGATGGGCTACTGTGTAGCAAACATTTTAGATCTGGCATGGTGCAAGAGAGCCAGTATAATGAAAACGGGTCTAGAGCTCTAAGGTGTGATAGCCAAACTGTATCGACTGATGTAAGTGAGAAGCCCAACTAACCAGTTAAAATGAAGTTGCCTTATTTAATTAATTGAAATAATAACCATGGTTTTTAAAGGTTGTAAGTATTAAAGGGGTAATGGAACCAGTGATCGTTGTTTTAGTTTAGAGGGTTTTAAATTGACCATTATTTTATTATTTGTTACACATCTTGCATTTTTATCTTATAACTTGTGATGAACTTCATGCCTGCCATGCTATTTCTGCTTTGTATCTGGTAGTATATGATGTCGTTTCAATTTTTGTAAATCCTTTTCCAATTTTAAATGTTTATGGCAAATGACGTAAAGTTGAATAAAAACTATTTTGATTTGATTTGATATCCATTCTCACACAGGGTACCGGTGTAACCTGCGAAAAGTTTGGGGTCAGGCAATCATGCTTTCTCAGCCCTGGTGGCCATTGTCTCCGCACCCCTCTCTCCGCGTTATCAGCCTAACAACAATCGGCAGGGTTGTCCCATTCCTCCAGAAGAAACCTTGCAGTCAAATTGTCATCTTAAATGTTAATTAAATTAAGACATGTGACCCTTTTTCTTTCTTCTTTGCTAGCAAAGCAGGTTATCTCATTTTGATATCATGCAGCATAGTTTTGTGAACAAGGGTGATCGTGTTCGGTGGCAATTTTTTCCTTGAGTTTTTCTGGGTGTGGAGTGAAAAGTTTGATTTTTTTCTACACTAAAAAAATATTGATTTCGAAATATTGGTCTGAGACCGCTTAGAGCACTCTTTCTAAATCTGTCATGCCCCTGCCGCACACGAGTGCGCACAGTGGCTGACAGTCCCGGCCGGGACGGGCAGTGGAAAATGGAAATGGCAGCCGTCAAGTGTTTGTTTGCATGTCTGTGTGTATGGTGTGTGATAATGTTTGTAGTGTGGAGGCGAGGGGGCTGGGGAGAAGGTAAATATCCATGACTGACCAGGTCTCTTCTCTGGTTCAAAGGGCCCATTTCAAGCTACGCACGTTACACAGAGTTCTTCCGTATATCCCGGTTAAGCTCCATGCACCTGTGGTGTCAGCCTTATTTATCAGTAACATCGATTACTGCAATGCTCTGTACTTGGCTCTTCCAAAATATCTCTTACGTCGTCTCCAGCTTTTGCAGAATGCGGCGGCTAGGGCTATTCTACATCTTCCCTGGGGTGCGTCAGCTTCATTGGCTCCCTGTGAAGCAACGCATCAGGTTTAAGACACTGTGCATTGTGCATAGGGCTATCGATGGTTTGGGTGCAGAATTCCTGCTCGGCCAGTTCGATCCCAGGATCTCAGGACCTTACAACCCTCTAGGTTCAGGCTCACCCGTGTGGGGTCTGTGCCTTCTCAGTGTCTGTTGCCAAAGCATGGAACCAGCTCCATAGTGTTCTACGCAGCACCAAGTCCCACATCGCATTTTGCTGCGGTTTAAAGACTTTCTGTTTTAATTCTGTTATCTTGATCCTTGCCTATTGTTAGCGCCAAGATGCCTTCGGGCTTATGCAGCGCTCTACAAATATCTTCAAGATAAGATCGGATAAGATGAGTGTGTGTTTGTGTGGAAGGGAGGGTGTGTGGGGTTCTGCATGTGTGTGTTTGTGAGTGTGCGTGTGTCTGTCTGTGAGGGAAGTAGGAGTTGGCTACGAATTGTTATGACAGGGAGGGTGCAGCAGAGTAAAGGAGGCTTTGGATTGTGAAAGCCCCGATTTTAAGGGTGAGAGTAGCTGGGGTATTAATTTTTAGGAGGTTTGATGTGGGGTGAAAAGAGATATTAGTGAATACTAAAGGCTGCATCAAATCGGCCGAATAAAATCAGCCTTTTATGCGTGTAGCCCTTAATATTCGAAATATCACATAAAACCCCTTTTGTGTCGTGGCCAGTCCCTTGCACCAGAAATACATCTGCAGTAGTCATATTAGGCCATCATGCCACCATACTTTATATAGTAGAATAACTTGTGTTCTTTTTGAGCGCCTCATGTCGGATTCCTCCAGCTTCTGAGAGCTGCAATAGTAAGTGGCATTAGCACCCTAAACGATGGTAATCAACTTAATCGACCTCGCAAGGATGAAAAGCTGAGTTGACACTGCCTTGTGATTCGAACCTTTGAAGTACAGGAGCACCCCAGGTGAGAGGCAAGTGCTTAACTCGTGAGTTATCCATGCAGCATGTTATTTGTGTAGCCTCCAGGGTGAAAAGGAGAGAACACTGTAAACATAGAGCAAAAGCTAAAAGTATCAATGCCAGGGTTGACAATGAGACAATATGTCTGTTGGCTCCAGGGTCCTACTAGTCTCAAACAATATTTGTATGAACGGTGACTGGTAACTGCACTCCGCCAGCGTATGTTTCACCTAACCACAAAAATAAAAGAAATACCCACAATACTTAGGCTATTAACCTTATACCTTATGCCACAGAGGTTGCTAGGTGAGCCAAACCTTTGTTTTGTTCAAAGGAGTCTTTCAGCTTAGACGTTTTCAAATGTTTTATTCGAACAGCAAATTGGGGAATATATTTTTCATTTTGTGGATGGGCTGGTATAATGAGTGTGGGCGCACAGCTCTACTTTGCTTCATTGGAGGAAAATGTGCCCTCAAGGTTACGCAAAGATCTCTGTAGCATTCACAGGAACCCCTAGAGCTGACTGGGATACCATAGGGTTCAAACACATCCCTGAAGCAGGCACTTTAACACACTGAACTATCCTGAAGGCATTGGAATCCTCATCGACATATTTTGAGTTAATTTCGTTTTTAGTGGAATATTTTTATTTTAGGCGTTTTGTTTGACTGCTGATTAATTATATTACATTTAACACACTTTTACTTTTGTTTAACCGTTTTTCCCCCCACATTATGCCAGGTCTATTATGCAATCAATCATAATCCCGACTGCGCCTGTTAGGTCTCTTCCTTAGTTAAATAAATCCCACCTCTTTCAAAGTTCATTAGCTAAGCTTCTTACGCTTCTTCGGGCCTGCCGTTTTAGGGGCACGCAACCTTCCTCTTCTATTTTTGATCCCACTTAACACACTGGCCTTAGCTCTTGAACTACCAGCACCTAGAGAACAGGGCCACAGAGCATCATGTCAGGTGCCCAGTGCATTAAGGGTATATAGCCCGATCCCTGGGAGGACGCATGGAAGAGTGCACCAAGGCTGGACAACTCGGACTTAAAACATCACTGTCACCCTTGAGAGCTTCCCTCAAATGGGGAATAATCATGAAATCACATGGTTTCATACATGGGCATAATTATAGGGGGGACAAGGGTATTTGTCCCCCACCCAATTTTCGTGACACACCATTTTGTTTCCCTCATTTCACTGGGGCCCCTTTCCTTTAGATGCATTTCTCCACAAACATTTTCAGCAAAGTTACTCCACTCGTTTCATATGCAAAAGCATGAAAAAGGAAATCCCAGCTGCAGTTATATTGAAGTCCTGATGCCATAAACAGCCCAGGCCCATTGTCAATTTAAAAGTTTTGTCTATTAGTTTTTTTGTTTTTTTTACATTTATTCAGGGAACACCTGAATGTTATCAAAATTTTGATTGCCGATTGTGTAGTCCCAATCTCAAATTTCGCAGTAGTTCTTCCTACAGATCTACTGCTATCTCTGAGCTGGTCAGACAGTAGGCGATGGAAGATGCCTCGTTGATCTGCCGGAATGCTAGTTCGGTTAAATTCACCATGGCCACCGTCCATCTGTAGTTTCTCCAGATATAAGTCTGTTCCATAGGTCGTCTTCTTGCCACATCCACGGATCCGAAATCAGAGGTAAGAGGTAGGTAGATCTGTTTTGTTTGGTATTGGGGCAGGCTATTACCAAATGTTTTAGGGTTTCCGCCACCGCCGTCTCTTTGCATAGACGGTATTCCTGTTTGCCTGTAGCACCCCGGATAGTTAGAATTTCCTGAGTTAGCAGTAAATTTAATCTTGCTTTCATAAAAAGATTTTTTTTTCTTTTTTCCGGAAATTTGGCGCAGTAATTTAGCGGCTTTTTCAATTTGTTAAACGTAGGGGGAAGATGGATTAAGAGTTTGTTCGCTACTGCTTTCTCAATCGTATGAATCCATTCCACTTCTTCCATTCTTTGCTTAATTCTGTCCGGATTTTCTTTTAGCTCTATTTCTGTGCATACTATTTCGGAAAGCTTTTCTTTTCTGTTTTCGACCCACTTATTAAGAGCTTCGCATTTACCATTTTCCAGTTCTTCTTTGATGATGTTGTATGCGGGTAGCGAGACTGCCAGGATTATTTTTCTGCAAAATCTCATGGCGCTTTGGTCAACCATAGATGCAAGAGATAGAAGACCCAGTTCTCTTCGAATGGCCGTCATTGATGTTGACTTCGGTACACCGAAGACAGCTTTCCAGACCAGACCCTCCAACTTGTTCCAAATCGTTTTAGGGATAGACAAAGAGGTTTCCATTCCGTACGCCAGCGCTGGAACCCCTTTTGTCTTATAGAAGTTGATTGCCGGAATTAATGAAAACTTCCCGAACTTCTTGTCTACAGTTCTCATTTGGGTTGTTAATCTTTTGGTTTTGTCCCAGAGCATATCTTGCATTGCCATATCCTTTCGTGAGCTGTCGATTTGGACTCCAAGGTATCTGATGTTTTTTACCATTTCAATCTTGATGTTATCGAGGAACCAGGACTGCTGTTTCGATTGTTTCTTCAGCAGTTTCTCGATTGTCGTAACTTTTGCTTTTTTTTGTTTGTTTCAAGGTGGTTTTCGTCAATGTATCTTGCAGGTTAGTTAATTTACGCTGTAAACCAATTTTCGTCTGATCAATCATGATCACATCGTCCGCATACAAAAGTCGCGGGATGATGGTTTTTCCTATTTTCGGCGGAAAGGTCCTGATATTTGCTTCAGAGTGTTGGAAGTCTCCCAAGAACGCAATAAAAGGGCTGGAGCCAGGGGACAACCCTGTTTAACCCCTCTTTTAACCTTGATTTCCTCTGATATTGTTCCTTGTTGGTTTAGCTTAACTCTTATGGTGGTTTGCGAGTGAAGCGCTTTGAGTGGGTTGAGTACCGATTGGGGGCAATTCCAGGTGTCAAGTTTCGACCACAACATGTTCCGGTCTATTTTATCGAAAGCTTTCGACAGGTCAACGAAAGCTAAATAGACCTTAGGTGCTCCTTCCTTAACTTTTGCTTTCAGGATATTGATTATCATGATGTTAATTGATGTAGTGCCGTTTTTTTTTAAAAACCAGTTTGGAGATTATCATTGCACGGACCAATTTTTTCCCAAGTTCTGAAATGGTCCAGCAGGAGTGAAGCAAACATTTTTCCTATGATGTCAAGGAGTGCAATCGGCCTATAGCTTTCAGGGTCTTCCCGGCTGCCCTTCTTATATATCGGGACAATGACGGATTTCTGCCATGTCTCTGGAATTTGGTGTTTTCTTTCATATTCCCCGAAGATCTTGCCGATCACCTCCGACCACTCTTTAGCAAATTGTTTGAGATTGATATTTGTCAGACCGTCAGGCCTTGGAGCCCTGGATGTTTTAAGGTTCCTGATTTTTGTTTCAATGTCTTTGGCGTTGGACACATCCACCCAGGTCGAATTAGAATTGTGCTCTGTCGCACAAGGAGTTTCCTTTGGCTCGTCGAATTCATTTGTAAAGTACTTTGTCCATTTAGCTTCCGAGACTGCATTGCTCGGCGTCGTACTCGGTGCATTCTTAGTATTTTTATCAGAGACCAGAATTCGCCCGATTTGTTGGTTGCCAATCTTTTCATCATTTCTTCCGCATCCTGTTGATATTGTGCTGCTCTTTGTTGTTTCCGCCAGCCGTCATATCTTTTTCTTTCTCGCTGCCAATTCACCCAATCTTCTTTGGCGTTTGTTTTCTTTGCCCTTCTTCTTAATTGTCTCCCCACTTTCCTTTGCTCCACCAAAGCTTTGTTGTAAGCGTGGATGGGGTGGTCACGTCCCATCCGTCTTCCCGTAGCTTGTTTTTGGTACGCCAGTAGTAGCGAAATATAGTTGGGTCTTTCGTCAGCCATGCTTGACCGGTTGTGCAGAATTTTCTGGTCTAAGGACATTTTGATTTTCTGGATGTCCGCTTCTGTTAAGCGTAATCGCGTTTGATGGCAGTTAACTTCAGTGGCGGCGAGGTAGGTTGCCTTCTACGGTCTCCTTCCTTGCCAGGTACATGACAATAGATTGTGGTCGCTGTTGACAGTTCTTGGAACCTTGAAGCTCACGGTGCTGGATATTAGACCAGCTGTGATGAATATATAGCCTAATGTCGCTTTGGAGGAACAGCGTTCCCAGGTAGGAATGTTAATTTGGTTCGGAAAGAGTGAGGCTATGTTTTGGATATTCCTTGAGCTGATAACTTCTGTCCACGCTTTCCCACGTTCCATGATTGCATCTATTGGCTCAAGCGTTGATTGACGGTTGGATGCTCCTGTTGTTCCTCATTGCAGTTTGCGTTAAAATCTCTGCATTTGATGATTTCGATCTCCTCAAACTGTTCATATAGTTGGTCAATAGTTGCTACCATATTTGAGCAGAATGCTTTTGTGGTCATGCGTTGCGCATTCCAGTAACAGTTTATTATTGCTAGAAGATTTAACCGACCTCCTCGGTTCTTCCAGTTGGATTGAGACCATGTTGTCAGGATCACCAGCATTTCATAGGTTTCTTTCCACTTCCGGGGTTCTGCCAGGCCGAGGCCCGTTTTCATTGCTGTTAATAGACCAGACGACGGTCTTCCTAAGAGGCCCTTGACTGCTGGTGAAATTTATACAGAGAATCCGTCGAGCGAGGGTTTGTCCATCAGCCATGTCTCTTGCAGGCAGAGTATATAATATAGGCCTAAGTTCACGTCTCCCAAAATCGTTAGATGCGCATGGCCTCTCGTGTTCCAGGATCCCAGATTGAAATCATCCTTGTTGGACCGCTCCTCTACGCTTGTTGCAACGGTGAACGTTTTGAGGGCCGGCCATGGTCAATGCTATTTGTCACTTTTCTTGATCCAGGTCGATGTAAACCAATTACAAGGGCCCTTCAGTTGGGTTGAGTCGAGTGCCTTTGCTTTAGACTTTGGCTCACAGGCTTTCGAAGTGGGATCCCTTCTTGGCCGGGGTTCTTCCTTCCTTTCTTCTTGTTCTTGTTGCTCGGTTACCTTGATTGGAATAGTTTCTTTCTGAGGCGTGCCTTTTCCTGATGTTTTCATCTTGATCCTTCCTGTTCCAATCATTTTGTCGTTTTCCATTTCTTTGGCCTTAGGGGATCTTTGCCCATGCAACTTCCGCAGCCCTCGAGTTTTCCATCGATTGTGACGATATAGGTTCTCTGTTTTTGATTGGTAGTGAATTTCATGCTTTCTCTGTCGTTTCGTTTCTGTGTCTGGCTCATTTCTTTCAGGCTTTTTTATTTCAGTCAAGCGGAAGCCCATCTGGTCTATTTCTCTGAATGCCGACTACTCAATGTATGTGATTCCTGCTGTTTTTACATGCAGATATGCTTTGGCTCTTTTATCGCTGTGGTAAGGCGCCACTAACTTGAGATCTTCAGTTCTTATATACCTTAATGATTTGGCTCTCTTCATTATCTGCAAAACTGTTGGTCGATTTAGTATTAGATATTCTTTTTTTGAATCTAATTGTTCAAGCTTGAATAGGTAGGTCTCTTTGTTCATTTTGGATTCCCTTTTCTCCACTTCTCTTGTTGAAATCGGGTGCCCGGGGCTGCCTCTAACTCTTGTCCTTGCGCTTGGAACTGTATGATGATCCTCTTTCAGATAGCCACTGTTGCTCTGGTGGACATCCCCCTTTTTCATCACTGTCAAGGTGCGAAGAGCATTGTCAAGTTGTTCTTTCTCTTTGCTCGGTTTTTTTTTATTCTCCAGGGTCTCTTTTTGGGGTGTTCAGTTCAGTTTTTTTTGTGAGTCGTTATGTCAACTTCCTTCCTTTCTGTGTTTTTTTTCCCAATGTTGTGATAGATTCATTAGGGCAGAGTCAGTCATGAAATCCTCCACTGTTCCTGGTGATCTTGATGTGTGGGAGTCAGCTGGGAGTTCTACATCAAGGACTTGGATCTCCTCTGCATGAGACCCTGTTTGCTTGAGTTTTAGAACTGGTTGTTCCATTGGCATCTTGGGTCCGTCGGATGACTTCTTGCTTGTGATATTGAACATGTCTTTTTTTTTGTTTTGAAGTAGGTTGTCTTGGTTTAACTCTGGGGCCATAGCCAGTGTTATGGTTTCCCTGTTCACCATCTGCAACCGCGCTTCGTGCGGTTTATATGACAGCGAAGACTGAGGTGTTGTAAGTTTTCTAGTCGATTGCTCCATACTTTCGATATTTCTTTCTAGGGCTTCAATATTACTTTCCCAGGTTTTTTGGTGTGTGCTTTTCTGGTCCTCCACAGCCGTTATGTAGCTTTATACATGTGACATTTTTGTTATCATGTTTGTGAGAATTGCCGTGTTATCTTGAATCTCCTCTTTTATGGCTTCGTATAGTTTGCAAAATGGAGCTAATACTATCGCGGACATGATTGCTATCATGTCCGGCTTTTTGTTAGGAGAATCTTTCTGCATAGCTGCAGCTATGCCACTTAGACAGTGATTTTTTGGGGAGCATTGAATTCTCTCGGTTCTCCTTGGAATGGCTGGGATGTCCATTGCAGAAGGCTTCATCGGGGAGCTTAGATCCTGGTCTGTCACTGTTCGACCAGCTGAGGATCTTTGGTTCATTTGAGCGGAGTCTCGCCGACGTCCGTCCCCATCCAAGGTCTTTGGAGGGGGCGTTCTTAGCAGACAGGTCGCCAGGTAGGGCTTTGTCCATGCGAGCCGATGCTCTTTTTCTCCCAAGGCAAAGTCCCACCGTTGGGCCTCCTGGAATGTTTGAATGGAAAGTGTCGGATCCCTCCTTGCCTCCACCCTGCTAGCTTTTGTATCGGCTGGGTTCATCTGCAAGGCCTTTTTCGTTATTTTAAGTATGTCATTCGGTGCTGTGGCCTCGGGGACAGTGTTATTTTCTGTTGGACCGAGGGCCGCTTGCCCTCCCCCCTTTTGTTTTTTGGGGTTGTGTTTTCTTCCATGCTGCTTTTGTTAAAATTTATTGGCTGTTGAATCTCTTCCTCGGCCGGTTTTGCTGTAGGTGCCCAGATTGAGTCAGTTTTCCTCAGTTTTGACCCCGGCGGATTTTCTTGTGCCACTTGTGCCACTTCAAGCATCTCTGCGTCCGAAACTTTGGTCTCCGCCGTCAACTTTCTTTTGTATTGCTGGGTAAAAAAGGCCTTTAGGGGGCACGATAGTAGTGGGTTAGGCAGGTTTTTAAGTGCGGTTCCTCACCTTTTAATCACCTTTACTCCATCACTGCTTTATCTTTCCACTCCTTTGTCGGCAGTTTATTTGTTGGATTCAATTTAGGCTTTGGTGGTTTTGGCCCCTTTTTTGTTTAGTTGCTCCCCCTCTGTTTCCTTGTTGGAGTCTTCTGGTTCGCTGGCTGTGTTGCACACTGAAATTTTGTCTCCATCTTCAGACACGCCCTCATTCTCACTTTCTGCGTTTGATTCGCTTGTAGAGATCTCAATGATCTTTTTGTTGCCCTTATCGGGCTTTCTCTCGCCAGCTGCTGCTTTAACCCCTTTGAGTGAGTAGGGGTCTTGACACTTGTTGGCTGAGTGAATCAGCGCCTTAGTTTTTATAATCTTCTGCACAAAGTCTGTGTTGTTTGTTGAGACGAGAGGCATCGTTGTAAATTTTTCACGTTGTTTTGGAAATGTGGAATTTCCATGTTTTCCACTTCTTTGCCCCATTTTTTGCCCCTTAGCTGCCCCTCCTCACGCAGACCCAGCAAATGTGGGTTCTCTACTGGGCTCTTTTCTCCATCCACAGTAATCGGTTTGGTGGGGGAGGGTGTTTTGGTCCCGTCAAACGGGGCTTCCTTTTCCCTTCCCATGAGCGGGGCCGCAACGTTGGAAGCGCTGTCGCTGTTTCGCACCTCCCAGGGATCGTCTCCTGTGGTCCCACCCCTCAACCCCCCCCACCGCAGAGGCTCCACTTGGGTCCCAGCGAGGGCCGTCCTCCGACAGGCGGATGGCGGACTACACACGGCAGCGGGGGTGGAAGAGGGGCGCGGCCTTCTTTCCTATGTGGCACTTTCCTCTGCGGCGCTGCTCTCCTTGCGCTCGCAGTCGCCAGCCTCCACGAGTGCTCCAGCTCCAGCTCCCGGATCACAAGGCCCTTCCCCCGGCGGTGTTGGAGAGTTGGGGGGAACCAACCACGGGACTTTTGCCGATGGCAACGTCCAGGTAATGGAGCTAGCTCTTGTTTCTTACCCATGACTCCCAGGAGCACTTAATTTCGTATGTCCGCTCCTTCCAGGGAACCTTCCGGGTTCGTTGCTTCAGTAGTTATTTTACTAGACGGTGGTCTAATGGTTGATCCCACCTCACTCTTCACATTTCTACCTTGCGGGGTAGAATTTGGGGTAGGCTTTGGCATGGCTTTCCCTTTGGCCACAATTGGCCGCACTTCCGGCTCCCTAGAGCTCTTGCTTCCCGTTTGCAGCGTACTGCTGCACACTGGCTCTCCACCTCTGCTCACCAGCTCCGCTCACCGCTGCGCGGTGTGTTGGGTCAAATATAGGTGCTTCCTGCACAATGAAGTTAATAGGCTGCACACTACTGCAGACTGGCTCTCCACCTCGGCTCACCAGCTCCGCTCAGCGCTGCGCGGTGTGTTGGGTCAAATATAGGTGCTTCCTATACAATGAAGTGGATAGGCTGCACACTGCTGCAGACTGGCTCTCCACCTCGGCTCACCAGCTCCGTCCAAGTTTTGTCTATTTGGTGGTGTTAAGGAGGTACATGTAAGCCAAAACTATTGCATTAGAGTACAGCTAGGGAGAAATGTCATTTGAGGAGGGAAACAAAGGTTATCTGTGTTGTTTGGTTATTTACTGACCCATTGACTGCCCATGGCCATGCTAATCCCTATGGCCATCCCCAGACACTTCCTGCCCCATACTGCCCAAAACACATCCTCCTGGGATCTCTTTGAGCTACCTTTATCAGGCCTTAACATCAGAATTTGGGCTGAATGTCCTGGCCATTGTTTTTTCAAAGCTGTTTTCTGAGAGGTAATAACTTAATTGGAGCTGTAAACAAGCTACTATTGAAATAAACATGTCTTAACCAGTTCTGCCTTCAGAAGCCCTTCACTGAAGCCCTGTTAAAAATAAGCATTAGCAAAGCCAACATTTTTGGCTTTTGTATAAGTATTAGGAATTAGCCAGGCACTACTATTATATGCCCGCCCAGGTACTTGCACCATTATATTTATTTATTTATTTATTTATTTATTTATCTATTTATTTATTTCTAATGCCCAATAGCACGCAGGCATTAGGGCACACAGACAGACACCATAGGTAGAACTAGACACACAGCTGACACATTTTACATATGCTACCATCGATGGCCAGTTAATACAACTACGGCAGTGCCTGGTAAGTGCCTTTCCCATGCTACACAAAAGCCCACACTGTTGGCATTACCAATGCTTGTAAATATCATGCACAGAGCTCAGAGCTAAAAGCATGCTAGCGAGTATGCTGCTAAATGGAGGGTATCGAGAGAATAGATGCTTTGGTCATGTCGTCAGTTCCACTGTTGGGGCATTGTCCCTTTAACTGAACACTACAACACAATCTATTGTCACTCTTATACTAATATAGCCACTTCAGGGAATAGTTCAGTATAAATGGGGACTGGGGCCGCAAGGGTGCAATACAGCGGCCCTTTATCAAAGACGTGGAAGGATCCCACATCAGAAAGATCTTGCTCTGCTTTGAGAAGGCACCGTGCTAGATGGACTCAGGCTCTTACTCTCTAGAGCGGTGCTTTCCAAGCCTTTTATGCTGATCCCCCCCATTGACCAAAAATACTGTCGTCGTGCCCAAGTGGGGCCTGAAGCTAATGTAATTGCCCCCTCCTCCCCGCAGTGACATTAACATCTGTAAATACACACACAGCACTGCTGAGATGGCATTTACAGATTTTGGGTGGGTCTGGCCCGCTCAGGCCCTACCCTGGCTTCGCCCCAGATACCAATGCCGTCAGGGGAAGCCGGCAACAGTGATAACAGCACCCATGTACACCTTATGTGATTGGTCATGTAAAGGATTTCGTTTTCATTTCTTTTCCTTGTTTTCATTTTAATTGTGGTGTCATCTCTACTAACGGTGGGGAGGAGACTAATAAATTTGCATTGAGAACAATAAAGTTGAATTTTTCAAAATGCTTTACTACAATATACCTGCAATATTAAAGAACAACTAATGACTGGAAGTATCGAAAGCTGTGGTTGAAAGGACCCTCTCACCCAAGATCCTTTGGCACAGCAGGTCAGACACCCAGGCGGCTGTAGGCCGCGCTGCTCAGCCACTTTGCACTCGGCAGATAGTGTGTTTGCAAATGATCAATTTGCAGACATCGAAGTCCGATTGTCTTCTCGGGGACTTGCAATTTTGCACTGCAATGTATTTTTGCTCTTCCGTTGGTTGCTTTCTGCTACATGTCGATTTTTGTTAGTAACAACTCTCGTGGGCCTTCCAAACCGCATATCATTTTCCTCTATGAATTTCTTTTTTGTTAAGTACTTTTTATTAAGTATTTATAATGAATAAATTCAGAATATAACTTTGAGCAATTAACAACAATAATAAGACTTTTGAGACCAATAACCCAGGACAAATATGCAAATTGAGTTAACAATTAAAATACATCAAAGTAGTGTATCAAAGCTACACTAATTGCAAAAAGAAATAAATAGATACTGGGCCTCATTACACGGAAGGCGGTAGGGGATTACCGGCACCGGTAAGGGCACCAGTGCCGGTAATCCCCACCGCCCTACTACGAGGTCCCTCAGCGGGTCCCGTCCTTAACGTGTGGTCAGACCACACGTTAAGGACGGGACCCGCTGAGGGACTTCAGTGCAAATAACGGTACCGCATATTGCGGTACCGTTATTTGCTCCTTCCCCATACCTATTGAGCCCTAGAGGGGCTCAAATGGGAATGGGAAATGGTTCCCGGAATGGGGACTTACTGGTCCCGCAAAGGTCGGAATAGGCCGGTAAGTCCCTATTCCGGGAACCCAGCCTCCGACCGCGGTAAGGGGATAGCCATGACGCTAAAAGCGCCATGGCTACCGCCTTCCGTGTAATGAGACCCACTGTCACTAAAATGGAATTCCATGAAGGGTGCAATGTTTGCTTAACTGGCTGCATTTGAAGGGCAGCTTCACTGTTTGATGTAAAATCCACAGCGTTTTATCACTTACTGAGGTTGGCAACAAATGAGAGTGTTGTGTGATGTTGTTGTTTTTGAAAAATGCGTGGATCCTGACAATCCTTGACATAAAAGTCTTGATTGCAGCAAAATGCCATCACGTGTATTGACAGGACAAGGCAGGCAGGGCGGCTTTAAGCTTCCGGGCACACACTCTGCAACCAGTCGCTGTGCCCATGGATGGAGAGTGTCCTGTGAACAAATAAGAAACACTGCATTACTGGGCCTAAATGGCAACCAGAGTTAATTACCGCATTTCAAAACATTCCACCAATCACTGCAAGAGGAGTGTGTGTTTTACCGTACTTGATTATTCAAAATAAAAGTAATTTCTTTTGACTGCAGTCACAGCCGTTGCCAGCTTTTGTCAGATGCAATGAATATATTCACTTTCTTGTACAACTCTGCTTGGTGCAGCCAAAGGGGGTCCCCGAATTGAATGGTTCACGCATAGAGTAACTCATGTTTTACCATTTCGTGAATATAATCCATGTGAATTGAACACAACATAGGTGTGGGAAAATCCAGCTAACACCTTGATTATTTAATGAATACATTAATGCGCTTTTATGATGCACCAAATCATGATCATAGTGGCCTCAATGCGCCTATCCTTGTTCGAGCGTCAGTGCATATTGCCTCCCCGCCATGGGATCACCTGACCTTATTCTGCTTTGAGAAAATACAAATACGGCAAGGAAGATGGGGCAGAAAGGACAGGGAGAGAAAAGGAGGGAAAGAGAAAGGGTAGGACGCTTGAAATGTGTGATCATGTTAATGTTAAAGGTACCAGGCACCGTCACCAACAGAATTGGTCTCCGGGCGCTCTGGCGGATCTGCAAACAGGAAGGCAGGGGTGGGGTTAGTCGGGTGAAGAGGGAGTAGGAAAGTAAGAACAGAGATGTCCTGTTGGCAGCTTCAGTTCGGTTTTTACTGTGCGCTGAGTTTGGGTGTGAATATCAGATCGATGTGAGTCCTTGTGTGCTGTTGGTGCGACTTATGTGTTGTTTGTTTGCTGTTGCGGATGTAAATAATAACACGTGGGTGTATTGTAAGGAGGCCTGAGTGTCTTCAGAAGTGCTCGGGTTTCCTAAGTATCATTTCAGGATTTCATGTGTATGGTGTAGAGCGAAGGCTTGGCTCGAGAGCAGAGGACTGCTTTCCAACATGCAGGTAGAGGCCAGTGCTGGCCATGGCGTTTTTGGACCATCGCGCAATAATGGCTGTGGGAAGAATGGAAAAACCTGGATTTTGTCGCGTGGGAGGAATTGGGGGAAGAGCCATGTTTTTGGTGTTTTGTGGAGCTGGAGGATGGTAGGGCACTCCCAGCCTGGCATATAATAATGAAAGCCAATGCTAACCGGGTCAGCACATGGAGAGTGCCTGTTTTACAGGTCCAGAGAAGTAGGCTGCTAACCAAAGACAACATTGTCCAACATGTAGGTGTGGCTTGCATATAAAAGCTTTTGAGAAAGGGTAAACAAGATTTAGAGGAGGAAGAGGATTCTACGAATTAACTCGGGAGGATAGCTCAGGAGCACCATGCTCGCCTCGGAAGCAAGAGGACACAGAGCACCACAGGTTCGATCAACTGCTGGATATTAAGCGCGTTATAAATAACCTATCGTAACATCATATCATGACTCTGCATTGTAACAAATATTTATAATTAGAGGTACACACCAAGAAAAAAGTCATGCATGATGTATATGAATGGCAGGGACCCGGATTGCTAATGTATGGGTTTAGGGTTCTTCTGAATATCTAATGCGCCTAAATAAAGCAAATTTAAGTTTAATGTAATATCAGACAAAGTGCATCAAATTCCCACTCTGTGCACCCTCCAGCATATCCCATGGTATAACATCTCTAACGCCTATTGCAAAGTTGCACCACATTAACCGTCCCCTACAGACACCCAATACAATGCAAAATGGATCCTAATAGGATCGATGTTCTTTTCTTCCCTTCCCAGATAGGCGCCTTATCACCAAACTCTTTCCACCAGCCATTTCTTAAAAAAACAGCAGCGATTGTCCATGCACGTTTTAATGCAAACTTAAGCAATACTGCTGCAGCTATGAAGTCCTCGGCTTAGGACCATGGACAACACTGTAGCTCTAAAAAATCAACAACTGAGTGCAAGGATTGTGACCCAAATCCTAGGAATAAGCAGAAGTAGTCCACATGCACATGTTTAGAGTGGAACGACAACTTGTCATCTCTTGCGCTTTCCAGCAAACACCTTGGAGCAATGCATTGTCCTTCTAAACATTTCTTTGCCAGGCAAAGGCAGTCCTTTTTCAAAGACGTTCAACAGTCGTAGACGTTTTCTTGCATGTTATCCCACAAAACATCATATACTAATATTTTAAGACTCCTAAAAATCCACTCCTTCTTGTCTGGGCACATTTCTACTTCTGCAGACTTATGTTATTATGCTAAGCCCCTGACTCACTGCATCTATATTTAGCAAGCACTCTGCGCCCCAGGCCCACACATTACTTTCAAGCCTCAGTGCAGAGTGTAAGAAGGCTTTAAAACCCCGGGTCACACATGCACATATTTTAATCTGTTCACTTCTTTCTATGACATCATCTCTTGAAGTGTCCCCTCGCTGCAGTCTAACTTTTGACGAGTCCACATCATTCTGTGTCAGTGTTTTTATTGCCATCTGATTGCAGGTGGGCTGCTCGCCCCCAGCCCCAGCCCGTGCATTCCGTATTAATAGTGCAACCCCCCTCGTACTCATTCTGTGCTAATGCTTGAAGCTCACAGGCCTTCATCTCTGTTTGGCGGAGGCATCTTTTGGTGCCAGGCGAGGCAGGTATCTTCTGAGATGGCCCCAGAATTCTAAACAATTCGTTGGCAAGTCCTCACGGGTGATGAATATTTTAAGTATAGGGGCCTACATATTTCCACAAATTATCGCAAGCAATGTAGTGCAGCGAGGGAACCGAACACATTGAAGGGTGGTGAATATTCAGTCTAAGGATCTAACTATTTCCTCAAATTAGGTAGCGCGACTGAGCCCAGCGAGGGACCCTAGCATAATTGAGGGAGGATTGGGGGGGGGGGTTTCCCTGAATTATTATTTAAATAATGTGCTGAATTTAGGCATTTAGGGGAGGGAGTCGAGTTGGTTCTCTCGGGTAACACATGCAAAAATCCTGTAAATGCCAAGTCACCAACAGTACACCACACTAAAGCCCTTTACTACCGCTACCACAGTCTCTGCTTGCAAATAATGTCACATGCATGGCTGTAGGCTGCTGCTTCAACCTATCCATGCCAGTAATAGCTTGGAAACCCATAGTTATCAGCATTACTCTGACCCCCCCCCCTGCACACCCCACCCTCCACGCCCACTAAGAGCCACAGCCTCCATAGAAGTGTGGGGGGGGCACACCTCAATTGTGGAGCCTCCTTGGGTTGCGGGTGCCATGTTGTGTTTGGGAGGCTGTGCTTGCTGTCAGTGAGCTTATCAAGGGCTCATCGCCAGTCTTGACGTCTTCATCGTTATTAATGTGCGCTCTTTTGACTGCCAGGCACTGCCCACGAGGCAGCAGTTAATAGGAGAGGCCTGCAAGGACAAGGCCATCATTAGTCAAAGTCAGAATATTCCTGAATAAGTGTTAATTGTCACTGTGTGAAGGGCTAGCTGCATTTTAAAAAGAAGATTCCCACCACACCTTCAGTTGCTTAATTTGCACAACAAAAGGTTAATCATGGCAAAACGTCGCATAATTAGCAACATTAAAACGAATGCTTGCAAGTGAACACCTCATTCCCAAAAAGTGCAACAATAAGCAGAATGCTGTTAAAATTCAGTTTAAGAGTCTATAAAAATGTCTGACGCACCCCGCTACCCATTTTATCAGGTCCGTTTCTAAGGGTGGGCAAATGGGGCAACAGCACGGGGCATACATGGGGGCGCCCTGGCAGCCTGTAAATCTCCCATCTGGGAGAGCAACAAGCCTTCATATTTCAGTATCAACAGACAGCAGCAACACACGGATAGAGGCAAGGGCCACCACGCCCCCCATACCCATCTAACTCCCACGCTGCAGCCAAAACTCAAAAGTCTGCTGCTTTTTGTGAGAAGACTCATCCCCCCACAGGAGAGCATCCCTTTGTGAAACATCACATCCTAGACTGCCCCACAACCCCAGACAGAACGATAATTACGCATAGCCCTGGCATGCCTGAAGGGAGAGTTGGTTAGTGGGCTTATGGTCAACTAAAAAGGGCTTTTTTTCTGGCTTAATCAAGGGCCAGGAACTCCATGCAGGAGTTGGAAGTTGTGGGGCCAGGAGTGGAAGACCAACGTAAATGGATAAAGGAAGGTGTTTGTATATTAGGAAGGGAAGAATATGTATGTATGTAGGGTCGTGTAGCTGGTGACTAGGCTCATTCTTTTGTATGTGGGATGTTTTGGGGTGCTCAAATGAGTAAATCCATGTCATCTGGACACCAGTGGGGTTTGTTTGGAATATCATTGTTGGCTGGTTTGATAATCCTGTTGAAACCAAAAAAGTCTACAACTCCCAGAACGCACTCAACTGTTACAAAGAAGTCTTTTATTGTCACTGTTAATCTAGTTACTTGTGCCCTTTTCCATGTGTTGTCATCATTTGCCATAGCACTATATTCTTTACCAGGAATTGCCATTGTATGCTCTGGGATGCACATCATCTAGCAGATATGGCCATCATGGGTCCAAATACTTTCATGTTCACCTGGCGTTGCCATTAAATGCCCAGGTACGCACATGCTATGGCACCATTTGCATTCATAGTCCCAGGTAACCTCCCTATGTCATATTTTGCCATCATATACACAGCCCCTCACACCATATAACATATATGCCCTCTACTCAGGAAAGTAATTTCAGCAAAAGGCCAGGGGTAGCGGAAGTGACATCACATGACCCTTGACCTCTGATGACACCACAGGAAGTGATGTAATTTGACCCGCCTCCAAGTGGCTTCACAGGAAATGATGGCACATGACCCTTTACCTCTTGACAAAACAGAAAGTGGCATTACATATGATTGTTCCTCAGTACACTATGAAAAATATGGTTAAGATATCGCTGTAAAATGATATACATTTCATAAAGCAATGGATCACCATATGTAGCATTAATATCAGTGTGTATAGGGTCATTTTACTAGATTTACTGCAGATGTAAGCAGACGTTCAAGGCCAAATGTTGCCATGCAATGGAAAGAAAATACATGTGGCTGTGGCATGAAATCAAAGAAGGTGTGTCAACAAATTCAACCCTAGAAACAACTGAAGAGGACATTAATGTTGGCTCTGCTTAGGTTTGTCCTCTATGCAAGAACAGATTACATTTCTGGCTCAGGAAAATACTTTGGTTATGGGGTGAAGTCGGGATTTTTACCAATGCTACAATTTAGGCTCTTGAACACATACATTCCAATCTCCACTTGGCACAAATATTTAAATAAGTATTTCACAGCCTACAACAATACTGTTTTATAGAGCAGAGGCCTCATGCTTCCTGTGGTTATACATGAGAAGGGTATCCAGTTCTGCCTTTGCTTGGAATTCTGGGACTTGTAGTTTTCTTACATTTCAAATGGAAAAGAACAAGCTACAAGTCCCAGAATCCAAAGGGAAAACAACAGGACTGCAGGCCCACGGGAAGCTCTGATAGTGTACGTGCAAAATACACACGTCTCCTATTAAAGTAACCTTACAATATGTAAATCCTTGGAGAAAGATGTTGAGCCAAAAGAATATTGGATCTTTATTTCCCACATCCTGAATAGAAACCTAAAAGTCACAGGATGCAAAATACTCTCAGCGTGAAAAGAATCTCCTTTTTATGTACCACTGTAGCAATATCACTTAGATTACTTTCGTCACAAAGTTCCAGCATGCGGTCATCTATTTGCCTAGCCATATAAAGCAATCCGTTTTTCCATCATGACTAAACTTTAAGGGCCTGATTCGTGGAACGTTTTCCTATGGGATTGCGCCATTATTAAACACTTCCATGAATCAGGCCCTTATCACAGTGTTGCCTTAAATACCCTGTGTTTACCTCTTTGCTTTGTAACAAGCCTTCAAGGGGTGTTTCATACGGGAGCACACGCACCTACACCGAAAACAGCTTTGGCACCTTCCAGATGGGTGGCAGAAACAGAAAGTAGCGCTACACAAGACCCGGAATTGATGCAGAGGTGTCTCCTTAGATAGAGTAAGAGCAAAGGCCGAACTGGAGACAGCACAGGAATTTGCAGGCGAGAGAGGGGGGGGGGGAAAAATGTGTACACAGGCCAGACAGTGTTTACACTAATTACAGGGCAAGGGTGCAGCGCAGGCTTCTTATTGATAGGTTCCTTAAAAAGGCATTTTGCCGGCACTTACCCGAGAGTCAGCCTGTCCCCTGCATACAAGGACGGACTCCTTGCACTGCACATAGGATAATGTGTGGAGTTTGCAGGCAGGCAAGCTGCAGAGGAGGACAAATAATATGGGGGTGTATCCGCGAAAGAGCAAGACCCCAAGAAATTGATTTAGGTACACATGAGAGAGGGGCGTGCATGAATCTGCATACCACGGCAGGGTTGCCTGGCCGGGAATGTGGGTGCAACCACTGGGGCACCAGAGTAGGGGTGCAGTGGAATGAGCAAAAGGGCAGGACAGGGGTATTCCAGTAGATGTGCACGTGTGTGTGGTTCTGTGGGCAGTGGGCGTGCCACAGGTACCATTCGTTATTAGGAGCTTCAGTGTCACTGACTGCAGACATGCATGCAAACTGTGGGGCACTCCCAAACTCCAGCGAGGCAGTTCAGCTGGTTGTGCTCTGGATACTGAGATTCGTGTAAAAAATGCAACTCAAAGAGTGCATTTTTCATCAGATAGCTTGGTGGGTCAATGACTCAACTGCAAAGATCTGTGTGCAAACTAATCTACTCCCTTCCTTCTACACACCCATTGTGGGATCCAGGAAAAGGCCTCTACTCGCGTCTGTTCCCGAAGATTTGGGTTAAATCAATGAACCGGAATTGCCACTTTGCTTTCAAAGAGGAAAAATGAAAATTCCGATACAAATAGATACAAATTACATGCGTTACATGCACGGCTTCCTGGCACAACAGCCATTAGATAGCCATGTAGAGTACTCCAATCATATGCCTAGATACTCAAATTGCAGGGCTGTTGGAAACATGTGTAAATTGCTGATGCAAATTCCAAAATACCAGCGGTGCTCTCCAGTGACCAAGTTATAGTTTGATTGGCATGGGCACAGAAATCTCAAACTTTTTAGCCAAAGCACTGTACGGGTCAGCAGACCAGAATAAACCAACATAGAACATTATTTTTCTGCTTTGGGAGAGCATGCACCCCCATACATCCACAATTTAAAAAGTGCACAATTATGTTTTTAATAAAAAACCAAATAAAAACAAACAGAGCATTTAAGCATGAGGTATGTCTACACAACTGCAATTATAACCAGCCAGTTGTCTTTTGTAATATTACTGAAAGACTCATAATACTCTTGAAGTGACATGATATTCTGATGCACTTAGATTATGGGTGTGTTTCGATGAAATAAGCAAGTAACACAATGAGTGTGATTCACAGTTCTCCCTGACTTTTTGTGTATATGTATATAGATATGGATCAGGTACACTGAGTCTCCCAGGGTTCCTGCCTTCATCGAGAATCAACAGATGCTTAGTCACTTAGAAACAACATGGCACAATTCTGGGCTACAAGTAGACTTTCAGAACCTATGTGTGGTGCGTTCTCAATGGGAACTACCGGTGAAAGAGGCCTGTGGCCTCATTACGAACCAGGCGTTAACCATGGCGCTGTTAGTGCCATGGATGACGCCGGATTCCGCCATGGTGAATGGCGGAATTACCGCCCCATTCCAAGGTTGGCGGGGTGGTTAATCCCCATTCACCATTGGCCCTTCCCCATTCCCATTCTTGCCCCCATAGGGCTCAATGGGAATGGGGAAGGCGGTAATTACGGCACCGCAAATTGCGGTACCGTAATTACCTCCAAAGTCCCTTTGCGGGTCCCTTCCTTAACGGCTGGTAAAACCAGCCGTTATGGTAGGGACCCGCAAAGGGACCTCGTAATTGGGCGTTAAGGGATTTCCGGCACCAGTGCCCTTACCGGTATCGGTAATCCCTTACCGCCCGGGTCGTAATGAGGCCCCAAGTCTAAAATGTCTCACCAGATTTCTTCAGCCCACATTGGGCCTCATTATGACCCAGGCGCTAAGTGTTTAACGGCGCCGTAAAAGGCTGCGGCGCCGTTAAACACCTAGCGCCTAATTACGAGGTCCCTTTGCGGGACCCGACCTTAACGGCTGGTTTTACCAGCCGTTAAGGAAGGGACCCGCAAAGGGACCTTGGCGGTAATAACGGTACCGCAATTTGCGGTACCGTAATTAGCGCCTTCCCCATTCCCATTGAGCCCTATGGGGCGAAAATGGGAATGGGAAAGGGCCATGGAGGAAGGGGGAATTACCGCCCCACCAACCTCGGAATGGGGTGGTAATTCCCCATTCCACCCTAGCACACTCCGGCATGGACCATGGTGCTAATAGCACCATGGTTTAGCGCCGGAGTCCTAATGAGGCCCATTGTATCATAAAATCCTTTCAGCACAGGTAGGCACTGCCTTAACACTGTCCAAATTCCAATTTGACATACTTTCTTGAAAAATGGTCTCCAATCAATACATTCTTTGTCAACACAATAGGTTTGATTTAAGAGAAACTAAAACTGAACGTTTGTAGAAAGGAAATCACGGTGTAAGCCCCTTGTGAGATTCCACCATGGGAATCCTTCAATTGTGTTATGCCCAACGAGTTAGCACTTATTATATCTTATCTGAAGCTCAAGGTCTACGCAGAAGATGCGATTCTGACCTAATTGATAAAAACGACATCCGGTTGATGCACTTTCACTTTTATGTGCGCTTGTTAATGTGCCCCTTACACAAGGAATGTTTCCATCCTGTTTCAAAAGCGACCTAATCACTCCTCTATTGAAGGAAGCGTCCTTAGATCCCGAGATTTCAAGCAAGGGTTGTCCACTTACTAATCTGCCTTTTTTTCCTTAGATCTTAGGAAAATCAGTCTGTAATCGGTTGGACATGCCCCATGGACCGTTTCCACCTCCTGCATTCTTATCAGTCAAGGTTCCACAAGTGACATAGCACTGCATCGGCTACACTCCAAGTCACAGATGACATGTTGTGAATAACAGATACTTGGGATGCTTGTCTCTTGTTCTGCTTGATTTATCAGCTGCATCTCAGCTCTACCTGGATGCCTGTAGGGGGGCAGCAGCCCACGTTTTAAACCGGATCTCCTTCTTTCCAACCAACAGTTCTCAAGCTTTTCATGTTATATCAATTTGTTTATCCTATTTGCTTGTTTCATGCGGTGTCCCCCAGGGTTTCCTTCTTTCACCTCTTTATTTCCTTATTTATTCGGACCCTTGGGAGACCTTCTGTTGAAAAGTGAGCTTGGCATTCCTCAATATGCAGGTGAGCCCTACACTTTCACCCAGATGTCATTGATCAATGATGTTAGGAGAGTAAACGCCTGTATATCTCAAATCGAAGACTGGATGGATGCTGGTAATCTTAAATTCAACTCTTCCAAGACTGAGTTCACCGTTCACTCCTCAGAACAAGGAGACTGTTCATTCTTGGATTTCTCTGTGGACTTAAAATGGCTTCTCACCAGCATTTGCCACATCAGTTAAATCTATTGGCTTCTGGCTTGATAACTCTTGCTGCAGAAATATGCCGCCGAACAGGTTCAAGCCGCTAATTTTCTACTCGCTCTGTTCAAAATCAAACTCTTCATCCCCCAAAATAACTCAACGGCAGTGATGCCATCTGTGATTCTGCTGCTTATCAATGGAGGGAATGCTCATATCTTGGGAGCTTGTAAGTGCATACTACAACCATTGAGGTTTGTACTTCGGGCTGCTTCCAGAAGTGTTTCAGGGAAAAGGAAGACTGGTCATAGTTCCCTTATGCTGGATGAAGGCTTTTGTTTTAAGATGAGCAGCATTGGCAATAGGGCTATTATCTTACAACATTTCCTTACTTGGCCCATACATTACAGATTTCCAGCAGTTCTAGAGCACCAGGACCAAGGACCTCCAGCAACTAAGTCTCTAAGTGACCAAATGCAAAACAAACCTTGTTCTATCTTTATTCCAGGTTTTGGGATTTCTTTTGTCAGATAGTCACTTTCTGGCTCCAGCCCTGATCCATTTCAGAAGGCTCTGAAGATCTTTCTAGTTCCCCAATCGGTTCTTCACTAGTCACATTTTGCAATTCTACCCCAAGTGTACTGCACTCCGATGCCTGTGGGCGAGGATCACGCAATATAAAAATAGACTATTGATAGAGGTGATGATAGAGGTGATGATAAATATATTTTTATGTCACTTAATACATGGACCACCCCTCTGTTCTTCCTCTATCCCTGCTGTAATCTCATGCCTTTGTTCTTAACCTCTAAACATCACAGCAGTGGGATAAAGAGCGTGTGGCAGGTGAAAGGGTGCCAAGTTGTGGTGATGAAGGAGGAGGAAGACAGGGCCCTAGTTCCTCCCCTCTTGATGTAAAGCATAACAGTGCTTTATTCAGCACCTCACAAACCTATATACTGCTTTTTAATTCAGCGTATTCCAGCAATGTTCTAAAACCGGCCTTCCAGGGTCCAACATGGAGTTTATTTTATGCTCGCAATGTAGGGTTAGTTCAAGCATCACTTACTCTCTGATAATAAATAGGCCCTATATTTCATATTTATTTTTTGTTAATGTCAGAGGCAACTATTATATCATACACCGGAGCGAGGCTCTCCAATGAACACATCACACCTGCCTTCTGTGTCCTTCACTGGCTGCCGATCGGGCATCAATCCACCATCAAGGCAATGTGTATCACCCAACAAGCTGTCCACAACACAGGACCAGAATATCTACAACATGAACTCACATGGTACAGGCCCACCAGACACCTGAGATCAGGCACAGCACTCCTTGTCATTCCAGTGGCAAAATCATGCAGAATAGGGGCCTCATACCCACCACTTGGAACTTCATTCCATTTGCCCTTCTCTGCATAGAGGATCACCTAGCCTTCTGGAAGGCTCTCAAAATCTGTCTTTTCCCTTCTGCATCCTGAATGACTTAGTCCATCTCCTGGGTGAACTATTCCCCCCAGACATGAATGCAGGGGCACCTGATAAGTTGACAAGATGGTAGCTAACACGCACAGAAAGGATTTTAATCAGGCCTCATGATATACTCCGTAAGACCTCGTTGTAACTAGATGTCAGCCACGATTCACTCCATCACAATGGAACAAAGCTGCATCCCTTCCGAGGCACAGCCACCCAGCCACATACACCTGCAAAAATCACTCCTCGACTTCACCCACCCAATCAAATATCATCACTTCCAATAGAATGCAGCTGAGTCCTACAGAAGCATTCGGTCCAGCTGGGCACATATCAGTCCCCTTGACACTCCTACTCTCCTGACAGTCTGCCAGAGCACCCATCCTCTCATCTGATTCCCATGGATTGCTTGCTATCCGAGATCTCACTACCCCTTTCTACATTCCTGTTGGCTCAAATGCTCACACACATTTTAGAATCTTCCCTTAACATCTCACATCTCGGACCACAGTCCTCCGAAGGGTGTTCATCTCCACAGAGCTTCAAGGCCATACCAATGGCAGTAGACGCTATACAAATGCCATGTAACACAACATAACAGTGTAGATATTGCTGGTTCTTTTAAGATCATCCCTGAGAATTTTAGATAGTTTGCTAAAATTAACTGTCTGTTAAAGTTGTGCATTCTTGTCCTTCATGATTTGTCTGATAATTCTCTGTATTTATTGTTTAATTGTTTTTTTTAATGCATTTTACATGTTTTATATTCAATGCTTTGGGTTCTTGTGCACATCGTTTGCATGACAATGTTCATTACATTGTAAGTTTGATGGAATTTTTTCCGAATAAACCTTTCTACACTGATTTTATTGTGCGAGAGTCATGCTAGGGGCCACGTAATAGATGAAGGAAGACAGACCTTAAAAATAGGTGCAACATCTCTGCGGGTGGTCTTCGATAAACCAGTCAACACTGCTAAGTAAGCAGTAAAGCTTGGCTAATAATTCCATGTAAGGCGCCATAGAGACAAGTGCTATATAAGTTATGTTATGTTATGCTAAAGGTAGGTATACCGCACACTGTTTCCCCCACGTGGTCTCTTGGCACTATGGTGGATCTGTAATGCAAGGAGGGTGGCGGGTAGGTTAGTAGGTCTGAGCGAGACAAAGAGCAAGAGTTTTGTTGTCGCAGTGTTGTGAAGTGTGTGCGGTTTGCGGTGCTGTAGAGCTATGGTTGTGTTTAGTTCAGAGTTTGAGAAGGTGTATGGAGAAAGGTGACACTTTTTTTAAAGGAATTAAATATTCACTCCACTCTGTTGTTGGAGTGTAATATGTATTTTTACAAGTGGTAGTTTTCTTTACCTCAAAAACTTTATAAAAGTCACCACACACCAATGCCTTCCCAGCCTACCATGGTAGGATATTAACACCATTCACGTGCATCCAGAAAATGGCCAAATGTGGTTGACTGCAGAATGATTCCCACCTGCTAAATTCTGAGTAGCTGGTCACCTAAAGACCTGTGAGCACCAATGCCACTTTCTCTGTGGACCCGTCTATGCCTTTTTCATGGTGACACCGGATGTAACCTAATCGGAATTAAAAGGCACACTGAGAAGCCATTCTGAAAGTTTACATAAAATCATGCAAGACTTCCATTTACTAACAGCCACTGCTTGGAAGATTGGGGCTAAAAGGGCCCTTTATGTGCCCACACCTTCCCCAGTATTTAAGGGGACCACTGTCTTCGGAGCTTTGTACGTTTGTGTCTTTTGTGCCTGTGTGTAAACGCAAACCTTGTAGAATAACACCATTGCTAGAATGATTGAGGAAGAAGACATTTTGGACCTCTTTCATTTGACTACTCTGACAATGCCTAGATAAATGCAGGCGATGAAACTAGGAAAAATAATATCTGATTGGTTAAGATAACTTTGCAGTTGTTTCTGAGACAGAAATCTCTGAGTAAAGGATATAGCTACTATCCAAGGATACAAAAGGAGCTGTGCGGCCCTGGAAGCCTTGAGTCGCCCATATCCTCTGCGTCTGTGGTTCAAGGTGGCAGAAAGACAAGAGGAACACGTTTGAAAGAAAGGTAGAGACACAATCAGTAGATCTGGAAATGAAAGCACTTGACCTACTCCAATTGGCTAGATGGAAGAACCCTCAATACCATGTCCCCATAACTACGAAGGTTCACACCAAGAGGACTTCCCAAAGAAAGTGAGAGGAAAACCCTCCTTATAATAATAATATACTTTGTAGGCAGCATTTCAATTCAGATTCATCAGCTATCTAAGTACTGTCACTACCCAACTCAATGGTACTCAATGTACTGGATTCTGAAGGATGTTAGGCTAAGTCGGCTATGTTGGGATTCGAACCTGTGACTTCTGGTTGTGCAGATTTCTCAGGAAAGCTCTTAGGTCGCGGCACTATCTCACTAGCCTAATCCCAGGAGAGCCTAGAATAGACATAGAGCCCACATTTCATTTCAGTAGGTTCTTTCTCAAAAGAGACACAGAAACACAGTACGGTAAAGTTGGAGATAAAGCAGTTTAACAAACTGAATTATTCCACAGAAATCAGGCAAATCTCCCAGAAAAGAAGAAAGACTTTACACCCAGATTGGATAATGTCCTCCACGTTGAGGCAGTGAAGTCATTGGTGTATCACATGGAGAAGCAATATATATCTCTGCACCTACAAAAGATTATCGTAGGAATATTGCACATCCTTCCACTCCCTTAGACCACATGTGTCATCCAAAATTAATAAATAAGAAGAACATGCTAGAATACATACCTTAGCTCTCAAAAATGGTTCATTCACACGTCAGAACATTTCATGTTTGTAAGTGACAGGGATGCTTGAACAAATCTACACACAAGTAAATAGATACTAGTAAATATATAATTGAAGCGTGAAGCTTCTTCAGGAGGACCAATCCAACACAAGGGAGAATGTGGGGAATCCTACAAACATGGGAAACCTTTTAATAACTCTTAAGGAAGTTCTGTCTTTCTTTAAATGTAACTACTGTTTCAAATTACAGTTATGTACCTGCACATTCAGCAGTTAAAGTTGACAAATTGCACTACGTAGATAATTAACACTCCACAACCCTTAAGGAGGCCTGTAAATAAGAGAACACACATTACATACAAAGAACATACTAAATGATATACCTTATCTTTCGAAAAGTTTTCATTGATATGCGGGTACTTTTCACACCCGCATGTGATGAGAACGCCTGAACAGATCTTACCATGCAAAGAGATACCGAGAAATATGTAATTGAATGAGGGGGAAAAATACTCTCATATACAATGCACATTGCATAGATGCGATTGAATCCGTATTTCACTAATCCAGCATGAATGAGAAAAAGGGCAGTTGCCATTTTGATTTTCGGCACGGTTTACAGTACTTTAAAACACCAAAACTTTAAGCACAGACACTGCATTTAATGGCTGCGTTGCAGCAGTATTTGCATGAAAAGTAGGCGCCAGGCTGCTATCTTTTGAGGAAGGAGAAACAACTCACAGTCCCATGCATAGCCTAACATATGAATCTAACAATAGTCCTACCTTTATGCCTATTACCCTGGATACCCAAAGAGGGCGTTACAACGAACAGAAGTAGTTACAAATATGTCGAAATATATTAGGTCTGCTAAAAAGTTACACTGAGCAGCCACTTAAGGGGGCACTGGGTAAAGAAGGCGAAGAGGCCCACTATGTAGAAAAGTCACCGAATATCATAAGGATATGAGGGAAAGTAGCTCATCTGAAAAGAAGGGAGCCCCGAAGAGTAGGGCACAAACGGCCTCATCACTACCCTACTAAAAAGGTACACCTTCCTGCATATTTACCCTAAAACACCAAAGCAAAATACACGCTCACCTCTCCAAGAGCAGAAAACTGAAGCCAACACAAACTACACAACATCTGCAATCCCTCCTAAACCAAATGAACTACAGAAAACCAAACCACAAGCACACAAGCCACCCCATATAGCCTCATAACAGAACACCACCAAACCATTACCGATCAAAAACAAAACCAACACACAGTGACTGGTTTTTCCAAAGCACATCAAAGCTCTCTTGTGCGCCCCCTCTTGATCCCACTAACTAATCCTCCCGAACCCCCTTTTCCTTTTCAGATCCACCAGAGTGCCTGGAGACCTTGAAAGTGGCAGCAGTGCGCGGTATCAATCACAATAATGTAACATAATATCCATGGAACCCCTACACCAGCTGATGACTGGTAGCATGAAACCAGAGGAAACAGCGGGACCAACCAGCTCATTTCTGGCTAGGAGAACCAGATCTAACATGTCCACATGTTTTCAGGAATGTGTTGTGCTCAGACCATGGCCATCAGCAGTGGCCCTGAGGATTCAGGAAACAAAAGAAGGGATGATTAAAGCTGGAAGCACAGCAACAAATATGAGACACAAGCAGAGTCCACCAACACTCTGTACTCCTGTGTGGTTTAATTATTCTCTGCTTGCCAGCTACAATGACCATGTGCTGAAGAAGCCACTCCGTTACACATGGCAGCAGCAGCTGAGAAAAGCAAATTGCATCTGAACCGATAGTGAAGGGATTCCTTAGAGGGTGTCCTCATCAGAAAGGGCATTTGCAATTTCACATCTTCCAAGACCGACTTTGCTGACGTTGTGCACGAAGTAGATTCACAGACCACAAAACAACTCAGCTCAGGTCATCTCAAGCGGAACTCAAGGCAAGTTAATTAATTATCAGGCAATCATTGCAATGATCAGGTTCATTATTTATTGATTAACATGTTTTAATGGTTGATCATGCACACACATGAGATCAGAATCTAATTAAGTTCTGTATGAACAAAATCACATATGCAATACGGCAAAAAAAAGCACAACTATAAATTAAGTGAAAACAACCTAACCACATGTCAAACCCCAAAGCCATGCTTTCAGCCATTTCCTAAAAGACAAGAGAATTTGGCATAAATGAACAGGGGTCTGTTTCAGCAGGAAACAGCACTCCTGCTAAGAAACATGTCAGGGTAGAGGATCTACGGATTTTGGGACCCCAGGAGGGAGTTGCTCAGAATGATTCAAGCAGTTAAGGGCGCTAAATATCTAGATTTTAGATGCTTGTTGGCAAGCCAGGAGACTTTGAAGTCGAGGCTGGCATCCAGTGGGAGCAAGTAGAGCGGTCTCACAATAGCTGTAAAGGGGTCATATCCTTTGGGTCACATTCTTTGACCAAGGCCTGCCAGGCAGGAGCATGAAGGTCTGGCCTCGGGTGAGCAAGGGTGGACGCGGCAAACAGTGCAGAACCAAAATACTAAATTCAAGATGGGTAGGGACTATGGATTGAACATTCAAGTGAAACTCAGACAACTGGCATGAAAAGTTTAATAACGTTAAGCGAAAAAATATCAAAATTAGCTGATTTAACGAAAGTAGTAACGTGCCATTGAAAAGAACCAGTGGGGCCTAGGATGACATCCAAAGATTCAGAGGTAGAAGGCAGAGAAATTAAAGAACAGCTGAAGAGAAATGCATCAGATACACAGGGAGTGGCTAAGGGAGAGGGAGCAGAATGGCAACATAAAAGACATTGGGCCTCATTATGACCCCAGCGGTAGCCGTGCCGGTAAAAACGGCATGGCTGCCGCCGGAGTCATTTTTATTCTGGCGCCCGGCAATGGGGACTTACCGGGGCATTACAGCCCTGGCGGTCCCGGTAATTCCCCATTGCCGGGCGCTGGAAAAAATTACTCCCCATGCCCATTCGAGTCCATTGGACTCAATGGAAATGGGGAGGACGGTAACACTGGCACCATTCATAATGGTGCCGGTGCTACCGTCAAACTTTGCAAGCGGGTGCCGTTCCACCCGCCTGGTCAGACCTGGCGGCCGCAAAGGAACCCGCTTGCAGAACTCGGAGTATGCCAGTCCGGTAACAACGGTGTCGGTAGCTTACGGCACCATTGTTACCGGACCGGCATACTCATAATGAGGCCCATTCATTTTTAGAGGTGCCAAGTTTGAGTAAGTGAACATCTGAAAAGGGCTACTCCGAAGGCAGTGATTCAGGCGAGGAATATGTGGGTATATCTCCCAGAGGCTTCATTTGCAAACTAAAATCTATGGGTGACAGGATTGAACCCTGGGGCCCTTCATAAGGCACGTGGATGGGGGTAGACTGCCAGTCGCCCATTCACAGAATAGAGTAGAAAGACAGGAGAAAAGGGTGGTCAACACATGGTCTATCATCTGAAATGCCACACGGAGATCCAGTAGGACAAGTAGACAGACACTGCCATCATCCAGTCTGCCATAAGCCTTGCCACCTCCAGAGCCGCCATCCACTTACTGATGCCAGGGCTAAAGCCAGATGGATGGGGGTAAAAGAGCTTAATGCACAGCACATGTTTTAATTTTGATTTGTGACCGCCCCCTCCAGAGCCCTGCTGAGAAAATGAAAACCAGTGATAGGGTGGGAATTGACAAGACAGTCCAGATCCAGGGAGGGCTTCCTGAGCAAAGGAATGAGAAATACAACTTTTCAGGAACTAGGACAGAGGCATTGGTAAAGGGATGTAGTCATAAGAATAACTCTAAAGTCCAATAAAGTGAGCTTTTTATAACAGAAACAGGAAGATGATAACCAGCATTAACAGATGCTTTAGTGCCAAAGACCAACAAGTGTTGTGAAATCGAGCAGGCAGGCACATGACGTGATAAATAAGAGGGCATTGCTACATGGACATGAATATCCCTAATGGACAACATTCCCTCTGAAAATGCCTAACGAAATGAGTGCATTTGAAAACCCTGCAAGGGGTGGGGTCTACAGTGCTCAGGTTGCGTTTTGGATTTAAGTGTAGAAAATACAGCCTTTAGCTTTAATACGAGCAGGTAATAACAGGAAGGAGTTTTAATCCGAGTTTGCCTTAACAAACGAATATCTGCCCTCTGGATGCATACAGAGATCCCTCCTGCCCTCTGGATACACACAGAGATCCCTCCTGCCCTCTGGATGCACACAGAGATCCCTCCTGCCCTCTGGATGCACACAGAGACCCTTCCTGCCCTCTGGATGCACACAGAGATCCCTCCTGCCCTCTGGATGCACACAGAGATCCCTTCCTGCACCCTGGATGCACACAGAGATCCTGACTGAGCCTTTGGATGCACACAGAGACCCTTCCTGCCCTCTGGATGCAGACAGAGATCCCGACTGAGCCGTTGGATGCATACAGAGATCCTTCCTGCCATCTGCATGCATACAGAGATCCTTCCTGCCATTTCGATACATAAAGAGATCATCACCGCCCTGTGGATGCAGGCAGAGATGAATCCTGCCCTTTGGAGGGAAACTGCGATCTTCCTGACCCCCTGGATGCATACAGAGATCTTCATGCCCTATGCATGCATGCATTGATCCTCCATGCCCTCTGGGTACATGCAGAGATCCTCTTTGCCCTTTGGGTGCATAAACATATCCTTCCCATCCTCTGTATGCACACAAGGGTCCTCCCTTCCCTTTGGTTGCATATAGAGACCCTTCCCGCTGTTTGAATGCACACAAATATTCTTCGCATCCACTGGATGCATACAGAGATCTTCCTGCCCTCTGAATACATGCAGTGATCCTTCCTGCCCCTTGGATACATCTAGAGATCCCTCCCGCCCATTGGATACATGCAGAGACCCTTTTCGGCCCTCTTGATACAAATAGAGACCCTTACCGCACGTTTGACGCATACAAAGCTTCTTCCTGCCATTTGGATGCATACAGACATTCTGCATGCCCTTTGCGTGCATAGAGAGACCCTTCTGTGCTCTGGATGCATACAGAGATCCGTCCTGCCCATTGGATGCATATAGAGATCCTTCCTGGCATTTGGATGCATACAGAGATTTGTCATGCCTTTTGCGTGTATACAGAGATCTTCCTGCCCTCTATATGCAGTCGGAAATCTACCCTGCCCTCTGGATACACATGGCGATCCTTCCTGACCTTTGGATACAAACTGGTATCTTTCCTGCTGCCCTGTATGCATAAAATTATCTTTCCTGCCCTTAGAAAGCAAGCAGATATCCTCCCTGCCCGCTGGATGCATACAGAGATCCTTCCTGCCCTCTGGATGCATACCGAGATACCTCCAGCCCTTTGGATGCATAGAGAGTTCTTCCTGCCCTCTGGATGCATATGGAGATCCTTCCTGCCCTTTGGATGCATACAGAGGGGGGATAGCTCAGCGGCAATGTGCTCACCTTGGAAACAAGACGACACGAAGCAACACCGGTCCGCGCTTAGAAATATCTGGGTATTAAGCACGTTATAAATACGTAACTAAGTCATATTCCTGTAACAGCGCCTCAATGACCCCGGGCTTTGTGAGTGCTTTAAAAATGCAAAAATAAATAAAAAATAAATAAATACAGAGTTCTTCCTGCCCGCTAGATGCATTCAGAAATCTATCCTGCCCTCTGGATACACATAGCGATCCTTCCTGCCCTTTGGATGGAAACTGGTATATTTCCTGCTGCCATGTATACATACAAAGATCTTTCCTGCCCGTCGAAAGCATGCAGATATCCTCCCTGCCCTCTGGAAGCATACAAGCAAAGCCTACCGTAACACTGCCACCTATCTTCTCCGACATCTGGCCCATGAAGCGTGTGTCAGTTGAGGCTTTTCCGCCACTTTCTCCCCCCCTCCACCTCTGGCTGACTCACATCCTGACACAGCCCTGTCTCTGCTCTATTCTTCAATTTCTGATACTCTTGATGCTCTTGCCCCTGTCATGAGGATCCGTTTGAAGTCCAAAGCCAAGTGCAATTCTTGGTATGACTCTGACCTAGCTACACTTAAATGTAAGTGTAGGGCAGCTGAGAGGAAATGGAGGGCTTCCTATTCATGCTCTGTCAAACTGGGCTGTCGCCTGCTACAAAGGCAATACCGACTCTCCCCTCACCAAGAAGAGAGTCCACATTCAAGCTTGTGTCTCTGCGGCATCTAACAACTCGGCCGAACTCTTTAAAATCTGCAAGGAGCTGGCCAACCCTGCTGCAGTCTCTACCCCTCCTGTTGCCTCCCAGGCTCTTTGCAATGCCCTTGCCTCTCACTTCATTTAAAAAACCCAGACCACGCTCTCCACCCCCACCCCCCTCGCCCCTGTGCTTGCTGACCCTCCTTTAGCCACTCCCCCACCATCCTTCTCATCCTTTCCTCTTTTCTCCCCTGACGAGGTTGCTAGACAAGTCCGATCTATGAAAGCCTCATCAAAACAGGTTCATCCCTGTTCCTCTAAAACCATCAAGGACCACATTGACACCCTTGCTCCGGCCGTTGCTGATTTTTGCAACCACTCCTTTTCCTCAGGAACCTTCCCCTCCCCTCTGAAGCACGGCCTTGTGCATCCTCTTCTGAAATGACCCACTTCTGATCCTTCTTGTCCAGCTAACTATCACCCAATTTCCATTACTCCCTTTCTGGGCAAACTCCTGGAAAAGTTGGCCATCTCTCAGCTTAACCTTCATTACAATTCTGTTGGATGTCTCCATGACCAACAGTCTGGCTTCAGAGCTGCCAGAAGCACGGAAACTGCTCTCCTGAACATCCGTGAAGATCTGCTCTCCAACCTTGACATTCCCTTTGTCCTCATCCTCCTCGATCAATGACATTTGTGATGATCTTTGATGATCTTTGATGTCCTGGGTGTTAGTCTGAGCAATGCACAGTGGTGGCGCAAGTTATGGTTGCTTAGCTTACTTATTTCAGGGGTTTTTCAGTTTTACTTTGAACCATAACGTCCCTTTAACAAAGTTTTTTAACTGAATTCCATAGGTTTTTAGTAGCACAACTTAACCATAACGTCCCTTTAACAAACTTCTTTTACTGATTTTCATAGGCTTTTATTAGCGCAACTAAACCATAATGTCTACGAACATCTGACTTCATTGCACGCCTTCCAGGAAATACCACATGACCATATGCTGGTGCACAGCATGATGACGTGTCCAAGAACCCATACACACTTTACAATAGCATCTATACTTCATGCACAGTTTGGAACTACATTTTCTACTAATGTAGGAACTTGCAACTTCAACATTTCCCTTGCACAGCTCCAACAGCTATTCATATATATTCATCCATTAACAATCTAGTACTCAGTACACACTTTTGGCAAAACGGCTATTTACGTTAAAATGATATCAGCTAACGTCATCCTTCCTCTTCAAGAGACACCACCACTGCTGTAATCAAGGACCATGAGAACCACTGCCCCCTAGGGTGGTCAACTCTTTGATAGTCTGTCGCGGGACACTTGGCCACAAGGCGGTGATCACATCACGTCATTCACGCTTGGCCCGCCTCTTTTTTTTTGTTGATGTTTTGATGGCTCTTAATTCCTGGCTTAATTTAAATCCAAATGGTTTGTCCTGGGGAGGTTATGTTTACGTTTTTCAACTGAAAACGTGACCATCACGACCCCAGGAGCAAAGCATCAGCATTTGAATTAAGGCACGTGTCCGAGCGTAACAGCTCGACCTATAGGCTCAAAAGGAGCCAGGGATGCAGAGCCACCCAGAGAAAGAAAGCAGCAGGTGGCAGCGCCGTGCTGAGCAGATGGCCACTTCAGTTTGCAGAGTGGTTGTGCTGGAGGCAGGTTGTCCGACGCAAGTCGGGACAACCTACGTCCCGCACAGCCACTCTGCAAACCGCGGGACGGAGTCCCTAATTGAGGGACAATCCTGTGAAATCCGGACACTTGGCCACCCTAATTTCTTCTCTTTCAGAAACATACGAAATGTGGCAACAGGGCGTGTCCATCTTGTACTATTGTTAACCATTGCTGCATCGGCCTACGGTAAACTGGCCTGATGTCATTAAATCATATGCCCCGCCCCTGACCCTCACATAACCAACCTTAGTGATAATGAACACCTTTCTCGGTGACGTTCCTCTTCAGCGTAGCCAAATGCGCCCATAATCACCTATGTGACGTGACGCAGAACCCAAAAATCAACACACATCAATTAAAAACATACCATGTCACAATTCAAATTATTAAACCGGTCTTTAAAAGAAAACAATAACAGTATACATTTTTTAAAGTACTTTTATTACCCAATGAACTCTCTGAGAACATCTGACTGTTCCCATATTCAATGAAATTGCAAATTCTTTTCTTCGCTCGTCATTGAAAATGTTAATCGTGAGGCACACGTTCTTCTTTTTTCATACACAAAGTGTTCGTTTTCGATAAAGGAACCGCTTGGGTCCCACAGTGAATTCCAGGGTGTCTGCATCAACCTGCACCTACACCACCATAAAAGATTTTATGTTACTCCTAATCGCTAGGGCAGCGTACGGACAAATGGGCCCTGGGCGATTGTCCCACAAAACAGTCACGGTGATCCAGCCGTTGATGACAACGTGCACCTGCCTACTGAAGAACCCATCAGTTGGCATCTGGAATTGATGGCAATCGCAGTAAGGCAGCATGTAGCTATTTGGAAAACATAACAGAAAATATGTATCAATACCCTACCTTTATTACAATATATGTATACTTTTCTTAATTCGGCATAGAGTTTAAACTAACGATTAGCACACACATCAAACGATCTCAAAAAAGACAAAAAGAACCTAGAAACTGATAAACAATTCCATATGGTCATACATGACATTATAAAGAAATATTAGCATTGAACCTGGGTGAATCTGGTTGTAGTCGACATACACCTACATTTTGCACTCCCCATAACGACATAAAAAAGACAACCACACAGAAAAATAGTTCTTGAGTTACATTGCCAAAATTAATCTTTAGATAATAATAGGTTAAAGCTTGTTCCGGCATAAAGTCGTCAAAAACAAACTTACATAATATTCACCGTCTCCATTCTCTTTTCGTAATTCAGTCCGTAATGCTCAATCCGCTTGCATCAAAGAATCTTCATGAACTGAATTTACATGTTCCGTACACACCTTTGGAATGCATAACCTTATCAAATGTTCATTATTACAAACCTCCTCTCACTGACTCGTCACGGAAAAATCCCTTTCTCTCAAGGTCAAAAAACAATTGACCCTTCTACTTTCTGTGACGTGCGTGGGCTGCCTTAGCTTGCAACCAAAACATCAAAGCTAGTGACCTTCACTCAGAATCTAAATACCTTCTCACTGTGCAACAACACGGCTCAACGCACCCATGAGAACTTGTATTGTCATACACGTGCACGGCCGCTGTTTCCATCAAACACTGCAGGTGGCTGCCTCAGATGCCAAACTCTAGGGGCGCCAATCTGACTCCAATATCATTTTAAATACATTGTAACACAGACACATTACTCCTTCGCCGGTACTTTATGCACAATATATTGAGGAATACCTCCAAATAGGGTGGCCAACTTTGTCACATCCCTTTGCGGGACAAAAGGTGGTGATGACGTCATGGCGTCATTCACCTGGCACAATTAATGCATTGCACCCGAAGCTACTGACATGACCGGCCTGCAAGCCTGTCACGTCAGTAGCTGCGGTTGCAATGTAATGCAATAGGACTCTTATTTACAGATTAGCTGCCACTTTTCAGCCACTGTTATTCCCATTTGTGGGACATTTATGTATATGACCCCCTCCCCGCTCGACCCCAACCCCCCGCATGACTAATTGTGAATCCGGACTTACTGTGGTAGATCACAAATTGTGCTCGAACATAGCAAGTCGGGGCAACCCGCGTCCCGCAGAGCCACACAGCAAACTACGGGACACAGGTGCCAATTGCGGGACAATCCTGCGAATTACGGGATGGTTCCCACTCTACCTCCAAATATACGATATGACTTTCGTGACAAAAAAACACCACTTTTTTGCTTCTTGCTGCCACATTCCGTCCCATTCTCATCAACCCTCACCTCCCCAGAGCTGTCCAGTCATTTGGTCGAAAGACATTTGGTCGAAAGCCAAATGGTCGAATTTTTTTTTATTTATATATATATTTTTTAGGTTTTCGTTTAGGGAAAAAAGGGTTTTTTTAGAAAAAAAAGGGGGTTGGGAGGAAAAAAAAAAAAAGTGAAAATACAAAAAAAAAACAAATTCGACCATTTGGCTTTCGACCAAATGGTGTCGACCACTTGTCCTGTCGACCTTTTTTTTCGACCAAATGTCTGGTAACCCTCCCCAGATAGTGTTTAATAACTTTAACAAGTGCAATGTTGTGTTTTATTATATGTTTTTGCAGCGATGTCCGCGGACACCAAAACACGGAACAAAGATGGCAGGAGCATCGGAACAATCTGACGCACTTCACACTCTTCGCCATCCAATGAGCGAAGGCGTCACATATGCGCGGACATGTCGTGCCGGTTACCCAATCGGTGTCCTGCCCGCGGATCAAACAGGGAAGTGTGTCCGCAGAGCGTACATAGATATCACTAATTTTTTGAGACCTACTTTTTGATCGTTTAAAAAAAAACTACTGGACGGATTATCACCAAATTTACAAAAGCACGCTTTCAGGACCAAACCGCTGCCCCTGTCGCAAATTTGGTGAAAATCCGTCCAGCGGTTTCCTCTGTAGCCGTGCGCAATGTTTATCCCCCATTCGGTCTATGGGAAAAAAAGAAGTTTTGGGGCCCAACCTATAACTTTGCCCCACCTGGACCAAACCCAACCAAACTTTGCAAAATAATTCAGAGTGGGCCATATACTTTTTTTGCAAAGTTTTATATATATATACATATATCATTTTGTACCTTGATGCATGCAGAGATCTTACTGCCCCCTGGATGCATGCAGAGATCGTCCTACCCTCTCTAGGTACACAGAGATCCTTCCTGCCTTTGGATGCATCGAGAGATTCATCCTGCTGCCTGGAGGCATACAACTATGATTCCTGGCCTCTGGATGCATACAACTATCCGTCCTGCTCTTTAACATGTGTTGGAGGACAGCATAAGGAGATGCTTCACCACAGCTTTAAAAGTATATTTTAAGCAGCAGAATAGCATGACGTGGAGTGGCTATGTAAGGTGTGCGTCTGTTGGCAGAACTACTGCACACCACTTTCCCAATTGAGGTATAAGAAACATGGATGGATGAAGACAACAACAGATTGAATCTTCAAATCTTCACGGCAACAAGAGTAGAATGCTGTTTGGGCGACATGTTTTGTGTCCCCGAGAAGGACTTAGGTTTAAAAAGGGGAGGAGACCATGCTGGATCAATTGATGGATTGCCTGCACATCATAAACCAATGCCGAGCAAGCCAGTACCATATGTACTGTGGATGAAATGATGAAAATTGAACACTCTTCAGAGAATCCACCCCAGCGGCAGGCGAGTACATTTCCATCAAGACTAAGGCCCTCATTCCGAGTTGGGCGGTAGCCATAGTGCTACTAGCACCATGGCTGCCTCCCAAACCGGGTCCAGGTCCGGTCTGGTTCAATGGGGATTTACCAGGTCATTCCGACCCTGGAGGACCCGGTAAGTCCCCATTCAAGCAACCATTCCCCATTTCCATTTGAGCCCCCATAGGTCAGACCACGCGTCCTTTACGGCTCCCGCTAAGGGACCTCGGAATTGGGCGGTAAGGGATTACCAGCACCGGTCTCCTTACCGGTGCCCGGTATCCCTTTCCGCCCAACTCTAATGACCCCCTAAGAAAAGTCTGTAGTAGGCCCAAAGGTAGGCAGGATTAAGATCAAGACAAGAAAACTGATTCCTTCGTGTATGGTTCTACTCACGCCAAAATCCAGACCCTTTACCTTGCATTGCCCTCTATGCAGACCTTCCAGGATTTTGCGGCATGAAATTGCAAATTTTTCGGCATAAAATGGCAAATTTTGCGGCACAAATCTTAATTTATTGCGCCATTTTTGCGGGACATTTTGTATTAACTGGAGGGTGTAAGATTGCCGCATTACAGGAAATAGGCAGAGTGCAAGGCTACAAGAGAGCCAGGGAATCATTATTATGTATCTTTTGTATTAATTTAATAGGAAGAGTCCCAGATGTTTCTGGCTTGGCAGAACAGTGTATGATTTGGCTACATTTCTGGTTTAATGTTAATGCCTATTTAAAAGTATTAACAAATTGATCATTATCAGTTGTAATGCTGAAAATATTCCCCTTCTATGTTCTCCAATCCCCCAAACACCCACACACCTCTCTCACCAACACACATCTCACCAACTCTCCATCACAACTTGCATTCCTTAACCTCTCACTCTGTCATACAAATACTCACGTGCTATGTCACACTGTCAAGTCACAATTTGCACTGCCCAGTCCCTGCCACACTCCAAATCATACTCCCAACTCACACCTTACACTTTACAATTCTTCCCGCAATATACAGTCCTTCATTCTTTTGTGCTACTTCTGCATCTTGCATCCTTTCTCCCATTCTATCGCACTCTTCCCTCATCCTTTTTCCCCAATCTGCAGCTCACTGTCTCTTTCTGGCCAACTGCTTCCCCTCTACTTTCTGGCTCACTGACCACACGCTCCCTCTACTTTCTGTACCTCTGCTCGCTCTCAGATTTCTGGGCCACCACATCACTGCTTCCTCTGCTCTCTTGTGCAGCGCTTCCTCCTCTGACCCACTGCTCTCCCTCTGCTTTCTTGCCTATCACTTCACATCTCACCCATCACTCTTCCTCTTTCTCATAGTGCAACCATTTTTTAATTTTTTTTAAAATGTAGATTTTGACCCAGTTCCTCAAAAAAGGGGGCAGTTAAAAAAAGAACGGAGGATATGCTATTTTTAGACAACCCATTTTTGGAAATGAGCAGATCACCTTATTCTCAAAGGTGACCGGCGCATTTTCACAGGCTTGAGCTGTAGCACAAATTGTGCGCTGGCCAGCAGCCTTGAATGGTGTTCTGGGTTGTTTGACCGAAGTGTAATTATTTGCGGCGGAATTCACCGTAGTCAGTTTTGCTGCGAATTGATTTGCACTTCAGCCAAACAACCCAAAATGTACCTATTACAACCATCCCATCCCCTCCCCTACTTAACTGCTTGGTCGCTGCCGCTTCCCCTGCAACCCTGCGGTTCCAGATCCGTCCCTCTAACGCGAGTCGGATCCGACTCTGCAGGGTCCCTTTTAAGTTATTTTCTTTTTTTTCTGTACCCGCCTCCAATTTTGAGGAAAAAGGGGAAAACACTTCTCCCACCCTAGACCAAAAATACTGAACATGGGGAGCGGGTGACACCCCCACAACACATGTTCAGCATTTATAAAAATCAATCGAATAGTACTGGACAAAATAGGTCACATTGTAACATTCAATCAATTTTGTCATCGAAATGGGCAGTACTTTGAATATAATCGCTCTCCCGACAGTGTTCTGCAAGCTCCCAGCGCCTTTCACAGGGACAGACCCTCCAGGTGCCTGCCACTGTAAAATGCGACCCAAAAAATGCATTTATATCCTGTTTGAGGAACAGAAATGCAAGCGACACAGCAGCGGTTCATACCTTAAATGAAATGCATGGCAGGGTCAGGAAAGATCCTGTCATGCAGTGGCAGCCCCACATCCTGTGCGCGTAGGGTTGCCTAAAATGTCTGCACATTTAAAAGTGCATCTTACATGGAAATGAGGGATGCGCTTTTAAATTGACAGACCCGCCACTTGATCAAGGAGGTGAAAAAAGGCCATCTGAATGGGCGCTCATATAAAATGTGCCCATTCATGTGTCCCTTGTGGATTGGGCTGCACTTTTTTGGGGCGCAAGTGATGATATGTGTTAGCGCATTTCATTTCTTGTGTAAAAAGAAAAGTTGAGAACCTGGCACCCTGAGTATTATTTTTTTTAAAACAGTCATTTTTGCAGATTACTTTTAAAAAAAAAAAAAACATTTTTTTTTAAAGATGCAATTTTTGCACAAACGGACGTTTTTGTGGCATTTTGCGCAAAACGACCGCTTTCGCGGCATTTTGCGGGATCGCAAAATCGCTATAAGCTGGAGGGTCTGTGAGCACCCCTCCCACATGCACAGGCTCTGACAAGCAATGCTTTTGAGGAACATACATCACCTAGAGGCCACACCAGTAGCATGTGTGCACTATAAAAATGGCAAGTAATAAAACATGACCTAGAAGTGGGCACATAGTGACACAGACCTGTGCCAATGCATGTGGGCCCATTGTCCAGAGCACTTTTATACCCCTCTCTAGGTGCAGGGCTCACTGTGTTCCTCAATGAACCTAATGCTGGCGCTGCACAGGACTCCACGCCACTAACTGTGCACAAGATGCGATCTCCACAAGAGACAAATGGAAGAATATGCAGGATGGGTGTCTATTGTTTACAAGACACACCAGACATCAAAGGAAAAGGGTTTGATCCTTGTGCTTTTCATTCCTTCGACCTTCTCTGGAAGTTATGAGTTCTGAGTTGACTGAAAGGATGGGGATTTTAGAAATAGTGTGGCCATTGAACTCTTTTCGGTCACTCCCGTCCTTGCAAAATGCAGATGAAAATGTGAACAGGCTGGGATAGTTCAAGGGTTACAAGACATTTCCGAATCGAGTTCTTAAAATCTTTGAATCTTCTTTCCCACCTTTGAGATATTTGTAGGCAGAGGTCGAAGTGGTTGGCACTGGTGACTAAAGGCTAGGGCGCTTCTCTACTTTTTGGGGGAGTCCTTCATCGCTCCCATGCTTTTCCTGACTGGCAGCACTGTTCCTGGTGGCTTCGCACCTGGGCCCTATCTTGCAGGCGCTGTTTTGTATTTGCTTATTTCAGTAGCCTGCTTGGGACATAATGTCCACTCACAAGCCACTACACAGCCCTGCAGTGATCAGCGTTTGACTTCTGGGTGTATACACATTGGCATGACATTGCTGCAGGCTGTGGGGGGCGATGATTGGCATGTATGGTGGTCGTTTAAGATGCATTCTCTTTCACTGTGTTTCTTTCAGTCCTGATAGTGCAGCTGTAAAAAGCACTGCTATGGGTTGGAGTGGAGGAAAAGCAGGACCTAAGTATGGGGTTCGCATTGGAAGGAGGGCGAGTGAGGTGTGGGCCTGGGATCGGCAGAGAAGGAAGGCAGGGCAGAGAGGAACATAATTCCACTACTTCTTTCGTTAACTTCGACACTTCAATTTAGGAAGAGTTATTAAACCCGTCTTTCTTTCCTTTTTTATTAAAACGTTTTTTAAAAAATGTGTCTGTAGAACACATTTTCAGTGTTACAGTGTTACATTTTTACCCTCAAGGCAAGGAGGAAGTATTTGTATAACTCTTCTATCCAAAGCGCTTTGCATAAAACATATGTACATACATGATCACTACCTAACCGAAATTGGTAAATCTTTCTTGATCGCCATTGCTGGGGATGCAATTCTCCATGCCACGCCAGCACTGTGATGCCGCTGCTAGGTCTGAACCTGCCAGGGCGCCAGGCACGGCATGGAATATGCCACTTCATCACTGATGTCATTTGAGATGTCACCTGTGAGGTCATTGGTGTGCAGTGTTGAGGCAGGGTTGCGTAGAAATTTTGACAGCCAAATTGTGATGTCGTTCTTGTAAACTTGATATTTCGCTAACTGAAGTTATTCTCATGGATTTGCTACGAGGTCTGTTATCGTCCCCCTAAAGGTAACCGTAACGTCCCCTAAATTAATGCTTCTTCCGTGAATTTCATCCGTTGATTAGAATAACAATGGACTGATAATGGCAGAAGGCCACCAAACTAGTCAATGGGCCAAAGCAGCTACAGTAGGCGTGTGTTGTAATATGCACGCACTCGTGCATAGGCACACTGGTGGAATGTTGATGCACGTTCAGCAATCAACATTCTACAGTGGCCGTTGAGCGAGGGGAGCCGTAGCTAGAGGCTGCGGGGTCTCGCCAATAAAGAAAGTTAATTGCACCTACCTGTGTCGGTGGGATTGTGTCAGCGTGTCTGGCAAACATAGCCCAATGCCTGTTCATATAAACCCGAGGGCGTTCCCATACTCTGGTCAGGACTGGGGGAATGGAATCTAAACCGTCCGAGTGTCCCTCCAGGAAATGACGTTGGTAGACACACATTCTACGTGTTTCACTGATGTAGGTGTTTGCAGAGTGCTCAATCAATTGTATTAGTTCCAGCCAGTATCAATCCCAGGGAGGGAAATGGCAACCTTGCAACATTCAGGAGGGCAACTCACTGTTTTATTTAACAGAAGTTATTCATTGATTATTCAATTGGTATCGTGTGTCTTTTGACAAATGACAAATGACCAAAACACATACAATTACAATCCAACATAAGAAAAATACTAACCATTTAATAGACATATATAATTAGAAATAATACGTTTGAAAAATAGATAGACTTCAGTCAGGCGGTAAACAAGGAAGACTTTGCCCCGATCTTATAGCGGGGGTGACTTCAACACATGCCTCGCTACCTGACTAAACACATGCATCAATAAATAAATCCATGATTTAGTCATTTGTTAAAAGATACATAAAACCAATTGAATAACTTCTGTTAAAAAAAATAAGCAATGTTGTGCAAGGCAAACAAAAGTGACCTGGTCTCCGGAATGTTGCAAGGTTGCCATTTCCCTGCCTGGGATTGATACTGGCAGAAACTAATGCAATTGGTTTAGCACTCTGCAACGCAGAATGCGTTTCTATACTTACGTCATTTCCTGGAGGGACACTCGGTTGGTTTACAGTGCCTGTTCATCACATAGGTCCACCCAGGGAAGAGAGGCGGAATCAACACGTGACTAACGTTCTGTTAGCTCCATCTGCGTGCTCGCTGTTGAAGCAGCAATGTGTGACGCACTGTTCAAACCTGAGGCTGTGCGGGTGAGATATCGCTCGGATACATCATCATTTTTCTGAATGAGATCTGCTGCTAAAGATTGCAGCCGTACACTGCGGCTTAGACTACACTGTGGACCTCAGATAGATACCCGTACACTGCTGGTGCATTGCTGTGTGGCAGGCTTAGACTACTGTGGACCTTAGATAGATACCCGTACACTGCTGGTGCATTGCTGTGTGGCAGGCTTAGACTACACTGTGGACCTCAGATAGATACCCGTACACTGCTGGTGCATTGCTGTGTGGCAGGCTTAGACTATACTGTGGACCTCAGATAGATACCCGGGTGGTGGCAGCACTTAAACTGTAGTGTGGTATGTAATCGCCCCAAAGTGTCAGAAAAGGGTGCTTTTTTGAAGTGTAAAACACAAAGGTATGGCTCCTTTGAAAGGGTTGTGTTTATTTGCGAGGGCTTTGTAGTAACCTGATGGTAGCCACAGCTGGGCTTCACAGGCCCAAGGCATTCCCCCAAGTCGGTTTCTTTGATGTCTTATCTTTTATTATCAGACTGGGGGCAGACACAAGTGTGAAATGGAGGTGGCCCCTTTTCCTGACAAGCCACAGCTCAAAGGGAAGGGGCCATTTGCATTCCAAAGCCCCTTATTCTGCCTATTCTCCAAAGTAAATGCCTGCACTACATAAGCCTGAAACAGTGTAATACATGCACACTTGCACAGTTTATTCAGAAGATGTTTGTGTGAAACAATTCTGCCATGTGAAGAAAAGTAGGGCAATACTCAGAGATGTCTGGTTGTCCTGTGCAGATAAGACATTTTCAAGCACCAAGGTGTTGTAATTGATTACAGACTCCTTGATTTCAGGACTAAGGGGTGTTTAAAATTAATGTTGAAAACAAAGGGGGTGTTTATACTCGTGCACTGTTGGTGCATCAGTGGGTTACAGAGTGAGTCATTAAGCACAGTACAACCTCTGTTGCGTCAAACAATGTTGTAGCAACAATAATAACCTGTACACTCGAGTTTGCTTCCTGTACTCCAAACATAACATTTGGACAAAAAAACAGGGTAGTTATGACTGTAAACACCAGTTTAAATCGTATGCTCTGTATATTGAAATTGGTGATAATTTGTAGCCCATCATGTTGACATGTACAGCATATCCTGAGTCCTGAAATACAGTCATCTACACACACTACTTTCTCAATGCTCTGTGTAAAGCACATTCTCAGTGGGGGGTGATGTGTTCTGCATGCATTATAACGATATCAAAAAAAGGTTTTCACCTTTCTTCCAGTGTGCTAATTCGTAATACATATATTCAATCGTCATAGTCTTTTTAGCTTCATTGCTGATAAAGCTCAGTATACGTCCGGTGCTTGTATCGATTCTCGATTTTTGAAGGAAATGTTTTTGAAATGGATTCCTCCATCTTGTTGGAAGCAGTTATTGCTATCGGCATGGTAATCACATGAATGTCTGGCGCCCTTTCGGTAATTCGTGTGACAAACCTAAAAACACAGTGAAGATGGCAAGTGACTGATTCATAGACAAGGTTGCTTTACATTTCAATAACAAAGGGGTTTCGTCACAAGATACACATGCATAGAAAAAAAGGCCCTGAAGAAGCTCATCAATAGTAGGAATCAAATGGTAAACATCCCACGATGCGAAACACGTGTAGGCCAATCTGTTCCTAGTGCCGTAAGTAAAGGAAGTCTTTTATTTTTTAGCAAGGAATACTACGTCTACTAAGTATTTTGAACTGATATGAATGCTTTCTAAATGCGTTGTAAATCTAAAATATGTTGTGGTTTACTTTTGTAAAATAAATACATTACGTAACTTATTGTTACTTTCTGTGAATTGAATATATATTACAAATTAGCGCATTGGTAGAAATGTGAAAAAAGGTTTGGAAGTTGTGAATTCCACATGGTCAGGTCTTGTGTTCCACATGTATTCTTTCTGCTGCTATAGGATTGATATATAATTTGTGTCTATCGATTATCAATACAATAGCGATAACCGCCATGTTGGGTGGAGGGCAAGGCCAGCAAACAGCCCTGATCCCTCGCAGAGGCCATCACTTAACTTGAGCCTACTTAGGTTCACTTTGGTGGGCAGCTACCGGTCATGCACATCCCTGAACACTGGGGTTACTGCTGTACTGAGATCTCAGGAGGATAGCTCAGTGGCAACCAGCTCGCCTTGGAAGCAAGACGACACGGAGCAACACAGGTTCGATCCCGGGTCTGCGCTTAGAAACCTCTGGGTATTAAGCGTGTTATAAATAACCTATCATATCATATATCTCCTGCGTCCCTGTCCACCCACAAATGTGGGCATTATGAATATATTCAGAACTCCTTCTGCGCTCACGTAGGAGGTTCCTGGAACTCCCGCAAGTGCTGGATCTCCTTACTCATCGGATAGGATACATTCTATGGGACTTCGTTCCATCTTTGAACCTAGGCGTTTTCCACTTGAGAAGTTGGATTTGATAGGTCATGAGTGCTGCAGCACAGAAAGACGTCACCAGTAAACTATGCATACTATACAAGAACAAATGGCTTCACTTTTGCTACTTGGCCCTGAGCACAATGATTTAACTCTTTAGGGTACATTGAGTAACATCATGCCTCCCATACAGTGGCCTTGCTAGACTTTGCTGCATGTCTAGATTCTCCAGAGGACTGTTTGCCTTTAAATAACCAGGCAATGAGTTCATATTCTGATGGCCACAGGCAACTGTATCCTGTCATTAGAAATCCTGCTCCTCAATGGGATTTCTATTCGTTTGATCGATTTAGTAGATTTATATAGTGCGTCATCACCCCTAGGGGTCTCTGAGAGCTAGCCATGGGTTGCTTAGGAGAACAGGTACTGCTTGCAGTGTGTTTGAAAGTTGAATAGTGAGTTGGCGGCATGGGAGTGTAGCAGTAGTAAGTTTTAGATTTTTGCTGCTTGAGATGCAAACTGCCTACCACATTTTGATACAAGCTTAAAGGTGTGGGGGCGGGGGGAGCAGCAGACTACTCCCCGCCGTGAATGGCAAGGGTGATAGAAGTTCACATTCCATTTCAAATATGCCAGGGCCAAACTGTGCAGGCCTTTGTGAAGGACAGGCAAGCGACCTTAACCTCCACTCCTTTCTGCACTGGAAGCCAGTGCAGAGAAGCTCTTTCTGCTCATATCTACGAAAACCCCACATGAATCCTTCACATGCTGCTTTGTGGAGATGTTGCAACTTGGTCAGAGGGCAAGAGGATAGGCCAGAATAAAGCCCATTGCAATAATCTAGCTTTGTGTAAACTGCTGCCCCTACCACCCGAGCCCTGCGTCTGAGGTCTAGCTGCCGAAGAAAAAGTGGGAATTTACATTTGCATCGATCTGATGGATTAAAGACAACTCTTTGTAAAAAAGAAAGAAACGTTTTTAACCTTTTTACTCAAAGGTTGTGAGATGTCTAGCAATGGCGGTATTACAAGGATTTCCTATTTTTAGCTACAGGTAGTATGACATCGATTTTGTAGTCATTTAGTTCCAAGTGGTGCAATATCATTCAACCTTTAATGGTCTTCAGACAAGATTGTAACTCCAAGAACTCTCCCTCTTTTCCTTAAATGTCACTTTAAACGTGAGTATCATCAGTTTATGGGGAGATGCCATGATTGCAAAAGATGAAAAAGTAAAGCCCGATAAATATTGAAAAGAATTGTAGGGAGGGGTTTGCAGGGGTTCTGTGGTGGCATTGTACATGTGACCAGAGTGCAGGAGGAGGCCCACACAGAAACTGAAATGTTTAGACCAAGTCTTCAGGTAAAGACAGAAACCAAAGAAAGGGGCTACTGGTCATAGGACAGACGGATGAAAGTGTGTTCATTAGGGTAACATAGTCCACTGTATCGAATACTTCTAAAAGATCTACCATAACTTTAGAGCTTATTACAGATCCAAGCACAGTGGGACCACAAATAGTGGCAGAAGAGTGCTGTACAAGACTACTTACAATACATAATACCTATACAAAAGCTGAAACATTTGCCTTTGTTTGTACTTGTTTTTAACAGGACTTAAGTGCAAGGAACTGGCGAGAGGGCACACGTCTGTCTTACTTTAATTACAACAGGAACTCATTTACATGCACAATTAAGGCATCAACTAATAACACTGGCAGGTCCTATACAACACAAAAGTTGATGTTACGACATGATACACTATGCTATATACTGATGAGCTCTTCACCCATATATTCTCATTTTACGTTAGATTTTGAGTTGTAAGTAACAGATGGTTTTCAGGAGAATAATATTTCAGGATACTATTACCTTGTCATTTCTGCTGATCTATTGCGATTTATACATATCCTCATATGAAGCTGTGATTTGTCTACTGAGTATACCTGATGTACACCCGATGTGTGCACGCGCATTGCAATGAGTCCCATATGTTGCTGGCAAGCGTGCATGTTGATTCGTTTTTGTCATTGTGTTTGTAGTTTAGCAGTAGGCTTGTGGTGGTGCCAGAGGGACTGCAGGGTCCCAACAGGTCCATGGAATTTCACTGGAATTTCACTGGAATAGCTGAAGGTCAGGCTCACAGGACTCCTCTGGGCAGGGAAAAGATATTCAGGAACACAGACCGAGAGGGGTGTATTTGGGGCAGTGGTTTTTCTCTAGAGCACCAGGATTTTTGGAGACTGGGATGTCATAGAGGAGGAGGTGGTATTTTTCTCTTGAAGTGGCTATGTATTACCAGCATCACGTTCGTAGCCAATATAAAACATTTGTATTGCAATAACCTGATGATACAGACAAGAGGACATGCGTTGAATGCATCTTAGACATAGCTGACAAGTGTCCAAATAATTTGCATGTCACTACATGCGTTCTGCATGTAAAATATAGCAGAGCCCTCAACTCTAGACCACTGCCCTGGGGGTTGGTGGAGACTATTTATCGTACGCATACCTCTCTTGCGCTGCAACCCATAGAATACAGCTGAGTCTCACAAAAAATTGGGTTAGCGTCACATAATCACAGACATAGCAGCCATCTCTGTGCCTGAACACAATGTGCTGCATGCTTTTTTATAATGTTTTAAAGTAGTCATTGCTGCTAGTAATTGAATCGTCACCAAATTCTAATTACTATTTGTCTGCAATGTAATGCTCTTTTTATGGTAGGGTGAGTTTACACATTTAGTGCGCCCCATAAATAGTATCATATCAGTCATGCACAGAACCAAGGATTCTCAACGGAAGAGAGAAGTCTTGAAGAATATTTGGAATTGCTTTAATTGCAAATTACTGTAGCCTTTAGTGGACAGGGACATATTACAAAACTATTGGGCCATGACGAGTGAAATTTGCCATGCTACAAGCACCTGGGAGACAATTGGCATAGTGCAAAAGAAATGCATTTTCAATGCGTTTTTTTACCAGTCTAACGTTTGCCCTAGTGCTAATAGCATTCCGTATTAGCTCTAGGGCAAACTTTGTCCCATTGCAATAATGCAGTCAAAATGTATCTTTTTTGCGCAAGGGCAATTTTTGCCCTGGTGCTTATACCATGCCAAACTGCACTTGTTATGGTGCTGTAGTGTTCTAATATGTCCCTTTGTTTAAATAAAACAGGGCAACTTTGCCCTAGTGCTAATATCATGCAACTTTGAACTTGCACAAGTGCAAAGTTTCTGTAATCTGGCCCAAGATATTGATTTTCTGCATGCACATTTGAGGGGCACGACACTGCATGGGCCGGGAAGTAAACCACAGGTGCCCTTTGCTCCTGAGTGACTCCTGATCCCTCCCCCAGTTCTCGAATCACATGATGCGCAGTGCACTACAGGCAGCGCATGCACAGCCTGAGGAATGGGGGGGAGGGCAAGGGCGGGGCCAACCAGTGCTGAGTCTGCCGCGTATTGAGGAGGCAGCAAGTGGTGCAGGCAGGCAGTAATCTGCTCAGGGTGGCGCGCGCACCGGGCGCTGCCAAACTACCATTGATTTTGTGCCTGACAAGCTGACATTGATTTCAGGTGAGGACAGGACTGGTCTGTGCAGTGCTATGCGAATGCCTGCGGCCAATCTGTGCTTTCCTTTTTTTCTTGGAAAATCGCATTTTCAAATAATGTTGTCATGCAACTTTTGTTGTCCGCTCTGTGTCTGTCATGGCTGAGGGGGATCCCCGTGTCCTCCATGGCTGTCATCATGCAGTGCTGAACAGACAAAAAGATGAGGGGAGGGAGTGGGACAGGCTTCCCACCCCTTCCAAAAAAGGACATGCCCAAGACACAGCTGCTCCCGAGGGTCTGGCTCCTCTCTCTTCACCTCGGTATTACACCGTGCAGGGCTGGAGTGTGTTCCAAGAACAGGACCCGACCGTTAGGACAGTGGCTACCAGTACAGTATTTCCGTGGGATCACACATGAATTGTTAAAGCTGCAAATGTCCCGTACTGGGATTGCTTGTTAAATGCATCCACAAAGCACTTTATTGGTATGCTAAAAGAGACAAATATTGACCAAATCAGGACAAGGGGTGCAAACAGCACCACACTCCCTTCTCGTGCATTTTCATGTGTAAAGCAGATTTATTTCCCTGTCTCTCCGTGGATAGGGCTGTGGCAGAAAAAGGAGCAGGTACCAAAATATGGCCCGTAAACACAAATTGCAAATTGTGATTTATTACAAAAATCTAGTGCTTGGATGTGGGTGTATTTTTTTGTGAAAAATGTGTAGTGAATGAAGGTTTTTTAAATACCATTGGGCCAGCATTATGATCAAAACTACCAGATGTGGCCCACCAGGTGCACCAAGTCACACAATTTCCTCGAGTTGGCCCACAAAACCGGTGCACACTAATCTGTCAGGCCAGCACTTCAAGCAAGCCTGAGTTTGGTCTTCTTGTCTCAGTTTTCTAGCGACAGATACATATTCTGAATACTCACATTCTTAATACTCACAATGCTTAGTAGGTTCACCCCCCTCCCTCTTCCCCCTCTGCTCTTGAATATTGTGTTGTAATTGTTGTAATGTACTTCCCACCCTCCTTCCCTCCTTGCCTTGTAGGCACTTTGAAACAGTATATTCTTATTGTATAAGCGCCTTACAAGCAAAAAATAAATAAATACATAAATACATGTTGCTTCTATCTCCTGTTTACAGCATCTCCCAAAGCATGAGGAAGAGGTTTGCTTCTGCGGTGTTTTAGTTTTGAGTGGTGAGGTAGTACTGCCTGTCTGGGATGGGATAAGAGAACCTAGCATTTGGCAATATCCTTTGTGTGATGTGAGCGCTTGGGCATCTGCTGACAATGGTTGGCATATTGGGCAAATACCCTTTAATAGAAATGCTGAGCACATGCTGATCATTTGATGATGATACCTGCAATATGATCTGAGAAGCTGGCATTTGACTGAACTATCTGGAATATGATTTGCTCACTTCAGCATATGAGTTCAATATCTAAGGCTTCTCATATTTCATTGGCATGCCTGCTAGATGATGTGAATTAGTGGAATACCTGGCTTTGGATGTCAGCACTTGCCAATTAATGTAAATGCCTGGCATCAGCGTTGGTGGAATAATCTTCAGAGTGGGTTGTGCTGGCATCACCTGGCCAAACAAATAGCGTTTGCTAGCAATCATGGTGTGAGTGTAGCTAATAAGTGAACGCTTTCGACTAGAAGCATGTGTGCCAGGAAGTCTTCCTGAGGAAATGTTTGATAGACCACTGCTCTTGTCGGTACCAGGAAACTATCAAATGTTCCTTTGTTCTGGCTGAAATGAGAAAAAAATTACACAATTGGATAAGGTATTATTCTTACAAGTATATGAGGTCAGTCAACAAATATGTTATCAGGCCTCAAAACCTTCAGTAGCCATTGACTAGTGATAATGAACTCTTCGTGAGTAAGAAATGGAGTGCTGTGCGTATGTGAAGAATTGGGGGGGGGGCGAGTGACTATTAATGCCTGGCTAATAGCTTGTAACTTGTAATGTTTAGCCCTGATGGTAGTGCACTATAATTGGAGCTTCATTTGTGTCGTTCCCTTAAGTAGTGCAGCTCAGTGCTACACTGTGTTTGTTACAGGAATTGGACATCTGTAGGAGGTACAGTTTTAAAAGCCATATATCATTACTCCTTATCTTCTGTATATCTGTGTGGTGTGGCATGTATGAATCACACCTGCTAAAAAGGAAGTTCAGAGTCTTTGCACTTCAATCACAAGCTCACTTCTGAGACACAAGGCAAGTGCTACAGCATTGAAAAGACAGGCGCCCAGATTTGCTGTGAAGGTGCCATTGTCAAATTTAGCAGCAAAGGCTCTGCTCGATGTGGAGTGGCGCACTGTCTTATTAAAACTGTACCAGTCGTGTTGAGAGAGTTGTTGATACTGTCCCATTGATAGTTTAGTTGCCTTACTGGCAAGTGATGCACAGTTCCATTAAACACACAGCATCCAATGCCATGCTGTCTAATACAATTAATAGTATCCAGTCTGGAAGGTTATCTATAGAGCCATGAAAAGAGCATTTGAAAAATGTTCTTCTGCCCGATCAAATGCTTATCAGCTCTGCTGAAAGGAGCAGTCACGGCAAGTATAAAGCTGTTTTTTCTGCTTTTAATGTATTGAAGCTCTTCCAAGAAATGCCTGTACAGTGCCATGAAGTGGCTGCGAGGTGGCACTGAGCACTATGTAGAAATTGCATTGGGCAGTATTCCTCTGAAAAATCTATCCAATACATGCAGGCCAGGCAGCTCTATTATATTACATACTGTTGCTATAATTTAAGACCAGCCATAAAAGCATATACAATTCTAAAATAACACACATGATACTATGTAGGTCTGCAGTGTAGGCCTTAAGAGGCCTTTTTGCCACTAAACAAATTGAGCGAAAGTGATGGAGGCTTTTGTTGGGATTACCCCAGAGCACCCCTATGGAATTAACCTGGGGTGATTTTGGACTGGCAGCTACCGAGTTTCTAACCCAGGGTCGTGCTCTGGGTCTTTATGTTAAACAAATGAAATCATGGGCGCATACTCCTAATTCGTTGCTAAGCGACGCATTGCTCAGAAACTCGTTTTTGCTAGGAGTGTTAACGTGCTGGTTAAGCATGGCATTAGTGCAGAAGTACATGAAAGCCTTAGCTGAATCCTAGAGGAGATATAAATAAAATTGAACACTCTTGATCGTTTTCCAACACATGTGTACTAAAGACAATTTGGTAGAATATGTAAAAAATGTCCTGCAGTACTACAGTAGGCATTACACCATCTCACGTGGCACAGCTGCTTCTAACAGGCAGAAGTGCTGAAAATACTGTTAAGTACCCAGAAATCGAAGATTTCCTCCTCTCTGCACAATTAACAACATTATCAAGCATGCATAAGTATTCTTCCATCTCAGAATTGGTAGACATCAAAAGATGCCTCCCACAGAAAGAGCTTTATTTGCACAGGTGGAGAAGCTACTGCGGATCCTCCCAACTGTTCCAGTATCTTCCTGTGAGGCTGAGAGGAGCTATAGTGCTTTGCGATGACTGAAAACATGGCTGCGTACAACTATGACTCAGAAAAGACTCAATCATGTTTGTGTATGCAATATACCCAAAGATATAATGGATCTAGTTGACATAAAACAATAGCAACAGAATGTGTGATGCGTAATGAACGCCGCCAAAAATATTAGTTTTTTTTAACAAATGTGCATGATCATCACTCATTACAAATAAATGGGCAGATTTTACTCTGTGGTTTGTGTCTGTAGCAAAGTCCTCAAGGTATCCCCTGTCCCCCCCAGATTTTATGTGTCTTCTACGCCACTGGCCGTGGGTCTGTCTCTTTCTGGGTCAGGGTTTTCATACCCTCGGTAAGTTTCGAAGTTCGTCACAGTGCCTGGGATTTTGATTCTGGGTCCCCTTTCTTAGTCTGTTGCACCCTTCTTGCATTACGGGCGAGGGGTTTATTATGGTCCCGTTGATCCTTTGGACCCCACAGGTGTTGCTACCTTTCATGGTCATGGCCGCACTGTACTCTTGGACATGGAAATCCAGCTGTTGATGGATGCCTGCGATCCCTGGTCCCAAACCACGCTTGCCCTCCTGGATCTACCAACGCACTGGCCCTCCCTGGTTTGTGTTTGCCAAAAGTCCATTTGAACAATATACATTGCCTGAGACTTGAAAGACCACGTAATTTTCATGATTACTCCTACATTTCTAACCTGTGTGGCCGGCATGGGACAAGGACCAACTTCTAGCGGCCACGAAGAAGGATGCCAGGAGTTCAGGTTTCCCTCCTATCAGCGGAATCTCCGTCTTGGCTGGGTTTACTTTCAGGCGGTTTGAGCTCATCCAGGAGTTAATTCGAAGAATCATTTTTTCTCTACTCTTACGGATGCCATGGATGAGCCAGAGGGTTTCAGAGTTAACTGCTTAAAAATGAATACACTTCAAGAATGGCCGGTCACACAAAGGCCGGTCTCTACGCTCGGCAACGACAGAAGATAGTGCTAGTCTCCCATGGATTCTGACAGATAATGTGGAACTTCACTTGACCAGTAACTAATAATACCAGTCTCCATTTGCCCAGGAGCAAGCATGGTAAGCACAAACATGTTAAGGAGCCGGGATTGATAGTGCACACATGGCTAGCAAAGCTGTTCCCCACATGTACAGTAAATGGTATGACCAGTTCCCATTGCCCCGGAAATGGATGTGGTCAATGCTAATGTGCCCAGGCGCAGCAGCACACACTGCCTGTTGGTAATCACTGGATCTAGCCTGCTCCTCATTGGCTGTTTCCAGTGTGGAATGCACCACAGCCTAGAAGGGATGCTATTGCCCAATTTTGATCAGCCTTTATAAATAAATACAGATCGCAAAGCATCAGGTTTCGGTCTGCTTATATCTGTACTGGGATAGAGTTACCTATGGAGGGAGCGTGGAGAATGAGTGGGCGTCTTTGGGGGTCTGGGGAAGAACACATGCCCATGATCTGGCCCCTCAAGACGGTAAATGGAGGGTCCACCAGTCAACTGGCCTATAGGGAATTCTGGAGATCTCCCGGTGGGCCTCTGAAGCATGGGCCTATCAAGTGTGTAGCCTGTTTTTTTGTTCTCCTCTCCCTCTCTCCCATGCACCCTGCCACCTTCCTTCTATCTCTCTCTCACATCCCCTTCCAGATGTTCTTGTGGGAGAAACACCCAAACCCTAGTTAAAGGTTTTCCAGGGCCACTTTTGGTTCGCAGTCCACCCCTGTCGGGTTCTATATCAACATCAATCTATCAAATAGAGTAGGGAGTTGAGGCCCCACCTCTTCATTTGTGTTTTTATAGATCCTCAAGTCTAGGTTCTGTGTTGCACGACCCCAGGCATACATCCCAACCAAACATTCATTGCAGTCCATAAACCCATTCCTCTGCGACGTGTTCATCACTGCTTTCCTCATAGCAAACATAGGGGATACGTCCAATGCCTCTGGGTGTTCTCAGGGGTGGACTGGGAACTAACAGAGGCCCTGGAAATAATTACTGGGGACCAAAAGAGGCCCTGGAAATATAGTACAACGTGGCCCCATGGCCATATGACACATTTTCAGCAAGCCCAATGCTCTTCCTATTTGAACATTTGGAAATACCACACAAAAGAGGCCATGGGTGCACAGGCCCACTGGGAAATCTCCAGAGTTCCCTATAGGCCAGTCCATCCCTGGGTGTTCTGAATACATCATGCGGCGTGTGCCAAGATGGGGCGGGGGTCGCAATAGGCATCAGAGTGGAATACTAGCTATCACAGCCCCTTCCCTGGACATGTCGCTGGGCTTTGAGTCGGTCCCTGGCGTGAGTTTGTGATACCAAGATGGATTTGTTGTGTATTGTGATATGTTCGCGATTTGCTACTAACCCTCACTCTACCTGAGAGTAAAAAGGCTGTTTTTAAATGTGGAATTAATATTTACTTATATGTTTTCTATGATGAAAGCGGTGATGACATCACAGAGAAATTCGTTTGTTGACTGCAATTAATGTTTGGTTGGGATGTATGCTTGGGGTCGTGCAACACAAAATCTAGACCTGACGATCTATAAAAACACAAGTGAAGAGGTGGGGGTCTCTACTGTCTTCGAGTCCAGGCGCATCTGATAGCACAGCGGGTTGAACGCTCGCTGTTGCGATCTGAGCGTGATCTGCAGGTCGCAGGTTTGAATCCCACAAGGCCAGCTCAGCCTTTCATCCTTCCGAGTTCGGTACAATATCACCCTACCCGATTTCGGTTGGGTGATATTGTATGTAAATATGTGCTCTGTAAAGCGCTTTGGAAAAAGGCGCTATATAAATAACACATCATTATCTGCACCATCCAGTCTGGTGTCCAGTTAAGCAGCATTCTTGGAGCCATGTGTTCTCAGGCCTCCATCTGCCCTCAACCCCAGGGCACATGGGAGATGCGCATCACATAGCGCCGCCCGCACCCCGAAACCTATGCAAGTACCCCCCTCTTCTACCCGCAGACTCACTCTCACAGTACTGGGCGTGGGTGCGCCAGACCCCCCCTCTGGCACCCCACTATGCATACATTATACTGAAGCACGGTGCTATGTATACAATATATGTCCATGGTGTGCGCGCTACCAGCAATTTTGTGTACTATCAATGCTGGCGTGCACTGCTCACTGTACAGTATGTAGTTAGAGTTGAAGTACAGCGCTCAGTGCACAGTGTATTATTTGAGTTGAGTAGGGTGCTATGTACCCCGTGTATTGTGTATTTGGGCATACAGTGATCTGCATATAGGTCTTTGCCAGGCCTAAAGTACAGTGCCGTGTATACAGTATATTCTCAAGGCTCTGCAGGCAGAGTGCCCTTGCCCTGCTTTTCCCATACTGCACCTGTCTGTGACCGGCAGAGCCTGGTGTTTATGATGGCGAGGGTCTGACGTGTGTACCGCTGTGCATGGAACCGGGTCCTAATTTAGCTTTTTATCAGTGCACTGTTGATTTATTGTAAAGAATAAATACCTTCACAGATGTCCTTTTCCGTCTACATGTTTGAAGGTGACCAAAGAAGGTGGGTGGCTCCCACTCGGCAACCACACCGCCCACCTGCCCGCAAGGGCACATTCCTGGGACTAGAAGCTCATTGCCACCGCTGCAGAGAAACCAAGAATTGAATGAATATGGAGATTTGGAGATGAAAGTTCCCTCTTGGCTATGGGGGTGGGCTGGATATAGAGGAACCAAGGAACGAAAGGCACAGAGAACCTCTCACTTGAAGTAGTACCTTTGGAAAGAGGCCAGGAAATCAATCTGCAAGATGGAGCCGTCCTTGCCTGTCATCCCTATGTGCGTTACCACCATAGGGTGGCCACTGAAGGGAGAAGCATGGGCAGTGCACTCTCATTGCAACACCGAGTTGGTCCCTACATAGATTTGATAAGCGTTGGTGACTCCTTCCTCTCTCATCCCGTCTGAGAACCGGGACGATTGAACCAACCTTGAAACAAGCGCTTGCAAATCAGCCCCCGATGGTTTTATTTATTTATTTATTTACTGGAATTCTTAATAAACTGTGCCACTTGCCCGCAGGCCTCAGGTTCTCTGCTTCCTTGCTGCCGCAGCCGTGTCTGGTTTATCGCATACAAGACGTACACGTGCACAGTACCGTGCTACATTCCTGCAGCAATTGAACATGCATTTACGTGTTGGTTTGGACAATAGACAGGGTGATGGAAAAACCCTACGACGACGATACATTGTGGGCTTTTATTTTTCTTGACTTGAAATGGATTCATTATTTGCTTTCTTTGCACAGCACATGCCACTTTTGAATTGAGTGGTTTTATGAACTGTAACTCAGGATTGTCCCTGTACATTGATCTACACCAAGAAGAAAAGTAGAAAAATCAAAATACAAATAATAGTGTGGACCATATAACTACAGAAAACTCACTGGTTTGCCAATGGTAGAATATTGTGCATCAAAAATATAGAGCATGAAAGGACGTGTACTGTGATTGAGCAAGAATGGGTGAACAAGAGAGGGGGAGCTTTAGAAGCCTGTTTGCAATACTAAGAGTTAATGATCGCCATAAAGGATAGTGTTGGACATGGTTTGAATGAATCAGTGGAATGGCTACAGCTGTGCCTTGACACTCTAGGGTGGGCAGTTGCAGCTCACATAGGTGTACATTAAGAATTATTTAAGATATAGATTAATAGTTTATGATGGCCATTTCAAATAGCTGAGAAGATATATTGTTTGAAACTTCTGTCTTTAGAATGACGATGAGTGAAAATGGTAGCAGTGCACCTTGATATTACGGTAGATGTGTGAGAATGTCCCCGATAATAGTCTATGCTTGCTGACATTGGTGTATGCGTAGAGACATGTGAACAAAAAGTCAGATGACTTACTGAAAAAAGACGGTAAAGAAAATTAGCATAATTATATTGAAAATAATATAAGATGGCTGGCTGCTAATATTAATAATGATGAATGTGTTGTGATCTCTTGATAACGGGGTATGCTATCAGTTTGGGTGCCTTCTTCACCAAAGATAAGAGCTTCCGTTTTGTATTAGTCTTTTGATTATTTGTCACTAGGGTAAAACAGCAGGGACTCTCTGAGGTAATACAGGGGCCAGAGGATTTTGAAAATTGTTCAGCATGCAACATTATTGAAAAGTTGGCAGAGCCTGGAGGAACCCCACAGAGAAGTGCAGAAGGAGGGGAGCGGAAGGGTACTAATGAAAGAGATTGGGACGGATCAGATAGGAAAGAAGAGAGCCAGACCAGTACCACCCTGGAGAGCCCTAACCCTGCAAGTTGTTGGATGTAATCATAATTTCCATCTTGTCCAGGTTTATTTTGAGGTTGTTAGTGTTCATCCATTGGTAGAGTTCTGTGAGACAGTCTATTAGCGTTGTGTTCTCCTCTTGTTCATCACCAATTTTGTAGATGATTTGGGTGTCATCTGCGTAGTTGTAGCAAGTGTAGCCATGTGTTTTGATGAGGTTGATTAGTGGCATCATATATATGTTGAAGAAGAGCAGGGATAGCAAGGATCCTCATGGTACTCCACAGGTGGTGTCCCGTGGTGCAGATTTGAATGGTTTAATTCATAATGTTGTTCTTTCAGACAAGAAATATTTAACCCAGAGCAGCGCTGTGCCAGTGATCCCTATTTCTTCCAGTTTCTTGATGAGGATGTTATAGCTGACTGTGTCGAATGCTGCGTAGAGGTCGAGTAGTATCTGTGCTGAGTTTGTGTTGGAGACTGCGTTGGTCTTTAGGTCATCCCATAAAGAGAGAAGTACCATCTCCATCCCTGTCATGGGTCTGAAGCCGACTTGTGCCTGGCCCGATAATTGGTGATTTTCCACATTTTCCAGTGTATGTTCTTAGACATAGGTCTCTAATAGTTTTGCTAGATATGGAATGTTTGAGATCAGTCTGTAATTTGAGAGGTCTTCCACATCGCCCGTTGTGTCCTTGAGGTGTGGTTTGATGTAGGCAGATTTGAATGCTCGCAGTACTCTTCCCGTTGATGGTGATAGGTTGAATTGGTTTATGTAGCATTCTGATGGTGTACCCTGTGTAAGGTTGATTTATAGATGTCAGGTGGGCAGGGGTCCATTGGGGAGCCTGCCGTGTTGCTTTCTTTCACTAGGCTAAGTTTCTCCCTTGACATTTGGGAAAAACTGTTCAGCCTGTTCCGTGGTCCCGGGGTAGGTAGGGAATGGTGCACGGTCTTGTTGATTGGTCTACTTTGTATGATCCGGTGTATGTCTGTGATTTTATTCTTAAAATGATCTGCAAGATTATCACATTATTTTTGTGAAAGTACCCGTGTGTTATTGCATCCAGGGGGATTTCTCATCTCATTTCTCATCTTGTTTACAATGTTGAATAGTTGAAGAACGTTGATTTGCTTTTGTGAACCGCTCGTCGTAGTATTTCTTTTTGGCTTTAAGAGTTTCCTTTCTGTATGCTTGGATTACCTTTGGTAAATTATTATTTGGGCTATTGCATGACAATATACCTTCAGTACCTGGATTCCTTTGAGACAAGATGGCTCCGATCCGATGCCAGTGAATGACCAATCAGTTTCCACAAAAAATGGCAGTTTAAAGTCTGCATGCCTTAAAATCAGTGCTGACATAAATGCCTTCTTCAGGATGTTGAATGTACTTTCATGTTCAATATCCTATCTAAAGTGAACCCTTTTCTTAGTTACAGTGTTATTGGGTTGACCAATGGCTGAGTAATACATCAAAACTCGATGATAAAAATTGGAAACCATTGAACGTTTTTGGACTTTCTTTACCAACTTTGGACAACTTATTACCACTTCCACTCTGGGCCTATCCATGATAATACCTTTCCTAGAGATATGGGGGCCCAAAATGTCCACTGCATCTACTTTGCAAAGTTATTATTCCAACTTGATGAATAACCAATAAGTTCTTAGTCTAGTTAATACCTCAAGTGTTTGTGTTCTATGTTCCATCATGTCCATCATGGCGGTAGTGTACATTATTTATTTATTTTTATGTAGTTGACACTTATATAGCACACAAAACCCTGAGGTATCTAGGTGCTTTAACTTAAGAATGCGGTTACAGTAAGTGCTTCAGGTTACAGAAGAGGAAGCGTAAGAGGTGAATTGCATTGTGGAACGTGCAAAGGGTAATATATCATACGCCAAGTGCAAGAAAAGGTACAAGGTTATCACCTCTATTGGGCATGACCCATGTTGCCGGACGGCAGCAACCAAAGGATGCAAAGTCAAATCGATAGGCAATTATATGGTGCCTACTCCATGTTGCAGGGAAGCAGCTGCATACAGATGCAAAGTCAAATCCATGGGCAGGGCTGTCAGAAGATGTGGTGAGGCCCGGGCAAAACATTTGGTGAGGCCCCCTTACAATTTTTTGCACTAGGCCAGCTGCGGCACATCTGCAAACAGGAGACGCGAGAAATCTACCCTTGAGTTTGTGTGCAGGATCCCAAATATGGTTTATTACTACAAATCCAAATCAACTACAGCAAAGTTAGATTTCTCTACTGAAGAAAGGATCATGCCAGACAAACCTTTTTAACATATGAATAAATATATATAAAATGGCATGAGCTCTCCACTGCGCCACCTCCAATTCTCTGAGGGTCAGTCCTTTTCCAAGCAAACAGTTGAGGGCAGATCTCTTTCTTCGGCTGGGGCCTCCCTCTGGAAACAGCCTCCCTGCCTCGCTGAAACTTGAGGAGAACCATCTCCGGTTCCGGAAGCACCTCAAGAACTGTCTCTTTGCTTCTTCCTTCTCTCTTCCTCTCCCTTGCTGATCACCTGCCTGATCCATGCACTGGTCAAGCTCTGAATTCGGGCCCAGGTCCCTGCCTGTCGTGTTGCAATCCCGCACTGCCTCTTGGCTCCCCTGCACTTGTGGTCTGTATCTGTAACCCTACAGTCCCCGCTCTTGCTCTTATTCTCCACCCGTTGGCTGCACTTATGAGTACCCACACTTGCCACCCGTTGGCTGCACTCTTGTTTCTCCTTTCTTACTGCACTTCTGCATCCTACCCACCCTCGGCACTTCTCCCCTCCCCCCTTCCCTGCTCTTGCACGATCTGAATGACACAAGGCCTAGTAAGATCTGTGTTTTGTCCTACTCTTTTGTTTCTCCCTCCTTGCCTTGTCGCGCCTCGAAACACTTGTGTACAGGCAAGTTATAAATGCCATATCATATCATTAAGGAGCACCCTGCCCCTGTGTGCGCATTAAAGCACTCTCCCATCAGTCAGCATGATCACGATGACAACATGAACACACTGGCTGACAGGAGAGGAGTCCTATCCTGTCAGTCAGCGTGGTCACGCTGAGCAACGTGAACACACTGACTGTCAAGAGAGAACTCCTCTCCAATCAGTCAGCATGATCACGCTGACAACATGAACACACTGACTGACAGGAGAGGAGTCCTATCCTGTCAGTCAGCGTGGTCACGCTGAGCAACGTGAACACACTGACTGACACGAGAGAACTCCTCTCCCATCAGTCAGCGTGGTCACGCTGAGCAATGTGAACACATTGACTGTCAAGAGAGAACTCCTCTTCCATCAGTCAGTGTGGTCACGCTGAGCAACGTGAACACACTGACAAGAGTGAACTCCTCTCCCATCAGTTAGCGTGATAACACTGACAACATGAACACACTGACTGACAAGAGAGAACTCCTCTCCCATCAGTCAGCGTGGTCATGCTGAGCAACGTGAACTGACTGACTGACAAGAGAGAACGCCTCTCCCATCAGTCAGCGTGATCACGCTGACAACATGAACACACTGACTGATATGCGAGGAGTCCTCTCCTGTCAGTCAGCGTGGTCATGCTGAGCAACGCAAAGACAATGACTGACAAGAGAGAACTCCTCTCCCATCAGTCAGCATAGTCACTCTGAGCAGTGTGAACACACTGACTGACAAGAGAGAACTCCTCTCCTGTCAGTCAGTGTGGTCATGCTGAACAACGTGAACGCATTGACTGACAGGAGAGAACTCCTCTCCCATCAGTCAGCGTGGTCACGCTGAGCAGCGTGAACACACTGACTGACAAGAGAGAACTCCTCTCCCATCAGTCAGTGTGGTCACGCTGAGCAACGTGAACGCATTGACTAACAGGAGAGAACTCCTCTCCCATCAGTCAGCATGTTCACGCTGAGCAACGTGAACACACTGACTGACAAGAGAGAACTCCTCTCCTGTCAGTCAGTGTGGTCACGCTGAGCAACATGAACACACTGACGGACAGGAGAGGAGTCCTCTCTTGTCATTCAGCATGTCCACGTTGTCAGCTGAATGACGGGAAGCAGCAGAGCCCACTTCTGAGCCCTGCTGTCTCCCATTATTTTGCTGTTTGTTGCGGAGCCAAACGGCTTCACAAGAAACAGCAAAATCATTGCAGGGGCAGCACAGTCCCCCGTGTGAATAAAGGACACAGGAGACTGTGCTCCCTTCCACTTAGGAGAGGGGGCCGCGGGGCCCCCAGCAAGCGCGAGGACCGGGGCAGTTTTCCCCCCCTGTAACCCCTTGTGACGGCCCTGTCCAAGGGCAAATACGTGGTGCCTACCCCATGTTGCAGGGAGGCAGCAGCACACAGATGCAAAGTCAAATCCAAAGGCAAGTGCATGGTGCTTAGTGCATATTGCAAGGAGGCAACAGCACACAGATGCAAAGTCAAATCCAAGGCCAAGTACACAGTGCCTACCCCATGTTGCAAGGAGGCAGCAGCCCACAGATGCAGAGTCAAATCCGAGGGCAAATACATAGTGCCTATCACAAGTTACAGGGAGGCAGCAGCACACAGATGCAAAGTCAAATCAACGGGCAAAGACATGGTGCCTATGCAGGGAGGCAGCAGCACACAGATGCAGAGTCAAAACAATGGGCAAATACATGGTGCCTACTCCATGTTGCAAGGAGGCAGCAGCACATAGATGCAGGGACAAATCAAAGTGCAAGTACATGGTGCCTAATCTGTGTTGCAGGGAGGCAGAAGCACACAGATGCAGGGACAAATCAAGGGCCAAATACATGGTGCCTACCCCTTGTTGCAGGGAGGCAGCAGCACACAGATGCAGAGTCAAAACAATGGGCAAATACACAGTGCCTACCCCATGTTGCAGGGAGGCAGAAGCACACAGATACAGAGACACATCAAAGGGCAAGTACATGGTTCCTATTCTGTGTTGCAGAGAGGCAGCAGCACACAGATGCAGTGTCAAAACACAGGGCAATACATGGTGCCTACCCCATGTTGCAGGGAAGCAGCAGTATGTATATGCAAGGTTACTTAAGAGGTGCTTTCAGGCTACGAGGGGTGGGTGGCAGGGAAGGTGGGAGGAGATAAGGGCACGAAAGGGGAGAGGAGGCACACACAACATCACAGGCAACCAGGGGGGGCTAGAGGGGCACACACAACATCAGAGGTGACCAGGCGGCGTACCTGTAGTGGACAGGAAGCAGACAGGGCCTTAGTTGAGGGCCTTTGATTGGCCAGGGCTGGCTCCCACCTCCCGGACAAGCTGATTGGGCTAAGTTTGAGTAGGCAGCCAATCATGGATGTTTTCGACCCAAGCAGGGGGTTGGCTCAAGGCCCAGTGAGAGGGCAGCCATTATGGAGAGTCAGGGACCCAGCCAGCACAGAAGAGGGTGCCTGGAAGAAGAAAATGTCGAAGCAGCCCTGCTGCATATGGAGTGAGGGCAGATGGGCAGGCCCGGTCCCCATAAATGCGCAATCAGCGCAGATCACAGCAGGCTCCCACGCCGCCCACACAGAAATGCTGATCAAATTGCAATAAGGCACACAGGTGCCGTTCACGCCGATATTAAGCCCAGCAAAGTGGCTTACTTCCCGTTAAGCCATTTAAATTAGAATATCATCCAAGTGGACAATTGAAAAGGTGTGCAATAGGTCCCTACAAACATTGCAAATAAAAGGCTGTAAACTTGCAGGCGTGTTACATACACCAAAGGGCACTACCAGGTATTCAAAGTGACTGTACTTGGTATTGAATGCCTTTTTCCATTAAAGATATGTACTAAATTATCTGCATCCCTTAAATCCAAGAACTTGCAATGATTGTATCTGATCCTACAATACAGATGTTAGTGGTAGTGAGTATCTATACCACACTGCGATGATATTTAACTCATGGTAGTCCACACATGGCTTTAATGACCTATTGGATTTTGGTATGAAGAATATTGGTGCTCCCGGAGGGGCCCTGGAGTACCTAATGAACAAGGTTCTTAAGATTCTCATCCAAGTATTTCCGCAACTCTTGATATTTCTTTACCGTCAAGCCATAGATTGTGCCCTGGAGGATTATTGAGTTTGGGTGCAGATCACCCTTTATGTTGCCCTCCCATATATAGGTTGCTCCAGGGGAAATGCAATTTCAGCACCTTATGCCCCAATGAGACCATGATACGTATTTTTAGTACAGTCATATTAATCCCTCAGCTTTCGTTTCTGAGAGCATCTCTTTTGTTTTGCATATTGAAAGAGTAGTCTCTCACGATCGCCATCTTGTTTGACTATAGCGGTCACTTTATTCAATGTCTTCCCCTCCCGCCAATATTTCCAACAGTGCTGTTGGCACCAACTGGAGTCAAACAGCATTGTCTCTGTTATCCAATACACCTTAGGGTTATGGGTACACAGGGTATCTGGTCATTGCATCGAAAGCAATACCATCAAATGCCTTTCCATCTAAATAATTGCATTAAAAAAAGCATCAAATGCATGTTTTTTAAAGGTAAAGGGTTTATTTAAATTTTAATGGATTTTAGGATAAAAACGGGGGGTTGGAGGGAACCCCCATGAAAAAAAATGCATTTGATACAATTTTTCCGATGCTTTTTTTTTTAATGGAATGGTATGTCGATGGTGATAATTTGATGCAATGACCATAAACCGGTACACAGTGTACACAGAGTATGCCAGTTGTCCCTAAAATGATGGGGAAGTCTTGGGAAGTTATGATATTGAAGTAGATCTTCTCTAGATGTTCTGCATTTTTGACCATAATGTACTCAGTCATATCCCTCTCCACATACCACAAACTCCTGTAATGCCTTATGGCATTGTCTTCTTTCTTTAAACTTTATGCCATGATTTTCTGCAAAAGTGTGATCCATAAACACCCTTGAAGCTCCGGAGTCCAATAAAGTGGCACATGTTAGGGGTGCTAGCAGGAATGAGACAATAATTTGCAAAAAGAAAATGCCTCTTGTTGTAAAGGGGAGTGTAATGGGGAGACCCCCGGCCGGCCCATAGAGCCGGGGTTTGCTCCGAGGTACTTTAAGACGAGATAGCTGCACCTTTGAGATGGATGGGATGCAGGCTTATTACTCCAACACCGATTAATAAGGTCAACTCAATGGTTTGTCAAAGGGAGTCCGTTTAATGACAAGTACAAAAAACGGGGAGTCATGGAAATCAACAGTGATGCGATAGTCTGTCTCGCTTCAACTCCAACAAACTTCATACAAACAATAACATTTATACTCAAAACTAGTCATAATTGAAGTGTAACACTCAAAGGTTAATATGCATTTCTATTGGTTAGGAAAAGGTAACTTTAATATAGGTACTATATCTGTATATGGTAACAGAGTGAGGGGATTGGATAAACACTATCAGTTGGGCGTCTAAGCCCTTCCTTCAAACATTGTTATTGTAGACGTCACTAAGAGCACAACGTCCCATTGGTTCTGTTATCTATAGGACCTTAGATTATTTGGTCCATTGTGATTGGGTTGGCTTCTACCCCATGCATACATTTCCACTTTACTTAGTAGCACACAGAGTGGTCAGCCAGGTGCAGGGTGTCCCACGATTCACCCAGCCTTCCTTCAATCCATTATTACTTTAGTGGCTATGTGTCAATTAGTTAGCTGTGGGTGGCCTCGAAACTGCATCTTCTTGTCAGGAAAAGTTATGATATCTCTGTCTGGGTGGCTGCCAAGCGTACGTGTGAACCCGTGCTCCTTCTGGCTCGGGTGGTCACGTGCTGCTCACACCGTGAATTTGCTGAGTTTCCCTCAATTTGTGCATTTAATTCTTATTCGGCTTGCCACCTTCCTGCGCCCCCTTATCTGGACCTTCCAAGGACAGGCATCTTCTGTTCTTAAGTTTCAATTATGCGAAGCTACTGTTCGTTTCTTCTATTGGTCTGACCTTGGCTCTTCCTGGCGCAAGTTACATCTGCTAAGATTCGATTCAGCCATCTCTTCTCATTTCAGCCGGAATACAAATCTTGTCCTGTTTGGCCTCTAGTAACCTGAGTTGATTCTGCTTTTTGTGTAAAGTAGACTTGCACTTATAATACTGTGTTTCATTTTGAGGTAGATTATGTATAATGGCGCTTGCCGCTCTATTCTTCTACTTAGCTACTTAGCATAGCAAGCCACACTATTTTCTTTGCTTTCTTGTGGTTTGAAGCATATATACAGGCGTTCGCTGGTTGAATGACTTCATCCTGTTTTACAGCTTAAGCTTCTTTATATTTCAACATCGTTCTCTCCTTCTAGGTTCATGATATCCTTATTCATGGCATTTTGTCTCTTGTGTCATCCTTGGGTCATAATATCTTCTATATGCGAGTCCGTCCGGGCCTTCGTGACGTCACCATTCATCTTCAATTAAGGCCTTTTGGGTTTCTTCCAGGACGGTGCTTAGGCAATCTTCATTTCGTCTTATTTGCTGGTGGGCTTTTCTCAATGGATACCTTACTGTCCATGGTTTCCTGGGTATTGGTACTTCGACAGGTGTGGTCCTTCTGATAGGCACCTGGCAGAGTCCTGCTGCGGCTCTCCGCTAGTGTTTTTGTTCATTATACGTCACATATTTTGGTATGAACATTCCTGGTACTTCAAAATGGGTGATGGGCGTGCAGGCTTTATTTGGGACCTCCTCTACACTCCCCCCTCTGGGCGATTCATCGACCACTTTCACTTCCTCCTTTAGATTCCTCTTACTTGGTTCCTCTGTACTCATCTTCACTTCATCGTCTGGGTTCATTCCTTCTTCATCTTCTGGTTTTGTACAGGATGGTTTGAATAAGTGTCCTTTTGGAGTCCATATCTTTGTTACTCCTTTTAGGCTTCCTGCTGTCCTTACATGTTCGTCTTTATTCCATGTCATTAGTTGACATTGTCCATTTGGGCTGCAGTATATCCATTTTCCCTGCATAATTTCTTTCTGCGTTTCCTAGGCTAAAGAAACTTTGTACCTTCAGGTGCATGCCCTCTGGCCTTCACAAAGTCTCTTATTTCATCATCAGCTACATCTTTGGGCTTCCATCCTGGCTTGACATCAATCATGATCTTCATCCCTATGGCTTTCTTCGCAGTTTTCTGGCATTGCGAGATTATTATCTTGATAACGCAAAATCCTAATACTATCATCACAAGCAGGGCTTCTAAGAACTTGAATGCATCTGCCATCCATTGTGGAACCCATGAAAACAGTGATCCGAACCAGCTGTCATCATCAACTTCATCAGTTTCGTTGATCATCTGGTTCTGCAAGTTTGTCAGCATACCTATTGCTTCTGTTAAAGTTCCATTTTCCTCGTCGTGAGATGGTATAAATGTGCAACATGATTCTCCAATTTTTGCACAAACTCCTCCATCCATAGCTGTGATCATGTCAAGCACATAGCTGTTCTGGAGAGTCATTAGTCGGATGGCTCTTAATTCTACTTTAATCGCATTAAATCCTTTTATGGTCATGTTAATGGTCTGTAGTAACTCCCATCTGGTTTTCTGCAACCATTTAGTATTTGCTCCAACCTGAAATCTTGGCATGAAAATCGTTGCGAACCCTGATGGGGTGAGGCTAAACAGCCTTTGTTCGTATGGGATTGCATGAAAGTATTCTTCTGATTTGGCAGAGAAGTAATTCTCTCTCTTCATTTGGGTTGTCAGTTCCACCGATCTCTTCTTCCTCAGGTGAGCCTCTGCTTTCGGGAAACTGTCAATGTTCAGGTCACTCTTTGGGATCACCAATGCTGGAACATGGACATTCACTATTGTGCATATACCTCCCCAGTGTTTCGGCAGTCTGATGTATGCTTTGGGCCTGCATGCCCAATAATGATCCTTAATCACTGCAGTTCCATGCACCATTCCTGGAGCATCAAAGATTCATCCACAGTTCTGATTCTCTCCCATCTTCCTCTTGCCATTGTTCCTGAAGCTCAATTTTGGGCTTTCTAGGGGCACTACCTGCAAGGGTCCTCCTTTGTCTTCGACCCATGTCAGCAGTTTTGCATGTTTTGAGTTTTCAATTGCTTCCTTGCAGGCTCCAAGGACCATCCATGCTCTGCAGATCACTACTCCTTTTCCCATCCGTCTGGTGAAAGCACTGTTCCCCAAATCTGCATTTGGCCTCTGTTTTTCCAAATTTAAGCCTTTTCTGGAGTTTTTCCTTGGACATTTAGTCTCGGGTTTACTTCCCATCTTATTCCTGCTCCTTTAACTCCAGGCTCCTCGTACCTGATCACATAATTCCTAGTATGAGCTCAGTTTCTTGTCTTAATGTCCTTGACATAATCATCTTCATTGGGATAATCTGTTTCAGTTGCCCAAATCAATGAGGTGTCACTTCCCATGAACTGGCCTCTGGTCTTGCACATTGCTATGTGTCAGAGACAGTATGCTGTTGGGATATCAATTTCTACAGCCACGAAGATCTTTACTTCCCCATGCTGTACGGTAGGAGTGTGCAAACAAAGCATTCTCCTTCAGAATTTCGTCTTCCAACCTCCTTCATATGCCGATACCAAATGTTGTTACCTAGATGTGCTGTACTATCCAGGTAGTCATTTAGTTCATTGTCATCTTCATGCATGCTTCTTTTGATTCTTAATGTTTTCCTGTAGTTCGCTATAATTGCATCCCTGAAAGCATCGGTATGGCCTTTCCTTGCTGGAGGATTCTGAGGTATTCTGGTCCATGGTGCAGGCTTCCTCATCTGCACACTTTGAGTGGACAAGAGTCTGGCAGCTCTTTCCTTCTCTTCATACATCTTTCTCCTGCTGGTTGCAAATGCCAATGCCAACCAGCCTGACACTGGTCCGGTGTATGGTTGTATTGTAGATCTGGTACTTGCTCCTTTCGTGGGAACATATATGCTTGGCAATACAGTCTCTGCGGTTTGTTTTACAGTTCCTAATGCAGCTTTCTCGCTCTGGCTATGTGCGGAAATAATGAGTCTACTATCATTTGTGTCCATGCAGAGAGTTTCTTCGAGTTGGCTTTTGTTTTCTCAAGAGTTTCTGATATGACTGCTTCTGTTGGTTTTTCTCTTAACTCTTCTGTGAAGTTTCTTATTGCAGGCAGTCTATTCTTCTCTACTGCTTCGGTTTGTGGTTCTGCAGTCATTGATACTAGGCCTGTTTCATGTGCATTCAGTGTTTGTGTGTGTGTAGTCATCGGTGATTTCACTTCATTCACTTCGTGCCGACCCTGTCTCCGGCTTTTCTTTTCATTCGTTACCTCAAGTGTGTGGGTATTATTGCTAATTACATTCATTTCAAGTTCATTCACTCCTCCATCAGATCTTCCAGGGACTGGAATGACTATATAAGGTCTGGGTGCTTTTGTGGGTTTCATGCGTGCATCATCAGGTGGGTGCACTGAAATTGGAACGCTTTGTGCACCAAAAAAGAATGTAGTTCTGATCGTTAATGACAGTAAAATAATGATAAAAATGATGCATAAGTACATTATGGTTCTATACGTTAGGCAGCAGCATTTTCTTCCAGAGAAGCGGGCGCCTCTCTTCTTGTGGGAGGACCAGGTTGCTGCTCTGGGCACCCATTTTGATCATTTAACAAATGTCAATGTTATTATTCCCACACCCAATATTGTCTTCCAAGTTCTGTGTTTAAGAGTGTCAGGTGTTTCAAAAGTGTCCCCCTTCTTGTGAGTGACAAATTGTCTCTTATTTCAGGGTGCAGTTCCTTTGCTAGACTATGGAAAAAATCAAGTAAAATAACACTTCAGTGAGTTCCTTTTACTGTGCGTGTTCAAAGTAAGAAAGCTCCCAGTCCACTCCTCGAACCTGCTTAGGCCCTGAGGACATGTTGGACTCTGATCAGTATGATGGAATAGTGTAAAAATAACAACAAGTATAACAAATGAAGTTCTTGACTCTGCTCCCTCGATCTGTCCCTCGGCAAAAGGCTTTTTTAGAATCTCCTCAGATAGCTCCTCTGATGGTTAAAAAGTTCCACTTGAAGTATGATTCCATGCAGGAGTATTCCCATCCGTGCAACATTGGCTGGATCTCTGATGAACGTGAGGACGTCAACATTGATAGGTCTCCCCACTAGCTCTGGAAAGTCAGTGACTAGGCGAAAGAGGACATTATGTGCCAACCTGCTGTCTTCTGGTGACAGGGACATCTTGTCCTGTCTTGCTGAGTTTAGGATTATATGTTTTTTCCTTGATGTAAACGCTGTCTGCACCATCCAGTAGCGTGGAGTGCGACTAGAATTCTGATCTTATTTAAAAGATGGCTTAAATGTTCGGTGTTTACTGGGTCTCGAAGAAACATGAGGGTGTCTGTTGTTCTCCCGATAAGAGTTGGACAGTCTCCGATTATGCGAAAGAACAGTGTGTTGATAAGCTCATCTATTTTCGCTTGTGTTAGGAACATTCGATTCCTTCTCACTGTACTCAGGGAGTAGGATAAGTTGTTCAGCAATGACAGTGAGGAGTTGTCTTATCGTCTTTTCATTTTCAGGATCTTGTAAAAAGTCTGTGACACTGGTGAGCCTCCCTACCAATGACGTGTATGATCTTAACACTAGCTCAAAATAGGTGACTAGGTCCTTTGTGATGTCTCTACTGTGGGACACCATAAGTGATTCCGGATAGGGTTCCGGTGTGGAACAAGTTGGGATACTGTATTTTCTTCCAATGTAAATGTCCTTGGTCAAAAATTTGGCATCTTCTTTTCTCATCAAGGCTCAAGTGGGCCTCAGTCCAAAGTTCAAATCAACAGATTGTGTTGTGGCTTATACGCGCAGTTTTCTTCTTCACCCTGTAACTAGGATGCACAGAGTGTCCGTTCTTATGTCCTTATCCCCTTTATTGTTTAGAGGAAGTGTCCAATTTAAGGCACAACTTGCAAAAATGTTCCTTGTCCTTGGTTCGCTGGTCATGCGTCCTTCTTCCTCATCATGGATCTCGTCTGCACGTGCTGTGGTTCTTCCCCCTTGCTCGTCGATTCCTCTTGTTGGGGATGCAGGCAGGGGGCCTTTGTTATGCTCACCTGGTATCCACGGGGACGCCCTTATGCCCTGGTTGCCAGATTCACCCTGGACGTTCCCAATTCTGGACGATGCCGTCTACGGCGGTCGGGCCTGAAAACACAGGAGGACTGGACTTAGGAACAGATTTGTTTCCTCCCACCAACCCCCTGGACTCGACCTGATGGCCCACTCCTCAACTTGTTATGATGTCTGGCGTGCTCTCCATCCTGCCTTCTGTGCAGGGGCGCGTAGTTTTCTGCGGGTTGAAGCGACCGAGTTAACTTCACTGGTGCTAACCCATTCAAGTGGCTTTAAGGAGGTAAATCTGGTTATAGCAGTCTTTAAATGTCCTTACTTTCCTTTCCTGCTATTAATGTCTTTTCTTATTTGTTCCGCCTTAGGTGCACGGAGGTTTGGTGGGTGCGCTACTTGGATCAGGATCCTGCCAGGATGAGGGACGCAGGAGCGTATGATGGATGATAGGTTAAGCACGAAGTGTGGCGCGGTAATGTCTTTTCTTGCTAACCTGTATTCTTTATTCCTTTTCAGGTCGCGATGGTCTTTCTGGGCGTGTGAAGATTTCCGGAGCGGAACCAGTCAAGAAATGCCTAGCCAGGTGAGGATTTTGTGATTACTGCCGTGAATGCTGTGAGTAACCTGTTTAACGTTGTCCTTCTTTCTCTCTCCCTCCACGTGCTTCGTTCCGGTGCGTGCGTGGTGTCCTGATGATGCTGGCAACTGTATGGAAGACAGCGAGCAGCAGGAATCAACAGATGGAAAGTTGCAGGTGAGCAGAGACTGCTAATGATGTTTTTTCATCTCCTCTGCAGGTCCGCTATTCAAGGATCGCCGGGTGGTGGTCTCTGGACACGATGAGCGTCACGCTGCTGGCTGCAGAATAACACGAAGCACGTTCTGTAGCTTGGGTGTGGTTTATATAGCCCTCTGTAAAGTAGTCCAGGTAAAGTAGTCTGGGCTACCACATCCTAAAACACTGCACCGCACAGTCTGGTTGTTAGGAACTAGACTGTATGGGTGCCTCCATGTTGGCTGCAGGCCTTTACAGAAAAAGTAGTCCCTTCAAGGTAAAGTCCCAATCTGAACATGAGCTTGGCCCAGGAGAGTCCATGATGATAATGCAAGGCCCTTGGGGCCCCAAATGAACCCTGAGTCCTAACCCTACCTGGCATGTGACCATGCCAGTGGGGTTCTGGGTCACGGGTCATGACAGCCTTCTCCGATGCAGGGTTTGATATCAGCAAGAAAAATCCAAGCTCTCCTGCCTTTTAGCTTCACTGCGGATGGAGTGCAGTCCTCTGCAATAAAAGGACCGTTGAATCTTGGTTCGTCCTACTTTTTCCTTGTATGGTTTTTCACAAGGACGGCGTCTCCAGGGAAGACGAGTGGAACACATAGACCTAGAACTGGGACTGTTGCAGTGTCTCCTTCTGTGTTCTGTGCTGCGCTGCACCCTTTTCATCGTCGCTGCAACTGGTCTGAAATTACATGCAGTTCAGATAGTTTTGCATTTCAGACCCTAAAACCTCTCGTGTTGACTGGGCATCACATCTAGCTCTCAGGTGAGTTCTCATTCTCCTTCCTGTGGCTATCTCGTGTGGCGTAAAATGATGGTCAGAGTCTGGTTGGTTCTGAAGTCCATACAGTGCCAGTGGAAGGCAGTGCAACCATCCCTTCTTTAGAGTAAGCTTCAACTTGGCTATCCTCTCCTTTAACAAGCCGTTTAGCTTCTCACAGATCCCATTACCTTGAGGATGATAAGCCAACGATAACGTGTGCTTTAAACTAAGCAGCAGGCTAATCTGCTCAAATATTGAATTAACAAAGTGAGGGTCGTTATCTGATCTTATGACTTCACATACCCCCCACCTTGGGAGCACTTCCCTCACAATTTTCTTTTATTTTTTTATTAGAAAGTTGTTTTAATGAAGTAAACTTGATTTTTCAACAAATTACAAAATTACAAAATGTTGTTAAAAATTCATTGAAATGATTTAAAACATTCTTAAAACAAGAATCAAATGAAGTACATTTAACAATTCAACTTAATCAAATCAAACCAGCAAGACAAAATAACAACAACAACTCTTCTTTTAAAGACAGTAATGATAATAAATGAAAAGATATCCAACCTTATTCAAAGGTTAAGCACAGAGGAGAAATGCACATTATCATAATTTGCTCTGAATCAATCTATCTATCAATTTCAAACTGTACAAGAAATTCAAAATGGAAAATCTCAATGACTGTCTATTAGTATGAAACAACAAATCTCACAATCTGTCACTAGTAGGTATTATGGGATCCATCAATAAGGGTTTCAGATACTTGATTCTTTGCATAAGTAACGCAGGACAGCTTGAACACGGATGTTACAGGGTTTCTGGAGAGACCTTGCAAAAACGACAGGAACGCTCATGCTCAGATATTAGTTTGCGTTTATATAGTAGTTCATTGGTTGGCCAAAGATTCAATCGATAGCACAGGAAATCATCACGCAGCCGTGGACTGGGAAACATGGCTAAATAACTTTTGATTGTACCATAACGTTTCAGATTAAATGGAGTATTTACAAAAATCTGATATTGGGTACACGTAAGTGGTGTCTGTACCCAATCATGCTCCCATAATCGTATTTTTGCTCGGTTCGGATTCTCTATTAATAGTGTTATTGAGAGCCCGGTTTCACTGATGATTTCCTGCACTTTTTGTCTCCAGCCAAGAGGAAATACATCCATTGAATGTAGGAGATACTTCGCAATTACTTTAATTAAACCTAATTTGTTATCTGCCATAACACATTTCCTATAAAGTGAACAAATTTTCCATTTACAAATGGCATATAGAGACACTAGTCCCAATTCGTGTCTCACGATACACATAGGATAGGAGAGTGGTAAAGGCAGGACTCGTTTCCAATAACGTCCCTCTATAGCAGTCCAATAAGTATAGTTTTTTTTTCAAGAATGCCTCAGCTGCCTAAGTTATTACTGGGACAAACCTTTGCTTATAATAAACAACTGTCGGAACCAAATAGAATTTGCAATATTTAGCCTTGATCAAGCGGGCCTGTGATACTGCTGTTATGACCTTTTGTTTTACATAATGATCATGAGCATTGAGATTCATGTTGTTTGTAACCAAAGTGCCTAAATATATGTATGATGGTACGGTTTCCAAAGTTGTACATTGTAAGGGCCATTGATGATTAGCGCATCGTTATTTTCTCGTGCCGAATTGAATAACCTTGGTTTTCTGTATGTTAACAGTTATATGATTTTCCATAGTATAGCGATCCAAAGCATTCAATAGGACACGGAGGCCATTCGCAGTCTTTGAGAGTAATACCATGTCATCGGCATACAACAAATGCCTAATTTGAATGTCGTTAATTTTCGGAGAATCTGTTGTGAGTGAGGCAAAAACATTACATCAGAAATGAAAAAATTAAATACTGCTGATGCCAAGATGCAGCCCTGTTTAAGGCCACGTGCAGTCTCCATTGGTTCTGACAATAGACCTTCGTTATTCAATCTAACCTGTATAGAGGTGCCCGTGTGCAACTGGATAATCCACTTCAGGATAAACCAAGGACAGCCTTTATCCATGAGTTTTTTTATATATTAGCTCACGGGGAATCGCGTCAAACTCCATGCGAAAGTCAACGAAAGCCATGTATAATACTTGGCATCGTTGACGAGCATATTGGATGATGGAATTTATTGTGATTACATTGATGGTAGTGCCTAAGCCAGGTAGAAAACCTGTTTGGAATGGATCTCGTAAATCACTCGAATCAAGCCAAAAATTTAATTGTTTTAAGACAATGCGGGCAAAAATTTTGCCCGGGCAATCTAGAAGGGCGATAGGACGATAAGATGTGGGATCAGTCCTGTCGCCCTTCTTAAAGATTGGCACAATGATTGAGCGCTTCCATGAGTTAGGGATTTCACCAACATTAAAAATGTGCTGAAAATTTTCGAGGAGAATAGATGTCCATTCATAAGGGTGATCTTTAAGCATACCATTATGTAGGCCATCAGTGCCAACTGCTCTTGACCGGCTGAGATTTTTGATACAATTTAGTATGTCTACACGGTCTATTCGAAAGTCATGAGATGAATTTATATTCTGAAACTCGCATAAGAAATCTGGAAATGGGGAACGATATAGAATGCTAAAGTGCTCAGACCATTTTCCATTTGGGAGTGCAGAAGTAGGTACAGCAGACTGCAGTCTATGGGTGGCTGTATTTAAGCAGTTCCAAATGCCACTGGTGGATTTAGTGAGCAACTGCCTCAACATATTCTCTCCATCTTTTTGATATCGCAAGCACTTCTGGCCTTTCAGCCAGTATCTATATCTGGCTTTCAGGAGCCTTTTCAATATTGGCCTATTAATGGCTGGTTCGTCCCTTAGGTTGCGTATGGCTTGCCTTAGCTTTGCCTTTCTTTGCTGGAGTTCAGCATCATAACTGTGTAAGTGCTTATGTCTGATGCTAGAGTCAGGCATTTTTATTTGCCTGAAAAGTTGCATCATGGTGACATAGCACTGGGGATCTTTAGAAGATGGAGCTCTATGGGAATCAATCAAGTCCCATTTAAACTGATTCAATGTCATTGGATTCCAACATAAGTGGGTGCAGCTGTTATTCACTTTGAGAGAATATGGATAGATGTTTTGGTTTAGTGGTTGTTGCTCCACTGGAAAATCAAAGTACATGACGAGTTTATTGTGGTCACTCACTAATGAAGGTATCACATTCATAGACTGCACCTGGGGTAAGCATTTCTTGTTTATATAGATATAGGGCCTCATTACACGGATGGTGGAGAACCATGGCACTATTAGCGCCATGGTTCATGCCGGTAAAATACCGGCACCGCCTTGGCGGAAAGGGGAATCACCGCCCCATTCCAAGGTTGGCGGGGCGGTAATTCCCCCTTCCACCATTGCCCTTCCCCATTTTTGCCCCAGAGGTCATAATGGGAATGGGGAAGGCGCTAATTACGGTACCGCAAATTGCGGTACCGTAATTAGCTCCCTGGGTCCCTTTGCGGGTTTGTTTTTAACGCCTGCAAAAAGCAGGCGTTAAATTCCCCAACCCGCAAAGGGACCTCGTAGTAAGGCGGTAAGGATTTACCGGTACCGGTATTTTACCGGTACCGGTAAATCCTTACCACCATCCGTGTAAAAGGTCCATAGTCTATAATTGCCTGCCGTGAATCACAAGACCAAGTTACACGGGCGGGTACATCACCAGCCACAGTATTATTTACCATAACATACCCCCTCTCTTTCATGATAGTGCACCACATTTGCTCTTCAGGCCTGTACCTGCTATTAACCATTGGTAAAATATGTAAGTTTAGGTCACCGAGAACAATGGAACACATGATGCTAGTGTCAGCAATTATTTTATCCAAATGAAGGGTCAAATGCATGAAGAACATCTCATCTGTTAAATTCTGCCTACTCCAATATATGTTGACAATAGCTATGCTCGCCATGCCCCGGGTTAATTTAACTGCTTGGAGATACGGGGATGAGGAGGGATACTGGACAACTTTAAAGCCACTATCATGCTTAACTGCTTGCAGCAAGCCACCAGAGGGGCGTCCCATAGATTCTTTGACCGCAAAAGAGGAAATAATTGTATGCGAAGCACAGATTGGGGCAGTCATGAGCCATGTTTCTTGCAAGGCTACAATATCAAATCGATGTAAGTCACTTATGGCTGAATTTATAAACTGAGTGTGGCCTCTGGTATTCCAACACAGCAGAGTAACAGTGTCTTTTCTGAAGGTTAGTTATGATTGATTCACATACTCTTGGGGTCCCATGGCTAGGGATGCATGATGGGGAGTTAGGCTTTCAGATGTGGCATGTTGTTTTGATTGGTACGTCAGAATTTGAACTTTTTCCATTTTGTCAGTGATTGGCTTAGTACTTGGGACAGAATGAATCCCAAGTCAAATAATGACATTCACGCCTGCCACAGCATATTGAACACTAGACCTGAACGTACGTGTATTTTAACTTCTGATAGGTCATCTTGGTTAACATACTCTATAAACTCAATGTCAGTAGTAGATAGATCTTTGAGAGTCGCTATATCAGTACAAATGTTCAATATGCTTGATCTCTTAAGAACATATGTTGGGAAAGGTGCTGCACGACATTTCATGTTCAATGAATAAAATTGTAGTTTACCAGTGGGACACAAGTTTTGAGGACTCACAATTAACGTTTGCATATGTGTATCACAAGGCATGGGTTTGTTCGTTGCATGATTCAGCTGTTTATTTGGTATTTTTAGATTTTGTTGAGACATATTTGTTTTCAGGGAGAGAGCTAAACAAGTTGATTTATAGTCCTGGCTAGTGGACTTCAGTTCAGAAAAACAAGATTCAATAGAGGATTTGATATATTCTCTTAGATCTTGTTTTGAGGTTGAGAATTGAGAGGCGGATTATGCATGCAAGTCATGAGTTATTATAGGGTTTAATATGGAGGTCGCTTGCATCTGTGAATACTTTGCAGAATCAGCTACAATAGGCTGCACATGTTCCACCTGTATGTCAATAGGTATACATGCAGTAGTATACTGTGAGACGATGGAGGGTTGTTCAATTTGACTTACAGGTAACCGCATGTTTGGATTCATCATGCCTTGTGTTTGATCTAAACACGATGGAAGAGTTAATTGCGAGGTCGGGGGAGAATTTGCAGTGTAAGCATTAATCGAGGCTCTTATTTCTTCTCTTAGTTGTGCGATAATGATTCAACACGTGCGTTGGAACCTGGTAGGGAAGCTGATGATGTTAAAGGCATGGTGCCTGTTGGGACTCTTGAATCAAGCGGCATGATCGTCCCATGTCCAGAATTAGTTTGGAACATGGATAGAGACTAGGCAGTAGGGATAGCAACCTGCTTTGCTAAGGTTATGAGATAATTAGGTGGTTGATGTGGTATTATCACTGGAATCACATTAGTTAGATCTGCGGAGGTAGGTGGCACTAAAGGTTTTTCTAGTCGAGATGGGATTTTAATACATTTTCGAGGATTATCACTTACTTTTGGGCAAGATTTTGTTTTTTGCACATCTTTTTTCATTCTTTTCCAATCTTTCCTCGAACGACGAGAGGTATAGGGTTTGGATGAGGAATTGGGCACAGCTGGTGCAAATAGTTCAAAAATATTAGCCATGTCTTTGGGAGGTGATTTAGGGTCTGGGATTTATGTGAATTTGCTTGATGATTGTGTAATATCATCAGTATCAGTCTGGGGAGGTGAGGGATGACAGACATTAGTAGAACTTGATGGAGTAATGAGCTGGTCTTTTCCAACCATTAAAATTTGCACAGGTTGAGAGCACCTGCTCGCCTGCACCTGGGTGGTGGGTTCAGTAGCCATTAAATTGATAGGATTTGTAGATGTGATGACTGTGGGGTTTTTATTTCCATCAAAAAAATCCTTGTTGAAATATTGCTCTATGAGCATTGATTGGCGAGTTACCTTGTTGTCTAATGCCTCATACAATTTCGCAATGGTTAATAAGGCAGTGTTCATTGCGCTTAAGGTGTTATTCAGAGCTGGGGCATCCGGAAATGAGAAGCACTTGTCCTGAGCTCTTTCTATGAAGAATTCTGATGTCTGATCGACTTCTCGAAATCTTGTGCAATGAGGAGTGGGCGCTATAAAAGACGGAGATTCATTTACAATGTCAGCGTGGGTTTTGTTCAATATAATAGATGCTGGGGAATTAGAATGAGTGGGTTGTGGAGAAAGAGAATTTTTAGCAGGTATAATGGTAGTATTATGTGAGAGATCTTCCTGTAACTCTATTAGGTCCCCTGTATTTGAACATATACATAATACGTCAGATGTGGGACAAGAAGAGTTATTAGACAAATTCATAAACTCCAAAGCATCATCATCTACTTCACCCATTATGCAGAGTTGTTCGTAGGCTTGGCGTAACTGCACTTGGGCAGCCACCGAACACTGCGCGGGTTTCATAGGGAGGCCTGGGGTTAGTATACTCTGTGGACTGCTACTGATATTTATATCGGTAGCTAAGTTGGCCAGTTCAGTGCGAGAGTAAAAAGACGGGCTGGTTGGTTTCATGTGAGCATCAGCATGCCGTTCCCCTGCAAGACAGGTGGTTTCTAAGGTTGTGTCAGTGACTTCCTCAACAGAACGTTTACTTGCAAAACTTTCGAGATTGCTGTGGATTGTCTCCACTCCAGGGGGGTGGAGGAAAGCCTCTGGGCGAACTGACGTGTGAGAGTCGGGCACCTTAGGAATAGTTTCGGCCACTATAAGTGGTGATTCTTGTCTCTCACAAGGTGGTCGTAGTTTGAGGAACCATTGATGCTCCTTAAGGCACGAAAGTCAATGTCTTGCATGGAAGGGTTTCATGTATACGAAGGCAACATAACCCAGATGAAAGGGAGTTAGAACGTTGATGTTTAGGACCGGTGGAGATGGCAAAGGGTAATATTGACTGTTTTAATGAAGGACCGGCCGCCGTACTCAAATGACTCACAATATTTTCCGGCATGCCGGTTTTCAATGTGTATTTGCGAGCTACCATTGGATTTACAAAGGACAAAGGACTAATAAAATATCCTGTGCAATACAACCATTCGAGACGCTTAACAGATTCAAAGTGTCCAGAAGGGATCAAAGAGGGAATACCTCCACAGTCTCCCGTCCGGTTATGCCACCACCAGCGCCTAACGCCGCAAGGATGGCTCATGGCTGAAGATAAGGCCAGGTGGTGTCACGTGATCAGTCACGTGTCACTGCTTTGCTCCGCCTCCTCCAGGAAGCAACAGGAGCACAGCAAGAGCCACACTCTGCTCGCAGTGCTGTGCTGTGAAAGGCAGGTAAACATTATTTTTTTTAAAAAACGAAAGTTCCAAAGGCAGTAAAACACTCCGCTTGGGCGGCTCACAGCTGAAGATAAGGCCAGGTGGTGTCACGTGATCAGTCACATGTCACCGCTTTGCTCCGCCTCCTCCAGGAAGCAACACGAGCACAGCAAAAGCCACACTCTGCTCGCATTGCTGTGCTGTGAAAGGCAGGTAAACGTTCTTTTTTTAAAAAAACGAAAGTTCCAAAGGCAGTAAAACACTCCGCTCGGGCGGCTCACGACTGAAGATAAGGACAGGTGGTGTCACGTGATCAGTCACGTGTCGCCGCTTTGCTCCACCTCCTCCAGGAAGCAACAGGAGCACAGCAAGAGCCACACTCTGCTCGCAGTGCTGTGCTGTAAAAGGCAGGTAAACGTTTTTTTTATTTTTAAAAACGAAAGTTCCAAAGGCAGTAAAACACTCCACTCGGGCGGCTCACGGCTGAAGATAAGGCCAGGTGGTGTCACGTGATCAGTCACGTGTCACCGCTTTGCTCCGCCTCCTCCAGGAAGCAACACGAGCACAGCAAGAGCCACACTCTGCTCGCAGTGCTGTGCTGTGACAGGCAGGTAAACGTTCTTTTTTTAAAAAAAACGAAAGTTCCAAAGGCAGTAAAACACTTCCCTCACTAAAAATTTGGCCGCACACATAGTGTCAGGGGTAAGACTGGCCCAGGGCCCGGTACTATTGGGACTGTGGGGCCAGGGACCATGAAGAAACCCGGACCCAAAGGGTTTCCATACTTTAAAGGGCTGTTGTGCCCTTTCTGCAGACTGATCCAGCATTCAGCCCGCCGGAACTACAATTCCCAGCAGGCTTCGCGGGCCCGCGAGCCAATAGGAAGCCGCGCTGGGTGTGGCGCGCGGCGAATGCGCATGCGCAAGCTCCAAGGCACGGGGCTTGTGCTCGAGACGCCGAGGAGAGAGGACGTGAGCCCAGCAGCTCCCCGGAATCTATACGCGAGGGGCCAACGCCCACAGGAACCACGATCCGGCCCCTCGCAGACACAAGATAAGTGCCGCTCATCCCAGGGAGAGTCAGGGATCTTGGGGAAAGCGCAGGGGGCATACCCCGACCCCCTTCCTGAGCCCCTGCGCACCACGCAAAGCTAAGTGGGCGGATTTCACGGGAAAATTGTGTTGTTAACAGAGCATGTTTTGAGTGCATTAATCTTTGGGGAAAAGCGCCGGAAGGGCGCGTGTGATTAAGAAGCACTAGCTTGGGGAACCCGGTCTGGGGAAAGGCCGCGTTCCGACACCCGGTCTGAGGGAAGACCGTGTTCGGGGCTGACAGTTCCATTGGGGCTAGATTAAGCCACGTGCGGCAGCGCACTCCAAGATTCCTGGATTGTTTCTTTTACGAAGAGTGATTGAGAGAGAGTGTGTGTTCAGCAGAACGAAAGACAATCGCTAATGCTTGTCCTTTGTTTTCTTTTAGTTTGAATCCGACTCGGACCTGAATCTCGGACTGCAAGGACGTGGCACAGGACTTGACAGCCTTGCAGGACAGGACTTGAAAGACCAAAGCAAAGCTAAGTGTGCTAGTGCATGTGACTGTGTTCATGAAAATGTACAAGGACTAATGTCAACAATTGTTTGTTGCTATGCTAATTTGAGTATGTTACTGTAAGGCTCAGGGAGCACCTTCATCTCTGTTCAGGGATCAGGTGAGGGTGGCAGCACCTTTACATGTAGAGGTGCTACGGCAGTTCCATCAGCCAGTTTGAGGAAAGTGTGCAGACATCGTTTACCCTAAAATCCCCAGTCCTATCCATAACTCCTTCCCATCCCTCTATCCGGTATTCCTAAACCTCCCTCTACCTATCCAATCATCGAGATCCTAACGCTCCTTCCCCGCTCTGGTTAAAGAGGCCTGTGTAAGCTCTGTCTTGCAGGCACTGAAACCATTGAGGGGGTGGTTGGTACAGCGTCGCTCCTGCGCCTAGGACCTGAGCACCTTCTGACACGTAGAGTCTGGGTGTGTACACGGACCTGCCTCTATCCATCTAGAGAATGGAAACACCACAACAATTAAGTATCTGTACCCGTTACATGACATAATCGACATGCAAGTGTTGAAAAGGCCCATTTGGCCTGGGGATGACTCCTCTCATTACCTTTGATGTGTGCCCAGCGGTGAATTGCTGGCAGATTATGCAACCATAAAGAATGCAACCTGCTCCGCTAAATTCGGCATGAACCAGTCTTCTGTGAGCGTTGCTGCTAGATTCTCTTTTGTCATATGCCCTGGGTAATGTAACTGTTCCAGCGCTATTTTTAATAGGGCTACAGGCATTACTGGTTTACCAGTGCTGTCTTATTGCCACAAGCTGTCAGAGGGGTTTAAAGAACACCCTCGATGTTTCCACAGGTTTTTTCCACAGGTTTTTCTCTTCCTGTGGTGCCTCCCCTTGCAGTTCCATTAGCTGCGTTTGCCCAAGAGTATTATAGGCTTCAGGTGTCGTTCGTGCATCCATCATCCTTTCCTTGATATGGATGACTTCTTCCTCCATGATCATCTCACTTTTGGATGCCATACGCTTGGCCTCCGTGTCTGCTGCATGATTCCCGCGTGAGATAAAATCTGTCCCTTTTGTGTGGGTGGTGCATTTCACGACCACTATGCCCACTGGGAGTTCTAGTGCCTAGATCAGCCTCTCCAATAAGGCTGCGTGCTGTACTGGCGTGCCGTCTGCTCGTAGGTAGCCACTCCTATTCCAGCACGCTAGTCCTGCGTGCACTGTTGACGTCACATAGGCAGAGTCACTGTACACTGTTATTTCCTGGTCTGTGTGATTCTCAATGGTGAGTATCAACGCCAATAATTCTGCAGCCTGTGCTGAGTAATGAGATGGTATTCATGCACTAAGAAGCACTAAAAATTCTCCATTTGCTGTGTGTTTCATTACATCAACGCCTGTATTTCTTTGTCCATCACTTTGATCGATCCTTGAAGACCCGTCAATAAAGACGATCTCTCCTCCTGCCAAGGCATTTTATTTCACCCTGGGCATTTCATCATAGAATTCTTAATAATTTGCACAGTCATGTATCAGCTCTCCTTCACTGACTGGCTCTGCTATGAACATAGCTGGGTTCACTATCTTACATCTGACTATTTTTATCGATGGATTTGATATGATCACTTCATAAGCATAAGCTCTCTGAGATGTCAATGTGCCCTTTGGTTTCTCCAGAATGGCAAGTAGCGAGTGCTCGACATACAATGTCATTGAGCATCCCTTTACAATGGTTGTTGCCTTTTCTATGGCGAACGCTGCGGCAGCTAAACTTTGTTCACATGGGAAGTGGCCTCTCATTACTGGGTCCAGATTCCCGCTGTAATATGCCAGGGGATTGAATCCCAACGAGGTTCTTTGAGCGAGCACTGCCGTCATAACCCTGCCATTTGTGTGTGAAAACAGGTAAAATTCCTCTGCATAATTGGGGATCCCTAGAACTGGAGTTGTGCAAATAGCTCTTTTGAGTTCAGCAAACCCTTTCTCCATGGTCTCAGACCATTCAACCTTTTCCTTCGTCACTTGGGCCTTCTTTAGGGCTTGAAGTAAAAGCTTGGTGTAAGAGCTGTAGTCGAAGACCGATGCCCTAACATAGTTGCATAGGCCTAAAAAGCTCTGCATCTGCTTTATCGAGTGTGGCTTAGCCATGTTCAATATGGCTTCAGGCCTTTCTGGGGTCACTCTTTTTCCCTCATGTGAGATCAGCTGGCTATGTACAGCACTTCTTGTTGACAATATTGTTACTTCCACTTGTCAACCTTATATCCTTTTTCAGCCAGTATAGTTAATAGCTGAACAGAATTGTGCCTGCATTGCTCTTCTGTTATGCTGCAAATTAAGATGTCATCCACATACTACAGGACGACACATTTTATGGCAATATTGCTTAAGTCCATCTGCAGGACTCTGTTGAAAATAGACAGAGACTCACAGTACCCCTGTGGTAGCCTCGTGCTTCTCAGACGCATTTGTCGGAACGTGAATGATGTCAGATCTTGGGAGTCACGGTGCAACGGGATTGAGAAAAACGCATTTTTCCAAGTCAATCACTGTGACATATTTTGCCTCAATGGGTATATTACATAGGATTGTAGTAGACGGGTTAGGGACTAGAGGGAACTCGGCCTCAAAAATATCGTTTATTGGCCTTAGGTCCTGCACTAGCCTCCAAGATCCTCCTTTACTTTTTTTCACAGGATACACTGACGTATTACATGGTGACTCTGACGTCACTAAGATGCCCTGGTCCAGCATGGCAGAAATTGTCTTGAAAATCCCCTCATCTGTCTATCTGAACATGGGTTATTGTCGGGCTCTTGCTAGAATTGCTCCTGGTTTCAGTTTAATCTTTACTTCCCTTACCCGTTTGAAGAGAACCACATCATAGGGTCCTGTAGTCCACACTGAGACAGGCACCTTGGCTATGTCATCATCAAAATATTCAGGACATTTTAGTGCTAACATCACTCTCTGAGGTACTTCTCTTTTAATCATCTTTACCCAAAAGGTGAGACTCACTTCCACCATTGTCTCTCCCCTTTCTGCTTGTTTTTCAAACAGATCGTCATTGGTGACAACACTCCTTCTTCAATGGCAATTATTGCACATCATTGTCTGCCCTCGTCATCGTAACCGTCAACCAAGACCAGTTTCCCTCGTATTGCAGCTGTATGTATCACCAAGTGAAATACTTGTCCCTTCTCCTCGTGCATCGGTATTCTGGGTCTGAATATGAACTCATCAAGGGTTCTCATGACTTTGTCTGCGAGGCCTGGCAATCCTGGCCCACTGTGTGCTGGTGGATTTCCCCCATTCCCCATTATTAACTCCTATACCAGGGTTCATGGTGTGTGGTAGTTGCAGCGGTGCCTGTTGGGATTGTGCTTGTGAAAAATTTCCCATGCATTGCGGCTGCACCCCTTGCTGTGCTCCTTGTGCTTGTTGTTGCACCGCGTGATTCTGTGCACCACCCTGCTGTAAAACTGCTGGTGGATTTTCCATGCCTGCTCCTATCCCTTGGCCGTTCTGCATCCCGCCTTGATTTCTGCATGTGCGTGCCAAGTGTCCTGTCATTCCATACAGCCAACATACTGGCGGTGGTCGGATTATTTGCCCGTTTGACATATCTTGATTACCATTTTGCATATTTTGAAAACCTCCTTGATTATTTTGGAAACCTCCCTGATTGTTCTGCCATCCTCTTCCCCTAAATCCTCTTCCCCTTGGATAAAATCCGGCATTGCCCTGATTATTCTGCTGCGGACTAGCCACCTGCTGCATGCTTGGTTCAGCTGTGCTAGTTATCATGGCTCCCTCAAGAGCATATTTTGACAATTTCTTTTGCATCAATTTTGCTTACTCACCTTTTCGAGTTGCTTCCTTTTTGCAATTCTTTTCCTGCAACAGTTTACAATAATGTGCGATGGTCAACTGTATTTCAGCCCAAGGCTTGGCTTCGATTCCCACCAATTTCTTGAGTTGTTTCTGCACCGGCTCTGGCAGCCCTTGGCATAGGATATGGTAAAACACAGGTACAGATTTCATCCATGATTCATGAGTCTCGAGCACCCATGCGTCTTGGAAATTCTGTATAGAGATTAGCGGATTTTCAGACTCCTTCATTTTTCAAGCCATTATAGCTCCCATATCAGAAGTATCTGGGTAGAGTACTCGTAGCGCTTTTCATACTGCTGTTCTACAATTGTTAAATGGAGCTCTGTCATGCGCAGTATTAATTGTGGTTACGCCAGGGTAGCCTGCTCGTGTCCACACATCGTCTGCTCTCTCACCAAGTATGGCGATCAGGAGACCTTTGATGTCGCCTATAGCTAACGTGTTTCCTCCTGTCATCTTTTCTAACTCGTGTATCCACTTTCCGACTCCCGATGTCAGCATTGGAAGCTTGTTTTTCAAATGTTCTCGATCCATGTGTGGCCATGGAATCATGGAATATATTGTGGTCTTATTCCCCCTTCTCGAGTAACAGAAATTGGAATGTGTAGCCCTCTCTCTCTTCTCTAATTGTTCTCCTGTCTATTGCAGGGGTAATATTCCCGCCGTCTACCTGGCAATGCCCTTAGTCTGTCCACATAGGGTGGCAGAGACACCCGTCCTCTGACCGTGAGATACTTCTTCATATCGGTCAGGTTGCGTGGTGGACTCTGATGCTCTTGGTGTAAGTTCACTATTGTCTGACCAAATTATTCCTTTTTCACTTGGGAGTCGTCTTTCGCTCCGTCCCTCTTCCTCATTTTCCTCGTGCTCCTCCCTTTCGGAGTCGGACATTGTCTGTCCCCAACTAGTACAACGTTTCATATCCTCTTTGTTCCTACTTATTTCTAATCTATCCAGGGATAGCTCTCTATTCCCACTACTTCGAGTAAGCCCCTCAGCATCATACAGCTGAGTGCACTCCAGGCACTCGTTTTCCCCCTCCCCTTGGGGTATTTGTTCTAGCCCCATTTCATCATATATTCTATCAATCGTTTCTCCGATGCTTCTGTGTCAAAATCATCATCAATATTGGCCCTAGACATGCCTGGTACTGAATCGTACGCAGGAAAGAATTCTTCAATGTCTTCCCAATCTACAACTGGAGCAAGTTTTTTAACCTCTCTCTCCAGATATTCAAGATTGCGTGGTCTCTGTCTTCACTTGCGTTCTATGTCGTCATCAAATTCTTTGCGTTTCCTCACCTATTCTCTGACCCTATCTTCTTCCTTTCTCTTTTCATTTCTACATTCATCTGCCCCTTGAATTTCCTCATCTATTCATCTCTGTGATGCTGGAAATGCATCGGAGGGACAGGACCTCCGTATCCTTGTCCTTTACTGCCTTTTTATCGTGTGTTCTGTCATGTTTTCCGTGCAGGAGTTCATGTGGGACTCCTGGCGGTGCAGCTCTCTCTCTTTTGGTTTGGTGAACCGACCCATTGGATACCTTTATGGCACCCATGGGTGGGGGTACAACCCTGTGCCCCTAGTGTATGTTTTTGGGTACCTGTGGGTGGCCTGCAGAGCAGGGTATGGGCCGGTGGCAGCTCCATGCTGAATTTGACAGCTGCTCTGAGTATCCTCCATTTTGGGATACCCAGGCCCTGCCATTGGAATCAGTTGATTCCTGATGGAAAACAAGATGGTCCCTGTGGCCTCTTGCATTCTATTGCCTGTTACCTTGTTTTCCCAAAGTCCTGGGAAGCCCTGACTATGTTCCTTCCCCCTGACTGGCTGTTGGGTGGAAGTTCCATATATGGTGTTGTTGTGAAGTCCAGTCCAGACTGGCTGGAGCCTTCCCAGTGACTGTATGTTGTGGGTACGCCCTGTGGGTGGGACCTGGGTGAATGGAGTGTGTGACCAATATGTACTTCTTGTTGTGGCTGTCTGGTTTCTGGTATGAGAGACAAAGACTGAGACAGCCCTGCCCGAAACTGGCCTGAATGCAGTGTGTAGTGTTGAATGGCTGGGTACTTGTCCCAATCCACATTCCTTGTTGTGAGTGTCTGAGAGGGAGGAGGATGGCCTGAATGCACTGTTTGCCTGATTGGCTGACTGACTGCATGAATGCCCTTCTGTCTACACTTGAAGAATAACTGGAACTGCTGATCCTCGACGCCCTGCTGGAAGAAGAAGACTTGCTGTTGCATTTGCTTCGACCTGCTCTGAAAGCTGCCAAATTTGTCGAAGACTGATCCGAGAGAGGACCTGGTAAGGCGCCCTCTTCCCGTGCTCCGAGGGACCATCGAGCACTGCTAACCTTCGCCGAAGCTCCCTGGAAGTCAGACCCACGAAAGGCTGCCGACCCGAGACGGGACCGCTGAGGAGATCGAAGTGAAGCACCCGGACTTCGCCGCTGTCGAAGTCCATTGCCGTCGACCAGGGTTTGCAGGTTTGTGTAACCGCTGGAGGCCCATCGAAGTTGTGTTGCCCCAGAAGAGGGGGCCGCTTGACGCCGTGCCACCGACAACCGGAGCCGCACGCTCCTTTGCCTAAGAACATTTGAATCGAAGGACTCCCTTGTCCGCAACGTCGACTGCTTTGTCTGGCCGGAAAAAGTCAAGGCCGCCGACACGCCGTGGAAAATCCACCGGTGGGTTTCCCGCCACCTGAAGGCCACAAAGACTTTGATGACTCGAAGCCCTTGCTGGGCCACAGTCCTTCTGAAACTCTTTGCGGTCCTTAACAATCAATCGCCGAGGTGCCCCGCACACCTCATCCTCGCAGGACGTCACCGACGAGCATTGCCGGGATCGACATCGTGGTCTCGGCACCCTCGAACTTCTCATCGACGTCATCAACGCCAAGTTCACCTTCTTCGACGCCTCTCGACGATCCGTGGCTCCTGCTTGAAAGGGAGTCACTCAAGAAGGATCCGTCGACGCTTCTTCGAAGAACTCTACTCCACCAGGTACATTGGGGGGGGGGGGTAAAAACATTATAGGAGAGAAGAAGAATATTGGACTGGGCTTGTGCTATATCTTTATTTTACAGGTTGCCCAGGTGGGGGGATCTCCACACAGAACTGTGTCTAGGTAACGGGGCTAGTATTCTGCTAATGGTGTCAACCATCTTGCTTTCCCTCCTATCTCTATTGCTGGTTTCCTTGTTATTGATCTGTGTGACATTCTAACAGTATAGGTGATGCACTTTAATGAAATCTGATAATATTGGTGGTACCACTTTAGAATTGTATATATTTACCATTGTTGATTTCCGAGTACAAAGTGTGTTATTGTGATAGTGTACATACCTTTGAATATTAATTATATAAAGACTGTGTTTTCAGTAATACAGTGTGTGGACATTCCTTTGTAGGGGTTCGGGGACTACACTGTACTTCAGAACCAGCCTGCATCACCTCCTGAGAAGCTAGGTCTTGATTGCTCGACCTTAGCTACCGCATAGAGAATCTTGGCTGGGGTCCTCTGTGCCTCTCCTCTACCATATAGACAGCAGAAGTGCAGACACCCCCCCACCGGTATCTTTACAGTCTCCTTATTCTTTTTTCACATATCCTTTGCTCTTCTTCTAACCTTTGCTGTTTCTGTCTGTCTTGATCATTGGCTGCTCTTGGGTGGCGATCGAGCTGTCTTTATTGCTCTTTGCGATAAAGCTGTTCTCGCCTTTGTATGTCTTTCCTTCTTATCCTTTTGTCTCTTAACTCCTTTTCTTTCCTTTTCCTCTGTGTCATCAACACCGTTGGCATCGAGTTTCAGTAAAATTTGCCCTCCCATCCATTCGTTCTTTGCGAATGCTACCTCATCAGTTCTATTTTCGCTTCCCTTCCATCGCTTCCCTTCTCTCTCTTTGTCTAGAGATGCACTTGTCTGTGCCTGATCTTTTTTGTCCATCTTGTCTCTCCCTGTCCCTTACGACTGCGGATGTAATATTCTTGTCCTTATCCTTCCCTTGATTTTCATCACTACTGTGTGTAGGTGACTCATGTGCAGGGTTGCTGTACCCCGTAGCTGCTTTAAGTTCCCTCAACGGGTATAACCCCTCGTCCTTACTTTCTTCAACTTTTGTTTCGGGTGGGGCAGGTGGCGCGGTAGGCGTCTCACCCCCCTCTGTGCATACATTAAGTATCCAATCTGTTGACGGTTCTTCCTCCTTTCCCTGTTCATACATTTTCCACAACTGGAGAACAGCAAGGCTCTTTTCTAACTTCTTGCCTGTATATGTGGCATACATAGCGTTTACTTTGAAAAAATTAGAGTGTTCAAAGCAGGCCGGTCGCCTGAATATTTCAGCTAGGAATAATGGAATAGGACTCCGGTTCTATTTTGTTGGTTTTCGGAACTGGGGCGATGATTAAGAGGGACGGCCGGGGGCATTCGTATTGTGCCGCTAGAGGTGAAATTCTTGGACCGGCGCAAGACAAACCAAAGCGAAAGCATTTGCCAAGAATGTTTTCATTAATCAAGAACGAAAGTCGGAGGTTCGAAGACGATAAGATACCGTCATAGTTCCGACCATAAACGATGTCGACTAGCGATCCGGCCGCGTTATTCCCATATCTTGTTGTACTACCGTACAACACCACGATCCAAGCGTTCGGCATGACCAAGTCATGCTATATAATTTGTTTTTTGCTATAATACCGCCCTGATAAAGGTTTTATCCGAAATGCATTGACACCAGAGTATTATGGGCAATTTGGGATGCAAACTCATTGTGTGATTTACAAAGACAAACTTTGGCGGCAAATATTACAGGAATGTGAATTAAACAATTCCTGCTAAGAATCAAACAATTCTTTGAATTTCATTACTTTCATATCGAAAACTTGATACTTAATCTACAGCATATTAAATATTAGCAACCTAACTGGGGCTAACTGTGATGCGCCTTTCCTAACAAAGTGGAGTCACTTTGTTTCCTGGAAGTTTTTTGCATACAAATATGTTGTCATATGTTGTAAGACGGCTTTAGATAAAGACCCATTTTGTGGCCATGGCATAAACATCTTGTAGGCGGTACCTTTAATCCACTCGGTACTATTTTTCTTTAGTTTGGGTGCGTGTTTTGGCAACTGTTTGCATAAGTGTGCCAATGGAGTCATGTCTTCCATACTTAAATCTGTTCCCTTTCCTCTTACATAACACTTGTAAATGATTTCATATGGTTTAAACAGCTTCTAACAATATGAGCGAGCACCAAATATCGCAAGCTCCAATCCAAATGTCCATAACATTTTTTATATCTTCTAATTTACTCAAAAACATCAATTCATACGCGATTTTATCTCAGCTGAAAAATCGCACAAAATTTGGATCCGTTTTCTCAAAAGAACATGTTTCAATATGTATGACGTCACAAACAGGAAACATATAAGACAGACACTCGACAGACTAGCCAGACACCACCTGGACACAGATATCTCTGCCTATTACCCCTTCATGGAGTGTAAACTTACCCCTTTCACAACGTCTTTAAGTGTTGTGGTAGTTTAATCATTCCCCATTATGTGGGACTCTGGGTAAACGTTTCTTCTAGCCGCTATATTAAAGCGCAGGTATAAGGCGAATCCTCACACTTCTCAGGTGTCTGCCCCGGTATCCTCTCTCTTCTCGGGTGTCCTCCCCGTTAACCTTTTATTTACTTTTTTATTACTCTCAAGTCATTATCCCATTATAAATATATACAGTCTTCTCTACCTCTAATCATATTTTTGTTTTCTCTTCTCCCTCCGTTACCTTTTCCCTTTACTTGTTCTAAGGCATGCACTATTTGCCAAAACATTCAATTTATTGCTCCAATCACTGTTCGCATTGTGACTCTCTGGACGTCGAGGATCACCGCCTTTGTCACCGCCTTCTTCAGCTTTTCACCTGCTAAGCTGCCTGTCGGAATGGGAAGGGAAGTGTGGGGAACACGGGTCTCTTCAGGCCCTCACTGCAGGCTCTAACTACCACTGTCTACGGGGAGCTTCACGGCCTACTCAGCCGAATGGCAAAGGACATGTAATATTGTCGAAGACCTAGAGTTACTTTATGTCGACGGTCAATAGGTGTCTTACTTTAATCAATAATTGATAGTCGGTAACCATCAAATCTCTGCTACCAAGTGTACTGAGGAGACCCCCGGCAGGCCCATAGAGCCGGAGTTTGCTCCGTAGTACTTTAAGACGAGATAGCTGCACATTTGAGATGGATGGGGGTGCAGGCTTATTACTCCAACACCAATTAATAAGGACAACTCAATGGTTTGGCAAAGGGAGTCCGTTTAATGACAAGTACAAAAAACGGGGAGTCATGGAAATCAACAGTGATGCGATAGTCCGTCTCACTTCAACTAGAATAAACTTCATACAAACAATAACATTTATACTCACAACTCATCATAATTGACATGTAACACTCAAAGGTTAATATGCATTTCTATTGGTTAGGAAAAGGTAACTTTAATATAGGTACTATATCTGTGTATGGTAACGGAGTGAGGGGATTGGATAAACACTATCAGGTGGGCATCTAAGCCCTTCCTTCAAACATTACTATTGTAGACGTCACTGATAGTACGACGTCCCATTGGTTCTACTATCTATAGGACCTTAGATTATTTGGTCCATTGTGTTGGGTTGGCTTCAACCCCATGCATACATTTCCACTTTACTTAGCAGCATGCAGAGTGGTCAGCCAGGTGCAGGGTGCCCCACGATTCACCCGGCCTTCCTTCAATCCATCATTACTTAAGTGGCTGTGTGTCAATTAGCTGTGGTTGGCCTCGAAACTGCATCTTCTTGTCAGGAAACGTTATGATATCTCTGTCTGGGCGACTGCCAAGCGTAGGTGTGAACCCATGCTCTCGCTTGGGTGGTCACATGCTGCTCACACCGTGAATATGCCGAGTCTCCCTCAATTTGTGCATTTAATTCTTATTTGGCTTGCCACCTGCCTACGCCTCCTTATCTCGACCTTCCAAAGACAGGCATCTTCTGTTCTTAAGTTTCAATTATGCGAAGCCATTGTTTGTTCCTTTTATTGGTCTGACCTTGGCTCTTCCTGGCGCAAGTTGCATCTGCTAAGTTTTGATTCAGCCATCTCTTCTTGTTTCAGCCGGAATACGAATCTTGTCCTGTTTGGCCTCTAGTAACCTGAGTTGATTCTGCTTTTTGTGTAAAGTAGACTTGCACTTATAATACTGTGCTTCGTTTTGAGGTAGATTATGTATAATGGCGCTTGCGCTCTTTTCTTCTACTTAGCATAGCAAGCCGCACTGTTTGCTTTCTTGTGGTTTCAAGAATATATACAGGCGTTGGTTGGTTGAATGACTTCATCCTGCTTTACAGCTTAAGCTTCTTTATATTTCAACATCGTTCTCTCCTTCTAGGTTCATGATATCCTTATTCATGGCATTTCGTCTCTTGTGTCATCGTGACGTCACCATTCGTCTTCCATTAAGGCCTTTTGGGTTTCTTCCAGGACGGTGCTTAGGCAATCTTCATTTCGTCTTATTTGCTGGTAGGGTTTTCTCAATGGATACCTTACTGTCCATGGTTTCCTGGGTATTGGTACTTCAACAGGTGTGGTTCTTCTGATAGTCGCTGGGCAGAGCCCTACTGCGGCTCTCTGCTGGTTCATTTGTTCATCATACGTCACACATTGGTGTGAACGTTCCTGGTACTTCACAATGGGCGATGGGAGTGCAGGCTTTATTTGGGACCTCCTCTACAGGATGGCTACTTTTATCCTGCCCCGACACATCTCCATTTTCTGTGGTCGAGTTTTGGCGTTTCATGCCAACGGAGGGCATATCCGTACAACGCAACCTTCCCTTCCACAGTATATGCAGAGTCTCGCTTTCTTTCTTTTTTCTCTTCACACACTCGTGTTTCCCATATATTCCCTACTTGCCTGGCTTCTCACCCCCCCCTCCTCCGTCACACAAGGTCCCTCCAGGTCTGCGCCAAACACAGGTTGCCTCTTTTTCTTCGATGTGTCCTCCTTTCTAACCTGCATCTGTGGCTCACTTTGCAAGGTTAACGTGATTTACTTTGCTGAGAGAGTTGCCATGTCTACCATTAGCACAAGAGAATTGTTCAAGTCTTCTCACAGTCTTGCCTAAAATGCGGCTGCTCCTGAGTCCTCTGTCCATTGTGCCATGGCGAGTAGCTCCTAATTCTCTAAGTACCCACTCAGTTCCCAGAGCAGCGCTTTATTCGTAACAATCCCATATGTGCAGTTTGCCACATCAACGTTTGTTCAAACATGTATGAGAAATTCAGGCTAAATGCCTCATGGCTCTTTAAACAAGAACCCTTGTATGAATGGGGTTGCCAAGATATTGGTCCTCATTATAAGTGTGGCGGTAAAACAACAACAATGCCGGCAGCACTACCGGCACCGTTGCTACCACACTGCCATACTACGAGCTGTGCTCACGGATGCCTGTCAGCCCGCCAGTTTTAAACGGTGCCGGTGCATCTGATGTCCCCATTCCCATTTGAGCCCTATTGGGCTCAAATGGGAATGGGGATGTATCGGGCCCGGCACCCGCGAAAGGGCAAATACCGGGTCTGGCTGGGCTGGAATAGCCCGGTAATTGCCCATTCGCGGGTGCCGGACCCAGATGCAAGTTTGGAGGTAGTCCTGCCGGTTTTACCGGCAAGGCTACCTCCAACCTCGTAATGAGGCCCATTATCATTATAATTGTTCTTTTTTTGTAATACGTTTAAGCGCGTGACCAAGATTCAAACCTGTGTTGTGCTGCGTTGTCTCCAGGACAAATGCATTGACCCTGAGCTATGGACATCTTTTGTCAGGAATTGTGATATAATGGTAATCGTAGCCTTGTCGTTGTGAAATACCCGTGGCCTTGAGCCAGAAACCCCTGATAATCCCAAGGGTGTATTGAACATTTCTCAGGATTTTTTGTTACAGGATTCTGAGAGTATCCCATGGCTCCATCTGTGCTCGCCAAGCTTGTAGGGGTGTGTCTGGACTGTTCAGGCCCTCTTCCCTCACCTCTAAGGCCCTTAGTCCCTTGTTTCTGTAGCCCTGAGATGTCTTCCGTCAGGATTGCCCATTCTGCCCGTGCTGTTTTCCCTCTTCCTCAATTTTCCTGATGTCCTGTGCCATGCCCTGTAACATATTAGCACCTGTCTCGATATAGCAGGTGTAGTGGAACTCCACCAAACTAAAATAACATAATAGACCTTTGTTATTTCTGTAAATCCCCCTGATTTTGAGAGCTGGTTTGGCGGTGTTAATCCCCATTTATGGAGTTCCATAGGGCAGCATTGGGAATTTGGATAATTTACCACTGCAGTAATTATGCCAACAGTAAATGCTAAATTGTTTCGAGGTAATGAGCAGGAACAAATCTCCAGCCAAGTGCTGGAGGTTTTCTTCAACAGATCTTCTAAACTCTGAATATGGCATTGCAATAAAGTGACCACAAAGCAGTGGTAAATCTGCTACCACCACTTTATTACCACTTTTTACCTCATTCTATGACTTGTAATGAGGCAGTTAGTACTGACTACAATAGTACCTTGAAGCAGAGCACAATAAATCTAAACACGACAATTAAGCGAGCAATGTGAGTAAGCGTTACTGCACTGACTACAGCTGGTTGGCAATGATGGTGGAATTGCTTCCCATACTCCAAGGGCCCGATTCATGAAAATCTGCGCAGAAATCATGCAAGGGGCGCACGCCGTGAAGGATACTGCGCGAACCTGCGCGCAGAATAAAAAATGTGCACCCCGCGTGTTCATGGAATAGTTAGCGCTAAGTAACTGTATTGGCAAGTCACTGTCGCAACGCCCCCGAGACACCCACAAGCAAAGCATAAACAGCCATCTTTGCGTGCTCCCCCGGGCGCGAATACACGCATCCTTCAAACAGTTCATGGAGTACCCCGCAAGAAGGCCTGCATCTCGGGGGTCCTGCACAGGGTCCCTCGTACCTGTTCCTGGCACACCGACAACCTGCGTATGAAAAGTCGTAACTTGGTCTAAACTCTGGAAGTCTGCCTGCAAACCCCTGCAAACCCCTGTAAACCATTCCTGCACCCAACTACACTGCTTACGCGCAACCCTAAGTAAGTTCGGAGCTCCGTTTGCGTACACGCACCCCCGAAATCCAACATGCTGCCCCGCCTCCGTGCTACAAATCATACGCGCAAGTCTAGTTACTCTTGCCTTCGGGTGGCGGATCCTATGTAGGACTTGCATGGCCATTTCCTGGCCGAGAGGTTGCGCCATCGAATCCATGAATATGTCTCATGCTGCGCAATTGTGGGCATGCTAGGGACTACCTACATGCTGTCCCTCAAAATGCCCATTTTTTTAGCAAGTTATTCCCCATTTTTGGTGTTCCGCCCCTTCCCAGACCTCTGCACAAGCCACACCCACACTCTGCATGGGGTCTCGTGCAAGGCCCTCGACGGCTTGCAGAGATGTGCCGAGCATGTGCAAACTCCACACAAATCCAAGAAAAGTACTGCACATTCGATTCCATGAATAAACGACAGGGATTTTCGTGCAGAATGGCGTGCAACTACCCTATTTTCTGCGCAATTAATTCCATGAATCGGGCCCCTGGTTGCTAGCATTCATAAACACGGGGCTGAGTAACCTCAGTGCTACTGACCAAATTAAAAGTATCTCAAGGTGGTGCTACAATGTAGAAGGTACCAGTGTGCCAGTGCGGTGTCCCCCCACCCCAAGTGAAAGTGCCTGGTTGTAAGAACACCTTGATGCTTTCGGGTTTTGCGTGCTTAACATATGTAAAAATAAATAAATAAATAAGGCAGGCTCTTCCCTTCAGCAATAACTCTTGTAACTGAAGAGAGGAGACAGTGCAAGGCTATCTTCCGCTGTCTCTGCTATGAACATGATTTCGGCCCCCTTCTTCCCTGGAAACCTGTCCATAATTCGTAGACGAGGTCCCATGGTTTCCGATCTGTCCTCAAAATGGGAAGATTGCCTGCACCTCGGGGCTTCCCTGGATGGGGCAGACATGCCAGTCTGGGCTGCTGAGGTTCAGCACGTGGGCTTACATCTACTGTCAGCCCCTGTTGACACCCACGTGCGCACAAGCGTCATAACAATCATCGGAAACCGAGGGGAAAGGTGAAGAAAAAAAAGGGGGCCTAGCCCTCATAGCTATGGACAGATACGGAAAAGAAGGAGGGTGGCATGCACCACCGTGCTGCACAATGCACACTGTGATGTGCCACAGAGAGGGCAGGAGGCTGTACAGGTCAAACTCTTGGCTGAAATCATGCATGCATTTTTCTTATGCATGCCAAACTCTGCAAAGACGTGCATGTGTGCATTTGCTATGCTTTATACCAAACTTCTTGTTCCCTCTCTTGTCTATTCCGGTATCGAGTGCTGCTCAGCCCTCCTTCTTGGTTTTCCTCCCTCTCACCTTGCTGACCTCAGTTCTGTCGTTAACTCGTCTGTCCGTCTTCTCTTTTCTCTCTGCCCCTTTGTTCCTCGTCTCATCTTCCCTGCTTCCTATGTCTCCTGAGTCTCGTATTGTCTCATCTTCCCTGCTTCCTACGTCTCTCCAGCCTTTTGAGTCTCGTATTGTCTCATCGTCCCTGCTTTTTGAGTCTCGTATTCTTTCACGACTTTAAGGGGGTAATTCATAGAATTCAGCGCACAAGTGGCGCACGCGGCTGGCGCACAGTGTGCGCGTGCGAATCCCTGCGCCAGCCGCGTGCGCTAAAATCCATTTCCGCGCACAGCGTATTCATGGATTCCAGCCACCAAAACCAGCCGTGGCGCACAGTGGCGCAGCGACCCTGCAGCAGCGCCAGTTACGCCCCCAAGAACGCCTCTCGCGCAGGGAAAAGCCATCAATATACCCAATCCAGCGCAAAGGGCTGCGCTAACCCTGCACCAGCACAGCAAGCGGGCTACGTGTATCACTGGGGTGCGCGGGAAGTACCTCACGCGATTCCATCAGGGTACGTGTATTTCGGGGTGCTATCAGCAGGGTACGTGTATTTCAGGGGTGCGCGGGAAGTTCCACACGCGAATGGCCTGGGCACGTGTATTTCAGGGGTGCGCGGGAAGTTCCACACGCGAATGGCCTGGGCGCATGTATTTCAGGGGTGCGCGGGAAGTTCCACACGCGATTGGCCTGGGCGCGTGTATTTCAGGGGTGCGCGGGAAGTTCCACACGCGAATGGCCTAGGCGCGTGTATTTCAGGGGTGCGTGGAAAGTTCCACACGCGATTGGCCTGGGCGCGTGTATTTCAGGGGTGCTCGGGAAGTTCCACACGCGATTGGCCTGGGCGCGTGTATTTCAGGGGTGCGCGGGAAGTTCCACACGCGAATGGCCTGGGCGCGTGCATTTCAGGGTTGCGCGGGAAGTTCCACACGCGAATGGCCTGGGCGCGTGCATTTCAGGGGTGCGCGGGAAGTTCCACTCGCGATTGGCCTGGGCGCGTGTATTTCAGGGGTGCGCGGGAAGTTCCACTCGCGATTGGCCTGGGCGCGTGTATTTCAGGGGTGCGCGGGAAGTTCCACACGCGATTGGCCTGGGCACGTGTATTTCAGGGGTGCGCGGGAAGTTCCACACGCGAATGGCCTGGGCGCGTGTATTTCAGGGGTGTGCGGGAAGTTCCACACGCGATTGGCCTGGGCGCGTGTATTTCAGGGGTGCGCGAGAAGTTCCACACGCGATTGGCCTGGGCGCGTGTATTTCAGGGGTGCGCGGGAAGTTCCACACGCGAATGGCCTGGGCGCGTGTATTTCAGGGGTGCGTGGGAAGTTCCACACGCGATTGGCCTGGGCGCGTGTATTTCAGGGACGCGCGGGAAGTTCCACACGCGAATGGCCTGGGCGCGTGTATTTCAGGGGTGCGCGGGAAGTTCCACACGCGAATGGCCTGGGCGCGTGTATTTCAGGGGTGCGCGGGAAGTTCCACACACGATTGGCCTGGGCGCGTGTATTACAGGGGTGCGCAGGAAGTTCCACACGCGAATGGCCTGGGCGCGTGTATTTCAGGGGTGCGCGGGAAGTTCCACACGCGAATGGCCTGGGGGAGCGTGTGCGTGTATACCAGGGGTGCGCAGAAAGTTTTACACGCGATTTCAGCAGGGTACGTGTATTTCAGGGGTGCCGGGGAGTCCTACATGTGATTTGACAGTGTGGGTCCTCCCAGGTGTTCCCTGTACACCCTCCACGGCCCCTGCAGGCAGCCCACACCACAGGGGACTACCCTGCATCCCTGGTCATGTCCCGCAGGCAGCCCACCCAACATGGGCATGCCCCCCAGCAAAGGCACATGTCTCCTTGAACTAATGAACACCAACTCATGTCCCCTTGCACCCCTACCCCCCAGCACTGTGGGGCACCTGCCAGCAGGCCCCCACCCATGTCCAACTCATGTCCCCTTGCACCCCCACCCCCCAGCACTGTGGGGCACCTGTCAGCAGGCCCCCACCCATGTCCAACTCATGTCCCCTTGCACCCCCACCCCCAGCATTGCGGGGCACCCTCCACCAGGCCCTCGCCCATGTCCCATCCATGCCCCCCTGCACCTGGGTCCCAACAATCCCCAATCATGTCCGTAATGGCCATCCTCCCCTGCCAAAAGGCCCAACCAACTATCACATCCACCCACATATCAAAGGCAATTACATGTTACACACCCAATGTAAATAATGCAAATGAACACATGTCTGTCATACACAATGGCTGCAAGTGAATGTTAAAACACCCAACATGACATGCATGAAAGTAATGAGATGATACGACACATTGAAGGATGAAAATAAAAATGTATTGAAAATCAACTAGAATGGAAATGAAATGAGAAAAACCACAAAGCAAAACAACAAAAAGAAGATGAATGTCCATGAAAAAAATCCAAAAAAATCAAAAAATCCATAGAAGAACTATTTACAAGACAATCCCGGGTCCATGAGCCCAACCAAATGAAACCTAACTATGTCAACTAACTAAAAACTGAACTATATACAAAAAAGTGGCGCATTGTCCAATCGCAACCAAATAAAAAAAAAATAATTTAAAGGAAACCTACCACTAACTATATAACTATATACAAAGGCAGCGGGCTAGTCCGACGGCTCACTGGCTGTTGTCATGGGCCAGGGCATCATCGAACTCCCGTTCAATGGCTTGGAGGCGGGCATGTTCCCTGGCCCCGAGGTCCCGCAGCGATAATGCAGTGTCCAGCTCCAACTCCCTGCGAAGACCCTCAAGGCACTCAGCCCGCCTCAGCGCCCTCCGCATGGAGTCCTCCGCCCTGACCATTGTGAGCCGTTCCTCCTCTGCCCGCTGCCGCTCCGCACCTATCTGCTGGCACAAACGCTCCCACATGGAAGCCACTCCCATTCCAGGGTTCTCCTGCCCTCCGGCCGATGCCTGCACCCCTGATGTTGATGGCCCCGAGCCATGATGCCTCCCACGTTGAGCCTGCTGCTGCCTCCGACGCAACTGCCTGTGCCAGCACGACGGCATCCAGGCTGATGGAAACCACCGACGCCGTCGTGCACGTGCCCTACCCGATGATGCCGTCACATCCTCCATCTGCTGGGGTCCAGTTGCTGGTGTGTCCACCCCTGCTGGACCTCTGACTCCCGACTGTGGCAGGGATGGGATCCCCACCGAGCTGGCTGCATTGGTCAGGGCAGGTCCACAGGGGGCCCTGGTGGCATCTGGGCCGGAAGACAGCAAGGAGAACGACTGGCGTATAGTCTCCACAGAGGAGGAGAGGGCCGCCAGATTGGCCGACACATGCAGGAAACCCCCCAACATGGACGATCCCAATTGGGCCACGTCGGCACGGTGCTCTTCGTGATGACGTGCGTGCTCCTCCTGGGAAGCACGCACGGCATCACGAATCACAGCCGTGCGCATCGCGACCCCAATCAGGACCTTCTCCATACGGCCAGGGGTCCCCTCGTCCGCAGGTGGAGGGGAGTCAGATGACATGGACATCCCCTCTACCTGCGGACGGGCCTGGGACGGGGCATCCCTGCTGGTGCATGGTGGTGCACCCACAGGGTCAGGGACAGCGACATGCACAGGCCCCTCCACGGCGACCTGTGCTGCCTCCTGCCCCTGCCCCTGGACTGCACCACTTGCACCAGCAGGGATGCCCCCACCAGGCCCCATGTGCGCCTCAGTGGCGGCCTCCTCCTCCTCTGTGGAAACCACCAACCTGGATGGCTCCTCACCGTCTTCCGCCATAGCAGGCCCCTGTGGGGGCTCACCCACCCCTTCCGCTGCAGCCGTGGGGGCATCCCCGCAACCTTGCTCCACAGCGCCGTCTCCGCCCTCTTCTTCACTAGCCGCTGCGTAGAGGGAGACATAGAACACAAGCATCAGGGTACTGTACAATGGTCCCCTAGACAGGAAGCAATAGCAGATGAGTGCCACTGTCAAAGTACACTTCCATCATGTCCCTCCACAACACATGTGTCAGTCCAGGCAAAACACACACAGTGACAGTCATGGTGCATGCCATGGACATTTCCATACATGTCCAATGGACTCTCGAAACATACAATGTATTGGTACTCACATGCATCATGGGTCATGCCTATCACATGCACACACTTCACCTCAGTCACATCCATCTGGCCCCGTACACCCCAATCACAGTGGATACAAGGATGACTAGGCTGCATCAGTGAATCTGTACATTGTCACAGACATGTGTCATGCATCCATGGCATTCACAAGTCACAGACACGCAGGTCAGGCACACAGACATGGATACCATATATGTACCTGGCATCAGCACCCATCCCTCACCCCCACCCATGTCCAGGAACAGAGACTGCCATGCTCTCATGTGTACAATCTGCATAGGGTTCCCCATGTCGCATTTGAACACATGCAACGACCGCGCGGTTCACACATTGCTGATCGCACATGCATTACCATGATGTCCCTGCACACATACATGCGTACATGGCCTATGTCACACATACAGGCAAGTATCAGACAACCAGCACACTGCAACATGCCCTGTCTCACACAGCAATGCTTGGCCACTTACCGCTCAACTCCAGACGGGTCTCCCTCTCAAGGACCTGGGCGTGGAGCGCTGGGCGTACGCGTTCCAGGACCCTCATCTGGATGGAACTCATGCGGCCCCGGCCCCCCTCCACGAGGCGCCGGGCCTTTATGAGGGTCCTGGACCTCAAGTCTTCCCAGCGCTTCTTGACCTTCTGGATGGTGCGGGTTGCCACCCCCTCCGCGTTGATGGCAACCACACAGTCGGCCCAGATCCTCTCCCGTCCTTCCTTGTTGGCGCGGGACGATCCGAAGAGGGCATCATACTGCCCCAGGACTTGCTCCACCAGGACACCAACTTCGGTGGCAGTGAAGCTGGTGCCCCTCTGCCCCTCTGGCCGGGGGTTGCCACTGGTGCCAGATGTGGATGTGCCCGACATGGCAACCCCAGGGGCAGGAGTGGGTGGGCAACTGGGTCCTGGGGCTGGGCTGTGGAGCGATGTTATCCGAGTCGGGAGTCTTCTGTTCCAGCAGGGGTGGACACAGCAACTGGACCCCTGCAGATGGCTGATGTGCAGGCACCAAATGGCAGGGCACGGTGGCAGCAGGCAGGCAGGCAGGCAGGCAGCAGCAGATGGCACGTGGGAGGCTGCTCGGGGCACTGGGGGGCAGTAATTCGGCCTTCTGGGCAGGAGCGTGGTCTTCCGTGTGTTTTCGCGTGGCCAGCTTGATACGGAGTGATTTGGCACGTGAAAATCCTGCACGTCAGCGTGAAAATCGAGGAAAGGCCCTTAGCGCGTAAGCGCGTCAGCACGCGTACGCGATTTCATTGGACCAAAGGCCCTTACAGCGTAAGCGCGTCTGTGACGTTTTGCGCACGGGCGTTGCCCTGGCAGGGCTTGGAGATCCCGCGTGCCTTTATGTTCTGTACGTGCTTTTCGTGCGGTGCGTGTGTTTTCCATCCGTTGGGGTTCACACGCTATTACTTCACAGCGGGTGTTGGCTACGCGTTCTTCTACACGCAAGGCAGACGGTGAGTGGTACCCTGCTCCCCCAGGCCCGATCGCGTGAGAAACTTCACGCGAACCCCTGAAATACACGTAGCCCGCTCCCCCAGGCCCAATCGCGTGTAAGAGTTCATGCGAACCCCTGAAATACACGTAGCCCGCTCCCCCAGGCCCGATCGCGTGAGAAACTTCACGCGAACCCCTGAAATACACGTAGCCCGCTCCCCCAGGCCCGATCGTGTGTAAGAGTTCACGCGAACCCCTGAAATACACGTAGCCCGCTCCCCCAGGCCCGATTGCGTGAGAAACTTCACGCGAACCCCTGAAATACACGTAGCCCGCTCCCCCAGGCCCGATCACGTGTAAGAGTTCACGCGAACCCCTGAAATACATGTAGCCCGCTCCCCCAGGCCCGATCGCGTGAGAAACTTCACGCGAACCCCTGAAATACACGTACCCTGCTGGAATCGCGTGTGTGACTTCCCCTGCACCCTGAAATACACGTACCCTGCTGATATCGCGTGTGGAAATTCCCGTGCACCCCTGAAATACACGTACCCTGCTGGAATTGCGTGTGTGACTTCCCCTGCACCCTGAAATACACGTACCATGCTGATATCGCGTGTGGAACTTCACGCGCACCCCGAAATACACGTACCCTGATGGAATCACGTGTGGAACTTCACGCGCACCCCGAAATACACGTACCCTGATGGAATCGCGTGTGGAACTTCCCGCGCACCCCTGAGATACGCGTACCCTGCTCGCACAGGCACTATTGCTGTATGTTGCCACTTTTGTAAAGCGGACGGACGCTACCGCCTGCCTTCGTGTGGCGGACGTGTTTGGGCTTGTGCGTGTCTTTCGCTGTGCGTGGCTTTGCCCTATTCGATTCCATGAATACGTGTGGTTCGGGTGCGTGTGGGCGTTCCGTCTGCTTCCCTGCAGTACATCCCCAGTTACGCCCTTGTTTTCGCGATTTGTTCCCCATTCCGCGCGTTACGCCCCGTGTTCCGCCCACTTTCTAGTGTATGCGCAGAGGTTGTGCGCTTTCACTGTGCGCGTCGCGCACGTCTTTCGGGATGTTGCAGTGACGTGTGCGCCATGCACGGGTTTGGCGCACATCCCGAGGAAGACACGCGCAGGGACTTCCATGAATCGCACGCGTGCGCGTGCGCCTGTTTTTTTTCGCTTGCGCCTGCTTGCGCCTGCTTACGCGTAGATTTTCGGCGCACGTTTGTTCCATGAATCGGCCCCTAAATGTACCCATGGTCGTGCTCTTCCCTACCTTTTCTCGCTTATACCCCTCTACTCACCTCCACAGTGTTGCGTTCTCAGAATCAGTTTCTACTCTCTGTCCCTAAGCCCTGCTGTGCGCCTCGCCTCGCCTTCCCGCCCCTCAGCACTGGAACTCCCTTCCTCCCTCTATCCTTTCCGCCTTGCGTATTTTCCAAACAAATCCTAAAACTCGCCTTCTATCCGCCCTCTCCAGCATCTGATCTCTTTTTTGTCTGCTGGGAAATGTCAATGTATTCCAAACTGTGATTGTACCGTTTTCTTGTCAAACTTGTTCAGCGCTTTGGTGAAAGCGCTAGAAAAATCAAACGGAAAGCAAACAGGCCTCTGAAGTGCATAGGCTGAGTAGTGTGGGCTCCCCTTTGCTCTAATTCTTAGACCCTAGTAACCCTGATAAAGAAATAATAATACAGACAGTGTTTTTGTTTGCGGAAAAATTATAGGCCGTAGGCTTGTTTATTTTCTACAGAAAATAACACCAAACAATAATCATAACAACCAACAATAACACCAACTCACTTTTGGGCACTTCGTGTCCAGGGGGTGTAGATGCCCAGCCTTCTCCTTGGCTAGTCTTAGTTACCCTGGGGCATCCGATCCTGGACACGTGCCGCTGCCTACGACTTTCTGCAACCGTGTACCGAAGAAAGTACTCAGCGTTCCTGGTCCTTGTTCTTTCTCCTTGCCTTGCCTTTTTGCTGGGTGGGTTGGGTGGCAAAACGTTTCCTTCTCCCCCTTTTCCAGGCCCTGGGAGCTTACCCGAATGAGGTGAGCTCCTTACCTGGTTGTGCCTATCCTGCTTTCCGTTGGGGTACTTATACTCCTTTGCCCTTTGTTGTGCTTCTGGGTGGCCGGACTTCCTCCTGCCCCCCTGTTGCTTTTACCTCACACCTTTCCCGGTGTGTGTTTGTGTTTCCTTGGCAATGCCGCGGGTGGGGCCGCCACTTGGCTGCCCCTCCCCTTGCATTTTGCACCGTTTGGATCCCCCACCCCACGCCTAACCCCCCAGGCCCTCTATCGTGCCGCACTTTGTGCCGCACGGGGCCTGGGGCATAGGCTGAGTAGTGTGGGCTCCCCTTTGCTCTAATTCTTAGACCCAAGTACCCCTGATAAAGAAATAATAATACAGACAGTGTTTTTGTTTGTGGAAAAATTATAGGCCGTAGGCTTGTTTATTTTCTACAGAAAATAACACCAAACAATAATCATAACAACCAACAATAACACCAACTCGCTTTTGGGCACTTCGTGTCCAGGGGGTGTAGATGCCCAGCCTTCTCCTTGGCTAGTCTTAGTTACCCTGGGGCATCCGATCCTGGACACGTGCCGCCACACCTGAGTGGGTGTCGCCTCGGCCGCTCAGGTCCCCCCAAAAAGCGTCCCTATCTGCAACCTCGCTCAGCTAAGGCTCTAAAAATGTTATCCGTAAAAATTCCCATCCCTTTGCTGGATAGGTGTACTCCGTCCTGGTGGAACATCTCCGGGTTGTTCTGTGACAAGCCATGTTTTATAAACTGGAGCCCCATACTCCTACAGTACCTTTCTACCGCCTTGTTGAGCTTTTTTCTTCCAACTTCGATTGCATGCCTCCTGTGGGCCCCGTACCAGACTCTGCGGGTAATATCTCGGACATAAAAATTTCGGTTTTCCACCAGCAATGTGCTATGGCCCTTAGGGACTCGCACATGCTGCGCATCAGTTCGCCCCTATTTGTTTTGACTAGGTCATTGCCACCAAGGTGGATTACCAGGTACTCCGGAGGGTCCCTAAACCCGATCAGGTCCGATAACCGATCGTGAATGTCCTCCCAATGCATACCTGGGAGGCCCCACCAGGATGTTATTGTCTTTTTAAAATGCAGGCCCTCTTTAAAGTCTTCGATCCACCTGCCTGCCCATGTCACAAATGAGTGGCCGACTATCCATGCTGACTTGTAGGGGTTTGTATCTGCATGGGTGGATAGTAGAGAAATCATATCAAGTTTTCTCGTACATATCTTTTGAAGCATTGTGACCTCCACCCCCCAATTTTCTTTACGCCTTTCGCTCCCAGGCCTCCTGCCCATGCCGACGTGGCTGCCCCTATTCTAAAAGAGTGGGTCCCAAACTCCGCTGCATCCCACCGCGCTTCAGCTATAGTTTTCTTTAGTACTGCTTGGAACTGGTATCTGCTGAGTGCCCTGCCGTCCCTGTGTATCAGAAGCTGCCCCCCGACTTCCGGCCGTACCTCAATAAATTCCTGGGTGATCCACCTGGGACAATGCTCCCTATCCTTAATGCAGTTCAGCTCTATTGTCCTACCTTTCCCCATCTGGTCTGTTTTAGATTTCCTCAATAATATCGACATCCCTTTGGATCCTATGCTGACGTCGCCACTTGCTAGCCCGTCCCCTGCCACTGTGTTGCGCGCTACGAGTTCCCCAATCCTAAAAGCCCCATAATATGCTAGTGCAAATGCCACCCTGAACAGCCTTGTCTCATAACCGTCGCTACACGTACTATGCAACAAATGTAGCAGTTTAACCACTTTTCCAAAATTCAGGGGTCTCCTGCTGTCTGGTTTCTTCCCCTCCAATTTTGCCCAGCCCTTCACTGCATATTTTATCCGTGGGCTTGCTGTTGGGTCTGTTACCCCGGCCACCTTAGAGGTATATGCGACTGCGGCCAAATGTGCTGCCGCACAGCTTTTTCTTTTCCCTTGTGCAAATGCTTTCTCCAGGAAATCACACATTTTGGAGATTGTAATCTCCCCCACTTCTTGCAAACCAGTTTCCTTTAACACATTATTTACATGCTTCTTGTACTGCTTACCAGTTTTGTATGTTATAGCGTTCCTGGCCAATCTTTCTATCACTTGACCTTGCACCTACTCTTCTGAGTCAACCTTGTAGTTAACCTTTTTTCCTCCATTGCTTTTAAGGGGACCCATGCCTTCTGTGGCATGGCCGTTTTTATCCTGTTTGCATCCGGTCGCAGCTCTCTGAACCTGTCCCACTGGAAATGAGACAAGGCGTCAGCGACCACATTTGCTTCTCCGGCGATATGCCTCGCCTTTAAGACAACATTATTATTCAGACAACCCAAAGTTATTGCCCTCATTAATTCCAAGACCAGCGGGCATGATGCGCTTCCATTGTTTATTACATGCACTACTGCCATGTTGTCTGACCAAACATTTAGCTCTTTGCTATTTAGCTCTGCCTCCCATGCACACAGTGCTACCCAGATAGGAAACAGCTCCAGTAATGTGATATTACTCGTCCAAGCTGCATCCTGCCATGCCTTTGGCCACTTTTCTGCGCACCATTCTGTACCCGATATTGCACCAAAACCAAATCCCCCGGCTGCATCTGTAAATAACACCCTCTTGCTCTCCTCGTTTATTGGTGAGCGCCAGATCACTGCTCCGTTGAATGATTTAAGGAATACACCCCATACCTCCAAATCTTTCTTGATTCCCCCGCCAATTCTGACTCTGTGGTGCCCCTCCTTGTCCCCTCTTGTTCTCTGTTCAATCCTTCTTTGGAATATCCTGCCTTGCGGTATAACCCTACCAGCAAAGTTTAGTTTACCAGCTAGTGATTGCAATTCCTTTACCGTGGCCTTGTTTCTCCCTTTTAGACTTTTGATTGTTCCCAATAGATCCGCCACTTTTTCCTCCGGGATCCTGCACACTCCCCTTTGTGAGTCTATTTCTATACCTAGAAATTGGATTCTTTGTGTTGGGCCCATTGTTTTTTCTTCCGCCAGCGGGAAGCCCCAGTCTTCTGCTAATGCCATGAATGTGTCCAAGGTGGCCCTACATAGTTCCGAACCCTGTGGTCACACAAATAAAAAATCGTCCAGGTAGTGGACTACTTGTGCCTCCTCCATCTCCTTTGTGAGTGCCCATTGTAAAAAAGAACTCACTTTTTCAAAATATGCGCACGAGATTGCGCAACCCATTGGTAAGCATTTATCGACAAAATATTCACCCTCCCAATGCATGCATAGCCACCTCTGTGATTCCCTATTGACTGGAAGCAGGCGAAAAGCTGACTTTATATCGGCCTTCGCCATCCATGCCCCCTCCCCTGCTTTCCTGACCACCTGGACTGCTTCCTGAAAATCTGCATAAGACACCTATACTGCATCCTGTGGTATGCCATCGTTCACTGATGCCCCTGGAGGGTATGATAAGTGGTGAATCAGCCTGAATTCGCCTGCCTCCTTCTTTGGGACCAGCCCCAATGGTGAACATATGTATTCCAAAAATGGGGGGGATCTGTATGGGCCCCCTATCCTCCCCAGTTCTACTTCTTTCTTGATTTTCTGGCCCACTAACACTCTGTTCTCTAAGGCGTATTTCAGGTTCTTTGGGGTGTTCTGGGACCCTTGTCCTTCAAATGGAATATTGAAACCCTCCTGGAAGCCTCTCCTGATCGTCTCTGCAACTTTCTTGTCTGGAAAAACCTGTAGCCACCTCTCCATTCTTTTAATCTTAACTGGCGTGGCCCCTTTCTCATCGCTTTTCCTAACTCTGTTTCTCCAGTACCCTGTGCGTGCTGGATGCTGCTCTGGTACATTTTGTGGTACTATGTTCGCCCCTACAATTTTCGCATCTGTGGCTGAATTTGCATTTCTTGCCCCAGCTACATGGTACCCCATTCTCGAAGTTTCGACATTGCGCTGCCTCTGTCCTTGCTGGCCCATTGCTTCCCTTACCACCTCCTTGTGCTGTTGGTAGTATGCTGTTCTGCCAACTTCTCTGTGAGCTGTATTGCCTGCTCCGAAAACTCTGATCCCTTGCTCTGTCATAATTGCTCTCATATCTTCTGGTATTATATTTATAATCATTTCTAAAATCGTTTTGCCAATATTGCCTCCTTTGATAGCCTCCCGCACTACTCTGTTCCCTGGCGTCCCATTTTTCTTTTAGCACATTGAATATGTACAGGTTGAAGTTCCCCTCATCCAAACCTATGTCTGGGAACCAATCCATTTCTTTTCTAAATTCGTGGTCATATTCCTTCCATGCATCTCCCCCAAATGCTTTGTAAACCTTCAAGACCCTCTGCTGGTATGTCACCAGTGATAAACCGTCTTCTGGGTATTTTTGCAGTATGATAGTGGACATTATCTGAAAAGCTGCCGTCCAATTATCAAAATTCCTAGGTACTGGTGCCCTTTTTAGTAAGCCCTTCTCATCCTCCTTTATATCCTCTAGTGATACATTCTGTCCTCTCTTTTGGACGTCTAGTAATGAAAAGATATCTATAAATTCTTTTCTCCATATTTTTTCCTTCACTTTTTCATTAATGTACCATGCCTGAGCCTTCATAGAACGCCCTTGGGCGCCTTTGCCGACCGTGAGCCTGCCATATTTTGTCATAACTGTGGCTGGTTCTTGTACTGCTATCTTTGTAAGCCAGTCCGGCGTTGCTGGGATGTTGGTGGTCGCCCCCTGGGGAGTGGACCCTGGCGGAAACCCTTGTCCCCCCCTTGTAGACTGGGTCCCCCGTTGTCTGCTGGACTTGGCCCACCTGTCCCCTGACCATCACCTGCCCCATCTGTCCTAGCCTTTCTCTGTTTATCTTTACGTATTACCCCCTTCCATTTCACCCATGCCTTCAAGTGCTCCCTTTCTTCGTCCTCACTACTATCTTCCTCCTTAGATGTCACTGCCAGTTGTGCGCCCTTGTGTTTGTTGTTCCTCTTTTCCTTCTCTTCCTGGTTTCTGGGCGACTTACCCTGAACCGTTATGCATTCTTTCAAGATTTTAACAATTTTGTCCCCAATGTTATTATTAATTTTTTCTTTACCTTTTTTGTTGGTTTTCTTTTGCCTCTTCCTGGGCTCCTCCGACTGCTCCTGGGGCCTTCCTGCCACTTCTCTTGCCCTCTTCTGGCCTTGCGGTAAAGCTACCTCCTCCTCACTGCTGCTGGACTCCTCTAGCAGCAAAGGCGACATTGCCCTTGCCTTCTCCTCCTTTTGCATCAGCTCCAGTACCCACTGCGCTCCGTATTCCTTTTCTGCTTTTTTAGCCCATGCGCTAAATTCTTGCGCTCTTCTTGCCCTTTCTTCTGCCATCTCGTAAAATTGCCTTCAATTGTTGGTTCTTCTTGCCCCACCTTTCAATATTGTGTGGGCAATCGAGCAAAGAAATAGCTCCTCTGATTCTGCCCCACCTTTGTGCCCTATTCTCGGTATGCCAACTCCCAAGGTGTGGCCCCACTGATTTGCAACGTGTTTTGGTGTTAATATCCTCAGCCGGGCCCTCTCCCCTCAATTTGTGGCACACCCCCTGTTAATTGTGTACTGTCTCTTTAAGGTTTCCAGCGCGTCCGCTCCTTCCTGTTATTCGCGTCAGTAGCCACGCCCAACTTTGCTTGTGTGCTCGCTCCTTTGTCTTGCTAGCTTTCACGGGTTTTCACTGATGCCTGTACCTGCTCCTGTTCAGCAGCGTGACTCACGCTGTCTCCCCCCGCCGCAGCAGGAGACCTTGCAGCATGTGCGCCCACCGCTTCTGCGCTCCTCTCCGCTCTTTGGCTGGTGTTCCCTCCTGGTCGTACCACAGCTGTTCTCCTGGCTCCTTCCGGCGCTGTTCGGCGACCCGACCCCCAGCCGCAGCAGGCGATCTTGCAGCGTGTGTGCCCGCAGCTTCCGCGCTCCTCTCCGCTCTTCGGCTGGGGCCGCTCTTCTGCTGGTGTTCCCTTCTGGCCGGATCGAGTCTCGCTTGACCCGGATTTGAACACGCAACCTTCTGATCGGGAGTGAGATGCACTACCGTTGCGCCACGGAGGTCCTACTACAGCCGCTCTCCTGTTAGCCGGTAAGGTTCTTCACGTGTGTCGGTTTCCTTCGCTGTTCTGTCCGTCGAGGAGAGGATGAGAAAGGCACGAAAAGCCCGCAGAGGCAAAACGTTTCCTTCTCCCCCTTTTCCAGGCCCTGGGAGCTTACCCGAATGAGGTGAACTCCTTACCTGGTTGTGCCTATCCTGCTTTCCGTTGGGGTACTTATACTACTTTGCCCTTTGTTGTGCTTCTGGAGGGCTGGACTTCCTCCTGCCCCCCTGTTGCTTTTACCTCACACCTTTCCCCGTGTGTGTTTGTGTTTCCTTGGCAACGCCGCGGGTGGGGGCGCCGCTTGGATGCCCCTCCCCTTGCATTTCGCGCCGTTTGGATCCCCCACCCCGCGCCTAACCCCCCAGGCCCTCTATCGTGCCGCACTTTGTGCCGCACGGGGCCTGGGGCACATCACGCAGATGACCCTGGGCGTAGAAAGGAGGGAGAGCGTTTCCTTGAATTTGTGATGGTGGGGGTTTTAATACGTTGCCGGGAATAAGACTGTATGAAAAGAAACGAGTCCCGCACATGTTGAAGAGAGTAGAGCTGTACTGTGTAATAACACAGCAATTGTTAAATCGGACTGAAGGTAGGATGTGGTGTCTGTATTCTTTTACATTTGCCAAGTTGTCTAACTATGCAGGCCAATAGGGTTGCATTGGGTGTGCCCTCTCTAACACGTTTGCGGAAGTGTGTATTAGAGTCTATCATCAGATTTACAAAACCTGATTAAATACACCTGATTCATGGAACGTTTTCCTATGGGATTGCGCCATTATAAATCACTTCCCTGAATCAGGCCCTCATGAGAAAGGCTGCTTGGGGTGCACATTTAAACCGCTCATGAATTTTAGAAGAGCTCGTGATTTTGGAATGAGGTCGATTTTAATGATCAGCATTTGGAGGATGGGACCTGCACTCATGAACCTTCTCAGGAAGTGCTCACGTGGGATTGGAAAAATAAATATGATCGTTTAGAGCACTTCCTTTCCTATTCCATACGGCATTCCCTTTTCACTTGTTTGCAGGTAATTATGTCTTATGGGTTAAAACAGAAGATATATAACCTCTGGGGACCTGAATTACAAAGTGTTTCAATTGGAAACCCCCATTGAAAAGCTTTGTAAATCACTATATGAATTAACTAAAAGAAAAAAAGCATTCCTATTCCATTTTGGGGGATAGAAATGTAAGTGTGACATGAGCATCACTTGCTCAGGAATTGAGCCTTTATATGCATAGTAACCACAGGTGGTGGAACTGGGTACTTGAATGAATGCATCTATGATGACGCGTTCAGATGCCCTTCGTGAATGGGGCTCTACATTTTGGACGAAAGGAGACGAGATAGGCATCTCTCCACTTGCGCCCAAAAAGGTTTAGAGGAAGTGGTCCTACAAGGAGATCTGTGACATCCGAAGAGATCTATATGTAATCTGCATGTTGATACTTGATTTCGAGCCTACATTCATAAAAGTAGCCAATAGCATTTACTTACGAAAAACCAAAACTGTAGCAGCAAGGGCTCACGTGCTACATTATATCAAAACAAGTCAGTCATTGTGAAGTCATTGGGAAAGGAGATTATGGAAAGAAGCGTGAACTTTGATCAGAGGTGGATTGAGAAGAAGTGACCAAGAGGTGGTGGCAGAGAGTGAGTGATTCTAGGTTATAAAATAGTTTCAACAATGAAGATTTCCTTTGCAATACTGAACATCACGATACATGCAAGGCAGCATTTGATTGAAAGGAGACTTGTAACTGTGTAATTAAAAAGAGTAACAGCCAAACTTGCACCATTGAACAATAGTTGATTTGGATGAGGGGTTGGGGGTTAGAAGAGCGGGGGCAGGGGAGGTAGTGGGGGGATTGGGAGATCTAGCCTATTCTTGCCAAAGTGGTTTACACATGTTTTTTTGTTAAACTGAAAATGTATGGTTCTCTTTATAAATGTCAATAAAATCAAGTTTAAAAAATAAATAAAATAGCCTATAAAAGAGCAAAAACATAAACGCTATCAAAAAATATGTCTCTGATAGCTTATGGGTACCCTTATGGGAGGCACACGTGTATATGGTGCGGGCCGTCCTTGCCATAAAGTCCTGCCTACACCGTGTTACCTACCACCCGTGTGTTACTGCTTACATTGGCTGCCCTTGCTGTCAGGGCTGGCAAGCCGGCAGTTTCCAGTATCCTTCCTAGGGCAAGGCCACATCTGCTCTGCTTCTGCCCTGCGTGGACGCCTCCACCTGGAAACCCAGGGGTGTGCTCAGAATGCTCTGTGGGAAAGCACACACGTTTCTAGGGTTATGCAAGTTGCTTAAACAGTCAAGGGAGCGGGAACTCGGGCATCCGCACAGGTGCAAGGGTGTACCTTACTTTTAGTGCGGGCACAGCTCATGCTGGAATCAGTTTCCCAACCCGAGGCTAGAGGGTATCATTCATTTCATGTAGATGTGCTCAGGTCCCGTGGCTGTGTTATGCATGCAAAGTCACAAGGCGCACTATGGCCTTAAACGTTCCAGATGATAAAACTCTTCCATGTGCACGTGGGACTAGTCTAAAGACATGAGAGTTCCGGAGACCTGGTCACAGTAGAGCGGGGGCGATGGCAAGCTTTTTGAGTGTGCTCTGCTTCACTTCAGTAGGAAGCAGGCTAGGACCCCATGGGCAGTCGATTTTGGTTGACCTCGTATATGTTATGGATGTTGTGCTTTAGATTAGCATGTGAAGTTCTTCCTGAAAAGGCAATGTCTCTTTTAATTCTAGGTATTTGCTTATTCATTTTTCTATGAAGTAAGTTTTTAAAATCTAACTTCCTCTGCATATAATGTGTACCCACATATACTCTAAACTCTACATTCTACAATCTGCTCGTGACCTTCAGGTTGCAGGTTTGAATTCTAGTCTGAGACTGCAGCCTGCACATACAACACTACAGTAAATTAATTAACCCGATTAACCCTTGAAACGTCCCACTGGGATTGGCGGGATACAGAAACACAGACCCACGCCTCCTGGGATATCTCCCAGGCTTTGCTTTTTGCTTTTTGCTGACGACAGGGACATCTTTTTCTCCTTTCCCTCCCTCACTCCAACCATCTTGGAACAGATTGCCTGGTGTTTCACTGCATACCTGGATGCTGAACTCTTCAAAAAATTGAAGTCATCTTTCTCCCGGCTTCCAATGCCATCCCTACTCTCTCCAATTTCCTTCCTGTCTGACCTTCTTGCTCCCTCCTACAAGGCCTGCATGGGGTCCTCTTTGATAGCGATCTACGACTGCAATAATTCATCACTATCACTGCTTCTGTTGCTCATATTAACCTTCTTTCTCAAAATTCAGAAAATGTGTCCATTTCGTACTCACCATTCTACAAACTCTAATCTCCACCCTCGCGATCAGCAAACTAATTACGCGTGTGCCTGCTCATTGGCTTCCTCTATATGTCTTCCTCCATCCAGAGAAAGTCCTCATCTTCAGAGAAGTTTTTATGGGAGGGCAAAAGGGGCACTTGTCCCAGACCCCCACATAGGAGAGGGCCCCACAAAGCTGCCTTATTTACAAAAGTAAGATTCCATTGTTCACCAGACTTAAATAGCACACGTCAGGATATTTGATAGCAGGGTCGGACTGGGGCAAGAAATAGGCCCGGTCACCCAAAAAAAGTGGCCCACCCCTCGCCTCAAAAAAGTGGCCCACCCCTCGCCTCACAACCCTTGACCTCTGATGACATCACCAGTGATGTCATTTGACCCCACCCCAAAGTGACATCCCGGGAAGCAATGAAACACAACCTTTCACCCCTTGACAAAACAGGAAGTGGCATCAAATAGCATTGTTACGAAGTACACTAACTTACTGTGAATCCAAGCAGACGTCCAAGGCCAAATGATAATTCGTTATTGTATAGCACTTACGCTTAAGCTCTGTTTTATAGAGCAAATATGCATACAATATCACCCAACCTGTGTTGGTACTCATTTATCGACCTAAGAAGGATGAAAGGCTTTTTGAAGAAAAAAAAATGAAAAAAAAAGATTTTTTTTCTATTTTTTTTCTTCTCCAAACCGGCCCAGGCATGACCAGAAACCGGCCCCCACTTCCCAGGGACGATTTCAGCACAGCCACAGGTCGAAAGGCTGAGGGGCCAATCCGACCCTGTTTGATGGCATGTTGCTGAGGCTCTAAACATATTGCCTGTCTGTTTTGACCAGTACATTCTGCTCTGATCAATTAATCATGCAATGCTTTCTGTGTTCACTGCGGCATACATAGTTTGTGTGTTCCTTATAGTACAACTCTCGTCACATTCTTTCCTTCCTGTGGGAATTATGTTCATCATGTGCAAAAGCCAAAGTTCTAATGCATAATAATAATAATTTAGCATTTATATAGCGCTATGGACCCTCAGGTATTACAGCACTGCTTATTATTACCCACGGTGTGTGGTACTCATTTATCGACCTCGGTAGGATGAAAGGCTGAGTTTGGCGCTGCCGGGATTAAAGAATGCATCAGCAGGTTCAGCACACATGTCAAAGCGAGCACTCTCCTCGCTGTGCTATCAGACGCGCTATTGATAAATTGAGTGGCACAATGGTTCAGAAGTTAGCTCAGTGTGTTAAGTGCTCATTGGAGAGATATGTGCTCATATGCAAGATTAGAATACCACATTCCAACAAGGTTGGCTGAGCCTTTCTTATATCTGAAATCTATAAATCTGCCTGCATATGTACTTGATTTTACAGCACAACAGGTGGTATTATCAGAAATGTACCCGCACCAGATAGGGGTTGGTATAAAAACTAACATGTCATCGTATGGTGAAGGTCTAGAAATTGGTTTGTTCAGATGGGGAGTTGTAAAACCTAGGCAATCACCTCCAACAATGATCATAAACTGCTAGTCCAAGAGGTGACTAAGTATCCAAATTCAAGCGTGTGGAACCAAAGCGTTCATGCTTGTATCCTCACTTTGCTAGCAGACGATACAGTGATCCTGGTCAAATCATCTAATATCTCTTACATTACAATGCTGTCTTTTGTGAAGTTTGCCTTCTTGCATGCTGGTGGCATCGTTTAGCCCATTACTTGATCTTTCTTCTATGGAGGCCATTTGAGTGGAAGGGGTGGTAGGCAGAAGAGAGCAGACCAGATGTTGCAGGACTCGTGCAAGCATATTTTAAGGTCTGCTCGTTTGACACAAAGGTTTGCATTTTTTGTAAAAGACAAAGGATTTTCTGCACTTTTATAAATGACAATTTCACAGGCCAATGTTTTGGAAGTATTTGAAGCTTTAAAATGCAAAAGACAAACCCAGATTACATTTGTTAAATCACATTGATTGGCATGCTGGTACTTATATACTTCCCTTGATAATGGAGAGAATGCAGCTAGAATCATCCCCATTTTTGTGTAACACCCTTCTATGATATTTTGTTTTTAAAAATGGTCATGTTTGGTAATGTGCTGTGTGTACTTTCCAAGGTATTTTATGAAATTAGATTATTTTAGTTCATAGTAAGAGCTGGAAAAGAAAGTGTTCAAATGCAGAAATTGCCCAGTTGGCACACATCCCAGCTTCACCCCTTAACCTATATGTGATCCTGGGAATCTTGTTCAATCTTGTGTTGCCTAACCTCTCAAAATTGCCAGTCCATAAACCTTTCAAACTGTTCAGCCTTTCAGAGTGATTTCCTTCTCAGTGCATGATCTTCAAAAAGGCTTCACTTACGGTTTTACTGGCTATAGTGTTGCTTCCATTATAATAGTGAGCATTGATTTATTGCACACCACAGACACCTGTTCCTGTGATCTCTAATGGCAACACTATTTGAAAACCATGTCCCACTTCTAATCTCAGTCTGCCTGGATACAGACACCTTCCTGGTAGCTTCTAATCTGCATCCACTACCCATGCTATGGTATGCATAGCTTTCTCATTCCTTCTAATTGATCTCCTCTATCCAAGCTTGAGTACTTTTACATTCTGTGAGGCTGCTAATGTGAGTTCTCTGTATATTCTGAGTTACCTGTACCTTTTACTTCCGGTCCTGCTGTAATACTACAGTCTGCATACCTTCCTGGATCCTATTGATAAAAAGCATCCTGTATCTATACTAGAACAGAAGTAACCTCTTGCTGATGTTGGCCTTCAAATGCTACTTGTTTATCATTCTGAGTAGAGCAAGAAGGAAGAGTGTAAGGAGACTTGCTTATTTTGAATGATGCGAGGCAGCATGGCAACCTATGGGTTGTGATAGCAACTGGGGGTTGGATGGTTTGGTGGAGGGGGGCCCCAAAGATGTCCATGCCCAGGACCCCAAAAGTGCTTAAGATGGCCCTGCTCGTCTTCACTACCCGCACACTCTGTAACCTACAGAGAATTTCTCCCAGTTTCACCTACCAACACCATGCTGGCTGGGTCTCCACGCTCCCTTTTCATCATATCCCTTTATTCACCTTTTGTCATTCGGCACAAAATAGAAATACAGCAGTAAACAATAAAGCATATTAAAAAGTGCAAAGTTAAAATCATTCCATAAATTACATTGTTGATACAAGAGCCAATAGCTCATCGCACATCTCTAACAATGTAATAAATAAAAAAGATTCAAACAATTGCAATTCTATTACAAATCGACAGAAAAAAGCAGGTTACAGTCAATACATGTTACAAGGAAGGCAATCTCTACAAATTAATAGTGCTTGCTCTGTAGAGCCACGCACAATGAGCATATTTGGCAACAAAGTACAGTGGGCCCGATTGATGAAATTGTTTGCATGGTTCAAAGTGACTTTGCACTGCTGACACAGACAGGACAAGTACAGTCACAAGACCCACCCTAGCAGCTCCCTTTTCAAGTTCCTTCTCTTAGTCTACAAAACTGTCAATGGTGTTGCTCCTCAGTACCTGGTTGATTGTATCTCAGTCTACTCACCATCTCCTTCCCTCCGATCATAGCTTGCCCTTAAACTCAATGTTTCTTCCTCCTCTGCTGTCTCCTCTCACTTCCGCTCTTTCTCCCTATTCGCCCCTTTACATTTGAACCTGATGACCATCATAATCAAAGCCAGGCCAACTGTGGATCTCTTCAAAGCTTGGCTTAAAATTCACTTATTTGTCAAAGAGGGAGCTCCCTGTGGCCTCTCCACATCCTTCCTACCTGACCCCATGATGCCATCCAGTGCCACGTAATAATGGAATTGTGTATATTTGAACAATAGTCCTCTTTAGTTTGAAGGCCCCACCCCCAGTAAATGCTAACTTTTTAAGACACCTCCTTAAAAATTGTTTTGTTTCTTATGTTTTGTTTTGTCCCTAGTCAATGTCCCACTTTGTTCACACCCTCATAAACTATCTTACCACTTGTTCTCATCTTTGTGCGATCGTACAGGCACCCTTCCAGGGAATGCATTCGCCATACGTAAATGTGTTCTTGCAAGTCATTTCTGATTAAATCCCTGTTCATCAAACAAATACAAATTCAAATAAAAAATAACATATGAGCCCGACACCCTTTCAGGATCCTGTAAGTATATCATGACTTGCTAGTGATAACAGAAGCATGACATTTCAGAGGGAAAAGAAGCATTGAGGGCCCCCGGCCAGTGACATCTAATTATTGAAAGTCGCTTTGGGCGCTGTATCACTTACTGCATGCTTATATCCTCAGCATTCCATCAGAAGCAAAATAGAAAATGTTTAGCACCTCTCTTATCCCCCCTTATAAAAGAGAACCAAAGTGCGAAGTGGTGCGAAGCCCTTTACAAAAACCCTCAAATAAATAAGCACAGAGGAACCTATGGACATCACAAACTGAGCAATGCATTGAAGTGTGCTGGTGACATCTCATAGGTGAGAGGAATATTAGGGTTTTGCTGCCATCACAGGATGGGTGGAAATGTTATTTTTTATTTTTTTTATTTGAATTTGTTTATTAGTGAGCAGATACAGTCACATACAGTATAGATCACATATATATTTGTACAGTGTCATCATTTCTTGGATTCGTTGAAGGTAGCATTTGCATCTTAATGCACACTGTGGGGTAGTATTAAGTCAACACATAAACAGTTATTCTGGTTAAAGTATGAAAGCAGGTATAAATTAGCCATTGCTTGTATCAAAAGTCTAGGCAAAGGGCATCTTGAGCATAGTGGGGAAGTTCTGATTACAAGAGTTTAGTGTTCGAAATCGGTAGATCTGTCTCCTGTGTCTCGCTCGGGTATGGACTCTCTATTTAGTCACAATAGTTCGGATCTGCATCTCTGGTGAACTGCAGGGTTCGGTGGGGGATAGATTACATTGTATTATATGTCGGACTCTGTGCCACACACTTCACGGAGGTCGCAAGTCGATGGTGGACATCATATCATTTAACAATTGCCCCCAGTGCATGCTACTATTCACTTCTCGGTCTGCTGCAGCGTGATCTCTGAGCAATTACATCTCCGCCCTCCCCCAAATATATGCATCTTTTAGTCACAATTGGATCAAAGGGACCCCCGGTGTTTCCAAGAGATCGCAATTCTGCATTTAGCTAGTATGAGAAGAAAGGCCACTTCTCCTGGATTTTGTGCGTTTCCCCCATAGTAGTATGCTCCATAAGCATGTTTAGGGTGTGCAGAGATATGTACTGCCTGTCCAAGCATTAGTCTTATTCACCACTTCTTCCCGAAATACATTGATCGTCTGGCATTCCCAGACCATATGCCAAAAGCCTGCCATGGTTCCCTTACATCTAGGGCAGGTGTGTGGTTTTTGTGGGTTAATTGCGTGCAGCCTGGATGGAGTCATGTATACCCTGTGGACAAAGTTGTATTGGATGAGTCTAAACCTGGCGTTCCTTGACACCTTGCGGGGCTGGTCCCAGATCCTGACCCATTGTTCGTTCGGTATATGTCTTCCCATGTCTCGTTCCCATTTTACTTTTAAGGCAAGTTCTGGGTGTTTCCTATGTTCCCTTACGTGTTGGTAAAGAAGTGAGATCAAACCCTGGGTATTAGCGGTGCTCAGCAGCTGGTGTACTAGGGGATGATGTTCAGGTTCTCCAGGAGTATCTGTCCAGAGGGTGGCTATCATTCTGACTATTCTAGCATAGCATAGCTTAAAAAGGCTCCCTGAGGCATACCATATCGCTGGCGCCATTCCTGAAATGGTAATAAGCTCCCTCCATCATAAAGATCGCCCATGGTTGTGCACCCTCCATTCCTCAATCTAGCCCAACCGAGGTCCGTCAGAATTTCCCTGGTCTCGGGGTCAAAGCCCAGTGGCAGGTTCAGGTTATACAGGTGTGAGCCTTGTGAGTTCCCCAGCGTCTGAGCCCAGATATCCCTTGGTACTGCATAGATTGTGCTCTTTACTTTGATTATGGACGGGTCCCATAATAATTAAATCCCCTTCCTATTTCTAGGGCACTCTCCTATTAGGAGTTGCAAGTTGCCTTCTGGTGTGTTCATCCAGTTAGAGATAGTCTGTAGCTGGTCCGTGGTGTAGTATCCCTCAAAGCCTGGGTGTGTGAACCCCCCTTCCTCATGGGTCACTCCTCAATGTGGTTAATGCTGCCCATCGCCTCTTGGGACCCCACAGTAGTTCCCCAATATAGGAATTTAGCATTTAAAAAAACACCTTTTTAATTTTGTATGAAATATTAATACAATAATACAATAATCTGGGCAGTATCACCATTTTACACAAGGCTATCTTCCCCATCAGTGAAAGCGAGAGGGTTTTCCGGAATTGTATAGATTCCCCTATGCCGAGCAGTGCTCGTCCTGTGTTGAACTCAAATGTTTCCTCTAAATTATCGAAGACAGTAATTCCCAGATAGCGGAATGATTCTGGTTCCCAAGGGATGCCTATTTGTGGAAGAGAGCACACTGGTTGAGCGCTCAAGGTCCCCAGGGGGAACGCCAAGGATTTCTCCTCATTGATGCTATAGCCCGACAATTACCTGAAATTGTGGAGTACCTCTAACATCTCCAGGATGTGGGTGCTGGGTTCACTTTGTATATTAATGCGTAATCTGAATATAGAGATATGTTATGTATTCTACCCCAGATTCTAATACCTGTCTCATTTATGTAGTGCCTAAAGTACCCTGCCAAGGTTTCCAGGGCTAGGGCGAATATTATATGGGGACACTGGGCATCCTTGTCGGGTGCCTCTTTCCAGTGTCCATTTCCCTGATATCCATTCTCCTGTTTTTACCCTCGCTTGGAGATTGGTGTATAATAGGCGAATCCACTCTAGCATTATGGGGCCCACCCCTATACCTTCCAGGACCTTAAACAACCACTCCCATTCCACCGAGTCGTAGGCCTTGGTTGCATCCAGGGCCAGCAATGCTAATTCTTCCTTTGACCGGCGCGCGTGTTCCATTACAAAATGCAGCCTCCTGATATTCACGGCGGTGTTCCGCCCACCTATAAATCTGCGATGATCCGGATGCACAATTCTGATAACAGCCTTCTCTAATCTCTGCACTATTATTTTCCCCAGAAGTTTAATATCAACGTTTAATAGTGATATGGGCCTATAAGACCCGAATTGAAGCAGATCCTTACAGGGTTCCAGGATGTCCGTGATCAATGCCTCCCTCATGGATTCAGGGAGGATGCCTTTGGAGTGAGCCTCCTCATAAACTCTCTGCAGAATCGGGACTAGTATATCAGAGTATTCCTGGTAGCATTCTACCAGAAACCCACCCGTCCCCAGTGACTTTCCTCTTTGCATCGTTTTTAGCGCCCACTCTATTTCTTCTAACCTTATGGAGAATTCTAGTGATTCCCTCTGGGATGCCGTTAGTGTGGGTATTTGTGAGATTTCTAATAGGTCTCAGGCATCTACTTCTGAGTACGTTCCCTCGCTTGTGTATAGTGCCTTATAGTTTTCCTGGAAGGTCTCATTGATTTGTTGTTGAGTGGTCACCCTGTTACCTGCCTGATCAGTGATTTGTGTTATTGCGCCCCTTGGGTGTTCCTTTCAAATCAACCCCGCAAGCAGTCGACCCGCTTTGTCCCCCTCCCCATGTACCCGTTTGGTGTAGCGGTCCTCGTAGAAATTGTTTAGGGCTTCTTGATGTGTGGATTGAGTTTTAATAGCTTCTGCTAAGTCCTGTCCCACCACTTTACCCTTTCCCAGATCAATTTCCAGTTCCCTTATTGCGTTCTCTGATTCTATCAATTTCCGGGAGAGAGTTTTCCTTATTCCCACTGTTTCCGAGATACACACCCCTTGGATCGTTACCTTTAGGGCCTCCCATAGAACGCCCACATCTTCCACCGATCCCTAGTTATTGCCCAGAAAAGAAACTATCTCCTCTCGTATTGTTTCTCTGAAGGCTGTATCCTTGAGTTGGTCTATTCCGAGTTTCCAAATCAGTATCGCTGGATGGCGTCGCCCCATCTGCAATACCGTTACCAGGGGGCATGGTCAGAGATTAGTTTTGCTAAGTATTCTGTCTGGGATATTCTATATGAATCTTCGGTGCTCGTAAAGAGATAATCCAGACGAGAGTGTGACCCATGCACCAGTGAGAAGTATGAATATTCCCTGTCATCTCCATGTGTCCCTCTCCAGAGTTTTTGTAGATCCAGTTCCTGTACTATTCTGTTGAGGGATCGGGTTGATCTGTGGTGGTAGATTCCTGTCCCTGTACGATCTATGTTGGCATCTAAGTAGCAATTAATGTCTCCCCCCCAAATAAGGATATTTGATCTGTGTTCGCCTAGTAGTTCACCTACATTCTGAAAGTAATCTTCGTTGTCTAAATTGGGTGTGTATGAATTCACAATACTTATGGTGTGACCTTCTAGTGTACCCTTTATAATAAATGTGCGTCCGCCTTCATCGACCAGTGTCGATTGCACTTATAGTGGTATTGAGGGTGCGACCCAGATGAGAACCCCTCTGGAGTATGAGTATGAGGTGCCTACCAGTGTGCCTCCCCAGTTCAGCCTCAACTCATTGAGGTCATCTTTGGTCATGTGTGTCTCTTGCAATAATGCGACCTGGTTACCATGTTTACGCAGGTATAGTTTGATTTGGTTGCATTTAGATCGTTTACCCAGAACCCACACGTTCCAGGTGCCTATCCTAAGCGACATTCAGACTGTGATCTTGCATTTGCCCCCGCTATTAAAGTTGCCTTTGTTCCTAGTTGTTCCCCCATACGTGTCTGCATGTGATCCTCTCTCCCTCTAGAACCTTAGCGTTCCTCTGTCCATGCCTGCTATGATGTATGCTGTTATTTCAAGTGTAACCTGTTCTCTTTTGTGTGCCTGCATTGCATTTACTGTTCTTTTCCAATAACTCCCTTCCCGCTTCCTCCCTCCCTCCCTCCCTCCTTAACTGCGCTCCCCAAATGTTTATGGCGCAGGAGATAATCCCTGCCTCGAACTGTGATGGGGCTCTGTCAACCAACACTATGAAAAGAAAAAGAAAAAGATACAAATGGGACGGCTTGGTCCCTCGGTCTCACTTGTGTCGGTGAGGTCGGTGGAGTCGCAGTCAGGGGGGTTCAGCCTCAGCGTTGGCTGTCAACTCTGCTGTCATCTCCATTCCTCTTCCTTGATTCGATCCAGTGGTGTGCCATCAATGCGTGCACAGTGGTCGTAGTCCTGCGTATCATTATCATTTTTTATCTCCTTTGCCGTGTCGTGTGTTGGAGTTAGTTAGTGGGTTGGCTACACCCGGCCTCCAACCAGTCCCAAGCGTCCTTTGGTGAGAGGAAGAAGTACAACTGGCTGTCTGCTATCACTTTTAGTTTGGCCGGGAAAAACATCATGTACCGCAATTTGTGTTCCCAGAGTTTTCTCTTCACTGAATCAAACGCTCTTCTTTGTTTCTGCACCGCTTATTATATTAGGATCTTTACCTCTTTCACTTGTATGTTGCCTTGTTTCCAGGCTTCTTGGAGGATCACATCTTGATCCCTAGAATTGAGGAGCTTGGCTATGATGGGCCGTGGAGGTGCCCCCAGAGGTGGGGGCAGCCTGGAACCCTGTGACCTCTCTCATCGGTGAATAACTTGCAGAGGCCCCGGGGTCTCAGTGTGTCTAGTATTATTTTTTCCACAAAAAGCTCTGTGCAGTCTCCCTCAATCTGTTCCGCGACTCCCATCAATCGAATGTTGCATCTCCTTGAACGTCCTTCGGCATCTTCTGCCCTGGCCTCAAGCGTCTTAGTGCCACCCACAAGGCCCTGAATTTTTTTGCAGAGGGTGTCCACAACATTCTCCAAATCGATTATCCTTTGTTCGGCTGATGCCACCCTCTCGTTCACTTTTCCCAGGTCTGCACGTACTAATGAAAGATCTACTCCTACTTCCTGGATCCTGGTCTCCAGTACCTTTTGTGTGTCTTGAATTGCCGTCATAAGTGTCTCTAGGGTCACCCCACCTGATTCTGACGATGCGCCTGGGTCTCCCTCTGACGGGTCAGGCACTGATTTAGCTGCTTTTGGTTTAGCACCAACATATGCCTCAATTTTTTGTTGCCCTTTCACTGTTTTGTGGGTGGCTCTTCCTGTGGCTGTAGTGGATATCTCACAATCCTACGGTGGATAGCATTTTTGGATGCCTCAGTATTTGTTACTGGCAATGCAGGGTCTTCCTGGGTCCCTCTAGGTGCCCCTTGCTTATTCACCCAGTTAGCATATCATGAATTGTTAAATTAGTATCTGATTCCTAAGTTAACCTTCTGGCTATTGCGTGTTGCATTTCCTTGATCTGTGGCATCAGTATTATGCCACGCTTGATGGAGTGGTAGGTGCCGTGCGGGTGCTCCCGCCCAACTCTAATCCAGCTCCCGGATATACCCCCAAGGTAGGGCACGTATTTATTAGCAGTTTAAGTCATAAGTCAATAAAACAAATATTATTTGTATTACTATTCTCTATGATGTGCTGTTTGTGCTTGTTGATAAGGTGAGCATGCAGTGGGCTGCTTTGGTTGAATTCAGTCTCCCGTTCGGGAACCATGTTGCAGGATATTTGACGTGCGGTGGCTTATGTCCCACGGGGCACTGATTGTGTGGCCCGTTAACTCTGTTAGTTTGCAGTGCGAGTGCTCACACTTGTAATTCCAGTCTTCGTATGGTGGGTTCCGCCACCGGCGAGAGGTAGTGGTCCGTGCAGTGTTGGGCGGTTGGTTTCCCCTCTAATCCGGGCTCCGGGTGACTATAACTTTATGGTTGATGGTAACACAGGAGTGGCATCCCCTACGGTTCGGGTTGGAAGCATATTGCCTTGTCGTGCCGGTGAGCGTGCATTGGCGTGGGGATAGCCTCCCGCTATGGATGGTGATCTGTCACGCTGCGTTGCGGTGGCTCTCACCTTCAGGGGTGTAGTTGGAGCTCCCAGTCAAAACAAGATCTGGCGTGGGCGGCTTCCCGGCGGGATGGGCGACCTCGCCTCTCGGTCCCTTAGTCACTTACCCCTCTGCGATGTTCGGAAACAATGCCGCCAAATGCGTTGGCTGGGCTACCAGGTCAGAGAGAGGTGCACGCCTCCTCAGCTGTGTCCGCTGCATCTGTATTTCTCCTCCGGTGCTTGCAGGGGTCTTCCGGCTCCCAGCATGTTGGTGCGCAAGTCTTGGCTGCGTTCAGTGGTGTTCCAAGATGGCGACCGGCCCCAGTGTTTCTCTCATCAGGTCGGTCTAATAGGCAAACTCAGGTATTTTACACACCAACAAAGTGATAGTTCCATTCAACAAACTCTCTGAAGTTGCTTTCTTCGTGTTTCTCAGCAGTTGGCAGCCATTAACAGGATGTTTTTTTCCAGGATTGCAAGTGGCCTCAGCGGAGCGACGTGGATTAGGAATGCATCCACGCCTCGCTCAACAGCGCCCCCCTAGGCGGAAATGTTTAAGTGTGCTATTGACCTCAGTGGGTCACCCAAGCAGCAACCCTAGAGAGAGAACCGGGCTTTTTGTGAATTAATTGGAAAAATTGTCACAATTCAGAGAGAATAAGCAGATTTTTGGTGACCCTGCTGTTTTAAATGCTGAAAAGTACCATAAGAGGAAAGAATTGCCGTTGGGTGCAAACATAAGACCATGCAATATGAAGATGGGAGAGAGCAAAGGGAGATAGCAGGGGAGGGATCAGTGCCTTGCACAGATGGGTCAATGTCTAATAATGCAGGTGGGATAAGGTCATGGCCAGTGAAATGTTTTTTTCACCCAAATCAAAGTCAAATCTTTTAACCTTCTAGTCTCTGTATGGGAGTCTGCATTGTGGTGTCTGCGTGTCTCATGATGACAACATTCTGCTGTGCTACTGTTTGCTGTGCTCGTGGCAGTGGCTGTGTGCGCCCCTGTGCTTGTGATGTGTACGCTGTAGGCTGTTGCGTCTGTACCAGTGCATATTGCGTTGGCATCATTTGTGTCTGTGTCTGCATGTAATCCTGGGCATAGTAGTCAGGCTACTCAGCCTGGTATGTTGGCTGATATGTCACCCCCACCCCTATTCTGCTGCATTCCACCCCTGTTCCTGTTGTTCTCCCGCATGTACAGCACTGTGGTGGAACTCCCATGGCTCTAGACTATCCCCCATTAAAGCTGTCTCCACCTTGCTGCATTAGGTACCCAACTCCTCTTCCCCTGGACACGCCTCCTCTTCCCCATGGCCAATACTATGTGTTTACTCTTCCCACAAAATTTCCCCCACCACCTGCTGTCGATTCTGTGCGTTCTGAGTAACCACTCTCTCGCTGCTTGTCAGAATCGCCCCTTCCATTGTATACCTTGCCAGTTTTTCTGAACTAACTTCACTTCTTACTGCTTTCTTTCCTTGTGTTTCTTTCTCGCATTTTCCTGCATTAGCAGGCAGTATTGCACTATATTTCCCATCTGTGAAAGGCACAGTGAGTAAAAGCAGTGGCTGCGAACTCTCAAGTGGTTAATAACCACTGAACAGGTTATCAAGTCTGTTCTTTCGAGTGAGGGGCGCCCGCTACCTTTGCAAAACTATTTTTCAAGGAACCTGGGATTGGTAACCCTAGGTCTCCTGGGGGCAACCAGACGTGGTCTCCCTCTCACTGTGCTTAGAGAGGCATCAGCTTCACCTCACTGATGATCCCCAACAAGGGTGAAACACGTGTATGGGGTTGCTGGTGGTACTCTCGTTCAGGTTGGAATTGCCATTGCATTTCGGTGCTGGACTGCCCCTGGGCAGGACAAAGACTGATATGCAAATGGATATTTCCCATCTGTGAAAGGTACAGTGAGTAAAAGCAGTGGCTGCGAACTCTCAAGTGGTTAATAACCACTGAACAGGTTATCAAGTCTGTTCTTTCGAGAGAGGGGCGTCCACTACCTTTGCAAAAATATTGCACTATAGTCAACTGAATTTCTGATAATGGCTTTGCTTCCATCCCAACTCATTTCTTAAATTGCTTCTGTACCTGTTCTGGTAGATTATCAAAACACAGGTGAACGGGTCAATGTGACCAGCAAGCTCCCATACTGCTCATTCTAAATTCACAACAAGATTCAAGTCCCACACCTAAATTCTTATAATACTTCTTTTTATGATTTGTAGCATTTACTTGCTTAATGGCTCAGGTAATAGTGCTGAACATCAATAGTTACATACTAAGCAATATAGATTTGCACAATAAACAGGGGCAAGTTGAATATCTTGCGCATACATATATATAGACAACGTGGTACAGTTTCTACCGTCGATGTATAGAGAGAACGACAGGGGTGATATCACATAAACAGATGAAAAAAGGTATACAACATGTATATCAATGAGATACAGTGAAAAACATTTGTGACACTGTGGTCTGAAAGTGTTTGTCTACACCAAGGTGTTTCGGCCTTATATGGAGTCTATATGAGCCATTTTCTTCTTGGGGCCTTCGGCAGGACAAGGAAGACTGTGTTGTCTAGATGTTCAGAGGGTGCTGCAAAAACGAATGAGGTACAGTAAGGGAGGTGCTGAGGACAAGGTTTAAAGACATATGATTGAATCACCCAGTGACCCCTGTTGAACAGGTGGACACGGCTTACCTGTGGGTCGTAAATGAGAACACAGGCGAAAAAGAAGAGTGCAGAGACTTGTAGTGTCTCATTGCTCGAGGTGCTAGTGGACACCTATTTAGAAAGAGAGAATGGAATGGGAAACTTAGTGTGCCCTATTCTATTCATAAATGCACATACTGTTGTGTGCTGTGAAACTCAAATAAATAAAGCGGCTTACCTAAAAAGGTGGTCTTGCAGTCGCATTAATTGTCTAAATGAATTAAATTCAGTGTATCCTAAAGAAAGGAGCACAGTGTCAGTATGTGAAGCGCTATTGTCAAAACATATCATCTAGCGTTCTGAAACTAATGGTGCCAATACAGAGGAAGGGGTCGTACCTGTAGGGCACTCGTGCGTGTGCCGGTGAGGGGAATAGCGAAAAATCGATCTCTCCCCAGGGTTCCTGTGATGAATCAGGGCAAGCGGAGCGTTACTGCAAAAGCTCCTTCTCTGGTGGCGAGTTCTGCATTCTAGCGATCTGGACGCCGTTGCTAGGGCACAGAGCTCTAAGTATTTTGCATGCCACAATTGCATGTATATATATCAGATTTATCTGGGTACTGCACTCTCAGAGCCTGCCATACAGCAGCTCTGCAGTTATTGAACAGCGCTCCATTGTGCGCTGTGTTCTTTTACTCCAGGATACCCTGCCTGTTTCCAAACATCGTCAGCTACCTCCCCAAAAATGGCTCAAAGTAAACTCTTTATATCACCCACTTCCAATGTTATCCCCGCCATTAATCTTTCTAACTCATAAACTAATTTTCCTGTTAACGAGGGTAACTTAAACCTCAAATTATACTTGTCCATCTGTTGTCATGGTATATATTGTGGTCGTCCGCCACCTTTTTCTAGCAATGGAAACTGTGTCAACCCCACACCTCTGACATATTTTTCCATTTCCTTTGTGGTTGTAAATGTTCTGGTCATGCTGGTTCTCTTTCATCCCAGTAATGCTCCCAACCTCTATGCATATGCGGTAAGTTTGTCTGCACTATACGGTCTGCCCTTGGAGCGCTCAAAGCATCCCTCAGGTTCTGACTTTCCCCTTTTGATAGTCTCCTCTCCATCCCATAAGGTCTCCCGATCTGAGCTTACTTCCCTGGAGGGGCGGCATGGTCTCCTCTCTCCATCGTCATCACCCTCCCCTACGTACTCGTCTGAGCCCATAGTTCCGATGCTATCATCACTAGGCCCATCTTCATCATCTTTGAAATTAAGTCTCCTCAGCATGTGTTTCCCTGGTCGTTTCCCCAATGCTCTGTCCAGTGAGTCTTTCTCCCCCTCGATGGAGACCCCTCTATACTCCAGCTTGCCTTAGGGGATGAAGCACTATCCTACCTGCTCTTATACAGTATCCCTATCCTTCGCTGTATTCCTTCTTACTCATTGTCATCTAGATGCTTTGGTCCTGTCATAATGTCTTCTACCTCCTTAAGTCGCCTTTCTCTACTTCTCTCTCTTTCTCGCTCCTATCTTCTGACTCTTTCCTCTTCCTCTCTATGTCGACACTCCTTGGCAAGCCTCTCAACTTCCATCTTCCTCAACCTTTTCGTTGCATTCTCCTCTATTTCCTTCTGCCCCCTTTTCTCTCTTTCCTCTCTATCCTTCTATTTTACTTTCTCTGCCTTCCTTCATAATCATTCATGTTCCTCTCTGTCTCCCTTCTCTTCACTTCATCCATTATCTCTGCCCATTCCCTCTCCTCTTCCTCTTTTCATCTTTGAACATCCTTGTCAATGTTTCTATGCTCTACCCTAGTCCTTCTGTCCAGTTTGAGAAGTATCTGTCCCCCCACTCATTCGTTTGGTGGGACTGTTGCCTCGTTGTCCCTGCTTTGTCCCTGAAGTATCTTGTTACCCCCGTCAAATTAACCTACAGGTCACTGTGCTCTTTGCGTTCATCAATCAAAGTCCCTGTTTTCTTACTCGCCAGCTTCACGTCAATAGATGGGTCTTTGCTACTATACTCAGGAGCTGCATAATTGGAGTTGGTGTATCCTGACAAATATTTTATTTCCTTTAAGTGGTAAAATCCCTGGCCTTCTGTCAGAGGGTCTGTGGTTTGGGGAGGAGGAGGAGGAGCCATGGGCGATTCGCCCCCCCACATCATACTTGCTAAGGATCCTCTCTCTCTTGTGTGGGTGCTCTTCCTTGTCCTCAACAATGTTCCATAGTTACAATATAGCTAATTGTTTACTCAATTATTTCCATTTATATGCAGCATGTAAATACGTGGTCATGTGTTGCAGCACAGATTTGGAACGACTGCCCTCCCGGGGCCACAGAACCGCTATTTTGCCCTCTCTATTGCAAGTCCATTTGGCGTTATACTTGCATATTTTGTCCTGATATCACGGCAAGGGTCATACACAAGTGCTTAAGGGGTGTATCTCCCATCATGGTGTGTCCCGCTCGGACTGCTGATACTTACTTGACCTCAAGTCAGAATTTTTTACACCGTTCAACAATTGTCATATTAACTGTCACAATAATGGTCAATTCTTAATCAATTTCTCCAAAGCCACAACACCTCTCAATTTGTTCCACCAGTCTCTCTGGCTTCACCAAAACCAACAAGACTATGCCACTCACTCACTATTCACCGTCCTCAAAGGTCAAGCTACTATTCATCCACGTGCTCCTCGAGCCCATCCCAAATGGCACAATGATCCTTAAAAGCTTCAACACCACCCCGTCCATTTATAAACCACCATCTTTTCCATGTTTTCTCTTTCTTTCTTTGTCAACCATTCTGTGCACCGCTGTGGGCCTTCACCCTCGCATCAACGCATCATATCCTATTAACAGTCTTTTGTGTGATGCCACCAGTGTCAAACTCACAAAGGGAAGATAGAGGACTCAACTCCCTCTCCCGAACCACAGAAGCCGATTAGATCGACCCTCCCACCGTGGTTGGCACGGGTGCCTGATAATGAATAACACAGGAAGTCACGTGGCAGCCAATGGGGGGAAGACGGAGTTAGGGTAAGGGGGTGGAATGCCAAAGGAAAGAAGGGGAAAACATAACAAGCAAATACATGACAATAGCTATTGTGTAAATCAATACTCCTATACTGATACTCTTAATCCTGAACACCTAACCTGGCCTCCCTAAACCTGAAATCAACCTCCTGCATACAGGATAATAACAGTAGGGTACCTAGCATAGCATATCCTTATTAGTTGTCATATAGACAACACTCTTCAGACAAAGAACATGGGGTTAATACTTAGACATGACACAATACTGAAGTAAATGGTGGAATATTCCACTTAGCATATAGACGTTTGCAAATAAGCGTGATGGCACAAAGGAAAAGGGATGTCCCTTGCATGAAAACACAAGACTCATGGCCCACGGGGCACAGTGAAGCAACTAACAATGAATCACAACAAATTACATGACACACATGCCCTCTTGCTGTGGGACACTATGTAATGTTCCAAAAATCAAATAAACTAGAGATGAATCTCTCCTTGTAACTACATAATGCGTCAGGCGTAATGTTTGTCAGTTCTTAAATTAGTGGTGTGTTTTCTCCAACGCTCTCAGCAAGTTTTGGTGAAACAAAATAAGCAACCAAATGAACACATACTTCATAAACAATGCCAAATGAAGTAGTACACTTAACTGTCAGTCCGGATGCCTCACGAGGACACCTGGACCCTGAAGTCTGCTGCCCAACACGAAGTGTAAAGCTGATTCACCGCCGTGGCCCCGGCTCCTTCTCCGTCCTGCATATCATGCCGTAAATCACTGTCGCGGCCCGGGGAGAAGCTTCAAAGTCCTTCGGCGTTCCAACGCGATCTCATCTGCTGGCGTCGTCAGCTGCCGCCGCCCATGCTGCTAACTGTTATTATATGCACTGAGGCACGGGCGGCTGTGAACTTTAAGCAACTCCTCATTATGCCCAGCTGGAGTGCCGCGCGAAAACCTCTGAACTACACCCTCCCAAAGCATGCTGGGAAATGTAGTTTTTCCTATTTATCATCTTTTTAAGTACAGGAAACACCGTCCCTTACCCCAAACCTTAACCCTGACAACCAGCCATAATGCTAAATCTCAATATTTCGAGTGCACTCTCAAACCCCACAATATCCTAAGAAACAACAGCACAAATAACCTATGGCCATCTTCCTGATTTTGAAATCACAAGCGATACCAATTCCTAAACCATGTGGTCCTTCTTCTATACTGGAGCATAAGGATACATCTATAAAGATACAATAAGAAACCACCTTTAGCGACCGTCCTCTGCTACCACTTGATCTAAGGCAGGGGAATTGGGCCAAGGAAATCTTCTGCACCAAAAAAGGAAGAGTCCAGCCAATTGACAAAAGTTTTCCAGTTTTTATTCAAAGTGATTAACAGGGATCGAGACATGAACAATGCAAAATTCTCCAGTGCTCTTTCGTAGATTACAAGTCTGCCGTCCAGGTTTCTTACTGAGAAATGTCACAAAATAAAGATACATGTTAATATTAAAGGTATTTGTACCATGCAATGTCACCACCGGAGTGGTCTCAGGTGCTCTGGCAGATCCGAAAGGTGGGTGTGAGAAAAAGGAGGAGTGTGGGGGGTTGGTTGGGTGTAGTAGGAATAGGAAAGAGAGAGTTGTGATGTCCTGTTGGCAACTTCAGTTCGGTTTGCACCGTTCACTGAGCTTAAGTGCGGTTTTCGGGTTGGTGCAAATTCCTATGTGCTAATGTGCCAGGTTATGTGTTGTTTGTCTGTTGTTGCAATGTGGTGAAGTAAGTGTGGATTGCTGTGCAGGAACATGGTTGTGTGAATTCCTGTATGAGAAGTGTATGCAGAAAGTTGAGGTTTTAGACTTGGGTTAGCAGGTTTTCCTTACCTCTTTATCCTTGCGTTTCTGCGCTCAACATCTATGATTAACTTGTATGTTTGGTATTGTAGTTTGTCCGGTTAGTTTGCAGGCATGTTGAGGAGTGGCAATTTCCTCTGTCTTGCTCTTGTGGTATGTGTACCTGGCGGATGCAGGCCTTTTCCCCTGCCCTGAGGTTGGCAATATTCAGGTTAGATGATTCTCATTCCTCCCTGCCCATCCCATGAGGGCTCCTTACCTACCGAGGTTTCCTCAGTGGACTAGCTGTATGTGGACATGGGTGGTCAGGGTGTCCCCCCACCATCTGGTTAGGGAAAATTAAATTAGGGGTCATGGGTTTCTCCCTGGGATTCTTGTTTCTCACTGGGTCTATGCTTCCTAGTCGTTTCCTTCTGATTCTGGAGAAAATAGGCAGGTTTTGAGTAGTTTCCTGAATTCCAGACGATCCCTTGTGTTGCATAGGTTTTTTGGGAAGTCATTCGAGGTTATAGCTGCCAGGTGAGAGAAAGATGATCCTCCAAATTTTAGTATGGTTTTGGTTCTAAGCGGATGTAGTTGTTTAATCTGAATGGTCCTGTCAGATGGTAGGTGGTTACTTTTTCATTTATGAACTCTGCTCCTTGGCCGTGGATTGCTCAGTGGGTTATGCACATCATTTTGAACTTTTTACTTTTTTATTGTTAGCCAGTGTAGCATGTTCAGCACTGGGGTAATCTGTTCTTTTCATGGTAGCTTGAGCAGGAGTCTGGCCGCAGCATTTTGGATGTGCTGAAGTTTCTTTAATAGTCGTTCTGGCATTCCTAAGTATAGGCTGTTGGCGTTGTCTACTCTGGACATGATGAATGCGATGATGGTGAGTGTTTTGTGGGTGACAGAGAGGAATGGTAGAATGCCTTTTACTGTGTGTAGGAGGAAGAAACATTTCTTGATTATAGTGTTTACTTATGGATCAAGTGTTATTTTGTTGTCCATCAAGACTCCCAGGTTCTTTACTATCGTTGATAGTCGGTGCTGTTCCTATTTGCATAGGCCAAGGAATGTAGTGGTTGTTTCCCCCACTTTTGGGTATGATCATTATTTCTGGTTTGCCGGGGTTGAGTTTGAGGCTGATAGTGTTCACCCAGCCGAAAAGTTCTGGTAGGCAGCCTTCCAGTGTTGTGTTATCTTCCAGTGTATCTTGTATTTGGTAGATAAGCTGTGTGTCATCAGCATAGTTGTAGCATGTGAGGCCGTGTCTTTTAATGAGCTTGATTAGTGGAGTCAGGAATATGTTGAAAAGCAATGGGGATAAGGAGGATCCTTGTGGTACTCCACAGGTGGATTCCCTTGCAGTGGATTTCAAAGGTTTGATCCATATGGTTTCTGTTCTGTTTGTTAAGAAGGATTGAATACATAGTAAGGCTAGGTCAGTGATTCCTATTTCTTCCAATCTCCCAATGAGGATGTCATGGTTGACTGTATCAAATGCTGCAGAGAGAACCAGAAGTATTAGAGCTGTGCTTTTGTCTGAGCCTTTAGATCATCCCAGAGTGAAAGCAGTGCCATTTCCATTCCTCTCATAGGTCTGAAGGCTACTTGTGCCTGGTCCATCAGTTGATGTTCTTCTATGAATTCTTGTGTTATTCTATAGACGCATGTTTCAAGTCGCTTCACTGGGTACAGGATGTTGGAGATGGGTCTGTAGTTGGAGAGGTCCTCCACGTTGCCTGCTGTGTCCTTGAGAAGCGACTTGATGTATGCCGATTTGAATGATCGCAGAACTTTCCCTGTTGAAAGTGATTGTTTGAAAAGGTTTCTGTAGCATTCCATGTGTGTTCCTTGAATGAGAATTGATTTATGTATGTTTGGGGGCAGAGATCTATGGGGAGACTGCTGTGTTGCCATTTCTTACCAGTTTGACAAATGTCTCCGCTGATATTTGTGGGAAGCTTCAGAGTTTGTTCTGGTGATCCTCGGATGGCAGGGTGGGTGGTATGTTTTGGTTGCTTGGTCTACTTTGTATGGTCTGTTGGATGGTGCTGATTTTGTTTTTGAAGTGGTCTGCAAGATTGTTGCATAGTTTTCAGTGAAGGTATCAGTATGTTTTTGCAGCCAGGGGGGTTTCTCATTTTATTTATGATTTTAAACAGTTCCTTTTGGGTGTTGGCAGCTTTGGTGATTCTGTTGTCGTAGTATTTCTTTTTTGGCCTTATGGATTTCCTTTTTGTATGAGTGAATTTGTCGTTGGAATTATAATTTCCACACCTGGTCGTTTTTTTTCCTCCATTCTAGTACAAGCTTGCTGGTTTTTCTTTTCATGGCACTGAGTAGTGGGGTAAACCATTTTGCTGTTGCTCTTTTGAGTGATGGGGTGAAAGGCTTTTCCTTAGAGATCTTGCCTATTGTTCTGGTGATCCATTTGTGAAGTATTTCTGTTTTTCTGTCACGGTCAGCTTCATCCAGTGTCGTTGCTGGTGGTTTGTTAATTTCCGGTAGTTCTACTACGTTTCTATTTTTGTGGTCGCTCCAGAGACTCTGTATTGGTGGTGCCATGATAATAAGGTTTTTGATGGCAAAGATTGCGTCCAGTGTATATCCCGCCACGTGAGTTGCTCCTTTGACTAGCTGATTTCACTATCTTCAGTTGTTTTGCAAGGGATTTTTGTGTTAGCAGTTTCTTTGCCAAACCAGGTGTTGAAGTCTCCAAGTATTATCAGGTGCTCGATGACTAGGTGGTGATGGCTTCAGTGAAGGCGTCTATGAAGGTTGTATAATATTTCAGTGGTCTGTAAACCAGAATTAATTTGAGATTTGTTTTGGGGTTTGTTTTTAGGCAGAGGATTAGGGATGCTTAGTGTTACTTCCTTTAAAATATTTAGGTGTTCCTTGTATGCTATTGCCTGTCCTCTTCCTCTTTTGTATTTCCTGTTTGCTTGTGAGCACTTATAGTTGTCAGGGAGACAGTTATGCAGTGCGATTTTGTAATTGTCATCTAGCCATGTTTTCGGTTATGAATAAGATGTCGATATCTCAGTCGCACAGGAGGTCGTAAATCTCTGTGGCATGTTTGGACATTGATCTAGCATTGATTAGGTTGCAATGTATCTTTTTGACGTGGTAAAGTTTGTTTTTCGATCCTGGTTTTGTCTTGCGGTTGTTCAGTTGGAGTGATTCTGTGTTGTTGTCGCCGATTGGTTAGTAATCCGTGTCTGCTTTGTCGTTGAGGCGGTTTGTTAGATTGATAGTTGGGTTGATTAATTCTCCTGCTTCATCATCTTCTATGTTTTGATGTGGTTGCTAGCGGTGCCTTGTTTTTTTGTGATATACGGAGTGAGGGCATTAGTTTCGTACCTTTGTTTTCTGGGGTTTTCTGGGGTCCTCTCTTCTTTTTTTGCATGGTTCCAATAGATTCTCAGCCTGTCTGGATGTGTCATTGGCATTGAAGTGTTGAGGTGCTCTGTTTGCTTGTGAGGTACGGTGTAAGATATAGGGATACTTTTCTTCACATGATGTTTGTTCTGTTGGCTGTAGTGTTTGTTGGGGTGAGTTCTGAATTTGTGATGCTTTTTACTGGAGGAGTGTGAGGGTGTGGACCCGTTCCGTTTATTCCTTGTTCTGATTCTTTTTGGTGGCATCCAGGTCTTTGTCAGGTTATTTTGTGGTCCTTGGTAGGAGGATGGTTTGGGTATTGAGGTTACTGGGGCAGTAGCCCGGCTGTAGGGTCTTGTGTGGTTTGGATGATTTTGAATCTTATCCTCTTGCGCTGTGATAGCTGGATTCCCTCTATGGGTGGTTGTCCAATTAATGGGTTAGGTTCTAGTGTTCCTCTGTCTATGGATGGATGGTCTAAGCGGGGAGCTGGCGGGATGCTAGACGTTGGAGGGCAGTGACCTGGCTCCTCCTTCGACCAACTTCTACATGTTGCAACTGAGATAGTTTAGGTTAGTGTACTGTAATTGGGCAATGCAACAAAGTGTGAGCTTAGCATGGAAGGTGAATAGGGATTGTACAAGGAAAGTCTTTGCGGCCTTGGAGCTTTGAAAAGTTACCAGGACAAGAGAAACTAATCAAGGTAGTGAAACTGGTCCGAAGGTGCTGTATGTTCTCAACAAGTTACAATCTCTGATCCTCTAGGCCAAGAGATAAAACATTATGCTTTGAACCTGGTAATACTTTTGTATCATCCTGCCTTCGGTTGGATTGGAACAGCTACCTTAGCCTGGCTCGAATGAATAGGCTCTATTTCCCAGGTTCAGATTATGTGCACAGGGACCACAAACTTGAATTCTCCTGCTTGAATTTATCAGAGCTTTCAACTTGTGCTCTTGCATGTGCCCTATTTCTTCTCTTAACTTGAAACCTTTCCATCTCTCAGTGTCCTTAGCTGGGCTGTTCACAGTGGCTGCACTGGAAGCCTGATCTGCATGTCTCTGCGGATTTGGCCTGTCAGCTCCTCTCTGTATTCTCAAGTGCTTTCAGCTTCTTCCATTCACTCCAATGTACTAGTGGCTTTCATCTTGTTTTACATGGCCGCCCATGTTAGTTGCGTTTAAGCATCAGCAAGCAGTTCCTATGTATTCTTGTGTGACTTGCAGTTTCTGTATAGCATAAGTGTGTCAGTCCTCAATGTAAGGGAGGCATAAGCATGTTCTTCATGTCTATGAGCAATCAATCTATATGTCCATGTAGCTTCATGCATGGATGCCTATGTGCTTCATGTCTAACGCATTTACGTCATGGTGTTTGTCGTGACGTCATCGACTTTCTATTAGGTTGCAGTCAGTCGGCTTGCTCCATCTATTGCAGGCTTATCTCTTCTATGACGTCATCAGGATAGGGTTTGAATGGCTGTACGAGTGAATAGCGTTTCTCACACCTGCGATACATCGAGGATGGGGAGGAGGGGCCCAGCAGCGATGTACATCTTTCATTTCTCTGCCGCCGAGATGAGAGTGGGATAGGTGCAACAAGGGCCTCATTTAGGTCTCCCTCTTCAAGTGTATGGCCTGCTGAAAAATGTATAATGTCTCTGAATGTGCAAGTCAATATTGGCCGAGGGGACGATACAATAGATGAGACGAAAATCAAATCAAGTAGGAAAAGAATGACAGGAAATATTGGAAAATACAGAGATGAAAATCATTTCCCCGGCTGTGACATTTACAAAGACAAAGAGACTAGTGGTGAAAGCCATCTTTGATAATGAACCATCCGTGACTGTCATGGCAGGAGACCGGTCAATGAACTCAAGCTTCAGATGATGCTGTGGCACACAGCAACCAAAATCTATGCGTGTGGTAACCAGAAACCTAGCCTTCTAAAATGAATGTTCCAAACTGAAGAAACATGCGTTGTGGTGCAAGTGTTTGTCAGAGAAACCAAGCCAGGTATGCTACTAACCTGTAGAAAGGCAGAGCCCTGCAACTGATCCATTTCATCAGTGGTGCCACGACCTGTGAGCTGGATGACATCCTGAAGGATTTCCCATCACTCTTCCAAGAAGTTGGATGAAGAAATGGGAGTGAGGCGTGACTACAAATAGACAGCACAGTATGACATGGCTTCCATTCATTGCTCCAAAATGAGCTCCCAAGAGTCATTCTAGAAAAACAGGAATGCCCCATCATTGGAATCCACAATTTTCTAGTTTGACCCACATTGCTAAAGTTGGTCATCAATGTCATATGCTATATGGATTGGGCACAGTGCTATTGAAAAAACACACGATGAGCCTAGGCCAGTGTCACTCAGCCATACTATGCAGCACTATTCCCAGCTTGAAAAGGAAACACTTTCAATGGCCAGAGCAATGAGATGGGCCAAATCCATTTTCATTTCTATGTGTACCACCATGGGTTCACTGTGGCAATGGGACAGAAATCCCTTGACTTGCTGATTAAAGGGTCAGCACCCAGGTACCCCAAGCCAGACACCCCTAAGGATCGAGTAATTGATTCTCCATTGTAGGTGTCCACATCTCTGCTGACCTCCAAGTGGGTGATACTATGATGGTACGACAAAGTATGACATAGGCACCAAAGAGGATATTTCTGAACTCCCTTTGAAATGCGCCCTGTTACTGTCACCAAACATTAGGGTATGGCTACCAGGGATGACACCTTTGCCACATGCAAAAGGGTCAAGGTACCACCACCTTAGACAGCATCAAACTCCACCAGTAAATCTGAGAGACTTCTACACATGCACCCTGAACTAGCAAGTGCAAGTTGGTCCATATACCATTTTGGAAAGGGATGTTGCATTGTCCTTTTACATATATGTGAACTTTTTCCCACTACAATCAAAGTTGCTACCCCCGAGTCACTATCCTATTCCATCATCTCACTATCCTTATTACATCAAGTCCACATGAGGGTAAATAATGCGGTACCTGGGATGTGTACCTCCATTTGGTGGTAGTTTTTTAAGTAAGCCTTGGACTGTTCCTTCACCTTGTGGGAGTTTGTGTTGGCCAAAGAAACAAAAGCACGACCTGTTGTGTGTCAACAGGTAACCCCAATATGCACTCCCAAACGTATTTATAAACGTACAAACGGGGCATACCCTCTAGGTTGGGTACCCTCGAGTACATTATCTGATTTAAATGTTTAAGGAATTCACAGTATCTGGTCTAAGACAGGTGACAATTACCACTATACATTCATATTTCGCAAGGGACCTTCCATCGGTTCAAACAATTCAATAGTGCAATCGTAAAGAAAAAAACCTCAAATTCAATATTTTTTTCAAACTATAATTACAATGTTAGATATCATAAAGGAAAAATTGACTCTCCAAAATCAGTGATAAGAACATCAACACAAATACCGAAGGTTTAAATCATACAGTAATGGGTTGTGTCCTAAATAACACACAACCACTTGTAATGGTGTCAAACTTCAACAATTTCTGATATGGGTACAGTTATTTGTGTCCTAACAAGCTCCACTAATGATAGTTTAATAGTTGCCAACGCATTTCGGATTCTTCCTAAATCCTTCCTCAGGGCCTTGGAGCCTTTTATCCCTTGTTGCATGTGGTCCAAATTAAGCACCTTGATGTGTATCTTCAGTCTTTCTAGTGTCCATCCACTGTATTTCAATCTCATACAGTTTGGTGCTGTGTGTTATCCCCTGTGCATGTAATCCAACTTAAGCACCTGGATGTTTGCCTTCAGTTTTCCTCATGAAAGCACATAATGTCCATCCACTGTATTCCAGTTACATGCAGCTTGGGTTTCGCTACTGTGTATAGACCAACCACACTGCTGGAATGAAACTTCTCAATTAACTCCCTAGGCGAAACTTGCCAGGAAAGGTGAAGGTCTTCTGGTGTGTTACTAAACAGGGTCACCACTGTTCTCTTCGTGTTGCAGTAATGCAGCCTGCACTTGCCTTCTCTTGTGTTGGCCAAGCAGCTGTGGCATTGGCCATGGCAGCAGTTATCTGTGAGTAAGGGGCTAATGCCCCTGAGTGTTCCCTTTTACAGAAGGATGTCACAGACGGTCTCAAGAACATACCAGCACTTGAAGGCAGTTCAAGGGTTTTAATGTTTTGAATAGTAAAGGGAAGTGTGCTCTAGCACCTTGAAGCGTCTTCTTTGTGCTAAATGGGATTAGCAATATCGATCACAGACCAAATAATCAGACAGACCAAAGGAAGATGGTAAAACACTACTTTAATCTCAATGAAAGAAAGCAGGGAGAAATACAACTATCAAAGTTTGTTTTGCACAGAGTTTATGTAGTTTTACGTACATCATTCGTGATGTCATCCATGTGGCATTTCACAGAAACCTAACGCTTGGAGGGATTGGATTAGGGGAGCATATCTACTTATAGAATAACATAGATGTTAACATCTCATTAACTGCTCCTGGTCTGTAGGACACACCCTGAGCTACTTCTACGCACGTCATATAATGATTATAGCACAGAATATGGCAGTGGGCTAATAACTGCAACATTGCATATGAAAGTGCATGGCAGGCCTTTTAATTGGTTGGCAACCCTATCCAACCTTGGACTTTCAGCTCGTTTTAGCAGCACATGAACACAGTGAAACCTAGGTGTTCCAGCTGCATCAACTTGTTCTTTGTTTTCCCAATTAGTCCATAGTATGCCATCGACCTGATCCTTAGCCAAGGTCTATCATGTGTAGTTGACCTTGTAGTCTGCTCACTGTTCTTGGAAATTTGAGGGAGTGTGATCACACCACTATCTTAACTTGATGCTCTAATGACTAGCCTTTGCTTTTAGTTCTTCATCACGTGTTAAGAGAGCACGATTTTGTCAATTTCTTTCTACATTTCTGCTATTTGATTTAATTAACCAGGGTGTTTTTACCCTCTCTGGCCTTTACAGACTTGCTCACTCCATCTCACATAGGCTTTGCCTTCATGGTTGTTCGATATTTGGCATCAGCAAATGTCCTTACCCTCCTAATCTTAGCAGAAATAGGACTTGTGCATGTAGTCTATTCATTCGCCCCTCTCTGTGTCTTGCGCCCATTTCTCAAAATAGTCTTCTTGACTTCAAGCCAAAGTACTCCCTTATTCTGCACATGAAAACAGCTTCTTCATCAATTCTTCAATTTGAGAGTCAGAGACACGTACAGAGCCATTCAAATTACAGATACCAATGTGAACCTAGAAGCAAGGTTCCCATTGAGAAAACCATACCTGAATACGAGACAGTACGATGCTCATTTGAATAAAACTCTGGGAGAAACAGGACAAATGAATGCTGAAAATGAATGATGACGTCACACGAAGCAAGACTGACGTGCATGAAAGAGATACTGAGGCTAGAGAATGCAGGCAATTCTATAAGGCATCAAGAAAATATTGAAGATAAGTGACATCTCGGGTTCGAGATGGAGAGGCTTATGTTACAGAAACATTGAAGATATCAAGCTGTTTCACACGAGTAAATATGCAAAGAAATGCAAGCAGACAAAGTATTCTTGAGACTAGCCTTAAAGCGAATAGATTGCGGCATGCGCCAACATGTACATACATATATATATTGGAGTCAGTATAGAATGGATGTTTCCAAAATGTACAGTAGCATAGCTGAGCAAAAGTAGGAAGACCGCTTTTCCAGTACGTCAGAGCTAGAAAACAAGTGAATTACAGGCGAAACTCAGAAAGGCAATGTTGGATGAGCCAAGAAGCTAAGGCCATATCAGGCTGAAGTAAGCTAATATTGTATACAATATGTGTGAAAGAATGAAGCTCCTGCTCAGAATGCACCGACAGAAAACAGGAAGACATGAGAGGTCTATTTGAAAATAGTATTTTAATACACTAGAAACTCGATTTAATGTTCTTCAGTCACATGGGGAGAAGAAGTTGGACGAGCATGATGGTCACACCTACGCACGAGGGCAGAGCGTGCCTTCACTCCCTTGAGTTCTCAAGAGCAAGGAACATTTCCAAGGCCGAGTTCAAAGCCCTAATTGACGGCAGACCACTGGGGCGATGATGGATGGATATGCTAATTGGTAGGAAGCTATGGTTAAGACGAGTTCACCAGCACCTGGACGCTCAGCTTGCGTGCTGCTATACATAGGTGGGAAGGTACTGACGGAGGTTAGAAGACAACCAATGATGGGGAACCGCATGATCAAGGGTCCTATAGTTGTGTAGTCAATGAAACGTCATGTATTTAGTGACGTTCATAGTGATATATTTCGGGGAAGGGCTTAGTTGCCCCACCTGATGTTAAGAAGCCTATCACATGATTTCCCTGCCCTAGACGAGCATGGATCGTATACTTAGATGATCCTCTTAGACCCTATCACACTCACCATTAGGTTTTTGTAGTTTGCCACATATGATGACGTTAATAGTACGTGGGATAACGTCACCTATGACGATTTTTTGTTGTATAAGCAAGATTTTTTTCAGGATGCATTGAGTTCGTGATGATAAATGTCTGCTGATGTCCGTTGTACTCCCTGTTTTAGATAATTGATATTAAAACACTTATCCTTTTGCCAACTACCTGAGTTGTTTCGATTATTGATGTTTGAATAATTTCTGCATCCCCATCCATCTCTAGGGTATTGCTACCTCATCTTAAAGGGCTGGGAACTCCAGTTCACGTGGTAGCAGAGGATGGTTAGATATCCATTGAGATAAGTAAGCTTTGGGGTCCGGGAGATGTTGCACAACCTCTGCCATTCGGCTGAAAGGACTTGAGGCTCCCTGTAGATAGCGGTTTAGTGTAACGCAAAATCTTGCAAGCCAAGTTAGATGGGTTCCTTGTTTTCATGCAAAATCCCCTCCCGGCGTCTACAGGAAGCTGAATGAAAGGAAGGTTGAAGAGGCTTCTGAAGAGGCGTACGATCCCAAAGGTCGGAAGATGAAAAATTTGAATGGTGAGTAAAAAACTGAGGGAGGTGGCAAAAGAGTGAATGGGCAGTTGGTGAAGAGAGTGATAAGGGCAAAATAAGTAACAGAGGGATGTGGGGATAACGTAAATTGAGAATAATGAGTGTTAAAATATTGGTTAAATTGACTTGAGGAGAGGCCAAGCAATTAAGAAGTATCGTGAGGAGAGTCCACGATAAAGAGTACGCCTAGATATCTGTGTTTTAAAGAACCGTCAGAAGGAATTGAACCCAGAGCCCTTTAAGGGTGACATAGGAGACGGATATTGTTTAAAGACTAATTTAAAGAGGTTGATTCAAACTCTGAAGGAGCATTTTTAGAGGCAGGAGAAGTCTTGAGGAGAAAGGCTAAGATCCATGTCGCCGGCCGAGTGTGTTTATTTGTCTGTCTGTTTTATGTGAATGTGTAATGATGATGAAATAATAGACAAGATTGACAAACGTAAAGAGGAGAAATGTGAGAGTTAAAGAACTAAGCGTGTATTTAATTAACTTGAAGTGATGGTATTTTTAGCAGATTAAAGTAAAAAAACGAAATAATAAAGTGTTTGAAGCTGCGGCGATTGGTGCATGCTCATATTTGTATTTACTGAAAAAGTATTATTAAAATTTGCAAAGAGTAAACCGTGAGTATTAATGGTCAAAGAGTGATGTGCCAAAATGGAGGATATTACTCCGCTTATACACCTTTGCAAGCAATTGCCCAAACGCGCACTAGCTTAGACTAGTACAGTGCAGAATGGGTTAAAGGAACCGCAGACAACATTTTCATGCTGTGGCCACAAGGGGATCGCTATCAAAGGCAGTTCTGCAGCACATGATGACATATTTGCATGCTGCATATACAGGGAAAAATTAGACAAACGATTAGTGAGCTTAGAGCTCTGGAAGGTGTACCATGAGGAGAGGGAAGACCTGTGTCGTGTAGATGGATATTTAATGTATGCAGAGAGGGGGGTGAAGAGCCTTCTGCTCCACTCGCCGCGCCTGAAGCAGGCGGCGAAAGTAAAAAAGGATGTCGGGCTATACCCATTAAGGGAGCTCAAGGCAGCAACGGGGTATAGTAACCCAGCATATGAGTCACCTGCGCAAATCCCTGATGAGGGCCCAGAGAAGAATACTGAGAGAGATGTAATCTCTAAGGTCCTGAGGGACAAGGAGAGACGTGATAAGGAGAAAAGTGAATGACCAAGTACATCTCTAGATATAGGACGAGAAATAAAGAGATGGAAAGGAGAAAAGGATAAGACTGATGAGTTAGCGATTATACAGAACGAATGGATGGGTGGTCAGATTTTGCTCAAACTCAATGGTAAAGGCATTGACGATGTAAGGCAAAGGGAAGATCGAAATGAACAAGATAAGAAAGATAAAGAAAGGGAAGAAAGATTGAAAGACGATAGGACAAAAAGAAAAGATAGACAATGACGGAAATAGTTGTATCAAGAGGAGCAACTGAGGAAGCGGGAAGGAGCAGAAGAACAGAGAAAGTATGACAACAGACAGAGGGTGATTGAAGAGCAAGAAAGACTGGAATGGAAAAGGAGGGAGGAAGAGGAACAGAAGTTAAGGGATAAAAAAATGCAAAGATGCAGAGATGAAGAAATATGAAGGGCAAATGAGAGACGGGGCATGAAGAGAAAAAAGGAAGACAGGGTAAGGGAGGAAGCAAGGAAACAAAGAGAGTTTGATGAATTAGAACAAAAGAGAAGGCAGAGAGCACGCTATCTTGATTGCATGGAAAAGGAGGTAATGGATCCTAATCCAGTAGTGTCATGGGAACATTTAGAAGAGTTCTTCCCAACATATGAGCAAATAGCAGGTCCGTCCAGAGTAAATTGGAGGATGAGTTTGACTCTAGACGCATTGGGGACGCAATTGATAAAGTCTATCATGATATGAAGTCTAAGAAGGTACTGCAGGAGAAGGGTAAAAATTATCGTCTCGAGAGTACGCAGTTGTATGACAAAGAGGGAGCGTTGTGTCATTTTAAACCCAAGGAGCTGTCTTTAGATAGACTGACTCTGGATAGAGATGATGAAGAGGAGAGAGGTCACATGAGTTGGGCACAGGAGATGTCAGATGAAGACAGAGAAGCATTCCTTGGGGAGGAGGGAGATAACACCGGTGGACCTGAAGGGTGGTTGTTAAGGGATAAGGAAGTACGATGGTCGGATTTAGACCTCCCTATATCTCGGGCGTCAGACTCAGTGACGCGGCTAAATCGGACTAGAGAGCGGTCCCATCGGGCCTTGCCATCAAATGTGAACAGATTAAGGTCACTACCAGGTAGAAGGTGATGGGAACCATTGTCCCTGCTATGGATAGGCAAACAATGGGAGATGAGAGCTAGTTTGGGGTTTCACAGTCCCTGTTATTAAAGAAGGGAGGGGCCAGGCCACAGTACATACCTTGGCCGCAAATGGAAAAAGATAATTAAGGTGCAAACTACCGAGTTTAACTTCTGGTGCTGGGAAGTGGATACATGAGCTAGAGAAAATGACAGGAGGAAATATGTTAGCTATAGGGGACATAAAGGGTTTCCTGATTGCTATTCTTGGGGAAAGAGCTGATGATGTTTGGTCGAGAGCAGGATATTCTTGTGTTACCACAGTAAACACTGCTCATGATGGAGCACTGTTCAATAATTGTAGAGTGGCAGTTTGGAAAGCGCTTAGAGTGCACATCACATCAGATATGGGAGTTATAATGATGGAAAAGATGCAGGAAGGGAATGATCTGCTTGTTTACTTTCAGCATTTTCAAGAGCAGTGGGCTTTGGAGACACGCGAGGCTTGGAGGAAATCATACCTGTGTTTTATCATATGCTATGCGAAGGGCTGTCAGACCCGGTACAGAAGCAGCTCAGGAAATTGGTGGGCATGGAAGCAAAGCCGTGGTCAGAAATACAGCTGACCATTGCGCACTATTGCAGGCTTTTGCAAGAAAAGAATCGAAACAAAGACGAGGTTAGAAAAGGCCAAGAGCGAAAGTTAGTGCAGAAAAAACTCTCCAAGTACGCTATAGAAGGGGCAATGTTGACTAGTGGGGATGGATCAGGTCCACAGCAATCAACAAACATGCCGCAGTTTGATCAAGGTAATAATGGATTTATACCATGGGGAAGGGCAGGTTTTCGAGGATGAGGCTTCCAGAATAATCAGGGGAATTTTCAGAACAATCAGAGTGGGTTCCACAATATGCAGAATGATAATCAAGGTACGCAGGGAGGGCAGATGGGGAGACCTCCGCCTATATGTTGGACATGTGGTATGACAGGTAATTTTGCTTGTATGTGTAGAAGTCAAGGATTTGTGCAGAATAATCCATTTTTGAGAGGGGGGACTTCAAACCCGCCTGCATATTCACAGCATAATGGAGATGGGTTTGCTTAGAATCAGACAATGCAGCAGACACAAGCGCCAAACGTACAGCAAGACTTTCAAACAGAACAGGTAACAATGAAACAGCCACAAGGGCAGTCACAGCAGTCACCTATGCAGATACAGCAAAGCACGAACACAGGACAGTTAATGACTCCTAGAATAGGCGGTATCACTGTTGATGGAGGGAATCCTTTCACAGTTACGGGGATGAGGATGTACCCACAATAGGACAGCTCACTGGGAGATTTGATGTGTTCAATGGTTGCCAGTCATTTGGTCGAAAAAAATTGGTCGACCAGACAAATGGTCGAACCAATTTGATCGAAAACCAAATGGTCGAATTTTTTTTTTTTTTTATTTTAACCCTTTTTTTTTTTTTTTTGGGGGGGTCCCCCACCCAACCCCCTTTTTTTCTCTAAAAACCCCTTTTTATATTAAACGAAAACCCGAAAAATAAATATATAAATAAAAAAAAAAATTCGACCATTTGGTTTTCGACCAAATTGCGTCGACCAAATTGCAGTCGACCAGTTTTTTTTCGACCAGTTGACTGGACACCGTGTTCAATACTATCAGTAACACCCAAACCTCAAGAGGAACCAAGGGTTGACGTTAATATAGGAGGCAAATCTTTTTCATTTTTAGTAGACATGGGTGCAACGTGCTCATGTATACGAGAGGGGACATTTTTGATGTCTGGAAATTCCATGAATACTCAAGGATTCACAGGAGCTCCAAGTAGAGTTCCTTTTACTGACGCACTACCAGTCTCTTTGAAACAAGCATCACTTATTGGGTGAAGTTCCTCGGGAAATGATGTTAACACAGAAACTCCCTGAGTATTATGATGAAGATATGGCAAAGATACCAGTTTCTTTATGGACAAAAGGCCCCTATGACATAGGCCTCTTAAAGGGAGCTGGGAAGTAAAGATTAAATTGAAACCAGGAGCAATTTTACCTCGAGCACAACAGTATCCAATGTCTCGAGAGGCAGATTAAGGTATTTTTAAGACAATGGGCCTCATTACGAGTATGGAGGTAGCCATGCCGCTAAAAGTAGCATGGCTACCTCCATACTGGGTTCCAGGTCCGGGTCCCGCAAAAGGGGATTTACCGAGCCATTCCGACTTTGGAGGGCCCGGTAAATCCCTTTCGCGGGACCCGGATCCGGTACATCCCCATTCCCATTTGAGCCCCTATAGGGCTCAATGGGAATGGGGAGGATGCTAACAACAGGCCCGTTAATGACAGGCCCGTTGTTAGCATCCTGGACTGCTAGCGGGACCTGCTAAGGACGCCTGGTCTGACCTGGTCTTAGCGGTCCCGCAGGAGTCCTCATAATAGGGCATTACGTGGCCGCCTGCCTCCTAATGAGGCCCAATATCTGCTATGATCGAACAAGGTATTTTAGTGACATCAGAATCACTGTGTAATACGGCAATCTATCTGATCATAAAGGGGAAAGGAGAGTTGTAGCGTTTAATTCAAGATTTGAGACTGATTAACCAGATTGTAGGGGCCGAGTTCCCTCTAGTTCTTAATCCTGCGACAATCTTATGTAATATGCCTGTTGAAGCATGATATTTCACTGATTGATTTGAAAAATGCATTTTTCTAAATCTCATAGCATAACGACTTGCAAGATCTGACGTCATTTATGTTCAGACAAACTCGCCTGAAAAGTACTCGTTTACCACAAGGGTATTGTGAGTGACCATCAATTTTTAATAGGTTCCTACAGGTGGACTTCAGCAATATTGATTTAGAAAGTATTATATTGCAGTACGTGGATGACGCATTGGTCTGTAGCACCACAGAGGAAGAGTGCAGATGCGATTCAGTTCAAACGATAATTATTCGTGCAGAACAAGGATATAAAGTATATAAGGAGAAGTTACAGTATTGTCAGGAGGAAATACTGTACATAGGCCAGTTAATCTCGCATGAAGGAAAAAAGGTTACTCCTGAAAGGGCTGAGTGTAACGCTCACCTGATTCCCACGGAGGCGCAGGTCTGGCTTCGAGTGCTGATGCTTCTTCAATGGTGAAGCGCAGGACTCTGAAGATGGACAGGATGGGCCCTCTACTCTGGCTTCTCCGGCTTGCAGGAATATTCCCCTGTGCGTGAAAAGGGAGTATTACCTACTGACTGAGTTATGCTCAAGCCTCCCACTCTCTTCCAACCCTCCACGATACCCTTCCACGATTCCCCGTGAAGTCTCACCTTAGGGTCAGGTAGGATGAGCTCTCCATCCTGCTTCTGATGCAGGGGCGCGTTGAAACCCAGTTACTTCACTGGATTGAGGATTGATGGGAGTTCAGGTAAGCTTGACTATTCAGGTAAGGCTCTGTAAAAGTTCTGTTGCAAGTTCAAAAGTCCAAGCTTAATAATAATGTTCATTGTCTTTTTGCAGCAAGCGCTAATGCTTATGTCTTTTTTCCCCCTTAGGGACCGGGGTTCGGAATGCCGGAGATATGGCACCGACCCGAAGTGAAACGTGCAGTTCCAGTTCCAGTAAATGGCAGGTTAGTTCTGGATGAGCGCTCGGGAACCGACTTTGCATACGCTCATTCAATGTCTTTGTCTTTTTTCCCCATAGGGGCCGGGGTCCGGAAAATGCCTGGAAGCGGCAAGACCCGAAATGAAATGGGAAAGACCCAACAGGTAAGTCTTATTCCCTTCCTTCTCTCACCTCTTATTCTTGTCTTTTTCTCTAGGCTCTGGGAAGTGGCTGTGTATCCGGATGATCGCTGCTGAAGATGGAGGAACCCAGGAAAGGTGAGTGAAATGCAGCGCTGCAGCGATCGTAACGAAATGCTTTTAAAAATAATGTCTTCCCTTTCAGGATCGTCAGTGATGTCTCCGTGGTGCAGATTTAGCTGGTAAGGTCTCTTGTCTTCCTTTGCAGGTGACCCAGGATGCTGACAGGCGTGGCTGAAGTCCAGATGCAGGAGCTGACACGGTGAGCGTCCAGCTGCGAGGAGCAGAACAAGGCGAAGCGTGAGTTGCTGATCGGGTGTGGTTTAAATAGCTTTGGAAGAAGTTCCAAGTGTGTATCCTTCCTCCGATCAGGTATGTATCCTTCCCCGACCACACCCGGGTGGAAAGTAGTCCCACAGGTAAAGTAGTTCCATTCAGGCCTCAAGAGGGCCTGGATGTGGCAGCATGGTCTGCATCAGGTAAGTGCACATTAAAACACTTGAACACATGTCTAGCTTTATGAGCCTGGCGCCTAAGGCGCCAGGACAGAGGTCCAACATGAGCCTGGCGCCTAAGGCGCCAGGACTGCGGCCAAAGGGCCCCAGCTTGGGCCCGCTGGCACTCCCCTGGGGGAAATGATGCCTGCCTCTGGGGTCGCTGGGTCGGACCTGGCTCCTTGGAGGTAGGCATCATGACACTGAGGCTATATTAAAAACAGTAAAGCCAGTTACGATAAAGCATATGCAGAGATTTTTGGGACTAAATAATTAAGTGAGAGCATGGGTTTTTCACTACAGTTCATACACAAGGTCCTTGTTTCAAGCTCTGAAAAAAGCACAGGTAAATCCGGAAACAATTGTTTGGAATGAGGCGATGGAAGGGTTTGACGAATTGAAGAAAGCAATTTGCATGACCTCATTTCTAGAGATTTCTAATTATGCTGAGGAATTCTTCTTGTTTTCACACAGACATGGCACTGTTATGACAGCTGTCCTCATGCAGAGAACCACGTTGGGGTACAAACCCCTTCCATATTACAGTTCGATGTCAGACCCAGTAATGAGGGGTCACTTCCCTTGCGAACAATATTTGGCAGCCGCTGCCTTCACCATTGAGAAGGCTGCCAGTATAGTAATGGTATGTTTTAGGATGTCGTTTGTCGAACATGCATTGTTTGTCATTTTGGAAAAACCTACAGGTATATTGACATCTGAAAGGGCTTCTGCCTATGTGGTGGTCATATCGAATCCGGCGATTAAAATAGTCAGATGCAGAATAGTAAATCCTGCCATGTTTGTAGCAGAACCACTGGCAGAGGGTGAGCACGCACATGATTGTTCAAACTACGAAGAGTTCTATCACGAACTTCCAAGGGTAAAGGAAAATGCGTTGGCAGCTGGGGAAATAATCTTTTGTGGCGGTTCTTCTAGAATCGATCAAAATGATGGACAAAGATATACAGGTGCAGCTGTGGTAGAGCACACGGCCAATGGAGAGTTGGAAATACTAATAAGTGCACGACTACAATCTCATTTTTCAGCACTGGCTGCAGAATTAGTGATGCTGATTGTCGTGCTTGGGAATCATGCAGACTGAGAAGTAACGGTGTATAGTGACTACACCTATGTGATGTCAATGGTGCATGTAAGGCTAGCAAGTTTGAAATGGAGGGGTTACCTCAGAGCGGACGGCACTCCGGTGCAGCATGCAACCTCATTGGACAGACTCATTAGAGCACTACAACTCCCAGGAGCCATTGCAGTCTTAAAATGCACAGCTCACACTAAAAGGGCAGATTTTATTTCACAAGGAAATCAAAAAGCAGATAAGGAAGCCAAACGCATTGCATATACAGAAGTAAGGATGTCATTTCATACGCCTGATGTGAATGAAAGCATGGTGGTAATGATAAGTGTGCTGAATTGTTATAATAACTTGTCTAGAACTCAATTGGGAGAACTTCAAGGGGAAGTGCCCCAAGATGAAAAGGACTTGTGGACACGGAGAGGGTGTTCTTTAAACCCCTCTGAAGCATTGTGGCAAAAAGACAGCACTGGTAAACTGGTGAAGCCAGTAGCCTTACTAAGGGTGGTGTTGGAGCAGCTGCACTACCCTGCACACACAACTAGAGAGAGCCTCGCCGCAACAATAGCGGAGGAATGGTTTCTTCCAAATATAGTAGAACACATTGCATTTTATTTAGTAAATTGTATTGTATGTCAAAAATGTACTGCTGAGCACACATTTCTCACAATTAGAGGAGTTATTCCGAGACCTAATGGTCTCTTTCAGCATTTACACATCAACTATGTCAACATGCTACAAGTCCATAATGGATACAGATATATGATTCTAGTAGTATGTCCCTTTTCAAGGTGGGTTGAAGCTGGACTGTGTACTCACCCAGATACCACCTGTGCGGCCAGATTTTTAGTCTGAGAAGTGTTTCCTAGATGGGGAATATGTGAAGTATTGAGATCAGATAATGGCCCTCATTTTGTCAAAGAAGTCTTTGAACAGATAAGCTTGTTGCTTAGTATAAAGCACAAGTTTTCATCTGCGTATCACCTGCAAGCAAATGGTATCTGTGAGAGACTCAACGGCCTGCTTAAGGAGAGAATAGCCAAATTGAAATTGACTCTGAAAAAAGTATGGTTGCATTGTCTACCACTGGCATTATATGCATTGAGAAACCAGCCAGGGTCAGACCACTATCTTACCCCTCACGAGATAGTCACAGGGAGGCAAATGAGGACACCTCTCACACCTCCATCTAGTGTTAGAAGTGCTGCCCAGCCAACAGCAGAATTGTTGGGAAAGGAGCTACGTGATTATCTTACATTTATGACTTCAAGTGTCTATGGGCCTCATTACGACCCAGGCGGTAAGTTACCGCCTGGGTCGTACCTTTACCACCATGGCGTAAACTATGTTTACGCCATGGTGGTTGGCGGACTTACCACCCCATTCCGAGGTTGGCGGGGCAGTAAGAACCCATTTACCCTTCCCCATTCCCATTTTTGCCCCATAGGGCATAATGGGAGTGGGGAAGGCGTTAATTACGCCACCGTAAATTTTGGTGGCGTAATTAACAACAAGGTCCCTTAGCGCCATGGATTTTAACACCTGCTAAAAGCAGGTGTTAAATCCTCCATGGCGCTAAGGGACCTCGGAATCAGGCGGTAAGGGTCGGCGCTGTTTACGCCGCCGTAAACCCCTTACCGCCTGGGTCCTAATGAGGCCCTATGTCATTTCAGATTAGATGAAGCGAAAGGGGTGTAGGGCAACGTAGAACACAGAATGAGATGCCACAGCAACCGGAGTTGACCAGCTTTGTCTTCCTAAACATTTTCCCAGAGATGCGGTCATAATCCGCAATTTCACTAGAAAGTGGCACGAACCTCGCTTTAGCAGCCCTTTCATTGTGGAAGACATTACGCTGTCTCCAGTCAAGGTGCTAGGCAGACGTGCTTGGATATTCCTCAGCGACATAAAGATAGAAGTACTATACTGGAGAACCTGAATCACCCTCACCCACATCCGAAGAGAGCATCAGGGAAGAAGCACAGCATGTGCAGACTAGGTCTATGATGAGGAAGAAGGACGCAGAAGCTGCTACCAAATAAAGACAAAGAGTTCATTAGACTGTGGCTTTTTACAGGACACTCTTTTCAGTCTCTAAATAAAGAGTTATGGGATAAAAGTGTTCTTGAGCCACAGGAGTTTGTTGACATTGGACTGCGGCATGTTTAAGCTTTGAATGAAAGAAAGAAGATATGTCAAATCTGGAGTTCCTTTTCGACAATTGGAAGAGCGAGCAATACCCAGATTCATTTCTTACTGAGTTCCTGTTTGGAGATTCCTATGGTGGTACCCAATGACGACGTTTCCCGGATCATTCTTACTGTTTTCTTGTTCATCTTGCGCACTTACCCTGCGCAGGTAGGGAGAACTACTAGCGTTATTTCTTCTTGCAAGATTCTAAGAATGGCCCAAATGTGACAAGATTGCTTGCAGCTATCATTGAGCAGATCATTCAGCTTCCTGAGTTCAGAGCGGAAAACACAAATGCCCCAGTCACCGGATAATGCACATAGACTGGCCAGCATAGTATTTTGTTATCTGACAGAGGAATATCCACATCTTGTTGGGAGACAAACCTATGTTCGAACTTTCTTTCTAGATCCGAGAAACAATGCAGCGCTCAATGAAATATTGAGAGACATCATATACAAAGTGAATGGCTACTCAGAAAGAACATTAGGAACTGAGTGAGACTTTCGAGGAAGAAGATCAAAAGTCTACTGATTAAAGAACTTTTGTTTCATGCTGAAAGAAGATCTTCATGTCGTCCGGTCAGAGGCCATTTTGTGGCCTCCATTGGGAATTTGAGTTCATTATTGTATAGTCAGCATGTTGAAGCTGATCGAGGAACTTTTTGAGCTAATTCAGCAGATTCCAGAAATAGTGCACAATGTTGTCCCATTAAAATTATTTGTTCCTTTCTTAAAAGTAATATGGGCAGCATCAGTAGAAACTTCATCATGGCAGATCACGAGAGACGTCCACGATGTACCAAAGGTTATTGCTTTAAGTGGTTGTGTTTGTACACAATTTACACCTGTATCTTGTTCATAGTAATACTGCTCTCACTTACAGTATGAATATCTTATCATGTAGACATAAATAGCGTGAAGATTCCTGTGTATCTTCCTGTGCAAGAGAAGGGTACAGATGTGGCAACTACTGGGCAGCCAGGGCATTATGTGATTGTTCCTACTCTAGAAGTACACACAAGAGCACCTGGTCCTGTGATGAACAAACCTGGGTTACCTTTTAGAAAGAGATCACACATGAAATTATGCAAGATATTTTTATGCCTAAAATGTATGTTGATAGGATGAAACTTTTGGAACTTTCTTCTACACAGGTAGCACACATAAATGCACCCAGTCCACTGAGGAATGTATCTATAAGTGGGTTAGTAAAGAAGAACTATGCTGACATGTTACATGAGACGGTTAACAAAGTTTGTAGGCGAAAAGCCAGACCTAAGAGAAGTGCTAGGGAGGATGATCATGAGCTAAAAGATTACCTGGACAGTACAGCACATTTGGGTAATAACATTTGGTATCAGCATATGAAGGAAGTAGGAGGGAGGGCCTCGAAGGAGGAATGCTTTGTGTGTGCATTGCTGCCTTATAGCATCTGGAAGTCTAAGATCTTTATAGCTATTGAAATAGACCTCCAGACAGCACATTGTCTGTCACATATAGCGCTCTGCAGAACAAGAGGCCACTTCATGGGTCAAGATACCTATCTCAAATTGGTAACTGAATGGACAGATCCAGATGAAGATGATTATGTGCAAGATATGAAGACAATAAATAGAGATCATACCAAGAACCATGTGATCATATATGAAAAGCCTGGCGTAAAAGGAGCTGGAATCAGATGGGAAGTAAAGAAAAGACTTGAGAGTCCAGGAAAACTAAAGAAGACATCTGACATTGGAAGAACAGAGGACAGATGCAGATTTGGGGATCAGTACTATCACCTGGGCTGGGAAGAAGGAGTGGTTATTTGCAGAGCCTGGATGATATATGATCATCCTGAATCAACTGTTTGGAATGCACAAGTAGGATGCAAACCATTGTGGCCGAAACTTGCTAAACTATTGACCTTGGTGGGTATCAGAGGAGGACCCTTGCAGATAGTGCTTTTGAAAATTTCAAAGCTCTGCTTCAGAAATAATGGCACAAGAAAAGTCAGAGAGGATCAGAACTGTAGTCGGATGTTTGATGCACCAAACATGAACCTTGGAACAGCAGTGATCATGGATCACAATTGGGCATGCAGATCCAAAGCTTATATGAGACTACCCGCAGATTGGAATGGAATATGCACACTGGTGAATGAATGTTCATGTTCCAGCGTTAGTGATTCCTAAAAGTGACTTGAATATTGACAGTTTCCCGAAAGCAGATACTCACCTGAGGAAAAAGAAATCCGTGGAGCTGATTCATCGAATAAAGAGGAAGAACTATTAATCTGCCAAGTCAATAGAAGATTTTGACTCCATTCCGTATTAACACAGACTGTTCAGCCAGACTTCATCTGTCTTCACATTGATCTTCATGCCAAGAATCCAAGCTGGAGCAAAAATCAAATGGCTCCAGATTACCAGATGGGAATTGCTGCAGACGATCAACACAACCATAAAGGCATTCAATTCTATCAGAGAAGAGATGAGAGCCATATGCCTGATGACTCTTAAGAAAAGATACGTCTTAGACATGATCACAGCTATGGATGGAGGTGTTTGTGCAAAAATCAGAAAATCACGTTGCACATTCATACCTTCTCACGATGACGAGAATGACACATTGACAAAGGCCATAGAATTGCTGACAAAGCTACACGTCCAGATGATAGACAAAGTAGAAGACATTGCTGATGACAGATGGTTTGGATCAGTGTTTTCTTGGGTTCCACAATGGATGGCAGACATGTTCAAGTTCCTTGGAGCCCTGATAGTGTTAGTGTTGCTGGTATTCTGTATGATCAAGATAATAATCACACAGTGCAAGAAGACAGCCAAGAAAGCCATAGGGATGGAAATTATGATTGATGTTGAGCCAGGATGGAAGGCCAGAGATCAGACAGATGAAGAAATCAGAGACTTTGTGAAGGCCAGTATCCATGCACCTGAGGGAACGAAGTTCCTATACCCAAAGGACCATAAGAAGTATGTGGGAAGATGGATCTATTGCAGTCCAGGTTGACAGTGCATGCTCATGACTTGTAATAAGGATGAGCATGTGAAATCAGCTGGATGCTTGAAGGGAGTCATAAAGATATGGATCCCAAAGAAGCACTTCTTCAGACAAGGATGTCAAGATATGAAGGATGATGAGAGAGTGGTTGATGAATTGCCCAGAGGGGGGAGTGCAGAGAAGTAGCCAAGTACCCCCACCTCAACCACCTCCCCCATATTGCCTATATGTTGGGAGCCAGAGCATGAGACACGTACAGAGTAATTCAAAATACAGATACCGAGGAGAATCCTATAAACAAGGTTCCCATTGAGAAAACCATACCTGCGTATGAGACAGTACGATGGTCATTTGAATGAAACTCTGGAAGAAACAGGACAAATGAATGACGAAAATGAATGATGATGTCACACGAAGCAAGACTGACGTGCATAAAAGAGATGCAGAGGCTGGAGAATGCAGGCAATTCTATAAGGCATCAAGAAAGTATCAAAGATAAGTGACATCTCAGGCTTGAGATGGAGAGGCTTATGTTACAGAAACATTGAAGATATCAAGCTGTTTCACACATGCAAATATGCAAAGAAACACAAGCAGACAAAGTATTCTTGAGGCTAGCTTTATAGTGAACAGATTGCGGCATGCGCCAACGTGTACATACATGTATATATTCAAGTCAGTGAAGAATGGATGTTCCCACTACGTACAATAGCAGAGCTGAGCAAAAGAAGGAAGACCCCTTTTTTCCAGTTTGTCGCAGTTAGAAAACAAGTGAATTACAGGTGAAACTCAGAAAGGCAATGTTGGATGAGCCAAGAAGCTAAGGCCATATCGGCTGAAGTAAGCTAATATTGGATACAATTCATGTGAAAGAATGAAGCTCCTGTTCAGGAGGCACAGACAGGAAACAGGAAGACGTCAGAGGTCTGTCAGAAAATAGTATTTTAATACACTAGAAACTCAATTTCGTGGTTTCCGCCACATGGGGAGAAGAAGTTGGATGAGCATGATGGTCACACCTACGCATGAGGGCAGAGCGTGCCTTCACTCCCCTGAATTCTCAAGAGCAAGGAACATTTCCAAGGCCGAGTTCAAAGCCCTAATTGACGGCAGGCCACTGAGGTGATGATGGTTGGATATGCTAATTGGTGGGAAGCTAAGGTTAAGACGAGCTCATCAGCACCTGGACGCTCAGCCTGCGTGCTGCTCTACGTAGGTGGGAAGGTACTGACAGAGGTTAGAAGCCAACCAATGATAGGGAACTGCATGGTCAACGGTCCTATACTTGTGTAGCCAATGAAACATTGTATATTTTGTGACGTTCATAGTGACATATTTTGGAGAAGGGCTTAGTTGCCTTACCTGATGGTAAGAAGCCTATCACATGATTCCACTGTCCTAGAGGAGTATGGATCATATACTTAGATGATCCTCTTAGACCCTATCAGTCTCACCATTAGGTTTTTGTAGTTTGACACGTAGGATGACGTCAGTAGTACTTGGGTTAACATCACCTATGACGATTTGTTGTTATATAAGCAAACTTTTTTTCAGGATGCATTGAGATTGTGATGAGAGACGTCTGCTGATGTCCGTTGTACTCCCTGTTTTAGATCATTGATGTTAAAAGACTTATCCTTTTGCCAACTACCTGAGTTGTTTCGATTATTGATGTTTGAATAATTTCTGCATCCCCATCCATCTCAATGGTATTGCTACCTCACCTTAAAGGGCTGGAAACTCCAGTTAATTTCCCTAGTCATCTTTTCACTCACTCTCTACTCTTTCTACACTACTCTCACTCATCTTGCATGCACACTCCAGCCCGAGTGCCACTCTCTATCACCAACCGATACCTCATTTTGCAGACTTCATAAGTGATTCTCCTCCATACTCCTCTCCTCCATCCTTCCTCTTCCTGGTCTTTTGTCCTCCTTCTCCTCCCTTCATCTGACTCAAACAACCAGCACTTTCCTTCTTCCCGTCCTCCTTATTATCCTTGCCCTTCTCCTCTTTTGACTCTCTCTCTCCTGGTTCGCCAGGCCGATCACTGACAATTCTCTTCCCAGTGGAGGTGTTACTATCAAGTAAAAAAACAAAAAAAGGGGGTTTAACCCCCGCCTGTTTTTTCTACATCGGTCCGCCGTTCTCCAGCAATGGCGGGCCTCAGTGTTCAATGTCCCAGTTTGTATGAGAGCTTTCTGGCTGGTTCAAGAGGCCACCTTGGTGAGGGCACAGCTCCACAGTAGCATCAATTTGGAGTGCTTTGTGTACTGTCTTGTGCTGGCATTGAGGTGTGCGTGTTGCTGCTTCTCTGGTTGGGACACTATGCGCTCTGACTCACGCTGGCCTTGTACTGGTGGGGATCTCTTAGCGGCTTAAGTGGCTGCTGCGTAGTCAGTTCTGGATCTTGAATCCTAGGCTACCTGTCTCTCGGTGGACTGGGTTTCTTGTTAGTTGTTCCATCAATAAGGCTATTTATACTAAAATTACTAAAGTTTCTGTGGGACAAAGAGAAATAAAGTGGCCAGAATGGTGTTGTGAAGTCACGGGGAGATACACATTGTTACTTCTTTCAAACATGCAGTCGCAGGGAGGAGAGATAGTGACTGGGTCCTGCCAACTTCCAAACCCTTCCTCTGGGTTAGGACTGACTCTTACACACACCCTGGTAGGCTGGCCACCGCAGTCTGAGAGGGGTCCTCATTCCCACTTTACAGGGGCAGATCCCTGGCCCTGTCACAAGGATGAACTAATTTCACGTGTATGGAGATGCAGTATAAGTAACAGTAGAATCAATGGTGTCACAGTTGTGAAAGTTGGGATTGTAGACGTCCTGATATTGGACACGCTCCCAAGCTACAAGTTGCTCGATATAATAGTTTCCCCTGATGAAAACCTGCAATAGTGAGATTGAAACCTGTTGGGTTGTTTTGAGAGCACAGCAAGCTGAAATTTCAAATTGAGATTTTAAACTAAGGCCAGTAAGCTGTATTCAAAGTGTGGGGATGATTGGAACCTTTAACACCATAATTTTTAGTGCACTATGTAATAAAAACCTAAGGGTGAGAATGACGATAACATTAAATGTATTGTAAAGTGGTCTTATATATCACCCTTCTGCTAATAACGTAGACCCTGCTGTGCAGTGCTCAGGAAGAAAGCAAGACAGGATGTTTCATACACTTTCCCATAAGAGACCATCACAGGTATTGGTAGGCTTCCGTTAGAGAAGCGAATTCACACTTGGCAACCATATTAATTTCCTATTATCATTTGTGACCAGCATTTCATCTTGGACTAGACAATTCGGCTCCATCCTATTGTGAGAGTAGTTATAACATGGAGCTTTTTTGAAATTAACCTATTTTGTGCACTCTTTCCATGTTTGATCGGGTATATAGTAGCCATGGTAAGAGTGTGCAGCTACTTGGCAGCCCACCCTGTGACCTTGTGTTATTTTGGGGTGTGTGTATACGGCCTGTCCAAGATAATACAGGAAAAGTGAATCAGAAACAACAAGTCACTGGCGAAGAAGAACTTGCACGTTATCCCCTGGTTCTGTAGGACAGGGTTGCTAGGCTGGGATGGCAAGCACTGATACAGAACATGATACATTTGAGAACTCTTAAGTGTCGAGTAAATGTAGAGAAGGTTAGGACTGGTACAGGGCTGTTGTCAGGAACTGTGATAGGACAGTACACGAGCAGATACTGTGTGATGGACATACATGGGTGTATAGAGCACTAGACCATGCATGGGATATACTAGGAATTTAGGCAGAGTGACTGTGGCAACTAGATTGGCAGAGGTCCATTGGAAAGTAGTGTCCTGAGTCCTGCAGTACTGCCATGCAGTATTCCTACTACAACACATGCCCTTCCCTGGGAATAACCATTCTAGTGCCTGTATTTTAACCTTGTTTAGCACGTTCACTAGCGCGTATCAAGGTGCAAAGCTTCACAGGGCATTACATGTCACGTAGGTCAACGGAATGCCATTAGGAGGTTTCTCCTAAGCCTCTGTTGTGAGGAATGGAGGGACCATCTGCTGGGTAACAGCACTTGTCGTTTGATGCATGACTCTACCGTGGGGTGGATCTGCCCGAGCTTTTAGGGCTGCACTTTCAGTGTGGGAGCAAAGTAATAGGAGGGGTGCGGTATGGCATTTAGTGGGATACAGGGGGAGGGGGGCCCTCCTGGCACGTGTGTGTGTGGCGATGTTTTCTTTGTGTAGGCTCTGTGCAGTGATTACAATGCAGTGTTTGGCAAATAGGTAGCTTTTGTGCATGGAAGTTTGAGTGGTAACTTCCTCAGAAGTCAGGTAATGATTAGGGATTCAGCTTTCAGTCATAAATCCAATGTTACAAATAGGGTTTTTTGGGAAATTACGGAGGACCCAGTGTTGGCCAATGGTTTAAGTTCAGAGTGAACTCTTTACTGTTAGATTTTCTGGTGTCAGCACAGGTTGGGGTTGAGCATGGCTTGCGGCCAGTGTTGACATAATGTTTGTTTTTATCCTAAAGTCCAAGTCAAGAAAGGGAGAATATAGTGAATAATATAGTCCTGGACGCCCAGGCAGGCTTCAGGAAATGCTTTTCAACCTGAGGCCAGTGTTTACTCTTAAGTGCACTGTGGAACAATATAAGAGTTGAGAGCTGGTCTGGTGTACGTGGCCTTCCTGGACGTGTCCAAGGCGTTCCATTCTGTTGACCATATGACCGTATGGGACAAGATGGCCAGCTTAGGGGTATCGCCAGATCTCCTATTATTAATCCAGTTATTATACATGGATAAGGTAGGGATGGTCCATTGCACTAACAATGGGGTTTAGAGTAAAGACTTTCCAACCAACAGAGGTGTAAAACAGGGCTTCCCGCTGGCCCCTTTACTATTTATGCTTTTCTGGCTTCGTCCGGCACAAGGAGAATACTAGGCTTACTCTGCCTGCTGTTACAACGCAGGTTGAGGGGTTGCAATGATGAGCCAGGAGACCAGGTTGGGTTAAGAGACTTTAGTGGGTTCGTGGTACATAAGTCACAGGTAATAAGTTACAGGCAGGATAAGTACATAAGGGAGGGAAGCATCCACCGGTCCCCCCTCTGTTCAGCTCATTTTCCAACTGAACAGGGAGAACCTTGGCACTCACACCAAAACATTCTAGATGGAACACTATAATGCAAGCATTCCAGGCACAGGCTCACATATACTTAGGAAACAGCTTATGAACCAGGATAGGTAAGACATAACACCTGCCTTACTTGGGCCAAAAATAAGTGTTCGCCTCTACTTAGATGATCTGGCCCCAATGGACCTGACTCCAGGACGGCTACAAAAATGCTTGGAGATCACTGAGCAACATCAGTCCAACCACCGGCTCAAATCGAACGTGGATAAGTCAAAGATCATGGTGTTCGGCAAAAGGGGCCCAAGATATAGTTGGGTTTGTGAGAACAAAAAACTAGAACAAATTCCTCAATGTAACTATCAGGGCTTGTTTTTTTCAAGCAGCGGTTGTTGGCGCCCGCAATTGACAAATGCAGTCAAGCGCGCAGTACAGGGATTTGGGGGGCTTGCAAGCTTCTATCATCAGTATGGGGCCGGGAAGCTGTATTTGTGCTGGAAAGTGCTTGAGAGTAAAACCGAGGCCTCAGTACTCTATGGTAGTGAAATTTGGGGGTATGTGCCCAGTACCTGCCTGGAGGCACCACAGAATATTCTTTTACGAAGGTGGCTGGCTTGCCACCCTCTACTCCTAGAGGTTCAGGGGTCAGAGGAGTCTTGAAACTCCACTCAGATGGCTGCGCGCATTACAAGGTAGAATGCACGCTTCAAAAAAAATCAGGCCAACCCAGCCTCAAACCGATATTTGTGGTTTGGGAAGGAGTTAGCCCGACTGAAAAGGTGGGGGGTCGGAGCTATGGCAGCAATCTCAAGTCTGCGAAAATGGGTGCGCAAGGCGTTTCTCAAAGTTAGAGCAAGGGAAATTGAAGCAAGCAGGACACAGAGCCGCATTGATCACCTTACATCATCTAAAGGGTACAGATTGTTCTCAGGTGCGGACCCGGAAGTCATAATAAACAAAATAAAGGCTGGTCAGGCGCATCCTGTTGATGTTTTGGTTAAATGTATTACCCCTCAAGGTTTGCATGCCCTGGTTGAATACTAACAGAAAATGGGTTTGGGGGTCACATAGCAATGAAGCTGGGCTGCACATTATGTTAATTTGTAAACATCTGTTGGACTTGAGGCGCAAATGGATAAGGCCGCACTTCATTGGGCATCAAATAATAACATGCAGAACCGCTATCTCTGCGATTTTTAACTCTAGGGACCCAGCTTTTTTGCTGGATGTGGTAGTTATTAAAGCAGTCTGATGGCAGGGAGTGTCATGATGTTCTGAACGTGTATACTTATCTGCACTTTTGTTATGTCTGTTAATGGATTGGTTTCCCAATACCATTTTGAACGGAACTGAAAATATAGAATATACAATGTTAGTCTCATTACTCCTTCACTGACATGGCAAAACACACAGCACCCGAAACCCAACACATGAGGACTGCTGGTGATGGCATTGACGGTGCGGATAGTCGCAATCGGTGCAGTTGTCATTTCACAGCAATTGCCACGTGCACTTTTCATTTAATGTTTGCTCCTGCGGTGCATTGTACTCTTTAACCCTGCATCGACCCGAATACGGCCTGCAGAAATTGCATAGCATGCAATTTATAGTAGTTTATCAAGTAAGACCAGAACTGCAAGCACCTGCTTCCTGAACATATACTTCCAAGGAGAAGGGGCTTGGCCAATGCTTGATTAGTGGCCAAGGCGCCAACCGATGGGGTGTCCAGGGGGGAACGCAAAGCGTTTCCCCCCCCGGGAGGTTTTTGGCGCTGCACACGGCCAGCGAGTGGCCGTGGGGGGCAGAGCGCCTCCCTAGGGAATTTAAGGGTCCAGGGAAGGTTCAGGAGGCAGGCGACGGTTGGACTTGGTGATTGTATCAGTCCTGTCGCCTGCTCCCGAGCCTTCCCTGAAGTAGCTGGGCCTTCGGTGCTGCAGGGTAGCGTAGGTGAGAGGGATAGTTTGTTAGTATTGGGGGAGGGTAGGTATAGTTAGTAAGCATAATTTCAAATCCTATAAGTTTATTGTTATAGCTGGGGGTACCGTAGATAAGGTACCCCCTCTTACTGTATCTGGCTCCGGTCCCAGCATTATCCGCGGTCCGGTGCAGGGTTTTTCTGTCAAGGCATTTTGGCCCGGCATTTTTCCAGCTTGCAGCAGGGTATGGGGTTTAAGAAATAAGGTGCCAGTGAACGCGGTCCGGGAGGGGGAGTGGGCAGGATATTGGGCATCTAGGTTTGGTGCCTCTTTTCTTCTGGGGTTGTGGGGGATATTCAATTGGGGAGCGCCGGGTCCCGTGTTGTTCGCGGCTGCGAGGGGAATTATGCACGCGGTAGCCGTCGCGTGACAGAGGGGGCAGTGTTCTCATCTTAAAGGGACCGAGCTATTGTTGTTTAAGTGCGGTGGTGCTTACACGCATCCAGGGGGCAGTGTGACACGGTCTCATCTCGGCCCCATTTCTAGTTGGACTGCTGGTTTTTGGGGCTTTCCTTTTCCCGTGGCATTTTATTTTCCAGGGTAAGGGGTTTTAAGGGATAGGGCAGTATTTAGGGGGGTAATAAAAAAATAAAAAATAAAAATAATAATAATAATAATTTTGGGAATAGTATTTTTGGGTATTATATATTACCTTTTGGTGATAGCAAGTGCGTGGTTAACCTCGGGGAAAAGTTTGTAGTTTGTCATTGGGGGTATAGGTCCACGGGTAGATTTTGGCTCGGGAGCGTAGGATAACTAGTTTAATTTTCAAGGGGCATATTTTAGTCCACATCCAGATATTTGGTGCACTATGGTGGGACAGGGAGCCAGCATGAAGGGTCTGGTTGAAAATAATTAGCAGGGCATCTAAGGCCCAATTGGAAGGGGTGGTAGGGGAAGTAACGGGAGAAGGAGAGGTAGGTGGGGGCAGGCCGCAGCGTAGAGCTGCGGCAGATGGGGCTCTCGCGGCAGTGGTGGCTTGCACCCCCGCGGCGGGGAGAGGGGAGGTTTGGGAATCCAGGGGCAGGAAGATGAGGAGGGAGATAGACAGGAGGGCGTCCGGGGGAGAAATGATTTCGGGTGGGCAGCCAGTGAGGGAGGGAGTGAATAATAGCCCTAGGGAAGCTGGGAATGCTCAAAAGGAAGTGGCTCAAGGGAACCACAGTGGGGGCGGTGATGGGGCACAGAAGGGGGTGACAGGGCAGAGGGGAAGAGGGGGTAAATACCTGCAGAAGAGTGCAGGTGGGAGAACGAGGGAGAGGTCCCCATCAATTGAGGAGGTTAGAGTGGGGCGCGGAACGGCCCCCCCGGGTAGGAGGAGTGAGGGCAGAGGGCGCTGCGCAGCCCCCGCTGTTCAGGTGGAGGTAGAGGGTTTTAGAACGCCTCTCCTCGGTCAGCGCAAGGAGAGCCTAGACGGTGCAGCACGGCCCCTAGCGATGAGGATTCCAGGGTGGAGGACGGCACGCCTCGCCCGAGAGAAGAGGACCAGGCAGGGGTTTCGGCGGCCCCGCCGAGAAGATGTCAAAGGCGTGGCGGGGCGGACGCCCCGGGCTCGCAAGAAGAAGATCAACTCAACTCGGGCATGAGCTCGCATCCACAATGGTATTTAAGGGGTGATGAAGTTGGATTGGAGGATTATGTGGGGCAATGGGAGGTAGAAGGTTATAGGGCGGTAAGGGAAAGGGGGGAGGAGAGAAGAAGTTTGAGGTGGGATCTGGAAAGGCAGGTGCAGGGTGGTCGGGGGCAAGAGGTTGGGGGAACTATTGGCTGGGTGAGTCTGCTGACATATTTTGTCCCCGCAGTAGGAGCCCTCTAAGAAAAGAGATGAGGAGCATCGGTGTGGACGCCAGACCGCAGACGGCCTGCATTGAAAGAGGTGAGCGGGAAAGGGAATGGTCATCTGCATGGCAGAGAGGAGTCACAAGAAGGGGGACGGGAAATGAAGGGTCTGGACTGCAAGGGGTAAGGAAAGAAGTTGTTGTACAGGCCATTGGAGCCTTGAGGGTTGAGAAGAGCATTTGCTCAGTGGAGGCCCAAACGGACAAGGTGGTGGAGCCATTGGTGCTCGAGGTGCAAGTTGAAAAAGAAAAGGAGGTTGAAGTGAAAGGCAAGGAGAAAAAACTGCCATACATGGGGATAACAAAACCGTTGGGGGCGCACTTGATGGCAGCGACCAGGGAGAAGATTCAGGCGGGGGAATTTGTAGATGTTTTTAAGTTGCTCCATAGGGAAGTGAGAGCAAAGGAGGGGTCTAAAGAAGAAGAGAGGGAACTGGCTTCGCGCCCAAGGGTCCCGGTGACCATTGAGAATTGGACATCGGCATTTATTATTTATGCCAGTGTTTATTGGGAAAAATTCCCGGAGCGTTGCGTGGCCCTGCTTAAATATACGGACGTAATTAGGAGGGCTTTCACGAGTTTTGGGGGCTTTGCCTGGGGAAGGTACGATGAGGAATTCAGAGCGAGAATGGCGGAGGACAGTCAGGCGGTCTGGGGGGAGATAGACATGGATCTTTGGCTGCAATGGATGGCTCCAACGAGGCCTGCCATGACACTACACATAGCAAGTGGGCTGCCTGTGCCTTTCCGGCCCTTTCTTGGTCGCCCCGCCCATGGGGGTGTTGGGGGAGGAGGCAGAGGGCAGTCCTCGGCTGCGTGCTGGCCGTTTAATAAGGATGGCTGTACAAGGAACCTATGTAGGTTCAGGCATGAGTGTAGCAAGTGTGGAGGAAAACACCCTCTCACTCAGTGTTTCCAACAGGGTGACAGGGGGAGGGGGAGAGCTTCAGGCAGAGGGGTTGTGGGGAAAAGCTTTTACTCCAATTAAAGTGGGGGTGCTGCAAAAATGGTTGCAATTTTATCTGGACAGGGAAGGGGCTAAGATTTTGAGTGAGGGGTTTTCTCTGGGTTTCAGATTGGGGTACCAGGGCCCAAGGTTGCGTCGGTGGGCTGAAAGTTTGAAGTCAGCCAAAGAAAATGTTGAGGTGGTAAGACAATAATTGAGCAAAGAAATAGCGGCGGGAAGGATAGTAGGGCCATTTGATGACCTGCCGGGTGACTTAGTTATATCCCCACCGGGGGTGGTGCCCAAGAAAGCTCCAGGGGAGTTCAGATTGATACACCATTTGTCATGGCCGGAGGGCTTGTCAGTCAATGATTTCATTGCCCCGGAAGAATGTGGGGTTGTATATGCAAGTGTGGACCAGGCGGTGGAGCTGGTAAGGAAAGAAGGGCGAGGGGCCTTCATGGCAAGTGTGACATTAAGGCGGCTTTCAGGTTGTTGCCGGTGCACCCGGAGGATTTTTGGTTGTTATGTTTGCAGTTCGAGGACCGCATATACATAGACAAAGCCTTGCCAATGGGGTGCGCAATTTCCTGCGCTTTGTTTGAACGGTTCAGCTCTTTCTTGCAGTGGGTTTTCTCATTTAGCTCGGGTTGGGAGAGTGTGCTGCACTATCTGGATGATTTTCTGTTTATTAGCGGGGTAGAATGAGAGGGGGATTGCAAGGAAATGCTAAAGTTGTTTCAGGAGCTGATGGAGGAGTTGGGTGTGCCTTTAGCGGAAGACAAAACAGAAGGGCCGGCAGTGGTGTTGACATTTCTAGGAATTGAACTGGATTCAGTGGCCATGACCTCACGCTTGCCGCACAACAAGGTGAGCAAATTGGTGGTACTGCTGGAGAAAGCGGTAGGGCCAAGAAAATGATGCTGGTTGAAATGCAGAGGTTGGTAGGGCATCTGAATTTTGAATGCAAGGTTGTGGCCCCAGGGCGGATGTTTTGCAGGAACATGGCGAGGGCTGTGGCGGGAGCAAAGTGCCCACATCATTGGATAAGAGTATCGGGGGCAGTGAGGGAGGATTGCAGAATTTGGCTGCGCTTTTTGGAGAGTTTCAACAGAGTGTCAATGTCGTTGCAGGGAGACCCTGTGACATGGGAAGTACAGATATTTTCTGATGCAGCAGGAGCAGGAGGTTTCTGAGTTTTTTGGGGGGGAAAGTGGTGTGCAGAGAAGTGGCCATCTCTGTGGTTGAAAGAGGGAAGGAGTATAGCATTTCTTGAATTTTTCCCCTTGCTGGTGGCATTGGTGTTGTGGGGGAAGGATTTGCAAAATAAGAAAGTGAATTTCAATGTTGACAAGGAATGCGTGGTGCATGTGGTGAACAGGCAGTCAAGCTAAGGATCAGAGGGTGGTGAGACTGATGAGAGAATTTGTTCTGCGCTGCATGGAATGGAATGTGGTGTTTAAGGCGACACATGTGCCAGGGAAGGATAATGGCATCGCTGATGCATTATCTCGTTTTCAATGGCAGAGATTCCGTGGATTGGCTCCAGATGAAGATCAGGAGAGGCAGCAGATTCCGGAGGAGCTGTGGAAAATAGGAAGCTGAGAGCGCTTGCTTTGGTGGAGGGTTCATTGGCCTCGGCATCTCAGGAGTCATACAGGAGGGCCTGGGAGGATTTTTTAGGAGGGGAGCTTGTAGTTGGAAGGGTAGATGGGATGCGGAAGAGCGGAGGAGGGATGATGTCATGAATTTCCTCCTGAGGTGCATGGACAGGGGCTGGTCAAGGGCAACTATAGCAGGGAAGCTAGCCGGGATTGCTTTTTATGAGAAATGGTTTTGGGGTTTCCAGCCGAGTGGTGGGGAAATGGCGAGTAGGATGTTGGAAGGATGGGCAAGGGAGAGTAAGAGGGACAAGGATAAGAGGAGGCCGATATCAGCGGAATTGCTGCAGAGGTTGATTAAGGCGGTGGGGGGAGTTTGCTGGTCGGTATGGGAAGGGGAGCTGTTTGCAACTTGTTTTACTTGGTTATTCTTTGGGGCTTTCCGGGTTTCTGAGTTGGTCGGGGGAAAAGGGGAGTTAGGGGGACTGCAATGGGAAGATGTTCAAATTACAGAAGCAGGTTTGGACATCAAGATTAAAAGGTCTAAGACAGACCAAAAGGTAAGGGGCTCTTGGGTTTTGCTGGTTCGGGGGAGCAAGGATTTATACCCAGTTCAGACAGGCAGGGTGTGGAAGGAGCGTTGTGGGGGTAAGACGGGCTTAGTTTTTTAGCATGTGGATGGGTCGCCGGTTTCAGCGGCCCAAGTTCTGGGGGTATTGCGGAAGGCGCTGGTAACAGTAGGAGAAAAGGCAGAGGATTTTGGGACACATTCCTTTAGGATGGGCGCAGCATCTGAGGGTAATAGGCTGGGTTTTTCAGAGGATAAGGTGAAAATTTTGGGGCGTTGGAGGTCCGGGAGATACAAGGAGTACCTCAGGGAGTTTGATAAAGGGAAATTTTGAAGGAAGGTGGCAGAGGACCTTGTTGACATCAGCGTTTTGGTAGAATGTGTTGATTTGTCAATGATTTTGTAATTTCTTTTTCAGATGCTGTGCGAAAGGAGGGGGAGTTGGCGCAAGTGTGGATTGTCGGCCATTCAATTGTTAAGTGGGCTGGGAAAGAAGCAGAGAAAAGGGCTCTTGGTAGGCAACTGGGGTGTAGCTATAAGGATGTGGTGGTAAGATGGCACGGGTTAGGGGGTCTGCGCTGGGATCAGTTGCTTCCTATGTTGGCTGGGTTGAGGGAACGCTATGGGGCTCCAGAGGCGTTGATTATTCATGCTGGGGAGAATGACCTGGTAAGGGATACAGGGTGGCTCTTCTAAGGAAAATGAAAAGGGATTTAGTCTGGGTGCGGGAAATGTGGCCTCAAGCAGCTGTGGTGTGGACTAAGTGGTTGCTGCAGAGAATTTGGAGGGGAGCGAGAAGTGAAGGAGCAATTGAGCGGGCTATGAAGGGGATAAACAGAGAAATGGTTATGTTTTGTGCCTCGGTGGCGGTACAGGTTATGGACCATAAGGAAATAGTCTATGAAGGTTTCATGATCTTTAGAGAGGATGGTGTACACTTGTCACTTCATGGGAATGATCATTATCTAGCAGACTTGGGCTCTTGGCTGGGAGATTGGTTAAGGAGTTGGAGGTAAAGAAAATTGGTGCGGGGGGTTGGGGCAGAAAGAACACCTCGGTGGAGGGTTTTTCTGGTGCCGGTGGCATGGCCCCTTTTGATGTGGGGGGAGGGAAGCACAATGGGGGAATGACACGGGAAAGGATGGGGTGCCGCTGTTTGCACAAGCGGGCCACCCCGAGGGACCAGGTATTGAGCCTGGAGGGGCATGGCCCTGGGGAGAAAGCGGGACGCCTGGAAAAGGGGTAAGGAGACGGTAGGGTCCAAGGGATAGTTAGGGAGGAAATGGCTTTATTTAATTATTTAATTGTTGGGGGAAAATGAAAATGTTTAATTATTTAATTCGTTTTTTAAAATATGTCTTTAGTTTGTAAGGCCATGGTGCCAGGTAAGCGTTTAATTGTAAGCTTTGGCCTGTCACATTAAAGTGACCTTTTCCACTTTTAAATGAGTCTGGGTTTTTGTGCAGTAAGCCAAAAGGGGGGCCCCAGGGGGAACGCAAAGCGTTTCCCCCGGGGAGGTTTTTGACGCTGCACAAGGCCAGCGAGTGGCCGTGGGGAGCAGAGCACCTCCCTAGGGTATTTAAGGGTCCAGGGAAGGTTCGGGAGGCAGGCGACGGTTGGACTTGGTGATTGTCCCGCCCTCCCACCCCTTCATTTTGGGTTAGGTCTGGTGTCTGGTTTTATTAAATGGGGGGGGGACTATGGTACTTGGGGTTCTGCGGGGTTTTTTACGTGCCATGTCAAGTTTTTTATGGGGTTTTTTGGTGTCTGTTAAGGAGTCATGGGTTGGTAGTTTTGTGTGACAGGTCGGGGCATTAGTGAAGTTGTGATGTACATTTCTGTTGCTGATGTGGCAGGTCAGACTGGCTGCAGGTCATAGGAAGGGGGAGATTGGTGTAGAGGGGACTCTGAGGGGTATTGAAGTGGTTCTGGGCTCTGGGGGCATGGCCCCTTTTGATGTGGGGGGAGGGAAGCACAATGGGGGAATGGCACAGGAAAGGATGGGGTGGCGCTGTTTGCACAAGCGGGCCAACACGGGGGAACAGGTATTGAGCCTGGAGGGGCATGGCCCCGGGGAGAAAGCGGGACGCCTGGAAAAGGGGTAAGGAGTCGGTAGGGTCCAAGGGATAGTTAGGGAGGAAATGGCTTTATTTAATTATTTAATTGTTGGGGGAAAATGAAAATGTTTAATTATTTAATTGGTTGTTTAAAATATGTCTTTAGTTTGTAAGGCCATGGAGCCAGGTAAGCGTTTAATTGTAAGCTTTGGCCTGTCACATTAAAGCGACCCTTTCCACTTTTAAATGAGTCTGGGTTTTTGTGCAGTAAGCCAAAAAGGACCAATCCCCACCCGATATTCAACGAAAAAGAAAAACGCCTTTTAAAATTCAGAAAAGAAACGCACAGATCACTTATTTAAATAAGTCTTCCCGCCAGAGTGGTTTCCACCAGACCAAAGGGGCGATGCCTTCTGCTTCCTCCAGCCCCGCGAAATGGCAACAGCTCAGACAGAATTTAGCTTGCCTGTTCGGTTTTTCTGCATTCCCTATTCCCTCAGCACTCCCTTCAGGGGTGGACCGGGAACCAAAAGAGGCCCCGGAAATACTTTTCAAAGTGGCCCCATTTTACACATTTTCAGCAAGCCCAACCCTTTTAATATGGGTACATTTGGTAATACCACAAAAAAGCAGCCCAGTGTGCAGAGACCTACTAGGAAAATTGCCGAGTTCCCCATAGGCCAGTCCACCCCTGACTCCCTTGGCTTACTTGCTCTGCCATCTTAGCACCAACCCGACGTCTCTTCCTTTGCACCACTAAGTAGCTCTATTGTGTGGATATCAGTGTACAAATCAGCAACATATACTTACATGTGTGTGCCTATTCTCTCTGCTTGCTCCACCTTTTAGAGAAGCGTTCCCATAATAATTGGCTGGGCACCACACTTAAATATGCGGGTAATCACCTATTCACTGACATAGTCTAACACACGAAATCTGGCATCCAACACATGACCATGACCAAAGTTAACATACAAAACAAGTGTCTTTTCCCTCCAACGGCACTCCCCAGTCTTATTGAATATGCATGAAATATCATTCACAGCTTAATATGTTATTTGCATTTAACGAACGCTTTCCTTGCAACTGTGAACATACTACTTCCATCTGCCAAATAAGCCTCCAAGGTCATGTACAGTTTAACATTCAATTGCACAGCCCATAACTGGAATCAGGAGTACATAGTCACGTCTCCAACGTTGTGTGCAATTCTCCTATCTGATTTGCCGAAGTATCATGCAACAATTTGGTTGTTAAGCCAGTAACCTCGTATTCATTAGCATTGCAAAGCACGCACAGTGCCCAGAACCCAACACATGAAAACGGCTAAATATAATTGTATTATTCTAATTATCGGTACTAAAGAACATGTTCATGCCACTGCAATGTACGCGTGTAACCTGTAAGGTCCTTCTCCTGCAATGCAATGTACTGGTTTACCATGTAATGGTCAGACTACAGTCTGGCAAATTCCCAGACAGCTAAAGCGCTTTGCGGCCATGACAATATTAGTTAGGCACTATAGGTATGGTATATAACATACAGAGTACTCAGCACATATAAACACAAGAGCTAAGCTATCTTCCATCTACTATCTCTTCCACTAACATGAACTGCACCCCCACCCCCTTTAGATCTGTCAGAGCCCCTGCAGACAGTGCAAACAGCATTGAAGCGCAGTGCAAATCCATATAGTATAAGATAACATGTTAGTGGCCACCCTGGCTATGACATAACCAGACACTCATCCACGCAAACACACAGATAGCATATATGTGTTGGGGTAGGGTGGGTCTAGCTGGACTCTGATGGAAAACATCAGACTGTGTGCGTGTGTGTTGATTATCTACATACCATAAGCGGGAGCAGGCTGGGCCTAACACATAGGACCTCATATTCTATTTAAATGTGCATTGCGCATAAGGGACAGCCTGCGTTTGCACTTATGTGCAAACAGGTTCCCTCCAGACCATGTTCATCTTTTGCACTGCAGAGTACAAATGAGCAGTGCAAAGAAGCGGCAGAAGCCTCTTTACGCTTCTGTATTTGCACTCCGTAGTGCAAGTAGAGTAAACGCCGACTCCGCAGTGCAAGTAGAGTAAACGCCGCCTGCCTGGTATGCATGGCAGGCAGCGTTTACAATGATTTCCTATGTAAAAAGCCTGCTTTTAGAAAAAAAACCAGGCGCTTTCCACAGGAAATCATTGGTTTCACACCGGCATAAAAATCTCATGTGGATTTATGTTCTTAAGAGCCATAAGGTGAATGGAAGGCGTAAAAGCCTTGAGTAAGGCTTTAACGCCTTCCATTGACACCACGGCTCGTTTTCAAGCATTTGTATGGTGGAAAGAAGGGATGGAACGCAACTTGCGTTTCCACTGCTCCGTCCCTCTCCGCCATACAAGTCCTCCAGTAACTGCGCTGGCGTGAATTTTCGTGCCAGTGCAAATCCTGGAGATCCCTATGGGTCCGCCTGCTTTATGCGCCAGCATGAACCAGGCGGACCCATAGGGATCCATTGAGCATGTACAATTAGATTGAAACCCTCCCCCGACGTGTCGAGGAGGGTTTAATTGTATTTGTGAATACTGCTTACAATGTGTGCATGATAAGAAGTGTTCACAATTAAAATTGAACTCATGTCAGGGAGGGTTTAGTTGTAATTGTGAGCATGGCAATCAGTGCTCCTGTGCCACCAACCCATTCAGTGAATGGCTGGGCCAGGACAAAAAAATAAAAGACACGCTTCTGGTGTGACGGTAGTAGTTACAAGAGCGTGTGTGCCTGACTTACGATCCCGGCCGCCTGTCTTCCTGTCCTGTCCCTGCCAATCAATGAGTCGCTGGGGTGGGACCACAGGTCAGGCAGCCGGGATCAGAAGTCAGGCAGATGTTTTCCTTGAAAGTGCTGCCAGCCCTCCAGGAGCGCTTATTTTTATTTTTTTATGCAGACTAGTGGGGGGCAGCCGGCAGAGATCATGGCCAGCCACTGCTTTCGGCAGGTGGGGCTCAGAACTGCCCGGCCCCGCCGGGCTTGCCAAGCTCCAGTGCAAACATAACAGGTCACCGCCATCAAATTACATCTAGGAGCAAAATCAGCTTCATGCTGGTGTGAAACCAAGCTGTTTTTGAAGGTGAAGGGCAAACGGGAGCCAGAAACATAACTACTCCTGTTACGCTCTGCCCCTCTGCCTTCAAAAACTATGAAAATCCCCCAGAATGTGAATGGAGGCGTTACAACAGGCGACCTGTCTTTAGCTTCTCCATTTACGCTTGGGGTGTTGCAGAGGAACTGGGTACAGCCCCTTTAAGGAGGAGGGACTTCAGTGGGAAGGGAGAGCTGAGGGAGGGGAGGAAAGGGAGGGGATGGGAGGAGGAGGAGACAGAAATTGTAAGGAGATTAAAGGGGAAAGACACACGTCAATGGTGTCCCGTGTCGTCTTTGAATGTACGTGTGAGTGGGCCGCGACAACAGGTGACGAGGCGCCATGTCTATGCACAGCAGGAGTTGCCCTCAGACTGAAGGAAGAAGCCAGCAAAAGTACACTAGGAGTAGAAGAGGCCGACAGAGGAAATCAGCACCCGAAGCACCTCGCAACAGGAGGCCTGGCGGAACGCCACAGAGTGGCAAAGATGGACAAGATGGAGCACAGCCGTAAATCACCACTGCAGCATGCAAGAAGGGATACGCCAAGATTAGCTGTGACCAGCGCATCGACAAATGTTCGACCCCACTGGTAAGGAGGATTTTCGGGTGGGGGGGAAGGCAGGACACCTAGTCCAACAATAGGAAGCAACTACGAGAGGTGCCAAGAGCCACGCGCACACAGCAGAAGCCCTTCTGAACGAGGCAGCGTATTATACGCACCAACTGGCCTCGCCCCGACTTCGCCACAAGAAAAATAACAACAATAATATACAAAGAAGAAAGTACCATAATAGTAAAACATACTCCCGCCACTAATTCACCAAAGCAATTATTGCGCACACCTGAAAGGACACAAGTAAAGCACTTACGCAGAGACCGTGTTCCACTGGCGGTACGTGCACCACACCCTGGAAAGGAGAGAAGCAAACCAACGTGAAGAGGGCGTTGAAACACTACAGCAGCCCCAAAGGCACACTCCCCAGGCAGTACATGCTCCACCCCACACCAAAGTGTGAAACAAATTAAATTCAAACAAAGTCACCCATAGTGACCAACAAGAAAACAGCATGAATAAGCACACAAGAAAGAAAAAATACACGTGCACAGACCACGTAGGAGCCGGACACCTCAACCACACCCGTCACAGAGGCACAAAAGGAACATGTGCCATCAACGAGATGTCACAAGGAGTAGCAGCAGATGCAGGCGCGCAAACTGTCGCAGGGGTGAATCCCACAAACCCAGTAACATTTCTGCAACGCCCCAACCCATTCACACTACAACCACAACAAGACCAGGGTCAGAGATGGGTGGAATTGATGGAGCAATTTGAAGATTTTATGAGGACCATAGGGAACCAAGATGAACCTAACAAGATAGACATTTTCATAAACCTTGTGGGAAAGATCAAAGGGATCCTAAAAACCATCCCACCTCAAGAGAAAACGACTTACCAATGCTTCAGGCCCACGATCAATGGAAAGTTAGTCGATCTCCCCAACAGGGACTATGAAAGATACACTTTCAACCAGTGTATGCAACTACCACATGCTACGATTGGCGAATTCATCCTCCGACTCCAAAGGAAAATAACATATTGCGATTTCTCAAACTTCAATGATGATGAAGCCATCAGACTGATAGTAATCGAAGGATGCATATCCTGACAGTTCAGAAAACACCTACTAAAAAAAACCCTCACGTTACAAGAGATTTCAGACCTTGTGAGGGTATACAAGAGAGTGGATGCGCAAGCAGCTAACAGAGAAAACATGAAGAAAGCAGACACAGTAGCTGCTCTAGCGACCCCCCACCCCTGGACAGACCAGATATCCTGGCCCACCAAACCGTCAAGAAGCATGCAACTCCAACCAACGTCTCCCAGCAGAGAGACAATGCTACAGGTGTGGCTTCGAATTTCCCCACAAGGGCCAATGCCCAGCCATCGGACAGATGTGCATGAGATGTGGACAAGAGAATCACTTCCAAGCCATGTGCCAAGAGAAAACACCAATGCTGCCCGCTTATAGGCCACCACCACTGCCAACGCCAAACAAGAGATACGACCCACCGAGAGCACCTACTCGGCGATCATACCTAGAGAGAGACAGCGGGAGGCCCACCCAGAACAGGAACACAGTGGCATACCCCACTCAATCAGGGTTCATAGAGCTGTAGAAAATCTGAACGTCGACCCACCCGGAAGACACTTTGAGGTACCGGAATACTTCCCACCCCGCACAACCAAATCGGGAACAAAGAATGGCACAGGAATACATCACGCATAACTCATATGAAAATCCTCAGACGGAAGAGGAACTCTCTGCAACAGAATCCTATTACGAGTATGACCGATTCAGCAAAGAATACGTCCATCTGATATAAGACACCTCGGATGATAGCGCCGCACCCAAAGTTACAATACAGCTAGGAGGACTATACACTCCATTCCTCATAGACACAGGGGCCACCATTAATGTGATGAACAGAAGAGCCAACAATACCATCGCAAGCATTTACCCCTTACAACCATCGTGAGCTTGCATCTTCCAGCGGGGAGCAACTATTCCTCTCCAATCCCAGGGTCAGTTCAGCTGTGACCTGATACACAGAGGACGATGCATATCCACCACCATTCACATCATACACAGACTTGTGACAGGGAGATGTCTATTCAGCTACAAGACGGCTAACACCTTAGTGCTAATCATCATCCAATATGACCAGTCCGAGACCATACAGGGCCTGCCTCCAAATGCCCAAGATCTCCAGACACTCTCCCAACGGGAGTTGGACATCGACAAGCTAAAGGTGACGTTCCCAGAATTGTTCAAGGGAGATGGAAAACTAAGAGACACTGGCCCTCATTCCGAGTTTGGAGGTAAGGGAAAAATGATGCTGGTAAAGGATTACCGGCATCGTTTACCGCTACGGGTTATTCTGACCAACCAGACTGCTATTAACGGCATCGTAAAGTATGATGCCGTAAATAGCGGTCTGGGCGCGCGCATGTGACACACCATGCCGGCATTAGCGGCATGCCGTAAACCAGAGAAGATCACAAGTGAGGCGGACATGCAAATAACAGCCTCATGAAGGTGGAAAAAGTGCATACCGGTATGGCGTAAATACCGTCATCGTCGATCAGGCGTAAAGAGCCCTGAGCAGTGTTTCCAACTGCCACAGGTGCACACAATCAGCACAGGTGAAGGCAATGGAGTCAGGCCCAGTACAAAAGGAGCACACCCACACACCACATCCCCTCCCACACCAAGATGATACCAATAGTATTAGCATTACTAGAGCTGGAGGCCCTGCTTGCAATGCCTCAACATCAACAACAACAGCCGCCACCACAGAGGAGACACAGGAGGAGAAGGAGGGTGAGACAGGCCCAGCATGCCCCACCAGTGCAGCCACCGTTACCACCCCGGCAGCCCACAATCCCTCGCATCAGAGCCAGTCCATTCAATCTAACCCCTGAGCAGATCCATACCCTGTACCGGCTTGACCGGGACACCATCACCACCATAGTAGACCTATTACACGACAACATAGTGAGCCTCATAGAAATACGCACCGCCACCCCCCCTCTACTGAAGGTAGTGCCTGTGCTCCACTTCCTTGCCACAGGCACCTACCAGCACACAGTGGGGCACATGCATTGCATATCACAACCCTTATTTTCCCGGATTCTGAACCAAGTGCTGGATGCCCTCCTCAAGCACACAAGGGACTACAAATCCCTACCACGGACTCCCCAGGAGATATTCGATACAAAAGTTGCCTTCCATGCACGGGCAGGCATGCCATATTGTGTAGGTGCCCTTGACTGCACCCACGTGGAGTTGGTGGTCCTGCATGCCATGGAGGTGGTGTATCGCAACCCCAAGCAATACCACTCCATCAATGTGCAGATGGTTTGCGACACCAGCAAGATCATCACACATTGCTGTGCCTGATATCCCGGATCAACTCATCACTCTATGGTCCTGCGGAACTCCACGCTACCACGCTTCATGGAGCGACATGCTGGACGACGTGCCTGGCTGCTTGGTGAGTTGCCTGACTGAGCCATGGCAGTGCATCGGGGTTGTGAGGTGGGTGGATGCATACTCCACCTGGGTGGGAAGGGGGGGATGCATACTCCACCTGGGTGGTGGGAAGGGGGGGATGCATACTCCACGTGGGTGGGAAGGGGGGGTGCATACTCCACCTGGGTGGGAAGGGGGGATGCATACTCCACCTGGGTGGGAAGGGGGGATTCATACTCCACCTGGGTGGGAAGGGGGGATGCATACTCCTCCTGGGTGGGAATGTTGATGTCAGTGCACGATGTGCATATCACCGAACACTGTGCCCCAAAGCATCAGAAACAGTACATGACACCCAAATCCCATAGTGATGAAGTAAGGCCGACACCTATCACTATATGACTAACAGGTAACCAGCCCACATCCCACAACACATGCACCACTCATCAGCGGCCCTCACACACCGTAAGGCCATCCTGCACCATGCAGTGCATATGCACTATGTTGCTGTCTCCAGCATATCACCACACAGGACAATCATCCCTGGGAGTGCATTGAACTGAGCCAACCAGGGATTCCACAGTGTGTCACTGGTTCAGCACACCCACAGGAGTGCTGCATGTCACCATGGAAATGATCAGTGCAGAATGCCCAATATTGTACAGACTGACTGCAGCCAATGCTCCCTACTAGTAAACCTCACAGAACACACCACATCACTAATTTTACTCCAACACTGCTGTATGCATCTACGATGCACGTGCAAAAAGATGTCAGTGCACACCATGCATCATCCTGAAGATGCATCCCACACCATTAGTCCATTTCACAGGACACACAGCAGGACCAGAAATGGGGTCAATGCATCCAGGGACATGTGCATGTGGGCACCAATTACCTGCAGCCATGTGAGACTAGTACAGTTGTGCAACATGAATGTGCAAACATTTACCTTCATTCCCCTCTCATGCAGGTGATGGTGGCTATCCCTTGAAGCTGTGGCTCCTGGCCCCTGTCCGAAACCCAAAGAACAGGCACGAGGAGGACTACAATCGTTCCCATACCCGTACATGTGTGATAATTGAGTAGACCTTTGGCCTGTTGAAGGCACGATTTCGCTTCCTCAGCCGGTCGGGTGGGGCACTCCTCTACAGACATGAGAAGGTGGCCAAGATCACCATGGCATGTGTAATGCTGCACAATATGTGCATCCGCCGGAACGTGCCCCTGCCCCCTGACATGGAAGACCTACCACCTGATGAAGAAGAAGGGGATGATGAAGATGTGGCAGGACCTCATCACGGTAGCGATGCACAGGATGGACGTGCTGTGCGCCAGTCAGTGATAGCACAATATTTCTCACTTACATGTCAGCAGAGGGTGACATAATGGTAGGACATAGGGCACTGGGTGTGGGGGTACATGTACACTATGCACTGTGCAAGATTAAATGACACATGCGCAATGATGAATGTCCACTCTGGTTCTTTTTTTTAGCACAACTGGTGTATTGAAAGTAATGATATTAACGTGAATAACAAACCCTCCACCACCCTCACCTCCCTCCCCCACCCCCCACAACTCCCCCACACACCCTCTCCCCCTCCCCCCACAACTCCCCCACACACCCTCACCCCCTCTCCCTCCCCCCACAACTCCCCACACACCCTCACCCCCCGACTCCCACAACTCCCCCACACAAGTCCCATAGGGTCCACGGAGCCCACATGAGGCTGCCAGTACAGTCACTCAGCACTCCCAGAGCCAGGGGGAGGCATGTCCCGTAGGCGCAGCACACGGACCGACCGGCGGAGCGGCTGGTCTGTGTAGAGCTGCTTGTGGATGGTGTGGCCTCATGCTGAGGCTGTTGGGCAGGAAGAGCTGCCTCCAAAGCATTGGCGATGCGCTCGAGCACCTCGCAGAGGCGGTTTGTGTTATCAGTGATGGACTGGCCCAGTGCCCTCAAATCTGCGCGCCACTCTTCCCTGGCCTGCCGGTTGTCCTGCACAAATTTGTGGATTAGGGCAGTGAGCTGGTCAGCCCGCTTTGCTCCTGCGGCTGCACCAGTGGCCCTGCTGGGGATCTGGCTGGCATGCCCAGCCTGCTCATCCTCCCCGGGACTGTATACAGGACTGATATGTCCCTGGGTCTGTTCTTGCCCAGACTGCTCCGGTGTGTTGGTATCAACAGTGTCACTCATGGATACCTGGGGGGATGACAATTGTGCTGGGGTGTGGACAACATCCGCTGAGTCGTCCTCAATGGTGCCCCAGATGTCATCGGGCCTGTCTTCGACTGCGAGGGGGGCTGTGGCTGCCACCTCCACAGACACACTAGACTCCTCCAAACGTGGCGTTGGACAGGTGTCTGCAGGCAGTGCAGTGAGGGGTGGGGGTGGTGTGCCCTCCATGGGCCTTGGTGTTGCTGGTGGTATGTGTCCCTGTGTGGCTTCCTTGCTGGGACATGGCGCCCCCTGGCTTGGCCCCTGGATGTGGAGGGACGGTTGCTGTCCTGTGCAGGGGTGGTATCCTGCTCCTCACTGTCATGCTCACTGCCTGTGGGGGTGAAAGAGAGGGACGGCATGAGTGATGTTTGGATAGGCATCATACATACATTGGTACGATTGCACATCCACACAATTATGGGTAATAGGCATTTGGGTTGGGAACGGCACGTCATTCCATACATGGGTGGTAAATACAGCCATATGTCGGTGTCACTCATGTTGGCCAGGTACTGTGCTGTCTGACATGCTCACAATTTAGGTCATGCATGGTGTGTGCCTCATGGAATTCCCTACTTTGTGTGGTATGTGTCATGTGCATTACGGCCTTGCACCAGGCACCGGCATATGTCTCACTTGCTTCGGCATACTTTACAGGGAGTGTGTGTGTGGCCGACCATGGCGTCACTCTTTGGACAGACATTGGCATTGACTTTCATCAGATTTGGCTTAGCAGTTTTTACTTTGGACACTCACCTCCATCAGCAGAAGATGTGGCGCCACACTTCATCTCTCCTACGCCTTCTAAAAATTTTGGACCAATCATGCTCGCACATGTTTCCTCCCACGGTGTGAGCTTAATTGGAGAACTTGGTCCTCCTCCGGTCTCCAAGGCCTGGGTACGGTTTGCCGAAAGAATGTTCCACACCCTCAGCCGCAGGTCATCCCACCTTTTGCGGCAATCCTTGACCGTGCGGGGGGTGTTGCCCACTGCACTGACCTTCTGCCCAACTAGTGCCCAAATCTTCTTTCTCCGCAACACTGCCTCCCTCCTCATGTTGCTGTTGAACACTGTCCCTGCATGCTCATGCAGGGTGTCTACGAGCATCTGTAGTTCATCCTGGCTGATGCGCTCCTTTCGGAGGTGGGCAGATCCCTTCTTGGGTGCTTTGGGCATTCTTGGAAGGTAGGATGTGCTTTTTGGTCGATCACCGGTGTCCCAGGGGTCCTGTTATGGATGGCAATGGATTGTGTTTTAAAAGATGGCCGCCGTGCTCCTTCCCGTTCCTCTGCGATGACGCTATTTCCGGTTCCGCTATTTAATGGTGACTGTAAATAGTGGTGACCGCTAATTACGGTCACTGCTATTTACGGTCACCACTAATGCCGCTTTGGACTATGGTGGTAGTGTTATCTACGGTACGCTTGATGCCGGTAAGGGCTTTTTGGGGCCCTTTTGCGGCATGGCGCTAGGTACCTTACTGGTATGGCGCAAAGCTTGTGCCCGCAAAGTCGTAATAGTCCTCTATTAGCGGGCTGCTGCCAGCTCGGACACGCTATTTGCGCCATGCCGGTAAGAGATGGTACTTACCTCCAAATTCGGAATGAGGGCCACTGTCATAAGACTCCACATTGAACCGGCAGTGAGACCAGTGCCACAACACCCCGCAGAATAGGGTTTCACTTACCAGCCCAAGTGACGCATGAACTGGAACTTCTTCTTGAAAAATGACATTATTGAGAGAGTAGACAGGCCCACCCCGTGGGTGTCCCCCCCTGGTTGTGGTGCCTAAATCCGATGGCTGCCTACGCCTCTGTGTGGACATGCTTATTCCCAACACTGCAATTCTGAGGGAGAGACACCCAGGACCCAACTTTGAAGACATGAACCAGGCCACACGGTTCTCCAAGCCATGTCTAACCCAAGGATATCACCAGCTGGTCATTTATCCTGCCTCGAGGCCAATAACCACATTCACAACACATGAAGGACTGTTCCACTATAAGCGGATCAATTTTGGGATATCGTCCGCTGCCAAGAAACAATACGAAGACTGATCTCACCCGTCACGAATGCCCTAAACTATATTGATGACATTCTTGTGTTTGGAATTACCCAAGAGCAGCACGATGATGCCTTAAAGTCACTGTGTAAGATCCTTCACAAGGCCATACTCATGCTCAATGGACCAAAGTGCACCATAAACAAACGCAGCCTACATTTCTTTGGTCACATCTTCTCCGACCATGGGATCATGGTCGACCCTGACAAGATAAGCACCATTGTAAACCTGGAGGCCCCGAAAGATGTGGCAGAGTTGCGTTCCTTCCTAGGGATGGCAGGATACTGCACCCGCTATCTGCCTCATTACACAACACTCACAAACCCCCTTCAGAAACTCCTCAAAAAGGACTTCCCCTTTGAATGGGATGAGCATTGCCAAAACACTTTCTGCACCATCAAACAAGAACTAGCCAACAACCATTGGCTAGCATACTTCAACCCTGATTGGGACACTGAGATCACTGTCAATGCCTGTCCAGTCGGCTTGGGTCCCATACTTGCCCAAATAGACCCAAACAACAAAACCACCACAGAGATAGTCAGCAGAGCACTGTCTACCATCAAGCAGGCATACTCTCAGGCCGAACGGGCAGGCCCAGCTACGGTCTGGGCATGAGAGAAATTCCACCACTTTGTCATTGGCCAGACATTCGTTCTCGTCACAGACCATCAGGCGCTCTTGCCCCTCTTTGGGAACCCCACAACTAAGATGCCCCCATGCATAGAAAGAGGAGGCATCAGGCTACAAGAGCACAATTATACCATTGTCCACAAACCAGCAGGTGAAGCCAACCCTGCTGATTATTTATTGCAGCACCCGGAAGGACCAGTGGAAAATGTCATGGAGAACGAGGCAGAACTTTACATTACCTATCTGTCGCTCAATGCACTGCCCCCTGCTATCATAAGTCAGCTCTTTGCAGACAAGAGCAGAGCAGACCCTACCATCCAGACTGCTATCCATCTGACAAACAACAACAGGTGGTGGCACCTGATGACGGAACACTTTGTGAATGGGGAGGTGGACAGAAGAGACCTTCAGAGAATGGCAAAAATCCAGAAAGAACTCACCACGACAAACCAAGGGTCACTACTGCAAGGAAACCACCTTGTGGCCCCCAAGAGCCTAAGGAAAGCCCTAGTGATCATTCCACATTAAGGCCACAGCGGGGTCGGCGGCACAAAACAAATACTACGAAACCAAGTCTGGTTCCCATACATGGACACCATCGTAGAGGACACACTAATGCATTGCAAACCGTGCCAAGTGACAGCTGCAAACAGACCCCCATGCCCGCTTCAAATGTTACCTCTGCCAGAAAGGCCTTGGCAGAGAGTAGTGATGGACTACTACGGTCCTCTAGAAGAAGGAGGCCATTTGTTAGTGACCATCGATGAATACTCACTCTTTCTCCTTGTGAAGCATGAAAAATCCACAGCATTACACAATGTGGTAGGATTGATCAATGAACTCTTTCAGTGAGTGGGGAGTCCACAGCACTGTAAAAACAAAGGTCCACCATTTCAGGGTCAAGACTTCCAGGAGTTCTCTGCACACCTCGGATTTTGTCACCAAGGGATCACAGCCATGTGGCTGCAAGCCAACGGCATGGTGGAATGGTTTATCGCCACCATTAAAAGGGCACGCCAGAAAGCAGCCGCAGACCAGATGGTGATGCCCCAGGCCATCTCTCAGATGCTGAGGAGCTATTGGAACACCCACACGAGACAACTGGACGGACACCCACAGAGCTCATGACAAAGTATAAGCCGAGGACTCGGCTATCACAGTTAGAAGACTACACCCCAGCAAAAGATGCGGAGATCAGAGAACAAGAGGCAGAGAAAAGCATAAAGGCCAAATAGTGGACAGACCGGAAAAAGAAGGGCAACAGAACATCAACTCCTGATCAGGGAAGTTGTACTCATAAGGCAGAAGCAAAAAAGAAAGACAGATGCGCGGTATGCCCCCGAGTCACTTCTGGTCACCAACATAAAAGGACCGATGATCACAGCCTTGGGAGAAGAAGAGATAACCTGCAAAGCCTCATTCTTCCACAAGCTACACCAAGAAGACCCCAATGGGGATTGACACACGACAGTAGAAGAAGAGGAGCCCAGGATGCAACGGACCGATGACCTTCCGACAGGAACGCCGGAGGGAGAAACCAGTGAATCACCCAGCCGTCCGCAACTAATCATACTGAGGCCCCTACGCCTCATCAAACAGATGTGGGCCACGGACCTCCCTGATAAGCAACGGGGGGGTGGGGTGTGTTGCAGAGGAACTGGGTGCAGCCCCTTTAACGAGGAGGGACTGCAGTGGAAAGGGGGAGCCAAGGGAGGGGAGGAAAGGGAGGGGAAGGGGATAGGAGGAGACCAAAATTGTAAGGAGATTAAAGGAGGAAGACACGAGTCAATGGTGTCCCGTGTCGTCTTTGAATGCACGTGTGAGTGGGCCGCAACACTGGGGGGGGCATTGAAAATTAGCTCTAAAGGTAATAAAACAAGTGGGCTTCAAGGCATGAGAGAGAGAGGGCCAACCATTGCCTATGACTATTGCTCGAGTCGCGGATGTCTTATAGTTAGGTATGCATACGACGAGCAGCCGTCTGAAGTAACACTGCAGTAACCTTTTCACACACCCTCACCCCCCAGCACGCCCCCTCCCTCCACCATGCTCTACTGCTGCGTGACCAGGTGTTAATTAAACAAACCTTGGATCAGAATGCGCCACGGGGCTGAGCTCAAAAAACAACGAACAGGAAGAAAAAGAACAGAGCGAGCCAGAAAATACCTCGGGACGGGACGGGGAAACAAGAAGAATGTGGAAATATGTGAAACTGCGTATCATTGTCAAAGACATTAAACACTCCAGTACAAACATGAAGCATGCTAATCTTTCGGCGGACGCCCAGGATAAACTCGCTCCCCTTCCTTCTCCCAGCTGTGGGAGAGATGTGTGGGTTCTGTTTAGAAACCATTAGATGTGTTGGACAAGGGCAACACATTCTGAGATATGTGCCGGGCCCCGTGGACATGGGCGTCTTCCATCTCTCTCAGAGTGATATCAGGTTCCCAAACCATGAAAGAGCCTCTGCACCCCTTTCTCTCCTGTCGTGTCCCTGTATTTTCGTTAGGGGGTCATTAAATACAATGACACGCTCACTTGGAGTCATTCAGGGCGGTAGGTATGGGGCTTTGTGGACTGTGTTCTTTTTGGTTTGAGCTGTGTGATGGCGTCATCTCATTGGACGGTGTGCCCTAGTGGGTTTGCAATGATTCAGTGATGTCATGTGTATTGTGGCTTCTGATGCCACTTTCCTCACAGTGTACATAGTATACCCACTCTAGGTGCTGTGGGGTGTGATGGCACTGCCTCTGACGTTTCTAGTATTTTGGGGTTTGTGGTGAACTTTCCTAAGTACTCAGGTGTGATGGTGCTCTCCTTCATGGGATAGAGGAAGCAGCATTTGTGGTCCTGTGGCGTGCAGGCATGAATTGTGGATCTCAGCTTGTGGTGATCATAGCTCAGGTGGCTCCTCCTCAGTCTTTCCTTGTCTACCTGTTGAACCACCACCCACACACCTTCTGGTGTTCTGGCCATCAGCAGTTCAGCTGGCTTGATATTGTCCAGCATACGGTGTGTTAAGGCAGAAAGACCTCAAAAGCATTAAGACCTCTTCATCGGGAGAAAGAATTGAGGGGTTGAAAAGGTTAACAGTAGGAGAGCTTGGAGTGGTGGCTCAGGAGGAGAAGGTGAAAAGGGTTAGAGGCCTTGGCGTGACCAAGTGGGTCAAACCAGCTACCCAGCCCGTGTGGTGTGGCACGGGTATTGCACCACGGGGACCCTTGCGTTGAAAGTGGTAGCCACTAGACATTCGAATTACAGGTGTGTGCATGTGTGTGTCTGTGAGTGCGTGCATTCTCTGACATCAAAGAGCCCACTAAGTGCTGCCCCATCTTTGGATTCCTTGATGGCATACAGGTTGGCAGCGCAGCTTGCCCTCACGAAAGAAAGTGCATTTGTAGGTAAGTCCCGTAGACTATTGTTTAAAGCCTAGGGCGTGTACCTAGATATTTTTGAAGCAGCCATGTTTAGATGGTTGGTCTTGCTGGCCTTCTGCTGCATAAACAAGGTAAGGACATTGTACATAGCAGGATAAGGCAGGGACTCTGAGGGTGGTGCAGAAGGGAGGAAAGCTGGTTGGTGGAACAGGAGAATTCGAGCTTTACGATTGTGGATTCAAACAGCAATCAGAAGGGATCCAGGATCACAGCTAATGACAATGTTTGGTAGGTTTTCCTGGGAATAGTGTTAAGGGAATACTGGGAGACCAAGCTGCATGGCCCACAGTGGCTGCTGCTCTCCCTGTACCAGTTTATGGCCACGTTCGTTGTAGAAGCACCTGGAGGATTGTTGGAGCAAGTCTGGCAGATAATAAATGAGGGTGGAAGCATTGTGCAACAGTGGTAGGGCTACACAGGGGCAAAATGAAGGCGGCAATGGTGTGCCTAGGGTTTCTGTTGCTATACGCACCCTGTCAAAAAGATTTCCCATACCCAATATACAACTGGGGTCTGCTGGTCACCATTAGGGGCCAAAAAAATTCCCTATCTCCCTATCGCTTCCCGCCTTCCTCTTAGGTCGTTTGCGCGTAGGGTGTTTTTCCAGTACCTGGCAAACCTATGGAGTGGTGTTGATTAATGAAATAGAGTCCTGAATGATGACCAGGTCCTGGGCAGTTTCTAGTCAACTTGGTGCCCGGGGTGAAACACTAGAATGCGCCCCCACCCCCTGACTGGCACAGGTCACTCCCAAACTACACCTTTATGTCGTGCGACAAAACTACTCCTCAATAGCAATAAATAATTGTTATATAAATGAAGCTGGTTTCCTTAGACTGTAATTCAAGTACTTTACAGAAGAAATCTAATGTGAAAGCACAGCTGTTGCTGCCCAAGTAAATGGTTTTTCTGTGACCTGCTCTTAGGGAAGGCCTTGCCTGAATGTAGTTTCAAACTGCCAGTACTGGTACACTGCAGTGTGGCCAGGCTGCCAGGGTCTGAGGGCCCACTGACCACTGGCCCTTTGTTGCAGGTGTTCTGTTCATATAACCTGACTTGTATTTTGCAAGGGGCACTACTAGACTAACCATATGAATTAGTTTCTGATAGAAGGTTATCATTCCAAGATGGACAGTTTGTTACACGCTTATTCTATAGACATCATACTGTACAAGAGACACTCAAAAAACAATGTATAGAAAAGCTACACAGAAAGGATTGTACCTCTTACAAACTTTAGCCTGACCAGTAATAAGCTGATGAAGTGTCTTAAACACACAGGCTTCTAATGCATGGTAAAGGCTCCACAGTTCCCCAGCCTGTACCTCCTTACCATTACACAGGCCTCGTGGGTTATTTCTGCAAAAAAGATCAGGCCCATGCTTTATCTAACACAGCTGGCATTAGCATCTCTTATTAGCACTAGCCTGAAGCTAGTGAAAATCATGGTGTGGCAGTGTAGAAAGGGTGTTTGGCCTAGTGGATGTACATTTTGAGGCAACTTGTTTGATTGCTTTATGTGTTCAAGTGTGGGCACAGTATGGTATACTCGTCAGAGCCACATACACAAAATGTTCCAGTGTGCTATTTTATGGACATTGGACACATCAGACAAAACAGGTATATGTGCTGTTACATACGGGAGCACTACATAAACGCCATTAGCTGACAGGGTGGTGACTTGTGCAGCGCACAAATCATTGTTGTACACATATCACTGCATTGATTTGCCATGGAATACTGTCTGCATGGTGACACACAATGAACTCTGCTTCCTAATCAAGGTGACAAGTGACAATGAGGTGCCATCTGGGGTGCGCGCTGGGCAGTGGTTGGCTTGTATAGAAAATTAAAAGACTTTTGATGCTGAGCTGATGGATTTAGTCCATGTCCCAAAGCAGCCACTAGAATACTCAAGCAAGAAAATGACAGTTATCTTTCCCAGGGATGCTCCATATGTAACTAAAAAGTGATATCTATATATATAGTAAACGTTTAGGTATATTTCGGTACTCAGCTGATGAAATGTATCAGTGTTAGGTTGCCCTCTGCTGTCTGAATGGCAAAGTGCACCAACTTCAGCAACAGCTACCATTTCAACAAACAGAATGAGCACGGTTCTACGCAGTCACCTTCACCTTCCACTATTGCAAACAATTGGAAGTTACTTCTTTCCTTCCCCACTTCTCTTCACACAGGGCACAGTGATTATAGTGTCAATAAACAGTTAATTACCGGCTCAACGTTTCAGTCTCTAAAGAGCAAAATGCTGTAGGGCAAATGCCTAATCACGAGCTAAAACTAAAAGTAGGTGCTGTAATTATACTACTATGCAATCTTATGCCATCACAGGGACACTGCAATGGAACAAGGTTGACAATTACGTGTCCACAAAGACACATCACAGAGGCTAGTGTGATTGATGGAACTTAGATACTGTTCTTGTATTGCACATAACTCTCATTCCATCTGATATGTTTAGCCTTTTCAATAACCATTAATAAGTCACAGGGTCTACGTCCCCTTCCTGGAAGTGATCAGTGGTAATTGCGATATTTAAGAAGGGGGACAGAAGTGACCCTATGATTTGCTGACCGATATTGTCCTTTAAGATATGCTAGGATGGTGTATGTTATGCCAGGAACAGCTAGAACAAAAAAAAGGTTTGCTGTGTCAAATAAAGAGGCATGAAAATAAAGAAAAACAGTTTACAACTTTTTCTGTGTGGCACGTGAAATCTCTTTGAAGAATGCATAGGTTTGGTCCACTAACTGATACTTGTGCTGGCCTTCTGAATAAAAATGCCCATGTTCAGTTCTCAACATTGATATGTTAAGCACACACTGTGTATAAACAATGGCTTATTAAATGAGCCATTATAAATTGCCCCACTTGAAAGGCTGTCAACACAAAGAATTAGGGGCACAGGGTGTGTGACTCCAGAGCATCTCATGGGCTGTTTGCATATTCTGAACACATCACAGTCATCCATAGGTCAGCAGAGAGCAGCCAGCCTCACATCGCAGAGGAGCACTCACTGGCACAACAGGCTGCTTAATCTGTTTTCCACCACGCTCAGAATCAGCTTTCTGGGTGGGTCCCTTCCTGGGCCCTCCTGCTGAGCTAATTAGCTCTGCGCCCAGGGCTAACGCCCGCTCCGTTCGGGCCAAGAAACAGGTCTGATGATGACTACCATAAGGTATTAATAAGAATAATACAATTACCATTTTCAACTGTGAGGAATTTTGCAGAAAGATAAACACATACACGGGCTCAGGCAAACAGGGTTGCCTCCCCGATGGGGTTTCAGAGTGACACTCCATAAGAGAGGGAGCGGAGGCAAGTTCTTCTGTGGTCGGCACGCATTTAATATGTGTACGTAGCTAGTGTTTATGTTAAGGTTTTTATTGAAAAAAATATTTGTTAGTTTGATCTGAAAACGTGTCATGATATCCTTAAACATAGTTATCTCTACATGGTTATGTCATAGCTCATACCCAATTCTCCACTTTGCCGTCCATCAATCATATTGCAAGCCGCTGATCTCTTGCGATACTGTTAATGTTTATGATCATATGAAAGATACTTCATCAGAGGAAACATCTTCACTTAATGAGCACAGATAGGGCAGACACCCATCCACACATGTTTTGATCCACCATAAGGATTGCACAAGTTAGAGTAATCAGTCTCCAGTTTGCTCATAAGCATCATGTCTGCAGCCACTCTACCATGGTGGGAACAATCCACTGCATGAAAAGGCCACATAGGATCAGAAAACCGCAGAATGCAAAGCGCACAGAGGGCACGCACCTGTTCTGGCTGGCTCCACCTGAAAGGGTATTACGCATAGTCTGGGGGCAATCAAGATATTACCTGTGAGAGGGCAGATTCCCCCCAATTCTTCAGCATCTATTGCAATGTGCAGATCTGATATCCAGTTCAAAGCAGCGCTTTCTGTGGTGCACTTATTTTCTTGCACCGGTGCATAGAGTCGCAAAATCAGCTCAGCGGAAACCACTGTTTCAACAATGTCGTTTGAGTGTTGCATGCCCCCTAGGGTCCCGGAGTGCAATATTAGTACTAATCCCTGAGCATTCCATTATTGTAGGGGCGGTGTAAGGTATGTCTCTTTAAGGGGTGTACTAATAGTTTACGAGGCCTAGTGAGTGCAAAGAACTGGATGGCAGCCCACCTTGACTCTCCATATTTAGCGCAATTGAGTTCGCCCGCTCAGAATCCAGCAGAGCATGGGGCAATCGGCATGTGCCAGGGAAGCAGTGTGTGGTAAACGCGCATGCGAAATTAAACAATATTCTCCCAAGTTGGCTATTGCGAGTCCACCCAGCAAATACGGCCTGGCCAACACCTCCCACCGGGTCCTACGGGTTCCCCTCCCCACACTTGAAAGAAATCCATGGAAAGTGCAATTGATAGCGCCGCAAACAAACAAATGTTAGCTATATAAGCATGTGAAGTTTGTTCCAATTTAAGGATAGCCCAGCTAATTGCCTGAAGGTGGCGATCTCTTTCATTACAGGTTCAAGTTTGTTTTGTGGGTTTGTAAAATAAAACACCATATCATCAGCATATGACGATTTAAGAGAGGAGCAATTTGTCATTTGTATAACATGCTGTGAATGGTACTGTGACGAATCTAGCAATGCTGTCACTCCTTTCCCAGGGAAAGTCTCTCCCCATGTGGCCAAGGAAAGGCTACCTGATCCTGACCCTGGGGGAGGCTATCTGTGAGAAGACCACATGAGGGATGACAACCCTCATGGGAGTGGGATAGACTTGTTAGGTCAAACATGATATCCCCCCGTTTCATTAGGACCTAGCACCACTTCTAACAACACTTCTTTACCTCCCCATTCTTGCATGGCATATTGTAGGGTGGATAGAGAATCTCAGTTGTTTCCTGGTCACCAGCCTTTTATGCATTCTTCATCATTTAATGCTGAGACGAGAAAGAGCGATAGAGGAATTAAGATCACTTGAAGCAGCAAGCCCACATCGCATTCTAGTCAATGGAGGATGTTAACAAGTGCTGGGACATAAATAACCCTCCCTTCAATAACACTGAAAGAAGTACTGGGACATATGTGCACCCCCCCTTGTATAACACTGAGACGAGGAAGTCGGATGGAGTGATGAAGATCACTAAAAGCAGCAAACCAATGCTTCGTTCTAGTCATTGGAAGATGTTAACAGGTGCTGGGTCATTCAAATATGGAACACCTAAACAAGACAGAGAATTAGCCCTCTCGATGCTGGTTGTGACACGGGAGGAAAGCGAGCTGCAGACCGGAGCGAAGTAGCTGGCAAGGACGACGTCCAAGGAAGTCAGGCAGAAGAGTGTTCACCGCCTGCGATCCCAATCAGCAGGAGCTGTCGAGTGAACGAGAAGACCAGGCGGGAACCCGAGAAGCTGACGAGATGCGCTCCCAGGCAGCAGACGGACAGCAGAGGAAACAATGAGATGTGAGGGATGCCGAAGCTGCCAGTGAACACCAGTAAGCTCAGAGAAGGAGATTGGGATACCGGGGCACTTCAGGCAGATGCCTCGTGCTGTCGGCAAAGAGCAAAAAAACCCTCAAGGAAGATGGGACATTTAACACAGTTGGAGAAGGGTCGGTGGTCCGACATTTGAAAGATGTAATTAGCTGGATACAGAAGCAGTGAATGCTAATTAAAAGTGTTGACCTGGCATTTTTGCACTTGAATATTGAGAGGACTCAAAAAGCCCTAGCAGAAGAGTAAACCAGGAATCCAGCGAGTCTGTGACTCGCTCGCAAGTGAAAAGACAAAAAGCCTTGGCAGGAGAGTAAACCAGGCATACAGCGAGTCTGGGACCTGAACCCAAGTAGTGAAATAAAACCCTAGCAGGCGAGTAAACCAGGGAATGTAGAAACGTGGCAGAGACCCCAGGTAGTGCTGAGAAAACAGGGGAAGAAACACCCCCCTTTTCTTTTTAAATTGTGGACAGAAAAGGGAATAACTATACTCCTTTCTGTAAAGGGCATCAGAGGTCCAGAGAAATAACTGTAAAGTGTTGTGGAATCAGAGGAAACTCAAGGGAAAAGCCATTCCCCTTGGGATTGTGGAATATATGAGAAGTGATGCTTTGAATAACCAGAAAGACTCTAGGGTTAGGGAAGGCCCTTCTCTAGTGGTACTTTATTCATTTTTCTTTTTCTGCACCTTAGAGACTTTATATTTGGAACTTTGGAAGGAAGGTGCAGGTGTTCAGCCAAGAGACATTTCACATCATATTGATTTTAGTGTGTGATGGTCAGCTTAGGATTTTGGACACAGGACAGAGAACTATTTTTGCTTTACACATCCTGCCAGAGCAAAGCTGGGCGCTAACTGTCTCCACCCTGTACAAAGAATGAGCGAAAGTTTGGTAGATAGACACCATGTGCAAACCTTGCCATCTGAGGCACAATTTATGAGACAGAGCTGCACCATAGTACAGGGTGGTAAGGGGAATTTTCCTCTTTCCACTTTGCACAGCTCATGCTCACATGTAAATATGTGCTGTTTTGAGCAAGGGGCAAGAGTAGTACATGACACGGGGGGGTAGGATAAGGTTGTTCATTCTATCCCTGGACATGTAGGCACTGATAATAAATAACGTTACTACTCAGAGAGCGTATTCTGCGTCGAACGATTCTCTGGAGACCCTAGAGCCGAAGGCCCTGGCCTTACTGGTTGCTCACAGGAATGAGACATTAGAGCCGGTTAAAATGCCTGGCGGAAACTTTTATTGCTTAACCCTAGGTCTCTCATTAAACATGCCCTTGGGATGGCCACTTACATTGGGGAGAACAACATTGATGTAGGTGCTTTAACAGAAACTTGGGGCTATAGCGCAGCTGGTCCGATGATGGGTCTGGTGATCCCAGATGTTATGGTATTTTATGTCAGAATAGAGTAGAAGGTAGAGGAGGTTTGTTTGTTTGTTTGTGTGTTTGTTTGTTTATTTTATTTGATAATGCACTCCAAGCCCTTGGGCAGCTGGGTGCAACGATACAAGTAGACTCGAAGCTTAGTTACAGTGCCTGACACAGGCTATTACAAAACAGAGGTAACTTACAACAAATGATACAAATGATACAGTACATATAGGATCATAATGGGTAAGCATTAGAAGAATACAGTCTTAACATATGTATGACATGATCAGCTAGATAAGGGTGAATATTGTTACATATCGTTGTTGTGCAGCCATTTGAGAGCGTTACATCTAAATCTAGTGTAGGGTAATGGGCGTCTGAGGTCAGGTGGGAGTATGTTCCATGATTGTGCAGCTCTAACAGGGAAGCTAGATCCACCCGCCGTGGTAAGTTTGAATCTCGGGACTTCAAGTAAGAAGGTGTTGGCAGATCTCGTCAGTCAGTTTGAGGGTCTCCAGTTGATTCTTTCAGCTAGGTAGGGGGGTGCTTGATTGTTTAGGCATTTGGATATGAGAGAAATAGTTTTAAGGAGGATTCTGTCCTTTATCTTTAGCCAGTGGGCCTCAGTCCGGTATTTGGAGATATGCTCTCTACGTGGGATATTCAAACCTGCTCTTAGGGCATTATTTTGTAATCTCTGGAGTTTGTCAATGACCGACTTATTTGCACCTGAGTATAATGCGTTGCAATAGTCCAGTCTGGACATGATAAGGGTATTGGCCAAGGTGAGGCAGCTGGCACTGGACAGGAATGGTCTGTAGAGACGAGGGAGTTCACTTGCTTTTTGAGGGTGAGAGCTGAGTCGAGGTAAAAACCTAGAGTTTTAATCTCTCGCATAACCTTAATAGTATTATTGTCAATGTTAAATGAGGCATAGTCCGGGGTGACTTTAGTTAGGTTATGGTCTGATCCGAGGAGCAGGATTTCAGTTTTATCGTCGTTCAGGCAGAGGCCATGGGTGGCCATCCATGCCTGAATGAGGATGTATATTTTATTCTCCAAGGCCAGGTCCACTTCATAGTTGCCCGAAAGGGGTATGGTGATCTGGGTGTCATCTGCATAATTTGTGTAGGTGACACCCAGTCTGTCCAACTTGTCGAACAATGGCTTGGTGAAAATGTCGTACATAGTGGGTGAGACACAGGAGTCCTGTGGGACTCCACATGTAATTTGGATGGGATCAGCACAGGTAGAGGTGGAAAAGACTCTTATTGTCCGGTTGGCTAGAAAGGATTGGACCCAGGCTATAGCTTCCCCTGTGAAGTTGGCAGCGAGCTTGAGGTGGTTGCATAAAACTGCATGATCCACCAAATCAAAAGCTGCTGACAAGTCCAGTAGGAGTAGCAGCGCTGTTTTCCCACTATCCTTGAATTCCTCAATCTTAGTTTTAAGATCTATCAGGGCTGTTTCAGTGCAATGGAGAGGGCGGAAGCCCGATTGGCGCGAGCCTAGTAGATGGTTAGTTTCTGAGTAATCTTGAATTTGGAGATAGGCTACTCTATCGATGATTTTTAGTAGGAAAGGTACAGTAGTGATAGGTCTATAATTAGTTGGGATGGATGGATCAAGGGTTTGTTTATTAAGAAGGGGGAGGACCCAGGATTCTTTTAGGTTGGCTGGCACTGTGTTGGATTTGAAAGAGGAGTTAATGAGCTTCGAGATAAACGGGGCTAAATCTCTAGCTGCGTCCTTTATTATTTGAGCTGGGCAACTGTCGCCCTTACAGTTGGAAGGCTTCATTGAGAGGATAACCTTTTCACTGTCGATAATGGAGATAGGTTTGAAGCTAAAATGGGGGATAGTATTAGGTTCAGTCACTAAAGGTGCTTGTTGATCAGTAGGAGAGAGGGCATCCTTTTTATTAGTTATATTAAGTTGGAGGGTGGAGATTTTATTCGATAGGGCGTTCTGTATGTTAGTACACCATGTCTTGTCCATGGGGACCGTGTCAGTTGGTTAGATAGGGGATTCCATTTCCCGCAGGATGGCAAAAAGTTCCTTGGTATTAGATTTGGCATTAGTAATTCTGTCATTGAATACATTTTTTTTTTATTGATAATTTCTGCCTTGTAATATTTGGCAAATTGGGTTAAGTAGGCTTTGTTGTTGTTATCAGTAGGCGAATTGCGCCAGATAGTTTGGAGTTTTCGTTTCTGCTTTCTAAGGTCCTTAAATTGGGGTGTGAACCAAGCATTAAGGTAGGCTTCTTGTTTAGCTTTGCGTAGTTTGGGTGGTGCAATGGTATCTAGTGCATGAGACATAGCTTTATTAAAGGTGTCTACTAGAGTGTCTGGGTCAGTATTGTTCTTCAGGCCATTGATAGTAGGCAGGAGGAGGGGGAAGAGTTTTTCTGTAGCAATGTCTTTTTTGCTTCTGGTGGGGAGTGGTGGTATCATTTTGATAATTTCAGGGCTGAGGAGGTCAAGTGTGGCAGTGAAATTTATTAGATAGTGGTCGGTCGATGGTTGAGGGATGATGTCAGTAATGACTATGTTGCAGTTAAGTTCAGACACCCAGTCAAGGGTTCTACCTTTAACATGTGTGGGGGTGAGGACTTTTTGGGTAAGCCTGTGGTCGTTTAGGATAGCTGTGATAGAATGAGCATTTTTGTTATCTGGCTCATTAAAGCCAATGTTAAAGTCGCCCAGCAACAGCGTTTGCGAGTGGTTTTGGGTATTGTTAGCTATGAGGGTGGTAAGGTCATCTTTGAAGGTTCCCAAGGCACCTGGGGGCCTATAGATCAAGAGTTAGTTAGCGTGCGGTTATTAGAGAGTTGCAATTTTGCTGAGAGTACTTCGCAGGAAGCACAGGGAGGTGAGGTGGTGAGTCTGATAGGCAAAGTAGTTTTAGCGATGATGGCTAGGCGACGCCTTTAGCATTAGGTCTATCTACTCTGTGGATCAGGTAATTGTCAGGTACAGCTAGCATCAGGGAGGGTCCTGCTGCCTCATGGAGCCAGGTTTCTGTTACAGCAAGGAGGTCGATGCTGCTGTTGTTTAGTATGTCAGCAATTTCAGTTGCATGGGCTACCATGGATCTGGCGTTGATAAGGGATCCAGTAAGTGATAAAGTATTCTTAGGAATGGGATAGCTTGCAGATTTATCTGTGTGTTTGTTTCGACTCGGGTGTTTCTTTTTGTGAAAGTGAGTGGGACTCGGGGTCAGAGTTGAGGGTTTCGTGGCTTGAGTTTGCTTATCCAAGTGCTTCTGTATAGTTGGGGATCTAACAGTATTGTTTGCGCTGTTTCTTTTGGGTTCGTGTATGCAAGGTAATCTAGCCCTAAGTCTCAGGTTTCTGTCTGTGGGGGGCTAGTGCTATAGGTAGCAAAGACCATGATTGTAGTTAGGAGGGTCAGGGAGGCCAGGTTTCTACACATGGTAGTTAGAGTAGTTAAAGGGTTCAAGTTACTTCCCTTACTTCGCTAGGTTGTCTGGCTAGGGTGTCACAATATAGATTGCGGGTGGCTAGTTGTAGCCAGGGGTTCACCTAGTAGTATGGATCATGAATATGCTAATGGGCCATGTAGCAGGTGTATGCTGTTTCAGCCTAGGGTAGGCAAGTTCAGTGGACACATTCGAATGAGAGTAGTTGCAAGTTCAGAAAACACGTGCTAGGACAGGAAGGCTGGGTGTGTGGTACTCAAGCATAGGTATAGTTACAGCATGTGAATCACAGAAATCGAATGGCATCATTACATAACAGAATGGCAGTGGATTCAGGCATCCTGTTAAGGTCAGCATAGGGCACGTAAGGCAATGAGCAGTCGTGCGGTGTAAATACTGTTAGCAGTACATATGTTGGCAGCATAGGCTCAGGCAGGTATGGGAGTGAGGCTCTAGCTAAGAAAGCACGGCAGGCAGTTTGCGCTAAGTCATGGTAGTGCTCCGTGCGGGGAGCATTAAGCATATAGTTTAGTAATAACGGTTATGACTGTATTCATACAACGTACCTAAGCCACATAGTAGAAGGCCATGGCTACCAGGAATAGCACATCACAGCCTAGCGTTAGGCCGTATGAGCAAAAGCAATTGGTATAGCAAAAAGACAACAAACAACCGCATATAGTGCCTTCGGAAGATAGGTGCAATCATTGAATAGTGGTGGGAGCAATCAGAGGCATGTGCGGAAGGCGGATGGACGGTACGCGGTGGGTCACTTGATAGAGATAAGGGAGTCAGAAGGACCAAGAGTTATGTAAGGGCCTTAGTGCCTAGGTCACCTAGGCAGTGAGGAGGTCTACAAATTGTAGAGCACAGGCAGATAACGCAGCGCAGAAGCGAGATGCAATTTAGATGACACCGTGTAAACATTGGACGGGCACTTCGGTGTAGCTAGGAGATTGACAAGCAACAATTAATACTTAAAAATTTAAGTATGCAAATACTAACTATAAGGATAGGCGTGTACAGTGTTTGTATGTGAGCAGACCTTTTGTAACCCAAGTCGGTGTAATACGTTACTATGGTATGTCAATTATGCTTACATATCACGGAATGCATATGAACTTGTGCAGAACGAATGAACATAGCTTCGTAGGCGGGCGTGATGGCGAGTTGGCGTTTACAAATGTAAAAGGGGAGAGAAGTGAGAATAGAGTCTTATTGGGGGGCACATTCCTATAGTACCTTCATGTTCCTTTGTGATGCGGCGACGATCAGGGGTCCTGCCAAGTGGCAAGTGAGCAGGCTAAGACAGGGGGACTGCCTTTGTGCACGCCTTCGTGCAGATGCCAGCTTGCGCCTGCCGGCTGCTGGTTGGTGGAAAAGTTGGTGAATGCAGCCAATAGCAGGTCACGATCAGCCTGGGTGGCCACAGTTAGTGGATGCTGAGCCTAGGGACGGCGGGCGGCCATCTTGGAATGGCGGACTCGGTAGGCAGATAATGGGTTCACCGATGATTTTGAAAAAGACGCTGCAGGTCGTTGCAGCTTCCAAGATAATGGATTTACAGCTGCGCTCAGGTTGCAAAGCATACGCAGTCGCGCTACTTCCTTCGAAATTCGCCTAAATTATGAATAAGGTGAAAGCGAGCCCCAAGGGCATACCTTAATGTGGGAGAAAGCTCATTCTTCCCTCCCCAGCTGAACACTGCTCCTGCAGTGAGGCAAGATCTCCTGATCCTCCGGCCGTGTGCGAGTGAGCAGGCACAGGCTAAGACAGGGGGACTGCCTTTGTGCACGCCTTCGTGCAGATGCCGGCTTGCGCCTGCCGGCTGCTGGTTGGTGGAGAAGTAGGTGAATGCAGCCAATAGCAGGTCACGATCAGCCTGGGTGGCCACAGGTAGTGGATGCTGAGCCTAGGGACAGCGGGCGGCCATTTTGGAATGGCGGACTCGGTAGGCAGATAATGGGTTCACCGATGATTTTGAAAAAGACGATGCAGGTCGTTGCAGCTTCCAAGATAATGGATTTACAGCTGCGCTCAGGTTGCAAAGCATACGCAGTCGCGCTACTTCCTTCGAAATTCACCTAAATTATGAATAAGGTGAAAGCGAGCCCCAATGGCATACCTTAATGTGGGAGGAAGCTCCTGCTTCCCTCCCCAGCTGAACACTGCTCCTGCAGTGAGGCAAGATCTCCTGATGTTGGGATTGCACTTATTTTTAAACTTGAGTTGAAAATCTGGGACGTCAAGACCATTGTGCTTCCGGGTACAGAACTACTACTAGTTAAAATAGGCATTAATGCGAGACCACCCTTAATCTACTCCTACTATGTAGCACTCCAGTAGCGGGGAAGGAGTTTCCAACTATGCTGATTAAACGTCTACTCCCATTCCTTAAAACTCATTCCATATTCATCATAATGGGTGATTTTAATTCTTGGTTGGGATGTGAAGATGACCTCATAGCAGCTGCCTTGGGAGATGCTTTGGCCCTTCTGGGCTTTCAGCAACAGGTCAGAAAGCTTACACATGATAAGGGGCACACCCTTGAATGGGTGGCCTCCCATGAGATAGATGCTGTGGAGCTGACGTACTCTCCTGCCCGTGGTCAGATCACTAGTGTATTCACTTCTAGATTCACAGCCCATCTGTGTCTATGAAACCGGCCAACAGGATTGAATCCACTATGGCTAGAAATTGGAAATAAATTACTTTTGAAGGCTCTAATGCCACTGCTTGAGTCCGCGGCTCCGAAAATCCTATTAACAGATGATTTGCAAGACACGACTAATCTACTCCTATTTATATGTCAGTAAACTCTGGACATTTTAGCCCCACTTAAGAAAGAATGTATTTCGGACTTGCATAAGGGAAACAAGTGGTTTAACACAGAGCTCCACAAGCTGAAATCAGTAAAACTAAAATTGCTTTATAAATGGAGGAATAACCAGGACCCTCAAAACCTGCTACATTATAGGACAGCAGCAAAGGACTACAAGACTGCTCTACTACTGGCAAAAAAGGAAATGTTTAATGAAAGAATCTCTAAGGCTGGCTCTGAGAGCAAGGAATTGTTTAAGATCCTTAGAGAACAAGAAATACGTAAGGGGCCAGACAAGGAAATCATTTGTAAAGATGATGATTGGTGCAATAAAATACAGGATGCCATGGTAGGGAAATTAGTGAATATTAAAAAAGGAATTGAGGAGCAGAAGCTGATGTGTAATCAATGAACACAAAGGGTCCCAGTCACACTGCGCCGATTGGTGCAAAGATTGAATAGCAGTTTGGTGTTTATTTTGAATGGTAAAACAGCCTGACATGTGTTTCGAGCTTTACTGGCTCTTCATCTGAGGCTGATATATCACACCAAGTGAACATATATACAGTGTTTCCACACATTAGATTACAAATCCCCCAAAATGGAATAATGTATGTAGCAATCAAGGCAACATGTTGGGTCACACAAGGGACAGTTCGCACAAGAAAAGGCAAATAAGTTCAGTAGGAAGTAAATGCCAAATTTCACGTCATTAGATATCCACATTTTCACAGAAACGAGACAATTAGGGTAGACAAGGGTCAGGGAAATAAAGAAAGGATGGGGGAGGGGAAAAGTAGAGACAGAAACACATCATTAGTGCCAGTATAATTAGGCCAGTGCGATCAAAAACAGTTTTGCCAAAGATGTAGGGGTAAGAGAGTTTGATTCAAGTGATACCTTATGTTTGAAGTTCAATTATCCAATTCAAGATATGGCAAAGTTTTGCCTGTGAGTAGTTGAACTGAAATCAGGGGTTGACATATTAATAGATTGGCCAAGATAAATTGAAAAATTCCGAATTTATTGTTTGTGAATAAAATCTCATATCTCTGATGCTTCGCAATTGCGGCAAAATCTGAGGTAAAAAAGAACATAAAACAATGTGAATGGATTAATTGTGCCTCAGAGATGGACAATTTATAAAAAAGCGGCAGATTGGCAACCAATTTAATTAATTATAAAAGATAATGGGAATGCCAATATATAGTTATAAGCTCCCAAGTGGTGCTTGCAGTGCATAGGCAAGTGTTTGCGTTATAGGCAGCGGGCGAGAGTGCAACGTGCGGGCACCGCCGTTAGGTTGCTAACATGAAAATTACAATAGGAGCCCAGGGGCCGTAGGAAAGGGTCTTACCTGATATGGGAAGAAGTAGCAACAAAATGAACTCGAGCATGAAGGAGCGCGAGCCCGAGGAGATATTAAAATACATAACCTCCGGGTGAGGTCGCCACTAGACCAGGTTGGGTCCAAAGAAAATGGTGTCTCGTCGGCAGCCGCCATCTTGAGTGAGGTAGCTCTCAATTAGTTGTTGAAGACCAGACAGCTAACCTGCCGGAACGGCGCGCGTAACCTTGCCTTAATCAAATATGTATCCATAGATTTAATTTAAATGGTGATTAAATATGAGGAATAAATGATTCGATACATACTTAGCTTGACAGCATAAACCATTAGGAAAGGATTACTTATAGGCAATTAAATAAGCGTGAAACCTTCACTTTGAAACCTATCGATCATGATCAATATAAAAAAGCGAGCAATTGAGGGAACAATTCACTAATCCACAATTGGAAACACAAATAATTGTCACAAGAACGTGTAGTGGCATAAAAAGGATGTTGTTGAAATTTTTTGGGATTCAGCCCTATTAATACTTGTTAAATTGTTTTTGGGATCTAACCCAGTTACTTTTGCATCATGTCTATTATGACTGGGAACTGGAGAGCGTGCCTCGCCATCCCCCTTTTTTTCTGTTAATTAGTTTGTTCCTTATACAATTCCACAATGTTCCACCAATCTGCACCAGATTTTACATAGTTACTTGTGAGGGCCCTCCAGACGTCACTGGCTACATTAAATGTCAGCAACCCAACCGTTCCCTGGATTTCTGCCCCTGCACCCATGAAGCAGTTTCCATGAAAGCAGCGAAACTTCAAGGTGGGCGTAATTTTAAGCGGCTCAATGCGAGGAACAAAACTTGAGGTCCTGGTTTCAATATTCCGAGATATTTGCACCGCAACACACCACAACACACAGCACCGTGCTAAAGTGAGGCGACAGGTAGGGAGAGCACACAACGACAGGTGGGGAGAGCAGCAGAAGGCCCCAGTATGCTGCAGCATACCAACTATCGCTTTCCCTCCATGTCTGCTCAGGGTATGTAAGCCAGGCCCCCCCCACCTATTCTCAGTGCAGCTTACTTCAGAGTGCAAAGCACATCAAGCGATAAGCGATCTACAAGATCATTTATTTTCAAAAATTGATAAGCGTGTTACCATGTCTGTCTACAGAACCCATGTAAAGTATGTATACTTTTTGCTAATAACATGAATGTCTGCCCCAATATGTTCATCTTGTAGTAATATCCAGTCAACTGATTCTAAATCTATGTTGTGGGGCAGGAATGGATGTAGATTTGTTTTACATCAACAGTAAACAGTTCATCTCCATTTTACTATTTGAGTGTCCACTGTAAATACTGTGTAGTGTCTTTAATGTAAGTTGGTGTCTTCTACATAGGTTACTGTAGAAAATAGTCGATATATGTACCAAATGGTTGTAAAATACCGTTGGTTGATACCACAATAGGTCTGCCTGGTGGATACGTAGGGTGTTTTTGCACTTTAGGTAAAAACTAGAACAAAGGACCTTTGGGATATTTTGTGTAAAAAAATTCTGTTTTATTACTCATCCAACTCTGTTCTTCAGCTTCATCAAGAAATTCAATTAAGTTTTTTTGTATGTCTTGAGAATTATCTCTCACCAAAGTGACATATGTGTTTGTTTGCTTTAGTTGTCTTTAACATTCATGTTCATAATCAATAGTATTGAGTAATGCCAGGGCCCCGCCTTTGTCTGCAGGATGCATAGTATCTATCACGTGTGAATTGGAGAGGAGCCGTTGAATCTGAGGTGAAGAGGTGCGCTTCTGGAACAGGATGCCTTACATTGGATGCGGGGTACTGGAAGTCCTGAATTTGGATTGGATTGGATTGGATTGGCTATTGATTTGCCTTAGAGTTCGGCAATCACATTTCACTTGTTGAGGACGCCAGGAGTATTCGCAGGGATCCTGGTTCTGTGTACGTCGTGCACAGACAGATGCACAGACAGAGACTCTATTTTCTTTGACAACATTCCCACTGTGAGCTATCCGCCTGATGGTTGGACTGTAAGAAAAGACGAAAGGGACCTCATTGACAGTGGATCCCAGAGAAATCACCAACAAGAAGACAAACATAATTGTACATGTCAATAGAATGTGGTAGAATTTTTTACCCCTGAAGAATTTCCTTGTGAATAGCGTGAAAGTGTGAAAGGAATGAAACATGTCGGGTACGGTATGAATGCAGTATGAAAGTGAGCATGTGTGAATGAGTACAAAGAAAAAGTTTTATGGACTGAGATTTACTCCTCTATGAAAGAGGTGACTAAACTACAGATCCTGATGATATTATCATCTTTCTAAAGTATTTTATAATTGATTGCTACAGGATATTGAATGTGCATAACTTAATTGAGATTTATTGAAAAATTGTTTGTTGTCTAAAAATTACTTGAGAAAATTTGTAAAAAAAATATTTTTCTATATTTGTAGATGTGGTAAAGTAAAAAAATGTAATTGATGAAATGCTATTAAAAAAATAACTATTTTTGATATTAATTGGTGTAGTACATGAGAATTCATCAACTATTAATCATATATGTAAAAAGAAATAACCACGAAAGGATTTGGGGAAGCAAGCGACCCGGTGAACATAGTGTATTGCGAAACAAAACTGTTGATAGAGGGCTGGTCACAAGTGGTCGTTAAAAATTACCTCTGGTCTCTCTAAGTCAGTTGTGGATGCATAGTAACACCAGTGGCTCTATAACCATTGCAAATAGGCTAAGCAACAGCCCTGGCATTTGCCTATGTGCAGCATAAATGGATCAGATATTTTAGTATTGGTGATTACCATGGAGCTATAGATAGCATATAGCAATTTAAGCCATTTCATAATAATGACATGCAAGGCAAACTGTTGTAATACAGCCCACATGAATGGCCACTCCACCAAATCCAGCATTCTGTGAGCGCCCAAGCTGGTATTGTAGTATTTTCAGGATTAAGAGACAATATTATATTTGGCTACTAAGTTGAATGGAGAGTTCTGATTGGTCTGTATGAATGAGATCCAGGATATGCGAGGCTATCCGGTTAGCAATGATTTTTGCCAGTATTTTGTTATGTTCATTTAATATTTAATAAAGACAATGTTCAGCATAAACTGCATTTTTCTGGGGATTTATCTAGTGTACGTACTAGTGTATGTGCCATATTTAAGGAAGTAAATAATTAATGTATTTATTTTTAAAATGTTTATTTGGATTGATTCATTACAAAACCTTTGCAAAAAAAGAAAAAAAATCAACAATTCCTCCTAGTGACATGTCTGTTACAACAGCAAAACAGAAAAGAAAAACAAAGAAAAAGTGTGGACACTTTCCCTTAGGAACACACAGATTAGTAGCTCGATCAGGGCCACAAAAGGATTGAGTTGCTCCACAGGTATTCCCACATCCACTCCTTACATTCCCACTAAGACATCTCGTTCATAAATGCTACTGTAGTTAATACCACTGACACCTCTTCCCCACTTAAAAGAAAAGCTCACCATCTGTCCGATGTCAAAGTAGATGCGTCTTTTAGATACTGGCTAAAATATTTTGTTGTTTCATCAGTCAGCCCCGTACAAAACAACAACAGATGTTTCAGTGTTTCCACACTTCCCCCTTCGAGCAAAAGTGTATTTTTTGTTTTTTGGGGCTTTCGCTGGCGTCCCTGACCAGATTATTTCATTTTTCAGCAGCAAGTTCAATCTGATCCAGAGAAATTGGTTCCTATGGTATCTGGATGGAAGTTTAACCACCAGGTATTTGGTTAACTCACCCATGGCCCTTGTCTTGTGAGCTAAATGATAGTGTAATTTATAGGCAAAGGCCTCGTTTAGAGTCGCGATCCAGTCCTGCTCTCCAAATTCAATTTTCAACTTACATGGGTTTGCTTTCATTTCTTCTTCAGTGGATTCAAGATCCTTCAATTTGGCCAGATTACCTTCGACCCATGCTATCAATGCCCTGTTTGTCCCTTTTGCAATTTCTTTGAGAGTAAGTACCATGATTGGTATGTTAGAACACAAGAGGCACTTCCTAAACAGGGCCAATCTCTTCGATTCCACAGTGGCTTTCAAGGATTGAAGACCCAGTTCTTTATGCAGGATCTGGGTGAAAACGGACGTTGGAACTCTTAAAACCCTCTTGCAAAAGATGCCCTCCAAGATAGACCATATCCTGCTGGGCATCCTCAATGTTGCAATATGTCAGAGTCGGGACAACTTTCATCCTATAAAAATCCACGACAGGGACCATTGAGAATCAACCAAATTTCTTGTTTCAAATGATTGCCTGACTTGCCAAAGTTTTGGCTTTCTGTTGCAGAGAATCAGTGACCGGAGTTTCGATGTAACTATTCTATATCAATACTCTTAAGTATTTAAACTCCCCAACCTGCTCAATTCGTTTTTGTTCTAACTTCCACTCAAAATAAAATGTTGGCTTTTTCGATTTTTTCAACGCTAGAATCTTCGTCTTTCCTGTGTTTATTTGAAGATCCTTTTCCTCCACATATTTACTTACATTATCCAGTTGATGCTGCAGCCCAATAGGCGTGTGGTTGATTAATACCAGGTCATCAGCATATAGAAGGTGGCTTAAGTGGACCCCACCTATCCGTGGTGGAAAACTACTTGCAGAAACCAATATTAGATTAAGAGCTGTCAAAAAGAGGTTGAAGAGGGATGGGGCCAATGGGCAACCTTGTTTAAGACCTCTGGATGTTTTTATTTCCTGAAACAGTAGGCCACTTTCACTGAGTCTTATTCTCATACTGGTGTTGGAATGCAGGGAAATCAGGGGGTCCAAAATCGACCTTGGACAGTTCCAAGTCTGCAGCTTGTTCCACAATCTAGTCAGGCCCACGTGATCAAAAGCCTTGTCAAAGTCAACAAAGGCCAAATAGATCCTTGGTTTGTCCTCTCAAACCGTCCCTTTAAAGATACTTAAGATCAAGATGTTTACCCCAGTACCCATACTATGGCCAAATCCAGTTTGGAAGGGATCATTTAATCCCTCCAGGCCAGACCCTTTATTTAGTCTTGTCAGAAGCATTGATACAAGGATTTTGCCAATTACATCAAGAAGGGTGATGGGACAATAGTTCTTAGGATCTTCCCTCTCGCCCTTGTTGAATATCAGGACAACAATTGCACTCCTCCAAGAATCAGGGAGGCAGTGGTTTTGCACAATTCGTCTAAACAGAAGATGAAGAAATAAGGCCCAGTGGGCTGGGTTTTGTTTTAGCATGGCGTTTGGTAAGCCCGTCTGGACCCGGGGCACAGGAGTTGTCCAACTTCATGAGTTTTCCTTGGCTTCATCCATTTCATTCGGAACCTCCAACAATGGTGTCTCCTTGCTTATTTCGAGATGAGCACTTTCTCTCTTCCCTGCATAAAGATCCTGGAAGTGTACAATCCATGCTTCCTCAGAGACACTATTTATCTTGTGTGAAATCATATTCCCTGAGCAACTTTTAACTAGGGACCAGAAATCCCTGGCCCTTCTCCAACAGATTGTCTTCAGCATGTTTTCAGAGTCTTGTTGATACATTTCCAACCTGTGGGTTCACAACCGTTTTTATATTGCCCAGATCCAATTTTTGCATGAACTAAATCATCCGGGTGACTGGAGTTCTTTGCTCTTTGTATTAATTTCCTCATTTCTTTCCTTTTTGTCACCAGGGTTGCGTCGTCGGAGTGTAACGTACTTCTAGACACGCCAGCCTTTTGACGCTTTCTTACATGAAACCATTCGAGGAGAGGGGCTTATTCTACAGAGCCACCCACTACTGTTTGCCCTTCAAAAACGAAGCCATGAGCAAATCAGGTAGACAAACTGTCAATTGCGTCCTTTGACATTCTTAGTCGTGTTCCTCCATTAGATTCAGTGAAAAGACTCACTACTCCATATCTTTCAGTTTTCACTTCTGATGTCAACGTCATTGCTAGCAAATCATGGAGTGGGTCTCATTACTTCAAAAGATGTTACATTGGGAAGGAGGCTCCTAGAGACAAACATGTAATCTTTAAGTGCCTCTTGGTCATCCCTTGCCCAGGTTGCTTGTGGCGGCCTATCCTCCAATATCTGGACGCTTAACATATGCAAGTCGCTCGAGGTCATGAGTAGTTGCCAAGCCGTTCCTCTCATCGATGCGGGGCATTGTTGTAGGGAGTTTTTTTTAACGCTCCCTACTCAGGCATCTGGCATTCAAATCGCCACACAGAATGATGGTGCACACATTGTGTTTTATGTATGCATCGCCTATCAGCGAGGCCACCAAGTCCCAAAAACCTTCAGTCGACATTGTCCTTGGTTTCCAGTATAGGTTTCTAATTGCCAAGAGTGATTCGTATGTCTCTTTATGATTGCTGGCTGGTGGAAACCTCCCCACTATGGTCACCTGGGCAAAAAGATTGTCAAATGCTACCTTAGTCAATTTGAGCCGACTCCCGAACTTGATTGCAGTCAAAATGCCAGATGTAGGTCTTCTTTTAAGGCCCTTTCTGGTGGGACTAGGAATTACAGTGAATCCATCCAAGCATGGTTTTGTCCGTAGCCAAGTCTCCTGGACACTCACTATGTCATAGTAACCTAAATGTATGTCACTGTTGGTAGTGATGTGCTTGAATCCTCTTGTGTTACACAATGCCAGCTTTAAATGTGGACAATGTCCCCTCTTAACCAGCTATGGTCTACTGTTATGAACCAAAGCGCCAGAGACCCAGGACCAGGAGTTGTTATCTGAAGCTCCAGGCTTGTTCTCCCGAGGGATCTCAATCTTTCTTGTAAGTCCATTGTTATTGGCAGCGTGTATAATGTGATGCTTAGGTTAGTTCTACCTGGACCATGGGGGGCTCGCTTTTGCGTTGATGTTTCTTGTGCAAAACAACTTTTACTTTGGTTTCCCAGTGCAAGCCCTCCAGGTGGTTCTTCATTCACCTTCCAAAGTTGCTCACTTTGGTGTGACCTACTCCTCCGCTCCTTCACACCGTTCACAGGCGAACCTACTTCCACAAGGTCTTTCACAGCCGTAATGTCAAATCGCCACACAGAATGATGGTGCACACATTGTGTTTTATGTATGCATCGCCTATCAGCGAGGCCACCAAGTCCCAAAAACCTTCAGTCGACATTGTCCTTGGTTTCCAGTATAGATTTCTAATTGCCAAGAGTGATTCGTATGTCTCTTTATGATTGCTGGCTGGTGGAAACCTCCCCACTATGGTCACCTGGGCAAAAAGATTGTCAAATGCTACCTTAGTCAATTTGAGCCGACTCCCGAACTTGATTGCAGTCAAAATGCCAGATGTAGGTCTTCTTTTAAGGCCCTTTCTGGCGGGACTAGGAATTACAGTGAATCCATCCAAGCATGGTTTTGTCCGTAGCCAAGTCTCCTGGACACTCACTATGTCATAGTAAACTAAATTTATATCACTGGTGGTAGTGAGGTGCTTGAATCCTCTTGTATTACACAATGCCAGCCTTAAATGTGGACAATGTCCCCTCTTAACCAGGTATGGTCTACTGTTATGAGCCAAAGCGCCAGAGACCCAGGACCAGGAGTTGTTATCTGAAGCTCCAGGCTTGTTCTCCCGAGGGATCTCAATCTTTCTTGTAAGTCCATTGTTATTGGCAGCGTGTATAATGTGATGCTTAGGTTAGTTCTACCTGGACCATGGGGGGCTCGCTTTTGCGTTGATGTTTCTTGTGCAAAACAACTTTTACTTTGGTTTCCCAGTGCAAGCCCTCCAGGTGGTTCTTCATTCACCTTCCAAAGTTGCTCACTTTGGTGTGACCTACTCCTCCGCTCCTTCACACCGTTCACAGGCGAACCTACTTCCGCAAGGTCTTTCACAGCCGTAATGTCAAAGCCCAACATTCGGAGGCTTTCTGCTGCTTCTAGCAGCATGCATTCCACAGAGGAGGAGGTTGTGTGGAGGTAAACGCTGTCCGTGCGTGATTCATCAGTAATGTACTCTTACTTAGCGTATGCTTTTTATGATCATTTTAAGTTCCAAGTCTTAAAATAATGGAAATAATGGCCGTGGATACAAATTATCATGGCAAAAATGCTGTGGTTTTGCCGCCACAATTATGTAAAGGATGCGTGGGACACCCCCGTGACCCCCGGAACCATTATACCATTAAAGGGCAGCGGGAGACATCCCCGCAACCCATGCTCCCCTTAAATGGTATAATGGGGTACAACTTTACTGAGTCAAACCACAGCATTTTTGCCTCAATTCTTTTTTCTGGCAAAATTTTTGCCGCAATTCTTTTACCTGATACCTTTTTAGACAAATTCAATACGTGGGTGCCAAGGACTCCCATGTATGTTTTGCAAAATTCAGCGTACAGTCCATCAGGCCTTGGGAACTTGCTGCAAGACAAGCCCTCAATCGCTCCTCGAACCTCTGATACCTTTGGTGGCTCATCAAGGGCTGACGTCATTTCGGCCGTCAATTGAGGGAATTGCATTCTATACAAATACATTGCTAGGTCAGCTTCCTCACAAGTAGTGTTATCCCGATATAATGCATTACAAACGGGCGCTAATTGCTGACCCGTAATCCTATTGCCATTTTCATGGTCAATTTCCGGAATATTTTTGCTTCCCCTTTCTCAGTACACATGCTGTAGCAGGGAGTTGCACTATCTATCGTTATCCCCATATTGTGTTGCGGCTTTCCACCTACATAGAAATTTCACTTCAGAATAAGCAATTTCTTTATAATGATTTTATTTGTCATTAAAAGGCGCTGATGGGCTTTGATTTTGTGTATTACCTTATTGTTTGAACTATGCCAGTCTCCACATCTGGCCCATTATGGCTCTAAGATCCCCAGTTTCCGTAGACAGACCCATACCTCGTATACACACTTTAAAAGTCTCCCACAGTGTCGGTGCAGAGTTGACCAGGCTAGCATTACACTTAAGAAAATCACAGACAGCATCCTTAATTGCCTTTTTGAAAATGGTATCTGTTAGTTATTGTATGGCCCTTATCACAAGGTTGGCGGAATGGGTTTACCGGCACCGGTAAAGGTGCCGGTGCCGGTAAACCCATTCCGCCCTACCACGAGGTCTCTTCGCGGGACCCGTAATGGGCGCCTGGAAAAACCAGGCGTCCATTCCGGGACCCACGAGGACACCAGGGAGCTAACAACGGGCCCGTAATTAACAAGCCCGTTGTTAGCTCCATCCCCATTCCCATTGAGCCCTGTGGGGGCTCGAATGGGAATGGGGATGGACCAGGTCCGGGTTCCTCAGACAGGGAATTACCGGGTCCGCCAATGTTGCGATGGCCTGGTAAGTCCTCATTTGAGGAACCCGGGCCCGGAATGCGACAAGGAGGCAACCATGCCGCTAAAAGCGGCATGGTTACCTCCAACCTCCCGATGAGGGCCTATGTGTCTTAAGTGTCCTTGTTCCTGTTCTGGGCCCGGCAGATGTTGTTTGCAGTATAGTATATATGCATTGAGCTATGCTCTGATAACAAGTGTGCAGGATTTTACAGCTCACATTCCACTGAAGTGTGATTTCAGATATTAGTATATAATCTAATGGCCAAGGAGTCGTGCACACCACATTATGTCTATATTCCTTTTGGTCAGGCTTTAACCATCTCCAAGCATCTACCAGCCCATGGAAATCCATCACGCCTTTCACTGCTACGGCCAAATTAGACATGTGCCTGGCCATACCCTTGAGCTGGCCATCTCAGGGTGCCTCCCATTACAACCTTTAATCCAGAGTGTGACTAGATCGAGCCACTTGATTGACAGTTTGCTTGGATTATTGAAGGAAAATGGGATATCAGTATGAGGGGCAAATAAGGAGAAATAACCGTTGCTTAGCAATTTCGCCAACTCTACCAACATGCCCCCCCCTTCCTGATCTGCGATCGCTTCCTCCAGTGTAAAGGCTGAAGATCTTCTTATAATTCTATGAATATGGCCCCCCTCCCTGGCATAGTCAGAGCAGGAGGCATAATATCTATTAGCCCCCCCCCCTCCTTGCATGGATAGGAGAAAGTGCGCTTCTTGTAGCCGGCGTATATCTGAGAGCACAGAACAGTACTTACCGCGCTTTTTTGTAATGATTTAATCCATGAATGTTCCATGTCATTATATTAACTGTTATGAGTGGCTGGCCTTTTAATATCTTGTACCATTTTTAACCACGATGGTATGTGATTAACATGTACGCTACTGGAGGGTAAATTTCCCAATCACCATTACTTCTCATACGCACGGTACCCAGTGAATAACTGCACGTTTAAACGAAACACCCGTAAATGCACGAACATCTCAGTGACCTACCCAACTGTCAGTGGAACACCCTCCACATGAAATCCTACAATAGAAAAACACCAAACTTTCATGGGTCACCCATGTAGTGTGAAGAGTGGGCTCACCTGCAAGGCGGGGGGCAGAGGGAAGTCGGGGAGAGGAACCAATCAGGTTGCTTGGATTGTGGGATGAGTCCCACAATCCAAGCCCGTGTTATGAGCAACCTAACGGCTGCTTCCCCCTAGAGCCGGCTTTAGGGGCAGCAGCGCCTTAGACGAATTGGCGCCTCCCCTCCTGCCCCTGGTCAACGGGGGTGGGGGGGGGAATGTGCTATTTTTCTTTTTCTTTTTGTTTACCTCGGCCGAGGAGGTGATGATATGAATAAGGCGTATCAGCACCCTATTGTCATTAAATGAGCCCGCAACTGCGGGTGCATTTAATGACAATGAGGCACCTGTCACGTCTTCTGCCACTGTCATGATGCCTACCCCCGGGGACCCAGACCAAATTCAGCAACCCCGGAAGCAGGCATCAAGTTATCCCAAGCAAGCCCAACAACCCCTGCTAGGGGCTATTTGGGTCCAGTCCTGGCACCTATGGCGCCAGGCTCATATGGAGAGTCAGTCCTGGCGCCATAGGCACCAGGCTCATAGATAAAAACTTACCTGATGCAGACCATGCTGCAAACCTACCTGATGCAGACCATGCTGCAAGAGCTCCAAGCCAAACGAGGCTTGGAAGGGACTACTTTAATTAGGGACTATTTTTTTACTCGGGCGGGGCTGGGGAGGAATACTTACCTGGGACTACTTTGGCAGGCTATTTAAACCACGCCTGAAGAGCAGCACATGCTTTGCGTTATTCTGTATCCAGCAGCGTAGCGCTCACCGTGCCTGCAAGTCTGCATCCAGCCTTCTGCCACGCCCGCCTCGAGTTTGGAGCTACTAGAAAAAGGGAGAAAGAAGGAGAAAATTGTTAGAACAAGAGCAATACCTTTGATCCTTACCTGAATTCCCGATCCATCGTGCCTTCGAGCTGGAAGAAAGAAGTTATTTATGCGCGTCGCCTCGCCTGCTTCAGCGCTGCGTTGAACACACCGGCCTTCGCAGCATCTTCACATTCCACCGCATCCTCCTGCATGTTCCCGCCGCACTCCGGCACCTAAGGAGAAGACAAGAACAGCAAGGTGAGCCAAGGGAATGCACAGAGGAATATTAGTTACCCCCCATAGACTTACCTGATTTTACCACCAGGGGTACTATTCTTCTTCACGGGTCGCTCAGCTTCCACTGCATCTTCGCCGAACCCCAGCCCCTAAGGGGAAACAAAAGGACAGCAAGGTGAAACAAAGGGACTAACAAGGGGAACCCTCCTCACCACAATAGACTTACCTGATTTTACCACCGGAGGTATTATTCCTCGAGACTTCATAGTTTCTCTCAGCGCCTGAATAAGGGAGAAAGCAACAGGTTAGATATTGACATTATTTTATCGAACTGTGTTGGAAAATACAAATCCTTATCAGAATACTACCGGTTGCCACGAGGAACTCTTCACTAGGGTCAAGCTGCAACCTGCAAGGAATTGGACAAGAGTGAAAGTCAGGCATTTGAACTCTTACGAACTTCATACTTACGGCGTCTTGCCGGGAATCTCAGAGTCAATATTATTCTGGAACTCACCAATTCCTTTGAGCCAGTGAAGCAACTGGTTATCAACGCGCCCCTGCGCTCAATGCAGGATGGAGAGCTCATCTTTTCAAACCATCAGGTGAGACTATAAGAGGGGATATCAAAGGTGATCGGTGGGGAGAACAGCAGGGGTGGGGGGCATTTACGCTCAACTCCACAGGTGGTTAATTCCCTTTCTCCATTTGCAGAAGAATATTCCTACGGGCCAAGCAAATGAAGCTAGGTGGGCCAGTCCAGTCTGTCATCTCGGCCCTACGCGTCACATTGGTGCAGACCACAGCTGTCTAGTTCAGATCGATGCCTCTGTGGGAGCCAGGTGAGCGTAACAGAACGCGAAGACTACCTACAAATTCCCACACGGGTGTTATGGATACCTCAGAAACTGACCAATTGGCCCAATTACTAGGGGAACTGAGGGCTGAAGTGCATTCCGCCCGCCAAGAAACCAATGCTCTTAGGAGAGAACTGATTTTGTCAAAGGAGCGAACTGATGACCTTGCTAGGCAGCTATTGCATAGCCAGGCTGGACAAGCACCCCTACCTGGTTCCGGGGGAAATCCAGCTCCTGTTTTATCAAGTAACCCTGTGCAAATAAACCTACCAGGAAATGTTCCATAAGCTCCACCCGAACGCTTTGCCAGAGATCCCAAAAGGTTTGCCGTGTTTATGGACCAATGCCACTTGCACTTTTTATGCAGACCTGGAGCCTTCCCAAACGATCAAGCCAAGGTAGCCTTTGTCTCAGCGGCAGTGCAGCTGATTGGTCAATTCCACCTGTTACTCAGGATGACCCAATTCTTCGGGATTTTCAGGGCTTTCAAACGAGCATGGAAAGACTATTTGCCCGGCATTCCCAAGGACAGGCCCTGGATAACAAACTTTTGTCCCTACGACAGGGTAACCAGGACCTTCTATCCTACATCGCAACCTTCAATAGGTTGATAGTGGAAACTGGATGGCCTAAGGTAAAACGAATCACGTTATTTCATTGAGGGCTTCGAGGAGAACTCAAGGATGTCTTGGCTCAAGTCGTGAACTCACCTCAAGAGTGCGCTGAATATATAGACTTAGTGGTCCAGTTAGATCACAGACTTCAGAACAGAAAGGCTGATCGAGCCAAGTTTGAGAATCGGGTGTTGGTCAAGACCCACGCTAACCCCAAAGGAGCAGATGCTTCAGAACCCATGCAAATTGGAGGGGTTAAAGGACCCTTAACCCAGAAGGAAAGAGACAGAAGTCGGCAAATGCAATTGTGTCTATATTGTGGAACTTCTGGGCATTTTCTACGGGATTGCCCTGTAAAACCACCCAAGAAGGTGGTAGGAGCTGCTGATAAAAGTCATATGGAGTCAGACTCGGGAAACGACCATGCCCGACAAGCGTAGAGGTCCGCCTGCCGAGCTTGAAGAAGGATACTCAGACCTCGCATTTCATCATACCAATGGTCCTCGTAGATCCAGGGCAGCCATCGCGTATGCACGCAGTAAGGGCATACACTGATAGCGGGGCCATAGGAAACTATGTGGACTACGAATTGGCTTCCAGGATGAATCTACCTCTCTGCCGAAAAACCACCTCACATGTCATCACCACAGTCGATGGAACTGAAATTGCCTCTGGGCCTGTAACTCATTCCACCGCAGAGATGACACTATTGGGTCAGGATGGGCATCGAGAGACTATTGTGTTTGATCTAATCAAAGCCCCACAGTTCCAAATAATACTGGGGATACCTTGGTTGGAAACACATAATCCTTGTATTGATTGGCGAGAGAAGAGAATAACCTTCCCGGATTGTGGACAAACCTGTTACCCAAAGAAAAATCTGAACGCAGGCCTGGCCACAGTAACCACAGCAGTCATGCAACTACCTCCTGAATACCAAGAATTCCAGGATGTCTTCCAAAAAGAACAGGCAAACACCTTACCTCCTCACAGATCGTATGATTGTCAAATCGATCTCATACCCGGTGCACAAACCCCTTGTAGCAGGATCAATGCCCTTACAGAACCAGAGAACCTTCACCTACGACAATACTTAGACCAGTACCTTGCCAATGGCTTTATTCGCCCATCCAAGTCCCCTGCATCTTCAGCTTTGTTCTTCGTGCCCAAAAAGGAAGGTGACCTCAGAACGTGCATAGACTACCGCGCATTGTACCAGATAACTGTTAAGAACCGATACCCAATGCCTCTGATCCCTGAACTACTAGACCAAGTGAAGGACGCTTGCATATACACTAAATTAGATCTCCGGGGGGCATACCATCTGGTACGTGTAAAAGAAGGCGACAAATGGAAGACTGCTTTCCGCACTAAGTATGGGTTATTCGAATACCAGGTGATGCCTTTCGGGTTGTGCAATGCACCAGCAGCCTTCCAATACTTCATGAACAATGTCCTTCGTGAACTCATTGACGTTTATGTTGTCGTATATATCGATGATATTCTAGTATACTCCTCTTCAGAATCTGACCATGTGAAGCACGTCCGAGCAGTCCTAGAGAAATTGCGCCAGCACAAACTATATGCAAAGCTGGAAAAATGCGTTTTTCATGCCACAGAAGTTGAATTCCTTGGGTTTATCCTGACCCCAAAGGGAGTCCGAATGGACTCACAAAAGGTGGACGCAATCCTTAAGTGGCCATCACCAAGTTCAGTTAAAGGACTACAAAGCATGCTCGGCTTTGCCAATTTCAACCGCAGATTCATCCCGGATTTTTCACATGTTGTACATCCCATCAAAAAATAAACGCTTTATGTGGACTGAAGAAGCTGAAAATGCCTTTCAAGAGCTGAAAGCGAAATTCACGTGTGCACCTGTATTAAAGCACCCGCGCCCTGAACTTCCATACATAGTGGAAACTGATGCATCCAGTCTAGCCATGAGAGCTGTCCTGTCTCAAAAGGACCCTGAAACTGGCCAGCTTCACTCGGTAGCTTTTTGGTCCAGAAAGTTCTCGGCACCCGAGTTAAACTATGCGGTTACCAACAAGGAGTTATTAGCCATTAAATCCGCCTTCAAGGCTTGGCGGCACTATCTTCTCGGTGCCAGGCATACCATTACTGTGATCACCGATCACCGGAACTTACAGTATTCAAAGACAGCCAAGGCCCAATCGTCACGTCAACTCCGATGGGCATTGTTCTTTGCCGTGTTCGATTTCGTGATAACCTATCGACCAGGTTGTAAGAATGGTAAGGCAGGCGCCTTATCCCGAATAGGGTTGTGAGAGGCAGAAGTGAACCCAGAACCAGTACCTATAATTTCCGAACAAAGGATTCTTGGCATGACTTCTCTACAGACACTAGAGGACATTCAGGTAAAGATCCAGCAACTCTTTGATCCTACAGCCCTGCAGGACTGGGTAAAGAAAGGCCCGGACTACTCTGTCACCAATGATCTGCCTTATTACCAAGGGCGGCTATTTCTGCCACACAAGAGCTAGTCATTTCCCGTTATCATGATACCCTAATGGAGGGGGACCCAGGTATTGCAAAACCCGAAGCTAAAATTAAAAGACAATTCTGGTGGCCCACCTGGCGAAAGGATATTTAATCATTTGTGATGTCTTGTGGCATTTGCGCCCAAAACAAAAGTCAAAAGAGAAAACCAGCTGGACTCTTACAACCTTTAGACATTCTGCTTACACCATGGCACACCTTATTGTTAGACTTTATTACTGATCTACCCCCATGCAAGGGATTTAACACCATTCTAGTTATTGTGGATCTTTTTTCCAAGATGGCCCACTTTATTCCTTTTTAAGGGATTACCTTCAGCTTCAATCCTGGCCAAGGAGTTCCTCGAAAACATTGTTTGCATACACGGATTTCCGTCAGTATTGATCTCTGACAGGGGCAGTCAATTCATTTCACATTTTTGGAAAAAATGCTGTCAATTGGCACAAATCAATGTGAGGTTATCGACCAGTCACCACCACCAGACTGATGATCAAACGGAGAGGACCAACCAGACTCTCGAACAATACCTGTCTTGTATGTTACATCAGACTGAGAGTAATTGGAAAGACATTCTTTGGATCGCCAAATATGAATACAATAATTCAGTACACTCTGGAACTGGACAAAGCCCCTTTTATACCTTATATGGGCACCATTCTCGAACCTCAGACCTTGACTCACCCCAACACTTAGAAATTCATGCAGTGGACCATCTGCACGCTACAATTACAGAAGCCTTTAAGGAAGCAACTACACATTTAAAACAGGTGAAAGAAAAATACAAGAAAGATGCTGATCGGCATAGAAGTGATACTCCACAATACCAGATAGGGGATCAAGTATGGTTAGCCACAAAACATATACCTCTAAAGGGAACACGGACCTTTAACCCCCAATATTTGGGACCTTACTCTATTATCAACCCGGTGGCTGTCAAGTTGGACTTACCTGCTAATATGCAAATTCACCCCATCTTTCATGTGTCACTTTTGAAGCCAGTGCAACCAGGGACAAGACTAACCAAGCCACCAGACCCTATCCTTGTAGACGGAGAACCCAAATTTGAAGTTAAGAACATCCTGGACTCCAAGCTGATAAAGTCAAATTTTTTTTATTTAATTGACTGGAAAGGTTACAGACCACAGGAAAGGTCATGGGAACCTAGTGACCATGTTCATGCACCCCGATTGGTGAAAACATTCCACCAAAATTTCCCAGACAAACCGAAACCACAGGGAAGAACGACTTTAGGAGGGGTCTTGGGGGGAGTGCTGTCATGATGCCTACCCCCGGGGACCCAGACCAAGTTCAGCAACCCCGGAAGCAGGTATCAAGTTATCCCAAGCAAGCCCAACAACCCCTGCTAGGGGCTATTTGGGTCCAGTCCTGGTGCCTATGGCGCCAGGCTCATATGGAGAGTCAGTCCTGGCGCCATAGGCGCCAGGCTCATAGATTAAAACTTACCTGATGGATACCATGCTGCAAACTTACCTGATGCAGACCATGCTGCAAGAGCTCCAAGCCAAACGAGGCTTGGAAGGGACTACTTTACTTAGGGACTATTTTTTTACTCGGGCGGGGCTGGGGAGGAATACTTACCTGGGACTACTTTGGAGGCTATTTAAACCATGCCCGAAGAGCAGCACACGATTCGCGTTATTCTGCATCCAGCAGCATAACGCTCACCATGCCTGCAAGTCTGCATCCATCCTTCTGCCACGCCCGCCTCGAGTTTGGAGCTCCTAGAAAAAGGGAGAAAGAAGGAGAAAAGGTTAGAACAAGAGCAATACCTTTGATTCCTACCTGAATTCCCGATCCATCACGCCTTCGAGCTGGAAGAAAGAAGTTATTTATGCGCGTCGCCTCGCCTGCTGCAGCGCCGCGCTGAACTCACCGGCCTTCGCAGCATCTTCACATTCCACCGCATCCTCCTGCATGTTCCCGCCGCACTCTGGCACCTAAGGAGAAGACAAGAACAGCAAGGTGAGCCAAGGGAATGCACAGAGGAATATTAGTTACCCCCCATAGACTTACCTGATTTTACCACCAGGGGTACTATTCTTCTTCACGGGTCGGCTCAGCTTCCACTGCATCTTCGCCGAACCCCAGCCCCTAAGGGGAAACAAAAGGACAGCAAGGTGAAACAAAGGGACTAACAAGGGGAACCCTCCTCACCACAATAGACTTACCTGATTTTACCACCGGAGGTATTATTCCTCGAGACTTCATAGTTTCTCTCAGCGCCTGAATAAGGGAGAAAGCAACAGGTTAGATATTGACATTATTTTATCGAACTGTGTTGGAAAATACAAATCCTTATCAGAATACTACCGGTTGCCACGAGGAACTCTTCACTAGGGTCAAGCTGCAACCTGCAAGGAATTGGACAAGAGTGAAAGTCAGGCAATTGAACTCTTACGAACTTCATACTTACGGCGTCTTGCCGGGAATCTCGGAGTCAATATTGTTCTGGAACTCACCAATTCCTTCGAGCCAGTGAAGCAACTGGTTATCAACGCGCCCCTGCGATCAATGCAGGATGGAGAGCTCATCTTTTCAAACCATCAGGTGAGACTATAAGAGGGGACATCAAAGGTGATCTGTGGGGAGAACTGCAGGGGTGGGGGGATTTATGCTCAACTCCACGGGTGGTTAATTCCCTTTCTACATTTGCAGAAGAATATTCCTACGGGCCCAGCAAACAAAGTTAGGTGGGCCAGTCCATCTGTCATCTCGGCCCTATGCGTCACATTGGTGGAGACCGCAGCTGTCCAGTTCAGATCGATGCCTCTGTGGGAGCCAGGTGAGCGTAACAACCAGTACGCCAGCTCGGGGGAGCCCTTGAAAGACTCCCCTGAGCTGGCGTGGTGGGGGGCTAATGGCGCCCTTTTGTCATTGGAAGCATCCACGGCGAGGTGCTCATTTGGTAACAATAGGGTCCTGACAACAGCACCTTATTGTTATTGAATGCGCCCGCAGCTGCAGGCGCATTTCAATGCAAAAGATCGCCTGCGGCGCCTTCTCCCGCTATGCCAGTTGGGGGAGCCCTGGAAAGACTCCCCCGAGCTGGCGTGGCGGGGGCTAATGGCCCCCTGGGGGGTAAGGCACCTCGACAGTCGCCCACCCCCCCCTAAGGCCGGCTCTGCTTCCCCCACACCGCCATCTTCCCCCACCCTCCCTTCCCCTTCATTTACTCATCACTCCCTGCCCAGCCCCAGTTACCTGATTCCTTCAGTGGCTGCGGCGCCCCCGCTGCTGCACCGTGTTCCTGATGACCACCATGGAAACGGAAGAGGGGCCCCGAACAGACACATATAAAAAAACATTGCTGTCAGCACGCCGTGTAACCAGATTATCAACCTGGGGTGCAAATACCCATAATACCGATCCAGCTGCGCTCAGGCCTGTACCATGGGCCCCCGGGCCGTTAGCACCCGATCCGGTATTATTGCCAAATGATTGTTTAACAGATAATGTATAACACATTTTACGACAGTATGAGAAAGTAGTCACATCTTATAAATTGTTAGGTCTGCACTGCCCAGGAACCCCAGAAATAAACCATCTGAGCACTGCCTACTATGTAGATTAGGCTAACACTGGTAGAGGGCATCACCCAGCCTACGGTAGACTGATGCCCTACCAGTGGAGTCACCTGACTGCACCAACTTATCTTGCAATGGGATCTCGGGTATGGGGGACCCAAGGTCAGGCTTCAGAAGGGATTGCGACAGGCTCAAGAACACGATACAGCCAATGAAGCCGGTGGGTTTGATGGGGCTACTTCGGACTAACCCCTGAGTGACACACTTCAAAGAGGGGAGAGGGGTGGACCCACATTTGCAAGTAGGTGTAATCAAGTACAGTCCAACGAGGGGCTTTTCCCCCAAGCTACTTTTTCCTCTCCCATTGCAAAAAATAGGATCAGGTCCTATCCCTTTGGTAAAGCCATTCTAATGGTACATCTTCTTTCCACTCTATTTCCGTTCACTTGGAGAGTCACATGGGATATGTACATCCTCTGGGGAGATAGACAGTACTGCACGGGACAGGCGTGGGTTATTTTCGGCGTGCAATTCTTTCTTTGTACTCCATGCAATAAGTACTCAAAGTAATTGAACTCATAATTAGCTAGTATTTTAAAAACAGCAGCCATGCAAAATATCACATGATTGTACCATTGCCAGCATCCTCATAAGTAGGCCCGGTGGCTTACCAGCACCGTGCTGTGTGCAGGACTTGGCGTCCTCTCATCACATCTGAACAGGGACTTTGGTGAACAGGAACCTGCTTGGACACTGCTCTGAGTATCCCCAGCCGTCAGTTTGTTTCGTGTTTCGCTTTGCTTGGCTCGCGGGTACTGCCGCAGCATTACGAACCTATTTCTTCGCTTGCTGCCTTGCCCCGCTTGTAGAGTATGAAGCATAAGCATTGGCAGGTTCCATTCTTATCATGGCTGTCGCCCCCTAGAGCCAGGGTGGATAAGAAGTACATTTGAAGGAAATCACGTAGGATTGGGTAGGGTGGGGAGGAAGGATAGCTCAGGGGCAACATGTTTGTCTTGGAAGCGAGACAACGCAGTGCAACACAGGTTTGAATCGCGATCCGGTGCTTAGAAACCACTCCTTGCTATTAATCCTTATAAACGAACAATTATAATACAATTCCTAGACATGTAGTGATAAAAAGGTTATGCAGCCTCGAGATAAGGTGACCCGTCGTTTCCATGACAGCATGACTCAAACCTTTCCACCTATATTTCTTTTTTTTAAGATATCACTTTCACCCGGTGCTTAACACCCATGTGTTCAGTTGGAGTTAATGAAGACAAAGACTAGCATTTTCTTTTTTTAATTAAAGCCTAAAACTGGGAGAGCGGTGTCCTTGTGACATGGAGTCATCTAGTGACCGCTCTTCAAAATTAAGCAATGGGACGGAAGTGGAAAGGACAAAGGTAACAGACGAGATATGGAAGAGGAAAGAGGGATCTCAAAATGTCATGTTTCTCTGGTCACCAAAACAAAAACAGAGATGGAGTAAGCGGATGATGGGGTCAGGGCAAGAGCAGCGAATCCAGGTCATCAGCGGCAAATCAGTCAACATTCAAGAGAAGCAAACAGAAGATACAGCCTGACCCTGTACACAAAGGTGCTTCGCCACTCCCAGGCAGGAGCCACCTGAGAAGCTGCCTTTATTCCACTTGGCACAGCTCGGTGTTGGGTCACAGCACAAACTCATGAGATGCCATTTGAACCCCGTCCCAGGGTTGTAGACCAGCGGCTGCTGGTGAACTTTGCACAGGGCTGGACTGCCACACCAGGACATCCCTGGCTGGTAGGCCTCTGGTCATAGGGCCTCTTTGGCAACGTGGAAGGATACAATAAAGCATGCGCATTGCGTGAATCTACCTGGGTGGTTTCATTGAATTGGCTGCCTGCTGGCTGTCACCATCGACGGCACTCCGACGCTGGCGCTGCGGCTGCAGATTTCTTTTTTTCTTCCCAGCTGGCTGTGCGCCTGCGCATGAGGACCCGGGCACTATCTTGCACACACATTCAGGTGCAGTGTCAAGTGTTTGGTGTGGGGTGCGTGCCACTGCCAGGGCAGCGGCTGTGAGGCCTTCGGCTCACATGTCATTGATGTCAAAGGTAACATAGAGCAATGCTTTATTATTATACTCATTACTGGGTTGCCATCAATCAAACCAAGGGGAAAACGGAGCAGAGGAAGGAAAAAATAAACATAGTGTTTGTATGAACATCAGATCTAGCTGGATGTATTTGCCGATTTCAGAGTAAACCATAAACTCCATTAACTTCTGACAAAGAATGCAAATTAATAACAACATGGGGTGAGAAGAAATGAAGGGCTCTTTTCCAATCAATAAGAAGGCAGGATGAAATATTCCGCCTTCTTCTGCATCCTGGGCGGCGCCTCGACTCTTCTCCCTGCAGCCCAGTGGGCACTAGCTGAGGTTGGAGTTGGTTTTAGCTTAGGGAATAGGTCAGAGCACATGATATGGCATTTAATACGCGCCTATACACAAGTGTTTCAAGGAGCGAAATTAGCCCCCACACTATCAGGCCCAGGCCAGTCGATTCCAAGTGGGGCCCCCACTCACATTCTGCGCATCCCTGGAGCGGTCTGCTTACAAGTCGCCCGGATCAACAAAACACACTAATCATCCGGATCGGAGGTGCATCCGATTTGTTATTCGCTCTCTCGCTGAGGCAGATACTCTGGGATTCAACCTTAAGTCACCCCTGGGGCCTCCGGACGCGTGCACGCTACTGCAAAACGCCCGCACTGCCTGCAGGTGGACAGTCTGCAGCTCCGTATGGAGCAGGGGAAATCAACAGCAAGATGGAAATGGCTGAAGCAGCGGAGAGGCTGATCCAGCCGCGAAGGGGGAAGGAAAACATGAAATTTACCAACGAAAGCAGAGGGGTAATAAATTAACGGCGCAGGAAAACATTCCCAGCTTTTCCATTCCACAGGCAACTAGTTGCTCAGAATCTGTCTTTCTTTGTAACTTCAGGTCATTCCTACGTAATTTATTACCTACGCTGAAGAAGGATAACACAAAGAAGTGTAAAAAGCATTATTATCGCACAGGCATACTCGAGAGCTATACTTTAAATACATGTCTACTGTGGTGTGTCTCTGACTTCCTGTTTCCAGCAGGGGGTGCTAGTGGGCGGAAGGCGGACCTTCTTATCCCTTTAGGTTTGGGGATGTCGTTGTACAGACAGAGTGCGTGAGCGTAAAAATAGCAACTAGGTTTGTGGTATTAATCGTGCATGGTGTTTTTACTGTGTGAATGGAAATTAAATGACCATGCATTCGTATTTTCGGACAGGACTGTGCTAGTGGATGGAACTGTTGGGAACCGGTTTTAGCCAGCTCCCTGGATACATGTTGCTGTAGTTAAGAAAAGAACAGCGCACACGTGCCACACACACGTACACATGTGCATGTGAGCCAGTCTCTGTTCGCTTTGTAACCTCCCATGTGAGGCAACCATATAGAAGGCCAGTTAGGGGGGTGCGCTGTCAAGTAATAGTGTTCTGCTAAGTGGAGAAAAGGTGCACCGGAACCCCAGAATAAAGGTGTCGTGGAATGGGCTAAGGTGCAAATGTTGCCTGTAATACAGCCTATGCTGCATGCAACCATTCTGTACTTAAAAGTTGCCCAACCCTATGGAAGCATGGTTCTCGCACCTAGAAACACTTGTACAGGCGTGTTATAAATGACCTAATCATATCATGTCATTGAAGGTGCAATGTATGTCGCCAGCACTTAATTCAGACCCACAGAGAGCGTGAGAGAACATCAGCAGGCTGACATTGAGCTTCTGGAGGTAACTGTGGAAAAATGCACCTGGAGGGACAGGTTATATGGGACTGAGGCAGAGACTGACTAAGCATTAGATAGGGTTGGAACTCAGCTGGGGATGAAAGCAAGAAGACAATGTTGTATAGAGATAAGTGTGCACTACAAAAACATTCCACACCCAGTCTTTGTGGGTGTGTTTCCGGACTAAGGTAATCTGAATGGGTGCGCTAGCATTTGGGAAGCCAGCGTGCAAATCCTGGAGAGTGTATTTAAAGTCCACAGGTATAGCCCAATAGACCGCTGCTCAACTCAGAGAAGAGAGAGGTTTTCTTCCTTCCTCCCTGCTCACAATGCTGCACCCCTCCTTACCTTCCACAGTTTCTTCACATTCTCCTCTTCACTCCATACCCAATTGCTCGCAACCTATGGGTCCTTTTCAGAGGCGTAGCTAGGATTTCCTAACTAGTGGGGCCTGAAGCTAATGTAGTTGGGCCCACCACAGTGATATTAAGATCTGCAAATGCCCACACAGTGCTGATGAGTGGGCATTTACAGATTCTGGGGGGGCCTTGCCCTCTCAGGCCCTACCCTGTCTACGCTTCCTGTCCAATTGACTGTAACCTTAAGTTTCTTCTATTCATCAGCTCCCACACAGTTGCTGATTGGCTCAGCCTGCTGTTCTTACCCTATCAACAATATGTGTAAGAATGCCTGTAGTGACAGGGCTGGAAGTGTTTAAAGGAATGGTCTAGTAAAAAATGTTATTTAAAAAATAGATAGGCAACATAAAAAAAAAAATACTAGCATTCTCTTTTTTAAAACTTCCCATGTAAAATTTTGAGCTATTCAAGCTCAAAATTCACAAAAGCAAGCACATGGGTGCACCCATTTTGTGAAATGGATGCCCTCCTGTGCTGGCTTTGGCTTTTGCGGCACTAATGAAGGAAAAGCCAGCCAGCTGTAGTAAACAAAACCTACCGCTGGGTGGCTTTCCCTTCATTAGTGCTGTAGGCTGAGGACGGGTACCGGAGACCAGAGCAGGAAAGCTGCAGCTGAATCTTGGTAAGTGCTATATATTTTTAAAAAAAATAAGCACTAGCTGCGTTTTTTTTTCTAAGTTTTCCGGGCTGGAGGAGCCCGGAAAACTTAGAAATAAAACCGCAGCTTTAAAAACATTGTATTTATGTTTGCGGTCGCTGTTGAAGCGACCGCAAACATAAATACAATGTTATTGTGTTGGAAAACGCTGCGGTTTTTCTTTCCAAGTTTCTCAGGCTCCTCCGGCTCGGAGGAGTTATGTTAAATTAGTCGTAAAGCGAGATCACATGTAAGGGGCTGGCTGTAGATTGACCATTGCACACTCTTCACATGTCCCTTGCACATGAGGGCATAACCTGTTCCTGTATGCTTTTCTTGACCTGTAATATTAACCTGTTCCTGTATGCTTTTCTTGACCTGTAATATTTCTGATGGTTCCCCAATTCCCAAATGATCTATTCCTTCAGATAAGTGTGAATGCTTTAACCAATCTAGATATTGTCTCGCATGCTTTTAGGCACTGCCATCTATTATTTTCCAAGTTGGAGAGACAGCAGGTTTGGACTATATTGACACCCACATGTTAGTTGGTGCCACTGCCACCTTTTGATTAACACGTGTTAGTGCCACCTCTAAATATACTAGCTCCTTTGTTGTCGAATGTGGTACAAGTAATACATTTTTCAGAAATCTGCATTTCACTGCCTCTTTTTCGTGCAGGATTTCATACCCCAATACACTGCTTCCATAGTTTATAAACTGTGTTTCCCCCTAGTTGGGATGTTTGGAAATGAAGGACTGAGATGATGAAGAAGACTTATTTTCCATTTGGGTGGGATGGGGCGGTGGGCGCACTGGGGAGATTAAGGGGGGCCATCGTAAAGGGTAGCTAGTCTCTATAAGACTGAGAATTGCTTCTCTGATATAGGCCAAAGCACTGGAAAGATGCCTCGTCCAATGGAAGAGGAATGCTGCACAGAGGCTTCCATAGAGGAACAGTGGTGTGGGGAGCTCTAGCAGTATTGGGGAAAAGCTCTTGGGATAGAGGTGGAGGCTCTAGACATGGTGTCGGAGGCTTGCTTCCGAGAGAAATGGGTAATTCTGTGCAGTCAGAGAACTCTAGAAATGGAAGAAAAGGCAGTAGAGACAGGGCGGCTCTAGGGTTGGAAGAGACAACTCTGAAGACGGGAGACTTCTGGAAATTAGATGGCTCTGGCGATAGGTGGGCTTTGGTGACTGAGACTCAGAAGTCAAAAAACAAAAAACCTCTCGAGATGAGAGCTTACTAGAGCAAAGGGGGATGTGTGGCGGGGTGATTCTGATGAAGGAAGGACTCACTCTGGAGATGGAACAAGGAACTCTTGAGAAAGAAGGGGAGGCTGTGGTTATGGAAAATGACCTCTGGGCATGAGGAACTTTGGGACAGTAAGATGTCACGCTGAAAACAGATGCAGACAGCTCTCGGAACATGGGAAGGAAGCGTAAGCAGGCTAATGAGCCTCTGTGGATTGGAGGGCTCTGCATTTGGAAATGAAGTTCCTGGAAACGGATGGAGGGCTGTTTAGGAGAAGAAAAAATTGAGGCGTTCTGGAGATGGAATGGAAAAATGCAGAAGATTGGTTATTATATCATTGGGGTTAGATGGAAGGGGGACACCTGTTGATGACTGGGGGCTTTTGAAATGTCATCACAAGCCCTTGAGTTGGGTGGGTGCACATAGGGCGTGAATAATGACTCTATATTTGGAGATCTAGAGTGTGAGTGTTTATGGTGAGGGCTCTTGAGAATGGTGAGGTTCTGCTACTTATGAGGTGGCATCTGGGGATGGAGAGATGAGGCACTGAAGATGGGGAGGGAAGGATGTGAGGAAGAGACCTCTATGGATGAGCCACGCTCTGGAGTTAGATGAAGGACTCTGATGAGTTCTCTGTATACTGGAATGGAATGTTCTAGCTTTGCAGATGGGTGGATGGTGATCCTCTGTTGATGAAGCACTCTGGAAATGGATGGTGCCATTCAAAACAAGGCATCCTTCTAAAATTAATAGAGGACTCTGGCGGGGGAGGGGTTCTGGTGATGGAAAGGCTCTGGAAATGGATGGGTTTTGGAAAAGGATGGGTTCTGGGGGTGAAAATACTATAAACATGGAAGGAGGGGCTTCAAAGAAGGGAATCTGTTGGATGTGGAATATTAAAACGTTGAAAATGAATGGTGGGGGTTTTGATAATGTAAGGGGGAGCACGTGGGATGGGATCTGGAGATGGAATAGAGCCCTTGTTCTGGTTGGTGGTTCTTTAGATGGAGTACAACCCTCTGCATATGAATGGAGACTATGTAGATAGAAAGGAATCTGGTGATGGATGAGAGGAGCTATGGAGTAGAAGGAGGGTCTTGAAAAATAGACGAATAGCTCTAAAACTACGAGGTGAAGGCTCCAGAGAAAGAGACCTGTACCTACAACTAGAGAGTGTACTGTGAGGGATGGAGAAAGCTCTGGAGACGCACTGCACCATAGAGTTTTTGGGGGTTCTAGAGATGGGTGGATGGGGACACTCTATGAATAGAGCACTCTGTAAAATGCAGAGGACTTTGGGATTGTGACGGGACCTTCTGAAATGACTCCATATTATTGTGCGTCCAGAGATTTTTTTTAAAAAGCATTCAAATTGAGGGGTGCTAGAGATGGAAGCGCTATTGAAATGGGTGGTGATGGGGGATTGGTAACGGAACAGCACTGGAGATGGAAATTGAAGTCTCTGTATTGTGGATGAATGGTTCAGTGGCTAGAGACTTGAAAAAGGACAATGTTGGTGCAGCATTCTGGAACTGCAATACCATCAACACTGTGCAGATTAAGGAAGAGTGAGGAGAAGAAGTAATCGTCTGAGATTGATGGGGGCTTGTGGATGCATGTGTTCTGGAAATTGGCTCTGGCGTTTAAATGTAAGCTCCAGATTGGCTACCTTGCGGCAAATTGACCACTTTACAATCCAATGGAATGTACAGATTCACATGTGATCAAATTGATAGACTAACATCCATCAAATGGGCATGGGCAATGGCAAAACTGCATGCAATGGGTAACAACCCTAATTCAGAGGAAGGAGAATTGCCCTGATTTACACCTAATGAGAGACACAGTCTGGTGAGCAGGGAACGAATTGGGCACATTTGTCTCAGATTCAGAATCCAGGAAAAATTGGCTATCCAGATTTCCTAATCCGAGGAAACTAGCTGCCCTATAACACTGCACCCACAGGGTATAGCTCTTCCAAGCACTCAAAGGGTTAACATCCAAGCTCAGAAGAGCTCTGCTGCTGTTTGTCTTTGTTTTTACATTTAAGAATGATTGCTATTTTGCTGCATGCACAACAGTGTGTGGGTAATGGGGAGAAGATTTGGTTTGTGGCATGCCCCTTGGGAGGTGAGAATGGTGGGTGCTTAGAAAAGGAAGGGATGCATAAAACTGGATGCTGTGGGGAATAAAGGCTACAAGCAGGTGATCGCATGATGCATTTTGTTTCACTGTGTTTCTTTCTGTCATAAGAGTACAGTTTTAGGTCCACATTACTTTACATGCTGGTAAATGTTGGCTTCCATTTAGAAGTGGGAAATTAAAAGTACAATTACACTCCTTTTGCTCAACATCTTACCATAACAATTTATATATTCTTTCTGTCATAAGAGTACAGTTTTAGGTCCACATTACTTTACATGCTGGTAAATGTTGGCTTCCATTTAGAAGTGGGAAATTAAAAGTACAATTACACTCCTTTTGCTCAACATCTTACCATAACAATTTATATATTGTCAGGTCGCTTTATTCTGTGATTTCTACACGTTTGAAGTAATCTTAAATCACTGTTTGCAATCCTATAACTTTTCTTCCATGACTTCATCCCTTGCCCTGCTCCCATCATGTTAGCCACCCCTTACAGCAAGTGGAAGCCCCTAGTATTTGTGTTTGTTCAGTGTAAAAATTTCCCCTGGGAATAAGTCACCAGGTAGGCAATTTTATTCTTCCTTGCACCACTAAAAGCCTTCCCCCACATATTCTAGAATGGGTATCAATTACTATTCTAACTTCAGACCTAGAACATTTGGGGAAAGTGTTTGATTTTTTCGCACGGGTTCAAATTTGGAGCATGTCTGAAGGGCCTGGTTCCAGTGTAGTGTCCAGGGAGTGGCCTGCTGTGGCACATTCTACTCCTGGAATCTGGACAGTAGAGATCATAAATAAAGGCATGGCCAGCTGGTGGCAAGTGCAAGGGTAAGTGCAGAATCAGGTGTCAAGTGCTAGTGGGGGCTGTAGGGATACAGAAACAGTCCCCTAATGCAAGGGTTGCCAGGGGGGGCAGTGCAGGTGTGCAACTGGCAGGTGGGACCTGGGCCTGAGAACAGAAGGTGGCCAGGTAACCAGTGCAGTTTCAGAATCAGCCAGATCAGCAGGGGAGAGGAGGAGAGAAAGCAGAAGCAAAGAGGAAGGTCTTGAGATGCTTCCGGAACCGGAGATGGTTCTCCTCAAGTTTCAGAGAGGCAGGGAGGCTGTTCCAGAGGGAGGCCCCAGCAGAAGAAAGAGATATACCACTACCTCGCTTCTTGGAGAAGTGACTAACCCGGAGGGAGTTGGAGGCAGATGAGCGAAGAGTTCGAGAAGGAAGATATTTAGGAAGAGAGAGATGATGGTATTGCGGTCCCAGGCCCCAGAAGGACTTGTGGACAATGCAGAGGGTTTTTAACTTAATCCTTGCCGCCACTGCAGAGGTTTCAGTCCTGGAGAGATACGAACACTGGGCTTGAGGCCAAGGACATATCTTGCAGTCCTGTTTTGGATGAGTTGCAGAGGGAGGAGAGTAGAGGCAGGCAGATTTAGAAAGAGGCTGTTGCAGTAGTTCAGCCTCGCGAGAACAAGCGCTCTGGAGACAGTGAGCTTCTGGGGGAAGGAGAGGAAAGGAAGAATACCTCTGAGGAGATGGCCACCCATTATCCAAAACTATGATCAGTGTGTGTGTGTGTGTGGGAGTGTGGGGGGTGTGTGCACGCCCTCGTACTTCATGCCACCCCTACATAAGTCAGTGCGCCACTTGGGCCACCCCAGTCAAAAGAGTATGGACACGCTGCTGCGGCTGGTTAGGAGACAGGAGTCATCAACCTCTCATCTGAGCAACGTGCACCTGAGTTAAGTCATGGGCTTTGAGTCCAGGCTGACTACAGTTACCACAACAGTCTTAAAAGGGAGGTGAAGCGTTTTGGCCTATCTGCTAGCTGGGGTCTGGAGCCTAGCCCATGGAGGCCGCCTTCCGGGTCTGGAAGAGAAATATTCCACCACACAAATGCTCTCTGGGTCCATTACATCTAGGCTTTAAAGCACCTGTTTAAACAGAAAACAGCCAAAGTTTACAGAGAAAATCCTGGATCCTGCGCGTGCCATGTTTCTGCCTGCAACTGGGCCCTCTTGCAGTGCCATAGTATGCCGAGATTTAAAATAGGGATGGGGACCGGGAAAGCATCTCACCGGAAGTACTAAACAGGGCAGAACGGCAGGCTGGCTAGGGAAGGGCAAGGTGCTGCCATAGTAAGAGCGTTTCAAGTTGTTTTGTGGCCTCTTCGCATATACATATTTTAATTGGTGCTAAATGTAATACAGAATGCTCTTTGGTCATTGAGTTTGTTTTTATTTAATTTGTTTTTGAGTAGATTAATTCAGGAATGTATTATAAATGTGATTGTTTTCCATACAGTGTGTGGACCAAAGAAACATCCTGCATGCATTGGCTCATGTGATAGCTCTTCCCTATCGCGTTAGCATGCACTTGCCCTTAATTTTGCTCGCATGTGATTTACAAGTAATCAATGCATATGTAATACGTCGCGCTTTCCAAAGTGGCATGAATAATGCATGGCGTTTCTGGCCGTGTGATAAATAACCTCTAATCCTTATTGTTAAGGTCATGGTCTTGACGGCCTTCTCGTAAGTGGACACTTGGAATGCATCCCTCTCTACTATGGTGTCCGTTACCATGGTGATACAACTCTGTCATCTCCGGTACCATTTGACGAGCATACTGTATCCATGGAAACTACAAGCTACGTCTTTCCTAGATTCTCCTGCCAATGCCGTCTTTCTCTCCAGGGGATGCATGCAGGGTGAGTGATTCACTGGTTTAAAATAGATGAAAACGCGGATGGCACGACCTGTACGTCGAACACGTGACAAAACACGTGACAAACCATTCAGCTCTATTCCTGGCGTCTGTGTGCGTCTGATTCATCTCCCGCCAGCACTGTTCGAGTAATATAGTATAGCGTGAAACCTCAGAGCAAGGTCAGCGATTTATGGGGGCGGTGACATCTTTGGGAGGGGGAGAAAAGGCAGAAAGGGAGGTAGAGGAAGAGAGCGCAAGGATAGGGAGCCGGTTTGGCCCTCTCAGTCTAAAGTGTCTCCCATGATCATCCACATTTTTTTAAATTAAAGTGCTCTGCACTCCCTTTCCTTGGTTCTGATATTCATTGTACCCACCTTTATATATGAAGCCAACGAGTCGGCAAATGCTTTACACTACAGTTATGTTTGAAAATGCGGATGTCTATCCGCCACTGTCTCCAATATTCCTGCTTTTTATCTCTTGAAAGGTTTGGTCTTAGAAATGGCCTACACACTTTGAGGCCGGCTAGGCTCACAAGCACCATAATGCAATATGACGCTCAGCCTGAGTGATTCATAACGTGCATAGAATATCCAAGCCCGCGTACATTTTGAAAACTTTGTTTTCATGTCCACAAATTAGACAAGTCAAAGACTTGTCAGCATTAAGTTAAAAAAAGCAAGTATCGTCTTAGAGTAGGCACATATTTAGGTGCTTTTAAATGACAAAAGGTACTTTCCAATGAGCTGTGACTTGACCAACTAACAGTCTATTACCCCCAGCCTCTGTGACACGGGGTACCCTATAGAGTGTGGTGGTCGGGGGGGGCCGCTGGTGTCATGCGGGCCCCTCCGGCGTATGGGCCCTGCGCGCTGCAACGCCGCGCAGGAACAGACACGGAGACGTCTGTTTGCTCCGGCGCTCCGGCTCCAACTGCCGGGCGCCGCCTTTATTCTTAACTGCGCATGCGCCGGCTTGTATGCCGCGCATGCGCATTCTGTGTACTACGTACACAACATCCCTCCTTTTCCCCCTCAAACAACAAAACCATTAAACATGGGGCCAACGTGGCTCAAACATTATATACTTAACAGACTTTTGTTGCTCAGGTCGCTGAGTCCATAATAAAGTCTTGGAACCTTTGTGGAGGGCGGCGTCCCTCTCTGCGGGGGTACCTGGGCGGTCCCCTTTCGACATTCTCTGGCTCCGCAGGGTCTCCGGGCGTGTCGACGTTCTCCGGTGGTGCTTCTGCCGCCTGCCGTTGGCTAGGATCCGGTTCTTCTTCAGAGGTTGCTGGTCCTATGCGTTTGAAGAAAGACACATTTCTGGTCACTGTCCCACGCGCGTTCGCCGCCGTGACCATGGATCCCTTGACGTGGGTAACACCCATCGGGTGTGGTTCATATGTCATTGAGAGTTTCCCCTCTGGTTTCCTGTTCCGGACCAGGACGGTGTCTCCTACCGCTATCTCTTTTTCCGGCAGCCTTCGCCTCATTGTCTCCTTCTCGATCCTCGCGGCCCTGTCCGCTGCCACTTGTGTGTCATCAATCACCCCCGGGCGTCGCTCTCCCGCTTCCGGTATCAACCCTCTGGGTATGCGCTTAAATAGTGCCTCAGCGGGCGCGATTCCGGTGGACTGATGTGGGGTGGACCGGTACTCACGGAGGAATTCGATCAGATTATGGCGCAGGTCTTCCCCTCCATTGACGGAGGTGCGAAAAATTTTGTTAAGAGTCCGCATGAACCGTTCAACCTCTCCATTGGCTCTCGGCCACAGTGGGGTCACTTTGCGGTGCTTGATGCCTCGTTCTGCGCAGTATCTGGCAAAACGCTGCCCTTGGAATGGAGCGCCGTTGTCCGAACAGATCTCGAGCGGGAAACCGTGGGTGGCGAAAATTTTGTCCATGGCCAGGATGGTGTGATCGCTGGCGGTGGATTCTACAAGTTCCACCTCCGGGTACCTTGACCACTGGTCCGTTACCACTACGAAGTGTAGGTCTCTGCCGGTCGAGCCGAAGTCTGCGTGGACGGTACCCCACGGCACGTCGCTCCGTGGCATGGCTTGGATGGGCGGGCTCTTTTCTGCTGGACTCGCGGCTTGGCAAGGGATGCAGGCCTTTACGAACTCGGTCACTCGGTGTTCTAGGTCGGGGAACCAGACTTTCAGCCTCAGGCGCGCCTTCATCTTAGCCATGCCTTGATGTCCTGTGTGGGCTAGCTGGAGAACTCTTGTGACCAAGGACCTGGGGATCACGATCTGGTCTCCCCGCAGTAGTAGGCCGTCCGTGGACACCGAGAGCTCGTGTCGAGCCTTCCACAACAGTTGCAGGTCTCTCTGCACCTCCGGGTTTCTTCTGGCGTTGTTCAGGAGGACGTCTCGCCATTCCCCTGTGGCAACCGCTCTTTTCACTCGCAAGAATGCCTCGTCAGAGTTCGAGTCATCTGCAATGTTCTCCTTCGACCGGGCTACTGGCAGGGCTGATTCAACGACGAGATGCACAGCGTCCCCTGCGTCAGATAACTCTACCGGATTCTGGGCGTCCCTCGTGCCGGGGTGGCGGGACAGGTAGTCTGCGGGGTTGTGAGTGCCTGGGCGGTACACTAACTTGACGCTATATTCGATGAGCGATAGCATCCATCTTTCGATCCGGGGAGGCGGCTTGGAGGAAGTGCCGGACAGGATGGGAATCAGGGGTTTGTGGTCAGTGACCACGACGACGGGTTTGCCGAGGATGTATATCCGGAAGTGTTTGCATCCCCACAGGATGGCAAGGGCCTCTCTCTCGATTTGCGAGTAGCGCCTTTCCGTGTCGGTGAGGGCCTTGCTAGCGTAGGCAATGGGTCTCATCGCTCCCAGTTCATCGGCCTGCATGAGGACTGCCCCTAGTCCTACGGGGCTGGCGTCAACTACGATCTCTGATTCTCGGCTGGGGTGGAAGTAGGCCATTGTCTCCTGCTCTGACAGGGCCTCTTTGATGGCATTGAATGATCTTTGTTCCGCCGCTGTCCATTGCCACGGTACGTCATTCCTGGTGAGTGCTCTCAATGGTTCTGATAGGGAGGCTAGGTCTTTGATGAATCTGCCGCAGTAATTGACCATCCCTAAGAAGCTCCGAACTTCTGCAGGAGATGTGGGCGGAGGTGCGTCTCTTATGTCTTTTACCTTGCCGGGATCAGGTGAGATGCCGTTCGCATGGAAGGTGAACCCGAAGAATTCCAGCCGATCTTTTAGGAATTCACACTTTTCTTGGTGTAGTGTAAGACCTACCGCCTGGAGTCTCTCAAACGTGCGTTCTAGCCTTTTAAGGTGTTCGCTCTCTGACTTGGCGAAGACCAGAATGTCGTCGGACATGTTAATGACGCCGCTCAGGCCGGACAACGCTCCTCTTATGGCGTTCTGGAAGACCTCAGCCGCGGATGAGATCCCGAAGTTGAGTCTCTTGTATTGGTACAAACCTTCGTGCGTCGTGAACGTAGTAATGTACCTCGACTCGGGGTGCAGTTCCAGTTGATGGTAGCCAGATCTAAGGTCTAGTTTGGAGAAGACCTTGGCGCCTTGGAGTTCGCCGACGATATCGTCCAGGGTGGGTGTGAGGTGGCGCTCTCTTTTGATGGCAACATTTGGTAGCCTCATGTCCACGCAGATGCGCACAGCCCCTGGTTGCTTTGGCTTCGGGGCCACTACGATGGGTGAAACCCACGGGGTGGGCCCTTCTACCCGTTCGATGATGTCTCTGTCCATTAGCTGTTGCAATTCTGTTTCTACTTGTGCCCTCAGGTGAAATGGAATTCGGCGGTGTTTGAGGGCTGTCGGCCTTACGGATTTGTCGATGTGCAAGTGAATGGGGTCTGCGTTCAGTTTGCCGATACCCTTGAAGAGACTCGCGAACTTGTGTAGCATGCTCTTTAGATCCGCCTGGTATACCCCAAATGTGAAATGCACAATGTCAAGCGCTTCTGACGCAGCACAGCTCAGCAGCGAATGGGGGCTGACGTCGGTGACGAAGAATCTTGCCTTGATGGAGTTCTGTCCATGAGATACTGGGGCAACAAATGCACCTTGGATGGGTAAGGGGGTGTCGCCACCGAATGCATATATCCTCGCCGTTGATGTCGACAGTTCTGGTGGGCCTGGCAGGGCTACGTAGTGTTTGGTGGCTAGCACGCAGACCAACGCCCCGGTGTCGATGAGGATGGGGGTGGGAGTGCCCTTGATGTTGACGGTGCACTTGGGTTGGCGTTTCATGCTGGAACATCTCGCGATGCTGGAGATGAAGAAGACTTCTTCCTCCTCCTCCTCTTCTTCTTCTGCGAGGTCTAGGTCTTGCAGGCCTTGATCAATGGAGGAGATGCCTCTCACTCTGCAAGAACTGCCTCGCCCCACTCTCTCTGGTCCTCTCGCCGTTGTAACCGGGGCAGCCGCACGGCACGTTCTGGCAAAGTGACCCGGTATGCCGCACCGGGCGCATGTTCTTGACTTGGCTGGGCAGTCACCGCTGTGGGGGAGGTCATACCCACAGTTCGAGCACGATGGGGCGGTGCTTGGAGTGGGCACGGTGTCGGGCTTTCTCGGCGCCCATCTTGACCTATTCGCAGCCGACCGTCCCACTGCAAATGCGTCCTCGTTGTGTCCTGGTCGCGAGGCAGCGTCCATTTTCGCGCCTCTGGCCTCTGCTAGTTCATGTGCTCTGCCCAGGTCTAGAATCTGCTGGAGGGTTAGGCCAGGCTCCCTCAACACTTGCCTCCGAAGTTTACCGGAGCTGCACCCCTGCAGTAGTTGGTTGCGGACCATTTCCTCTTCGTCGGCCCATCTGCAAGAGGTCGCCAGGTGTCTTAGGCGGGCGCAGAATTTGTCTAGGGGCTCATCGTCCAATTGTTTCTCGGCGCCCATGACGAACCTGTCAAAGTCCACGTTGGCCATGGGTAGGAAGTGGTCTTTGAGTGCCTGCTTGACTGCGTCGTAAGTGACCACGGGGATGGTCAGGGAGTCATAGATCTTGTGGACTTCTGCGCCTGCTGAATAGATCATGGTCGCAATCTTTTCATCATCGTCGTTAACCCCTGCAGCCCTGAAGAACATGTCTAGTCTTTTGACCCACAGCAGCCACTTCGGTCCTAGCTTGGAAGGGGGTCCAGTGGCATCAAACTCTGGCATGGGGGCTAGGGAGCTGCGGGCTCTGCGGGGAATCGGGGCTGCGGCACCCTCATCATCTGCGCCGTCACCCATTCTTCGTACTCACAGGTGGTAGATGCGGCCTTGTGGTAGTGGTGGGAGCGAAATTCCCTTCTTTCTTCTTAGGTGCCACAGTCTTGCACCAGCAAGACTGTGGGTGTTCCAAAAATTAAATTGATGTTGTTTTTGTTTTCTTTTTTTTTTGACGCCGTCGGCGAGTGGCGCACGAGCACCCTGTTGGGCCGCAACCACGGTCGCCACGCGTGACGGGGAGCGGGTCGAAGAAACAAAATGGCCGCCGGTGCGTCGTCAGTCCGTGACGCGGCGGACTTAATCACGGCGTTGCAGCCGGGCACGGGAGTGGGCTGTGGCTCCTCCTCGTCGCCAGTGTGGTGGTCGGGGGGGCCGCTGGTGTCATGCGGGCCCCTCCGGCGTATGGGCCCTGCGCGCTGCAACGCCGCGCAGGAACAGACACGGAGACGTCTGTTTGCTCCGGCGCTCCGGCTCCAACTGCCGGGCGCCGCCTTTATTCTTAACTGCGCATGCGCCGGCTTGTATGCCGCGCATGCGCATTCTGTGTACTACGTACACAACATAGAGTTTAAATGTTTGCAGAATGATTTACATGCAAGCTTTATTTGAACCCTTGTAAGAACACAACTAGATGTGACATTGAGCGTTGAAACCCATCAGTCGGTTGCTTGTGAAAAACACACATGGATATTCAAATTGTGGGTATCCAGCTTTTTATTATTTAGCTGATACACCAACTGTTTTGACATTAATATATAGAAGTAATCAATGCAGTACAAAGTTGTGCGATGGAAAAGAAATATGCTTATTACAAAACAAGATAAATTCACTTCAACATGTGAAAACCAAGTAATAAGGTGGTCAGAGCAACATGAGAACAGATTAAATGGACGCACATGCTAAAAAGGGGGACAACTCATGCGATAATCAGAATGTTGTGAGAACAAATTAAATGAACACAGAGTAGTCACTGTTTTAGTGAGTGGGAGACTTGGTTGTAGGGTCTCCTGAGCCCAGCTAGAATCTGACCTCATATTACCCCCAGCCCCCTCCCTCATCACTTTCCTCATATGTGAGGCTTTACCTCCTCAAGTCTTCTTTTTTTCCACAGCTCCTTTACCCCACCTTGGGGAAGCCCTTAGCCCCCTCCCTTATGGTGCATCCAATGGCTTGCTCCCCTATGTCACCACCAGTTTCTTCGCTTTATTGTTGAAAGGGCACAAATGCAGCTGAGTGTGCAAGCACGCTGAAAAGAGAAACCTGGGGAGCAAGTAGGAGGAGGGGCCGGCAAAACAGATGCCTGCCAGTGCCTACGGTAGGTTCCTGGGTACCAATGGCAGAGCCAGGGAGGGGGAAGGCAGGGCAGCTGCCCCCCTTGCGACCCCTGGTGTGCAGTGCACCCCCCAGCCTCCCGTTGGCACCTTATTTGCCACCCCCTTGGCACCAAAAGCTGCCTCGGCTACTGCTGAGTTCCGATAATAGGGGCAAACCCAAGAGCAGAATATACTGTGGCGCGGGCCAGGTTGGGACTGGGACAAGAAATAGGCCCAGTCACCCAAAAAAAAGTGGCCCACCCCTCGCCTCAAAAAAGTGGCCCACCCCTCTCCTCACGAGCCTTGACCTCTGATGAAATCACCAGAAGTGATGTCCCGGGAAGTGATGAAAAACAACCTTTCACTCCTTGACAAAACAGGAAGTAGCATCAAACAGCATTGTTCCTAAGTACACTAAATTACTGTGAATCCAAGCAGACGTCCAAGGCCAAATCATAATGTTATTGTATAGCACTTACGCTTAAGCTCTTTTTTATACAACAAATATGCATACAATATCACCCAACCTGTGTTGGGACTCATTTATCGACCTAAGAAGGATGAAAGGCTTTTTGGAAAAAAAAGAAAAAAAAATGGAAAAAGATTAATAATTTTTCCATTTTCTTTTTCCAAACCCGGCCCAGGCATGGCCAGAAACCAGCCCCCACTCTCCAGGGACGATTTTGGCCCGGGCACGGGCCGAAAAGCAGAGGGGCCAATCCAACCCTGGCCCGGGCGCATTGGCTCGAGGAGGCAGATGCCCTGATTTACAAACGTTTTTGAATGGGACAATTAGGCCGAGAGTCTCAACCAATGCATTCAGCTGAACACGGAAACAACACCCAGAGACTAAACAGTGTTACAGTTGTGAATATGGCAAGGTGGTACCGTGCTTTAGGTTCTGTCTTTTGCGGTCGTGTTGACATGCTTTGTCCTCAGCAGTCATAATATATATGTTCCTGTAAGTCCCATTACAGATAGGGTGACTAGTTTTGAAAATAAAAAAACGTGACAGGCAATAAACATAAAAGTAGGACTAGCACCACCATCCCATTCAACACCCCCACCCCCACTACCCCAGTCCCCCCAACCCTAATGGCTAGGATTGCACATTAAAATAAATACAATTCCCAGCACTTATTTACTTCCATATAAACTGCAGATTCGGCTGTGACACTAAGCATGTTACAAACAGAAGAGCTATTGCTTTGCTGGTCATTACAGGCTTTGCAGGAAGTGCTTCTTATCCGCTCCCGTGGCCCAATCAGCAAATGCAGGCTGCAGTGAATGGAAAGGTTGGATGGAGATGCAGGTGACAAATGTGATAACTGAAAGCAAGAAAACTGTTAATTATCAATGAATGTCACCCTGATTTATTGCACCTCTGCAGTGGTCACCAACCATTTCCTAAAACCGGGAAGGGTTTTAAATTAAAATAAACTTTCTGGATGGGGGGGGGACAGGAACAGGGGGCCTGATTCCAGGAGGGTCCTGGCAAAACAAAGACTTCTGGTCACCCTAATTACAGAGCTTCTCACTCAAGATCCCCTTCCCCACAGAGGCACAGACCTGCCTTCAGCAGTCCTGACCGCTGTTATATCCGCCCTGCGCCCCGCTACGCGGTGACGTAGGGCGTCTGAATAAAAGCCCTGCCACCATGCAAGGGAGTCAGTTCCGGGTACAGACTCCAACAACGTGTGGCGTGTTTCATTTCGCTCCGACTGGAGCTGCGCCACTGCGGCCTACCTCAGAGGCCTACAACGTTCTGCCTCCGCGCGGTGCCAGAACATAACAACCGCTCCCGAGTAGGCGAGAGAAGGGCCAGGGCTCCTCAGGGAGGATGGGGTGAAGCAGATGATACCTCCCTCCCCTAGGCTTCTATCTAAAAAAACGGGCAGAGATAGGAGCTGCAATAGAAGCAGCCATTGAGGATGCTTCACAGCATCGTCCTTCTGGGCAGCCTGGGTCTGGAGCATAGGATGGCATATATCCAGAATCACAAGGGCCTTATATCTGTCGAAAGAGACCAGGCCTACTCTACTACACCATATGTGAGGAAGAGAGGAGTTTTCTGAAAAGGAAATTGACCCAGAGGAGAAAGGGGAGATCCTAAGCAGAGATGTTTCACAGTGTGTGGCTGGATCTACAAGTGCCCAATACATAAACCCTTTCAAAGCAGCGAATTAGCCCGTGATAGTACTCTCAGTCACGTGAGAAGTGACGTGAAGTCTTCCACTAAGTACAAACTAGCCTACTACAAGCACTTGCTGTTGGAAGGCAAGGTCGAGTGGTTCACAAATGTGCTTCCGTGTTATGCAGAGTCGATCCTGATGATGAACAAGCGCTCCGAAATGCATTGGCCACACTATCTGACCACGAAGCACACTATATGAAGCATTTCAAATGAAGAGTACATTCTTTTTTTTATTGAAGACATGATGTTTTAATATTCTATGTTATGTTGCTACCATCATTACACATGCAGTAGTGTTTGCTACTATGGTGCAGCCATACACTGGAGCAGAGTCCCCCGGTTCCTTTGTGTGCATCCTATGCAGAGATGACATCATGGGTCAGTGCCAATTATAAACACTATCAGGAACGCATTTAATAGAGACTGGCAAGATCCTGAGAAGATTACCCTGCGCAAATTCATGTTGAAAAAATATCCAATGCAGGGCAGTGAACCAGCCCTGTCGGAACACGTGGTGGTGCATCCTTGCTGAATCTGTCTGGGAATGCTTCCATGGCAGTAGAAGATGGGGCTGCTTGAGATCCCACTTACCGCAAGATAGATGCAGCCTTATCTCACTTGGCATTACAGGCTGGCATTTACCAGGTCTACACCGCTCAGGCATTACTGAAAGACCTCCAAATGTTTCATGGGATGATGGAGGAACAGTAGGATTGCAGGGATATCCTGCTCCACATCAAGCAAGAGACGCAGGTGATGTTGGATACAGCACTGGATTCCATCTCGGTGGCCACAGTCACAGGTTGTGCCGCGAACGTGGCTCGCAGGAACATTTCTATCAGGGACTTTAAGGCAGATCGATTCCCAAAAAAGATAATTCTCCATATGCCCTTAGGGGGAATATCCTTTTCGGGCCAAAATTGAATGCCATTACCAAGACGACCCATACGGTCTGTACATACTCACAGTCCATGCAAAATAAAGTACAAGACCAGAGGCCTTGACTGAGGCTGAGTAGGCAAGTGAGGAAAACAAGCAAGTTCGCAAAAGGGACAAAACTAGTAAAATGTTAGAAACAACAAGCCTCAAATATGTACTTGCCTTTTGCATCAAAGCAGAGTTTATTGGCCATGTCTATGGTAAAATGGGGTTACGAGACTGAGCTCTGTGCTCTCCCTCCAGACACGGTGACAATCTGGACTCCAACCCCAAGGGGTCAGAGGAAAAAGGAAGCACTAAACTAAATGATTCAGGCCCTTGTGGGCAAAAGAGTGATTGCTCTGGTTCCTCCACACAAGATTGGTCTGGGCTTCTATTCACCTGTGTTTTTAGTCTCAAAGGTTTCAGGAAGATACAGGCTTGTCATGAATCCGAAGATGCTCAAGAAATGAGTGCAGGATATTCATTTTCTCATGGAATAGAATTAATGCACACACAACCAGTCTATTAACAAGAAATAAATGTGTGTACCAGTGGCAAGGAAAACTGGCTTAATTCACTTTATTTAAAAACAAAGTGTCAACCGGAAGTCAAGCAAGATACAAAAAAACTCAACAAGCCCTCATCGGGCTGAGGATTATAAGGCGAAAATCTACAGGATTTGCAAAGTTAAAGAAAATAATACATGCAACTTTTTCGAACATAATAATCGGCTACCCTAATCAAAACCACTATAGATCCCTGTATATTGGAGTCTACCATTGGGTAATCCATTATCTACAATCCCACCCAAGTCCATCCCTCCAAGTATAGAGGTCATTGCATTCACATTATTAACACACAATGTGGCTGGTTGGCACACTGCATACTGACAGTGATAAGAATACTTCCCTGCCATTAGCTGGCACCTCTTAAGGTGGCCTTGAATGTTGCAATTGTCATAGACAGTGCAATTTATTATTTGTTTTACTGACCAGAAATAGAGAGATCAAACCCCCACTGTCAATAACAAAAAGATACTTCCATCTCATTTTTCATGCCAGGGCCCCATCTGTCCCAGACAGCTTCCCCAACCTTGAATATTCTAGTTAGCAACTGTTGTCTCAATAATCACTGCTGACCCATGTGCATAATTGTGAAATGGGTCATGGGATGAATAACAGTCTTCATGGGGCTCTGTTTGTCAGGGACAATTTCTTCTATTTTACTGTATGTAGTAAAGGGTGTAGTACCACTAATGGGGCATAGTGAGGACTGCATAAACAATTTAGTTTAGTGTCTGGCAATATTTCTTCTTGGGGCACCATGCACCTGGCGATCATGACTTTTGTGTGTTTATTCAACTATCGTTTGGACCAAAAATAATTGCTACCCATCTACTCTTTTGTCATGGGAACAACATCTCTTTGCCACTCTGTTGAGCACTATCTTGCACTCCCTTCCACTGTAACCATGGCTGTCTCATACTTTCCGGCGAGAATGAGATTTTCATAAAGTTGGACAAATCTAAGCACTGCACCTCAGCAGATCAAAAATAACACATTGTGCGGTTTCTAATGGGGACTTTGCTGCAAAATGGTAGAACTTCTGATCAATGCTAAATTGATGGTTCATCAGTAATACTGTTTCTTCGTGTATGTATCTTTTAGTAATCTTCTCAGTGTATTCAGTACCCTATATTTCTCAGTTTATGCTGCAACCTAATTCCCTCAATCTGGCACAACTACCTATTGTGTTGCAGACTAATTCTATTCTACTTGTGTTTATATTTTAATAGCAACATGATAAGTCTCTTGTCTCTATTCTGCTTGTGTTAGTGAGTTAGTTTTATTCAGGCTTCTTCTTTAAAACAGTCTGTGTGGATAAAAGGCCTAATGTCATTCATTTAAGTGGGCTCGCTTATTTACGTTCACGTTTTGCATGTTTGGGAGGCAGTGCATGACATGATGGTTGCTCAATTTGCACCACCACATTCCCCCCTCTGGTTAGTTTACTAACCAATAAACTGAAGCCATCATTCTATTATAAGCAACTTTTGCGATGTATGCCCCACACACTCCCTTTAAGCTTCTTCCGTGTGATGCATATTCTTCTGGGGAACACGTCATAAAACACCTTTCTTAATCTGCATCACAATCTACCCATTGTTGGGTATAACTTTCAGTTTCTGGGGAGGGTTAAAACCCATGCCATGGGGGCCAATGTGTCCATCTATCGCAACCATACATATTTCTTTCTCCCCGTTCCACGGGTCTGTTTTTGTATGAGCTTGCTTCGAGAGGACAGTGGCATCATAAGATCCAACATCTTGCTGTAAGTGACAACATTTGCCCTTGTGCTTACTTCTTCCCAACCCCCTTTAAATGCCCTAAAACCACTTGTAGAATGCAGAGGCTTACGAGTAAGACAATAAGGATGGGAACCAGTACTTTAAAATGTTTGCTCCGTGGTAGTGTGCAACGTGTGCAGGGCAGCAATAGGATCTGTTAGGCTGATGTTTTGTGCATCGTTTGCTGGTTTGAATGTGAAGCTGCTTGTGCCAATATTTGCACATACGCCTCCTTCAATAGCGGTAAGGAGGTCCTGGATGTACCTATTTTGAGGAGTGGCTAATCTGACAACCCTAAGCTCTTCTTCTATTGAATTCAGTACTTTGTAGCATTAGCAAGCTGGAGCAGCTCTCACCTGGTAATCTGCACCCATTTAGTGTTTGTTGCTGCTTGCATTCCAGGTGCTAAAAGCGATGTGAAGAAACGCGGCGGCTTTGCTGAAAAGACTGTACTTTGTAGGAATTGCCACCAAACTGTCAGAAGAGGATTGTGAAAGTTATTTTCTCTCTTACTCCTGTGCAATATTAAAGAGCTACCGTTTTGCGATAGTTCACATCAGTTAGGGTGGGGTGCTCTGCTATTGAAACAATGTGACATTGTGGTACTACCAGTGCCAGGGAATAAAGAGTTGTTAATGTGCAATCTCCAATTTCGTGGGAGCCGCATGTAGGCCTGTGTGCCATAGGACCAATAATGGTCCATGAGGGCTGATGTCCCCCATTTAAAGGCTGGCATGTCCATTATTCTTTTACACCCAGTAATCCTTCCCAATTTGATAGTTATGTTATAACTGAAACATTAAGAAAGGCTATGAGACGTTTGATATAAAACATTTCTTTTATCACATTTATCCAAGTTAACAATTTAGCATATTGGTTCCAGTCCGCGAGACAAATATTGTTCAAGTGGGCAACCATATTCTTTTGCTAATCCAACGATTGCCTCTGCTCTGCATCCCTTTATCCCTTTCTTCCCATTTCCCTCCATGAAAGACATGCCCTATTAGGTGCAGCTGTGGGTCTGTGTGCACCAAGGCAGCACTTCCCCTTGTTTTAAATTCATAGTCCTAAATGTGGCTTTCCCCTGTGCTACCCTCCAGTATATAATATATTCCAATATGCTTTGATCCCAATTTATCTGCCATTTTCTTCAATTTTATAAAGTCGTCAACAAATACTGAATTTTCTTCCCATTTTGCATGTGCCCAAAGTCCCTGGAATAACCCTCTCGTCTTGCATAGGGCAAGATGAGCTAAACAGTGTGCTGTTTTGGGATTTACTTCCTGTGATATAAACAGTCTGGTGGTGCCTGTGGCATATGGGGGATAAGAGAGCACATGTAACAGGTCTCATTCGATCTCTCTCTTCCCACTACCTGCATAGGGCCATATTGCATATTTTCGATCTCAGTCGAAAATCCATCATTTGTACCTCCCTCAAATCTTTCAGGGTCAAATACCTTTCTCCTTGTCCTGGTCATTCTCTCAGTTTTGTTTTCAAATATTTGTAAATCATTAACCCTTTGTTGTGCCACCAACTATTTATAATCTGTCTAAAGAAAAGAAAGAGAGAATAAAGAAAAGACAATAATAAATGCTATACAAGGCACACATTCTATGAATCCTTTGCATCTCCTGTGCTGTGTGATAAAATGATCTAAGTCCCTGTTAATAAGCAGACACATAGAGTTTAAAACACTTATATTATATCTCCTGACACTTCCCTTTCGCTGCCCTCCTTGTCTTTGGAAAGGGGGTGCTGCTCTTGTCTTTCTTGATTAAAGAAAGATGGACCCATTTCATATGACTCTGCAGTTTCACTGCAGACGCCATGGCATATTCGATGATAACTGGTCCCACAAATCTAGGGTTATTCCACTTCCTTACAAAGTTTCTAATCAACACCCTATCCCCCGGGTAAAGCTGCAGTGGTGGTACCCTCAGCTGATGCTTGTGGTGGTGTTTCCTCTTTTCAGGTAGCTGCAGCTGGCCATTGCTGTCGAGTTGTTATCTGGTTTCAGAAGAACTTAAATGAATCGATCATAGCCCTAATATATTCATGAAATTCATCACCCAAAGCAGTTGCTGCATTTTCAGCTTTTAAACCCACATGTGCAGGTGTGAGTGGAACATCCATTCTTCTTCCAGTTACAACTTCATATGGTGTGAGATGCATGTCAGAGCTTGGCTGATTACACAGTGCGAAGAGGGCAATTGGCAAGCAGTGCAGCCAGGTTATGTTCAGGGTAATGTATAATTTGCCAAGGCGCTCTTTAAACAGACCATTGAGACATTTCACAAGGCTGTTGACTTTTGGGTGATAAACTGAACATCATTTGTGTGTTATGCCCAATAAATAGTGAAAAAATGCTGGCCATTTTCTGATCGCAGTACTTCACATATACATCAGCAGGGGAATACCTTGCGTACAAGGAATATTTATGCTGATTTTGCATCACAATGGGCACAAGGACCTGCTTCAAACCAACAGGATAATGAGCAGGCCACAACAATCATATAGCGATATGTCTTGCGCCTATTTTCCATATCAACATAGTCGATATGCAAATAGTGAAAGTGCCCAGATGGGCAAGGCAATGTTGCTTTCACTCTTTAGTGTGTGTCCTGTTGACACACTGCATAATTTGTTATACATTCTGGCACCCTCTCCTTTAAATTAGGAACAAACCACTTTTCTTTTAAATCTGCTGCTACATACTCCTTTTATGTGTGTGTAGGATAGTGCAGCAGCTCAAGGGCAGCTGTCAGTAGCTCCAGTGGCATAACAGGTTTCCCAGTAATACTCATACTCTGTCTCCATACTAGGTCAGCAAGGGACAAAATGCACCCTCTCTTAGTCCACAGCTCCTGTGCATGTTGGGGGACACGTCCCTGTAACTCAATTATTTGGATTAGAGGCAGAGCATTATAGGGTTCAGTTATCTGTACTTTCTGTTGTGTTACATTTGTGGCTGACACTACCATTTCCAATATCTCAGGCATGTAAGATGATTCTTTTGCTGCAGAATCTGTATGCTATTATGTCTGTTCCATTAATGTTAGTGGCACATTTTGCCACAGCGACACCTGCAGGGCCTGGTAATGCTTCATTTAATCTGGATAATAATTGAGCATGTTGTACTAGTGTACTGCCAGATTTTTTAGAACCGCTTCTTTTCCATCAGGACAGACGCAAATGTGCTGTGGAGGTGATGTACACAGAAGCAGAATAAATTCGATATTGGGTATCTGGATACATTTCTAATGCCAAAATCAGAGCTATTCATTCTGCCGCTTACGCAGAATAATGTGCAGGCAATTTTTTTTGAGCCACTGTTTCAAACTCCCCATTTTCCCATTTAACCACTGCTGCACCTTTGTGCATTAGTATTCTGATTTATGGTCGATGGCCCATCAATAAAAAATATCTTTCCCCCTTCAAGGCCATCTTTCTGTACATGTGGTAGATCATCGTAGACATCAGTGTATGCTGAACAGTCATGTACATAATACCCTTCTCAACAGATTCTTCAAGAAAAGAAGTCAAGTTGACAATGCAGTATCTCACAATTCTAACCTAGGAATGTGACGGAATTCCCTCATAGACTCCAGCATGCTAGCATGCTGTGTTGTGAGTGTGGATTTAGGTTTTTGCTAAATTGTGAACAGTGCATGCTCTACATAAAGGGCCTCATCACAAGTCTGGCAGTAATCCAGCACATATTCCGGTGAGCGAAAGTAGCATTACAGCCGGATCGTGTGGCAGAATTAGTGCCACATCACAACCTGGCGTGAACGCGTGCCTGACTCCCAGCAGAGATTGTGCCGAAATAAGGGCTACCGCTGAAACTTCGCTGCTAATAGCGTTACCACTGCATACTCTGGCGCTATTGGCGCTGACGGAAATTGGGTTACTGCACGGCCATTTTGAAAAACACAATCCATAAAATATCTCCACTTCCTGCAGACACCCGGACCTGGAAATAAGCCAGAATGTCTCAGGAGAGGATCAGAGTCAAGGTGGCCTAAAATCGACTCCAAAAACCAACGTTCAGTGACGGCGAGTTGGCGGTCCTGACCAATGAGGTTATTGCTCACACTGATGAGCAATATGGCCTTCGCCAAAGGAACACATCAGCACAGCGCAGGACAGCAATCTGGCATGCAATCAGCCAGAAAGGGACAGCTGTGGCTGGCGTCTCCCGTAATGGGGAAGACTATCACAAACTCTGGAATGACCTCCGGTTCAGGGTTCCTGGGCTACTGTCGCAACACTTCCAGGGGTCCCTTGCCACAGGAGGAGCCACTGGTCCTCACTGCCTGGGAGGAAGAGTGAAGCACAGTGCTGGACATGGAGGGAATCGAGGGAGTCAGAGGTGTGGAGATGGGTGCCAGCAGCCAGGAGGCATTAGGTTAGTCAACCCCCCCCCCAGCACAAGTACATGTACAAATGACAGTCTAGCATAAGATGCTCCAGTGGACAGGGACACATGTCAGCAGACCCAGTAGATGGACAAGCCAACAGGATGGAGTGAGGGGGTGGCACAGCAGCCACCCTCCACAGCAGGCACGGGGCAGGGCACCAATGGCACCCCTGTGCATTGCAGCAGCGGGAAAGTGTGGCAAGTGACCTATCCAAGTGCCATGCACACCTCACCCCTGCTGTTAGACCACGTGCCAGTGGGACTGTGGTGTGTGAGCAACCACAAGAATGTGCAGCAGTCACACCAGCATGTTGTGGGCCCAGTTGGCCGGTCTCATGTTGGGAGTGGATGTGGGGACATGAAGGACCACAACCATGCATGCCAAACATCAGCTGCCCCAGCATGGACATCCTGTCCCCCCACCCGGGCCAAAGACCAACTGGCCATGTGTCACACACTCATTGCTGCTACCATCCCAATGATGCTGGACCCAAATACAATCTCCCCCGGCCAACCATGCCCGTCTGCCCAAATGTGTGGGGTCCCACCTTGTACAATAGCAAATGTGCATTGCATGCCAACACACGTGGGGGAACCATACCTGACAACATTTCCTATGTCTACTACAGGCACTCACTCAGCACCAGAGGCATCCTAGGAGGACAAGGGGCAGGCCCACCTGGGAGAGGCATATCCAGGCCCTCAAGGCCTGCCACTACCCCTGCCACCCCACAAAGGTGCAGTCAATCCATGCCAAGGTGGATGGCCCACAGTGACACACTGCAACGTAGCAAGACCACACTGATGTCCACCCCACAGTCCACCAGAACTGACACAAGGCCCACTGCACCACACCTCCAGTTCGGGCGACTGTGGAAACACAGGGGGACACCAGCCCGGTTTCACCACATGCAAAAGGGCCACAGACCACTGGCACACTCCCCACCGGCAGCATAGCCCAACACCTGAATGTCCTCACCACCGGCAGTGTAGCCCAACACCTGAGCATCGTCACAGCCGGCAGCATAGCCATCATCACCGGCAGCATGCTCAGACACCTGAGGCCGATGTGTACACCGCATAGGGCACACACCAAATAGCAGCACAGTGCTGCAGAGACTTGATGAGATAGAGCAGAAACAGAGGGAGATGAAGACAATAGGGCACACGCACTCTGAACACTAGCAGACCATAAGGGACAGCATCCAAGGGGACAGCCGCAGGATTGTGCAGGCCATCGCAAAGAACAGGGCTGAGACAACTGTCAGTACGGCCGCCCTGACATTATACGCCCAGAGAGTAATGGAGATATGATATGATATGGCATTTGTAACGTGCCTATACACAAGTGTTTCAGAGATGGAGATGCCTGAAGGTGTCGCTGCACTGGCAGAGGCCATATGCCAGTGCAACGAGTTAACACACCAACAGATGTAGGGGCCAGGCTCCATCCCTTCTACCTCTACTACTCCCACAGAGGAGTCACAGTAGGGCAAACTGAGGCACCTCCAGAGCCCAAGATCACTGTTGGCTGTCAGGGGGGTGGGGAAGTGGCCACGGTTGTATTGGACTCTGAGACACTAATTGCCATGAGTGAACATGCTGGGGAGTTTGTGGTGTGAGGCAGGAGGGGGACATTGTGTGCTGGGGAGTTGGTGGGGCGATGGGGATAGTGTGCTGGGGAATTGGTGGGGGGAGGGTAGAGTGGGGATAGTGTGCTGGGGAGTTGGTAGGGGGAAGCAGGATGAGGGATAGTCTGCTGGGGAGTTGGTGGGGGTGGAAGGTGGGATAGTTGGGCCACTTCATTACCTTAAAACTGTTAAACTTCATCATTGCAAGGACATTCCTGATTGTGTCATTGTCGTGTTTATTGATAGAGGTGAGTGTCACACAGTTGTGCATGGCTTGTGACATGTTCAAGTGTCAGAAGAAATTGTCTATCTGTCCCTGGTGGGCACATCTCCCATCCCTTACATCATCTCTGGCAATGCATGCATTTGCCTCAGGCACATCATCCTCATCCTCTGGGGGTGCCATGTCCATGTCAGGGAGAAGCAGGACATTCCTCTTCAGGCAGATATTGTGCAGCATGGCACACACAAGCACAATTCTACCCATTTCCTCTAGAGCGTACATAAGGGCTCCACTGGTATGGTCGAGGCAGCAGAAACATGCCTTCAGGAGGCCGCAAAAATATGCTCTATGAACACAAGGGTCATGCTGTGAGCGTGGTTGTAGGCATTATTCTGCAGATTTTGTGGCATCATGCACAGGGGCCATTAGCCAGGGCAGCTGTTGGCATCCGGAGTCACCTGCATGGGGGGGGTGGCACAGGCATTAGTCACGGTGTAAGGTGTGGGGGGTGGGCTTACCCAATATCAGGGCAATGGACAACTTGTGCATGCAAATTGGCCTTTCATGTCATGTGTCGATTCTATGTCTGTGCATGCTGTGTCACTCGTATCATGCATTGTTTCTGCTTCACATGCACCCTTTTCCCTTGCAGCATATTTTGGGTGAGTTGTATGTCAGTGACATGTGCAGCTGACATGGTGGTTGTCATGTGGCAGTGTATTTCCACTGGCATGCTGGGTGTCCCATGGGCCCTCCCTGAGCATCTGGGCCTGCCGGCTCGCCATTGTGGGCTGGCCGCACATGGATGCATGGCTGTGGTACTGGCAGGGTTGTGGTTGTGTTAGGCGTTGTGGCCATTTGTCACCATTGCTTTGGTAAGTGCATGTTACATTGTGGTACCTTTAGTCCTGTTGGATGTTTATAGTTGCTACTGTATGTGTACATCAGCTTCTCCATGCAGGTAAGTCTGACATGTGCATGTTCCCTGGCCTTCACTGTGATGTTGGTGCTGGATGTGGTCAAGTAAGGAATTCACATTTGCTTGTCATGCCATCCTTTGTGTAGGTATTGGCACACACCCCCCATTTGGGCATGGGCTTCAAAGCGCATGTCTGCTGGCTTTTCTACTCACCCACTATCCAGGTCCATTGTCCTCTGTGCCTCATCATGTAACCTTGCAGTGTGCTGTTCCGTAGGACCATGGAACCGGAGGTGGAACCAGGGTAGCGGGCACAGCAGTGGGTGATGTACAGGTTGGGGTTACAGGTCACCTGCACATTCAGGGAGTGGTAGTGCTTGCTGTTATGGTACACTGCTGCATGGGCCTGGGGGGCCACCAGTGCAACATGGGTACAGTCCAGGACAGCAATCACATTTGGCATTTGGGCAACGGCGTAAAACTGTGCCTTCATGGCAATGACCTTGGCTGCAGTGATAGGCAGTGAGATGGGGCGTTGCTTGTCGCAGGAGGGCTTGAAGCACCTTGCCCAACACTGCACAGAATTTGGGCTGCACTATGATATAGATCGAGGCCACTTAGTGCTGGAAGGTGCCATTTCAGAGGAATTGTATGCCAGACACTAGCTTCAGCAGTGGGGGCACAGCTGTCCGGATGTTGATCCTGATCCTTATGTCGTTCTGTATTGTGGTGAGCAGCTGACTGTCCCAGTGACTAGTGGCAGCATGATGTTGGAAACACTCTCTGGGGTAGGGTGGTGCCTTATGTAGCACTCTGGGGTAGATTGGGATCACCTGTGGATTCCTTTCAGGCACTTGTGTTCATTTACCTCCAGCAGGAAGCTGGAGGTGACAGCACTGTGTTTTCAGCAGTACTAGTGCCAGTTTTTGGCACTAACACCACCGTTCATGGACTTGTGATGCGGCTGTGTTTGTACGTCATGTGGCCGCTGTAATAGTGCTGGCTTTAATAGCGCTGGCTGTAATAGCAATGCTGTAATGGCGCCGGCTGATTTTACAGTCCGTGGTATTTGCACCAGCTCATGATCCAGTAGAGCGGTACTAGCAGTGCTAATTCCGTTACCGCCACCTTTAAGGGTTACCACCACACTTGTGCTGAGAACCAAAAAAGTCACTGAGCAACCCATAGTTATTGTTGATAATTTTTCAACTGCAAAGACAGCTGCTGCCAATGCTTGTTTGCATGGGAAATGCCCTTGCATTACTGGGTATAAATGACCACTGTAAAATGCCAGAGGTTTGTGCCCTATTGTTCTTACCTGAGTAAGAACAGCCATCATCACGTAACCATTTGAATGGGAGAACAAGAACAACTCTTTTTTGTATTCTAGTGTTGTTAGCACTGGGGCTGTGATAATTTCATGTTTCAGTTGATTGAATGCTTCAGTCATGTCTACTTACCAGACAATAACCCCCCCTCCTTGTGTGCTTCTTTTAATCCTTGTAAAAGGGGCCTGGTGTATGAGGTGTAATCTAATATCTTGGATCAGTAATAATTGCACCACCATGGAAACTGGTGCATTTATGTTACTGCAGCTAGTTGTATTGTGTATTGCTTATGCTCTCTGTGGTGTCGCTCTTCCTTCTGATGATATTATTTGGCCCAAATATATCACTTCTTTTTGACAATATTGCAGTTTGTCTACTTTGTCCTCCTTCTCCGCTAATAGCATCAGGAGCATCACTGAATCTTTCCTGCATTCATCTTCTGTGATGCTGCACACCAAGATGTTATCATCATATGGTAACACTTCACTCTGTGTCTGTATATTACTTAGGTCCATTCGTAGTACTCTGTAAACACACTGGGTGATTCACAATACCCCTGAGGTAAACAAGTATGCTGGAGTGTAACGCTCACCTGATTCTCGCAGAGGCGCCGGTCTTGACTGGGCGACTACCGTATCTTCAAAGGTGATGTGTAGCACCCGGTTGGCTCTTTGGGCTGGACCTCTGTGCACTGTATGCCTGACGTGTAGAGTAAGATGTCTGCAGATAGAAAATATGGGGTTAATGAACTGGGGTTATTGGGGTGTCCCTATCTCTTTCCTCTTCTCCTCTCCTGTAGACCCCCAAAGGTTAACGCTCTCACCTTAGGTAAGTGAATGCCGAGCTCTCCATCTGCCTCGGGGCAGGGTGCTGTAACCAGTTTCTTCACTGGATAGGTAGCGCAGGCCTCTTGACTTCAGAGGACTGCTGTCCGTCGTTTACTGCACGAACGGTAAGTTTCGAGTCATTCAAATGTCTTTAAAGTCTTTAGTAATGATGTCTCTTGTTTTGCAGGGTTCCGGCGATGGCGGATGACGGGCTGAAGTGAGTTGAAGATGGAGCCCGTGTGATGAATAGAAGCGCCTGGAAGCACGTAAGTAAGCGCTTGTTGCCTGCTTCACTATGCGCTCTAACTGTCTTTTTATTTTGCAGGTACGAGTTCGGAGCGGCTGCAGGGTGCCGGAATACCCACTGGATTAGATGTGGAAAGGAGTAATGGCACGTGAGTATTAAAGTTCCCCAATGTCTTTAAACGCACCTTGTTTTGTCTTTCAGATGCAGAATGCAGCGCCGAAGGCCTCCGGAGCGTGCGAAGAGTTGGTAAACTTTTGTCTTTCAGATGCCGGAATACAGTGTGAAGACCTCCGGAGCGCACGAAGAGTAGGTAAGCCTTTGCCTTTCAGATGCCGGAATGCTAACCTGTTCTTTCTTGTCTTTATAGGTGTTGCTGAAGACTGGATTCAGGATGGTAAGCCTTTGCCTTTCAGATGCCGGAATGCTAACCTGTTCTTTCTTGTCTTTATAGGTGTTGCTGAAGACTGGATTCAGGATGGTAAGCCTTTTTCCTTAGGCCCAGGACCGGATGCAGAAGACACGATGAGCGTTCTGCTGCAGAGGTTGCAGAATAACGCAAAGCAAGATTCATCCACCGGGTGTGGTTTAAATAGCCTCCTGTAGTGCTTAGGTGTCTCCTTCCACAGCCACGCCCAAGTAAGAAAAGAGTTCCTGGTAAGAAAAGAGTTCCTGCCTTCCAGAAGAGTTCCAGTGTTCTGAATCTAGGGAGTGGCTCCAGCCCCACCCAACAGGAAAAGTAGTTCCAAACAGAAGAGGATCAGAGGCTCAACTGGCAGGCAAGTAAGCAGCATGGTCTGCTGAAGGTAAGTCCACCCAAGCATTATGAGCCCGGCGCTTCCAGCGCTGGGACTGGGCATATTTATGAGCCTGGTGCCACTGGCGCCAGGACTGGGTCCAAAAGGTCCCAATTGGGACTGGTTGGCACTCGGAACCTGGGTTATGGATCTGCTTCCAAGGGAGTTGGGAAAACCCTGACCTTTTGGAAGCAGAGATCATGACAGTACCCCCCCTCAAGGCCCCTCCCAAACCGGGCTTCTCCGGGGGTTTTGGCTTGTCAGGAAATGTTCGGTGAAATCTTTTGATTAGGCGAGGAGCGTGGACATATTCAGCAGGTTCCCAGGATCTCTCTTGGGGGCCGTAGCCTTTCCAGTCAATTAGGTAGAATAGTTTAGATTTGGAGATCTTGGAGTCCAGAATGCTTTTGACTTCAAACTCGAGTTCTCCATCCACTAGGATAGGTTTTGGAGATTTGGTTAGTCGGGTTTGAGGTTGCACGGGTTTTAATAGAGAGACGTGGAAGACCGGATGTATCTTCATGTGCGGGGGCAAGTCCAACTTGACCGCTACTGGGTTTACTATGGTAGTGATGGAATAGGGACCAAGGTATCTTGGGTTGAATGTGCGTGGCCCTTTTAGAGATAGATATTTGGTGGATAACCAGACTTGATCCCCTACTTGATAGTGAGGGGCTTCCTTCCGATGTTGATCTGCTCCTTTCTTGTATTGTTCTTTAGCCCTTTGAAGGTGAGAAACAGCTTCCTTAAAGGCTTGGGTGATTGTAGAATGCAGGTAGTCTACTGCTGGTGTTTCAAGATCTTGGAGGGGATCCAACTCCGAGGTTCGAGGGTGACTGCCGTACAAAAGAAAAAACGGGGTTTTCCCAGTTCCCGAATGGACAGAGTTATTGTAGGCATACTCGGCTATCCAAAGGATATCTTTCCAAGTTTTTTCAGTTTGTTGCAGCATGCAGCGTAAATACTGTTCCAGAGTTTGATTGGTCCTCTCGGTCTGTCCGTCGGTCTGAGGGTGGTGACTGGTCGATAGTCTCACAACAATTTGAGCCGACCGACAGCAACTTCGCCAAAAATGAGAAATAAATTGACTACCTCGATCCGAAATTAGAACCGAAGGAAAACCGTGCAGTCGGACGATGTTTTCGAGAAATTCTCGGGCCAGAGTTGCTGCTGTTGGCAAGCCTTTGAGCGGAATGAAATGCGCCATCTTGGAGAATAAGTCCACGATTACTAGAATCGTATTGTATCCGGAGCATGGAGGTAGATCCGTGATGAAGTCCATAGAAAGCGTATGCCAAGGGCGAGGTGGGATGTCAATAGGGCGTAAGAGGCCTGCTGGTCTTTCCTTTTGACTCTTGTTTTGGGCGCATACTCCACAGGACATTATAAAGTCTCTGATATCTTTTTTCCAAGACGGCCACCAGAAGTAGCGCTTGATCTTTTCTGAGGTCTTGGCTATACCGGGATGACCTTCCATTAAAGAGTCGTGATAACAAGAGATTACTTTTTTCTGTAAATCTGTGCTGGGTAGGTATAATCGTTCTTGGAAATACAATAAGTTGTCCTTTACTGCAAAGTCCTTTCCCTGCAGATGCCAATTCTGTATGTCTGCTGGAGTTACAAGTTGCCTGGCTTTATCCTTAACTTCCTCTATGGATTCTGTGGCTATTACACCCAGAATTCTTTGTTCTGGAATGATTGGTACAGGTTTAGGGTTGACCAAGTGTTCTTCCACTCCCATCCGAGAAAGGGCATCGGCTTTACCGTTCTTTGTACCAGGTCGATAGGTAATTATGAAGTCAAACTCGGCAAAGAATAATGCCCAACGGAGTTGTCTAGAGGATTGGGCTTTTGCGGTCTTCAAATATTGCAGGTTTCGGTGATCCGTAATCACAGTAACGGTGTGTCGGGCCCCCAGCAGATAATGCCGCCAAGCCTTAAAGGCAGACTTGATAGCCAGAAGTTCCTTGTCAGTAATCGTGTAATTGATTTCAGGAGGCGAGAATTTGCGGGACCAAAATGCCACGGGATGCAACTGATTGGTTACCGGGTCCTTTTGTGATAGAACTGCCCCCATGGCAAGGCTTGAAGCATCAGTTTCCACGATGTAGGGGAGTTCGGGGCGAGGGTGTTTTAAGATTGGTGCAGAGATAAATTTAGTCTTCAAATCCTGGAAAGCTTGTTCTGCCTCGGTAGACCATTCAAAACGTTTGTTTTTCTTTAACAAGGCAGTGATGGGCTGGACTATTCGAGAGAATTCGGGGATAAACCTGCGGTAAAAGTTAGCGAAGCCTAACATGCTTTGCACACCTTTTACGGAGGATGGTGATGGCCATTTGAGAACTGCATCGACCTTCTTTGAATCCATACGCACTCCGCCAGGTGATAATATGAATCCCAAGAATTCAACTTCAGTCACGTTGAAAACACATTTTTCCAACTTAGCGAAAAGTTTGTGTTGACGCAATCTTTCGAGGACCATTTTCACGTGTTTCCGATGTTCAGATTCCGATGAAGAATAAACGAGGATGTCGTCAATGTAAACAACAACACATACATCTATGAGCTCTCTGAGGACATCGTTCATAAAATATTGAAAGGCGGCCGGGGCATTGCAAAGTCCGAAGGGCATGACCTGATATTCAAATAGCCCATACTTGGTGCGGAAGGCCGTCTTCCATTCATCGCCCTCTTTTACTCGTACCAAGTGGTAAGCTCCTCTAAGATCCAGCTTTGTATATATGCATGCTTTTCTGACTTGGTCCAGGAGTTCAGGGATCAAAGGTAACGGATATCTATTCTTAACGGTGATCTGGTTCAGGGAGCGATAATCGATACAAGTTCTAAGGTCTCCTTCCTTTTTTGGAACGAAGAACAAAGCTGAAGAAGCAGGGGACTTGGAAGGACGAATAAACCCATTTACCAGGTATTGATCCAGGTATTGTCGAAGGTGAAGGTTCTCAGGCTCGGTGAGGGCATAAATTCTACTACAAGGAGGAGTAGATCCAGGTACCAGGTCTATCTGGCAGTCATAAGACCTATGAGGAGGTAGAGAGTTAGCCTGATCCTTCCGGAAAACATCTTGGTATTCTAGGTATTCGGGAGGTAACTGGGGAGTCTCTGAAGAAATTGCGGCCAGTGCAACACCAGGTGGAGGGTGACAAGTAGAGACACATTCTGGAAACTGGACCGTTCTTGCTCGCCAATCGATCAGAGGATTGTGTTTCTCTAACCAAGGTATTCCTAGAATAATCTGAAACTGAGGGGCCTTGATCACATCGAACACGATCTTCTCATGGTGTCCATCTTGACTTACTAGCGTCACCTCTTGAGTGGTATGCGTTACTGGCCCGGAGGCTATCTCCGTACCATCCACCGTAGTAATGACGTCCTTTACAGCCTTGGGACAAAGAGTTAGATTCATCCTCAAAACCATTTCATGATCCACATAATTGCCGATGGCACCGCTGTCGACGTAAGCTTCAATTGCATGTAATCGATCCGGATTATCAGGGCTAATGAGGACCATAGGTATCACGAAATGCGAGGTCACGGAACTGGTTTTCACGCTCGGCAAGAGGACCTCTATTCTTGTCGGGCGAGATCGTTTCCCTGCTCAGAGTTTGTAACTTTGGTAACTGCAGCTCCTACTGCCTTCTTGGCAGGTTTCACCGGACAGTCTCGAAGAAAGTGCCCTGAGTTTCCGCAATATAGGCATAATTGCAACTGTTTCCTCCTTTCCCGCTCCCTTTGTGTTAGAGGACCTTTCAGACCCCCTATTTGCATGGGTTCCCCGTAGTCTACTCCTTTGGAAGGAGTTGGCGGTTTGGAAAATACTCGAGCATCAAACTTGGAACGATCGGCCTTCCTGTTCTGCAGCCTGTGATCTATTTGAACGACCAAGTCTATATAATCCGAACAGTCTTGTGGGGGATTCACTACTTGGGCTAAAACGTCTTTGAACTCTCCACGTAGACCTCTATAAAACAGCGTAATCCTTTTGTCCTCAGGCCATTGAGTTTCCACTATTAGTCTATTGAAAGATGCAATATAAGCCAAAAGGTCTTGATTACCCTGTCGCAACGAAAGAAGCTCATTGTCCAAGGCCTGCCCCTGTGAATGTCTTGCGAACAGTTTTTCCATACTAAGCTGAAAGGCTTGAAAATCATGGAGAACCGGATCATCTTGATTAACTAGAGGGATCGACCAGTCTGCCGCATTGCCACTAAGGTACGAAAGTACAAAAGCTACTTTTGCTTGATCAATTGGAAAGGCTGCTGGCCGGCATAAGAAGTGCAACCGGCACTGATTGATAAATACTGCAAACCTCTTTGGGTCACCAGAAAATCGTTCGGGCAGAGCCAGAGGTACATTCCCAGGTAGGTTGATCTGCACTGGATTCATAGAGGATGTTGAAGGAAGATTTGCCCCTGATGCGGGTAACGGGGTCTGTCCGGCTTGTGACTGTAGCACTTGTCTAGCAAGATTGTCTGTTCTCTCCTTGGAAATAATTAGTTCCCTTCTTAGAGCATTCATTTCCTGACGAGCTGCATGCACTTCTGCCCTTAGTTCCCCAAGTAACCGGGCTAGGGGGTCAGTATCCGAGGTTTCCATAGCGCCTGGGCGAGAGTTTTGCAGTAGGCTTTGCGTTCTGTAACGCTCACCTGATTCTCGCAGAGGCGCCGGTCTTGACTGGGCGACTACCGTATCTTCAAAGGTGATGTGTAGCACCCGGTTGGCTCTTTGGGCTGGACCTCTGTGCACTGTATGCCTGACGTGTAGAGTAAGATGTCTGCAGATAGAAAATATGGGGTTAATGAACTGGGGTTATTGGGGTGTCCCTATCTCTTTCCTCTTCTCCTCTCCTGTAGACCCCCAAAGGTTAACGCTCTCACCTTAGGTAAGTGAATGCCGAGCTCTCCATCTGCCTCGGGGCAGGGTGCTGTAACCAGTTTCTTCACTGGATAGGTAGCGCAGGCCTCTTGACTTCAGAGGACTGCTGTCCGTCGTTTACTGCACGAACGGTAAGTTTCGAGTCATTCAAATGTCTTTAAAGTCTTTAGTAATGATGTCTCTTGTTTTGCAGGGTTCCGGCGATGGCGGATGACGGGCTGAAGTGAGTTGAAGATGGAGCCCGTGTGATGAATAGAAGCGCCTGGAAGCACGTAAGTAAGCGCTTGTTGCCTGCTTCACTATGCGCTCTAACTGTCTTTTTATTTTGCAGGTACGAGTTCGGAGCGGCTGCAGGGTGCCGGAATACCCACTGGATTAGATGTGGAAAGGAGTAATGGCACGTGAGTATTAAAGTTCCCCAATGTCTTTAAACGCACCTTGTTTTGTCTTTCAGATGCGGAATGCAGCGCCGAAGGCCTCCGGAGCGTGCGAAGAGTTGGTAAACTTTTGTCTTTCAGATGCCGGAATACAGTGTGAAGACCTCCGGAGCGCACGAAGAGTAGGTAAGCCTTTGCCTTTCAGATGCCGGAATGCTAACCTGTTCTTTCTTGTCTTTATAGGTGTTGCTGAAGACTGGATTCAGGATGGTAAGCCTTTGCCTTTCAGATGCCGGAATGCTAACCTGTTCTTTCTTGTCTTTATAGGTGTTGCTGAAGACTGGATTCAGGATGGTAAGCCTTTTTCCTTAGGCCCAGGACCGGATGCAGAAGACACGATGAGCGTTCTGCTGCAGAGGTTGCAGAATAACGCAAAGCAAGATTCATCCACCGGGTGTGGTTTAAATAGCCTCCTGTAGTGCTTAGGTGTCTCCTTCCACAGCCACGCCCAAGTAAGAAAAGAGTTCCTGGTAAGAAAAGAGTTCCTGCCTTCCAGAAGAGTTCCAGTGTTCTGAATCTAGGGAGTGGCTCCAGCCCCACCCAACAGGAAAAGTAGTTCCAAACAGAAGAGGATCAGAGGCTCAACTGGCAGGCAAGTAAGCAGCATGGTCTGCTGAAGGTAAGTCCACCCAAGCATTATGAGCCCGGCGCTTCCAGCGCTGGGACTGGGCATATTTATGAGCCTGGTGCCACTGGCGCCAGGACTGGGCCCAAAAGGTCCCAATTGGGACTGGTTGGCACTCGGAACCTGGGTTATGGATCTGCTTCCAAGGGAGTTGGGAAAACCCTGACCTTTTGGAAGCAGAGATCATGACATGGAGACGTTGACCACGGCAAGTAAACGCAGTCAAATAGTGTGAGCCTGGGTGCCATGGTATGGAAAAAAAACATTTTTGAGATCTATTACTGTAAAATGCATTGCACTTGTGGGTATGTTGCATAACATTGCAGCTGTATTTGGACCTACTGGGAATTTTGCTTCCACTATATTATTTATAGGGCGCAAATCTTGTATGAATCTTCAATCACCTCCTTCTGCTTTTTTCACAGGGTACACAGCTGTGTTGCATATGGATTCTGATGGTACCATAATGCCTTGCTGCAATAATGCTGCCATTGTATCATATTTTCCCTCATCTGTTTCTCTGGACATTGGGTACTGTGTCAGCCGGGGTAACAAAGCTCATTGTTTTAGTTTTATTCTTAATGCCCCTACTCTTTTTAAATGACCCACATCATGGCGATTACTGGTCTATAATCCTGTATGCATTGTGTCCAAATCTGCATGAAAATATGGTGAAAACGTTTTTGCTAACACTACTGTCTGAGGTACTTCCCTATGCTTCACTATTAACTGGTATGGAACATATACTTCAAACATTGGCTCTCCGTCTTCGTCATCTTGGAGAAGCCGCTTGTCAGTTAAATCAGTCAAACGTAGTGTTGGATCAATGCACAAGACGGAGCGTCATTCAATACCCTCCTCGTCTACTCCATGTAATATTTCTGCTGCTTCCTTTGTTATCACTGCTTCTAGGTGCACTGTAATGATTGTCCGATGTGCAATCTCTCTAGGAAGTAATGGTCTGAATAGAAATTCTGTAGATAAGTGTAATATCTAGTCATCTAGTGGCGCTCCTCGCAAAATGTTGTGGCCACTAAATCCCTGCAACACTTCCTTTGCTTGTGCATTGTGTATACCTGGAGTGGAACAAACTATTCAATTTTCAGTAAATTAGATCGTCATGTTTAATTTGCTCATGATGTCCCCACCCAATATGTTCACTGGCGTGTTTCATGAATATAACAAAGGTGCTTTTATTTCTTGTTTTCCTACTGTTAAGGGTAAGTCTTCTGTAAAAGGAACTGTCCTCATTGCCCCAGAAAATCCCTTCATGTCCATTATGATGTCTGATAAAGGAAACCCTGCTCCCATGATACAGGATTTGGTTACTCCTGTGTCAGCCAGGAACGAAATGTCCTCTCTCCTATCGTCACTTTAACCTGCAGTTCCTCTTCTGGGTCTGGGGTTACTGATAGTATGGGGCAAACAGAGTTATCTCTTGGCTGTCCTATTGTGTATATATGCTGGTGCTTGAGGGTGTAAAAGGATTCCCCCCCACACATACTCTGTCGAAATGTGGTACAACACCTTGCAGCATCAAGTTCTTGTTGCATTACTGTGGGCAGGTTTGGAGTGTGTGCTTGCAGAGGATTTGGTGTCTGTTGCATTATGCTGTGACATAGCAGAATATTGCACTTGCTGTGGTTGCATTGTGTCCACTTTGTTTGCCATGGGATGATCTGTTGTGGCTGCATTGTACTCTGTGCATTTGGAAAGGGGTATTGTGTCAGTTGTTGCATAATATTCTGCAGGTCGGGATTGTGTTGCATCTGATACTGTGGATGGTGTTTTATTGTATTCTGTGCTGGTACTCCCCCTTCTCCATAGGGACCTGAACCAAAAGCTGCTGCTTCTACATGTTCATGCATACTATCCTGTCTTTCCACATGTCCAACATTGTGCTTCAGATCCTCCAAAGCCTCTAAATCTAGGCCCTGCTCCATCACGTTCACCATCAAATCCTCTCCCAAATCTGTTTCCCAATCCACCTCTAAATCCTCTTCCGAATCCTCCTCTCCCCCTCTGAAAACCTCCTCTTCCTCTGCGGTAGTACACTCCCTCTACCCTTCCAGTGATATAGCCTGTTGGTCCAGTTTGTGACCAATCCTGTTCCAAGTCTCCTTCCTCAGGGTTAGTAATCACAGTTGCTTCCATTGTAACCATGTCTCATTTCCTTTCTACCAATTTTGCCTCATCCTTCTCTATTTGTTCGGCTGTTTTCTTCTCCTTTTTTCCCTCAGCCTGAAAAAATGAACTATTATTTCTTGTATTTCAGCCCATGGTTTCATTTCTATACTTACTATTTTCCTCAATTCTGATTGGACCTTATTCGGTAAAGCCCAAATTCAAAATGTGATCAAATACTGGAATGTTTTTATCCCACGGTTCCCTTGTTTCTAAACGCCATTTCTCTTTTGCAGCATCTTTGTCCGCTTTCATTGTTTGCATACTGACAGGGCTCATGTCCGATGTGTCTGGGTATTTTACCCTTAATTCTTTCCAAACGCGTGTTTGACAATAATTAAAAGATGATCCGTCATTTGTATTGTTATTCAATATCAATCCTGGATACCCTGCCTTCTCCCATATATCGTCTGCTTACTCTCCCAACAGTGAGGCAAATAAACTCTTCATGTCACCCACAGCTAAAGTAACTCATAACTTCTGTTTTTCTAACTCATATATCCATTTACCCACTCCTGCTGTGAGTGATGGTAAACTATTCATTACATTGTCCTTGTCAATGTGTTGCCATGGAACATACTGTGATACTCCTGGACTATTCTCTAATAAAGGCCATTGTGTACCTCTTTTCTTTTGCATCGATACAATCCCCTTTCTCTTCCCCTTTGCTACAAATGCCTGCCTGTCATGGTATTCTTCTAAGCCTGTCGCTATAAAGAGGCTAACTCTGTTCCACCCTCTGGGGTTCCTCAAGTTCAACCTCATCCATTGCATCGTCGCCACCCAAATCTACATTATCCCAACCTTCTCCAATATCTATATCCACTAAATCACAGTCAACGATGTCACTGCGCAATGGTTCGTTTGACCATGTTGCCTGTTCCTCTACCGTCTCTTCATTAGTTAGGCAAGGATCCTGAACTATTTATGCTGTCTATTTTAAACAAAATCTGTCCTAGCTGCCATTTGTCTGTAGTTACCTCTGCCCTATGTCCATCTCCTTTCCCATGTCTTGTTCTTGTCAATTCTGCCTGTGTTTCCTTTAATTGCGCTTCTAAATCTCGCTGTGTATCATTTTCTACCTGCAAAACAAGTGGGTTTATAGTCGCATCTTTAGGTAGGTTTTGCTCATTTAGATTTTCCTCCCCTGGGGGTACACATTTGGGATTTATATAGCCTGTTGCATGCTACAAGGGATAGTGTCCACATACCATTTGTGGATGCAGGGACCCATACAGAGGAGGGGCAGTGGGCTCTGTGCATATTTCAATGTTCACTTCCTTTTCATTTCCACTTTTATGGCCCTCCTCTTCTGCCAATATTTTCCACAATACTATAATACTTAGGCCCTCATTCCAACTATGGCTCTGAATCAGCTGTGATTCCTTCTCTTTGACTGCTACCACTGTTGTGTGCAGAAGAATTTCTGCCAAATCACAACATGGCTGGTGCGCGCACACACCATTGGCTGTAACGGTAAATCCGTCCAGTGGAATTTCTGCTGAAAACCAGGCTAGTGTCGGTAAATCTGGCAATAATCTGCAGAATTTATGTTACCGCTGGGTAAATCAGCAGAATTTCCACTAACGGAAAATCGTCATCACGTGAAAAGGAAGTACTGCGTTGGCAATTTTGAAAAATGCAATCTGTTCAAAATCAGGGTGTAGGAGTGCCACGCAGTCCCAGATACCACTGAAATCATGACATCAGGGAGCATAATAAAAAAATCATACAAAATAAGTGGCACTTGGTTAAGCAACCAGGAACACAAAACAAAACTCTGTTATTCACATTCAAGAAGTGTGCGTATTAAAGGCAAAAATTGGTCCAAACATGCAAAATACCCCAGGACACGAAAAGGATTTTACTGCTGTGGTGTTTGCTCCCTGCTGTCGGACAACATAAATGTGGAGGGTGTATGGCCTGTTTCAACAAATTCTGAGGAATTGACTGACCCATCCGCTGACAGGATAACCAAGTAACAACCTTCCTTACCCACATGTGCACACATGACCCTGTAGGCCATTGATGCACAGGACTGGACGTCCCAAGCAAGGCAGGTCCCTCATGCCAACCATGTGCCTGCACAGCAATCAATGCAGAAGACTGCCATGCTGCCAGTCTCATGATGCAGGCACCCTTGTAGGCCTACCACCCTGTGACCCCATGGTAATCAGGAAAGTACTTGTCGACTAACCAAGCACATCACCATCGATGTATTGACGCACATTTCCATGTCTCCAAAAGGCACACAAGACACCAAGGAACCATCAGGAGGTGCTGGTACCTCTACTACCCCAGCATCAACAGGCGCCACAAAGGCCACAGGCCCTGACAAATCTGGGAGTGGGAGTGTACCTCGAGGAAAAGGCCTCAGGCAACAGTGCCATCCACCTCCGTGGCCACTGGAGCAACAGACACAATGGAAAGGCCTACTCAGGTCAATAGTGGGCATGCAGCTCCACTCGCAACAGGGGCACCCACCACCACTGCTGGGGACACTGGCAAAACACACCGGCCTGAGTGCGGACAACAGCGTGCCATGTGAGCAGTCCACTGCACCCGCTGCAGACTTGCAGTCATAGTCATTCTGACCCAGCTCCAGTCAACCTCATTCACCTGTGACATGTTTCACTAGAATCCTCCCCCTGCAAAACCTCTCACTCGTGCATTTCTCTCCCTCACCCATGACATCCTGCCATGCACTACAATTCCAACACTACTATCCTCAGATGACCAAGCAGAGCAAACTCACCGTGCATCTCACAATGTGGGTCTGGGTCCACGGCAATCCTCTCAGCCAGTGCTGGGCCCCACGTTTCAGGCCATTTGGGAGCATCTGGAGAGGATGGAGTACCATCGTGCTGAAATGCGTGCAATTGTGCAAGAGCACTTGGGCCATACACAGGTCATGCGAAAGTCATCCAGGGGGCCGAAAAGGTGGGTGTCCCGATCCATCAATCGGCTGTGCTGGATCACTATACATAGCAACACCAGCAACAGCCTCATCAGCCAGAGGTTGAGGGAGCTAGCGGAACAGAGATTGGCCTCACATGAGACCATGGCCAGGGGAATTCATCTGACAATTTAACACCTCTGGGGCAGTGCGCAAGGCAGTTCAGTGTCCGCTACCCCTATTGAGGGGTTGCTGGCCAGCACGCCATCCAGGGTTTCACAGCAGTGCACGTCCCATACTCCCGTTCCTGCAGACAAAGGGTACAAAAGGAAGCACTAGTGTACAGCATATGGGACAGACTGATGGTGTAGGGTGGGTGATTGTGTTGGCGGTCAGGGTGTGGGGTGGGTGATTGTGTTGGGGTCAGAGTTAGTTCATTTGAAAATTAAAAAAACAGTTGTGTCATGATTTTTTGTACAGTGTTTATTCCATGGTGTTAATACATGTGCATTCAGTGAATGATTTGCATATGTAACAAATCGGAGGTCCTGGCGTACCATTCGTTCTTCCCTCACCTCCCCACGTAGGTCCTTAGGTGCCCTGTATTCACCTGCAATGTCTTCTTTATCTGAGCCGGGAGAATGGGCCTCATCTGGAGGCATTTCTATGTTCCTTCATATGCACAAGTTGTGCAACATCGCCCATATGACTACAATTTTGCCAACCTTATAAGGGCTGTACATGAGGGCACCTCCTGTGTGCTGGAGGAACCTGAATCTTTCTCTCAGCAATCCAAAGGTTCAGTGCCATCTTAACCACTTTTGGGGCCCTGGGCACAGACATCTTTGGGGCCCCCCTCCACCAAACCAAGGGAATTAAGTGATCAAGAATATCTGGTCGCACCCCAGACCCATCTCATCCAGATCACAACCTGAAGGTTGATATGCTGCCTTGCAGCATTCAAAATAAGCATGGTTACTCCCTTTAAGTCCCCTTACCCTCTTCATTCTTGCTCTAACCAGAATAATAAACAGGTAGCATTTGAAGGCCAACATTAGTCTACGAAGAAGTTACTTATGTTCTAGTATAGATACAGGAGACTTTTTATCAATAGCATCCAAGAAGGTATGCAGCCTGTAGTATTAATGCAGGACCATATGTAAAAGGTACATGTAACCCAGAACAGACAGAGTGCTATATAGAGCGCTATATAAAAGCCACAAAACAGAGAACTCACATTAGCTGCCTCACAGAATGCAAAAGTGCTCAAGCATGGATAGAGGAGACCAATTGGAAGGACAGAGAAATCTACACATACCATACCAGGGCATGGATAGTGGATGCAGATAAGAAGCTACCAGGAATTTGTCTGTAGCCAGGAAGACCGAGATAAAAAGTGGGATATGGTTTTCAAACAGTGGTGCCATCATAGATCAAAGGAACAAGTGCTGTGGTGTGCAAAATATAAATGCTCACTATTATAGTGGAAGGAACCCTATAACCTGAGAACCTATGATTGAGGCTTTTATGAAGATCATACCCTGAGAAGGAAATCACTCTGAAGGGCTGAAAATGTTGTAGGCAATACAAGATTATATGAGATGCCCATGATCCCACATTGGTTAAGGTGTGAATTTGTGCCAACTCTGCAATTTCTGCATTTGAACACTTTCTTGTCCAGTTCTTATCATGAACTAAAACAATCTCATTTTATAAAACTGACTTGGAAAGTACAGAAATCACATTACCAAACATGACCATTTATAAAAACAAAATATTATAGAAGGGTGTTATGCAACATGGGAATGATTCTAGCTTCATTCTCTCCATCATGAAGGGAAGTATATAAGTACCAGCATACCAAGCGATGTGATTAAATATGGGTTTTTCTTTCATATTTTAAAGCTTTAAATACTTCCAAAACAATGGCTTGTGACATTGACATTCATAAACGTGCATAAAAACGTTGACTTTTACAAAAAAGCAAACTTTTTTTGTGTCAAATGAGCAGACCTTAAAATATGCTTGCTCGAGGCCTGCAACATCTAGTCTGTTCTCTTCTGTCTACCACCCCTTCCAGTCAAATGGCTTATATAAGAAGAAAGATCAAGCAATGGGCTAAATAATGTCACTGCATGCAAGAAGGAAAACCTCACATAAGACAGCACAGTTATGTAAAAGATACTAGATAATTTGACCAGGATCACTGTATCGTCTGCTAACAAAGCCAGCATACAAGCATAAACGCTTTTGTTCCACCGTCTTGAATTTGGATACTTATTCACCTTTTGGACTAACCGTACATTGGAGGTGATTGCCTAGGTTTTACAACACCCCATCTGAACACACCTATTTCTAGACCTTTACCGCACAGATGATATGTTCGTTTTGATAGCAACCCCTATCTGGTGAAGGTACATTGCTGATAATATCACCTGTTGTGCTATACAACCAAGTACATATGCAGGTGTGTTTATAAACTTCAAACATAGGAAAGGCTCAGCCAGCTTTGCTGGAATGTGCTATTCTAATCTTGGAATATTGTTTCCTATGCAAGCGCTTGTGCTTTTAATTCAGATATACTCACAATTTCTCAAATTATGTAATGATTGTGAGATACACACTTGTTGGGTTTTTCATACAATGGGCCTCATTACACGGACGGCGGTAAGGGTTAACGGTCACCGTTAATGGCAACGGTGACCGTTAACCCTTACCGCCGTACTACGAGGTCCCTTTGCGGGTTGGAGGAATCAACGCCTGCTTCTTGCAGGCGTTAAGTACCAACCCGCTAAGGGACCTCGGAGCTAATTACGGCACCGCAAAATTGCGGTGCCGTAATTAGCGCCTTCCCCATTCCCATAGAGCCCTATGGGGCAGAAATGGGAATGGGGAAGGGCAATGGCGGAAGGGGGATTTACCGCCCCTCCAACCTTGGAATGGGGCGGTAAATCCCCTTTCCGCCAAGGCGGTGCCGGTAATTTACCGGCATGGTCCAGGGTGCTAATAGCACCCTGGATTACCGCCTTCCGTGTAATGAGGCCCAATGTTATCACTTTATTTCTTTTGTTTCACATTCATCTTGCAGGCATAAGTTATTTCACCTAGTCTTTGTTAGGTTAGTTTTTGCATTTATCATATAGACATAAGTTAGTTACTTCACATAGTGTATTTCATCCTATAAGAAAAGCATTCATGCCAATGAAGAGCGTATCATTTTTTACAAAAACGTTTGTGCCAACATTTCACACGTGCTTATTGTTTCGCCCTTCTTTGGGCTTTGTCAAGGCCCGGGTAGAGTGCACAGGATGATTCTATTCACCAAAAGCAATATACTATTCTAATCTTGCATATGAACACATATCTCTGCAATGAGTGCTTGACACACTAGGCTAACTTCTAAACGATTGTGGCATTCAATTTATTAAAATGCATTTTAACTTTAGCTATTGCACATGATAAACATAATTCCCACAGTAAGGAAAGAATGCCACAGAGTTTTGCCATTAGGAACACACAAACTATGTATACCACAGTGAACACAGAAGGCATTACATGATGAATTGATGAAGGCAGTATGTACTTGTCAACAGACAGGCAATGGTTTTAGAGCCTCAGCAGCATGCCATAAAATATCCGGAGATGTGATATTTAAGTCTGGTGAACAATGAAATCTTACTTCTTTAGATCAGGCCCTCTTGTGGGGCCCCCCTCCAAGGTGGGGGCCCTGGGCAAGGGCCCCTTTTGCCCTCCCATAAAGACGTCTCTGCAAAGGTGTGCTCAATGCATGACCTGGTCATCCTCTGGGCCTAATTTTAGGCTGTCTCCTGTGGCGTGCCAGGGTTCCTCACAGGTGTCATCAGCCATGGTAACTGCGGGTAGCCTGCATCACCTACAAAACATAAATTGTGTGAGACATGGCGGTTTGTAGGTCAGGGTACATGTATATGGGCCTGATGTTTTGTTTGCCCATGTGTGCACATCTCTGCATATGAATGGCACCCCTTGCTTTCAATGTGGTGGATGGTCATTGGCCTGCATGGTACACCTGCAGTAATTCACAGTGTGTGATACGTCATTCATCATGTATTTGTCTATGCGCTGACATCACCAGTGCAGTTGTCGCTATTGCTGTGGCGGTAGGCCACATACTGCTACCTTGCATGCCAGGGTTTCCTGTCTTGTTGCATGAGTTCAGCATGTGTACTGGGGTAAGTCAGTCATGGCTCATCGCCTGTTCAGTGCTTTATTGGTTATGCATCATGGGGCTTGTAGTTGAGTCATATTATTCCTCATTCCACTCCCCATGTGAGTCACAATGATATGTCTTTTTCAGATTGACTACTACTTACCCACAAGCCAGATAAGCTGTCCTCTGTGTGTGTCCAAGTACACTGGTAGGGTGCTGATCCTCAGTATCATGGCATCATGTGTGGCTCCAGGGTATCGGGTGCAGTAGTGGCTGATTGTGAGGTCTGCATCACATATTATTTGGACATTCATGTAATGGCAATGGTTCCTGTCCTGTTATGCCTACTCCATGGCCTGGGAGGGGTCACCAATGCCACATGTGTGCAATCCAATACCACTATGGTGTTGGGAAAATGGGCAATGGTGTAGAAACGTGTCTTTGCTGCATGCACCTGTGCCTGGGTGATGGGAATGGAGATGTGCTGATGGGCATGCCTCATAAGCGCATCCAGAACTTGGTCCAGCATCTTTGAGAAAGTGAGCTGGGCCGTCCCATGCAGTGTCCCAACAGTGTGCTAGAATCTGCCTGTGGCACAGAAGTGTAGGACGGACAAAAACTTCAGCAGTGGGGGTGGCAGTTCTGATTGCAATGGCACTCTGGAGATCAGCCTGAGGTATGTGATGGTGGGACTGTCCAAATGATAGAGGGACACTAATTTGCTGTCCGTCAGTATCCAAGGGAATCTGCGGATACGTGGTATGGGTGCCCTCCACAGCACCTGTCTCCTGCGCCTTTGTGGTCCCTGTCTCCTTCCCTGCTGGGGTCTTGCCTGCTGCTGTAGCTGGATGAATAGTAGAAGGTTGTGTATCCCATAACTGACGACTACTTGTGGCTGCAAGTTGCTTGGATTTGTGTTTGGGGAAGCTGTGGCCCTTATATACTTCTCCATAGTGGATCTGGTGTGCATATGCCTTGATTTCTATCACCTGTATTCATTTACCTCCACCTTCTTGATGGAGGTAACTGTGCTGTGCATTTGGCTGAATTACCGCTGATTTTTGGAGGTGATTCTGCTGATTTTCCTCTTGTAAAGACAGCAGAAATCGTTTATTTTGTTTCTGGTGGTAATTCCACGGACAGAATTATCCCAGGCGCTAATTCTGCCTATTCGCAGAGGATTTACTGCTGGAGATAATTCCACCTGCAGAATTACTGCCAATTTTCTGTGAGTCATGATACAGCATAGTGGAAAAGTTGGCGGTAACTGATTTACCTCCAATTTTACAGCTTACCGCCATACTTAAAATGAGGCCCTTAATCTATTTTTTAGCTTCTTCCCTTTATATTAAGCTGTTAGATAAGCATACATTTTTTGTAACATATTCTTTTTATTTGTTTCTTCCGTGGGCCAAGATTGAAACATCTGCATTCATTCCTTATAGTATTTAATTATTTTCCCCCTATACTGGGGAAATGATGAACACGTGTACTACTGAGGAGTCCATTTTATTTATATATATATATATATATATATATATATATATATATATATATATATATATATATATGTCTTGCACATTTTAATCCTTATATTCCAAAGCGCTTGTTAATATACACACAACACTTAAATCTTTCACTCCAAATACTTTCAAACCCACCAATAAACCACAACCTACAATATACTTTCACAAAAACCACACATTAAACAACACATTTATCAATAATAACACACTTCAATTGTACCAATTCCTCTGCTTCTATAACGCAAGGGAATCCACAACTTTGCACGCCCCCTTAGAGGGAATGGAGGGAAAACCACATCTCCTCTTCTTCTATAATACAAGGGTGGCCACACCCTCCCTCTCCCCCCTACCCGAGACAGAGGGAAACCACACCTCCTCATGCTCCCTTACCCGCGACGGAGGGAAAACCACACCTCTTCTGCATTTATAATGTGAGGGTATCCTCACGCCCCTTCTACCTGGGACAGAGGAAAAGCATTCCTACTCATGGCCCCTTACCCGGGATCGAGGGAAAACCACACCGCCTCTGCTTCTATAATGCAAGGGTATCCACACCTCCTTACACCCTCTTACCCGGGAAAGAGGGAAAACTACATAACCTCTGCTTCTATAATGCAACGGTCGCCACATCTTCTCATGCCCCCCTCTCTGGTATGGAAGGGAACCACACCTCCTCATCCCCCCTTACCTGCGACGGAGGGAAAACCACACCTCTTCTGCTTCTATAATGCGAGGGTAGCCACACCTCCTCACGCCCTACCTGGGACGGAGGAAAACCATACCTCCTAACACCCCCTTAGCCAGGACGGAGGGAAAACCACACCTCTTCTGCTTCTATACTGTGAGAGTAGCCACACCTCCTCACGCCCCCCTACAAGCGATGGAGGGAAACCACACCTCCTCATGCCCCCCTTACCAGGACAGAGGGAAACCACACCTCCTCATGCCCCCCAACACAGGATGGAGGGAAACCACACATCCTCAGGCCCCTTTACCAGGGACAGAGGCAAAAATACACCTTAATTGCAATACAGCCTATAATCTATGCAGTGCTGCCCTTGCTCTTATAGTGGAGTATTCACTTCCTTAATATTTCACCATGAACACACCATAACTATAAGATGTGGTCTCCTGCATGTACTGGGAGCATTCTTTTCAACTCAAAACTTCTCCTCCACCACAATAATAAAACTACAATTTTCTACGCAGCTGCATTTTTCGAGCATGGGTACACTCACATTCTATGTTTCTCTGAGGTCCACGATGACGAGCCTTCTCTCACAACTGCCTGCCTCACCCTGCTCAGCAGGCCACCAGCAGGATTGTGCAGGCCTTTGCAGAACACGGCGCTAGCTCGTCTCTTCATTTGTATGCACAGAAATCGATCTCGACAGGCCAACTCTGCTGGCCAAGGTGTGAGGTGAGGAGCCCTGAGCCTTCTGAGGATGCTAGAGTCCCCTTCATGGTCGCCAAATGTATTATTGCCCACAAAACGAGTCCATTAACAAGATATAAGGATGTACACTAGGTGCAAGAAAAAACTGCTTTATTCACTTTATTTAATAACAAAGTGTCGGCTGGGAGTCAAGCAAGGTACAAAAAACTCAACAAGCCCACATCGGGCTGAGGATTATAAGGAGAAAAACCACAAGATTTGCATAGTTACAAAAAAATTATACATGTGATTTTTTCTAACATAATAATTGGCTACCCTAATCAAAACCCCTATAGATCCCTATACATTGCAGTCTACCATTGGTGAATCCATCATGTACAACCCCACCCAGGTCCATCCCTCCAAGTATAGTCATCATTACAATCACATCCTTACTGCACAATTTGGTTGGCTGGCCCACTGCATACTGACAGTGATAAGAGTACCTGTTTTACTGACTGGGAATAGAGTGATCAAACCCCTGATTTCACGAACAAAAAGATACTCCCATCTAATTTCTCATGCCAGGGCCCCATTTGTCCCAGACAGCTTCCCAAACGGCTCTGTCTCCCAGCGATCATTTCTTTTCTTTTACTGTATTTAGTACAGGGTGTAGTGGCACTACTTGGCCATAGGGGGCACTGTGTATACAACTAAGGTTAGTGTCTTTGGCAATATTTCTTCTTGGGGCACCATGCAGCTGCCGATCAAGGCTTCTTTGTGTTTATACAATTATCGTTTGGACCAGAAATAATTGCTACATATCTACCTAAACGGAGGGGGGTCAGGGAAACTCTCTACCAGCACGAACACAGCCCATTGACTTGTTCTTGGGAGGCTGGCCCCTGGGACAGTCTCAACCAAGTCTTTAGCTCACTGTTCCTTTCACAGAGAAGAAATGTCCCCTCATATCAGTCTTTGTCCTGCCCAGGGGCTGTCCAGCACCGAAATGCTAGGCAATTCTCCCCTGAACAAGAGTACCACAGCAACCCCATACACGTGTTTCAGCCTAGTTGGGTATCATCAGTGAGGTGAAGCTGTGCCTCTCTAAGAGCAGTGAGCAAGGGGTCCACGTCTGGATTCCCCTGGTAATTTAGGGTGAGACCCAAAGTTACTTGGTATGCAAAACAGAGGGAGGTCTAGGAAACTCTCTACCAGCACGAACACAGCCCATTGACTTGTTCTTGGGTGGATGGCCCCTGGGAGAGTCTCAACCAAGTCTTTAGCTCACTGTTCTTTTCACAGAGAAGACATGTCCCCGCATATCATTCTCTGTCCCGTCCAGGGGCAGTCCAGCACCGAAATGCTAGGCAATTCCCTTCTGAACAAGAGTACCACAGCAACCACATACACATGCTTCAGCCTAGTTGGGCATCATCAATGAGGTGAAGGTGTGCCTCTCTAAGAGCAGTGAGCAAGGGGTCCACGTCTGGATTCCCCTGGTAACGTAGGGTGAGATCCAAAGTTACTTAGTATGCTAAACAGAGGGGGTCTGGGAAACTCTCTACCAGCACAAACACAGACCATTGATTTGTTCTTGGGTGGATGGCCCCTGGGAGAGTCTCAACCAAGTCTTTAGCTCACTCTTCTTTTCACAGAGAAGAAATGTCCCTGCATAGCAGTCTTTGTCCTGCCCAGGGGCAGTCCAGCACCGAAATGCTGGGCAACTAGGCCGGGAGCAACTTCTCTTCGGAGCTCCGTCGAGCACTATCCTGTGCTCCCTTCCACTGCAACCTTGGCTGTCTCATATTTTCATGTGAGAATGGGCTTTTCATAAAGTTGGAAAAATCTAAGCACTGCGACGCGGCAGCTCTAACTCATTTGAGCAGTTTCTAATTGGGCCTTTGCTGCAAAATGGCGGAACCTCTGCTCATTGCTACATTTATGGTTCATCAGGAAAACTGTTTCTTTGTGTATGAATCTCATTGTGATCTTCTCAGTGTATTCAGCAACCTATATATTTTAGTGGTCTTCTGAGTGTACGCTGCAACCGAACACCCTCAAAGTGGCACAACTACTGTAGTGTTGCAGACTAATTCTATTCTACTTGTGTTTATATTTTAACAGCAACATGATAAGACTCTTGTCCCTATTCTACTTGTGTTAGTGTGTTGCTTGTTTTCAGGCTTCTTGAAACAATCCGGACAGATAAAAGGCCTAAAATCATCCATTTTAGTGGACTTAATTGTCTTATATTTACATTCACATTTTGGGGGCAGTGGGGGCGGTTCATGACTTGACGTTTGCCCACAGAGTCATTTCAGAAGATCTTGCCATTTTTGAGTCAAGGGTTATTTCTTGCATTACTATCCAGGACACCTAACACCATGTTCTGATAATTAATCATCACCACAGGTTTCTCCAGTTTTCTATTTTGGGACACCACAATCAATTTATAGGGCCTCATTACGACTTTGGAGGTAGCCATGGTGCTATTAGCGCCATGGCTGCCTCCAAAATCGTGTCCGGCTCCTGGTTCCCTGAATGTGGAATTATCGGACCATTCCGAGTATGGATGGCCCGGTAATTCCTCCTTCAGGGAACCCGGGCCTGGTCTTTCCCTATTCCCATTTGAGCCCCATAGGGCTCAATGGGAATGGGGAGGGAGCTAACAACGGACCCACTCATAATGGGCCCATTGTTAGCTCCCTGGTGCCCTCGCGGACCCGCTATGGACGTCTGGATATTAACCAGACGTCCACAGCGGGTCCCATGAGGGAACCTCGTAATAGTGTGGAGTGGGTTTAACGGCACCGGCACCATTACCGGCACCGTTAAACCCATTCCGCACCTCTTATAATGAGGCTCATAGTCTTTCCATTCAGTGAGCGCTTTGAAACCCTTAACTATGTATAGGCACTATATAAAAAAAAACTATACCAATACCAATTCTGCTTAAAGTCAGCACACACATTTTCAAGAAACGTGTACCCTGCATTATGCCACAGCTGCAGAGGTTTTGCATTAATCTGTACCTCAATGACTGGTTGATATTGCACATGAGCAGGGTCTGCAGTTTTGTCAGCCAAATGGGGTTCTTGGAGAGTCTCATAAAATCTCAGCTTTCATCTGTGCAATGGCTTGTGTTTATTGTGGTGTCCCAGGCAACATATATTGAAATGGGTTTTCATACTCTCATAAGAATGGAGGATCTTGAAAATGAGCTGCGTCACCTCCCTAAGAGGTTGATGGCAGCAACAATATTTTTGGTTCCCTGGATGAAGTTTCACCTCATGCAGTCGGTTTGTTATATTCAGAGTCACTGAAATCCAAGTTCCAAGGACTATGATAAATGATCCTTTTGTCCCTGGGCATAAAATCAAAGCTGTAATGGTAGTTGATTGCACAAAATCTTCAAAAAGTAGAGTCAATGGTTCCTGATCAGCCCGTTTTCATAACTGTAGATGCAAGTTACCTACACTCGGTCAACAGTCGGCCCAGGGAAGATGGTCCCTCGAACAGAGTTTGAGGTCTTCAACTTGGAGGGAGTTGTCTGCACTCAGCATAGCCTTGCTAAAATTTGCAACAGAGATACAGGAAAATACTGTGCTGCTGGTCTGGATGGACAATATGGTAGCAAAGGCATATGTCAATCATCAGGGGCGTACAAGAGCCCAATTGCTGGCCCAGATAACAAAGCAGATATTTGCCACGGATAAGTAAATATGAGTGACCTGAGTGGCCTGACTGCTGTTCACATCAAAGGGGGCCTCAATCAGACTGCAGAAAGGCTAATTCTGGAGTTCCCTCCCTCCCTCGAGATGATATTGTTATCCAGGCTTTTATTGAATGATATGTCTCAATTTCGGGGTTGCCTTGAACCTCAATGCACAGCTGAGCAGGTACTGCAGCAGAACACCAGACCCATCAGCCTGGGGCAAAGATGCTGTTGCAATTCCTTGGAGAGATCCCTTGTGCGTGTCTTTTCTGCCTTAGCCCCCTTCATCAGGTCCTCTGTAAGTTTATGAGGAGGCGGGGGACTTCATTCTGACTACTCCTTAATATCTATATCAGCCTGTTAAGGTGCCTGATGATTGCCTCAGATTTGATTCTGCTTTTAGGTCCATCTCCTCTCAGGGGTGGGGACGCAATCCTTCAGGAGAAATTAGTGAATTTGCGTCTGAAGGCCTGAAAATTGAGAAGCAGTGGCCTAGGATGCTGGGATTATCCTCAGAAGCAGGGACAGTTGTGTAGAACGTGAGACGGCCTTCTACTAGTTGAGCATATTCCCATCACTGTTGCTTGTTTCAAGCTTGGTGTTGGGGGGCATTGTATTCCTTGTCCTGTGCAGCTCCCATGATGCAAGACTTACCTGTGGATCGGTGCCAGAAGGGGTTTGGCAATTTCTTCATTTACCAAATCACAAGAAAATAATTCTGCAGGTCTTTTGCGGGATGGTGGGGTGGAGTGGTTTGATGATTTTATTCCTCACATTTTTTATTGCTTCATACTGTTCAATCCTCACATTCAAAAGATTGTTCCTCAGAAGGATATTTCTCTTGTCTTGGAACGCTTGACTCATCCCCCCTTCTAACCACTGAAGACGGTGGATCGGGAATGGTGTACCTACAAGACCATATTCCTGGTCACTATTGTGTTGCTAGTCGGTTGCCGGAACCCAATAACTCCTCAATTTTTGCAGATTTGCATGGATGCTCTTATTTAGAAGCAGGCCTGAAGTTTTTAAACAAAAATGTGTTCGCCTTTTCATCTGGACCATGGAGTAGAGGTTCAGTAGATGGATTTGAATGGCCATAATAAAAGCCTACAAAGATTAAGTTATCTCTGTGCTTCCAATTGTCCCGTGCATGTCCATCAAGACAGTGGCAGCCTCCTGGGCAGAGGCAATGGGGGGACTTGGGGTAGACATTTGTAGGATGGCTACATGAACATCTCCTGCTAAGTTTTTAAATCACTACAAGGAGCCTAACGCAGGGGCTGGGGAATCTGGGGAAGCTGCGGTAGGGGTATCAATTCTAGGAGTGTTGAATATTTGAGATTTCGTGCTTCTCTCAATAAAGCGTTTGTTTGCAGTACTCTGTGTTTGTGCTTGGACTGTTGAGCTGGACCTGTTGAAGTGAGGAAGGTGACGAGGGAAGGGGACTGCTGGGAATGCCATAATCACATATGGTAATTCCCATGACCTCAGCTTCCATTCCTTGTCACCAAGCCTTTGTAGACCCTGGAAATGGAGGGGAAAACGAGCTGTGGGAAAAAAGAAGTCTTGAGAGGGTTCTGACGAGGAGACTGTGAGGAATTCGACCATCCGCATGGTGGGTTGCACTCATCTGGGTTTTTTGAAATTGTAAAAGAAAATGAATGATGATAGATGAACCTCTGGAAAATGTGTGTGGCTAATCCGCACAAACCTTCCTATGCTCTCACCGCACGACATACACATAGACCCGTGTACTCTGGTTGGACACAGCCTACAGGCGCCGTCCCCCCTGTCATATTTAGTTGGGATATGACAGCCAAGAGTACATCAAGGCATCTCAGAAGGGGTAGGGCAAAACCTTCCTCCTGTCATGACCAGCCTAATTAACTAAAAAAGGCCCCATGAATCCCCCCTCTCCTTTTGTTTAAGCTCGGCTGCTGGTGGCACCTTTGCATACTAATCAAAGTTTAATTCAAACAGTCCCACATGGGCCTGACTGCAGAGGCTAAACAAAGGAGACAGGAATCCCCAACACCCCTTTCATATGCACTGTGTCAACCTGAAGCCAGCTCCTGCCCTAAAGCATCATTGACAGTGAGCTGTCATGTCTGGGACTAGGTTTTTACAGTAGGCAACCCACACAGTGAGACCCCATTCAGAAGGTACAAGTATGTGGTTTGCAGGAGACAGAAAGTGTGTTCTCGCTGCAGCTTCAAGGGCGACCTGCCTCTTTAATCAGGAACCACTGAGAGCTCAATTAAGCAGAGAGTCCCTTTGATCCACAACAAACAGGAAGATGAGTGGGTCTTAATATTACATGTTTTCACCCCTTTACCCTTTCTGTTGCAAAGCACTCTGGTTATGGCCTCATGCATACAGGAGATTGTTGGTGGGGACCCATGATTGGTACATTAAGGTAGGCTTAGCCTACACCAATCACTGTTGCCCATTTGGCTTTAATTTTGGGCAGATCATCTTAATACTTTGCAAGGAGTAACAAGAAGAACTCAGCATTGGACCCTGGCTGAAGGGTACAGTCAGCCTTACATCTTTTGCCAGTGAAGGAAGGCCAGGACATCCAAGAGGAAAGCAAGAACCCTCCCCTAAACATCTCCCAGGGAACAGAATGAGATACGGAATCCAGTGTACTCTCCAACAGCTCCAGCACCGATACCCAGCCAGCACACTGCACGCTCTGCTAGACTCTGGAGTAAGCTTCCTAGGTGGGAAGTGCCAGCGAGTCTCTGAACCAAATCAAGGACACAGCAGTTGCCTGCAACACTCTCTTCAGCTTTGGGTCATCTGCCTTAAAGGACGACACAAGCCCAGTGAACAAGCTAGGAGGAGTGCATCGACAGGCATCCACGATGTCTGCATCAAAGGACATTTTCGAGCCAGTGGAGCCCCTCGAGCTGCAACCCACTGCACCACTGACTGTTGTTATGCCCCAGTCGCTCACGCCATCCGAGAGGTCTAGACCAGTGCCTCAGACCCACCGACAAGCACTGAGACAATGTCCCTGGCCTTCCTGCAGCCGTCCATCCCGCTTTGCTCGATGAACTGCCTGCAGCTCGCTCCCATCTTGAACTCTGTCGCAGGAGCTGCAAAGCACCCTGAAACCGACTCTACACTGTCAAGGACCAAGAACATCTACAAGCACAAGGTACATTGAGGTTCTGTCGCCCTGGTCCTTCTCCGAAGGCCCCTGGTGACATTTTATAGCCCATTGCTCCTTGTGTGTAGAAACCAAGTATCCTTGAACTGTTGTGGTTAATTACTATACTGACTACCCTCCTGTCAGTCTGTATCTAGAGTGCACCCCTTTTCCTTCTATGAAACTGTCTGTCCTCTGCATTCCTATACATGGGACGTTGTACTTTGTAATGTGCTAGAACTGTCTGTTGTGATAATACTAAAGTAGATGTTTTCATACAACCTTGACTGGACCGTCCCTTTTATCATTTGGTAATAATTGTATTTTCGATGTGTAGCAACTAACCAACGATCCAAGACCTTGCAGAGCCTGTCGTTCCATCCATGTTACCAAAATTGGACTAGGAGGTTTATAATTTGCTTGAGTTTCCAATCTGTTCAGATCTCTTTTGGTGTGCAAGTGGTGTGGGGCTGATAGATAGTTTAGAAACCGATATTCATCCCTGGACCACTAGTACCTCGGAAGTTGATTTGTCACAGGCAAAGCCTCATATGTGAGTAAGGTGATGAGGTGCGGTAGCAGAGGTTATGGGAATTACGATATTTAATTCTGACATTCCCACTCTCCTTTTCACACTTGTGACTTCTGCAGCTTTGTAATCAAATAAATGCTAAATGTGCTACTTAAAAGAAACAGAGACTAGGGGGAAATGACCTTGGGTGGTCAGTGAAGCTCTGCTGGGACATTACGTGAAACATTCTTTCAGAGCAGTCCTGGAGCAACAATAATAGCAACCCCAAATTAGGAAATCATGGCGGCATAGCACACCTATGTGAACAGAAACACAACACCCAGGTGTTTCCATGGACTAGGATGCATAAAACACAATGGGCCTCATTACGACCCTGGCGCTAATGGGTTAATGGCGCCGTAAAAGGCTGTGGCGCCGTTAACCCATTAGCGCCTTACTACGAGGTCCCTTTGCGGGACCCGACCTGAACGGCTGGTCTAGACCAGCTGTTAAAGTAGGGAACCGCAAAGGGACCTTGGTGCTAAGTACGGTACCGCAATTTGCGGTACCGTACTTAGTGCCTTCCCCAGTCCCATTGAGCCCTATGGGGCAAAAATGGGAATGGGGGAGGGCCAATGTTTAATGGGAAATTACCGCCCCGCCAACCTTGGATTGGGGTGGTAATTCCTCATTGAACATTGGCGGACTTGTTACGATACCGGCACCAACCATGGTGCTAATAGCGCCATGGTTTAGCACCAGTATCGTAATGAGGACCAATATATCTAAGTGCCACCATGAGAGGCAGGGAAGTGGGAAGCGTAGGAGTAGAGTAGTCAAGGTGGAGACATAGAGAAGGCAAGCAGCTAAGGTATGGGAGGGGAGCAGAAGAGGTGGAAGATTAAGATAGAGAGGTAGAAGAGGGTTCAGGCAGATGTTGAGAAGGAGAGACAAAAGGTTAGAGGTAGGAGTAGGCAAGGAAGGAAGACCAGTTCAAATTGAAAGGGTTTGGAACCGTGTGCAACAAACCAAAGTGCCACAGCATGGTTGGCAGCAAATGAAAAATCAAAATGGTCAACCCCCTGCACGTTTCCTACAATCGGAGGTGGAACTCCTTCCACAGTCCTCATAGAAGTTACATGTAACCCAACATCTTTTTTGACGGAGGACAACTAAATGAAAAGCAATGGAAACCCCCTTTCCTTTGGTGATCACGTTCACTTGGTAGCCCACCTACTTCTGCTCCAGAGCCCTTAACACACCCTGCTCCCACTATCCATAGTTATGCCAGAATCACACTCCTGCTACTGTTTTGGTGTACTTCTACCTTAGGAAGTAAAAGTGAGTGGGAAATTGTTATAGGAGGAAGGAGGGGGCGGGGCCAGCGGGGTTTGTACGAAAGGAGATCTTGTGATCAGAGAAGAAGATATGGCTTTGTTGGTGACATGTTTTGTCTACCTTGTCCGTTCATTAGTTCCTGGAATGTGGTTTTCACACCTCTGTAAAAGTCCCATTTTGTACCCCTTTTCTCTTCCTTCCTGATCTCTTCCATTTTATCTCCTATTCCCTTCTCTTTCCCTGGTGACAGTATTTTAAAAACTGTGCAGTACATTTCTAAATAAAATAAACACAAAGGGAAATAAAAAGTAAATGGCAGAAAAGGGGAGATTAAGGAAAACGAGGTAGAGGATGCAATGGGAGGGATAGAAGAGGAAAAACGGAATAGAGGAAGGATAAGGGCAGGCAGGGAGAACATGGGCCAGAGCACTGTGGCGGGGCCGGTGGCATGCTATATGCCCCCGATGCACTGAATAGGGCATGTATAATAACAGACAGGAAGGAAATAGGTTCTGCCTAATGGGAAGGTATATGCCCCCAATACACACTTGGATACATTTTGGGGAACATCTGATTTTCACACACACTCACAGACTTGAACATCCACAAATACTCATCACAGAATATGTGTTCTGACCACTGTCAGTGCATCCCTCATTTACTAAGCAGTAGCTGCTGTTGCACTCCCTGCATCCATAATTCTCTAGTGCCAGCTCAGTTTCATGCAAGAAAACTGCGTTAGCGCACACCATTATCCATCCTTCCCACTGTGTGTGGGCAGAGCAGTCACTATGGTCTTGGCCTCTTGCATGGTGAACAGAAAGAAAAGATAATCCTTCAAGTGTATTTTCAACCTGGAGGGTAGCCTAGTCTGTGTGCCCATAGGAACAAGGTTCTACTGTTCCCAGTGGGCATCTATTCATATGTAAGGCAACCTCTGTAAACTCTTACTCGAGATGTGCCACGTCTAAACTGGAACCCATGGCTGTTTTAAAACGCTCTAATAAGCAAGCAAAAAGCCCCGCCTTTTGCTGGAAATCTAGCACACCAGCAGGATTAACTGACCGTCCATGGTTATTCATTCGTAGGACCCACTCAGAGCAGCAAGATACTGCTTCCCTAAAGGGACCAGAAACATGATATCCAAGTACCCAGGACCGGAACACAACATCATACCTCCCTACTACGCCTGCCTTATTATATAATATATGTAACAGGGAAGTACCCCGACTAGTGCTGCACCCAAATGTCCTGAAGATGGCTCCCAACCAACTGTGTACACGCGAGTACAGTGTAACACATTTCGAGAGCCGAAACACCTGTCGACCTCTGGAATAATGAAATCCGACTTATTCTGTGCTCTTCAAATTAGAAAAGACACAATGTAAACCTATGTGTTCTGATGAGATAGTAGGGACACCACTATCATACTAACCCCCAGTCACTATTTTTTGTCTGTATATAAGTGTATTGTTTTGTATCCAGCCTTTTTGGTCACATGCACTTGATTTAAACATGTATGTTGTTTTATTAATCTTTGTGATTTAATGGTGAAGCCCCTGTCTAGGCTTGTTTTGCAAGAATAAAATTGTTTTTGGTACACAAAAACAACTGAGTAAAGTGATACTCTCTCTGAAACCATAAGCATAATAATAGCTGATGGTTAGGCAAGCCAAGAAGGGAAAGCATTGAGTGCCTTAAAAAAAGTAAGGGAGGGGGGGCCAGTCTCCTATTCTTTGATCTATCAGTATGGCCAGGTGCCAAGAGTGCAGGTGCAATCCCTGACGAGGTCGCAACACCTGAACATTCTATCCATGGAATATGTCTGCCATAGCCAAGCATCAGCACAAGTATCAGCAGTCATTTCAGGACTTGTACATGTTTTGTGATATGAGTAATATGAGTTTTTGTGCAATGGCCACTGTCTGTTGAATTGTTTCTCAACACCTGTGTGACTTTTCTGTGTGAAAAGTGCTGTAATAAGTGCACACGAAGGTGAAGCCCTCAACAGCAGCGTGCCTTGTAGCTCCTTGTAATCCGCCTCCACTTGGTGAATTTGCATTCTGCTCTGCTTGTTCATGGGTAACATAATAACAGGGAACAGGGAGGGATAACAGCGGATAACAATTGGTTAGCTGTGTCTGGCTCGTAAGGTCATGTCACCAAACCTCCATCTCTTACCCCAAGGCTGTCATTTGTTGTGTCTGAAATTAAAGGAATTGAGTACAACTGGTCCTTCCGGTTCTTATTTGACTTGTCCTCCACACTACACGCCAGGGCACAGCGCACCTGCTCAAGAGAGATCAAGAAGTACTTAGTCAGGTTTAGCTATCTTGTTTGATTGGTTTCATAACATATGTTACATACATTTAGAATGGGAACATCAGCTCAGACGCATCCTGCCCTCGTTTCCACATAACTCAGTTCCCCCGACAGTGGACTGCACAACTGTATCTCGATTACATCATTGTAACATCCTCTACATTAAATTATGGTGGATACTTTTTAGGCAGCCCAGCCTACCCGGAATGCAGTAGTGTAGTTGCGACTCCTTTCCTGATTCCCAAATAGCATGTCTTGTTGGATCAAATTCCTACACTGCCTCATGGTGACACTCCGTCTAACACTCAATTTCCCAACAGTGACGTTGCAACTTTCCCTACAGATAAGATCCCTGTTCCAGCCTGGAGAAAAGTAGCTTTGCATATTGTTAGACTTGAACCTGTCTAGTCATCTCTGCTAATGCAACCATCGCATGATTCTGCAATGATATGATATGATATGGCATTTATAACGTGCCTGTACGCAAGTGTTGGGCCACAGTCCTGTGGAATCTCAGAGATCTTACTAGGGTGCACTTCCAGAATACCTCTGCACTTCAACTCATTATCAATGGCAGTTGAGGGCTCTGCACATGCTGCATGCATTTACATACAAAGCCTCATGGCAAAGCATGTTCTTAAGGAGGGATTTACATGCATCTTTCATGGCTTTGTGTTTACGTTCCATGAAGGTTTGCTACATATGGCAAGCACATGGTGTTGACAAACCCAAACACTCAATCATAATGTGGTGGCGTTTCATGAATGTTTTGGTAGTTCACTGAATTCAACATGTCTAACTGTGCCCTCATGGGAAAGCTGAATTCTGTGTGCCCAGCAGTTAACATTAATGTGAACAGTTATTGGTCTGCTTAAGGGACCCTTGGATGCCACTCAGGGAGACATACATCAAGAGTTTTAGGAAGAAAGTAGATGAGCTTAAGCATGGGTTGAGTCAACCTGATTCTATCTATCCAACTGCACCGGTCTTTTCGACAACTCATTGGATGTCTCAAAAAGAGCTTACTACAGGAAGGTTTCACTCCCAAGGCTCCTTGTTGAGACCGTTATGTTTGTATTTAAATTTGGCAAAGAAAGCTGAAGGCTGTGAGCAAGGGAGAGAGAAAGAGAAAAAGCTAAGTCTGGTATCAACAGGCATGATGAAAGCTGGAGCAGCAATTTCTTCAGCAAAGACTGCCTTTTTTCCTGACTGTCTGACTTTGCCTTTTGGGTTCCTTGACAATGCACCGCCTCTTCTTTTGGCCATGAAACTAGGGCCCAAAAAGCCCAGAGCAAGAATAAGGTGCATGGGAGTCCCGGGAAGCCCTCACCAATAAGGCCATTCACTAGTTCTGAGAGCAAAGGGGGTGCAAAGTCAATTATTCGGAGGGGCGGTGTTGACTTTAACAGACCGCACGGGGAAGGTACAGTTCACAGAACTGATTGTCTTAGAAGTAAGTGGGCAGATAGAGGCCTCGCAGAAGGACTGCTTGAAATGGGACTGAGGCAGCAGTGTGTTCTCACACCCTTCCTGTTTCATTTATACGTCAAATGCAGATGTTTCCCAATGCAAAGGTAGAAGGCTTCCCGTCCTAAACTAAGCTACGCTGAAATCTACACGCTGCTACACCACTCTACGCTGGTGATGTAGCTTTACTTGCTAGAACTCCCAAATCACTAGTGGTGCTTGTGGACTCCTACAGCACCTATATGCAGGCCCGCATTCTAACTGCAAATGCTGGGAAATACACAAGATGCCAGCAGAAACTACATCCACTATTAAGTGGTCAAAGGCTTCAGGTCTGTGGCGACTTTAACTATTTAGGGATTAGCTTCAACAAACATCTCACCTGGACTCTAATATTACTAAGCATAGGTTAAAAATGAGCCAAGTCCTCAGAGGTTTGTTTAGACATGCAAAGCCCCTGAAACAGTCCCCTGTAGGCCTTATGATGGAAATCTATAAGGGAGAAGTTGGGTGCGAGTTCTGGCGTTATGTGAACTTGGCAACATTGCAGTGGGTGGAAAACCTTTTCCTCACTCGTCTTCTTGGTGTGCCCCCGACAACATCGACGTACATAACGCCTCTGTAAACTGTCCTACCCTTTCTTACACTCCTGCTGAGACTAAGGTTGGTCCTGAACTATGTTCCCTGCTGGCCTGCCCCACTGCTTCACTGCCCACAAAACCCCATCACCACGCCCCCTCCGATGCGCAATCCAAACCCCCAAACAAATACACCTGCTGTTTAAGGGAATGTTAAGTGCAGTGCACTGAAGTGCAAGTTTCAACTTCTTCCTACACTTATATTAAAACAAAACCATTCCGGAACTGTTTTTTTTTTTTAAATAAAGGCATAGGAACAGCTTTTTCTTAAAGTAGAGGAGCACCGTTCACAACCTCTCCCTCTCACTTTGAGTACTGGGGTACTCTGGCTAGACAGCTACTAAGGAACCTGCTGAGTATGTGGAATTTGCATAAAATTAGTTGGCTAGGCTCCAATAAAAATGTGTTGGGCAGCATGGAGATGGCCTACCATTGTAACAATCCGGAACATATCGAGTGTCTATCTAATCAGTCTCTCAAATCTAATTTCAGGTCTGTTAATAATAGTTTACGTGGGGACAAAAATCGGGGTAAACCATCTGTTTGACTGTACCTCCTGTTGAGTCTGTGTGGGGGCCTTGCTGAGTACCTCACCATGGTCACAAACACCTACCACCGGACTCTTTTGACTAGGCCCTGCTAAACAGTAAAATATGCTCTGATCCAGTTAATCACGGCACTGGAGGCCGGCTCTTCTGTTTTTTTGTCCCTTTCTAGTGTTGGGGCTGCCAGAATTGAAATTGTTGTTTGTTATTTATGTTGTTGTGAAAACCTTTATTCAGGGAGAGCCATCAGGTACAAATAAAACATACATAAAACACATGAGTACAAAGCAATATAAAATTCCATTAAGAAAACAAGTAAAAAATCGGAAATACTAGTACAAAGGGCAGTTGAAGTTCAATTTGTTAAAACGAACGAGTTTCTCCTCTTGTGCCATGCCCGTCGAATGTACAAAGAGACAAAAAATACATTATTCAGGTGATCAACATATTTGCAATGGTGCATAGCCTCACTAGCTGTTCTCACCCCAAGGAGAGTAAACAATGGAACCAGATATGTTCTCCCAAGCTCCTTTAGACCTGGACAAAAGAGCAGGAAATGAACCAAATGTTCATTTTCATCATCACAAAGTGCCCAAGCGAAACCTGATGTACAATGCCAGCGTAAAAGATGGGCTAGTACTGTTGCGGACAAGTACTGTTTGCTGTTGCTGCAACGTTGTGCTGCCCTGCTAGCTGGCGCTTCTGGTCCAGTTTGTGTTTGTATCCCCTTCTCTATGAACCTGTTGCCTTGCCAGGACTTTTGAATTGCAGCCGGAGGACGTACTTTTCGGGTGCACCAGCGTGCCTGACCTTGAGGTCCTTCCTGTTTGGGTAGCCACGCCTCCCTCTGTCGTGTCACGCACCCGGTGACTTGAAGTACTGCCGGACTCGCGCACCTGCGCCGCGCACCAAGTACCGGACAAGTACTGTTTGCTGTTGCTGCAACGTTGTGCTGCCCTGCTAGCTGGCGCTTCTGGTCCAGTTTGTGTTTGTATCCCCTTCTCTATGGACCTGTTGCCTTGCCAGGACTTTTGAATTGCAGCCGGAGGACGTACTTTTCGGGTGCACCAGCGTGCCTGACCTTGAGGTGATCGCATTTTGAGCTGTGTTTTGTGTACTGTACGGCTTGTGTGCTGCACACACTGTCGCTCGACGCTCGACGGCTTGTGTGTGTTGCCGTCTGCTTACGTTTGTAAGTGTTTAGAGGTAGATTTCACATCCGTATGAACTTTGCTTACCTATCCACTTCTTATGTTTAGGTCCTTCCTGTTTGGGTAGCCACGCCTCCCTCTGTCGTGTCACGCACCCGGTGACTTGAAGTACTGCCGGACTCGCGCACCTGCGCCGCGCACCAAGTACCGGACAAGTACTGTTTGCTGTTCGCGGTGCGCGGCGCGGGTCGCGGTGCCGCTTTGCTTCCGGAATCTGTGTGTTGTAGCTGTAGAATCTGGGGTAGGTTTCCGTTTGTTGGGGTAGAAACGAGTGGTTTCCTTGTTTAAAGATGGTCAAGAAACTACGTAATGGTAAAAGATGTCTGAATGGCCCTCCTCCATCAATCTCTGACGGTAATATGTCAGAGGATGAGCCCAACCAAGACATAGTTAATCAATTCAAGAAAAAGGGAAAGGGACCAAACGATAAACCGAGCCTCACCCAGCACGTGAGGATACCATCAAACCCTAATATGGTGAACCACTCATTGCAAGATCTTGCACAAGCGTCTAACGTGGAGACTGTCAAGGAGACAAATGTAGTGGCCCAATTTCATAGTGAAGTACATGGCAATAGTATGCAAGCTAGTAAGTTAATTCACAATGTCCCTATCACGGATAGCTCAATATTGGGGGCTGTAAATGATGAGGAAAGTATGCCTGCCATCGATGTTTCGCTGGTTGCGCCGGTTGTCTTAGCAGAATTGCATAGTCGAACACGTCTTTCGAACGGGCCTTCTACTCCTGCTGCTGAGTCAATGGGCCTTAGGGAACAGGTTCATTTTCACGCGGCTATAGTAAAGAATCTAAACCAATTGAAAGAAACGCACAAATTTAAAGGTGGTTGGGGGGCTCGGGACTTGTTACATTCTGCTAGCTCACCTTCCCATGAGAACCAATATATTCCTTCTGATACTAAAGATCCTCACTCTCCTGTACTGAGCTGCGAGCACAGGTCACTGGAAATTGACTTGGAGAAATCGCGGCTGCCAAATTCCTCTCTCCCGCTCTTTCCATTAGAAGAGACATTGGTAGACCTAAACTCACAGGAATTACAGAATTTTCCAGTCTTGACTAGAATACTGAATTTGCTGGACAAGGGTCACGAGTATACGCATGGAGCTATTGGTGCCCTGAGTCTAGCAACTGCAGAAATCAACTCAAGAATGAGTAAAATAGAAGGCTACTTGTTTGCTCAGGAAAAATGCCATGTGTTCTGGGCCGAGCAACAGATGAGTGAAAAACGTCTGCTAACTCAAAAGTTGGAAACTCTAACAGATGAGAATAAAGCTGGGGAAAAACCGAATAGAACTTCTATGGCTACCCAAACTGAGTTCGTAGACTGGAACAACGGATTGAGTAAAAATCCAGTAACTGTTCCAAAAGCTGTAACAGAAAATTTGTTTCCGCCATATGCGGAAATAGCAAAAGTACAGCATGAGAGGATCCTGGCGTTGGAAAAGATTGTCCTTGAGGCAAACTTAATATCACCAGAAAGGTTGTTAGCGGCACTGAATGAAAAGGATGAACCTTTATCGTCCATAGTTATTGTTAATCCCGATAGTCCCTCTGTGTTGACAGACTTGATTGATTTGAATTCTGAGACCACGCGGTGTGGACACGATTGCATTGGGGAATTGGACGTAGAACTAAATGACACTCGTAGTACATTTTTTATGCCTAGAAAAGCAAAAAAATTATATAATAAAGCTTTAAAAAAACAAAAAAATGCAAATCTTCAAGAACCGATATCCCAAGTTGTTCTAAAGTCGAAGCAAAATAACAAAATAAAATCAAAAAACAGAAATTCCGTATTAATGGAAGAACAAAGCAAAAAAAAGCTTATTCAGCAACAAAGGCATAATAATTGTGTTAGCATGGGGGATAACAATATTGATATCACACAACTCAATAGTGAAAGTCAGGCTGTTTTGGGTTCTTCTGAGTATGGGACTCTTAAAACAGAATCCATGAGCATTGAGGAGGCTACTATAGCGAATACATCAGTTGAGACTAAATTGATCCCTAAACTTACCGCTGTCAACACAAGCGACGAAAATACGCCACTATCCCCCATTCTGATACAGACACAGTTACAACGTTTTTTTGAAAAAATTGACAAAAAAATTTCAGACTTGGTTCAAAAGCCGCAAAACATTGATGAGATGGGTTCAGAATGTCAAGTTGCGGGCGCTATTCTCAATAGCAGCGCTCACAACGCAAATGTCCAGGTTGTGATTGATGCTGGTGCCATTCAAGATTCTGTTATTCTGAACCCACAGTCTATGAATGAAACCTCTGATATTCAGTCAAACCATCAGCCCATATCTTCGCTTCCTATGTCTGAAGGAGAGTGTGGGGATAAATGGTTGTTCTATCACTCCTTAGGGTCTGAAATGAAACTGGTAATGGGATGGACTCTGGATCCCGCAAAGGTCGATAAACCAAATTTAAATCGTGCCTCTCTCATGAAAGTATTTAATCAAATTCCTGCTTTGAGGAACCTAGTATCTAATGATATAGATTGGGTCCGTTTACCTTACAATTCTAATGGTAGAATGTTATGTAAATTCCAGAATACAATAATTGCTGCTTTAATCTGGAAACATTTACAGGACTTCCAATCGCTAGGCTATGAGTTGTCTATGTTCAAATCAATGGAAAGTGCCACTTTATTTGTGGAATACCAACCATCTATGTATGGGAATAACACCCAGATGGATGGACATGATAATCAGCTCATTACACTACATGAAAAAATGAGAATGCAATCGGAATCTGTTGCCAAGATTGCGTCTAGTCTATCACGGCTTGAACCATTGATGCAAAATTTAATAAGCAGTATACCAGGAATCGAAAAACAATAGAACGACACTGTGGTTATCAACTCATGGAATTGTTGTGGGTTCAACAATTTCATGAATTGGTTTTCGAAAAAATTAGGAGCTGATTTGCCAGCAATTATTATCTTGCAGGAAACTATGGCAATTAAGGATCTCTATTTGGAGGGATATGTAGTATTTTGTTCTCATGCGATAAAGGAGAACCATGGACGTCCGTCTGGTGGCCTTGCGATTTTGGTGAGACATAGATACCAATTGAAACTGCTCCAAATATATTCCTCCCCAGATATTCTAGCGGTCGAAGTGACTTTTCCTTCTAGTGTGCCAACTCAGATGATAATAGTTGCCTTATACTGGAACCCTGTGTCAACATCTCTAGATGAAATCATTGAAAAGGTTAATCATGTTTTGTTTTCAGTGGCAACAGACGCACCTCACGCACAGATTATTCTGGGTGGGGATTTTAACTCAAATCTCAATGAAACAATGAATAGATTTGAAATGGTCTCATCTTATGAAATACTGGCATTCGAAAGAGGGATAATTTGGCGTAAATATATATCTGAATGGGATTTGCATGTCGTTCCTTTTGATCAAAAAACTGATACATATACTTGGGCACGTGGTACAAAACGTACCGCAATAGATTACTTAGTAATTTCAAACTCTTTGGCTGAATTAACCTCATGCTGTAGGATCATTGAAACATATCTAAGTGATCATTGTATTCTGGAGTGTCTGCTGGTGAGTAGTACCCCAATGTATGAAACTAGCCCAGCATTGGTACTATTGGAGATTGATCGAAAGGCACTCTCTATTAGGTGGAATGTGAATTTATATAGGAAGCTGAACTTCTTAGTTAACAGAGATTTATTAGAGGTTAATGTGGAATCACTGTCTAACGACGATCTCCTGATTTGGGAAAGGAAAAATGCTAAAATGATATGTGGCCATCTCAATACTTTGGCAAAAGAACACACAGTAGCTAGCATACATGGTTATACGAAAAGAGATAATGTTGAAATAGCTCGAAGGAAAACACAAAAGAATAGTGAACTTCGTAAATTGCTGAAAGAATCTGATAACATAGTAGGTTATGCAAGTAAGAAAAAGAAAATCCTTGCTAACTATAGGAATGATATCAAATATATTAAAATTCATAGTTCCATTGAAACTAATCAAAGGATGATCCAGAACCTTGTTGGAAAGAATTCGAGGGAAATTTGGGCGACACTGAAGGATCCCTTACTGCATGGCAAACCAGATCTGTGTTCAGGAGTAAGTGGAGAAGTCTGGTCCAAAATTTATGATGCAAAATATGCTCTGCCTGTGAAATTCCGTGGCCTAACTTCTCCTGATTTAGTTGGTAATCTTCCCTCTACTTGCCCCTGGGGATTGAGTGACATCATTGAGATAATTGCAAAGTTAAAATATTCCAAAGCTGCTGGGCCTGATGGTATTCCTCCATGTGTTATCAAGGATGATCCCAACTTATGGGCAAAAATCATCCTAAGGAGGCTGGATTGTGTATTTAAATTAAAGTCAATCCCTGAGTCATGGGTATCTGCGATTGTAATTCCATTACATAAAAAAGGTCCTCTGAATGATCCAGCCAACTTCAGACCCATAGCCCTCATTGACACCTTTGCAAAAATCTTTTCAGCACTAATTCTGAAGGATCTAAATGAGTTTATCTCGAAACAGGAAATCCTTTCGAGGTTTCAGACTGGCTTTCGTAAAGGTATGGGTACACAGCTAAATGCAACGCTGTTAGCTCACATATTGAAAATTTCCAGAGTGAAGGATCATGGGCCAATATATATGGCGCTAGTAGATATATCAGGAGCCTTTGACTCTGTGATTAGACAACTGTTGTGGCTAAGGATGCAGGATATGCAAATTCCGTTGCACCTGATAGCAATGATTATCATGCTTCATACGAACACAAGCTACAGGATTAAGCTGGATAAAGAAGGATCTTTGACCCCATCAATTAGTACATATATAGGGGTGAAACAGGGTTGTAACCTTGCTGCAACCCTGTTTAACTTATATTTGTCTGAAATTGCTTCTATATGGTCAACGTGTAATTCTTTTGCGCTTAAAATAGGGGACCTTTGCCTAGATTGGCTAGCGTTCGCTGATGACTTGGTAATGTTTGACGTTACACCCTTTGGGCTTCAACACAAACTAGCTTGTCTTAGCGATTTTTGTGAGAAACGTAATTTACAATTAAACCCTAATAAGTCTCATATCCTGGTATTCTCAAACAGAAGAAAATTGGTAAGATACCAGTGGAAAATAAATGGTAATCTGATTCCACGTGCCTTAGGCATGATTTATTTGGGTTATAACTTGAATAACTCCGACTCATGTGCTAAATGGAATAGAGAAATTTCTATTAAAGCAATGCCCTTGATCGCACAAATGAAACTAATCTACCTAAGAATTTGTAAATAATCTATAATTCCATTATTAGAATTTTATAAACTTAAAGTTGAAGCAATTATCTTATATGGCTTGGACTTGTGTTATGTTGAAATTGGTCCCACATTAAATAAAATACAAGGGAAAATTTGGAAGACGGTTCTACACTTGCCTATGTCACTTCCGAATTCTATCATCATTCATGAAATAGGTCTAACTTCCTTGGCTACCAAACACCTATGGAGAAAGCTTGTGTCTTATGCTAAAATCCTGGAGCCTTTACCAAACTCACTATATGAAGACCTTCTACACATGATAAAAAAGGCAAACCTGTGTCAGTGGCGATTGAAGGTCAAAGGTGCGATAAAGAGCTTGTAAAAATAGGAATGGTAAGCGACGACCTTATAAATCGTCCTCAGATTGTAAAGCTCAAACTCACACAACTTGACTGGGCAACTAACTCAGATAAAATTTGGGGATATCTTCTATACAAGGAGTATGCAAAATATCGGCATAAACAGTCATGTCTACCAATATATCTGAAATTGTGTCCTTGTCAGAAGATGCGCACTATGTACATGAGATTTAAATTTAATTTAATTCCAACACTAGAGCGAACTAAAAATTGGCTAAATTGTTCTGTTTTGGTAAATGGGGGTTGCAGATTTTGCGATAACTCGCAAAAAGAAACGCTGAAGCATCTTGTTTTACAATGTGCATATTTTGAAAAATCACGACAAAACAGTCTGTTAAAATATCAAAGCTCAACACCTGTATACCAAAGTGAAATGCTGTGGTCTCAATGTATGTGGGGCTATCGAATGTCATTGATTATTGACTTAACACAGTTGTTGTTTATTATTGAGAAGAGTTTATCGCTTAAAAACTCCTTGTGAAACTGGTGTGGGGAACAAGTCATGTGATCTTCAAGCCAAATCAAAATTCAAGTTCAAGTCATATAATTGTTGTCAATTTACTACAAAAGGAGTAGTGTGTATTGATGTAAATGATTATGTCTAAATTCAGGCTTTTATGTGATTTTAGCTTTAATGGTATCGAGTGTCTATAATGATATTTTATGTGCTTTCATTGTTAATAGGTGCTGTTAAGTCATATCAGCTTTAAAGACTGAAAGTTATGACAATATACTGGAGTTTTCTGGTATTCTGCTATTTTTAGGTACAATGCACTGAAATGTAGTATTTTAATGTATTGTTCCAAGTTTTGTAATTAAGGAATTAATTTTAGGAAAATGTTGTAAAGATATTGGTATCGAAAAACAACAAATAAAAATAAAAAAAAAAAAAAAAAAAAAAAAAGATGGGCTATAACATCCTGTAGCTCATATACTCAAATCCACTAGCCAGTGCTGAACTATTTAGAATGACTTTGTTTCATCTGTATATTTGGTAGGCCGTCTTTACCAGTAACCTGGCAGTCAGGGGCATAGTTTGTGGATTTTCCCAAAATGTACTTAAGCCCAGCACAGAACGCCATTTGCTCACATGGCGCAACCACAGCACTTTACGAGAACCTCTCAAAGCCATCAGGTGGGCAAGGGCATCTCGATAGTTGGCCAGGCCCGGAGTTCCCCATACTCACGCTCAGTAAAGGACAGGTCTCATTTCTGCTTCATCTCCTGTAGGGCCTATATAACATTCCATCCTTACTGCTGCTTTTGGCATGCTTTTTGTAACAAATACAATATTCTTAAGGCATTTGTTCTCAACCCCTTTTAAGGGGGCAGAGTTCACAAATCCCAACACCTCAGACCCAAAATTGTTAGAAGCTTTAGCTTGGGCATGGTACACTGCTAGAACTGGCTTGATTGCTCCTCCACCGGGCCTAAACCAAAAACATTTCAAGGCCCAACTAGTTTTTTTCCAGAGTAATCTTGGCCTTTGTGAGCTGTTGCCTCTTCTCTGCTCATTTCACTTTTTTTTTTAATTTTTATTTTGATATTTATAACGCGCACCGAACCCGAGGGCATCTTGGTGCTGATTGACATGAAAGTAGTGGTTACAAATGGTTACAAACATAGGTGGTACATACATGGTGCATAGATCTGAGTTTCTGGTCTATGTGGAGGTGACAATTGCCACATGCTTATAGAGTTGTGCAAGTTCAATTACTTTTGGAGGTCTTGGGAGAAGAGCAAGGTTTTGAGACCTTTGCGGAAGGACGAGAAGGAGGCACCTGATCTTAGAGCTAGAGGCGGGGCATTCTAGTGTTTGGCAGTGACCACAGGGAAGCTGCTGCCTCTGGCCATCTGAAGCCTGTATATGGGAATGGCGAGTAAGTGTGAGTAGGCAGCCCGCGTAGGTCTGATGGATTAGTCATTGAGAATCATCTGGACAAATAAGCCAGGGCAGTGTTTGGTAGACATTTGTGGTTCAGAAACAGCATTTTGAACATGATGCATCCTTGGACAGGGAGCCATAGATATTTAATGTGGATTATCAATATGAACTATGTTTTTTTATTTTCTCTGGTGATATGTATCTGCATTGTTTTGTATTTTTGTGTTGTTTGGTGGATCTTGGAATACGAATAAACAAATTGACTGACTGACCACTTGAAACGGAACAAAGAATTCTTCCATTGTCGTCTTTGGACACATCGAAGAATTCCAATTCCAGCCACCACAATGTTACAAGGGCACATGGGAGTGATGTTTTACAGAAGGGGGCAGTGCCAGTGTCTCAATTACAGGCAATGATACCTCCTGTTAATCGTATTTTTCACCATGAATCTAAGCAATGACCGAGGGAGAAGATGGTTTTGCAAACAGAGGTGCAGGATTCTACATATGCATACCTGATTGATGCTATTGACTGGCCAGTGTGCCATGATGAAAGAGTGGACTTTGAGCTCCCTCCCACTGACTGCCTACTAGGCCAGCCCAAGACAGCTTTTATTTCCCCCATTGTCCACCATTAGTTGTAATTTTCCAGGTCTTAAAGACAAAATGGAGATAAGAACTGACATTCGTATATTACTCAGTGAGACATAATAACCCTACAGGGAACGTGGCATGCTGGGCACTTGTTTTATAGAAGTGTATGTCTCATACTATGTTCCTGCTACACCAGAACGTACAAGGAGATTCTGAGGGGGTTTGCTTGTTTGGGTGCTCACTAGGCTGCTGGCTAGGCTACTCCAGCTGGACACGAGGTCTCTACATATCCTGCCTCAAGTATTGAAAGCTACAGAAGTTGTACACTCAGAATATCATAGTGGTGAGCGAGTGTTGTCCCATCTCACAGTCATTATGAATGCTGATGGCAGTTGCTGTTGGGGATTTTAACGAGTAGATGTGTGGTGAGACTGATGATAAGCGTTTTTGGATCTTCGTGCCCTGAGGGTGTTCCAGCTATTTCCTGACCCCAAGGGAAAACTAATAGGATGGGTCCGTTAATGAAAAAATAGACCCTTGATGTAGATGTGAGAGTCCTTAATTGGATTGACCATTTTTTCTTGTTAGTTGAAGTGTGGGAAAACCCGGAGTCTAGTCAAAGGATCGAATTCAAAGGGTAGACAGATCAAAGATCGACACCAAAGGGTCGACAGGTGAAAGGATCGAATCAATTTTTTTAATTATATATATTTTTGGGGGTTTTCGTTTAGGGAAAAAAGTAGTTTTTAGCAAAAAAAGGGGGGTTGGGGTGGGGAAGCCTCCCAAAAAAAAAAAAGAAAAGTGAAAAAAAAAATATATTCGATCCTTTGACCTGTCGACCCTTTGGGGTTGATCTTTTGACGTCTCGACCCTTTTACTGTCGATCCTTTGATCTACAACCGGAATACCCCAGTGATTGTTGGGTTGGTTCTAGGGTGGAAAGTGATCATGATCCCTTGCACAGAGTTTTGGAAGCAGTAAACAGTGGTGGGACATCAGTCGTACCTAATGAGCATAGTATGCAATGGTCAAAGATTGATGTGCCTAGTTTTTTCCAATTATGTATTTCACTATTATACAGGTGTATTTTGGCCTAGGAAGAAGAGCCCTGGCTTAATAGAAATGCAATGTCTAAAATGTTCAGGCTATTAATCACCCCTTAGTACTCCTGTTAACCCACATAAACATGACGGGCCTCAGCGGCTCTCATGGTTTGATAGGGAATGTTAAGGGGATCTATGTGATCACAGCGAGAAATAAAATGGAAATTACGAAAATGTCAATTTTTTTTTTCTTTCATTTGCGGCAGACACCCACCGCAGCCCCTCCTTTATTCCCCCAAATTATGTATTACCCTAACCCATGCACCCACATAGAATTGTTCCGAAATGCGCAGTAAAAATGTCGGCATTTTCGCATTCGGTATTTTGGGCCCCGGAAATATGGGGTGATACCTGTTGAGGCATGAAGAGACAGCTATGTTATGCTGTGAGGAGAATGAAGCAAGTGGGGAAGGAACCCAATGGTTTGCACAATCAAGAAGCAGTATAAATTCTTGCTAAAGGATACTTTGTTTTTTGTCTTTGGTTAGATGGAGAAAGAAGTGTTACTCTCTAAGAACCAAGAATAATAGCTCATCAGACACTTGAAAGAATCCTTTTCTTTCTTTACACAGTCACCGGGCAGTTGGGAGAGTCAGGAGATCCAGATACGATGTGATAACCCTGCAGGTCCTTTTATATTTAAGCAATATATAACGTTTTGGGAGGATAGCTCAGGGGCAACGCGCTCTCCTTCAAAGCAAGACGATGCAGAGCAACAGAGGGTCGATCCCTGGATCCGTGCTTAGAAACCTATGTTATTAAGCACAGTATAAATAACCAACTATAAATAAGTACCTGTTTGGGGGGCATCACCAACTGGTAACAGCCTGGGGTACAGGTTATAGGCCTGATGGCGTCCAGCAGGGACATGTGGGGGCGGCAGCAGGGCAGCTGCTGCACAAATCAGGTAAGTGGAGTTGCGGGGTGGCAAGGGACCGGACACCCAAGGAGAAGGGAGGGGAGGGTGGGGTTAAGACAGCGGGCCGGGGGAAGCAGCCATCTGGCTGCTCAGAACATGGGCTAAGATTGTGGGATTCAGCCCATGATCCGAGTAACCTGATTGGTTGCTTCTCCCGCCCTTTTATATTGGAAAAGTTAGTAAGGCGTTTTGATTTCAGGCTTCTGGGAAGGGCTCTGCGCTGGATGGAGTTTCTCTGGATGGAGATCCCGTTTTTGGGTCTACAGTCCCCATCTATTAAAAAAGGGGACAAGAGCGACCCTGCAAACAATCGGCCAATCTCCCTATTGGATGCTTCAGACAAGGGGGGGGCCTGATAGCGCCATGGCTGCCTCCAAACCCGGGTCCGGTCTCACTGAATGGGGACTTACTGGGCCATTCCGACCTTGGAGGACCCAGTAAGTCCCCATTCAGTAAACCATTCCCCATACCCATTTGAGCCCCCATACGGCTGCAAATTGCGAGCCCGTTATTAGCCCGTTATTAGCTCCAATGTCCCTTAACGGGTCCCGCTAAGAATGGCTGGTCAGACCAGCCGTTCCTGTTGGGACCCGCTAAGGGACCTCGTGAATGGGGCGGTAGGGGCTTAACGGCACCGCCATCCTTTACGGTGCCGTTAAACCCCTACCGCCCAACTCGGAATGACCCCCAAGGTCTTTTTAAAGATGGCTTGCATAGGATACAGGAGTGGAGAACTGGTTTACTTTTTCACCCCAGTCCAGGTGGCTTTTGGTCAGGGGTCTGGTACTATGGAGCAGGGACCTTGCCTAAGCCTCTTAACTATGAAGTGTGGACATTTGCAGAATGGCCCATTATTTACAGGGTTTGTGGATCTTAAGGCGGTGCTTGATTGGTCGATAGCCTGCATGGGATGGGCTCTTGGATTAGAAGGTATGGATCCAGCATTGAATGGTCTAATTAGGGCTCTCCATGGGGGCTCGAGAGGTTGGGTCCAATTAAGCCCTGGGGTAGAGGTATTGGAAGAGATTCAGGTCGACAGAGGTGTTATGCAAGTCTGTGACCTTGCTCGGTGTTATTTTGTTCATCAATGATTTGAATGGCTGCTTTCACCATTAGGGTCTGGGCCCCCCAATTATTAGTAATGTGAGTGTTCCGCTTCTCCTTTTTGCAGATGATGGGGTCATTATTTCCCGGAATGAGAACGCATTAGCCGCTCCTTCAGGGTTTTGATAATTATTGTTTGTTTTAACATCTTACTATTTATTGAACAAAATCCAAAGTAATGGTTATGGGTGAACAGAAGCCGTTGCACCCTAAGATTGTGTACAGTGGAGTTGTTTTAGAGTAAGTACAGTGGTTAGATTTTTTAATGCTGGCTCATGGAAAGACAAGTTGGCGAAAAGAACTATGATTTTAAAACAGACTGCAGGAGGGACTCTCTGATTTAGTCATCGTTTTGGGGGACAAAGCATTAGTTCCCTGTTAGAGGCTTACAGAGCAAAGGATGTATGCTGCAGGACTGTGGGGTTACGTGAATTGTCATATTCTGAAAAGAAGGTTGTAAGACCTCTTAATGAGAAACCAATGGCTTTCAGGGTTAGGATATGGGCCCATCCCGGTATATAGAGCACCGGATGGAGTTACGTGTTCAGAAAGATTTGCATTGGCTTAGAGCAAAGGTCTTGTTGGGGTTCCCCTGGTCAATTGTGGTGTTTCCCTGCCCAAGCTACAAAAGCAAATATGAGAGAGTTGAAGTTCAGATGAAGGATAGAAATGTACTTGAAAAGGTTCCATCTCGTTTCACCAGTAGGCATTTTTACGACTGCCTTTCTTACGAGGATACTATTACGAAAAAAGTCGTTGAAATGTTTTTTTGGGGGGGTTCCATCCCCATGCCCCCCTCCCCAACTTACTTTGAACTATTACCGACCCCCAAACCCTTATATGCCCTTTCCCACCCCCCAAAATGTTCAATGACTTTTTCGTAATTATGTACTCGTAAAAAAGGCAGTCGTAAAAATGACTGTCGATGAAACGACGGTATACCCTTGAAAAGCCCCTGTCAATCACAGACCCAATCATTATCTAGAATGAACGTATCCAATGGACCTAGAGCCATATCTTGATAGGATCTATAACACTGACCTGCGGCCGCCACAAGTGCCAGATAGGCTTTCTTCCCTTAGGAACCGAAGGGGTTTGTGTGACTGTCTTTGTGCTTGTGGCAGTTTGATTGAAACAACTACCCACTTCCTGTTCTTGGATTCAATGGTTGGAACCCATACTTCAGGCTGCTGGTATAAGGCATCTGCACAAGGCCTTGGAGTGGGCCTGCAGCATTGCCAGTGAGGCGGCACGGTTTGCAGTAGCCCACTATCGGCCTTATTACAAGTTTGCCTGTACCCCGCTGTTTATTCCGGCAGGATGCCAGCAAACCGCCCCTACCATTTCCGCCGCCTGATATCCTGGAATTACTGGGATATTACAGGCGGCAGAAAGGACAGTAAATCCCAAATCCATGGAGTACGATAGGACTCCATGGAGGGGATTGCTGGAATTACCGGCACTGCTAATACCGGTGCTGATAGTTCAGGTATTTGTTTGCTGGAAGAGGGCCTGATTTACCTCCAGATCTTGGCTGGAGGTAAATCAATGCCCCCACCGGCAAACTTGTGTTTGGCCAGTCCGGTAAAATTGCCAGTACCAGAATTACCGGCAATTGTACCAGCAATTTTCCTGGACTGGAAAAACTGTAATGAGGCCCCAAAGCGTGGGTATATAGAACACATGGGGCTTGCTGGAAGATTGATGAATGTTTATCATTTTATCTTGTAAAATGTTTTTAAAGTACTGTTTTCTTCATTGTAAACGCATGACATTCTGACCTAGATGTTTGCTTATCTAGATTTTGATGTACAAATGCAGACACGAACCGAGTGCACACGCTATACCGGAGCGACAGAGTCAGCTGTACAGCAGGGCCACTTTAGATGCCTGTCTAGGGGCCTCCGATTGGCTCTACTGACAAAATGAAATGCAGCCCTTTGCAAAGGCGGTGGCCCAGTGATAGAACACACCTATGTTTGAGACTGTAGACCAAAGAAACGTCGTGTTAATACAAGCACTAAAAGAATTGGAAATCACTGTAACAAATGAATTTGAAATCTCAAAAATGGAACTCAAGAGTGTCAGGGGAAAAAGGACGAAATCATTTTGAGCTACAACATGGAAACCAACAAAGAAGATTGCAACTAATGCTAAAACCAAGCAGGGGCACGAATCGTCATAGGTGATGGAAAGCACTGCAGAAATACTAATGTGAAGACGAGGCAGAGACCCCGCCCTGGACACATGATTTCACATACTTCAGACATCATTATATACAGGCCCAGCGACTCCACAAGACTTTACTTAACACCAAGGGGGGGGGGCAGGGGGGGCTGGTTGCAGAGGAGTGCAGATTCCGCTGTTGCCTGAAATGGAGGTCATTAGTTTGGCCTTTACGGTTTTGACTCGTGAATTCCTCATTTCGTGGACCTTTGTCCCGCCCCCCCCCCCAAAGCTTTTCCTCCGTCTTTGATCGTTTTGGTGGAAATGGCCGTGCCCAGCCTGGAGTTATGCCCTGGGATGCTATGGCTATGCGAGGAATGACCCTTCTTTCGCACAGGAGGCATTCTGCATGCTGGAAAACTCTGCAATAGCCGAACATTCGACTCCCTGCTGCAGTGCAAAACACCTTCCTCATTCAACAATCACTTTCTGTGAAAAATGCCTGTAAACAATGGAATTTACAAAACGTTCTTTCTGCAAAAATCAGGTATGTGTTTAGCTCACTGCCTCAACTTTATTTGAAAGAAATATGCACATTTTGTAAGGCACTTCTAACAAGCAAGACACCCATTTTTAAAAGATATGTAAAAGTTGAAAAAGCTGTATGCAATCTAAAATGAAGTAAAAACGGTGAAATGTTTAAGAGTTATTTAGGATTGAAATAACAGTATCAACTCTTATTTTTGCCGGATAGTTTCCTGGTGAAATTTGCGGCAGTGTTAATGTGAAAGCTTATCAATTTGGGGAAGATTTTCTCGGAACTTCGTGAGGTTGTCGGCAGCAACGTGTGCTTGTTTTACTCCTCTCACGGTATAGTGTGTTTGAATAGTGCTCAAAGCTTCAGGCTGTCTCTTAGTTCTAACAGTGCTCATATTGGTGTGAATCACGTTCATGTGCGGCCTGCAGCAGCCCCCCAGAGCACGGGGCCCTTGGAGTAACAGTGGAAGGAGTGAGAGTTGCTAGAGGATAAGATGGGGCGCTGGGTTAGTTGCTGTGTGTTAGGGGCGGGGGGAGTTGGGTCATAGGCCTACAGATTGAGCTGGCAACAGCTGGATGGGGGGGTTACAGACTGAGAGGGCAGAGAGCAGAGTTAAAGGACATTGAGAGCGGGAGAACCGGAATCCATTGAAGCATGTCGGACACTGAGACTGTAACACGGATCCAGAACGAGCGGGCCTGACTCTTTCCCTTTCCTCTCCTCACAAGTGTTTATTTCGGCTTGTGAGTCATACCATGTCCATGTCCTCGCCTTCTCCTGATCCCTCTTTTTTTCCTTCTCGTTTATCTTTAGACTTTGCTCAGTACTTATCCTCTAAAGTGACTCTCTTACGTTCCCCCGTTTTCCTCCCTTCCTCGGTGTGACTCTTGGCTTCCTCTGCTTTGGGTCTTTCCTCAACTCTTTATCTCTTCTCTGCTACTTCTGATACTGATACTGCTTTACTGCTTTACTTCTGTCTCATGTCCACCCACCACTGTCTCCCTGTGACCTTCTTCCCTCTCTGCTGCTACCTGAAGTCTTTCCTCGCATGCTTCCCATCTTGACTTCTCCTGTTAATATCTCTTACAACCTCTGTTTTTCCCCTAGAGTTTAAACATGCAATCATTTTCCCTGTTCTGAAAAAACAACCTGCATGCGACCCCTTCTCTCCCGACTAATTTCTATCCCATATCTCTTTTTCCTTTGCTGTCAAAGGTTCTGCAATGAGTGGTATATACCCAAGTTGTTTCCTACTTGGACAAGCACTCTAAACTTCCTCTCCACCAATCGGGTTTACGTCGGTATATACTACTGAAACTACTGTTCTGTGTGTCACTCACTCCCTTCTTTAAGCTCGCCAAGCCAAACCTTGGATTATTATTCTTCTCTATCTCTCTGTGGCCTTTGATACTGTCTATCATCATACTTTTCTGTTCATTATTTCTCCCTCAGGGTTCTCCAGCTCTGTGCTTCAGCAGTTCTGCTCATAATTAAATGACCGGACTGGGAAGTCTTCTCCAACTTTCCCTTTACATTTCGGTGTTACATGTTATTTTGCCCTAGAACCCTCTTCTTTTTTCTCTCTGTGCTATCCCTCTCTCTTCACTGATCTCCTCTTTTAACTTGTCCTGCCACTTTAATGCTGATGAGTTCTTTTCTTCCTTCTCTGAAGGGATCCCCATCACCCTCTCACACTACCTTTTGGCTGTTCAGACGTGCATGAATTAACACTTTCTCCACCTTAATCCTTCCAGAACATTCCTGCTTCTCTTTCTGACCCTACTTCTTCCCCCTGTTATCTCTACCCTCTCCCCTGCCCATTTCGTCTTCTGTTAGGAATCTTGGTGTCTTGTTTGAGTCCACTCTCTCTTTCTCCACCCATATCTACAACTTTAATCACTTGTAGCTTTCACCTCTACAACATTCGTAAAGCTCGCTCCTTTCTTTCCTTCCAGGCAACTAAGATTCTTCTTTCCTCAACTTTACTATTGTTCAGGTATTTTGTTTGTTCTTCCTGCTTATCAACTTGCACCCCTTCATTGTATTTATAATTCTGCATTACAGGTCCTTTACGTCTTCCTTCCGGTGCCTCCTTTGATTTATCTCGTCTAGCTTTTTCTAAGCTTTCCTTTGACTCGCGACTTGTCTTTCATTTACTCTGTATTGTCTTCAAATGTTCATGGACTAGCTCCCTTGTTTCTTGCCTCCTTGGTTTCCTCTTACTTTCCTTCTCATCACCTTTACTCGCAAGGTCAATTCATTCTTACTTTTTGCTCTTTCTCTTTCCTGGCCCCTAACCCAGGAACACTCTTCTGCTTGACATCAGTGCCTTTTCTCCTTTATCTATTTTCCGTTCTCGTCTTAAGTATTTTCTTCTTTTGTCTCCACCTGAATTATTGACTTGTTCTTTTTCCATTCTCCATTAGTGATGAGGACGAGAAGGAGGATAACAGGAAACCGAGGAGCCAAGATACAGAGGAGCTAGCCCCCATGAAAGCCATTGATATTCTTATGTGCAGCACTTTGGAAAAAGCATTGTATAAATCATAATACATACAAATAATATATACATGAACTATTTTATTGATACTTTCATATGGCGACATTGCCAACTAGCAGTGTAGCCATGCATTACAGGATGGAACAGTTGCAAAACAGTTAATATGATTTTCTATGACCTGAACAGCCTCAACGTGCCATCTACGGCTATTGTGAGTTAGGTAACTTGGGCCATGCCCTAGTATGCGTTGTAGTGTGATATGCATAGGCTGTGTATACAGCATAGAAACATGGGCAGCTTGTGTATTGTTTGTGTTCAAAGCTCTATGGAACGTCTGTAACGTTCAGGGACGACTGTGTATGGCCATTCCTGGAGAAGTTAACCGTAGGGTCCCAAGGAATAAACTGACCTCCACAACTTGTTTGTCTGGGTCATTACCTCTTGACAACTACCACTGTCTACTTTGATGTTGAAGAGATTTATTTGCTCACAAGAAGGCTATGCACAGACTTGAGTGTCATTTGAACGTTCTCTCTGCTGCTATCCACACATGGCTGTACTTGAACTCACTCTTATCCACACATGGCTGTGCTTGAACTCACTCTTATCCACACATGGCTGCACTTGAACTCACTCTTATCCACACATGGCTGCAATTGAACTCGCTCTTATCCACACATGGCTGTACTTGAACTCACTCTTATCCACACATGGCTGTACTTGAACTCACTCTTATTCACACATGGCTGCACTTGAACTCACTCTTATCCACACATGGCTGCACAAACTCACTGTTATCCACACATGGCTGTACTTGAACTCACTCTTATCCACACATGGCTGCACTTGAACTCACTCTTATCCACACATGGCTGCACTTGAACTCACTCTTATCCACACATGGCTGTACTTGAACAAATTTATCCACACATGGCTGCACTTGAACTCACTCTTATCCACACATGGCTGCAATTGAACTCACTCTTATCCACACATGGCTGTACTTGAACTCACTCTTATCCACACATGGCTGCACTTGAACTCACTCTTATCCACACATGGCTGCACAAACTCACTGTTATCCACACATGGCTGTACTTGAACTCACTCTTATCCACACATGGCTGCACTTGAACTCACTCTTATCCACACATGGCTGCACTTGAACTCACTCTTATCCACACATGGCTGTACTTGAACAAATTTATCCACACATGGCTGCACTTGAACTCACTCTTATCCACACATGGCTGTACTTGAACTCACTCTTATCCACACATGGCTGTACAATCCTCGAAAGGAGACCTCATGGCCCTTCTGTTCCTTCCAGCCTCCATTTCCTCTCACCTACCATGGAGGTTCGCATAACACACTTGTCTTCTCTGCTCCAAAGGAAGGCTTATTTATCTCCTCAAATTCTTTCCCGCACATCTCTGAACCCAAGAAGCCAACTGTGAAAAACGCCTTGAAAACATGCCCACACCCAGAAAAAAGGCTCCCATGGTGGAGATTTTCGCTGGAACAATTATCTTCATTAACTAATAAATCTTATAGCTCAAAAGTACTTATGGTGACGAGTGGCATTTCCCCAGGGTGCAATGACACATTGTTTTGGGTGATGCTTCAGTGACGTGGCACAAATAAATGTTTGCCTTCTGTGCATCCTGTGTTTCCCTCTGGCACATATAGGAAAACTGTTGGTGACCTGACATCTGAAGTATTAGAATATTTCATATTTTCCCCTACACAATTGTGTGGCAATGCATTGGTTTTCTACGTGTATTCCTCTTGCCTGTGCATTCCCCAGGTTTCCTGATATAGTGCCTTGTTCCCTTCACAAAACCTTCTTACGTCTCTGTTTATTTTCTGGCTGGTCTTCTCAATATCTGCCGCCCTGTGCACTCACAATCACACTCTCCTCGGAAGGTGAGTGTCCTCAATACCCTTTTCCTGCCATTGCTCCCTTTTCTGGCTCTTGTAAGTTCTGTTCATGATGTCAATGTCCTGGATCAATTTTCGCTTGGCTTATCCTATTCATTCGAGATTGTTTTCTTTCTTCTTACTTTTATCATTCTTGGCATCCACCACCCTTCCTCATGCTTTTTTACCAACCAACAGATCAACATTTCTTCTCAATGGCACCCCATCCGCACCTATCAAGTCCCATTTTTTGTCTAGACACCGGCCAACTTGATGATGGAAGGAGTGTGCATTTGGGTCGCTGCCTTGATTTGTTCTTCACCGGCCACCCCTTGCCACTGCACAAGAAGGCGGCATGCCTTATCCTTCCTTTCTCCTTCCAGTCTCACTAATCTCTCATACCTCTCTAACTCCTGGCTTCCCAAACTCTTCCTCATTGCTTGGACATTATTAGCTTCCTTCATGGCTGCCTCAACCCTAACAGACTGGGTCATGTTAGGCCTCTTCCTGTGCTTCTTTGCATGGCCTTAATACTGCCTGCACATGTCCACCATTGCCTATCCTGACATACTGTTGACTCCTTAGTCACCAATTCCCCAGTCCTCCTAGTCAGAATAGATTCTCTAAGAGCAGACTGGGATGCTATCCTGGCACTCATGGGTTACACCTGAGATCCCTTGCAGCTTTGGTCCATTTCGGAGCTACTCAACCATAACTCGACCTTCGTCCTGTTCATATACCCTTCATCGGTAATGGCAGCTATCTCTGCCCTTCTTGGCTTTTTTTCTCTGTGCTGTGTGGCAGGATGTCAAACTGTTAATTCTGTGTGCTCATGCTTAAAATGTTATGATGTATTGATCCCATGTTGTATGACCAAAATGAGTTCCCCCATTTTGACTGTCCTCACACTCTTCCCACCAACCTTTGTTGTTATTTGGTGGTGCCTAAGAAAATGGCTGGTGTGGAAGTGATAAACCAGTTGACTTAGAAAAAAGGTTCCAGATCACTCTGCTTGTCGATCTGTAGAATCTGTGTTTCTTTTGAAGACGATGTTGGTGTCATCAGCGTAATTGTAACATGACATTTCTTCTTTTTTGACGATGTCCATGGAAAGAGAAATGTACATGCTGAATAGGAGGGGTGAAAGGCTGGCTCTCTGTGGAATGCAGGATGTGAACTGATGTTACCTGGAGCTGGGATGAAAGGTGTCATGTGAGATTGTTCTGGCCTGTTTTCATATATGTATTTCCTCCAACTTGTGCTCTTTGCCCCAGCTCTGGTTCAATCAATTTTTTGAATAAGATTCCATGGCTAACTGTATCAGAAGATGCTGAGATGGCCAGAAGGATGGCGTTGTCTGAGCATCTGAATCCGCATTGTTATTCAGCTCATCCCTTGTGGAATTGAGTCTAGTTTTGGTTCCTCTCATTGGCCTAAATCATAGTTGAGCCTTATGTAGGCTTTTTTTTTTTTTTTTTTTATATATAAAATTTATTTGTTTTGGTAGCAAAAATTAATTTACACCTTTACAAATGTTACATATCACATAAAAACAAATATACTCATAAGCTCATAAAACTTGATTAACATTGATCAATACTTGAACAACTAAAACAACTAAAACATGATCAAGACATGATCAAACACTTGAGCATATTTCAATACATCTTTGCTAGTGAAAAGAGGAAATGAATCGCAAGTGAAGATCTACAACATCAGGTAACATACCTAACATAACATAGCAGTGATAAGGTAGCATCGCAGCCCTTCCCCAACTGCAAATATTCCCATAGACAATTGACTAGTGCAAACCATCATAAGGGAGACGAAATCTCAGGCACCCAAAATTACCCACTCCAAAACCTCCTGTTGAGTGCCAACAATTGTTCCTCAATTATTGCAACAAGTCTGACCGTTGCTAATATGATGGAGTTTGAGTTTCCCTGCATACATCTCAACCATACTAGGTGACATTCAAACCGGGAATAGGAGGTAAGATATGCATCTAAGCAACATTGCCTATGCTTGCAAAAAAAGTTACAGTACATGAAGAGATGTTCTAGTGTTTCGGGCTAAGTTGTATTTAGACAAAATCTGCATCCTTCCCATTTTGCCAAAACCTTATAACAGTCCCACTTCCTAATACGGGCACCTGTCTGAATAAGGTCTAGGCGAAAACGCATATAAGACCTTCTTGCTGCTTTGTCTGGGAAACATAAGATATATGGCAGCCGTGGTGTAAGTGCATGCCTAAAGCTGGCATAGGTGGTAAAGGAGGAGTAGCCTCCAATCTGATCGGAATTATGCGCCCAAGAATTTTTAAAAAAGCGCCTTTTGACTTTAGCAGGAGTATTAATCAAATCCTCCTGGGTCATATTCAATGAAGTTAAGATTGCGTGTGTCATCTCTTTCACTTTAGAGAGTGAAATTGGACACTTTCCAGCAAGCATTTCATGGAAATCCTCATAGAGTGAATTTGGCGGCGGAGAAATCATTTTAGAAAATGCATTAACAATCCGCCAACGATATTTGTCTTCTAGTGGATATAAACCCAATTCATGTATAATAATCGTGTTGGGTAGATATCCAGGAAGCCCCAAAATCTTCTTCCAAAGTTTACCTTGTAGGAGATTTAATAGGGGCCCCAGATTCAGAAGGCACATGTCAGTTACATACAGAAGGATGGGCTCTATTTTCATGGTATAATATTGTATAAGAGGCAGCAGGGAGTAGCGACAACATTTAATGAAAATAATTCTCATTTGAGCCAACAAAGGGTTAAACTTCGCGTTCAACACTGTCCGCCACTCGCTAAAGGACGTCCCATTCGATAGGTGATAGCCCAAATAGGTAATCTCTTCCTTTCTCAGGATCGGTTGGGCATTGATTGTAAAACCAAATCTCGATAGCTTTCTTTTAGCAGTGAAGACCATTATATGTGATTTGGCTGAATTAATGGTCATATTATTTAGTATACAATATTCACAAAACAGGTTTAATTTATTTTGGAGTCCGAACGGCACTCTATCGAATATTATGACGTCATCAGCAAATGCTAGCCAGTGGAGCCGCAAGGATCCCAGTATTGCTGGAAAAGAATTCGAACCCTGCCAAATCTTGTCAATGTCGGCAAGATAAAGATTGAATAGGACCGCAGCCAAGTTGCAGCCCTGTTTGACCCCTATATACGTAGGTATGTTATCAGTTAATAGCCCTTCCGCGTTGATACGGACCCGATAAGATGTATTCTGATGTAGTGCAGCAATTAGCGCTACTAGTGAAGATGGTATCCCATAAGCCAACATCTTTTGCCAAAGCCGAGTGCGTAGTACATTGTCAAATGCTGCCGAAAGATCCAATGCTGCCATATATATGGTGCCATTTGAGTTGGAATGTGCATTCCGAAGGAGATGGGCTAGAATTAAAGCGTTTAATTGAGTGCCCATAGATCTCCGAAAGCCGACCTGAGCTTTTGAAAAAATATTTAGGTCATGTATATGGACTTCCAATTCAGACAGGATCAATCGAGAAAAAATTTTCCCAGCTGTATCTATAAGGGCAATAGGCCTAAAATTTAAAGGATTGCTCAAGGCACCCTTTTTATGTATTGGAATAATTATGGCCGTCAACCATGATTTCGGAATATTGCCAGTTTTATATATCAGCTGATAGCAGGGAAGAAGGTACCTGGCCCAGAAGTGAGGATCGTCTTTTAAGACGCAAGGGGGGAGCCCATCTGGGCCAGCTGCTTTGGAAAACTTCAATTGAGAAATTGCCCATATAATATCTTTTATGTCCCAAGGACAAACCTGCGGAAAAGGCAATTGCATAGTACTACTTTCTATTTCGGAATGTCTAGTTGGCAGAGCATATTTTTGGGAAAAAAACGTCTCCCATTCCGGTCCCGAGATGGTCGCCACCGAGCGGATATCCGCCTTACCTAACGGGTTTCTTAAGATGGCCCATATCCCTCGCGTTTTTTTTTTACAAAGCAGGCTAATCATACGTTGGTTGGCTAAGGCATAAGCAGCCTTACGCAGAAGCTTAATTTGCTTCTTAAAGCGCGTAATGATGTAATTTTTTTCACGACAATAGTTAGGAGGGCTGAGTGACTTTTTTCTTAATTGGGTCAATTTGCGATTTTTTTGCTTTTTTAAGGTTGCAATCTGATTCGAATTTAACTGGGCATCCTGAGGGATACCTTTACACAGGGTGTCCTTCACTAAAGATAGAAGGTGTGTCTGAATCATCCTGATGTTTATTTTATTAATTTTTTCGATATTTCCCAGCGATATGGAGGCATCATAACATGGTATGAGATCTCTATTCACTAGGAACACCAATTTCCTACACACGGCAGGATTCCAGTTGACAGAGATGGTATTTCTGTCGGGAACCGCCAAAGAGGCAGGAGCAAAAGGCATATAGGCTTCACACCCCATATGGAGTTGCGAGCACAGCATATGGTGGTCGCTCAGACCCAAGTCTAATATTAGGACTGGGTCAAGCAACCCAGAACACACTTTAGATGCAAGGACATAATCGATAAGGGATGAGGCATTGCCCCGCGACCATGAAGTATGTAGAGAATGAGATGCCAAGTGAATTGGATAAATGCCCCATTTTTCAAAAAAACATATCAGTTGTCGCCCTCTATGAGAAGCTTGTTGTGCATAACAGGAAAGCGGAGTAGAAGAGCATAGTATATTAGAAGACTGAAGATATGAGTTTAAATCCCCTCCGATCACAATTTCATGATTGGGGCACGAGACAGAAGCATGGCCCAAAATCCTGTCCAGATCTTCCAATAGAAGAGTGAGGGAAACTGACTTAGGATTCCAGTACAATGACATTAGAAGCAAGGGCATGGCCTTAGAGTGGGCAAACGACAACTCCACTAAAATGCATGAAGTCGAGGTATCCAATATAGAGGCCACTGCTCTTAGACCATTTTAATAAGAACCGCAATACCCCCCGAAGGTCGACCTGCCGCTATGCGGCATGCTGGAACAGAAAAGCTGGAATAACCATCGATAGAAATCTCATTTAAGGTCATCGTTTCCTGCAGGAATAAGATGTCTGGTTTCTTATCAGGGACAACACGCTTATGCCATCCTACCAGATTAGCCAAGCCACAGCAGTTCCAAGATGAGATAGTCAAACTGGCCAGTTATGAGCCCGGAGTGGGCCCTTTAATGGCAGCAGCTGTTTTCATCAGTGGTTCCAGCCAAGCTAGCCCACTCAATGCTTGGGTTAGCGATGCTAGTTGGAGTGACAATTGGGTAACCTGGGAATCGGACGAATCTATGCCTGCACCCACTGGACATACTGGCAAAGTGGGTGGCACCCAATCAAGATAAGCCCATGCGCTATCCATATCAGGAAAAAGGCACGGAGTAAGACCAATAGAACAGAAGTCGTCAGCAAACTCCAATAACATTTTAGTTATAATATGTGATTGGACTCTGCAGAGGGCTCTATGATTGTTGAAAGTTGCCAATTTGACCCAGTCAAGGTCCTTAGATGAAAGATTCCTAAGCGCCGGAATCTGGAAAAACGAGTTCATCAAGAATGACCTATTTATGCGAGCAGGGCCATTTATCTCTGGATTACTAGTCCAACCAAGAATTAATTTCATGTCCTTTGGTGTATGCATGAAGGACAGGACGTCAGGAGTAGGTTTTCCAGCAAGTGTTTGCGGGGAGTGCACGACCTCCACAATAGGAGGCCGTACCAAAGATGCCACAATCTCAGGCGCTTCTGATTGGGGAATAGGACAGACGTGATCTTCAACTACCACAGTGGAAGGTGGGGAAGGAATAGCAGCTACTACCGTATCATCCAAGGACGCTTCCACCTGTACGGGGGCGCTACTTGGGCTCACAGCAGATGGCAGTATTGCATTAACAGAAATCGTGGTGTTCGCCTTTCTAGGCTGAATGATGGGAAAGAAGGAATGAAGCTGAGATTGCAGCTTGACCAAGGGAATTCCTTGAGGTCCACGAGGGGCGATCTGAATGTTACTATTTTTCAAAGCTGCAATCTGTAGATGTTTCCTGCTTTCCTCATCAAGATCGCATAACACCAAACCAAGGTCATCATGGCTAATGCCAATACCCGGATTTGCTTTAGGTTCAGATAACAACTGGGCGCCAACAGGAGTTTGTGTTTTAGAAAGAGCTTTCTTCTGGCTAGCCTTGGTAAGGTTTAAGCGTTTTTGGGCTCTTAGAAAGGATTTCCTTGCTTTACGCGAAACAAAATGTCGTCCTTCATGTACCACAGGTCCTTCCTCCAAGTCCGGGAATGAGTCCGCCACCGTTGATACCGGATTAGGCAGGTCCTCAATGATGTCGACCAAGGGAGAGGGACTGTCCGGAGGAGCAACAAAACCTTGAGTAACTGCGGATCCCTCTCTTAGGGAGTCTATGGGATCCAATTGATGCTGGGTTACAGCCAGCTTATACAAAAGCTGTTCTACTTGTAATAGACGTTCATGCTGGAGGTTAAGAACCTCTACCAAGTCTATGGCCTCCGAGTTTATATGCTCCAGCACGGCTGGCTGATCTCCTTTCACAACCTGAGAGCAAAAACTCTGAGGAAAAACTGTGAAGCAACAGCCCGAATCAGTTTGGGAGCCTTGAGTAGAAGTCAGAATAGTAGTAGGGAGCTGAATTGTTCTAGCTGGGACATTCTCCAGGATTCTTTCAAGATGGGCCAGATAAAAGGATCTGGAGTGTTCTTCTGCAAGAATAAAGCCTTCAAGTCTGGCCATCTTATCTTTTATAAGAGATAAAGAAGACTGCATCTCCCTTATGGAGCAATGTGTGAGCTCATGCCCCTTGTCCAGCAAGTTGAGAATGCGTGAAAATACCGGAAAGTTGAAGGAGTCATTGCACTGCTTGTGAGAACAAGAATCCTCTGGGGTAGAAGCCGATCTAACGTCACCCTTTAGGGCTGCAGGGTCTATCTCTTCATTTACCAAAGAGAAAGGATCGACACCTCTTGAAGGAAAAGGCCCTACAGGCAGCTCTGCATCAGCCTGAATAATGTCATAGGGAGAGTCGGCTCCCCCTTTCAGAACCCTGTTGTGGGAGGACGACGGAACAATCCCGTGACCACCGTCTTTTTCACTATTACTTTCTGAGGGGAGGTGAAAATGGACTTGTTCTCGGAAAGGAAAAGCAGATGACGCAGGAGACGAGGGGCCCAGAGAAAGCCGTACTCTTTTACTTAATTCGCTGACAATAGTGGGTGCCAAGATAGAAGTGTCAGCGATACAGGGGAGGCCTCGAAGGCCTTGCATAGGAGAGCAAGCAGATTTGTGGCCATGACCAGTCACACCACCCTCATCCCCATCATATTCATTAGCTTCTTGTACTGAAAAGGTTGGCACTGCCAAAGTCGGGGGCAAACCATATAGAGATAAGGGGGTGGCTAATGGTGGTACAACCATTTTGACATTTTCATTACGCCCCTCTTGGCCCAACAAAGCCCCCCTCTCTAATAGTAAGGAGGACATCGATAAAGAGGATTCGTTTGCTGCCGGAGACTGTGGGGGGAGCGTGAGTGGAATGATGCTGACCGACTCTAGGGCGGGTTCCGGCGGAGAGGAGCCGGTTTTGCAGCCACTTCTTAAGGTCGGGCTCATGCTCAACTGCTGTGCACACCCCAAAACCAAACAGTAAGACCACCCCTTTTAATCCAAGAACCGGGACTGTACCAAACAGCAAAGGGCCAGGTAATACAATAACACAGGCCCACACTTCAGGAATATCCTCTGTGAATACACCCAGCGATTTACCCACGGGTGTGCATAAACTCTAGACCCATGATGAAAAACATATTAGAGTTATGCCAGAGAGTGGTACACTTCTATCTACCCCTGGACACAGTATAGAAGGCGCCCCGCACAAGGAAGCTCCCAAGGACCTAAGCCCCACTTCACAGACTAATATGCAACAAAATTCCAGTGAAGCGATTGGAAACAAGACTAGCAAATGAATTGCACCTTACTTATGGTAGAGGGAATACGTAAAGACACGCCGCACTGAACCATGCAAGACGCAGCTGGAGGGTCAAAAACCAGGCTCCGCGCGAACCGCGAACAGCCAACAGTACTTAGAAGGTACTTGGCAGGTGCGCGGCGCGGGTGCGCGAGGAGGCTGGGTTTTAAGGAAACCTCCTGAGCGTCACACGGCGCAGGGGGCGGGACTTCCTCCTAGACGAAGACCTAGGGGGAAGGAACGAGGAGAAAAAACATTAACCCCACCTCCAAAGTAACGCTATTAGCATACACAGTTAGAACAGTAGAGCAACTAAAGAGCTATAACAAAGGAGGTTCCCTTCCCAGGGGACAAATCAAATGCGAAGAGACAAATCAAGTGGGCAGGAGCAAGTGGGCAGGGGCTAGTCAAGCTTTATGAGAACAGTCACCTCCTTTCCTCGTTCGAGGGCCAGGCAAACTGTGTGTCACACAGTAGTACGTCCTCCTGGCTTGCAAGGAGATCGAGCCGTCAACACGGCAACAAAAGAATGAAGTGCAGCGCGGCGCGACACGGCGCTGCAGAAAAGGTCCAAATAGTCCAAAGACAGGGCAATCCAATCCAACAGCCAACAGTACTTAGAAGGTACTTGGCAGGTGCGCGGCGCGGGTGCGCGAGGAGGCTGGGTTTTAAGGAAACCTCCTGAGCGTCACACGGCGCAGGGGGCGGGACTTCCTCCTAGACGAAGACCTCCTTTCCTCGTTCGAGGGCCAGGCAAACTGTGTGTCACACAGTAGTACATCCTCCTGGCTTGCAAGGAGATCGAGCCGTCAACACGGCAACAAAAGAATGAAGTGCAGCGCGGCGCGACACAGCGCTGCAGAAAAGGTCCAAATAGTCCAAAGACAGGGCAATCCAATCCAACAGCCAACAGTACTTAGAAGGTACTTGGCAGGTGCGCGGCGCGGGTGCGCGAGGAGGCTGGGTTTTAAGGAAACCTCCTGAGCGTCACACCGCGCAGGGGGCGGGACTTCCTCCTAGACGAAGACCTGCTTTAAAGGGCTCGATCCCTAGTCAGTGCTCTTTGTAGGCTTTTGTTATATTCCATGTAGTCCAATAACTGTTGGTAGATTCATTTTCAGGATGGAACGTTGAAGATAGGGTGATTACTAGCAACTTCGATGGGGATAGCGCTTTGTTTTTTAAGAGGGGTTTGGCATAGGCTGTCTTCAGTGCTATTGGGAGGATTCCTAGTTCAGCTGGGCAGTTAAGTAACATCCAGAGAGGCTGGTGTTTGACTAGTGTTAGGAAATGGTTTTCTGTGTGTGGGGAAAGCAATGTCAACCTGGGGGAGTGCAAGGTTGCCTGAAAGGACTCGATTCAATTTTCATTGGCCTGGATAGTCTGCTTGTGGTCCGGGTGCTTGTGCATCGGTGTCACATTAATGGTAAAGTGAGATGAGATGATGCCACAGAGATGTTGTGAATGTATAGATTTCTTTGCAACGACTAATGGGTTCCAGGTAAGTTTTTATTGTTCCTTTTGTGGGCTTGCTCATTTCAATTCATTTAGTGGGCTTACTTAGCTTTCAAGATGTCACCCCTGTAAATGTGAAGTTGTCAGGGCAGGATTATACTTTGGGTCTTCTCCTCAGACATGAACATATGGTTTGTTCTGTTACTAATTCAGATTGAAAAATGGACATCATCTAAGGACAATTTAATAATTTCGATACAGCTATCATTTGCTCAAAGCAAAACTTTACCCTGAAGAGCAATACCTCCTGAAAACCCGTCCCAACATGTCTGATTTCCCACTAGCAGAACCTGAGCTCTAGCCAACTTGATAAGACATTGCAGCTTTGGAGGATGAAAGGGCCACCATAACCACTTGGTGTCCAACTCTATCTACAAATCAGGGGTGGTTCCTGGGGCAGTCAACAGGTATCAAGCAGGATTTCCAGGAGGTGTCACCTCTAATTATCAAAAGTGCACAACAGTCCTCAGCTTCTCCTGCTGCTATACTTTGTGAGGAACCTGAGAGCTTCCTCACTTCTTTTCCCCGGTATCCTCCTCTCAGGTTGCCAGGTAAAGGCCATCGCTTTTGGATCCTGACCCTGGGGTTGGATATGCGAGGGAGGGTCACCCGGGTGGAATGAACTTGGGGAATGGGTAGAGGACGTCCTTAGGTGAGACATGATATCACACATTCCCTGTTCACAATGAACCCTCTATCCCTGAAGCCTTTGTAGGCTACTGTCAGCCTTTCCATTTTCTTTCCCTCAAACTGTCCCCCAGAAACACCACCTCAATACTGGGATGAGGAAGAGACCAATGAGGAAGACACATCCTTATTTGATTGATACAAACACATATCAGAGACAATACAGAGTTAGACATACCTCATTTATTAAATCAGACAGTCCCAAACACCATCCTGCTACTGAGACGAAGAAGAGGGCTATGGAGGTTTACAGGTGGAACAACCAGGCACGTCCACCTAATGGATTTCACCATAGTCAGGCACTTGGACTTAATGACCCACACCTGGGGTCACTTAACACTCCTAACGGATATAATGCTTGACGCATGGAAGAAGGAGGAACGGGCTGGAGAGAAGGGAACCATCCTACTCCTTATCCTAGAGTTGCCTTTTACTGATTCTGTTTAACTATACCTGCCACTGCTGCTGTAATCAAATGGCAACTCCTCGAGCAATCACAAACCTGAGATGTCACCTCAAAGGCAGTTGGAAGTGAGAAGGTAAGCACATCCAGCAATGCATTTGCCTGTTGTATATCTATACCTCAACCTATCTATTTCACTGACTATCATACCATACAGATTGAGAGTCACACTCTGTAATTCAGAGACATTCATTACATGTGATACCGAAGGCTGAATGATAGAACAAGTGAAATTTCCCTTACAAACATGACAGAATAATTATAACTCATTTACACATATTCAATTCACTAGTGTCATGTTTTCTTTTTTCATATTGGTTACTCAGTAACAGAAATTGTTATTATAGTGACTTTTCTCACTACCAGTTTCTAATGTTCCCTATCTAAATTGCACTTTCAAGTGGTTGATCCCATGGTCACCTGTACTGCTTATGCGAAATGCAAGCTAAAACAACATGGCGCCGGTGCACAGCCATCTTGGACATTCACCTCGCATCACTGCAATGAAAGTCTACTTTTTCATGGGCTCAGCAAAGTAAGTGTGCATCTAGGCAGAGAAGTGAAGGCAAGATCACATAAATATTGTTGCTGAGGGGTCTAGGGAATTAATGCGAGGAGAGGGAAGAGAGGGAAGCTGGGTTTTTCCACTTCTAGCTGTTTTTTCAACTCTTTGCCCATTCTACTTATGATCTGCTCTTCGGCCGAGGGCAGTCATAACTAAGAAGGGCGGGAACGTTCCCCCATAAAGAGAAGAGGTTTTCCTCTGTGGTCAGCAGTTAGAATTTGGATCCCCAGGTGATACAGTCTCGATGTGAGGGAGGACGTTCAGCTCCAGACCCCGTTATTACGAGTGATCTCTTTGCCTACCTGCTCTAGGACGAAGCAGTGTCGTAGTAGCCGAGATGAAGGTGTCTTCTGCAACTTTGATAAAGGTGAGGCTCTCTTTTTCTATGTTTTCTGTATAACTGACTATATGTTTACTTTTACGTATGAGGTGTTTATATATATAAGGAGTGAATAAAGGGCCTATAACGAGCCATTTACATTTTTCTCTTAACTTTTGGTCCAGGTGTGATTTCTTGCCTGTCTGAGTCCAATAACTTGTTTTGTCAGGATCAGGGGAAACATAAGTCTGGATTCTCCCCACGTGGCCAAGCTAAAGCAAAACATGTTGGCGCTGTGAGCAGGGTCTTTGTGCTGATATTGATGCCAAAGAATCCTGCTAAATTTGAATTTAAAGTTTTGGACTCCGAACAGCAGAACCTTTTTGAAAAAAAAGGGTGTGTATGTGTAGTGAGGTATTAAAGATAGGGAAGTGAAACATCCATTTGGTATAATGAGTTCCCTATTCAGGAAAAAAGGAAGCTCCGCAGGCGGTGACTATCCTGAGGTGACTATCCCAGGGTGGAATAAGAGTCCGTATGATAAAGTCAAACAAACTTGGGCATGTGGTGCAGGGTTGAGCGAGACCTGGGACACAAGTCTAGGAGAGGCAAGTCTGGCCAAAGTGACGAACTGCCTGCAACCGGTGTCAGTGGAGAAGGGGAAAGAGTGTTCGGCTCTAGGAAGAAGGGGTTGGATTCTGCTGCATGTTTTTCAGAAGATGCACCAACAGAATGTGGAATTACAGGCGAATGTCAACAAACTGGAGAAGGAGCTGGCTGCTGAGAAACAGATTGCATTGATGCAGCAGCTCCAGATTAAATTGTATCATGATAAGGCTGACAAATATCAAACAGTGGCTGAGCGAACTGCGCTGAGGGTTGCTTGATACAAATATCTGAAAAAACGAGGGAGGGTAAACTCTTGTAAGGTGGCAACTGCGATTGCCTCCGCAGGGGTGGATTGGAACCCAGATCAGTGGGACGGAGACGTATTTGATAGTACTAGTACTGAGAGTGGTTCAGAGCCAGAGGTTTTACCCAAGCCGGAACCTGGCCGAAAAGAGGTAATGGTTAAACCTGTGGTACGTAGAAGGATGGGTCATAATACAATGAATCCTGGAGGAGGAGTGGTGGATATGACCGCACTCGAGGATTACTCACAACAAGAGATTGGGGATATCATTAACCGATTGAAACAGAGGGCTGGTGAATCTTTGTTATCTTGGATTGTCAGATTATTTGGTGGTGGGGCAGCGGGTCTCCATGTAGATGCAACATACTCTGCTAGGTTCCTACCCTTAACTCAGGAAGTACAGATACAGGAGATCCTACGTGTAGGCCCTCCTTGTGAGGACGATGGGGGAGAGGTTTAAATGTCTCTGTTACTATTAGCGGCTCAGGGGTGCAATAGTAAGTATCCGATTACTTCAGATTGGCCGACTGAGAAAAAATTGTATACGCTGAAAGAGGCTATTCAAAGAGCAAGGGGACATGCCATGAAGGAGGCAATTCATTTGGAAACTCCAGAGCACATGGGGTTGATAAACATATCCGTTTCAGCCAGAAACGCCTTTATTCAAACTGCCCCTCCAGCATATAAAAATGTCATGATGACCCTATTGGTGGGAATGACTGGTAAAATAACGGATGAGGTTGTGGATGCCATTAGGCAATTGGCAGATTTAGGAGAATGGGAAAAGACAGAGGAAAGACCCAGAGAGCAAGAGAGGGAGGGTCGAAGTGAAAGACGCACTCCTGGGAAGAGTTTTGATAGCCGCGATTCTCACGTATCCAGAAAGGATATGTTTCTAGCTTTAGTGAAAGATGGAGTGCTGCGGGAAGATATTGATGGGATTGAAACATGGGAAATGTATCAACTGTATAAAAAATTGGGCCTAAATGGGAAGCAGCGTTATAAACAAGTAAAACGGCAAGAAGTACATAAGCCGAAGAAGGAAGAGGATCCTCTTGCAACACCTCCAGAGGAGGTAGACAATGAATCCCCAGGTAAATCTATACAATCCCAGCTAACCTTTGCAGACCTGAGAAAAATGTTGAGTGCGATGATGGAAAGGGAATCCAAATACCTGCACTCCAAGCATGAATAGGATAGTGGTCAAACTCCGGTAACAACGGCCCATGTTAAGGTGGACAGACGGCCTCATGTAAAAGTAAAGTTATTTTGGCAATAAGGAACTACACAAGAGGTTTACACCTTAATTGATACCAGGGCGGAGGCCTCATTGATACATGGAAATCCTTCCAGGTTTAATGGAAGACATTTCACGATTACAGGGTTAGGGGGCAAAGAAACCCCTGCGGTCCAAACGAAAATTAATTTGAAAATTGGTAATTTAAGAAGAGACACATACCAGGTGTTAATTGTTGCCCTTCCTGAATACATTATTGGATTTGATATTTTGGATTAGGTGGTAAGCTTTATCAGTTTGGGGTGAGTGCTTTCACTTGCACTCCCGTGATTGTAGGACAATTGAAAATGCCCCTGGTGCAGGTTCCGATAGCCACAAAAAGAGTGTCCATGAAACAATATTGAATACCCAGGGGGGCAGAAGGAAATTGCAGAAACTATCAAAGGGTATGTTGAAGCCGGTGTGTTGCGCCCCTTAACCACGGCTTGGAACAATCAGGATGACTGGTGATTATCGCGAGTTGAATAAACACACTCCTCTGCTAATAGCGGCAGTTCCGGATGCAGTGACTTTGATTGAAAATGTACAATAATTTGAGGGAACTTGATATGCAGTGTTGGATTTGGCTAATACCTTCTTCACCGTACCGATTGCTGACGAATGTCAGGAACAGTTTGCATTTTCTTAGAAAGGGAGGCAATATTCATTACAACGTTTACCAATGGGCTACATGCATAGTCCGACAATCTGTCACCGGCCGGATGGAAGTTATAGTATGACTGGTGATTATCGCGAGTTGAATAAACACACTCCTCTGCTAATACTGGCAGTTCCGGATGCAGTGACTTTGATTGAAAATGTAAAAAAATTGAGGGAACTTGGTATGCGGTGTTGGATTTGGCTAATGCCTTCTTCACTGTACCGATTGCTAACAAATGTCAGGAACAGTTCGCATTTTCTTGGAATGGGAGGCAGTATATGTTACAACGTTTACCAATGGGCTACATGCATAGTCCAACAATCTGTCACCGGCTGGTGGCAGAACACTTGGACAAAATTCTGTGCAAACCGGATGTACATGTACAAATTGTGCATTATATTGATGACATATTGATTCAAGATAACGATGAGCATAGTGTGCAAGTTCACCTAGACCTTATAATAAATAGTTTACGTAAAGAAGGGTGGGAAATTAATGACACTAAAACCCAAGGTCCAGCAGAGACAGTGATTTTTCTGGGAATTCAGTGGTATAATGGACATTGCGAGATGGTGCCAAAGCCAAGCAAAAGAATCTTGAGTTTTTTAACTCCGAAGAATACAAAACAAGCTCAACAGTTTATTGGGCTGTTTGGATTCTGGAGACAACATATACCACATATGGGGCAGATTTTAGTGCCCCTTTACAAACTAACACACAAGAAATTCAATTTTGAATGGGATGATGAACAAGAAAGAGTTTTCCAACTGTCCAAAGGCACCATTCAGAAAGTGCTCGATTTATGGGCATTCAGGGGCGGAGAGGTGGAGTTAAATGTATCCATACAGGATACCTATGCCAACTGGAGATTATGGCAAAAACGGTTAGGTCGTTTTGACCGCATGCAAAAAGTCCTAAAAATGCTACCACCAAAGGTTCGGACACCAAAAGTTCAAACCTTTGGTGGTAGCATTATAGGTAAGTATAAAAAAAAGACTGCAGGGGCTGCGAGGGTGTCCCCTGCAACACCCCGCTCACTATACTTTAGAATATAGTGAGCGGGGGTTGCAAAGGGAAACCCCTGAAGCCCCCATAGTATGTAAGTGTATTCGCATGAGAAAGGTGAAAACTTTTGGTAGTTCGCACCTTTCTTATGCAAATGATTTGCCCGCTGTAATTTCAGCTGCGGGCAAATCACTCGGATTCGGCAAAAACAGGACAGAAAGCGGGTGTCCTTAGGATTTTGGAGTCGGGAGTTCCCCGATGCTGGTGACAGATATACTCCCTTTGAGAAACAACTGCTAACATGCTACTGGGCACTCATAGATACGGAACAGATGACGGTAGGTCATGATGTATTGATCCGGCCTGAAATACCAATCGTGCAATGGGTACTAAGCTCCCCTAAAACACACTGAATTGGGAATTGCACAAGAGGCTAGTATCATCAAATGGAAATGATACATTCTAGATTGTGCCAAGGCCGGGAGGGTGGCGTGGCAAAATTACATGAGCAAGTGGCTAGTAGTTGATTATTGACGAGTCTCCAGTTAAATGGGGGATCCCATGTGGATAATTATCAAGGGAACATGTTGAACATGCATGGTTTACTGGGGGTTCATCCAAATAGGTGGGAGTTGAGCGACACTGGAAAGCAGTAGCGTATAATCCCAAATCGAAAAAGGTGTTAACCACCTCTGGAAAGGGGAAGAGTAGCCAATTCACGGAACTGTATGCCGTGTAGCAGGCTCTAAAACAAGAGACGCCCGGGACTTGTCGCATTTATACGGACTCATGGTCCGCCGCAAATGGGTTGGTGGTGCGGCTGCCAACTTGGCAGAAAAATGGTTGAAAGATTCATGCTAAGGAAGTATGGGGAAAAGAATTGTGGCAAGACATTCCTGAGATGCAAATGCATACTACCGTACCTGTATATCATGTAGACACACATTGTGCAACAGATTCATTGGAACGGTGGTTCAATTCTGTTGTAGACGAACATGCAAAAATTGCAATCATGGAAGCAAGGGCTGAGGAGGATGAATTTCAAGGGATTGCAAAATGGGCACACCAGAAGAGTGGACATCTCGGAGAGAAGGCTACTATCAGGTGGGCACAAGACAGGGGAATTAGCATTCCGTTAGAAATAGTGAAAACGATTATCCTACGTCTCATGTGTCAACATCAGAAGCAGATATCTATTGCTCATATAATTCATGGCACATTGAAGAGAGGTAAACTATCTGGTCCCATGCCCATTAGTAGAGGATCTCAATATGCGTGCACCACTGTGGACACATATTCTGGTTACTTAATAGTATTTCCATGTAAAAGAGCTACCCAATTAAACACAATTAAAGTGTTGGACCTGTATATTATGGTATCCCCCTACAAATCCAAAGTGACAATGGGTCCCACTTTAAGGGGAAGGTGGTTCTGGATTATTGTCAGGAAAAAGGAATCTAATCGATCTTTCATGTCCTCTATCATCCTGAGGCTTTGGGGTTAATTGAAAGAATTAATGGATTGTTAAAAGCAAAGTTACACAAAACAGGCGATGGTACCTTGAAAGGATGGCGAGAACGTGTGCTAGAAGCCATTCAGATTTTGAATAACCGCCCTATCGCCTGACCGTAAGTCTAATTTTCATTTGCTTTCTGAGAGGGAAGTATTAGCGTTAGCTATTTCTATAATTGAGATTTGGGGTTTGGCGCGGAGCTATAAAACCATGATTAAATTAGCTTTCCTGGTAGTTAAAGGGCTTAATGAAACTTCAAAGGCGTTGACCGAATTATTGTCAGATAACAGGAATTTTAGAAAAGCTATTTTGCAAAACCAAGCTGCTATAGATTGTTTTTAAAACATATCTGGAATGCGAAACAGTGGAAGGAGTGTGTTGTTTTGATTTGGGAGATCATTGCCGGTCCATTAAAAATCATTGTGAGTGATTGAAGCATCTAGTTGCCTCAGTAACACAAGATCAGGACGGGGATTGGTGGGAGGAATTATTCGCGTGGATTGCGGAAGCCCTGCTCTGATTTGGATTTTTGTGTTTCTGCTATATCAGTTTTTGTAGTTGTGCTTCATGTATTCTGAATTTATGGAGTATGGTCCGACAGTTTTGGGTACCTCATTCTCGCCCGTCGGGTTATGGTAGTTGATTGTTCAAAGGGTGGAGTGCAATGCTTATGCGAAATGCGAGCTAAAACAACATGGCGCTGGTGCGCAGCCATCTTGGACATTCACCTCCCATCACCGCAATGAAAGCCTACGTTTTTAATGGGCTCAGCAAAATAAACGTGCATCTCGGCAGCGAAGCGAAGGCAAGGTCACATAAATATTGTTGCTGAGTGGACGTACTGTGGAAAATTGTTAGTGTATTGTGCGCTGAAGGACGAGCCAGAGAGTCAGCACGCTGTGGAGGTGCAGTGATAAGGGGTCTTGGGAATGCATGTGAGGAGAGGGAAGAGACGAAAGCTGTGTTTTTCCACTTCTGGATGGTTTTTTTCCACTGTTTGCCCCTTCTACTTGTGATCTGCTCTTCGGATGAGGGCAATCATAACTAAGATGGGCGGGGACGTTCCCCTATAAAGAGAAGAGGTTTTCCTCTGTGGTCAGCAGTTAGAATTTGGATCCCCGGGTGATGCAGTCTCGCTGAGAGGGAGGACGCTCCTCTCCAGAATCCGTTATTATGAGTGATATCTTTGCCTACCTGCTCTGGGACTAAGCAGTGTTGTAGTGGCCGAGATGAAGGTGTTTTCTGCAACTTTGATAACAGTGATGCTCTCTTTTTCTATGTTTTCTGTATAGCTGACTATATATGTACTTTGACGTATGATTTGTTTTATATACATATATATATATATAAGGAGTGAATAACATGCCTATAATGAGCCATTTACATTTTTCTCATAACTAGTCCAATAACTTGTTTTGTCCGGGTCAGGGGAAATGTAAGTCTGAGATTCTCCCCACGTGGCCAAGCAAAAGATCAGCCCGAGGGAAGTCTACTCTCTTATAAAGATACCGTTCTTGCCATATGTCGACCACATCTACAAAATACAGATTAGAGAGGCATTAGAAGTGCAAGTTAGACAAATGTGAGAGTTTAGGCCAGGTCTTTCCTTGTTTAGACGGATGTAGTGACAGTCACTCTTTCAACTTGGGATGCAGAGTCTGGAGTCAGGGACTATCCCTCGGCTGCCAAAGCTTTCGCATAGTCTGTGTCAGACAACCAATTGGGGATGGTATGACAAAGGTGAATGACCTGTCCTAGTTGCCATTCAGCTGGCCATTGCAAAGGAAAGAGCCTTATGCCTGAAAGCACAAATGCTATGCACTCAAATGATGTTCAAAAGGATGTTTGAGACATGTTCATGAATGTAAATAATGACAATGAGCGGGCCCAACAAACACACAATAATGGATGTAAAGATGTCAGCTGAGATTTTTTAAGAATAACAAAGTACAGGTAAACAGGAAGCAATGAAATACATACATTTATCAATCAAACACCATACAGAAATGCAGAAAGCCATGCGTAGCCACCCAGCTCTGTTCGGGTGCTTTGGAAACACCGTTATTGCCCTACAAAACCGTGAATGTGCAAAAGTGCCACTGACCGACATTTACATAAAACTGGAGGATGTGAATATAAACAATAACTTAAAGCAGACGAAATCAAAACAATGCAAACAACAAATGGACATAAACTTACAAAAAACAGTATTTGAAATATACACTGTACTATAAAGTGTAATCTAATCAAATGGTGACATCTGTCTAATAAATAGTGACTGCAACCAGTCTATTTTGGAAATGTCTCTGTCAGAACGAATAGATTAATAACCTTTGGGGTTATATATCATTGTTGTCTCAAAAGCGTGAGTTTCGGACTGATGAACAGGTCCACATTTTGTCCAAAAATGGGCCCAGACCCCCTCAGGACGAAGAAAGGACAGGTGTGGACAGCAAACAGAAGTGCATGAGACCAGGCAGGTCGTCTGTGGTGCCCAGCAAAATGGAATGCTGAAAAAGACATCCAGGTTAATTAATGTGGCTGTGGGCCAGTGAATTAATATCAAACAAGAGAGAACAATTTGTTGTGTACGAAAGTGCAGAGTACCTGTTGATGAGGTCTCAAAATGTGCTGATTTCTGAGCTATGTGAGGAGTGGGTGGTTTCAGCCTGTAATATTAATGAAATCCCACCGTCAGGTAGGACACTGCGGGTAAGCAAACCTGCACCTGAATATGCGCCAGGGAGACCCCTGTGGGGAGAGCTGAGTAAAAAAATATAAGGAATGGACAATGTGTTCGAAGAAATATTGGAGTCACAGGTGCATACGTAAGGGAATGGTGCAAAGCTACTCTTGTGGAATAACCAACGTGTGAAAATATGGCTGGTGAGAAAATGACTGAACAAGTGTAGATATGAACAGGGAGAGGGTGTGACGAAAATAAAAAGACAAGGAGAGGCCCTTCCACTGTGTTACCACCATGAGTGGGTAAACGTCATGACCCTGATGACAAGTGACACTATACAATGGTAGCAAAGTTAACTAGGTGAGTGGGTTCACATGCACCGTCCTACCCGTGGTGACTACGTTATTCAATCCCAGGCAACCAGGTGGCATACATTCGAAACTGTAGACTCTGAGGTGTGTTTCCTGGTACATTTCTGATTCTGCACTTTCTTTTGGTTTGAGATACATCACATCTGAAGTAGGAAGACTGGCCTACTGATTTGGCATACAGACTGGCCTGACAACTAACAGCCATGAAAGCAGTTGTCGCACAGAACAGCAGCTCTATTGTGGAATGCTGCAGGCCTGAGAGATGGGCATCAGTAGTCCTCCCTCTTTGAGAAGTACACAGTTCGGATGCTGCTTGCTCAAGTCCCAAGGCTGCTTCAAGCTACCATACAAAGACATTGGGCCTCATTATGACCCTGGCGTTATGGGGTTAACGGCGCCGGTAGAGCTACCAGCGCTGTTAACCCCATACCGCCACATTACGAGGTACGCTCGCAGGACCCGCTCTGGATGCTTGGTTTTACCAGATGTCCTTAGCGGGTCCCGCGAGCGGCCCAGCATGCTAACAATGCCAAACTTGTAATGAGGCCCATTATGCTGTTATGAAATGTGTTTTCTCGCCCCCTCTTCAGAGAAATGACCTGTTGTTATGATACGTACAGCTAATGGGAGGAGAATAATATGTAGCTTTTGCATTGTACATAAGTATGATCCAGGCCTGGGAGGGGCAGAGACGAATGCAGCCCTCCAGAACCTGGTGTGTGTGTTAACATTACAGCGCTTTTCAACCAATTTCTAGACTTGTGTATTATTTGTGTCCAAGTGACGAGTGCCTGGAATGCCTGAGATGGTGTGAGGGAGCTAGATAAGCACTGGTATCGTGGGGAGAAGGACAAACTTGTAATATGTGGTGCCGATCCATGGAGCGCTCCTTCATGTAGTGCATGACTGGAAATTACAGCAATACAACAGGTAAGTGAAACACATTTTTTGCTGCACCTACCTGTTGCACGTTTGAATAGTGGAATTTTTGGAATTTGGAGTCTTCAGGGACTCTAGGAATAATATTGAAATAAGCTCACAGCATTCTTAGGCACCCGTGATACAGTCAGAGAACCTGTCGTGGAGAGGCGGTGTAGGGTCGATGCTTTAAAGAGCACAGAATGGGAGTGGGAGGTCTGACTCTTGAGTTGAAGTGGAATAAAACAGATTACAGAATACAGATTACAGAATACAGTTTTATTGACAATTTGGCAGATGCCGGTCCACTGACCAGAAAAGAGGCAGGGGCAGATCTGTCATATAAGTCGGTGCGAGGGCTCTGCGGAAGAGGCTGAAGAGCATGGTGAATAATTGGGATGTGGTCCCCCAGTCGGTACAAAGGAAGAAGGAGGTGGGGGTGCCACACATCTTCATGAGGGGCACAATATGGCGGCTGTTGGCAGACGAGATAAGGAGGGTGGCGAAAGGGAATGTGGATGTGGAGGAAAGGTTAAGATCGACCCAGGTGTGGGCAGACATTCTGAATGCAGCTGATGACGCATGGCTGAGAATGAATGAAAAAAGCACTGTCAGTGAAGGAGTGGGAGGACACACAGAGACAGGATTGTGAGGTGCGAGCACCGGTGCCTATGGGGGTTGAGGTGGATGACGCAGAATGCTGTGGGTGTGACTCTATGTATTTCCAAGAAAGGGGAGGAAGAGGAAGAGGGTGTACATACCGGCTGACTGGGAGCTGGAGGAAGCAACTGTGTGCAACAGAGGGGAGGGAGGACATTTTGGAAAAAAGAGATGCAATCAAGGATTTGGCAAACAGGGTCCTGACAGAAAGGAGGGAGGCATGTTCGGGCAAAGGGGCAATAAATAAACGGGATTTCAGAAGGACAGGTAACTGTGCAGTGTGCAACTTAGGCGGGGCAGCGAACAAAATGCCAGTACAAGGTGTGGTGTCAGGTGAATACATGCCAGAGATTGTCAAATCACAACAGAACACTTTCAGGGCATATGCACCAGAGAAGGACATTGACAGGCCCACATATAAAGAAGATGGTCAGTGTCAGCGTGACTTAATAGTGTTTGGGGGAAAAACAGCACAGTATGGTGAATTACAATCAGCGGTGCTGGAAAGGGGAGGAAAGAAGATAAATGCATCGGAGCGAGAGTAGCCCGTGAAACCTGACAATGAGCCACAGACACATCTAATGGCATCAATTGAAGATAAGGAGTGTCATGTGATGGAGGGCCCACAGCTTGAAGTAGTGGAAATTATCCTACAGAAGAGCAAGAAGGAGGATGAAAGGAAATGTGAGCGGCTTCTGGCCATTTGGAAAGGGGAAGATGGACACACAAGCTTGTGGAGCTTGTGGAAGTCCATGTCGTCCCGGTGACAGCAATCACCAAAGGTAGCACTGCAACGAAAAGAAAGCCGGCACTGTCAGGCTTGAGCAGCTGATAGTGCACGGAGATACAGGGGCTAAGAAATAGACAAGGGGTAACTCGAAGTGGCATTGTGTCATTGAAAAGCCGATGGCCATCTTGGAGATGTGTGAAAAAGTAATAGCTTTTATGGTTAAGGTCAAATAGAAGTGTAGCTTGGACCTGTAATATGCCAGAGATCAACAGCACGGATGCGAATGAAGTTTCAATTTTGAATGTTGGCATTCAGCTGGCTTCATAAGAAATCCCAAAAGAAGATCCACCCCACAGTCCCAAGCCCTCCCAAATCGCAGGTACCTCTCTGACAAGTCATAAGATATCTGTGTTTATGGCAGGCCAGGATTGCACTTCTCATGCGCAAGGCACAGCCTCCTGCCAGGTCTATGTCTAGATGGTGACAGCCTATGACTGTGCGATAGAAGAATGTCATGTTGGGTAAACAGTACATAATAGAGTACACAGATCACATGGATTAGACAGTTGTGAGGCATGCACCCATGTGGAGATTTTCCTAATCTTTCTAACAGACCCAGTAACCAACATTACCTGAGATGGCGTCCGCCACCTGGGTGCTAGTGCCGACTTCCGCTGGAAATGAAATATCAAGCAAAATCACCAAGCTGAAGGGAATGACAATACTCTTCTGGATGCTTTGGTAATGGCTCTTGCACCTGCATACAGACAGACCTAGAAGGAGCGATTAATGCTGTGCAATAATCGAGAAGTACATCGCCATACAAGTGTATGTTGGTATGCACATTCTTCAACTGGTGGTGAGGAGCATAAACAAATTCAGCTGAATGCTTTCAGCATATTTTCCACTGCCCCTGGGGACTGTGGATGGTGTGGACAGTGGGGGTTATATTGTATATTCAATGCTGAGCATAGCTCCTTAGTGAGTTGATTGACAACGTAAGTACCTCTGTTACAGCTGTATAAATTGGGATTCCAAAATTGGGTAAAATGTCCTTGTAACGCTCACCTGGTTCCCCCGGAGGCTCAGGTCTTGATCTGGCGAGGATACTGTCTTCAGTGTTTGGCGTAGGGTTCGTTTTGCTCCCGGACTGGGCCCCCTTCCCACCGACATTTTAAGCTGAAGAGTGAGGTGTCTGCAAGGGTAAACCAAGGTATTAGTGTTTGGAAGGTTCGGAAAGTTCCTAGCCCCCCTCGCCCTTTCTTTCCCCGTGGAACTGGGTTGATATTGCGCTTACCTTATATAGGTAAATGCCGGGCTCTCCATCCTGCGTCTTATGCAGGGGCGCTGGATCCTGTTGCTTCACTGGATGCGAGCTCTGCCTCTTGATAGCAGAGGATTTGCTGAGAGCGAAGACGCCGTTAATGCACGAGCGTGCCTTGTAAGTATTAAAGTTCCTTTTGCCTTGTTCTCTTCTCTTTCAAAAGTCTTAAGTCTGTAAAGTCTATGTCTTTCCCTTTTCAGATGCTGTGACGATGAAGATTATCCTTCTAATGGCACGTAAGTAGAAAGGCTGCACTAGCGCTGGAGAATGCTCCGTAATGTCTCTTTTGTCTTTGCAGGTGCTGAGGTGCAGCGCGAACAGATTGAAAGCGAGCACAACACAGGTAAGCAGTCTTGTAACTAAGCGTTACTAACCGATGTATCTTGCCTTGCAGGTGCCGGAATGCAGCGCAAGCTGAGTTGGAACGGGCGTAACACAGGTAAGCAGAACTTGTAGTTGAATATTACTGACCGATGTTCTCTCTCTTTGCAGATGTCGGATGCCGGAAGAGAAAGGCAGAAAAAGGCGCCTTGGATGCTGCCGTTGGATTAGGTAAGTAGATTCACTGCCTTTACTTTAGCCTAACCTGTGCCTTTGTTTTGCAGGAGCTGCAGAGGACTGAAGAAGACTGAAGATTGGATTCCAGCAGGTTATTTCGTGTTCACAGGATCTGGAGCTGGAGGTTTCCTGGAGCTGACACGGTGAGCGTCCTGCGGCAGATGCAGAATAACGCGAAGCACGTGAAACCAATCGGGTGTGGTTTAAATAGCCTTCTGTAGTGCTTAGGCGTCTCCTTCCACGGCCCCACCCAGGTAAGAAAAGAGTTCCAGATTTCTAAAAGAGTTCCTGTGTTCTGCTTCCAGGGAGTGGCTCCTGCTCCACCCAGACAGAAAAAGTAGTTCCAGGCAGAGAAGGATCAGGAGACCAGTTAGCTGGTAAGTAAGCAGCATGGTCTGCTACAGGTAGGTCCCCAAGCACTCTTATCCAACATGAGCCCGGCGCTTCCTGTGCCGGGACCAGTCACCATCATGAGCCTGGCGCCACTGGCGCCAGGACAAGGTCCAGAGGGTCCCTATAGGGACTGGCTGGTTCCTGGGATCAGAGTCATGGGCCTGCTTCCAAGGTCGTGGGGCAAGTCCTGACCCCTTGGAAGCAGGGATCATGACAGTCCTTCAACACCTTTGCCACTGAAATGGTGTCTTCTCTCCTGCATGGGTACGTTTCCACCCTGCTGGAGAGGGCTACAAGCACATACTGCAGATTATTACAGTGAGGCAATTGGGTAAAGGCCACTTGCAGGTTCAGGAAGGGACAGTATGGTGGTGGATGTGCTCCTTGTGTAGTGTGCACTATTTTACAACCATTATTCTGTTGACAGAGAACACCCCCGACAGTAATCCTGGGCCATAGCCTGAAAATCTGTAGCACACCAATCCTAATCTAAAGTTGTGATCATAGCCAGGAGAGTATGATCTCAATGGGCCAGGGGGAGAGCTCAAGGGCAACACGCTTGTCTTAGAAACAAGACAACGCCAAGCAGAACAGGTTCAAAATACGGTTCCGCACTTAGATGCTGGACTCTGACTTGAAGCGCAATATAAAAAACAAATTTAATTTGATATACTGCACTTTTCCCACATGTGAAAGTTCATGATATATTTTAGCTAAATGAGATAAGAGATTTTTGGGGCAGCAAGGTGGCCAGGTTAGTCCCACCATGGGGAATCCTTGTGTAATCTGCAACACTTTCTGACCCAGAAGTCTTTCTCTATAGAAAGAGCTGCTTCCTCCATATGGGGCAACTCCACAAGTGTTCGAAAGCGAGGAGACACTGGTGTTCATTTCAGTCTCAACAAATACTGAACATGCGAACCGGATATGGCTGCCAGGTTAGCAGATGAGTCTGCAATATCATTTCCACAAGCAAAATCACTATCAAATGGTTGATGTGCTGCACATTTGATTCTGGATATCAGCTTGGGCAGCAAAATAGCATATAAAAGGCCCTTCACATAAGTATGATTCCTTCTGGGTGAATCAGAGGTTGTCCGAAAGCCTTGTTGCTTCCACAACTGACCAAAATCATGAGCATCTCTAAATGCATACCGAGAATCTGTGTATACGTTCACTGTCTGTTTGTTATTCTGTCAGTTTAAATGAATGAGTCAGTGAAAACAGTTCAGCTACTTGTGCCGATGTTTATTGAACTTTCAGTGACCATAATAAACTGCTAGAGTTGAACATCTCTGTCCGAGAGAACCCCAAGATTGCAAACCTTGGGTGATGGAGTGAGGCTGTCAAGAGGGAAGAAGATGTGTATATCGTCGGCAATGAGGTGGTTGGGAAAGCCGAAGGATACGGTGAGTTTCCTAGAGTAGGGAATTGAACAACAGTGTTTTGTCCTGATCTTCTAACACTTCTCTAACTTTAATGTACAATACACATTTTCCATGGGGGATTAATTTGTGATAGGGTGTGTGCCATGCATATGTTATCAACAAACCTATTATCATACTATTACTAACTTAAAAGCAGTACAAAGTGCTCATAGTAACTGTAATGTTAGTGTCTCTTCCCATCATTTTCATAGATAGATAGACGCCTCCTTCCCAAAACTTCAAATTCCACATCCCCACATTGCCTCCTTTTGTTGAAGCACGACCAAAAAGGTAGTCCCAGATCCCGACTGATTGACAGGCTTAACCTATTAACCTCTGAAGGAGCATAATATAAGTGCTAAATAACCTTTAAAAATGTGTTCTCAGTACCATTGAAGACATTATCAAATTGAACTGTTTCCATTCCTTCAGCGCTAGTGCCGGACAAACGTATTCTTGCTGCCTTGCTTAAAGCGGCATAGGAGCCTGTCATTTCAGGAAACGAATAAATGCATTTACTGGGAGAGACAATTTTAGGGAGTGTTCTTTTGCAGGAGAAATTTGGGTAGAATCTATATGAACTGAGAGAGCATGTATCCCACTCCTGTGATATTGTATCACCCATGTGCTCTTTGCTTTTTCTTCTTCTAGAACATTTTATTAGGCTGCCCCTTATGTTGGCTGAAGTCAGTACTTGTTTGTCCACACACTGAAAGACGCATGCGTAGATAGACTAAGGACCGCAGGATCCATCCCCTCAAGGGTTACTGGAGCAAGGCTATGGGCCTGAACCCAGAAGAACACTCTGGCATGAACTGGGTAAAACAATGGGTCGTTGATGGAAAACGGAAGTCGTCATTGGGTGGATTACCTATGACTCTCGGCTGAGCATGCAGGGCCTGAAGGACTCTTGTCCTCCACCCCTCATCAGGTCACGTTTGACCTGAAAGATGTCATCATGCATCACTTCCACTTATGAACATTAAGAATAGAAACGTGGGTTTTATGAATGGGACTATTATTTTGGCAGGAGTTGGGATAAGTGTGATGGAAGGACTAGTAGTAGAGTTCTTGAATCCTCCCTGGTGAGGTGACTGTTGGTCCGGGTCAGTTAAGTGAATCTTGGTCAGAGGCAGGATGCTGTGTTTCCTTGACTTGCCAGCCAGTGAATAAATCACATCTGTTTACCATCACCTGAAATTGATGTGTGAGCTTGCTTTCCCCAACAGTAGTGCATGGCACGTGGAGGCTGTCCAAAGTTTGAAGCCTTGAATATTCATCACTTACAACTTCTGTGCTTAGATCTCCCAATTCATGATCCTGGATTAAAATGAATATCTGGCAATGTTTATGAAGCGTCTTATTTGCAAGTATTTAGAGAGTGATTTAGAAGAGAGGCCATGCTTGTGCTCGAGTGGTTAAAAGCACTTTAGTGCAGTGCCGCCTGGCACCTAATTAGCTTGCGTTGACCCTGTTGCCTCCCAATCTTTACCTTGAAGATTTTGCAGAATTTCAAAGAGCCCTTCTTTATGGCTTCACAGTGTAGTGTGCGGGACTATTAAGGGAATGCATACTGTTCTCTAAATCAGCAGCGAGTGTCCGGTCACAATCCGAATAATCGGATATGTTTTGTTATGTTAAGCAATATTCATACTGTGCCCATCAGCATCATAGTGGCCTTATGGCGCCTGGCCTTGTCCAAAAGGTGGCATATTGTGACCTTGTTGGGGAGGAGGTGATACTAAAGAGAAACTAGACAATAGAATGACAACAGGGAAGAAAAACAATTGTAATGTGTGAGAAGGGATATGGTTGTTGAAGTAGGGATGTATGTTTCTCAAATGTTTCTCAAATGTGGTACGTTATTGGTAAGCATGAGTGTAGGACTCAGCAGAGTACCGCTCGGATTAGAGCAGAGTTTTACTGTGATGCCATAATCTAGAACCGACAAAGCATGGTATTAGATGTTGCTAGATGATTGGTGGTTGCGTGACTGACTTGACAGACACTCAAGTGGGACCAACATATCTACAAATAATTTTAAATCTGTTATATATCTGCCTTCAGTAAAAACCCTTTTAGTTCAAACGGGTGTATCATTACTTTAATGGTAAAGGGATCGTTGCCATCAACAGCTCCATGATTGAAGTAAATAAAGTAAGTCCTTGCCCAGTAATAATAATAACTATCTGGAAAAGAGCATCTCCCTGCTGCTATTAGCCTGGTCAGTCCATTACTACTAATATGCAGGCAATTTAAGCTCAATTCAGTCCTCCTAATCGGAGGTGGATATTTTAAATTAACCAATCAGACACGTCACTTAATGATATCACCACTAAGTACCTTTTGGGAAGAGTTATTAATACCTTGAATGCCTCTTTGTTGTGTTTCATATGAGGTGTAGTAAAATCACTTCCAATTTAGTTAGTCTAATTTGATAGCCTGAGACATTTGCAAACTCTAATATCACCTGAAAGACCTGTGCCATTAAACATTATGCAAGGTGGAGAAATAATGCTATGTTATCTGCATAACATTATATGCATGTGCATCCCTGCTGATCCAATGCCCCATGGTTTCTATCCCAATACCCCCACCATATCTAACACGGATATTGTAAGTCCCTGAAGAGGTTTGTGACCAAATAGTGGTCATGAAACTCCAAAGTGACTTGCAATATTTGTTATAATAGGAAATATTGTATTCCTTACAACAGATGGCCATACAATCATCCTCTTTATCATTTGTTCTCTTGCTTGTGGACCAACACGTATTGTCTATCAAGATGTCTCAGGCCCTCCACTTCCAGGAAACGTGTTGTGCTTTCTCTTTGATAAATCTCTTAAACCAGCCTCATGACAGTGTTGATCTTTCTGCTCTGGGTGCTCATCTGGCCTTATGCCTCATTGCAATTCTGCACTTACCTTATCCCTACCTCCCCTTATTGATTTCACTCACTTTCCTTGAGTGCTTACTTATCTTTTGCACTTGCCTTAAACCCATTTTGTAATTATCTTACATTAGTGATTGTACCAATATAATTTGCACTTTCCTGATATGAATATTCTCCTGAGCTTGCAAATGATCATTTGTCCGGCAAGCTTTCTCTTTTGCTCGGGAGTCACCATAAAGTGACTCACTACTGCTGGTGCCTAGTAAATTACCAATAAATGAATTAATAAATAAATAAAAGTCAAATGTAATGCCATCCTTGGCGGGTGACTCACAAGTTGGCATTTGCTAAATATTTTGCTTGAATTCCTCCACTGAAACCTCGGCTTTCATAATTTCCTACTGATCACTGTTGTGGGGTAACATCTTAATGTCCTTAAAAAGTCATCAATTTCTGAGTTTAGCACGATAGGGCCATTCTGGTTTAAATCCTAGTGAAACCTTAAAGCCTTTCTCACCAATTCCTCTCTTCATATATTTATGTTAATAAATTCCCTGTTATAAGCTCTTCAATAAATTTTATCAAGTGATTTGCCTGCCTACTATTGATTCACCATGCCAGTATTCCTCGACTCCCCCTTCTGTAGTTTCTTTCAATCACAGTATTAATGTTTACTAATTATTCTGCCAGATAACAAAGATTAATTTATTTGAACACCCCTTTCTGCTGCAACATTGTTCTCTTTCTTTTAGTTTGCTTTCCATATGACTCTTGGACTCTCAGTCAATGTATTTACAGAAAGATACTGAAATATCTTTAGATCAATTGACTTCTGAAATTCAGATGACAGCAATGTGGTATTGTCCATGATCTTTTCAGCAGTTCTCTTCAAATATTTATCTGAACTTCTTGTTTTAATTGGCAATGCTCTGAAACCATGGGATTCTTCCGTCAAGTCTCCCAAAACATCTGCTCTACTGAAATATCAGCTCTGCTACATTCTTGTAAAATATGTAAAACTCTGTTTTCCTGGACCCTGTTCACACCACTGATTCCACAGTCATATCCTATTCACTGCTGGGATGTCAATGCTTTCCTATGGACAGTAGGATATATGTCAAAGGTAGCCAAAGGGTTAAGTCTGCTATCCTTGAAGTGATGGCCGGAGTATGTTTGGTTTCCTTAATATAGAACCTCCTCTCCAATCAAACAATCCAGTGAAAGACCACATTAAAAATCCCACCTAATATATCTGAGGGGGCAAATAGCTAACTCTTTAGTCATTCATAGCTAGAGAAAAAATCATCAAGCATTTTACCATGAAAATTAAACAATTAAATGAAACCATGGCATCATTGCCCAATGGCCCTGTTTACAATATGAATGTGTCAGTACTTTAAAGGCTTCATTCTGTGAGGGGTCGGAAATAAGAGGTGGACACACAGTGGTAATATTTTTCAACATCAGACATCTTTATTAAAGAGAAGGGGTTGGATAAAGGCCTCTCTCTCCCTATTCTAACAAGAGTTTCCCTGCCTAGGAAACTACACCTAAAGATCAGTCTGTGTCTTGTCATCAAAATTATAACAACTGTCCTTGTGTCCAAAACATATCTGACCCTCACATTAAAATGCACAACTAAAAAATGTAAGGACAAGTGTCCCACACTAAATGTTCGAAGCTCAAAACACATAAGTAAATCTAACAAAATTGATTTCTCCAAAAGAAAAGTCCTTAGATCCAGAGGGTGGTTCCCTTGCCCTAGATTACTTCAGGAAGGATGACACAATTAACGTTTCCTTAAAGAGGGTTTGAATGTCTCTTGCAAGTAACAGTTTCTCAAAGTTAGTAAAAAGGTCTCTTCACATAACTGTTGTTTCAAGGATGGTCCAAGTGTCTCTGCAATACAACTGCTCCAAAAGGGCAAAGAGTCTCTTTTATTCAACTGCATTCAAGATGGTAAAGTCTCTCTTTCATGCAACTGCTTCACGGATTGCAAAGAGTCTCTTTTATACTATTGCTTTAAGGTTTAATTCCAGGTATGTTCCCTTGCCAGGAAGTCCTCAGTGGTTTCCTCAGCTTCCCTGGTATACTCTTCTGCCAGGTATAATTTGCCAATGTCTCTTTTCCTTACACGCTTTGGGTGGATTCCTTGGTATACTCTCCTGCCAGGTATCCCCTTCTGGGTTTCATAGATCCCCTGGTATACTCTCATGCCAGGTATCTTTTCTCCCCCCAAAAATGCTCACTGCCTGATGTATCCACTTTATCAGGTCTTCTTTCAATATTCTCTTTACCTGTCTTTATCTTCTAGCATTGCACAGTCACACTCTTATACTGTCTATACTTCCTTGACTTTGGATTTCACTCGCCTCAAGCTCACCCATATGGACCCCTCACATGGGAAGCCTTGTTCAAGTTACACTTTTCAACTTCTTCATCAAAACGTATTTGCTTAGAACAATGCTTGCTCCAACTTTCCCCATATGAATTCTTCATGCATTGAGACTTGTGCAAATCTTGACTTTCAACTTCTTCGTTAGCATTAATTTGCTTCTAATCACATTTGCTCAAGCTTTTCCCATATTGACATTTCAGGCATGAGGAATTGCGCAAATTCAGTCTTTAAAATGTACTGTTAACTGCCTGTGTGCTTGTCGGTATGCCTTAGGGTTTCCACTATCTTTGGCCCAACTCACTGGTGTTTCATTGTATCCCCGACTTCTGGCACAATGCTGCAGCAAAGTTTAATTGCGAGAATGGTGTTCCCTGCTTATCAGACCTGTTTCCTGCTCTTTTCTTGGTCTCGCGTTCACTTGGGGCAATGTGGCTGCTTCCAGCCTTCATTGCGCCTGTAACAGCTACCCCACTCCTGTCGGTTTCCTCGCGGCTTCTCGCTGGAGCTTGCCACGCTCCCCTGGGTCTCTCACCATGCCGGTACCAATGGCTGATGAACGGCATCCCAGGAGCACCTGCCTACTTCAGCCCACTCTTCTGCAGCACGTCTGCCTTTTCCTGCTGCTCTGCCCTCGCTTCGCCCGAACTGTACCTTCTCTCTCCAACTCCATACACAACTTCATATTACCAGTCAAAGTCATCTTTAAATGTCCTGCACAGCTGATTCATCCTACAACAACTAGTCTACACGTTGTGCTTAGGGCATCTCTCAATCCACATTAACTCCTTGTCACTCTTCTTCGTCTCAGTACATGAGGCACTATGGGATTTTGAGTCCATAGAATTAACATAGAGTTTTTAAAGAGATTCTATTTGGAATTCTTGCCTAATACAATTTCATCATGATGTATGAATAATATCCTGTCTAGGTTATTTGCCAACAAGGGTTTTTTTTTGATTTTTTTGCAATCGGAGGATTGTATATAATGACAATAGAGACAAAACAGCACAACAGACTGACTACCCCTCTCTCTTAGGTCTTTCGGCAACACAGGTGTAGGTGCTAAGATACTGTTACATCAATCTACAGCAATAATTTTTATAGTACAACAACATTTATACAGGGAAAGAATTTTTTCTCATAGACCGTTAATTTATAGAGATATAAATCTTTTAATAATCAGTTAAAAACTATATGTTTTTATATGTATAAAACTTGTACATGTGTGTGCTTTTTCATACGTCACTCATACCTTTCAGAATTCTACATTCATACTGTGACATAAGAGTATAACAATTTAAATTTTCTTGTGGCATATTAATCATTGATAATATGCATGACAACAGGAAAAACGTTTAGTTTTTCTATAAGTCGACATATGTTTCGGCCCCTTCTATTAGTACCACCGTTGTCTACGGTAGTCTTAGGACTTGTTAGTCGGCCATCTTCAGGACAATACTGGTTTTATTGAAGCTTTACGTCTTCACCTCTTTTTCTTTTTCGTAAGAAAAGCCAAATCTAAAAACATAAATAATGTTTGTGTTACATTGAGGATCGGTCTATGCTCTTATACTTGTTTTTGAGATAATGGCCAGATGACTTTGCCAAGAACGTAGCACCCACCTGAGGTCGAAATGATGCTGCCTCTGTATGTATGTTTACGGCCTGATGGTTGGTTGTGTCAGGTGATGTTGAAACTGATGTTGTTCTACATGCTGCTTATAGGCTGGATTTATCCTGCATTCGTAATTCGGTGGAAAACAAACCATTAGTGACCCATTTTGTTCAGAAACAACACAAATGCACAGACTTTATATGGTGCATCATCCAGGTGATACACACGTCGCCACGCAATGGAAATAAAGATAAAATACTTACTCAAGCTGAACAAAAATGGATTTACAATCTAGATACTGTCCACAAGGGGCTCAATATAGCTGTAGAATGGGGTGCCTATCTTTGAAGAATCAGATCATGGTAAGGCACACCCCTGTATATATCAGTAAGTCAATCCACTGACAGCCTATAAGCAGCATGTAGAACAACATCAGTTTCAACATCACCTGACACAACCAACCATCAGGCCGTAAACATACATACAGAGGCAGCATCTGATTTGCTATGTAAGTATCGCCGCTATGCAACAATAGATAAAATCATTTACATAGATCTAGGTTCCAAAATAATAAAAAAAAGTGGAGCCTTTCACTTTCGATCTTTGTAAATAATGTCCCTCGAGATTAATCCTTCGCCAAGCAAAGTGGCCCATACTGGTACCAAGCGGATAAACAACAGCTACAACATCTAGCATATAATTAAATTCCGCTGTTTAGCCATATACGCTTACAAATGGCCGCAATGTTTGTTGCTGTAAGCAGCTCACGTCAACGCACGTTAATAATGCGTGCATTGCGTTCATGTGACGCATATAAATCTATACGTCACACCCCCTTTTTCGTTTCTGTCGACCGTTACAGCGACAGACGAAGGGACATCGTTAGAACTAAAACAACACTTGCCGCGAAGAAATACCAGAGGTAAGCTAGATTGTTTGCCACCCTGTGACGACTCCTGCACGTAGTTAAACTTCAGGGGCCGGCGGCAAACGAGTAAGCACGAACTTACACAGAGGCACTTCCCCATAGTAAAATCTGTACCATTAAGATAAGAGATCGTATGGGTACGCGCCTTAATAATAACCATTACTAATTCACTGCATGGTGAAACATAGCAGCCTCATCACCGCATAACATGCGGTTCGAGTCAGAAATGTGATTTATACACATTTACAGCCCGCTTAACAAAAGCTGTTAAGTCACTGATAGATACAATTTCTAACACCATATAAGCTCGGGTAGATATATGAAGTTCGACCATCATCCATAAGACATAGTGAAACATAGCAGCCCATATCACCGCATAACACGCGGTTCGAGTCAGAAATGTGATCCATACACATTCACAGCCCGCTTAATAAAAGTTGTTAAGTCACTGATAGATACAATTTCTAACACCATATAAGACCGGGTAGATATACGAAGTCTAACTATCATCCATAAGTCAAAATCAGTTGTTAATTAACAACAAAAGTGTACCAAGACAGGGCGAGAACACTAATGTTTAAGATAATAACTGAAAGAAGAATATAACAGATTGACCTCTAATTGAGCCTTTGTTCTTTAGGCACTATCTCCCGATGCCACCCATGCAAACAGCTGTGATACATCCATTATTCATCTAGTGGCACACAAGCATAGAATTCTGAAGATTCACCCAGATCAAGAAACCTAATGTAAGTTTCTTCTCAAAATGTACAATGAGGATGTCTCCTCCCGATATGTTGATTTCAGCACATATACAAGGCAGTAACTTCCCTACATCTGTCCCCTTTACAATAGGGCTCCAGACAAGGGGTAAAATAGAAGATACCCTACAACTTTAGCTCCGTGGTCCAGAACAAAACATTTCGACCACAGGTGGGTGCTACGTTCTTGGCAAAGTCATCTGGCCATTATCTCAAAAACAAGTATAAGAGCATAGACCGATCCTCAATGTAACACAAACATTATTTATGTTTTTAGATTTGGCTTTTCTTACGAAAAAGAAAAAGAGGTGAAGACGTAAAGCTTCAATAAAACCAGTATTGTCCTGAAGATGGCCGACTAACAAGTCCTAAGACTACCGTAGACAACGGTGGTACTAATAGAAGGGGCCGAAACATATGTCGACTTATAGAAAAACTAAACGTTTTTCCTGTTGTCATGCATATTATCAATGATTAATATGCCACAAGAAAATTTAAATTGTTATACTCTTATGTCACAGTATGAATGTAGAATTCTGAAAGGTATGAGTGACGTATGAAAAAGCACACACATGTACAAGTTTTATACATATAAAAACATATAGTTTTTAACTGATTATTAAAAGATTTATATCTCTATAAATTAACGGTCTATGAGAAAAAATTCTTTCCCTGTATAAATGTTGTTGTACTATAAAAATTATTGCTGTAGATTGATGTAACAGTATCTTAGCACCTACACCTGTGTTGCCGAAAGACCTAAGAGAGAGGGGTAGTCAGTCTGTTGTGCTGTTTTGTCTCTCAAGAATCTCCCTGTTTAGAGACTAGACCCCCCGAAAACAAAAAATTTGGGAGTACCCATTGATATAACGTATAATGACAATAGGCCATCATGAATTTTAGATGTATAGGGTCTTCCTCACATGAAAGAGAAGAATACTGCATCCCTCCTGAGGAAATCACAACCTCTCCCTGGCAGCCATCTCCTCCCATGTGATCCTCCCTCACAACACCACCCCAAGGGTTAGGATCAGGTAGCGGCTGCAATCCCCTGGCCACGTGGGAGGAGATCTAAAGCTGTGGATCAGTGACGCATCCATAGGATTCATCACAATTCTCACAGACTAATATAGCCATCCCCTCTGTAAGCCGTTTTGGGGATGAATATGAAGATGAACATCTCTAGGACCCATCCCAGTTTTGTCAAAGTGTGACCTTTTCTCACAGGGATATTTGTTTCCTTCAATAAATATACTGATGCTGCCAATGTTTAATGATCATATTCCTCTTCTGTCACATGTTTATTCTATTAAACTCAAGGAACTTTCTTTTCAATTATAAATCAATGGCAGTCACAACAAAACCCATGAAATTTGGCAGCTGTAATGGACATCTTAATTTGCCCCCCCCCAACCCCATTGAGGTCCCCTGCAAAAATCACATTTTTAATCCCTTTTGTGATATGATGTATCTGCTCATTGGTTTTCAATAGGAGAGGGAGGGCACTAAGTGTGGCTTGGCCTTTTATAAAATTTGGTTAAACATGGACAGTGGCTTTGAAATAATCCTAACTCAGAGCCAACCTACCACTCCCCTGCCATTGCTCAGCCCGGTAACACAAACACAAATGAGATCAGAGCAGGGTTCAAAAATGAAATAAATAACACTTCATGGGCGACATCTACAGGGGGACTCCGATTTAAGATTACTGTCACTTCCCACATCCGTCAAATTTCATGGATTTTATTGTAATGGATTGGATCATCATAACTCTGTCTTCACTAAAGCTTTTCACTGATAGCAATGTATTTGTTTGAGAACATGGGTTCTGCAGTTGCCACGACCCATTTTCTGAAACAAATGCTTGCCCAAGATGGCCACCATGGAAATCGAAATGGAAAGTAGGGCACCAAATTATGCCCCACTTCTATTTCCATGGTGACTCGAGAGCGGACAAGGAACTGCAGCAGCACTGCTGAAACACCAATGAAGTGAGTGAGGGGAGCAAAGGTGATGCGTGATGGTTGGATGGAAAGGGAGGCGAGGAGAAGATGGCAGGCAGGCAAGTAGCTCTCAGCTGGCTCAGTACATGGGCTTGGATCGTGAGATTCAGCCCGCGATCCAAGCAACCTGATTGGCTATAGCACCCACCCAGGGTGCTAATAGGGCTTTTGAGGCTGCGCTTGGAATACTATGTTATCACATTCAAGGATTTACCTTTCATATCATACGTGCATCAACTGAGCCACAGACACGCAGAATTTGATCACTGCAAACCACCCATCCTCATTAAAAGGGTGCACAAAGCTTCCTTCTGGATACTGGGACCTAATATCCCCTCAATACATAGAACCATACCTGCATGCAGAGCCTGGGTATTTCTGATCTACACTCATCAAAAGAACAGCAAATCTATCTTGCATTCTTCATTGGTCCCTGTAACCCAAAACCAACCTGCATTCTTTCAAATACCAAGTAATTGGCAGTGGCGCATGATAGAAAACCCAATTAGATAACACAACATATTCCCCATAAAGGGACATATTTTTAGAGGAGGAGCGGGGTGGTAATACGGTGCTAGTCCAATTGTGTAGATATGCTGATGCCTTGTTGCAACAATGTGAGCGCTCTAGGGGAGAGCTAATTGAAAATCCAGTAGGTGTCAAGTTGGCTCTTTCACGAGGGGACTGGTTTGAAACAATATCGCAGATGCAGGGGTTATCTATATTTGGTTCTCTGTCTGCATTTGACAAACCAAGAGGTTTTCTACCAAATGATCCAAAATGTTTTCCCAGCTCAAAGTTAAGGTTGGAGTTCGTGAGATTTTGGTGAAAACGGGGCAAAGTCAGTCAATTTATAACTCTCTGTCTAAAATAACCAAATGTTCCTTCTGTGATGCGTATGCAGCACGCACTTTACATCATTTGCTGATTGTGTGAAGGAGCACTAGAAACCTGTGCAAAAAGCAAATGGGAGTGTTTGTGGAAACTTGCTACTGGCTTTCAACGGATGCCTTTTGGGAAAGACGTATAGCTCAATCTTGGATTTTATTACTTTTTGAGGGAAGGAGAGGAAGAGACGAGGGAAAAAAGGAGCAGAAGAAAGAGAAAAAATTATTTTTGTATCTGCTTCTTCTGCTTTCTTTTAATATCTGCTTGCGTTTTGTTTTGCTTTGTTTTGAAAATTGTTGATTGATGTTTGTTTTGTATGTATTTATGTTTTGTGAAAAGTTGTTGATTCGACTAAATCACAATAAATAAAAAATGTTAAAAAGATAACATAACATGTGGTGACTATAGCAGTCTTACATCAGGATTATTGGGGTGGGGCAGTACTCGCCATATGATGACAGTGCCTGCCTGTGTTGTGCTATACCTAAAGATATGCTGTCTATTCCAGGCACATGAAGAATGATTGAAGCATTTGAGGCTGCGCTTAGCATATGTTGGCAGCATGTTTTCTTTTGGGGCTTTATAGTACATATGGTGATTGTATCAGGCATATGCTGCCATTTGAGGCTGCACTATGCACATGATGGCAGCAAATGTACACATATGATGATCATGTGCCCAGGCATAAGTGCTAAGGGCGAGTATGTTCCTTCTAAATTCCAATAGGAAATCACTGTAAGCCTCACCCACTCCCAGGGTAGGTTGGCAGAGGCCTCTTTATGGCGCTGAAAGAAGCTTCGGGCTACGCATCTTTTATCTCATATCAAAAAGCAACCTTCAACTGCCTTGCAGCAAAGTTGGTCTTGGCAAGCAATAGTGTAGACTTGTTAATTAATGCTTCTGGCATATGTATACAAAAATGATAATTGGCAAAGCCAACCGTTTCGGCTTTTGTCTAGGCATGGGATAGGCATTTGCTGTTACTGCCATAATGGAAGCACCTGGCCTTAAGAAGGTAAAAGCTGGAAAACAGTGCGAGAACCTGGGCATATTATAGCAGTGCCTAGCTAATGAATATCAGAACCGGATTGAAACAATACAAGACATCACTGTTGGCTTTGCCAATGCTTGTTTTTTTAACAGGACTTCAGTGACGGACAAACGTTCGTTTATAAATATAAGTGGCACTAAAAGCACACTTGGTTAATACATGTTTATTGCATCAGTAACACATTTTTCAACAACAGTTAAGACATTCATTCTCAGAAAACTGCTTAGAAATAACACTGGCAGGCCTAGGTTTGAATGTATTACTTTATAAAGCTAACTCAAAGAAATTGTAGGAGGATGTGTTTTGGGGAGGGGCCGGTAGTGGGTGGAAATGGCCATGGGGATTACCATGGCCATGGGCAGCTAATGGGTGGGTAAATAACCAATCCACAATCATCAATCATGATCACAGGCTCTGTCCCCCTCCTCGGAACTCATCTACCTCCTAGCTCTGCTCCAGTGAAATACATTTCGCCTTTAGCATCACCTAATGGATTCAAATAAAAATGTCTCCTCCCAAAGTGGTATGAGGCTGTAAGTCTTGCTTTAAACAGCGTCAATGGGCCCGTGGCTAATACTCAAAGGCCCTGCTCTATCTGTCTATGATCATCAACAATCGATGATTGTCCGGCTAACACTTTAGGGCTCTGTTGTTAAAATCTTAGGTTTCTATCTGCTTTGAGTAAATAGGCTACAAGCCTTGATGTGACATTGGACCGTTCACGACCCTGGCGGAAATGGAAAAACGATAGCGGAAATGCAATACCGCCATCGAATACCGCCCGTTGCGATTATGACCCGTCACCGTAAAGTACGATGCCATTAGCGACACCGTAGTGAACGCCAACGCTAACTGCACTAAGTACGCGCACGCGCGCATTGCGAAACCGTAATTACCACCATGGCGCAACGGTACGGGAATTCTGACCCTAGCGGACATGTACCTAACGCCATCAAGCATGGCGGAAAGTACCATTCCGCCATGGTGAGAAGTACGGCATCGCAAACCAACCGTAAAAGGCCTTACTGAGTGCCTGTACACCACTCCCTGGCCACATTGCACAACTCCACGTAGGTGCAATGAAGTAAAACAATGCAACCAGTGAAATGTACAAGTCACCCATGCATGCCAACGAACAAATGAATGTAGGGGCTCCAAGTGCCTTGTGAGTGGCCATCCATATTAGCCATGGCACCATTGCCGTACTGATGCAGCACAGGCATGTGAAGCTCCAAGTACAGCAACATGAACTGAAAACTGAGACAAACAAAAACAGGCCCCCCATCGCTTGACACCAGTGCAAGGCAACATACAAAGCAGTATCCTGAGTGAGACTGCACCAGCCCTGTACTCCTGCCAGTAAACAAACCAACCAGCAGCATAAGCATGTACCACACAAGTTGGCAGAGTGACTGAGCAGCCAGGCACATCTCAAGAGGGGCCAATGGGAGCAGCAGGGCACAGATGGCACGAATACAGAAGCCATTCCAATGGACATGACCTCAGTCTCCCTCAAAGAAACGCACGCAAACACAGGCACCTGTGACCAGCCATATTCAGAAAATCACATCATTCCACCAATCCACCTGGCTGACCGGCATCTGTTACACAAAAGCCAATCCCCCTCCCATGAGCATGACATCATTAAAACAGTCATAATGGCAGCCCCTATCCCTGACCTTACTGGCCTTCGTAGGCAAACGCGCCCAGTACAGTACCACGCAACTATGCTCAGAAGGCCGAACCCAAAGCAGATCTCCTCACAATACATCGCTCCACAAATAGGAATATGCTACATAACTTGCAAAGAATAACGCTACAAGGTCAATATCATAATCAAAATTTAATGCACAACAAAATCACCCGGGCCATACAGCTATTAGGTCATGAACTCCAAATCATATCTCATAATTGTGGGCTGCATCCGCAATAAATGACCAGCTTCTTCTTGTGTGACGCCCTGTTCCTCCATGGTACACAGGGGCTACATCCACGTTCAAAAAGGCAACATGAAAGCGCCTAGAACCGCAGGGCTGTCCCATTAGGTAGCCACTAGTCCAGCTGAAAGCTCGAAATGTTGCTCCTAGCCACTAGTACTGCGTAAGGGCATGTGGGCCATTGGCGATCGTCCCATAAGATCGTAATGGTGCTCCACTGATTAACACGAAGCAGCAGGTGTCGGGAGTAAAAGCCATCTGCAGGAGTGGCATACAGATGGCAGCGGCAAAAGGGGAGGAGATACCTGTCACCCAAATGAAACGAAAAAGAATAGTATGGGCATCTGAACTCCATTTGAATTACTCACTTCAAAGATCACACTAAATCCACAGCCATATGCATGCTAGCCCACTCAAAAGGATTATTCGCACCCAATAATCACTTGCGAATCATAACCATATAAATCGAGGTGAAAACACTATTACAAACGAGTGTTTGTGTGCATGCGTCTGTTAAAACAGAATCCATTAGATGGGATTAGTAACGTGCATAGACACAAGTGTTTGAAGGCGCGTCGAGACAGGGAGGGTTCAACAAGGACAGATAGACGATGGTCCCACTATGGCAGCCCTGCATCACATAGCGCAGAGGAAGTTGATAGATTCCAAAAAGCCATGTACATGGCAGACTCTCTATAAAATCATCTGTCCATGCATCCATACATCATTCCCTCATCCCGGTATAAAAACGCCTGATTATTTACTCACATAACATTAGAAATTTCCATTGATTCTGTGCTAAATGCAGTCTGCAAAATCCACTGTGCTCCAGGCCGGAATTCTAGTGTTGTGAAGTAACATGTATTTGGGAACGTCCTGTCTTATCCTCCACTACGCTATTGCGCATCCCATACTATTCATATCAATCATTGCATTCTCGGCATGGCCCCTGTCCCAAGGACATTAAACAATAGAACTTTCTATCTGCAGTCAGACCTGTGGGCGTCTCCTCGCCGCTAGCTGGAAACCGAAAGCGCTGTCCTTTGAATTCCTCATTTGCAACATCACGTCGAAAAGGCATCTGTGACCGCTTGAAATCACAAATCCATCCATTTAGTGCGGCAGTGTGTGAAAATGGCAACTGGCTACACTCACAAATGGGACGCCCCGCCCGTCGGTGAACCGCGGTACAGCGCTGCATGAGGGTCTACCGTTAATCGAGTACTACATTCCACGGACCCTTCACAAGTATGTTCCAGACTGCAAAGATAGTATGTGAAACAATGGGAGCATAGCAGATTTAACATATGAAGCAAGATCTCACTGCCATCGGGATGAAATACATGATTGTAATAGCAAGATGCCATGCGTCGATTTGCAGCGTTGTGTGCGGGACGTGCTCGCCCAAAGGGGATTGCAGCTTGCACAGGTGGAATGAATCACCACAGGTGGAGGCTATACAGCTTGGAAACACATAAATTGCACACCCAACCCCCTCCCACACCCACTCCAAAATGCTACCGGCTGGCCTTGCGGTGTTGGCCCTGGGGGACCTGATAGCACTGCAAGTACTCCAACTACAAGAAGAAGACGAACACCAACTACTACAACAACCGGCCGCACAGAGGAGACGCAGGAGGAGGAGGAGGGCAAGGCAGAGCCAGCAAGGCCCACCAGCACAGCCACTACCACCACGCAGGCAGCCCGCAATTCCACGCCTCCGAGCACATCCGTTCAACCTCACTGATAAGCAGATCCACACCCTCTAACGTTTGGACCGGGACACCATAACCGCCATTGTGGACATGACACACGCTGACCTTGTCAGCATGATAGATAGCCCAACCGCCATCCCACCCCTACTGAAGGTGGTGTCTGTACTCCACTTCCTGGCCACAGGCACCTACCAGCACACAGTCGGACAGTTGCATGGCATTTCACAGCCACTGTTGTCACGGACACTATTGCAAGTGCTCGATGCCCTCCTGAAGCACGCAGACGACTACATCTCTCTACCACGCTCGGAGCAGGAAATTACGAACACAAAAGTGGGATTCCATGCACTTGCCGGCATACCGGGTTGCATTGGTGCCATCGACTGCACCCATGTGGAATTGGTTGTCCCACATGCCATGGAGGCCCAGTACCGCAACCGAAAACAATATCATTCTCTTAATGTACAAATGGTGTGTGACTCAAACAGGATCATTACACATTGTTGTGCCCGATTTCCTGGATCAACCCATGATTCCATGGTCTTACGGAACTCTACAATACCACGCTACATGGAGCGACATGCAGGGAACAGATCCTGGCTACTCGGTGAGTCTCATTTCATGCATGATAATGTGGGGTATGTGATGCGGCAATGACCTGCCAGGAAGGGGGGGGTGCTTACGTAGCTATGTCATTCCTCAAACATCCTTTATTGTCCACATACAGGTGATGCCGGGTATCCACTGAAGAGATGGCTCCTTACACCACTCCGGAACCCACAGGACCAGCATGAGGAGGACTACAACCATGCCCACTCACGTACCCGTGTAGTCATAGAACAGGCATTCGGCCTGCTGAAGTGTCGTTTCCGCTGCCTCAGCAGGTCTGGCGGGGCACTCCTGTACCGCCATGAGAAGGTTGCTAAGATGGTCATGGCATGTGTCATGCTACACAACATGTGCATACGTAGAAATGTGCCCATGCCCCCTGACGCAGAACTGCAAGCACCAGAATATGGTCATGATGTGGGTGGGGATGTGGCAGAACCTCAAGGAGTCCGCGAGGCACAGGAGGGCCGTGAAATTCGTCAGATTATCATAGATTCATGCTTCTAGCACTCACGCCTGGTGGTTGATACATGGACACGGGAGTTGTGGCACTGTGTGTGTCTGGAACATGCACAATATGAACTGTACGCCTATGATGGCCTCGTACACAAATATCAATGTCCACACATCTCATTGGATGATTGTGAAATGTGTATAGCAAATGTGAAATTGTGTTACACACCCCATCGACCCGCCACCCAAGTAAGCCCAACACACCCCCTCCACCCTCCTACCTCCCCCCCGAACACCAGTGTCCAAGGATGCTCATAGTCAGTGGGCAGACGCTATTGCAAGCCCCCTCTCCGGGTATCAGGGGCACCCCTGCCTGTGGAGCGCAGGTTCCTCCCAGATCTACGTTGGGGGCTGCCCTGGACGGAACTTGCAACGGATGATGTCTCTGCCTGCTCACGTCCATGCATGTCCCTAAGGGTTTGTGAGAGCTCAGTGAGCACACGGCGCACAGCGGCAAGTTCAGCACATACGTCTTTGGACGTCGCATGCAGTTCCCCCCTCAGGATCTCGGTGCTTCCCTCCATTTGTACTCTCAGGCTCTCGGTGCTTCTCTCCATTTGTTCTCTCAGGCTCTCGGTGCTTCTCTCCATTTGTTCTCTCTGGCTCTCGGTGCTTCTCTCCATTTCTGCCCTTAGTGTCTCTGTACATGTTTCTATGGCTGCCTTGGTACCCCCACATTCATCAGCATGGTCCTTGAGGAGCGTGGCCAGTTGCTGCTGTTGCACGATCACCTGGTCGAGGGACTGTTGCCTCTGCTGGGCCATGGCCATTTGCGGTGGTGTCACAGAGGGGCTGATCACCTCCTGTTGCCTTGCCACAGGGCTTGTGGGGGATGGCCAGTCGTCGTCTTGTGAGTGCCCCTGCGTGGTATCCTCATGTTGTACGGGATGAAACAAACAGGGGGATTGAGACAGGTCATGGATGGATCGTACATCGACATCACCGTTTTCTGTGTCGGAGCATGCTGCCATTAATGCAGTGTCACCTATGGTGCTGCTGCCACCAGAAGCAGTGCCTTCTGTGGCATCCATTGGGGGGGCCTGTGGTGGTGGTGGTGTTGTGGCCATGCTGGCTGCTGGGGTGCCTGTTGAAGTCCCCTCCTGTGTGCTGCCACTTGATTTGTGCTGCTGCCGTGTCTTGATGCGTGCAGCTGAGGTGGAGGGTCTTTGGCCGTTGGTCTTGGCCCTCTTTGCAGGTGTGCTGGTAGGGGTGTCCTGGAGCTCGTCGTTTGAATCGGACCCTGTGGTGGAGTAAAGGAGGGCGAGCGTTATTAATGGGTCTGTGGAAATTGGAATGGCAATGTATCACATGCATTGGGGTGGTACCTGAGGGTGATTTGGGTCAGGGCCTTGGAGGTGGTTTCATTTTTGTGTGGATTGAGGGTGCAGTTGTATTGCAGCCTGCAGTTAGGGGGTGCCTGCTGCACGTGTAGAGGGTGTTTTTAGGAATTTTAATTATTTATTTATTTAATTTGACTTTTAATGTCCGCTATCAGGCCAATGTGAGTGGACGTTCTCCTGGACATGTGTTTCTGTTGCACTATGTGGACACATGGTACTTCACATGATTGAACATTGTGGTTTTAGCATAGTTTTATTTGGGCCACCTACCTGATTCTTCGGATGTCTGCACTCCTTTCTCCATCCCTCCGACTCCCTCTATGGTCTCCATTCCAATGGTGGAGGCACAGATTTCTTCCCAGGGGGTCAGCTTGATGGGTGATTCCGATCCTCCCCCGGTAGCTGTGGCAATGTTACGGTTGGCGGATAGTATGCTCCGTACGCGTATCCGCAAGTCGTCCCATCGCTTTCTGCATTGCTGTGGGTTGCGGGGTGCGGTCCCCACCGCACTTACCCGCTGTGCCACCAGGGCCCATATGGCCTTCTTGTTCGCGAGTGCCGTCCTGGTCATTTGCGTCGAGAAGACGACGGCAGCATTCTCCTGGAGGGTCTCTGTGAGCACCGTGAGTTCCTCACGTGAGAAGTGGACCTGCCGCTTGCGGTCGCACGTTTTTTTCGCTACTTTTCCCATTGTTTTGGTTTCACTAGGGTGGATGACGGGTTGGGATGTCTCTCAGGGTAGTGTTTTTAATGGTTCTGTGAATGTTCTGGTTTTATAGGTGTACGGCGTGCTGTTTCCCGTTCCGGGACCATGTTTTTGCTTCCGTTTCCGTATATTTACGGTCACCGTATTTTCCGATTGCCGCTCTTTACGGTGACCGCTATGTCCGGTGGCGGAATTGCACCTAGGTCGCCGTACGACGGCGGTGAGGGGCGTTTTTGGGACTTTTCCGCCATCGCGGACTTTGCACTTCCGCCAAGGCGTAGTGCTCGTGCCCGATGGGTCAGAATTAGCCGCACTTTACTCTGTCGTGCCATGGCGGAAACGCTATTTACGCTATGGCGGTCAGGTCAGTTGCTTTCCGCCAGGGTCGTAATGAGGGCCAGAGACAATAAAAGCGGTTTGACAGAACCTGTTCCTATGACTTCCTTTTGCTACCAGACGCGATCTAGTTAATGCAGCCAGCCTATGATGAGCGGCTGCTGTAACACAACCTACGTGCCCATCTGATCGCTGCCATGTGACCGCATTTCACTGTTACGGCATTTCCTTTCCCCTTCTTAAGAAGTGTGCCCTTAAACTCCAGGAAGTACAGGACATTGTGGCAAAGATATTGCAGTGCCCAAGCCACAAGTTAGCATTTGACAGCCAGTGAAATAGCTCAACGGCTTAACGCCACTGCAGCAAAGATCACTGCTCAAGGCGCTAGTAATTGCATTGGAGCTTATGTTGCTCCAAAAAGGTATTTGACGGTGGGGACCTGGTACGTTTGGACTCAGGCCTAGGCAGGTCCTGCCGCCAAATGTTCATCATTTGCACAGTGGCACTCACATTTGCATCATTTGCAAGCAGCACTCACAATTACAATTGAACAGTGCCCGACATGTCGGGCAGTGTTTAATTGTATGTGTTTGTTAAATTTGCATGCCTGCGCAAATGCTGGAGATCCCTATGGTGTCCACTAGCTTTATTGCAAAAGCATAAAGCAGGTAGACCTCATATATTGTACACGCTGCCTGCCATGCTTAGAACATTATATATATAACATTCCGGTTCATAACAACATATAACCAACAGTGTGGGTCAAATTAGGAAATCCTTCATTAACATTGGAAAGTCCTGAAACAAGACAAAGACATTATGGATCAGATAGAAACTAGGGCAATGATAACCTATAGGAATCCACTGTCAATAAGGAATCTGTTGGTACCAAGCATCCTAGCATCCAAGAACAATAAGGCAAATTGGTTGTCTGCAACAATTAAAAAAAACAGGATTCTCACGATGCCAAAAATGCAAAGCATGCAAATATGGATTGAGCATTAAAGAATACCAACACCCAAGAACAGGGGAAATTATAAAGATCAAATAACCCCTAACATGTAACAGCACACCTGTAATTTATGTTATTAAGTGTGGGTGTAGGAAATGGTACATAGGAAGCACAAAACTTATGGCAAGACTGAAAATATTACAACACCTTCGAGCAATTAAAAACACGGACTTCTCGTATCCCCTTGCGTAACATTTCCATGAAATACATTAGGGTTGTGTGGAAACATTACAATATTTCATTATCCACCAGATATTACAACAACCGAGAGGGGGTGACAGAGAACTGTAATTAAGACAAAAAGAATCAAGATGTATTGCAGACTTGAATATAAAAGTGCAGAATTGGCATAACTTGCATGAAGAATTATTTAAATTCATAGGCAAAGCATAGGCCAAAATAAGGAGTAGTAAATTAGGAAGTGACAAACCTCAGGGATAAATCTACAAGTGTGATACATTTTTACCAAGAAACATATTTAAAAAATCCTTTTTTTTAAATGTGTAACTGTTTAAATGAATGGAAAATGACCATTCAGCCACAAGAGACATACAAAGAATGTGGATGCACTAGCACTTTAATTGCGTCCAGTAATTGCGAAATGTTCACTATATCAATGTTGACTAAATTGCAGAATTTGCAGAGTGGGGTCATCTTATCATTACATATACCTATGAATTGGCAAATTGTGAATATTTAACAATGTGAGAAGTGACATGCACTATGCCCTTTAGAGCAAAATTATGGAAAGCACTATGCACTTTATTCACCTACTGAAAATGATGCTATTAGAAATGCCATGTATTCTTTTGTTAACAAGCATTAACAATAAGCAAGAGAAAGCAGAGAAATGAGAATGTATATATCAAATTGTGGTATATATATTGGCAAAAAACAGAGGAGATTCAAATTATTCAATACAAATGAGTGGGACTCAAACAATGTTATACTGGCAAAACAGAACAATGCTGAAACTGCAAATGTCTGAAATTTTACAAGATGGCTGCCATGAATGCTCAAAGTAATTAATAGGTAACACTAGAGGTGATGAAACGAACGTAGGACTAGGAAACTCTATACTTATCGCAAAAGAACACAGAGAAAAGGTTGACTCAGATGAAGCCTGTGACAGGGTGAAACACGTCAGTTTTTCTGCTTTTAATGCTTTTAACTATAACATGGTGAATTAAAGAAGTAACTTTTTGAAAATCCAACGTGTCCTTGTCACTGCTGGAATACTGCTGTATGAGTTGCTGCAAGGAGTGCGGTCCGGTGCAGTGGGGAGAGACCCAGAAGTGTGTAAAAAAAAATTAATAAAAAAAAAAATATATATATATATATATATATCATAGGGTGGCGATAGCTGCTCTATAGTTAAGGTGAGTCAGACTCCCATCTGAACCCCTAAAAATTCTATTGTTAATAACTTTTGATTTTAGTAATGGTTTTGGGCAAAAGTTTGAAAAAAAGTGACTAAAAACCTGCGTATTTCCCCCTCGCCAGACTGCAAAGTTTCGTAAAGATTGGCTTAAAAATCTAAAAGTTAGGCATCAAAAAGAAATGTATTTCCAAAAGTGCGGTATACTTCCCATTCATTTTCTCATAGACAAAGAAGCCCAATTTTTGGCAAAGCGCACAGCCCAATCCACTGGACAGATTTGGACCAGATCCAAAACAACCTGGACATGCAGCATTGACTCACGATCCATACATGGTTTGGGGTTATTCAGTGCAGTAGTTTATAAATATTTGACAGAGAAGGGGGGGCCCCTTCCCAAAATGGACAGAGATAGCTTGGGAATTTACCCAAAACCAAGTTTTTTTTTTTTAGAAATTAAACGACTGCCATCTTGTTTTTCTCTCAATGCGAGAGATATCCGTGGCTATAGCTGAGGATGTGGGAAAATGAAAAGCAGGAAAAATCTCTTTTCAGGTCAAAAAACATGCAAATGCCACCAGGCTAGAGGTGGAGGGTGGCTAGAGTGCACCAGGGGAACTTTGGGAGTGCCTATGGACTGAGTGTTTAACACAAAGCTTTCTGTAGCCTCGGCTATAGCCTACATCTCAAAGCAAACTGTGCCACAGAAACAGTGTGTGTTGTTGGGGGAAAGGGCAGGGAGGTGAGGAGGCCATCTGGGGAGTGGGTTAGCTGGCACAGATCAGCAGGGCACCTAACAAGGGCCTTGGGGGACAGGAAAGCTTTAGGGGCCGATTCGTGGAACAAATGTGCGGCGAAAATCTTGGAATTGCCTGCGAGTGTTTACTGCGGGATGTGTGCCAAATCCTTGCATGGCACACACGGGCGTACACGTCATTCCAACATTCCGAACGCCGTGCGCGACGTGCACAGCGATAGCGCACAACGTCGGCACACACACCAAAAAAAGGGGCGGGACACGGGCGTAACACGTGGAATGGGGAACAACGCGTGAAAAAGAAGGTGTAACTGGGGAAGTACTGCAGGGAAATACACGGAACGCCCACACGCACGTGCAGGTTGGATGCGATGCAAAAGGAATCATCACCTCTGTGTATGCAAACTACCCTGGATCAACCCATGACAGTTTCATATACAGAATGTACGCCATGAGCGGGGCCCTGGAAGCTGGAAAGCATGGCGACACATGGCTCCTAGGTGAGTACAAATGCCTGTGCACATGCATGCATGTCACACACAGACAAATACACAAACCCAACTAATCACAACCATTACGACCTCCCCAGGGGACAGTGCCTACCCTCTGAGCAACCACATGATGACGACAATCCGAAACTCCACCACACCACCCCAGGTAAGCTACAACGCTGCCCATATTGCAACCAGGGGCATAGTGGAGTGCACATTCGGAGTGCTCAAGTCACGCTTCTGTTCCTTTGACCACTCTGGCGGCCAGCTACTATATGCACCCCCAGTAGTCTGCAGGATCATTGTGGCAGCATGTGTCCTGCACAATGTTGCAACACGGCAGGGCATACTGGTGGACATGGTGGTGCCCCCACATCCCCAACCACAGGCACAGGTGCTGCCCATGGGAGGGGAAAGGGCAAGTGGCGAGGCAGCCCGGACCCTGCTTGTGGCCACATTTTTCACCTAAACTCCCACCCCTGTGGAGTGCACACAGGCCTGGCACATACCAGGTGACAATCGATGATGACAAAGAGACAGTCATCTGTCACAACCTTACCACCCCGAGGATGTTACCATGTGAGTGCTACATTGTGTGCATCCCTAGCTACTTAAACATATCCAATCCTGTGTGACCAAAAGGAACACATGCAAGGTGTGTATCACACCCCTTGCAAAACAGGCCATGATAATCCCTGGTATGTCACCCAAACCCTCCCAAACCACATCACCCTTGTCTGCCACACCATGACATGGCATGCAACAGCAAAGGGCCAACACATGACCAATAATATATGAAGTGACATGTGATGAATGGAAAGTGGCCTGAGACAATGATACCTGACATGGAATCAGATTAAATGACTGACAACAACCTCCCACACATACCAAGTCACACACAAATGCTGTACACCAGTGGTATCTTCAACACAGCACTGAATGCCTGTTCACATGCACATTGGGCAAGGCCAAATCGCCACTCCCAAACCCGTGTGCTGTGTGTGTCTCCTGCTACACACTGCTCAGCACAGAGCACAGTGAGCAGCCATTGTGTTGGGGATACACCTTGAGCATCACAAAATCAACAAATGTTCACATTGACGCATATCCAGGATCCCCAAATGGTAATTGATCATGTGCTGCAGGGACACAGTGTGCCCGAGAAGGCAATATGTGTGCACCTGTGGGCATGGAAGGGTGGTTGTACGTGTAGTGGAGCATTGTGCAACTGTGTGTGTCAGTAGGGAAATGCACTCAATATATGCATGTCAAAGCAAGTGACCCTCAGTGTCCTATACACATCACATGTGAACATTGCCCATGTGTACACCCCAGCATGTCAAACCACAAAAATCCCCTGGCACCTGAAAAGTAAATACAACACAGGAACAGCCATTGACCAGCAGAACACATCATGTACATAGTACCCCACAATGACATTGTCAGAGAGTGCCCAAACACTGTATCCCAGGCTTACTGTCCAACAACAAAAGGCCCTCCCTCATTCACACATCACCACGACCTTCTGAACAACTGTGTCTGGGGTATGTAGCCTTCTCCCTTTTAGTCTACCTGGCTACAGGATCCCCCTATCCCTTGCTCTTCGTGTTCCAGCATTTCTCGGCACAGAAAAACCCTGAAAGAGTCTCCAGGAGATTACTCGAAGTGGAAAAAAAAGTCCTGGCACATGTACAAGCAGAATGATCAAACTACCAAGGTAGCACAGTTCATCAATGGTTCAACAGGAAGGGTACCTTTTTCCGGAAACAACATACAATGAGGATGCAACAACTGATGGGTAGTGTCACAGCTCCGGTCTCCAGGCGCACGAGTGGCACAAACCAACCACCCCCTCCGTGGTCTGGGCACCTGCAAGGTAAAACTTACACAGGCCTCCCAGACCGCGGCGGAGAAAGAGGGTCAGGGATCCGTTGGTTGGACAGGCATTGGCATTCAGGATAACCGGAAAGAGTGACAGGAGAGGGGAGTTGGATTTGAAAGGGAAATTAGGCAAAATACAAAATACAATTAATTGACAATAACACATACTCAATCAGAGAAACCATGTTCTACATGCACATAGTATGAAATGAGTGAAATGCAAGACAAAGAGAGACTTATCTCTGGGATGAGTGCTGGCCTTCTGCCTGCGCACTCTCAGGTCCGGTAACAGGAGCAGTTCAATGCTGCAAAGAGAGCGTGAGTTACTAATCTGTGTGTGTTTACAGCACACACACAACAACATTACTGCCCCAAAGTAAGTGACTTCTCCACAAACAAACACCCTTGTCTGCTGCTATGTACGTATACGTTAGCTTGCCCTGTGATGGTTCATACATTGTCAATGCAATAAGGCAGGCGCACGTGGGCGTGCGGTAAATGGAAGACCAATGCGTCAAGAGTCACACATGATAGAATGGTCCCTGGGTGACCTGCTAGATGCGTATAGCGAGGTGCGACTTCAGTACAAGTTCTGTTCTGGCAGTAGTGGATTGCAATAGGTAGTACAAGTGGCAATTTGCACATGCAAATGATATGCACTGCACACGAGTCTGTGCCTCGCTGGGTGTCCCTGTGCGCTGTATAAGTTTCTGGCTCGGAACGCTACTGCACTAATAACTCAGCTTCTATGGAGCAGGGGGGACTGGAGGATATGTGCGACGGCCCCTGCGTGTGCCCCTGACAACTTGTAAAGCTACTTGGCATTTGTCCCTCAACGCATCTTAGCTGTACTGTGCGCTTCTACAACATCTGGCCAAGCTCCCCATCAGTGGCGCTACTTAGCATGCATGTGCAAGTTGTCTGGTTGAAGGTTGGCTGCAGTGTGGCCCCCTTGTGCTGCTCACCTTGCTTGGAGCTCCTGGAAACACGTCTGCTTCTGTTGGACGTCTGAGTACAAGCCCTCTGCTACTGCTTGCGCACACATATGCATGTCTGCACCACCGAACGTAGCCAGGTTTCTGTAGTACTTTGCCCTGTATCTGCTGGCAAAAGTGGTCTGGAGGCTCACTGTCCTGCAGAAAGGGCATACAACATATAAATAACGCTTGAAAGTTCCCTGTGTGTGTGTGTCTTCATGCTGGTTGTCACTGGGCCATGTTAGAGACCTACATCAGAACTCCTCCCACCATCAGTGTAACTTAGACAGGCAAAGGGTGCAGGCTAGTGTCTACAGCATGAAGTGCATCAAGCTCATATACAGGAAAGAAAATAACATACATCACGATCTAGATCAATTAATGGCCACATCAATCATGAACCCACCCAAATTGATCACAGACATGCCGTGGATAAAACCCCCACAATCCCCACTAGGGGTGTTAACACAAGTAATACAGCAGCAGAGAGGCCACAGATATGACAGTCCAAAGCCCTTGTGTAAATGTTTGTTAAACCGAACCATCCTTGCGGGCCCATGGATAAGGGAAGCAGGAGTGGTCTATGTGAGTCAGGACCCCAAGCTGCAAAAACATACATGAGACAAGCTTGAAGGGCCCAGCTGGAACAGACAGTGGATGCTTTCAAAAGCCACAAAGCACCACACCGTCACATGAATGCACAATAGACAAGCAATTTTAAACTATATTAACTAATTAAACTAACTATAAAAAACCTACATTACCTAATTAAACTAACTATCAAAAACCATATTAAGAAACTAAACTAAGAAGAAAAATCAAAAATGCCCACATACGATCCGGGGGGGGAGGCCCCCAGGAGGGGGGAGGTACAGGGTGAACCTCAACACCCACATGTGATGATGTTGAGACAAAAAAAAACCTCCATGGGCTCAATGCCTGCACAGCCCGACCTGTGTGGGAGATATCTCGTCGTCCGAATCACCCTCTTCCTGGAAAGGTTGACGTGGCACAGCAGCTTGCCCCTCATCGGCAGCAAGTCTGTGGGATGGGTGAGCCTGGTTCTGTGCAGCGATGACACGTAGGTCAGCATGTAGAACCTCCTGTGATACGCATGCTTCCTCTTGCAAAGTAGCACGTGTAACACAGAGTTCTTCCTGTGTGGCCTGGCTGAACAACTGGAATACCTCCCGGCAAGCACGTAGCTCAGGCGAGATGGTACTCTCTAGCTGCTCCAACCTCTCCTCTGACCGCTTCCTCTGGGACATCAAGAGCACACCCAGAGTAGATCTGAGGGAATCATACTCAACCCTCATGGCATCCATGTGTGCCTGTGCATGAGCAGCAATTGCTTGATGCAAAGACACCATTTCAGCCCGGCCTTCCCTGTCTGAGGTCGCCATGCCCAGCCTGAGAGAGCAGGCCGTGGACTGTGCCGCCCGCTGCTGGAGTTCCACCTGCCTAGCAGGGGGTAGCACAGATTGGGCCACACGCTCCATGCTCTCAGCTATGTTATCAATTGGTGCCCCCTGGTGTTCTGAATTGGCAATCATGGCTTGCTCCCACTCAGTATACCCCAGTGGCACGCGGCCACCACGTTGCTGGGCTTGACACCTGCGGGGCCCAAGGAGCCAATGTCCTTGTTGGGTTGGCACCAGCCACGGCTGCAGGACTACATTCCCCCGTCGATGTGATGCCCCAAGCACATCAGTAACTGGTGTGGAGGGTGACCCTGTGTCCCGATCCACAACAGGCGCAGGTCCCACCACTGTCTGGCCCCTCAGTGCAGGTGTCGCGGACAGAGGAGCGTCCACATCAGAATCACTCACCCCTGACGAATAGACCCGACGCACATCCAACTTCACCTTGACATCAGAGTGATCATCCGGGCTAGACTCATTGCCAGCCACAGACAAGATGGTCTGTAACACATGTGGGTTCTCGTGGTCTACCACCCCACGACCCCCACTTGTGCCGGGTTGCTGGTTTGATAGCAAACCTGTGTCTGGCATGACAACATCATCCTCTGGCTCAATTGCGTCATCATCTGAAAAGTGGAGCAAAAATAACATTAGTACACATGTCAGAAGCACATAACACACACACATATAGACATCACACCGACAGCCAACACATGAAGCTGACATGTCACACACAAATGAGAACCTGGCATGCATGCCAGGTCACTTTGACATAGTATCAGTGAGTAGTCATGTAGAAGGGTGTAACCCGGCTCAGAAGTGGGTTGATGCAGTGCAGAACATGTGTACGTGACCGACTATCTACATGAACAAGTACATTATGAAGTCTACCAACACACCCGTGTAGGCAGTGCAAGGGCAAGTTCTGGCATCAGGTGCAATGTGCAAACCCCCCACACTCCCTAAGTGAAAATGCAGGGAGGCATTGCATGGCAGCAAAAGGGTGACCAGAGACCTGTGTATTGCCAAACAGTGTTGACTAGCGTCAATTGCATCATCTGAGTCAACTGACAACACAGCAGATGATGATGGGACAGTAAGCACGACACATGTTGAACCCTCAGTAGTACACCGATGTGTGCAGAAGCCACTACACCAGTTGAACAGAGTCAGTGGGCCAGAAACAGGATGAGGCCTGTACCCCACACAGACTGTGACACCCTAAACCTGTAGGTGATGCTGGCCTGAGCCAGAGTGGGCATGGAATTGATGATCAAATGCCATGAAATGTTGGTCAGCTTGGACACGTACTACTATGATCATCCTGTCAAGGACACATAGGGGCGATGCATGGAATGCACATGGAGCATGAATGGGCACTCATGTCCCTGCGGAGCATCTGCCATCTGCACATTCCAAGTGAGACACCCTGCATCAAGGACAGAGGATGTACCCCACTGCATGTGTCAGGCAGGTTGGCTGGTGGAAGTTTCCATGTACACAGGAGCTTTGAACAGGCCAGGGCAGTACGCCAACATGATACACACCAGTGCCATGGTCAAATTGTGGTGCAGGGAGGTGGAGGGGCAAGGGAGCATGCCTACGTGTAGTACCCGCATGCAGGCAGAGGACACATGCACGTCAGTCATGCATGACATAGTCCCAGTGCTGAGAGGAAAGACACCCCAGGCTACATGTAGAAGGGCCAGTGAGCTGGAACATGGACTGGAGGGGCAGCCAGGTGACTAGCATGTGAGTAGGGTGCAAGTGTGGTGATGAGGACAGTCCCCGTCTGCTCTACATGTCCACTATCCTGAACAGCAGGCACGCATCAGTGAAGCATTGAATGACTTGCACATGAGAACTGTGTACACATGATATGTAATGGCAGTCAAGCACAACACATCACACAAGCAAAACACACATGGCCTTGACAAACACGCGACAACACTCACTGGACGGGGCATCAAAGTCCAGCATCTCTCCCACTCCTTTGACCATTCCAGTCGGTATGAACTCCTCAATGACTGACTCGTGCGGAGTGAGGTATTCCTCCTCAGATGGTGGCCCACTGCCAGTCACCAGAGTCATGTTTTAATTAGAGGCACGCTTCGACTTAGTGCTGCATTTGAGGTCATCCCAACGCTTTTTGCACTCTTGAGCTGCGCGCACCTCATGGCCGAATGCACTCACATGATCCACAACTTGCTTCCAGTGGGTATTACAATGGGCAGCTGTAGTTTGACAATTTGGCCCCACTAGCATGTCACGGTTGTGTTCCCGCACGTAGTCCACAAGGAAGTCCAGTTCCTGCACGCAGAAAGGCTTCTTCCTCGATGTGCCGGAGGCCGTAGCTGTGTCTGGGGTCCCAGCCTGTACTGCAGGTGCAACCTTCCTCCTCTTGGACGCTGGTCCGGACCCTGGCTGGCAAATGCTGCCCTGATCAGTATGGGCAGTGGCACTGGTGGAATGAGCCGAGGGAGTGGCAGGTGGAACATAGACTGAAGCCTTGACTTGCGTGAGTGGCTGCTGGGTGCCCTGGAATGGACCCTGTGCAGCAACATCCGCTGTGCCAGGGTCATTGACCGGGACCGTCCTGGTTGGTAGACTCACAACTGGGGTGTTGTCGGCTGCATCTGCCCCTGCACTTGCCAACACCTGACTGGTTGGGGCAGCAGATGACATTACTGCCCCAGGGACACGTGCCTCGGTCAGGGCAGCCCTGCGTGCACCTACGGTGTGACTCCTAACCTCCTAGAAATCTTCCATGGACTCTTCAAGTGCCAACGCAGCCTGCACTGGCAGACCCTGAGCTTGGGTGGTGGTGTCCACAGTTGCACCTGCAGCTACTACTACCCTTGGACCCGTGGCAGTCGATGAAACAGACTGCCAGGTCACATGGGCGCCAGTGCCAGAGGCAAGAACTGCATCTCCCGGAGCCTCAGGGGGTGGTGGCATGACTGCACCAACACGTCGCACAACATCGTGCCGAGCTGGCGCACCCCTGCCTCTTCCCCCTCTGCAGCCACCCTGGACACCCTGGAGTCCCCCTACTCCCTGGCCACCCCGGCCACGTCCCTGACCACACCCGCCATGTGGAGTACGCCCAGCTGAGGCACCCCTCACCTTTCGTGGCCTCCTAGCCATGGCACAGATGGAGTAGTGCTGGCACAGATGTAGTAGTGCCAATGGGAGGTGTACACAACACTTTTCCTGGGCAATTGGGGTGAAGGGGGTGGGATACAAGATGTTAACGGCACCCCTCCACCTGCAAGGCTGTATGGATAGGTCACGCAATGCTCAGGCACCCCAAAACTGCAGTAAAACCATGCAGGCAACCCCCGGTAGTGGAATTAACCTCCTGTAGTACGCAGTGGCACCCAGGGACACGAAAAACACATAAACGTGGGACATGCAGGCTACTATGACCTCGAAAATGGGTACGCATACATAGGGGCACCCGCAGTGGGAAAAATAGCGTGCGCGACTCACCGTCAGACTAGCGTGATAATGAAAAACACGCGTAGCCAATATCCCGCCAAAAGAAGAGATACGTACTTGATCCGCTGTGAAGTTGTGATGGTGTGCGAAACAGCACGAAGTAGCAACACACACGTCAGTCTCCACAAAAGGCACATACAGCGAACTGCTGGCCCTGCTCACCTTTAACCCATGCTGAGGGAAATGCCTGCGCGGGTCAAGTCACTTACGCGCTTAGGCCCTTTCCTCGAATTACACACATTAACACGCGGACATGCTGTTTTTGCATGTGCTGAATCACTATGCACCCATCACGAGGGAAACGCCCGTGCGTGTATGTCACAGACGCGCTTACGCGCTAAGGGCCTTTCCTCGATTTACACGCAGACGTGCAGTTTTTTCACATGCCAAATCACTCTGTATCAAGCTGGCCACGTGACAACACACGGAAGACCACGCTCCTGCCCTGAAGGCCATTTTCCTGCCCCCAGAGCCCTGAGCACGCTCCCACCTGCCATCTGCTGCTGCCTGCCTGCCTGCTGGCCACGTGCCCTGCTATTTGGTGCCTGCACGTCAGCCATCTGCAGGGGTCCAGTTAATGTGACCACCCCTGCTGGAACCGAAGACTCCCGACTGGTATTCCATCGCTCCACAGCTCAGCCCCAGGATCCAGTTGCCCAACCACACGGGGGGTGCCATGTCGGGGAAAACACCATCGGAGACCACTGGCAACCCCCACCCAGAGAGTCAGAGGGCTACCAGCTTCAGTGCCGCAGAAGTTGGTATCCTGGTGGAGCAAGTCCTCGGGCATTATGATGCCCTCTTTGGAAGTTCACGCGCCAACAATGAAGGACGGAAGAGGATCTGGACGGACATCGTGGCTGCCATCAACGAGGAGGGGGTGGCAGCCTGTAACATGCAACACGTACGGAAGCACTGGGAGGACTTCAGGTCCAGGACCCTCAGCAAGGCCCGGTGCCTTTTGAAGAGAACATCAATAGTGTATGTGTTCGAATGCATGGTGCCCAAATGCATGTGTCGGTAAACACATGTTTTGAATTATTTGGATGTACTGTGGCATGGTTGTGGTGTGACACATGGATGCTGGTTCCACCTTCATGTATGTGCACAATGTACATGTGCGTGTGTGTGTATTTGACATGTGTGCCACTGTGATACACCATGGATGCATGTGACACCGACATGTAGGAGGCTGATTGGCAGATGTGACATGGAGGCCGATGATTTCACTGCGACAAGTGGTGGAGATGTTCAGATGCATGTATGTCTGATGACGTGTGTGCATGTGTTTGGCACTCCCCATGTTGCATGTAACGTCAGGCTAACCTTCAGATGCTCATGCTGTTGTATGTGTATGGATGGTGCTGCCTGCTGCAACATTCCTGTTGATTTGCGCATGTGTGTGGGTTCAAATGATATGTGTGTTGGGGAGTGTGATGCCATGTGTGAAGTTTGAGACTGCCACTCATGCGCAACTGTCATGTGTGTATCAGATCATTTTACAGTGCCCTGATGCCTGTGTTCTGTCTCTCCCTGTCTGCAGCGTCAACTGATGAAGAGGGCGGAGACGGTGCTGTGGAGCACAGCGGCAGGGATCCCACTGCCAGCCGGAGATGCAAGGCCCAGCCCTCCTCCTATGTTCTCATCTCGTCGGGGAGTGAGGGGTCTGGTGCCACGTCCATGGCCGCAGCTGCCGAGGGTAGGTCCAAGAGGCAGAGGTCGAAGGTGGACTCCTCGGCAGCAGAAGGGGCAGCTGAGACCCCCTGGGGTCCGATGTAGGAAGATGGTACGGAGTCATCCAGGTTGGTGGTGGGTTTGGTTGAGGAGGAGGCCGTGGAAGGGCCACACACAGGGTCTGGAGGGGGGGATTCCACTGGTGCTAGTGGTGCAGTCCAGGGTCAGGGACAGGAGGCAGCACAAGCCGCCGCGGAGGTGCCTGTGTGTAATCCTGTCCCTGATCCTGTCACTGCATCCTCCCGCACCAGCAGGCATGCCTTCTTCCAGACCCATTCGCAGGGAGGGGATGCGCGAACAACAACTAGCCTTCCTCTCCCTGCGGACATGGCAATCCGGGACCGTGTTGAGCCTGTCCTGCCTGGGGTGGCGTTGCGTCAACAGGGCATCTGGGATGACATCCAGGGTTTTCGTCAGGACTCTGCACGTTATTTGGGATGCCTCATTGACCGTGTTGACCTACTAGGATGGGTCACCTGTGCTGGGTTCCTCCGTCTGCTGGACCTTGTACCGACCCCCTCCTCAACTGTACCCACTATGCGCCAGTCGTCCTCCGTGCCATCTTCCGGGCCAAGTATCACCTGGGTACCCTGTGGAGCTGCCTCTGACCCAGCAGCCAGGCTGGTGGAGGACACATCACTGCCACAGTCGGGAGTCAGAGGTCCAGCAGGGGTGGCCACCCCAACAACTGCACCCCAGCAGGAGGAGGACGTGCAGGCATCAACAGGCAGGGCACATGCACGGCAGCAGCAGGCTCAATGTGGGAGCGATGATGGCTCGGGGTCATCAACATCAGAGGGGCAGGCATCGGCCTGAGGGCAAGAGGATCCTGGTTTGGGAGTGTCTTCTGTGTGGCAGCGTCTGGGCCAGCAAATAGATGCGGAGCGGCGGTGGGCAGAAGAGGACCGGCTCACTGTGGTCAGGGCCAAGAACTCCATGCGCAGGGCGCTGAGGAGGGCTGAGTTCCTCGAGGAAATTCGCAGGGAGTTGGAGCTGGACATGGCATTATCCCTGCGAGACCTCGGGGCCAGGGAACAGGCTCACCTCCAGAACTTAGAACAGAAGTTCGATGATGCCATGGCCCGGGAAATCAACAAGTGAGCTGAAGGACTTGCCTGCTGCCATTGTATATAGTTAATTAGTGTTAGGTTTCATTTATATCTTCATTTCATTTGGGGTGCATGGACTATGCCCCACCTTTTTGTATATAGTTGCTTATTAGGTAGGGTTTTTGGTAGGTTTCATTTGGATTGTTGGGCTCATGGACCCTGGATTTGGAAATTGTATATATTTGAAGACTGGATTGGACTTCATTTTTTTCATTTTTTTCCATGAAGCAATGGATTTATTTTTTCATTTGGATTTTGTTTGATGGACGAACCCTTTGGAGACATTTTCATTTGGATTTATTTTGATGCAGCATTCATGTATTTTATTTCATTTATATTGGACAAACAGGGGGTAATTCATAGAATCCAGCGCACAAGTGGCGCACGCGGCTGGCGCACAGTGTGCGCGTGCGAATCCCTGCGCCAGCCGCGTGCGCTAAAATCCAATTCCGCGCACAGCGTATTCATGGATTCCAGCCACCAAAACCAGCTGTGGCGCACAGTGGCGCAGCGACCCTGCAGCAGCGCCAGTTACGCCCCCAAGAACGCCTCTCGCGCAGGGAAAAGCCATCAATATACCCAATCCAGCGCAAAGGGCTGTGCTAACCCTGTGCCAGCACAGCAAGCGGGCTACGTGTATCACTGGGGTGCGCGGGAAGTACCTCACGCGATTCCATCAGGGTACGTGTATTTCAGGGTGCGCGTGAAGTTCCACACGCGATATCAGCAGGGTACGTGTATTTCAGGGTGCATGGGAAGTTACACACGCGATTTCCGCAGGGTACGTGTATTTCAGGGGTGCGCGTGAAGTTCCACACGCGATTTCAGCAGGGTACGTGTATTTCAGGGTGCAGGGGAAGTTACACACGCGATTACAGCAGGGTACGTGTATTTCAGGGGTGCGCGGGAATTTCCACACGCGATTGGGCCCGTGCGAGCAGGTTACGCGTATCTCAGGGGTGCGCGGGAAGTTCCACACGCGATTCCATCAGGGTACGAGAATTACAGGGTGCGGGGGAAGTCTCACACGCGAAAACAGCAGGGTACGTGTATACCAGCGGTGCGCGGGAAGCTCCACACGGGATTCCATCAGGGTACGTGTATTTCGGGGTGCGCGTGAAGTTCCACACGCGATATCAGCAGGGTACGTGTATTTCAGGGTGCATGGGAAGTTACACACGCGATTTCCGCAGGGTACGTGTATTTCAGGGGTGCGCGTGAAGTTCCACATGCGATATCAGCAGGGTACGTGTATTTCAGGGTGCAGGTGAAGTTACACACGCGATTACAGCAGGGTACGTGTATTCCAGGGGTGCGCGGGAAGTTCCACACGCGATTCCATCAGGGTACGTGTATTTCAGGGGTGCGCGGGAATTTCCACACGCGATTGGGCCAGTGCGAGCAGAGTACGCGTATCTCAGGGGTGCGCAGGAAGTTCCACACGCGATTCCATCAGGGTACGTGAATTACAGGGTGCGGGGGAAGTCTGACACACGAAATCAGCAGGGTACGTGTATACCAGGGGTGCGCGGGAAGTTCCACACGCGATTCCATCAGGGTTCGTGTATTTCGGGGTGCGCATGAAGTTCCACACGCGATATCAGCAGGGTACGTGTATTTCAGAGTGCAGGGGAAGTCTCACACGCGATTACAGCAGGGTACGTGTATTCCAGGGGTGCGTGGGAAGTTCCACACACGATATCAGCAGGGTATGTGTATTTCAGGGTGCAGGGGAAGTTACACACGCGATTACAGCAGGGTACGTGTATTCCAGGGGTGCGCGGGAAGTCCCACACGCGATTCCATCAGGGTACGTGTATTTCAGGGGTGCGCGGGAATTTCCACACGCGATTGGGCCCGTGCGAGCAGGGTACGCGTATCTCAGGGGTGCGCGGGAAGTTCCACACGCGATTCCATCAGGTACGTGTATTAAAGGGTGCGGGGGAAGTCTCACACGTGAAATCAGCAGGGTACGTGTATACCAGGGGTGCGCGGGAAGTTCCACACGCGATTCCATCAGGGTACGTGTATTTCGGGGTGCGCGTGAAGTTCCACACGCGATATCAGCAGGGTACGTGTATTTCAGGGGTGCGCAGGAATTTCCACAGGCGATTGGGCCCGTGCGAGCAGGGTACGCGTATTTCAGGGGTGCGCGGGGAGCACCACACGTGAATTGCACGTGTGGGTCCTCCCAGGTGTTCCCTCTACACCCTCCACGGCCCCTGCAGGTGGCTCACACCACAGGGGCCTACCCTGCACATGTCCTGCAGGCACCCCATCCACCATGGCCATGCCCCCCAGCCAACCCACATGTCAACTTGCACTACTGCCCACCAACGCATGTCCCCCTGCACCCCCAGCCACCAGGGGCACCCTCCACAGGCCCCCACCCATGTCTCCCAGCACCCCCACCCCCCAGCAGTGCAGGGGCACCCACCACCAGGCCCCCACCCATGTCTCCCACCACCCCCACCCCCAGCCACCAGGGGCAGCCTCCACCAGGCCCCCCACCCATGTCTCCCAGAACCCCCAGCCACCAGGGGCAGCCTCCACCAGGCCCCCACCCATGTCTCCCAGCACCCCCATCCCCCAGCAGTGCAGGGGCACCCTCCACCAGGCCCCCACTCATGTCTCCCACCCCCCGCCCCCCCAGCACTGAGAGGCACCCTCCACCAGGCCCCCACTCATGTCTCCCACCCCCCTGACCCCCCAGCACTGTGGGGCACCCTCCACCAGGCCAGGCCCCCACTCATGTCTCCCATCACCCCCACCCCCCAGCACTGTGGGCCACCTGCCAGCAGGCCCCCACCCATGTCTCCCAGCACCCCCACCCCCCAGCACTGTGGGGCACCTGCCAGCAGGCCCCCACCCATGTCTCCCAGTACCCCCACCCCCAGCACTGTGGGGCACCTGCCAGCAGGCCCCTACCCATGTCCAACTCATGTTCCCCACCCCCCCCCACCCCCCAGCACTGTGGGGCACCTGCCAGAAGGCCCCCACCCATGTCCAACTCATGTTCCCCACCCCCCCACCCCCCAGCACTGTGGGGCACCTGCCACCAGGCCCGCACCCATGTCTCCCACCACCCCCACCCCCCCAGTTACCAGGGGCAGCCTCCACCAGGCCCCCATTCATGTCCCCCTGCACCCAGGTCTTCACAATCCCCAATCATGTGCGTTATGGTCAGCCTCCACAGCCAAAAGGCCCTACCAAGTAACCCATTCACCCACATGGAAATGGAAATTACATGTTACACCCCCAATGTTCATAAAGCAAATGAACCCATGTCCGTCACACACAATGGTTGCAAATGAATGGGAAAACACCCAACATGACATGCATGAAACCAATGAGATGATACCAGTGAAGTATGAAAACAAAATTGTATTAAAAAAAAATTGAATGCAAATGAAATGAAACAAACTACAATGGCAATGAAAAAAAGATAAGCTGCATGTCCGTCCAAAAAAATCAAAACTACAAATCCAAATCCAAAAGAAAGTTGTTCAAAGTCACATTAAAAATAAAATCAATCCAATGAAGAACTATGTACAAAACATCCAAGGGTCCATGAGCCCAACTGAACAAAGGAAACCTACAAAAAACCCTAACTAAAATGCAACTATATACAAAAAGTGGAGCTGTGTCCGTCGACTCCAAATCATAAGAAGAAACAAATGAAACCTAAAACTAAAGAACTATATACAAAGGCGGCGGGCAAGTCCAGCGGCTCACTCTGTGGTGTTCCGGGCCAGGGCATCATCAACTCCTCGTCTATGTCCCGGAGGCGGTCCTGTTCCATGGCCCCGAGGGTCCGCAGGGACGACGCCATCTGCTCCTCCAACCCCCTGCGGATTGCCTCGAGGCACTCGGCCCGCCGCAGGGCCCTCCGCATGGAGTTCTCCGCCCTGACCATTGTGAGCCGCGCCTCTTCCGCCCGCTGCCGCTCCGCACCTATATGCTGGCCCAACCGCTGCCACACGGAAGACCCTTCCCGTCCTGGGTCCTCCTGCCCTCCGGCTGATGCCTGCCCCTCCGATGTTGATGGCCCCGAGCCATGATGCCTCCCACGTTGACTCCACTGCTGCCTCCGACGCCACTGCCTCTGCCAGCACGATGGCATCCAGGCTCATGGAATCCACCGACGCCGTCGTGCACGTGCCCTGCCTGATGATGCCGGCACATCCTCCATCTGCTGGGGTACAGTTGCTGTGGTGTCCACCCCTGCTGGACCTCTGACTCCCGACTGTGGCAGGGATGGGATCCCCACCGAGCTGGCTGCATTGGTCAGGGCAGGTCCACAGGGGGCCCTGGTGGCATCTGGGCCGGAAGACGGCAAGGAGAACGACTGGCGTATAGTCTCCACAGAGGAGGAGAGGGCCGCCAGATTGACCGACACATGCAGGAAACCCCCGAACATGGACGATCCCAATTGGGCCACGTCTGCACGGTGCTCTTCGTGATGACGTGCGTGCTCCTCCTGGGAAGCACGCACGGCATCACGAATCACAGCCGTGCGCATCGCGAACCCAATCAGGACCTTCTCCATACGGCCAGGTGTCCCCTCGTCCGCAGGTGGAGGGGAGTCAGATGACATGAACATCCCCTGCGGACGGGCCTGGGACGGGGAATCCCTGCTGGTGCATGGTGGTACACCCACAGGGTCAGGGACAGCGTCATGCACAGGCCCCTCCACGGTGACCTGTGCTGCCTCCTGCCCCTGCCCCTGGACTGCACCACTTGCACCAGCAGGGATGCCCCCACCAGGCCCCATGTGCGCCTCAGTGGCGGCCTCCTCTGTGGACACCACCAACCTGGATGGCTCCTCACCGTCTTCCGCCGTAGCAGGCCCCTGTGGGGGCTCACCCACCCCTTCCGCTGCAGCCGTGGGGGCATCCCCGGCGACTTGCTCCACAGCGCCGTCTCCGCCCTCTTCTTCACTAGCCGCTGCGTAGAGGGAGACATAGAACACAAGCATCAGGGTACTGTACAATGGTCCCCTAGAAAAGAAGCAATAGCAGGTGAGTGCCACTGTCAAAGTACACTTCCATCATGTCCCTCCACAACACATGTGTCAGTCCAGGCAAAACACACACAGTGACAGTCATGGTGCATGCCATGGACATTTCCATACATGTCCAATGGACTCTCAAAACATACAATGTAATGGAACTCACATGCATCATGGGTCATGCCTATCACATGCACACACTTCACCTCAGTCACATCCATCTGGCCCCGTACACCCCAATCACAGTGGATACAATGATGACTAGGCTGCATCAGTGAATCTGTACATTGTCACAGACATGTGTCATGCATCCATGGCATCCACAAGTCACAGACATGCAGGTCAGGCACACAGACATGGACACCATATATGTACCTGGCATCAGCACCCATCCCTCACCCCCACCCATGTCCAGGAACAGAGACTGCCATGCTCTCATTTGTACAATCTGCATAGGGCTCCCCATGTTGCATTTAAACACATGCAACAACCGTGCGGTTCACACATTACTGGTCGCACATGCATTACCATGATGTCCCTGCACACATACATGCGTACATGGCCTATGTCACACATACAGGCAAGTATCAGACAACCAGCACACTGCAACATGCCCTGTCTCACACAGCAATGCTTGGCCACTTACCGCTCAACTCCAGACGGGTCTCCCTCTCAAGGACCTGGGCGTGGAGCGCTGGGTGTACGCGTTCCAGGACTCCCATCTGGATGGAACTCATGCGGCCCCGGCCCCCCTCCACGAGGCGCCGGGCCTTCATGAGGGTCCTGGACCTCATGTCTTCCCAGCGCTTCTTGACCTTCTGGATGGTGCGGGTTGCCACCCCCTCCGCGTTGATGGCAACCACACAGTCGGCCCAGATCCTCTCCCGTCCTTCCTTGTTGGCGCGAGACGATCCGAAGAGGGCATCATACTGCCCCAGGACTTGCTCCACCAGTACACCAACTTCGGTGGCAGTGAAGCTGGTGCCCCTCTGCCCCTCTGGCTGGGGGTTGCCACTGGTGCCAGATGTGGATGTGCCCGACATGGCAACCCCAGGGGCAGGAGTGGGTGGGCAACTGGGTCCTGGGGCTGGGCTGTGGAGCGATGTTATCTGAGTCGGGAGTCTTCTGTTCCAGCAGGGGTGGACACAGCAACTGGACCCCTGCAGATGGCTGATGTGCAGGCACCAAATGGCAGGGCACGGTGGCTGCAGGCAGGCAGGAAGGCAGGCAGCAGCAGATGGCACGTGGGAGGCTGCTCGGGGCACTGGGGGGCAGTAATTCGGCCTTCTGGGCAGGAGCGTGGTCTTCCGTGTGTTTTCGCGTGGCCAGCTTGATACGGAGTGATTTGGCACGTGAAAATCCTGCACGTCAGCGTGAAAATCGAGGAAAGGCCCTTAGCGCGTAAGCGCGTCAGCACGCGTACGTGATTTCATTGGACCAAAGGCCCTTACAGCGTATGCTCGTCTGTGACGTTTTGCGCACGGGCGTTGCCCCGGCAGGGCTTGGAGATCCCGCGTGCCTTTACACTGTTCTGTACGTGCTTTTCGTGCGGTGCGTGTGTTTTCCATCCGTTGGGGTTCACCCGCTATTACTTCACAGCGGGTGTTGGCTACGCGTTCTTCTACACGCAAGGCAGACGGTGAGTGGTACCCCGCTCCCCCAGGCCCGATCGCGTGAAAAACTTCACGTGAACCCCTGAAATACACGTAGCCCGCTCCCCCAGGCCCGATCGCGTGAGAAACTTCACGCGAACCCCTGAAATACACGTAGCCCGCTCCCCCAGGCCCGATCGCGTGAGAAACTTCACGCGAACCCCTGATGTACACGTAGCCCGCTCCCCCAGGCCCGATCGCGTGAAAAAGTTCACGCGAACCCCTGAAATACACGTTGCCCGCTCCTCCAGGCCCGATCGCGTGAGAAACTTCACGCGAACCCCTGAAATGCACGTAGCCCGATCCCCCAGGCCCGATCGCGTGAGAAACTTCACGCGAACCCCTTATGTACACGTAGCCCACTCCCCCAGGCCCGATCGCGTGAAAAAGTTCACGCGAACCCCTGAAGTACACCTAGCCCGCTCCTCCAGGCCCGATCGCGTGAGAAACTTCACGCAAACCCCTGAAATACACGTAGCCCGCTCCCCCAGGCCCGATCGCGTGAGAAACTTCACGCGAACCCCTGATATACACGTAGCCCGCTCCCCCAGGCCCGTTCGCGTGAAAAACTTCACGCGAACCCCTGAAATACACATAGCCCGCTCCCCCATGCCCGATCGCGTGAAAAACTTCACACGAACCCCTGAAATACACGTAGCCCGCTCCCCCAGGCCCGATCGCGTGAGAAACTTCACGCGAACTCCTGATATACACGTAGCCCGCTCCCCCAGGCCCGATCGCGTGAAAAACTTCACGCGAACCCCTGAAATACACGTAGCCCGCTCCCCCAGGCCCGATCGCGTGAAAAACTTCACGCGAACCCCTGAAATACACGTAGCCCGCTCCCCCAGGCCCGATCGCGTGAAAAAGTTCACGCGAACCCCTGAAATACACATAGCCCGCTCCCCCAGGCCCGATCGCGTGAAAAAGTTCACGCAAACCCATGAAATACACATAGCCCGCTCCCCCAGGCCCGATCGCGTGAAAAAGTTCACGCTAACCCCTGAAATACACATAGCCCGCTCCCCCAGGCCCGATTGTTCACGCGACCCCCTGAAATACACGTAGCCCGCTCGCACAGGCCCAATTGCTGTATGTTGCCACTTTTGTAATGCGCAGGGATGCTGCCTTCGTGTGGCGGACGTGTTTCGGCCTGTGTGTGTCTTTGGCTGTGCGTGGCTTTGCCCTATTCGATTCCATGAATACGTGTGGTTCGAGTGCGTGTGGGCGTTCCGTCTGCTTCCCTGCAGTACATCCCCAGTTACGCCCTTATTTTCGCGCGTTGTTCCCCAATCCGCGCGTTATGCCCCGTGTCCCGCCCACTTTCTGGTGTATGCGCCGAGGTTGTGCGCTTTCACTGTGCGCGTCGCGCACGCCTTTCGGGATGTTGCAGTGACTTGTGCGCCATGCACAGGTTTGGCGCACATCCCGGGGTGTACACGCGCAGGGACTTCTATGAATGCGCGTGCGCCTGTTTTTTTCCGCTTGCCCCTGCTTGCGCCTGCTTGCGCGTAGATTTTCAGCGCACGTTTGTTCCATGAATCGGCCCCACAGCCTTTTGTTTATTATTTCTATTATTGTGTGATTTTCTTTCATTCCCTTGCTTTTGTATTTAATACATTGTGGTTTCATACTTCATTTGTGTGGTATTCTGTCATTGGTTTCATGCATGTCACGATGTGGGTTTTCTCATTCACTTGCACCCATTGTGTGTGTGTGACGGACATGTATTGATGTGCATACTTGCCATTTGGGATCTATCATGACATGGGGATTTCAATGTGGGGTGGATGGAATACTTGTTTGGGTGTTTGGACTGGGGTGGCGTGGGGTGGGATTCGGGTGGCCATAAGGGCCATGAGTGTGGATTGTGATGACGTGTTGGGGTGGGGACATGAGTCAGGGCCTGCTGGCAGGTGCCTGTCACTGCTGGGTGGGTGGGGATGCAGGGGGACATGAGTCAGCACCTGCTGGCAGGTGCCCGTCACTGCTGGGTCAGTGAGTGGGTGGGGGGACATGAGTCGGGGCCTGCTGGCAGGTGCCCGTCACTGCTGGGTGGGTGGGGGTGCAGGGGGACATGAGTCGGGACCTTCTGGCAGGTGCCCGTCACTGCTGGGTGGGTGGGGGTGTAGGGGGACATGAGTCTGGGCCTGCTGGCAGGTGCCCGTCACTGCTGTGTGGGTATTGGGGTGCAGGGGGACATGAGTTGGGGCCTGCTGGCAGGTGCCCGTCACTGCTGAGTGCGTGTGGTGGTGCAGGGGGACATGAGTCAGGGCTCACAAGTGTGCTCACAAGTGCATGGTACCATGTGGGCTGCCTGCAGGGCATGGTGAGGGTTGTAGGGTAGTCCCCTGTGGTGTGGGCTGCCTGCAGGGCATGGGGAGGGGTGAACCGCACACCCGGGAGGGCCCACAATGCCAAATTGCGTGTGAAGCTTCCTGCGCACCCCCCAAATACATGTACCCCGATCGCACAGGGCCTATCACGTGTGAAACTTCCAGTGCATCCCCCAAATACACGTACCCCGCTCGCACAGGGCCTGGCGCATGTGAAACTTTCTGCGCACCCCCCAAATACACGTACCCCGCTCGCACAGTGCCTATCAAGTGTGAAACTTCCTTCGCACCCCCAAAATACACATACCCGCTCACACAGGGCCTATCGCGTGTGAAACTTCTCACGCACCCCCCAAATACCTGTACCCCGCTCGCACAGGGCCTATCGCGTGTGAAACTTCCCGCGCACCCCCCAAATACACGTACCCCGCCCGCACAGGGTCTATCGCCTGTGAAACTTCCCAGGCACCCCCCAAATACATGTACCCCAATCGCACAGGGCCTTTCACATGTGAAACTTCCAGCGCATCCCCCAAATACACGTACCCCGCTCGCACAGGGCCTGGCGCGTGTGAAACTTTCTGCGCACCCCCCAAATACACGTACCCCGCTCGCACAGTGCCTATCACGTGTGAAACTTCCTGCGCACCCCCAAAATACACGTACCCGCTCACACAGGGCCTATCGCGTGTGAAACTTCCCACGCACCCCCCAAATACCTGTACCCCGCTCGCACAGGGCCTATCGCGTGTGAAACTTCCCACGCACCCCCCAAATACACATACCCCGGTCGCACAGGGCCTATCGCCTGTGAAACTTCCCGGGCACCCCCCAAATACGCGTACCCCACTCGCACTGCGCCTATCTCGTGTGAAACTTCCCGGGCACCCCCAAATACACGTACCCAGCTCATACAGGGCCTATTGCTTGTGAAACTTCCTGCGCACCCCCCAAATACACGTACCTCACTCGCACAGGGCCTGTCGCGTGTGAAACTTCCCGCGCACCCCCCAAATACATGTACCCCGCTTGCACAGGGCCTATCACGTGTGAAACTTCCTGCGCACCCCCCAAATACACATACCCTGCTTGCACAGGGCCTATCGCCTGTGAAACTTCCCGGGCACCCCCCAAATACATGTACCCCGCTCGCACAGGGCCTATTGCGTGTGAAACTTCCTGCGCACCCCCCAAATACACGTACCCAGCTAACACAGGGCCTATCGCGAGTGAAACTTCCCACACACCCCCCAAATACACTTACCCCGCTCGCACAGGGCCTATCGCGTGTGAAACTCCCCGCGCACCCCCCAAATACATGCAGGCACCCCATCCACCCTGGGCATGCCCCACAGGCAGCCCACGCCAAAGGGGGGTGCTTTTTCTACACATTTTATCTGGCGCAAGCGGGGTACGTGTATTCTGAGGCGTGCACGGGGAGTTTTACACGCATTTTCGTGGTTGGGGGCTGTATGCTGGTCCACTGGCCTTTGCGCCATGTACTGGATTTGTGCGCTGTTCATGGTGCACGGGCAGGGTTGGGGGCGTAACTGGCGCTGCTGCAGGGTCGCTGCGCCACTCTGCGCCACGGCTGGTTATGGATGTTGAAATCCATGAATACGCTGTGCGCTGAAATGGGTTTGGCGCACGCGGCTGGCGCAGACTGCCGCACGCGCACACTGTGCGCCAGCCGCGTGCGCCACTTGTGCGCTGATTTCTATGAATGACCCTCTTAATATTTTCCTGTCATTTTGCAGATATTCATAGCTATAAAGGACTACGGATAGCCAAAGGTATGTGTAGTTCAGTGCCTGTAGTTACATTTCTTTTTCCTGAAAGATATTTACAGCTATAGTGACGTCACAGGTGAAATATCACTAGTGACACAATTGCCATCCAGGTCGCTCATCCATACAGTAACCAGGACAGACGTTGCTTAGCTTCAAAGTGAGTATGGGACCAGCCTACTCAGACCACGTTGACTGACAAAAGAGCCATAGTTAAAAGACCACTTAGGGAAATGGGCCGGCCCTTTCCTTGCTTTGAAGCTAAGCAGGGTCACTCTGCATGGATGGGCAACCAAATGGGCATTCAAATAATTTTTTATTAAACTATCCTGACTCTCAGTCCTTCAAAGGTTTGCACTCAGAGACCATGTTTTGACTTTTGCTGAATTGCATTCTGGTAGTTGTAGTCTCCCAGTCAATAATAAAAAAATATATATATTTTTACATCAACAGTGGGTTTCCCATCCTGGCAGTAAATGAGACAAATCCTGCTTAGCTTCTAAGCAAAGAGGTGGTCATCGCTTTAAGGCCATGTTGCCTAATAAATGACTCAACCTTACAAGACCACTTAGGGAAACATGGCTTAAGGGGGCTGGATCCTTCCTCCCTTTGAAACTAAGCAGGGTTAGTCCCGGTTACTGCATGGATGGGAAACCTTCCACATTCCTGAATGCCATGTGTTTTCTTAGTTTTAAGTATCTCATAACACACTGCATTCACGTTATTGTTTAAAAAACTGTGCTACTGTCATACACTGAACGTTTTGCACTCAGAGACAATTTTGTTCCTTTTGCTGAATTGGATTCTGTTAGTTGTAGTCTCACTGTCAACATGGGGGAATAATGCCACAATTGTATACTTGTTGCCTAACATAGTTCTATATAGTGATTTATATATTTGAGTGATACTATGGTATGTGTACTTTTCAAGTTATCGTTATAAAGCAAAGTATTTTTAAAAGCTAGAAATGGGGGTGAGGAGTGGAAATGATGAGAGGTAAAGCAAGTCATGAGTATTTGCCAACAATGTGGCAAGAGAGTTTGCAATTCTGCACACTGGTGCAATTATTTTTCCCTGATTGTGGCTGTTTTTCATGAAACAAGTAAAGGATACATGTGGGTGGACAGCGTAACTTTTTTTCAGAGGGCGGACGCAACCCCTTGTTTTTGTTTATGTTGGAAAGCTTGCTCAAGTATTTGCTTACTGGGATTTTACTCAGGTTGTCATGTTGCCAGTGCAGACGCTTACTCACAAGACCACAAACACTTGTTTCATATTGGGATTTAGTTTTTATGGGAATATTTCATGACAGATTGCTTGGTTTAAAAGGTGAGCACCTTTTATACTTTACCAGCATATTTATTGGAACATTTGCTCTCTCAGATTATTTTTCTGGTGTTTATGACTTTTTTTAAAAGTCCAATGCTATTTTGTCTTGTGCAATTTCATATCAGGAGTAGGTCTATTGAACTACATTTTTAAATTTCACTTTAAGATATAGTGATAAGTTATTGTGCATATATTCATGGGTGCCAGTTTTTGATTTTCACTATGGGGCAAAAGTACCTGAGCTTATGTTATTTTTGCAGCTTGTCATTTATTTCCCTTTTACGTGCTGCTTAAATGTGGTTAGTTGGGGTTGTGCATTGTATGACAACAGTCACCAAGAGACCGGGCATAAAACAAGGGGCTTGTAGCACGCTGCTTAACCAAAGTGTGTGATCCTCTGCAAATAATTTAATCACACAGGGCATTAACTAAAAACATTGGGAGTTCTCAAAGTCTGAAATCTTTTATACATAATAAAAATAAATAGATATTTGTACAGCTACAGTGACATCAAGGGTAAAAGATCAGTGGTGATACAAGTCTCCCATCCATGCAGTAACCAGAACCAACCCTGCTTAGCTTCAAAGTGAGAAAAAAGGCCAGTCTCCCCAGACCATGGCGTCTAATAAGTGAGGAAACGCTACAAGACAATTTAGAACACCATGGCCTGAGGGGGCTGGCCCATTCCTCACTTTGAAACTAAGCAGTACTGTGCATATATTCATCAGTGCCAACTTTTGATTTCCGCTATGGGCGCAGAAAGTACCTGGGCATATGTTATTCTTGCAGCCGGTCATTTTGTTCATGTGTCCATGCTGCTTAAATGTGGTTTGTTGGGGTCATGCGATGTATCCCAACAGTCACCAAGAGACTGGCCAGAAAACAAGGAGCTTGGAGCATGGGACAGGACATTTCGGCATGGCCAGTTAGGCGTATGCCGTTATGGTGCAACCGTTTTGCCACAGGTCCTGTTTGGGCATGCCCAGTTAGACACAGCCAGTTGGACGCAGAGACCTCTCAGTGCAAGTATGTTTTGGCGTGAGAGGTCGTAATTGGCATGAAAATGCAGGCACTTTGCATTTTGTAATATGGATTAAACGTGAAACACATTTATTTACTGCAACATTATAAAATAGTTTGGAACATGTATTGCACTGTCTCTGGGCAACATTATAAAACTGAAAAACAGATTAAAAACACATTTGTGCTGAAAGCTGTCTTCAAGCACCCTGGCCTGTAGGAGTTTTAGATGCAATACTTAACAATTATGCTACAATGAAATTATTGTTTGGATTCTCACAAGAATTTGCCTTAGCCTTTTACAATTGGACTATTGCATTGTAGGTTAAATATGAAATGTATGCACCCTGACGCACTAAGCAATTGTGGCATAGTGGCTGAGTGCTGGTCCTTGAAATCTGGCAGACCAGGGTTCAAGAGTTTTATTTTTTTTTTAACTTAAAACAGTATATTTTGGTAAACACTCTGTTTTCTGGACTATGTAGTCTTAACAGGCATGCCTTTGATCCATGGGGCCTCCTTCATTGAAACATCCACCCAAGCACTGCAAGATTTTAATAAGGTCTTTTGAGCTGCACTACCAATAGGTTAGTAATAGTTGTGAATCTTCCATTGCACGTGAGCCAGCACAAACAAGACTTTCTTTTCAACTCAAGGGAGGGGCTTGCCAAACAGTGCCATGATTCCCTTCATATATTGCGCTACTTTTAGACTTTGAGAACGGCAGGGGCAAGTAGACACCACTCCTCTCCAGCCCCTTAGTCTCACTTTCCCCAGCTGAAAAAAAACATATCTTACTTTTTTCCCCCTCCTCTGATTCTACACCACATGCCTCTTCCTTCAACAACTTACAAATCCCTACTGCCATTCAACCCAAACAAATAGAGATGCATGAGAAATAATGAATATAGCCAATTTACATGTGTTGTATATATTGTTATATGCCACACGTCCCTTGTTATTTGGAAGATGATCATTCAGATTTCCTTTTTACTTTGCCTTTTGGGACTTGTAGTACAGGACAATTGATGGGCAAAATACAACTACAAGTCACAAAATGCAAAAAAAACAAGAACTGGATGGGCATCTCACCGAATTACGTGGAGACATGCACACACACACACCCACACCCACACACTGACATTGGACATTGGGCACTATATTCCAGGACAGTGATATGGGCGCAGTAACCCAGAAGTGTGGGTTCAGCAGACACGCATCCTCCTTTGTAGAATGAGAATGTATTTGTTATCCCTAATATTTCTTTAATGAAACATCAGAGGTTAGAAAGTGAGAGCCAGGGTAAGAACCCTCCCAACTCCACGGTTTTGGGACACTCATTTCGCATTCACTTTTTTACTGTAAAAAGAACAAAAAGCAAGAAATCTATCTGCAAAGGAGAAACTTTTAAGTGCCTTATAGATTGGTTGCTGTACTTTGCTATTGTGCAGGAAACCTCACATATAGGGTCGTTTTGAAAAAAATGCAAATTGCAGGCAATAAACCGCCAACTTGTGCACTTAAGTGCTGTGGGGTCCCCTGCATGCAATTTTCAACTTTTGCAAGGCGGAAGTGCAAAACTATAGAGCAAAACAAGGCAAAATCGCTTTTACATTTCATTTTTACTCTCCGTTTTGCAAAAAAGTATACTCTGTCTGCAAATGAAGCTTTGCAGGCTGCATTTACTAATGGATTCCTATGGAGTCTGCTTGCTCGGTAGCAGGTGCTAATGTGAGACAGATTCCATAGGAATCCATTCATTTTATGCCTTCATGAAAATCTCATGCGGGTGTAAAATGAAGTGCTCACACACAACAGAGGAGGAACACACGTAGGAGATCTTATCTCTCTCCATGCCCCTACTCTGTCTTGCATCAGCAGGAACATTATTTGGAGCATAAAATGAGGGCAGAAAAGCATTATGCCTTATTTTACACTTTCATGTCACGCTCCAACCCATTCTAAATTGATCTCCAACTTCATTGATCTTTAGATAAGATCGGGTGTAAATAAGGTGCATCAGATCCCCTATTGCCATTCAACCCAAACAAATAGAGATGCATGAGAAATCATGAATATAGCCAACTTACATGTGTTGTATATATTGTTATATTGTCAGTCTAGAAATACGGATACCTCTACTTTGAGACCGCAAACGCATTTTGGTGGCCGTGGGCCAACCGTCTCATGCACGATATGACAGAATATAGGTTTTCGAGTTTGCCAATGAACGGCCTTTTTGATGTAACAAGAATCGCCATTTTGTTTTCTAACCATTGCTCATTGCTTTCTGTTCCTATTGCTTCGCAGTATATTTTCCGCTTACACTGCTCGACTGTGGAACATTGTTGTCTGTATGTGAAAAGGACAAGGCCGCAGGGCCGTGAGGATAACAAGAGTTCGCTGAAACACAAACATAGGCAGCGCCAGGAAGAATGCCTGGCTCCCCCCCGAATGTAGCCTTGAAGCAGAGCTGCAGGGCATTTAATCATTTCACAGCTGCCAGCCAGTCTCGTTATATGGTAGAATATGTTAGAATAATACTGCTAAAGTCTTCAATTATGCTTTTCTTACGGCCCCATTTTGCTGAGCCCACTAGAGCATGTCGGCTCCCAGGACGCGAATAGCACCTGATAGATAGCAAGGTCCGGAATGCAACTCCCCCCCGCATGTAGTTCGCTTCCAAGAACAGAAGCGCTGTGTTCTATTCAATAACCGAAAGATGCCTTCGCACTCACAAATTGCAAATTGTTACTAGAATAGATGTTTGAAGGTGCCATAGTGGTCGGAGATGTCCATCATCACATCAAGTTCAACGAAACCCAATAAAGGGGTTGTTAAACATGTCATAGCTGATTGTTTGATATGCATTTTGTATATATGTAACTGATGTACGTAATTCGCTCTCTTGGGCCCCTTTCAATATGCCACACCTCCCTTGTTATTTGGAAGATGATCATTCAGATTTCCTTTTTACTTTGCATTTTGGGACTTGTAGTACATGACAATTGATGGGCAAAATACAACTATAAGTCACAAAATGCAAAAAAAACAAGAACTCGATGGGCATCTCACAGAATTACGTGGAGACATGCACACACACACCCACACAGACGTTGGAAATTGGGCACTATATTCCAGGACAGTGATATGGGTGCAGTAACCCAGAAGTGTGGGTTCAGCAGACACGCATCCTCCTTTGTAGAATGAGAATGTATTTGTTATCCCTAATATTTCTTTAATGAAACAACAGAGGTTAGAAAGTGAGAGCCAGCTCTTACCCTCCCAACTCTACTGTTTTGGGACACTCATTTCACATTCACCTTTTTACTGTAAAGAGAACAAAAATCAAGAAATCTATCTTCAAAGGAGAAACTTTTAAGAGCCTTATAGATTGGTTGCTTTACTTTGCTATTGTGCAGGAAACCCCACATATAGGTTCGTTTTGAAAAAAATGCAAATTGCAGGCAATAGACATTCCATAGGAATCCATTCATTTTATGCCTTCATGAAAATCTCATGCGGGTGTAAAACGAAGTGCTCTCACAAGACAGAGGAGGAACGCACGTAGGAGATCTTATCTCCTTCCGTGCCCCTACTCCGTCTTGCATCAGCAGGAACATTATTTGACGCATAAAATGAAGGCAGAAAAGCATTATGCCTTATTTTACACTTTCATGTCACGCTCCAACCCATTCTAAAATGACCTTCAACGTAATAGATCTTTGGATAAGATTGGGTTAAATAAACTGCATCAGAGGCAATCAATAGTTGATAACTATTGATTGTCTCCCACATATAACTGACTCGCATCCTGCAAAATACTTTGGGCCTCATCACGAGTTGGGCAGTAATGCTGGCGCTATTACCGCCGGCGCTATTAGCCCTACCGCTAAACCCTGCGGCGCTATTAGCGCCGGATCACGGGTTCGGTGGAACGGTTAGTGCCCATTCCCCATTGGGCCCATTCGGGAATTCCTCATTCCCCATTTAGCCCAATGGGGAAAATTTGCGCTATTACCGCTGGCGGATTTTCCGCCGGCGCTAATAGTGCCGAAAATTGGCAAATTTGCCACTGATTTCTCCCCAGCTCAGAGCTGGGTGGAAATCCGCCAAGGCCATGATCTCACGGACCCTTAAATGCAGCGGTAATAGCGCTACCACCGCATTTAAGGGTTACCGCCAGACTCTTGATGAGGCCCTGTGTGACTGAAAACACTCATAGAACACTCATAGACTTGAAGAGCTGATTTACAGCCTCAAGGCATAATGCTTTTACGTTTTTATTTACCTGACTGCCCCACTTTGCCGCAGTGACAAGACGAGGAGGAGCATGGATGGCAGATAAGATATCGGCTGTGCATGCCACCTCAGTCTTGTCAGTGAGTTCCACGCCTGCATGAGAATATCATGCAGGCATGAGACGAATGGTTTCCTGTGGAATACGCCTTGATTTAGCACCTGGTCAAGACCAGGACCATTCCATAGCAATCCATAAAAAATGACATGTGCAAAGCGCAATTTGCAGGCAGCCTTTATTTCTCCACAAAACTAAAGATTTAACAAGAATCCACTCCATTTTATTCTTTAGTGTTCCACTCCTCCTTGTGAACTTAAAGAAAGGCATTCCGGCAACCAGGGACATCATTTGTGGGTCGCCAGGGGCCGCAGCTGCGACCCCTGTGGTCACAGCCACTACCCCTGATGCCTGGCTTGTGAACCCTGTATTTAAAAAAGAAAAAAAGATTATTTTTTTTACGGAAGCCTCAGGCTGCGGACAGTGGTATAGCAGGGACTGGGGCGCTACGACCCTCAGACACAGCAACAGAAGTGAGATGAGGCTGTGAGGGTGAGGCAGGGCTGCCTGCCTTCCGCCTTGCTGCATGCATACGCTGCATGCATGTGCAATTTAGGCGAGAAGGCAAGCCCTGCCTGAGCCTCACGAGCCCAGCCGCATCCCTGACACACACCACCACCCCTCTTCCATTTTTTCTTGGGGAACTTGCTGGCTCTTTCCTGTTTCTTCTCTGCTTTTCCTGGTGAGTTTCAGCAGCTCTTTCTTCCTATTTTGTAGTGAACTACATTCTAAAGGTGCAATTCCTAGGACTTATTTTCTCATATATCATCAGAAAGATTTGCCTGACATGTTTTCCCTGTGAGCCATGTTTCTTAAATGTAGTCAGATGAGTGTGTCTCCTGTTAAGGCACTGCCTCACAAGCGTTTTTTGCAGGATTGTGACATGGCTGTAGTTTCAAGGGACAGTAATGGTGTACTTAACCAAGCTACAGTGATAGTAGCCTCCTCCCATAATAATGATTTATAGAGCTCTCTTCAGGTCCTCGCCACATTGTAAGCTAGGGCAGTGTCAACCCACAATACAGATATGAATTTAAAGGGGCAGAGTTGCATCGCGCCTGTGTAATTCACAAGGCCAGATTTTCCCTCATACTCCTTTCACTCGCACATTATGTTTACGGTGGGATGTGGCACTGGCGTTTGCATAAAACACCTCTTAAAACAGTAGCCTCAGTGCACCATTCCACATGTAAACCAACTTAGATAAATATGTCTCCCTTCTGGCTGATGTGCCTGGACAGGAGAGCTTCGCAAATAAACAGGCCTACTTTTGAAAACTTCCGCTCGTATTAGTAACCCACCATTAGTGACACGTATTGCAGCATGGCCAGTCTGCGTCCTTCGCTTCTCATGTGAAGCTACTGTCATGAAGCTTCATGGCTGCAGAGTCTAAAGACGTGTATTGAACAGCACTGTGTCAGGAACAGTGTACGACGGGACAGATGGTTTGTCTAATAGGAAGGGTAAGCAAAGTTGTGAGTTAGAAAAGGGTGGGAGTTTAAATCAGTGCTTAATGTAAGTTTTCATGGTGGTTAATGGCAGAAATATAATCATGGGCTCAGCTGAATCAGTTGCTGCTGTTGATGAATGTGTGTTGCTGATGTTGATGCTGCTGTTGATGAATGCATGTTGCTGCTGTTGATGAATGTGTGTTGCTGCTGTTGATGCTGCTGTTGATGAATGTGTGTTGCTGCTGTTGATGAATGCGTGTTGCTGCTGTTGATGAATGTGTGTTGCTGCTGTTGGTGCTGCTGTTGATGAATGTGTGTTGCTGCTGTTGATGAATGCGTGTTGCTGCTGTTGATGAATGTGTGTTGCTGCTGTTGATGCTGCTGTTGATGAATGTTTGTTGCTGCTGTTGATGAATGTGTGTTGCTGATGTTGATGCTGCTGTTGATGAATGTGTGTTGCTGCTGTTGATGAATGTGTGTTGCTGCTGTTGATGAATGTGTGTTCCTGCTGTTGATGCTGCTGTTGATGAATGTGTGTTGCTGCTGTTGATGAATGTGTGTTGCTGCTGTTGATGCTGCTGTTGATGAATGTGTGTTGCTGCTGTTGATGAACGTGTGTTGCTGCTGTTGATGAATGTGTGTCCATATTAACAGGTGTAAAGTTGGCAATGGAGAAAATGAAGCATTGAAAGGTGAGTATGATAGAGTTCTATTTTGCTTATGACATCATGTGTGCCATGCCAAGCTAACGTTTCAGACCCATATATTAAATCACTTCAACAGCAGCAACACACGTAGAATGCTCCGAAAAGAATAGCTCAATTAATACATTTGGGGTTTCACTTTCGTACATTAGCTGCACATTGTATACATTTTGTGGGCCATGCTCACAAGGGTCGTCTAGGTTTCATCCAGCTTAAAATGGCATTTCAAAGAAATGTGTTTGCGGTTGTGAATGTTTATGGTACAAGCTGCTACATCACTAACCATGTTATCTGACCTGAGGAATACATTGATCTTATGTACATTTATTGTAAACTAATTGGAAATTATTTTCTGAATTTAACTATTTGGTATTTTATTTGGAAATATGCGTGTTTGGAGTGAGGCAGATTTTGTTGATGTACAAATACTAGAAAACAACTATGTTCTTAAAATGGCCAGAACATTTAATTAATTTGCAATGCAAATTTAGTTCATACATATTGATTGTGGATGTCCTGTAAACCTGACTGGATTATTTTATTATGCAGCATATTGGCAAGTCCAGGCCTATTTATTTTATTTTTTTATTTGTATTTAATCAATTTAGATTTTTACAAAGAGCTTTTAATTCTTGAAAAGAAGAATGTGATGTGATGTTTCTGTACATTCGTAACTTTCTCGATGAGGACCAAGAAAGAAAGAAGAGAAAGAAGGAAAGGAGGAAAGAGGAGGAATAAGAAGATTTTCACTTGGTGGAGGGAGCTCCAAAAAGGAAGTTCCAAAAAGGAAAAAAGGTTATTTCCATGGGCTACTTCTTATGTCGTTTGCGAGGTCTTCTCCGGTGCGATGGTTATGAGTTTGGTCGCTGCTATTAACCATCTGGTTTGGGCTCCTGTTATAAGGCGATTCCACCAAATGTTTTCATCAATGACATAGGAGGTTTTGAACACAGGACGGAAGAAGGCCTTTCTTTCTTGGTCAATGGCCAGGCAAGCCATCAAGAGGTGCTTGATTGATTCTGTAGTTTGAAGATCTTTACAGAGTCTACAGAATTTTTCCTCAGACGGGGTGCGGATTGCTAAGACTTCCTGAGTCGGTAAGAGATTTAGACGGGCTTTCAATAGCATTTTCATGAGGAGTTTGCTGGGGTATTTTATGCAGTATTCCATCGGTTGTTTCAGTTTATTGAAGACTGGCGGCAGGTGAACTAATAGTTTGTTCGAGACTGCTTTGTCATTGGTTTTTATCCAGTCGAGCCATTCCATTTTTGTTTTTATTCTCAGAGGATTTTGGATTAGTTCTTCTTCTGAACAAGCTATCTCTTGCAATATATGCCTTTGTTTGTCGGCCCAGTCATTGAGGAATGTATTGCTCCCTTTAGATATTTCCACGGCGATCATCCTGTATATTTCAAGGCTTTCTGGATTCTGAATTTTTCTGTAGAGCTGGATTGTGCTCTGAGCCACCACTGCCTCTAGGGAGAGCAGACCAAGTTTGCATTTTATGGGTGCCACAGCCATAGATTTCGGTAGGCCTAATACTGCTCTCCAGATGAAGCCTTCTAATTTAGTCCATAAGGTCGAAGGAATTGCAGGGCTAGCGTCCATGCCATATGTTAACGATGGGATTACTTTAGACGTATAGAATTGGATGGCTGGCAGGAGACTGTATTTGCCGTATTTTCTATCGACTGCTTGAAGTTGGGCCGTTAGATTTTTGGTCTTTGACCACAGGGTTTTCTGCATACTTAAGCCTCTTTTTGAGCTGTCGATGTCAACTCCAAGGTATTTGAATGTGGAGACGATTTCGATTTTTGACTGGTCAAGGAACCACTTCAAGGACTCTTTTTTTTTAAGCCTCTGCTTCTGAAGAATCAGTATTTTTGTTTTTGATTTATTAATCTCCAGATTGTTCTACTCGGTGTAGTGGGCAAGGTTGTCGAGTTGGCGTTGAAGGCCCACCTGGGTACGATCCAAGATGATTAGATCGCCGGCATATAAAAGTCTGGTGACCATTGTGTTTCCGATTTTTGGTGGAAAAGATCTAATCGAATCTTGTGAAAATTTGAAATCACCAAGGAAAGAGATGAAAAGTGCTGGGGCCAGTGGGCATCCCTGTTTGACTCCACGATAAGATGTTATGGGGGTAGAGAGTAACCCTTGGTGATTCAATCTGACTGAGACGCTGGTGTTGGTATGAAGGGCAATAATCGGGTCAAGGATCTGATTAGGACTGTTCCAATTTTTCAGTTTGGCCCACAGTTTCGATCTATCAACTCTATCGAAGGCCTGGGATAGATCCATGAAGGCGAGAAAGATTCTTGGGGCGCCTAGTAAAAGTTTTTCTTTGAGGATGTTTAGGATCATTATGTTGGTACCGGTACTAGCATTCTTTTGGAATCCCGTTTGGAGTGGATCCATAGCCGGAGAAGCTCGGGCCCAGTTCTGGAAATGGGTCAGGAGGCTTGTTGCAAAAACTTTGCCGATAACGTCCAGCAAAGCTATCGGACGATAGTTGGAGGGATCTTCTCTAATCCCTTTTTTGAAAATAGGAACGATGATTGCTTGCTTCCAAGAGCTGGGGATTATCTTGCGTTCTTTACAGTCTTTAAATATCATGCTCAGAACAGCTGACCAGGCCTCCGGATGTTGCTTTAAGTCGGAATTTGCTAAACCGTCTGGACCAGGAGCACGCGACAGTTTCAATTTCGAGATGATTGTCCTTACATCTTCTGTGTCAAAGAGGTCAACCCAGTTAGCTTTAGTAGGAAATTGTGTCCTCTCGATGGAGGAGGCTGGGTGCTCAAACAGTTTTGAAAAATGGGTAATCCAGCTGTCTTCGGAGACCGCATTTATCATCTGAGAGTTAGGGTGGAGCTTGGTGTTATTTACTAGTTTCCAGAATTCTCGTTTTTTTTTGTTTGTTAGGACCTTGATCATATTTTCTGCATCTGATTGGTAAAGGGCTGCTCTGGTGTTTCTTAACCACTGTTTATAGAGTCTCAGCTCGGAAAGATAGGCTTCCCATAGCGTAGAGGAGCTCATAGTCGCTGCTTCTTTTTTAAATTTTCTTAGGTGGCGACGCCTGATCACTAGGTTCCGATTGTATGTGTGATTGTGATTTCCGGCCTGATTATCGAGCCCTTTTTGAGGTTTTTGTAGGCCAGTAGCAGTGGAATGTAGCTGGTCCTGAAAGTTGCGTTGTTTGCTTCAGTGTCATAGCTTAAGATTTTATATTCGTTTGACAGAGTTTTGATATCGTTTACGGTCATGCGTAAACGAGTGAGCTGAGTGTTGGTCTCGATCGCAGCGTTGTAGAAATGGTGATCACGACGCCTGGTGATGCACGTGAGGTTTAGCAGATTGTGGTCACTGGCTTCCGTTCTGATTACTTCGAAAGAGGCTATACTCGAGTAAATTTTTTCGGATACAAAGATGTAGTCAAGAGTTGCTGTGGATTGGTCACGCTCCCATGTGGGGATTGTATTTTGATTACTACTAGTTTTTGCAGCATTCGGAAGGTTTTTGGAGTTCATTAACGTTACCCACAATTTTCCTCTTTCTGCCGTCGGAGTAAGCTCTGATAAGTTCAAGCAATTTGCATTGAAGTCTCCACAGATAAGGATATTCGAGGTTTTGTGTTTGATCATTATTTCATCGATGATGTTAGCTGCTTCGTCACAGAATTTTTCGGAAGAGGTTTTTTGAGGGTTCCAGTAGGCGTTGATAATGGCCCAAACGTCAGATGAAATTTCGTCGCTCGTTGTTATGAGCACTGCCAGAAAAGCGTAGGTAGCTGCTATTGTCTTGGTGGTAGTTATATTTGATCCCCTCCGAATAGCAGTCAATAGACCAGAAGATGGTCTGCCGAACTGACCTTTTAGGGCTGGCGAAATCTCTATGGCGTAGCCGTCTAGAGCGGGTTTATTCAACAGCCATGTTTCTTGAAGGCAAAGAATGTTGTGAACCCCCAAGTCGTAGCTACCAGTTTTGGTTAGGTGCATGTGGCCTCTGGTGTTCCATGATGCTATGGATAAGGTTGAGTTCTGAAGATCTTCGTAGTTCGCTTGGGGTAGCCGCGATAAAGAGTTGGCTCCCTGCGTTTGCTGCTATCTTTTGAGGCCTGGTGTAAAGGCGTCTCGTAACCAAGACCATGTGCCCTTTGTTGGCGTGGGTTCTGGACGGGGAGAGGACAGGTCTGTAATTTGTTTTGACCTTACAGGGTGGTCTGGTGATATGGATCTTCGTACATCATCGTTGTAGCGCGATGTTGAGGTATGGGAGGTCGTAAGAGGTCTTCCATGCTCTTTATAGTTTCTTGAGTCTCTTTTTGTTTCAAATCTGTCCTTGAGATGTTGCTGGTGTTTCGAGTGGTCCGATCTAGTCGGATGTTTCCCAGATGTTCTGATGTCATTATGGTCAAGGTTTCCCCAGCGAGACGGTGTTCTTCTCCTTCTTCCCGATTTGTATCTGTAGTTTTTTATCGGGGGTTTCTTGTGGTTTTCCGCCTGGCTCTTGTTGCTGTTTGTTATCCTGATCTCCGTCAGGATGTAGCCCACGTGTGCCAATTTTGTATAGACTTCTTGGGGAATCTCCCGGAGCGCCAAGTTTTTGATGTGTGGGTAGGCCTTTGCTTGCTTGTTTCTATGGTAGGGCTCTATTTACGGGAAGTCATCGGACTTTAAGGTGTTAAGTATGTCGACCTGTTTGAGAATCTTGAGGACCGCTCTTCTAATCAAGATCATATAGTGATCATCAGATGGTTTTTGTTCGATTTTGAACAGACGCACTGTGTCTGTAAACTTGGTTTTTGCTCTTGAAGAAGCTTCACGTCGGTGTTCTGTTGAAGATTTTCGATCTTTAATAGGCGATTGTCTGATCGGAGAATTCGATTGAGTAGACTTTAGTTTTTGGTATAGTTGCTCAATACTCATGTCTTTCGTCTGGTTTGAATTAGATGACCCCGTGCGCGGGTTAGAAAGTGGAGATTTGTTGGTTGTTTTTTTGGGGGTAATCGATTGGATTACAACTTGTGTTTCGGGACTATCTCCGGTTTTTCCATGTCGAGTTCACAGATTTCTGTTGAGTCCTCGTGTTGTGTTAGGTCGATCAAGGAGCTTTGGCACATGAATTCATCAATAGATCTTGGGGAAAGAGTAGGGTGAGTCTTAGTATTGGTATTGTTTTCAGATTCACTCGCATCATCTGGGGTCTCTCCCCTAGTTTTTTTAGGATTCCCATTTGAGTTAGTTAGTGGATCTAGTGCAGACACTTTTCTCGATGTGCTTGAGTCTTGTTGAGGCCTTTTGGTCAGCTTCAATAGAGGTTGTTTTGTCGTCGGAACTGTTGGTTTTTTAGAGGTCACACTTAGAGGTGGTGGTTTCTGCGTCTCCATTGGTTTGGGAGGATGTTTGTCTTTTTGTCTAACACGTTTTCGTGGGTTGCGATTGAAATGTGGTCTGGATTTCCTTGTCATCTGAACTGGTTTTTTTGTGGCTTATGGTTTGGAGGAGTCGTAGTTTCTCCTCCAATACTGACAGTTTCAGGTCCCAGGATTCTCTATGCTTCTTGTTCGTTTCGTCCAAGGCAGTGATAAATCCTTCCACAAAGATCAGCTTGGTGTGCATCATTGCTGTTACTGTGATGCTGTCTTTTAACGAATTGTTGATACTTTTGTAAAGTTTCCCAACTGGGGCTAGAGCTATTGTTATAGCCGACATGATGGTTGCCAAGTTGATTTTTTTTACGGTGATTCCTTGGGGTTTGAGGAAGCTATTTCGCTTAATCACCTGTTTCTTGGAGGAGATCGCAGTCGTGGTGATAGTGGCGATGCTGGATCTGTTGAAAATAAGCTTTCCTCAATCTGAGTAGGTTGGTTCAGATTTTTTGGATTCAGAGTTTGCTGCTCCTGAGCAGGTTGAGTCGTTAGCTGTGCCCCGAGTAAAAGTTGGTGGTTTGGGGCTGGGGGTTGCAGCAATTTAATTCCATTTGAAGGTTTTTCTTTTAGAATGCTTTCTGAGGATAATGGCAACAGTGTGTCGATTTGGTCTTCCTCTTGTGGAGGCGTAGAGGACTTGATGTTGTTTGCTGCTTCAGGTTTTCCCAAGCTATTTGAGCTTGGTATGAATGGGCGAGCAGGCAGTGGAATGGATGCAGGGTTGTTTGGTGAGACTATTTTTGGGATAATTTCCATGATCTCGTTTTGTATCTCCATTGATTGCTTTCCTCTTTTCAACGCATTACTTGTTTCAAGATCAGGTTTCTCGACGCTCGAGGGGATTGTTGGTTTTTTTACATGCTGCTGCGTTTTTCTTGCTTTGGTGGCTGGTGGAAGATCTTGGATAGCCTCCAGAATTTCAGCGTCCGAAAGCTCATTTGCCTCGTCCAACGTTCTTTTACACTGTTTTTTAAAGAAGTCTTTTAGGGCTGAAGATAGCAACGGGCGAGGAAGGGTTTTCTTCCCTGTGTCTTTTTTCCTGTATTTTCTTTTTACGTTTTGTGTTTTTTTGGGTTGAGTATCTTGTTTGTTATCCTTCGCCAGGGGTTGAGGATCAGAAGGTTCAGGGACGAGTACCTCAGAAACTAAGTCAGTGTTTTCTTTGGATGATTTAGTGGGACTGACTTTGCTTGTTTTTGAAGAGAAGGGGTCTTTGAAGATTGAGCGGCCTCTATTGCTTGGTTCCAGAATTTTAGGCCGGATCATCTCACACGTTGAAAAATCCTCCTTGGTTGGACTAATTATTGATTTTGTTATTGTTTTTTCCTTTAGAGAGTCAAGTGTGGGGTCGGTATCGTTGTCCTCCCTTAACGGCCTTACTGGAGCAATTTTCTCCATTGCGGCATGGATTTGAGCCTGAATCAAAACTGTCGTCAGCGGCTGGTTCACTGGCTGACAGGAGGTCCTCTGCGGGCTCGCCAGAGAGACTACTGTTTGGATTGCTGACGGCGGTTGATTTTCAGCCGGAGCTTGTGTGGCTGTATTGTGCAGAGAATGGCCACTGCCAGGTGGCAAAATCTGAGTCGGCAGCTCCGCCGTTGAGTCTTGTTCCTGTCTCTCGTCGCGCTTCCGTTCGCTTCCTTCGATGACCGGATGGTTTCGCACTGTCTCCACCTCGGCCCAAGCTGCAAGCACAGGGGCAGATGCTGACCGTCCTCCGACAGTCAGGGCGTCCACACCTCTCACCACCGTAATGGCCTGGCGGGAAGGCTGAGCAGGCTGGGCGTTGGATGGAGAGGAGGAAAGAGAACCCAGTGCGGCGGATGATTGTTGCGACGGAGAAACTGCAGCGTTCCGGAGGTCCCGTGAGTCATCTGCGTGCTTAGCCAGCTGAACAGGTGAGACGGGAAGCTCTGGGGGTGCAGTACGAATGTTAGTTGAAACGTTAGAAAGACTTGGTGGAGCTGCAGGGGTGGGGAATGTAAATTCACTAAAGCCATGTTGAAAGAGCTGAGTTGTGGCGTTTGTTGTGTTTGTACCATTTGTAGCTTCAGGAGCTTCAGTAGCGTTGATTGTGGACTCCATGGGTGTCGAGCAAGAAACAAAGGGCGAACGCTGGGTTCCGTCAAAAGGATTTTCAAAGTCAAATCAGGTGATGGGAGTTTTGTGGATACTGAGGAGGTATTCGAGGAAGTATTCCTTTGCGCCTTCAGTTTTTTAATCAGAGGTTTCTTTGCAACGGGGTCGAAGGACTTGTAATTGCTCCTTAATAAGCGCCCCTCTGCTGTTCGCTCGGATTGGGGTTCCGGCGGACTGGGAGCAGTAGTTTGATTTTCATGTATAAAAGTTTCACAAGGCTCCATTCGATGGGCCATAAGCCGCAGGAACCGCGGGACTGGCCGCGGACTGCCGGAGACTGTCACAACCTTGTCTCAAGCTCCGCTCACCGCTCCGCGGTGTACGCTGTGTTTTATGTGGGTCCTCCCACTATACACAGGGTAGAGCGACTGCTGCTGCCGGAGACTGTCACAACCTCGTCTCAAGCTCCGCCTATTTTACAGTGTAGTGTTGGCACAACTCTTGGAGGCGATTAGGTGGCTTTCATCGGTGATGGAAATTGATAGTAACAAGGGACTCATGGTGTACTTCTACCTGAAAAGAGTTGACATCAGCAAGCACACTGTGAAAGTGTGCCTGTTTTCCCCTTGATAGTACATGCCTAGAATACTTAACAGTAATTGTTGTCATTACTTTGTATCCAAACATTTGTCATAGGAGCCCCTCTGTGAGAACAAACACAGCTAAATCGCCTGTTCTTTGAGAAGGTACCCACTCGAGAGTCCGCAGCGACACTTTAGCTCACTGTACCTTTCACAGAAGGGAAATAACCATTTGCATATCAGTCTTTGTCCCGCCCACATGGCCAGTCCAGCACCAAAATCCTATGGCAATTCTCTTCTGAACAAAAGTACCCACAGCAACCCCATACACGTGTTTCAGACTTGTTGGGCCTCATCAGTGAGGTGGAGCTGTGCCTCTCTGAGCACAGTGAGCAAGGGGCCCACGTCTGAATGACCCTGAGAAACTTATGGTGACTAAACCCAAGTCCCCTAAACAATCAAAAAATAGTCATAGGTCCCCCTCTGCGAGAACCAACATGGCTAAATGACCTGTTCTTTGGGAAGGTACCTACTCGAGAGTCTGCAGCTACACTTTAGCTCACTGTACCTTTCACATAAGGGAAAAAGCCATTCGCATATCAGTCTTTGTCCCGCCCACATGGGCAGTCCAGCACCAAATTGCTATGGCAATTCTCTTCTGAATAAGAGTACCAACAGCAACCACAGACACCTGTTTCATTCTTGTTGGCCCTCATTAGTGAAGTGGAGCTGTGCCTCTCTGAGCACAGTGAGCAAGGGGTCCACGTCTGTGTGACCCTAGGAAACTTAGGGTGACTAAACCCAAGTCCTTTAAACAATCAAAAAATAGTCATAGGCGCCCTCTGCACAAACAACATGACTAAATGACCTGTTCTTTGGGAAGGTACCCACTCGAGAGTCCGCAGCCACACATACCTTTCACAGAAGGGAAATTCCCATTTGCATATCAGTATTTGTCTCGTCCACATGGGCAGTCCAGCAGCGAAATGCAATGGCAATTCTCTTCTGAACAAGAGTACCAACAGCAACCCCAGGCACAAGTTTCAGCCTTGATGGGCCTCATCAGTGTCTGGAGTGTATTTCTTCTCTGTGAAAGGGAAAGTGAGCTACGTTCTCGGTTGAGACTCTTCTGGGGGCCATCCACCCAAGAACAGGTCAATGGACTGTGTTTGTGCCGGTAGAGGGACTCCCAGAAACCCCCTTGTTTTGCGGCCTAAGTAACTTTGTGTGTCACCCTAAGTTACCAGGGGAATCCAGAGGTGGACCACTTGCTCACTGTTCTTAGAGAGGCACAGCTCATCCTCACTGATGAGGCCCGACAAGGCTAAAACGCGTTTCTGGGGTTGTTGTTGGTACTCTTGTTCAGAGTATTTCAGTGCTGGACTGCTCTTAAGCAGGACAAAGACTGATATGCAGGGATACTTCTTCTCTGTGAAAGGGACAGTGAGCTAAAGACTTGGTTGAGACTATCACAGGGGCCATCCACCCAAGGAAAGGACAATGGGCTGTGTTCATGCCGGTGCAGGGACTCCCAGATCCCCCATTGTATTGCTCTGCATCCTCCTTTTACTCATCACACTGTTTACCTTGTGAGATCGGCATGGCCTTCCAAAACAGAAAAGAAAAAACATTACTGGCAATGGCCTCTACCCTTAAGAAAAGGGATAAACACTGCCATCATCCTTCAACCCTCCTTCAATGGGGAAAACAAAACATAGGTCCACCATCACCACTACACTTGATGGGTGAGCTTAAAGCCCGGACTGTGACAGGGAATATTGGTGCTTAGAGGCATGAAGGTTAGCAAGAAGTAATCTGGGTGTTACTCCTCCGTCCCTCTTCCTCATGACAGTCCTTAATAAATGGTATAGCAAGCTGAAAGTGTTGTTTTCAGAACATTCCTGAAAAGAACAACAGTTACGATTTTGCGCCTTCAAAATGTGATTTATTACAGAACCACATGTCCAAGTCTGGAACAAGTCTGGAACAATTTTGGGACAGCAGAGATAAACATGCACTTGTTCATGCAGGGAATGTAGAGAGTAGAAAAAGGGACTGTTTCATAGAGGGTACGCTAATCAGATATAAACAACTAAGAAGCCCATATAGCCCCCTAACATATGCGAGCCATTGAAGCCCCCTCAACCAAAGTATACGAAGTGCCCAGGCCATTCAGAGAGTGAACCGGAGCCAAAGATCTTCAAATGATCCAGGCTATCCCAGAATGGAGGGGAAAGGAAACAAACAGATCCTGCTTATGAAGGATATCTGCTAAGCCTATGTCTAATCTCAAGAAACAAACAAAGGCTGGCAGGCAATGACATGGGAGAGCACCCAAATTCACAATCCACTTACACATTCTACACATGACTTCAATTGGATGAGTGGAGGCAAATCATTTCTTGGATATTGGAGTGTAAATGTTCAGTGGAAAACCAAGATCATTCTTCTGGTTAAATAAAATAGTCCAACAAATATCCAATAGACAGCAATAACTACCAGTTGCCAGTAGTAAAACATAACTAGACTGGCAGAAGTGTTGTGCAAAGTGTCATTCGAGTTGTCTATTAAAGCATATGATGCCACTTCCTGTGATGTCAAGTGGTGAAAGATTGTGTGCTACCACTTCCTGTGATGTCACTTGGGGGCGGGGTCAAAAAACACTACTTTCTGTGAAGTTACTTAGGGCAGCGTCAAATGACACCACTTCCTGTGATGTCTTCGGGGAGGTCAAGGGTCGTGTGATGTCAAGTCCACTACCCCTTGCCTTTTGGTGAAATAACATCCCTGTGGGGAACCCAACAGAAGGTCTGGATTGGGAATCAAAAGTGGCACTGGACATTTTTTCAATGTGGCCCCATATTTCGTAAAACAGGGGAGCACTGTAAGTGAGCCCAAACCTTCTAATAAGGAAATGTGTAACTCTCATTGAAAACAGATGTATCCAGCTTCTGCTGTGTGTACATGCCTGTGCAGACGGGTTTCAGGTCAGATGCACTGTGCACACCAGTGTGCACACTAAGTACAGGCATGCCTCAAATTAAAACTACGTCTCAGAGAATTCGGCTGTGTACAAAAACGTATGTGTGGAATGTGACTTTATTGATGGATCACAATGAAGGTACTATGTGTACACGTTGAGTATAATATATAAGGTCGATGAAGCCAGCACTGTGCACAAGTCCCAAATATACCCTTCACTTACAGCTAATAGCTCTCAATAGAGACAAAACAGTGTCCTGTACTGGGCATACGCTCTAAGTACACCCAATAATGAGTCTCAGTTAAGACAGCACTGTGCCCAGCAACATGAACTCTTCGGGGCTCATGTTCTTTGAGCACGAAACGCAAATGAATGACGTAAAAGCCTTTCGCAAGGCTTCATTTACATTACTACTCATATGCAATCATTTTTTATGGCATAGAAGAGAGGTGGAACGCAACTTGAGTTTCTGCAGCCTCCCTTCCTCTCTGCCATACAAATGCTCCAGTAGCTGCACCGTCATTGATTTTCATGCCTGCTCAAATGCTGGAATCCCTATGGGGTCTGCCTGCTTTATGTACAAGCACACGCATAAAACAGGTGGACCCCATAAGGATCCATTGTACATGCTTCCTACTGTGCGAGCATGACAGGGAGCGTGTACAATTACAATTAAACCCCACCTGCTTGGATGTCGGGGAGGGTTTAAATGTATTTGTGAACGCTGCTCGCCATACATGCATGGTAAGCAGTGTTCACAAATGAAAATTAAATGCACTCTGACATGCGAGCATGGCCGTGAGGGCTTATTTGTAATTGTGTGCACTGCTTGTCATGCATACCCTGTACTGCTGCGCCCTCTTACCCTTGGGTCTGGTGCGCATTATACATGAATAAAACAAACAAACAAGCAGGGCAAGTGGCGCTCACAATCAAAAGTAAATGCTTCCTGGCATGCTGGCATGCCAGGCAGCATTTACTCACTTTGAACTGCGGGGTGGAAATGTGAAGTGTAAAAGCAATTTACACACTTCAAATTAAACATTTAATGAATGAATTTCATTGACACCAGTCAGCACTGTGTGCACTGAGCCACCATACCACTTACCCAGACCACCTTTCAGACCATTTATGCTTACAGTGTACTGAGAGGAAATACTCTCCCCAATACCCCAGCAATTTACACTACCTGTGCAGTTTGAGGATATGTAATAGGTGTACCTTCTAGTCAATGGCCAACCCTAACCTTCAACAGCCATGAACCAGCAACATGCGCCCTTGTACATGTTTGAACACATTCTCAGTTTATAGACTGCTCAGTAGAGACTAAAACAGCACGATACAATAAATAAATACACATTTAAAAATCAGGACAGTCATGTGCCAGAGGGGATAAAAGCCTCCCGCATGACCGTTCCAAAATGGCAACAAAACAGGGAGTCATGACGATAGGATTACTCAGTAACACCGGAAAAATAATTCAAGAGAAGCACGTTTATTGCCGGCAAAGTAGACAAAGTGCTTTTTTTTAAATATATGCTTTTTATTTGAACAATTAAGGAACAACCAAACAGGAACACAAATAAGGGGGAGTCGTTAAAAAGCAAAAGGGTCAATCACATTGGCAATCAAAAGCATTATAATGCCTTTTCATGCACGCAATACCGGGTTTCACCAATGGTACATGCAGCGACTTGAATGCTGAGGGGTCTTAGGCACTAGCTATATTGGGGCAACCCAAGGTTCCAACTTCGTGGGTATCACCCCCTCTCACTAGTATTTAGGACTTTTTGCACCACCTAAGGGTCGGCGGCTTCACCACCATCCCTGGGAATTGCTCTACCTACTCAGAAAAGGGGGGATTATGTGAAGTACCACCTGTAGCACACCTTCGCTGCCCCCTCCCTATTTGTGACACACTTGGAGCTTCTAAATGTACAGGCCCAGATCCGTCTCTATTCTTCCAACCCTAGCTCTCTCCCTAGGTACCTTTCCCACCTGTACATGTACCTCTCCTTCTTAGCGGGGTCTGATCTGTCTAGGAGCTGTGTAGAGGGTTGAAACTTTGCCCTGGGGTGCTGCGGCAGTCAGGGTGTATTCTAGTGCATTGAGCTCCTTCCCATTCTGCGCTTTTCTGCTGTGTTGTGACATCCAGTGTCTGAACCTTTCTTCTTCTGGGATTTGAAATTGGGCTTGGCATTCCTCAAAGGATAGGGCAACCCCATTGCTAAAGAAGTCCTTCACGTGAAATAAGCCTCCCTCCTGCCATCTATGGAAACCTGCTGATCTGTATCCCGGTGTGAATTCTGGGTTACCCCTGACTGGAGTAAGAGGGCCCAAGGTAGTGCTAACTCCCCATCGGTTGACCGCCCTCCTCCAGCAGTGGATGGAGTTCTTGGTAGATGCCAGTGGGCCCGTCCTAGGGGCTTGGCATGTTGTCCTTAGGTGGGGTAGGGCTGAAAGGGGGGCTGGGGCCCATGGTTCCTCTATCTGCTTCCAATGGGACGGGTCATTGGTCTCATGCCATGCAAAGGAGGAAGATAGTTGTGCAGCTAGGCAGCGCCTGGAGACATCTGGGACTCTGAGGCCATCGATGGGGACTTCCGGGAGCATAACCCTCTTGGCAACCCGTGGCTTTTTCCTTCCCCATAGGAACTTCATCATCCCCTTCTGTAATTTCCCCAACTTCTTCCCAGGAATCACGATGGGCAGTGAGAGGCAGTGATAAAGGTACCTCGGACTACGTTAATTTTGAGAGGGGCGATCCTCTGCAACCACGCCACCTCTTGCTTATGCCAACGGTCAAGGTGTCCAGCGGGTTGCTTAATAGGTGCAGGAAATTGGCCCAATGAGCTTGCTCAACCTGACTCAGGATCCGGACGCTTAGATAGGTGATGTGGGCCTTCCCCCATGGGACTGGACCGCTGCAAAGCCACCAGTTCCCTCCGCCTCTCAGGGATCTTTACTCCCATTGCACTAGATTTTGAATAATTGACCCTAAAGCCTGACACTTCGCTGCTGCGATTTTGTGACATAGCCTCTCGAGGGAGGTGTGCAGTTGAGTGAAGGACAGTAGCACATCATCGGCATATAAGGAAATTTTGTAGCAGTGTCCCCATACCTGAATTTCTTGTATCTGCAGGTTGGCCCGCATCCTGGTGGCGAATTGGTCCATTGAAAAAGTTAGGGCCAATAGGGGGCAGCCCTGATTGGTACGCTGTGAGATTACCAAACTCGGGGATCGGACCCATTGATTCTCAGGGATGTAGTAGGCTGCTGATAATTAGCTAGGACCCATTTTGTAAAATTCGGGCCAAACCCATAGTGGGCCAGGATCCTGCTTATCTAAACCCAGTCCACCAGGTGGAATGCATTGTGGGCGTTCAGCAAGACAATGCCTAGTTCCACTCCCACCCTCGAGGCGCTCTTGATAATGTTGAGAATGCGCTTGATGTTGTCATGGGTGGTGCGGGCCAGGATGAATTCCCTCTGGTCAGGGTGCGCCAAGTAGCACAGGGAGCCTAGATGCCAAGATCTTGGAGAAGATCTTCACATTATTATTCATCAGCGTTATGGGCCTGTATGAGCCGCAATCCCCTGGGTCCTTCACAGGCTTCGGTATGAGAATGGTTAGGAATTCCTTCGTAGATAGTGAGATGCACCCTGTGACTAGGAAGAAGTTGAAGAGAGTGGCCAGGTGAGGCGCTAAGGCGTGGCCATATACTTTGTAAAGTCAGGCTGTGAAGCCATCAGGTCCCGGGTCTGTGTGTTTCAGGGACTTAATTGCTGCTGCAACCACCTCAAGGGAGATTGGAAGCTCAAGGGGGTTCAGCAGGCCCGGTGGGATGGGGAGATGGTGGATAAGGGGCTAGCTTGTAATGCGCTCTCTATTGGGGCACCCGCCATCACACCTGTATGGTGCTCCACGATCGTGCTTAGTTTGTCCTCCTCCAAGACCTTCAGGGACCATTTGGGCCCCTCAGTGTTTGGATGTTGTTGCAAGTATGCATTTTTTAAGTTTATTCGCTTTGTTGTTGTTTATGTGGTAGAACTGCTTGGTGTATGCAAGGGCTCATGCAGATTTATTGGCTAAATATATTTCCAGCATGGACTTTGCTTTTTTAAGGTCCCTCCACACCTTAATGGACTGGCTGGTTTCATGTACCTTTTCTAGCTCTGTCATCCACCCTCTAGCTGTGCCTGCTGCAGCTGATTAGTTCGCCTAAGCGCTGCCACGCACATAATAAGTTCCCCCCTTATCACAGCTTTCATGGCGTCCCAGACCATTGAGGGCGAGCAATCCGAGGAACAGTTTTCCGCAAAGTAATTGGTTCGGGCGGTGGATATTTCCTGCCAAAATGCAGCATCTTGTAGTACGGAGTCCTGCAGCTGCCAAGGCCTTTGTTGCCGGGCTGGGAAGCCGATTGCCCAAATGCGGGCCATTACCGGGGCGTGGTCCAATATCACTCTTGGCATAATGCTGACCCTCTCGAGGCAGGGGTAAAGCTTGCTAGACATGAGGATCAGATCTATTCTTGAGAGACCCTTATGGACGTGGGAATAGAATGTGTAGTTGTGCAAGCCCACGTTTGATAATCTCCAGATGTCCACTATTAACAATTCCCTGAGAAATTTGGTGAACACCACAGCCCTCATGTAGTCTTCTCTAGTGTGTGCTAGAGTTTTATCGGCCCCTGGGTCAGGGACCAAGATGAAGTCTCCTCTCATGAGGATCCGGCCCTCTGCAAAGGAGATGTCTGGGGCAATTGTGCGTAGGAACCAGTCTTGCACACTGTTCAGGCAGTAAAGTGATGCAAATGTGAGGGTTTGGTCCTGCAGCTGCCCTTTCCCCCCTTATCACAGCGTTCATGGCGTCCCAGACCATTGAGGGCGAGCAATCCGAGGAACAGTTTTCCGCAAAGAAATTGGTTCGGGCGGTGGATATTTCCTGCTGAAATGCAGCATCTTGTAGTACGGAGTCATGCAGCTGCCAAGGCCTTTGTGGCCGGGCTGGGAAGCCGATTGCCCAAATGCGGGCCATTACCGGGGCGTGGTCCGATATCACTCTTGGCATAATGCCTAGTACTGGGAAGCCTAGTATATCTCTCCCCATTGGGTCCCGCTTCACTGTGAAATTGGTTAGAGGTACTTCTATACTGAAGAGCAGCACAACACCCCTTTTCTTATCCCCTGATGTAGCAAAGTAAGCCCTCGAAAATCACCCAAAATTAACCTGCCGCTCGTCAGAGGCCAGGAGGTGCATCTCTTGTAGGCAGACTATGTCCGCTGATATCTCTGCCAGCCTGCAAGCCACTGACTTTCCCTTCCCTGGGAAGTTAGAGATACTGCATATTCCTTTTCACCATAGAGAGCTCTCTAATGGTATTGTCAGCCATGACTTTCTACCAATGTGGTGTGCTCAACCCCTGACGCAAGTCTCTGACCGTGGAAAATCACAAGTGCCTGATCGTTTCCTTGCGCCATGAGAACGTTCTGCGATGGCAGCAATGTGATGTAGTGAACTCCCCTAAAGGTTCCCACCAATGTGTCCCCACTCCCACACAACAAGAGAACAGTGAAAGAGCAAAGCCCACATTCCCTGGGGCAACCAGCCCACCCCACGACAACCAAACCTCGGAAGCAGTAAAACATAACTTCACCTGTGACTTTATCAGTTGTTCCGAATCCCCCGCCCTACTCACCAATAACAGGACTTCATGCATCTCCCAAGGCTGAACTGAAACCAGTTCACTACTATAACATTGAACGATCAAAAACCTTCTTGCAGACCCAGTGTTCCTCTGGGAGCTACAGCTGCGGCCCGAGGTGGCCACACAGTATCCTCCTGTGGGTATGTGTCCTCCCACCAGTCAAGGAGTGTTTCCCACCAGCCTCCCCCAACCCCTCAGATCAGGAGTCGGCCTCCATGACTGCCGGCAGTCCTTCCTGCTTCAACCCACTGCGCCTTTCTTGTTCTTGCAGGCTTGGCTGTTGGGTCTCCGCCGACTGCTCACTCGGGTGCAGGACTCTGCAGACCTCCTCAGTGGAGCCGAGTTTGGCGCAGAGCTGATGAGGTCTCCCTCACCTGCACAATCCAGGTTGAGAAGCTTTTACTGCCTCCTTCATTGTGCGCACCTTCCATGGCTTACCCTGTGACATGAAAAGCAGTGCCATGGGGAAACCCCAGTGGTACGCAATCTTCCTCTCCCACAGCCATTCTGTCAGTGGTTTCAGGTCCTTCCTTTTTGCCAGTGTAGTAGTGGCCAGGTACTGATACAATGCAACGGAGGCATCCCTGAACTGGATATGAAGCGAGTTCCTTGCCGCTTTCATATTCTCCTCCTTGATCTTATAGAAATGGATCCTTGCCAGGACATATGGGGGGAAGCCCTGCACTTGCCGCAGCTGGGGGAGGTGAACGCTATCCAGTTCCAGTGAGGCACTGGGGGTCATTCCGAGGTTAGAGGTAAGTAATAGAGGGCCATTACGACTTCGTGGGCACCAGCTTTGCGCCATGCCGGTAACGACATTACCGGCATGCCGCTAAAGTCACGAAAATGGCCCTTAGCGGCATCATGTAAAGCGCAGATAGCACTACTGGCATGAATCAAGACGGTCACCGTAAATAAGCGGAACCGGAAGTATCGTCATCTCACAGGAACGGGAAAGAGCACGGCGGCCATCTTTAAAAACACAATCCATTGCCACCCTCAGCAGCCACGACCTGTAGTATATTGCTGTGTGCCACATTCAATCCACAACAACAATACAATGCCCAAGGCAGTGAAAAAGGGCGCCTCCCGCCAGCGCAAGGAGTGCTTTAATGAAGACGAGCTCACCATGCTGGCGGAGACCCTGGCTAAGAATGCCGATGTCGTGTTTGCCCAGAGCCTCAAGAGGGAGGCTGTCATCAGAAAGAAGGAGATCTGGCCACTAGTGGCACAAAAAGTCAGCGCGGTTGGCAACACCCCCCGCACAACTAAGGACTGCAGGAAGAGGTGGGATGGCTTGCGCCTGCAAGTCCACAACATCCTCTCGGCAAACAGGAGCCAGGCCATGGCAACTGGCGGAGGAGCAAGCTCTCCGATAAAGCTGTCCCGGTGGGAGGACATATGTGCCAGCCTGATCGGCATGGAGGCCATTGAAGGCGTTGGAGACATGGAGTGTGGCGCCACCTCATCGGCAGAAGGAGGTGAGTGTCCTAAGAAAACACTGTAATGCAGAGTCTGATGATAATCCACCAATATGCCTGTCTAAAGAGGCAAGCCATGGCCCAATACACACACATTCCCAGCCTGCTTGTCGTACGCAGCACAGACACATGCAGATGCCTGCAGCAAGTCAATGACATACCTTACACAAACCACACTAAGATGTTAATGGCATAAGTCACACTGCATGCAGGCCACAACACATATGCATGTCACATAGCATACGTCTGCCCCAACATGAGTGACCCCGACGGAGGCCTGCATTACCCACCCATATAGCAAGCAACGTGATCATCCAAACTCCACTGCCTATTACCCTCTATTGTGTAGATGAGCAATTATACAAATGTATGAATGATGCTTCTCAAACTATCACCCATGCCGTCCCTCTCTTCAACCCCCACAGGCTCAGATCATGACAGCGAGGCCCGGGACTCACCCCCACAGCCGACTACACCCCGGAAGAGGGCCCGGGATGAGGGCAACAGGCCTTCCACCTCCAAAGGCCAACACAAGCCTCGCCATGCACCGCAGAGGAAACCACCTCCGGATGCCACGGCACTGGTGCCGCCAAGGGCCGTCGACACAGAACCCACAACTCCAGTTGCACTGGCACAGGACACAGCTGAAGCTGCACTCTCAGCAGAGAGCAGTTCTGTCGGGGAGGCGGATGCTACAGCACCCCTGGCTGAGGACAAGGCGCAGGAACAGTTGTGGGTGCCCATGGAGGACGACTCCTCCGACCTGCCTCACACACCAAGCCCGGCACCATCCCCCCAGCTCACATCGGTAGACTCCGACCACGGCACCACCCCGGAGCAGTCTGGGGGGAAGTACAACCAAGGGGACATGAGTCCCATAGGGGAGCCAATAGAAATTGTGCATGACACCCAAGCACCCTCCACCTCCACAGGTGTACCGGCGGGGGTGCAGCGGCAGGAGTAGCTAACTGCCCTGGTGCAACAATTTGTAACTGACAATGCTCAAGCAAGACAGGAGTGGCGCGAAAACACCGCCTCTATGGGCAAGATCATTGCCGATAACACAAGTAGACTATGCGAGGAGGTATCAGCCCTGCGGCAGGTCCTCAGCCGCATTGCTGATGCAATGGAGGCTGAGCGTCCGGCCCCCCAAATGGAATAGGGGCCACCCCTTCGTCCTAGAGCTCCAAACAGACTAGCCCACTACGCAGGTCGTCGCGCACCCTGCGCCGCCCGGACATGCCACCACCAGGTGCAGGGAGTGGCAGGAAGTAGACTGGCCAGCCTGATGAAGGCAATAGACACTTGTTGGGACATGTGTGGGGGAGTTATGGGCGGAGGGGGAGGAGGGGGAGGGTGTGTCAGGGAGTTCGGGGGGAGGGAGAGGGGGTGAGGGTGTATGGGAGAGTTGTGGGGGGAGGGGGAGGGTAGTGAGGGTGTGTGAGGGAGTTGTGGGGGCAGGGGGAGGGGGATGAGGGTGTGTGGGGGGAGTTGTGGGGGAGGCGGAGGGGGGTGAGGGTGTGTGGGGGTGTTGTGGGGGGAGGGAGTGAAGGTGGTGGAGGGTTAGTGCACTTTCATGGTCATTGGACATTTCAATGCACCCGTTGTGTGAAAAAAATAACTTGAGTGGACATTCATCATTGCGCATGTGTCATTTATTCATATACAGTGCATAATGTACATGTACCCCCACACCCAGTTCCCTCTGTCCAACTATCATGTCACCCTCTGCAGCCATGTGTGTCAGTGTCAGAAATATTGTGCAATCACTGACTAATGCACAGCACGTCCCTCCTGTGCATCGGCAACGCGATGATGTGCAGCCACATCTTCTTCATCCCCCTCATCATCACCAAGTGGTAGCAGTTCAATGTCAGGGGGCAGGGGCACATTCCGTCGGATACACATGTTGTGCAGCATGACACATGCCATGATGATCTTGGCCACCTTCTCATGTCTGTAGAGGAGTGCCCCACCCGACCAGCTAAGGCAGCAAAACTGTGCCTTCAACAGGCCAAAGGTCTGCTCAATGACCACACGGGTACGGGTGTGGGATCGATTGTAGTCCTCCTCGTGCCTGTTCTGTGGGTTTCGGACAGGGGTGAGGAGCCGCGACTTCAAGGGCTAGCCACTGTCACCTGCAGACAGTGGATTCCCTTGGTGGTTCTGTTCAATGCACTCCCATGAATGCTTGTCCTGTGTGGTGATTTGCTGGAGACAGCAACATAGTGCATATTCACTGCATGTTGCTGGATGGTGTTACAGAGGATGAGGTCCGCAGATGAGTGGTGCACGTATTGTGGGATGTGGGGTGGTTTACTGTTTGTCATGTTGTGATAGCAGGGACGTCATTTAGGGGTCGCCAGAGGTCGCAACTGCGACGTCTGAGATCTCCCTTGAGACCTCTAAAAAAAAGGTAAAAAAAAAAGTTAACATTTTTATTTTTAGTAATGCAAGCTCCTGAGCTATGGCTCTTTACTTTTGGAGTTGCTGGCTTTCTTCTTCAGGCCCCTTAAAAAAAAAAAGGAAAATAAGAACAGGAGTGCTACAAGTCTAACACTTTCAGCACTGACCCTAAATAAGAAAGAATAGGAATACCAAATAATGTGTCTTTCTGGAATTCTATAAAATAATTGCTAGACTCATTAAAGGTTTATTTCAGGCACACTTCAGGGGGTGAATCACTGATTTAGTCTGTTCTTAAACGCCTCAACTCAGCCTTTCATCCTTCTGAGGTCGATAAATGAGTACCAACACAGGTTGGGTGATATTGGGTGTATATTTTTTCTATACAAAGCGCTTAAGCGTAAGTGCTATATAATAACACATCATTATCATTTGGTCATGGACGTCTGCTTGCATTCACAGTTGTTTAGTAATATGGGCCTATACACACTGATCTTAATGATACATATGGTGATCCATTCTTGTATGAAATGCACATCACATCATAGTGATATGTAACCATATTTATCGTAGTGTACAATGCTATGTGATGCCACTTCCTGTTTTGTCAATGGGTGGAAGGTCGTGTTCCATCGCTACCTGCGATATCACTTTGGGGTGGGGTCAAATGACATCATTTGCTGTGATGTCATCGGGGGTCAAAGAACGCATGATGTCACTTCCGCTACCCCTGGCATTTTGGTGAAATGACGTCCCTGTGTGATAGGTGTCGATCTTACTTCATTCCTATGGGATTTGGGTGTCATGTTCTGTTTGGAATGCTTTGGGGCACAGTGTTTAGTGATGTGCACATCGTGCTGTTACATCAACATTGACACCAACATTGACACCATGGTGGTGTGTGCATCTCTCCACCCATTTCAGTACCATGTGCCTGGCATGCAATTTACCAAGCAGCCAGGCACGTCGTCCAGCATGTCGCTCCATGAAGCGTGGTAGCGTGGAGTTCCACAGAACCATAGAGTCATGAGTTGATCCGGGATATCGGGCACAACAATGTGTGATGATCTTGCTGGCGTCACATACCATCTGCATATTGATGGAGTGGTATTGCTTGCGGTTGCGGTACACCACCTCCGTGGCATGCGGGACCACCAACTCCATGTGGGTGCAGTCTAGGGCTCCTATACAATTTGGCATGCCTGCCAGTGCATGGAAGCCAACTTTTGTATCAGAAATGTCCTGGGGAGTCCGTGGTAGAGATATGTAGTCCCTTGTGTGCTTGAGGAGGGCATCCAGCACTTGGTTTAGAATGCGAGAAAATAAGGGTTGTGATATGCCATGCATATGCCATGCATGTGCCCCACTGTGTGCTGGTAGGTGCCTGTGGCAAGGAAGTGGAGCACCGATACTACCTTCAGTAGAGGGGGGATGGCGGTGCGTATTTCTATGAGGCTGACAATGTCGTCGTGTATCATGTCCACGATGGTGGTGATGGTGTCCCGGACCAGATGGTACAGGGTGTGGATCTGCTCAGGGGTTAGGTTGAATGGACTGGCTCTGATGCGAAGGATTGGTGGCTGCCTGTGTGGTACCGCTGGCTGCACTGGTGGGGCATGCTGGGCCTGTCTCACCCTCCTTCTCCTCCTGCTTCTCCTCTGTGGTGCCTGCTGTTGCTGTTGTTGTTGTTGCTGGTGTAGCAATGCAAGCATGTCCTCCATCCCCAGTATTGCTATTACTATTGGAATCATCTTGGTGTAGGAAGGGGTGTGGTGTGTGGGTGTGCTCCTTTTGTGCTGGCTCAGACTCCATTGCCTCCACCTGTGCTGATTGTGTGCACCTGTGGCAGTTGGGAACACTGCACATAGCATTTTACGGTTGGTTCACGATGCCGGTATTACCGGTAGCCCGGTATCCACTATTAGCGCCTTCATGATGCGGTATTTGCTTGTCCGCCTGACTTGTAATTTCCTCCCATTAGCGGCATGCCGGTATTGCCGGTATGATGAGCCGCGTGCCCGTGCCCATGCAGCTATTAGAGGCACCGTTATTAATGGTGCCTCTAATAGCGGGGTCTTAGGTCGGAATAGCCCGGAGTGGTATGCGATGCCGGTAATCCTTTACCGGCATCGTTTTTCCATTACCTCCAACCTCGGAATGACCCCCACTGTCAGGGGGATCTACTACAAAGCGAAAGAGGTCCCGGACAAATTCATCTACATCTTTGTCAGGGACCGTAGGCAGAATGCCTCGCAGGTGAAAGTTATTGCGGCGGGAGCGACTCTCTGTATCCTTCTGTTTCATTTCCAGGACTTCACACCTGGCCTCCAATGCAACGACCCTATTGGCTCCTTTGTTTATTTCATAGTTTTGCTCGCATAGGGTGGTCTCCATTTCAGCTGTTCTGCTCTCGACATCCTGCACGTACCTGTCCAGACTGGTGATTTTCTTCATGAGCTCATCAGTGCCTTTTTGGTATTCCCTTGTCATAGCGACAAGGAGATCCTGCAGGTCAGTCTTCGTAACTGTGTGAGCGGGAGGCAAAGGGCTCAGAAACGGGTCCTCTGCATGGACCATGGCCTCGACTCGGTCTGCCTTTTTTGGTTTCTCTGTGGTGCTCAACAGTAAGTTGGAGATGTCTGCGTGCTATGTCACCTTAGGGGTTTTCGCCATATTGATTTGTGGTGGCAATAAGCATTCCCTGGGCCCCACCTCTGTGTGCTGCGGCTGCCTTTCAAGAACTGCTGTGGTGGCCCACCGCCCCAACTCTGGTGATTGGGTTTTTCCTTATTTGGGTGGGGGAGCTATTGGCGATCAGTGATCCGCGAGGAGGCCCCACAGAGCGTCAGAGGGCGGATGGACGCAGACTGCGTGTCATACGGGCTGCATTAGGAAGAATACTGACCACCTGGGAGACCACCACAAGTTCTCTCTGCCTTCACCGTGGGGACATCCCTCTGTATGACCTCTTGGTTCCACCTCTGCTTTGGCCAGGTAGATTGCACCTGGCCGGCAACCCAGTCTTCAGCCGCCGCAGGTCAATGTGACACCCTTCGCTATTACCCGAGGCTGTGCGACTTCAAATGCCTGTCATTGCTCGCTTGTGAGCATTGCTGCTTTCTTGAGTGTTGCTGGTGCATGATGCATTCGCAGATGGATACCCTGAAGTGCTCCAATGGCGATCCCTTGGCAGTGAGCAGAAATGGGCATTCTTTTTGGGTTTATACCTGAACCAGAATGCCAAACCTCCTCCCTACGTAGAGAAACAGGACACCTTTGTTTATTTTTGCGGCCAGTTTTCGTCTCCTGATCTCTCCGGCTCTACTATTATGCTGTGACGTCATATTGCCCAGATAAGGAGAGCATAAACTTCTCCCTTTGGATGAGCTGCTGGACCTGGCCTGAAAAGTTGCCACCCTGCTTTTGGCTCGTGCAATGGGTTGCCTTGCACCTCAAGTTAACATCCTCGCTGGAAAACTTCAGGTCTTACTGTAATGCACATGCTCATCCACCAGCGCCAGCATTTCACAAGGGGTGGTTGATCACACACACTGGAGGGATTTAGTGTTCACGTGGTCGCAGGACTCTGCACTCTACAGCAGAATGTTAGAGCCTCCCAGGGGTTTAAGAACTCCCAGCCTTTCTCACTGCAGCCAGGCGCTGTTGGGGGCCTGCTCCGGATCACCGGGCAGGCCCCATGTACACGTCGGGAACAACCGACACAGTCTGTTTGGGTGGCGATCACGCCGCGGGTCAAGGAGTGGGGGTCACCCCACTCGCTCCAGGTCACTGGAGCTACCCACGTGGCTGGGGGAACCCAGCACATGACGGCCCCGGCTCTGGGGCACCCAGGCCGGGGTCACCACGACAGCCGTGGTCACAGGGCTGCCGCATCTCCCAGGGACAACGTTGCCCCGCAGGGGCTCCGTCATCGTGCTGGGCCCTGTCCTTGGGACCTCAGCACGCGGTGTAGAACCGGCATGGTGCTGAACAAAACACACACCAGAGTCATGGTTGGTCTGACTGACAAACCGGAAGCGGCTTGTTTCTTTTATTAAGTCGGTCATGTGGCTACTGCCACGTGACCCATTACAACATCCTGGAAGCTACCATGCTCTCAGGAGGGGTGCTATGCAACACCACTCCTTTTTTTATAACAACAAACCAAAACTTCACAACCACACAATACTACTGCTATAACCACTCTACTATTTCTTTTCACACCCTTTATTAACCTGGGTTAGTGGTTCAACTACCACAAAAACACTAGTGAGAGCCACTGGCACCACATAAAACATTCTGCATGTGCGGGTGTGCACAACATCACATTGCTCCCCCCCCCCCAACCGGCCCATTTCACACCGGTCCGTGTCTGCCGGTCCGGAGTCATCATCAGGACGCTGGAGATGATGTCCATCCTCCGCCACCGTGGAGTCGCCGGCACCCATCCTGAGCCCCGCCAATGTTCATTTCGGATGGGGACACCAAAGTCACAACAAAAGCCAGCAAAGCCGCACCTGGGGAGGCCTAGGGGCCACATCGGCATAGTCCATGGTCTCGGGCTGCCTGTGATGGGTTACTGGCACCTTGGCAGCAGGCCCCTCTGTTCCACTCTCTCTCTCTCATTGGCAGGTGTCAGAGTCCACGAGGACTGGAAAAACCGTGCCTGGGGAGGGGGGACAGGACCACATCGGCCAGGTACACTTACATCGGGGGGAGGAAACCCGCCACAAGTGGCAGAGTGCCGAACAACAGGTCACCCCTCACACTTTCTCCACCACCTGGGTCAGTTGGCAAGGAGACACTGGTGGCAGGATGTGTGGGCAAACAGACGTAGGAGGGCGCACAAGCACTCGTGAGAGCTGCAACCCTCCCCGTAGAAGTACCAAATTCACCACCACCGGCCCCGGGTTGTGCCTGGGGCCCTTGATGTTACATGGCCCTTCACTTCCTTGCTGCTGGGGAGGGCCGCAGGGCAATCAGCCGTTCCTCTTCAGGGTGCTCCGGGCCTGCTTGCCCCCTCGTACATTTGGATGTCTCCCCACTGTTCTTGATGTTGGTGTTGCTCCCTCATGATGGTAGAAGGAGCAGGTGCCAGATCATGTGGGCCGGGCACCTGCTGTACTGCTGTGTGGCAGGGTACTGGTTGAGCCCCCATTTTCTTTTTTTTGATGGCTTGGGGGCTGCCTCCCACTGTTGTTCACTGTGTACCACGTATTACTTTTCTCACTGCTACGACCCTGAGTTGTTTGGGCCACGTCCAACTCCCTTGCTCCTTTGTTGCGGCCACAGCCACTTCATCTCTTCTTTGGGGGGGTAGCAGCGTCTCACGCGGCCGATTCCGCTTTCTTGATTGATTTTTTCCCTTTTTGGCCTGGGTCTCTTGGGCCACGCCCCTTCCCTTTGTGGCAGGTGCCGCTCACCTTCTTCATCGGGGGGGCATGCTCCTCCCCTCCCCCACCGCGGGTGACGACCCGCTTCTTCCACCACTCAGTGGGGGGAGGGGCAGCACGCCATGCGGCCGGCACCGTCCGGATGATGCCATACACGAGACTGACCAGCCCGCGGGACCAGCCGCTTCATGGTATGCGGGCTGCGGGTGGAGGCGTAGTAGCTCAGTGCTCGTGGTTCGGGCTGCCTCAGCTGTATGGCGTACCCCCTTCACAGCTAACTCCTTTGCGGCCCGCGCCACCTTTTCTTTTGTTGGTGCAGTCCTCCCCCTCAGATGGGAGAGGGGGGGCAGCTCACGCGGCCACCACCGCCTCCACAGTGCGGCCGAGATCACTTCTCCTCCACACAGGTGGGGGAGCGGCTCCTCCTCCCGCCGCATCACTTCTTTCCCCACAACGGCGGGGTGGGGGCATCTCAGGGCTACAACCGAGCCCTGTAAGCAGGGGGGCAGGTACTTCCTCACCATCCTTCGGGGCATGCGGGGCCCCTTCTCCTCATCGCCATTGTTGGGGGCCTGCTCCGGATCACCGGGCAGGCCCCATGCACACGTCGGGAACACCCGACACAGTCTGTGTGGGTGGCGATCACGCCGAGGGTCAAGGAGTGGGGGTAGCCCCATTTGCTCCAGGTCACTGGAGCTACCCATATGGCTGGGGGCACCCAGCACACGACGGCCCCAGCTCAGGGTGGGCACCCAGGCCGGGGTCACCACGACAGCCGTGGTCACAGGGCTGCTGCATCTCCCAGGGACGGCATTGCACAGCAGGGGCACCGTCCTCGTGCTGGGCCCATCCTTGGGCCCTCAACACGCGGTGTAGCACCAGCATGTGCTGAACAAAACACACACCGGAGTCGTGGTTGGTCTGACTGACGAACCGGAAGCGGTTCATTTCTTTTATTAAGTCGATCACGTGGCTACTGCCCATTACAACATCCTGGAAGCTACCATGCTCCCAGGAGGGGTGCTATGCAACAGGCGCCACAGCTGGGGCCTCCCGGCCACTTCAAGCAGGTTCCTGGCTCAGCCGATCCTCTCTGGGACTCTGGGTGCTCCACACATCTTCAGGAGCTCACAGAGGGCCATTGATCGCTCAGCGACCACGGGCGACGAGGAGCCCCCTCGCTGCAGGGAACCGAGCACAGGGTAGCGCCTCCTGGACCAGGAGGCAGCCACCGCAGGCTCGCCCGTCCAACAACCGCACGGTCCCCCGTGGGTCACTCCCCTGCTCCCCAGGGTGCAAAGGTGTGGGGCCCCATGTTGGATTTTGGTAATTTGGGGCAACAAAATGCAGAGCTCTGGAACGGGTGAGCCAGCATGGCTCCAGCCCTCACCATCCGACCCCTGCAGGACCTCCCGCTCCAGTAGGTATTTTCAGAGCAATATGTGGCCGCCGCCTAGGCCATGGTTGTCAGGATAGGGTCTGGGGCAGTCACAGAGTCATGCATCGTGCTCCGGCTCCAAGCCATGCCCCAAGTGCTCAACTTTTAAACTCTGACAGTGTTTACATATTTCCTGCAGATTACAATGCAAATGAGCCTTTGCAAAAACGTCATGATCAGACCCCGTGTGGTCTTGAGGTTAGGCGCCTCACCTCTGGTTTATGTGGTTCAAGTCTCTGGTTGATCGTCACTAAACCAGTGAAAGGAACTGTTTGTGTACCATTTCACATCTGAATTCACAGAAGTGGGTGTGGATTCGAAGTCTAACATTGTAGAACTTCACAAATGAGTCATCCCGTGCTAGACACCAGCGAATCAGGTGCACAATTTGAGATTTGGATTATGGATTACAGAAAATACTCTGACTAGAACTTCAAATTGAGTTTGGCAATGCTATAGGCAGGAGTTTTAGCTGCATGATTCTTACAATGACTTTCATTAGGAATAAAATAAAACAATTGATAAAATAGCACCACCCAAGTACTTCACATTACCCAGCAAAGGCAGCCCTCTAACCTGTGGTGGGCTGCTGGTTGCGAGGCCTTTTTGAAGTTCACTGACGGAGCCTGATTGTTGGGCGAGGGTCTCATTCCCAGGCAGGGAGCGTTAGCCAAAAGGAGCCTTTTCCAAAATGTGTGTTAGGCTGAACCAGTAATAATAACAGTCTTAATATTTGATGTGTGTGAGAAAAGTGCTCTCGAATGGCATTTTGTAACTGCATCCGAGTTCTGATGGCCATGACCGCCCTCTTCGAAAATAATTTAAAACCATGTCTGACACAGTTATTAGCGATTACTAGTCTGAACTGCTTAGAATAAACGATTTGCAAGAATACAGGTGCAGGTAAATTAAATTTAACTTATTCAAAAATAAAAAACGTTCTCTTAATTCAGTCATTCTTCAAGTTATGCAACCAACAAAAGAACACAAAACCACGAAAAATGAAATCCGATCATGAAGGCTTAACGAATACTGCACGGTGACGATTGATGTATCCTCCCCCCAAAAAAGGGGTGCCATCTGCCAAAGTCCGATGGAAATCTCCCAGTGTCCCACCTTGCCAATCCATACCTGCCCAACAGCATGTAAGTGCTACATTGGTGGTCCCTGTCTGCAAGTCCACATCATTATGTGGGCGGGGCCTGGTCGAGGCCCACGCGCGGAAGAAGAAAGGACATGACGTTGAGGTTAGGGAGGGGATAAGGGGGTTCTCCGGCAGTTGCCGCTTTGTATTAATAAAGAGAGGTTGCCTGATACTGTGGCTCCATGTCGTGATTGAGTACGGCCGGCCAGCACCATTTGAGTGTTTAGCAATGGCGACGAGGGGTGCCCAACCTGCCCGTGCCTAGGGAAGAGGCCTGCCGTCGAGCATTGAAGCGCGTCGGCGCGCCTCCCACGAGCAACGGAGTTTGGCGGAGGCCGGGCCAGCCACAGAACACGCGGAATATGCGTGTGAACAGAAAACACGCGCCACAGCCACAGAACGCAAACGTTCCAAAGCCCTCTCCAGCCCAGCAGCACAGGAGCCAGCACCAGCACGGGGGGCCCCAGCAACGGTGCAAAATACCCACGAGCATACGCGGAGGCGCAACCACGCCGTTGTGACACGCCCAGCTGCTGCTACACAGGCGATGCTCCCTGCAGGATCACGGCAGCCTCCATATTGAAGCACACAGGAAAGCATTTGAGGGAAATCACCCCAAGAAGAACCCCACAAGCCCCAGGGTCAGGAAAAACACCCGAAGAAAAAAAAAAAGAAAAAAAGAGGGAAAACAAGTGGACTAATTTTCACAGAAGATCACCTGCTCATAGTAAGAGACTTCGGCAAGCACAAAATAAAGTACAAAGCCCACACACAACTATGTCTGACACGGCACAAGCCACTGAGTCGTCATCAGGAAGCGCAGACAACACACAAGGAGAGGGTCAACCAGCACAAGCGGCAGGCGGCACAGCGCAGGTCATGCACATGCCAAGCCCATTTGAGGTAAGAGACACATCAAACCTAGGACCCTGATGGACTGCATGGCTGCGAGACTTTAAGTTCTATGCGGGGGCTATAGGTCTGAAAGACGATGAGAGGCTCAAAAACACATTATTCATGGCAGTAGGGCCAGCGGTATGGGACATTGCGGGCGAATTGCTGAACGTTGAAACGGTAACATATGGAGAACTCCACAACAAACTCTCACAATACTTCGCGCCGCACACCAATATCGACTATGAACGCCATATATTCCATACCACAAGACAAGAGAAAGGCAATCCATGGACAATTTCATCATGCGCCTCCGCATTAAATTGAAACACTGTGAATTTCACAAGTACTCGAACGAGGAAGCACTGAGGTCTCAGGTTATTGCAGGATGTCTCTCACAACCTTTCCGCAAACAACTGCTTCAGAAACAAAGATCCCTGGACGAAATCCTAGCACTCGCTCGCATGGAAGCTGCAGGAGAGTCACAACTGGATAATCTGGGCAAGGTCACCATTCAACAGCCCACAAAAAATCCTGACCTCATCAACAAACTATACACAGCCCCCAGCCAAGGAAGCAAGCGCCCAGAAGCCACATGTTACAGATGCGGGTACAAATATCTGCACAGGGGTGAATGTCCCGCCATGGGACAACAGTGAGCCTCATGCGGGGGTATGGACCACTATCGAACAATGTGAAAAAACGCAACGGGCCCTGCCACAAACAGACACCGTACCCAGGACAGACGAAGAACAGCACGGCATAGCCCGCCCAACACGAGAAGGGAGGATGAACAAGCCACACCCTGAAGAGATGACAGAGACCACATGGGTCCACCTCCCCGCGAAGACAGGCAATTGCGTGAAGGGACCAGACGCTCTCAAAGGAGACGCTTCGTCCTATGCATAGAAATGCGCTCCCCCACTAGTAGTGAGACACCATCTTCAGAAGATGACCAGAGGAAGACGTGGTATGTATGGGCACTCAACAACAACACGGCCACCCAACACAGCCCAATCCTCACGCTGCACGTCAACAATACCCCACTAAAATTCCTAATTGACACAGGAGCAACAGTGAATATCATAAGCGAACAAGCATATGAGTCGCTCACCCCACCATCGAAGATCAAGCAGACCACAGTAGACATTTGCCCATATGGAGCGACAACTCCACTACCATGCAAGGGCGTGATGACGGCCTGGTGCACCCACAAGGAACATGCAGCAAAAATTCCCTTGCACATGCTCAAAATGGAAGCCAACAGCGGGTGCATCCTGAGTTTTCGCACTGCAGTAGACATGGGACTAGTACATATACTATATCAACTGATGGCCCATAAATACTTCGCCAAGCCTGCAGTCATTGAGCAAACATTCCCCAAGCTGTTCAGAGGCCTCGGCAAACTGAAAAACAGAAAGGTGCACTTACACATCAACCCGCAGGTAAAACCGGTAGCCCAACATTATCGCTGCATACCGATCAACATTCAAAGGCAAGTGGAGGAGGAATTGGACAAACTCATCAAAATTAACATGATCGAGCCCGTCTCGGGCCCCACACCTTGGGTATCACCCATTGTCCCCGTCCCAAAAAAATCCCCTGACGGATCCATATGTCTGTGTGTCGACATGCGCAGAGCCAACGTAGCCATTGAAAGGGAAAGACACCAGTCACCCCGAATAACGGACATGATCCACCTCTTACACAGGGCGAAAGTCTTCTCGAAACTGCACTTAACGAAGGGTTACCACCAGATAGAAATAGCCCCAGAATCCAGGTACATCACCACATTCGTCACCCACCTCAGCCTATTCCAGTATAAACGACTTAGTTTTGGCATCTCGTCGGCAGCCAAGATATTCCAGGAGGAGATACACAGGGTGATCAGACACGTCCCCAACTGCCTGAACTATTCAGATGATGTACTCGTATATGGCAAGACACAGGAGGAACATGACAGAGCACTACACAGGGTGTGTCAGGCCCTAGAAGAAGCAGGACCTACACTAAATAAAACAAAGTGTGAATTCTCCAAAGGAGCGCTGAGATTCTTTGGTCACATTTTTTCAGAAAAAGGGATGCGACCAGACCCGGACAAAGTCAAAGCGCTGAACTCGGCCCACCCCCCAAAAACACGTCAGATCTAGGCTCATTGTTAGGGCTAGCCAGCTATTGCTCCAGATACCTAAAGGACTACGCCACCATAAGCAACCCGCTACGCCTACTCACCCGCAAAGACGCTCCTTTCACCTGGTCCACGGAATGTCAGATGGCATTCAAGAACATCAGAAATGCCATATCACATGCGGAAGATATGGCGTATTTCGACGCCCAGAGAGACACCGAAATAATCGTCAATGCCAGCATGGTAGGACTGGGCGCCATACTCACCCAGAAAGACCCCATGGACCCATCCAACATCTACATCGTGGCCTACGCCAGCCGGAGCCTCACCCCCACAGAGCAGGCGTACTCCCAAGCAGAGAAGGAGAGCTTGGCAGTAGTGTGGGTGTGCAAGTATTTTCACTTGTTCCTGTTTGGCAAGAAATTCACAATAGTGACAGACCATCAGGCACTACTAACTATCTATGGCGATCCAAGAGCACAAATGTCCCCGAGGATAGCCAGGTGGGGTTTACGTCTACAGGACTACAAGTTCAAGGTGGTACACTGACCGGGAAAGGACGAAAATCCTGCGGACTACCTATCCCGACACCCCACGGGACTAGCAGAATCACAACCCTCCATAGCGGATGCATATATAAACTATGTAATACATCACTTGCAGCCACTGCCGGTGGGGTGGCCGGAATTGACCACACACTCGGAACAGGATCCAGCCCTCCGAATCGTGAGGCACTGCCTACAATCCAACAAGAAAACACTCATGAGACAACAAGCCAGGTCCGAAACTGAAACAGTACGCAAGGACGTCAAATGGCTCGATCAGGTGCGCAATGAACTAACAGTGGTTGAGGATCACATAGTGCTCAAAGGATGTAAAGTAGTGATCCCGAAGGAACTCCGGGAAAGGACAGTGCACCTGGCACACGAGGGTCACAGAGGAGTGGTAGCTACCAAGCGCCTCCTCCAACAAAAAGTCTGGTTTCCACAACTCGACAAGCTTGTAGACAACATTGTGGGGGAATGCCACATCTGAGCGCAGGTAGCGCCACCGCCACACCCCAACCCATTACAAATGTCACTGTTGCCCAAGCAGGTGTGGGAGGAACTAGAAGTGGACCTCTTTGGACACCTCAGAGATGGCACCCATGTGGTGGTTCTCATAGACAAACACTCACGCTTCCCAGATGCGCAGATAGTGGAAAGCAGCGCAGCGGCCAGTGTCATCCCGGCTCTGGACCGAATGCTGTCGGCATATGGGATCCCCAAAATCATAAAATCGGGCAACGGCCCCACATTCGCAAGTCACGATTTTCACAAATTTGCCAAATACATGGGGTTCCAACACCGCAAGATCACCCCGCAATGGCCGCAGGCAAACGGCATGGTTGAAAGATTCATGGCCAGCATCAAAAGAACTCTCCAGATAGCAAGCATCCATAACAAATCTTTCGAACAGGCCCTCAACCAATTGCTGAGAGAGTACCGGCACACACCCCACAGCACGACAGGGATATGCCCTGCGGACTTAATGTTTCGAAGACCAGTTAAAACGATACTACCAGAATATCCAAGGACACCGAAAATGACAACGCTGGAACAAGAATCCAAAGAGAATGATGAAACAGCCAAGGCAAAGTTGAAAGAGGTTGCAGACCGCAAGAGACAAGCTCGGGAGGCGCCCGTGCAGTTGAGAGATGAAGTATGGCTTCGACAACCGAAGACGAGGAAAGAAGATGCCACCTTCGCACCTACCCCACTCATTGGCCCTCATTACAACTCAGGCGTTAAGGGTTAACGCCACCGTTAACCCTTAACGGCTGATTCTGATTTTAACGCCTGCTTTTAGCAGGCGTTAAAATCCATGGCGCTAACCCGCCATGGTGCTAATTACGCCGCCGTAATTTACAGCGGCGTAATTAGCGCCTTCCCCACTCCCATTATGCCCTATGGGGCAAAAATGGGAATGGGGAAGAGAAAATGGGAAAATGAGGATTTACCGCCCCACTCACCTCGGAATGGGGCGGTAAATCCGCCATCCACCATGGTGTAAACCGAGTTTACACCATGGTGGTAAAGTTGGTGCACTTAGCACCAAGGTTGTAATGACCTCCATTGTAACCCACAAGAAAGTTACGATGATTACCGCACAAGGAAATGACTGCTCATCAGTGACCCGAAACGTATCATACTTTAAACGCGTGGCAGGGGAACTGAACAGTGAAACTGAGGAAGAAAGAATGCAAGACGAACCGTACCAAGGAGATGGAGAGGAGTCCGAAGGAGAGCGGAACACTGCACATCCAGCGTAGGAATAGACAACCCCCAGAAGTTCAAGGCGACCGCAGAGGAGCCGCATGAAGCCACTCCGTCTCATAGAAGAAATGGGGTAAGGACGCTGATGCTAAAAAGGGGGGATATGTCCGCAAGTCCACATCGTTATGTGGGTGGGGCCTGGTCGAGGCCCACACGCGGAAGAAGAAAGGACATGATGTTGGGGTTACGGACGGGCTAAGGGGGTTCTCCGGCAGTTGCCGCTTTATATTAATAAAGATAGGTTGCCTGATACTGTGGCTCCGTGTCGTGATTGAGTACGGCCCGCCCACGCCCTGTGAGTGTTTAACAGTCCCCTGCTTGCAATTTGCGTTTTTAAAAAAGAATAATCCCTGCTCCGTGCCCCTCCTACAACTTGTCATTGCTGCAAAAAGGGACAGTGTGTTAAATCTAAGGGTAAAAGCAGTGGGCCTTGCTTTTATTCCCTGATTTACCACACTCTGTCGCCTTTCAAATGAGTGTATTTGCAGCTGGAGGGGAAGTGGAGGTTAAAAACGGAACTTCTGTTAGTTTCACCCCTGCAAAGTTCACTAACATGCGCCGAAACGTGAACAAAGACAGGTGCAACGCCTGTTCGCCTGCTTCGCGTTTGTTTACACTCTAGAGACTTAGAAAAGGAGCCTCCCTGTGTTTTGCAGAATAGCAACCAATTCCAAAGGCTGTTTGGGTTGCACCAAGGGTTTCATAACCACTTGGCAAGGTTATAATGCACTCATGCTGCCAAAGGGCTGGATGTGAGAACGAGTTTGCCCACGATGACCCCGCCTAGATCAGGGATTCTTCCAAATCTGGCAAGTATGCAGGGGAGCAAAGTTCCACAGTACATGGCCACTGTACATGGCCTCCTTGGAGCTTTTGCTCAGACTAATGTCAGTTTCCCTTCAAATGGGGCTTTGATTGGCCGAGGCAGACAAGTGACATAGATATTCAGCATTCACATAATTTCCGTGTCTCATTCATATGCGACAAGCTAAGTTTGTTTGACTAATTGCACACTTGGAGCAGGCACTGCTCACTAAACTCTCAAGTTGGCAGGCAGAATGCCAAGGCAAGGACTACACATGTGAGGGCACGTTCTTGAGAAAGCTCTGCATATAGTTATAGATGTTCCTGGTAGCGCGGCTGGTTGGCAGCGGAAATTATTCACTGACAAGATCAACTTATCTAAACTGTAGCTTCCCTCTGCCAAGTGCTGTTGGTTTATTGCTTCTGTGTACATTACAATCCCCCCAATTGAGGGAGGTGCCACCAGACAGCTTTTCAACTGGGATAATAAATCCAGATTCCAAAGGGCAAAATGGCAGCGCACCCTCCTGCAATGCTAAAAAAAAAGGCATTGACCCTGGCTGGTGTGCCAGAAGATACAATCGCAAAACCTTTCCCACCCCGTCCCCAGCTCACAGGCGTGTGTGCCTACATTGATATGATATGGCATTTATAACGCGCCTATACACAAGTGTTTCAAAGCGCGACAAGGCAAGGGAGGGGAAAAGAGGAAAGACAGAGACAACAATCTTACTAGGTCAGGTCACATTGAGATTGAACAAGTGCAGGGTAGGGAGGGAAGAGAGAGAGGAAGTGCAGTACGTAGGATAACAGTAAATAAATAAAACAATACATAAGAACAATAATAAGAAATGCGCCCAGCTGGTGGCAGGTGCAAGGGTAAGTACAGACATCAGGTGTCAAGTGCTGGTAGGGGGCTGTAGGGATACAGAAACAGCTCCAAGTGCAAGTGTTGGCAGGGGGGCAGTGCATGTGTTGCAACTGTGGGGGAAGGGAAGATATTTAGGAAGAGAGAGTTGGAGGTATTGAGGCCCCAGGTACCAGAAGGCCTTGTGGACAATGCAGAGGGTTTTGCACTTAATCCTCGCAGTCACTGGAAGCCAGTGCAGAAATTTCAGTCCTGGAGAGATAAGATCCCTGGGCTTGAGGCCAAAGACAAGTCTTGCAGTCCTGTTTTGGATGAGTTTCAGAGGGCGGAGAGTAGAGGCAGGCAGATTTAGAAAGAGGCTGTTGCAGTAATCCAGCCGAGGGAGAACCAGAGCCCTGGAGACAGTGAGCTTCTGGGGGAAGGAGAGGAAAGGAAGAATACCTCTGAGGAGGTGTAGCTGGTAGTGTGACTTCTTAGAGACGTCAGAGATGTGATGAGAGAAGGAGTGTGTGGAGTCAAAGATGACCCCAAGGTTTTTAGCCTCAATGGTGGGAGCAGGAAGAGGGCCAAGAGAGGCTGGCCAGAGACTGATAGGAAAGTAGGAAGTGGGTGTGCCAATGAGCAGAATCTCAGTTTTACTGGCATCAAGGTAGAGATCATTGGTGACACATCACTCCTGGATAGCAGACAGACAGTCAGAGACGAGAGAAGGAGAAGAGGTGGCTGAAGGGAGCCTGAAAATGAGCTGAGTGTCATCTGCATAGCACTGAAAGTTGGGGCAGAGAGCAGCAACGCGGTGGGCAAGAAGTTCCAGGTATTGGTTGAACAGCCAGGGAGAGAGGTTAGACCCCTGGGGAACACTCCAGGTAGAGATAGAGGAGAGGAAGGACCCAAGTTCCCCTGGGAGGGTCGATCGGAGAGGAAAGAAGCCAGCCGAGCTAGGGCCTGATCGGTGATATCCAGGTTATCACGGAGACAGTTGAGTAGGATGGCATGGTTGACTGTGTCAAAGACAGAAGAGAGATCAAGTAAGATGAGGACACAGGGGGTGTTGGAGTGAAGGTTGGAGAGCAGGTCTTCACGGATGTTCAGGAGAAGAGTTTCCGTGCTTCTGGCAGCTCTGAAGCCAGATTGATGGTCATGAAGACAACCAACAGATTCAGTGTGAAGATTAAGCTAGGAGATGGCCAGCTTTTCCAGGAGTCTGCCCAGGAAAGGAGTGATGGAGATTGGGCAATAGTTAGCCAGGCAGGACGGGTCGGCAGAGGGTTTCTTAAGAAGAGGGAGCACAAGGGAGTGCTTCAGAGGGGAAGGGAAGACTCCAGTTGCAAAGGAATGGTTGCAGAAGTTTGCCAGAGCAGGAACCATGGTGTCAATGTGGTCCTTGACGGTGTTGGAGGAACATGGGTGAACCTGTTTTGACAAGACTTTCATAGATCCGACTTGTCTAGAAACCTTGTCTGGTGAGAACAGGGGAAAGGCAGAAAAGGAGGGAGGAGAGGTGGCCAGAGGAAGAACAGGGAGTAGAGGGAGGAGGGGGAGAGGACAGTATGTCCTGAGTTTTAGAGATGAAATGAGAAGCCAGAGCTGTGCAGAGAGCCTGGGAGGGGATAGGAGAGGTAGAGACTGCAGCAGGATTGGCCGGTTCCTTGCAGATTTTAAAGAGTTCGGCCAAGTTGTTAGATGCCATAGAGACGCAGGCTTGGATGTGAGCTCTCTTCTTGGTGCGGACCGAGAGCCAGTATTGCCTTGGGAGCAGGCGGCAGGCCAATTTGTCAGAGGATGTACTGGAAGCACGCCATTTCCTCTCAGCCGCCCTACACTTGCGTTTGAGGGTGACGAGGTCTGAGTCGTACCAGGAGTTGCACTTGGCTTTGGGCTTCAGGCAGATTCTCATGACAAGGGCAAGAACATCAAGAGTATAAGATATAGCAGAGTGGAGCATGGAAAGGGCTGTGTCAGGGTGTGAGCAATAGTACCTGGAGCGTTCCAAGTGCCGAATGGGATTACCACAATAAATGATCTCAGGCCCAAAGAACCAGGCATAATCAAAGAATTTGTCAAAATACTACTTTATTATAAATTCAATAAAAATAGGGAAACCTGGTGAACACAAAAATTGAAGCTCACACACTCTCAATTCATTTCTGTTACACAAAAGGTTTCATAACTCGAAATGCGTCAGCTATGAAATCATCTAACAGTAAAAACCTACTGGGTGGAGGGATTTGTTAAGGGACACGTATACATATGGTCTGTATAAGTGTGTTAGTATCATCATCTGATAGGCACTCCTTGAACCACCTCAAACTATGTAAAATACAGATAAAAAAGTAATATCATCAGCAGATAGGTCCGTGCAGCAACATATGGTCCACCATTATATAGGTCCTCATGACTGGTTGGCACTCTCTTACCAACCTTGGACATTCAGCTTGTTAGCAGCACATAAGCAACAAGACCCAGGTGCGAGGGAACAACGTCAGACAACTGTCTTTCTTAGCTAATTAGCCTACCATCTCTCATCAGTTAGGCCCTAAACCAAGGCTTCTTCTTTGTAGCTGACCTTGCTGTCTGTTCTCTTCCTCAGAACTTTAAAGGGAGTGAACTTACATTGCTATCTTCGCCCGGAGCCTTATGAATAGGCCTACTTTTCCAGTCCTGAATCACATGTGAGGAGACGATGAATTTGTCCATTTTGCCCTTCTATTTAGTCCTATTTAATTCAATTATATTGGGTGCTATTACTCTCCTAGGCCTCTGGAGACTTGGTTGCTCGGTTCCGCATGTGTGTTTTGCATTTTTAACTGAATAATACTTGGCACTCGCAACTGTTCACTCCTTTACTCAATCTAAGAGAAACATGTCTTGCATATGTAGCTTATCCTCTTCGACTCCTTTTGAGCCATGTAGTTACTCTTACTGCAACATCCTTGATTCTGAACCAAGCAAATGACCTTTGTTCTTGCACAAATTGGTATTACAGTGCCTGTCAGCATTACAGCCTTGGTTTGTATAGAGGAGCAGATGGACACGTCATCCCTAGCTCTCGCCTCCTCACCTCCATCATATTGGAACAGCAGGAGAAGAGCCCTATGTGGGACCCCAGGTATTTTCGCAATACTGCATTGAGTGTATGAGAAACAATATGCACTTAGACAACCGTATGGAATGTGTCTTTGCACTGAAAGGGTGGAAGGATGTCTGCACACACCATTGCACATTAACAAGTGAGGTCCTGGGAGTCACTCTGCCAGACATTAGTCCTGGTTACGAGATCCTTACTCAGATTCTTTAGCTCACTATCTTTCACAGAGGAGAAATATCCAAAACATATCAGTCTTTGTCCTGCCGTAGGGCAGTTCAGCACCGAAAATCTAGGCAATTCTCCTCTGAACAAGAGTATCAACAGCAACCCCAGACACATGTTTTGGTCTGGATGGACATCATCAGTAGGGTGAAGCTTTGCTTCTCTAAGAATAGTAAACAAGGGCTTTACGCCATTGGATATCGAAGAGCTATAAGTGAAATTGCCAAGGGCAGAGTGACGTCATGAAGGAAAGAAATGAAGACGCACTGAAACAATATGTAAATACTTACAAAATAAAGATGTAACTAAAGCAACAAGAGAAACATCTAATCGAATATGCAGAAATCATGTGCACCAAAGAAATTAGTGAGTAGAGATGAAGTGAATGTACATACGCAGACATGCAAGGTAGATAAGACATATATAGAGGTTTGCTGCAGATGAAAATATAACATGATTGAAACTGCCATGAGAAAAAGATGGACGCTGGACTTGTGTGGAAACCAATCAAGTTACCTCAGAGGTATACCAAGGCTGCAGAGTCAGGAGATGCTGGAAAATGAGCTTCAAGTAAGAAATAAAGAGAGGTCTATTGGCCTGGGATCAAGGATGCCACATCAAGAAATAATTGCAAGGCAGAAATGGATTCAAGAGGATAAACCATGTATGTAAAACATATTTCTCTTAGATTAAGCGAAGAAGAAATCATCTGCAAGTGCCAAGTACTGGACAATCAAGGACGCAAAAAGCTTCTGTGAGGAAGAGCAAGCCAAGAGGAGTAATGACACCCAGCTTAATTGAATTAAATAGCATTAAATAAGAGGTCGAAATTGATAAAATTGTGGTCTCCTCACACGTGACTCAGAAGTTGAAAACAAGGGCTATTCATTAAGCTATTGATGAAGATAATGGTGTACCTACACTCCCTTGAAAGTCCCAGAACAGAGAACAGGCTGAAAGGTCAACTATAAAGAAAAAGCATTGGCTTGGGGCCTGACCGAATAGTGATGATTTACTCACTAGGCAACTGGGTAGTAGTCTGATCTTGCTCTCTGCACATGGGTTTTGTTTTGCTAACGTGCTGCAAATGAGCCGAAAGTCCAAGGTTTCTAGAGAATGCCAACCAATCATGGGGTCTATGTAGCAACATGTTATACAATGTTGCACAGGCAATCCGCTGCTGTTATACTGCTATAATCTATATTATACGAGGATAAAAACCAAAGGAGAATAATAAATAAATAAAGAAGAGATTCTTAAAATGTCAATAATAAAACAACGAGACAGCAATAACTGATAGGAATTGTAAACAAAGGGATAAAAAGAACACCATTGCATTGATTTTTTAAATTGGTTAAAAAACAAGGTTTTCAGGTATTGAGTGGTGATTGATGGTGCTTGCTCAAATCAATCAGTGTGGAATATTTAATAAAGTGAATACAAGAATAAAAGATCTGGTAAGTATTGACAGTCGAAATCGACTTGTCACCATGGGGGAGACTCCCCTTTTACATCTATGCAGGATACTGCCAAGTTGTACACCCAAAATAAGGGAGTATCACACGGAATGGATGAAGGCCACGACTAATAAAATACTTACTCTGTATGATAACATAGAAGATGTTGTGGCAGGGATATCCCCTCCCATTATGATGAATAGTAGGCTCTGTGTGGAAGGGCTGCACCTCTGGCACTATCTCTATGACTGGAGACTGCGGGCAGTAATTGGGTGACTGGGTGGGGACATTCCAGGTAGGGTTACTTTTTCTTCTAATATGGGTAGCTCAACTATTGACTATTTCTGTGTGCCAGTTGAGCACAGGGGCCTCATAAAAGGATTTGGTGTGGTGGATAACATCTGTAGCGACCATTTTCCCATCAAGCTTGAGATCGATTTAGCTCCAAGGGTGGTCATGTTGAGCCAAGTGTATCCCTCAGAAGTGTCCATAGATACAACCCGGCGTAGGCTTAAATGGAGGGAAGAAAAGAAGGAGGATCTACTAAGAAAGGCAGTCCAATCAAGCTCACGCAGACTTGAGAATTTGCTGTCAGGGAATTTGGAAAGTTATATTATCCCAGAGGAGTTTGGAGCTATGCTGACCCAGCTCTCTCATGTGTTTTCTTGTACCCAAGGTAAATGTGAAGGAAAGAGAATGTGGGGGGTGGTTCGACTCTGAGTGCACCAGAGCTAGGAAGAACCTTCTGCTCTGAGTAGTGCAGGAACTAGATACCATTATAACAAAACTCTGGCCACTGGAAAAAGGGCAATTTAAGAAGAAGTATGGGAAGCCTGTGTGGTAGGGATAATGATTCCAAATTTTTCTGGGAGATTGCCCAGAGGGGTCCCTATTATACATTTAATATGTATACCCCGATTAATAATGTATCGGATAAGGCCTTTATCGACCACTTTTCCACCCTATATAGTGCAGGGAGAGGGGCTGATGAAGACGGGCAAGCGACCAGGGGCAGTCCGAGACATAGCGAAGGGACGGGCAAGGAGGCAAGTATTGTTTTCTCAGTGGACTAAATATGAAGGCTATAGGTTGCCAGCGTTGTTACCGAGCTCTGGGTCTGGATAATGTCCCGGCTGATGTATTTGTTATGACTCTAGACCTCTAGGCCCCAGTACTAACACAAGAGTTTAATGCAGTATGTCTGGGTGGGAACATCCCACCCTCATGGTCCATGCCGTTTATCCAGCCAATTTACAAGAAGGGATCTTGTGCTTCTCCTGCTTCGTGCAGACCCATATCACTTTTGGATTCTCTGTTTAAAATATTAGGTCATGCCATTTTGGCTCGACTAGAGGACTGGGTCGTGATCAGTGGGGTCCTCTCTCCGGTTCAGTTAGGATTTCAGCCAGGGTTGGGAACAGCTGAGCAGGTACTCAACCTCTACTTGGTAATAGCACATTCAATTTATTTGAAAGGGGACCCCATCTATTTGGCATTCATGGCTCAGGTTCATGAATTGCCCTCGGGCCCTGGTAAACCTTCTGGCCCGGTTGCATGGTTCCACGCAGGCATGTGCCAGGAGTGGTACTAATGGGCACTGCACTGGGGGTACGCAAGGGGTGTATTCTGGAGCCCCACTTTTTTGAGTTTATATAAATGGTCTCCACAAGCACCTCATAAAATCTTCTCCAGATGTACCAAAGATGGGCAGCCAGCCTTTACCGCTCCTAGTGTATGCAGGCGACTCTGTTATGATGGCCCGTACACCAAGAGCTATGCTGGCCCTCATCTCGGACTACGCTAACTTTATAGAGGGGATGGATCTGGTGGTAAATGCAGCAAAGTCGGCAGTGATGGTTTGTTGGAAGGGGAGACTGAGCATCAATTTTAGGGCCATGCGCTGCAGGAACAGTGTTATCCCCAGGGTCGATTTCTTTAAATACTTGGGGGTCAGATTCTCTAATTTTGTCGCCACAGCCATGTACCCAAACAGGCCTGGCAGTTTAAGCAGGCTTTGGGTGGGGTCTCCAGGGCCATGTCTATGTTTAGAGCTAAACCAATTGATCCATTGCTGCAGCTGTACAAGGGTAAAGCGGGCTCTATTGTCTGATTAGGGATGGAATTGTGGGGCTATTCAAATGTCTGTGCGGTACAGACTCTGGAGAATCAATTCCTTAAGAATCTGCTGGGGTTGCCAGCTTCAGATACGACTTTTGGAGTACATTTGAAATTGGGCTGCACACCAATCGGGGACATGGTCTCCCTACAGCCAGAATTGCACTGGCTCAGGCTATGGGCTAAAAGTAAACCGTCAGTCACTCACAAACTGATCATATTCCCGATAGATAAGGACACGGGAGGTAGGGACCCATGGCAGTCCCATATCATGAAATGAAACAGCAAAGGTGTGATTTACATCACACACCTGTACCCACCCTGTAGTATGCTCTCTCAGAGAGAGATAAACCAATGGACTGCCTTCTTCTATTAGTCTGTAAGAATGGATAGAGAAAGTACAGAAATATTGAAACCAAAGAGCCGTGGGTAAATGACAATCATGTCCCGGGCGTCCAGCGTTACTTGCTATGGGCAGAGTTACTCGCGGATCGCATTCTCATATCGAGGGCATGGTTTAACTGTATTCCCCTAAGGGCTATTGTGACAGTGTGGTGCAGGGTTGGGGGGTGCAGACTGATCCTGCCCGGTGTGCGAAGCACCTTACGAGGACCTGGCACATTTGGTTTTCGTTTGTTCTGCTTATGCACAAGCCAAAGGATGGCATATATGACCTCTACTGCAGGAATTGGGCTTTGCATAGTATCATCCAGCCCTAATATATCTGTTGTGGGTGGATTAACCACGTGTGGGTTGGTCCTTACTCACATAGCTGAAAACAGCACTTTATCTCTAGAAATTACTGCAAAGTATATCGCCTTGAAATTAGTTTATGTACACCCTTTTAATGATCTTTGTTTGATATTCTTCTTAGCTGCTATTTCAGCAAGATGTTTATGATCACATGCTTTAATGTGTTATAATTGATATGTATTTTTGTATTTTGTACTGCTGTTATGGATAGTTTTTTATGCATATCCAAAATAAACATGATGATGACAAATACTTATGGGATAGCCTCAAGAAGACTTGTTGTCTAAAACAGTATTGCGACATATCACAACATACTTGCCTGCTACATATAAAGGGAAGAAGTTACAGAAAAAGTTGACCCTTTCTAAGGCATGGAAGATGTACCAGAGTGAGAAAGAAGATCTGCCTGAGAAGGGGTGGATGCTTAATCAGCATAAAGAGGAGGATGTAACGCTTCCGGCTCCTCTTTCCCCTTCTGAAAACAAGAGCGCAGACACTGAGAACCAGGGATTTGATCCTTTAAAGGAATTGAAACAGCAGCGAGGTATGTTAATCTGACATACGAGCCCCACGCTTATAACAGAGAGGACAATGTGGAAGAGAATAAAAAAAATGGAGAACACAAACATATGTCAATACTCGATGAAAATAAACAGCGTGATGATAGAAAGGACATCAAGATAGAGATAGAGATAGAGGAAGAAGCAAAGAGACAAAGAGAAGTGAAGGACAAGACTAAGGAAGTGACGATAGTACAGAATGAATGGATGGGAGGACAGATATTACTCAATTTAGATGACAAGAGCATTGATGGGTTAAAGAAAGAGAAGAGCGAGAAAGGAAAGAAAGAAAACAAGAGAAAACATACAAGGAAAAGAGAGGAAGCGAAAGGAAGAACAAAGAAGGTATGAGGCAAGGAAAGAATAGGAGAGATTACAAGAAGAAATGAGAGGAGATAGAAACACAGAGATTGAAAGGATGTAGGTTACAAAGAAGGCAAGATGAAGAAGAGATGAGAGAGCTGAAGAGAAGGGAAGAAAAGATGAACATGAGTAGGGGACAAAGGGATAATGAAATATATCATATATTCAATACAGGCATAGTAAGAGAACAATGGGAGGAAGAGAGAGGGACACAACAGCCCCACAGGGAGTTTCAAGGGATACTGAGAGTACAAACATGGGCTGACGAGCATGAAACAGAAAACGTAGGGAAAAGGATTGGGGATTTATATTGGCAAATAAGGGATAAAGATGGGTATAAAACCAAAGAGAATGTCGAAGGATCTTTATCGAGGGAAACAGGAGGTAGGTCAGATGACGTAATAACAGACAAACATAGATCGCTGTCTTTAAATAGACTAGATCTTGATGATGCGGAAATGGACAAAAGTCATACAAGTTGGGACATAATGATGTCAGACAAAGAAAGAGAGGAAAACGAGAAGGCACAAAGGGAGGGAGCATGCGGTTTTTTGTAAGACTCAAGTTTAGAAAAATTGGTAAAATGGTCAGACTTAGAGGACCCTAAAGACAAAACAGCAGAACTGATACCATACACTGAGCGACCACAAGTATGATCGTGCAGTGCAGGGAATATATCACTGCCTTATGTAAGCAGATTATGGTCACTGCCAGGACAGAGACGAACGGGTGAGGCCAGCCACACCTGGGAAACAAGAAGTGTAGGGGGATATGATTATGGACCAGGATTTACACAATTACCATTATTATAGAATGGGGGAGGATGACCACAATAAATACTGTGCCCACAAATGGACAAGGATCATTTGAAATGTAAATTACTTAGTTTGACTTTAGGTGCAGGAAAATTGATTTATGAGTTAAAGAGAATGACATCAGGAATGACATTAGCAATAGGTGACATAAAATGCCTGCTAGCAGCCATTCTAGGGGAGAGGGCTAACGACTTTTGGAAACGAGCAGGGTATGCGAGTGTGACTGCACAAAACACAACACACAATGGAGCGCCATTCAATAATTGCAGAGCAGATGTATGGCGGACGCTCAGGTTTCAATATCCCGATACATCAGCCATGGGTGCGATTATGACTAGGAAAATGGGTGAGGATGAAGATCCTGTTGTTTTTATTCAAGATATTCAAGAGAGATGGCAATGAGGTAACCATGGGATAAAACAGTGGCATTATTGTACCGCAATTTATGCCAGGGACTGCCTGAGCCAGTGCAACGGCAGATGAAGAAACAGGTAGGAATTGGAAGCGAAGCCATGACCTGAAATACAATTGACTGTTGTACATCATTGGCAATTGAAGCAAATATAGTTCAGAAACAATTGTCAAAATTTGCCATAGAGGGAGCGGTATTGATTAATGAAGGTGTGACAACACAAGACATACGACCAGCGCAGCAAAGCAATGTAGTGTACCCTATGGATCAGAGTGAGTACAGTTTCTGGCCAGGAGGGAGAGGGGACGGATCTAGGGGAGGACGAGGTGGATTTCAAAACCCTCAGGGAGGAGGAGGATTTAATGGCAGACAGTCGCAACAATGTAGTAATTGTGGGAGGATGGGCCCTATAGACGGAACATGTAGAAGTAGAGGGGGCATGCAGCAAAATTAGCAAACTTCAGGAGGGGTGGTGGGAAATGTGCCACAATATAATACAGAACCACAGAGGATTATGCCCAGGATCACACGCACCATCAGGCACGTGCGCCACAAACACATCAAACACAGCAAATACAGCAAACTCCTTTACAAATGCAACCACCACAAGGGCAATCACAGCAAGTGCCTATACAAACACAACAGACAAGACTCAGCAAGCACAGACACAACAAGGCATGGTACCACAATGGAATATGATTGCAGGAGTCCTGCAAATACCCACACCTAGAATAGGGAGTGTGACCATGGTAGGAGGAAATCCTTTCACAGGTGCAGGGATTATTCTATATTCACAATAGGACAGCCCACAGAGCGACCTGATGTGTTCAGTACTATCAGTGACACCAGACCCCCAAGAGGAACCAAGGCTCAAGGTAACGATAGGAGGCAAGACATTTTCATTTCTTGTAGACACTGGAACAACTTGTTCCTTTGTCTGTGAGGGAAAATATCCAATGACAGTCATTGCCATGAATGTGCAGGGATTCTCTCGACTGATGAGCTTAGTTTATTTTACAGGTGAATTACCAATCTCTATAGGAGAACACAACACATCTATGCCATTATTGTGTTCTCAGCAGACACCAGTTAATATATTCGAGAGTAACCTGATGACAAAACTTAACATGACAATATCTTTTACTGACAAAGGAATAGTGTGTTCCACTCTAGGGTTACATTATATGCATGGGAACAAATTTATATTAGCCTTTACAGGCCAGAAGGCTTGACGAGGAGTCCCTTTAGACCCAGAAATATGTTTGTATGAAGTGACTGTTTTATTAACGTGGTTATCATATGGATGATGAAGAAGGACAGGTTATCCACTTAGAGTTAGAAGCAGCAGTGGTCAGAGAATAAACAGTGGTTGCCCATGGAACAAATGATGAGGGGAGAGGGTGGAGAGCAATGATAGCCCTCAGTGCAGGATATAGGTTAACAGACTTGACAGCAAGGATCTTTTTAAGGATTATTCAGATGATGAATTAGTATTTTTCATAAATCTCACTTATTGGATTAAAGTGTGGAATAGAGAAATACCGCCGAGAATGGCAATCGTAAAAAAGAAACTTAATTTTCCAGGAAGATTTAGAAAAAGTGCCAAATATTTTATGGACTAAAAGTATATATGTTATGTTATGTTATGTTTCTTTACATTTATATAGCACCTTATGTACCATTGGTATGGTCTCAAGGCGCTGGTAGGTTGAACGTCCTCGGGAACCAAAGTTGAAGTCAGTAGAGACAACAGAGAGAGTCAAAGGTGGTGTGAGCACCGGATATGTGTGCAGCTGGTGTGGCATTCGTGTGATAGCTGCTTCTTAGTGGTAGGTGTGGTGCTTGAGAGATCAAGAGTATGTGTTCGTTCTGGCAGGTTTTTATCCAAACCAATTCTGGCTGCGTTAGGCCTGAGGAGAACACCTAGGCTTGAGGGTGTGTAACCAGGAGTGTTTAGTTAGAGTGATGGGGAGTATGAGGTAGATAATGGTATAAGAACAGCTATACCGAATGGTGTCATAGTATCGCTTTGTTCTAGTTGAGCGGTGGTGTAAAGAAGAGAGTAAGCGTGGAGATGTGATATGGTGGTTTACATTAGGTGTTTGAGATCAGGCCCACTCCAATAGTTCCATGTACTCCATTCGTTCCATGTTCTCCAACTGTTCCATGCATTACGACCATTTCAAGCACTCAAAACTGTTCTTTTCCATGCCCTTTCAAAGTTCCATGCACTCCAAACCATTCCATTTAAGTCACACAATTCTATGCACTCCAATTTGTTCCATGCACTCCAATCCATTCCATGCACTCCAATCCATTCCATGCACACCAATCCGTTCCATGCACACCAACCCTTTCCATGCACACCAATCCGTTCCATGCACTCGAAACCGTTCCATGCACTCGAAACTGTTTCGTGCACTCGAAACCGTTCCATGCACTCGAAATCATTCCATGCACTCGAAATCATTCCATGCACTTTTATGCACTCCAATCATTTTGTGCACTCCAACCATTTTATTGCAATGCTTCTTTCATTCGTTCTACCCAGGTTATCCTTTCTCCATGCATCATCCATCCACATATGTCATCTTCACACGTTCCATCCACTTCACTGGTCCCACCCATTTCACACGTTCCATCCACTTCACCCGTTCCATCCACTTCACTGGTTCCTCCCACTTCACTGCTTCCACCCACTTCACCGGTTCCAAACACATCACCCGTTCATCTACCTACTTCACCCTTTCATCCGTTCCATCGACATACTTCGCCCGTTCCTTCCACATATTTCACCCGTTCCTTCCACATGTTTCACCCGTACCTTCCACATATTTCACCATACATATGACATGGGTCTATTGAAAGCAGCAGGAGCAGTTAAAAGTAAGCTGAAACCAGGAGCAATCTTGCCAAGAGGAAAGCAATATCCCATGTCCAGAGAAGCAGATGGAGGTTTTTTTGAGACTATTTCTGCTTTAATGAAGCTGGGAATATTGCTGCCATTCGAGTGCCCATGTAACACAGCTGTGTAACCAGTGAAGAAATCAACTGGTGGGTTGTGGAGCTTTATTCAGGATATCCATCCTCTAAACAATATTATTGAAGCAGAGTTTCCTTTAGTTCCAAATCCTGCTACAATATTAAGCAACATCCCATCTAAGGCCAAATATTTTACATTTATAGATTTAAAAACGCGTTCTTCTCAATTCCCCTTCATGAGGTGACTACATTTTCAGATAGAAATACACACCTGAAACATACTCGTTTGCCTCAGGGGTACTGTGAGTCTCCCTCAATCTTTAACAGGGTCCTCCAGATGGAGCTAGGTAATTAGCAAGATCACGCCTTACCTTGTGGTCAGCAGACGGATAGGTGAGTTGCTCGGGTCCTGCAGCAGGTAAGGTTTTAGTGAGCAAGGTGGCGTTTGAAGGAAGATCCAGGAATGAATAAGGACTTAAAAGGAGATAAACGAGCAAGCCAGGGTATACCAGAGAGAAGCAAGGAAGAAGGGGAAAGGCAAGGAGTCAAAAAATAGAAGGATTTCTCCAGTAGGGCTTACCAGGGGCAAACTAGCATTAGCGCAATGGAGAGAAGTTGCAACACATCGGATGCTAGCCAAAAAGCCTTCATATGGAATCGAATGAAGGTTGTGTTCCAGGTACGTGATGCCACGTTACGTGAGCAGCAAACGCGTTCCTCTATCGTGGACGAGGCGAACGCAGCACCAATATCGCCATAGTGATGAGTTACAGACTGCAGGGATGCTGCAAATCATGCCACTGTCCAAGCCGTGTTCCACCTGGCTTCCAAGGGTAGGTGCCATGAAAACATTTTCAATGAAGGGAGCATGAACATTCTGAACAGGTTCCCAGGTTCTTTTATTGTCAGGCTATCCTTTCCAATGGATGAGGTATTGTAAACGACCACAGTGGTAACAAGAATCACAGATGTCTTCAACTTCATACTCCAAAGCATCAAGTACATTCCCAGGTGGCGGTAATTGTATGCTCGAAGATCAGAGGTTTCTATATATGGTTTAAGCAATGATGAATGAAACACTGGATCTACCCGCTTCCAGCTGTTGGGTAGGGCAAATTTGAAAGCCACACCCGATCTCCTTCCTTGTAGCTGGGAACTTCCACACGTTTGCGATCCGTTAAATAGTTAGTAGATGCATGTGCCTTTTTTAGGTGTCCAATGGGAAATGGCCCAAAATGTTGCCCAATTGCGACAGCCGTAATGGCTGACTTTATTTTTTTTTAAACACCCCCTTTACACCACATATATATGTGGGGGGGTATGAGATATTATAGAAATATGGGTGAGCTGCGGCGGTATCCCCCGCATATCTATGCGGTGTAAAGAGGGTTTAAATTAAAAAAAATAATTTAAAAAATGTCAGCATTTTGGGCCATCGCAATTAAGTGTGGTCGCCGTAATCACATAGATCCATCCAAAGCAATTTTTTGTGTATCCTTGAGACATTGGTGCTGTGTGTAGTGTCAGATACAGGCAACCATTGAGGATGGTAACCGAAAGTACAAAAAAAATGGGCACATGGATAATGAAGAAAGGTAGGTATTATTGTATGAAAATTCAGCTATGGGCAGTAGGGAAGCCCAGTTGTCACAAAAGGCCAAAGCAAAACACCATAGATATTGTTTAATAGTTTGATTAGTTCTCTCAGTCAAACCATAGGATTTGGGATGAAATCCAGAAAAGAGAGAAGGTTGATTCCAAATGATTTGCAGAAGGTAGTCCATACATTAGAGGTATATTGGGAACCTCAATTTGAAATGATGTCCGAGGGAATACCATGAAGCCGAAACAAAGTGGTGATGAAGATCTCGCTCATTTCTTTGACTGTAGGATGTTTCTTTAAAGGTACGAAATGTGGCAATCTAGAAAACATATTAATGGTGACCATAATCACTGTATTCCCCTTGGAAGGTTACAGATCCACGATAAAATCTGTGGAAATTGTATGCCATGTCCATACAGGTATTTCAGGCTGAGTGAGTTTACAGATGAGCTTTCCAGGACATATTGGGATTGTGCACATATGGGACAAGAAGAAACATAGCATACAACGTCCTTTTCCTGAGATGGCCACCAGAAAAAAACTTTGAGTAGCTCCTTGGTGGCACGTATGCCTCTGTGTCCAGCTAAATAAGAATCATTACATATGTGCAAAACCTGTTTCTGTAACTCTGTGGCAGGAAGAAATAATCACTGGCCAAGAAACAACAAACCGTTTTGATTGGTGAGGCCATGGATAGAATCAAGCGTATTGAGAGGCAGTTGGAGTAAGGCTGCTTTGACGCAGTGCAAGAAAGAGTCCACAGAAGCAATAAGAACATTAGAACCAAACATCTTAGATCACAAAGCAGAAGGTTCTTTAGTAGGTTGTTCACTGTAAGACAATGCATCTGCTACTGCATTCTTGGACCCAGGTATGTGGGTAAAAAATAGATCAAAATGATTTAAAAAATGGGCCCACTTAGCCTGACGGCTATTTTTGCATTCGAAGACAATTAGGAATTGCAGATTACGGTGGTTGGTGCAAACCAGGGTGGGAAGAAAAAAAACATAAGTAGATGGCGCCACTCTTGGCATGCTAATTGTATGGCAAGGAGTTCCTTCTCCAGGATTAATTCCTTTCAGATGACAATAGTGTTTTAGAGTTGTAAGCTATCGGATGTTCCGGTTGGTCTTCTTGCAATTGTTTGAGTACAGCTCCAACTGCTTGATCAGAGGCATCAGCTTCCAGTATGTACGCAGTAGAGGACTTTGGTTTGGAAAGGATGGGTGCTGAGGTAAAAAGTGATTTTAGTCATTGGAATGCAGAGGCGGTCTTTTTAGTCCACTTGAATGATGTGTTTTACTTCAAGAAAGATGTAGTAGGAAGGACCACTTCTGAAAAACTGGAAAGAATTTACTATAGAAGTTGGACAAAGCTAAAAACCTTTTTCTATCTTTTACAGAATTAGGGGTAAGCCAGTCGATCACTGCCTTGATATTTCAGGGATCCATGGAAATTCCATTATCAGAAAGGATGTATCCCATGTATGCCACTTTGGTAACTCCAAATATACATTTTTCAGGTTTGGCTTTCAGTTGTTTTTTTTCAGATGTAGAACTTCAGTGACATGTGCCTGATGGTCTTCAATCATTTTGGAATATACCAGAATATAGTCAAGATATGCGATTAAAGAATGGAGTAGCAGGTTGTAAAATAGATGATCGATAAACCTCTGAAAAACTGCTGGGACATTTGCCAACCCAAACGGCATGACCCGCTACTGATAATGACCAAAGGGGGTGCGGAACGCGGTTTTCCACTTGTTGCCTTTCTCAATTCGCACAAAGTGGTAAGCTCCCCTAAGATCCAGTTTGGTCAATATTTTGGTGGTCTTCACTGCCTCCAGTATGTCTTGAATTAGAGGCAGGGGATATTTATCCTTTTTTGTTATTTTGTTGAGACCTCAATAGTTTATACACAGTCTAAGCTCTGAAGTATCTCTTTTGGAACAAAAAACACAGAAGCCCCGGGCAACGCTTTTGAGTCAGTTATTAGACTATTGGCAAGATTCTCCTGAAGATAAGACCATAGCGCTTATTTTTCTCACAGAGACAGGATAAACATACAGTTCAAAGGCACCTCCGTATTCAGTAGTAAATCAATAGAGTAGTCTTCAGGACTATGTGGGGTTGATATTTTGACCTTATCATTCTCGAATACTGAGGTGAATTCCTGATATTCCTTGGCAATTATGGAATGTATTGAAGAGACATGCATGTCATCGGAGGATGGAATTGAAAACCTAATAGCAGCAGCTTCAGAAGAAAGACAGGTGGAGACACAATGTTCCATACCCAAAAACACTGTGTGTGCCCTCTAACGGATATAGGGGTTGTGCTCCTCCAACCAGGGCATACCCAGTATGATAGGATAAGTAGTAGTCTGGATCAGATCAAAAGATTTGAATTCTTGATGATTATGGATTTGAAGTTGTATAGGTTCTCTATTAGCCACTATGGGACCACCTTCTAAAGGATGACCATCGACATCTAGAACAGGCATGGCAATAGGTTTTGCTTGGAATGCTATTCCTCTAGCCTTTTTCCCAAGTAAGGTCCATAAAAATACCAGCAGCCCCGGGGATGAGTAAGGTAGAGGATTTAGCAGGTTCACTATTAGCCAGTAGATCTTGTGTATACTCCTGAACCGACAGCCATCCTAGGGTCGGGAGGTGGCATTTCCTGAATGACTTGGGGGGGCCACAGGACAAAGATGTAATAGATGGTCAGCTGAACCACAGACCCTTTGTTCTTTTCCGCATCCTATCTTCATCCGTTAAGGGACCCCTCGCAGTACCTATCTGCATAGGTTCCGAAGTCTCTTTTTCTTTTGGAACGGGTAATGATGGAGCATGAATAGGGTTATTATTCGTTCTTATTTTGTTACCTGCGCTCATGCAGTCCAAAATCAATATTTAGGGTGAGTTTCACAAGTTCATCAAAGATCTGAGGATGTGGTATGCAGGCTATTTCATCCTTAAGATCTTCATTGAGTTATCAGCAGAACAAGGTAAAACAAGCCTCTTCTGGCCATCTGATAGTCTGTGCAATTTGCTTAAATCAAGTGACATAGGTCATTGTAACCATGGAGCCTTGAACAAAATCCAGTAAGGTCTCTTAACTAGTGTCAGTCACTTCAGGATTCCTCTAAAGGCAGCAATGAATCCCACATAATTATCCAGGATGGGATCACCAGCCACAACAAGAGGGGTTGTCCAAGCCAAAGCACTGCCAGAGAGATGTGGTACTACATAGCCGACTTTGGAATGGTCAGTGGCAAAAGCATGTTGACGGAAGGAAAAGGCCACTAAACACGCATCCAGGAATCTCTTAAGCTTTTTTGGGTCTCCCTGATATTTATCCACCATAGACAGGTTAGGTAGAACTATGAGAGCAGCTTCATAGGACATTAATGCTTGGCACAGTTGTGCGTTCTCCAGTTTTAACTGTGCATTTCATGTGTGAGTCCTTGGACAGCATTAACCAGCTCCTGTAACTGGTCCAACTTTTCTTTTTCTTTCAGGCATTGCAATCTATCAAGCGTGTGCCTTACCTTGTGGGCAGCATGCAGATCAGTGAGTTGCTTGCGGCGTACCATCCCCTGGGCAGCCATCATGACGTAGGAGATAGAACTAGGTGCTTCGCTCTGCCCAGGGAATGTGGAGCCAATCAGCCGGAGAAAAAAACCCTTGTTGAGGAAAAACCTGCACCAGGAAATCAGCAGTCACGGCAGTCCTCACGGGTCCAGCAGCGATAGGGAATGTTTTACTGAGCAAGGTGGCGCTTGAAGGAAGATCTGGGAATGAATGAGGGCTTACAAGGAGAAAATCGAGCAAGCCAGAGTATACCAGGGGGTAGCAAGGAAGAAGGGAAAAGAAGTCAAGAAATAGAAACATTTCTCCAGTAGAGCTTATCAGGGACAAATTAGTGTTACCACAATGGAGAGAAGTTGCAATGCACCGGACGTCGGTTAGAAAGCCTTCATATGGGATTGAATGAAGGTTGTGTTCCGGGTCCGTGATGTCACAATATCACATTACGTGAGCGGTGTACATATTCCTCCATTTTGGAAGGGCAGAATGGGGCACCACCATCACCATAGAGACCAGTTACGGACCGCTTGGCCACGGCAAATCATGACAGTAATGTACAGCTTGAGAGTGCAATAATTCAGCATGTAGTTAACATATTGATATGCAATGAGACAGAAGAAAGATGCAGAGAAGACTCCTATCAGAGAAAGGATGCAAGGTAGACAAGGAGAATCTACAATATTGTCAGAAGCAATTGTGAAGACTTTAGAACCTAAAACAGTGAGGGAACTGCAACAACATTTAGGCCTATGTAACTACTGCAAAGCCTGGGTTTTCGATTGCAGCACATATATTTGACCACTTTTAAATGGACTTAAAGAAGGACAGGTAGACAAATGTAAGATAACATGGACGGAGAAATGACTGAAGGATTTGAAGAATTAAAAAAGTCAATCAGTACAGCCCCTCTGCTAGGAATTCCAGATTATCATGAAGAATTGTATCTATTTTCCCATTCAAATGGAGATGTTATGACAGCAGTTCTCACATGGAAAATAACTTTTCGACATGGATATAAACCATTGTCTTATTATATTGGGAATTTAGATCCAGTAATGAAAGGGCATTACCTTTGCGAACAAGCATTAGCTACTGCTGCATTTGCTATTGAAAAAGTTTCAAGTATTACAATGGGGTGTTCAGTGACATTATTTGTTGAGCATGCTATAGGGTTTCCTGTTTTAGGGGTTTATTTTCTTTTCCTTCCGGAGGTGTTTTTTCAGTGATTTTCAAAACATTTCAGAATCTGTGTTTATCATTGTTTTCTCTTTTGCCTCCTTCAAAGAATTGTGGATAATGATTTTTTCCAGTGTAAACACACAAATATTATTTTATTGTTTTATTGCGTGCATAGGTAGGGCAATGTCTCCCGGAGCAAGATGCTATGAACACTTTCCAAAGAATAAAGTTGAATTTGTTAATCCAGTAATATCTAACATTTATTTTCTTTACATGAAGACTTTTATTTGTAAAAACAAACTTTCCACATTGTAGAGACTTCTAATTATAGCAGATAAGGCATAGTGTGGTAAAAGGATATTGCCCGGGAGCACTGACTTTCTTGGAGAAAAGTATTATTTTGCCTGTCAAAAGAAATAGACTGCAAGCAGATAATAACTGTTTATTAAGTGCCGCTCACTACAAAATGAGAAGGGAGTATTATTAATGTTGAGGCTTGATTGGAGCGGGTTATCAGGAAAAATCTGTTTGCTGGGTAAGAGAATATCAGGGCATCCTATAGCAGTATATTGAAAAAGGAAACTCAGCAGGTTAGGGTGATTGTTGCTGAGATGTTATATGTTTATACCTTTCTGTAAATCATATGGCTTTTTTCCTATTCCTACTACTACATGTGCTGTAAAATGTGCTGTTTTGGCTGAGGATGAGCACATCTCTCTCGCTTCACTGTGTGTGGGAACTTTCGTCCTCATAGCAAAAATCAAAAGCTGGCATTCATGAATATACGCACAGTAAGTGAAATGTACAAATGTAGTTTAATTGATCTTCCCCTTGGACGAAAATGAGCAAGACAAAAGAGCAATGAACTTTAAAAAAGTAATGAACCCCAGAAAAATAACCTAAGAGAGGAAATGTTCCAATACATATGCTGGCAAAGTATAAAAGGTGCTCACCTTTTAAAGCACGCAATCTGTGTGAAATATTCCCTGGAAAACAAAATCCCAATACGAGACAAGGGCTTGTTTTCTTGTGGGTAAGTGTCTGCTCTGGCAACTTGTCAGCCTTGGTAAAATCCTGGTAGCCAAATACTTGATTAAACTTGCCAACCTCAAAAAAGATCAAGGGGTTGCGTCCACCCTCTGAAAAAATGTAAGGTACTCGCACAAATATATAAATCTTTATAGAACTATGTTAGGGGAAACTTGTACAATTGTGTCATTATTCCCCCCATCTTGACTGGGAGACTACAAATACCAGAATGCAATTTAGCAAAAGGCAAACAATGGCCTTTGGGGTTTGAAAGGCTGATAAAAAAATGTAACGCGTGGAAGGGTTACCTGTTTGTGTTTTGACAAATGCAGGGTTTATCTATGATGTGATGAAAATATTACATTCAACCAAAAATAAACACTTTCTGGTGTTAAATATGTAAATCTGAAAATAATGTAGTTTGTTACTGTTCTGTGTGATATTGGCCTGGAGGACAGCATAGATTTAGGCAACTAACTTGTGCTTTGTGGGTGCTTTCAGAATAAAATGCCCATTTGCATTTCTTCACACGAAAAGGTTACAAGCGTCCTGGCCAAAACAATGGTCCCTTAAATGAGCCATCATGTATACATCGCTCCTAAATTTAAAACTCTTCATTAAGAAATAAAGTGCTAATCAGAAATTAAGGGGCCTGCATCTTCTGATGGGCCGCTGGGTGCGTGTGCTCAAGAGAGCTATAGGAGGTTGGGAGGTGACCCTCATACCGCGGCCTCAAGCAAGCCTCATACATGGAACCCTCCCATGGCCTTCCTTTCAAAGCCAACTGGCAGCTTTCACTTTTCAGCTCTCCTCCAGACAGGTACACATACACAAAGAGTCTGTGGCCACAAACAGAGAGACTAAACTCTGACCACATACAAATACATTTTTCTTTTTACAAAGAATACAATGTAACATTGAATGTGCAGTGTTTTTCAATAAGGTCGGGGTACAGGAGCAAAAGCAATGGGAGAAAGCAAACAAGCATACATGGAGGGAGTAGGGCCATTTTCCTATTGTCTGCCAAACCTCGCCTCCAGCCACTCCAACACCCCCAAACTTCCTCCCATCCCTGCTCACACTAAGGCATCACTGGGATAGGGGAAATTGGGTTTTTTGGTTTAAACCTGGGAGGCGCTTTTTCTTCTGGGGGTGTTTTTCCGGTGTTTATTGGATTTCACTGAAAACAGGGAAGCCTGCATGCATTATTCACTATTCTAGAGAAACCCAAAAGTAAATTGACTACACAAAGAACATCAGGATATGAGGTAATTATTTAAAACCCTGCAATTAGAATTGTTAGATGTAGAATAGTGAACCCTGCAACATTCATAGCAGAAAATAACTATGTATATGACTGCACAACATATACTGAGTTTTATGATGATATTCCCTGTGTTAGAGAAAATGCTCTTGGAGGGGGGAACATTCTTTTTATTGACGGTTCTTCAAAAATGTATCAAACGACTGGTGAAAGGCATACTGGATCAGCAGTAGTAAAGCTGAAAGGTGAGGGTGAATTTGAATTAGTGACAAGTGCAAGATTGCCTTCATATTGCTCAGCACAGACTACAGAAGTAGTGGCGCTTACCACCGTACTTCAAAGATCTGAGGATGAGGAAGAGATGATGTACTCTGACTCTGCTTATGTGATGTCAACTGTACATGCATGTTTGTCACGCTGGAAAATGAGTGGTTTCCTCTGTGCAGACACACACCAGTGCAACATACGCCCTTATTGGATAAGCTTATTGAGACATTAAGACTCCCATTGGCTATCACTGTTGTGAAATGTGCAGCCCACACTAAAAGAACATACATGATTTTCGCAGTAATGCAGCCACAGATATAGATGTCAAAAAGGCAGCATATTTCCCAAACATTTCTGAGTTTGAAGTAAAAAGTGTTAAACAAATGTTAGGATGGTGCATGATGGTAAAGGAGGGTTTTAATGTTGTCTATTATTCAGTTAATTGAGTTACAAGGATGAGCCCCACAAGAAGAGCAAGACCTATGGAGGAATTGGGGGTGTTCTTTATCCCCCACTGAGGCTATATGGAGACAGCATAGCACTGGAAAGCTAGTTATGCCTCTAGCATCATTCAGGGTAGCGCTGTAGCAGCTTCACTACCACGTGCATATGACTCAAGAGAGTCTGCTGCTATGTCACTCCCCAGCCTTCTGTCTATCTGGAGACGAACCACATTATTCACCCGTGTCAGGCTGGGTTTTGTTCCGGGATGGGCGCAGAGTCTGTAATGGTGGCTCTTCTTGACGATATTGTTCTGCTGCAGGACTGCAGAGAGTTTGGAGCTCTTATTCTTCTTGACCTCTCCGCTGCCTTTGATACAGTTGATCATCAGAAACCTTTTCAATACCTTCCCGATGCTGGAATTTCAGGCACCCCTTTAAAAGGGTTCTCTTCTTTTCTTTCTAGTCGGCTCCAAACAGTCTCTCTTCCTCCTTTCACTTCTCCCCTACTGTACTTGATTGTGAGGTCAGTCAGGGCTCCGTTCTTTCCCCTCTGCTGTTTAACTTGTATATGCTGGCTCTGGCCAAACTAATCTCTAGCCATGGGGTACACTTCTTCTCAATATACTTCTTCTCATATGCAGACGATACACAGATTCTGTCCGCATCATTCGATTCCTTCAACATTGACGGCAACATCATCAAAGTTTCAAAAGTTTTTTACCTCAACTGTACCCTCGCCCTAATGCATCAAGTGAATGCTATGGCCTCAGATGCAGTCTACGCATCTAAGCTTATCAATACCTGCAGGCCCTTCCTCTCAGCGGGCAGCTGCATCACCCTTGCTAGAGTTTTGATCTTTTCGAGACTGGATTAATGCAATGCACTGTGTGCCAGAAATGTACAGCAGGGCACACTTTTCGAACAGTGAGAGGAGCAATCCCTAGACAAAATGGGTCATTTCAGCATCTACATATAGATTATGTGGAAATGGTGGAGACATGCAACAGCTATAGGTACATGCTGGTAGTGGTATTTCCCTTCTCTAGATGTATTCAGTACTTGGTCATGCCCTTCGGACTTGCAAATGCCCCAGGGGTCTTCCAACGCTTCATGGATCGGGTGTTTTTAGATATGTTATTCCTCTTCGTCATTGTGTATCTGGACGATATCTTAATATTCTCTAAGGACCATTTTAAGTATGAGGAGCATGTTAAGGCAGTGTTACAACGGCTATGTGAACACAAGCTCCTGGCTAAGCCCGAGAAGTGCCTTTTCCATGTCTCTACTGTTCACTATCTAGGATTTGTCCTTATATATTTGTATATAAATACATATCTTGATAATTCGGCCCATTTAAAGAATAACATGTGGCATCAGCACATGAATGAGGTGGAAGAGACAACATCAGATAAAAGCTGCTATGTATGCCCTCTCATCCCTTATGCCATGAACGCAGCCAGAACATTAATTGAAAAAGAAATACCTGCACACGATGCAAAGTGCCTTAGCCATCTAGCTGCGTGCACAACCAGAGGAGAATTCGAAGGAAGATGGACATCCCTATGATGGCGATCACAGAGATCATTTCCAAATGAAGATGTTTATGTGAAAACACAAAAAATGGAAAAAGAGATAGGCTGGACAAGCAAGATGCTTATATATTTATCCCTGACTGGAGAATAAGTAAAGGTTGTTGAACTAAAAAGGCTGGGATGTTCAGACATACAGGAAACATCAGGAGTACCAGGATCAGGGGAGAGACCTCAGCTATTGGTATATGGACGAGTTGCCACCAGTACAGGATGGGAAGAAGGAATGTTGACTTGCACCCCACACTTATTGAAGAAGGAATCAATAAGCATAGTGTAAATAGTAACTGACATATGTCTAAAGTCATGGGTCAAGTATTCTAAGCTACTAACATGGGTTGACAATGAAGCAGGACCAGTGTCCATAATATCTTTACAAAATGCAACAAAATGCTTCAGGAACAAAGGCCTGCTTCTAGAAGAAGAAAATGAAAGATGTAAGCAGGTGCTCGAAGTACCAGGAATGAAGGAGGGAACTGCTGTGTTAACAGATCCTTATTGGGCCTGTGGATCAAGAGCTCATATCATGTGCCTAAGAATTGGGGATGAATATGTACTATTGTGATCATACATGTTCCTGCACTAGTGATTCCCCAAACTGGCCTCCATATTGAAGAGTTTCCAAAGATGCATACACACCAGCGAAAAAAGAGGTTGCTCAACCTCTGCCGGCTGAAGAGGGAGAACTATTTCTCAGCAAAATCAATAGCAGCTTATGATGATATTCCAGCAGAGCATAAGTTGTTCAAGATGACGGCAGTGATATTTACAGTCATATTCATGCCAGGAATACAGACTGCAGTAAACACCAAGTGGATGCAGATCACTTGGTGGGAGCTGCTATAAACAATCAACACGGCAATAAAAGGATTTACTGCAATCAAAGAAGAACTGAGGGCCATCAGGCTTATGACCCTCCAGAACAGGTATGTCCTGGACCTAATTACAGCAATGGAAGGAGGTGTGTGCACCACAATCTGGCCTTCTTGCTGTACATTCACACCTGCTCATGATTGAGAAAATGGAACCCTGACAGAGGCGATAACTATGCTGACAACCCTGCACACGAAGATGGAGGAGGAAGTTGATGAGACAGAGGAGGATGATTGGTTCTTGTCTGTGTTTTCATGGATTCCAACTTGGCTGGCAAATGCCTTGAAAATACTTGGAGCAATGCTAGTGTTGGTATTGCCAGTATTCTGCCTTATAAGCATCAGTGTAGTACAATGCAATAAGACAGTTAAGAAAGCTATTGGGATGAAGATAATGATTGATATTAATGGGGACCATAAACCACAGACTGAAGGCACCAGCAGTGAGTACATAAAGAAAAGTCGGCTGGCACACCCAGGGATGAGGTTTTATTACCAAAAGGATCATAAGAACTATATTGAACGTTGGGTATACTGTCAACCAACTAGAGAATGCTGTCACATGACCTGGAGTGTGTATGAGCATATAATGAATGCAGGTGACCTGAGGGGGGGTGACAAGAGTATGGATTCTGAAGAAACCAAAGTATGAAGAGAAGATGAAGAAGATTGAAGAGGACAAGGTGGTCGAGGACTCGACCAGTGGGGGGAATTTAGAGGAGCAGATGGACACGACATTCCTCGCTCCCACCCTCTCACCTCCATCATATTGGAACAGCAGGAGAAGATCCCTATGTGCTACACCAGGTATTCTCCCAATACTGCATCAAGTGTATGAAAGATGATATGCACTTAGACAACCATATTGAATATGCCCTTGCACTGAAAGGGTGGAAGGATGTCTGCACACACCATTGGACATCGAAGATCTATAAGTGAAATCAGATGAGGACAGAGTGACGTCATGAAGGAAAGACACGAAGATGCACTAAAACAATATGAAAATACATAAAGAATAAAGATATAACTGAAGTAACAAGAGAAACATGTAATCGAATGTGAAGAAATCATGTGCACCTAAAAAATAGTGAGTAGAGATGAAGTGAATGTACCTACACAGAAACAGAAGGTAGATTGTACATGTAGAGGCAAGCTGCAGAAGAAAATATAACGTGATTAAAGTAGCCATGAGATAAAGATGGATACCAGACTAGTGTTGAAACTAATCAAGTTACCTCAGAGACCGACCAGGGCTGCAGAGTCAGGAGACGATGGAATACCAGCTTTGAATGAGGAATAAAGAGGAGTCTATTGGCCTGGGATCAAGGATGCCATATCAAGGAATAATTGCAAGGCACAAAGCGAGTCAAAAGAATAAGCCATGTACGTAAGACATACTTCTCTTACATTATGGGAAGAAGAAAACATCTGCAAGTGCCAAGTTTTGTACAATCAAGGATGTAAAAAGCTTCTGTGAGGAAGAGCAACCAAGTCTCCAGAGGTCAAAAGGAGTAATGATGCCCAGTTTAGTTGAATTAAATAGCATTAAATAAAAGTTTGAAATCTACAAATTCGTGGTCTCCTCACACGTGACTCAGAAGTTGAAAACAAGGGCTATTCATTAAGGTCTAGATGAAGATAATGGAGTACCTACACTCCCTTGAAAGCCCTAGAACAGTGAACAGGCTGCAAGGTCAACTATAAAGAAGAAGGATTGACTTGGGGACTGACCGATGAGAGCTGATGGACTAATTGGGCAATTGGGTAGTAGTCTGAAGTTGCTCTCTGCACATGAGTTTTGTTTTTCTCACGTGCTGCTAACAAGCAGAAAGTCCAAGGTTGGGAGATAATACCAACCAACCATAGGGGTCTGTGTAGCAACATGCTATACAATGTTGCACAGGACAATCGGCTCATGTTATTCTGCTATAATCGGTATTATACATATTAGGAGGTGGTCCAAGGCATGCCTATTAGATAAGGGGCATCCAGTGATATTACTAATACTGATACGATATATAGGTACATATGTTCCCTTAACCAATCCCTGCCTTCAATAGATTTTATAGTTTGCCACGTAGGATGACATCATACATGACTCATGATGAGGCATGAAGCCTCTGTATAATCAAAACCTAAGTTTGAGTGTGTGGACTACAATTCATTGTTAGATAGATTGCCCTACTTTATTTGAGCTAATAATAAATTAGTACTTTGCCATATTCTTTGAGTCTGTCCAGTTATTTGGGTCTGAGACATTATTGGTAATTCCATCGAGCACACAAGGCGCTCCAAGGTGCCAGTTCACATTTCCATTCTCAAGGCTTCTTGCTTACTATTATACAATGCTGACGTCCATTTTCTTAGCATGGCTGTTTTGCTTGTGTTCTATTTTCTACTTTAGCAAGCTGCTATATGTCTCATATTCCTTGCATTTCTGCTTATATACATTTATTACATCTCTTGTCACTTATCTTCTTAGTGTATATGGTTTTCTCCATATTTGCATTTATGTTTACTTTGTCACTTTAATCAGATCTTCAGTCTTTAGATATTCATACTTCGAGTTCAGTCCGTCCACATATCTTCCACTTTAGTGACGTCACTTTACATCTGCCAAACTTTACTTATAGTTCTATGTCCAGTGATTTCTGCAGGGTCATGTCTACCACATCAGTATGAGGGTACATTCGATGCATTTGTCTAAGCGCATAACGTCTCTCATACCTTCAATGTGGTATTGGGATGATACCAGGTGTCAAACACAGTGCTTGCTTGTTGTTCTTCCAGTATGACACAGGTGAAGGGGTGGGCTCTATAAATGATGTGTACATCTGCCTCTCTACATTCCCTTTCCAATGCCAGATCCAAGCATGTGAGACCTCCTTCTTGTGTATCAGTACACGTGTGGTGGTGGAAGATACTGCATGCCCTATCTCAGACACTACAAAGCCGCGAGGAGAAGGCCAGGGGACAAGGCCTGCACTCCTCTTTGCAGCTCCGCTGCGAGTGACACCATCCGATCAGCTGATCCAGCTGATCTCTGCATACAAGATCAGCTTTGGTGCCCCAGCCGCAGCGCGCCTTGCGCACACAGCACAGCCCCTCCACATGGAAGGCCCGGTCGTGTCCTCAACAACAGGGAAAGCATCTTTTGAATTTCCCGCCGTTTCCCTGCCCGTTCCCGCTTGCAGCCCGCAGCCTGATACGGCTTCCTGCTCTGCCGGCTCCTCCCCCCCCACCATAAAGAGAGAGAGAGTACACCGCCAGACGAAGCCGCGAGGAGAAGGCCAGGGGACAAGGCCTGCACTCCTCTTTGCAGCTCCGCTGCGAGTGCCACCATCCGATCAGCTGATCCAGCTGATCTCTGCATACAAGATCAGCTTTGGTGCCCCAGCCTTGCGCGCCTTGCGCACACAGCACAGCCCCTCCACATGGAAGGCCCGGTCGTGTCCTCAGCAACAGGGAAAGCATCTTTTGAATTTCCCGCCGTTTCCCTGCCCGTTCCCGCTTGCAGCCCGCAGCCTGATACGGCTTCCTGCTCTGCCGGCTCCTCCCCCCCACCATAAAGGGAGAGGGAGTACACCGGCAGGCGAAGCCGCGAGGAGAAGGCCAGGGGACAAGGCCTGCACTCCTCTTTGCAGCTCTTCGCTGCTCGTCTGCCGTTTGCCGCGAGGCTTTGCCGCATTCTAGAGGTAAGGAGCCTGACTACTGCCACCTCAACCCTCAACTAGGTTTGCCCACCAGGAACTCCAGACTACGTGCCCGCACTATAGAGGCCACCATCTGCTCCAAGTCCCTCCCCACGAGCATCCGCAATGTACGGCTATGCTCCCGTATCACGCAACCCACTCCACCTGCCTACATGGCCAGACTCATGCGCCCAACCACTAAGCCAACAGCAATAGTAACTACCTCCAACATAGCTGCCAAAGATGCTCTCTACCCCACCTCAAACTGTACTGCCTTTATACGGAATATATTCACACACGTGTCCACCACCACTGAAAATGTGCTCCCCAGTGCAAAATGTGTGATAGGCAATTCTTCTACCCCCATTTTGAATGCTATTGTGTCAAATGTGATCCTACCTGTGTCCACCACCACTGAAAATGTGCTCCCCAGTGCAAAATGTGTGATAGGCAATTCTTCTACCCCCATTTTGAATGCTATTGTGCCAAATGTGATCCTACCTGTGCCCACCACCACTGAAAATGTGCTCCCCAGTGCAAAATGTGTGATAGGCAATTCCTCTACCCCCATTCTGAATGCTATTGTGCCAAATGTGATCCTACCTGTGCCCACCACCACTGAAAATGTGCTCCCCAGTGCAAAATGTGTGATAGGCAATTCTTCTACCCCCATTTTAATGCTATTGTGCCAAATGTGATCCTACCTGTGTCCACCACCACTGAAAATGTGCTCCCCAGTGCAAAATGTGTGATAGGCAATTCTTCTACCCCCATTTTGAATGCTATTGTGTCAAATGTGATCCTACCTGTGTCCACCACCACTGAAAATGTGCTCCCCAGTGCAAAATGTGTGATAGGCAATTCTTCTACCCCCATTTTGAATGCTATTGTGCCAAATGTGATCCTACCTGTGCCCACCACCACTGAAAATGTGCTCCCCAGTGCAAAATGTGTGATAGGCAATTCCTCTACCCCCATTTTGAATGCTATTGTGCCAAATGTGATCCTACCTGTGCCCACCACCACTGAAAATGTGCTCCCCAGTGCAAAATGTGTGATAGGCAATTCTTCTACCCCCATTTTGAATGCTATTGTGCCAAATGTGATCCTACCTGTGCCCACCACCACTGAAAATGTGCTCCCCAGTGCAAAATGTGTGATAGGCAATTCTTCTACCCCCATTTTGAATGCTATTGTGCCAAATGTGATCCTACCTGTGTCCACCACCACTGAAAATGTGCTCCCCAGTGCAAAATGTGTGATAGGCAATTCTTCTACCCCCATTTTGAATGCTATTGTGCCAAATGTGATCCTACCTGTGTCCACCACCACTGCAAATGTGCTCCCCAGTGCAAAATGTGTGATAGGCAATTCTTCTACCCCCATTTTGAATGCTATTGTGCCAAATGTGATCCTACCTGTGTCCACCACCACTGAAAATGTGCTCCCCAGTGCAAAATGTGTGATAGGCAATTCTTCTACCCCCATTTTGAATGCTATTGTGCCAAATGTGATCCTACCTGTGTCCACCACCACTGAAAATGTGCTCCCCAATGCAAAATGTGTGATAGGCAATTCTTCTACCCCCATTTTGAATGCTATTGTGCCAAATGTGATCCTACCTGTGTCCACCACCACTGAAAATGTGCTCCCTAGTGCAAAATGTGTGATAGGCAATTACTCTACCGCCCCCCACCACAACACCACCCAAGCCCCCTGCTCAACACCACCCTTGCCCACCACCTCACCCACCCCTTCAACGGACCCCACCCTATCCGCCACAGAACCCCACCTTAAATGCGCCATGATCACCGCTAGATCCATCAATGCCCACGCTCTGGACATCCATGACCTCATAACCACCCATGACCTAGACCTGCTCATGATATCAGAAACCTGGCTACATGAGGCCTCCGGCCCTGCACTCTCCCTTGCACTGCCCCCTGGCTATTCCATCACCAGACAAGATCGCCCCTCTAAAGGTGGAGGTGAAGCAATCATCGCCAAAGACTGCCTCACCATTAGAAAGGTAGAAAAATCCTTACACAACAACGACGACTACCTCCAAGTCAAAATCAACCTCTCCCCCCACTGTACCATTGCTGTTCCTATTGTCTATCGCCCTCCAGGCCCAACAGGAGACTTCCAAGCCTCCCTCATCCACCTCCTATCTGACAACCTCAAAAAACAATCGAAAGCCATTCTCCTTGGGGATGTCAACCTAGGCCTCCTGGACAGGAAAGACACAGCAGCCAAATCCCTTGACTCAGCCCTCAAAACACTAGGCTACAAGAACACCATCTTTAGCCCAACTCACACCCAGGGCAGAACACTTGACTGGATCGCTCAGCACAACTGCCCACTCATCATCACTGGAAACACTCCCACCCCATGGTCTGACCACCATATCCTCACCTTTAGCATCCTCACCACCAGCTCCTCAACTCCGCCACCCCAACCCCTACAACCCTGCTTCGCAAGAAGCTCCCGTCAGCTCACTAAGGAAAGGCTACTGCCCTTCCTCCAAGGCCCAACCTTCAGACCGCCTTTCTCCTCCGACCCAGAAACTCTTGCATCAACCTATGATGTTGCCATCAAAGCAGCTATCAATTCCATTGCCCCACTTAAACCTCGTAAATCCAAACCCACAACCCACTCTAACTCCTTGTTCACCCCAGAATTGCTCACACTCCGGAATGAAAAAAAGGCAGCTCTTACACAGTGGCAAACATCCCACACTGACAAAGACAAGTTGATCTTTAAAGCCCGCTCTACGGTTTACAAAAAAGCTATCACCCAAGCAAAAGCCAAACCTTTTGAATCCAGAATCTCGGAAGCTCAATCTAGCACAAAAGAAATCTTCGCCATTTTCAGGGAGCTAGAGACTCCCATGCCCACCCCCCAGAACTTCACCAAAGACAAAAGCCTGGTGCGACGAAATTCAAACAGCCATGCAAACCAAACTGAGCCGCCTCCAAAGCAAAATACTAGCTACTAAACAAGCCCTGCCTAATACGCATATACCTGCCCCACCACCTACCTCGGACCCCCCTCAACCCTTCTCCTTCAAACCCATACAGGAAAAAGACATCATTAATATAATGAGGAATATCAAACCCTCTAACTGTAAAGGTGATGCTTGCCCAGCTACTCTCATCAAGGACTGCACAGAAGCGCTTGCCCCCTTCCTGACAGCCTTTGTCAATGCCTCCTTTTCAACAGGGAAAGTCCCTGCCTCCCTTAAGGAAGCATGGGTCCGCCCCCTCTTAAAAAAACCAACTCTCGATCCCACCTCCCCCAACAACTATAGACCCATCACCACTGTCCCTTTCCTCCTCAAAATACTGGACAAAGCAGCCTACCTGCAGGTTCAGCACTTCATCAAAGAGAACAAACTCCTGGGACTCCGCCAATCTGGCTTCCGCCCCAGACATGGGACGGAAACCGCCCTACTTGATCTAAAAACCAGATGGACGATGCTAGAGACATGGGCAACCCAGCACTTCTCCTATTTCTTGACTTATCTGCGGCGTTTGATCTCGTTGATCATGACGTCTTATGCCATCACCTCTCCTCCACTGCCAAGTTCTCCCCTGGCGCCACAGCATGGATCACCTCCTTCCTACAAGACAGAACCATGCAAGTATTCTCTGACTTAGCTTCTGCCTCACCCACCATCATACTATGTGGTGTGCCCCAAGGCTCATGCCTCTCCCCCACCCTCTACAGCATCTTCACACGACCCCTTTTCCTCATCCTCGACGCTATGGGTATCTCTTACACTAACTACGCGGACGATACCCAGATCCTCCTCACCCTCACCGGCAACTATGACACTGACTCTTTGACCCTTAACAATCTCTACAACAACATCCAAGCCTGGATGGCAGACAATGGACTATGCCTCAACTCTGACAAGACTGAACTCCTACTGGTAGGTTCCCCCGACACGCTAAAAAATCTTGACTCCCAATTCAGTCACTTCACCATCGACGCCATCAAAATACCTGTCTCAGACTCAGTCAAAACTCTTGGAGTTTATTTGGACTCCAACCTATCCATGGACAGACAAGTCAACGCAATTGCCTCCTCAGCTGCATATCACGCTAAACTTATCAACGCAGTCAGGCCTTTTCTCTCCAGAGAGAACTGCACAAACATAGCCAGAGCCATCACCGGCTCCAGGCTAGACTATTGCAATGTACTATTTCTAGGAACATCAAAAAAAAACCTTGAGAGGCTACAAGTCATCCAGAATAGTGCTCTCCGTGCAGCCCAAGGCATTGCTAAAAGAGACCACATCTCGGAGGCCAGAAAACTGGCCCACTGGCTCCCAATAAAAGAGAGAATCGTGTTCAAAGCGCTGACACTGACACACAAGTGCATCCATCTCACTGCTCCCGACTACCTCTCACAAAGAATCCACCCCGTCGCCTCTACAAGACCAACCAGATCACCCTATACCAACATGCTCTGTGTGCCACGAGTAAAAAGAGCTAGAGCGGGTGGATCCAGCTTCCCATATCTCGCACCTACTCACTGGAATGCCTTACCTCCTACCATCCGAAGTGAGGCCTCCCTCCTCGCTTTCCGCAAAGCAATGAAAACCATCCTCTTCTCATAAGGTCCTTCGTAGCGGCATGAATACCAACCATAGGACCCACTGCTTAATCTGTATTTACCAATCAAATAAACTGTAATGATACCTATGTCTGTGTTTGTATGCAATGTGCCATTTACTGCTACCACGTCTGTACCCCTGTAACTAAGCTCATGCAAGTAACAGCGCCTCAATGCCCTTGGGCTGCTTGCGCGCTATATAAATATAAATAAATAAATAAATAAATACTCTGTGAAGTGGTATTTTTCACTGTGCTGGCCCATTATGGAGGACACTGTCCGGTGCAAAGACAAGGCAGGGGAAGAAGGCGTGGCAGGGGTGTTATAGACCAGCTGCCACCAGATGGAAGTAACATTTTTGTCCAGCTGTATGTGATGTAACTCTCTCCAGGCAAAAGAGTGTGAACCCAAACAAGATGCCTATATGCTCCATGTGCAGTGCCCACCCATCTCAGCCCTTGCACTTTCATGAGTTCTTTGCCTGACCAGCACATTCCATCTGGTAAACAATCTGTTGCTCCAGCCTCCACATTACTTAGCCACTAGACCCCAGCCCATGAGTCCCACACAGTCTGTGCACACTGTGAAGACCAATTTTGCTTCCAAAACCGGGGCTAGCCTGTTGAATCTCCTCCAAGTACCAATACTGCCGCACTTGGACCCTTGACCACATTCAGTGTAATCCAGACAAGAGATAAATGAGAAACAAGAACGAGTGCCTTAAAACTGGCTGGGTCATTTGAGAAAACAGTCGGAGGATGATGAATAAGCAGACAAGGAACCACAACATTAAACAAGGGGGACAAGAAGGATCTTAAGTAGAAAAAAGGTCCTCGCATTAAATGATCCAACCAATGAGAGATTTGCATACTTCAGATAACAATAGCATGCTGGATGTCAGGAGGAAGATGCTGCCCAGTACAAGTACATCATAAAAAGTACAAGGTGTTTTACTTCACTACTTGCATTATGCCCAACCCTCACAACCGCACAACAATGGAAAACAAATCACTCAACGCATTTTTCAAATATACATTTCATCATCAGGCTGAGACCGCTTGAAAATTAGTAGTTCAGGCAATTTCTCTTTTTTTTTTTTTATTGTTTTATGGTTTAACAAATAAACCTTTTACTTAGAGTATATACACATGCCACACATAAACGTTGTAACAAATGAGGAAAAAAGAAAGAGCATAAAAAGAAACATAGAAAAACACTAGAGCTCACTTTGACATTTTAAACGTGCATGACAATTGCCTAAAACGCTGTAAGCAAAGTTCAGAGCCGCTATTGTCATGGATGTCTGTTTGCCGCTTAATATACGTGTCGAGAAGTTAAAGCGGGGAAGGTTTGATACTTTGCAACAGAGCTCAAGTCGAGCGTACACGCGGGTGGAGGGCGTAACCCCCACTTTTTTCAGAGGGCACCTTGATTTCTGGTTATTCAATAGGTATGTTAATGAGTCTCCCCACTTTCTTTTTTAGGACTTGACCCCTCCATTGAAAACAAATCGTGAAAAGAATAAGCGTCGAAGAGAATGTAGATTAGGACAGTGAATAAATAACTGTTCTGAAATCTCCAGTTTGTTCTTATTTTCAAAATCTGGAAACCCGAAGGTTTCTGTGCAACCTCTTGGTGTGCGCCCAGAAAATCTTGAGTGGGAAGTAAATATAGCCTTAGTGTCAGAAAATGCTGCCTCCCCTTCTGCTGGCAAATGTTCCTAAATAGGGAAGAGCTTAACTTATTGACTGCTATCTGAAGATGCCACCATATATTTTAAAATCAAACCCTGTGGCACAAGAAGGAATTTTGGGGAGCAACTGAGATGGTGCAGAAGTAGGATGACTTTCTAGGATCCTCTGCCCCATAGGGGTCAAGTCCTTAAAATTAAAGTGGGGGGAACAAATGAGATGTGACGTCACCATACATTAGCATATCAAGGTGAAATATGCACGTCATTAAATTGGCTTTGCATAGCCCAAATTGCACAGGACGAATGACATCCTCCGTTCATGAAATCAACGCACACACAAAATGGAGAGAGAAAATATTCTTCTAATAATGTTTTTGAAAACGTTAAAAGGTGTAAACGTTTTAAACTCCAAGAACCAATAGAAATGTTGTCCCTGGAACTTGCAGTACGGAAATGGGACATTTCAGCTTCAGTTGATTATTATTTTTCATCAGGTTATATAGTGCAGTGGTGAAGTGTCCAGCCTGTAAACCTGACGACTGCGGTTTGGTCGGCTTTAATTCATAAATTCAAAAGGGACATTCAATGTTTCTCAGGGCTGAGTCCACCCTCTGTAAAAAGTGCGTGGACTCCATCGACCTGCGTGTACCCTCGACTTGAGCCCTGCTGTCCCAACAGTATGCCAGACTGAGTTCTTCACGAGAGGGAGTAACCCACCCATGGATACGTTTATTATAGCTTTAGAAACATTAGCACCCAGGGCAGGGGGCACAGCCAATCAGGTTCCGCGGAACGTGGGCAGAAACCTATATTTCTTTTTTATTTTTATTTGATAAGGTTGAATTCAATCAACCTTTCAAAATAGATACAAAACATATCATGAATCAATTATTTCAAAACATTTCTTAAAACTAATTACTCAATTACTTAATTAACATTAAAAAAAAAATTTCAACTGACAATTCATTTGACTTTTAACATATCTCTCAACATCATTACTGAACTAAAGGTAGCACATACAATACAGAATAAATTCTCAAATCATGATAGCAAAGAGGCAATGACTTCACATACCCATATTATGCAAATGCAAGATGTAAATTGCATGAAAACATTGTCATTTACCTCCAAGCCTAGGTAGACATGCTCAGCTATGATGATTTTGATTCCACATTTTCTTCCATATTAAGGCTGAGTAGGAAATTAACAGCTGCAATGTGTATTGCCATGTTATTACACCCCAGAAAATACTGCCCAACATTCAGGCTGAGATATATTTCCCAGATAATCACAAGGTCTTGTGAAGGCAGACTCTCTTTTAGATCTTAACAGCGTACACTCCATGATCAAGTGGACAAGGGTCTCAGGAATAGTGTCGTCATTACAAAAACGACATACGTTTTGTTCAACACTCACAAGACGGCGCCTTGCCTTTATGTCAAGAGTGGCCCACAAGTTAAAGCGGAACCGAATTATGCCGTGACAGTATTTAGGTAAGGGAGAGCGAAGCAAAGATGGTGGTAGAGTGCCTATATTTTTCGATGGAAAACGCACCATGTCACCATCAAGAAACGTTAAACAACACTCACAGGTGTTAATCCAGTCAGTCTTGAATATCTTTGATTTAGCTTTGTCAGGATTAGACAACAGCAGGTTGATGGTTATATCAGCATTAACCAGTATACAATATACTTTGTCCAACCAATTATTAATGAACCTGCAATGTTTATCTGAAAACAAAATACTGCAAGAGAGTTTTAAGCAAAACGTTTTCATTGGTAGACAACAAATATTTCCTGAAGAGAGAGCACAGGCGCCAGCTGTAGTGTGCCTGGAGAGAGAGCAGCCCCAACTCATATCTCATCCATGGAATCGGTATGCATTGGGGCAGGTGTAACACTGTGTGCCAAAATTTCGCTTCCCAATGATTACATTTAAATAGAGAATTAGTGGGGATGGTTTCCAAGCCATATAACAATGTAGGGATGATTTTTTTAGTCCGGAAATGCCACGCAGGCAGGATCAAGAACTTGCCATATTTATGCATAATAATGCAGGCTTGAGATATGGCCGAGTTTAACTTGGTCTCTACCCATTCCAGCTGGCCCTGTGCTCTCAACCGGCCGCCAAAAATCATTCCCAAATAACAATAATTTGATACAATACCAATGGGAATGAGACCAATGGTCCAGGCAAATGACAAAGGCCCTGTCCGTTTAGGTGAATATTCTATGATTTGGGTTTTGGTAGGGTTAATTGACAGTTCATTGAGATGGACATATTCTTGAAACTTGTCAAGCAAACGTTGTAACCCAACCTGGGTCCTTCAAATTAGGACCAAATTGTCAGCGTACATAAGCAATTGTATTTGCTGGTTATGCAATTTAGGAGAGTCTGAGATGACCCTTGACAAGTGATCTTTAACATCATGTATATAGTAGTTGAAAACGGCCGAAGCTAGTGAACATCCCTGCTTTAATCCCCGAAATGTATTTTTTCTGACAAAAGGCCATCTAAAGTCATTCGTATTCAAACAGATGTTGCATGATGTAAGGAATGAATTATGTCATATAATGCTGATGGACAATTATCTCTTTTGAGCTTTTTCATCAACAACAGGCGACTAACTGAGTCAAAAGCTGCGTTTAAATCAATAAACGCAAAAAAAACTTGCTGTCTAGTCTCCTGACATTGAGCTTTTATAGCATTGAGAGTCAATAAATTAATATTGGTGCCCATTCCCACCATGAACCCTGTCTGATTGCAATCACGACGATTATGGATCCCTGTCCAGATATTAAATTCGCGGAGTACCACCCTAGTGAAGATCTTACCCGGAGCGTCTAAAAGCGCTATAGGGCGATAATTCGCAAGGACAGTTCGATCACCTTTTTTAAAGATTGGAATAATTATGGAGGACTTCCATGACGAAGGAATGAGGCTTGTATGCAGTATACTTTCAAAAATTGTAGAGAGTATGTAGGCCCATCTTTCTGGATAAATTTTAAACATTTGGTTAGATAGCCCGTCTGGTCCTTCTGCTCTAGAAGAACTTATCTTCTGTAGAATAGCATAAATGCTTTCGTACGAGACTTCCAACTGCCAGGTGGATGTAGAGACTGGCTCATATGGCCAGACAGCATACTGGGTGTCAGCATACAGAGTTGAAAAGTGTGTGACCCACATTCGATCAGATACTCCATTCAGTTGGGCAACTGCTTGCTGATGGCAAGTATGGTTAATGAGAAGAGACCACATTCCAGATGAGTTTTTATTATGCATTGCGTGGGCCATAGCCCCGCTGTCTTTTTGAAACAATAATGACTTCCGCCCACGTAGCCAATTTTTGTATCTACATTCGGCAGAACCTAATTCTTGCCACTTATTAGCTGACTTAGAAACTGAAATGTGCCTTTTAATCATCCTATATTCCGCCTTCTTTTTTGATACAATTGAATCAAAAGTATGTGGATGTCTAATGATGTTAGACCGAGGAATTGTCACCATCTGAGCAAACGAGTGTAGCAAGTCTGTATATTGATTTTCATAAGATGTTTTCAATTTGTCAACAATCAAGTGTTCAAACTGGTTCAATGTTCTTGATGTCCATCTCAATCGTGAACGTGAGCTATTAATCCCCAGATTGCCATGATAGTAGTCCTCCCTTCGTGTTGGTGTCAAGTTAAGATTAAGCCGAAGAATCAGCAAGCAGTGGTCACTTTTTTGGATGATCTTTAACACTGAATGATGGAGTGTTTTGGAGTAGATTAGTATCGACATATACATAGTCGATTATGCTGGTCAAATGCCCACGATGCCAGGTGTACTGAGGCGGGACATCACCTTGTACTGATCCATTAACCATATGGTAGTTAGGTTCATGCATAAGTGACGACCATTTGCAGACCAGGCCTCCAGCAATCTAGATTGAGGTCGCCCAGTATAATGGTTTAATTGATCATGTTATCCAGTGAAATAAGGTGAAACATATCATGAAGGCTGGCAAAAAACATTTCATCAGACATGCCGATGGCATTTCGATATATATTAACCATGGCAAAAACCATCTCTCCATTGGAGATTCTAACTAGCTGTATATGAGCTCCCACAGAGGCCCATGGTGCAATTGAAAAGCCTGCATTGATGTTTACAGCGACAAGAAGGCCTAAAGATGGTCTGCCACCTGTAGGCACAGCCGGAATCAGTGTTAATTCATAATTGTCCCACAATGGGGGTTTGATTAGCCATGTTTCCTGTAATGCAATGATGTGATGGAGATCAGACATCTCTCTAAATGAGGCAGATAAATGTGTATGACCCCTAGAGTTCCAGCTAACAACATTCATTTTTGTTACATTATCACATTTTAATGGTTATTGCTGAGAACTCTCAGATGCCCAGGGTTCTCAAGAATCGTGTCGGGTACCTTGATATATCTTGGGCATTGTAACAGGAACTTTAGGTTTCAAAAAGGCAATCTCAGGGTCCTCTGCCAGCAAGAACCCCATATTGAACAGAACCATTTTGTTACGCCAAATTGATTGGAACACCACACCTGAGGGAATCCAAAGTCTAACTATAGAAAGTGGAGAGTCAGTTAGGAATTCGATCTGATCCAAATCACCTGAAGAAATATTACGTAACTCATCAATTTCCCCAAAAATATTCAGCACACTTGGCCGATTTAGATCATACACAGGGTGGTTGCCCTCTCTGCATTTCAGAATCAAAGTGTGAAACTTTACTCGTTGTGGATGGAGGTGATGGGAGGTCAACCAAGTTTCTGTTTTGCGAGATGTCGATTTCTCAGTTGTGGGAGTGCCAGGAAAATTGGATGACCAGCCATACCTGCGCCCCAATGAATCATTGGATTGAGGGTCAGGAGTGGTTGGTTGGTGGCAACCAGACCTATGGGTAGCACCTCTCGCTACTTCTGTATTGCACGATAGCTCGCTCTATGTTTGCGCAACTGCCTTAGCCAGATTAGCAGATAGTCATCCACTCGTTTTTTAAGTTCATCCGTCAAGGTCTGTGGTATAGCAGTATCTAATGAATGAGGCTGTTGTGGCATGAGAGCAAATTAAACAGATTTTGGTTGGATTGAAGGTACAACAGTAGTCAACCAATGAGGCTGCAAATGGGAGCAAATGAGACTGATTTTGGTTGGATTGAAGGAGCTATGGACAGTTGAGATTGTACCATTGAGTTCAAAGACCCAGAATTTATAAAACTCAAACAATCAGTACTCCCAATTGGCTTATCAGATGTTGAAGAAATTGGGAGAATTTTCTGAGCATCACGCAAAGAGTACCAATTGCGAGAGTGGTGATAGAAGCAGAGTAGACTGTGCTTTGTTGCATAAATTGGGAGTTGGCAATAAAGACTGATTGGATACACCTGTTGTTTTGGGTTGCACATTGTCAATTGGAGCTGAAGCACCCAAATGCTAGGTCTTGGACACAGCTGAAGTTTTACCAAGAGCTTTAAAGAAGCTTTACCAAGAAGTTTTACCAAGTTTTAAAGAAGTTTTACCAAGAGCTTTAAAGAAGGGTGCACGGATGAGCTTCCTCTCCGTGTGAGCTCCGTTCCAGAGGTCCGAGAAGAGGCTTGAACCCCCACTTCTGGAGCCCCCACAAAAAGGGAAAGTGATCCACTGGTGTGTGAAGGTCTCCCCCACACAGCAAAAAATCTGGAAGAAAACGGCTAATAAAAGGGAGTGAAACTGTTGCGAGACTGTGACGACGCCATCAGCGTTCCCCAAAATGAAACTAACCCGTCGGCACTTCACAGAAGAAGGACTTTTGAGAACCAGCTACTACTCTCCGTAGTACAACAACAATAACCATATGCTTACCTCCTCTACTTGCTCGAAGTGACTGTTAGAGCAAACGAAACTACTCTGCAGCGAGCGGAGGTAAGCACCGCAAGGCAACTCATGCATTACCCTCGTTGGCATCAGAAGCACGCCCCGCCTGGAACAGGAAGCGCCACGAGCCGAAGAAGTAACAGATCCTCCCGTACTGATGGCCCTGCGAACACGGGCAGCCTGCAGCCCTCGCCACCTGGTGAGCATGTCCCTCCACATCCACGCGCTCCCGCTAGCGAAACGGAGAGCATTTTCTGATGCTCAAGTGTGGTGCCAGTAGAATCAGGGAGAACGAAAAGCTGCATCAGAGCACGCAGCTCCCACGCAGCTCCAAACACACGCTGTGAGGTGAAGGATACCGCCCCCACCTTTCATCAGACAACCCAAGTTCCTGTGGCCCGAAAGTCTCTCAGTGCCCCCGAATCCATTGAGCACCACGTCACATTGCCCAGAGGGAACATCTGGGTCAAAATGAACCGCGCCCTCCCCGGAGCATAGACTAATGGCGAGGCGCTCACTAATGACCTTAAGTTCCCCAACCTGATAACTCCTTACGTAGCTGAGATACAAACACCTATCGGTTTGCGAGCTCCGCTGAACCTGCATAATAAGACCTGAAAAGCAGCCCCACTCCACTTTAGTGACGGCACTTACCACAAAAGGTGCTAGATAGGCCTGCCCGTAAAGAGGAAAATACCCATCCATATCAATCTAGGGTAATCTCCTGCATCTCACCCTCCAGCGACAGGAAATACGTGGCACAATCGACCCCCTGTCACCCGAACAGCATTGTACCAATCCAAGGCATTACCTCCTGATACATCCACTGACTCCAGCACAGTGATCCCATCCAGGTCTTGCATTCTCACGCTCCTGGTGGGAGAAATAAGGGTAGTAGGGTGGTTATTCATAATCTGCCGTCAGGGGCACCACTCCTGTTACCCCACGGAGTTCAGGCGCGAACTGGGACTATGAAAAGTCGGTGCTTGACAGAGTGCCAGAGCCGGACACACCTGCAGTAGAAGTGACGGCAGAGAGATCCGTTCTGTGCACTGCTGGACCTATCCGAGAGAGAGGCGAAGCGCCGAGGTGTGTTGATGGTGGTGCAACTCCCCCTGAACTCGGGCTCCATCGGACCCCCTCGATCCTCGCGGGAGAGTGGCAGTCCCTCTCTGCGACGGTGAGCGCAGTACCATCCGAGCTGCCGGAGACGGGTGGTGACTACTAACCTTGAGACCGCGGCATTGGCGCCTGAGTTGCAGCGGGAGTCCTAGGGTGTACATGTGGTGCCTACAGCCACCAGCTCCTCAGCGCCTGCTACGAGACCCCAGTACCTGGGTGCACGGTGGGCCCGCGAGTCCACACTACGTATCTAATGAATGAGGCTGTTGTGGCATGGGAGCAAATTAAACAGATTTTGGTTGGATTGAAGGTACAACAGTAGTCAACCAATGAGGCTGTTGTGGCATGGGAGCAAATGAGACTGATTTTGGTTGGATTGAAGGAGCTATGGACAGTTGAGATTGTACCATTGAGTTCAAAGACCCAGAATTTATAAAACTCAAACAATCAGTACTCCCAATTGGCTTATCAGATGTTGAAGAAATTGGGAGAATTTTCTGAGCATCACGCAAAGAGTACCAATTGCGAGAGTGGTGATAGAAGCACAGTAGACTGTGCTTTGTTGCATAAATTGGGAGGTGGCAATAAAGACTGATTGGATACACCTGTTGTTTTGGGTTGCACATTGTCAATTGGAGCTGAAGCACCCAAATGCTAGGTCTTGGACACAGCTGATGTTTTACCAAGAGCTTTAAAGAAGCTTTACCAAGAAGTTTTACCAAGTTTTAAAGAAGTTTTACCAAGAGCTTTAAAGAAGGGTGTACGGATGAGCTTCCTCTCCGTGTGAGCTCTGTTCCAGAGGTCCGAGAAGAGGCTTGAACCCCCACTTCTGGAGCCCCCACAAAAAGGGAAAGTGATCCACTGGTGTGTGAAGGTCTCCCCCACACAGCAAAAAATCTGGAAGAAAACGGCTAATAAAAGGGAGTGAAACTGTTGCGAGACTGTGACGACGCCATCAGCGTTCCCCAAAATGAAACTAACCCGTCGGCACTTCACAGAAGAAGGACTTTTGAGAACCAGCTACTACTCTCCGTAGTACAACAACAATAACCATATGCTTACCTCCTCTACTTGCTCGAAGTGACTGTTAGAGCAAACGAAACTACTCTGCAGCGAGCGGAGGTAAGCACCGCAAGGCAACTCATGCATTACCCTCGTTGGCATCAGAAGCACGCCCCGCCTGGAACAGGAAGCGCCACGAGCCGGAGAAGTAACAGATCCTCCCGTACTGACGGCCCTGCGAACACGGGCAGCCTGCAGCCCTCGCCACCTGTTGAGCATGTCCCTCCACATCCACGCGCTCCCGCTAGCGAAACGGAGAGCATTTTCTGATGCTCAAGTGTGGTGCCAGTAGAATCAGGGAGAACGAAAAGCTGCATCAGAGCACGCAGCTCCCACGCAGCTCCAAACACACGCTGTGAGGTGAAGGATACCGCCCCCACCTTTCATCAGACAACCCAAGTTCCTGTGGCCCGAAAGTCTCTCAGTGCCCCCGAATCCATTGAGCACCACGTCACATTGCCCAGAGGGAACATCTGGGTCAAAATGAACCGCGCCCTCCCCGGAGCATAGACTAATGGCGAGGCGCTCACTAATGACCTTAAGTTCCACAACCTGATAACTCCTTACGTAGCTGAGATACAAACTCCTATCGGTTTGCGAGCTCCGCTGAACCTGCATAATAAGACCTGAAAAGCAGCGCCACTCCACTTTAGTGACGGCACTTACCACAAAAGGTGCTAGATAGGCCTGCCCGTAAAGAGGAAAATACCCATCCATATCAATCTATGGTAATCTCCTGCATCTCACCCTCCAGCGACAGGAAATACGTGGCACAATCGACCCCCTGTCACCCGAACAGCATTGTACCAATCCAAGGCATTACCTCCTGATACATCCACTGACTCCAGCACAGTGATCCCATCCAGGTCTTGCATTCTCACGCTCCTGGTGGGAGAAATAAGGGTAGTAGGGTGGTTATTCATAATCTGCCGTCAGGGGCACCACTCCTGTTACCCCACGGAGTTCAGGCGCGAACTGGGACTATGAAAAGTCGGTGCTTGACAGAGTGCCAGAGCCGGACACACCTGCAGTAGAAGTGACGGCAGAGAGATCCGTTCTGTGCACTGCTGGACCTATCCGAGAGAGAGGCGAAGCGCCGAGGTGTGTTGATGGTGGTGCAACTCCCCCTGAACTCGGGCTCCATCGGACCCCCTCGATCCTCGCGGGAGAGTGGCAGTCCCTCTCTGCGACGGTGAGCGCAGTACCATCCGAGCTGCCGGAGACGGGTGGTGACTACTAACCTTGAGACCTCGGCATTGGCGCCTGAGTTGCAGCGGGAGTCCTAGGGTGTACATGTGGTGCCTACAGCCACCAGCTCCTCAGCGCCTGCTACGAGACCCCAGTACCTGGGTGCACGGTGGGCCCGCGAGTCCACACTACGCCAGGATCAACATTTCGACAGACCAATGCACTGAAGTGCATGCAAGGTCCGGAGCCCTGCACATTGAAGGTACGTGCACCCGCTGGCAGCGTGGGGCTTCAGGACTAAGAGGGAGATTAATCCTCCCCTTCCCTCCCCCAAAAAGCCCAGGAGGACATAGGGCCTGCAAAAACAGTACGGACAGACAGAGGGGCAGTGGCATATTACCCCGAAAAGTAGGTGGTGGCCCATGGGTTCACTCCCAGGGCGTGTGCCCGCCTAAAAAACAACCAGGAGTGAGCAGCAGGTGGGGACTCGCCTGAAACGACGATATTATTGCTATCCCGGCACAACGGAGCAGTACACCTAACAACCTACACCACGGGATCTGGCCTGGGGTGTCTGCCACCCGATCCCCGAAAACAGCTTGCCACAAGGCAACAACAAATGCAGATGGACTTGTGATAGTGGGATCATCCACGATAATAAGCCTGGTTAAAGCCCTACTGCAACGACATGGCAAGGGCAACACAAGAAATAAAACTCGCCGAGGCAAGGTACACAATGGCGGAGGGCAAGCCCAGTGTTCTAGATACGTGGGAGGACACAGCCCATTCCAGCAATATACAGTTATAGGAGCGAGGTACTGGGCACCCGGCGACGCAGAAGCAACATCCATGCAGAGCAACTCAGATGCCGGGCGCCAGATCCAAAACGGGCACATCCAGAGCAAAAACCCTAGTGAGACCCCAGGAAGGGCAAATTGAGAAGTGCTGGTGGCAGAGGCGACAAACACACGCAGAATCACCATCCCCTCCTCCGGGGCCGACCCCTGCAGTAGAGAACCTCCCAACTAGCATAATGGCAACAGACAAGGACAAACTCTTAAACTGCTTGAAAGGCATGGAGGCCAGAATGACCAAAGCTTTCCAGAGTCAAATGGAACAATTAAGGGAGGACCTGAAATCATCCCTCCAGGAGGTCAATAAAGAAATGGCGGAGATGGGTGAAAGAGTGGACATAGTCGAAAGGGGCCTCTCGAATGTCACGGAAGAAACAAACCAAAATAGCTTGCTACTGGACCAGTTGGCGACCGCAACAAACAACTTAGAACTCCAGGCGGAGGATCTGGAAAATCGCTCAAGGAGATCCAATATTAGGGTCAAGGGCCTGGCGGAATTGGTGCAGGACAGGGATCTAAAAGATATCATGCAGCTCTGCTTCAGCAGCCTGCTAGCAGATGTCCAACCGGAGACGATCGGCTTCGACAGGATACACCGCATGGGCCCGATACGCAATGAACCGGGGTCGGGACCCAGAGATGTCCTGATAGCAATGACATCGTATGGTCTGAAAGAGGAGGTGCTAAGCGTGGCTAGAACAAACGGAGACCTTATGATTAATGGATCCCGTATACAGTTGTACCAGGACCTGGCCCTGATTACTCTCCACAAAAGAAGGCTAATGCAACCTGTTACGAAGGCCCTTCAAACACAGCAAATCCGATATAGATGGACGTACCTGTTTGGCCTGTCGTTTACATGGGAAGGAAAACAGAGGAGAATCGGGAATTGCGCAGAGGGCCTGTCGTTGCTGCACCTGGAGGATGAGCAACCAGAGGCGCCTGTGCGCCCACGCCCAAACATGAATGGCCCGTCTAGCAAACCATGGGAATGGTCAACGGAGCGAAAGCAAAGACGAGGGAGGAGAGGAAGACCCGGAAGCTCACAGCCAGCTCATGACCGAGAACGGAGAGGCCCAACAGATCCAGACTCGGCCCACTACACGGATAACGAGTAAAGTGCTAACCAAATGTGAGAAAACAGCACGGCTGAATGGAACCGCCCGCATGGAGGTAGTAGGTCATAACTCTTGGAAGCAGGCCCAGGTAATACAATTCCTGACTATTGTGAACTGGGGAAGGGTCGGAGGCCCAAATCCCGCGGTGCCCAGCAGGGGGCCCCTTGGGAGCCCAGGCCTCATGCATCCCCAGGATTGGGAAAGGGCCGGGGGGCGGGTAAGGGAGGGAACTGGAACGAAGGACAGGAAAGCAGGGAACCAAAGGTCCGGGAAGAAAAAGGAGCCAGCTCCACGATTGTATGAAACGGAAGCAAGAACAGGCAGAGTAAGCTATAGCGAACGAGAACATAGGGACCCACAGGCAGACAATCTCCACCTAGGGAGTAATGGAAGAAGTGAACATTGTCTCGATTTATGTCCAGGGGTTAAACTCCCACGCTAAAAGGCGTTCGATTTTAGGTAGATTGGAAGCCATGCAATCAAAGATAGCGATCCTACAGGAGACGCTTCTGCTCCAGAAAGATGAAAAAAGGATGCGGAGCAGAACATACCCTCTCCAGTTTTTCACCTCAAGCCAAACAAAAACAAAAGGGGTGCCAATCCTATGTAGCAGGGACTTAGACTTTCGCACACAACAAACACTGAAGGATTAGGAAGGCAGATACCTGGGGGTAAAGGGTACTGTTAATGGTCAATTGTATACAATACTAGCACTCTACGCCCCCAATGAAAAACAGGACCAGTACATCCCTAAATTACTCCAGAAGGTGGGAGGATGGTGCGAAGGCCAAGTGATAATAGGAGGGGATTTTAATTGTGTAATGGACCCGCAATTAGATAAAACACTCCCCCCAACCGCAGCAGATCAGCGAAACAGACAGGCCCTTGGAAAGCTTTTCAGAGATTTGGATGTGATAGAAACGTGGTGATTTTTCCATCCGGACACCCGAGAATACACACACTACTCAGCAGTGCACAGGGGTTACTCTGGAATAGACATGATTCTGGTGTCCTCTACATTGATCCCCTATGTCAAAAAAATAGAAATCAGAGTCCAATACCTCTCCGATCACGCCCCAGTCGTGACCTGCATAGAACTGCAAGGGACAATACATAGACCCCGACAACAATGGAGGCTAAATGAAACAATCCTGAGGGATATTGCACTTAGGGCACATATGGAAGAAGCCACAGGAAACGATTTCCTTGAAAATGACAATGGAGAGGTGGACTGGAGGGTGGTGTGGGATGCGGGGAAAGCAGTAATTAGGGGGGAATTCATAGCACAAGCAACGCAATATTATAGGGAGCGAGCCCTTATAACGCGCAAATTGGAAGAAGAGGTTAGAAACGCTGAAAAGCTCCATAAGACCCGTCAGATGCCCAGTGCCTGGCGAGACCTTAAAAAGGCCAGAGCCAAACTAGAAAACCATACCACAGATAGAATGGCACAAATACTGCTAAACACAAAACAATAATACTACATACACGGGGGGAAAGCAAGCAAATTCTTGGCAGCTAAACAACGCAAACAGAAGGTGCGTAATTATATCACCCGGCTAAGAAATAGTAGAGGGGAACTGCAGACGGGAGAAGAGGATAAACTAGAAACGATGGTCCACTTTCATAAAAAAACTGCTGATTAGCGAGAACCTGAATGCTGCACAACAAGAGTCATATTTGTCAGCTGTAAAATTGCCACAGATATCTGAACAACAAAAAGAAAAATTGGGGGACCCCATCACAATACAGGAAGTGTGTGATGCGATAGCAGCACTACCCAGGGGAAAGGCACCAGGCCCCGACGGACTAGGGAATGGGTTTTACAAAATATTCCAGACACAATTGGCAACCCCCCTCACTCGCCTTTTCAATCTAATCAGGGATAGGGGAGCAGTTTCAAAGGATATGGGACACTCGACCACGATATTACCCCTAAAACCTGGGAAAGACCCAGTAGAATGCACCAGTTACCGCCCCATAGCTCTCCTCAACACAGATGCAAAACTGTATGCGAAAATACTGGCGAATCGATTGGCAGTAATACTGCCCGAGACAATACACGCAGACCAGGCAGGCTTCGTAAGGGGGAGACATACTCAGGATAATGTCAGGCGCGTAATTGACATAATAGACTGGGGGGCCAACGGGGCACAAAAACTCTCGATCACTGCATTAGATACCACACGAGCATTCGACAGCATAGATTGGAGGTACATAAAACTGATATTGGAGGGTTTTGGCTGTGGACCGATATTCACCAAGATGGTTCTGGCAAATTACCAGCATCCATCTACGCAACTAATGGTGAATGGCTACACCTCAGAAAGAATCAATATCCGGAGGGGAACTTGGCAGGGGTGCCCTCTATCCCCGCTCATATTTGCTATGGCAATGGAACCATTTGCCTGCAGAATAAGGGAAGACTCGGGAATTAGAGGGGTGCGCACCGGGGAGATTCAAAACAAGATAGCCCTCTACGCAGAGGATATCATGCTCTATATGGCAAACTCAAGACACACATTACCCAGAATAATCAGAGAAATGCAGAAGTTCGAAAAGACATCAGGGTTCACAATAAACTATTCAAAATCCAAAGCGTTGAATATAACTGAAGATAGTGGGGACATAGCTTTCCTGGAGGAACATTATCCCCTGAAATGGGAAAAACAGTCCCTCGAATACCTAGGAATCCATATCACTAGAACCGTCAAGAATCTGCTCAAGGCAAACATTATACCTCTATGGAAGCGCCTGCAGGAAGACCTGCAGAGATGGGATGCCCAGGAATTGTCCTGGTTTGCTAGAATGGCGGCAATAAAGATGACCTTGCTACCCAAAGTACTGTATGTAGTAAGCTCAACCCCAGTGGACATCCCCCCAAAACAGATCCTAGAACTCCAAAAGGCGGTGTTTAAATTCATCTGGGGAAATAAGAAGCCGAGGATCCAAAAAAGGATCCTGATGCGGCCCACACTACTTGGGGGGCTGGGAGTCCCGGATATGGGAAGATACGTGTTAGCAGCTCAATTAGCACCAGCATTGAAATGGGAGGGTAAAGACCCTCTTCCAGGTTGGGGGAAAATAGAACAGACTGCAACAGATATCCCTTTGAGTAAGCTACCATTCCTAAAAACAAAAGCAAGAGATACGGGAGGTATCCTATTAGCAGCCACTAAAACGACCCTACACAGCTGGGATAAGGCTATCCGTAGCAGGGGGGTCAAACTAGGTCTGGGCCCCCTATCACGCATAATCCAGATTTCTCACCTGGCCTTCACAAAAGATTCTGGGAAGACTGGAACGAAGCAGACACATTGTCCCTACAAGATATGTATCAGGACGACGCCCCACTCACCTTTGAAGGATGTAAACATAGATTTGGCCTTGTCGAAAACCACAGATTCAAATATATTCAATTGCGTCACTGGATCTCACTCCCAGAGGTAAAAAGAGCAGGGTTACGACCCCCGGTAGGCCTAGAACTAACAAAACGGTAGGGGACACATGAAAAAGGGATCACTAGACTATACAAGCTACTGGATAAGGCGCAAATAGACGACTCCCTCCAGTACATGAAAGATTGGGAGCGGGACATAGGAGAGGAGATTACGCAGGAAGAATGGAGTCAAATTTGTAGGAGGGCGCACAAATTATCCAAATCCACGGCAATTAAAGAATCGGCATACAAACTATGTTACCGCTGGTATTTACCCCCAAGTAGAATACACAGAATGATCCCCACGTACCCCCCAGAATGCTGGCGTCAGTGTGGAGAAAGAGGAGACATGTTCCATATGTGGTGGTCGTGCCCAAGGATAAAAATATACTGGAAAGAAATACTGAGCCTGATCAGGGACATAACGGGAGCAGACCTACCATGGTCCCCAAAAGTCATTCTGCTGGGGGCTGTGGCAGAAGGGAACTATGCAGCCTCAGGAAACAGAGTGGGCCTCATAACCCACCTTCTGGCTGCAGCAAGGATGACAGTGGCCCAAAGATGGAAGACAGTGGAGGGCCCTACAACTCCATGGTGGTGGGTGAAAGTGTGGGGAGTTATGGCAATGGAACACATCTGCGCCACAAAATCAGGGTCATATCTGAAATTCTTCGCCATATGGGACCCACTTCAGGACTATGTGGGGAAGCGGGAGAATCAATACTTTGAACCCCGGGCTCTTAGAAACATCCATATCAGATAAAGGCAGCAGAAGATATGGCGAGGGGTTGCCTCTTGGAATTGTTCTGGTTACAACCATGGTTTTGATTGGTTCAATTAATAAAAGGAAGGGGGGACGGGTGGAGGGGAGAGGGGGGAGGGGTGGGGAAAAGTATGAAGACAATACTAGACTCTACAAGAAAGTACAAGGGAATTGAATAAAAGGTTCATGTTGATAACAATGTTCTTAACACATGTTGTGACGAAAGCTCAACCATTGTCTTAAGTTAAAAATGAAAATAAAGTTGGTTAAAAAAAAGAAGGTATTGAGAGTGGAATCAATGTTTTCTGTTTGTTGTTATTACATTTAGGGTTCCTCGCTTTCAATTGTTGTAAATGACTCTGACCAGCAGTCAAAGCAGGTTGAATGCTGGGCAAGTCCACAGGGCGCGGGAGCACTACTTCACTCGCATTGTTTTCCAATAATGGAGGAGAAACATTCTCCAAATGAGAAGTTTCAGGACCTATGATGCCCAAGATTGGCGGAACTGGGCAAGGGGCCATCACAACAGGAATCGCCACTTTTGACGTTTGAGGTAACATTTGTATAGAAGTAAGATTTTCATTATCGACGGCCACATGGCTAGATAGCATGTCAACAGACTCTTCAATATTTTCATTACTTTAAGGTGCTTTTGAAAGCTGTTGTGTGGAAAGCCATTTCATTAGATCTTCAAATTGAAGGGCTTGTCGAGTAACTTTGGTGTCCAATGATTCGAAAAGTTTGCACAGACTGTAAATGGCAGTGTTAATTGCTGTCAAAGCAGGTTGGACCATTAGCAATGTTTGAGCAGAGCTGTCAATGGGATAGGGTTTGTTAGGACGTGGGGTTGGTAAGGCAAAAGACCTCAGCATTGGAACTACATTTACAGAAGCCGGGTCACTAGGTACACAAGACACAGAGGGCACATTGGTGATACATTCCCGCCCCCCTATAGAGCGGACTGACTCACATATGCTTGCATGGATTGAAAGAGCAATAGAATCTGATACTAAATGGGGAAAAGCAATTGGTGAGATAGACATATTCACATTACGCACAGCAGGACAATTTTTAGTAGATTCCGTCATGGTCATGTCTGAAATCGGATGTGGATTAATACGCCTCAAGGGTGTGCGATGTGAGGCACTGACTTTCCCTATAGTCAAGGGAGAAGGCGTGTGAGACTCCCATGATGAAATGGAAACAGGGGACTGTGGAGAGGAAATGTCTATTCTATCATTGTGAAAGTGAAAAGGAAATCGGGTTTGTGTATTGGGAGACCGGGGAGTAACAGATGTGGCAGAGAAAAAAGTTTGTGGTAACAACGCAGAGTCTGGCTGGCCTGGTGACAGTGGGTGAAGCAGGGGTGCAAGTGACAATGGTGTGATGGATGGCATATTCGTTGTTAACTTGTAAGAAGTGTAGTTAGTCATCAATGTGAAAATACTGAAGCGCACTTTAGGGGAATGTGAAAAATAAGACAAACACAACAAAGCAAATACAGTCTTACTCAGAAAACACACTCAACCAAATATTATACAGACCTTCACAAAAAATACAGTGTAGAGAGATTGCAATAGGATAAAACTTCCAGGTGAGTAATGCAACCTATACAAATAATAAACAATCAAACCAGGAACTGGATGAGACAACTCGCCCGCGGCACTGTGGCTATGCGGCTAAGCGGCCAAGCGGTATTCAACTCGGTGCGCGCGCGATGCGCGTACTTCACAATCAAATACAATAAGCCAATAAGGCGTTGAAATGCACGGGCCAATCTGAGCACAGGAGAGGCGGGCCAAAAGCTTCTGTCACTCAACCAAGTCCCAAGGCTATAACATAAATTGGATGGCAAAATCGGATCCAGCCACTCACCAGCTAATATTAAGACACTTGTTCGTCTCAACTGCGTGATCAAACCTTTAAGTAGATTTACATATTCAAACAATCTCAAACAAGCCGACAGGAGATCAATCCCTTTATACCACCACAAATGGAACAACCGACGAGGCTGGGTACACCCCGACAGCTCGAGGAGCTGCCCTAGTCCGACTCTCCCCCCCAGCCCCTGTCGGTTTCCAACAAACTGGGTAGAATCCAAGTTGTCAATGAAATGGCAGACACAATTGTTTTAAATGCAAGAAAATCAGCCCAGGATTCTGTGTAGTCCCTTGTGACAGAGTCAATCAATGCAGACCACGTTATTAAAGCACCCTTTAGTTCATCCTGTCCACCTGTGGGCGTATCAGAGAGTGGAACACTTGTACCTTATTAGAATAAACAACTAGTTATTCCTTGTCAGTGTCCAGCCAAACAGCCCAAACAGATTAGCCTTGCCCTTTTCACCTCAGGGCTTAGCGCCGCAAGGGCAGCTGGTTTTGATTGTTATCTTCTTCTTGCGCTCACGTAACACAGTGGTCAGTGGTCAGCTGCTTTGCAGAATCCAACCTCCTTAAGGAAACAGGAGCGCTTGCAGTGGAATCAGCGCTCGCAATGTTTACTTTGAAGTTAGTGGGACAAATTGGCAGAGATGCACGCAGCCCAAACAGATTAGCCTCGCCCTTTTCACCTCCGGGCTTAACGACGCAAGGGCAGCTGGTCTTGATTTTTATCTTCTTCTTGGGCTCACGTGACACAGTGGTCAGTGGTCCCACTCCCTTCAAACTCCCTGCTGTTTTCACATGTTCGTCTTTTTTCTATGACATTAGCTGGCATTGTCCATTTGGGCTGCAGTAGATCCATTTCCCTTCATACCTTCTTCGTTTCTTAGGTTATGTAAACCTTGTTCCTTCTGCGCAAATTTGCTGGCCTTCACAAAGTCTCTTATTTCTTCATCAGTAAGGTCTCTGGGCTTCCACCCTGGCTCGACATTAACCATTGTTTTCATCCCTATGGCTTTCTTTGCAGTTTTCTGGCACTGTGTAATGATTATCTTGATAACACAGAATCCTAGCAATACCATTGCTAGTAGAGCTCCCAGAAACTTGAATGTATCTGCCATCCATTGTGGGACCCATGAGAATAGATCTCCAAACCAGCTGTCATCGTCCACTTCATCACTTTCATCGATCATCTGGTTTTTCAGGTTTGTCAACATGCTTATGGCCTCTATTAGGGTTCTGTTTTCTTCATATTGTGATGGACCAAATGTGCAACATGATTCTCCGATTTTTGCACATACACGTCCATCCATTGCAGTGATCATGTCAAGCACATATCTGTTTTGGAGGGGCATCAGTCTGATTGCTCTCAGCTCTTCTTTTATCGCGTTGAATCCTTTTATAGTGGTATTGATGGTCTGCAATAACTCCCATCTGGTTATCTGAAACCATTTAGCATTAACCCCAACTTGGATGTGGGGCAGGAGTAGTGTTGTGAATACTGTTGAGGCGAGGCTGAACAGCCTGTGTTCGTATTTGGGAGAAAAGTAATTTTCCCTCTTCATCCTGGATACCAGTTCCTCAGATCTCCTTCTTCTTAGATGAGCATCTGCTTTCGGGAAACTGTCCAACTTCAGGTCATTCTTAGGGATCACTAGCGCGGGAACGTGGACATTCACTAATGTGCATATGCATCCCCAGTTTTTCGGCAGCCTTATGTATGCCTTGGATCCACACGCCCAGTAATGGTCCATAATAACCGCGGTTCCTTGTGTCATTCCTGGAGCTTCAAAGATTTGTCTGCAGTTTTTATTCTCTCCCATCTTCCTTGTGCCATTGTTTCTGAAACATAGTTTCGGGCTCTCCAGAGGCACTACCTGCAGGGGTCCCCCTCTATCTTCGACCCATGTTAGTAACTTTACTAGCTTTGGCTATAGGGGTTTGCACAGTTTTTGCGAGTTTTCTATTGCTTCTTTGCAGGCTCCAAGGACCATCCAAGCTCGGCAGATCACTACTCCTTCTTCCCATTCATTTGGGGAAACCACTGTTCCCCAGATCTGCATTTGTTCTCTATTTTTCCAGATTTGTGCCTCTTCTGCAGTTTTTCCGTGAATGTTCATTCTCAGGTTTGTCACCCATCGTGTCCCTGATCCTTTGACGTCAGGATTCTCGCATCGGATCACGTGATTCCTGGTGTGCGCCCTGTTTCTTGTTCTAATGTCCTGGACGTAGCCATCTTCGTCTGGGTAGTCCTTTTCGGTGGCCCATATCAGTGAAGCATCTCTTCCCATAAATTGTCCTCTGGTGTTGCACATTGCTACGTGTGACATACAGTGTGCTGTAGGGACATCAATTTCTACAGCCACAAAGATCTTGGATTTTCCCATGCTGTATGGAAGGAGAGCGCAGACAAAGCATTCTCCTTCCGATTGCCTTCATCCTACTTCCTTCATGTGCTGGTACCATATGTTGTTTCAGAGATGGGCTGTGCTGTCCAGGTAATCATTAAGTTGGAGCAGCTGTGCTTGCTGTTATAGTCTCTATAGTCCTGCCTTCTTGCTCCTCGTGCAGTTTCTTTGCTCTGACTATGAAGGCGAACAAATAGTCTATCAGCATTTGTGTTTTCTCTGTGAATTCCTTTGTGGCTACTTCTGTTCTTTTGAGGGATTTTGCTATGCCCTCTCTCTCTAGTGTTTCACTTGGCTCCTCTTGGGTACTTCCACTGTTTTCTGGAACTGATTGTTCGGCAGGCAGTCTCTCCCTCTCTGCTGCCTTCATTGGAGGCCCTGTAGCCATTGACACTTGCCCTTGTCTGTGTGCATCCTGTGTGTGGGTGCGTGCAGTGGTCAGTACAGCGTTCCCATTCATTCCGTGCTGACCCTGTCTCCAGCTTTTCCCTCCATTCATCACCTCAAGTGGGTATGTATCACTGCTAATTACTTTTAGTGTTAGTTTGTTTGTTTTATCATCAGCCTATCTGGGAACTGGAATCACTATATATGGTCTGGGTGCTTTCGTAGGCCCCAGACGTTCATTATCTGGTGGGTGCACTGAGATTGGGATACTTCGTGCACCAATAAAGAAAGCAGTTCTGATTGTTAATGACAGAAAAACAATAATAATAACTATACATATACACATAATCGTTCAGAACGACAATTTGCAGCATTTTCTTCCAGGGAAGTGGGGGCGCCCTTCTGTTGGGGGTAAAACCAAGTTACTGTTCTGGGCCCCCATTTCGAATAAGTTCATAGTCAGTTATTTATTCCTTCTCTTGCTCTGGTGTCGTAGTTCGAGAGTTCATTACTATTAAAGTGAGGAGTGCTTCTCCAAATGTCCCCCCTCATGTGAGTGACGACGGTAGTCTCTGGGTACTCAGTACAGTTCCTGTGCTAGACTATGGAAAAGGGTTAGGCTAGCAACTCTGGTACATCATATTCATTATGCATATCTATAATAAGTGAGGTCCCATGCACTCCTCGAACTTGCTTTGGTTGTGAGGACATGCTGGAACTTGCTCAGTGCGAAGGGCTGAACAGATGGAATTGCTGTAAATCACACAAAAATTAAATGTTGTAAAAATAAAAACAAAAATCAAAATAAAAGTGCAAATATGAAAAAATAGGAAAAAGTGAGAAAAATGAAGAAAAAGGAAAATAAGATGGTGAAGTTCTTGGGTCCGCTCCTTTCACTCGGTCTCTCAGCGACAAGTTGAAGAACAGTGTCTCTACCCTCGATCTGCTCCACGGCGAAAAGATGACAAAAAAGCATAATAAGAAAAATAGAAGGAAAAATAAAAAATAAACTAGGAACAAGATGTCGCAATCCTCGTTTCTGCTCTTCTCGATCTGTCCTCGGCGGAAATTCTCACTGGAATCTCCTTAGGAATTCTCGCTGGAAGTTGGACAGCTCCACTTGGAGCAGTATATCGTGGAGAAGTGTGCCCATGAGTGGGGCGTTGGCCGGATCCCTTAGGAAGGTGATGACGTCACCATCTGCAGGCCTCCCCACCATTTCTGGATAGTCTGTGACTAATCTAAACAGGACGTTCTGTGCCAGCCGGGTGTCCTCGGGTGATAGGGACATTTGCCCGGTTTAGCTGTGTCCTGATCACAAGCTTTTCTTTTGATTCGCACAGTCTTTGCACCTTCCCGTTAAGGGGATTAACACCAAATGATTTAATTTAGTCCACAGCTGGCTCAGTTAAGGTAGGTTTCTTGGATCTCTGATATAGGTGCCTGTATCAGTTGTTTTCCCGACAAGCCCTGGGCATTTCTCGATTATTTGGAAGAACAAATTAAACGTGAGTTCGTCAATGTCTATTGGTGGTGGAAGCATATTTGACCTTCTCACTATGCTCTGTTAACTCAGCGAAGACCTCTGCGATGACGGTTAGCAGTCGCCTGATTACTTTTTTGTTAGCTGGATCTTGAATAAAGTCTGTGACACTGGCTTCTCTCCCCATGAGTGATGGGTATGATAACACCACGAGTTACACATCCCACTTGAGACTTCTGCCGCAATGTACCATAAATTCTGTGAACAAAGTCTCATTACTGGTCGCATCAGGATACCGTGTTACACTCTCAGAGAATACTTTGTTTACAGTCTTATCAGAGTCTTGATTCTTTGTACTACTTGGGCATGACATGCTTTCAAAAGTTCGTTTTATCAATGTTGTTGTGGCTTTGGATGTGCTTCTCTTTACCCTGCAACTGGGATGTACAGAGTGTTTGTTATGTCCTTATCCCCCTTTGCTTGGGGAACCTGTCCAGTTGTATGCCACAACTTGCACCCGGGTTCTTTGTCTTGGTTTTCTGCTCATGCGTCCTTCTTCCTCGCCATGGATCTTGTCTGCACGTGCTGAGGTTCTTCCCCGTTGTCTGTGGTTTCTTCCCAGTTGGATGCAGCAGGAGGGCTCTCCCCTATATACGGTTTAATGTCATTTATGAAGATCCATGCCCTTCTGCCCTGGAGCTTGACTGCAGAGTGGGTGCAGTCCTCTACGATGAAAGGGCCTTTAAATCTTGGCTCGTCCCACCTCTTCCTGGCAAAGTTCTTCATGAGCACGTTGTCACCAGGGAAGACGAGGGGCGCATGTAGACTTTGTGCGGGGTCTGCTTCAGCACTTCCTGATGTGTTTTGTGCTGCACTGTCCCCTTTTCGCCGTCGCTGCAGCTGGCCTGAAATTACAGAGGCGCTGGATGTCATACCGTTAAGGTACTCCTGCATCTCTGTTCCCAGAACCTCTCTAGTTGGCTGGGCATCCCATCTAGCTCTATCTCGGGGGGTAAGAGGGGTCCTCATCCTTCTGCCTGTAACTATCTCGTGCAGCGTAAGATGATGGTCAGAGCCGGGTTGGTTCCGAAGTGCATACAATGCCAGTGGTAGACAGTGCAGCCATCCCTTTCTTAATATGAGCTTCAACTTGGCTATCCTCTCCTTTAACAGGCCGTTGAGCCGCTCACATATCCCATTCCCCATACGCCGACGAGAACTTGTGCTTTATACCAAGCAACAAGCTGATCTGTTTGAACACTGCATTAACAAAGTGAGCCCCGTTATCTGATCTCATTACTTCGCACACCCCCCATGCAGGGAACACTTCCCTCACTAGGAATTTGGCAGCACAGGTAGCGTCTTGGTGTGTACAGGGACCTGCTTCTATCCATCTAGAGAATGGACACACCACCACAATTAAATAACTGTACCCGTTGCACACTTGAATCTTGTCGACGTAGTCGATATGCAAGTGCTGGAAGGGCCCATTCGGCCGGGGGATAACTCCTCTCACTACCTTTAATGTGTGCCCAGCGGTGAACTGTTGGCAGATAATGCAGTTCACCATGAAAAATGCAACATGCTCTGCTAAATTCGGTGTGAACTAGTCTTCTGCGAGCTTTGCAGCAAGATTTTCTTTTGACATATGGATTGGGTAGTGTAGTTGTTCTAATGCTACCTTTAGCAGGGTGACAGGCATCACTGGTTTACCAGTGCTGTCTTGCCTCCACAACCCGTCAGAGGGGTTTAACAAACACCCTTGACGCTTCCACAAATTTTTCTCTTCCTGAGGTACCTCCCCTTGGAGTTCCATTAGCTCAGTCTGCCCCATGTTACTATAGGCCTCAGGTGTGGCTTGCGCTACCATCATCCTTTCATGGGTACGTACCACCTCCACGTCCATGATTGTTTCAGTTTTGGATGCCATGCACTTGGCTTCCGTGTCCGCTTCATGATTTCCACGTGACACGAAATCTGTCCCCTTGGTGTGGGCGGCGCATTTCACGACCGCTATGCCCACTGGGAGCTGTAGTGCTTTTATCAACCTGTCCAATAAGGATGCGTGTTACACTGGCGTGCCGTCCACTCGGAGGTAGCCCCTCCGTTTCCAGCGCTCTAGACCTGCATGTACTGTGGACGTCACATAGGCTGAGTCACTGTACACAGTTACTTCCTGGTCTGCATGATTCTCAATGGCGAGTATCAGCGCCAACAGTTCTGCAGCTTGCGCAGAATAGTGAGAGGGTATTCGCACACTGACAAGTAATTGGAACTCTCCATTCGCTAGGTGTTTTACCACAACCACGCCTGTATATCTTTGTCATTCATCTTGGTCGATTCTTGAAGACCCATCAATAAAGACGTTCTTTCCACTTGCATTTTCCTTTACCCTGGGGATCTCATCATAGAATTCCTCATAGTTCGCACAGTCATTTATAGGTTCTCCTTCAGCGACTGGCTCAGCTATGAATGTAGCAGGGTTCACAGTTTTACATCGAACTATTTTGATCGATGGGTTAGAGATAATCACCTCATAGGCGGATTTTCTCTGAGATGTCAGTGTGCCCTTTGGCTTCTCTAGTATGGCGAATGACGAGTGCTCGATGTACAATGTCATGGAGCACGCCATCACGATGGATGACGCCTTTTCGATAGCGAATACGGCAGCAGCTAGATTTTGTTTGCATGGGTAGTGGCCCCTCATGACCGGGTCCAGACTCCTGCTGTAATATGCTAGGGGTTTGTACCCCAGCGAGGTTCGCTGCGTGAGCACTGCAGTCATAAAATCACCATTAGAGTGTGAGAACAGGTAGAATTCGTCTGCATAATTAGGAATCCCGAGAACTGGGGCCTTACAAATTGCCCCCTTAAGTTCCGCAAACCCCTTCTCCATTGCCTCAGTCCATTCGATTTCTCCTTTTGTTGCCTGGGCTTTCTTCAAAGCCTGAAGCAGGGGCTTGGTATACGAGCTGTAGTCAAAAACCCATGCTCTGACATAATTGCACAGGCCTAAGAAGCTTTGCATTTGTTTTATCGTGAGTGGTTTAGCCGTGTTCATAATAGCTTCAGCCCTTTCTGGGGTTACCTTTTTCCCTTTGTGTGAGATGAGCTGGCCTATGTACAGCACCTATGCTGACAGTATTGTAACTTTTCCTTATCAACTTTGTATCCTTTCTCAGCCAGGATTGTCAGTAGCTGGACAGAGTCGCGCCTGCATTGTTCTTCAGTGATGCTGCAGATCAGAATGTTATCCACATACTGCAAAACAACACTGTCTACTGCAATATTGTTTAGGTCCATCTGCAGGACTCTGTTGAAAATGGATGGAGACTCACAGTACCCCTGTGGCAACCTCATGCTTTTCAGGCACATTTGTCTGAAAGTAAATGATGTCAGATCTTGAGAGTCATCAGTGATCTCAGTCACTGCAAACCCTTCTTCGATGGTGATAATAGCACACCATTGTCTGCCTTCGTCATCATATCCTTCTACCAATAACACCTTATATAGCACTGCAGCAGATTGTATCATTAAGGGAAATACTTGTCCCTCCTCTTCTTGCATAGGTATTCTGGGTCTGAATAAAAACTCATCAGGTGTCCTCATAGTTCTATCTGCGAGGCCTGGCAGTCCCGCCATGAGCACCCGTACCCCATATGCGAAGACTTCTGGCTCTAACGGTATAGCTCTCATGGCTATACGTCCGGAGTATGCTCTGATCATTTCGCACAAGTTTGAATAATGCATTCCTGGAGTGGAGCACACTATACCGTTCTCGGTAAACGAGATTGTCATATTCAATTTAGTCATTAAGTCCCGCCCCAGGATGTTTACTGGGGTCTGACGTGAGTATAATAAGGGTACATTCATTTCGCGCTCTCCCACAGAGACTGGGAGTGCGTCTGTAAAGGGAACTCTACTGTGAGCTCTCGTGAAACTCTGAGTATCTATGGCCTCGCTGGACAAGGAAAAATTGCTCTAAGCGCTCATCTTCCCTTCCCCCATTGGATATCTGCTCTAGCCCCATCTCATTGTATATTTTATCAATCGTTTCCCTGATGCTTCTGGTGTCGAAGTCATCTTCAATATTTGTCCCGCTTGTACCTGGTACTGCATCGCTTGCAGGAAAGAATTCTTCTATCTCTTCCCATTCTACTGTAGGATTGGGTTTAATGACTTCCCGCTCCAAATATTCAAGATCCTGTGCCCTCTGTCTGCGCTTACGTTCCATTTCCTCCTTTACTACCTTGCGCTTCCTTGCTTCTTCTCTAGCCTTATCTACTTCCCTCATTCGTTCATTTCTACGTTCCTTTGCCCTTCTAATTTCCTCATCTTCCCGCTTTTTTACTTTCCTTTCATGCACTCTCCTTTCTTCCTCTAACTTTAACATGTTCTGCCTGTATTTTTCATAGGCTGTGTACTGTTTGCAACTGAACGGTACTCCTTGCTCTTTGCGATATAGTTGTTCTGGCCTCAGCCTATCTTTCTTTCGTGTCCTTTCATCCCTTACTTCCATCTCTTTCTCTCTCTCTCTCCTTTGTATCTCATCAGACCTCTCCCTCGGCCTGAAATCATCACTTCCTTTTCCATCCAACTTCTGTAATATCTGACCTCCCATCCATTTGTCTTTCGCAAATGCTATCTCATCACCTCTACCTTCATTTCCTTTATGTTTATTTCCCTCTTTCTCCTTATCTGGAGGTGCACAACTCCGTGCCCAATCTTTCCCTTCATCTTCGCATCTCTCTTTGTCCCTTGAGACCGCAGAGGCGAAATTGTTTTCCTGTTCTTTTCCCTTATTATTGTCACTACTGTACGTAGGCGACTCATATGCGGGGTAGCTATACCCCGTGGCTGCCTTAAGTTCTCTTAGTGGGTAAAGCTCCTCTGTTTTACTCCCTTCAATGACTAGCTCAGGCGGGGCTGGTGGCGCGGTAGGTGTCTCACCCCCCTCCATACATACATTTAGTATCCAGTCTGTGGGTGGTTCTTCCACCTTCGTTTCTTCAAACATCTTCCACAATTCTAGAACAGCAAGACGTTTCTCTAGCTTCTTGCCTGTATATGTGGCGTGTAGGAAGGTCGTCATATGCTGTAAAACAGCCTTAGAAAAGGACCCATTCTGTGGCCAAGGCATGAACATTTTGTGGGTGGTACGCTTAACCCACTCTGTGCTATACTTCTTAAGTTTTGGTGCATGCTTCGGTAGTTGCATGCACAAATGCGCAAGCGGGGTAACTTCCTCCATTTTTAATTTAGTCACTAACAGTGTTTATGCAGTTCTTTAACCTTCCAATAGTATGAGCGAGCACCACATATGCAAGCTCCAATCCAATCTTTTCCCATCAAATGTATACCAACAATTTACTCAAAACCCATCAATTCAATGGCGATTCCCTCTTAGTTACAGAATCGTGTAAAGCCAAAATGCATTTCAAACAATCATTAATACAATTTTTTGACATACAACAAGACATGTATTACAGACACTTGACATACTAGACGAACACCAGCTGGTCATACGTATACCTGCCTTCTAATCAATACCCCATCATGGGATTTAAAGGAACTCCCTTGAATACGTCTTTAAACATTATCGTAGCCTAATCGTCCCCCCCACTCTGGGCTCTGAGTTCACGTTTCTTCTGACTGCTGTATTAAAGCGCAGGAATAAGGCGAATCCTTACGTTTTCATCTCAAGTGCCCCCCTGTAATCCTTATGTTTTTATCTCGGGTGTCCCCCCCACCGTTAACTTTCCCTAACTGGCTCTAATGCCTACACTATATTTGCCAAAGTAACGAGTTTGTTGTTTCACTCACCGATCGCATCTTTTCCTCTCTGGAACTTCAGGATCACCTCCCATTCCTCTTCCAGCCTTTTAAGGTTTTCGTCCGATTGGCTGCCAGTCGGAATGAGAAGGGTTATGCTTGGAAAGGCGGGTTCCTTCAAACCCACTGCAGATTTTTTATGGACTTACTCTATCATTGTCCACGGGGAGCTTCTCAGTCTACTCGCCGGAATGGCGAAAGGACTCGTGATCTTGCCGAAGGCCCGGAGTTACTTTGTGCCGTCGGTCTAAGGTGTCTTAGTATTCTATAATCAATAATTAATGGCCGAAACCATCCTCACGCTACCAAGTGTTCAGGAGGGGAGGAATTCACTGACGGGCCCATAGGTCAGCGCTCACGCTCTAGAACTTGTAAGACAAGATAGCTTCACCATGTGAGGACAGGGGGTGCAGGATTCACTTACTCCAACACGACTCAATAATGAGGACTCAATAAGTTGGCAAAGGGTAGTCCGTTTAATGACAAGTACATCAAACAGAGAAACTAATGGAAATCAGCAGCATTGCGATCACCTGTCTTGCTCCGACTTCCTCGAACTTCAGTCGAACAGTCATTGTTATAGGCAAAACTCGTCATCACTGACGTCTAATTCTATAAAATATCATCATGCAATATAATTGGTTAGGAAAGGTAACTTAAGTATAGGTGGTATATCTGTATATGATAATAGGGCATGCGGATTGGATAACTCTCATCGGGTGGTGTCTACGCCCATCCCTCTACATCACACGTGATGGACGTAACTACAACTATGACGTCCTATTGGTTACAGTATCTACAGTATCTATAGGACCCTAGATTACATGGTCCATTGTGATTGGGCAAGTTAGGCCCCTGGACATAAATCCCTGTTTTAATTAGCGGCATGCAGAATGGACACCCATGTGCTGGTGTCCCAAGTTTCACCCTGCCTCCCTTCCATCAATCAGTGTTTTAGGGTGATGTGTCAATTAGTTGCTTCAGTTTCCAGCTTTTAGTGCATTTAATTCTGTTTCAGCCTTGCCACCTGCATGGGCCCCCCTTATCTTGACCTTCATGAGGCAGGCTGATATGCTCTGAAGTTTGAGTCTTGTTAGCTGACGCTTTCCTTCCTTTCTCTGGTTGACCTCGATTTTCTAGGCATGAGCCACTCTTTGTTGAGTTTCGATTCCGCTCTGTCCCCTGGCTTGGGTTTGGATATGAAACCCGACCAGTTAGGCCTTGGCCGCCTAGGTATATTTCTGCTTTTACAAAATGAAGCTGCACTTGTATAATGTGCCTTATTGAGGTAGATATATCGTTGGCGCTTGCTGCTCTATCTTCTACTAAGCATTGCAAGCAGTATTGATTTCTTAGCATCTTGCGTTTCATGCTATTTACACACGTTTAACAGGTCGGTTGCTTCCATCTTGTCTCGTAGCAACGTTTCCTCACGTTTTAACATCATCTCTTCTCTGTGTCCATTATATTTATTTTCATAGTTACTCGCACTGGCGTGCTATCTTGGATAACTGCTTTTGTTAATTCACAAGTCTGTTCAGGCCTTTGAATCATTTCCTCTGGCCTTCCATTAGGGCTCTTTGGTTCTCTTCATGGACCGTCTGTAGGTACTCTTCATTTCGTATCAGCAGCTGGTACGGCTGTCTGATAGGGTACCGTGCTGCCCAAGGTTGTCTGGTTATGGGTGCTTCAACAGGTACGGATCTTCTGATGTATACTGGGCAGAGTCCCAGTGCAGCTCTTTGTAGGTTAATTTTCTCTTCGTACGTCACATACCTTGGCGAGTAGGCTCCTGGTACCTCGAAATGAGGGGAAGGGGTGCAGGCCATGTCTGAGACCTCCTCATCACCCTCCACAAGACCAGCAGAGCTTATGATGGGCATGCATACATTATAGAAACAGAAGAGCATTGGTAATTTCTTAAAGGGAAGATTTACCCACATGTTTCATTCAACTAATCGTAATGCCATCCTCCACCATATAGCGATGTATGAAACTTTTTTCGTGTAGCATACCTTACGCTTCAAACGATTAATATCCAATTCATGAACCGCACTCGTCCCATCTGCCATTTTGTGATAACATAATCTCCAGAGCAATCAAGCTAATGCCAAGTGCCCTGGTGGCAAGAAAACATATACTACTGCCATGCTTCTGACATCAGCTACCTTATCTGCAATGCAACCACATCATTTTCGTTCACTGGCTTCACATAAAAAACCTCTTCGATTATCATATGGAGAATGAATGAAAGGAGTTGAGGTGTTAACACAAATTTATGGTTTGTATTCAAATTCAAATTGTGAAAACATCAGTGGTAGGTGATCAAATGGAATACGGTCATTACAATTGCAAAAAACATCACAACTTTGATTCTACTTTGCTTTAGTTCCCAACGCCACACAACTCCAAGAACATATGTCCAATTATACAATTCCTTTTTCTTTGTTCTATTACTTATGGTTTCCGCTTCACTTTAATATTTGTCCTCCATGACAATCCATTCCAAAAGCAAGGCAGAATTTCCAGTTGTTATGCCAAATGTCTCAATCCAAAGAAGAATGAAACTATTCACATGTATGTCTTAGGAGATGCAGCAATCAATTGATGTTGTTTGTTTTTTATGATCGATACAGGCACAGCCACATCTTCTTTCTACAGACCTGGCATAGGCGCACTGCTTCGGATAGTTAGGAAAGCTAACGGGCACGCCTGCCCTGCTGTGACTTACCATATTATTGTACCCATCCTACAATTAGGAGTGATATGTTCACATTCTGGTTGTAAATCCATTGAGGCAGAATATAAATTCTGTGACAATGACAGGTTAGACAGATGTACCTTTTGGTCAATGAAAAACACTTTAATATTCTGCCATCAATAATATTCAAATGCCCACAATATTTGTTTCAGGATATTTACATTTGTTTTGCATTGCAAATACAAATGTGGAATCATATTTTCAATCAAGCAATAAATGTAGTATTTCAAAAGTATTATCAATAATAGATAATTAATTTACAATACATTTGCTTGCTACATGGTTGATGAGTTCTCTGGTCAATCCTTTACTGAATTTCAAATTTTACTATTCAAAACAAAGAACTTATTGAAAACTGATAGGAGCATGCGATACTCCTGTGAATTTTCATGGTTCCTTTTTTCGAGAGATTACGTTTGATCACTGATCAAGGTCATCATTGGCTCTCCATGGACTAGAATATTTTGTTTTCACAGTTCACGGTTTACAAGCGGTAATGATCAAGAGGAGGCTTTCGTAACTACTTTATTTCAGCCTCTATTTTCGTGGCATTCCTTTTAATAATTGTATGGCCATAACGTTCCACCTGGGCATATGGTGCTATCTTTCTGATATCCCAGCCTGTCAACTCCTTCTGTAATAACTATAGGCAACAAAAACAATTATGCATCACGATTGCTTTCTTTCAACTTCAAGTTAGTTTTTAAGATATTCATAACACAGAAGCTTCATGCACATCATTGCCTCCAAGTCCTTCATCCTCGTCCTAGTATTTACTTCTGATGTCTCAAACTCCCTTAAAAGAATTAATTACAATTCTTAATCTGATTAATGAGTAGTATCCCATTCTATTATTTTATTTTATTTTACTGCAGCATCCCCATTTAAATTACATTTTACCAGTACTTTCCTAGTTTCCTTCACATTTAGCATGATTATTTAAAGATGCGTGATATATACTTTGACAGTGATTTGAAGGGCCTACAGTCAGTTGATGCACCGGCTGCATAAATCTTAGTCATAACTGAATCTTATATAGACCTTAAAAAAAATGAACTTCACACTAATACCATGTTGACATTTCCGCCCCAATGTCCTAAAGTGGGATAAGAAAACAGAGATTATAATCGGTCTAATCCTTTATTTGAAAGGTTGCTTACTTTTCATTATGAACATATGTTAGCAGCAAGGGCCACCAGGCTACATGAATGGTGGAGGAGAGGTGAGAGGACGGTGTGAAGCGTCATGAGTGGCTATGGGAAGAGTTCCACTACTACAAGCTGTAGACTTTGGAGACCACAAGACCGAATGAGTTAGTGTACAGGTGCTTTTTGGCTTTACACAAGTCCATATTCATGACTTTCACACGAAACTATATAGGAAAATGTATCATTTATTCTCTACTCTAGCCTTACTGTGTGATTTTCTCTCTTTTTCACAAGCGTCTTCCGATATTATAGACTCAAGTGTTATACTTTCCATTAGTACCCAGCGAGGGTGCAATCAGAATGAAAGAGCCATTCTGATTGGCGCTAGCCGAGTCGTTACCAGGCCGGAATCCCTCTGTCGGGATTCCACGGCCTTTGTCCCCGGCGGGGGGCGTGGCAGCCCCTCAGCCAATGAGGAGGCTCGAAGCGGGGCCATCCACGCTCTGACTTCCGGGGACTCGGGTAAGTCTTTTTTAATTTTTTTAATTCCCTTCCCTCCCGGAACTTACCTTCTTGTTCCTGCGTCCCCAGCGAGGGACGAGGGAAGCCTCCAGCCATTTGGAGACTCGGAGCGGGGCCATTTCCGCTCTGCACCTCGACACAGCTGGGGGCTTCCCTCGTCCCCCGCCGGGGACACAGGTAAGCTTTCTTTTTTTTTTCTTCTTTCCCATTCCCACTCCCGCCCTCCCGCCCTCCCAACCCCACTTACCTACTTTATTACCCTTTTTCAGGAGCGGACGAGCTGGGAACACTTGTGTTCCCAGCGCGTCCACTCCCAATGACTGCCATGGAAAGGGAAAACGGGCTCCGTTTTCCCTTTCCATGGCGGTGGCCATTTTCTTGGTTGTGTCTTTTTTTTCTGTCCCGAAACGCTGCAGCGTTTCGGGACAGAAAAAAATGCTTTTAGTGCCCTGGTCACGCACATAATGCAGGCCGGGGTACTAATAGCAATATGACCCTTGCAGCAGGGGCATTACCGACTCAGGTAATGCCCCGGGGCCTGTACCTATGGGCCCCGGGGCATTACCTGAGTCGGTAATACCCCTGCCACTCGGGTCATATTGCTTAATTACAGTTTTAACTCGTAGACTATTTTCTGTAGTGATTATGGAAATTTCACTCTAGGCTGTTCCCGATCATGTCCGGCCCGACAAGGCAGTGATAGCCATTCGCACCCTGGGGTTCATCCGGGGTGCAAATTATTTATTTTTCTTTTACAGGAATTGGGCTGCACACGTATCGCGTGAGCCCAATCTCCTTTAAAAAAAAACAAGATGGCCAGGCGAAGCACCAATACACATCTTTTAACACAATAAATACTGTGCAGGAGTTGGAACGCTAGAATACACATACATGAAACATTAATAGTTGTAAGGACAATTAACATGAGACAAAGATGATACATGAGAGTTTATTATTCAGCCATTATCTCACCACCACATTTCTTACCTGCCATCAATAATCACTGAAAAAAATTATACATTTCTAACAAATAATGTATTCTTATACATATATTAAAATCCTATGATATTTGAACAGACCGCATTTCTTGAATACAGATAAAATACAATTTTTATTATATACATTTAATTGAAATGGCAATGCGATTTTTAAACAGGACATTGTTACATTGTTACATTTTTTTAAAAATCCCAAGGTCTATACCACTATTTCATTTAAATCTACTGGTTAGTTTTACTATATTGGCAGACATGTGTGGACATTCTACTGGAGCAATGTTCCTGGGCATAGTGCCTAATTCTGGAAAATAACCTGCTCTTAGACTGTGTTTTTCCATTGCCAAATCTGTCAAAAAGAGATCTCTCAAAAACTCTAAATTCCATTTGTTCAAAGACAGGTTTGGCGACCCAGTACTTTTTGCTTTTTGTGACGGCCAACCCATAATTCAATTCACCTGCAATACCAGCAGTTCTAGTCTGTTGTCTAACAACATTCTCATTGTGATAAAACACAGCTAGCCCTGCACAAGCCTCCAGTTAGCAATTGTGCTGTATTCATAGGAGGAGGTTTTTTGAAAGGAACTGTAATGTAAATCTGGATCCACAAAATAACAGTGTGCAAGAATTTAGTAACTTTGCTGCCTGAACGTTCACAAAATTGGTTAAGAGGGCCAAGAAAGGCTGCAGTGTTCATCCATATAGCTTCCTTCAATGGTCATGTCTCTTCCACCTACTTCTCTTTTAAAATGTATCTAAGGGTTTCCCCAACTGTTACCCCGGGTCAATGTGTTGCATTGCAGCATCTTAAAAATAAAAATGGCAAGCAGTCAGGAAGGTATTGTACCTTCTGACCGTATCTAAACGGTTGCATGTACTAAAAGGTCTAAAAATGCTACCACCAAAGGTTCGAACACCAAAAGTTTGAACCTTTGATGGTAGCATTGCAGGTAAGTAAAAAAAAAAAGACTGCGGGGGTGGCCCCGCAACACCCCGCAGCCCACCGTGAAAAAAAATAATAATAAAAAAACAGGGGTTGTGGGGGTGTCCCCACAACACCTCGCTCACTATACTGTGTGGTATAGTGAGCGGGGTGTTGCGTGGGACACCCCTGTAGCACATAGATGAAAAAAAATAAAAATAAAAAAGGGGGCTGCAGGGGTGTCCCCCGTAACACCCCTCTCACTATACTTTACAGTATAGTGAGCGGGGATTGTGGGGCAAACCCCTGCAGCCCCGAAAAAAAGAAAAGGACCCTGCGGTGCCGGTTCCCGATCACGGAAGTGAAAGGGAACTGGCACTGCAGGGACTCAGTGTGAAGAAAAAGGTAAGTGGGGTTTGTTTATGTTGGGGGGTGTGTGTGGGTGTGTTGAGGGTGTGGGTGGGAGGTGTGTCATGGGTGGGGGTGTGGGTATGTACGTGTGTTCGCATGAGAAAGGTGCAATGTTTTGGTGGTTCGCACCCTTCTCATGCAGACTTTCTGGCCGCGGGAAAATCAGCCGCGGTCGGATCACGTAGATCCGTCAGGAATCAAATGCTATGTATTTTGGTGCGCCCAAAAGCAACTCATTGGGCAATTCAGTTTCTTCTGCTCCAAAGGTGATGGTTATTTCCTCCACATTTGGCATGCTGTTGTCAGGGTCTTTCTCATTATCATTTAATTCCTAGGTTGCTTTGATGGTTTCAAAACAGGGATAAATTAGGTGGCTGCAACTGAATCAGCAAAACAGGGAAAACATCTTCAGAATCTTGAATGAAGCCTTTCAATGGTGTTGATTGCGTGACTTCATCTCCACGGAATGGAGTTACCTATTCTGTTGATAGAGACATTTGAGGAGGACATATTGTGGAGTAGCAATGATCCTTGATTACTTTCCATGGCTTTCCGGAGGTCAACTCAATTCGGTCTGCAACAGTTCTTCCCAAGTCAACATCATTGGACTTCCAGCATCCCTTGTTTATGGTTTGGTCTGACTTGTTCTGTTCATCTTTTTGCTAAGCCTCTATTTCAAGGGATAAAAAGTGTAAGCATTTTCAAAATTGTTGTTTTCTGTCAAATTCAATGTATAACCTCTTCATTTCACTATTTGTTCAAACAACTTCGGGATATTCTGGCTCTATTATATATAATATGCCAAAGGTCCCATTTACAACTTGAATGTAAATGGGATGTCTATTGCTTGTCTAAATCAAAAATGCAGGATATAAATGTGTTACTGAACCCTACCCAATTTAATAGAACTGTATTGTATATGGCGGCAGAAACGAGGGTAAGTAGGTTGAGTCTATTTATTTTACAAGTAGAAATGCATTGAATGAGCCCCGTCTGCTCCCACGTCCCTTTCTCCGTCCCTCCAAGCGTCCATACCATAATTGTTCCCTTAGAATTCCTCTCCGTCTCCATGGAGTCCGCATGGCCTCCTAAAACACCTGCATGGCCACCTGGACACAAGCCACAGAGGCGTAGACAGGGTAGGGCCTGAGGGGCAAGGCCACCCAAAATCTGTAAATGCCCGCTCAGCAGAGCTGTGTGGGCATTTACAGATATTTTTGTCAGTGCAGTGGGCCCAACTACATTAGCTTCAGGCCCCATTTGCTAGACAATCCTGGCTACGCCTCTGACAAGCCATACTATATATCCCGTTCTCTTCGCAAAGTTCCACTATCCATCTTTGGGAGATTCAGGATATTCTTCTTTACACATATTATCTGAGGTACTTAGGCTTCTGATAGCACCTCCTAGACCTCGAACTGAAAGATTTCCCAGCTGTACAACCAGGCAAGGACGGATCACCATCATTTGCTCTCACCCTGGCACTACAATCACTTTTACTGTCCTTCAACCTGGCATCCTCAACACTCTTGCCAGTACCACGGTCATCTCTTCTCCCCTTCCCACCAAAGACACCCTTTCCATATTCCACACTCTGCCATTTTCCAACTTAACTGCATGCTTGAAGACTTCTCTCACTTTGTTTAGTTTTGACCATCTACAATGTCCATCTCTGAGAGCGGGGGGTCACTTTACCCTCACCACATCTCCTACAGCTGGAATAAAATTGTTGTTCCTCCCCACACCAACACCATCATGTGCCCATGTGTTCCTCAATTGGCCTTTCCTGATATTTTCCACCACACTCCCCAATATGCTCTCTGATACCGGAGCTCTATCCATCTAGGCAGGCACTATTTTAGTGTTAGTCTTCCTGCCTCTGCTAAACTCAAATGGGGAAGTAACCAGTGGAGCAATGAGGGGTGAAGCTGTGATCCACAACAGTGTCTTTTACAGCCTCCTTGCCGTCCCAACTATTGGCCCAGGGCCATCTAGTCGCTAGCTTCAACACCTTGTTAAAACGTTCTACCACCCTCTTGTTTTTGGGGTGATATATGGCACTCTTTCTGTGTTCAATAGAATGTTTGTGACACTATTCCTCCATCTCCCTTGACCTGAATTGCGACACATTCTCAGTCACTATGACCCTGGGATATCCTGCAGTGCCACCAGTCTCTTCCAAAAACCCAATCGGACTCTTTGTTGTCACATTTGGTTAGATCAAAACTTCAACCCATCTGGTAAGTAGATCTATCACCACCAGACAAAAGGATTGTACCCCATCACTCCAAACAGGACCCAGCACATCGATCTTCAACTGGTTCCAAGGCCATTCTGGGACATCCGTGATCACCATGGGATGTCTGGAACCCACATACACTTTTCCCTTATTATTACAAAGGATACATTTTCTCACAATCCTCTTGATGTTTAGATCACATGCTGGCCACCAGTAGTCATTTCTTATCCTTTGTTTGGTTTTCACAATCCCTTGGTGACCTTCATAACCAAGTTCTACAAGGCGATCTCGCACCCCTTCGGGTGGGACAATCTTATGGCCATGCATAAACATTTCACCTTGGAGACACAACTCATCTCTCACATTCCAGAAGGAAACAGTGTTAGCTCCTCAAACACTCTTCTGCTTGGCTTATCCTCCTCCAACTTCTGCTTAAGTTTGTACACATTTGTATAACGTCTCATGGGTTCTTCCCACTACTCCTGAGGAATGGGTAGGGAAAACATCTCTATAACTACTTCTTGATCACTCTCCTCATCTCCCAGTTCATCCACTTTCATCATCCTCGGCAGCCAATGTGCTACTTAATTCCTCACACCTGGTATATACTTGACTATGCAATTATACTCCTGGAGTTGGGACACCCATCTTATGATACAATCTAAGACTTTGGGCCTCATTACGACCCCGGCGCTAAACCATGGTGCTATTAGCACCATGGTCCATGCCGGGGTCCGCCATGGTGAATGTCGAAATTACCTCCCCATTCCAAGGTTGGCGGGGCGGTAATTCCCCATTCACCATGGGCCCTTCCCCATTCCCATTTTTGCCCCGTAGGGCTCAATGGGAATGGGGAAGGCGCTAAGTACGGTGCCGCAAATTGCGGCACCGTAGTTAGCACCAATGTCCCTTTGCGGCACCCTACTTTAACGGCTGGTAAAACCAGCCGTTAAGGTCGGGTCCTGCAAAGGGACCTCGTAATTAGGCGCTAATAGGTTAACGGCGCCGCAGCCTTTTGCGGCGCCGTTAACCCATTAGCGCCTGGGTCGTAATGAGGCCCTTTGTCTAATCCTTTAGAAGTTATTATCTACACCATGGGTTTATGGTCTACATGAATTAAAAATTCATGCACGAGATGAAGCTTTGGAATTTTTCAGCAGCCCATTGCATCGCCAGTGCTTCTTTCTCGATCGTGGCATAATTTTTCTCAGCGCCCTTCAACAACCTAGAGGCAACGAGATATACTTTCCCTCCTTTCTCCTGTGTCATCACCGCCCCTAAACCCACATGGCTGGCATCTGACATGATAGTTGTCTTTCTGTTTGCTCTGAAGTTCTGCAATACAGATGCTGCTGCCAAAGCCCACTTGATGAACTTGAATTCTTCCTCGCAGGCTTCATTTCAAACAAATGCTCCTTTCATTCTAGTTGATTTTCGCATGGCCACTGTATGCTTTTCAAAGTCATGAATACATTTAGAATAATACTGCCACTCCTAGGCATGTCCGAACTTGTTCATGGAATGTGGGGCTTGGCATCCCCTCAATGGCCTCTGCTAGATGTCTCTGCCGAAATAACATGCCCCAGATACTCAATCTCCCGTCTATTTATCTGGCACTTCTTGCAGCTCAACGTCATCCCTGCAGAGCAGAGTTTCTAGAACACCGCATTTAATCTTTCATCATGAACTTTGAGGTCATCTGCAAAGACTAAGATGTCATCCTGGAAGCACAAAATGCCCTCATCTGCATATTTTTTTTGAAAGAAGAGGCCACCAACACGTAGCCAAACAGCATGCCTTCGTATTGGACCAACGCTCTGGGGTGATGAAAGCCATCAAACCCTTGGAGTCCTCCTGCAGTCTCACCTGATGATAGGCGGAAATAAAGTCTAACTTGGAGAAACATCTTGCAGGACCCATGGTAGATATCATTGCTCGAATGTTTGCAAACAGGTGTCTCTCCGGGACCACACACTTGTTTAGTTCTCTCATATCTACACAAATCCTGAGATTGCCAGAACTCTTCCTCAGAACAACCAGGGGCGACACCCATTCCAAGGCATCTATGCTCCCTATGATCCTCTGATCTTCTAAAGTTCTTATCTCTTATTTATCTTCCTCTCTCACCGATAAGGGAATGTTATGCAATTTTGCTCTACTGGTACACAGTTGTCCATCATCTCTATTTTATGTACAAAACCACACATCCAGACTATTTTATCTTGAAATACATCATCCAGCAATCAGCTACTGCCACCTGCATTCTCAATGGCCAATACTGCATCATCTGCATTGGGATGCAGTCTCACACAGAGTTGTATTGATGCTTCCAGCTCAGCAAGGCAGTGGCACCTTTATTTGACACATAAACTTTGCCTATGGCTTCTCTATCCTTCAAATTCATAGCAGTCATCTGAGTAAATCAATTCTTGCTCCTCCATAGGCTCTTGGATTGATGTCAACCTCATTGAGATATTTGTGTCTCAGATGTTCCCATTGACTCTGACGTAGGGGCATATATTTAGCACCAGAGTCAATCATCATGGACATCTTGACCCCATCAACAGCCACTGGAGCTTTGGGACTGTCTGGTTCTTCTTCATCTGCATCTACCCCAAGCGATATACATTCCTCACCTTCCTCTTCGCTATGATCACTACCAATCCAACTTGTGGCAGATTTCCTGTTCCTGCAACGTCTTGCGAGGAGGCCTTTCCCTTTACAAATCCGAAAGATGAGTCTTAAAACTGGACACTCCGGATTATCGGCCCAGTGGGACGCGCTGTTGCAACTAAAGCTTGCTTCTGGCTACTCTGCCTTTGACTACTCTGCTTCCTCATGCGGAAAGCTGTTCTACTGCTCCGCTCATCCTTCCATCCACCTCTCTGATTCTTATCTCATGGCTTCTCCTTCCCAGATGAATTATCAGCAAGCGCATATACTGCATCAGTTATCTTGGGTACCATCACTGGTTGTGGTTTAATTTCTCCATTTACACTTGTATCCCTTATCCTGTCCTCCAGAACCTTGACACATCTTTCTGTATGCTCCACTTACTTGGCGACCCTCAAAATTGTGTCCAATGGGGAGGTCATCTTCCGACCACAATTTTTCTCTAAGTTTCCCACTATTGCATTTGAGCATAAATTGGGCTCGCTTTCGCCCTCCTCCTGTGTTTTCTGTGAATTTGTACTGTTTCAATATAATACTCAACTTCTTTCATAATGCTTACTCATTTTCTTAACAGCTTTGTCATATTCATTCAAATCCTCAGACTCATTTTCAGGGAGATCAGGAAGATCCTCACATTTTTCCTGCCCTGCAGCACCCAAACAGTGCAACAGGAGAGATGTTTTTCTCTCAACACTATAATTTGCATCACGTACAACATTTGCATAGTTCTCAAAAGACTGTATCCACCCTTTCCAGTGTACCACAGGCTCTCCTATTTCTAGCAGGAAGAAAGCTGGTGGAGGAACACTATTTAAAAGCCATAGCTGCAGGATATGATGATGATGAGAAAGTTTGGGCAAAAGCAACAAAAAAATATATTTCACTGCCAATACGAGATTGGTTGCTCCATATGGAACCAAAATGTTTACTTGAAGTGCCAAGATGAAAGTCCTCATGATTGCAGTGCTGAAATGAAAATTCTGCTTTCCCACTCTTATCTCCACTCGATTGCTCAAAAATGGATTATGGGTCAGCAGCTTCCACACCTGGAGATTATTAAACAGCAGGCGAACCAGCAGCAACAGGCATCTTCCCTGGTGCACACACAATGAATATTATGGTAGTAACGACATATCCTCTTGCAGAGAGCACGTTTTTTCCTGGCAATATGTTACGACTGTGCACATGAGCGTACTGACGCAGCCTTCATTCACTGAGATGAAATGCTGGCGCTCACGACTGTAACAGTGGGACAGTTTCACCCCAAAACACAGCGATCTGCAGGTAGCTTAATAAATATCCACAGGTACGCAGAGATGAAGGGTCGGCTCACCTGGAGAGTCCCGTTCTGAGCTCCAACAGCCCCGTGTCATCTGGTAACAACTGCTGGGCTCAGTGGGTTCACGGGCGCACATCGCCAAGTTTGTAGTGTATATGGTGGCAGAGACGAAGGTAAGTACGTTGAGTCTATTTATTTTACAAGTAGAAATGCATTGAATGAGCCCCGTCTTCTCCCACGTCCCTCTCTCTGTCTCTCCAACCGTCCACACCGTAATGTTCCCTCAGAATTCCTCTCCTTCTCCACGGAGTCCGCATGGCCTCCTCGAACAACTGTGTGGCCACCAGGACACAAGCCACACTGCAAGAACCCACTAAAACTCCACAACATGCAATCAAATGCCTTTATCATGTCAATCAGTATACCAATGGTCAGTTTTCTCTATTCTGTGTTATAACTAACCAATAACAATTACAAAAAGGTTCAAATAAATCAGAAAAACCTCTTGCCCTAAAAATTTGAGAAGGACGCAATGAACAAAAATGGGATCAGAAAAGCACGATGCAAACTGAGGCTCTAGGAATCTTACATTCTTTTCGAGAGGAAATATGGTGCATATATTATGCCCCTGGATATTAATGCATAATAGAATCGACCATACCAACTGAAGACACCTTGCTGCCTGATATCCTTCTTCCTCTCAGCGGCCACTGAGGCAGACGAGATATAGTAAGGCCAAGAGGGCAGTGATTCAGAAAGGGAAAAGGGAGACCTGCTGATCATCGTATTCATGGGGTATCCCTGCTTTACCTCACCTAGAAAACCTACTACACTTACTGAGTCTACCTCCACTTTGCCAGATATTTACTTTGTCATACATTTACTTCTTCAAGCATTGGCATAGCCTGCATCTTCACTTTGTGAAGGTGGAAATGCATGTGCTTATGGCTAGCTAAAGGTTACGGTTGGGATCAAGGGGTCGCAGGGGAGTAGAATATGGGTTAAAGAAGAAGGCGGTATAGGAGGTCTCCACCTGTAATGCCAAAGTGAATGCTAGGGGAAGGGAAAGATAGGAGAAGTAAATTTGACTAAGTGAATGCATGGTGAAGTGAGGGCAGGGGAAGTAAAGACATACATCCAGTTACAGACCGTACCATCCCCATATCCTAAATTCCCAGGTACGGGTAGGATACTTTGTCACATATCCCCCCATCTTCCTCAGATCCCCCTCCTGGTAAGTGTATCTGACAGCACTTAGGTGAATCTAGGTTAGTCAAAATGTACAAGTCCTGTACCCATTCCGATTCCCCAGAAGTGTCCTCTGTCCAACAGCTCCACCAACCAGTCCTTGTCCCCTACCATATTGTATTGTTTCGTAGTTGTCATTTTTATAGTGCCTTTCACCATTATTATAGTCTCAATATGCTGGTGGTGGGAACGCCCTTGGGAACTGTAGTCCAGAGTGTTGAAGGTCACGGAGTGATATTAGAATGCGTGTTCACATTTGGCCAAATAAGGCTTAGCAGAGCTGGCCAGGCTTCATTAGAGAGCATCCCATGAGGTCAGGCATGTGGAAGGGTGCTGAGAACAGTCAGGAGATGGCATGAGTGTTAGAGACTCGCTATGGCATCGTGCCCAAATTTGTCATAGGTTTTTGCTGCATACTGATCACAGAGGTGTTGAGGAGTAGTTCGGTGTAAGTAGGCAGAGAATTATGTGACCAGCATGACCCAATTTGTCATTGTCTTGAGTGGTGTGTTATACGTACCTAGCAGATTCAGTGGTGGTTTGTTGTATGTACGCCCAATCAGGTATTGGCTACTTTTGTCGATTCGTCCAGTTGCAAAAAAAAAAAAGGGTTTGCGGCAGTCAATGCTTCAACTAATTGCAGCTAGAGGAGCACAGGCTCTACTTACAGACTTTTCTAGGTGTATTCTGGCAAATCAACCCAGACATTGTGTTCTTACTGAGCCTTCTTAATTGTTACTTATTCCATGGGTGGCCCATCCTATAGTTCATCCATGTGCAATACCTGCCCATGCCTCAAGGCGTTCCAGTGAGATTCCGGGGCTACTCCTTGGTTGCCTTATCTGGCTAATGCACAAGAAAACCCCACCGGGCCCAATGGTGGTGGACACTGCCATGGCAAAATTCCTCCAATGACAATTCCCTGCAGTGCATCCCAATCTGTCCGAGTCCGAAGGTGGTGATTCTGTCACAACTACTCTGAGTGAGATTTGCCTATTTTCCCATACGTGTCAGGTTCAACGACTAATCAATCCCGTGTCATTTCATTGCATGAAAAACAATATGAAGGGCTGTGTTTCAGCTGGTGGTGCTTGTGAGAAACCAGGGTGTTGATTGGTGTTTGACAGTGTGTGTGGTCTGGGCCGTCACGATAACAGCCGGCGCCGCCAGGTGCTGCAAGGTCAGGCCACCTGCAAAAATGGCTGTCCGCACCTGGTGCTGAGTGTACCTACGCTCAGATTGGGAATTTAGAAGGTATGGGGCAGGCCTGAGGATAATGCAGCAAATAGCAAGTCTTGAGCACTTTTTGAAGGAAAGGTAGTTTTCAGTGCAGTGGTGGGAGCTATTTTAGAGAAGGTCGAGCCGCCAATTGTGGTGGAGTTGTAAGGAGGAATAGCGAGGAGGAGAGCTGAGCCCGATCGGAGGTTTATGGGGGTTGCTAGTGGATGATTTTATTCTGTAGGAAATCTAGTGCTGTATTATGGAGGGCTCAGTGTGTGATGTACATGGCTTTGAAGATCACTCTTAGGCTAGTGGGGAGCCAGTGTAGTACTCTGTGGGTGGGGGTGATATGTTCTCTGGGCAAGAAGGCAAGGCGCAGTCTGGCTGCTGAGGTTTGGATTTGTTGAGTTTCCTGAGCAGGCGTACTGGGACGATGAGATGGAGGGAATTGCCATAATCTAAGCTGGAGATGATGATGACCAGAATTGAAGAGGATAGGAGGGGTAGGGAACAATTTGTTTTAGGATGCGCAAGTGGAAGTGGCAGATGCTGGTTACGGAGTTGATGTGTTTGGAGAGAGATAGGTCTGCATCCATGGTGCATCAAAGATTTTTAATAGAGGTGGAGGTGGTCATTGTAAAGGTTGGAGAATCAGGCAGTTTTGCAGCATATTATGATTTCCAATTTACCCGGGTTTAGGATTAGGTGGTTGGTCATCATCCAGAGGTCGATATCTGAGAGGCAAGAGCTAGAACCGACATGAAAAGCAATTTCAGTTTGAATTTGTTGCCTGTCAATGCAGAACCTTATTAATGCACGTTACAGTAAGCAACATTTTGTTAAGCAACTATTCAGCACGCACAAATGGCCTTGTTACAAGTTTGATGGTATTTCGTCAGTAAATCTGCCGAAATACCAGTAAATGGATTTTCCGTTAATGGCACTTAGTCTGGCGAATTTACTGCAAGATTACAAGTGGTGGCAAGCAGTATTAGACCACATTAAGTGGATTTTGGTGGAATTAACCGCAGGGGTAATTCTGCTGATTTTGCCTATTTGCAGCATTAAAGCAGCAGATTTACCTCCAGATTATTCCTGGAGGTTAATCCTCCACTTCACCACTGAAATTGTAGTACGTTAGTGCGGTAATGCAGCGGTAACAGAATTACCACTCCATTACCAATGCTTTTCCCCACACTGAAATACTTGTAATGAGGCCCATTAATGTCTGCTCATAACAGTCCTCTGCCTTATGTCTGGAG